>NC_057862.1:612021931-614475681 GCF_019393635.1 Dromiciops gliroides
AATAAAAGAGAAAAAGCAATTCAATGAATTGGTCATGCAAATTAAAAAAAAAAACCTAGAAAAGGAAAAAAAAATGCCTAATTAGACACCAAAATAGAAATCCTGAAAATCAAAGAAGAAATGAATAAAATTGAATGTCAAAACAAAACAAAACACTGAAGTAATAAATATAACTAGGAGCCTGTTTTATGAAAATATCAATAAACTAGATGAACTATTGTTTAATTTGTTTAAAAATGAAGAAAGCCCAATTGTCAGTATGAAAAATGAAAATGGTCTATACTCCAAAACTGAAGATGAAATTGTGGCAATGGCTAGAAGATATTGTGCCCAATTATATTCTCTGAAATTGTTCATCTGTGCAGCTAGGTAATAGTACTTGGCCTGGAGTCAAGAAGATGAGTTCAAATCTGGCCTAAGATACTTATGCTAGTTGTGTGACCCTGGTCAAGTAACTGAACTGTGCTTTTTATCTCACTTTCTTCATATATAAAATGAACTAGAGAAGGAAATAGTAAATCACTCCAATATCTTTGTCCAAAACAAACAAATGTTGTCAAAAGAGTTAGACACAACTGAGAAACAACTAACCAACAACTGAAAAAATGAAAAAAGAAATCTAAGTTAAATCATTGGATACTGACAAAAATATAATCTGGCCAGATTAATAAAAGATGAAATAGAATACTTACATCAAGCCATCTTAGAAAAAGTAATTGAAAAAGTCATTAATGAGCTCCCTAAAAAAATCCCACAGGATCAGATGGATTTACAAGTGAATTTTACCATATAAATTAAGAAACAATTGGGGGCAGCTTGGTGGCACAGAATTTAAAGCACCATCCCTGGATACAGGAGGATGTGAGTGCAAATCTAGCCTCAGACACTTAACACTTACTAGCTGTGTGACCTTGGGCAAGTAACTTAACCCTCATTGCCCTGCAAAAATCAAACAAACAAACAAATGAATGAATGGACATATAAATATTTTTTTTGAAAAAAACAATCCCAATATTATCTAAAGTATTTGAAAAAAATTCAAAACAGAAATACTACAAAATTCCTTTAAAAATGGTTTTGATACTTAAGACATGGAGAGCAAAATCAGAAAGAAAATTACAATGATGAACATCTATTCAAAAATTTTAAGTAATGTGCTAGAAAGAAGATTACAGGAATATATCAGAGAAATTATACAACATGACTAGGTGGGATTTTTACCAGGAATGTAGAATTTGTTCATTATTAGGAAAACTATCAGTATAATTGACCATATCCATAACAAAAGCAACAAAAATCATGTGATTATAGTAATAGATTCAGAAAAAGCCTTTGACAACATACAACACCCATTCTTATTAGAAACACCTGAAACATAGAAGTCAAAGTGTTTTTTCTTTAAATGATAAGTAATATATATGTGAAACCAAGTGTACTTTCTATAATGGAGATAAGCTAAAGAGACCTTTCTGGTAAGATCAGGAGTAAAGCAAGGATGTTCATTAGCACAACATTTCATCAATATTTTACTAGAAATGCTAGTTATAGCAATAAGATAAGAAAAAAAATGAAGGATTAAAATAGCGAAAGAGGAAACAAAACTATAGCTCTTTGATTATGATATGATGGTATAGAGAACTAGAAAATCAACTAAAACTAATTGAAACAATTGACACATTTAGTACAATGTGTAGAGCCAAAATGGAGGAATAAGGCAGGAAGTCATGTGAATTCTATAAAATTCACCTGCAAACAACCTCAAAATGAATTCTGGCATGTCAGGAGAAAAGAAAACACAGTTGGAATAAAATGATTTTTCCAGACTAAGGCAACTTAGAATGTCAGAAAGAAAATGCCTATCTCACTAGGATAAACGGGAAGTACAATCCAGCACAGGAAGGGTATAAGCAAGCCAACATCAGACCTCATGCCAAAAAGCTAGCAGCAAGGCCTCAGCCTCTGTGATGGGTCAGCATTGAGAACTCACTCCCCTGTGTAAGAAGATTGTAACAGTGTCATTCCACTGCAACATTAGAACCCAATTTGAAAATAAAGTTACAGTCACTAACTAAGCTGGAAAAAATAGAAAACAAAAACAAAATTTTTTTAAAAAGAGCCTGACCATATAAAGTTACTGTGGTGGCAGAGAAAATCAAAACAAACTCAGAAGAGAAGAAAAATGTGAAAACAGTTACATGCAAAATCTCAAAGGAAAATATGAATTGGTATCAGGCCAATAAAATGAGTCCTTGAAGAGCCTAAAATATTTTAAAAATCAAATAAGAGAAGTTGAAGAAAATTAGGACAAGGAATGAAAGTGATTCAAGAGAATCATGAATAAACAGGCAACAACTTCATAAAGGAAGCACAAAAAATGGGGAAAAAATATGTACAAAAAATTCGCTGAAGAAAGCAACTCTTTAATAACTAGAATTGGGTGAGTGGAAGCAAATGACTCCATGAAGTATCAAGAAACAATAAAACAAAATCTAAAGAATGAAAAAAATAGAAGATTATATGGAATATCTCATTGGAAAAGCAACTAACCTAGAAAACATATCCAGGAGAAAAGATTTAAAAATTATTAGACTACCTAAAAGCATTAAAAAAACTAAAAACTATATTTCAAGAAATTTTTAAACAAAGGTGCCCTGATATCCTAGAACAAGAGGGTAAAATAGAAAGGGAAAGAATCCATAATCATATCCTAAAAGAAATACCAAACTGAAAATTTCCTGGAATACGATAGCCATATTTCAGAGGTCCCATGTACAGGAAAAAAAAAAAACACTGCAAGCAACTAGAAAGAGAAAATTCAAATACCATGGAGTTATAGCCAGGCTACACAGGATGTAGCAACTTTTTTAACAGAGTGATTGAAATATGATATTCTGGAAGGCAAAAAACAAAAACACCTAGAATTACAAAAGAGAAGCATCTAGTTGGTGAAACAATATAATTCTTCATGGGGAAAACATGGAAATTCAGTGAAATAGAAGACTTTCAATTATACCTGATGAAAATACCAGAACTCTGGGGGCAGCAAGGTGGTGCAGTAGATAAAGCACCAGCCTTGGATTCAGGAGGACCTGAGTTGAAATCCATCCTCAGACACTTGACACTCACTAGCTGTGTGACCCTGGGCAAGTCACTTAAGCCCCATTGCCCCACCAAACACACACACACACACACACACACACACACACACACACACACACACACACACACACAACAACAACAACAAAGAAAAACAAAAAAGAAAATACCAGAACTGAACAGAAAATTTGATTTTCAAATACAAAACTCAAAGAAGCACACAAAGGTATACAGGAAAGAGAAATAGGAAAGGAAGCTAATAAGTTTAAATTTTTAAAATGCCTATAGGGGGGCAGCTAGGTGGTGCAGTGGATAAAGCACCAGCCCTGGATTCAGGAGTTCATGAGTTCAAATCTGGCCTCAGACACTTGACACTTACTAGCTGTGTGACCCTGGGCAAGTCACTTAACCCCCATTGCCCCGAAAAAAAAAATTTAAAATGCCTATAGGGAAGATGATACTTGTTACACAAGAATAGTAATACTATTAGGACAGTTAGAATGAGTATACAAAGAGAGAGGATATAAGTTGACTATGATGAGGTTATATAAAAAAAACACAATGAAGGAGTGAGAAACAGAAGTTAATTGGGATTCGAGGGAAGAGTTAGATAGAATGTGTTCAATTATCTCACCTGAAGAGATGAGAAAGATCTATTATAGTCAAGGGAAGCATGATTGGGTGATGGTCAATGCTTGAACTTACTCTCATCACAATTTTCTCAAAGATGGAATAATGGAAACTTAGTTGAATATAATTCTCTTATTCTATAGGGAAATAGGAGAGGAAGAGAATAAGAAGAAGCAGGGGAGGCTGATAGGAGGGAAGCTAGACTGGGAGAGGTTGGTGGTAAGAAGAAAAAAATTGTGAGGAAGGAAAGGGTTAAAGGAGAGGGGAGGAGGGAGGGAGGAAGAGGGAGAGGGAGAGGGAAAGGGAAAGGGAGAAGGAGAGGGAGGGAGATAAATGGGGAAAATAGGATTGGGAGAACTAAATTAGTAAACATAATAGTGAAAGTGAATGGAAAGAACTCAAGCACAAAATGGAATCAGCAGAGTGCATTAAAAACCAGAATTCTACCACATGTTGTTTACAGGTAACACATTTGAAACAGAGATAAATACACAGAGTAAAGGTAAGGGCTGGAACAAAATCTATTATGCTTCAGATGGATTTTTTTTTTAAAGCAAGCCCAACAATCATGATCTCAGACAATGCAAAAGTGCTCCCTCTCTCTCTCTCCATACATAATACATATACATATTCATATACATGCAAATACACATATGTATATGTATTTTATACATGTGTATGTATATGCATGTATATGTGTAGATAGATGATAGATGAATGGATGGTTAGATAAATAGATGGATAATAGATAGATAGATAGATAGATAGATAGATAGATAGATAGATAGATAGATAGATAGATAAGGAAGGAAATTACATTTTGCTAAATGGTATCATGGACAATGAAGGAATATCAGTACTAAATATATATGTTCCAAATAGTATACCATCATAATTTTTAAAGAAGTTAAAATGAGTATGAGAAGGAAGTAGACATCAAAACTATATTATTGGAAGACCCCTCAGAACCAAATTAATCTAATCAAAATACAAACATGAAAGAAAATAAGAAGATGAAAATAATCTTTGAAAAGTTACATACGATAGATCTTTAGAGAAAACTGAATGGGGATAAAAAGGAATGTACCTTTCTCAGGGATACATAGCACCTACATAACAATTGGTCATGTATTAGGACATGAAAACTTCAGAAACAATTACAGAAAAGTAGAAATATTAAATATATCATTTACAAATAATAATGTAAACTATTTTCAATGAAGGGCTGTGGAAAGATTGATTCAAATTTATTCAAAATTAAATAATCTAATCCTGAAGACCTTGTGGGTCAAAGAACAAACTATAAAAATTATATATATATATATATATATATATATATATATATATATATTTCATTAAAGTTATAATAATACAACATCATGCCAAATCTATAGGATGCAGCCAAAGCATTACTTAGGAGCAATTTATATATCTAAACAGCCACATCAATAAAATAGAAAAAGAATAGACAAATGAATTGGACATACAATTAAAAAATGGGAAATTTTAAAATAACACAAATCCCAATTAAGCCATAAGTTTGAAATTCTGAAAACTAAATGAAAGATTAATAAAATTGAAAATAAGAAACAGACACAAAAATTAGAAGCTGGTTTAATTTTTGAAATGTAATAATGGATAAATCATTGGTTAATTTCATTTTAAAAAGTAAGAAAACCAAACTGCCAGTATTAAAATAGAAAAGAGTGAATGTATCAACAGTGAAGAGTAATTAAAGCAAATATTAGGAGCTATTTTGGCCAATTATTTGCCAATAAATCTGACAATTAAGTGGAATGGATAAATATTTACTAAAATATAAATTGTTCAGATTTACATAAGAGGATATAGAATGAATATTTTTTTATTTTTATTTTTTAATTTTTCTTAGTTAAATGTAAAGATATGTTTTGAGTTCCAAATTTTTCTTCCACCCTCCCTTCCCTCCCTTCTCCTTAGGCCAGCAAGCAATTTGATATAGATTATTCATTACAATCATATTACATATATTTCCACATTAATCAGAAAAAAGGAAAAATGCAAGGAAGAATAAGCAAGAACAATAACAATAGGAAAAATGAGAATAGTATGCTTCTGTCTGAATTCAGACTCCTTAGTTCTTTTTCTGAATGTGGAGAGCATTTTCCATTATGAATCCTTTGAAATTTTCTTGGATCATTGTATTGATGAGGAGATTTAAGTCTATCACAGTTGATCATCACACAATGTTGATGTTGTGTACCATGTTCTACTGGTTCTGTTTATTTCACTCAGCATCAATTCATTTAAGTATTTCCAGGCTTTCCTGAAATCGATCTGCTTATCATTTCTTATAGCACAATGGTATTCCATTACATTCATATGCCACAACTGGTTTAGCCATTCCCCAATTGATGGGAATCCCCTCACTTTCCAGTTCTTTACTACCACAAAAAGAGCAGCTGTAAACATTTTTGTACATGAATCCTTTTCCCTTTTTTATGATCTCTTTGGGGTAAAGACCTAGTAGTGGTATTGCTGGGTCAAAGGGAATGCACAGATTTATAGCCTTTTAGTCATGGCTCCAAATTGCCCTCCAGAATGGTTGAATCAGTTCACATCTCCACCAACAGTTCCTTAGTGTTTTAAAATTCCCACATCTTCTCCAACATTTAAAATTTTCCTTTATAGTCATATTAGCCCATGGGACATGTGTGAGGTTGTGCATTTCTCTAATCAGTAGTGTTTGAGCACATCTTTTCATATTACTATAGATAGTTTTAATTTCATGATCTGAAAACTGCCTGTTCATATCTGTTAACCATTTCTCAATTGGGGAATGACTTGTATTCTTGTATATTTGATTCAGTTCTCCCTGTATTTTATGTATGAGGCCTTAATCAGAAAGTTTGTAAAAAATGTTCTACAGCTTTCTGCTTTCCTTCTAATCTTATTTGCATTGGTTTTGTCTGTGCTAAACCTTTTTAATTTAATGTAGTCAAAATGACAGACTGCATTTCATAATGTTCTCTATCTCATCTTTGGACATAAATTCTTCCCTTCCTCATTGTTCTGACAAGTAAACTCTTCTTTTCTTTCCTAATTTGCCTAAGGTATCACTCTATGTCTAGATCTTGTACCAATTTTGAATTTACTTTGGTGGATGATATCCCTTTTCAGTTCTCTCCAGAGTTCTATCATATTTAATCTTCCTAAATTCTATTCACCTTCTTAACTTCTTTCTTATTAATTTTGTGCTTAGATTTATCTGGTTCTGAGAGGGGGATATTTAAGCCCCCCACTAATATAGTTTTGCTATTTCTTCCCATATTTCATTTAGATTCTTTAAGATTTTTGGATGCTGTACCACTTGGTACATACATGTTTAGTATTATTATTACTTGATTGTCTATATTACCTTTTAGCAAAATATAGTTTCCTTCCTTATTTCTTTTAATTAGCTTGATTTTTGCTTTTGCATTGTCTGAGATAAGGTTTGCTACCACTGTTTTTTTCTTCATTTGAAGCATGATATATTCTGCTAGAACCTTTTACCTTTACTCTGTGTGTATCATTCTGCCTCAAATGTGTTTCTTGTAAACAACATATTATAGGATTCTGGTTTTTAATTCACTCTGCTATCTGCTTCTGTTTTATAGGAGAGTTTATTCCATTCACATTCTCAGTCATGATTGCTAACTGTGTATTTACCTGCATCCTACTTTTCCCTTGTTTGTATTTGTCCCTTTCCTTTTTCCCTGTCACTTCTAACTAGTGTTTTGTTTCTGGCCACCTCAATCTACTATCCCTTCTATGAGCCCCACCTCCCTTTTGTCCTTTCCCTTTGAATTCCTACTTTTGACCTCTATTTCTATCAACCCCACCTCCTTTTTTTCCTTTCCCCTTTTCCTCCTTGGTTTTACCTTCCCTTCTACAGCACCCCACTCTTTTCTTTCCCCTTTCCCCTTTTACTTTCCTGTAGGATAAGATAGAATTCTATAGCTGATTGAGGGTGTATATCATTCCCTCTTTGAACAAAATCAGATGAGAGTAAGGTCAAAATATTACTCAAACCTCCCTTCTTTTCCTCTATTGTAATAAGTCTTTTGTGCCTCTTCATGTGATGTGATTTATACTATTCTGTCTTCCCTTTCCTTTTCTCTCAGTATATTTTTTTTAATTTCCACTTAAGCTTTTTTTAATATCATCATATCAGAATCCACTTATACTCACACTTTCTGTCTGTGTATACTCCTTCTATCTTCTTTAATAAAGATACTGTTCTCAAGAGTTACAAGTAACTTTTTCCCATGTAGGAATGTAAACATTTTAACCTTATTGAATAACATGCTTTTCCTCCTTTTTACCTTTTAATGCATTTCTTGAGTCTTATATTTGTAGATTGAATTTTCTGTTCAGTTCTGGACTTTTTATTAGGAAAGTTTTAAAGTCTCCTATTTCATTGAATATCCATATTTTTTCCCTGAAATATTATGCTTAATTTTTCTGGGTAGTACATTCTTGGTTGTAATTCTAGTTCCTTTGCCTTCCAGAATATCACATTCCAACCCATCTGATCCTTTAATGTTGAGGCTGCTAGGTCCTGTGTAATTCTTATTGTTCCTTGAGATTTATTTTTTTCCTGGCTGCCTGTAGTATGTTCTCCTTTACTTCATGGTTCTGGAATTTATCTATGATATTCCTTGGCATTTTCTTTTTGGGGTCTCTTTCAGGTGTGATCAGTGGATTCTTTCAGAGATGTATTTTTCATCTGATTGGAAGACATTGCGGCACTTCTCTTTAATAATATCCTGAAATATGTTGCCTAGGCTCCTTTTTTTGGTCATGGTCCTCAGGTAGTACAATTATTCTTATAGTGTGCCTCCTTGATCTCATTTCCAGATCAGTTGTTTTTCTGAAGTGATATTTTACATTTTTTCTACTTTTATATATATTTTTGATTCTGCTTTACTTCTTCCTATTGTCTCATTGAGTCATTAGTTTCCATCTGCTCAATTCTGCTTCTTAGGGAATTATTCTCATTTACCAATTGTATTTTAAGCATTATTTTCTTTTTCAAAGCTATTGACCTTCACTTGTATCTCTCATTTCCTTTTCTACTAGTTCTTCTACCTCTCTTATTTGGCTTATAAAATAGTGTTTGAGCTCTTCAGGAGGGCTTTTTGGTCTCAATACCAATTTGTCTTTCCCTTTGAGTCTTCACATGTAGGGGTTTTATTATTGTTGTCTTCCTCTGAGTTTATGTTTGGATTCTTCCTGTCACCAAAGTAACTGTCAATGATGAGGGTTCTTTTTTGTTTCTTATTCATATTTTTACTTTTATTTTAGCCTCTTTGGGGCCTTTTCAGGTTCAGTTCTGCTCCTGGGGTACAGCATGCTCCCTCTGGAAATTCTTTTAATGGGGGTGGGGGCCAAGTCACAAATTTTCTGCTCTAAGGCATCAGCAGTATTGGGGCTGGAGTTCTCACAACTGACCTATTGTGACACTAGATTGCTAAACTAGGACCATGGGTGCTCAATTGCTAATGTGTGATGAAGAGCCTTTTACTGGTTTGCCCAGACACCCTCTGTGCTGAGCTGTGTTCCTCTTTTACCCTGATGAAACACAGCTTTCCTGAAGATTTATAGGTTATCTTAAGTCAGAAGATTGCTTCACTCTGGGTGTTTATTTTCTTTTTCTTTTTGCAGGTTTTACAGCTCTGGAATCTGTTGAGAGGCTTAATTTAACATTATTTCTGAGGGAAAGTTTGGGAGAGTTCAGGCAACTCCCTGGTTTCACCCCACCATTTTGGCCCTGCCTCCACTACTGGGAATATAATAAATAAATAAACTTATATTAAAGGGAAAAAATATGAACAAGTCATCAAACAATTCCCTAAGAAAAAAAATTCCCAGGGCCAGATGGATTTACAAGTGAATTCTTCCAAATACATAAAGGAAAATTACTTTCAATAGTATATAAAGTATTTGGGAAAAAAGGCAAAGAAGGAGTCTTACCAAATTCCTTTTGTGACACAAATGTGGTGCTAATACCAAAATCAGGAAGAGTAAAAACAGAAAAATAAAACTACAGAAGAATTTCCTTAATTACTGCCTCCATTCCAGGAGTGTTCAATTTCCCCTCCCCCAAAAGGGGAGGTTCTTCAAAAAGCTGCCTTGGTAACCTTGGGGTGGGCCAGGTGTGGCCCCTCCCAAATGAGTTAGCTAAAAATGGGAATATTAATCTTTAACACAAATAATTTTTACCACAGATCATACATAATATCCAGATTGGATTTGTGCCACCAATACATGGCTGGTTCAATATTAAGAAGAATATCAGCATAATCGACCATGTCAATAATAAAATCAACAGAAATCATGTGATTATCTCAATATAAAAAAAAAAGCTTTTGATAAAATACAGTATCCTTTCCTACTAAAAACACCAGAGAGCAAAAATATAAATGGAGCTTTCTTTGAAATTATTGGTACTATCTATTTAAAAACATCAGTAAGCATTATCTCTAATGGGGATAAGCTAGAGGACTTTTCCAATAAGATCAGGGGTCAGTAAGGATGTACACTGTCACCACTATTATTCAATATCATACTAGAAATATTAAATATGGTAATAAGAAAAGAAAAAAGAAGTTGAAGACATTAGAATAGGCAAAGATGAAACAAAAATAGATTCTTTGCAGAAGATGTGATTGGTATACTTGGAGAATCCTAGAGGATAAATTGAAACCTAATTGAAATAGTTAAGAACTCTAGGATACAATAGAAGCCCACATAAATTATCAGCATTTTTATATATTACCAACAAAGTCCAGAAGCAAGCGACAGAAAAAAAATGTTTAAAATAACTATAAACAATATAGACTACTTGGGAGTCTACTTGTTAATATAAATTCAGGAACTATAAGAACACCATAAATTTTCACAATAAATAAAATCATATATAAACAAATGGAATAAAACCAATTGCTCATGTATAAGCCATGCTAATATAATAAAAAATATGATTTTACCCAAATTAATGACTAATAAAACTACCAAGTAATTTTTTTTATGGAGCTAGAAAAATATTAGCAAAATACCTCTAAAAGAAGCAAAGTTGAAGAATATTATGGGAATTAATAAAAATATGTAAAGAAAATTTCCTAGCTGTAGATTTTAAACTGTCTTATAATGTGGTGATGATCAAAACAATCTGGCACTGGCCAAGAAATAGTGTATTGAATCAGTGGAATACACTATAGTAAATGGTCATAGTAATCTAGTATTTGATAAACCCAAAGGCACACACTTTTGGAAGAAAAATTCACTATTTGACAAAAACTTCTGGGAAAACTGGAAAATAGTTTGGCAGAAATGAGGTATAGACCAACATCTTACACAGTATACCAAGATAAGGTCAAAATGCTTCCATAGGCAAATTAGGAGAATGTGAATAATTTACTTGTCAGGTCTACAGAGAAGGCCAAATTTATGACCAAGTAGAGGCAATTATGAGATATAAAATGGATGGTATTGTTTGTATTATATCAAGTATGTTTTTTTTTTCCAGAAGTAAAACCAATGCAACCAAAATTAGAAGGAAACAATGATGGAGACATTTTTTTATATCAAGGGTCTCTGATTAAGATCTTATTTTTCAAATATACAAAAAACTGATTAAAATTTATAATATTGTAAGTAATTCTCTAGTTGAAAAATAGTCAAAGGATATGAGCAGGCAGTTTTCAGAAGATGAAATCAATGTTATCAAAAGTCACATGAAAAAATACTCTAAATCATTACTGGTTAGAGAAATGCAAATTAAAACAACTTTGTGATGCAACCTCACACAAAACAGATTGGCTAACATGACAGATAAGGAAAATGACAAATGCTGGTGGGGGTGTGGAAAAATTTGGAAAATGATCCCACCATTTTGGAGTAAAATTTGGAACTACTCCAAAAGTGTTATAAACCTGTGTATACCATTTGAGCCAGGAATACCACATCTTGGTCTGTATAAGAAAGACATGAAAGAATAGGGAAAAAGAGAAGCTCTTTTTTAGCTCTTTATAGCAGCTCTTTTTTGTGACAAAAAAAAATCAGAAATTGAGGGGATGCTAGTCAATTGGGGAATAGTTGAACAAGTTATTTCATATGATTTTGATGGGATTATTGTACTGTAAGAAATGACAAGCTGGATAGTTTTAGAAAAACCTGGGAAGACTAACATGAACTCATGCAATGTGAAGTGAGCATAACCAGGAAAACATTGTACATGGTAGTAGTGATATTGTAAGGATTATCTACTGTAAAAGACTTTATTTTTGTGATCAAAACAATGATTCAAAATAATTCCAATATATACCCATGATGAAAAATGCTATCTACTTCCAGAGAAAGAGAACTAATGAATGATGAACTTATTCCTTTTTAAACTTTATTTTTGTTAGGTTTTTTTTTTACAATGTGTCTTATATGGAAATATGTTTTCCATGACTTTACATGTATAATAAATATCTAATTGTTTGCCTTCTCAAGGAGGGTGGTAGAATGCTATAGAAGGTGAGAATTTGGAACACAAAATTAAAAAGAAAGTTTGGATTTTTTTACATTTTATTGGGAAATATTTAATTACATGTAAAACTAAAATTTGCTATACATACATATAAAACATATCAATTAAAGTTATTATCACTTCCCTTACTAGTCTATAAAATGCTTATAGATAAGATCATGGTTGATATACTTTTATATTCTTTCAGAAGATGACAGATATAAAGTTGAAAGGTGCCTCAGGAGACATTTAGCCCACCAAGTACCTTTTTCAAATGAGGAATCTGAGGCACAGAGAGTTTTAGTTATTTTTCTGAGTTCATACATATATACACACATCATGTTAGAGAGTGAATTGGAGTGTAGTTCTTGAACCATTTATTTTATACCACTATATCATATTGCTTCTATGGTTACCCAGTTCAAGACTAAACATATAATAGGTGCTCAGTATATAAATAATTGTTGATTGGTTGTCTATAAAGTTTCTTGTCCTCCTTGGAAAGATTGAAGTGACTGTGGGAAGCTTTTCTGGAACCTGGCTACTCTGGTCTTTCCATATGAAAGGATTCTGAATTTGCCAGCCAGCATTACACATTAACTAGGCCAATGTGTCCATTTGCAGATCTAAGCATTTCTTAAAAAATGTCTTTTTATTAGATTTTTCTCAAAGTTTTACTTAATTTTTTTGGATGATTTTCCAAACTTGCAACCAGTTAAAATTTTTTTTAGAAACTTCTCAAACCCATTTTCTATACATTTTATTTCAATTTACATATTTATATAGCAATTAGTGTTTTGTTGTTGTTGTTGTTGACATCCCAGAGACAACTTAGTTAAATATGATGGTATAGAAAAGGATATTTTTCTATATCCAGTATGTAAAAGCAATTTTCTGAGAACTTGTATTTATTTTCCTTTTGTGGAAAATTGAAAAAAATATTTTTGTTAAGGTCACATTAGAAACAGTTCCAAGTGACTGCAATAAAGAGGCCCTCTCCAGCAGTTTGGAGTAGTTTCTACATCAATCCCATCACAAGGTGACACTGCTCTGAAGTTTCAGCACAAACGCCTTGGCCCTATATACCTCAGAACAAATTAAAGATGGAAAGGAGCTCTAGAGACAAATTTTCTAAAGAATGAAATGACTCAGGATATAGGACTCAAAAGAAATGATCATTTGTATCTGAAAAGTTTGTCTCAGTAGAGGCTTTAAGCTAGAGTCAAAGCTGATGCCAACATAATTGGATTCAGAATGGGCATTGGGATGGTGTGGGGGGAGGCAGTGAATTTATCCAGTCAGCAAAACAGATTCTAGAGAATGATTAGGCAAAGAACTCATTGTTCATGCTTGTATGATTAGGTGGCAATTGTATTTTGAGTACAATTATATAGATATCACTATATAGGCAGAGCTGAAAGGAAAGATGCTGACTTAACTTACTAGGTTGACATAAATTATTCAACCCAATGAGCAGAAAGAGCTTTGTGTTTATTTAGTCACAATATAAAATAAACTCTCTAGAGCCCAAGGCATATTTCTTGCCAGCATGATAAAATTGACAAATCAAAGGATATACCTCCTGGAAAGTGAGTGTTGCTGAGAAATAAAAATGGGACTTGGCATTTTTGTTTTACCTGATTAAGAGGATAGTATAATGAATTATTTTCAGTTGTGCACATAGGAAGCCAAGTATCCTCACATTATAAAGGCAACACCTTAAAATGTTAAGACAAATACAGAGATGGACACAACCACATGAAAATGGCCTTATTCAAATTGTTTGTTTTGTTTTGTTTTCCAATATACAACTTTATTTCTTCACTTAGTTATGTGATATTTTGATGGATTTGTGATTTCATCATGTATACAATCTCTTTACTAATACATATTGCAACTCCTCCGTGATCATTCATTCTTTGTGACTTTTGTCCATATCCTCTTGGAGATCTACAGGTGTTTCACACAAAGTGGTCAGGGTTCTCTTCTCATTTTCTTCTTATTTATTAAGACCTCTCCAGCATATGAGTTGTCCATCAGCTATTCTTTGCTTTATGACTGGCCAGCTCATCTCATGCCTCTTGCCTTAGTCATGCACCTCTATGATCAGACTCAAAATAAAATGAAGTCAGTAGACTTGACTATTTTGAAAAGCTTGGATAATTTACCCTTGCTTCCAGTGAAGAAGAAAAAGTGGGTGAAAGGTTGAACAAGAGAAGAGATTCATGTGTTATGTTAGAGATTCTTTGTAAAGGCAGCTCTGTATTTCTGGAACCCCTAATATGTCAATTCTAATGTCTTTAATGTAGTTTGGCATATGCCCTGGGTAAACCTTTGAAGGGATAGTGGGGTGAAATAAGTGGAACTCTCTTAGCCCCTGTCATGTTTAAGGAGATAAATTGCGAACTGACAATGCTTATGCTACACACTGGCTCTCACCAAAACAATGAAGACAAATTACCTACCCATTCTAAGAGTTTTCCATTAGGATATACCCTACCATGCCCTCACTTTATGTGCCCAGAGTCCTCCTGCTCTCTTTTCCATCTTATCTCAAAACCTTTTAGAAAAGTATGTGGAATCAATCACTTTCACCTCAACATGAACTTAATTCAATGTGTGACCTTCCCAAAGACTTTTATATTTTAGATCTTAACTCTACACAGAAAATTACAAGAATAAAAGGCATCATTAAGCAAGTATATGGGTAGTTATTTTAGTGTGCAGAGGGGGTATGTTTTATGTGCCTTTGAAATAATTCCTTACAGAGAGCTCTGAATTACACTTATTTGACTGATCATATGTATAAGCTGTAGCAACGCAAAAATGCAAAAAACAAAAACAAAATCAAAAACAAAAAAGACAAAAAATAAACCCCAAAACCAAAGTCCTCAGGGAAGATGATTTTTGCTGTAGTGCCCATCTGTCCCCCTTTACCCTAAATCTCTTATTCCCAACACTCTATCTCTATGAAAGCTAACACAGGCTTTCAAGTTACTTCTTATTGTCCTGGTCTTAAATGTCCAAAGGCTTCAATCTGACTTTTCTACAATCAACTCCTTAGAAAGGTATTTGTAATTATAGGGACAGCTGGCATCTATATTGTAACTTTATATTCATTTCATTTAATATCAGTGATGTGAAGAAAGTATTATTATTCTCACTTTACAAATAAGGAATCTGAACTCCAGAGAATTTAAGAGATTTAAAGTGAATAAATAACTGAGATCAATATTTGCCTCAACTTAAGTGGAGGTTTGGCATTTGTGTGTTGTCCTACCACATAAGGAGGTGAAACTGCTACAAAACAAAACAAAACAAAAACCCCCCAAACCTATGAATACTCTGTCTATATGAGGAGGAATATGACATAGCTGGTTGAAATTATGTCAAATGAGAGAGTGCAGGTATGTATCAGAATATAAAAATGTATAATTCTTTCTGCAACATAACATAAGGAGAGTATCTGCAAAGTGAAAATGATAGCTCCCAGTGGGTACTCAAGACTACATAAAGATTCCTCTTTTTACTAATGTGTTTCCCTGTCATTGTGCTCAACAACCTGGGACCTTTGGCTCCTGGCTGGGATGAGCTTTCAAAAATTAGACCAAATTGGCTCTTTAATTCCCAGATCAAGAATCAAATACTGACAGTGTAGAGAAAGAACACAATAGGGATTAAGCAGCCAACAAGATTACAGTTAGCTGTTGAATAGAGAACATTTTAAAGACTATCCTTTGAAATCCAGTTTCCTTTTATGCTTATCAAAGTCTTTAAGTAGGATCAAAGAGCAAAGATTTTATTGAGGTGAAATACAGTTCTTCCCACATATCGTTTAAGCTGATGCCCTCCCAAGATGCCCCTTTCCATTATGCTTTTGGGAGAAGCTGAAGGAACTTGAATTGCATTACTATTTGGCAGTCTTCAAGCCATCCTCAAATTTTTACCTTGCTCTCCATAAGAGTTTTGCTTAACAGTAGTAAATATTCTGATAATAGAAAATGTTGCTGGCCTGAAAGTGCGATGTTCTAAACAAGAGGTGCCAAACACTCAGACCACAACTCAGACCAAGTGCAATCTAAACCAGATTTTATTTATTTTATTTTTATTTATCCCCAATAACATGTAAAAACAATTTAAACATCCATTTTTAAAACTTTGTGTTCCAAATTCTCTTCCTTCCTTCCTCCCCACTTTAAGAAGGCAACCAATTCAGTATGTTACACATGTGTAGTCATGCAAAACATTTCCATATTAATCACGTTGTGAAAGAAAAGACAAAATAAAAGAATTCAAGAAAAATAAAGTAAAAAAAAAGATGCTTCAATCTGTATTCAGATGCCATCAGTTCTGTCTCTGGGAATGGATAACATTTTTCATCATAAGTCCTTCAGAGTTGTCTTGTGTCATTGTATTGCTTAAAATAGCCAAGTCATATACAGTTGATCATCTTACAATATTGCTGTTACTTTGTACACAGTGCATTCCACTTTGTGTCAGCTCATGTAAGTCTCCTAGGTTTTACGACAGCAACCTGCTCATCATTTCTTATAGCACAATAGTGTTCCATCATAATCTCATCACACGATTTGTTCAGCTATTCCCTAACTGATATGTATGCCCTCAATTTTGGATATTTTTCATACCAAAAAAGAGCTGGTATAAAAATTTTTGTAGATATACATCCTTTAACTTTTTGGATACTGACCTAATGGTGGTATTGCTAGGTCAAAGAGAATGCATGGTTTTAAAGACCTTTGGCCATAGTTCCTAATTGCTGTACAGAATGGTTGAATCAACTTACAACTTCGCCAACAGTGCATTAATGTCTCATTTTCCCCATATCCCCTATATCATTTGTCATTTTCTTCTGCTGTCCTATTATCCAACCCAATGAATATGAGGTAGTAACCCAGAATTGTTTTGATCTTTCTAATCAATAGTGAGTTAGAGCATTTTTTCAATATAACTATAGATAGCTTTGATTATTTCATCTGAAAACTTCATATCTTTTGATCATTTATCATTTGGGGAATGGCTCTTATTTTAATAAATTTGACTCAGTTCTCTAGATTAAATTTGTTTTATTAAATATTCCCAATTACCTTTTTATCTGGGTAGCTAAGTGGCAAAGTGGATAGAGGGTAGGGCCTGAAGTCAGAAAGACTCCTATTTCTGAGGTAAAATCTGACCTCAAATACTTCCTAGCTATTTGACCCTAAGCAAGTCACTTAACAATAATTGCCTTGGGTTCTTCATCTGTGAAATGAGCTGGAGAAGTAAATGGTCCCAAATTGGATTACAAACAGTCATAACTCAAATGATTGAATAACAACAACAAGAAAATGTCTCCTCCAGGGTAGATTTTAATATTTGTTGTTCTAAGTCAATATAGGGCCTAGAGGAGTCCTTATCTATGGTTGAGTTTGAAAACACTATTCTAGACCACAACATAATTCCAATTTCCTAAACCTAAATCTAGGAGAAAGTTCTCTACAAACTATTTCAGCAAAATCAAACTGTTGAGGTTGAATTACCATGTGGTGGTCTTTTCAAGTTAATTAGCATGAAGCATAGACATGGGCTATGTGTGAATACAGTAAGCACCACTGTATTTGTTATTTTTATTTTAGGGGGTTCTGAAGGTTGATGGCCCCAGAAGTGCCTTTCTTACTCACAGCATTAGTGCCTGGAAATACTCCATTTGTGTTTTGTGCTTTAACCCTTTAACTCATGATTAATTCCTCTTGAATATCAACACTCCTGGGAATCATAGCATTTTTTGTTATAAATACACTGCATCAATCTTACTGTGCCTATATGAAGCAATGGATATGAAAAATATAGAAAAAACCATGGGGAGATATGAAATGATGCACAATGAGGTATGCAAAATAGGTACAATTGCTGCAACAATGTAAATGGAAAAACAAGAAACAAAAAGTAACTTCAATATAGGTATGGGGCCTGTGGGTATGGTATAGTACAAAACAGTCTCAGATGATGTATTATTTGTTTTGCTGAACTGCGAAGTGGTTTACTGTTGTTTTTACCATTTACAAAGCACATACTGGTCATATAGGATTTCTTTTGATCATGACAACAACTCCCATCCTCATTTGACAAATGAAATCATATTAAGGTTTAAAAGGTCCCAAACTACATAGATTTCTGACTTCCAATCCAATACTCTTTTCATTGTTTTGAGGTCTTTCCACTGGGCTGCTGATGGTAGGAATTCCTAGATCAGAAAGGGATGGGATAGGGCCAATGATCTCTTCATTACCCTCAAATTCCAAAATACTATAATTTTATATTAAATCAAATGATTTGTGGTTCGTTGGAATAAACCTTTGACTGGTAGCTTAGCTAGCTTAGATGATTAGAATTATCTTTTAATTCAGTGATTGCTCCTCATTTGTTGTATGATAGTGTTAGAGTATCTTAACTCCCTAAATGTACAACAGTGCTTGAAAGTATCAAATTTCTCCTGAAGGCTAGCTGATGGCTATACAATTTAGAGCTGGAAGAGACTTTGAATTCCTTTAGTTTAAATTCTGATTGTATAAAGAGGAAACTGATGATCAGGGAAATTCTGTGATTTCATAAATGTCATGCAGATAGTATGAGGAAGAATTGGGTTGTGATTCCTCATTTCCAACTTCAGATCCCACTATGAAACTGTAATAACTAAGGAGAACCATTATATTAAAGTGGAAAGAGCATTGGATTGAAGTCAGACAGACCTTGGTTCAAATCTTGCTCCTAACACTTAATACAGATATAAATTTGGGTAAATTATTTAATCCTTCTTAGACTTAGTTTTCCCATCAATATAACTATATTATTATAATATAACTATACAATAATAAGTATAGTATCTGACAGGATCATGGTAAGGCCTTGATGAATTTATATATATATATATATATATATATATATATATATATATATAAACTGTGAAAACACTAAAAGACTATATAAATGGCAGTTATCAGTATTTAAAAATGCTTTGGAAATTTTAAATTAAGGACATCTCAATGGTATAGAACAGCAATAAGAATAGTAAGAGCAACCATGATAATGACAACAACAGAATTGGGACTAGATCAAGGTTATAGATATTGGGCACTTCTAGTTATCAGATCAAGGTGCTTCCTTGTAATTGAAGGCATTCAGTTGTACCTCAGTCTTTTCACACTTACTTGCTATTTGTTTGGAAGGGGGTAAGGAAAGTGGATTGATACAATTTGATGTGCTTTTCAGCTGCCTAGTTGTTCTAAAGTGAATTATGTGCAAAGGTGATTACTATAGTTACCAGTGAACTTTTGGGGAGATGCTACAAGTCTAACCTAAAGCAAAACCAAGTTAGGCTTCCCAAATGTATAACTTGTGTAGATAATCATAGAAGCCCCCCAAACCATCATGCAATTCAGAAATAGAAGAAAATTTATTTTCTTATACTAGAATATGAGAGATTTTTTTTCTCTCTTTCTACTTTCTCCTTCCCAACCTCAGAAAAGAGTTTTTTATCACTTGTGCCAGTGATGGCTTCATTCTGAGCTTTACTCATGTTAAAATTTCTGATATATTTTATTTAGCTATAGAATTCATAAGTGTTCCCCTGCATTTATCTTTTCTACATTCCTTCCCTCTTCTTTCCTCTAGATTTAAATGCTAGTCTTTGGGGGACGGAGGGAATGAAAGAAAACATGAAAATAAACACAACATTAACCAAAGACTAATGAACAAGATAACTATAAAATAATAGAAAAATAGCCTTACCATTGTCACTGTATAAAAATATACATAGTAACTTGAATACACACAAATTACCATATAAAGTGGGATCATTTAAATATTATAACAAAGAGCTAAAAATGTCCGGGAGGCTTCTGGGTCTTCATTTTGTTCCCCCAGTGTTGGATATGTTACTCTTTCTGTGAAATATGCTAAAGCAGCATAGAAATGAATCCCATTAGTATTTAAATAAAACTATTAATTTATGTTGTTATTTATTGACCAATTATATTAGAAATTACAGTGTTTAGCTGAGGACAATCATCTCCCCAAGAGCTATAATTTTGCCTGCAGTGGGTAGGAGACAGATACAATCAACGCGCACAGCAGCACTCAGGATTAGCATTTCCCCCCTGCCATCCAGGAGGCTAAATATATCTCATTGTGTAAATAAGGAATCAGAAATTGCAAACCTACAAATTTTCAAATTTTATAATTGAGTCTTGGTGACTGAAACCAATGTTAGATACTTGCTTCTTCCTTATTTCTACTCCCTTACTCCTTGGTCATGTATTGTATACTCTACCTTTGAGTTTCCAAGATATGGGTGGGGTTATGTTATAAAATCACTTCTTTGTTTTACAATAAGATTTGTTGGCATTTATTTTGTACTCAGAATGACAAAACAGTATGAGATATCTACCTATTCCAGGGAGACTTTGTTTATATAATTGTTTCTGGTTGGGATATTGGTTTTGTACTGGAAAAGAGGCTGGAACCAAGACAAGTATGATGCCATGGCCAGAGAATCAGAAGAGGAAGAAAAGCATATCCACCATTTATACTGAGCTTGCAAAGTGACTTATATAGTTTATCTAATATTATTCCCACAACTACCATGTGGGATAAATGCTATCATTATCCTCTCTTTACAGATGAGAAAACAAGTTGAGGGAGGTTAAATTATCTGTCCAGAATCACTTGTAAAGTTAAATGTTTGAAGGGGGCAGCTAGGTGGTACAATGGATAAAGCACCAGCCCTGGATTCAGGAGGACCTGAGTTTAAATCCAGCCTCAGACACTTGACACTTACTAGCTGTGTGACCCTGGGCAAGTCACTTAACCCTCATTGCCCCACAAACCCCACCCCCCCCAAAACAAAACAAAACAAACAAAACAAAAAAGTTAAATGTTTGAGACAGGATTTAAACCTAAGTCTTCTTAACTCCAAGTTTAGCTTTCTACTGTGTGTGTTGCTTAATTGCTTAAAGATGAAAATAGCACAGGAATAATGGTTATTGTTGTTTCTCCTTCATTTTGAAGATGACCAGTGACATCATAGGATGATGATTTGTGCACGATTTGACTCTAAGTGGTGCCAAGTTGCACCAAGTCTTCAGCCTCACTCTCTTTTTCAGTGCCATCAAAATTCACTGGTAAGAAAAGAGTCAAGATGCCAGGGCATGGCCTGGTATGTAATGGATAACTTTTGCATCTTTGATAATTGATCAAGCTCTAAGCACTCCATAGAGCCTGCCTCACTCACTTTCATGGCAAGTATAACAAATTGATCTTATCTACTCATTTTTCTAGGGGAAGTCTTCACCTGCTTGGGGTAGACATCCCTCTAACTCACAGATGCATTTGAGGCCTGTTAGTTACCTTCAACCTGGTTTAGCTCATCTACTGTAGTGAAAGAAAGAAATCATTTTCAGATGATAAAATAGTGATTGGTTCTGAGGAGGCAAAGAAGCATTTTCACCTTAGTTTCCTCAATTGTGGGCCAAAGGTTGGACTAGATGATCTCTATGATCCATGTTAACTTCAGAGATAAAAAGCCATAGGAAAAGCTCTGGATTTGGAATCTGAGATCCTAGATTCAAAATCTGTTTCTTTTACTTGCTACCTGAGGGGCCTAGGGCAAGGGACTGAAATCATAAGGTTACCTTCATGATTTGCAAAGTGCTTTGCAGACATTATTTCATTTAACTCTAATAACCAAGTCAGTTAGGTTTTACATATATATTATCTCTATTTGATGGGTGAAGAAACTAAGACACATAAATTTGAAGTCAACATTACTGTTAAATATCCAAGTTGGAATTTGAACTCATTTCTTACTACTTCACTAACCATGTCTCCATGAATTGTCAATCCTCATCTACAAAATTAAGGCAATTAGTTAAAAATGAAAAGGGTTGGTACTTAAAGTGTTAAATTTCAGTTACAAGGAAAATCCAACTAATTTGGTGGTGGTGCAGAGTAGTTAAAATGTTGTACTATATAAAAAGGAAATGTTATGGATTTAAAATAGAGATACAGAAATGTAATGGTTTCTGGGGTTGAAGGAAGGGAGAGAGAGTTAGGTTGAAAGGATGACTCCAAGGATGTTAACCTGGGTGATCTGAAGTTTGGTTTCTTTATACAGTTAGTGGTTAAGTATAGAAGTGGATTTAAAGGCAAAGATAATGAGGGTTCTCATTTCCTTCCCTTCCCTTCCCTTCCCTTCCCTTCCCTTCCCTTCCCTTCCCTTCCCTTCCCCCCAAACACCTAGAGAACTCAAATAAACTGAAAAGACTAGAGGTCTCTTCTCTCTCACTCTCACCATCTACTCTGCTCCTCAATACAGTAAGAGTCCCATATCAATGGGCTTTGACAATGAGTTTATAGACATTCTCTCTTTGGAGCTGCATAACTACCCTGTGTGGGAACTGCTCAGATTGCTGAATCCCCTTGTTAAGGGCTAAAATTCTAGCTAGTCTGTCTAAAATATCTAATGAGTGGTCACCAATAAATTATAAGCTTTAGCAAGAGTTAGACTTTTAAGCGTTTATTAAGGAGAATAAGAATTTAAGGAGAATAAGAATTTGATAAAGAGAGAGAGAAAGGCCTAGATTCCTATCTATTAAAGGGAGAGCACATTTCTAGCTCCGCTCTCCACCAGAGTCCAGAGGACAGAGCGCAAGACCCAGCGCCAGTCTCTTCCTTCCTCCTCCCACTAGTCCGCGTCACTTCCTGATGCCAAAGAAAAGACTCCTGGTCTTGCCCTCAAAGACCTTTGCTTCATGAGCAGAACTCTTCTACAGTATGTCTCCAGCAGGTGGCGTTATTCCAATCGTTACAGTCCCCCCTGTTGTTCCTCAAGAAACAAAATGTTTCCTTGACGGAACAGTAAAAAGAATATAATAACTATTGCTAACTAATAATATGTGAACAACAATATAGAAAAGGAAGAGAGGAAAGTTTTGTCCAGAGGGGCGATTTTTTGTCCTCATGAACTGACGCTTTGACATTGGTCTTGCAAAGGGAGGGCCTCTGCAGAGAATACATATTACAGATGGTGTATATTATAACAGAAAAAGAAAAGAGAAAAAAACAAAACAAAACTGTTCATTTAAAGTCTCTGAAAGTCTTTTCTCAGATGTCCTCTAGGTGTAGTCGTGGAATGGAAGTCTTTTCAGGGGTTGATGTGTGGATACTGGTAATCAGCCAGGAAATTTCCTACAAAATTGAGCTTAACACAACTTTAAAATAGCTTTGTCAATAATCAAATCAAACAATGAAAGTTCTCAAAAACATGTCTAAGGGAATTCAGAATCTTAGTTGTTACACATGAAACATATAATAAAACAAAAATTGAACCATTCTTTAAAATTATAATATTACTATAGTCCCCCCTTATGGAGGGTAATTGAGAAGACAATTGCTGCAATATTAATTAATAAAAATAATTTTTATCTTTGTTTTATCACTTTTTGCATCATCTACCTAATTATCCTCATGCCATTATGAGAAATTTAAAATCTAATATAATTAGTAACAGATGTCAAGGCCAAATTCAACACTGTTATTTATCATGACACCTGAGATAATTATGGGGGTTACCATAAAAGAACAGAGAAATGATGGGATATGAGCATTCCCACACTTGAGCAATATGTACTGCCCATACAGTATGCCAGGCTTAAAATAGGTGGATGGAATATACGTCCATGCCACCGAACATATTGGAGGAAACTGAGTCAGACTTAATCAGATCCATGGGATTAAGATGTCAATGGCATCAGGTATATAGGAGGGAGCATAGAAGCCAGGTGTAGAAGTGAGATGGGTGGGATGAATACTTCCAGCCATCTGTACAATATTGTGGGGAAAAAGAGAATAAAATATTAAACCAAGAGAATCCAACCTCAACATTTGTCAAAAGCCGTTCCCTCGGCCATACCTTGACTTCATGCATGTCTCCCCTCATGTGACAGTTCAGTGTCTGCTCTTACATGTATTCCTCTTGTGATTGGATGGCATCTTGGCCAACTGGCATCTGGAATTCCCAGGCAGGGGAAGTAATGGGCTTGGCCATGGGAGGAGTAGAGGGTGGGGTTTGGAGAGGAGGGGAGGGACCAGGGCAATTTGAATCAGACTTGATTTTGAACTCAGGCCTGGATTCCTCTTCCCCCACTTTGCCTCCAGGTGCTAGGGGATTAAAAGCTTCTAGAGGGTGGGTCATTGCCTCCAGGCATGCAAAATTAGAGCAACAATTAGTGTTAGAATTGGGAAAAGCTGCAGGAATCTCTTCAGGTTTCTCTGAAAAAGCATGGTTGGGAGAGGGAGAGATATTTCCTTGTGTGAGTAAGTTGCTGGCTCTTTTAACAAAAATAAAAAGAAAAATAGAAAATCCACAAAAACAAAGCATTAACATGATCTTATCTCCCATTTGTCTGGTTAAACAGACTAAAATAAAAAATAGGGTAACTAGGGAGTTTAAAAGGTGCATTTGAAAAAATTTAAAGGGAAAACACAGCCAGTACGCCAGTACTTAGCAGTTAAAAGGAGAGGGTAGGGGAAATTTCTTACCCAACCAGAAGATCAGAAGACTGAGGTTTAGCTTTCCTCTTCGTGGTCAGCCATCTGTTAAGGGCTAAAATTCTAGCTAGTCTGTCTAAAATATCTAATGAGTGGTCACCAATAAATTATAAGCTTTAGCAAGAGTTAGACTTTTAAGCGTTTATTAAGGAGAATAAGAATTTAAGGAGAATAAGAATTTGATAAAGAGAGAGAGAAAGGCCTAGATTCCTATCTATTAAAGGGAGAGCACATTTCTAGCTCCGCTCTCCACCAGAGTCCAGAGGAAAGAGCGCGAGACCGAGCGCCAGTCTCTTCCTTCCTCCTCCCACTAGTCCGCGTCACTTCCTGATGCCAAAGAAAAGACTCCTGGTCTTGCCCTCAAAGACCTTTGCTTCATGGGCAGAACTCTTCTACAGTAAGTCTCCAGCAGGTGGCGTTATTCCAATCGCTACACCCTCCTGAAATTCCTTCTGTGATAGTATTTTCTAATATCCCTTTCATATTTTTTTACCTTTTCTTTATGTTACTATAATTACTCCACACTCATATATATTCTCTAAAATTAAGAAAAAAAGAAAGAAAAGGCTCTTTGGTGACAAATAATTCCAGTCAAGTAAAAGAATTGGCCAAGTTCAAAGATATATATTTAATTTAGCATTTCTTTTTTTCATTTGTTTTGTTTTGCTTTTGTTTTGTTTTCGGTGGGGTTAAGTGACTTGCCCAGGGTCACACAGCTAGTAAGTGTTAAGTGTCTGAGGCCAGATTTAAACTCAGGTCCTCCTGAATCCAGGGCCAGTGCTCTATTGACTGCACCACCTAGCTGCCCCTAATTCAGTATTTCTATTCCATTACTGTTCTACCGTTTTTCCACTAAGAAAATCAATAACATGAAAATTAAAACTTAAATGACTGGAGGAAAATCTTTGGAACACATTTTTCTCATAAAAATTTAATAATAATTTTTATTGGTACAAATATCAAGACCAAAAGTTCTTTTCTAATAGGTACATTAAAAGGTCAAGGATGTTAACTAGAAAGAGAAAAAGGGCAAGCTATCAATAACTACTTGAAAAAAGATGCTAAAAAAGAGTCAATAATATGAGAAATACAAATAAAAACAATTTGAAATTCCTCCCTATATTCATCAGATTAGCAATGGTGACAAAAAAATAGAAAATGTGTGGAGCTATGAATTGGTCTGACCACTATAGAAAACTATTTGGACCTATACCCCCAAAGCTCCTAATTGTGGATACCTAGCAATATTACTATTAGTTATATACCTGGAAAGATAAAAAAGAGAGAGAAAATGATCTATATGTACAGATTTATGTGTGTTTATAGTATAATTATTAATATTATTGTGCCATGTGACATCATAAAAGTGAAATATATTCATAAATATACCCTATAGAAGATGATGAGATCCCCAAGAGAGAGTAGATAAGGAATGGTATACCAACACATAGTTATTCTGATGTGAATGTTGAGCTTGCAAAAAAGATCCAGAAGTAGCTGTCAGACAGAAGGAGGAGCATGATAGTATTGTCATAAAACCCAGGGAATAGAATATAATACAGAAGAAGGGAATGGACAATAGCCATATGTAACCAAGCGTCAAGGTGGAAGAAGACTGAGAAAAGGCAGTTATATATAGGGAAAAAGAGATACGTGGTAATCTTGGAGTAGTGGGGGATGGAAGCCATTTTGAAAGCAGTTAAGTGAACATGAGATAAAATCAATGATAATGAATATAGCCGGCTTCCTCTCCACCTCCCAAGAAAGGGGATGAAAATGTAGCTTTAGTACATAGTAGAATCTATGAAGGTATTTAAAGAAACAATGAATGAAATCTAGTCACATTTTCAGAAAGAAGATAAATCTTTGACAAAGAGGGAATGGAAGCTAGAACAACAGAATGAATGATCCAATGAGCATAACAAGGAGAGGGAAAAAGATATGATCAATGCATATATAAAGGGATTGACTGGTAAAGAGAATTCTATTTCTACATTCTTTGTACCTGTGAAGAAACAAATGGAATAGAATTGGCTTAATACCAATATATTTTTTCCCTCTGCCTTTCCCTGCCTTGAGAAATTGATGTTCAGTAGTTGGGGGCAGGGAACAAATTTGACACTGGCAAATCTGAGAAACCTTACATGTTTTCAGGTCATGTCAGACATTGCATTTCTCTATTCATGCAGAGGAAACCGAGGCCCAACCAATACCTTGTTTGTCAAATAAAATAATTTACATATTTATGATGCAAGGCTATATGAATAATCACTTAGCATCTTTACCTTTGAGATATCATAGTATAGAATGATGAAGGAATAGGGCTCTATTGGGACTATTGCATACCTCCTTTTTATACTTTACCTGGAAGATTTATAAAATGGAGATGATGGACTACTAGGCAGTATGATATCCTACTCTTCAGTGTGGTACATCAGAAAGAGCAATGTATTTGAATACAGAAGGCAGGCTAAAAACTTAGCTTTGTCATTTACTAGATTTGTAGCCTTGGGCAAGTCATTTCACTTCTCCAGATTTCAAACTTCTTACCTCTAAGATGTAGGCATTAGTAGATCAATTGTTATAGTTTTTTGTCCTTTGTTATCAAAGAGGGCCATGACAGATGTCACAACTTGCAATGAATTGGATTTAAGTGAGGTGGGCTGTGCAAAGTCACGAACTTCATTCTCCCCTCCAGAGACATCTGGGTGCAGTGGTAAGATATACATCAGGACAACTGGAGATGACTCTGGATGTTTAAGAAAATTGGGCTAAGTGACTTTCCCAGGGTCACACATCTAGTTAGTGTCTCATGTGAGATTTTCAACTCAGATCGTCAAGACTCCAGTCAGGTTCTCATGACTCCAGGGTTAGAGCTTTTATTCAGTGCATCACCTAGCTGCCTCAGTAGATCAATAGATTGACTATAAATATTAAAGACCTCTTTTTTACAATAAAAAAATTCAGAATTCTTAAACAAAAATAGTTTTCTTATTATTATCTAATAATTGAAAAAATCATAGTGTTAAAATACTATGATTTCAGAAACATTTCTAAATGAATTTGTCTT
The DNA here is from genome assembly GCF_019393635.1 of Dromiciops gliroides. Lineage (NCBI taxonomy): Eukaryota > Metazoa > Chordata > Mammalia > Microbiotheria > Microbiotheriidae > Dromiciops > Dromiciops gliroides. Next base: position 612,049,870 of record NC_057862.1, read on the forward strand.
TTATTAATAACACTGATAATTATATAGATTATATATATGTACATATGTAATATATGTACATATATACATATTCACATGCATATATATGACATTTATTTAGTCTTTAGAAGATACTTTGAGAGATCCTTGTAGGAATTAATACTTACATATCTTTATTCTCTGTGCTACTCAGGCTTCTTACAGCCATTTGTAGGGGATTCCCTCTAATGCTCTTGAGGGCTTCTCTCTGGATCTCTTGACATTGAGTGGCTACTGAAAAGAATGCAGGTGGTCCATCTTCTCAAAGCATACCTAGTTCCTTTCAAAGAAGAGCTTTGCTATTGGGTCTTTCCTGTTATCTTCCCTCTCTACCCCATGTTGTTCATATTCTCACCATCCCCCAAACTGCTTTGTTTTTATTCACTCTATATTTTGTTTAAACAAATCTATATACATGTATACTTTCCTACTTCCAATTCCCTATACCTCATTAGAGTGAAACCCCTTCATGGGTGACCCTTTTTGTGTTAGTTCCTTGTATCCTCTGCACCAAAGCATAGAAGGAACATACATTCAATAAAGGCTTGTTGAATATAAAAGCTTGGCAAATAAATCTTCCTGCCAATATCATTTACCAATTATGTCTGGTAGCCTATTCATTATCATCATTTATCCCTCCATTGCTTTTGGGATGACTGAAACTTTTATTCTTCAGAGACCATGGTATTCCATTCCACAATATCATTATCACTGTAAGAATATTGATATGAAAAACCTGGACCTGTGTTTCAAGGAGAAGTTTGTGGTTATTTAAAAAAAAACATTTAAAAATTTCTCAATGTAATATAGCACAACTTTCTTTTTTAATCATTTATTTGTTTTTTATTCATATTTGTGTTAGTATTATACTTGAGGAATGGGTTGCATTGCTGTACATATATACATCTTTTTGTATACTACGGGAATGTACAACTATTGATATCTATCTATCTATATCTATATCCACATAGAAAGAAAGGAAGAAAGAAAGAAAGAAAGGAAAAGAAAAGAAGGAAAGAAGGAAAAGAAAGGCAGATAGATGTTAGGTTATAGATAGATAGATAGATAGATAGATAGATAGATAGATAGATAGATAGATAGATAGATAGATAGATAGATAGATGATAGATTAGATAGACAGAAAATAAATCAGGTCCTCTGGAAAGGTGATACATGGGGCCATCCTGCAGAGCACTAATGGAGAGGATCACAAAGGTAATCAATGCATCAACAAAGTATTTCTACTGTATTGGGTTCTTTTTTTTCTTGTTGTGTGTTTATTTGTTTTGGTGAGGCAGTTGGGGCTAAGTGACTTGCCCATGGTTACATAGCTAGTAAGTGTCAAGTGTCTGAGGCTGGATTTGAACTTAGTTCCTCCTGACTCCAGGGCTGGTGCTTTATCCACTGTGCCACCTACCTGCCCCCCTGTATGGTGTTTTGAGTCCAGGAATGTTGTCTTCTGGACCTACAGGAACCTGTAGCACCTATATGGCATGCAGTTATATATCTGTGAGGTGCTGGCTCTGCTTGAGAGCAACTATTTCAAGACCGTACAAGTCATATCCAGCATCACTATGCAAATAACAGGTTTTAACAAATAATAGTCATACTGTACTATTCCCCATTTCTAAATTCAGAAAGAGATTAGAATGTGTACATATATAGGCTTTATATTTCTGCTGTTCAACAACTAATCAATGGAAGGACCTACTTGAAAAGTTCAACATACATAATTCCTTAACCACTGTCATGTTCCCTAGACAGTAAAGTGGTAACACATTAAAAGGCTTTAACATTGTAGTTCCTTATTGATTCCTCAAAGTAGGCCTGCACTCTTCTTTAAACAGGACTCTTCTTCTGGATTCAGATTTACCTTCACCACATCTGAAATGCCATTCTGCCACAAGACACATGGGACATTAAAGAAGACATTGTCATTAATGCCATATAGTCCCTTAATCATGGTGGAAATTGAATGCATTCTCCTAAGATTCTTCATAATGTTTTTCTGCTAGATCTTCCATAGATAAGCCAGTGGCCCAGGAAGTGTAGCACTTCAGTTTGATCACTTCATAAGCACTTTCAACTACCTGTTTATGAACATCTTTCCAATTCTCTGAATAAGCATCTCTTCCCAAATCAGGATACATATTTTTCAGAGAGACTTTATCAACATCCCTACCACTCCATAAAGCAACTGGAGTCTCCATGTCCCCCAAGGACCCATTCAAGACAATTTGAAGAATGGGTACCAACTCTCTCCCCCATTAGGTAATGGAAACAGGCAGAAGAGAGATTGCAACCCTTCCAATAAGACAGTTTTTAGGAAAGCCACTTAGCTTCCAGGCCACATATATCAAGATAGCCACTGGATTGGAAACAATAAGCAGCTTGCAATTAGAACTTTATTTAACAGTATTTGGAATGATGAATTTATAGTTATTCTTATTATGCTGTTCCAAATTAAGATGACACATAGTAACAAATTACACTATTTTTATCCCTTCTATACCTCCCTGAATGTGCCTCTGTGAAATTTTGAAATGTTTTATTGACCTCACATCTTTTCTAGGCTGTGTTCCCAAGTTGAGGTATTCCAGAGAAACCACTTCATCCTGGAAATACACTCTACCCTTGAACTTCTCATACTGGAAGTAATCTCCATCTTTGCAGCCTCTATATCTTATTGACTGTTTTTTTTTAAATTAACTCTATTTTAGAAAACTCCCAAGACATCAATTTTATTCCTCTCTCCTACAGGTTGCATTTCTGATTCTTGAGATCTTCTCTACAATGCTCCTAGTTGGGAACCTTTGTATGTCTCCCGGTTTCCCATATTTACCATCTCATCAGATAATTTAAACCTATTCTCTAACATTCAGATGTCATCACAATGCTGGCTCTTGCCTTACCCAGGGTAGACCTTTTAAGTATAGATGAATTGAAAACAACTATTCATTTTTTAAAATTGTCTTCCTCACTCTGTTACTTTACCCTTTTTAAACCCCATAAGTAGGCTCCTGCTTAGGATGTTAAGAAAGCCAATAAAAATTTAAAAGCTTCCCTACTGCATTATGAGTGCTATGGTGGGTATTGAAAGATGAGTAGGAATTTGATGGATATAAAAATAAATAAGAAGGGGCACAGCTAGGTGGCACAGTGGATAAAGCACCAGCCCTGGATTCAGGAGTACCTGAGTTCAAATCCGACCTCAGACACTTAACACTAGCTGTGTGACCCTAGGCAAGTCACTTAACCCTCATTGCCCCGCAAAAAACAAACAAAAACAAAAAATAAATAAGAAAGAATGCAGTACATGAGAGGAACATAAACAAATTCCTATAGGTATTCTATAGAGACTGAGATTAATATGATAGTTGGTTGAAGCTCTCATTGTAGCTTCCCTTTTAGCACAAAGCCTTATACATCTTAGTATTGACTAATATACCTGTTTTGCCAGATCAAACCAAATGACGTATGCATTCAAAATAAAGGTTATTTTGTGTACATAGAAAAATAATGGCAAGGAGCTGAATCAAATATTCAAAGCTCAATGACAATTATTTTTGTAATTTGTTACCACCTCTACCTTAGGACCAGCCCAACACTAGTCTTGGCTTATAATTGAGTCCTCTGCTTCTACAACAAAAGCAGAAGAAAGATTTAGGAATAGCTCCAGAGAAACTTATTGTAGTGGCAGTCTTAGGAGTGTTAACTATTCATCATAATAGGGGGCAAGTATTATTGAGATCACTGTTGATTATCTTCAAGCAGAAGGTTTGATATAGATTTTCCTTGTCTTTCTCCATGTTGTTCCCACAGCCTAGGATGAATTGACCTCTTTGCACTGTGGTCTCTTCCATCAGACACAAAAGTGTTGATATAATCTAAATGTCACTGTTATTTTTCTTTCTTTCATCTCCCCCATTCTAATTTCCATGGTCAATGTACCTAATAAGTCTTAGTCTTTTAGGCTATACCCTGGAAGTAATAAGATTAAATGCTTGGTGATATTACCATTTTATGGAGATCATTAACAGGTTTCTGGAGGAGAAATCCAAAGATAATTTCCTCCAGTGAATGAGGTTATCTCCTTCCTGTGCATTGTGTGAATGTGGGTCCATTTACAGAGAATCTCTTTCTACAGTGAAAAATGGGAGGACACTGGTATAGCTGGAATAGAGCTTGAAGAAATAGACCTGAGGAAAGAAACAGTTCAGAATCATGCAGTCAGTAGCAGAATAAGAAGCAAGAGTCACTGTTATTAAATTTTCTTTATCCTTGACTAGGTTAGGCTGTCTTCCTACATTGTGTAATGTACATTTCTCCTCAGATTTTCTAATAGGATAAGGTGAATTCAATCAGGTACACACATAGAGCTTTTAGCATTAGAGATGTGTCTCATTTGGGAAGCTCTGTCCTTCCTCTAAGCAACAATAGAACCTTAATGAGGGACTGAAATAGCTAACACAAGGAATAGGAATGTGAGAAGAAGAAAAACACTTAGTAGCTTTTCATTCCTTAATTCTCTTTACCAGTGAATAGGGACAGGGTAAAAAGGGACATGAAAGGGGAAACTGTGAATAGTGCAATAATACAAAGAGTGTACTCAAGGCAGGGAATTGAGATTTCTTCTCAGGAAATGATCCTGGGAAACATATATGAAAACGTTATCATCATGTGAAGCAATACAGATGCATTTAAAGGTTCATAGCAACAAAAATCTCACTCTTATCCAAGGCACAGATGAAAATATGTCTTCAATTACATTGGATAGAAACATCATGCAGCTTCTAAACAATCCTAAGCATATTACATCATTATGTTCTAATATAACTAATTAAAACAAGGAAGTCTCCAGCCACAAGTGCCAAAATGCATCAAAGAACCAATTAAGAGGTTGTCACTGAAATACCCTGGGAGAAATGTGCTGAATAAGGTATTTCCCTGTCTGCTTCAGCCTGTCAAAGTTATCCACTGTCAATGGGAAATCAGGTTAAGATGCATCATATTGAAGGTCATTCTCTTATATGTTTCCATTTATTAGCTGTTTCTTTTCTGTTATTCAAAAAAGGACCCACATGTACAACATTTTTTATAGCTGCTCTTTTGGTGGTGGCAAGGAATTGGAAATTGAGAGGTTACCCATCAATTGGGGCATGGCTGAACAAGTTGTGGTATATGAATGTAATGGAATTCTATTGTGTTGTAAGAAACAATGAGCAGGAGGAGTTCAGAGAAACCTGGAAGGACTTGCATGATCTGATGATGAGTGAGATGAGCAGAACCAGAAGAACATTGTACACAGTATCATCAACATTGTGTGTTGATCAACTGTGGTGGACTAGATTCTTCTCACCAATGCAATGGTACAGGAGAGTTCCAGGGGAGTCATGATGGAAAGGCATCTCCAAATCCAGAAAAAAAAAACTGTGGCGTATAGATGCTGATTGAACCATACTATTTCTTTTGTTTTTGGTGCTGTTGTTTTTCTATTTTGAGGTTTTTCCTCATTGCTCTGATTCTTCTCTCATAACATGACTAATGTAGAAATGTTTAATGTTATAATATATATATGTGTATATATATATATATATATGTATATATAAACATATATCAGATTACCAGCTGTCTAGGGGAGGGGTAAGGGAGGGGAGGGAGGTAGAAAATTCTGGAATTGGAAAACTTGTATAAACAAATGTTGAGAACTATCTTTACATGTACCTGGATAAACATAAAATACTTTTAATCAGAAAAAAAGTCACCTGTTTCTCATTAAGTGTACTAGCAGAAAAATAAACACCTATTTGTAAAAGAAACACACTTGTCATCAGATAAATATACTTCTGTGTATGGAAGAAAAAGCTTGGGGTGATAGAGAGGTTTGCACTTATATCAATCCATATAACTAGGGAAAGGATAAAATGTCTCCTCCTAGCTTGTCATGAATGCCTAATAAAACTGTTTCTGGGCACTCTGGGACAGTGAATACTTTTAAGAATAAAACTCTAGGGGCAGCCAGGTGGTGCAGTGGATAAAGCACCAGCCCTGGATTCAGGAGTACCTGAGTTCAAATCTAGCCTTAGACACTTGACACTTACTACCTGTGTGACCCTGGGCAAGTCACTTAACCCCCATTGCCCCACAAAAAAGGAATGAAACTCTGAAATTGTTGATCTATTAGCTAAGTTAGACGTTCTCAACAGGTAGTTATAGATATTGAGAGGGCCGGAGCACAGCAAGGGGGAAGGCTGCGGGAGTGGAACAAGTCTGCAGCTACAGTGCTCTGAAGGACATAATGTTAGAGACTTAACAGTGTTAAAGATAGGGACAAGATACGTGGTTTCATTGACATTGGGAGATTTCCTGTACCAATAAAGGATAGCTCATTCTTTGTTGGCAAGAGTAACAAAAGGTTAAATGATTTGACAAGGTTCATACAGCCAGTTTCACTTGCTACACATATATTCTTATTATATCTTTTGCGTTGTATCAATTCTCTTTATTTAAAAAAAAATTACAAGCTTATATAAAGTAAGATATCATTGCAAAAAAGTTCAAATAACTTTTTATGACACTACTTTGATGATCTATTTCATAATTTTACCTTGGTGAACATTTAAAAATTATACTATTTGTCAGTGGACAAATATGACCCATAATCATTCCATATATCTTATCATAGTATGTATTGAAGTGAATGTAGATTTTGATGTCCATTTCTATTTTTATTGGATCCATTCCTGAGATTATAGAAGCTAGCAAAGGATTCCCATGAGCATTAATTATGAAACCCACAAATTCTCAGATTTGTATAAAACCTCAGAGGTCACCTATTTCAAACCATACTTTAAAACAAAAAATCCCTCTATGACCCCCATTAGACAAGTAGTCATTTTGCCTTGCCTTAGAGCCCTGTCATAATGAGTAACTCAAGACATTTAAAGCAATATATTCCCCCTTTGGAGAGCTCAGATTATTAAAAATTTTCCTTATATTTAATCAAAATCTCTCCTTTTCCTCCTCCATTACTCTTCATTTTGCAAGAGTAGCTTCTGCTTTTTATGAATACCTTATACTCAGTATGGCATGCCTAAATGCATCAAGGTTCTAAGACTTCAAAATGAGGTGATCTCTTAACAAATTCAAATTAAAACTCTCATATGTTGGGGCAGCTAGGTGGTGCAGTGGATAGAGAACTGGCGCTGGATTCAGGAGGACCTGAGTTCAAATCCGGCCTCAGACACTTAACAATTACTACCTGCGTGACCCTGGACAAGTCACTTAACCCCAATTGCTTCACCAAAACAAAACAAAACAAAACAAAAACCAACCCCAAAACACAAAAATACCTCACATGTATCAATATAAATCAGTTAACAAGCATTTATTAAGTATGTACTGTATGTCATGCACTATTACAGATGCTGATGATAAAAAATGCAAAAATCAAATAATCTCTGCCCTCATAAAGTTTACATTCCCTTGGAGAACATGTTATTTTCCCTTCTCAGTATGGAAACTTATTCCAACAATGGATGATGTATGACTTACTAAATTCATCCAAATAAATTCTCAGTCTATGGCTCACCTAGAAATGGCCTTTTCTGAATTTATCAAGAATGGCGTTTAACGACTTAGAGTTGTTGCCAGATCCATATTTGCAGTATTTTGAGTTTAATGGACCTTACCACAAATTGCTCTCCACTAGTATATTTTTGAGAGTTCATAAGACTTTCACACAAGGAAAAAGCAAAGGAATAGCATTAGGAGAAATTCAAATACTCAAGTTCCCTTTCTATATCATGTAACTATTGAAACTAATTTGAGTGAACATATTTTTTAAAAAGGTTAATAGTTGCATAGGAGAAGAAAAGGAGGGTGACATGCTCTGTTTCCATGACTTTGGTGTTTGATATTCATCTTTTCCCACTTATTAATTTTTCAGACCTAGCTTCCAACCGGCTGATTAAGAACAGTTATCTCCCACTTTTACATGCCCTCAAATAATGACATGCAAACAGAATAGTATGAGTTCATTTCCCAGATTTCTTGCCTACTTACAAATTAGAAGAGCCCTCTTGCTTACTAAGGGATGAGGCCAGGTTTGTTCTCTGTCAACAGCCAATAGAGAATTTTATTGGTGGTAGAATCTGATGACTTGTCCTTGAAATCTATTTTCTATAAAGGTATCCTACTGTGTCCCTTGGCAAAAATAGCACTTAGTCATCTCTCTACTCTGGTTACAACATATATGAACCTTTGTGTGATGAATATATCCAGATGCTTTATTGGATTTATTCCTTCTTTAACCATTAGGTTGAAAAACATATTTTGTCTTGAATAAGTGTGTTTCTGAAGGCACCGAGATGTAATGATTTTCACCATGGACAGCTCCCACCATTAAAAATTCTTAAATGCAATATAGTATACTGGAAAAAGCAGGAAAAAAAGTTAGCAAGGCTAATCAATAATATGCAGGGTTAACAACTGACAAAAACTCTTGGACAAGGTTAGACTCTCCCTTTAACCTACCATTCCAAGTTTTGATGACCCTTGCCATTGTTTCTGTTTTTACCCTTTGATCTCACTTCCAATTGTTTTACTGAATATATAAAAATTATTTTGTTGGCTCAGATTTCATTTCATTGTTCCTATTGCTCAGCAGGATATTACTCTCTTTCACCTCACATATACCATCAGTTTTCAAATCTTGTCACTTTTACCTATCCACAATTTTGCATCCAATCCCTTCTCTTGGAACAGCAACTGTCTCAATTCAGACTCTCATTACCTCTAGCCTGGATTATTAGTCTCCTTGACACAAGTATCTCACCACTCCCCATTTTACACAATCCTGCCAAAGTAATTTTGCTTAAGTGAAGATCTGATCATGTGATTACCACAATTAATCAACTCCACTAGCTTTCTATTGCCTCTAAGGTATAATATAAACTCTTCTTACCTGTTAAAGTCCTTCACAGCCAGGCACCAACTCCTCTTTCCTGCTTCAATGATTATTAGTTAGTCTCACTGTGCCACTCATAACACACACACACACACACACACACACACACACACACAAATAATTCAGGTGAACTGACCTCACTGTTCCTCAAACCTGGCACACAGTACATTTCTCTGTACTGGCCAATACATATACTGGGATGTACATAATTCTTACCTCTACTTGATTTTATTTCTTTCCATCATATTCTGAATAAAGCATTTCCTGATACCCTCAATTTCTAGTATCATTTCTTCCAAATAACCTCATATTTAACCACCATTTCTAAATTTAGTTGCTTTTTCTTAATAACTAATAATATGTAGCATTTTTGATACTTTACCATTATTATATGTTTGTTCATCACAGCAAAGCTGGGAGTTAGTGGTTATTATTATCTTAATTTTATAGGTAAGAAAACTGTAGCAAATCAAAGGTAAGTCACTGTCCCAGATAGTGAGTGAGGCTGAATTTAAATTCAAATCTTTTTTACTCCAAATTTAGCCTTCTATTTTATATTTGCTATTCAGTTGACTTCATATTTATTATCTCTCTCTTTCTCCTTTCTCTCCTTCTCCCTCCATCCATCCCCCCCTCTCAATTGTTGTGTCCTTCATTAAATTTCTTGAAAGTAAGAATACTTTAATTCATTCTTCTTAGAGATAGCTAGGAGGTTCAATGGGCCTTTATTAAATCTTTATTTCTGTTTGATGGCAATACACCATAGGTTTTGATTGTTAAGGCAAAATGGTAACATTTACAGTGACAAGAGGTCTACTGTGGATAGAACACCTGGATTCATGAAGAGTTGAGTTCAAATCTGGCCTTAGATATTTATTAGCTATGTGACCTGGGATAAGTCTCTTACCCCTGTTTGCCTCAGTTTCCTCATCTATAAAATGATCTGTAAAAAGTAATGGCAAGCCATTCTAGTATCTTTGTCAAGGAAACCCCAAATAATGTTGTGAAGTCAGACATTATTGAAATAATTGAACAACAATAACAAAATAATATTTGCAAGGCAAAGGCTTAGAAAATATATTTGTAAACGAAATATTATATTCCAACTAAATACTAAAATAAGTAAAGTTTTGATGTTTTCCTTGTAAGAACTTGGCACAGCTTTAGAAATGATAGAAATAGCAACAATTAACAAAATTCATAATGATAAAAATAGAAATAATCAATATTAAAGGGATTATTGAAACATTTATGAACTAATAATTTGTTGGCACAACTGTCAATTGGTTCAATAATTTTATAAATTTATGTGTGATTGTCGTTAATAAAAGAGATTATTTATCTATCTATCTATCTATCTATCTATCTATCTATCTATCTATCTATCTATCTATCTATGTTCACTTTTACCTAAAAATCTCACTATTAAGGGAACCCAAGGAGGTCAGTGCTTAAAAAGAAAGATCCCATATACACCAAAAATATTTTTGGCAGTACTTTTAGTAGTAATAAATAATTTCAAACAAATTAGATTCCCACAATTTGAAGAATAGATAACCAGATTTTGGTCTATGATTGTAATGGAATATTATTGAGGGGTAAATAAATTGCAAATATGGTGAATGCAGAGAGGCATAAGAATCCATATGAACTAATGTATCATGAAGTAAAAAGAACCAGGAATGATCAGAAAGATGACAATAACATAACAGGCCAAAAGAAAGAAATTGCAACCTAATGTTGAAATTGAACATATACTGGAATCTAGAATCCAGGTGAGCAAATGTACCTATTTCTTTCTTTAAAAAAATAAACTTTATTGGGAAGCAGAGCCAAGATGGTGGAGGAAAGGCAGTTTCTTGCCTGAGCTCTTATCAAGATCCCTCCAAATACATTCAAACAATGCCCTAATACAATTATTGGAACATCAGAGCCAACCAAAAGAAAGGTTGAAAAGATATTTCAGTCAAAGACAACTTAGAAGTTGACAGGAAAGGTCTGTTGTACCTGGGTGATAGTAGAGCACAGTCCAGTGCAGGCCATGCCAGCACAGACCCAGCCAAAGCCACAGTAAACTAGGATAAGGCCTTAGGAGCCTCTGAATCATCATCATCAAAAACTACTTCTGGAACTCAGGCCACAGACAATAAAGAGGCTGAACAATTCACCAGAAGGAGATTACAGGGATCTCTTTGCTAGCACTGAGGCAGAATCCTGTTGTTCTGCCCATACTTGGAAACAGGTCAGTCTTGGATGGGGGTCTCAGGCAGGGGAGGAACACAATCACCCTGGAACTTGTGACCCCAGTGGAGTGGGATTTTGTTCATAGTTTTAGTGTAGAAAAGCAGGCCCACCATTGCTTGAAGACCACAGCACAGGCCAGGAGAGTAGTAAACATATCTCTCCTGAAATCATACCACCTTGGAAAAATTTTTTCACATATATTTCTAGGAATTTATGTGTTTTTAAAGTACACAAAGCCCCTGAAGGTTTGGGTAGTGTGCTCTCCATCCTGGAAGCAGTGCCCCACTTTAACCAAGAGTCAAAATTCAAGACATAAGCAGGGAAAATGAGCAAACAGAAAGAAATGCTTACCATAGAAAGCATCTGTGGTGACAAGTAAGATCAAAATACACCCTCAGAAGAAGATAATAAAGTCAGCGCTCCTGTATCCAAAGCTTCAAAGAAAAATGTGAATTGGTTTCAGTTCCTAGAATCACTCAAAAAGATGTTGAAGTAAAGTAAAAGAGGTAGAGGAAAAAATGGAAAGATAAATGAAAGTGATGCAAGCATATCTTGGAAAAACTCAACAGCTTGGTAAAGGAGACACAAAAAATACTGAAGAAAGCAATTCCTTAAAAAACAGACTAGGCCAAATGGAAAAGAGGTACAAAGAGCAAATGAGGAAGGCTAATTCAAAAAGGAGGTATGAAAGCTCTCTGAAGAAAATAACTCCTTCAAAATTAAGATGGAGCAAATGGAAGCTAATGTCTTTATTAGAAATCAGAAAACAATAAAGCAAAACCAAAAGAATGACAATATAGAAGGCAATGTGAAATATCTCATTGGAAAAAACAGCTGACCTTGAAAATAGATCCAGGAGAGATAATTTGAAAATTATTGGCCTACCTGAAAGCCATGATCTAAAGAAAAAAAAAACCTAGACATCATCTTCCAAGAAATTGTCAAGGAAAATTGCCCTGATATTCTAGAATCAGAACGTAAAATAGAAATTGTAAGAATCCACTGATCATCTCCTGAAAGAGATACTAAAATGAAAACTTACAGGAATATTATAGGCAAATTGCAGAGCTCAGAAGTCAAGGAGAAAATATTTCAAGAATCCAGAAAGAAATAATTGAAGTATTGTGGAGCCACAGTCAGGATAACATAAAATTTAGTAGCTTCTATATTAAAGGATGGGAGGGCTTGGAATTTAAAATTCAGGAGCACAAAGGAACTGGCATTACAACCAAGAATCACCTACCCAGAAAAACTGAATATAATCCTTCAGGGGAAAATGGAAATTCAATGAAAGAGAGGACTTTCAGGCCATCTTGATGAGAATAAATTCCTGAACTGAATAGAAAATTTGATTTTCAAATACAAGACTCCACTGAAACATAAAAAGGTAAACAGGCAAAAGAAATCATCAGGGATATTAAAAGTTTAAACTATTTAAATTCCTACATTGGAAGATTATACTTGTAACTCATAAGAACTTTCTCATTATTAGGGCAGGTGGATGGAGTATATTTAGACAGAGGGTGTGAATTGAATATGAGGGTGTGAGTTGAATATGAAGAGATCATATCTTTAGAAAATAAAATCAAGGAGTGAAAGATGAATATGTTGAGAGAAAGGGAAAGGTATAGGTGGAATGGGTTAAGTATATCACATAAAAGAAGCAAGTAAAAGCTTATGCATTGGAGGGGAAGATGAGTTAGGTGCTGGGGAGTAAGGTAACCTTACTCTCATCAGAATTGGCTCAAAGAGGGAATAACATATACCCTCAATTGTGTATATCCATCTCTGTTACCCTGCAGGATAGAAGGAGGGGAAGGGGATAAGGGGTGGGTGATTGAAAGGAGGGCAGATTGGTGGAGGGTGCAGTCAGAAGCAAAACACTTTTGAGATGCAATAGGGTGAAAGGAGATAGTGAATACAGTAAATATCATGAGGACAGAATAGGATGGAGAGAAATACAATTAGCAATAATAAGTGTGAAAAATTTTTGAAGCAAATTTGTCTGACAAAGGCCTCATTTCTCAAACATAGAGAACTGGGATAAATTTATTAAAATAAGAGCCATTCCCCAATTGATAAATGCTCAAAAGATATGAAGAGTTTTCAGAGGAAATAAAGCTATCTATAGTCATATGAAAAAAATGTTCTAACTCACTATTTATTAGAAAGATGCAAGTCCAATCAATTCTGGGGTACTAACTCATTCCTATTGGATTGGATAATGAGACAGCAGAGGAAAATGACAAATGTTGTAGGAAAAGGAGACATTAATACACTGTTGGGTGGAGTTGTAAACTGATTCAAACATTCTGTAGAGCAATTTGGAACTGTGGCCAAAGGTCTATAAAACCATGCATACTCTTTGACCTAGTAATATCACTACTAGTTTGTTATCCAAAAAAAGATAGTAAAAAGCAACAACACAATATATGCAAAAATACTTATGGCAGCCTTTTTCTGGTGCAAAGAATAAATTGAGGAGATGCCCATCAATTGGGAAATGGCTGGACAAATTGTGAAATTAGGTTATTATGGATCACTATTGTGCTATAAGAAATGATGAATAAGATTGTCTCAGAAAAACCTGGAAAGACTTACATGAGCTTACTCAAAGTGAAATGTACTGTGCACAAAGTAACAGCAATATTGTAAGATCGTCAACTGTGAGTGATTTAGGCATTCTCAGCAACACAATGATCCAAGACAACTCTGAAGGATTTATGAAAAATGTGATCCATTTCCAAAGAAAGAACTGATGGTGTCTGAATACAGATTGAAACATATTTTTTTTTAGTTTTTCTTTTTTTTGTCTGTTTTCTTCTACAACCTGATTAATATGGAAATGTTTTCCATGATTATACATATATAACTGATGTTGAATTGCTTGAGTTCTTAAGGGGAGAGGGAGGGAGGCAGAATTTGGAACACAGTATTAAAAATAGACCTTTAAAGGTTTGTACATGTTATTGGGGAAAATGAAATTCTAAATAAATGGGAAAAAACACCAAAAACATACAAACAAAAAAGCTTTATTCTCAAGTTTATGTTTGCATTTCAAATATTTCCAAAATGTTCCCAACACATAAGAGCTCTTTTATAACAAAGTAAAACAATGAAGCAAAACTAACAATACAGTGACATAAAACATTTAGCACAGTGCTTGGCACATAGTAGGTGCTACATAAATGCTTATTTCCAAACCCCCTCAATCAGAAAGCACATGAAGGCTGACACAAAGTTGTTCTTCATGAAAGGAAATCTATTTTTTCTTTCTCTCATTCCCAACTCCATTGAAAAAAATGAAAAGAAATCCTTGTAACAAATATGAAGTCAAGCAAAACAAATTCCCTCATTATCTGTATGCAAATATATATTTATATATGCATATGTGTATATCTGTCTGTCTGTCTATCTATCATATATCTACATCTTATTCTGCACCCACAATCTATCATCTTTCTCTTAGGAGATGAAGAATGTGTTTCATTATTAGTTCTTTGGAATCTTCACAACCACATAGATGTATAATCTTTTTCTAGGTTCCTTTGTGATTTGATCACTTGGCTTTTGTTGTTTTCATTTTTGGAAGTGGAGATTTACCTGATATATAGGAACAATTGTTGTACTTCCTTATTGTCTCATGTTATTATTGTCTTTGATGTTTAGATGTGTTCCTGGTAAATATAAGATCATGAGATTTTTTGTTTGTTTTCTTCCACTTGTTAGCCTCTTTTATTTTAGTGGATTGCTAAATCCATTTGCATATAAAGTTATGAGTTAGGTTTTTATTTCCATCCATTTCTCTCTTTTTTCATATGGCTTTAGATAGTTTTGATTTCATCATCTGAAAACTGCCTGTTCATGTCATTTGATGATTTCTCAGTTGGGGAATGACTTTTTTTCTTATATATTTGATTCAGTTCTCTATATATTTTAGATATGAGGCCTTCATCAGAAACACTTACTGTAAAATATATTTTTCAGCTTTCTGCTTTCCTTTTTATCTTGTTTGCATTAAGTTTGTGGAAAAACATTTTAATTTAATATAGTCAAAATAATCCACTTTGCATTTAATAATGTTCTCTTTCCATCTTTGGTCATAAATTCTTTCCCTCTCCATGGTTCTGAGAAGTAAAACTATTCCTTCCTTTTCTAATTTGCCTATGATATCTCCCTTAATGTCTAGATCTTGTACCCATTTTGACTTTACTTTGGTATATTGTGTAAAATGTTGGTGTATGCCTAGTTTCTGCCATACTAGCCTTTATCTATTCAGTTACATGTGCCACCATGGATTTGAAATGCCCTATTATGCTAATAATTTCTGCTATGTATAACATAAATTCAACTTTCACAATTTTTATTTTTTTCTTAACCATTTGGTAATAGCCTGCTGTGGTTCCATTATGCCCTGGCATTTGAGAGCGAATACTACCTCTTCAGCTGTTGACTGATTTTTGTATTGTAATATTTGTTCAAGTATAGTAGTAGTAATAGTTGTAGTAGTAGTAGTGGTGGTGGTGGTGGTGATGGTGGTGGTGGTAGTTGTAGTGATAGTGGTGGTGGTGGTTGTAGTAGTAGCAGCCCCAGTGGTGGTGATAGTGGTAGTGGTAATAATAGCAGCAGTAATAGTTAGAATTTACATCATCCTTTAAGGTTTACAAAATACTTTATAAATATTAATTAATTTTTTCCTCATGACAACCTTTGGAAATCAGAGTGATGTACTACTCATTTGAAAGTGAGGGAACTGAGACAAATAGAGGTTAAGTGATTTCTCTATGGTCACAAAGCTATTAAATGTCTGAGGTTAATTTTGAATTCAAGTCTTTCTGACTCCAAACTTAGTTGTCTATCTGTGCCATCTGGTTATTTAGACTCATTCATACTCATTTGAGACCATCTTCTCTTCTTTTATTGAAATCTTCACTGTTTTAACTGATTATACTCATTTTAAAAAAAATCTGTTTAATTATTCCTGATATCTTTAGTATTTTCAGTCTTTCTTATATTTCTCTACCATTTGCTTTTTGATTGCTTCCTGTTTGATGATGCTATCTCCAGGGCTATACTTCAAAGTGCTCTCTACCTCCTCCTACTCTGAGGAATTCACTTTTCAGCAGCCTCATTCCCTCTGAAGATGTCCTGTCTGTCAGAATTGGCTTTATCTGGGTCACAGTTAGGTTCTCTTTCCTTTATGTATGGAGGAGCATCCCATACACTCTGATGTCTTGCCTCAGTTTTCTCTCCTTGCTGTGCAGCAGATACACCTGTACTCCAGGAAGAGAAAATGTTTATTCCTGTACCCAGACTTCTCCCTCACAGTGTATTGTGATATGTGTTTATAGAGATTAATTCGTTTATTTCTAATTGTCTTCAAATGGTAGAGTGAAGGTTGGGGGTTGCATTGCTTGGCAGAGAATGCATTTGTAGTACGGAAGCTTCTGAGTGGATCCCAGAATAAAAACTCATGAGTCCTGTTTGCAACTCTGTTAAAGTTTGGAGGCTTGAGGGGATGGGAGTACTAAGTGGACCCATTAGTGATTACGGGTCAGTGTTCTCTGCTGTTAGTTGATCACACTATGACCTTGTTAAGATTCTTGATGTGTTAGTCTATGAAGATGGCTTTAATTAATTCATCTATTGTACATATTCTTATTTTGGAGAGATTTGAAAGGCTGTGCGCATCAGAGAAAATGTCTAAATCTCCATCTTGTTGATCACATTACCCAGAAGTCAATGGATTTCTGAGTCATTTGATATTTCCACCAGGTCATATACAGAAATATTCCTCTTCTAGCATAGTCTTATGCTTGAAAGCAACTAATGAACAAAAATAGAACATACCATCTACTTGCCTGCTATAATGACAGCAGAGTGTAGTTGGGATCCTACATTTAAGTACCACTTTTCTACTTATTGGCAGTTTGACTCAGTAATTCACTTACATAAAATAAGCTTCAATTTCCTCATCTAAAAAGGGATCTAATGCTATATAGCTCACTCACCTTCCTTTGTACCGACATACCTAGATCTCTCAGGTGTAAAGGTTTAACAATTAGGGATTACCTGACATTGATTACCTACACATTGATTATTGATATGCATTTCTCAGAAAGTGATGGGATATTTCATTTATTTAGTGGGTGCAATGCTTGTTTGAGGGTGGGGTTCAAAGATGAAAGGATGGGACTATCAGCCTTTTTCCGTTCAACTGGAAGATAACCACAATGAATATTACATTACAGGAGAGGGAATTTGCAGGTTGTGCTGTTGCATGATGGGGGTCTTTATTCTGAAAGCTTGTTTCTTTATGAAAGGATTTCATGTCTAAACCTAGATTTCCACTTAATCCCCATGGAAGTTAGAGTTTCATAATGAGGAACAAAGCACACTTCTAACCTTGATGCAAAACATCCTGGATAATAACAACTTTACATCTTCCTATGTATTCCTTTTTGTAAGAAGTAATTAGGTAGTTGGCCTCAGTGATGACTTCACTAATTTTCCATCCCTTTGCATTTCTGCATAACATTTTCTTCTGCATTTAGTTATTAGGTGGTTAATAAAGTTAGGTAATTATACATCACCCCTGAGCCAGTTTAGCTCCCAATCTCCTCAGCAATTATTCACTGGAAACTGTTTTTAATCCTCTTTGATGACTTTTGCAAATACAATTTTGCATCTTGTTCCTGACATCACCGAACAATCCCTTATTAGGAATGCTAATCTCTGAATCCTTTACTTTATAAATAGGCTGTTCTTTGTTATCATAATAACAGCTAGGGCAGATGCTCTATTATTATGAATCCTGTCTTAATTTTGCTTACTTTCCAAGACAATTACTAAGAGAACAGATTCCCTCAGGTGAGCCTCAAAAGGGTTAGCTAGCAACTCCCTTACACTCAATGGGATTTGTCTTATGAATTTCTTGACACTATGTTCAAATGGCTTACTATTAGAGACAACTGATAAACTGTTAGTAAGGAACATATAAATTCACCCAAAAGATCAAATCATTTCTTTTAAATTATCTGAGAATTAGCAGTATGGGATAGCAGAAAGAGAATTAGGAGGTAAGGAGGTCAGGAAATCTGTGTGTTAATCTCATGTTTTCCATGTAAAGGCTTTGTACTATTTCCCAAGTCACCCAACTTTTCAAAGATATGGATTCTTTATCTTCAAAATGAGATATTGGAACTAGATTTCAAGTGATTCATTGCAATTCTGTTTCCATGAAATAGTAATTTCTAGAAGAAATTCCAATGCAACAAAATGGCATGGTGGATAAAAATTTTGGACTGGAGTCAGAAAGACCAGAGTTCTAGTCCAGTCTCAGGTATTTTCTAGCTCTGTGATCCTGGGCAAGTCACTTAATCTCTGCCTCAGTTTCCTCAACTTCAAAATGAGGCAATAATAGCCCCGACCTCCAGGTTTACTGTGAGAATCATATGAGATAATATCTTTGAAGTGCTTAGCACACTGCCGTACACATTAGACTTCTTATAGCATTACTGAGAGAATAGAGACACAGAGAAAAAATACAGAAGTCAAGGTAGCCAAAGTGATTTGATTCCCAGGAACTCATTCACATATGTATAGACATATGCATTGTATAAACTTTGAGGCAGATGTCTTAGAAACCCTATTTAATATGCATACAAATTCATAATGACCCATACATGAATGCCTTACACTGTCCACTCTTAAGCACATATTTACTAGGACAGTTGTTAAAAGACCCATATCTCTTTGGCTTTATTATGGATTTTCTTTCACAATTGCATTTACTGTACTGCTGTAAAGAAAGGGCTTTGCCTCTCTCATTAAGAAAAGGCTGCAAAAAAAGTTACAGGGGTTTCTTTTGAGGCAATGCCATAATATGAATGAAAATTAGAGATTGCAAATTTTCCTACAAGAGAATTATTCATAAACTATATTATCTCTTAAGAAATGATCATGATTACTACTTTATACCTACTTGTTACTTTATGTTCCCTGGGGTGAAAAGTGACTAATGAGTAGGTGAGCAAAAGTTTCAGTTCTGAGGGCCACTCCACAGGAAGGAAAGAAAATGAAACTATTATCATATGGTAAGGAGGAAGCCAGGGTGGCTAGGTGGCACAGTGGATAAAGCCCCGGCCCTGGATTCAGGAGTTCCTGAGTTCAAATCTGGCCTCAGACACTTGACACTTACTAGCTGTGTGACCTTGGGCAAGTCAATTAAGCTCCATTGCCTTGCCAAAAAAAAAAAAAGAAAAAAAAAGGAGGAAGCCAAAGCAAGTGAGGGGATTTGGAGAATCCAATTTTTCTCTCAAAAATCTCATTTTTTCTCTCATTCTTTTGAGACTAGTTATATCCAGTGATTACACTACTGGGGTAGAAACTACAGTTACTCATATTTTGATTTCCCAATGTACTTGGAGTTTTGTGAGTTATTCTACTTATTTACAAGAGATTAGGTCAAATGAAGTTAACAGTTTAGTAGCATGAAAACATTAAATATTAATAATCTTAATAACAAAATTAATATAAATAATAATGATATCTTTGTATTTTATCATATCATCATTTGATTTTGTCTTTTTAAAAATTAGGGCATAGATGGTCCTTTCTGAAGATCTCCAATCTTTTTTTCAAGATCTTCTTTTACAGGGAAAAGATATAGTTTCCTCTGAATTTATAATTCTACTCAATTGAGCTCAGGACTTCTGGTTTTGCTGGAGTAGCTTGGGGCAGAACTTATCTCCTGCTTCTCTGCTGTAGACTGATTCAATTTTCTTATCTGAAACAGGCTTTTGTTTGAAGGGATAATGTTGAATCATTGTGCTACAGTAATCATTCAGTCAACTAGCATTTATTACTCATCTACCATAACAGAGTATAGGCTACAAAAATTATCCATTCATACAGTATTTTGAATCTTGACTTTTACTACAACAGCAATATGGTGAAAGTAATTTAATTACTATGTGCATTTGACATTTAAAAAAACTTGAATCTCAGACAAGTTACATGACTTACCTAGAGTCACTCAAGCATTCATTGCTTGAGATGGGTTTAAGCCTTGGGTCTGGGACTGCAAGTACAGCTTTATTTTCACTTTACTACAATGCAAAAGATGGTATTCCTCTAAAAGTATTTGGAAAATATAAGGATATTCTCTATGGCTCCTCAAAGTGACAGACGAGGTAATAATGTGCTCATTATCTTGTTAAATTTTTGCATCTCATGGAAAGAAAGAATGACGTATAGATGGTTCAGTAGAGAGAACACCGGGCCTGGAGTCAGGAAAATCTGAGTTCAAATCTGGCCTTAGACACTTAATAGCTATGTGACCCTGCTTAAGTCACTTAACATCTTCTTACCTTAATCAACTGGAGAAGGAAATGATAAACTACTACAGCATCCTTGCTTAGAAAATCCCACAGACAGTATGGGTCACAGAGTTGGACATGATTGAAGAACAATAGCAACTGAACAATAGTTCTCTCTCTCTCCCTCCCTCCCTCCATCTCTATCATCTCTATATCATCTGTTGCTATACCTATACCTATATCTACACCTACATCTACCTATACCTACATCTACATCTATATCTATATCATCTATATGTATCTGCATCTGTATCCATATCCATATGCATATATGTACCCACAGTAATACCTATATAGACATGTGTATATCTATACATACATCTGTCTATAGATATATATCTACATGTGCAATGTACATATATACTACACACACACAATATACACATACACACATACATGCATTTATTAGTCCTAGACTTCTGGGGGGACCTAGTAGATATCTTTATGAAATTGGTACTTCTACTATTGAGTTAATATCCATATCCAATATTTAAAGAGATGTTTTTCTTTAAATTTGTAAATGTAGTAGTTATTACTTAACCATGAAATCTAAGCTCATCAGTAAGCAGAATCAATTATTAAAAACAAGTACATATTGGGGCAGCTAGGTGACACAGTGGAACCAGCCCTGGAGTCAGGAGGACCTGAGTTCAAATCCAGCCTCAGACATTTAACACTTACTAGCTGTGTGACCTTGGGCAAGTCACTTAACCCCAATTGCCTCACTAAAAAAACAAAGAAAAAACAAACAAAAAAAAAACAAGGACATATCATCAATTCTAATTAAATGTAGATTCATATTAAAAAAACACAAAGAAGGAAGGAACTTGAATGAATCAGCAACATATACAAAAGTGTTATTTAATAATTTGGGCATATTGAAGAACAAAATTATTTTCTTTCTAATTTGGGGCTATTAACGATTAACAAGTACATGAGATCATCATAGAGCAGATCATGAGCTTTCCCTAGACTACTTGATGCAAATCTTATTCAGAAAAGGAGACAAAACCATCTGGCCCGTATCAGAGCTCAAGATATTATGGAGGTGTTGTGTAGGAGTGCAAGCAATTATCAGCAGTACTTTAAAAGATTCATCAATTCGATAATTATTACAAAAAGTATATAGGATTTTAATGACACTTCTTAGTTATTTTTAAATTATTAAATTAACCATCCTACAGTTGTTTATTATGAATTTACTGTGTGTCAAACATTCTTCTGGGACTCTGGGGTCTCAAATACCAAGTATGAGCCAACCCCTTCACTCCAGAAGCTTGCTTATAAAAGGGAGAAATAGATTAAATATAAAAAGATAGTCACAATTAACTATGAAGTGGCTAAATACATGGTAGTTGAGAAGGGAGGGAGCTAGCAATTGGAAGATAAGGAAGTGCATCATGCAGGAGTTGCTTTAGTTGTATCTTGAAGGAAAAGAAAGGCTCTTTGGTAAGGAGGTAGAGGAGTCCATTCTAAAACTGAAGGTTAGTCAGTACAAAAACATGGTGACAGGAAATAAAGTGTTCTGTTTGAGGATCAGAAAGAAGTCCATTTTGGCTGGATAGCAGAGTATATCAAGGGAAGTGTTACAATAAATGTAAGCGAATGAGAGGTTGGAGTCAGATTGGGAAGACCTTATCCTGGAGGGAATATGGAGTGATTTAAGCCATTCATTCCTTTTTAAACCTTTGTATCTATCTCTTTCAGATGCACTGTCATGGCATGGAGTTAACTATGAATCTTTGACGTTTATGCCATCACATCCTACCTCGTTGAGAAAGCTTTGACAATAGAGCATTTATCTATTACCAGAGTATTCTCCTGGATAATTTGGGAGAAGCTAATCAATGGAAGGTTGGGCTCTAGGTGATGAATATTATTGACAACAATAACTCATATACACTGTGCCCAAAGGTGAAATCATGTATTCTATGCTGGTATCTTCACTAACAAAATCTAAGAGTTTTGAATTATTTAAGTAGTTATGTGTGATATTAATGAAATGCACATAGTAATCAATTTATATACAAAGAAATTAAGCAATAGACTTTCTGTGTGTACTGGGGAGAGTCTTTTATATCAAGAAGGTGAAAAAGCTAAAGAAAGATCCAATATACATTAAAATGCTCATATCAGTACTTTTTGGTGGAATTAGAATTTGAATTAGAAACCAAATGCATGACCAGAGAATGGCTGAAGGAAGTGTAGCATAAGAGTGCAACAGAATATTGTGAAATAAGAAATAAAAAACATAAGGAATTCAGACAAACATGGGAAAATGTGTGTTAACTGGTGATGGAAAGAAAAGAATCATAAAATTAATATATAAGTACAATAAAATAAGTGGAAAAAAGAATCAAGTTTCAGAGTTAGAAGGAATATTGGCAAATACTTTGTTCAATCCATCCCCCATTACAACATACTTAACCAGCCAAAATTCAACCTGTGCATATATTCAGTGGTTTCTCCTTCATAGAGAACCCACCATTTCTCAAGGCACCTCATTCTACTTCTGGATTCTAATAATTGGTAGGAAGTTTTTGTTTAATTGTTTTTCTTTCTTTGGAGGAAGGGTTCCTTTCCAGTAAAGGAGGACTGAGGTATAACTAGAAGTGACTCTGGTGTGGAAAGAAAAGTTAATGAATTAGTCTAATGAGAGAAACATAGAGTGAAAGGGAAAGACATTGCTTTAGGAAGGGCAGATCAAAATGGGAGCATTTCACCCTTTAAAATTCAAGGCCTGGGGTGGGAGGGGGAGCCATGATGGTGGAGGAAAGACATTAAATGCACAGAGCTCCTTATACAATCACCCCAAAAAGAGCAATAAAAGAACCCCTGGAGTAGAAAAACACACAAAAATATGGGCTGTGATTATTCTCCTGCTATACATAGATTTCAGGGGGCTGTGCTAGACCATGAGTAAAGTCAAAGCCCATGATCAAGCTGACAGACACATGAGACACACCATGAAGGAAGTTACCCTGGAGCCTCTGAATTGGCTACAATGCTGGTGTCTTCTGGAGCTGAGCGTGCAGTCCACTGAGAAGGCAGATTGGCTGGAGGGGGGGTGGGCAGAAACTGAAGGGGTACCAGAGGGAAGGGGAAGAATTCAGCTATCCCACCCCAGCAGGGAACCAGGAAGAAATCCTGAGTACCAGGAGGCTCAGGTGGGGGAGGTGCACAGGCTCGTGGAAGCTAAGAAGCACACCACAGAAAGTTTTGTTGGTTGGTTGCTTAGTAAGTAAGCTTGAGGTTATCTTTGGACCAGAGAAGAGGCCAGGCAAGAGCAAAAGTGGCCCTCCCTCAAACCAAAACCAAAACAAAAACCTGGGACCCTCTGAAGCTGGGAGCAGGATTGGAGCCAAGAAGCAGCCCCCACCCCCCAGTGGAGAGTTTAAAATCAATTAAAAGATGAGTAAATAAAGAAAGTTCAAAACTATAGAAAGCTTTTTCAGTGGTAAGGAAGATCAGGGTGTAGCCTCAGATGATGAAATCAACCACAGGGCCCCTACATCCAAAAATTCCAAGAAAAGTATAAACTGGTCTCAGGCCATGGAAGCTCTCAAAAGGGACTTTGAAGAGAAAATAGGAGAGATAGAAGGAAAAAATACACACATACACACACACACACACACACAGAGGAAAGAATGGAAAGAGAAATGAGAGCGATGCAGCAGAGTCATGAGAAAAAAGTCAATAGCTTGAAAAACCAAATGGAAAAGGAGATTAAAAAACTGTCTGATGAAATGAGAAACCAAGATACAGTAAAGCAAATCCAATTGAATGAAAAAATAGAGGGCAATGTGAAATATCTCCTTGGAAAAATAGCTGACCTGGAAAATAAAGCCAGGAGAGATAATTTGAAAATCACTGGACTACCTGAAAACCATGACTAAAACAAAAGCTTAGACACCATCCTCCAAGAGATTTTGAGGGGAAATTGCCCTGATATTCTATAAGCAGAAGCTAAAATAGAAATTGAAAGAATCCACCAATCACCTCCTGAAAGACATCCCAAAAGGAAAACCCCCAGGAATATTATAGTAAAATTCCAGAACTCCCAGGTCAAGGAGAAAATATTGCAAGCAGCTAAAAAAAAGGAATTCAAATACTGTGGAGCTCCAATAAGGATAAAGCAAGATCTAGCAGCTTCTACATTAAAGGATCGGAGGGCATGGAATATGATATTCCAGAGGGCAAAGGAACTGGAACTTCAGCCAAAAATCATGTACCTGGCAAAACTTAGCATAAATTTTCAGGGGAAAACATGGAATTTCAATGAAAAAGAGGACTTTCAGGCATTTGTGATGAAAAGACCTGAACTGAATAGAAAATTTGACTTTCAAATACAAGACCCTGGAGAATCATCAAAAGGTAAACAGGAAAAAGAAATCAAAAGGGACATTACAAGATTAAACTGTTTACGGTCATACATGAAAAAATAATACTTCCAACTCATAAGAACTTTTTCAGCAAGGAATACACAGAGAACACAGGTCTGAAATGAATATGAAGGGATGGTATTTGTAAAGCATTTATTTTTTGTACATTCTTGTTCTTTGTGGAGCAAACAAGGTGGGTTGTCTGGTGTCTGGGGCTGGATGTGGGCTTGGGGCCTCCTGGGCTCCAAGCTGGTGCTCACTGTGCCATATAACTAAGCCATGATAACATATTTAAAGTAAGGGTGAGGAGTAGGAGGAATAGACTGGGGGAGGGTGGAGGGGAGAGGCCAAATGGGGAGAAGTAGCTCATAAGAAGGAAACAAGACAAAAGCCTATGGAGGGGAGTGGAAGAGGAGGAGTGAGTGAACTTCACTATTATCAGAATTGACTCAAAGAGGGAATTAAATACATAGTCAAGCAGGTATAGTAATATATTTTTGCTCTGAGGAAAAGTGGGAGGAGAAGGAGATGGGGAGTGGGGAGAAGAGGGGAAGGAGGGAAGGGAATTTTTTGGGGAGGGAGCTGTAAAAAGCAAAACAGTTTTGAGGAAGGTGAAGATGTTTGGCATAACACCACATGTATGACATATATTGAACTGCTTGATTTCATAGGGAGAGTTGAGGAGGGAGGAAGAAAGAAAAATTTAGATAACAGAATTACCTCAAAGGCCATAACCTTATCAGAGTGGGCTCAAGGAGAGAATAACACAGACATCCAATATGGAAGAGTAATCTACTTAACCCTTCAGGAAAGTAGGAAGGGAAGAAGATAAGGAGGGAAGGGTGAATGAAGGGAAGGTAAAGCAGGGGAGGGGCAGTCAGTAACAAAACACTTATGAGGAGGATTAGGTCAAAATAAGGTAGATAATGGAATAAATATCATTGGAAGGGAATGGGATGGAGGCAAATAGTTACATTGATTGACTACAATGTCAAAATGTATGGTACCTACTCTGCTGGGCTATTATTAAGAAAATTCTCTGTCAGGTTCAAGGTACTATATAAAAATTGTGATGAACAGGATACTATCAGAAAAACCTGGAAAGACACACATGAACTGAAGCAGAGAGAAATGTACTGTATACAAAATAACATCATTAGTATAAGATGATCTTCTGGGAAGCACTTGGTTATTTTCAGCAAGGCAATGATCCAGTGTAACTCTGAAGAACCTAGGAAAATTGCAGTACATCTACAGAGAAAGAACTGATGGTATCTGAAAATAGACTGAATTTTTTTTTTGACAATTCCTAAATCTGAAGTTTTGTCTTTATCTGTTTCCACTCACAACATAGATAAGGTAGAACTGTTTGCCATGACTATTCATTTGTAATTTATGTTGAATTGTTTGAGTCCTTGGGGTGGGCGTGGGTGTTGAGGGAGGAAGAGAAGTTGAAACAAAGTTTTAAAAAACAATTGATGTCAAAATTTGCTTTTACATGTAATTTGGAAAATAAAAATCTAAAATAAAAAAAATTAAAATAAGAAAAAAGAAATGTATATTAAATTTAATTGTGTATAGAAAGGATTTTAGTCCTTTTAGTGTGATATCTTGAAATAACCCCAGTATTTACTTAGAAAAAGTCCTTTGCTGTATTAGAAAGACAATGAACATCAATTGAGTTAATTAACACGAACATTTAAGGAGTTTTACTATAATTTCTCCTATCTTTGTAAAAGTGCTTTAAATACAAGTAATTACAAGCAAATATTATAATTTTACTTTGAAATTAAAATTTTTATCTTACTTCTCTAGCATGTATAAAACATACACTTTCTTAATTTACACAACTTGGTTCTGCAAACTTTTCTTAAATTCTGATTCTTCTGATAGATTGCCATAGAAGTTTATTTTGCAGGATTTCAAATATTGATTTACAAGTGAGGAAAATGAAGCCCAGAGATGGGAAGTAATTTACACAAAACAATACAACTAATTATTGATAGTTTTTACCCAGATTTCCTTTTTTAAATAATATTTTCCCCAATCATATGTAAAGATAATTTTTAGCATTCATTTTTACAAAATTTGGGGTTCTAATTTTTCCTTTCCTTCCACCACTCCTCTTTTCCTAAAACGGTAAAAAATTCGATATAGTTTCTATATGTGTATTAGTCATAGTTGTGAAAGAAGAAATAGACCAAAAGGAAAAAAAAACTATGGGAAAAAAAAAGAAAATAAAAATAGTATGCTTTGATCTGCATTCAGAGTCCAGCAGTTCTTTCTCTGGATATGGATATAATTTTCTATCATGAGTCCTTTGTAATTATCTTGGATCATGGTATTGCTGAAAAGAGCTAAGTCATTCATAGTTGATCATCACACAATGTTGCTGTTACTGTGTACAATGTTATCCTGGTTCTGTTCATTTTACTTTTCATCAATTCATATGTCTTTCCAGGTTTTTCTGAAATCTGCCTGCTTATCCTTTCTTATTGCACAATAGTATTTCATTATGTCCATATATCACAGCTTGTTTAGCCATCCCCCAATTAGTGGGTGTTCCCTCAATTTCCAATTCTTTGCCACCACAAAAAGAGCTGCTCTAAATATTTTTGTACATGTAAATCATTTTCCCTTTGTTATGATCTCTTTTGGGATAAAGACCTAATAGTGATATTGCTGGATTAAAGACTATTCACAATTTAGTTGCCCTTTCAGCATGGTTCCAAGTTTCTCTCCAAAATGTTTGGATCAGTTCACAACTCCACCAGCAGTGCATTAGTGTCTCAATTTTCTCACATCCTCCCCAATATTGATCATTTTCCTTTCCCAGATGTCCTTTAAACATTTTGTCCTCACAACTCCCCTTTTCACTTTGGCATTGTTTTGCTTTAACCTTCAAGAAGTTGGAGAAAGTTCTTTAGAAACAAAGATTTTAATTACTTAGCTCTTTGTTCCTGAAGTATGTGAACCCACAATTAAACAGATCAACTTAATCTAATGCTCTGCATCAGACTAAAATATAATCCTCTCCATGCCCAACAATTGAATAGGGGTCAGGGAACAGTAATGGAGTAGAGGGTAGAAGAGAGAACTAGTCTCCATTCTTCCTATTTATATCTTTACATGGCAGCTTCACTAGTTTATTTGATTTATCATGAATTACAAGAATATGACAACTGTATTTAAATATATGTTCCAGAACACATTCCAAATATGTATGGAGGGGATGTATGTGTGTATACTTATATTATCTGCTATTTTAAAACAGCTGCAATATGGTTTCTTTCACTGGTATAGATAAGAGATTAAACTAAAAAATCCTTCATATTGAATCTTATGTAAATATGCCCAATTATTATTAATAAACTTTGGTACACTTATAAAAACTTCAAGGCCTGTAAACTAGGCATTTCATCAGGTGTGGAATTCAGGCTATTCACAGTACCATGGAATGAGTCCCTTGAAAACAGATAGTGAGAAGTGTGAATGATATTCACAAAGCAGGCAGGATCAATTCACATAAAGGCAAGCCAAGAGAAAGTGTGGCAAAACATAGCAACCTGAGATGGTATAGTATAATTGGGGTACACAAGGAATACATGACTTTCAATTACTGATTTAGATACTACTGGGCTTGAACAAATATTTAACTTTGCAACTTTGTTTTCCTCATTTGTATATGGGGAAAATAATAACACCTTCCTCTCAGGGTTTTAATAACCAATAAATATATGCAAAACATTTTTCAGACTTTAAAACATAATATAAATGCCATTTCATCATCATCCTCAAAGCCAGATAGGTGCCCAGGCTTGGAGTCAGGAAGATTTGAATTCAAATTTAGCTTCAATTTCTTAATAACTGTGTGATTATAATAGTGTGTCCCTTAAGCTCTCTTTGCCTCAGTTTCCTCATCTATAAAAAGGCAATAATAGTAACAATAATACCTATATCTCAGGGTTGTAAGGGTGAAACGGGATGAAAATTGTAAAGTGCTTACCACAGCACCTGACACATATTCGATACTATATAAAGCATAATTATCATCAGCGTCATTATCATTTCTCCCTTTTCTTCAAAAAGAACTGAAAAGAGGTTACCCTTAGTACTCCATGTCCAATTATACTCTGTGAGAGTTCAACTCTAGGATCCACATAAGCTATCTGAATACACAGGGGAACAGTTAATGAGAATGACACTAGAGCAAATTGCAGAATAGCAGAGATCCAATCCTATCTCTGACAATTCCTCTCTCTCTCTCTCTCTCTCTCTCTCTCTCTCTCTCTCTCTCTCTCTCTCTCTTTACTTATTTATTTTTTCAGGGCAATGAGGGTTAAGTGACTTGCCCAGGGTCACACAGCTAGGAAATGTCTAGTGTCTGAGTCCGGATTTGAACTCAGGTCCTCCTGAATCCAGGGCTGGTGCTTTATCCACTGTGTCACCTGCCACTTCCTTTATATATGACACAATCTCACTCATCCTTGTAAATGTAAAACAACTACCATAATAATACCTGCCTTGCCATTCTCAGAGAGTTGTTACAGGGATCAAAGGAGATATTGTATAGTTAAGTACTTTGTGAACTCCAAGGACCTAAACAAATATATTTATTAGAATATAATTATATACATCCAGAAAAAAAATAATATGGTATCAGCTGGAAATGACTTTGGAGAACCGCCACATAATTTTATAGATGAAAAATGGAAATAATAGAGCCTGAAAAATGGAAATAATAGAGCCTGTGGTTTGTTGAAGCTCCCATGAGTAACAGCTGGTGGCAAAGGCAGTACTTGGTCCTTTTATTCTCATTGGGCCCTTCAATTATAAATCAATCCAAAGGCTTAGATGTTTTAAGTAGAGTTTCCTGTTGATCTGTGATTCTATAAGGAGCTATAAAGGCTTTAGATTGATGAATAGGTTTTATTGATTTGCCAGATAATAATAGTTATAGCTAAGTTTTGCCCTTTAAACTCCACATGCCCATTTTCCTTGCTAGTTAGGAAATCAAGTGGAAACTTAGAGGTTCAGAATATTTGTTCATAACAGCATGAGAAAAGAGGAGAACATACTGGGGACACAGTCAGGAATTGCTACCCCTAACATCAAAGACAAAACTTGAAGGTTAGACCTTAAAAGGTCTAAGTAAGGAAAGCTCTATTAAATCCTGGACATGTCCACTATATAGGGTAAGTTGCAAGTGTTCTGAAAAGGAACAGAAAACCATTTCTATATTAATTTTCAAATATTGTTATTTGTACCTGTCAAATCCACTTAATTTTATTTGCCTTCCCTGCCAAAGGCCCATAGAAATAAGTTTCACTAGAAACGCTATTATTGTTATACATAGTTTATTTTAACACAATTTCCCATGAAAAGTCTAGTTATAAATGGTCAATGAACCTAGATTGTCAATAGCACTCATTGGCCCCCAAAGTTGTTTTACTTTGATGATGTTTATCTACCCCTCTAGTAGCTAGGCTCATTTCTTTCTGTCCTTAATTCAAGTTTATTTAATTCAATAAATATATTAATCATCAACTATGCATAAGATATTGTTAAAAGTACTATACATCATAAAACCCTTTAAGAAGAGATAGTAAAAGGTCCCCCTCTTAAAATAACGTTAAACAATATAAAATACCTGAAAGTATACCTGCCCTATTTTTTCTTTGTCTTTACAACCCAACTACCATTTTCTTATTTCTTCACTTCTGTTTGCCATCATTGATTTGTTATGTGAATAGTTTTATTTCAATTTGTAACCCTCAGAGTAAAAAAAAAATGCTTCTGACCTCACAAAGGGACATCACTGATCTCCCTAATTCACTAGAAATCAAGTCAATGGGCAAATATTTTAAAAGAACTATAATGTACAAGATGAGGTAAATACGAGACAAAATAAAAAAAAAAGAAATGCTCCTGCACAAACTTATTGAGGTAAGTTTAAAGGTGTGCAACATGCACACATATAATGTGCGTGTCCCTAGATAGGACTCAGTTAAAGAGACTATGTAGGGCTAATTCAGGGGTATCTCCTGACAATAGACTCATATGTGAGTCCTTCACGTGACCTATAACATATAAATGAAATAATCCCATATTTTCAACGATTTGATCCTGTGTTCCTGTTAAGAGCAGCATGTAACTACCCTTGGGAGTATACACATTCCCCATAGTACAACTTGGAAAAAAGATAATTAAAACACCATTATAATTAAGCTCACAAGACCCAAAATATAGAATAATTCTGTTTCCAAATTGTCATACACAGAAAGGACTCCTATATAAGTCCATCACTATTCAAGAAACCACCGCTTTACCTTTCAGTTCCTCTATTGTGAACAGAAAGAACCACAATGAGATCATGTAAGATGGTCTTTATAAAACATTTTACAAACCTTACAGTGTTATACAGATGCTTGTTGTTATTGTTGTTGTAAGGCAGCTAGGTAGTAGAGTGGATAAAGTGAAGTACCTAGATACAGGAACACCTAAGTCCAACTCCAGCCACAGACACTTAGTAATTGTGTGCCCCTGGGTAAGTCACTTAACATCTTTTTGCCTCAGTTTCCTCAACTGTAAAATGGGGATTAAAAAACAAACAAATAACAAAGAAGCCCACCTCACAGGGTTGGTGTGTATTAAAAAGGAAAAAGATTATTATTTCAACAGGATCCTTCCAACATATTAACTTCAGTTACATTCTGCAAAATCTCTGGATGCTTGATCAAGAATCATTTATCCATTATGAAAATAGGACAAAATTATTGCGTTTGAGGACTCCCTATGTTGTTGATGATGATGATGCTAAAGATAACAACAATAATAAATAATAAATTCCTCAAGTCAAGCAACCTTAAAGACAGAACTTAGAAAAACCAACCCAATTATGGCAAACTAATGGAAACATTTGAATAAATACTAATAATCATGGACAAATGTCTAATAATTCACATATAGAATGGGGAGAACTATAAATATCAAATTAAATAAAGACAAGACAGCTTTTAATATTAAGGAATTGAGAACATATGGTCTGCTTGCAGATTCTGAAAATATCCCAGTGGGACTACACAGCAAGAAACTAAGAATAGACAGCTGCAAAGGACACATTTTGCTCTCTTTCTGCCCTTGTGTTTGTGCCCCATTTCTTTTTTTTTATGCCATAATTGAAATTCATTTTAACAAGCTGTTTTTCCCCCACAAAAGTCCATTTTACAGATGAAGCAATAGAGAAACAGAAGTAAGGTAACTTACTCAGGCTTACACAGTTAGTAAATGTTAGAAGACAGACTTAAAATTCAGGTCTTCTGCTTCCAAAACCAAGTCGCATAGTGATCTTCCAATTCTAAGCCAATGGGAGAATGACAGTTCTAGTCCTCAAAGAAATTCCAAAGTAATTCCATAACTTCAAAACAAAGATTCTTTAATAGCACCATCTTGGCTCTTTGATAGACAGATGAAGGAAGAGTAATATTGCAGCAATATTGCACAGATAAGGCTTTTGCCCATTACTTGTGATCTAGTCTATAATTCAGAAAGTCTAGGCTTGCTTTGTAATCCCCAGAAGTTGGTTTCAACATTACAGAAGACAGATAAAATGTCTCATTGACAAATGTGTTTTATGTTAAATTCCTAGCAACTTTTTTTTAATCCAGCTTTTTTGGGATTATATTTGGAAAAAAAACAACAGGAAGACTCATTTTGTTAGAATCACTAGGCTATAGGACCTCATGAGAAGTAATTTATTTTATTTGCTTTCTCTAAGAAGGTTTACATCTTAGACATGTGGAAATGGTATAAAATGTGACTATATTAATAACATTGCAGGGAAAAGGAATAAAAAAATATTGTATTTTGTCAATCCATTCTATTGTTTGTTATACTGTACCAGCAGGAAATTCTTCCTTTTATCTTACCTAAATCCATGATGATATAATTTAAATCTATTTCTTTCGAAGCAGGAGTACCATACCATAATAAAAATAAGAATTACTATTGAAAATCTTAAGAAATATGATTAATAGTGAAATCTGTTTTCATGAATGTGGGTGAAAATAATAAAAAAAGGTTTCTATAGAAGGTCAGTATCAACCTAAAACTTAAAATAATTCATTACAATTTAATTTTTTTCCTAGAATTTCTGCCCAACAACAACAACAATAACAGTGACATCAACGTCCACTTTCAATAGCTTGCGTCTTGTTGCCAAAGTACTCTGGGAATCTGAAGGCCCTGTTAACAGTTAGAATCTCCATAGCTGTCTTTGAATATTTTTTTTTGGCAGGGCAATGAGGGCTAAGTGACTTGCCCAGGGTCACACAGCTAGTAAGTTTCAAGTGTCTGAGGCCAAATTTGAACTCAGGGCCTCCTGAATCCAGGGTTGGTGCTTTATCCACTGTGCCACCTAGCTGCCCCTGTCTTCGAGTTTTTACCAAGATATTCTGTATTTGAACCATCCAATAGAGAATTATTTTATGTCCTTTACTGTAAGAAATTTTACTCCCCGGATGGTACAGTGGATAGGGCTCTGGGCCTGGAGTCAGTAAAGTCAGAGTTCAAATTTAATCTCAGAATCTTAGTAACTGTGTAAATTGGGAAAAGAGCTTTATCTCTATTTGTGTCAGTTCCCTCAGTTGTAAAATGGAGATTATGATAACACCACCCTTGCAGGATTATTGTGAGGATCAAATTAGATATATTGTAAAGCTCTTAGAGTTCTTGGCATGCAGTAGGTGCTTTTCCTACATTTAAAAATGTTTTCCTTTATGTTTCCCCTTCCTGATCTCATACAGAGATACTAAGACACTTCTTTCTATCACAGGTGACACATATCTTTTTTTTAAATTATAAAAGCATTTTATTACTTTCCAGTTACATGTAGAGATAGTTTTCAACATTTGCTTTTTTTAAGATTTCTAGTTTCAAATTTTTCTCCTTTCCTCCCTTTCCTCCCCACCTCCACAAAACAGCAAGTAATCTGATATGGGTTATATATGTACAATAACATTAAACATATTTCTCCATTAGTCATGTTATAAGAGAAGAATCAGAGCAGAAAGGAAAAACCTCAAAAAAGAAAAACAACAGTACCAAAAACAAAACAACTAGTATGGTTCAATCTGTATCCATATTCCACAGTTCTTTTTTTTTTCTTCTGGATTTGGAGAGCATTTTCCATCATGAGTCCTTTGGAACTATCTTGGACCATTGTATTGCTGAGAAGAATCAAATCTATCACAATTGATCAACACATAATGTTGATGATACTGACACATATCATCTTAAGATGGTATAAGACCTTCTTTAGCCTCATAGCCTAGTTTTTGAAGCACCACATAGCAGTGAAGAAAACATTGGCTTTGTAGTCAGACATACCATGTTCAAATCACATGGCTGATGATTTACCACCTATGTGACCTTGAATAAGTCAGTCAGTTAATCTCTTTGGTGTTTAGAGATACCTTAAATGATGGTATTGGAATATATTACCTCTTAGGACCCTTTTAAGTCCAAGTCTTATAATTCCTCTTTGTGACTACTTAAGCTGATTCTAGAAGCTAGACACCCTTGAGATCTCTTAATTTTCTTTGCTTCTCAGTCCTTTGGGTTATTGTCTCTTTGTGCAATTCCAGATGTCCAAATCCTCAGTGCCCTGTGAACTCTTTCACTTCCTCAAAGTTCTCTTAATATCCCCTGGTTTCTTTATGATCCACATTTCCAAAGTTTCTTGACTTTTGACCAACTTCCAGTGACTGGAGTTTTCAATTGGTATCTTTCTTCTAATAGTTTCCAGGTCTGTCAGTGGTTGGATACTCAGCACTTAACCTTTTTACTTCAAAGCCCCTCAAAATGTCTCTTTTGAGCCCTCTTGTGGTAGTCTGATAATACATACAGACATATACACTTTCATACATATGTACATATTTGCCATATCTATCTATCTATATTTCTATCTACCTATCATTTATCTTGCTGGGAAGAACTTCTAAGGAACTAGTTTAAAGTTCTCTAGAATTAAACTGAGGAATGAAGGCCATGTGGCATTACACAGATTTACACTTCAAGCAGTCCCCCATGACATTTTTGCCATGAATGATGACAGAACACAACTTAGCTAGCTTTTCATTTACTTGTGGTAAGCTTTCAGAGACCAAAAGGATAGGTTCCTAATGTGTTGCACTATACATCCATTGGCACTTCCTGATAGTATTCAAACTGTACAACAACCTTGAATTATTTTCTGTAGAGACAGATATAATTTCACATAAAACCCTTCAAACAATCATGGAAATCATATGACTCCTAGAAGCAAATGAAAAAAATAATAATGACATTATGAAGTTATGGTTTGTTATTTTTGTTCTAGAAACCTATTATTCCAATATTAATGGAGGTACTGGAAGAGGAGACCTTCCTCTATCCAAGTTCATAGGTAAATGCTCTTCAACTTAGGGAGTTCCCTGGGCATACTGGCAGATTAAGTGACCTACACAGCTCAAAGTGAGTATGTGCCAGAGGAACAGAGGAAGGAACACAGAACTTATTGACTTCAAGAGAAGTTCTCTACTATACCATGGTGCCTCTCACACTGACTCTAATTTAAATGTTGTTACAAAAAAAAAGATCTTCAAAGCTGTACCCAAAAGAGAAATGCTTGACCCCCTCAGCAAACACTGTTCAGGGAACACTGTATTAAAAGGAGATAGCTCTTGTGATTTTCAAGAAAATGGTGCATCATTCAGACAGCATTCATTCAATACATACTTTATTAAGAATATGCACTGGGGGGCAGCTAGGTGGTGCAGTGGATAGAGCACCAGCCCTGGAGTCAGGAGTACCTGAGTTCAAATCTGCCCTCAGACACTTAACACTTACCAGCTGTGTGACCCTGAGCAACTCACTTAACCCCAATTGCCTCACTAAAAAAAAAAAAAAAAAAAAAAAGAATATGCTCTGCAAGCTGTGATATTTGGTACTTGAGGAAGTACAAAGAAAACTAGATACTGTCCTTTTCTAGAAGGAGACTACAATTATGATATAGATCAGTGTTCTAAGGAGATAGTTAATTTATTTGCTCATTTAGAAACAATGCTATTTTGGGGATCAAAACACTGATTTAAATACCACCTTTTCTATTTGTTATCTATGTGACTTTGGACAAATCATTTAACAACTTAATGCCCATTTCCTTCTTTGCAAAATGCAAAATTTGAACTATATAAGTGACACTTAAGGCTTATTATAGCATGAAGTCTATGATTTATGTTTCTTTAAGAGGAGAACAATAAAGAATTATAATTTTCTCCTAACTAAATCAATCCAATTCTCTTAGCTAGGTAATTCTGGATCTAAAGTGAAATATGGAGGGATCATGTATTCAACATAGTTTTCTCACAGCATTAATGTTAAAAATTGCCACGAGCATAGCCCACCTTGTCCTGAGAGAATAGTTTTTGTCTCATGCTGTAGTTAGTAGCAGAAAATTTAAAGTAGGAAGAAAGAAATGAGAATGCATTTTGCTAGTGTGCTTGCCAGGTCCAATGTCTGTTTTTGCTTCTTTTTAGTATGTAATTTATCTAGGCAGTAGAAAAATGATGGCACTATATACTCTCTTATCTCCTTTTGAAGCTTCTGTGCCAATTGATCTGCATAATTGTGATATGTATAGGATATTACCATTCTTTTAGAATGCAGTTTAAATCATAGAAATCATTATTGACATTTACCAAGTTACTGGGAAACAGCAAATTCTATTCATCAATATGCTTTCTCTTTCATTTCCACTTAATAGTCAATGGGGTTTGCCATCTCCATCAATCAGGACTAGCAAATTTTCATGAATTTCATTCTAAGAGATTCCAGGGTGTGAAACCTTTGTGGTCTCATCTCTTTCATTGGATAAAGAGAGAGAGAGACAGAGACAGAGACAGAGAGAGACAGAGAGACAGTCAGATTACTCCATTGCACTATTAACTATTGTACTCTGGACAAATGCTTAATTGCCTCACAGGATAGTATGATCCAGCCAGTAGGAATCAGAAAAGCCTCCTTCTCTGAGGAAACAATTCTTTTCAGTTGTCACCTATAAGCATAGTATTTTCATATGGACATGTGTGGTGGAACCAAAATGGCAAATTTGCATTAGTTTTAGTTTCTTGAATAAATTTGTAAAAAGACAGGAATAGTAATCATGATCTCAGAGAAAACAGCAACAAAAATAATTTTAATTAAATAACATTAAAGAGGGAAATGATTTTTCACTGAAAGTCACCATAGATAATGAAATAAGACCAATATTATACTTATGTGAACCAAAATTCACAATGCCTAAATACTGACATAAAAATTTAAATAGTATAAGGAGAAATAGCCATTAAAATTATGAGTGGGGCACCTGGATTTCCTGTTTTCAGAACTCAATAAAGGCTACCAAAATAAACAAAAAGGAAGTAAAGTGCTGGAATAGAATTTTAGAAAAGTTAGCTATAATAAATCTGCTCATTCTCTTTTGTATTGATGGATAGTTACAGATATGTTTTATAATGAGAGTAGAAAGGAATAAATATATCTCAAGTGTCATGGCATCTTTGTAAAACTTACCACATACTAAGACATGAAACCCTCATAAACAAATGAAGAAAAAATAAACACATTTTTACAGTCAAAAATGCATGGAAATTATATTTGATAAGGGATCATTAATTATATAAATTAATTGGACACAATAACTTAAGCCCAAAGAATTGGTAGATCAAAGAAAATTACAGAAACAATACTTTCATTAATGAAAATAATAATGACATAATATACATGCATGTTTGGGATAAAGCCACAGTAATCATTAGGAGAGAATTTATTTCTATACATGCATTCATCAATAAGAATGAATGAGCAGATTAATAAATGTTACATGCAATTAAAATAGAAAAAAATTGAAATCCCATAAATAAACATGAAAATAGAAATCCCCCAAATCAGAGAATAACAAATTAGAAGGGAAAACATAAAATCTCAAATGAATAAGTTAAATAAGAATCTAGGTTTTTTGAATGGAAAGACAAACCATTAGCTTAAATAGATTAAAAAAAGAATTAAAAATTTACCAGCATCAAGAATGAAAAAATATAGCATAAATTCATAGTCAATGAAGAATGGGAAAAAGTATTAGGAAATATTTCTCCAAATTATATAGCAATAAGACTGAAAACAAAAATGAAATTGATGTAAATTTGAAAAAAAAATACTTAGATTAACAGAATAAGAAAGGTCTTCAAATAAGACAATCTTAGAAAATTAATTATGAATGAATTCTGAAAAGATGATGGACAGGATGAGTTTACAGTTTTCTCTTGAATATTTAAAGAAAAATAATTCTAGTAGGTCATAATATGTTTTTTAATGGAAGAAGGAGGTCATATTTATTATTTCTCTGACACAAATATACTATCAATACCTAAATCAGAAGAGTAAAGAATAGAGAAAGAATGTTACAAACCACTATCTCTAATGAATATTGCTGCAACAATTTAAAATAAAATATTAGCAAGGAGTCTACATCAGCATATCACAGAATAAACAACCAATGAATAGATTGTATTTATACCATGAATACAGTGGTGACTGACAATTAAGGAAACTATATGTATAACTGGCCATATTAATGACAAGAACAACATATTTGATACAATTTTTTTATTGCAGAAAGCAAAAGCTTCTGACAAAATACAATCATGCCTACACTTGAAAGGATAGCATTGAATGGATCTTTCCTTAATGTGACAAGTGTTAGTCGTTTTTCAGTTGTGTTGAACTCTTCATGACCCCTTTTTTGGTTTATGTGGCAAAACCGTTTGTGTTATTTGCTATTTCTTTTTCCAGCTCATTTTATAGATGAGGAAAACAAAACTAATAGGGTTAACTGACTTTCCCAGGGTCACAAAGCTGGTAAGTTTCTGAAGCTGGATTTGAACACAGGAAGAATAGTCTCCCTGGCTCCAGACCTAGAACTCCATTTGTTGTACCACCAGCTACCCTAATATGACAAATAATACATAGATTAAAAAATCCACCATCATTTGTATTGTTAATAAGCTAGACACCTTTCTAATAAGACCAAGATTAAAGCAAAGTTAAGCATTATCATGATTATCACTGATGTTCAATAAAGTGCTAGCTATAACCATAGGACAAGAAGAATAAACTGAGGGAATACACATAGGCAAAGAAGAAGCAAAATTATCACTTTTTGCAATTTATTTGATGGTTTGCTTAGAGAACCCTAGAGTCAACTCCAAAATTGATAGAATTAGTGCCGTTAAAGTTTTAGGATATAAAATAATCCCGAAAACATCATCAGCATTTTTGTATATTACCAACAAAATACATTGGAAATATATAGAAAGATAAATTCCCCTTAAAATAACTATAGAAATTGTAAAATATTCAGGACTCTTTGTGTCAAAACACACAAATGAACTATATGAGCACAATTGCCAAATACTCTTTACACAAATAAAGACAGATCTAAATAATTGAAGAAGTATTAATTGCTGAAAGAAACTGAGCCAATAAAACAAAAACGATAACACTTTCAAATTTAATTTGCTTATTCAGTTTCATACCAATTAAATTACCATTATATTACTTAATAGATCTAGAAAAAGAGTAAGAAAATTAATTTGGAGCAAGAGAAGTTAAAAATCTCAAGGGGAAAAATGAAAGGAAGGTGACTAGCACTAGATCTCAAGCTACAAAAATGAAGCAGCAATAAACAAAATAATCTGCTACTACTTAATCAATGGAAGTGCTGATGAGTGAAACTCATTAGCTATACAATATACATAAGTAAGCAAACAAGCACAATAACCTAGTATTTGATAAACCCAAAGATACCAGCTATTGAGGCAAGAACTCAGCATTTGGGGAAAAAAATTGGGAATACTCTAAAAGCAGTCCAACAGAAACTACCTATAGACCAACATTCCACACCATGGACTAATATAAACCACAAATGAGTATATGACTTGAACATAAAGTTCACATCACAAGCAAATTACAGAAGCAAGGAAGATATCACCTGTTAGATATATAGATAAAGGAAGGGCTCAGGACCAAAAATGTGATAGAAAAGTCATAGATGATGAAATGGACATTTTTGATTAAATAAAATTAGACATTTTTCATGAACAAAACCAATGTAGTTAAAATATAGAGGGGTGGGATTATGGCAAGTTTATCTGATAAACTTAGTCAAATAGCATTTATTAAGTTCATACTATATACTGGCACTGTGATAAACTAAGAAAGTCCTCTTCTGAAAGAGCTCACAGTCTAATGAGGGAGACAATATGCAAACAACTAAGTACAGACAAGATATGTAGATAATAAATTTGGATTAGTCTCAGAGGGAAGGCATTATGTTTAACAAGGATTGCAAAAGGGTTCTTGTACATATACAGGCTTGAATCTGAGTTTTAAAGAAAGTCCAGGACAGTAGGAAATGGAGATGATGAGAGAGTGTTCCAGGCATGAGGACACTGGGACCAGTCAGAGAAAGTACTCGGAGTCATGAAGTGGAGTACTTCATTCCAAGATGAGAAGAGGGCCCAAGACAGTGTTTGGGGACCCTCATCATTGATAGTTATGATCTTTTAAAAGATCTAGGGAAGGAAACAGAAAAAATGAATCCAGTTAGGTAATAGGAGAAACAGAATAGAGCAGTGCCATAAATACTTAGAAGAGAGTATTGAAGGAATACAGAGTACTTGATTGTAGAAAAGCTTGCAGAGAATTCAAGAACAGTGAAGACTGAGAAAGTACAATTAGATTTGAAAATTAAGAAATCATCAATAATTTAGATAAAACAATTCCAGTTAAATCATGAGATCAAAAGTAAAATTGTACTTAAGAGAATGAGAGGAAAGGAGGTAGAACCATTGGTCACATCAAGGAGTTTAGACAGAAGCAGGTATGAATGAATCAAGTAAGGTGTTTTTTAGGATGGGAGAAACATGGGCATGATAAAAGTTTCAGTTCTAAAAGAAATAAGTAATTGATAGAAATTTATAAGAATACAAACCACTGAAAAAATATTTTTTCTAAGGATATTAATTGGAAGTTTTCAAAGAAAGAAATCCAAGTTAATAATAACTACATAGGGGGCAGCTAGGTGGCACAGTGGATAAAGCACCATCCCCGAATTCAGGAGGACCTGAGTTCAAATCTGACCTCAGACACTTAACATTTACTAGCTGTGTGATCCTGGGCAAGTCATTTAACTCTCATTGCCCCACAAACAAAAAACAAAACAAAACAAAAAATAATAACTACATAAAAATGTTCCAAGTCACTAATAATTAGAGAAATGCAACTTAAAGAAAATGTTAGTTTCCACTTTTCAGCCATCAAATTGCCAATGACAATTATTGCATTGTTGATGGACATATGAATAGGTTTGATAATTTTCATGTCTAAGTTCTTTTTTTAGTGTGTGTTTTGTATTGT
Organism: Dromiciops gliroides; assembly: GCF_019393635.1. Classification (NCBI taxonomy): domain Eukaryota; kingdom Metazoa; phylum Chordata; class Mammalia; order Microbiotheria; family Microbiotheriidae; genus Dromiciops; species Dromiciops gliroides. Next base: position 612,091,377 of record NC_057862.1, read on the forward strand.
TTTTTGTCATGGCTTTCAGGTAGTCCAACAATTCTTAAATGATCTCTCCTCTACTTATTTCCCAGGTTAGTTGTTAATTGCAATGAGACATTTTACATTTTGTTCTATTTTTTCCATTCTTTTGACTTTGTTTTATTTTTTCTTGAAATATTATGAAGTCATTAGATTCCACCTACTTTTTAAGGAACTATTTTCTTTCACGAATTTTTGTAGCTCTTTGTTTCACTAATTCTACTTTTTAAGGAGCTCTTTCTTCAGTGAATTTTTGTGCCTATTTTTTTTTAACCATTAGACCACTTCAGTTATTTAAGGTGTTATTTTCTTAAATATTTAGTGCCTCTTTTAGCAAGTTGTTATTATTATTTTTCTAATTTTATTAGGAAATTATATTTTTGTATTATTTCCTCTATCATTCTTATTTTTTCCTTAATGCTTCTAGTAATTTTTGTTGGGCTTTGGTCCAGTTAAAGTTTTTCTTTAAGGTCTTTTTTTCTAGCTGTTTACACATTATTTTCTTCTAAGACTGTGTCTTGGTCTTCTCTGTCACCAAAGTAGCTTTCTACATTCAGTTATTTTTGCTTGACCATTTTCCCAGTCTCTTTTTTGACTTTTTACTTTATGTTAAAATTTGGTTCTTCTCTCCTGGGGCTTGGGGGCTTTTCCAAGATCAATCCTTTTTTGGTGCTTTTAGATCTGGGCCTGGGGACCTGCAAATTTTGGGGCTCCCAAATTGGTGTGATCCAAGGAGTGGTGTAGTCCCTATTGTCCTGGCTGCGTGTTGCCCAGGAAGGGTCCCTGCATTCTTGTTGCTGTAAACACTAGTGCTCCACTTAACCCTGGAACTATGCCCAGGTCCCTTGTTCTTCTGTCATTATAGGCACCGGTGTTTCTCTCTGCCTTGAAGGTATAAGCAGGGCCTCTGCTCCCTTATGACCAACCAGAGGTATTCCTTTCCATTTGAGAACTTTAACCAAGAACCATATTTGGGCAATAATATTGCCAATCAGCACCAGCTGAACCCAGTTTCAGTAAAAGTTGCCCACTGATCTCTTTTTGACCCAGTGTCTAACCCTTTTACTGTCTCTGGGCTGAGAAACCCAGAAACTGTTGCTGCTATTGTTGCTAACTCCAAGGCCCTCCACAGAGTTTTCTGTGCTCTAGACCAGTGCCATGGTTCATCCATTTGGGAAAGAAAATTTGTAATTAGACACTAAATGATACTAAAACAGTACATGTCCTTTCAACTAGTCATACTACTCTTAAGCCTATAAGGGATAAGAGAAAGAGGAAAAGGTCATATTAGTACAAATATAGTTGTAGCATCTCTTTTTCTGATGACAAAAGAAAACGTAAACCTGGTCTTTCAGAAGATCTCTTTCAATTAAGACTCAAGTAAGAAGAATAAGAATATACTATAACATCAATATTATGCTATAACAACAATATTGTAAAATTTTGGAAAATTTTACAAACTTCGGGAGAATGAAATAAGGAGAAAAAGAACTATTTATTAACCATAATCCTGTAAAGTCAAAACTTTGAAAGCTGTAAGAACTATGGTCAACACTATGATTGAACATGATTATAGAGGACCATTGATGAAATATACTACCTACTTCATAATAAAGAAGTGATGTATTCAGCATGCAGATTGAGACATTATTTTTAAAAAATTTTATCAAAGAAGCCATTTATTTTGCTTGAGTATACATATCTGTTACAGGGATTTTGTTTTCTTTTGTTTTTCTCATACAGGGATGTGAGAGTTGGGAGGAATAGGAAATAGATTTCTATCAATTAAAAATAAAATATGAATAATAACAAAAGATAAGTGAATGAATGAATAAAACAGAATCTATTTGTTTACTATCTGCCACACACTGTGCTAAGAGTTAGGAATAAAAAATCAAATCATGATGACCCCTGCCCTCAAAAACCTTACATTTTAAAAGGGGGACAAAGCACATGTATGGGCATGGTGTCCAGGGCAAGGAATTTCCAAGGATTGTAGGGATGGTGAGTTGATGCATCAGGCAATGGATACAGTATTCTCAGAAATGATGGCCTTGTGGCACTATTGATATAACTGGGCTCAGGTCACTAGCCATGGGTTGTGAGTATTGGGGGGCAGTAGGTCAGAGGTACCTAGAGACAAAGGAGATGTCAAGATGGCTAGGGTGCAAAGATAGGTACCATGAAAAATATTGTTTGTTCTGGTCATCTAGAACTAGCTAACTATAGTGAATTAGTTACATGTACTCACCAATGCTAGCACAGCTCTAGTCAACTTTTTCTGGGGTTAACTACATGTCTCCTCCAGAGATTGGGGCCATTTGGTTTGAAAAATATGGTTCCAAGGGAGAAGAAGCAAGAACCTATCAACGAGGGAGTTGGCAATTTATCAGGGGTGCAATGGCACTGCCTTTTACCTACCTGTTCATTATTTCTACTTTTATTCTACATCTAAGTAAAGAGATTTTTAAAAATCTGGAGTATATGCTATATCCTGGCCATCAAAAATTTTAGAGTGAGCTATAATTTTAGGCACTTTTTCCTGCTTACATTAAGAATAACTTTTTGCTACTTTCAGAGAGCTACCAGTTTTGCCCCTTGGGGCAAAGCATAACAAGACTCACCCCTCATTCCTATGAAATCTTTTACTATACTAAAAATCAGCCCAAAGTCTTCTTTTCTTCAGGCTTAGCATACTTCTAGGTACAGGAGAAAAAGCAAGCTGAAAAGGAGAGATTCATGGTCTAAGGTTCTATAATTCCTTAATATTCTCCTACTTCAAAGTCTTGTAGTCTTATGCTAATATATTTTGAATCATTTACTTTCACTCATACTTCTCTAGTTCATTCTCCCAAATTCCTTAAATAAATTTAGAACATGGCCCCCTCTTTAATTCCACACCATACTTCTTCCATGGTCTTCAATTTTTGTGATGTTCCCTGAGCTCATAGCTGCTCCATCTCCCAAATCACAATGTCTACCTCATTATATATACATAGTGAAAAGACCTCACTTTCTCCTTATCAGAAAGAACTGCTCTACTTGTGGCATAGGCTATCACATGGAAAAGAGAAAGTTTGCAAGTATGCAAGCAAACACAAAATAGACCAAATTTATATGGTCCAGCTATAGAGTGACAAAATTATAGTACCTACCAGAATCTTTTCTCCTGACTTCACATCACTGCCAATTCCATTTCTCTGAGTTATATTTGTGTTCTTGGAAGTATGCCTACTTTTTATTTTCTATCTCTAAGTAAAAAACAGTGTTAGCCTTTACTTTGAGCCCCATTGATATCCATTATGTAGTTCTGGACAGGACTCCTTTTTTCTAAAATATATGGTGTCTTTATTCCAAAGGACCTGAGCAAAAGCTAAAGCCCCAGGAGACAGGAAAACAGAATAAGTACTTTTTTGCCTTACCACTAAAACTAAAACAACAAAGAAACAAACAAAACCTAGCAATAAGTTTAAATATCTGTATTACCTAAGTGGTGGACTGTTTCTTTATCTTAAAATTTTAGTCTGGGGTAGCAAAATATCCCAAATCCTAAATGCCAAAATCCCACCCCATGACCATGACTTTTTCATCACCTCCTTCAGGATGGGCCTATTCTTTGTCCTCATAATATCCAGTTTCCTTCTTCTTCCACTAACTCATCTCACCCATTGATTTCACTTGACTCTTTAGCCATTCAGCACCATGGTCAGTAGCTTCAATTATTTTACATCCAAACTAGGATCCCTCAACCTGTTTTTCCCTACTCTGCTAATAACCAAGCCATAGGAATTCCTGACATTTGATTTATCTGGTCCTGCTCTCAGGATCATAAGCATTTCTGGAAAATGTCTGTGAACAATCTGATATCATTTAATATAAATGAATGCAACATAACCTCAGCTTGGCCTTTACTGATGTTCATCAGTCCTGTTAATCAACTTTATTTGACTCCCTCCTTATTTCCTACAGTTGTTTTTGTTCATTTATTTCAGTCATGTCTGACCATTTGTGACCCCATTTGGGATTTTCTTGCCAAAGATGTTGGAGTAGTTTGCCATTTCCTTCTCTAGCTTATTTTTATAAAAGAACTGAATCAAACAAGGCTATAAGTAACTTGCCCAGGGTCAAATGGCTATTAGGTGCCTTAGGCCAGATTTTAACTTAGGAAGAAGAATCCTTCCTGGCTCCTGGCCCAGCACTCTTTCCGCTGCACCATCCCACTGCCCCATTTCCTACAGTAGCTATTCTTTTGTCATGTCTTCAAACTCTCCCTATCCTCTCACACACAGCAAAAGGATCAATTCTTACTATACTGAAGCTATCAAGTTCTGAAGTAACTAGCATGCATTACCTTGTTTTAACTTTACAACCCTGTGAAATAGGTACTACAGGTAATATTATCCCCATTTTATGATGATTAAAGCAAGGCTTGGAGAGAAGTGACTTGCCAACAACTCACTTGTGTTCAAGGAGGTATTTGAATCTTATCTCTTCTTTCTCCATGCTGCTAATCCTAAACACTTTACCATTCTTTCTTCAGTTCTTTATTATCTACATACTCATCAGCTTATGATAATTTGACTTTTGTTCCCATCATTCAAATGAAAATAGTTTTCTCAAAGGTCACAAATTTCCTCCTTGTTACCAAATCCACTATTTTTCTTTATAGACTTTTCTGTAACATTGAATTACTTTCTCATGCTGGATCTTAAATTCCTTCATTCATTAGTTTCCATAATGCCTTTTTCTCCTGGTTCTATTTCTATCTTTCTCTTCCTTCCATGTCTAAATATTTCATTAATTCCTATTACTATTTTCACCTCCACCCTTTAATGTATTCTAGGAGGTTCTATTCTCAATCATATTTTCTTTTTCCTCTACATGCTCTCCTTTGCTAGTAACAGTGATCATCATATATTAAATTACAACTTTAATGTAAATAATTCCTAAACTAATCTAATTCTGATTGCTATTCTGAGTTTGACTAACATCCTAAATCCCTATGGTTCTGTTTATTCAGGCTCACCTGAACCTGAATTTCAACATACACATCATCTATTTCCCTAATCTGCTCTTCCCTGTGACTTAGTATCCCTATCATGAATCCAGATTTTAGAATTTTAATAATATATAGGAGTAAAATCCTAAGCCTATGAAAGTAGAGGTAAATATGCATGTTTTTGGAAAAAAAAGATAGTATGACTATCCTGTTAGTGCAAGGCTATTTAAATATGTAGCAATTGATTTATTGCTGTAATCATGGCTTTTATCCAAATGCAAGTAAAATATTCTAGTGATTTCTAGTTTAAAGAATCTGCATGGAATAAAGTGGAATGTATAGAATGTATATAAATATAAAAGCAACACTAGGAATCTTAAGCAACTCTGGGATTCCAACCATGAGCTCAACCTTTCATGGTCCAATTTCTCATTCTTTAAGTACCTTTAGGGAGAAAGAAGACAGTGGCTTCTCATCTAAATTTGGGTTCTGGGAAGGTACTAATACCTACATTATTGTAAAGTCCATTTGGATGGGTCAGATGCCAGTAGGAGCTCTCCATCTCTGCTTTATTCACTAGCTAAATTTAGTTGCAAATAACTCCCCTTTGACTATAAACAGCTACTGACCACAAAACCCAGAGAAGGTACTTTCACTGCATAACATACTGAAGGTAGATCAGTTTCAAACAATTAATTACCTGGAAGTAATAGACCTTTTTACTTGTGTGTAGATGATAAAATGATGCTTGGCTAAGGAAAGGTTTTTCTTTTTTCTCTCTCCAAATACTCCTGGGCCATAGCATTTCAGAAATGTAAATGTTCACATTTTCTACATTTTTTCAAATAAACCAGATATTTAAATAACCAAAAAGGGTCATCTATAGCAGCAACCTTATAGGGATTTTCATATTTTTCTTCTCTCCTATGTTCATAATCAATCAAATAAGGTTTCTCCCACTTATACACATCTATATATTCCAAATTTGCTCACCTTGTTATGCCAGCTTGGACTTTTATTCTTGTCTCATTCTAGGTCTTTCTGGCTTTACTCTGCTCTACCTGCTACTCGGGTCACACTGCTGGCCAAATAATCCCTTATAAATATTTCTAACTATGTCTTTCTTCTGTTCAAAAATCTTCAATACCTCCTTATTGACTGCAAAATTTAATTCAAACTTCTCAAAATAGTATACAAAATATTACATGATTAAATATATTATACATTATACTATAGTATATATTACATAGTATATATTATATACTATAAATATGTGTAATAGTACATACATAAATATGTATACACTATCCAGAATATATATATGTATATAGTCAAACACATTATGTATATGTATTTCTGTATGTATACACACACATGTATATATTTGGGTGTGTTGTGTTTGTGTTTGAAATATATCATACTATTCTATGTGATATCCTATATTTATCTATCATTTCTCTCTCTCTCTCTCTAATCATAGTATTACAACTTTTCCAAACCTTTCCATTTTAAGTCCAGTGAAAACCAATTTGACTGGTAACGTCTGTCATATCTCTTCTACATTTCTAATGTCATGGAGACAACTCCTCTTTCAGTTACTTTCTTGTGGCTCTAACTTGAAGATTTTAAAGCTATATTTCCTTGGTCCCTGATCTTCATTCCTCATTCAGTTTTAGGCAACTCAGAAAATACTCTTATTTCAGTGGTCTAGCCAATGATAATGATTTGCATCATGGGTAATGACATTGTGTTCTATTAGTTGACATGTCAGCACTTTGTGAAAACTATAAAGTTTGAGACTTGGGTGTTTTAGGGAATCCGGATTGGAGTTTGTCTAAGCTACTAGTCTGTTCAAGGAGTTTAGGATGAGAGAGGGGAGAAGCCCTCTTTTTTGTTCTCTGTTCAGCCCATTTTTCTCTAATGAGTGACATCCTTGTGTGGCAAGGTTACTTTTTTGGAAACTGTTCCCTCTGTTTTTGTGTCACACCACTAAACTTGAAATACCTACATTCCTTTATTTCCTCATCACTTAAAGTTCAAGTGAAATTTCAAGTCCTCCTATAAGTCTTCCTTGAGATCATTAGTATATCATTCTTTTCCCCTGTCAGACTTCATTTAGTATTTTTTTCTTAACAGATTTCATGTAATAATGCATATTATAGCTTTTTTTGTAGGTGCTAGTCTTCTCTTATATAATGTAGAATCAGGGTTCCAGGCTCATCTTATTTTATTACTCTTCTATAGGGCTTCATATCATTGCAAAGGACTACAGGTCAATGTAATATTGCTCTACTCAAGACCTATGAAAAATCTTGCTCCCTTTAGGAAGACCATACAATGAGTTGCATCAAATGCTTATGAAATTTGCAATGATTAACAGTCTATTAATATTTTACCTTTTCCTGAATAATCCAATATTCCCCACAGGGATACCGAGCTTCGTTTGGCCCTGAATATGTTCATCAATTATGACTACACTTATGTACATTCATTAATCTCTCAAACTTCTATAATATTGACTTCTCTGCATCCACTACATGCTGCTTCCCTTTAGCTGATTTTACTTTTCTAAGATTATTGAAGAGTTGTTTGTTGCTCAAGCAAGTAAGACTTTTTTGCATGGTACTCAAATTTTTTAGGGTATGTGGGTTCTTTCCCTTGTAACTATAAAATAATAAAGTTGCATGAATTGATCAAGTTGCTGAGCTTAGCACTAGCGTTTAATGATTTTTCAATTCTAAGTTCTATGAGAGCATAACCTATATTTTATTTACACTTTGTATCTCCCTTGTGAATATTATGATGATCTTAAAAGAGTAGGCATTTTAATAAACGTATGCTATTCTTCAGTTTTTCTCTGTACTGAAAACTTTTATATAGCATGCTAATTAATCTTGATTATATTTTTAAGCCTGTCATTATACACTCTGTACCACCTGAAACTTCTTTACTTTTTGATTTCTATTGTCCAATACCCACAATTGTATAGTGTGTGGTAAATATTATTTTTATTTTCCTATTACAATTCTTTCTTATTAGTTTATCTTTATATGTTCTATCCCCTATGTTTCTAATGCTTCCATCTAAATATATCCAAATCTCATCTATTCTTCAATGTTCCATTATAATTCTTACTTCTTTTGTAAGAACCTTGTTAAATAAAAGATTTTTCCCCTAAATTACACCTCATAGTCATTGATTCCCAAGATTATAGATTTATGTTGTAAAGATACCTAATTATAAAAATGAGGAAGCTAAAATCAGGAAAATACTCTGTTTTTCAAAAATGGAAATGATAATAAAATCTACAAACTGTAAGCTATTCATCTTGGCTTTAATTTTTTGATCATGACATAAAATATATTAATCACAGACTTCTGGCCAGGTATATAGCAAACCTAGAAAGGATGGCAAAAATATATTTGTCTGATGTCTTGCAAACTCAATGGAGAAAAAAACAAACTTTAAATGAAAAGGGAGGGAGGAGAGAGAAAAGTGTCTATGACCATCTACCACAAGACACAAGAGACACAAAACACAAGAGAGTAGCTATATAGAATAGATAGTAACTAGTATTTGAAACAAACTGAAATTCAAAAGGAGACAAAAAACAATGAAGAAATAACTAATGAAACACATCGATTCAAAAATCAATACAAATTATCTAAAATTAAGATAATGAGCAAGATGAAACTAGCTTAACAGTCCCAATTGTAGGAGGAAAAAATAAATTCATACCTATCACTGAGACTTTTAGCTAATAAAGTTCATGACTGGAATATGACTATTTGCGTATATCTGGATAAAAGAGATAGAGATAAATTAGGTGTGTGTGTGTGGGGGGGATATGTAGTATTGTTTATTATAAAATATGTGAGAAAATGCAGGACCCAGAGGAGGGAAACATGGTGAAGTATTTACGTGAACATTAATTTACAGGCAAACAAAAGTGATTGATTGAATTTGAAGTAGCCAACAAACTACTTAGAAAAAGGAAATGGAAGAGAAGTTTGAGAAACACATATCTAGCACAGAGGCATAATTATTGTAGTGATGGAGGACATCAATGATCTGGAGACCTTTAATTCTCTCTCTGACTCTTTCTCATTCTCTTTCATTTTGTCTGCCTCTGTTTATCTCTCCCTGTTTCTGTCTCTTTCTGTCTTTTTCTCTTTCTCTGTCTCTTTGTGTTTCTCTGTAGGTTACTCTCTCATTCCCTACCTAAATGTCAGCCATGTAAGAATTTTTTGACATACCTTGATGATTATTTTAGTCTTCAAAGAGTGGAAGAATCAATAAAAAGAAATTCTATTCTGGATGTGATTCTCACTTAAGTGCACTTAGTGAACTCATTAAGGAGTACACTAAGGAGTGCACTTAGTTTCTGGCACTAAATCTCTGATTCTATAATCCTACATAAGTAGAGGTGTTTTTCTTAGAAAAAGGAAGGGACAGATTTCCCTGTCATATAGGAATCTTTAATGACAGAGAAATTTAGTGAGAGGAAGAACATTGAAGTTAGAAGCTCTTATCAGATGGCTCTGATATCTTTAGTAAATTAGGAGAGGAGATATGAGATAGAGCCAATTAGAAAAGAATTAATGTTTTTTTCTAATATCACCAGGGTTTCATGAGGGGAAATTGCATCATTTTATGTGAAATTATTTGCCATGATTTTCACTCTAACTAGAAGATTTGGGGAATTTGATTCAAATGAAGCTCTACTTCTTAATTTCTGTATGAAAATGGTCAAGCCACATGACTTTCTGGGTCTTTGTCCCTTTATTTGTAAGCTGGGGAGTTTGAAGGAGATGACTTTGAAGGTCACTTGCTGAGTCTGATCTACTATCATCTTATCAATTAAGATTGTAATAAGAAAACTGAAGAATAGGAAGAATTTATTAAAATTCAGAAAGTATGACAGGTTTTCTTTTTTTGTTGTTTTTGATTGGATTAATTTTTCTAGTGTAAACTGAGCATTTTTCCAAGATGTAGTTCTGGTTGATTATATGTAAAAGAGTCATAACAGTTTCTCTTAGGAAAATATTTAATAACAAATATTGAATCTATTATTATTATATCTATGATTATACAGAATCATTGCAATTATGGTATGCGGCTGGGCCTTAAGAAGAATTGTGACATAATTCAGTTTTCTATGTGCCCAGTGGGAAATCTACCAGTGCTAAATCAACCAAGGGAAATAACCCTGGGAAATAAAATTGAGGTTTTCATGGCACAGAAGTCCATAAACCAGATAGAAAACACATATATCAAAGTGCTGCAATTTCTAACTGTTAGAATCAGTGTCTTTGATGAATTCATTTAAGAAAAGTTAGAGGCATTTAAGAGAATTCAGTCATGAAACCTTTTTAAACCATTCTTTTAAACCAAAGATGTTGAAATAATGAGAATATATATATATATATATATATATATATATATATATATATATATATATACTTTTTTCTTTGCATCAAAGGAAAAGGAGGAATTTCTCAAATGAAATGAACTTCATACAGTTGACCAAAAATGAGAGACTTCTTTACAACATGAATACAGCAAAATTTACAGTTGCTTTGTTGTTATTATTATTTTTTTGTTATTTTTACTGAGGTTGAAGGTGGGAATGACAGGTTAACCATTAGGCTACTTGTTTTATATTTGAGAAAATATAGAAAAGATTTACAAAGGTGTGGTCTAGGGCTTTAGGGTGGACTTTAAAGATAGGAGAATATGGGTTCAAGTTCCATTTCTGACACATATTTGCTCAATGACTCTATGAAAGTCACTTAACTTAATCATCTAAGCAATTCTTTCATATTATAAACTACAGAGAAAATGGTAAAATTAAAGGTCCACTGTTTTTCCCTATAGAATAGATTTTATGAGCTAGGAGATACATTGGTAATGAATTCCATGATCAGCTTTCAATTTTATGCTAAGGGTGGGGAAAATGTGAGAAGTTTCATAAAAAAATTTTCTGAGAATTCATGACTTGAATTTGTATTTAATTTAAAGAAATGGCCAGCATCTATATGAAGTAGTTTAGTTTAACATATTTACTTAATTCTATGTAACTAAAATATAAACAGTAGAACATTGTGATCAAAGAGTTTTTATTTGGTTAATGTTTTCATATTGCAATATGAAATAAACTAGTTAGAGAAAGATTCGGAGTGAGGACTGGTAACTGAAGCATCCAAATTATATACATTTGCAAAGCACCTTGAAAATAATGCCTCATGATATTCATACAAATTTCCAAGTCTTGAAGGAGAGGGGAGAAGGAACAATGAGATCATCATCATTAATATAGAGAAATAAAAACACTTTTCAAGCAATGAAGACTTTAACAATACCATTCTTAACAGAGACTTTTCATAATGTAAAATGCATAACATTATAATTACTTTTACTATTATAGCCATTAACATTATTATCATTATCATGAGTGGCCTAAGACACATGGAAGATAGAAAGCTGGTCTAGAAGTAAGAATGGCCTGGGTTCAAATCCTGTTTCTGACCCATCCTAGATGTGGGATACTTGGTAAATCACTTAATCTCTGTGTCTCTAGGCACACACATATTAAGGTTATAAATTATAGACTATTAGGCAATCTTTTCAAGCAATACATGTCTCCACTCCAGTCAGAAATATCAACTCTATTATCAATACAATCTAGGCTTTTATACATTAACTTTGCCCTTATCTTGCTTGGTTCCAAGCATCCACATCACTTGAATGGTATCTCCGGGCATACCAGCACATTTGTATCTCTCTTTTTCTTCTAATTCATAAATATAAGCTAGCCTACTTATTTCCAGTATTACTCACATGTGTTCCACACATACATGTATGTATCTAACCATGTATTTATAAAGAGACACATATAACACATGTGTGAATGTGTGAATGTTTGTATATATGTGGGAATGCTTATATCCAGGATGAAGAAATTCCTATTCAGGATGATGATTATGGTGATGAAGTCATGGCAGTGATGATGATAGTGATGTAATAACAAGAGCAATAAAAACAACAATAGCTAGAATTTATATAGAGTTTTAAAATGTATAAAGTTTGCTAAACTCTACATATATGATCTCATTTGATCTCAGAGATTTCTCATTTGATTTCAAATGAGATCATATGTCTCTGAGTTAAGAGTTATTATTCTAATTTACAGCTAAGGAAAATGAGTCATAAAGAGGTCAAATGATTTACTTTTCATATCTAATATGTGTGTGTATGTGTGTACATGTAGAAGTGGTGAGTTTTTCCTCCTTAATTTCCTGAGGCTCATTCTCTGCCCTACTTTTTTTTTTTTTTACTCTACCACTTGGACCTACTATCTAGTTAAAATGTATTTGCTTGATTTTTTTCTTTTTGTTTTTCTTTGTATGCCCAGTGGTTACCATAATACCTGGGACATAAGTGATTAATATATGCAGTTGAATGACCGACTAAACTCATGAGCAACTCAATCCTCAGATTCTGAACCTTTGGGGAGCCCATTACTAAGGATAAATGGACTACTGAGTTAAAGAAGCTTTTAAATGGAAATCCCAGATCATTTTTGGTTCAGTTAGGAAGATGATAGGAATGGGTGGGGAGAGGTCAGGTATAGAGACTTTTATAGAGCAATTAATTTTAACTATCCAAATGCACTTATTGCTCAACTACACAGTGACAGTTATTAGTCAGTTGTTTTTCAATTGTGTCAAACTCTTTGGGACCACATATGAAGTTTCCTTGGCAGAGACACGAGAGTAGTTTGTCCTTTCCTTCTCCAGCTCATTTTACAGATGAGGAACTAAGGCAAAGCAGGTTGAGTGACTTGCCCAGGGTCATGCAGCCAGTGTCTGAGGCTGGATTTGATTTCAGGAAGATACGTCTTCCTTACTCCACGTCCTGTGCTCTATCAATTATGCTACCTAGCTGTGCATTTATAGGTATTATGCTAAGTAGTGGGGATACAAAGAAAAATAAAATAACCCTTCTTTCCAAGGAGTTTATATTCATTTGGGAGTAACAACAAGTTTATAGGTCATGAGATAGAGATATCTCATAAAGTGAGCAATCACAAATATATACGACATCATTTAATTCAAGGTAGTTTAGGTAGGAAGTCATTAGAATTTGGGGGGAGTCAAGCAAGGTTTTATGCAGAAGGTGTTTGAGTTGCATCTTGAAAAAAGAGAGACTTTGTTAAGAAGACATAGGAAGGAAGGAAGGAATTTCAGACATGTAAAACTGCCAGTGCAAAGACAGGAAGTGTATTGTCCAATGTAAGGAGTAAAGAGAAGACCAATTTGACCATCACTGAGTGTGGTAGGAGTAGGGAAAGTATTCAATGAGGCTAAAAAGCTAAGTAAGTAAGGGCTAGATTGTAATGCAGCTCAAAGCTAAACACATGAGTTTTTATTTGATTCTAGAGGCAATAGAAAGCCATTGGAATTATTTGAGTGGGAAGAGTCACATGGTCATATTTATGCTTAAAGAAAATTACTTTGGCAGCAGTGTATAGAATAAACTGGAGTGGAAAAAGCCTTAAAGTCAGGGAGACCAATTAGAAGGATGTTGAATTAATCTAGGTTAGAGGTAAAGAGGGTCTAGAGTAAAGTGTCAGCTGTGCTACTTGAGAGAAAATGTAAAATTTGCTAGATATTATGGGAGTATCAATGGCAGGATCTGGGAAGTGATTAGACATTTTGAGTCAGGCAGAATGAGGAGTCTCCAATTATTCTAAAGTTATATGCCTAGGAAACTGGAAGAATGGTGGTCTCTTTAAGAGAAAGAGAAATAATTTAAAGAGGGAAGAGTAAATGGGAAAGATGAATTCAGTTTTGGACATCTTGAGTTAAAATTTCCCTTGATCATCCAATATGAAATATCTAATACCAACTTGTTATGTGAAACTATAGCTCAGGGAAATACTGAGAATAGATACATTTATCTATTATCCATTTACATAGAAACCCATGAGTAAAGTTCATAAAATATAATGAAGTTACCAAGACATACTATAGAGGCAAAAGGGGATTAAAAGAGAAATTTTCTGAACCTAGACTGCATAATTTGGATGATGAGCCAGCAAAATGCATGGAATAGAAGTGTTTTTACAGATAGGAGAAACAGAAGGTTATGAAAATTCAGAGTGGGAAGAATATCCAGGAAGAGAGAGTGGTCAACAGTGTTAAGTGCAGCAGATAGGACAAACAGGATAAAAAATGAGAAAGGACCATGAGATTTAGAAACATTTTCTGTTAGTTTAAATACAATTGGGAGCCAGATCTCAAAGAGATGAGGCCCAAGGAAAAAAGAAATGGAAGAAGTGAGGATATATTTTCAAGGAGCTTGGCTAATACAGTTGGGGGAGATATAGAATGATAACTTAAAAATGATTAGACTACTGAAAGTTTTTTCTTTAAAGATAAGGGAAACTTGGTAAGTTTGACAGTAGTAAAGGAATAAATAGCTCAAGTGGGGCTGAAATTTGAGAGAAAGGGATGGATTCTTCTTTTATAACATGACTAAAGCAGAAATATGTTTAATGTTATAATATATATAGAAATATATATATATATACATATAGGTTATATATATATATATCAGATTACTTGCTATCTAGGGGAGGGGAGAGGGGGGAGGGAGGGAGAAAAATTTGAAATTGGAAATTTTACATAAACAAATGTTGAAAACTATCTCTACAAATAACTGGAAAATAATAAAATACATTTATTTTAAAAAAGAAAGGGATGGAAGATGGAAGATGATGGAAGATGTAATATATTGATAGAATCACCATGCTAAGATGAGCCCTTTTTATATTCAACTCATTTTACTATTAGGAAAAATCCTGTTTTTCAGAGCTAAGGCCTATCAAGTAATCTGTGCCATGAACCTGGCATAACAACAATCCTTTGCATTCACTCTCTGTATGAATTCTACCACAGCAAAATTCCAGAATTGTTTTGCACCAGCCTCAGGTGGTCCTTGAGTGCTGACAGATATCTTCAGGAATCACGTTTTAGTCATGAATACCTGATATGAATTAAAACTGTCTCATTGTTATCCTTCATTGGCAGGGCTACAGATCACTGTGTAGCCATTGCTATATGTAATAAGATTTGCCCGCTTTAAACTGGGTCTCCTTGTTGAGAAGGCCCCAGAATCTGTATCGAGTTTCCTTCCTCCAATGGAATATAGTTTTTTACTTATGACCACGGTTAGTTCTTTAATTTTCTTTTTATTTTATTTCTTAGTGTTAACTGTGGTTGTGATAACCAGTGTGAGCTCTTTGGTATTTTCAGAGTTAATAGCAGCTGCATAACCTCTGTGACATTTTTCTCATTTGTTTTCAGATTTGAAAATACAGTTGAAGAAAGGAAGGTATGGGATCAAGTTCATATAGAGAATAGTTTATTTGGTAAGGAGAAGAGCACCACTTTGTCAAAGACTGGAGGAAAAAAGGAAATGGTGTTTGAGTGGTTTTTGAGATGAAGAGAAGAGGAAGCTCATGTCAAATGACCTCAATTTTCTCAGTAAAGTCAAAGTCCTCAGCTGAAAGAGATGAGGGAGACTTGAAGAGGGGAGAGGAGGTTTGAAATTCTGTAGGGTGACATTGGGAAACCAATTAGGAGGGAATAAAAAGACTCATTTACTACAGTGACAATCAAGTTGAGGTGGTAAAACATGGATTTGTAATGGATGCAGTCAGCATGACACATCAGGAGAATGACTCCCCTAAGTGGGTCAGTCCACTTATTTGGCTTGGTTTCCAGAAGAAAGTACCCTTTTGGGAGCCATTGCATACACACTGATGCCACTATGCACTGGAGAAAGGTCCAGTCGAGTCCCCTTTTCCAGAACTCATTAAGTTAATGAGCTGTGTCTGGGACTGAAGCCAAGGGTGGGTTGGTAGTATTCAATCCTCAGAGTTTGCGTTTACCCTCAGTATGGTTAATATGGCTTATGCCCATTTTCCATGGCTGGAAAAACCAGTGGAAGCAAGTCTCCTTGATTTTCCTGGTGTCTGTGTGTTTGTGTGTGTGTTTGTGTAGATAATCAGAAAGATTTACCTCTGAATCCAGAGAAAGTACTACTTGGCCCCTCTGCCCTTTCACTTTTAAGGGGCAATGGCTGAGACAAATGAAGAACATTTTAATCTCTTTGGTGAACAACCTGTAGGAGGAAAAATAATAGTCTCCCATTTCTTTACTCATTCTGCATTTGTTTTTCCTCTCTTGGTTTAAACATTTCCGCCATCATTTTTTTTTCCCTTTAGTCCTTTGGCTGGTGTATTCCTTGGTTTTAAGAGGACAATCTGGTTAACATAATAAATTCACTTTTTGGTAAATTTTTAGACTGAAAGAGATGCCTCGTGTCACAGACAAAGAGATTACTTAATGAAGTGGTTTTATCTTAGCTTGAAAAGCAATTGTTTAATGAGCGATTTGGTGAATTGTACAGAGTAGAGACTCAGCCATAAGGATCTTAGCTACCTAAAATTTTGCTTCCTTTCCAGCAAGCAAACAGTGAGAAAAACTGCTACATCTGATAGCAAATATTGCAATTTTTTATTAGGAAATTGCTTTTATGATTTTTCTTGCCTAGCCACATCTGGCTTCCAGCTGCTTAGTTGTATTACAATTAAAATTGCTTGCAATCTTAATTTTAACATTGAAAATGCACACCTCATGTTAGTTCCTGAAGGGAATTACAAATTGTGGGCTGGACAATTTTGTCAATAATCACCTCCCTAAGCCACAATGGGGTCTTCAACTTTGAATAGTGATTGTCATTTTCAAAAATATTTGAAATTTAAATGTAATCCAATTATTAGCATTTATTGAACACCCACCAGTTGCTGTGCTGGGTGATGTGAATTCAAAGTTGAAAAACAAAATGCATTTTTACTTCAAAGAACTTACAATTCTTTGGGAGGATTGGATGTGACCCAAAATACTAAGAGCTACTTGAGAGGAGGGAATTTTGTGGTGCATTTTGTATCTGTGATATTGTGATACTAGCTTGCAGTTGTTTGAGCAAGATTCTCCACTTCATGGGTCTGGGATTGTGATTCTTTTTCTCCTCATCTCCACCTCCCACTTTTCATGACCTTCTCAAATCTCAGCTAAAATATCACCTTCTAAATTAAACCTTTTTTCTTCCCCTTTAATGTTAGTGATTTCCATCACTTGATTACCCCTAATTGATTATATATACGTTTTATATATATATATATATATATATATATGGAATGAACAGCTACACCACTCTTTCCAAAGTTGGAAGGACAGAAGGGTGACTCTATTAGAAGGCAAACTTTTGGAATGAGTGAATTGGATATGTAGAAGTAGTGAGTATTATAGGTGATCTTCAAATCCTCCACCACTATGATAATTAGCTATCATTAATATGATGCTTAGCACCATCAGCCTATTAGTGTTGCATGATGTCAACCTCATTCTCCCCTGCAATTATGTGGTTAACAACTGACACTTTCCAGATGTTTTCATAGGAAAGGGGAAGTAGAAGAACCTATGCCTCCAATATATATATTATAATATCAACACTATAAAATCAAACAACTTTAAAAATCATAAGAATTCTAATCAATGCAATGATGAAAAATGACTCCAAAGAACCAACTAGTGAAACATGCCATCTTTCTGACAGATGCTAGAATTAGAGTACAGAATGGGACATAATGACACTTGGTAACATTTTTATAGTGATTTAAGATGTGCAAAGTGCTTTAACAAAATTATCTGATTTTATCTGCACAAAAACTCTGTAAGGAAATTGCTATAATTTTTTATAATGTTACAGATGATGAAACTGAGGCAGAGATCAGTTACTTTGCCCAAAGCCACTCAAATATTGAGTGTCTGAAGACCCATTCACGGTCCTCTTCACTCCTAGCTTCAGTACTATATCCAATATACTACCTACCTACCTACCTCTCTATTATACACACACATACACACACACACACACACACATGTGCGCACGTGCGCGCACACACACACACATGCAATTATTAGCTATGAAAGAGACAGTACAATTATATGAATTTTGAAGAAGGAGAAGAAAGAACTGGGAAAGTCCATCAGAATCCTTATTTGAGTAAACATGTCATAAGGCATTAAGTAGCATCTAATCTCAATATAAATACAAATGAAGGCTATTGATCAATGTAGCCTAAAAGTAACCCTGAGTAAAATCCAAAAATCAAGAAATTTTAAGACAGAAAATAAAAAGGATGATCAGTATTCAGAAACAGTGACCTAAAAGGTACGATACTTAACTGAAGCATTACTGAGAAGCTACGAGGAGATGACTAAAATAGAGGAATATACAAACACATACGTGTGTGTGTGTATGTGGGGAGAGAGAGAGAGAGAGAGAGAGAGAGAGAGAGAGAGTTTGTGATTATGATTCAACTTGAGGCCATGCCATTTTAGCAACTTCTGGATTTGTCATACTGCAAGTCTTTCTCAGTAATATCAATAGTCACTCATGAGATTTATTTAGTGTTCCACACAGGGAAACATATCACATTAAAATTTTGTATTGCTCATATTATGACATGAAGTTGGATGGGCAGCCCGTTGAGTTATTCCACCAGTACTTATATCTTGAACATTTGATAATTTGGGTCCCTTATATAAAAGGAGAAAGAAAGTGAGTTGTATTGCATTTGTGAAATTGTGCAACATTTTCAATGATCTCAAGCTGCTTCAGGCTGCTGAACTCCATGTCTTTAACATCAATAATTTCTCCTTAATATTATGTAACTATGATCCAATGATATCAATATCTCAGAAGACTAAATTACTTAAAGGGCAATTGAAAGACACAATTTAAGAAATACAATATATTGCAGATAGAAACTGCATATTACCAGCAATGTCTTATAGACATTGTAAGTAGTATAAAAGGCATTATCACATACATCTATCATGAGAAAAAGAAAAGTTAACTTGAGTGCAGCATGATATTTAGGAAATATTTAAGAAACTCAGAGCAAGACTTCTGGTGCATTGGGCAGAATCTCTGTGAAAAAATGCATTCAATTAGATGTAAAAATAATAAAAATGCTTGGGGTAGGCACAATTGTGAATGATAAGTATATTTAAAGAAAAGAAAAGGAAATAGACCCTGTCCTCAAGGAACTTATATTTTCTTAGGGGGAATAACATATACACTTATAGACCAATTTAGTGCATATGCTAAATAAATACAAATCAATTTCTAGGATAGCAGGGAGTGACAGCTGATATTTGGTGGATCAAGGAAATCTTATGTAGACATTCACTCAAGTTGAGCATTGCATGGAACTATGGACTTCAAGAGAATAAACATTAGAGGTATGAGTGACAGCATATGTAAAGTCACAGCATTAGGGGACAGAATTATATACAGGGACACCCAAGGGATTCCATTTGTTGGAAAATAGATTGCATGAAGGGAATTAATGTGTACTAGTGTTAAGGGCTAAAATTCTAACTAAACTATCTAAAATATCTAATGAGTGGTCGCCAATAAATTATAAGCTTTAGCAAGAGTTAGACTTTTAAGCATTTATTAAGGATAATAAGAATTTGGTAAAGAGAGAGAAAAAGGCCTAGATTCCTATCTATTAAAGGGAGAGCACATTTCTAGCTCCGCTCTCCACTAGAGTCCAAAGGAAAGAGAGCAAGACTGAGCGCCAGTCTCTTCCTTCCTCCTCCCACTAGTCCGCGTCACTTCCTGATGCCAAAGAAAAGACTCCTGGTCTTGCCCTCAAAAACCTTCGCTTCATGGGCAGAACTCTTCTACAGTAAGTCTCCAGCAGGTGGCGTTATTCCAATCGTTACACTAGTAATTAAAGGGTCAAGGATTTGTGTAGGGTTTTAAATGCCAAAAGGATGAGCAAAAATCATGATAATAGAAATAGGAAAAAACCAACAATAATAACTGACATTTATGTAGTAATTTATGATTTGCAAAATGCAAAGTTTCTAATTATCTCTTTTTTGGAAGTTTTTTTTGTTTTGTTTTGGTTGTGGTTTTTGTTTTTGTGAGGCAATTGGGGTTAAGTGACTTGCCCAGGGTCAAACAGCTAGTGTCACATGTCTGAGGCTGGATTTGAACTCAGGTCCTTCTGAATCCAGAGCCAGTGCTTTATCCACTGCACCACCTAGTTGCCCCCCTAATTATCTCTTAATTGCAAAATCTAATGATTTTTTTCTTCTTCCCCAACCTCCTTGACCTCTCCATAGCATTTGAGAAGGTAGTCCATCTTCTCCTCTTGAATATCTTCTACTCTCTAGGTTTTAATGACCTTCATTGCTTTTGGTTCTCCACCTATCTGTCCAGCTATTTTTCTGTCTCCTTAGCTGATTCTTTATCCTGGTCTGCCCACTAACTGCTGGAGTCTTCCAAAGCTCTGTCCTGAAACCTTTTCTCTTCATACTCATGCTATTTCTCTTAGTGATCTCATCACTTCCCATGGATTCAATGACCTTTTCTATGTAGATGATTCTCATATCTATCTTTTTATACAATTCTAGTTTCTCTTCTACGTTATTTTCACTCATCACCTTCTAGATTTTAGACATCAAAAACCAAATGTCCCATAGGCATCTCATACTCAAATTTCCAAAAGAGAACTCTTTATGTCTCCCACCAAAGACCTTGTTTCCTCTAAGGTTACCTTTTACTTACAAGAAACCATCCTCCTTTTCACTGTGACTCAGTCATTCAGGCAAACACATTATATGTAGGCACAGTTCGAAGTGCAACTTTGCTTCATCCTTGACATTTCTCAATCACCCCACATATACGATCCTTTGAAAATTCTTGTTTCTACATTAAAAATATTTCTTGGGTATGTTCCTTTCCTTCCACATAGTTAAAACTGTAGTTCATCACCTCTCATCTGTATAATTGCAATACCCTTCTAATTGTTCGCCCTCCCTCGTGTTTCTTCCAATTTCAGCTGTCAAAGAATTTTCCTTATGTCTGTGTCTGTCCATGTCATCTCCTATGCCCTAAATGAGCGACAGTCTTTTACCTCTATAATGAAATACAATTCCTCTGCTTTTCATTTAAATTTATTTATAATAAGAATCTAACATTTCCAGCTTTTTAAATTCTAATCCTCTCCTAGTAATAGTAATAATTTTCATTTAAATAACACTAAGTTTTATAAAGCTCTATGTGAATTGACTCATTTGGCCCTTATAGCAACCCTCTGCATTAGGTACTATAATTATCTCCATTTTATAGATGAGAAAATGAGAGAAAGAGAAATTATGTGACTTGCTCAAGATCACATAGCTAATAATTGTATGGGGCAATATTTTAATTCATGTCTTCCTGACTCCAAGTCCCATTCTCTCTCTACTGTGCTTCCTAACCTTCATTCAGTAGTCCAGGAACAATGGCTTATTTGTGTAGTTCTTCAAATACAAACCTTTATACTGGCTCTCTCTCATGCCTGAAACGTTTTGTTCCATCACCTCTGCCTCTTAGTTTTCCTGACTTCTTCCTTCCTTCCTTCCTTCCTTCCTTCCTTCCTTCCTTCCTTCCTTCCTTCCTTCCTTCCTTCCTTCCTTCCTTCCTTCCTTCCTTCCTTCCTTCCTTCCTTCCTCCCTCCCTCCCTCCCTCCCTCCCTCCCTCCCTTCCTTCCTTCCTTCCTTCCTTCCTTCCTTCCTTCCTTCCTTCCTTCCTTCCTTCCTTCCTTCCTTCCTCCCTCTCTCCCTTCTTTCCTTCCTTCCTTCCTTCCTTCCTTCCTTCCTTCCTTCCTTCCTTCCTTCCTTCCTTCCTTCCTTCCTTCCTTTTTTCTTCCTCCTTTCCTTCCTTCCTTCCTTTTTTTTTGTAGGGCAATGAGGGTTAAGTGACTTGCCCAGGGTCACACAGCTAGTAAGTGTCAAGTGTCTGAGTCCAGATTTGAACTCAGGTTCTCCTGAATCCATGGCCAGTGCTTTATTTACTTCACCACCTAGCTGTTCCCCTGCCCTGGGTTCTTTCCAGACTCAACTCAAATCTCACCTTAGGAAAACATTTCCCAGTTTAGCCAACTGCTACTGCTTCTCCTCTCAGATTTTCTTTTTTTTTCCCCTTCACTGTACCATTTTGAAGAGTAGGTACATTTTTTTTGCCTTTCTTTGTATTTTGAGTCCTTGTTATAGTACTATATATATATATATATATATATATATATATATATATATATATATATATATATATATCAGGGCAATGAGGGTTAAATGACATGTTCACGGTCACACAGCTAGTAAGTGTCAAGTGTCTGAGGCTGAATTTGAACTAAGGTCCTCCTGAATCCAGGGCCAGTGCTTTATCTACTCTGCCACCTAGCGGCCTCTTGCCCAATATATTGTAAGTACTAAATAAATACTTGTTGGCTAATTGACCATTCCTCATACATCATTTAATTTGATCCTCAAAGCAATAGTGCAAGATAAATATGAGACATATCCCCACTTTACCAGAAATTGAGAAATTGAAGTATAGAGGTAAGAGGTGGGACAGAACTGGGCCTAGAATCAGGTTCCTCTACAAGTTTTTTTATTTCATTAAGAGTGGGAATGTTTTCTCCTCTTCAGCTATCTGCATGCTGAACTGTTTAAATGGGGACAGTTTTTCTTTAAGGTTTTATTAAGCCAACTTCGTACTTGATTGTGTCCCTATCCCAGCTGGACCATGATTGTTATCCCATATTATACTTTAGTATTCAGGAAGCATGGATATGGCTGTTAGAAGCATGAAAAAAATAAAGCATTGAACTTCATAAAGTGCCAGAGATGATTCCCTTACTCCCTTTCTTTTCTTTCAGGGGATGGCACCACATTTCTGACTTCAATGTCAACTAAATCAAGCCTGAGAAAGAACCACATGAAAGGCAAATTTAAATAGATAGGTAGGGGCAGCTAGGTGGTGCAGTGGATAGAGCACTGTCCCTGGAGTCAGGAGGACCTGAGTTCAAATCCGGTCTCATAAACTTAACACTTACTAGCTGTGTGATCTTGGGCAAGTCACTTAACCTCAATTGCTTCACCAAAACAAAACAAAATAAAATAAAAAATAAATAGATAGGTAGATAGATAGATAGATGTAGCATCAGAAACTCCTATCTACCAATTGTTTTGTAAAGTTTACTCATCTTGTCTTTGAGTCACTGTACCTGTGCTGAGGTATCTCTCTTCTCTTTTGGAATGCATATTTCCATAGTTCAGCATTTCTGCCCCCTAGAAAGAAAGAAGTAACTGGGCATACTTCATTTTTACCCTGGATACCACGTGGAACAGAACTTTTTATTTTGGGGGGGGGGGTGTTTTGTTTTGGTTTAGTTTGGTTTTTACTTTTGTGCCTCTGATTTTCCTTCCTTTCTTCATGTATGTCATAAGCTATTTAATTATACATTGCCTTCATCTCATAAGTCATCATTTCATTTCAAATAATATGGTGGTTCAAGCTAAGGAAATGATTCATCTCCATAATATAGTGGAAACTATTCTATGACACAATTCTTTTTAGAAACCAGATTATAATTTTATGTTATGTGAACATATCTTTAGAGGCTAAAATTAATGGTGATAAGAAGCTTATGCAACAGGCAAAAGCAATCTAGGGCCAAGTTAAAAAATAAACTCTTCAGTGGCTCTTTTACAGTCAATGAGGCTGCAAGTACATTTAACATTTGGCTACACACTCAGGAATATGAAGGCATCTTGTGCAATGCAGATAGAGTAAAGAAAGCCCCCAACTCAGTAGCCTTGCTCTTATCTTCCTGTTTCACCCTTCCTCACCCTCACTGCAAGTATTCATTCTGTAGTGGAGGTGGTGGGAGGATTGCCTGTATTTAACAAGATAAAGAAGGAAAGATAAAGCCTTGAGTTTCTTATTAGTGTCTCTTGCAAAATGGGCTTTGACAGTACCTTGTCAAGTCATGTATTGTTCAAGAAGTATAGGAGAGAGGAAAGTAGCCCCAGAAGATTTCATATATTGCTCAATATGAGAGATGACTTGTTGCTGGTTTTGTGCATAAATTCTCTCTGTACAACCTCAAAGGGACAGAATAACTAGGTGGTATCAAAGGAACAGAGAATGAAGCAGGCTCTATCAGAACCATCATTGTGAGAGCCTAATACAGTTGAACACAGATGTAGCACATAAGCACAGATGTAGTTTTCACAAATGATAGCAGTGAATTGTTCAGTGTCATTTCACTGCTCATTGAAATGCTGGCATAGAGCTTAACAGATTGATACCAAATGGCACTGGCATAAATCCCCAAGGGTTTTTTGCCTAAATAATGACAGGCAATGACTAATCTGCAACCTCCTCTGACAACCTCTCATCAGAAGTAACCATATTAAAGAGGCATTTCTTTTTATTAGTATGACATGTCACTGCTCAAAATAAGCTAACTTTCCTTTATCTTGAGTGTATAGCCACAGAATACTGCCCTCAAATTTGCCTGGGCTGTGAGCACATGTCACCATCACAAAAAAATGCTGCATTTCAATGCAGCTTCCCTTCCACCCTAGAGATTTCTGTTTGACACATTCAGCAGTTTCTCTATGATCAATCTTCGTCATTCCAATTGTGCACTTTGAATAACATTTCCCCCTAGACATAAACCAAGAAGAATCAAATGGATGATAAGGAACTCTAATAAAATGTATGAATAAATTTCCCAGATAACCACTTCATTTCCAGGTGAGAACTTGCTTAAAGGCTTCAGTCACATGCTCACTCCCTCATTTCAAAAAACAAACAACAACAACAACAAAAAAAACACCTGCTGCCATCTTTTGTTCAACTAGTCAAAGAATGTGCCATCCAGAGATATTTTTAAAAGAGCTAGAATATGAACCATAAACTTTTCTAAATTTATGTCTTTTTAGTCTGGAAATGGAAAGGGTGAGAATACCAAGAAGTCAGGGAAAAATTGGCTAAATAATGGGATGTGGGAAATGGGAAAAGATCTTTCTGAGAAGGAAAGGCAAAGTTGCCTTCACTTTGGGATTATCTCCAATTTGGGGTATATGAAGTGTTAAGGGAGGACTAGCACCTCTGGTGTAAAGGCTTACTGAGTTCTTTTCAGGGCTGTTTACCCACCTTTGGTGTTCACTTTCAGCTAACCTTCACCTATGTCCCCAAGACTAGATTGAACCAACAGGCCTCAAAACCATTAGTAAATTAGAGGAATACCTACACCAAGCATGTGTTAACTTTCCCTGGCAGAAAAATTTACCCCAGTGGCCTTGAAAGTAGGTGCTGTGGAATGATAAGCACTTGGTCAGACACCAAAGATGTCAAGATATTAACTTCATGGCAATGGCTATTGTCATTCATCCTGACTTTTGTCTTGCCATTGAACTTTGATGACTTTGGAAGATGGAGTGAGGCCAACAATTTTGTGCAACTCTGTTTAACTTTTATCTAATTCATGGGAAAGTCAAGAAATAACTCTGATGTCACTGGTTCTCTTTAAAAATGAAGGACGCAGCTAGGTGGCACAGTGGATAGAGCACCAGATTCAGAAGGACCTGAGTTCAAATCCAACCTCAGACACTTGACACTTACTACTTGTGTGACCCTGGGAATATCACTCAACCCTTATTGCCCCAACAAAATAAATAAATAAAAATAAAAAAGGAAAGAAAATGAAGGATGAACAACCATCACCACCATGATCACCAATACCACCTGCAATTTAAATTGTATGTATCTTGTAGGTAATATAGTGGGTTTCTTACATGTTGTCTCATGAATTAGATTGTGAGCTCCTTTTGGGTAACAACCATGTTTTCTGTCTTTTTTTTTTACCATCTGTAAAGCAAAGTACAGTGCCTGGTACATAGTAAGATCTTAGTGGATATTTGTTTTTTTAATCATAAAAATATTTTATTATTTTCCAGTTACATGTAAAGATAGTTTTCATCATTAGTTTCCATAAGAATTTTAGTTCCAAATTTTTCTCTCTCCTTCCCTTCTCTGCCCCCTCCCCAAGACAAAAAGCAATATGATATAGGTTATACATGTACAATCATATAAAACATATTTCTGTATTAGTCATGTTTTGAAAGAAAAACCAGAACAAAAGGGAAAAACCTAAAAAAAGAAACAAAACCAAAAGTAGAAACAGTATGGTTCAATCTGCATTCACACTTCACAGTCCTTTGTCTGGATGTGGAGAACATTTTCCATCATGAGTTCTTTGGAATTGTCTTGGATCATTGTATTGTTGAGAAGAGCTAAGTCTATCCCAGTTGATCATCACACAATGTTGGTGTTACTGTGCACAATGTTCTCCTGGTTCTGCTCACTTCACTCAGCATCAGTCCACTTAAGTCTTTCCATGTTTTTTTTTTTCTGAAATCTGCCTACTCATTGTTTCTTACAACACAATAATATTCCATTACATTCATATACCACAACTTGTTCTATATGTTGGTCCTTTTCTCTTTTAATGATTTCTTTGGGATATAGACCTGGTAGTGGTATTACTGAGTCAAAGGGAATACACAATCCTATAGCCCTTTGGGTATAGTGTGGATGCTTGTTAATGGAATGATTTAAGCAATATTTGAGCAGTTTTGGAAATTGCAATAGTTATCAACCATTTAAAGTTTCAAATACCTCCTAAGTAAGACAAAGAACAATTATCTTCTCCCTTCCCTTACCTCTGTAGCTTGTCAACATGATTTCACATAGGAACTAGATCTTAGAAATTGTTTCAAATTCAATTCAATTCTTTTTTTAAAAAATGCATTTTCATTTCTTTCAATTATAAAGAATTTTAAATTCCATCCTATCGTCCTCAATGGAAAAAAAGAGGAAAGGAGGAAGAAAGGAAGAAAAGAAGGAAGGAAGGAGAGAGAAAGAGAAAATTTAAATAGGAAAGAAGAAAGAAGAAAGGGAGAGATACAGAGAAAGAGTAAAAGGAAAATGGACAAAAGAAAAGGAGAAATAAAAAGAAAGGAAGAAAGAAAAAAATAAAAAAGATGAAAAGAAGCAAAAGAAATAATTCAATAACAAACATTAAATACCTATCTTACAGGTTGGAACAGTGGCAAAAACAGTAACTTTGGAGTCAGAGTCCCTAGGTTCCAAGGACATTTCTGACACTTCAAAGCCTGTGTTACCTTGGAAAAACAATTACATCTTTTTTTTTTTGAGGGGCAAAGAGGGTTAAGTGACTTGTGCCGGGTCACACAGCTAGTGTGTCAAGTGTCTGAGACTGGATTTGAACTCAGGTCTTCCTGAATCCAGGGCTGTTGCTTTATCCATTATGCCACATAGCTACCCCAATTTAATCTCTTTTGATGTTAGTTTTCTCATTTGTAAAATGGAGGGTCTAAACTTTAATGTCCTTTCTACCTCTTAATCCATGGTTTTCTCATCCTATCTGTCAGGTACTCTGCTAGTCTATGAGATACAAAGAAAAAAACATCACAGTTCATGCCTTCAAGCTCAAGCAGGGAAAGTAAGGCAGATAAGTGAATAGGAAACATTTCCAAAATAATTAAAATAAGTTTGGTGTTAAAAGGGATTTAGGACAATCCTCTTGTAGGAGGTGGTATTTGAGTTCAGAAAGGTGAAGGTACTATGAAGGGGGAAGAGTATGGATGGCAAGTAAACAAAACTCCAAGTGTATAGTTAGAGAGGAATTTATGGATTTGGAAAAAAGGAGCAATACCTTAAAAAACACCCTGATTTTATATGCTTCCAGGGGATAGTTGTAGAGGGTGGTCCAGCTTTCTACCTGATTCTTCAATGCTAATCAGTTGTTTTACCCAAATTACCAATGGCTGGGAGCAGCTATCTGTGCCACTAAGAAATTGTCTTATTAGAACAACAGAACATATGACTGAAGTTGCCATGCTTGGCAGAGATTTTGCTGCATCCCATCTTTCTGAAGCACACATAGCTCAATCCATTGTTGGTGGAGTTGTGAATGTATCCAACCATTCTGGAGAACCATTTGGAGCTATGGCCAAAGGGCTTTCAAACTTTGCCTAACCTTTGATCCAGCAATAGCACTGTTAGGTTTATATCCCAAAAAAATCCTCCAAAAGAAAAAAATATATATCTATTTGTACAAACATATTTATAGCAGCTATTTTTGTGGTGTCTAAGAATTGGAAATCAAAAGAATGTCCATCCATTGGGGAATAGCTAAACAAGTTGTGGTATGTGATTGAGACGGAGTATTATCATGCTATAAGAAATGACAAGAAAGATGGGTTCAGAAAGGCCTAGTAAGAATTGTATAAACTGGGGCAGCTAGGTGGTGCAGTGGATAGAGCACCAGCCCTGGATTCAGGAGGACTTGAGTTCAAATCCGGCCTCAGACCCTTGACACTTACTAGCTGTGTGACCCTGGGCAAGTCACTTAACCCCAATTGCCTCACCAAAAAAAAAAAAAAAAAGAATTGTATAAACTGATGTGTAATGAAGCAAGCAAAACCAGGGGACTGTTGTACACAGTGACACCAATAATGTTTGATGAAGAACTGTGAATGACTAAATTATTCTCAGCAATACAATGATTCAAGCTAATCCCAAAAGACTAATCATGAAGTATGCTATCCACCCCCAAAGAAAGAACTGATAATGATTGAAAACAGACTGAAGCATGCTATTTTTTAACTTTCTTTCATTTTTTTCTTTTATTCAAGTTTTCTTATACAAAATGACTGATATGGTAACGTTTTACATAATTGCACATTTATAACCTATATCTGATTGCTTTCTGCCTCAGGGAGGGGAAAGGGGAGGGATAGAAACAGGAATAAAATTTGGAACTTAAAACTTTAAATAAAAATTTTATTAATTTTTAAAAAGAGCAGGTAACTTTTAATAAAACTTTTTTTTTCAATCCAGTCACCATGTAGGGGAACAACATGGATAAGGGTATCTAATGAGCTTTAACTTTCCATTTGGGGAAACCCAAGAAAGAAAATGTGTCTACATCTGCATCTCTGCTCTCCACATTCCTAATACTACACCAGTTTGCAAAGGATCCTATGAGATCACTGATAAGAGGATCATTTATTTAAAATTGGAAGTGATCTCACAAGACATTGAGGGCAGTTCCTTCATTAGAAAAATTAGGAAATAGAAGCTGAGTATCAGTGACTTGCATAGAGTAAAATACTACATTTTGAGGTAGGATTTGAACTCTAGACTTTCTACCCTCGTGAGCAGTTGTCTATCTCTTCTGTCATGGATTCTTTCAAACAATTTTTGGCAGAGATGGGGTTATGTTTTTTACATGTAACTTGTTGATTCTTGAGTATTGGAGGCCAAGGCTACATCCTTGAATTCTTTTGCATTCTTTTTGTAATGTCCCTGAAAGAATGCTGGGCCTAGAGTTCCATAGCCTGGTTATGTTTCTCCTGGAGAAGAGAAGATACAGAGAACATGCCATTGCTGTCTTCCAGCCCTTGAAAGGCAGTCATCTGGAAAAGCTTTGACTTTTTTTGCTGCTTGCTCTTGGAAGTTAGAACTAGGAGCAAGAGATGGAAATCTCACAGAGGTAAAATTAAGCTTGAAAGCAGGAAGAGTTTTGTAACAACTAGAGCTATCCAAAAAAGGGAAATGGAGCTGCATCACTAGTGAGTCCTGTTTCATTGGAGTTCTTCAAGCAAAGACTGGACCACTAGTTGATGGATATGTGATTATTTTCCAGTTATCTGAGTCAGTCTGCTGAGATTTCTTAGATTCTATGATTCTGTGGTTTGAGATCTGGATCTGATACTTACTAATCTCCTTATCCTCATCAGTGATATAGGGCATGATAATCCCGATACCATCTGCCCCACATGGGTTGCCATAAAGAGAATATAGTGCCTGCTGTAAGGGACTCTATATATAAGAACTGTCATCACCTTATTATCATTGTGAGCATCAAGTGAAGTGCTATGCACCAAATATACATTTACACATGAATGGAATGACCTTATCAAAGGCAACAAATAGAACTGTTAGTGTTGGAGTGAAAACAAAAAATGGTTTGGAAGCCCAAGGAAGGGCAACAGAGCACATTGCCAACTGGATATGCCAGCTGCAGCACAGCTTTGTCTGCCATATCAGAGCACTAGTGCCAGTGGCTGCTAACCTCACTCTCCTAGAATTACTCTGCCTACTGCGTATAAGTTTAGCACTTTCCTTGGGAAAATATAGTCAGAGAGGTGGTTAGAACAATGTAATAAAATAAAATAAAGATGGGGGAGGTGAGTGGGCAAGAGGGGTGGAAGGAAGAGGTATTAGACTCCCAGAAAATGCTGATTTTGCATAAATATCTTATATGTTATTTGTTGTGGCAATTATTGTAAATGGAAGAATGAGTGAGATGTGTAGCCTTAAAGGATTTTTTTCCCTACAGAAAAATGGCATTGAGCTATAGTAGATTAAGATGTAATGTTAGATTCAGTAGGAAAATGAATACTACTCTTCAGAACAAGTTAACAATTTTCTCTTCCTGGAAATGAATCAAAATGAGCCTTGCTCACTTTCCCCTGTATGTTTTTTTTTTGTTTGTTTGTTTGTTTTAGTGAGGCAATTGGGGTTAAGTGACTTGCCCAGGGTCACACAGCTAGTAAGTGTTAAGTGTCTGAGGCTGGATTTGAACTCAGGTAGTCCTGAATCCAGGGCCAGTGCTCTATCCATTGTGCCACCTAGCTGCCCCTATGTTTTCTTCTAAAACAGGAAATGATTATTTCTCAAACAACTTTTACCTTGTCCTTTTAGACAGAGAGATAGTTGTGAGCAAGAAAAAGCAAACATGAGAAGGAAGATACTCAGAGAAAACCGGAAACTAAAGTTTAAATACATCTTTGAGGGCATGTACTCCAGATATCTCTAATGAACTGCTACTCATAAACTTTAGCTCTTTGAGACTTTGGACTTTTTTTTAAAGTCAAATTTTGGTATTTCATAATCCCATTTCCTCTTAGTTCAGTTCCCTATTTCATTCTCATTTTGCTCTTTTTACTCATTCCCTTAAGGTTTTCTGAGTGTTTTGGTTTTAGTTTGTTGAAAACATTGTTATGGTATAAATATTATTTCCCTTGTTTGCCTTTTTTTCCTCTGGGTACTGTACTTTTAGTTGACTTTAGCATAAAGGGACATCTTTAGTCATCCCCTGAATCTCTTCTCCATTCTCATTCCTCTACTCTAATTAATGTGGAATGGAGCCTATGACTTTACTCCCCAACAGAGCTTAATCTGGTGTCCCCATTCTGTTATGACCTTGAAGGTAATGCAGAGAAAGGGTTACTGGGAATACTCATGGGTGCTGGAAACACTGCTACCTCTGCACTTAACAGACAATTCATTAATCTTTGACTGGAGTAGGTTATACCAAGGTGGGGGAGGGGGGAACAGCAGTATATAGAGGTTGGAATATATGGCATTCACACAGAAATTAATGCAAAATATAATTTGCTCAAATAAAGATAGTGATTGTAAGAGTCTTTGCATATATAAACCTTTCCGAATCAAAGGTTATCATCCATATATCATCCTCTTAATTGCACAAAATGGCACATACTCACTCTAGGAGTAGCAGATAATTAGGAGAAATCAATGTTCTGTATGCTACACTGCATAGGTAAAATGGTGTTTTGGGGGCATCTGGGTGGAGCAGTGGCTAGAGCAACAGAGAAGGACCAGACAAGGTAGGGATTACAAAAAGCAGCAACAGAGGTTGGAATCATTGGGGATCACATAGAAATGAATGGGAAGCATAATTTTCTTAAATAAAGATAGTGATTAGAAGAGCCTTTGCTTATACAAACCTTTCTGAATCAAGGTTTGCTATCACAATACCATCCTCTTATTTGAACAACATGGCACATGCTCAAATAGCTAGCTATCGCTTCAGAAGTAGCAGACAATTAGAAGAAGTCAATATATTGTATGCATCACTCTTACAGGTGGAATGGTGTTTATAAGGTAAAACCTAAGTTTAAATCTTCTGTCTAATACTTACTACTTTTCTGACCTTGGACAAATAGTTTAAACTCTCTGGGCCTCAATTTCCCCATTTATAAAATTATAGAGTTGGAGCAGATCATCATTGAAGTCTTTTCCAGGTCTAGGTTTATGAGTCCATTATCTAGGTGGCCCATCGAACCTGGAATGAGGAAGACCTAGGTTAATATCCTGCCTCAGACTCTTACTAGTATGACCCTTTATGTGACCAATTAACATATTCTAGACTCAATATACTCATCTATAAGTTTGGAATAATAATAGCAGCAATGTACTAAGGCTGTTTTGAGGACAAAATGAGAAGATATTTGTAAAGTGTTTTGAAAACTGTAAATAGCTATATTAATGCTAGCTATTATTAGTATGTCGATTTTGGATAAAGTTTTAGCTTACCCATTCACAGTCCTCAAGATGTTTAAATTTTAGTAATCAATTAAGGAAAGGTGGACCAGAGCAGAAGAGGTATGCCAGGGGTAAAAGAAATTGGTAAGTGCTGCTTTCCTAATTCTGCCCTACATTCCTGCTTGCTGAAATCCAGTGCTAATCACTTCTGATTCCAGCTGCTTCATGACCAGGGGGCCAGGAAGATTTATACCCAATGGACAGGGTAAGTCTGTTACACTGGCTGTGTGCTTGGCTTTTTCCTGTGGGAATGGGAAAGCTGGCGGCAGCTACTTATTTGTGTGCCAAATTGGTTCTGGCAATTCTACTACACCAGGTTTTAATGATGATGAAACAGGAGGAGGGGACAGAGTCCAGAAGTCAGGAATAATTCAAGTTAAAAAAAACAACAACAACAACTGAATCTGAAAAGTACCATTGTAGCCTTTATGTTCAGTATAATATCTAGTATATAGTAAGCACGTAATCAAGGCACTCTACCTCCATCTCTCTCCCTCTCTCTCTCTCTATTTTGGTCTCTCTCTGTCTCTGTCTTTGTGCCTCTGTCTCTATCCTTGTGCCTATGGATCTCTCTCTTTCTGTTCCTCTTTCTTTTTCTATCTTAGAACTTGGGCAAATATATGGAAAGACTGCCATATCACAAAAAAGGGGGGAAATGTGAATGCAATGACTCGTTCCTAGGAGAAATAGTGAATGTATCTAATATGATTATGTTTAGGTCTTGTAACTAAACTTGCTGAACAGTAAAGTAGTATAAGATACCAACATCCAGTAGGAGGTAGTTCCTGAGAAACTCTCCATGGTAGCTTGGACTAATGGAAGTTCATTGATCATGCCTCTCAGAAATAATAGTTCAGCCTAGATGTGGTGGCAGGCATCAATGCAAAGGAACAAATGGGTATGGTCAGGTGGTCCTAAACAAAGTAATGGTTATATGGATCATATCAGAGTAACCAATCCTTTTAGTTTTACCAGACTACTTTTGATACCTTGGGTAAGATAGGCATGGTTCTCAGGATGAACCCTCAGTAGCATCTTTTTTGTAGTTATATGAACTATTCTTTTTTTAATAGAATTTTATTTTCCAAAATATATGTAAAGACAAAATTTTAACATCAATTTTTAAAAAACTTTGTGTTCCAACTTCTCTTCCCCCCTCCATTCCCACCCCCCACCCACAAGCAATTCAAAATAAGTTATACATGAGTAGTCATGGAAAAATTCCCATATTAGCTAGTTGTGAGAGAAAACGGTCAAAAAACCCACAACTTCAGATTAAGGAATTGTCCAAGAGGAAATGAAAAAAAAATGTTTAATGTGTTTCCATCTGTTTTCAAATACTATCAGTTCTTTCTCTGCAGATGGGCTACAATCTTCATAAGTTTTTCAGAGTTATATTGGATCATTGCCTTGCTGAAAATAACCATATGCTTCCCAGCATATCATCCCAACTATTGCTATTATTTTGTATACAGTACATTTCACTCTGCTTCAGTTCATATAGGTCTTTCCAGGTTTTTCTGATAGTATCCTGTTCATCATAACCTGTATATAGTACCTTAAGCTTGACAGAGAATTTTCTTCATAAAAGCCCAGCAAAGTAGGTACCATACATTTTGCCATTATAATCAATCATCATAGCTATTTCCCTCCATCCCACTCCCTTCCCATGATATTTACTCTATCTTCTTTTTACCCATTCCTCCTCAGAGGTGTTTTACTTCTAACTATCCTGTCCCTTGCTCTGTACTCCCTTTTTGCACCCTTCCTTCCTTATCCTCTTCTCCTCCTATTTTCCTGCAGGGTTAAATAGATTGCTCCTCCCAATTGGGTATGAAAGCTATTTCCTCCATGAGCCCACTCCAATGAGATCAGGGTCCCTGAGCTAATTCTGTGTTGTAAATATTTCTTCCTCCCTCCCTCCTCAACCCTCCCTATGAGATCAAGCAATTCAATATGCCATACTGGTGCAGTAATGCAGAACGTCTCCATCTCTCTTGAAAGTGTTTTGCTTTTTACTGCTCTATCCCCCAATCTGCCCTTTCCTCCTTCCCTTTTCCCCCCCTCCCCTTTTCTCCCTCCCACCTCAGGGCAAAAAATATATTACTATACCTTCTTGAGTATGTATGTTAGTCCTTCTTTGAACCAATTCTGATGATATTAAGGTTCACTCACTCCCCAGCTCCTTCCCCCTCTTCTACTCTCCTCCATAAGTATTTTTCTTGTTTCCTTCATATGAAATACTTCTCCCCAGACCATCTCTCCCCTTCTCCCTCCCCCAGGTAATAAACTCCTATACCTCAACCCTATTTTAATGGTGTCATCATGGATTAGTTAGGTGGCACAGTGGACAAAGCACCAGCCCTGGACCCAGGAGGCCCCAAGCCCAAATCCAGCCCAGACATAAGGCACCACTCCCTGTCTGCCATACAAAGAACAAAACAAAATGTTTTACAGATACCATTCCTTCATATTCAGTTCAGCCCTGTCTTCTGTGAATTTCTTACTGAGATAGTTCTTATGATTTCAAAGTATTATTTTCTCATGTAGGAATGTAAATGGTTTGATCTTTTAATATCCCTCATGAAGTCTTTTTCCTGTTTACCATTTTATGCTTCTCCAGGGTCTTGTATTTGAAAGTCAAATTTTCTATTCAGTTCAGGACTTTTCATCACAAATGCTTGAAAAACCTCTTTCTCATTGAAATTCCATTTTTGCTTAGGAAAAATTATACTCAGTTTTGCTGGGTATGTGATTTTTGGCAGAAGTCCCAGTTCCTTTGCCCTCTGCAATATCATATTCCATGCCCTTTGATCCTTCAATGCAGAAGCTGCTAGATCTTGCTTTATCCTTATTGGAGCTCCACAGTATTTGAATTCCTGTTTTTCTAGCTGCTTGCAGTATTTTCTCCTTGACCTGGGAGTTCTGGAATTTGGCTATAATATTCCTGGAGGTTTTCCTTTTGGGATGTCTTTCAGGAGGTGATTGGTGGATCCTTTCAATTTCTATTTTAGCTTCTGCTTCTAGAATATCAGGGCAATTTTCCCTCACAATCTCTTGGAGAATGGTGTCTAAGCTTTTGTTTTGGTCAAGGTTTTGAGGTAGTCCAATGATTTTCAAATTATCTCTCCTAGATTTATTTTGTAGGTCAGCTGTTTTTCCAAGGAGATATTTCACATTGCCCTCTTTTTCTTTTCATTCAATTGTATTTGCTTTCTCATAAGATCACTAGCTTCCATTTGTTCAATCCTAATTCTTAGGCAGTTATTTTCATCAGACAGTTTTTTAATCTCCTTTTCCATTTGGCTTTTCAAGCTGTTGACTTTTTTCTCATGACTCTGCTACATCACTCTCATTTCCCTTTCCATTCTTTCCTCCTTTTCTCTACATCTTCTTTCTATTTCTTCTACTTTCTCTTCAAAGTCCCTTTTCAGAGCTTCCATGACCTAAGACCAGTTCATATTTTTTCTTGGAAGCTTTGGATGTTGGAGCTTTGACCCTGTTATTATCTTCTTCTTCTGAGGTTGTATTGTGGTCTACCTTACCCCCAAAGAAGTTTTCGATGGTCTTCTGCTTTCTCTGCCTACTCATCCTTGCTTACTATTTCTTGGCTTTTAACTCCTTCTTAAAGTGTGGCGCTGCTTCCAGGACACACTGTTCAAGCTACAGCACTGCCCAAGCGATGGTTGGGCTTCTTCTCAGCCCACCTGGCCATGCTTTCATTTGATTTTAAACTCTCCACTTAAGGGGGGGGGCTGCTTCTGGGCTCTACTTCTATTCTCAGCTTCAGAGGGTCCCAGGTGTTTTGGGTTGAGGGGTGGCAGGTTTTAATCTCACCTGGCCTGTTCTCAGGTCTGGAGATAACCTTAGGCCTACTTACTAAGGAACCAACCAGCAAAGCTTTCTGTTGTGTGTTTCTCAGCTTCAGATGAGACTGCTCCCCTGCTCCCCTCCCCCACCTGGGTCTCCCACCACTCAGGATTTCTTCCTGGTTCCCCACTGGGGTGGGACAGTCAAATCCTTCCCCCCAGTCCACTGGTACCCCTGCACTTACTACGCCGCCCCCCCAGCCAGCTGTTCAGTCTGACCATGCACTTGGTTCTAGAAGATGCTGGTGCTGTAGCCAATTCAGAGGCACTTGGGCAAATTCCTCTGGCAGGTGTCTGGTGTGTCGGCCCTATTGTGGGGTTAGGCTTTATTTGTGGCCCTGCATGGCCCCCTGAAATCTATCTATAGCAAGAGAAAACTCTTGGCCCATATTTTTGTGTGTTTTTCTGCCCCAAGTATTCTTTTATTGCTATTTCTGAGGTGATTGTATCAGGAGCCCTGTGGGTTTAATATCTTTCCTCTGCCATCTTAGCTCCACTCCCACTATATGAACTATTCTTATAGAACACATTGATAAGGATGTTATTTAAAAGCTATGGATGAGTAAATTGCCACATTACACACAAATCACTCTTTTGGTTATAGTTCCAAGGTTTTTCAAAATATATATTTATCAATCTATTTTGTAGTTATATTGCCAAATTTCCTTTCTACGTCTCCCTATCTCCATCTCAAAGAACTATGCATTAGAAATATTTTTTAAAAGAAAAAAGAAGGTAATATTGCTCAACACATTAAATAATCTAGCATTATATTCAAGCTATCCAGTCAACCAGCATTTATTAAGTATCTGCTAGGTGACAGGCACTGCTAAACATTGGGATTACAAAGAAAGGCAAAAACACTCCCTATCCTAAGAGTGGTCACAATCTAATTGGGAGAAAACACAGAAAAAACTTTATGCAAACAAGATATATGACGAATAATTTTTTAAAAAGTGCCAGTGATATGTTACTACCATTAAGAGGGACCAGGAAAGGCTTCTTAAGGAAGGTGGAATTTTAGCTGAGATTAGAAGGAAGCCAATTAATCTAAGAAGTAGACTCAAGGATGGAGAGCATTCTTAGTATGGGAGAAAAGTGAGTAGGAAAAGCAAGGCAATGCAAAGGAAGGAAAGGGGAGACAGTATATAATTGAGATTTGGGGAAAGAAGAATTGATAGGGCTTGACAAGTAATTGGGTATGGTTAGTGGACTCTATGCATCTTCAATGAAATGGGGAAGAGGTATATTCTTATTTTTCTTCTTTTAAGCAAAGCTTGAACTTTGCAATTTCACAATATTAAAGTTTGATTATTTTGTGATCATTTTTAATGAACATTGCTGTGGCATGTGTATATATATATATATATACACATTTACTAAACAAATTTTTATACAAATACATTCACATATATATGAGAATATATTTGTATTCATACATATATGAATGTATTTGATATGATTAGGGTTAGTTTTTGTAATTAAAATTGCTGACTAGTAAAATTGTGTAATATATCATCTTCCAGTAGGAAGTTTTTTAGAAACTCTTTGTAGTAGATTATATATATGTGTGTGTGTGTGTGTGTGTATGTATATGTATATATGTACGTGTGTGTATATGTGTGTGTATGTATATATATATATCTTCCTTTTGCTTATACTCTTCTAAATCTTCTCATACTTCTTTGTATTCATTACAGTTTTCATTTATTAAAGAACAGTAATATTCTATTATATTAATATACAACAATTTATTTGCCAAGTCCAGATTTTTTATAGAAAGACGGTCTTAGAAGCTAAGATAACCCCTTTCCTAATGAAAAATGATTGAAATTCCTTGCAGCTCCTGAGCCACAACATAGCACCTTTTCTCAGTCTGATAGCAACTCTGCAGAAAGTCTTTTCACTGACACACACACAAAAACCCAAAACATTTCCTTTACTTCAACAACTACCTGGGATAGTAAAGAGGGGAGAGGAATAATTTGCTCCTTCTCTTGCCCTGACCTCTGAATCCTGGTTCTTTACCCTGTCTACTTAATTTGAATTACTTCACTATCCCTACCATCTTTTCCCTCCACCTAATGCATATAGTGAGTGTTTTCAGTCAAACTGAGTCACCATTGGTCCTATTTCCTTTTGTCGCGTTATGGGCAGAGTTGCACTGTAGGGCTTCTCACCTAAGGGGAAAAAAATCAGCAAAATTGCTATTCCCTTTTTATCAGTTAATGAATGGTAAATATTTTTAAAGTATCAGGGGATGTATGGTACAAAGAAGCATATCATGATATTTAAAGGCACTCAATAGATTTGATCAAATAATAGTAGATCTCTCTACCAATCGATAGATCAATATTTATTAAGCACTTATTATATTCTAAGTACTATACTAAGTTCTGGGGATACTAAAAGTTAAAAGAGGGCAGCTAGGTGGCACAGTAGGGCAGCTAGGGGGTGCAGTGGATAGAGCACTGGCCCTAGAGTCAGGAGTACCTGAGTTCAAATCCGGCCTTAGACACTTAACACTTACTAGCTGTGTGACCCTGGGCAAGTCACTTAACCCCAATTGCCTCACTAAAAAAAAAAAAAAGTTAAAAGGCCATCCCTGCCAGCAAGGAGCTCACAAGGTGACACCAAGGAAATGGATATGTTCAAACAAACTCATATAAGAAAAACATGCTATAACTAACAGACGAAAGACACTATAATTATGAAGAGATGGAAAAGGTTTCCTATAGAAAATGAGATTTAGTTGGGATTTAGAGGAAGTCAGTAGGCAGAAATGAGGAGGGAGACCATTTTAGACATTGGGGACATTTATGTAGAACTTTTTCTTAAAAAATTCAATATTTAATAGGATCATATTGATTGGAAATAATAATAGGATCCTAAGCTCATAGTAAGGATATAAGGATCTTTAATAGCCTTTTAATTCCAATCTTCGCATTATACAGAGTTGTAAACTGAGGGCAAAGAAGGTTAAGTGACTTACAACACACATGTAGATCAAGGGTGAGATTTAAATTTAAACTCTTTGAGACCAGAGTTAGTAGTCTTCCATTTAGCTCCTTTAAGAAGCAGAAAAAAAGAAGGTCCAAGCAAATGCAACTCGATCTATAATTGTTCCTGCTCAGTGACCAAGGACAAATTATTTAATTTCTCTGAGTGTCAGTTTCTTCATCTTTATAATAGGTTAAATCATAGCATCTAGAAATAAGAAGGATCTTTGAGATAACCCTAATCCAACAATTTTACTTTACAGACAAAGGTAACTGAGTCTTAGAAAGTTGTTTAACCTGATTGCCACAAATCTCCTTGTTATTCCAAAGGGAGCAGAGTGAAAATTTAACCCCAGACTCTTCAATTAAGTCAGCATTTTGTCTATTGAAATATGCTGCCTAGATGATGTGTAATGCCCTATTTAGCTCCAACCTGCCATGTTTCTTAAATGAAGGAGTCTATTTAAGGTCATAGTTCACATGAGTTACATTAATCCCTTGTCCTGAGGTCCACCAGAAGCCAGCATGCCTTATGGTTTTGAGGACAAAATAATCCTTATTTCTTAGAATAATGAAAATATAATGTCCACTGGCATGTTAATGAATTTAGAAATTTTTTTTCGAAATTCCAGATTCAAGGTTTGACCTCTTTTAGAATGTGATATTTCTTTGAGATAAACATGCTATTACACTTTCTTCTTTTTTAGGAGACTTACAATAGTTTATCTATTTACTTATTTTTCATGTTTATCTATTTGTTTTGATTTTTTATTTTTCTCAATTACATGTAAAGATATTTTTGAGTTTCAAATTTTTCTCCCACCCTCCCTTCCCTCCCTACTCTTGAGGCCAGCAAGAAATTTGATATCGGTTATGCATTACTATTATGTTAAACATGTTTCCATATTAATCAGAACAAAAAAAACCACAAGAAAGAATAAACAAGAATAATTTAAAAAGCAACAATAAAAGGCAAAATAGTATGCTGCAGTCTGCATTCAAACTCCATAGTTTTTTGGGTTTTTTTTCCCTGAATGTGGAGAGCAGTTTCTACCATACTTCATTTTGGCATTTTCTTGGATCTTTGTATTGCTGAGAAGAGTTAAATCTATTACAGTTGATCATCACAAAATGTGGTTGATACTGTGTACAATGTTCTCTTGCTTATGTGCATTTCACTCAGCATCAATTCATGGAAGTCTTTCGAGGTTTTTCTGAAATCTGCCTTCTTATTGTTTCTCAGTTCACAATAATATTCCAATGCATTCATATACCACAACTTGTTTAGCCATTACCCAATTAATGGGCATACCCTCAATTTCCAATTCTTTGCCACCTCAAAAAGAGCAGCCATAAATATTTTTTGTACATGTGGGTCATTTCTCCTTTTTTTTTTATCTTTTTGGCATATAGACCTAGTAGTGGTATTGTTGGGTAAAAGTGTATGCACAGTTTTAAAGCCTTTTGGGCATGATTCAAAATTGCTCTCCAGAATGTTTGGATCAGTTCACAGCTCTACCAAAAGAGAATTAGTGTTTAAATTTTCCCACAACTTCTCCAATATTTATCATTTTCCTTTGTTGTCATATTAGCCAATTGGTTGGTGTGATATGGTGTGGTAACTCAGAGTAGTTTTAATTTGTATTTTTTAATCAGTAGTGATTGAGAACCCTTTTTTCATATGACTGTAAGATAGTTTGAATTTCATCATCTGAAAATTACCTGTTCATATCCTTTGATCATTTCTCAATTGGGGATATTATAATTTCTAAGTCACTGAAAAGATGGATAAGTTACAGTTTCAAAACAAATAGAATACAAAAAAAACCAAGAAAAAAGAATAGAATGCTATAACTCTATACTAGAATACAAAGAATACTCAACAACATACCAGATAAAATCTTGTTTGGAAATACAAGAAAAAAATCAGTGAGTCATTTGTCTAGTTCAGGTAGTATATCCAGACAGAGAGGTTTGCTGATATTGGGAACAAAGTGTAGCCAGGAACACTGTGCATGTGAAAGACAGCCTAGAGGAAGAGAGTAAAAAACCAAGAATATTAAAAGAAAAATATTGTCACTATGCAAGGAAAACATGGGTCTTGAAGACATGTAGAAATAACCTAGGAATCATAGGTTTCCCCAAAGAACAAAAATCCTTAATACCATAATGAAGAAAATCATAGAAGAGAAGTGCCCAGAATGGCTGAACTTAAAAAAAAAATTCCAATTGAAAACATTAAAGGATTGCCTCCACTCTTTTGGAGGCTGCAAATTCCAAGACAGAAAGTGGTAAACTTCAACACTTCAATTTAGAAACAAGTGCTGTAAGCCATTGGGAGAATGACCTTCAAATACAAACAAAAGAATATTTGGATCATGCAAGACTATGCTGCATTAACAATAAAAATTAGGAGGGAGTGAAACTATGTGTTCCAAGGGGCCTTGAAGCTCAGTTTGCAGCCCAGGGTGACTTGTCCTGCAAATATGAAGTTGCCATACAGGACAAAAGATGAATGTTCAATAATAAAGAATAGTTTCAAATATTTTTTGGAAGAAGACC
Organism: Dromiciops gliroides; assembly: GCF_019393635.1. Taxonomy (NCBI): domain Eukaryota; kingdom Metazoa; phylum Chordata; class Mammalia; order Microbiotheria; family Microbiotheriidae; genus Dromiciops; species Dromiciops gliroides. The sequence goes on from NC_057862.1 coordinate 612,133,247, forward strand.
ATATGTGAAGAGGTAATTTCCTTTCCAAACACTCCAAAAAGCAGAATGCAGGTGTAGTGAATAAAGGCAAATAGCAATAGCAAGAGTGAGAACCGAAAACCAGTAAGAAATTTCTTTCCAAATGTAAACAAAGAAATGGATGAAGGAAAAAAAAATTCTCAGAGGTAATGGTGAAGAGATGGAGAGAGGGCTTTATGGACAGCAGCTGTCAATATCCTGCCTATAGGCGAATACTGCTTTTGTGGGATTATATTACTACATGAGAATGTACATCAAAATAAGAGGAAGGCAGGGGGATAGAAAAGAGTAAATTATATATATTCAACATAAGAGAATAGATGTCAGTGGGAGAAGGCAGGTTTCCCAACCATGGGGAAGTATCTTCTCTGACATTTGAAATAACTGACATTGTACTAAGGATAAAGCACAAAGGAAAAGGGGAATTGATGAGGTCAACTCTTCAAGGTGTGATAAAATAATGGAATTTGTCAGACACCCAGTGGCCCTATCTGATTGACTTGGTATTGTTTCAATTGGGTAAGAATGAAAAACTAAGTATCAACTTGGGGATGATTGATGAAGGCCACACCTGGCTGGCTCTGAGTGATGTGTTGGTGTACTACTGACATCAGCAGGGGACCACTCTCAGCCAAGCAGCCTGAAGGACCTCCCCTTTGGGGGAGGGAGAGAGGAAATAAGAGGGGAGCACTCGCTCATAGAAACTCCTTTTCCTTTTGGTGAGCTTCGGAGCATACCCGGAGTGGGACTGCACAGCTGACTCTCATTGAAAAACTACGAACCCCAGGTGGTAAGTTTGTGGAAGTTAGGCCAGCTCTTCAAGCTAGCTGAAGCTAGAAGCAAGTTTGGGGTTTGAGTCAGTCTTTGCTAGAGCCAGGGAGCTTATCTGTTTTTCTCTTCCCCTCTTCCCTTGTCCCTGGCTTTATTAACTTCACCTTTGTTGTAAATTTTATTCCCATTAATAGAACCTGGTTTGTTTCTGGAAAAGAGGCTGTTAATCTACTTTCTTATTAGCCTGGGAGAAATAACTCAAAAAGGCAGTTTGGAAAGGAGGAAACTTTTGACCTAGAGGTCTCTCATTTTCTGAACCCCAGTATTATGGCCAGCCACCTAATTAACTCTCCCCATAATAAATTTCACACCTAGAAAGGTACAGACAGAAAGCTTCTGGAGGGAAGAGACTAGAATGGATACTTTGGAAACTTTAATTGTATGAAGACCACCAAGAGAGAGGAACTATATGTTTATAGGGGTCATGAATCAGAGAATGGGGGTCTAAATTTAGCAGAAGGAGAAGATGGAAAATTGAGAGAGTGACAGAAATCTTTTGTGGAAAGGGGTGGAAAAATTATTTTAAAAAAATGTAATGAATAGGAGTAGTTGAAGAGGACGAGAAGAAAGAGAATCTACTTGACTAACCAAGGGGGAAAAATATTTTATATACACATATTCTTATGCATATGTGTATCTATATATCACTGTACATACATATACATATGCATACATACATACATACAGATAAAACAGGAGAATGCAACTAACAGCATAAGGGAAAAGGGTAACAAATGTAAAGAGGGAATGAAGGGAAAGGGTTAATGAGAAGAGGGCCATCTTAAAAAATATTAAAATAAAGTCACTGAAAGAACATAATATTATGTTTGCAGCAGTTGTAGGGAAACATAATTAAAAGATACAGACAACAAATTAAAGACAGAAGAAAATATAACCTGAAATCTTATAACTTAAAATATAAATGGATAAAATAATGCAATAAAATGAAAAAGACTGACAGATTATATAAAAAATAAAAACAAAATCCTGAAATTTGTTGCTTATAAGGAGCACATTTTAAAATCTGAAATAAAATAAAACTGAAAAGGAAAACCAATAAAACTTTACTTTTCATCCAGTGAATGTCAAATAAAGCTTAACTTAGAGGATAGCATTTGTCACATAGTAAGCAATTAATAAATGTCGATTGATAGCCATCATGCTACCAGACAAAGCAAGTATAAAAATAATTTAAAAGGATATATAAGAAATAATGTATTATGCTGAAAGACAAAATTGATTTAACTAATAAACATATATTCCAAATATCTTAGCATTCAAATTCAGAAAGGGATATCAGTTTCTGTTATGGGTTTTTCTTTTTTTTTTCTTTTTTTTTTTTCTTTTCTTTTTTTTGCAGGGCAATGGAGGTTAAGTGACTTGCCCAGGGTCACACAGCTAGTAAGTGTTAAGTGTCTGAGGCCGGATTTGAATTCAGATACTCTTGAATCTAGGGCTACTGCTTTATCAACTGTGCCACCTAGCTGTCCCCTAGAAAGGCATATCAGTTTCAAGAAGATATAAATAGAAGCACAAGAGTGATGGGAGATTCCAATATGCTACTAAGAGTTTTGGAAAAGTCCTAAAGGAAGATAAACAACAACAGAAAGTGTGGAACTGAAAAATCTCTGGAGAAACTTGCATTAAAAGACATGATATCTTCCAGAAATAGGAGAGCAAAAGATCTCTCTCTCTCTCTCTCTCTCTCTCTCTCTCTCACACACACACACACATACACACACACACACACATGAATGTGTGTATATATATTTAATGTATATGTATAAATCTAAGTATGTATATGAATATACATGATTGCATAAATACATGCATATCTTCACCCCATTGAACTTTTACAAAAATTGACCATGAACTAGGGCACAGATATTAAGAACAAATGGAGAGGGGAAGGAGGGAATGGAAGTTTTGGGGAGGGAGCTGTAAAAAGCAAAACACTTTCGAGGAAGGTGAAGATGTTCAGCATAACACCACATGTATGATATATATTGAATTGCTTGATTTCATAGGTAGAGTTCAGGAGGGAGAGAGGAAAAATAATTTAGAAAACAGAATTAACTCAAAGGCCATAACATCATCAGAGTAGACTCAAGGAGGGAATATCACACATCCAATAGGGAAGAGTAATCTATTTAACCCTTCAGGAAAGTAGGAAGGGAAGAAGATAAGGAGGGAAGGGTGAATGAAGGGATGGTAGAGTGGGGGAGGGGGCAGTCAGTAGCAAAACACTTATGAGGAGGATTAGGGCAAAATAAGGTAGATAATGGAATAAATATAATTGGAAGGGAATGGGATGGAGGGAAATAGTTACACTGATTGACTACAATGTCAAAATGTATGGTGCCTACTCTGCTGGGCTATTGTGAAGAAAATTCTCTGTCAAGTTCAAGGTACTATTTAGAAATTGTGATGAACAGGATGCTATAAAAAAACAAAACAAAACATGGAAAGACACACATGAACTGAAGCAGAGAGAAATGTACTGTATACAAAATAACATCATTAGTATAAGATGATCTACTGGGAAGCATGTGGTTATGTTCAGCAAGGCAATGGTCCAATATAACTCTGAAGAACCTAGGAAAATTGCAGTACATCTACAGAGAAAGAACTGATGGTATCTGAAAACAGACTGAAACACATTTTTTTTGACAATTCCTTAATTTGAAATTTTGTTTTTATCTGTTTCCACTCACAACATAGATAAGGTAGAATTGTTTACCATGACTACTCATGTATAATTTATGTTGAATTGTTTGAGTCCTTGGGGTGGGCGTTGGTGTTGAGGGAGGAAGAGAAGTTGGAATACAAAGATTTTTAAAAAAAAATATTGATGTCAAAATTTGCTTTTACATGTAATTTGGAAAATAAGTGTAATATATATGTATACACACACACACACACATATATATACATATATATGTATTTATACACACACCAAAAAAAAATAACAAATGGAAAAAGACAGAAATATTCGATACATACTTTTAACAGCATAATCCAATAAAAATAAAAATTAGTTCAGGAACCACAAAAGATACAGACCAAAATCTATATTTAACAATGAAATCTTAAATAATGAAGGAGGAAAATAATAAATCATAGAAAAAATTAATAACTATGTAACAGAAAATGATAATGACAAAAAAGCATGACAAAATTTGGGACATGCTACTAAAGTAGTCCTCGTGAAAGATCACATCCTTACAATACTACATTAACATAATATAAAAACCAAAGATTAATGGACATAATATACATTTAAAAAATAGGAAACCAACAAATAAACAAATAAAAAATAAGCACAAATGATGAAATGCTAAAAAATTAGATAGGAAATAGATAAATTGATAATAGAAGTCTATGTAAATGATAAAATTTTTTAAAAAAGAATAATAAAATTATCTATTAATATTAATCTACTCTGTCTAATAAAGTGATCAGAAAATCAAATCAGTAAAATAACGAATGAGCAAGGTGAAATCACAGAAAAAAGACAATAGGTAAAAAGATTAACCAATCCTATTATATTCTAACACAACTAAGAACGCAAAGAGGGCAATACTTTCTAAAGTAAAAAATACTCAAACTATCAAAAGACTAAAGATTTTAAGTAACCATATCTCATAAAATAAAATAGACCTATCTATAAAGAAACTGTGAGAAAAAAAAATGTCTTTGAACCTGATGGACTGACAGAAGAGGTTTGCAATTGGTATCCATATTTCATAAAAAATCCCTGTTAAACCAATATAATCTTTTTTTTTTCTTTTTCTTTTTCTTTTTTTTAGTGAGGCAATTGTGGTTAAGTGACTTGCCCAGGGTCACACAGCTAGTAAGTGTTAAGTGTCTGAGGCTAGATTTGAACTCAGGTACCCCTGACTCCAGGGCTGGTGCTCTATCCACTGCACCACCTAGCTGCCTCAAACCAATATAATCTTAATAAAATATCCAAAGTTAAAACACAAAAAGAGAAGTGTGGGCCAATTATGTTAATGAATATTGACTCAATATTTAAATCCAAATTCTATCAAATGGATAGCAATTTATCAGAGAAATCATTCATTTTAATCAAGAGGAATTTATAGCAATGATCCAAGGATAGTCCAATTTTAGGCAATAAATAAAATCATATTAAAAATAAAATATCTGAAACCACATGATCTTCTCAATAGTTACAGAAAAAGCCTTTGACAATGTACAACACTCATTTTAAGCACAACCCCCCCCCCCAAATTACAGGCATAGAGGGATCATTTTCTTTTTCTGATAAAAGTATTTTATTTTTTTCCAGTTATATGTAAAGATAGTTCACAACATTTGTTTATACAAGCTTTCCAATTTCAGATTTTTCTTCCTCCCTCCCCTCCCTCCCCCCCTCCCCAAGACAGCAGGTAATCTGATATAGTTTTTGTGTATATATATATATATATATATATATATATATATATATATATATAACATTAAATTTATTTCTGCATTAATGATGTTAAAAGAGAAGAATCAGAGCAATGAGGAAAAACCTCAAAATAGAAAAACAGCACCAAAAACAAAAGAAATAGTATGGTTCAATCAGCATCTATGCTCTGCAGTTTTTTTTCTTTTTGGATTTGGAGATCCCCTTTCTTCATGCATCCCCTGGAATTCTCCTGTACCATTGCATTGGTGAGAAGAATCTATTCCATCACAGTAGATCACTATATAATGTTGATTATACTGTGTACAATGTTCTTCTGGTTCTGCTCACCTCACTCATCATCAGTTCATGCAGGTCCTTCCAGGTTTCTCTGAACTCCCCCTGCTCATTGTTTCTTAAAGCACATTAGAATTCCATTACATTCATATACCACAACTTGTTCTGCCATTCACCAATTGATGGGCAACCCCTCAATTTCTAATTCCTTGCCACCACAAAAAGAGCAGCTCTAAATATTTTTGTACATGTGGGTCCTTTTCCCTTTTTTATGATCTCTTTGGGAAAAAGTGCCAATAGTGGTATTGCTGGGTCAAAGGGTATGCAAAGCTTTATAGCCTTTTGTGCATAGTTCCAAATTGCTCTCTAGAATGGTTGGATCAGTTCATAGCTCCACCAACAATGCATTAGTGTTCCAATTTTTCCACAGCTTATCCAGCATTTATTATTTTCCCTTTTTGTCATGTTAGACAATATGATAGGTGTCAGGTAGTACCTCAGAGTGGTTTTAATTTGCATCTCTCTAATCGATAGTGATTTAGAGCATTTTTTTTTCATATAGGCAACGATAGCTTTATTTTCTTCATCAGAAAACTGGCTATTCATATCCTTTGTCCATTTCTCAATTGGAGAATGACTCGGATTCATATAAATTTGATTTAGTTCCCTATATATTTCATTGTATTTATTTATTTTTTGCAGGGCAATGAGGGGTAAGTGACTTGCCCAGGGCCACACAGCTAGTAAGTGCCAAGTGTCTGAGGCCAGATTTGAACTCAGGTCCTCCTGAATCCAGGCCAGTGCTTTTATTCACAGTGCCACCTAGTTTCCCTCATTTCCTATATATTTTAGAAATGAGACCTTTATCCAAAATACTGGCCATAAAAAGTGTTTCCCAGCTTTCTGTATCCCTTCTAATTTTGGATGCATTGCTTCTGTTTGTACAAGAACTTTTTAATTTAATGTAATCAAAATCATCCATTTTGCATTTCATAATATTCTCTATCTCTTGTTTGGTCATAAACTGTTCTCCTTTCCAAAGATCTGAAAGGTAGACTATTCCTTCATCTCTTAAGTTTTAGGTGGTATCACCTCTTATATCTAAATCATGTACCAATTTTGACCTTATTTTAGTATAAAGTGTAAGTCTATGCCTAATTTCTGCCATACTATCTTCCAGTTTTCCCAGCAGTTTTTGTCAAATACTGAATTCCTATCCCAGAAGCTGGAGTCTTTGGGTTTATCAAACACTACATTATTAATTTCATTTACTACTGTGTCTCTTGTGCCTAGCCTATTCCATTGATCCACCACTCTATTTCTTAGGCAGTACCATGTGAGATTTAAAATTGGATATTAGATCATAAATCTCCCCTCTTTAACCTTTCCCTTAATTTATCTCCCAGACTAGTAAATGGAAGAAGCTTCTGGTTTTCTAGTTAGAGCTATTATTGTATGGTAGTCACAAGGTGATGTTGATTAGAAGGATAGGAAAGTAGAAATACAATACAAATCGTCTTAAGTCTAAGCTTAGTCTATATTCCATATAAAACTCACCAAAAGCTGAAGGCCACCTTTGGGGAGAGAGAGACCGTGTCAAGTGAGTGCTGCTGCTAACAGTGAGCCGGGCCCAGTCGAACTCTCGTCAGCATCAGCCTGTGCAGTGCAGTCAGGAGACCAGCAGAGCAGGAAAAAGTCCCCACTTCCATTCTCTCCTTGCCTTTTAAGCTCACACCCCAGAAGTAGAGTGCTAGCAGGCAGTCTGACGTGCGCAGCAGGTGGACTGGCGTGTGTAGCTCATGCCATTGGTCTCCTCCCCGAAAGGGTGGTCCTTGAAAAACTGGCGTCTTTCAGTTATCCTAACCGACTGTTAAAAACTTTCATTTTTTTTTTTTTTTTACCACAACCAGATCACTTTGATGACTGTCACTTTATAGTAAAGCTCCAGATTTGGTACAGCTAACCCACAGTCCTGTGCATTTCTTTTCATGATTTCCCTTAATATTCTTGACTTTTTTTTTCCAGGAGAATTTTGTTATTATTTTTCTAGCTCTATAAAATCATTTTTAGGCAGTCTGATTGGTATGGCACTGAATAAGTAAATTAATTTAGGTAGAATTGTCATTTTTACTATATTAGCTCTGCCTATCCATGAGCAATTGAAATCTTTCCAATTATTTAGATCTGATTTGATTTGTGTGAAGAGTGTTTGGTAGTTGTGTTCATAGAGTTCCTGGGTTTGTCTTGGCAAGTAGACTTCCAAGTATTTTATATTATCTACAATTACTTTCAATAGAATTTCTCTTTCTATCTCTTGCTGCTGGACTTTTTTGGTTATGTATAGAAACGCTGATGATTTATGTGGATTTATTTTATGTCCTACTACTTTGCTAAAGTTGTTAATTGTTTCAAGTAATTTTTGAGTTGATTCTCTAGGATTCTCTAAGTATACCATCACATCATCTGCAAGAGTGATAGTTTTGTTTTCTCTTTGCCTATTCTAATTCCTTTATTTCCCTTTTCTTCTCTGATTGCTAATAGTAACATTTCTAGTACAATATTGAATAATAGAAGTGAAAATGGACATCCCTGTTTCACCCCTGATCTTATTGGGAAGGCCTCTAACTTATCTCCATTACATATAATGCTTGCACATGGTTTTAGGTAGATACTGCTTAATATTTTCAGGAAAGCTCCACCTATTTCTAAGCTCTCTAGTGTTTTTGTTAGGAATGGGTGCTGTATTTTGTCAAAATCTTTCTCTGCATCTATTGAGATAATCATATGATTTTCATTAGTTTTCTTATTAATATGGTTGATTATGTTGTTAGTTTTCCTAATGGTGAACCATGCCTGCATTCCTGGTATAAATCCAACCTGGTCATTGTGTATTATCCTGGTGATCACTTGCTGCAATCTCTTTGCTAATATCTTATTTAAGATTTTAGCATCAATATTGATTAGGGAAATTGGTCTATAATTTTCTTTCTCTGTTTTTGCTCTGCCTGGTTTTGGTATCACCACCATATTTGTGACATAAAATGAATTTGGTAGAACTCCTTCTTCACCTATTTTTTCCAAAAAAATTGTATAATATTGGAATTAGTTGTTCTTTAAATGTTTGGTAAAATTCACCTGTAAACCCATCTGGCCCTGGGGATTTTTTCTTAGGGAGTTCATTAATGGCTTGTTCAATTTCTTTTTCTAATATGGGCTTACTTAAGGATTTTATTTCCTCTTCAGTTAACCTGGGCAGTTTGTATTTTTGTAAATATTCATCCATTTCATTTAGATCATCAAATTTATTGGCATACAGTTGGGGAAAATAAATTCCTAATTATTGATTTAATTTCACTTCATTGGTGGTAACATCACCCCTTTCATTTTTGATACTGGTAATTTGGTTTTCTTCTTTCTTTTTTTAATCAAATTAACCAATCTTTTATCTACTTTATTGGGTTTTTCATAAAACCAGCTCTTAGTTTTATTGATTAGTTCTCTAGTTTTCTTGCTTTCAATTTTATTAATTTCTCCTTTAATTTTCAGGATCTCTAGTTTCATATCTAATTGGGGATTTCTAATTTGTTCTTTTACTAGCTTTTTAAGTTGCATGCCCAATTTATCATTCTCCTCTTTCTCTTTTTGTCTATGTAAGCAGTTAGAGCTATAAATTTTCCACAAGCACTGCTTTAGCTGCATCCCATAGATTTTGGTATGTTGTCTCATTATTGTCATTCTCTTGGATAAAGTTATTAATTGTTTCTATGATTTGTTGCTTGACCCATTCATTCTTTAGAATGAAATTATTTAGTTTCCAATTGATTTTCAGTCTACTTTTCCATGGCTCTTTCTTACATGTACTTTTTATTGCCTCATGATCTGAGAAGGATGCCTTTACTATTTCTGCCTTTCTTCATTTGACTATGATGTTTTTGTGTCCTAATACATGGTCAATTTTTGAAAATGTGCCATGTACTGCTGAGAAAAAGGTATATTCCTTTCTATCCCCATTCAATTTTCTCGAGACATCTATCATGTCTAACTTTTCTAGTAATCTAGTTACCTCTTTCAGTTCTTTCTTATTTATTTTTCAGCTAGATTTATCTAATTATGAGAGGGGGAGATTCACATCCCCCACTGGTATAGTATTACTGTCTAATTACTCTTGTAACTCATTTAACTTCTCCTCAAAGAATTTGGATGCTATACCACTTGGCACATACATGTTTAATATTGATATTACTTCATTATCTACAGTGCATTTTAGAAAGAAGTAGTTTCCTTCATTATCTCTTTTAATGAGTTCTATTTTTGCCTGTGCTTTGTCTGAGATAAAGATTGCTACCCCGGTTTTTTTTTTTTTTACTTTAGCTGAAGCATAATATATTCTGCTCCAGCCTTTGACCTTTACTCAGTGTGTATCTCTCTGCTTCAAATGTGTTTCTTGTAAACAGCATATTGTAGGATTCTGTTTTTTAATCCACTCTGCAATTCACTTCTGTTTTATAGCAGATTTCACCCCATTCACATTCACAGTTATTATTACTAACTGTCTATTCCCCTCCATTCTATTTACACCCTTTGTACTTCCCCCCCTTCTTTCACCCTATTCCTCCTCACCAATGTTTTGCTTCTTGCCCGTGCCTCCCCCAATCTGCCCTCCCTTTTTATCACCCCCTTCCTTTTATTTACCCTTTTGTCCCTTGCTCTTGCCCTCCCTCCTATCAGTCCTCCCTTTCCCCTTCCTCTTTTATTTCCCTAAAGAATAAGCTGTTTCTTTTTTTTTTCTTTTTCTTTTTCTTTTTTTTTAGTGAGGCAATTGGGGTTAAGTGACTTGCCCAGGGTCACACAGCTAGTAAGTGTTAAGTGTCTGAGGCCGGATTTGAACTCAGGTACTCCTGAATCCAGGGCTGGTGCTTTATTCACTGCACCACCTAGCTGCCCCAAGCTAAGTTTCTTTATCCAAAAGAATGTGTATGTTATTCCCTCTTTGAATCCAATCTAATGAGAGTAGGGTTGAAACAATGTTCACCCCTCCCTTCTTTCCCTCTATTGCAATAGGTTTTTTTTTTTACCTCTTCATATGATGTAATTCACCCCATTCCACCTCCCCTTTCCTCTTTCCCTATAAACTCCCTTTTTTGCCCCTTAATTTCCTTTATGTCATCACATCAATGACAATTTATATTTATACGCTCTGTGTATAATCGTTCTGTCTGCCCAAATACAAGTTCTCAAGAGTTATAAGTATTATTTTCCCATTTAGGGATATAAACAGTTTAAACTAATTGAGTAACATTTTTTTCCCTATTTCCCTTTTTAAACTTCTCTTGAGTCTTATATGTTAAGATCGAATTTTCTATTTAGTCCTGGTCTTTTCCTCAGGAAACCTTGAAAGTCCCCAGTGTCATTGAATGTCCATCTTTTCCTGTGAAAGAGAATGCTCAGTTTTGCTGAGCATTCTTGGCTTCAGTCCAAGTTCCTTTGCCTTCTGGAATATCATATTCCGAGCCTTGCGATCCTTTAATGTTGAAGCTGCTAGGTTGGGAGCAATCCTGACCGTGGCTCCATGATATTTAAATTGCTTCTTTCTGGTTGCTTGGAGTATTTTCTTCTTTACCTGATAATTCTGGAATTTGGCTACAATATTCCTTGGAGTTTTCCTTTTGGAGTCTCTTTCAGGAGGTGATCGGTGGATTCTTTCAATGACAATTTTATCCTCTGATTCTATAATATAGGGGCAGTTCTCCTTAATAATTTCCTAGAATATGGTGTCTAGACTCTTTTTCTGATTATGGCTTTCAGGAAGTCCAATGATTCTCAAATTGTCTCTCCTAGATCTGTTTTCCAGACCAGTTGTCTTTCCAATGAGTTATTTCACAGTTTCTTCTATTTTTTCATTCTTTTGATTCTGCTTGACTGATTCCTGGTGTCTCATGGATTCATTATCTTCCAACTGTCCAATTTTAATTTTTAAGGTATTGTTTTCTTCAAAGAGATTATGCACCTTGTGAGATTTACAATAGAGCATTAAACTTCCCCTTTAACTTTTTCTCTTATATATCTCCCAGACCAGTAAGAAAAGAAGCCTCTGAGCTTTAATCAGAGAGGGATTAGCTTTTATTGTTTGGGAATTAATTAGCCAACAGGTAATACTGATTAGGGAAATAGGAAAGTAGAAATACAAATGAATAGTCTTAGATCTAAGCTTAGTCTATATTCTTTTATAAAACTCACCGAATCCCAAAACTCCCTCTCAGGCTGAGAACCAGAGTCAAACGTGCCGCCACTGAGAACCAGAGCCTATCACCAGAATGCGCCATCAAGCCGGAGAGTGTAAGACTGAGAGTGTGAGAACTTCCATTCTACTACTCAGTTTTAAGGTTGGCATCCAGGAAGTACCACGTGCTTGGCCACACTCTCCCGGGCAGCAGCAGGTGCACTGCTGTTTGTCATGGTCTCCTCCCCAAAAGGGGCGGTCCTTCAAAAGCCACTTTACCACAATCCCCCGTTTGTTTCATTTGAAAAACGAATGAGTTTGCTCAATGAAACAGCCAAAAATAATATCCTATGCTAGCTAATAATATGTTAATATCAATATAGAAAAAGCAGAGAGAAAAGTTTTATCCAGAGGGGCAATCCCTCATGCACATGACGCTTTGACATTGGTCTTGCAGAGGTAGGGCCTCTGCAGAGAGTAAATGTTACAGATAGTATATACTAACAGAAGGGGATAACAAAAACTAACAGAACAAAACTGTTCATATAAAGTCTCTAAGTTCTCTCGTCTTCTTGAAGTGGTAAGATATCATCAGGAGGAAGCTGAATTCTGGTCTGGAAAGCTGAATTCTCTTCTTTAATTGTTTGAATTGCTGGATTTTTACTAAACCTTAGCATAGTATTGTCAATGATCAAATTAATAAATTCCATTACATTCCCTCCTTTATATAATAGAGGGTTGAGGTAGTTATTCAATCTATAACACTTTTTACCATCATGTGTCTGGATCAAAGCCAAATTTAGTATGTGTTCATGACACCTGAAAAATGTTATGGAAAGATTATCATACCATATCTCATGGTTTCAAGACAGCCAGTGATTGTGCTAGGCCACAGGTGAGTTCAACTGAGTGAGAAAAAGAAAAACAAGTTCAGTTAAGTTAGGTTATATTAGGAGGGAGAGAGGACAAAACTGGACTATGTCTAGCAATTGTGCTCTACATAGTCGCCATCATAAGGAAACCACGGACTTATGTATACCTGTCTCTCCTTTTGTTGCACATATATTCTCTCCAGGGCCTGCATTAAAGTTCACAGTAAGATAGTCTCTGAAATGATAAGTTTCTATACTTCCTAAATCTCATATTAATTTCACCAAAGACAGTATGATGATAAAAATGCATGCTATGCTGCATAACTGAGAATAGACTAGTAATCTATACAATAATTCCAAACCATACCCAGAGTATAATGACATATAAATGATAAATGAATGTAAATAGCTGATTATATTAGACATTATTACATAATCTTCTTTTAGCAAGTAAACCACATCATCTTATACATGAATTCTCTAGTATAACAGTAGCAGATACTTAAAGTGGTGATCAATTTATCAAAAAAGAATAAGACTTCAATCAGCAAGATTCAATATTCAATATGTTCATTGATAGATCAAGCAATAGGGTTCAATAACCCTCTTTTTAAAACAGAATACCATAAAAGAGAAAAAAACTCATTAGAACTCATGGTTCTCTCAAAAAGAAAGAGTAAAAAAAAAAAGAATTCTGGTAGCATCTAAGGCCCAATGGCCTCACCCACAGCATATACTTAAAATGTCTTTGAAAAGTCGCTTAGTTTACAAAATTGAGTTTTAAAGAAAAGCAAAGAAACAAAAGTCAAAAAACAAAGCAAAAACAAAAACAAAAAGCAAAAGATTTGCTAAGCACTCTTTTGTGCTCTTAAAGAACTTAAAGGTAAGGCGAATTCCAGGTCTTTTCAGTGCCTTTTAAAAGCCAAAACAAAAAACAAAAAGGATTAAAGAATAGGTACAGGGAGGGGAACAGGTGGGGATGATTGAGGTGGGCCAGAAAACCAGGCCATGTGCTTCAGTGGTTTACCTGTAGAATGAAATGCTTGTTAAATTTTAAGGTATTTAAGCTGCTAGAATTTGGAGTATGCTACATTGTTTTAACTGGTTCCCCAATTCTCTGCATGCCAAAGTGGCAAGTGTTTCTGAATTGTCATTGATTTTTCTAATGCTGTCATAATGTTATTTATGGTAGAAAATGTGGAGTTCTCTAGCATCAGCTTTGTCTGTGCCACTGATTTTCAATAGGGGCTGATTCAACTGATGAACTACCACATTCAGCTGATGCAGTCTAGCAAACACTATAATCGTATCATTTCCTCCCCACTTTCCAAATTTCTTTAATTTGTTAACATATTCTTCAAAAGGGGAGTCATGTATTCTAAAAGACTAAAACTCAGTTCTATGGTTAATCATATAAGAAGCAGATTCTTGTCTGTGTCTGAGATGATTCCTGCAGTGACCTTCTAACTGATCTGCTAAGGCCCTAAAGAGGCAATTTCCATCTCCCAATACTTTAGGAAGACTGAGTCCCAAAGCGTGTAACTGATCAGTGGGAACTGCCTATTGCCTCTGGGCTCTCTTTGCTCTTTAACAGTCTTTAGCATCTACTTCAGTTTTATCTGAAATCTCTTTACCTATGAATGGTGCAGGCTTTACATGAGAGCAATGAATCCATGATTCTTTGGTTAGCCTCCTGGCATATGCTTATAAATTTCAGCCAGTTTTTGGGTGTTCTAGAGCAAGATTCCATTCCCTTCAGAAGTGTTTCCCTAGCATTTTTAAATTCTTGGAATAGCCTGTCATTATTATAATTCCATTCTGGATCCTTTAGAGGCCATGCTATAATGGCCTGACCCTTCGCAACAAGGGCATTTCCTGCTGAGAACCTTTCTTTCAATTTGGCTAGATGAATTTTTTAAGGAGTTGTTTTCTTCAGTCAATCTTTGTGCTTCCCTTTCCAAGCTGCTGATTCTTTTTTCATAATTTTCTCTCTTTCATTTCTCTCAATTGATTTTAAAAATCCATTTTGAGTTCCTCCCAGAAGGCTTTTTTCTTCTTGACACCAATTCATCTTCCCTCTTGAGGCTTCACTTGTAGGCAATTTGGGAGTATTGTCCTCATCTGAATTTGTGTTTGCTTCTTCCCTGTCAACACAGAAGCTTTCAATGGTGAGAGCTCTTTTTTGTTTCTTATTCATTATTTTTTATTTTTTTAAAGTTGAGGTCTCCTCTGGGGGCACCAGGGTCCCTGTTTCAAGCTTCTTGTGCTGGGATAAAGGGGCTGTGTCACTGGCTCTCAACACTGAGGCCTCTGTGGCTTGTAGATTTTTCACCACCCTGGACTTCCTGTCTGAGCGTGCTGTGATCAGTAGGCCTTCTGGCGCCTGTCTGGTGGGTGCCCCTTAAGCTGGCAACCTGCCCTCATGGCTGGTGAAGGTGGGTTTTGCCACTGTTCTGCTGTGCCACCAGCTTGTTGTGCCAGGATTCAAGGGCCTCAGTTGCTCATCTATGGCCCACAGCTTCCTGCTGACTTGCCCCGACCCTCTCCCGTATGCTGTACTGACGTGAGCTGAGCCTCCCTTTTGCCAGAGTGAGACTGACTTTCTTCTAAATTATCTCTGGTTGGAAGACTTTGTCTCTCTGTCTCTTTGCAGTTTCTGTAGTTTCAAAATCTGTTTAGAGGCTTGATTTAATGTTCTTTTTGAGGGAACAGAAGGAGAGCTCATGCAATTTGCTGGCTACTCTCTGCCATCTTGGCTCCGCTTCCCCAAGGGATCATTTTAAAGTCATAAAAAAGCATCTATCTAAACCCAAAAGCAAATATAATATTTAATGAGGATTTACTAAATCCTTTTTCAGTAAATATAAGATTTGATATACTGCTGGAAATGCTAGCAATAGCAATAGAACAAGAGAAGGGCATTAAAGGAATAAAGAGAGGTGATAAAACTATACCTATTTATTGATAAAATAATGGCTTATTTCAAAAACTCCAGGGAATAAGCAAATATATTAATTGACACTATTAACAGCTTTAGCAAAGTTAAATATTGGGTATAAAATAAATTCTTTAAAATCAATAACATTTTTCCATAAAATAATAATAATAAAACACAAGAAGCAATAATGGAAACGGAAATCTTATTCCAAATAACTCCAAAATGCATAAAGTATCTAACCATCAAACATCCAAAGCACACAAAAGACTTTTATATATAAAATTACACCATGCTCCTTAAAGAAATAATAATAAATAATAATCTAAATAGCTAAAGGAATATTAAATGTTCATGGATAGGCTGTATCAATATAATCAAAAAGAAAATACTACCAAAATTAATCTACATATTTAATCCTATACAATAAAATTACTTAGGGGATACTTTGCAGAGCTCAGTAAAATAATAACAAAATATCTTTGGAAGAACAAAGTACATAGAATAATCACAATGAAAATAAATAAGGATGAAGGGGGAATAACACTTCTAAATATCAAATTACATTATGAAACATTGCATAATACATTCTAAATAGGAAGGTCACCTTAATATTAAACATCATAATATTAAAATAGAGGAGAAATAGATTATATAACTCTCACAGCTATGGGTAAGATATATACTCTTACTGAGAGAAGAGATAAAGGCAAGTACAAAAGAAAAAATTGATAACTTTGATTACTTAGAACTGAAAAACTTTTACACAGGCAACATTAATGCATATAGGACAAGAAAGGAACTGATTGTGTGGAAAAAATTGTATCAAATTCTCTGAAGAAAGGTTTGTTATTCAGGATATATACACACATATCTACATTGATACATAAACCATATGCATATATGTGTGTATAGATGTATACATATAATACATACTTCATGCATACACATACAACACATATATAACACATGTCTGTAATATATGTATGTGTACAAATATACATTCATGCATGTTTGTATACATACATGCACACATACATATAATCTTTCCCCAAAAGGCAAAGCATCAAAAGATATGAACAAACAGTTCTCAAAAGAACTACAAATTATTTGCAATTTCATGAAAACAATGCCCCAAATCATTAAGAGAAATGCAAATCAAAAGAACCCTGTGTCTTCACCTCATACCCTGAAATTTGGAAAAATAATAAAAAATGACAATAGTCAATCTTGGAAGAATTGTAGAAGTCTTTACTGGTGCCATATTAAGTCATATTAAATCATTATTTGTGATTCTATGAAGTGTTAACCATCTTGGAAAGAAATTTAGAATCATACAAATAAAATTATGAAGATGTCCATACCCTTTAAACCAGAGAATCCCAAGGAAGTCATAGATAACAAAAAGGTCCTTATATACTACAAAATATTTATAGCAGCATTTTTTGATCACTAAGAATTGCAAGCAAAGTAGATGCTCATCAATTGAGAAACAATCAAACAAATTGCAGCACATGAATGTAAGGAACTTTATTCTGCTAAAAGAAATTATGTCAGTGGTGAATACAGAAAAAAATGTGGAAAGGACTGTATGAAGTGATGTAGAATAAAGTAAGTAGAACAAAGAAAATAATATGCACAATAAACAACAATGTAGATTGAAAGAACAACAACACATCAAAAATATAAATAAAAAGTAAAACCAAATTATAATGATCAAGTGGTGGTATTTGAATGAAGATATATGAGAAGACAAGTCAAACCTCTCACTTCCTGGAGGTGGAAGGGTCATAGTTGTTTCCCATTACACATATTCAGTCTTTTACAATGACCTGATCAATTGCTCTAGTTTTGTTGTTCTCTAAAAATACTATTTTCATATGAGATAATTCTCAAATAAGGGTTAGGGGAGTGATACATAAAATGATATGAGGAGGTAAGAAACAGAAAAATAATAAAACATAAAAATCCATTATCAAAAATGTCTGGACATCAAATTTCAGTAAATCAATATAGCAAACTATCAAGGTCTCTTAAATTGAAAGAACAAAGTAGAAATAGAAAGAATCCACTGATTATCTTCTGACAAAAAATAAATAAAGCTCCCAGGAACAATATAGCCAAAATCCCGAATTTCTAGGTTAAAGAAAAATAATACAATAGGTAAAAAAGAAAATTCAAATATTGGCGAGTCAGAATCACAAATGACTTAGCAGTTCCTACTCCAAAGGAGCGGAAAGCTTTGAATGTGATATTCCATAAGGTAAAGATAAAGTCTTACTAGCAAAAATGGATTTCCAACCAAAACTAAGTATAATCTTAGGAAACAAAAATGGACACTCAATGAAATAGAGGTATGCCAGTAATTCCTGATTGGAAAAAAAATAAGCAGGACTATCACAGAAACTTAGAAATACACATATAGGAGTGAAGAGAAATAGAAAAAGGTAAGCATGAATAAACAAGCATATAGAGACCCAATAAAGACAAAAAAAGGCTTACAGACTAGTCTCCTCAGAATGCTAGCAAGAGCAAGTGTCATGAGGTAAACTAAATAAACAGAAATCCTGAAATACCAGTTTTGTGTTTGTTTGTTTTTAATCTCAAATGAAGATTGGAAAGGGGCAAGATAAAAATACATGAGTGCAGAGATGGAGATGAAGGTTAAGGAATTTATCTTACATAATCGATGTGCTCAAAAGAAAGTCTATATAAATATGAAGCAAAGGGTGAAATTTTTCAGATAAGCTGAGGAAAGAGTTCAAGCTAACACAAATTTCCTTTCATATAAACTGGTTAAATAGAGAAAGAATACACACAGAGTTGGGAACAGAAAAATATTTAACTCAATACAGGACCAGAAGGTAAATGGGGAAAAGTAAATGAATTAATTCTAATTGAAACAAGTTGTAAGGATGTATAAAAATATTTTAGCAGATCTTCTTGTTGTAACAAAGTATTGGAAATAGAAAAAGTCATTCCACATCATTTGGGGAATAACTGAATAAGGTATGGTATGTAAATGTGATGGAATATTATCGTGATGTAAGAAATTATGAAGAGAAACATGAGAAGACTTATAGGGATTAATGCAAAATGAATGGAGCAGAACCAAGAGAACAATTTATACAATGACAACAATATTTTACAAACAACTTTGACTACTATTCAAGTAAATGGTCATATACAATTAGTTGTCTATGCTAATAAATCTGTAGCTTTAGATTAAGACAAGAAAAGACAATGCAAAAAGGAGAGAGAATTTTCCTTCACTCATGCTAAAATATGAATAAGCTGATTAGAGAGACGATTTCTAAAAATATAATAATGTCTAAGCCTATTTGAAACTCAGATGCTTTTGAGCCCAAAGGGAGATTCAAAACATAAATATAGTACTACTAGTTAGATGTAGATGCTTTTATGTTTGTTTGGATAAAATCTACAAACAGCATCCCGTTATTCATCCTTCCCCATTCTCCCCCCCAACAAAACCAGGTTATATATTAAAAATGTTGGTAATGCAGAATGATAAGCATAACTGAGATGATGAACAAAAAGACATCAAAATGTGTATATCAGAGTACTTTGAATGGCATTACCCTAATAATATATTCTAACTCTATCTCAATTTTGGGTCCTTGCCTACCAGGAAAAAAATTTAAAAATATGGGCATTATGAAATGGGAAAAATATGAATAATAACAAGTCATTGAATCTTTAGACAGAAAATTATGGACAATTTTTTAGTCAACCAAACAGATGTTAGAAGCATGTTTTATACTGAGTATACATATCCAAAAGCATAAGTCTTTAGAATTAGTAAGCATGATGTAACCAGTAAACATTTCTATTTGTATAGAATGCTATGGAACAAATCATCTAGACTGGTTGGAATTTTAAAAGAGAGGCCATATGGCTTAGTGGTTGTCTCTGAAATCAAGAAAACTGCATTCTATGCTGGCTCCAGCTATCAATTTGTCCCATGATGTTGAGAAAACCTATTTGTGACTATTTCTTTGGGGACAAATCAAAATGTATATATTATATGAAGAAACACTGAAGAATTTTATTCTCTCTATATAAGCATTCTAGATTATGTTAAAAGGCCCTCTTCTCTTCCCCAGAATTTTAATCACCCATTTTCCATACTTATGTAAAAATATTGTTTTCCAGAGAAGTTGTAAAAATGGCTCACCTCACTTTTCTAATATAAAACAACCTATTCCTTAATTTTTTCAATAAAAAAGATTTATTTAAAATCCCTGCTTTGTTTGAAATTAATGGACTGTGTGGCAAACTATTTCTATCACATCTGAAAAGTATAGAAAAGAAAAGGGGATGATAGTGTAGCCCTTGGATGAGTCAAATCTATATTTATGGAACAGAAAGATGATGGCTATTCAATGAATAAGAATGAAAAGTGAGCACTGTTTCAGAGAATTCAAAGGAAAAGGTATTTATAAAGATCATTAACAATTTCAGTTCCTTCATAAAGTTCAATGAGAATTCAATCATAGAAAAGGTCATTAAAACTGACAAAAGGCATTTGTAATTATGGTAGATACAATATACACTATGAAAACCAGACTTGTCTTTCTTTAAAAGATATTGAATCTGGGGGCAGCTAGGTGGCGCAGTGGATAAAGCACTGGCCCTGGATTCAGGAGTACCTGAGTTCGGATCCGGTCTCAGACACTTGACACTTATTAGCTGTGTGACCCTGGGCAAGTCACTTAACCTCTATTGCCCCGCAAAAAAAAAAAAAGATATTGAATCTGTCCTCAAAATTGAATTTGCTAATGAGACCAAGGCTTGTACCACTACTACTACTTGGTGTAGCTTTCTGGTGTCTTTAGTATAAAGGCCTAGGTTACACATGAGGTAGCAGAATTTGTTTTCCTCAGGCTTAACCTCTGTGGTAGTATGACCAAGATGGAGAAGCTGAGATCAATAAAATCATTATCCATATTAAGCTTTCTTTCCATGCAATAGCTCAGTAAATTCCTGTTTTAACCATTAAATGTTCTACAAGTCCTTTTAATTTCAGTTCTGAGATAGAAGGACCAGGCCAGTTTGGATCAGAATCAGATCCCACCATCTGCCAATAGTCATTAGTGTTTGAGTTCAGTGGCCTTATGAAGTGGAAGAAGGGAGATGGTGAAGAAGGTGAGTCCCAGTTGGCTTTTGCTCTTCTGGTGTTCCTTCTGGCAGTGTTAGACATATACTCTGAAGCATTCCTATAATTTCAGGGAAACTAGAAAGTAAAATTTTGGTGGGCATTCAGCAACTAGAGATGAAAATGAATGAATGAATCAATCAATCAAAATAATGTATATGTTTATTATGCTTACTATATGTACTAAAGTATTAAGATACAGATATTATCAAGCAAGACCATTTTCTCCCTTCTAGAGCTTACACTTTAATAGGGGAAGACAATACATATAAGGCAGTGATGAAAATAGGATACTGTTTTGGACTGTGGTATCTGAGGGAATGTTGATTAAAGTGATAGGGCATTGTAAAGTATTTTCCAGGAGTAGCAGTGTATATTTTGTTATTATTCTCACTCTGCCATGTGAACTCTGTTAATACCTATTGGTGTAAGGCATTGGAGGTGGGGGGACTTGAAAGGACCATACTTGATCTTTTCTGGTAGCTCAGAGATCTTTCCATAATCTTTCAAAAGTCCCTGGTTGATTCAAAAGTCTGACAGCTTGTGCTGGAAGCTGTCAATTCTAGTAATAGGTGGTCCAACAAAAGCAACAACTGTGAGGATAGGAAGAATCAACGATAAGATCCATTATCTGGCAGAGGGGAGAAAATGCTTAGGCTCCAGCAATGGAAAAAAAACTGTGATATAGGTAGGCCCTGAAAAGGAGGGGTATGTTCATCTTTTATTGGAGTCTAGATGTTAGCCCCATTAAAGGCAAAAATGGGGAGGCTCAATAAATGGTAAGCAGTAGATTGGACAACACTTTGAACCATA
This sequence comes from Dromiciops gliroides, assembly GCF_019393635.1. Classification (NCBI taxonomy): domain Eukaryota; kingdom Metazoa; phylum Chordata; class Mammalia; order Microbiotheria; family Microbiotheriidae; genus Dromiciops; species Dromiciops gliroides. Next base: position 612,154,823 of record NC_057862.1, read on the forward strand.
GTAGCAATGATGGACCAGAGGAGTGGATCCTGGGATGGGGAGCACAAGAGGGGGATGGAACACAGCCCTTACCTTCCTATAATCTGAAATTTATGGGGTCTCTCCATCACACTTCTAGTATAGTGCTGAATCCCTAAACAGATCATTCCCAGGGAGGATTTTAAGTATAAATAAGTGGTGTTGTTGGGAAATTGATTTCTTTCTTATGAAATAGAAATTGTATGAAACAGTTTGGTTAGAGACACAAGGCATCAGGCTTTAGTTAAAGAGTCAAGTCATACTCCAATAAACTTGGAAATCCATACTACGTTAAATCCCACTTGAATATGGAGGTTATATGTTGGACCCTGTTTTCACTTTTTAGTACTATGGTTGTAACATTATACATTATATATAAAAATATAACCATCCATTCCATTTAAAAGATTGTTGTTGCTATTGTTTGTTCTCCATTCTTGAAGAGGATCGTGACATTGGGAGGCAATATCATGACTTGCAATGAATTGAAGTGAGGGAGGGCTGTGCAAAGCCACCAACATCACACTCTCTCCTCCAGAGCCATCTAAGTCCAGTGGCAAGATATAAATGAGTATGATTGGAGATGGTCTGGGATATTTGAGGCAAGCAAGGTTAAATGACTTGCCCAGGATCACAAAGCTAGTAAGTGTTAAGTGTCTGGGGATGGATTTAAACTCAGGTCTTCCTGACTCCAGAGCCAGTACTCTATCCACTGCACCACCTAGCTGCCCCATTTAAAATATATTTATTGCTAAATGTTGTGAGAAGAGAAGTATAAATTGTCACTTCCCAGTCACTGAAATTATTTACTTGAACCCAGGACAAGGGGTGAGTTGATTTTAGATGAGAGGAGACAGCAGCAAGTAAAGTTGACTCTTTCTAGAAGTCTTGTTGCATGATTTTTCCAAAACCAGGTTCATCTTAGGTATTGTTCTCTGTACAAATGAATTCATATATCTGATCCCTGTTTTTATCCCTATCTCTATCCCTATTTCAACTCCAATTCCTATCCCACATTTATCTTTAGTAGGACAAAATGTTTTTCTAGTATTTCTAAGGCAGAATTGGGAGTTCACCGAGGTTTTCTTTTTTTTTCCAAAGAAAGGAGGAAAACTGAGTGCCAATCAATCAACAAGTAATTATCAAGTAGTTATCAAGTTTGTAACAGGCATGATGCTAGGTGCTTTGGTTAAAAGTACAAAGAATGAAACAAACTCTGTTCAAAATAGGTGAAGAGAGGGCAGCTAGGTGGAGCAGTGGATAAAGCACCAGCCCTGGATTCAGAAGGACCTGAGTTCAAATCTGGCCTCAGACACTTGACACTTACTAGCTGTGTAACCCTGGGCAAGTCACTTAACCCTCATTGCCCCGCAAAAAAAAAAAAATAGAATAAATAAAATAAAATAAAAATAGGTGAAAGGAATGAACTGATGGAGTCTGAATACAGGTCAAAGGATATAATCTTTAAACTTTATTTTATTTTGGTCTGCGTTTTCTTTTACAACATGGTTAATATGTAAATATATTTTGCCTAACTGAACAGCTATAATTTATGTCAAATTGCTTATATTTTCAAGCAGTTGTGAGAAAAGGGAAGAAGGGAGAGAATTTGGAATTCAAAAAATTTTAATGAATATTTAAAATTGTTTTTATGTTTAATTGGAAAAAATATATATATATATTTTAAAAATAGGTTCAAGGGGCAGCTGGGTGGCACAGTGCATAAAGCACTGGCCCTGGATTCAGGAGGACCTGAGTTCAAATCTGGCCTCAGACACTTGACACTTATTAGCTGTGTGATTCTGAGCAAGTCACTTAACCCTCATTGCCCCACAAAAACCTCCCGAAAAAACAAAAAAACCCCACAAAGGTTCAAATTCTTTCAAATTCTAATAAAAGAGGCAAGAAACAATGGAACTGAAATTCAAATGCGGCCCTTCAACTTGAAGATCTTGTGCATTTTCTACTATACCATACTGTCATTTAAATAACAATATCAGTTATAACTAGAATTAAGAAGTAAATGATAATTTGTTACATAGCTTATATTTGTCAAGCATAGTATTAAATGCTTTACAAATATTACCTCAATTGATTATCACAACAACCCTGATATATATATATATATATATATATATATATATATATATATATATATATATATATATATATATATATATATGTGCTGTTTTTGTACCAAGTTTTCACTTGAGGAAACTGAGGTAGAGAGTGATTAAGTGATGTCTCCAAAATAACATTGCTATTAGAGTGGCTGAGGCCCAAGATAAATTTAAGTCATCTTGACTTTAAGGCCATTGCTCCACCCTCTCTGCCACCTAATGGCCTCTGGCAAGGTTATTTAATTACTACTACTGAGAAATGAATGTTTTATTTATAAAGTGGTTGAAAGATATACCTATAGAACTTGGAGTAATACACTATAATTTGATATATACAATTTCTTTAATTTAAAATTTCTTTAAGTTTCAATTTATCTTTCTAAAAAACCCAAAGAAATCTTTAACTCAAATTGTTAAAGATTCAATGATACTTGTTTACCCTTCTGGAACACCATTTAAATCCACCCTCCTCCATAAAGCATACTATCTCCAAATGTCAACTTTATATATATATATAATGTTTCTGATGAAACCATTTCAACTTTCATGAGGTGGGAAAGTGAGAACTTTATAACCAGGTTGAATTCAGTTCAATTCAATAAATGTTTTGGAAATTCTTATTTTATGCTAGTGGTTAGGGATACAGAGATACCAACAAAATTATTTCAAAGGATCTCAAATTTAGATGGGAAATTAAACATTAAAATTAAAAGACAAAAAAGCAAACTACATACTCTATAGAACGAGATGATTCAATTCAATAAAAATTTGTTTGCCATGTGAAGTCTAGTATGCTAGATACGGGAAATGCAAGGTCAGAGATGAAATAGACTTATCCTCAAGGTGCTTATATTCTCCTTGGAGGAGAGGAAGGAGAAACACATACACACAAGCACTCACACACACACACACACATACACACACACACACACATATATATATATATATATATATATATATATATACATATACACATATAAAAATATATATACACACAAACATGCACACATACACATGCATATGTTTATGTGTATGCATATACATATGCATATACATGTACATATACATGTATGTAGTATGTGTATATATATGTATAGAGTTATGGGCAGGAGGAGATCAGGAAAGATATCCTGAAAGTATATTTGAAGGAATTTAGACATTTCATGAGATTGATTGAGCAGGCTGATCATATTTGAGACAGCCTATAGAAAGGCCTAGGGGGAGAAGATGCTATATGTTACAATAAATAAACCCATTTGACTCAAATTTAGAGTCCATGAAGGAGAATAATTTAAAATTTTGGAAAAATAAGTTGGGCCATATTTAAAAATGTTTTAAATATTGAATATAAAAGACTTTATTTTATCTTAGAGGTAATAAGAGTAAATTATAGTTTCTTCTCCAGGGAAGGAGTACAGTCAGATATTCACGTTAATTATATCATTTCAAGTAACTCTATATAGGATGGATTAAAAATTGGAGAACCTAGATGGAAAGACACTGATTAGGGAACTACCCACAGGTGGTAAGGTGAAAAGATGATGAGGGCATGAACCAAGGAAGTTGTTATGTAGGTGGAGAGAAATGACAGGTATGAGCGATGTTAGTAAAATTGACTGACTGGAAAATGATTGAGGCATGGTGAGGGAAAATGAAGAGAGGATGGTGATTCTAACATTGAAAACCTGAGTGCCAGGTTGAATAAAGTTACCCTTTACAGAAATAGAGACATTAACCCAGTGGAAGGGGAAATCATAGGAGTGCAGTGGAGGGGTTGACACTTGAGTTGGACCTTTAATGAAATTAGGGATTTAAACAGAAACTGGGGAAGGGGAAAAGAAGCAAATATATGCCCACTATGAAGTACATATATTAAAATAGAAAAGGAAAAAAAGAGCAAATGAAAAAATTGATTGTAGTAGCTGCCTAATAAAGGTGGATTTTTATAAGTTAAATTGAATAAAAACAGTTCAGTTTGATTTAAATAGAGGGTATGTGATGTCATTCAGCTGTGTCAGACTCTTCATGACCCTGTGGAGCACAGCACATCAATACCTTACATGGTTTTTTCTTGGCAAAGATAGTAATTTTTCTGAGAGAAGCCACATTTAATTGATGTGGCCAGGGTCACAAAACTAGTAAGTGTCTGAGGTGAGATTTGAACTCAGATCTTCCTGCTGCAGGCTCAGTATTCTATCCAATGTAGCTGCTTCCAGAGAACATTTATTTGGGGGGCAGGGGTTGGTAATAAGAGATAAGGCACAAAAGCCAGGTTGGAGCCAAGATACAGAAGGCCTTCTATATATACCCAAATAAGTATAGATCTCTTTGTATGTGATTGTATAGTCACAAAAGAAGGGAAAACTTTACTTCACCTGAGGGTAAGCATTACTAATCCTTCATTAAAGAACCAACTGTTTTGAATGAACAAGTTGTATCCTCTCTATAGCTTACAGTGATTTCTCAGCAGGCTTTGGTGTGTCTAAGGTAAAATCTCATTGTTAGTGTTGTTCAATTGTGTACAGCTCTTTGTGATCCCATTTGGGGTTTTCTTGGCAAAGATACTGGAGTGTTTTGCCATTTTCTTTCCAGCTCATGAGGTGAGAAAACTGAAGCAAACAGGGTTAAGCGACTTTTCCAGAGTCACACAGCTAGTAAAAGTCTGAGGCCAGATTTGAACTCAAGAAGATGAGTCACACTCCAATTCCAGCAGTCTATTGACTGTGCCCCCAAAGTAAAACCTAGTTTGGAGATGACTAAGTTTATGCTTTTTGATACTTTTTGTACTTTAAACAGTCAACTCAATTTCCCATGGATAGAAATATAAAACATATAAAAACCAGGAAAGCAAAAAATAATCTTAAAAATTCAGTTTTTCCTGTTAATAAAAAGAGTTAAAATGTTCATCCCAGGCTTGGTGATGGTGCATCCTGTAGGTAAGATATTTTGCAACTTTTTTTATACTCGTGAAGAAAGAGTCTGAGGTTCTGAGAAAGTTCTATACCATCATTTTCAAAGGCACTGACCTGTTTACTGTATTATTTTTTAAAACCTCTTATAGAACTAGGAATTTAGAGTTTTGGATACTCTGTAGTTTTTCACATAAAATATTTGCTCTTTGAATGTTTTCTCTACTCTAAATATAATTCCTCTTCAAAATCCCAAGATGCTTTTGAAGCTCCTGTTTATTACTGAAACTTTTATCTTCTCTCTGTTCATAGACATACAATGACTTCTCTCACTGGGGAAAAGAAAAATGTTAAATAAAGAATCTAATCTTGATGATACAAGAACTTTTGTAATTTTGTAAAAGGAAAAAATTCATCAATCATTTGTAACACAGGTATTAAATACTCCAAAAGTCCCATTTCTATGTCCAACACTAGAGAGACCTGAGATATGTAACATGAAAAAAATTGACGCAATTTTGCTATTAAGAGGTTCACAATCAAAGGCCATCACCCCTTTATAATTGGCATTAACAGAGTGTCAAAAAGCTATAGAGTTGGGTTGAATAAAGCTGGTGTTTAATTCAACCAGCATTTAGAAGGCCAATTGTGTACTGTTCTAGGCTCTTGGGACCAAAAGATTGGACAACAACAAAAGTTTCATAACCCAAAGAAGCTTATTTTCTATTTGGATCCAGCCATCTGTTTTTATAAGGCATCATCATATTAGAGTCATTTATATTCAAATTTGGGATATTGTAACAACCATTTGGGTCAAGCATAGGGGATACCTATGGTGAAGGCACATGAAACTCTACAATAGGTAGTATGGTGTAAGAGAAAGAGTCCTTTGGAGGGACTCCATTCTAAATTCCTGATCCCCAATCATGTTTCTCTCAAGAGAATGACTATCCAATACTGGGTGAAAATTTAAGAGATAGAAGGGACCTTTAAGATGATCTCATTCAGTTTCCTCAATGCATTTATGGGGAAACTAAGGTCAAAGGAATTGAGATTACTTCACATTGTTATGCAGGATCTAGAAACAGAGGTAAGATTGAGGATCCTACTGTGGAGGATTATCTCTTTCTACACCATTGACTTGTCCTCTATAGCCTCCACTTGGAACTCATGCTGATCCAAGAAAAATACTTACAAAAGACTAGACTTTTTCATACAGTCATTGAAGAAACATGTCTAGAGGTTCTTAAGTGAATGAAAAAGCAAATGACAATGCAATAAGAGATTCATGCCTACAGAATTCATCTGAATTGAATTAGAACAATAGAACAAATTCTATGTGTCATGCCAGTGTTTGCAGTCTTGACTCCCTAAGTCTTAGAAAACCCAATAACTATTTTTCCCAGTCATATGGGGCACTCCTGTAAAATATCTACTTACCTATCCACCTACCTACCTACCTTTCTGTCTGTCTCTATTTAATTTATCTTGATATATATCCCTAATCTACCTTTCTAATCTTTCTATTATCTATTAGTCTAATCTATCTAGCCATCCATCCTTCATCTTTCTCTCTGTACTCCACTCCTCCCCCTCTTAACAAAATACTAAAACAGTTGTAAAATTTTAGAAATAAATTTGATATTTTCAGTGTCAACAAACAATTTTAAAGTCTATTGTGTACAGTGTGCTCTGTGTATTCTAGTTGCTGCAGGTTACCAAAGATTAAATGTAGACTCTGCTCTTCAGAAGTTAACATTTCAGTTAGGCATTATAGCATATGTACATCTAAGTAAAAACAAATTACATAACAAAAGCAAAAACCTTATTAAGGAAAGAATACAAAAGAACTGGAGCTTTCAGAGATGGTTTCCAATAGTAACTGGGGCTGAGTTTTCCATTCATGGAGGACCATCTGAGCAAAGACATTGGGGGTGGGGTTAGAATGGAGAGCAAGAAACCTAGTGCATACATGGTAAATGAGGGAGATCAACATGAAATGACTCTAGAAAAATGGGATGAAGACAGAAATGCACATTACAGAGAAGCAAAAAAAAGTGTTGTATGAGGTATCTGAGGAGGCTGGACACTGTTGACTAGGGAAGTGAGGGAAAACTTTATTAAAGGGGTGGCATTTAAGATAGACTTTAGGGATATGGGAAAATTATAAGCAAAACACAGGGGAAAATATTCGGGCCATGGGAATCATGACTGAATGCATAAAGCTAGGAAAGGTCATGGTTTATTTTAGAAACAAAAAGCAGCTCTTATTGAATTTACAGAAGATGTAATATGGAATAATTCACAAAAGGCAGGAAGGATTGTGCCCCATTTTGTAAGAGCTTTGAATTCCAAAAGGAAGAAATTTAATTATTCTTGGTCTGTAATGGGGAGCCATGGAAGACTTTTGAATAGGGAAGTGATGTGATCAAGTTTATGCATAAGAAAGCTCATTCTACCAATTCTTCACCTTCTCAGATATTAGGCCATAGACTCCTTTCATGTTTTTCTGTTACATACAATGATACTCTATTTAAACAGCTGCTCTCAACTTGACAGACATTTTCCTAAAGCATTTTCTGGAAGCAGAAAGTCAGTCCTTTTGTTTCTGCACTTCATATTCTCATGGTAAATGAGTTCACAAATTCAGAGGATTCTCTTCATAAGGCCTTGAGAGTCTGGTAAACAGTTTGATGAAACAGCAAAAGCTGGGCATTACATATTTATAGCAGCTGCACACTCTTGGGCTGCAATCAATCAGTCATACCTGAGTGAAAGCTTACACACAGACACATTTGTCTTTATTCAGCTGTTTAACTCTACTTTTGAGGCTAATAAAAAAGTTTAAAATATGGAAGGGAGGCCAAGTTGGGAATCAATGAGTCATGTATTTTATTTTTATTCTTGTTGCATAAAATCTAGGACTCCTTTTCCTGGAGACTATTTTTGAAAGTACTATCCTATTTCATTGTTAAATAGTACACGCTTGCTCATGCGTATGAAAAATGCAAAAGCAAATTTGGGGACCACAGCCTAGTGTCCACTTCAGAAAACAATATCAATCAAAATTTTCACAAACAAGTCTCTATATGAGGATTCAATCATACATTTCCATAAGCTTCAATTTAACAGAGTCTATAAGGATTTGAAAATAGGAAGAGAGATGGGTTCTGCTACCAAGCCACACAGGAAGAACAAAATGGATGAAGAATGCATATGTTGCTGAGATGACATACAAATAAATCAGTGATCCATTAAGTTATTTCATTACCTTTTATTTCTTGGATAGATATTACAGATCGATCTTGATTTGGGCCCTTAATTAAAAAGAATAGGACCGGGGCAGCTAGATGGTGCAGTGGATAGAGCACCGGCCCTGGATTCAGGAGGTCCTGAGTTCAAATCCAGCCTCAGACACTTAACACTTACTAGCTGTGTGACCCTGGGAAAGTCACTTAACCCCAATTGCCTCACTAAAAAAAAAAAAGAATAGGACCAATTGCATTTGGAGAGTTGTGCAGCAGTTATTATTGATGTCTTTTGTTTTTACATCACTTCAAATTTAAATATATACCTCTCTCCTGACCATTTATACTTTTTAACAAAGTTTAAAAATAAATTCAACATAACTGACACATTTGGAAAATCTGATGGCATATGCAATATCCAATTATAGCTTCCCTACTCTATAATGACAGGAGGGAGGTAAATGTTCTCACCTCTTCTTCAGAGGAAAGTTTGTCATGATATTGCATCCCCTACTAATTCTATTTCTGACTTTTTAGGTTTTGTTACCATGTTTTAGATAGTATGACATTCAGGAACTTCTGTTTATGCATGGTGCCTCTATTCTCTGGAATATCTTTCTTTCCCTGTGGCCTTTTCATCTTGCAACATTCCTTCTCAATGCTGGATCCTTTGTCCACTGTAGGGAGAAGAACAGATTGTTCAAGCTTCATGCCTATCCTCCCTCTGTTTTTGACCTTTCTGTCTTCAATAGAATGTGACCATATGGCAACTTTTTTCCTTCTCCCTTCCCATCCTATTTTATAAGCTTATTCCTGTTCTTGTTCTTCTTGTTGTTCTTCTTGTTTTGATTCCTCTGATTCTTCTTGTTCTTGTTCTTCTGATTCCTCTGATTTTTCTTCATTGGATCCTTCTTTTTACAATTAACATTCTTTGTTAGAATATTAGATTCTTAAGGGAAGGGATTTTCATTCTTTTGTTTCTATTTTTATTTCTATCACGTGGGTAGCACAAAGATTATAGTAGGTGCTTGAGAAATGCTCAATGCCTTGGTTTACAATGGTTGAATAAAATAATTTCATTAACATTACTGTAGTAATTATGTATGGTGGTTTCCTTTTAATGTAATTCACTAACCATAATCACATATAATTATGCTTATTCTTCTCTTCTTTTTTTTGAGGCAATTGGGGTTAAGTGACTTGCCCAGGGTCACACAGCTACTAAGTGTCAAGTGTCTGAGGCCGGATTTGAAATCCCATCCTCCTGAATCCAGGGTCGGTGCTTTATCCACTGCACCACTTAGCTGCCCCTCTTATGCTTCTCTTAATTTTTAAGATTCTTCCTTTCTTTTAGGAATGTAATCTTCTAATACATTAATATACAATGATTTGTTTAGTCATTTCCCAATTGATAGCCAGCTATTTTATCTCCATTTTTTATACTACAGCTGTAATCATTTTAATATTTTAACTCAGGCCTTTTTATTTGTGTACATTCACACACATGTATACATATGTGTATGCATACACATATAGTGTGTTTATGCATGTGTTTATATATGTGCTATACACATGCATATGCATATACATACATATGTGTGTGTATTAACAGTTAGGTTTCACAGTGGATAGAGCACCGAGCTTTGAATCAGGAAGAGTCATCTTCCTGAGTTCTAATCTGCATCACACACTTATTAGCTGTGTGACCCTGGACAAGACATTAAATCCTATACCATTACTCATCTGTAAAAGGAGGTATAGAAGAAAAAGTCAAACCATTCTAGGATCTTTGCCAATAAAACCTCAAATGGGGTCATATAGAATCAGACACGAATGAAACAACTGAACAACAACACGTATATATGCACAGATATGTGTACACACATGATGGTTTATGAAGTTTGTCTTTTCAAAGCAGTTTTAATTATCAGTAAAATGGATTATATGAAAATATAACAAAATATGGTACATTGTACTATCATTATCATTACTTTCTCCATCAATTATTTTTAACTTTCTTTGATTTGATAATTTATTACCAATCATTTAAGAATTCATTATTGTCTCCATTAAGCTTTGTATAATTTGCTTGTATTGTTTGTATAAATTAGTATTTTGTTGTTTTTGTTGAATGAGCTAAACATTTTTATTAGTATTTCTCCTTTCTTACTTAAAAAAAATGTTTCTGTGTCCTCTTCTGCAAGCCTATTCTTAAAGTTATATAATTTTGAGAAAACATATTGTGTAATTTTTACAAGTTTTGTCTTTATATGTTTCATTTATTTACTATTGTCAATGATTTTATTTTAAACTTTTTTTCTTAATTTGTTTAATTCAGAATAAGTCCTTTCACCATCAAGACAGTATTAACCTATGAAAAATCTATAAAACATTGCTTCCATGTTGAATTTGTAGAACTGAGTTTGGGTGAGTATAATCCCCTAGCCCACAAACTATGGTGGGCGTGGGCTGCCATCAAAGTTTGTTAATTAGGTGAGGGAGATGTTTAAGAACAAGGCCAAAAGGACATTGATGGAATTCAGTGCACATAAAATTCAATTAAGAACTGTACTATGTAGACTTTGTTGAGGTTCTTCAAACAACAGTACTGGGGGAGGAAATCAAGAAAGTTGAGGAACTTGAGCTTCCCAGTGATTCAGAAGATAATTCACAATTAAAGGTAAGGATCAATGTGATTAAAAGTACCACAATTTGATTTGCTGGGACAATAAATATTTATCAGAGAGAAGTTATATTAAAAGATTGTAACATTGGAAGACATGCTTAAATATGGCCTTAAAGAGGCTCTTGGAAATTTCATTTCCTGACTACCTTCTGTCTTTCTGAATTGTTTTCTGGGCACATGTAAATGATGGTCGATCCTGCAAATGGCTATTTCCAGTTTTGGACATTATCCCATGTGTGATCTTGATCGTGAATATCTGAATTTGAGAGTAACTGAGTTTGAGTATTACACTTTTGCCTCTGTGAGTGAGACATTTCTTGACAACATACTTCTTGTGAGTGGTAGGAGAAGAGATCTGACAAAAGAAGAATCCTTTAGTACAATGCCACAAAGAATCAGGGCCTTGCCATCCTTGTATGATTTCCTATAAAGTTCCCAGATGTTAAACATTTGAAAATGAAAGTAAATATCTGTTGTAGAGGCACTCAGGGTTAAAACTAACACCAGACTCCCTCCCCCTCCCCTTGTCAGCCACCAGGTACAAGGCACCTGAATAGACTTCCCTTTATCTATAACAAGACCTTGGAGAAACTACATATGTTGCTAGAAACAACATGGTATGTGCTAACCCCTTGGAATGCAGAAGATAGGTCACCACCATGGACTCATTGTTCTTTCTCCCATCCTGTATCCCTATAAAAACCCTGCTTTTTCAATGATTTGGGGCTCAGACTTTGGAGATTTTCTCTGCTGAGCCCGCATGCATAATAAACCTGCTTTTTCCTTAATTCTGGGTGTTGTGGGAGTTTCTTTGCCATAACACTGTTACTTAGACATACCAAAATTTTTCTCCCTCCTATGACAATATCTGAGACATTTTCTTTGTTGGGCTGAATGAATGCTTGCTTTGCTCTGGTACCTATTATGAAGCTTAAAATTCTAACTGTGATGTTTAAAATCTAATGAGTAGTGGCCTTAAATTAGAAGCTTTAGCACCAGTCTTTAGGCATTAAGCATTTACTAAAGTATATTAGGAGTTAGCATAGAGAGCACAGAAAAGCTGCCTTCACCTAGCTATCTAAGAGAGAGAATGGCCTGCCACCCACAGACAGATCAAAATCAAAAAGAAGATCCCCAGCGTCTTCTCCCAGAAGCCATCTGTGAAACAGGAAGCAGGGCCATCCTCACACACAGCTCCAAGCTAATTGGCTGATTGCATTGATAAACAAGACCCACAGGCCGTAGAAATAACTTCCAGATTCCAATCCTACCTCTGAAACCCCAGAAAGGTCACCTCATGCTTTCTCCTTTGGGCAGAGCTGCCCTGGCTCTCACAATGTCTTCCTCAGCACGGTGGTGGTACTCTGATTCTCACACTATATTATACATTGAGTATCTGTATGGTGGTAGGCAAAGCCTAGGAACATGACCTTGTGTCTCACAAAGAACTATCTTGAGTAAATATAAATTGCAAAAAAAGCTCAAACTATCCCCTGGGAGAATTTGCACATGATATTGGGCAATACCTTGCAATAAACCTGCTTTTTCTGCTTCTATATAATACTTGGCCCCGGCTGGGTTGTTGCAAGAATCCACAATGTTACTTTTTCCTGCTGCCACCCAAGACAACTGGCCTCTTGTGAATAAACACTGCAAATTAGCCTAACTAACCCAATAAACAAACAAACAAACAAAATCAATTAATAACTAAACTGGTATGAACCCCTCATTGTTTGATATGTCAGTATTCTCTTTGAGGGCATGCCACCCTACAGTTGGCATAATTGGGTCAGAATAGATCTGCCTCCCTTGCAGTATATTTGTGGGAGGAGATTCTATGAACTAGGTTTGAGGAAAAACTAAATATAAACCATATGTAAATTTTTAAAAGAGGATTTCCCTAGAGTTTTACTCTGGGGAGAAGGAGCTAGGGAGAGAAACCTAGTTCTTTTGGGTCAATCCTCCCAGAATAGAATCTGGTTTATGTGAGTTCAGAGTTCTTTGGGAACCCTGAGTCACTTTGTTTAATAGAGAAAGGTGATATTTTCATTTATTTGCATGTTTATTTATCTAACCATAAGTTTACTAATTATTTTGTGCAATAAAAAACAACTTCCTTGAGAGTAAGTATTGGTTTTTATTTTATCTATGTATTGTGGCACTTATCTAAGTGTTTTCCATATTATGATAGGGGCTAGATGTGATTTTATTGGGATGGGCAACTTCCAGTTGAGGAAACTCCCTTTACCAATGTCAATTAGCTCCTTCTGTACGACCTATAGGTTTAGGAAGTTGCCTAGGAAACTGAGAAATTAAATGATTTGCCAAGGGTCACACAAACATTTAAGTTTCCCCACTATAACTGTCATGGGGCAGCTAGATGGTGAAGGGTATAAAGTTCTGAGCCTGGGGTCAAGAAGGCATCTTCCTGAGTTTAAATCCAGCCTTAGACATTTGCTAACTGTGTGACACTGGGAAAGTCACATAACCTTGTATGTGTCAGTGTCTTCCTTTGTAAAATGAACTGGAGAAGGAAATGGCAAACCACTCCAATATCTTTGCCAAAAAACCTGCAAAAGGGTTCACCAAGAATAAGATAGGACTGAAAAACAATTAAACAGTAACAACTAGAATTGACCCAGTGTAGTACACATTACAAGTGCTAAATAGGGGGCAGCTAGATGGCGCAGTGGTTAAAGCACCGGCCCTGAATTCAGGAGTACCTGAGTTCAAATCTGACCTCGGACACTTGACACTTACTAGCTGTGTGACCCTGGGCAAGTCACTTAACCCCCATTGCCTGCAAAAAAAAAAACCAAAAAAAAAAACAAGTGCTAAATAAACATTGCATGAAAGATATTAATTCCATTAAAGAGAGATTGTTCTGCCTTTATTTTATTATATAATTTTATTGATGTATTTTGTTATTATTACATTCTGATCATATCCACATACCTGTCCTCTTGAACTTCCTTGTAGTAAAGTAAAGCAGCTGCAATGAAATAGAAACTGTTCTGCACTTATAATTCCCTGCCTCTTTATTGAGATCTCGATAAATCTTTACTAACAATCTAGGCTCAGAGAATTGTGCTGAATAGAGGGGGAAAAGAAAAAAAATATATTTTTTTCTGCCCCTTCTTGAGTTCATAGTCTTATAGCTTCCTATAACTCATATGCAATAATTAAAATAGAGAATGTGTAGTAGAAGCATTGCTTGATCTTCAGATAGAAGCTATAGGATTAATTCAGGCTACTATAATTCTTATAGTACCTATGTGACCCTGGGAAAATACCTTAAATTTTACAGGTCTGAATTCCATCATTTGTAAAATGAGTGCTTTGGGCTCAATTGTCTCCAAGTTCCATCTCTGCTCTATAGTCTATGATTCTGTTGACCTATAAAGAGGATTATGAGGTTCAAGGAAGGAAAACTCAATTCCAGTTGAGAAGACTGGAGTCATGGAAGGGGAAGCATTTGATTTGGACTCTGAAGAACCAATGTGATTTCAACAGGCTACATGAATGGAGGTACATTCTAGATATTAGTAGTGCTATGAACAAAAGCAAGAATGTAGGAAAGAGCAGTATGTGTAAAGGGGTCAGTTATTTTGTACATTGTATTTTGAGAGTATTGATATAAGATACACTTGGAAAAGTAAGGAAGTACATATAGGTGGTGAGCCATGAATGTCAGGCTAAGTAGTTATTTCAATTAAAAATTGTATATGCAGGTAGGTAGGTAGGTGGGTAGGTAGGTAGGAGAGTGAGATGTAGAGAGAAGTATAGTCAGAGAGACAAAGATTGAGACTGGGTCAAAGATAGATATGCTATATCAACACATTAAAAATAAAGATGCCTCTCCCCTCTTCTTCAAAGTTATATTTAGTTTTCTCTATGTATACAAATATGGCATGACTGATTGATAGTCACTAGATCATATATTTTTATTTACCTTGTTGTTAGATGATAGATTTATGGAAGATCTGTTCACTGTCTAATCTCACTCCAATTTCTGAGATGAATGATTAGCATTTTGGGTGTAGTCTATCACTATGGAAGAGAGTAAGTTAATTGACCCATGTGGGAATCAAATCTGTGATCTTGAATTCATTAGCAATGCACTCTAAACAACTTAGTTTAGCAAACACCATAGAGGTATTCCCATGTATCTAGATGGTTGGCATCTTGAAGATCAAATGATAATTAAATTATAAAAGCAATAAACAAAACAGTATCTAGTGTATGCCAAGAAGTACATGCAACAGAAGAAGCTTTAATATGTCAAATTTCTTTGAAGAATGGAAAAGAATTTGGGTTCCCTAGAGGTGAATTTGCTTATGAGAAGTCATTGAATATTTAGTAGATTTCAGGAAGAGAATTCAGGTCCATCCCAGTTTGGTTATTTTTAACTCACTATTTTGATAGATTTGTGATCCAATATCTCTTTATAGTGGTTATTCTTTCAGATAATGCAGATTGCAGCCCTTTTGTGCCTACACATCCTGCTCTTAACAGTATTTATAGATATGTTTCTAACAAAGATTCAAAGGATCCCAGATTCTAAACTAGAAGAATAAGAGCAATTTGCCTTTAGGAATATTAGTTTCCATTGAGACAAAAGTGATGAGGTAGTTTATGTTGAGACATGTAATTGTGCCAGCAGAACATAGAGTCATGATAGCTTGCAACATTAGCCTCATTTTCTTTTTATTTATGGGGGTGGGGGACTGGGGGGAGGAGTTAGATCAAGTCAAGGAGGAGGGAAGTAGCTGCATTGCTTGACATTAACAAAATGTGATATTTAGATGAGCTGATCATTAAGGTCTTAAAACTTTAAATCCTACTCATCTTATGATTTGAATAGTAATCAGCTAATATAGGCTGAACTTAACTCTTTATTACAGCCTTACTTACCTCTTGCCATATTTCAGTACGTGTGCTGCTTGGGTTTGCCTCCTATTCAGACAATGCCTTTCCATTCTTTCACTCCATGACCAATCTATCCATATCTTGATATTGCTTTTTCTTCACTAAGATTAGGACCTCTAACCCTGAAGAAATTTTTGGTTGAAATGTCTTTGATCATCCCCCCTGCCATCTTAAAACCAAAGAAGCCTCAATCAACACTAAGGATGCAACCTGGTTATAGTCTTTGATGACCCCTACTCTGACTCTGGCCCAGTTTCTAAAGGGCAAGAGTTGGCATAATTACAGTTTAGTTGGACATAGGAAAAGTGATGGTAATAAATCAGTAGGTGCTATACTCTGTGGGGTATTATGGTGTTGTTTCCAGTAGCAAAAGTCAGTGAGGACCCACTTTTAAAGTCACACTTTTTTATGTACAATTCTAAAAAAACAGACCAAAAAACAAAACAAAAACCGAAACAAAACAAATGAAACAAAAACCCAACAACCTTGGAAATAGTGGCTTCCCTGTGTCTTTTTAATAATCTTCTCTCCACCTTTTCTCCCAATCACCCTCTCCTAGGCACCTAGTACCCCAATAATGCCCTGTACTATCTTGCCTCATTTTGGCCTCCCAACCTCAGGGAATGCCCATCTTCTGAACCAGATTCTTTTTGTCTTCAGTAGTCACAACTTTAGCCAGGAAGGAAAGAAATGTGATAAACTTGTTTTTACTAAAACGATGACAATTAATCACATTAACCCCTCCTAGGGAAAGTTGTATTTTTAGAAGGACATCTAGAGACTTCAGTGCCTTATGCAAAAAGAAAGATGTTTTAATAATAAGCTTTCATGGTGACAGGGTCTCAGCCAGAGTTGGGTGAGACTTTTGATCCAGGAGCCTTTCTAGAGCCCATTAAATAATACTTCATTTTGCCTAAACTCAAGAAAGGCAATCTAAACATTCATTGAAGAGAATGCTGCCATTTCCTGTTGTAGGCAGCCCACACCAAATGTCAAAAGCAAAGAACCTTCTAATTTTAAAGCTTAGTCACAATTTTTCTTTTCACTCACTCAAACATTAATTCAATTTGCTCTGAGAAATATTGCATCGCTAAAAGAATAGCCTCCTCAGAGCCGAAATCTTGAGCAGACATAAAAGTCGTGTGGGCAGACAGGGAAATGATCAGATTTGCAAGCAGCAGATGAGCCATTTAATGAAAATGAGAAGTTTGTACTTTTGTTCTGGTGGAAGATATCTCCTAAAATCCCTTACCTAATAGGCCCTCTTGCTGTGTTCACTTAGTATGGAGATTATTCTTGAGAGATTACACATATTGGGGTCAAACCAGCAGAAGAGAGCAGTTCTGATTTTTGAATTATTTTGAAAATAAGCGATTCCAATCGAATGGCCAAAAAAGGAACAGAAAAGTGCTTGCCCCATAAATATTGAAATAAAAACAAAAACAGTCGCATTCTAGAAGTACAGTAAAATAAAGTTGTGAAACCTGAAGAGAAGAAAAAAAAACAGTCACAATTAGCCTCTCTTTTTATGTTGTTTAAAAATTTAAATGTGGGTTCTAATCCTTCCCCCCTCCCCCACCCAGTTTTTTGGGGAAACTGACTAAAATCACTGATAAATTCACCAGGAGTTTAGGCTTTTAAGGGTTTATTAAAAGATATAAGATAGGGAAGAGAGAGAAAGATTGAGAAAAGATTCCTTATAGCATGGAAATTCTAGCTTTCCTAACAGCCCACGTGAAGTCCTGCCACCAAGCTGATGTCTTGAACGAAAAGAGAAAGATCCCATCTACCAGCCTCAGCTTCCTACTTCCTGTCCTCCTCCCAGAAATGGGGGGTTCTTCAAGTTGATTGGCTGAAAGCAGTCTCCTGTTGATGTCTAAGCCTCTGAGAACACGCTCTCCTTAGCATTGACAAAATTTAAACTAGGTGGCTAACAGGGCAGGCCAGGTGTAGCTAAAATCTAATCACCTTTAAGTGGGTACTTAGTAGTTCCTCATTCACACCCAATTCAAACACTACTAAGTCAATCAAATAGGACCCCTGGGTGTCTGTCAAATTCCATTATTTTACCACATTTTCAATATATTTGTTTTCCTACTATATTCAATGACCTTATTTAGGTAATCTGATTCCTCTTTTTGTGGTGGAGGTGAATCATATCACAAAGACCTTGCTTGTAGAACTCAAGCTCTGGTGCAAGCAGTAATTCTTTAGAGTATGGCCCTGGATCATTTAGACTGTATGCCTATTGGCAGAGGACTAACCTATCTCAATTTAGAGAGATTTATAAATATTTGAGCCACAAATAAATGAATTTCTTTCCCAGAGGAAGTCATAAAGGTGGTCTGCTAATCTATAAAGTATGAAAAATTAATGAGAGATCCAAAGAGGTATAGGATATTCAAAAGGAAAGTATTGGTTTTGAGTCAGAGAAGAATTCAAGGAAGAGGAGAAGTGAGGGCCAACATTTTAAAAGACTGCTAGGATTACAATAGGAGGAAAATTTATTTTTGTGGGTGAGGCAGAGGATACCTCAAGTGTAAATATGGGAAATTCAATTGGTGATCTCTCTGTCGTGGGCTAAATTCTGGGAATTTGTGCTGTCTGAGGTGTGAGAAGGTAATTTAAGTGGATACTTAGAGAACCTGCTTCCGGAAACAACTTTATAAAAGTAAGAAAGGACAAGAAAAATTTAGGCCAGTTATTTAGATAGGCAAGACCCTAGAATAGCTGAAGAAATATAGGGCTTAGTAAAAGAAATGTAATTTAATTTTTATAGAGAACTTCTGGATGAGCTAACTCAATGTAGATCAGCATCTCCTCTGTCATTTATTCTCTTAGTGAAGGGTCATGTAAAAACAAGAGATTAAATAACTTGCTTAGGGTCATATATTCAGTATGTGTCAGAAAAAAATAACCCAGATCTTGGCTCCAAGAGTGTTATCTAACACTCCATACTATCTTGTATCTCAGTTGTAAAGTGGGAAATGAAGCTGAAAAGAAGATTGGAGAAAAATTGTAAAGGATCCAGAATGTCAGAGCATGAAGTTTTGACTTTAGTAATGGGGAGCAATTGCATTTTTTTTTAACTCCAAGAAGGAATACCTACCTTAAATGTCTATCATAATGTTAAGAGCACCAACTTCCACTTGAGACTTACTGCACCAATTTACATTTGGCTCTTCATTATAACTCTGGGAAGCAGATATTGCAGGTATTATTATAATTAGTCAATAAGTGACTTGTTCATCATTTTACAGCTATAAAATATAAGGGCTGGGGTTTGAAGAGAGTTGTATTCAGAATGCAAATAGTAAATAGATAAGCAAAGTGCTTTAAAACTAATTGATGAAAGCAAATGATGCCACACAGAAAATACTTAAAATTCCTTATGGATGGTTGAGAAGAAAGAGTTGGTCTCAATCTGTAGGGTGTGTATAAAAACAGCAAATCAGTTTAGAATCCAGGAGGCAAGCTTAGTGATAGAGGATCCTTGAGAAGGAACTGTTCAGGGTAGAGGGAAGGAAAGTCTCTGTTCCTTCTTTTCTCCTCCACCTTTGCAAGAGAATGAACCTATGAATTTTAGAAGTTAGTAAGACTTGGACTTACTACTGGAATCATAACAACATCCCAAGAATGGTAGCATCTGCATGGGGGGTCTATCCTAAACAAACTCGAAACCTTATGGAATGGCAGGATCAAGATTCTATAAGGAGCCACAAAAAGGGATAATTAAGCAGAAATTCAGAATGTCTTCATGTAGGTAGAAAAAGAGTTCAGAAAATATAGAAGTGTGGATTTATCATTTACCACATCAACTCTCTAAGCTGGAGCACATATTTTTTTGTATTCCATGTATGTCCCTTTGGGGAAATGTGCTGTCATTTTTGTAGGCAGGTGTGAAACCAAGTTTTCCTATAATACCACTAGTAAGTACCTATTTTTAAAAGTTAATTAAGTTATATTGGGAGGTAATCAATGGAGAACATATCATATCGGATCCATTATCTATACTACATGAAAAAAATGCCAAATATTTCAACTTTTCAGAGATACATCTCAACTCCTGAAGGAAGTAGTAGCCACGTTCTGGGTCCCTGGCATTCCAGTGTGTATATAAATTGGGTTATTAGCCCCCAGAACTTAGGTTACACAATTATAGAACTTATTTTATTCTATATCTATTGTCTAGGGTAAAAAAAATGCCTATATGAGATTCTAGAGTATGAGCTTCATGCTAATTGAGTAACATAAGATCTGCTTAACTACTGATTAATTTTAATGCTTACAGGGAAAGAAAATGATAAATTCTATTCCTGTGAAACTTCTATTTAGCAATTTTAACAAAATCAATCAAATCATTTTATACAGTTTTATGTAACAGCTGAAACTTGGCCAAATTCATGCCAAGTCCATCAGTCAATTTTCAGGTGACTTAAGCTTTTAATTTTTCTTTTCCATGATCAGCTATTAAATTTAATTCACCAGAGTCAGAAACATTCAATATAGAATTAGGCCAGAAAAAACCACCCTATTATTGGCACTTTAATTTTACTGGATATAACTAACAATATTTTGCCTGAGACAAAGTAAGTAAAGTTGGCACACCTTTTTTTATCTCTGCCTCCCTATCTTGTCACCTAAACTTCCTTTCTCCCCCTTTTAACTTTGATTACCCGGCATGCTCACTACCCAATTTATATCTGGGCTTATGCTGTTTCCCTTCCTCTTTGCTTATTGGAAAACTAATTCTTTTTTTTTTTTTGCAGGGCAGTGAGGGTTAAGTGACTTGCCCAGGGTCACACAGCTAGTGTCAAGTGTCTGAGGCTGGATTTGAACTCAGGTGCTCCTGAATCCAAGGCCAGTGCTTTATCCAATGTGCCACCTAGCTGCCCCGAGAACTAATTCTTAAAGAATAAAACCAGCAAAAGTTTAAGTTCTTCCAGGGAGTTTTCCTTGAAAGAATCACACACACACACACACACACACACACACACACACACACGTATGTATGTGTGTATGTACAAATATGAATGCACTATATGTACATGCATGTATGTGTTTGTGCATGCATACACATATATACACATGTATAAATGATTGGTATAGAATTACTTTGTATACATATACACATGTATATACACATATGTGTGTATGAATGTATAGAATAGAAGAGGTAACACATCCAATGTACTCTGCCTTGGTCCAGAGATATAGGGTAAAAGTAGCTGGAGCTTTCTTCAAGGGACTGAATGTAGAACACTCTGATAACATGTGCTGTTACTTGATAGTCTATGCTCCTAGAAGATGAGTATCTGCTTAAAATAGGGATATAGCAGATGGTAGGCTCCTTCCTTGTCCTGTACTTCTCCTTCTTTAATAACATCTTTATTTAAATAAACCTCATGTTGATATTCAGAGGTCTTTATCCTAATTCATCCATTCAATTGAATATGTGCTTTGTGCTAGTTGCCCTGGGGTTCTTACCCAATTGCAAAAATTCCTAATCAGAAGTCTGTTCTTACTGCATCCCAAATATTATTATAATCATACTTAACAATACATTTCATGAAGTGTACTGCATTTCATTTGAGACAGATGACTTGAATTTATCAAGGGAAGTTATATATTCTCTTATTTTCTCTTTATTATCTCAATTATCAACTCCCTATTAGCTCATTTTATTCTATCATTTCCATTATGAAGGTCAATTTCTTGTGCAGAAGAATAGAAAATAAAAGAGATCAGTAACTCTACCTTCTCTGTTTCAGTTATTATCATGTCATTTACCCAAGAAAGATTCTATCCCTTCTCTGATCCTTCATTTTCTATAAGTAAATACTTACTCTAAAATTAAATATTGTTTTATATTTTCATTAAAAATCATTGTTTTTGTCTCCCACACAGTTGAGGGAGTGAGGATGGAGAAAATTTAAACTATTGTAATAAATACACATAACTAAGCAAATCTAATTCTAACACTAGCCTTTTCAAGAAATGCATTTCATTCTATATATTAGATTGATAATCTCTCAGCAACTCCTGAGCCATGCCCATACTCAGTTTCTTTTTAGCCTTGTATCAGACTCTTGTCTGTTCCACAATTTTTCTCTACCCATCACTATTTTCTTTTGCTTAACCCACTAATTATTACATGTACCATTTTTTATTTTCCTTGACTTGAATTAACAAATACTTTTTTTCCCTTAAGATTACTTATTCAAGATTTATTCCATAATTTATCTTAATCATCATTGTTTCTACTTAGTTATTATATATCACCTTAACTTTTATCATTCTTTTCTTACTTGTAGAAGTAGAATCTTAACCAGTGTCTGGACTTAGAATTTTTTCTTCAAATTTTCTTTAGTTTCTTCCAAATGTTGCTAAATTTCCCTTCTTTAGATACAATTTCTTATCTCCTTTACTACTCCCAACCCCTCTAAGCCATCTATATGATTTTCTATTTATTTGGTTCAAATTATTTTTTCTACATTCTTTTATCTGCCACTTTCTCCCTCAGAAAGCCAGGAAGTCATAGAATGATGAGTTCTTTTTTGATGTAATGCAATTGAGATTCTCATGGTGTATACATTGTGAAGATATTATCAAAAATGAATCAACATCTTCAGCAGAATGAGAAAGGGATTTATGACATAAAAAATGTTTTCAACTCCCACATAGATCTACATATGAGTAGAGGACAGAGACCCTACAAAATTGGTAGAATAGGCCACATGCATGTCCAATTTGAGACTCTCCAATTCTAGAAACATTTATGAATCCTTTAATCTAACATACATAAAATAAAATACATGAGATTAGAAAGAAGACTAATCATATTTAAAATATAACTGGAAATATGTATTTAAAAAAACAACATTGACTCAATGTTAAGAACCTGTGTTCTAAAGGATGAACTTCTTTATAAAATTTTGGAACATGGCAAGCAGGCAAATATATTATATCATATCTTAACACATCATTTTGTATCATGCCATGTCATATTATGCCATATCCTATCCTATCTTGTCCTATCCTACCCTATCATTGTATTTTATCATATATCACATTGAACCTTAT
The DNA here is from genome assembly GCF_019393635.1 of Dromiciops gliroides. NCBI lineage: Eukaryota > Metazoa > Chordata > Mammalia > Microbiotheria > Microbiotheriidae > Dromiciops > Dromiciops gliroides. The sequence goes on from NC_057862.1 coordinate 612,177,816, forward strand.
ATGTAACATATCATATCAATATAATTATATTCTATTTCTGTTCAATTATATTCAATTTAATTCTATTTCTATTTATTTAATCTCTGTCCTGCATCAATGGAAGGTAACTTACCAGACACAGAAGAGTGATTTCTCCCCAGAAACTGCAAGGAAAGGCATAGGCTGAACTTGCCTAAGCCAAAGTCAGTTGGTGATCAGAATGACTTCCAGAGATAATTGAGGTGATAGGATAGATGAGAAGCACCTGTTTGCCTTGGATCCACACTCCTATTTGTCACTTGAGGGATGGAAGAGCAAATTCTGAAGGGCCAAGTGAGGCTGTTTTGGCCAGTCAAGTGTGTTTGTGTGAGTGTGTTTGTGTGAGTGTGTTTGTGTGAGTGTGTTTGTGTGTATGTATAACATGCATTAAATTATATACATATAATTTATTTTAACTCTAAGAAGTCAAAAGGATATAGAACCTGCAGAAAATTCAGGGAATTGGTAGCATCTTGAAAGAGAAGTTAGTTTGTCTAAATGCAGGAATGCAAATGGGGTAAAAATAAAAACAAATGATTGAGTTACAGGGTGCAGGAGGCTTGTGTTTATTACAATTACTTGGGGATATAGAGGGAGCATAAAAGGCAAACTTTATTTATGTAACAATTTTTCCTTTTTTTTCTGTGAACCACCTCTTAACAGACTAACTACTGGGATTCCCCATTTTTCATGCAGTAGACCTGGCCTGATTTTTCTCAAGTGATTTAAATCCGCTGGGCTGCAAATGAAAACACAGTTGTGGCCCTTTCCCCACTGTGAGGATCAGTGCCAAGATGTTGGTAAAATCTTCTTATGCCCTTTGGAATAAACAACCACATAGATAGGAGGTATTTGAATGAGAAGAAAAGTAAAGACTATTTTTTGCTAAAGGAATTTAAATCCCTCCCTGGAGTTAAGGTTGAGACACATTTTGTGTAACAATCTGCTTACAATTCAACTTCAAAGTGTGACTTTCCTTTTGAGTCCTGATACATACAGTACAGATGGTGGTTTGGAGGAGGGGAATAGGAAGACATTCTTTTTTTAAAACGTCCTGAAATCTAGTTATTTACTATGAATACTTAGTTCTAGTGAGATTCTGTTTTACTGGAAGGGGATAAATGCCCTCTGTTACTATTAAACATAATTCATATAAACAATAAATATGCAATATAAAAGAACATTTAGCTAACTAGATTTATTTTAATTGAAATTCAGGAAACTTCAGAAAAAATCCTAGAGATGTTTTCTGAAGGGTAATTCTTTGCTATAGGAAATGTTGCAAATGGTTTCAGAAGTTTCTCTGTATCCTTATATCTTAATATCCACAGAAATAAGTGAAAACCTTCAAGACTTTCATTCCTGTTTTCTCCCCTTCCCTTTTCCCACTTAATTTTGTATTTGCTGCTGTTCTAAGTACAGCTACCAATGACCCCATAGTCACTGCTCAGCCTCATTGGGCCCTATGAGGGCTGAAATCATTTTTGAGCCCTACACCAATTTAGATGGTTATTTTAAATTTATATACATTCTTATACACACACACACATATAGTGCTGCATGTGAATATATATATATATGTATATATATATAAAATGTGATGTGTAGTATATGCAAATACTGTATGTAGTATATACAGACATGCAAACAAATGTGTGAATATATGTCATTGTTATTTGTCCTTTGTTCTCAAAGAGGACCATGACATTGGGAGGTGATATCATGACTTGCAATGAATTGGATTTAAGTAAGGCAGGGCTATGCGAATTTACCAACCTAACTCTTTCCTATAGAGCCATCTGGACCCAGATAGCAGTGAAGGAGAAAGTGTGGCTGGTGACTTTGCACAGCCCTCCTTTACTTAAATCCAATTTACCAAAAGTCAGGACATCACCTCCCGATGTCATGGTCCTCTTCAAGAAGGAAGGACAAATGACAAAAACAACAGACGTCCCATAGGATTTTCTCCAGTTGCAGGATATGCATCAGGAGGACTGAAGATGGCTCCAGATGTTTGAGGCAATCTGGACTAAGTGACTTGCCCAGAGTCATACAGCTAGTAAGTGTCAAGTGTCTGATGCAGGATTTGAACACAGGTCCTCCTGACTCCAGGGTTAATGCTCTATCCCCCTAACTGCCCCTTGTGGCTATATATGTGCCTGCATGTATACGTGAATGCATTTATACATTTGTGCATGCACAGAGACTGGATTCATATTCATTACATCATACTTCCTATCATATGGATACATTTAAAATACCTTATTATTTTTTATTAATGATTTATTTTATCTTTTCTTTTTCTTTGTTAGTGTTGATGATGATGATTTCAAGAGAAACAATGTAGTGTGGAAATATCTGCCAGCTTTGGAATTAGGATGACCTGGTTTCAAGTTCTGTCTGTGACCATATACTAGAGTTGTGACTGTGGGCAAGTCACTTAACCTTCAAGTACTCCAAGCAATTCTCTAAGAATAAGTTACAGAGAAGTTGCCAATATGTATCAGAGGAAGGCATTTCATCACATGGAGTTCCTCCATCTGATGAAATTATAGGTCTGGATAGGGAGAAAGAATATTGAAAAAAATTGTTTGACATTTTATTTTCTGAAATATTTATCAATAATTATAATAACTTTCAATTCTATAAATCTTTACAGTTTTTAAAACATTTCCCTCTAAACAAACCCATTAGTTATAAATATTATTGTCCCTATTTTGTAGACAAGTAAATTGAGGTGTTTAAACATTTAACAAAGTTAGTAAGTGTAGAAGTAGTATTTGTTCCTGTCAGATGCTCTGACTCTAAATTGACCATTCTTTTTCCAGAACCAAGCTGAAAGATTGTCCTATAGTCACATAGATAGAAAAAATCAGAGCCAAGCTTTGGCTGTTATTATCACATCCATGGGTCGTCCAGTATACAAGATTGTCCCTTATTTAAGTAATATACTTGAGTTTTATCAAAACAAGAAAAGAAAGACCTTGTGGTTGAAAATTGGAATCTCACCACTAGAATCTTCCTACAGTTAGCTCTGAGATCCCGGAATGGAATTCTGATGAATTGAGGTAAAACATTTCATTACAGCTCCTAGAATAGAAAATATAACCACTGCAATGTTAGTTTTGGTTTCCAAATTTCAGTACCAATGACTGCATCACAGAAATAAGGAGTCATTAAATTATCATGATGTCTCTTAGAAAATGGCTAAATAGGGGGCAGCTAGATGGCGTAGTGGTTAAGCACCGGCCCTGGATTCAGGAGTACCTGAGTTCAAATCCGGCCTCAGACACTTGACACTTACTAGCTGTGTGACGGTGGGCAAGTCACTTTACGCCCGTTGCCTGCAAAAAAAAAAAAGAATAAAAAAAAAGAAAATGGCTAAATTAAACTATTTTAATTTAGTTTTAAAAAACCAGGGTTCTTGGGAGTGGGCAGAAGGACATATCTGGTCAAGTCTAAAGGATGGTGATTCTGCAAATTCAAATATACTCATCACCTTGTGCAAGTCATTTTATCTCTCTAAGCCTCAGTTTTTTATGTATAAAAAGAGAGATTTGCATTAGATAGGTTTCTTCTTAGGGGTCTTATGACTCTAAATCCATGTTCCCAGTTTGTGAAGGCAACTTCACATGCTATAATCCATTTTTTACAAAATAAAACAAACCTTCAGTTTTCAAACCAGAGATTTCAATGGAAGTTGCTTGTTATGAGGAATTATTTTTTGAGGGCTGAAAGTGTCTGTTTATGATGTGTAATTGTGTCTTTTTGGCAGTAATGGTAATGAATTTTTAGGGAAAGGAAATAAAATATTTACTTTGATCCAAATCAAGGTAATACTGAGGAAAACAATTTTACTATGTAATTATGATATATTCTATATAATAACATGATGTATATCATGTATACATAAATGCATGTATAAATACATCAATAATGCATACTTTAAAATATTGCATAACATAAGTATATGCATGTGTATGTTTGTGTGTATATATGCAAAGTCCATACCCCTTTTTTAACCAGTCAAGGGAAGACTCAAAATGGAAGCTTCCTCCATCAAAACAGATCAGCAATTCCTCCTTGTAGTATAGCCTTAGAAAGATTCCTAGGGAATGGGGTAAAGAACTTGGAGTTTTAGTGTCTTCTTTATGATCCTTGAGTCCACAGGTATGACTTGAACCCAAGTTTTCCTTACTCTAAGCTTTACTATTTGTCTACTATATTATGGCTGCCTCACTTGATCTCTATTGTAGATCCTTCTTTGAGAAACAAAAAGGTATTTCAAAATATTTTTACAATTCATTGTGGAAAAACAAATTCCTGTGTTGTCATTGGGGATATTGTTATCTGGTCCCTAAGATGTAGTACTATTAGCTGGATAGATATGAGGAAAGGTATCTGTGAAAACATTATCATGTATATGAACATGGAATGTCTGGATAATTTTAGTGGTAAGAAGTATATTGTTGGTAATAATAGGACCTATATAGATAAATATTTGCTCCTGGGAGGGTTCTGAGAAATTGAATACATAAAATATAAATAATTGGTCAGAACTTCCACATGAGGCCTGGACACCTCCAAATGGAACAATGCCCAGTGTGGTTATAGCCCTGGTACAACAGTACACTGGAATTAGTAGTTAATAACTAAATTCCGTTGAGGTAGTTGTTATCATTTACTGCAATTTAAGCATCTATTAATTGTTCTATTTTGGTCATTTAATCATGATGAGGAAAATTTTCTTCCCTGGGAATTTTCATATTGCCAAGCTTATTAAAACCATAACATATTTATTCAAAAGTCTTCCTTCTTCACTTCCTTTAATATAACTTCCCACCTCAAAAACAAAATGAAAGAGTTTTCTCTTTATTTTCATTTATATGGAAGGGCTGTCACTTCTTTCCTTTACAAAGTTGTTCAGACTTTTCAATGAGGAAAAAGACTAACCCTTTGATTTGCTAATACTATCAAATTATTATGAAAATATTATGAATGTGATATTTGTAGAACACTCAGAATTCAACCTGGCAAATAATAGGAACTTAATACATACTTCTTCACTATCCTTTCCCAAACCCTACCCCATATTAAGATCCTACTCAGTGGGGGGAAAAAAAGTGGAAAAATATTAGCAAAAAAAAAAATGAGGCTCATTTTCTTTTGAGGGATAATAGTAATTCCAGACCCCTCCTACCTAGTCCATGAATAGAGCACTTCAATGCCACTCCACTGATGCAGATAGGCTCAAGTCTATATATAATGTTCTATTAAGGAACTGATAGTCCTAATTATGTTACCTATCTTGATTGCCTTTTAAGGATGTGATCTCTTCACTCATGCAGATAGGAGCAAAAACAGTATGTTGGTTGATTTTTCTATTTGTGATTGATTATAAAATATGATTTTTTTTACCATTGAAATTCTTTTTCAGAGAATTTAAGTCCTTTGTAATTCTTTTAGCTTTTGCTCACTTCCTTCTCTTCTTTCTTCTCTACCAAGTAAGTTCCTTTTCTCCTATTTATACACATTTCCAAGTATCCACATACTTAAAAACAATACTTGACTGTTTCTTCCCCTGAAGCTCTCATCATATAGCTCTCTTGCCTGTTATAACCAAATATCTAAGGAAAAAAAGGGAAAAAAAAGAAACTTCTCTATACTTATGACCTCTGCTCCTTTTATCATTTATTTTGTAATTCCTTGCAATCAGGCTATGGATTTCATAAAGAAACAGGAGTCATTTTCAATAAAATTACAAATAATCTATTGATTGGAGAATCTGATAGTTTTTTTTTTCTCAGCACTAATCCTTTTTGAACCCTATATTTGACAGGCTTCAAATATGGCATTTAACAATTTTCATTCTCTCCCTTCTCCTTGACACTGTGCTAGACTTAGAGTAAAGAAGACCTTGTTCGAATCCTGCCTCTGTCACTTATTCGCTGTGTGACCCAGGGCAAGTCAATTAACCTCTCTCATCTTCAGTTTCCTGATATTTAAAATGGATATAATAGAATCTACGTTGGTGTTGTTATGAGGATCAAATGAGATAATATATATAAAAGTCTTTGCAAACCTTAAAGTCCTATGTAAATGTTATTTGTACTTTTGTTGCTCCTAATAATATAATTCCCTTACCCTTCTTCTGTTTGTATATAATTGTTTATAGGTTGTATTCCACATTGTATTGTATTTTTCTTTAGGGCGGGAAGTATTTTTACCTTTATTTGTATCCCTTTTGCTTAGCACAATGCCTAGCATATCATAGGTGTATCAGAAATATATTGCTTACTGACTGATGAGAAACTAAAGGACTTTGAAGGTGAAGAAAAATTAAGCAATAAAATTTAATAAAATGAGTCAAAAGATCAATTAATAAAAATATCTTCATCATGATTAAAAAAATAAAATAACCTATTAAAAGAAGGGATTAGATATAATTTAAGGTAAAAATTTAGAGCTCCCAATGTGGAATATATAAAACAAAAATGGCTAAGCAGAAAAATTGAATATAGAGTTAAGAATGTCTCCATGTCAGTCAAATAGCATTTATTTTTGTTTATTTTTTATTTTATTTTTTTTTTTTGCGTGGGGCAATGAGGGTTAAGTGACTTGCCCAGGGTCACACAGCTAGTAAGTGTCAAGTGTCCGAGGCCAGATTTTAACTCAGGTACTCCTGAATCCAGGGCCGGTGCTTTATCCACTGTGCCACCTAGCTGCCCCCTCAAATAGCATTTATTAAACACTTACTGACAGAGACCTAGAGAAGTCCTTGATCTCAAAAGGTTGAAGTTTAATGGGAAAGACAACATGCAAACAAAAAACTTATTCACATGATGAATTCCAGGGTAGTATCAAAGGAAAGGCACTAAGTTTAAGGAAGACTGAGAAAGCCTTCTGAAAGAAGGAGGGACTTTAGACTTTAGGTGAGACTTAAAGTAAGTCAGGGAAGCTAGGAGGTGGAGATGTGCAGGTTGAACATTCCATGAATGGTGCATTCCTGATGTGGGACATAAATAAGAAATGACTGAGAAAATATTTAGTAATGAAATAAATTCTTTCCCATTTAAATTATATTTAGAAGATATAGTAGATTGCAGATCTTGATGGCAACATAGGTGTAGATCTAGCTACCCAGGATAAAAAAAAACAGGCATAATCAAAGAATTAAAAGGATCTCAGGGGCTAAATGTTTAAGGAAAATTTAAAGACTCATGAAAAAAGGAAAATGGAAGACTAAAATGAAGGCACCATGTATTGAATCCCCTGTCTCTCTACAAGTCAATTAATAGCTTCTGTGAAAATGGATAGTTATAGAGGCAGCTAGGTGGCACCAGCCCTGGATTCAGGAGGACCTGAGTTCGAATCTGACCTTAGACACTTGACACTTACTAGCTGTGGGACCCTGGGCAAGTCACTTACCCTTATTGCCCAGGGGGAAAAAATGGATAGTTACACAAAAGTGGAGAAGATATAAAAGGGACAGAGAGAAATAGGTGCTACACATTTGCTAAGTGTACATTCATTGAAGGGGAGAATAATTCTTTTATTCAAAGAAGGTTTTTTTGTTTTGTTTGGTTTGGTTTGGTTTGGTTTTTTTTAGTGTGATAATAGGATAAAAGTGATGAAAGTGAGGGACAGGATTTGGAGCAGCAGAAGAGGATATCTCACTCCAGAAAGGGAAAGGAAATATAGTAATAAAAAACATTTCTACTAGGGAAATGCATCCATACATCCAAACACATATGCATATAGATGCATATATGTGTGCATGTATGAGTATACATGCATATATATGTACCTATAACATTTTCTAAAAGTGAGAGCTTTATGGTGGGTTTTATTTGGGCATAATTTGCACTTTAGGAGACAACCTTCACTTAAAAAGGCTTGACAATATTCCACCTCAGGGAAGAAGATGTATGATTCTCATCATTTAGTAGGTTTGGATTCTACAATGAAATGTAGAATATATATATTCTACATTTTCAATTTGGTTTGGTTATTACATTAAGATTCAGAAACACTGAACCTAGGACTGGGATTCTCATAGCATGGAACATGGAGCCAGGATTTTGTTACTTTCCAGTTGGCCTCCTAACATTGGTGGAAAAGTTGACTGTATTTCATATTGGCTAACTAGTTAATTGTTAATTAGAAGGGATGTATAAAGGGACAGAACTGACTTGGGGAGTTACCCTTTGTCCCTCTTGCTATCTTTCCTCATTTACCCCATACCTAGGTCTAGTGTACAACCTCCCTCTTCTATCATATCTTATCATCTTCACTTGTATACTTCTCTTGGGAACTATCTTTCAAAGTCCCAAAGCACAATACAATAGGGGAATGAGTGGGCAGGTGGATAAGGGAAATGGAAGACTACTTATCAAGTAGTTTATGAGATATCTCTGCACGTGTCATGTCCCCCTAGGGTACAGTAAGCTCTCTAAAGACAGGGATCAAATTGTATTTGCTTTCTCCTAGCCCCCAATATTTTTTCATGTGGCATATTGGGATTAAATTGCAAAAAAATATATTCTATGATTATAAATAGTTGTTGAATTAAATGCTATACTTTTTAACAATGCAAAAGCAAAAGAAAAGGAAGACAATTATTCAGGGAATTGGAGATACTATTTTTGAAAAATTAACTATTCTTTTTTTTTTTTTTTTTGGTGAGGCAAGTGGGGTTAAGTGACTTGCCCAGGGTCACACAGCTAGTAAGTATTACGTGTTTGAGGTCTGATTTGAACTCAGGTCCACCTGAAGCCAGGGGTGGTTCTTTAATCTACTGTGCCACCTAGCTGCCCCCAATTATTAATCTTTTGACATAGAATAAATATCATTTTCCTCCTTTTTTCTTTCTTTCTCTCTTCATCTCTCTCTCTCTCTCTCTCTCTCTCTCTCTCTCTCTCTCTCTCTCTCTTTCTCTCTCTCTCTTTCTCTTTCTTGATTTCTCTCTTTTTTTTTACTGAGGAGTCTTATTTGATTGACAACCTTGTTTCTCTTTCTGATATTCTCAAAGACATTTAGCAGTATATCTGCCAAATATTATCTAACAAAAGATAAGGGTTGGTGTAGAGTCATTGCTACAGAGGGGTTTAAGGAATCAACTATTACCATTCTGTCAAATCATATAACCTCTCAGAGCTAAAAAGGTCACATACATTTCCATTATGGATATTGGGAAACTTCTGAATGAATTCTTTGCCCAGAAATTTTCCTTAACTAACTTCCTTTCATACTATACTGTGTGGGAGAAATTAACCATGTCCCAATAGGATTTACTTAAAAGGATATTGGCTTCAATGAAGGATGATTGAGAAACGACAATAATAATATAGAATAAAAAAGTGAATTGTTTCTTACTATGTTAATTAGTAAATAAATAAACAATTATTATGTATCTATTATGTACCAGGAACTGAGGTTACAAAGCAATGCCTAAAGTCAAGGAATTTTTATTTCACAGAGGGAGACAATCTACATGCAGAAAGAACATACACATTTTCACTGGTTGTCTTTGAGTTACGCTTTGCAAATTGCTTAAAAACAAACAAACACAAAGGGTGAAAACTTATCCTAGCACCAACAACATTTATCACCCCCCACACACACACACACATACACATGTCTACCATAACTCCTTTACCTTCTTTCTCATTTGTTTCTCTATCTATTTTACACTTACATCTCTAGAACAAGGACCACAAGTTCTTGTCCCAAATGGTAGAGATTGACTAAATCTATGGGTCACCATGACAACAAGCTAATCCCTGAAATAGTTAATCAACTTGATGTTAAATCCATATATCAATACCAGAATATTCTGATCTTTCCCCATACTGTTATGATTAGTTCACATAGCTTAAGAATCTCTTACTACTACCTACTTAGGTTCCCAATGAAAATAAAATTGGCACCAAAAAGGACAGATGGAATGTATTGTGAAGTATTTATTTAACAATTTAATGTTGACTGAGGAGGAACTTTCCGAACAGCAGGGAATTGTAAATTGAGAGAAATCAAGAAATTAACTGGGATATTGCATTTTACATTTTAATATGAGCAACAATAATAAAACATATTGTAGGCACTGACAAAAGTGGCTATTATGGACTTCTCTCCTCCCAGGTAATAACAGTCTCCTCAGATTATTCTACCTCCTACCTCATTGTTATCTTGGACCTTAGCTCAGGAGACATCTCTAAAGCTGTTAAGTACATATCTCAACACCTTGCATAAAGCCTTGAAATTACCTTAGGGGAGTTATGTATCTCTAAAGAAGGTTCGGAGTACTCATTAACAGCTTGTGTAGAAATTGTTCCTTGCTTTGGGGGACAATTTTCATAGGAATAATTAGGGACATAAAGCAATGATATTAGAGATATGAGTGGAGATTTTGGGAAATCTGGTGCAAATTGAAGAAATCCAACAACATAGAAAATTGTGATTCCAAAGAGAAAATGGGAAAAGTTGTGAGCTGAAAATATGTATACATACATACATACATACATACATACATACATGCATACATATATATACACACACACAAAATAAACAAATAAATAGATAGATGGATGGATGATAGATAAATGAATAAATGAATGAATGAATAAAAATGAATAAATAAATGTGTTTATATACACACATACATATATACATATATAATTATTTATATATGTGTGTATATATGTATTCATATATACACATGAAAAATAAACACGAATACATATATGCACACACACATATATATTTACACATGTAAATATTTATATTCTGAGTTAAGCTTTGCAAATCACTTAAAAACAAACACAAAAGTCCCAAATTTATCTTAGTACCAACAACATTTATCTCTCCACATGCTCACACACACATACACATGTCCACCATAACACCTTTACCTTCTTTCTCATCTGTTTCTCTTTCTATTTTACTGTGATGGTCTTTCATGTAGAAGAAGTTTTGGTTTTTTTTTTTTTTTTTTATTCTGGTAGTTTCCAAAGGATGTAACAAGGAATACTGGATAAAAGAAACAGGGAGAATATTTAGAAAGTACTTCAACCAATACTGACTACACTTATACCATTATTGACATTCTAAAATGTAATCAGTAACATTGTGAGGTAATGAGTTTTCTGTTATTTAGTGTATTCAGAGAGAAGAAGACTGACAGTTTTTATACTAGATTTTCAATCAGAAGGTCCCGAATTCACATCTGTCCGAGAGTTATTAGCTGTGTGACTTCAGAAAATTACTTAACCACTTAGAATGAGTTTTTATCTCTGTAAAGTGGGAATAATAATAGCATCAACTTTGTAGGTTTATTGTATCAAATGAGATATGTGAACTGCTTTGCAATCACAAAAGTACTATATACACATTGAGTATTCTTATGGTTCTTGATTTCTACTATTGTTATATCATTGGACCAGATGAACTTAGAGTATCCCTTATGCTCTAGGATTATTTGGAAGAATTCAGATACATCAGAAATGTAATGAGCTTAAAAATGTATTTGTTTTATATCCACATTTCATGGAGAGTAAGCCCTGAGCACATAGGGTTAGTGATGGTTTTCATAACTTTTTAAATTTTACTCACATAATTATCTTTTCATCTAACTCTGTTCACCAAGGAAACACTCTTAAAATCATAGTCTTAGAGATATAAAAGACCTGTGAATTGCCTAAGGTCAAAGGTAGCAAATGACTGAGATAAAATACAAAACCATGTTCCCTGAGTCTAAATTAGCACTCTTTTGACAAAAGCAGCATGTTGGTCTCAGTAGGGCTCAGCATTTAGTTCAATACAGAAATAAATCCTGGAGAAAGAAAGAAAACCTTTTAGAATCTTGGCATTGAGAGGATTTTCTTTTTCAGTTTAATTGATATTTTAGAATTTTTTTCTAATTCCCTTTTTCTATGTGTGTCTGCTCTGTTCCTCACTAGTATTTTCTGGTTTCCTCCTCATCTCCTAGTATAAGCATTTATTGATTGTTTTGAATAAAACTATTCAGAGGGCCTTCTCCATGTCATTTATGCAACCTCATGACTTAATAATAAGCAATAATAATAATAGCTAACATTACCATGGGTCAGATTCTGTGATAAGTGTTCTACAAATACTTATCTCATTTAATCTTCAAAATAACCCTGGGAGATAAGTTCAATTATTATCCTCTCTATTTTGCAGATAAGGAACCTGAGGCACAGATGTTAAGTGACTTGTCCAGGGCCTTAAAGCTAGTAAACATCTAAGGACCTATTTAAACTCAAATCTACCTTAATTTAAGCATGGGACTCTAGTAAAAGAAGAAATTAGTGGTCAAAGATAATGGGGAAGATAAAGAAGGAGAGAAATGCAACTCTCCCTCTTAATTTCTTTTTCCTGTTTGCCTATGCTTCTCTAGGGTTTTGTATTTGAAAATCAAATTTCCCTTTCAGTTCAGGTCTTTTCATCACAAATACCTGAAAGTCCTCTTTTTCATTGAAGTCCCATTTTCCCCCCTGAAAGATTATACTCTTTTTTTTTCAGGGTAATGGGGGTTAAGTGACTTGCCCAGGGTCACACAACTAGTAAGTATCAAATGTCTGAGGCTGGATTTGAACTCAAGTACTCCTGAATCCAGGGCCATGGGCTTTATCCACTGTGCCACCTAGCTGCCCCCAATTATACTCAATTTTACTGGATAGGTAATTCTTGGTTGTAAACCCAATTCTTTTGTCCTTTGGAATATCATATTCCATGCCCTCTGATTCTTTAATATAGAAGCTGCTAGATCATGTGCTATCCTGACTGTGGCTCCACAGTAATTAAATTGTTTCTTTTCGGAAGTTTGCAATATTTTTTTCCTTAACCTGGGGGCTCTGGAATTTGACTCTAATATTCTTGGGAGATTTCCTTTTGGGATATCTTTCAGGAGGTGATCGATGGATTCTTCACATTTTTATTTTGCCTTCTGCTTCTAGAATATCAGGGCAATTTTCCCTGACAATTTCCTGGAACATAATGTCTAAGCTCTCTCCTTGATCATGGTTTTCAGGAAAATACCACTCTCTCTCTCTCTCTCTCTCTTTTTGGTGAGGCAATTGGGGTTAAGTGACTTGCCCAGGGTCATACAGGTAGTACGTGTTAAGTGTCTGAGGCCGGATTTGAATTCAGGTCCTCCTGAATCCAGGGCTGGTGCTCTATCCACTGTGCCACCCCAAAATACCACTCTCTTAAAAGCTTTTATTTTTAAAATTAAATATATTTTTCAACTAACAAAAAGTTATGTTTCTCTTCATCCCAAGTTTCCTCTCTCTCATTGAGAAAAAGGAAGGGGGAAAAAGTATTGTAACAAGTATGCCAATGTGAGAAAATAATTATTAATAATGAATTTCTTGGAGAATCCTATAGGTATTAGCGTAAGCTACTCTCTCCCCCTCCCCAGAAAACAAACTAATATAAGTCTTCAGCTTAACAAAAGGTATGCAGATTGATCCTTCTGATTACTATGGGGAAGAAGCATACCTAGATGGTTGGAATTTGATCTCTATACCACACCCCAAATCATGTCAATCAATGGAGCTGAATGATGCTAACCCATTATCTTAAATCAATGTGTGGTGACCTGCCTATACCAAAAAGTGGATACAAATCCCTGGCAACATGAGAGTCTTTCTCTCTCTCTCTTTCTCTCTGTCTCTCAGGCCTCCTTCCTGAGACACTTACTCTCCATGCTGGGTATGTAATATTTTAGGCATGTAAACCTGTGACTAATGGGGGAGTCAGGGAGACAGGCGGTCAATACTTTATTAATTTGTAATCTTAATTAATAATAAGTATTTACTGCCCAAACTGGTGTAATAGCCATTAATTTATAAACATCAATATTTTAGAAACCCCATCCTAGTCCCACAATATTTTATATAACACACTAGTCAAGTGAGGCAAATACCCACATTGGCATCTAGATCTATCTATACATCCATACACACATATAAAGATATATACATACATGCATATGCACAATATACACACATATAAACACTCTCATATATACATACATACATATACATATATATGAGTGAATGTATACACATATATAGGCACACCCACATATAAACTTTAAGTCCATTTCTTCTTTTGTTTTTGTCAGGAAGTAGTATGAAGCCTGCTTTATCATTGTTTGTCTGGACTCATTACTGGTCATTTTATTCTCTTCCAAAATTGTCTTTCCTTTCTCTTGTTTTTTTTTTCTTTTTTGTGGGGCAATGAAGGTTAAGTGACTTGCCCAGGGTCACACAAGTATTTAAGGTCCAGATTTGAACTCAGGTCCTCATGAATCCAGGGCTTTTACTTTATCTACTGCACCACCTAGCTGCCCCCCATTCTCTTCTTAATATAGAATTTATTCTCTTGGCTATACCCACCTCACTCTATATAAACTCATCAACTCATAAATTGTCCCAGTTTTTTTTTTAACTCCTTGATCATTTCTTATAGCATAATAATATTCCATTGTAATCAAATACCATAATTTGTTGAGCCCATCACAGGTTATATACATATTATAAAAACCACTAAGTATGAGTAGGAATAAGTAGAAATAGTTGCTTTCTAGAATACATTTCTGGAGGATATGGAGAGCTAATCTTTTCTTCTCTACTAAGTCTTGGAATTCCTCCATTTTCATAGGCATCCTGCCCAGAAGTCAACAAAGTGATGTGTAGATGAAACACTTCCTTTTCTCTAAGAAGATTAAAATATGTACTGCAGTTTAATCCAGTTCTGTCTCTCTGGCTAGGTTTAGATGGACTAGATGAATAACTTTTTCATTTGTTACAAAGGACAGAAATTATTTGAAAGTCAATGAACTTTTGGAGTGTATCAATAAATATACAGAGACTATTAACAGTTCATTTTAACTTATACTCAACATTTGAATCCCCTCTAGTAATTGTGTTGGAATCTAAAGCCAAAGACTTGGTTTGTTTCTATTTAGTCTGGAGAGCATAGAAAGGGATTGGATGATCAGCACAAAGGCAGAATGAGGATGGGACAAGGGTAGGACTGGGCTAGGGCGCGGTAAGGGGTGGGGCAATGCCCTGGACAAGACTAGGCTAAGAGAGAGAAATGGGACAGAGAAAGAGAGAGAGAGATAGAGGGGAGGGGATACATGGATTCATAGATATTTAGATAGAATATTAAATCCTTACTATGACTCAGGCACTCTGTTAAATGCTAGAAATACAAATACAAGAAATCAAAATAGTCCCTGCTATCAAGAAACTTACAGTCTAATGTGGGGGGGTGGGGCAGGGAATAACAACAACATATAAAGGGGACAGCGGGTGGATGCTTTACATTAGGTGCTATGGTAGATGGGAACTGGTAGTCCTGGTTGCCAGTGAGATAAGGTGAAAATTATGTGTCAGAGTAAGGAGATGCAGGGCAGATTTTAAGGTTCTGTTGGAGATGATGGTCCAACTAGAAATACAGGAGAGCTAAAAGCTATCAGTTACTTAGCCACCATCAAGGCTAGCAAATAAAAAAATGGTAAAGTAGTCCAGTTGTTTTTGAGTTCTGTGGTTTCCTGGATTGTTTTTTTGCCCTTTGTCACACAAATTTCAAAATATTAAAGTATCTTTGCACTTATAATATTTTTTCTCCTTATTCAAACTCTGAAGCATTTGGTTTTAAATTCTCATTCACAATTAGGCAAACACAACTGATACAATTTACTCTTTCACCTCTTTCAAGGAAGTTTTCATTTTTATAGATATAAAAGTCTAAAGCCAAGTGAATTAACTTCAATTATGGAATTTCAAATATTAGCTTACCTGTGGAGAAACATTATGTTTTGTTTTATTGTGTTTGTGCATATAAAGTATCATAGGGTCATGAATTATAAAATTCAAAGGGATATGAGAAACAATCTCATCTAACCCTATCATTTTAACATATGATGACCCTGAAACTCAAATAGTCACTTGCCCAAAGTCACATGGTAGATATGCAGATAATTTTGGATTTGAACTCAGATCTTTTGATTCTAGAGCCAGTGCACTTTATAGTCTACTACTGGGTTCCTGATATTACATTATCTCTAAGGCCTGATCACTTTGAATTGTCCCCAGATTTTTTCATCTTTTCACTTCTTCACTAGGAAGCACTCCATCACATATAATATGGGATATGTGTAAATAATTAGGAAGTTCAGACATACAAGTATGAAATATGTGGAATATTTTTGGATAGTAGCTCAGTCTAGACACCATGCCTAGGATAGATAAGGAGGCAAAGAAGTGGGAATAACAACAAAATGACTGGATGCTCCTGAATATACTATAAAAGTCCCAGATGACTCTTTTCCTGTGTAGAGAGAAAAGACAACAGAGTAAACTTTTATGATGACCTTGACCAACAAACTTATAAACATAAACTTATAAAATGAAAATAACTCAAAGATAGCTTCAATTTCTCAAAAAATCCCCACAAACCCATATATATGCTAAAAGAAAATAGAATTTCAAGAAGAAATGATTAATTTTTTGTTTCTTTGTTTAAAAGCATGTTACAAAAGAATAGGAGGTATGCAATAGGCTTGGGAAAAGAATCAAAAGTTTAATATGAAGTATAAAGCTTGATCATAATATTAATTTCCTTAAAATTAGGATAAATCAAATAGAAGTCAACCCTGGAGACAAACAGTAATCATTAAAGTCAAGAAATTGAGAAAATAGAGAAAAAAGGATGATATTTCATTTCAAAAACATCTAACTTGCATAGGTAGGTGGTGCATTGGATAAAGCCCTGACCCTGGATTCAGGAGGACCTGAATTCAAATCCGGCCTCAGACACTTGACACATACCAGCCGTGTGACCCTGGGCAAGTCACTTAACCCCCATAGCCCGGCCAAAACCAACAAACAAGCAAACAAAAACAACAAAAACATAGATATCATATTTCTAGATATCATTAAAATTTTGTCCAGATATATTAGAACAAGAAAAATACTGTGTGTATAAAAAGAATCCCCAAAATATCTTTTGGAAAAAAAACAACACCTAAAACTCTCAGGAAAATCACTACAAGATCAAATACTTCCTTCTTCCTTCACAAACCTGCCCCCCCCCAAAACCCAATAACAAAAAACAAACAAAAACAACCCTAAAAACAGAAAGAAAAAAAACAAATATTTAGGAACCACATTCAGTATCACATGAGAGTTAAAAGTTATACATATATATGTGTGTGTGTCTCTGTGTGTGTGTATACACATACATATACATTATAAAATATACATATTACACATATACATATACATTATAAAAGTGTAGATAAAATTAAATTATATCTCCCAAAAGGCAAAAGATAAATATCTATATAACCAAAAATAATTCACCCAGTAATAAAAGGAATATAATCCAATACAGGAAAAACATAACCAGTAAAATGGAGGACTTTCAAACATTTTTGATGGCAAAAAATAACTAGAACTAAAAATTATTTTAAATATAATTCCTGTAGAATAAAAAGGTAAATAGAAGTAAACAATATTAGGATACTTTATAAAGATCCATTGTTCAAATTATTAATGAAGGGGGAATGACAAAAGTGTCTTTTTATAATTCTTATGCTATAATGAGTCATTGAGTTATTCAAATGCAATAGAAAACATAAATAGTTTTTCAATGTTTGAAGTTGCTAAAAGAATAACAAAGCAAGTGGATATGAGATAGATATACTAGAGGGGAAAATTGTAGGAAATATAAGGGAAATTATCCAACATAATCAATGTGCCCAATTAGAAATATATATAAACATGAAAGGAGTTTGAGAGAGGCATCATTTGACTTCCACTTTCATTTAGCTGGTTTAAAAAAAGCAAAACAAATACACTGATTTTTAAAATCAGTAATATAATCAAATAAACAGGAATACACATAGGCACAAGAAGAATGGAAAGAATAATATAACTTGGAGTGTACAGTCAGAGATAGATTAGCAAGTAATAAGTAAAGCAAACACTAATCTTGAAGAAGAGATAATGAAGAGGTACTTAAAAGCAAAGAAAGGGTAAGGAGCTATAAGGATGAAACCAAGCATATAGATAAGGGGAAAAAAAAGTATGAGGAAATAGAGTGAAGGGAAATAATTAAATATCCTACCTTTGAATGTGAATGAGATGAATTTACTCTTAAAACAAAACAGGATAGCAAAATAAATTAAAAAGCAAAAGCAAATAATGTGTTTTTTACAGAAAAAAAAACTTGAAACAGACTCTCACAGAGTTAATAAAAAGGGATTGAGGCAAAAAATGTATTATGCTTCAGTTGAACAGAAAAGAATAGGGATCACAATGATGATTTTAGATAAGGCAATAACAAAATATAGATAATAAAATGATACTAAATATGAAAATACATTCTATTAAAAGGTAACAAAAATAAATTATTCCAATACTTAACATACATGGACTGAATAGCACAAAACCCAAATAGTTAAAGAAAAACAAATAAATGGATGAATAAATAAATGAATGAATGAATGAATGAAGAAATGAGTGAATAAATAAATGAAAAAATAAACAAATTAAGCAAATAAATAGGTAGTTAAATAAATAAATAAATGGGTAGTGAATTAATTAATTAATTGATTAAGGTAGAAATAAATAATCTAATTTTAATCCTAGGGAATTTATTTGTCCCTATATTCAGCCACTGATAAATGTAACACACAGCAAGACAAAACATGACCAAGAAATAAGATAAAGGTGTGAAATTATGAAAACAAAATAACCATATTGGTGCATTAGAGAGGAATATTTTAGGATGGAGAGATTGTAGGGGTGTTAGACTATTTCAGGAAGAGGACAGATAAGTAAATTAGACAAGTGATTAAAAAAAAAGTAAAACAAAACAAAACAACCTTAAAACCCACAAATAAACACCAAAATAAAAATCTAGAAAATTTAAGAATATGTATGCAATATTGAAAAAAAACAAGTAAAATATTTAATTAAACTAGAGATTGTTTCAAAATAATAAAATATATGAACCATTTCCTAATTTGATTAAAAAACACACAAAAAATTATCACTATCAACAATGGAATAGAATTCAGAAGAAATGAAGTTAAAAGAAGGGATTTCATAGAAATTATTACCTAGATATCTGTCAATAAATCCCACAACTAAAGTGTAATAAATGAATATTTATCCAAATATAAAATATCCAAAACAACTGAACAAAAATTGAGTATTAAATTATATATACATATATATATGAAAAAATTGAATAAGCTATAAATGAACTCCCAAAGGTATTTGAGGACAAGAACATGTGAATTCATATGTGATGTATATGAACATTTTAGAGAACAATTAATTCAAATATTATATAAACTTTATGCAAAATTAGCAAGGGAAGGGCCTAATAAATTCCTTCTTAACACAACATGATAGTGATATATAAATCAGTGGGAATCAAAATAGAAAATAAAAAAGAATTGTAGGGGGTGGCTAGGTGGCGCAGTGGATAAAGCACCGGCCCTGGATTCAGGAGTACCTGAGTTCAAATCTGACCTCAGACACTTAACACTTACTAGCTGTGTGACCCTGGGAAAGTCACTTAACCCCCATTGCCCCACACAAAAAAATTGTAGATCAATATCCAAAATGAATGTTCCTGCAAAAATATTATATAAAATATTAGCAAAGAGCCTAAAACAATACATCACAAACATTATAGTCTATAGCCAGGTTGGACTTATATCATGAATATAGAAGTAGTTGAATATTAGGAAAAGCTGTAGGGGAGCAGAGCTAAGATGGCAGAGGAAAGGCAGTGACTTCTCTGACTTCTCCCCAAAACTTCTCCAAATACCTTCAAAAAATGCCATGGGACAATTGTTGGAGCAGCAGAATTCAAAAAAGGAAAGGCTGAATTAATTTTCCATCCATAGACAGCTTAGAAGGTCAGCAGGAAAGGTCTGTTGTACCAGGTGAGAGTGTAGTGCACTGAAGGGACCCAGCCCCAGCCTTGGGAGCCTCTGACTCAACTGTGGCAGCAACTGCTTCTGGAACACAGCCAATAGATGGAGAGAGGAGCTTGGAGTGCATTGCAGACCCAGCCTGGAACAGACAGCCCTTCCAGGGCCTTGGAGTCTTCAGCACCAGCAGCTTCTTCTGAGGCTTGACTCATGGACTGATGAGGGGGGTTGGCAATTGACTGGGGTGAAGTGGCTGTGGCCTCTGCTGGAGTTGCGATGAAGTGCCCAGGTTCTGATCCAGTGGACAGACTCTAGTAGTGGTGGCCCAGTGGGGGAGGGGCACAGACATGCCAAGTTTCTGACCATAGAGAACCAGATTTCAATCAGACTTCTGCTTCTGGGCTGAGATGAGTAGGCAAACAAAGCAGCAGCCTATAAAAAGCTTTGTTAGGGGGTGAGGTAGACCAGAATATACCCTGAAAAGAAGATGGTAACAAAGTCAACACTCCAAAATCCAAAATTTCCAAGAAAAATATTAATTGGTCCCAGGCCATGGAAGCACTCAAAGGGGACTTTGAAGAGAAAGTAAAAGAGATAGAAGGAATATTTAGAGAGGTGGAGGAAAGAATGGAAAGAGAAATTAGAGCAATGCAGGAGAGTCATGAGAAAAAAATCAATACCTTGAAAAGCCAAATGGGAAAGGAGATACAAAAGCTTTCTGAAGAAAATAATTGCCTAAGAATTAGGATTGAACAAATGGAATCTAGTGACTATGAGAAACCAAGATACAGTAAAGCAAATCCAAATGAATGAAAAAATAGAGGGCAATGTGAAATATCTCCTTGGAAAAACAGCTGACCCAGAAAATAGATCCAGGAGTGATAATTTGAAAATCATTGTAATACCCGAAAACCATGACCAAAATATGAGTTTAGACATCATCTTACAAGAAATTTTCAGGGAAAATTGCCCTGATATTCTGGAAGCAGAAGGTAAAATAGAAATTGAAAGAATCCACTGATATCTCCTGAAAGAGATCCCAAAAGGAAAACTTCCAGGAATATTATATCCAAATTCCAAAGATCCCACATCATGAAGAAAATATTGCAAGCAGCTAAAAAAAGGAATTCAAATACTGTGGAGCTTCAGTCAGGATAACACAAGATCTAGCAGCTTCTCCATGAAATGACCAGAAGGTATGGAATATGATATTCCAGAGGGCAAAGGAACTGGGACTACAGCCAAGATTCACCTACCCAGCAAAAGGGAGTATAATCTTTCAGGGGAAAAAATGGGACTCTAATGAAAAAGGGGCCTTTCTGGCATTTGTTATGAAAAGACCTCAACTAAATGGAAAATTTGACTTTCAAATACAAAGACCCTAGAGGAGTATAAAAAGGTAAACAGGAAAAAGAAATCATGAGGGATATTAAAAGATCAAACTGTTTACATTCCTACAAGGGAAGATAATACTTCTAATTCATAAGAACTTTCTCAGTATTAGGGCAGCTGAAAGTAATATACTTAGAGGGCACAGGTGTTAATTGAATATGAAAGGATGATATCTGTAAAGCATTTATTTTTTGTTTATCCTTTTTTTTTTTTGTGGGGCAGGCAGGGTGGGGTGGCTTATGTCCAGGGCAGGATTTGGGCTTGGGGTTTTCTAGGTCTAAGACTGGTGCTTTGTCCACTGTGTGACCTAGCTGATCCATGATAACAGCTTGAAAATAAAGTTAAGGGGTAAGAGGAATACACTAGAAGAAAGGGAAAGGGAGAGGTGGATTGGGGAAAAGAAGATCACATAAAATAGACAATAAAAAGCTTATAGAGTAGAGGGGAAGATGGGGAAAGACTGGGGGAGTGAGTGAACCTTACTCTCATCAGAATTGGCTCAAAGAAGAAATAACATACACACTCAAGTGGGTATAGTAATATCTTTTGTCCTGATGGAAAATGGGAGAAAGGAGATGGTGGGGGGAGGTGAAGAAAGGAAGGACAAATTGGGGGAGGGGGCAGTACAAAACACAATACTTTCCATGAGAGATAGGGTGTAGGAAGATAGGAAATACAGTAAATATTAAGGGGAGGGAATAAGATGGAGGGTAATACAGTTAACACTAGTAACTGTGAAAGAAATGATGAGCAGGATGCTATCAGAAGGACAAAATACAAATCATCAACAGAGGAAGAACTGATGGTATCTAAATACAGATTGAAGTATACTTTTATTTGTTAGCTCATCTTTCTCAAGTTATTTTGTCTATTTTCTTTCACAACCTGAATAATGTTAAGATGTTTTATATAACCACACATCTATGACATATTGAATTGCTTGATTTCATAGGGAGGATTGAGGAGGGAGGGAGGAAGAAAATTTAGAATTCAAAGTTTAAAAAAAAATCAATGTGAAAAAAAGTTTTGTTTTCTTTTTTAACATGTAACTTGGGGAAAATTCTAAATAAAATGAAAAATTAAAAAAAAAAACACCTAAATTTAACTCACAGTAGTTTGGTCTCCCTATTAAAAGCGGTAAAAGAGGTAGAACATTTATTCTGTTCTTTGAAAATAAAGGAGCCCAAGTACATGTGAAGAAATCTAAGCTATGTCTTGTTGGATAGTGGAAGAATGAGAAAGAGAACCAAGGGAAACACTATTAAATCATAGAAGTTATGAATACATTTCAACCTCTCTCAGAGAGGTTATATTAACTCTATGGTGAGGAAGCATACTGCCATGTTCCATGGAATGATGAGGAGGACTTTTAATTTTGCTTAAGGAAAGAGAAAATCTAGTTATAAACACAAGAACAAAAGCTGAATATTGCTTTTTCATCATTTCCTGATGAGGGCTGTACTGGTCAATCATTTCTTAGCAAACATTTATTCTTTACCAACAGCCAATAATTTTCCTAGCACTAGGATTACCAAAAAAGGCAAAAAAAAAACCCCACCAAATGGTTCTTGGTGAGATAGCATGTAAATAATTTGGGGTACAAATGGGATACACAGAGAAGAAGGAAGGTGTTGTTAGAGGGAGAGGCATCGTTATCAACTGAGGGGGCTGGAAAAGGCTTGGAGCAGAAGCTGTACTTTGAATTGAGTTTTGAAGTAAGGAAATCAAGATGCAGAAGGTAGGAGCCAGCATATTGCAGGTATGGGGGCAGCCTTTACAAAGGCATAGAGGTGGAAGATAGAGTTTCATAATCAAGGAACTGTCAGGATGGTAGTGCAGCTGTATTATAGAAAACTTGAAGGGGAATAAAGTCTAAGAAGATTGTAGGGGTAGGAAGTCATCAGGTAATACTGAATTTTAAATTTCAAAAAGAGGAGTTTATAGAGATAAACTGGTTTGGCCATATTTGAATGGGTGCTAAGGATTTTCCATATTACTAGAGCATGTTTTCTTGTCAGGAAACATCAATTCTGATATAATCCATCAAGTTGTGGAGTATGGGAATTCAGAGCAAGAAAAGGAAGACCTCAGATTCACAAGTCATATTTCTGTCAATAATAAAGAATAAAGGGAAGGCCTTTAGCAAAGAAAATAGGATATGGGTCTTAAACTGCTGATTATGATGTATTGTCAGGCAACAGCATTTGTATTTCTGGACCATTGGTTAAGATATTGGAATATCAGACTCTTGGTCAGAGATGGATGGATTCTAATTAGAGTTGGGAAGAATATATTTGCTATCAGATTTGTAGTTTTGATCAGGAATGTTAAAGTGAGAATGAGGGGAGGGTGAAGAAAATTGGTCACACAAAATAATTAAGGTCTATTGTTCTGAGATAGGTCTGACTTAGGTTGTTCTAGTGGTTCAGGTTCAGGATTAGAACAAAATAAGACATGCATAGAAAACCAAACAATGAACATGATAAAAATTATTTAATAATGGTGTGGGAATGATATTCAGAAAGGGCACAGTACAGTATCTATTTCAGAGCAGCACCCCTGTTTTTAAATGGGCAGGGAAACATAGATGGTAAGAATCTTGTATCAGTTTTGATGAGTGTTCAATTACTCATGTACTGGGCTTAGGAAACCTGGGAAGATATAACAAAAATTTCAGCCTGAATCATATGGACCAATCGTATATTAATCAGGATCTCATCTAGCTTATGGGACAGGGATCTTTTTAAAAATAATATTTAGTTTTTTCCCAATTAAATGTTAAGATATTTTTACATTCATTTAAAAAATTTGAGATCTAAATTTTCTCCATCCTCCTTACCCCTTCTCTAAGACGGTAAGCAATTTGATATAGGTTTTATATGTGCAATCAAGTAAAATATATTTTCATATTAGTCATGTTGTAAAAGAAGAAACAGACCAAAAGAAAAAAAATGACAAAAATAAAGTGAAAATTATGTTTCCATCTGCATACAGACTCTAGAAGTTCTTTCTTGAGATGTGGATAGCATTTTCATCATGAGTGCTTTGAAATTGTGTGAGAAGGATCTAAGATGTTGTTACTATCTAAATTGATCCTACCATAGAGATTCCATAGGACATAGGAGTAAATTGGACAGAGGGAATGGAATGAGAGTGATGATATCCAGTAATTTACAGGACAGAGTATGAAGGAAAAAAAAGGCAGTGATAACTTTCATGACCTCACATATTTATTCACAAATGCAGAACATATGGGTAATAAAGCAAAGTAGAGATTGCATGACCAGGGTGCAAAAATGACCACAAATGAAAAGATGGGAATTTTTGGGCTGTGACTATAATACAGCAGTATATTATAAGTTATTAAAAAGGAAAATATTAATTAAAATGGGATAATGGAATAGTGTATATCAATAAGTTGCATTCCCATGCGAGATAACAAAAACTAAGATGAATAGAGACCATGCTTGGGGCAACTAGGTGGTGCAGTGAATAGAGCCCTGGCCCTGGAGTCAGGAGAACCTGAGTTCAAATCCAGCCTAAGACACTTGACACTAACTAGCTGGGTGACCCTGGGCAAGTCACTTAACCCCAATCACCACACACACACACACACACACACACACACACACACACACACACACACACACACACACAGACCATGCTTTAGAGGATTTAGGTGAATAAAAATTAGGAAGAAAGTGAAGGATAATCTTAATGGGTGTGTGTCTTTCCACCCATCAATCTGCAAGTAGGGAGTAAAAAATGATTATGAGCCAGACATTGAGAATACAAAGAAAAAGAAGACACAGTCCTTTCCCTTTAGAAGATATAATTCTAGGTGGAGACAGTGTAGATTTATTACAGCATATAAGATAAATATAATGTATATGGAAGGCAAC
The DNA here is from genome assembly GCF_019393635.1 of Dromiciops gliroides. Taxonomy (NCBI): domain Eukaryota; kingdom Metazoa; phylum Chordata; class Mammalia; order Microbiotheria; family Microbiotheriidae; genus Dromiciops; species Dromiciops gliroides. Next base: position 612,203,115 of record NC_057862.1, read on the forward strand.
CTCAATGGGGAGGAAACTATCACATGATCAAACTGAGAAAGATCTCCTGGAAAATCTGGCATTTGGACTGGATCTTATAGAAATCCAGTTTCATTCATTCGTAATTTAATTCATTATGAATGAGCTGAATGAATTAAAGGCTGTGACGACAAACATTCAATCATGGGAAATAGCCCATGTGAAATCATAGCAATGAAAGATGGAAGGAGTGTGAGAATAGCAAGAACACCACTATGGCTGCATCATAGAGTGCCTGTAAGAAAGCACAATCAAAGAAGACAATGCTTAGGAGAAGGCCAAATAGTAAAGAGCTTTAACTGCCAAAAATGTATATTAAATCTTGGGGAAGTAAAGACATGTATTGAATAAATGGATGACATAGTCAGATCTATGCTTTAGATGAAAAACTTTGGCAGCCACATGGAAGGTAGATTGGGTTAGGAAGAAATGAGAGCAATTAGTTTAATAACACAATAATATGGGATAGAGGAGAGGAGTTTCCTATGCCACTAGGGCCTTGGATATGTGAATAAATAAACAGGGACCCGAGTGAGATAGGTTGTGAAAAATAATAATTACAAAATTTCAAGTGACTAGATATATGAGAAAAAGAGAAAGTGGGTGAAATAATGACCAGAGGTAAAGTGGTACTCTCAGTAGCAATAGCAAAGTTCAGTAATGTTGTTGTTGAACCATTTTTTAGTTGTATCTGACTCTTCATGAACTCATTTCCAGGTTTTCTTGGTAAAGATACTGAAGTGGTTTGCCATTTCCTTCTCCAGCTCATTTTATAGATGAGTAAGCTGAAACAAATGGGATTAAGTGACTTGCCCAGGGTCACTGAGCAAATAATTGTCTGAGGCTAGATTAGAACTTAGGAAGATAATCTTCCTGATTACAACCACTGTACCAACTAGTTGTAAAGTTCAGTAATAGTTGTGTGTGTGTGTGTGTGTGTGTTTTTTTGGGGGGGGGCGCGTTATAATGTGTTCTGTTTTGTACACGATCAGTTGATATGCCTCTGAAACATCCAGTTCAAACTTCCTAACAAGCAATTGGTCAGGCAAGACTGATGCCCAGGAGATAGGCAAAGACTGGACAAATATATGCATAGACAGCACAATTAAATGGGAGCTGATGTGGTCACCAAGTGGGAGAGTATACAGCAAAAAGAGATCATCTCAGAAAAAAGTACCTACACTTACATTGCAGGATGGGGATGAAGATCCATTAAACAACAAAAAAAGTGGAAAAGGAGAAAGCAGATAAGGAGGAGGAGAACCAAGAGAGGGCAGAATCACAAAAACCTAGGAAGGGAGAGAGGGAATAAAGGAGAAAATTATTAAGAGTACCAAATCGTATAGAAAGCATAAGAAAGATAAGGATCAAAAAGAAGCCAATAGATTGAGCAATTAAGAGATAACTGCCATATTTAGAGTGTCTTCATTTGAATGATGATGTAGAAAGGGAAGATTAGGAGGGGTTTTAGTGAGAGGAAGTGTTAGGAAGAGAGTGAGAGGAGAGGAAGCAAAGACATTTAATATACACCCATATTTTTTTTGTTCCCAATGCAACTATTCCTGGATGTATGTATTAAATGACTAGTTCTAAAAGTACATCAGAAAATTACCATAGGAAAAGGATGGAGAATCACAGAATCTGAGATTTGGAAAGGACCTCAGATAGCATCTAGTCCAGCCCATAGACTTATTGCTTGCAAAGGCCCTCTCACCCCAATCTTCTTTCATCCTCTGCCTTTGCAGTCACAGCCTCATCAATTGTCCTACTTCATTGTATTTTATAGAATCCATTAGCCATGGTTATGACATTAACTTTTTCACAGTGTTAATAGATTTCATCAAGACATTTTGAAAAATTGTCTCATAATATTATTTGAACAAGAAAGAAATGCATTAGCTAGATTATAATACAATTCAGTAGATTCAAAACTGGTTGAATGATTTCAAACAAAGAGCATTGATTAGTGGACTGAGGTCAATTTGGGAAGATTGACACTAATGAAACACACAGGGCTCTTCTGTCCTTGGATCTATTCTGTTCAACATTTTTATCAATGGCTTTGATAAAGGGTATAAAGGGCATTCTCTTCATATTTATAGATGAGAAGAATTTGGGAGCCAAGTGTTGGATGACAAAATTGGGATTAAGAAATATTTTGACCACCTAGAATGATGGGTTGAATCTAATGAGGATGAAATTTGTTGTTGATTAATTAAAAACCCTTAAAATTCTTGTATTCAAAATATCAAATGCAAAAATACAGGATGGGGAAGATATATGCATAGAAAATAGTTCATATGAAAAGGACATCTTCCCCTTTAGACTATGAGTTTCATGATAAAAGGGTTTATGTCTTCATTTCATTGCATTCCCACAGCTTAACACAGTGCCTGGCACATCATAGGTGCTAAATAGGTGTTTTATTGACTGACTGATACAGTTGGATGCTTTAGTGCAACAAAAACTCAGTAAGAATCAACACTATGAAGAAGCAACCAAGAATTCTAATAAGACCTTACATGGTATTGAGAGGTATGCTCTTCGGAATGAGAGAAGGGACATTGATATAGTAGTCTTCCCTATTCAGGCCATTATTGGAATTGTGTATTTGGTTCTGTCTGCCACATTTCAGGAAGGAGGAATACATAAAAGAGAAAAACTAGGGTGATAAATAGGATGACTGCAGGGAAAAGCCAGTGTGTGATGTGTGTGCTTCTGAAGGGGGCAGAAATGCTGTTGAACAGGAAACTGAAACAAACAAGCTATGTCCTGGGCTTTGCTTTCATCTCTACCTATTTCTTCCATATTCTCACCCACATGAGAAAACTGAAGAAATAGTTTAAAAATAGAAAAGCCTAAAACCTCATAGATATTTGGTGATAATTGAGCTAACCATTACTACCAGAATTGACATTTATTCATTAAACCATATTAATAGTGCAGGTGGAAGGCACAATGGATAAATTGCCAGCCCCGGACTCAGAAAACCTAATCTTCCTGAATTCAAATTTGGCCTCAGACACATACTAGCTTGTGACCCTCGGCAAGTCATTTAACCCTTTTCTCCTCAGTTTCCTCATCTTTAAAATGAGCTGTGGAAGGAAATGGCAAACCATTCCAGTATCTTGCCAAGAAAACTCCAAATAGGGTTACAGAGAGTTATATACAACTGAAATGACTGAAGAACAACAGTATTAGTAGCAGCCATAATAATAATAGCTAGCATTTCTTTAGAACTTTTCCTGATTGTAAAGCACTTGAGGACGATTCTATTTGATTTTCGTAGCCATTCTGTGATTGCAGGGATTATAATCTGCATTTTATAGATGCAAAAACTGAGATTGAAGGAGATTCAATGACTGTCTAGGTATACAAATATACTGTGTCTGAGGGAGATGTTAAACTTTCTGATTATAAATCCAGCATTCCATTCATAACGACATGCAAATGATTCTATTTTGAGGTTTGTAGGATACTCACTATTCCCTAGGCTTGAGTGTCTCATCTAAAATATAAAATCATAATAATAGCTAATAATAACTGCCATTTACAAAGTTCAGTAAGGTTTGCAAAGTACCGAAAATATTATCTCGGGGAAGCTAGGGGGCGCAGTGGATAGAGCACTGGCCCTGGATTCAGGAGTACCTGAGTTCAAATCCAGTCTCAGATACTTAACACTTACTAGCTGTGTGACCCTGGACAAGTCACTTAACCCCCATTGCCCCCCCCAAAAAAATACCAAAAAAATATTATCTCAATGGGACTATTCTATATCTAAACTCTTATCACTCAATAATTGTTGGTCATAGAAAAACTTACTTTTGCTTTTTAATTCAGAATAAAAAAATAAATACAGAATCCCAAGAAATTTCCATGTTACAAAATGTATGTTAAATAGTGGAGTATTTAATATTTGAATAACATTTTTAAAAAGTTTGTAAAGCCCTTTTGTCACAATAAGCTTGTGAATTATATAGTGAGGTATTATTATTCCATTATACCAATGAAGAAATTCAAGCAACAAATTGGTATATAACTTGTCCTTGCTTACTAGCTAATGATGTCATAGGTTGAAATCAAACTTAGTACTCAGGACTCTAGCCTAGCACTTTCTTTATTGAACCACATTTTATCATAAGGGAAATTGTTCACAGAACAGTAGTTGGTACAACAAAGTGATGTCCCTAGATTTTGGGAGAGTAATAAATGTGCAGAATGGTGGGCAATAATCCCAATTATAAGAATGTTATGTCATGTAAAAGCCTCTGACACAGGGGTTGCAATTCCAAGGGCGCCTTGACCTTGTCCTTAAAATTGATTTTCTACTAAAAAAGAGAGTTGTGTACCTCTATGTGTATCAATATTTGAAGAAAGCAATGCCTCTAAAACTACTGAGTAATGTTTGATATCTTCTAACATAGTACAACATTCCAGGTCGTTAGCTACCACTACCTATGTTGTGTAATCTATAATTAATTTGGAACACAGTATATAATTGCTGCTAAATTCTACACACATTGTTTTCATTCCTGACTATCCAACCCCCAATCCCATATGAACCCCCCCTCTCTCCATCCTACCTATGAAATTCCTTTAAGTTTCAGGTAAAATGTTATCTGCTTCCCATCTTTTTCACACACCTTCCCATAAATCCATCTAGCTTTTAGATTTCCCTTGTTTTAACCTCCATTTAACTTTATGTCTATGTATTGTTTTCAGACCTTTCCCTTACCTTAAGGATCTCACACTTTTTTCTTTCTATCCTACAATGTCCTCTATACAACAGATTTATTTCTCTTTGTATTCTCCTCAAGGTCTAGCATAATAACCCACACATTTGATACTCAATTGATACTAAAATTGATATCATACCTAATTGATAATTTGATATGTAATTGATACTATGAATATTACTTGTTAAATGACTGAATAGAGTACTAGACTATTATAGGGATACCTAAACATATGAAGATTCTTTAATGGGGGAACTCCTTATAGGGAAAATTCTACTTTCTGCATCCCAATAAATCTGTGATTCAGGAAATAAGTCTGAAGGAGATATGTGAGCCTTATAGAGATTAAATGATTGTCCTAGAGTCACACAGTTTTTAAGTGATAGAGATGAAATGTTATATGTGGGTGTTTCTGATTCCAAGCCCAACACAATCTTTCCTATACTACCTTAAACACTATCACATGTATTGTTTTTAAGGTTCCTTTTTATAAAATGAAAAATACTCTCTAAATCATAGATCCCTTTGCAGTGCACTTTCTATTTCTCCTGTGGTAACTATGATTGTATCGTATTCTATGTATTTTCCCCTGAGGTTGAACCATATCCACAATACAGTGCCCTTGTATGTACTCACTTGAGAAGTATGGATTTTATACCTGCTTTCCTGGACTGACATCTCCTAGATAAAAAGGCAGCCCTATCTCCCTCTACCACATGAAGGCACAAATGCTACAGCTGGGTGACTCACCATAAGAGAGGAGTATTTGCTTTTTGGGTTTGTTGGCACCGAGGCCTAAAAGATAACTAAAAACAGGAAACACAGTTGCATAACAGAAGAGGAAAAATGTAATTAATGCAGTAATTTGGGAAATATAGAATAACCAAACTTTTTTTAATATTCTTAAATAATTGTTACAGTGCTTCTGTTTGATTTAGTAGGAAAATAGTCTCTATGTTTAAGGGTTTTTTACTTTAAATTTCAGGTTCTGTTGGTCCTCTGAGAGCTCCAAGTAAGTACCAGCCAGTAAACTTTGTTTGGTTAACAGCTTAGCACCAAACACTTTACAGAAGAGAAGTAGAATGATGCTATGGAAATAATCCAGAAGTACAAATTCAAATCCTAGATCTTTAGTGGCAGCCAGGAGGCACAGTGGTTAGGGCACGAGGGCTGTGGTCAGAAAGATCTTTTTTTTTTTTTTTTTTTGCAGGGCAATGGGGGTTGAGTGATTTGCCCAGGGTCACACAGCTAGTAAGCTTCAAGTGCCTGAGACTGGGTTTGAACTCAGGTCCTCCTGAATTCAGGGCCAGTGCTTTATCCATTATGCCACTTAGCGGCCCCCCAGTCATAAAGATCTTAATTCAAATCTGGACTTAAACACGAGTTTATGAACCTGGGCAAGTCATTTAACCAGTCTAGCTCCAAACTAGGTTGCTGTGAGGATTAAATGAAATAACATTTGTAAAGTGCTTAACATATATGTGTATATATGTATATTTATATGTCAGGTACCTGACTTACAATAGGTTCTACTATTTAGTTCATCATCTCTAATCTTATTACCATGTTGCTAATTCAAGACTTGATTGACACTATCTCCCAGAGCGTCCTCTTTTTTCTGAAGGACTATAGAATAGAGTACCAGAGTCCTCCCAGTGTTTCTATTTATAGAAAAAGAAATTGCACTTTAGATTCACTGCACTCTGCAATTGCTGCCCTGCCTGATTTTTTTTCACCTACACAGAAAAAGATGTCCCTGTGCTTTCTGAGGCCTCCCCATTTTCTTGCCTCTTTTTGTGTGTGCCCCTTCCCATTAGATTGTAAACTCCTCAAGGACAGGCATTACCTTTAATTTTATTATTAATTGTATCCTTGGAGTTTAGCACAGTGTCTGGCACTTAATAGGTGCTTAATGGATGTTTATTGGATTAGATTCTGTGTGCCAGACACTGTGCTAAGGGCATAGGACACAAATACAAATAAAAACAAAAACAACCCTTGCCTCTAAAGGGATTACAATCTAACAGGGGAAGACAAAATACAAAAGGAAAGCTGAAAAATGGAGAAAGGATTTGGGGGAGGGAAAAGTTGAAGAGCTTGTTGACTAGTTCCAAAGAAATTATGGGAAATTGGGAGAAAATCTATTCTAAGCCCCGATTTTAAGTCTAGCCCTGGAGCCAATGGCCCTGCACTCTGGGCAAAGGCAAAAGAGATAGACAACCCTTTGACCCAGCAATACCACTTTTGGGTCTTTTCCCCAGAGATCATAAAAAGGGGAAAAGGACCCATGTGTAAAAAAAAATATTTATAGCTGCTCTTTTTGTGGTGGCAAGGAATTGGAAATGGAGGGGCTGCGCATCAATTAGGGAATGGCTGAACAAGTTGTGGTATATGAATGTAATGGAATTCTATTGTGCTGTAAGAAAGGATGAGCAGGAGGAGTTCAGAGAAACTCGGAAGGACTTGCATGAACTGATGATGAGTGAGATGAGGAGAATCAGAAGAACATTGTACGTAGTATCATCAACATTATGTGTTGATCAACTGTAATAGACTAGATTCTTCTCAGCAATACAACAGTACAAGGGAGTTCCAAAGGGCTCATGATGGAAAAAGCTCTCCAAATCCATTAAAAAAGAACTGTGGAATAAGGATGCTGATTGAATCATACTATTTTTTTTGTTTGTTTTGGGTGCTATTGTTTTTCTTTTTTTAGGTTTTTCCTTTTTGCTCTGATTCTTCTCTTACAACATTACTAATGTAGAGATATGTTTAATGTTATTATATATATATATATGTATGTATATATGTATATATGTGTGTATATATAACCTATATCAGATTATCTGCTGTCTGGGGGGGAGGGAGAAAAATTTGATATTTGAAATCTTATAAAAACAAATGTTGAAAACTATCTCTACATGTAACTGGAAAATATTAAAATACTTTTATTTAAAAAAAGAGATAGACAAACATCTAATAATATCTTAATCTCCGTGTTAAAATTATATCTTGTTCTGGTGTCCCTGACCATCACCACTTCTCTGACTATATCTAGTTACATTATATTAAATCTCTATCTAGTAGTGTTATAAGTAGCCAGTATAAAGTAACAATAGCAGGAAATAAGATTGAAAAGGGAACAGAGGATGCAGCTAGGTGGCACAATGTATAGAGCACTGGCCCTGGATTCAGGAGGACCTGAGTTCAAATCCGGCCTCAGACACATGACACTTTCTAGCTGTGTGACCCTGGGCAAGTCATTTAACGCTCACTTCTCTGCAAAAAAAAAAGCAACCTAGACGTCAGGTTCAGCTTATCCCATAGATCAAATTATCAGATTATCAAATTTTTCATAAACCAACTAAAAGTCACAATCTGAGACTATGTGCTAAATAAGGTGATCCCAGCTAGGCCTTACTATAAGGGCTTTTTAGTTCTGATAACTGTCCATGGTTTATAATTGTCAGATAAGGTCCTGACATCCATTCAGCCAGCAAAGCACTATTATGTTGCTAACAACATTGAGATGATGTAGCTACGTTAATAAACTAACCCATAAAGTTGCACAGATAAGAGATATTCTTTTCCCAACCAAAACTCTATGAAAATGAGTTCCCTAAACTCCTGCATCCCCCTCTCCAGCACTCTAACATTTCCTAGGGGTCCATGCTGCTCACATGCTCGAAAACCAAATTCTGTGAGGCCATATCCTGTCACCTAGGAGTATAAATGGCTATTAATGGTTAATGGTCCCTGGGTACCAATTCTTTTGATGGTGTTGGTTGATAGGGACTTGAACCCTATTAGTTACTGTACTGTTGATAAAAATTCAAACCTTAATTTCTCTGTTAACCCTTCTTAACTACTCTTGATATGAATTCAAGTCTTACTTTATCTGTTAATCTCTTTTAGCTACTGTTGATTAGAGCTCAGATCTTAGGTTGTCTGTTAAACCCTTTTAGCCTCCTCCATTAATCATTGTCACTTTACTTACTGGATCTTTACCATCCTTCTTACGTTGTTTGCCTTTCTATTTATTATATCATTTGTCCTTGTACCCGCTATGCCTTATTAAGTTGTGATTGAAAAAAACTCCCCACTGCCTTCATGGTCTTTCCAGAAAAGAATTCAAGGAACCACTATTCCTTGTCTTCATTTGACCCAGAAGAATGCTCTTGTAATCACATTAATTTATCCAATTAATAATTCCATAGATTAATTAGCAATTCATCCTGTATATTGTTGTTTTCTTTTGTTGTTGTTGTTTGTCCTTTGTTCTCAAAGAAGACCATGCCATCAGGGTGATGTCATGACTGGCAGTGAATTGGATTTAAGTGAGGTAGGGCTGTGTAAGGTCACCAAACTCACTATCATCTCCAGAGCCATCTTAGTCCAGCAGCAAGATAAAGATCAGGCTAAATGGAGATGGCCTTTAATATAGATTGAGATTAGGAGGGTATGTTCAATAGTTAAGGGAGGGATTATTGGAAGGGTGGGTAAAATAATGATTAAGAGGGAAGGTGAGACAATAAGGAAGCAGAGGTAGAGTAAAAAGAGAGGATGAGAAGGAAGACAATGAGCAAAAATAAGATGGAGCGAAATTCACAAATAGTAATTACATCTTTGAATGTGAATGGGATAAACACATAAAATGGAGATATTAGAATGGATTAAAATTAGATACTACAGTATCTTGTTTACCAGAAACACGTGTAAAAATTAGAGATACACACAGTTAAAATGGAGGGTCGGGGTAGAATTTATTATGTTTCAGCTAATGCAAAAAAAAAAAAAGGTAGGGGTAGCAAATATGGTCTTGGACAAAGCTATGGCTAAAAGTGATTTCATTAAAAGATATAAACAAGGTAGCTACATTTTGATGAAACACATCACAGGCAATAATGCAATATCAGTATTGAACTCATATGCACTAAATAGCAATGCATCTAAATTTTTATAAGAAAATAATACTTTTCAAGGGCAAATAATTGTATATATGTTGTTTATTGGCATGTGATTTATCAAAGTACATGAATGCTAATGTCAATACTCTCTAAATTTACAAGAATAGTTTGACAAGATGATGTGGGATGGAATTCCCAAAAGAATTATGAGACTCAGTGACTCAGTTTGGGTCTTAGGTTTTTCTATTAACCCATTTTTGCCTCCTACATAAAAGAGACCTTTCAGAGGAGGCTAGTAGAGGGCCCAGATAACCTTCAATTAATCTTCTTAATAATCTCATTCAACTTTGTATCATTCACATCACAAGCCACAGTAGCTGAGTGGGAGAAAGGTATGAATGAATTAATTAAAAAAAAAAAAAGCAGATTACTTTTACTCACAGCTTCCAATACTGTATGCTCACATTTTTATTTTAAAAAAATACACACAACAGATTTAGAGAAACTTTCTATGATATATTCCAATACCCTCCACCCCAATAGAACCACCTCCACCAGTGGAGCAAATGTTCTCTGAGAGGAGGGATAATTTGTAAGCTTATTTGTATCCCCAGCACTTACAACAGTTACTGATTTGGAATAAATATCTAATAAATGTTCATTGACTGACAACAGAACAGAGCATAAGAAGTCTCAGTCACATAGAATCAAATTGTTGGGGTTTATCTCTTGCTTTTCTGTTTTAAAGGAGAAGAATGTTGGGATAAATTTGGTACTTATGATATATTTCAGTACCAATCATTACAGAAATATTATGTTTTCATTATGTTGCTCAAAGATTTTTTAGAGTTGAAGAATTCCTGCATTAATCTACTAACTGGGAAACTTCCCACAAAAGTATGGATGAGCCTTCAGTTGGTGGCAATACAACTGAAGAAGTCTGTCAGATTGGGCTTTGGGCCTTTTCTTTGTCATTGCAAGACTACACTTGTTGGACTCATTTTTGTCTGATGTGGAACATTATCTATAAGTACTACTTTCAACAGCTAATAACTTCCAAATTAATTTACTTCTAGCCCAGGAATTCTCAAACTCACTTTCAAACCTAATGTTTCTGGAGGAAAGTTTAAAGAATATTTATTTAGGCATGCCTGGAAATTGGACATGAAAATACAATTTCAACATTCACTGCCCCTCACTCTAATATTTACTTACTAATGTCATCAGACAAGAGAGAGATACTCTTCTGTGATTTGTTGCCAAGTGGAAATGGGTCAAAATCACCAGCCTGTCCATTTTTCTTTAAGAGGTCTAGCTCTTATTTGCACAAAGTAGAGGAAAATTATGTGGAAGGTTAAAACAATTTTCAACCAGGTTCCTTTCCATTTGAGTAAGTAGAGCCCTGGGGATATGTTTAAATCCAAAATGTATGATATGCATTAAGAACTAAAATGGATTAAGGATCAGTTCAGCAGAGTTACACTGAGAGAAACAAATGAAGTATTAAAGGAACAGGAGTTAAAAACAAAGAGATGCTCTCATAAATTGGGAATTTCCCCCTCCTTGGAATAGTCAGGATAAGTTAAAGAACTTCATAGCTACTGACTGAAAGCATCAATTGCGAGATCTTTAATTCTTTTCTTCCATGGGAGCAGAGACTTCCTAACTTAACTCTCCCTGGGAATAAAGTATAGATGAATAAGTAGGTAGTTCTTAAGATAGTACCTCAACTGAAGATTATAGATATGGCACAGAAGACCATTAAAAGAGTTGATTGAAAAAACATTAGCCTTAGGGGCAGCTAGGTGGCACAGTGGATAAAGCACCGGCCCTAGATTCAGGAGGAACTGAGTTCAAATCTGGACTCAGACACTTGACACTTACTAGCTGTGTGACCCTGGGAAAGTCACTCAACCCTCATTGCCCCACCAAAAAAAAAAGAAAAAGAAAAAACCATTAGCCTTTTCTACTAATTACAGCGACCCTTGCCCTCTATCCAATACAGGGTGAATGTGACTGAAAGAGCTTATTAACAGAACTTTATCTGTAGAAAGGAGGAATGTTCTAACCAACACATCCATTATAGAAGTTGAGCAGGGTGTTATATGATCTTAAAAGAGCTAGATAGCTGAAGATCTGCTGGAGTAGAGTTCTAAGACCCAACTGGAAGAAAGTGATATGCCATGTATAGAGGGGAGCATAATAGAACAATGGACAGGAAGAAGAAAACACAGCTAAGACCAGTATTATAAGTCACAAAAAGCGCTTTAATGCCAAAGTTATGAATTACATTGCCATGTGTCATGTTTATTCATATGTGTTTCCTGTATGTTCACAACTCCCCAAATTCACTCTCTCGAAGGTTTTCCAGATGTATGTATGGTCCCAAAAATATCACAATGAATATTATCACTCCCACTGAGGATGTGTGTATTTGTGGGAGAATGAGAGAGAAGCAGAAGGGAAGAAGCATTTATGAAGTGCCTAGTATGTGGCAGGGACTATGGTAATCACTTTATAAATATTCCACTGATCCTCACAACAAGTTTGAGAAATATGTGCTGTTATTATCTTCATTTTCCTGTTGGGGAAACTGAGGCAGATAGAAGTTAAATGACTCGTCCAGGCACACATATCTAGTAAATGTCTGAGGCCAGATTTGAACTCATCTTACTGACTCCAAGTCCAGCATTCTATTTACTATGCCAATCAGCTCTCTTGAAGTATATGGGGGGACTCCTATAACACATTTATGTTTATGATCAATTGTATCATATGGACAACTAGTCGGATTAGTCATTGATAGGGGCTAGTGAGTTTCATATGGAGAGAATTTTGACCTACAACATACTTAGAAACTGGAATACCTTTCTTTAGACTCATAGATGTGTGTGTATCTATGTGTATCTGTGTGTATGAATGTCTGTAATATGTTACATTAATGAAATAGAGAAAGGTTATAATTTTGAGACTAATGTGCATATATTTATGTATATATGTGTGTTTGCATGCATATATGTATATATATGCATATTTATATGTGAACACATTCACTTTCTGCTCTTACATGTTGCAATAAAACCAAGAATAACTTTAAAATGAGTTTCCAGATGACCTATTTCTTTCCACATGGTCAACTCAAGTTAGCAAAATTTATGTTAACTTTTAACCTATATAGTAAAGAAAGAAACAAAAAAATTCCTATCTTTAATTCAAAATTAGTTGGAAAGTTCAGAGTGAATTAATCCCATCTTTCTGCTTGTAGGGGAAAAACATCCCTGCCAAATATGGTACATGAATATAGGACATAACTGGAGAAACAAAATATCCTGGCACAAAAAATTATAAACTAAAAAATCTTTTTAAAAATCCTCACTGGAGGATAATTTTCTTTTAAATCCTTAGATTAGGGGGCAGCTAGGTGGCACAATGGATAAAGCACTGGCCCTGGAATCAGGAGGTCCTGAGTTCAAATCCAATTTCAGACATTTGACACTTACTAGCTGTGTGACCCTGGGCAAGTCACTTAACCCTCATTGGTCTGCAAAAAACAAACAAATAAATAAAGTTTTAGATTATTTGGGTTTTTAGTTCTATTCACACTTGGCCTTCCTTTTGCTTTATCCCTTATCTAATAATGTGAGACCAGAGGGGGTGTGTGTATGTGTGTGAGTGTGTTATGAAATAAAAACAAATAAACAAATTTTTTTGACCTGAGGTCTCTGGGTATGCTTTTAAGTCCTTGAAGGCAACTGTCAATCCCTTCAGTTCACACTCTACTTCCTGAGTATATATAAGAGGACAGCTGATGCTCCATCTCCAGTATTGATGCAAGTGGATAGAGCCTGAGGAAAGGTGTGGAATCCTTTTCCTTTCATTGTTCTGACTTCTCTTGTTTGCCCATTCTTCTGAGTTGATTATTCTAAAGGAAATATGTTTGAACTGAGTTAGACAAAATAATAAAAAATCAGAATGGACATCATTAACCCTGAGAAGGCATTCAGTAAATACTGCACTTATAAGGGATACTTTAGTGTAGGGGTGAAAATTGCAGCTGGAATAAAATCAGTCTTCTGTGAAGTGGAAAGGAAGCCTAAGGCCTACCATTTAGTCTTGTATAACTGTGCCTCCTAATGTATGTAAGACTCTGCACTTATCTTTGAACATCTCATTTAGTAAGATGGTCCCTTTTTGCCTTGACCCCTTTATCTGGGTCAAGGTCAGAGAAGGATTACAACCTTTAGCCAATAAAATCATTTCTGTTGACTTTGTTCAAATTCATAACGGAAATTTAGGCCAGTACTTTGGAACCAAACTAAAGCTCTATTTGCTAGATGATGCATCAGAAGGGAAGCCCCAGACAAACTCTTCACCATAGAGGATGTTAGTACAGGATTCCAGGGTGGGGGGAAAGTAAGTTTCTTGAGGACAGGAAATATTTTTATTGTGTTTTGTGTATGTACACCCTGTACTTAGTACAATATCTGGTGAATAGTTTGAAATTACTATTAAATGCTCATCATATTGTAATGAATATGACACTAGAAAAGGAGAAAGTTGAACAAACTCCCCTTTCTCTTCCTCCTCCTCCTTAATGAGACCTCATTAAATGTTTTTAAGCTCCTTTTGTAAGTGCCTCTATTTGTGGAAAGTATTATTGCTGGGCATAAGGGGAGGAAAAAAGAAAGATCAACAATGTATTTTTTTCACAGAACTTTGTTATATGGTACAGTTAGATACCACTTAGTGATAATAACAAATGTCCTAAAGTAATCTCCTATATTGGAATTTGCACTTTTCAAAGTTAAATTTATGCAAAATATGATAATTGGGTTTTGTCCAATGGAAATACTCTGTGTAAATTTGAGTAATGTGACCACTTCATGGCATTCATTATTTGTATTAATATGGACCTTGTTATACAAGCACAATAAATATGTCTTCATCAGCGTATAAAAGAAAGATAAGGTGATAGGAAAATCCATAGAAAAGAAAAGAAAATTTATGATAGTGGTAGATTGTGGGGATCAAGGAATACTTCATAGAAGAAGCACTGTTAGGCTGAAGTTCTTTAGTGGACTTTTCCTAGTTTTGGAGTCACTAGTCTAATTTGTTTTATCAAGCAACATGCTATTCCACTAAATTTTATAATATTTCAAAGTCTTTGGTGCAACCCAAGTGAGGACCCACTATATATTGTGCACAACATATATAACAATTCATTTCCATTGTAATTTACCAGATTAGCAAAATGAGTTTAAGAATTTCCTTGGTTATTATGTAAAAACTAATGTGGGGAAATGAAGCATTCTGAGAATGGTAATTAAAAAGAAAGCAATAAAACTATCCACATTTTACAGTGAAAATGAATGTCATTATAGTTTCAGTCAATTTACATTTCTAGGCATGTAGAGTATATTAACTGAGAAAGTGAAAAAGAGCTCACTTATTCTGAAGCAAGGCTAAATTATTCATCAAACTGGTAAATGTGAGCATGGATATGCTCAGAAAATCTAATTATAAAAAAAATTATGCAAGCAGGTGAAATGAATTGATCCCTTACTTATAATTTTTAAAGGTAACTTACTTCTTTTAGTTTTTGTATGAATTCAGGAAAAGTTTAATGAATGTTAAAGACCAACTCTCAAGACACACTGAATAACACAAGGCCTGAAAAAAATCCTTGACAATTTGTTTTGCCAACAGAAGGTTTTCATTTGCCATTCTCATTTGGCATGGACCATAGCCTCAAAATGAAATTCACTGATCACATATTGTTCAAGAAAAGATGACCAAGGTGACAATGGAACTAGAAACTGGGCCATGGGAAGAAGAATTTAGTAAGTTTTCCCATAAAATAATGAGACTTAGACTTCATTTGATTTTCTCTGGAGTGTAGACCAAGGAGCAAAGGATGGAAAGTATAGAAGCATATTTTAGTTCAATATAATAAAATGAACAAGTAAACAAAGAATATAGTGTTACCAATTGAACCTGCCCAAAGTAGAATGTATTTTCAAAGTCTAGGAAAAGAATTCCCAGTTTAATTTGATTTACTTCAAGTTGATCCCCCAAGACATTTATTAAGCAATTACTATGTGCATGGTACTATAGGAGAGACTGTAGAGATAAAGATAAAATTAAAATCCCCAAATGAAGTCATTTCTGCTTCAAGGAATTTACATTCTGCTGAAGGGCTACATGTACACTCAAGTGCAGATGCAGTGACCACTTTTCAGTGATATCACTGGGGAATTCTTGAATGGGTGCAGGTTGAAGTATGTGATCTCAATAATCTCTTTCAACACTTAGATTATATTAATTTCAACCTTTTTTGGTAGACACAGGGCATCATTTCCTAGGGAATGCATGAGAAATAAATTTGATCACTGAGTCAGAAAATCATTCCTCCAAAATAATCTTAGAACTTCATCTTATTCTGCTGTGTAATTGGTTTTCCATTTCATAATCACATGACTATATCAGTAAAATGTGTGCAGTCAGATATTTAAAAGTACTGGAAAAAGCTGCTGGCTAGGAAGCTTTCTTAGAACATAAGAAAGAAGGACTATTTCAGCCTAAGTAAAAGTTAAAGTAAATGAGGGATTTAAGTGTAAGAATAAAATAAAAAGGTATAACCTTTTTTGAGTTTTTGAAATACATCCAAGAGAAATCTCAGACTTAGTGTGGCAAGCAGACATACAGAGCACCCACTTCAGGGACTCGACCTTTTCTGTGTCATGGGCTCCTTTGTACATGGTCTAATCAAAACTATGAATGATTTCTCAAAATTTGTTTCCTCGTACAAAATAAAATAGAGGATTTCCAAAGAAAACACAATTTATTGAAACACAATAATAAAAATAAATGTTATAGACCCCGGTTTAAGAATTATATTCTTTTTCAAACTTTTTTTAATGTTAGAATTAAGGAAATAGAGACCTTGAGAATTGGTGTCATACTGATGGCTCCATAGAGGGAAGGTAACAAGAATTTATTAATAACCTACTATGTGGCAGCCACTGTGCAAGTCTTTTACAAATATCTCATTTGATCTTCACTACAACTCTAAGTGGTAAGTGTTATCACTAATCACATTTTATAAAGGAAAAAACTGAGACAAACTCAGGTTAAGCTACTTTCCTGGAGTCACAAAGCTTGCAAGTATTTGAGGCCAATCTAATAGTAGCAACAGTGTGGACTAGAATTCAGATCTCTTATATTCCAAGTTAGTATCTTGCCTCTACAGCATAGAATCTATACCTCGTTGCCTTAAGATTCTAAATTTTGATTCTCATTAATCCCCTAATGATTGGAGTTTGTTCCAATATTAGACCTATCAATTTGTTTCCAAATTTTAGCCTCTGTGGGGAATTTAATTCAATTTTTAAAAGCATATATTTAATACGTATTATGTGATACTGTCCTAGATATTAAGGATAAAAGACAAAGGAAAGGTATTTTTGTTTTCAAGGAACATATATTCTATTTGGGGAAAAATAGCATGAAAATAGTTCAGGTAATGTAAAATATATGCAAAGTAGCAATTTGAGTTTTGAAGGTCAAAATCAAAAGTAACTGGGGAGGGAGGGCAAAAATAGCAAACATAATACTTTATATCTATTATCTCTCCTTCCTATATAATAGTTGCTTAACTCTGTCGAGCAAGGCCAGGGAAATGAATAAATCAGTTAATCAATAAGCATTTACTAAATATCTACTATGTGCTTGGTTCTGAAAATACAAAGATAAAAATCACACTGTTCACGCCCTCAATGATATTATATTATATTGAGGTCAAAGACGTCACACACATATATATGTGTGTACATATATATATACATATATATGCATATATATGTATATATTTATATGTAAATATATAAATATGATTTTTTAAGCCTTGGTGTTTCCTGTTTTTCTTGCACTGATTTCTTCAGGATATTTCTTTTGATATCTGAGAGGCCACTACTTTATGATATGTGACAGTTTCTGGGTTTTAGAAAACTGGAGAGTACTGCTCAATCTATAAAAAACAAATTACTAGGTTTATGAGGTAATAAGGGGATTAATACAATTTACAGATACAAGCCAATGAGCCTACAAAATGTTCTCATACATTTGGGGTGGTTTTTTTTGTTGTTTTTTTTTTTTTTTTGGTAGACACAGGGCATCATTTCCTAGGGAATGCATGAGACATAAATTTGATCACTGAGTCAGAAAATCATTTAGTAGACATCTTAGAATTACAGTAGGCTTCCAATTAATTCAATCTCATATATTGAGAAAGAAATTGAAATTGCTGTATGGAGAGAATGGAGAAAGGCTATTTTATCATAGTGGCATGATCATACATTCCAGTTCAGATGAATCATATATATCCCCAATACCAAAGCCTATTGGCATGGGGCTTTCTCTTCCTAGGTGAAAATCATATCCTGCTCTACCTGAGAGGCAAGAAAATGTTGGAAAGAGCAATAGAATTCTAATCTTTGAGTCTTCTTTGAGTTCTCATTGAGTTATTTCAAGGCCCCTTCAAGTTTCAAATTTACTTAAACACTGGAGTTTTTGGCTTCCAACTTCAAAAGGAAAGATGGAGGATGCCAATCCCACATCAGGTTGCTGAAGGAAAAAAAAAATGTCTGGGAAAAAATGGGAGGAGCTGGTAGTCTCCAGCGTGTCCCTATCTACAACTTGCTACACAAGAGACTTCAAGGAATTTCCCCTTGGATGAGATCTAGGACTCTTTCCATTGAGGTGAGTTCCTTCAGTCCTAATGGGAGAGCTCCTTCACTCTGAGTTGTCTGACATGCATTCTGCTCTTTTATACTTTCTCTGATTTCTGTTTTGCTACTGATTTGAATAAATGCGATTTCTTTGATAATTGCTATGTTCATTCCTTGTGGAACTGTTATTTGGAGGGAAAGGGTTCAGGCCTTGGTTATAAAGCTTGGGGTTCTGCTATCCCAAAATAATGAACAGCGATTAGAAGTTAGATTCAACCTGAAACTCACATCTCCTAGATTTGAAGGGTATTATTCCAGCCTGGTACTCATTTTCTTTGAGGATAACAGAATTGCAGTCTGTGACCCCTGCCTGTTTGTTTTCCCTCCTGGCAGGAAGTAAAAATCTCCCTTGGAGAAGACTGGGGGAGGAGAGGGGAAATGCTGCAGATGTCTATTCTGCCTCTTTTCAAGGAACACAAATGACAGACACCCCCATGCTACAAGGGAGTAGGGTAAAGAGAGACAGGCCCTTGACATCTGTGGGCCTCACAAAACATACATACAATATCATTGCCACTTGAGAACATAATATAAAATAGTAGCATTTCCCATCAAGTGCAGATTCTAAGGTGAATCTGATGGGATACACTTGAGTTTGGAAAACTGGGAAGGTCAATAAGTTGTTTATAAATATCCAAAGCCAGATTTCAACAGTTCTATTCTGAGGGAAGAAAAATAAAGCAAATCTACCTCACACTCTCTTTTTAAATCTTCAGGCTTAAGGCTGAATTTAGATGGTGACCATCCTGCCAGCATTTCCTCCCACACACTTTGTGTCTCCTCCCAGAGGGGAATAGTATTTGTGTTGTTTCTGTGACACATTTTATGGTTCTTCTCTGACATAAGCCTTCGTTGCTTGAAGACAGTGAAAGTCTTCTGAGGAGAAAATAAGTATAGCTAAAATCCCATTTATCTTAAAAGGGCTGAACTCTTTTCTCAGCTCCCTCCTGCCTAGGAAAACCATTGTGGTAAATATAATTATCACTTAAAACCCACTTAAAATAAAGTCATCCCTTGATCTTGAATGATGATGCTATTTTTTCTTCTTTTCCATTTTCTCTTTGACATTTTTATTATCCTCTTCTTTCTTTAAAGTAATACAGTATTCTTTTTCTTGTCCTTATAGGTTTCACCAATAAAATTAGACTGCTGCTATGATGCTCTATAACTACCTACTAGGCATTGAGTAATAGCTAGCATTTATTTAAAATAATTTATAACTATTATATCATTTTATCCTCACAACAACCCAAAGAGGAAGATGCTATTATTATCTTATTTCATACTTGAGGAAATGAGTTAAAAATAGGTTAAGCAATGTGTTCAGGGTTGGTCACATAGCTATAAGTATCCAAAGCTGTATTTGAACTTGTGTCTACCTAATTCCAGGACTGGAGCTCTATACATTCCGCCACCTCCTTGACAGGTGAGTAAGAGTTCCTCAATATGTGAGCTATTTTATAGGAATAAAGCATGCTCTTTTGCAAATGAAACAATCTCTTTTAGACTGTTAGGGGATGACTCAGTCACCTATTGCTTTGTACCATTAAATGATACCAAAAGACAGGTGTTATTGATAGAGTTTAACACATAGCAAGGTGCTTAAGATACATTATCTTATTTGATGTTCATGATGCCTCCTTTCCCCCCACCCTGGAGGTAAATACAGAATGGATTGTTTTAGGCAGTGTGCTTCAGAAAACTGAAGCACTGAGAGGTTAACAAACTTTCTAAATATCATGTAGCTAATGTCTGAGGTGGGATTTGAACTCACATCCCCTGACTCCAATTCCATGTGCCGTCTATCACAAGGTGCCACTAGAATAGAACATTTCAATGGTATCTTTCTAGATTGTGCTTCATTTTTCTTTTTCTGTTTTCTAATCTCACCTGAATGGGTTGAGGAAAAATGTCATAATTCATGTCCAGAAATGGCATCCAACTAAAAAAAATTACTCTGGATTCTGACATTTATGGAAGTCTCATCAACTTGATTGATTCTTACTTTGAATGTTCTCATTGAGTTAACAGAATTTTTTTTCAGGGCAATGAGGGTTAAGTGACTTGCCAAGGGCAACATCGAATATTTTCTTCAGAATATTTTTTTCTATCATCCTCACACCTCCCGGAGTTTTAAGATCTAAGACTTCAAATTGATCTTCTGATTTTTTTTTCTCTCTGAGAATGGAATGAAACAACATGTTAAATTCTATCGAGTGAAACATTTAAAAAGATTAGATGACCAAATGCATGGTATTTTAAGTTGAAGACTAGCTACACCTATTAAATTTAATCCAATTTAGTTCATCAACAATTATTTATTAATTGCTTACTAGAGGAAAAGTACTGTGCTTGGCTCTAAAATTACATAAATGACCTCTTCTTTCTAGGAGTTTAGGAAACAGTAAGGGGCTAGGATGATGGACATTACATGAGTGGGGGAAAAACATGCAAAAAGTAAAAAGGGAGAAAGAAGAGACCAAGATAATGTGCTTCAGGGAAATTTGAAGATGGAGATGTTCTTTTCAGATGGGGATAATTGGGATTAAATCATGCCTCCTAGAGGGGTGGATGAAATAGTCAAAAGGTAGTTTACTCTAGTTTGAAATTTCAAAATGAAATTTCAGACATAACCACAAAATCAACATGTTTGAAGCATTTGAAACTTGCATGTTTCTCCACATTAATAACCATATTTGTATATGTGTGCAAGCTTTCATGAAAACATGTTTTAGACAACTCACATATAGGTTCATGCATATATGAATGTATATGTGATCCATATCCT
Organism: Dromiciops gliroides; assembly: GCF_019393635.1. Taxonomy (NCBI): domain Eukaryota; kingdom Metazoa; phylum Chordata; class Mammalia; order Microbiotheria; family Microbiotheriidae; genus Dromiciops; species Dromiciops gliroides. The sequence continues at coordinate 612,224,350 of NC_057862.1, forward strand.
ATATATGAAATATATTTCAGTGTTAGATATAGTCAACACAATGTTACATGGACAAAGGAGCATACAGAATGGCAGTACTATGTGTTGACAGTGAAGCATCAAAGCAATGACTGACTCATATGGGTTCCTTTGTAGCAATGGAGGGATTTTGAAAGACAATTAACGATCAGGTCATTGTCACCATAAATAATTAACAGCTAAAATTCAGTGGTGAATTGGACCAAGAGATATAGGTAATACCTACATATATATGATTGTTTTCTCAGAAGCACCTCCTACCACATGAAATTTTGTTGACTACATCCAACCATAGAATAATGTTGTACAGAATAAAAGTCAGATCACCTGTGTTCAATACCAAGTTCTCCTCATCAACTATTTAATTTTGGGACTGAGTATCAGTTACTTTATATAGATGCTGAAGGGATTATCTTCAAAGTCCTTCTAATTCTAAATATATAAACCTACCATAGATATGCCTCAAAAAGATCTATGGTTACTTGAAAAAGTTATTTTATAATCCTCTCAACAAAAAACAAATGAAGAATGTCTATAGTTCATACCAAGAGTTGGCAAACTATGATCTGTGAGTCAAATTTAGCCCACTGTCTGTCTCTGTATAGCTCCTGTGAATTTGTTTTTTTAACATTTTAAAATAAAGTTTGGTTGAGTTTTTTAAAAGGCATGTTATTCTTAATATCATACAAATACAAGTGACAAATCCTCTGGCCAAAAGTTTATTAGTCTTTTGACCAGACAATAATATATTTGGATGGGTTAGTGCACTGAATTGGTCCACCAATACTTCTAGAAGCAATAGATTTCAACAATTATCCAAAAACTGAATAGACAGAAAGGGTTTGATTGAATCAGATTTCAGCAATTTCATAGAACTTCTGCGATAGTCTTCTGGTGATGTTATATGTCTGGAGTTGATGGAACAGTCCAATCTATGCAGAATAAAATAATTGTCACCCAAAGAACAAAGGAGAAACACATTGTGGTCCTAATTATGTTGCAAGAAATCATTAATAATTGTTTTCAAAGAAATCATGGCTGTTGTCCTCCATGATTGAAGAGGACCAAATTGACATCACTATGTTGGGAACAAAGTAAAGTGCCTCTGTGGTTGATCAGACTAATATGAGCTCAAAAGCTTCTACCACAGGTTAGGCACATATAGTCCATATAAACATTTGGAGTTGAGAAGTCTCTAAATTTGTGAATCTCATGTTTCTTTTGCAATTTTGCTTTGCTCATAGAGCAAACTGCCTTCTTTGATGTGAGTACATCATGCAGAGCAGTCCTCTGCCAATGATTCCTATGTCTCACAATTGATTTCAAAGTTCAGTTCAAGAAAGGAGCTCAGTGTCCAGTACCTTAACTTGCCAGGTGATCTTTAGAATCTTCTGAAGACAATTTAAATGGAAGCAAGTCAGGGGCATGAAGCTGGTATACTGTCCAGGTTACACAGGCATACAAAAATAAAGTCAGCACAATAGCTCTGTAAACCTTCATTGTGGTAGGCCACCTCATCACTTTTCTCTCCCACACTTTCATTCAGAACCTCCCAAATACTGAGCTCATGCTGGCAATGTGCACCCTAACCTCATCTTCTATGTGGACATCCCTGGAAAGTATAATATCAAAGGAAGTTAACTTATCCACAGCATTAAAAAGTCTTCATTTGCTGTAACTGATGATACCACATATAAATGGTACAGTTCTCATTGGTAGAGAACCACTGTCTTCTTGGTATTGTTAAGTCAACATTAGCACAGATAGCAGGGGCAGCTGTGGTATGGTGGATAGAGTGCTCTCCCTGGAGTCAAGAAGACCTGAGTTCAAATGTCACGTCAGACACAGTAGCTGTGGCATGCTGGGAAAGTCATTTAACTCTAATTGCCTTAAAACATCCAGGGCCATCTCTTGTCCTGATGTATATCTTGCCACTGGACCCAGATGGCTCTGGAAGAGAGAGTGAGGTTGGTGACTTTGCATAGCCCTCTCTCACTGAAATCCAATTCACTGCAAGTCATGATATTACCTCCCAATGTCATAGTCCTCTTTAAGAGCAAAGAACAAACAACAACAAACCACAAAGTACAGGTGGTAGAAAATCAATCCATGCTCTGTTGCATTTCAGCCTCAGAGGCTTAATTGAAAATACAATCATCTGTGCACAAAAAGTAACTCAGAACTCTTCCTTTACTTTAATGTACATAGTCTACTTTTAGTGTAGAAGTAGATAAATAATTTCGAATTGTATGAATAGGAAAGAAGGTGGGCTCCTTTTGCTAAGTCCCTAGTAATACTAAGTTAAATAAACTGAATTATACATTGATTACCATGCAATATTAAAGGAGCAGGCTTAGTAGTTAATCTGAGAAGAGTACATAGGAAGTCATAAACAAGAAGCAAACAGAATGAGAAGGTGTGCAAGGGTTGTAATCAGGGATTGGAATGTACTTGCTGTAAATGAGGTCATAGATTCATTGAAACATTAAAGTACTTGTCACTTTGAGACTTGAGTACACATTTTTACCCCTTTCTCAATTATTAAACTTCTGCCCATCCCCATGCTCTAGGCCATATTATCTTTTGCATTGCATCCCTCCCAGCATTCACCCAGCATATCATTGTTATGGAAAGTCTCTCAATGATCTTCTCCCCTCTTTCATAAGGAGCAAGAGTCATATGAAACTTACACTCAATGTGACTTTCTTCTATGTGGTAGCTACAATCCAACACCACCTTTCTACTGTACCTCAGGTGAAAATATTACTAGTTATGGTTCTGATGAGCTCTACTCAGAAGCTCCCATGCTCATGTACAAATCATAAATTATTGTTGAGAGACAATAATGGGATTTGGCAGATACTCAAAGGCCTCACCTGGAGATTAATCTAAACTGATTGAATTAAGAGAGAGTGATTAACTTTGCTGATTAGCCTACTTCAATTTAATTAGGTTGTAACCACACCTGACCAGCCCTTAAGAAGGTATTGTTGGGGCATCTAGGTGGTGCAGCAGATAGAGCACTGGCCCTGGAGTCAGGAGTACCTGAGTTCAAATCCGGCCTCAGACACTTGACACTTACTAGCTGTGTGACCCTGGGCAAGTCACTTAACCCCAATTGTCTCATCAAAAAAAAAAAAGAAGAAGGTATTGTTCTCAGAAGCTAAGGACTTTGAACTCAACTGAAGACCACCTTCAAGTGCAGTGAACCAATGGATTTGGGTGACACTAATCAATCAGCTTGAAGCAGTGTGTTAGGACCACCTCTGCTCCAGGCCTATAAAAAACTTCCACACTCATTTTGCTGGGGGAGTTCATGGTTGAAGCAGGCTCAACGTGGAGGACTTGAGGAAGAACCAGACCAGGCTGGAACTCTATGCTAGATAGGCCCATTCTTAACTGTCTGAACTACATGTGTTTTCCTTTTTACTAATACCTAGTATGCTTTAATAAATGCTTAATGCCCAAAGACTAGTGCTAAAGTTTCAAATTTAAGGAGGTCGCACATTTAGATTTTAAACATCATATTGTAAACCAAATTAATTACATCAATTATTTGGATCTTTGCTATATAACCATACATTATTTACTAAAGTTTATTAAAGAGACTCTAAACATCTTCATCAACTTGGCATAACTTGAAATGGTAATCTTTCTACTGGCCACATGAAGCAATGTAAGTCCTTCTACCCATTTGTTCAAGTTTACCCCAGATGTCCAGAGAACACTGAAATAAACATTGTTATCAGGAAAAATTTCCAAGTCTCAGATTGTTCTCCCAATGGAAAATTCATTGATTAATATGCAACAGAATAGGAAATGTGTAGTTTTATTTCTTTAATTGAGTTAATGCATTTTGGATCTGATTATACAACTTGGCAATTCAGCTGTTATAATGGAGAATTTTAATCATCTTTTCAATGAAACAGATGTAGTGAATGACTATTATGCATTAAGAGTTTTCTTTTTATAATAAACATTATTTCTTAATATGATCTCATATATTGGTATATGATATCTCACATATTGTTATAGATAAAATGATAAATATTTATCTATATCTATGACTTTCTATTGATCATCACTCTATCAATCTATTTGTTTATGTACCTATGTATCTCTGTATCTATCTGTATGTATGTATATATATGTATGTGTATGTATGTATGTATGTGTGTGTATATCTATATATCTATATCTATCTATCTATAAATAGATAGATATAGATATATATCTATCTATAGACAGATAGACAGATAGATAGATAGATAGATAGATAGATAGATAGATAGATAGATAGATAGATAGATAGATAGATAGATACACACTTTCCTTTGGAGGAAAGGGAATATTATTTTTTCATCCCTATTTGAATGTATTTATGTCATTTTATATTTTTTCAAGTTTAAGACATAGTCATTCCATTTTTTAACTTACAAAACAAAAATAGGGCACACACATATATAAATGCACACATACATGCACATATTTATGTGTATATGTATGTATAAAAATATGCATACACATATAATTTCTTTGGAGATCTTTTTTTGTCTTCCATATGTTGTCCCCCTCATTAGATTCTAAGGTCCTTGAGAGCATTGATCTTTTTTTTTCCCTTTCTTTTTATCCACAGAACTTATGGAGGGTATGGTATGTAATTGGTGCTTAATATCTGCTTGTTAACTATGTATACATCTACATAATTAAAATATAAGTGACCTCTCAGTTTTATCACATTTGAAGCAGAAACAGGAATGTACTTAACAATTCCTGCTGGCATCCCTGTGAAGGATCTCTGACAAGCTTGCTCTTAGAAAATCTACAATCCTTGGATGTAGTTTGGCAGTGGCAGGAAGGCAAGGCATATATAATGGTGAATTTGTAGTTATCAGTGCTTTGGTTTATATACTGCCTCCAACATTTAGTAACTGTGATTGCAGGGAAGTCACTGAACTTCTCTGAGTGTTGGGCAACTATTTAATAGAAAGCTATTAAGTTGGAAATGAGTTGCATTTGCAACCCATTTTTACCACACTGGTAAAATCATAGATACTTAATGTATTGACACATTGTGTAGCTGCATATAAATGTAGGGGAGGTGGGATATGGGAAAGTTATCACATTTATACTAGTGTAGGGAGGTCTCTGGTGAGAAAATGTTCTCTACCAATGTAGATTAGCAATTCTTTTGCAATTTATAGCCTTACAGTTTCCCTGGGCAATAAACCTTTTAGGAACTAGTGCTGAATGACAAACTAGGTTTGTCAAAAGATGATATGAACTCATATCATATTAACCCTAAGTTCAGTTCTAAACTCTATTAAACTAATATTGCTTCTTTCATACATACACCCATACACACACACAAAACACAAATTCAAAGTCAAAGATAACACTGTTATAAGCCTCTTCAATTTTTAGACAAATAAAATTTAGTTGAAGAATTTAGCTTCTCTTTTGAATGCTATAATAACAATTCTAAATCAAAGTCTATTTTCTAACCCAATTCCAATAATGATCAATCAATATTGATCTTTTGTATTTTATTTTTTTCATGCATCATGAAAATTTGATGTTGAACGGTTCACTAATTTTACAGTCATTTGGAAAATGTCACTTCAGATCTACATTTGGTGCCAAATAACCAAAGCTTGCTTCTTTCATCAATTCTATGTATCACAGAGAATGATATTAGTTCCAGAATATGAAAGTAAAAAGAAGCAAAGGATAAAAAATTCTAAGCTTATATTACTTTAAGTAATCTATAAACTTAAAGTCTATATATTGATTGAAAAACAAAAATAATGTGCCAAAAAGTTCCAATGGTGTTAAAAGCAAATTATTGGGGCAGCTAGGTAGTGCAGTGGAGATAGAGTACTGGCCCTAGAGTCAGGAGGACCTGAGTTCAAATCCGGCCTCAGAAACATAACACTTACTAGCTGTGGGACCCTGGGCAAGTCACTTAACCTCAATTGCTTCACCAAAAAGAAAAAAAAAGCAAATTATTATTAATTCAGTAATAACTGAATAATTGAACAGAGTGCCCAAACTCTTCTCTCTGTATCTCTCTGTATACATATATACATATATGTATAATAGATAGATATAGATATATATACATATATTTCTTTTTTTTGATTACAAATCTTTTGACTCAGTTCAACTCTCATGACTTTTTATTTCCTGCAAAAATTAAAAGAGGTCAACTATAGTTTAAAAAAAAAGTATTTGAAGTTCACATGGAAAAATTTATACCATTTGATCAACACAATAAGTCAAGAAAATTAATATCAAATGTGAGATTGTCAATGAAATATTTTCACCCTATTATAATGTTGCCTTCTATTAAATCCATTATCTTACATTCTAAATGGATTTATGTATGGTTTCCAAATCATGAGAGGAATTACACTTACTCATTCTATGGGCTAGATCCCTCACCCTACCTGTCCTCACACTGGTGGATTTAAATTCCCAGAATAGAACCACCATAACATGATTCTTCACAAATCCCAGAATTTTAGGAGTAATCTTGATGTGAGGGAATGTATTTGTTACTTACTCCTCTAGTACTTTAGCCTCTTTATCCAGGATGAATTAAATGTTTTCATTTATACAAGCAATCTTTCACAATAATCACACTCCTTGATCTTAAGTATAATCATTTAAATAACAATAGGGGAAAGTAATAATGAAATACATATAAAGTTCATACATATAAAAACAAATGCATAAACAAAACACATGTAATAATCCACATATAAACTTGGGTCGTACTGTCCCATCAGTGCATTTAGCATCTATGGAAAGAGTAGCTATGCATAGTATATCTAGGTATACAAAGAAACCTGCCAAGGAGGTACAGGAGTCAAAACAAAACAGAACAATATACACGTAGTAATTTAGATCTCTGGAGTCATAAATTTATGTTCTGTGAGAATAATTTTGATACTTCTACTCAATTTGATGATTATCTATTAAGTTCATTGTGGCTTATGGGTATCAGTAATTGTCTATAAGTAAGATAAGTAGGATAGAATTGGGATTGATTGTTAGAATAATAATTATGTAGCTTGAATTTAATTGCCTACTATGTATTAATGATAATATCCATGTAATGATGATTATATTGCTTTTAAATGATTTATAAGATAGATTTATACTATGTAGATTTATAGGCCTGTATTAACCTGCTGAATAGAGATTTGCCATATTCTGAGAACTGTTGTATTCCAGAAAAACAGTTTCCACTTTTACTTTGTTCTTTTGTGCTTAATGTTCAAAACATGCTAGTGGAAAGTCCCAGAATCCTGTACCTAGTAATTGACTAAACAATTGTTATTGATGATATGTGGAAAACCTGATAACTAAACTTTGCTGATTGGCGGATATTTCCCTTTGATCAATCATGTGGACTTCGTCCTTTTGGAAATGAACAACTAAATAATTCTACCATTTCACTCTATTTTTAATTCTCTTTTATTTTCTATAAATATTTATAGAAAGTGTCAATGGGGGCAGCTAGGTGGCACAGTGGATAAAACACTGGCACTGGATTCAGGAGGACCTGAGTTCAAATCTGACCTCAGACACTTGACACTTACTAGCTGTGTGACACTGGGTAAGTCAGTTCACCCTCATTGCCCTGCAAAAAAAAAAAAAAAAAAAAAAAAAAAAAAAGGTCATTGAGTGTCAACACAATCTTGAATCCAATTTCTTAGAGACCTTTGATTTCCTTAATAATTCTGCTGTGAGTATGCCTCGGTTTCCTTTTATTGTGGATTGGAGTTTTGAGCTCATATTATCCTATTACTGTTCAAGAAATCTTCATTAAATTTCCTAGCTTCTATATCGAATCCATATTTTTCCTGATGAGATGAGTAGAGTGACACTGTACTTAACTAACAACTTATTGAGACATAAACTTAATCTTCTGAGTATTTCTCTGATTCTTTCTTCCCAATCTGTTCCTTTACCAAACTGAAATTATTCCTCAATAGCATTTCTTTTATCTATTACTTACAGCTTTCATCAATTAAAAAGCCTTTATCAAACATCTAGTGTATACTGTTAAATATGAGGTATATAAAGAAACAAATGATAGTCTCTGATCTCAATGAGGTTTCGATCTAATGTAGAAGACAACATGCAAACAATTACATATGAGTAAGATCTAAACAGAATAAATTGGGCAGAAAAAAAAAACCAAAGCAAAGGTAATGAAAATATAGGAAATACAGAGAAGTGGGTTTTTTGTTTTCTTTTGTTTGCTTTGTTTTGTTTTGGTAGAAGGTGAGATTTTACATGTGACTTAAAGAAAGTCAGGAAATCAGAAGCTGACAGGTAAGGGGAAGATATTTCTAGGTATGGGGGGGATAGGTAGCAAAAATACATGTAGTCAAGAGATGGAGTGACAGAGTCAGAGGAGAGAAGAGGACCTATGAGAGAAACTATAAAAGTAAAATCAATGGGACTTGATCACAGATTAAATATAGGGTAGAGAAGAGATTGAGAAATGGAGGGTGACATCTAAATTTTGAGCCTGGTTGATTGGGAGGGATGGTGGTATCTTTGACCATATTAAGAAGTTTAAGAAGAGATAATTTGGGGGGAAGTATTTTGGACAGGTTGAGTTGCAGATATTTATGGGCTATTAAGTTCAAGATTTTCAATCATTCATTAAAGAATGAAGTATGGAGGCTGGGAGAGAGGTTTTAACTGAATAATTAAATCTGAGAATCATCAGGATAGAAATGATTGAGTCTATGGGTACTACTAAGATCACCAAGCAAAATATCAGAAAGAGAAAAGAGAAAACTATTCACGACAGACCCTGAAGAGCACCCATGCTTAGTAAATGTAGTCTGGAGACCCAGAAGAGGAGATTGAAATTAAATGTTCATCTTTCTCTACTTAACTAAATTCTATTCATCTCAAAATGATATAATAGTTTTCATGTCCACATCAATCAGTCAGTCAAATATTTATTAAACATATACTATGTGCTAGATAACATATTTAGTGTTAGGGATGGACACAAATTAAAGGAGAAAAATAGTACCTGTTCTCAAGGAGCTAATTGTCTAATGGGGAAGACCATATGGGTAAACAAGATAAATTTGAAATAATCTTATTCCCAGTTTATTATTGCTTGTCATAATCAAAACTCAGCAACTACCCTTAGAACTCTGAGTCAGAGTTCTTAAAAAAAATTCTTTTCTCAAGATACAAATATTAAAGCCCAGATTCTTAACCTGGAATTTGAAGACAAACTTCAAGTTGTCCATGAATTTAATATATACGGAAGAAAATGGTAAAAAGTATGCAACCATTCTTTTAGGAGGTAAATATTTAACATGTACCAAATGTTCAGAGAGGAACCACCTGCTGGCTTGAATTTTACATGAAAAGTTCACAATCTTTCATGACCTGAGAGAGGACAAATCACCACACTACAAATACAGAAAGTAAAATGTTCTGGTGAAGTCAAGGAAAATAACTTTACTGGGAAAAAACAAAACCCATTAATCAGGACTGACATGTTGCCTGCTATCATATGGAAATAATATTTATTAATAAAAAGTTTAAGAGCATTAAAATATAATTAATCTCCGCAAGCTTCATCAAATAAAAAAGCTTTAAAAATAGAGGACTGCACAAAGGGAAAAATAATTTGGGAATTGTATCATGTGCATATTATTCCTAGAATCATTTTTTTCCTTCCTGGAGTTGTAGTGAAGATAATTTCAGCACATCTATAGAATATGGATTTATATTCTCATACGTTTATTTAAAAATAAATTTTAAAAGCTACACCCCTTTGAAAAAAACCATGTAATATTAAATAAAATATAATAGCAATAATGTTAAATATTTAGAAAAAGTTCTAATTTGAATTGGTAGAACAAATTTTTGGTAGAATGTCTCTAAAATGATGAAATGAGAGGTCCATACAATTATTGAACACAATTCCAAGAGATCAGTGATGAAACATAGAAAGATACTACACATTTCCTGTCAGAGGAAAACATCCTATTCATTTCCTGTCAAAAGGGAAGATAGATCCAAGATGCAAAAACAGACATATTTGTGGAAAAGGAAAGTGTGATTTGTTTTTAGTGATTATGCATATTTGTTATAAGATTGTTTTTCATTTTTTTCTATGGAGGTGGGATTGGAGAGAGGCAAAATGTTCATTGAAAATTATATAAAAACAAGTAAATGAACAAATGAATGAATAAATAATATCATATTATCCCTTTCCCCCTAAAAAAGAGCATGAAAGAAGCATGTCTGAGGAATATTTCGATATGAAATCCAAATAAAATAAGAATGAGATAATAATAGCTAATCATATGGCACTTCAAAGTTTGCAAAGAGCTTTACATATATCATTTCATTTAATCATCACAACAACTCTCTGAGGTATTTGTAACAATAGCTTCATGAGGTGATATGAGTTGTCTGAAGTCACACACCTAATAAGTGTCTGAAGCAAGAGCTGATCCTTGTACTTTATAATCTAATCCTCCATCTACTACCTAAAAATAGAAGAGTAAAAACGGGTAGAGAAAAAATATGAGATAGTTTTTAGAATATTAAAAGTCCCAGGAAATGGAATCCTTTTAATATTGAAACATATTAGCCTAATGAATTTTGAAATTGTTTCAAATGATGTTTACTGTTATTGCTCTCCCAACTGTGAGAGGCAGCCATTTATATTTTAAGAAGGGACTGGCTGCCCTAATGACAATAGAGCTTGAGCAAAAGTTCAAAAATAACATTTCTTAATCTTTGCCAGTTATTTATAAAGTGACGGCTTCCTAAAATGTGTTTCATTTAAAAATAATATATATTAAGCAGGCAAGTTTTTCTTCAAAATGTGAAGTTGGTTACAGAGCATTTGGAAACCATTTTTTTTTCCATCATATTCACACCTTGACAGTGATACCAACAACATCACTTCTCAACTCGACTGGCACCTCCAAGCAGTGGGCTCAGAAATTGGAATTAAAAAAAAATAACTTACAAGCCTCATTTCACAGTTTACTCATGAGAAGAAGCACATCTTGTTCTAATTCTATTCCTAAAAAAGCCTCCCACACCATCAGAGAGAAATCTTCAAAGGTCATAGATGAAGTAAGCACCTGCCTTGTTTTTGTGCTTTCAGCAAGTCTACAGAATTTGAGTTTATATTCTAATACTTTTATTCAACTATAATTTTTAAAAGCTATGTCCCTCTGAAATTACTCATGTAATATTAAATAAAATATAATAGCAGTAATGTTATACATTTAGAGAAGGTTGTAATTTGAATTTATAAATTATATCATTAGCCCCATTTATCAGAACTGGGCTTATTGTCAAAACCTGACTTTCAAAGAACATTTTCTTTTCCATCTTTCTCTAACTTTCTGCCTCAACAAGATAGCAAGAGATCTGGACTCACAAAGCTGCTTTAATACTTGATGATTTAACCATTCAGCTACCTGACCGCTAATATAAAATGAGGTAATATAAGACTGCTAATATTAGGATAAGCCTAATGGGACTTTGCGATGTCCTGTCAATAAGAAAAGATCATGATGAGATGGGAGAAATTAATATGTTTTACATGCTTTCATATGTCTGTGTGTGTATCATATATAAAATTACTTACTATTTTAGAGAGGAGGAAAGTGGGGGGAAGAGGGAAAAATTTGGAACTCAAAAATTTTAAAACTAGAATGTTAAAAATTATCTTTAGGAAATTTGGATAAACAAAAAATAAAAATACATTTAAAAATTTAGACTGTCTTAAAGATTCCATTTTCCTTACCTTAATTTCATCTCTTAGAATTTTGATGATTCAGTTTGCTTCCTTGATGATCTTGCCCTTTTATTTTGGCATATTCTAAATTTTATACTTTACTCTAAGAAAGCCAGTAAGGATCCATATTCTTGTTTTTTTTTTTTTCTGGTCTGTATGTTTAACTGCATATGCTAAAATCTCACACCATGATCAATATTATTCCTCCCTTTTCTTTTTTATAGTATATTATTTTTCCCTCCATAAGACACCTATAATTTATAAATTGTTGATGCTGTGAAATATGATCAAAGAAAAAAACAAGGCAGGTGCTTACTTCAACCATGACCTTTGAACATTTCTCCCTAATGGTGTGGGAGGTTTTTTTTAGGAATAGAATTAGAACAATTTTAATATAGAATATAAGCATAAAGGAGGAACTCAGTGGAGCAACATAAGGGTTCAACAGAGCCTAGGAATCTTTGCTCAATAAGACAGCATGCATAGATGAGTCACTAGCTGGCAATAAGTAAGACCCCTTATATTTGTTAGATTTCATATACCTGGCTCAGCAGCAATCTTGACTATACAGCAGGCACCAATTTTATAGGAAATATAAACACAAACCATTGAGCTCCTCCTTTATGTTGTTAACATGAAAAACTGAACAAATAAAAGGGTACCATTGAAACAAATTTAATAAATGCTGATATCCTGGATTAAAATTACAGGTAAAAATGTTTTTTTAAGTGTGTCCCATAAAATCATCTGAGTGTTTCTTGGGACCATGCAGAAAATAGACATATACCCTAAGAAGCCACTAAGGTGTCATTACGACATTATTATAGCAATTGCCTAAATGGTACCTTAGTTGGCTGAATGAGTTCATTCACGGAACTTATTACCAAATAATAACTCACACACTGGGAAGATCAGACTGAAGGCAAAACATTAGTGCAAATTCATCACAAAACTACTCTGTGAATCTAGTCCAAGACCTAGATTCTCAAATTGGGATTTGTGGGAGTCATGTAGACCAGACATATGGATTTCCAATTTATCCTTCTTGAGTTATTACTATTATTATTATTGTGGTGGTTGTTGTTGTTACAGGGCAAAGAGTGTTAAGTGACTTGCCTAGGGTCACACAGCTAGTAAGTGTCAAGTGTAAGGTCCTCCTTAATACAGGGCAGGTGTTTTATCCACTGTGCCACCCTTGAGTTAATTTTAATTTCCATTGAATACAGTGTACAGCCCTACTAAAACAAAACAAAACAACAACAAAAACAAAAAAAAACTAGTAAATAAACACAAAAAACACTTTAATTGTTCTCTATTGCCTTAAGGACAAAACATAAAGGTTTTATGATGTTTATTCAAGCTCCATCTATGTTCTGATTACCAAACCTTTTTGTATTCATTTGCTCTATGTTCTATATAAATTGAACTACTAGCTCTTCCCCAATCTTGGCTTGCCTTTGGCCACATTTTCTAGAACATTCTCCAAGCCTGGAATGCTCCCTATCCTCATCATCTAGACCTGTAATAATTCTTTTAATGATGGAGGAATGGGAGACAGAGGAGATTATTGAGGTGGGTTTGGATCAGGAAGCATTTCACTTATGAATCTCCCTGATTTCTACAGCTGAATCTTACCTTTCCATTTTCCAATTTCCAATTAGCATTTAGTTTTTCTCTCGTATCTTTCACTTTTTGTATTATTCTGTTTTACATTCATTTGCGTACCATAATATTTTCCCTAGAAGACTGTTAACTCCTTCAGGGAAGGAATATTGATTTTCATCTTTGTATCCAGAGTGCCTAGCAGAATACCTTGTACCTAGTAGCATTTCATAAATACTTGTGGAATTGAATTATAAATGGTTATATAGCCAATATTTTCTCCTTCATATGAATAAAGAATTATTATACAATCCAACATATGGTGGCTAAATATTCAACATATATATTGCAAGATTTAAAGGTTTTGGACCCTCCAGAAGAATTCCTATATACAAATCAGATCCTACCAAACATGATATAGAATATCTCAGTTTTTCATATCTTTATTTTTTTAAAAGACTTGACTCAGGTTCTTAACTAAAAGTACAAGCTGATTGATTCTCTCTTGTGGTTCTCTCTCCCTGTTGCTCACTCATCAGCCATGATCCCACTCCTTCTAGGTAACAAAAGGCATCAGGAGTGAGTAGTAATATAATTAAAGTGGTTGTGACTTGTACAAATATGTGCACACATATACAAGTGTGTATGTACATGCAATGTATACATACAATACACATGTTGATGTGTATGCATATGCATGTACAATACATATCCATACATACATGCGTGTATATATACATATATACACATATACAAACACATACATCTGTGTGTATAGCTATATATGTATGTGTATATATACATGAATGCATGCATACATATATGTATGTATATATTTGTGTATACATACATACATACATACACACACATCAATGTACAGTCAGGTACAGAAGACAGTTGTCATACTCATTTTTTGTTAGAAGATAAATTAACAAGATTGCAGTTTTAGCTCCACTTCAAATAGGCATCAAACATATGGATTCCCCTTACTTAAATGCCCAATGGAGAGTTTATTGTGATTTTTTTTTTTACTTTCTTGCTACTTGCATTCTTCAAAGAGATGTCATGAAACACCTTGCAATAACTTCTTTCCTCTTGACTTTTTCATTGATCAAAGCCCTTGGTTGAGTAATCACCTTCTCAGAAGAGGCCATGGAGATTACTGGATATGGAAATGTATGTGTGTGTATGTATGTGTGTGTGTGCATGCATGAGAGAGAGAGGCAGAGAGACAGAGACAGAGAGAAAGAGAGAGGGACGAGGAATGTCTACATGTTTCTATTTGAAGTATTAGTGAAAGTAGAAATCTTTCTTTTAATAGATTCCTGTACCTTTAATGGGATGTGCACAAAAATAATTGGCAACAAGTACCATAGTAAAAAGTAGCCAAATTTCAGTATATCAATAATCTCCAGAACATCACGAGTTATATTAAATCTTACTTTTTTCTATAATTGACTAGGAAACTAAAATCAAATGACATCATCCAACTTCCTTATATGTGGGATTTAAATGGACTTTAAGCAGGGATGACATAAGGAATGAAGTCAATTGCAAAATCCTTGGAAACTAAAATGCTTCAAAAGTAAACATTTAAAATGGTGGACCAAGTGCATGCACAATAGTAGCAACATCTTTACAACTTTCCTAAGAATGAAGCAAGGAAAGGGGGATTTAAAATTTGTTTTGTATTGGATAACTATTTTAATTTGCTATTTTATTTCCCAACTACAAGTAAAACAATATTAACATATTTTTTTCATTTTGAGTTCCAATTTTTCTCCTCTTCCTCTCATTTCCTGCTCATTGAGAAGGCAAACACTTCGACATAGGTTCACATGCGTAGTCATGAGAAACACAATTCCATGTAAGTCATGCTGTGGAAGAAAACACAGCCCCCAAACAACCACAAGAAAAATAAAGTAAAAGTATCTTCGATATGCCTTTGGGTTTTACCACTTATTTCTCTATGGATGTACAGTACCCTTCATCATTAGTTCTTCACAATTGTCCTAGATCATTGTATTTCTGAGAATAGCTAAGTTATTCACAATAGATAATCATATAATATTTCTGTTACTGTGTACAGTGTTTTTTTTTTCTGCTGAGTTCACTTTGCATTAGTTCATGTAAGTTTTTCTAGGTTTTTCTGAAAAAATATCACTCATCATTTCTTCTGGCACAGTAGTATTCCATCATAGTCATATACAACAACTTGTTCAGCCATTCTCCAATTAATGGACAGGGGATTTAAAATTTTTAAATCACTTTTATTTAAGCTTACTCTGACAAGGTTTGGCATTAGAAATTTAAAAAAATTATTTCATTTTAAAAAATCTATACTCAATATTATTCACTGCCTTGCCATTATTTGTATTAAAAATATTAACACAACTTTTGCCATGACAGTAAAGAATCAATAGTAAAGTTGCTATGACATTAAAGATGTTAGGGATCAATCTAACCTCTCCAACTTCTCTCCCATTTTATAGTAGAGTGCTGGATAAGAAGTTAAAAGATCTATGTTCAAATCTTGCTTCTGACATTTTTATGCCTATGTGGTTAAGGTTACATGGTGTTTAAAAAAAGAGTACATGGTGTTGACTCTTGGTTTCCTTTCTATAAAATAGAGAACATATCTATAGTACCTTCCTCATAAGATATTTGTGAGACTCAACTTTTAAAAGGTATATTAAAGTAATTATCAAGGCTTAAAGTGCTATATAAAAGCTGACTAACATTACTCTACTAGACACATACCATATCTTAACCACTAAAGTAGAGTACTTGACTCAATCAGTCAATCGACAAACATTAATTAAGCATTTACTATGTGTGAGATGATGTTCTAAACACTGGGAATACAGAGACAAAATTGAAATAGCTATTGCCTTCATGAGCTTGTATTCTGATCAGTAAATATGCTTTTTAACCATTAGTACAGTTTACTAAAGGAAGACATGGAATTCTACTCCCTGAAGGCCTTCATAAGTATCATTTTACATGGAATAGTTTATCTGTCAGATTTATGGACAGGGAAGATCTTAGGACCAAAGGAGATGTAAAGAGCATAACAAGATGCAAAATAGATTATTTTGATTATATACAATTTAAAAGTTTTTTCAGAAGCAAAACCAAGGCAACCAATATTATTTGGGAACCAGAAAACAGGAAAATAATTTTTGCAACAAATATCTATGATAAATTCCCATTTGTCAAATATATGGAGAACTGAGTTAAATTTATAAAATACAGATCGAATTTCAATTGGGTGGACCATATATTCAAAATCTTTTGTTTTGGGTTGTCAATGCCAGGGACAGTTCTGCTATAGGAACCAATGGAATGATATTATGAAGTGTCTTCCACTCTGGATGTTTAATCCATTTTAAAAGTTCTCACATTTTCCATTACCTTTGAGTCCATGATAGGGATCTAAATTCTTTATATCACTGATCCTATGTATCTCTTCACACTTTGAAAAAGTCTGCCCCTGTTGCTTACCAGCCATGAAATCCTAAGTAACTTCTTATCTCTGGGTCTCAGCTCTCTCAACTATAAAATGAAAGGATTGAACTAGTCGATCAACCTCTAAGGTTTCCTTCCTACTCAGATTTGATTCTGAATAGAGACCAAAAATCTCTGTTTGAACTACTAATGCTAGAGAGGCTCCATCATCATAAAAATAAAATGATTCTTTAACCTAGGTCACTAGGACTTTAATTATCAAGGTTATCCATTCTGAATGATCCCTGAACTAGGTAGCTTTGATTTAATTTTATTTTTGTAAATAAAGCAAGATGTACTTTTTATTTCTGAAATGCTCCTCAAAGCTTAGCTATGTACTCTGCAGTTTGCCCATAGCTCAGGTTTTATTATCCTGCTGTGTGCTGAGGTCCCTGATAGAGGTAAATGTTTTCTTTTTCTTTTTTTTTTCTTTTTTAGTACTGGTGAGCTGTCCTTAAGAAAAAAAAAAAGCTCACCTTTATAAGCAAATTAAAGTTTATTTTTTGTCACAGCCCAGTTGGTCTTGTCAAAAGACCTAACTATGACTATAATGCTAGTTTTGTCTCATCTAGCCTCATTCTGACTTCACTCAGTGAAGTTTTCTTAGCACTCATGAAAACAAGAGGATTCTTCCAGGACAGGCTTGAAAGAAAGCATATGCTTGAAAAAATAGCTTCTGTAATTATGACAATAAAAACTGAAAAGCCAACTGGCTAACAGTAACATTGAAACACAAAGAAAGACAAGCAGTGGGAGTTACTAAAGTAGGCACCTACAGCTTAAAAAAATAATAATAATTAAATCAAATGAAACTATTTTCCTTCTAAGATCACTTGCAACACACAGGCCACGATAATTTTCCTGTAGAATAATGATCTCTTTGCCCATAATAATAATAAGCATATTCATATAGATATTTAGGTTTAACAAAGTGCTTTTCTCATATATCATTAGCTCCTTTTAGTTTAAGGAAATGGAGGCTTTCAAGAGGTTATAATAACTACTTTCAGGTTCATAGATTTAAAGCTGTAAGGGTGTCAAAAGGCTGTCTTGTTAAAAAAAATAAAAAAAAAACTTTTTATTGCAGTTATGGGAGGTGGGTTAGGAACTTGGATTTTCTTTGCCTCTCGACCTGGGGCTCTTTCTGTTAAAGTTCCTAACATAACATTTTGTTATACTTCTCATACTGTATATGTTTTCCATGCACTGAATATATTTTACCTGCTGGATTATAGGTTCCTAGCATGCAGTAGTAGTGTTTATTTATTAATTGGATAGGTCAGGGAAAAAAATTCCTCTGGAATTTCATTTTTGTGACAAATATGGGAAATCAACAGTAATCTTCTATTCTCTCAGGAAGAAGTGAATCTTTTTTGTGAGACAATTGGGGTTAAGTGACTTGCCCAGGGTCACACAGCTAGTAAGTGTCAAGTGTCTGAGGTCAGATTTGAACTCAGGTCCTCCTGAATCCAGGGCTGGTGCTTTATCTACTATACCACCTAGCTGACCCCCACTCCTGGTATCATTTTAAAGGTTAAGCTATGAAGTCCATAATAAAGAAGCAACACAGTTTGCAGATATAACTCACTTTTGAGATCCTAAATTAATTAATGCTTCTCTTCTCTTAATAAGGAAATATATCTAGCTATAATTCTAACTGTAGAAGTACAATCATGAAGACCTTGTTCAGCAAGCAGAGAAGAGGAATTATCAGTGTGCTTGAGCAACTTTCTATTGATAGCAAGGAAGACAATCCTATTATCGATGTGATTGCTGAAATCTATGTTGAATTCCTTCCTTATTTTATTATGAAGTTTAACAAAGCAGATGCTCATTGACTGGGGACTTATTATGAATGTAATGGAATTATTTATGAATGTAATGGAATATTTCTGAACCATAAGAAGCAATGAATAAAAGACTATAGAGAAGCATGAGAATAATTATATAAACTGATAATATAAAATAAACAGTACTAAGAAAAAACCATACATAATTACTACAGCAATGGAAATAGAAAAACAAAATAAATTAAATTCAACATGAAGTAATTCTAATCTTCAAGTCTGCATGGAAAGACGAGATAGGAAATTTGACTTCTATGGTATTTAGGTTTATCAATTCAAATATGGAAAAAGATGACCCAGATTTGAATGCGGTAGTATTTAAAAACTGTCCCCTGAACCATCTATTTAATTTTCCAGATATTCACATTATGTTAATATAGTTTCTTTGTAATTCCTTAGGTTCAATCAGAATCAAAGTAGTAAGAAATAACTTTGCTCCCCTAATTCTAATATGAAGTATATCAATTATAAAGAATACATCAACCAAATTATTGTTGGTATTAAATTATCTATATATCTCTCTTCTCTTGAGTGATGGTGCATGAATTTTCTAAAGTTAGTTTAGTCTTAATGAAGGCATATGTAAACTAAGATCCACTTTCAGAATCTCAATTGAATATTAATTCAAAACATTTTCAATTAGGAAATCAAATATATTATAAAAAAGAATATCATGTATCCTTAAGCCAATATTTTTTCCACAGCACTGTTCAACATTCTTTTACTATTTTCCCATTTGTATTCATAGCACTTAATATGGTGCTTTTCAAACAGTAAAGCTTAATAAATGTCTTGTCATTTGTCCATCATTTATAATGATGGATGGATAATGTAGATTTGATTTTCTATATGCACATAGTCATGATTGTACATGTGCCAAAAAAGAAGTTCATAAGAATTTTGATATGTCTGCAGCTTTGTCTAAGCTGCTAATTCAGGAGTAGGGAGCATTTTCCTTCTTGGAAGAGAGTGCACTGCCTTTCTTAGGTAATTTAGAGACTGCCATCCATTCATCCTTCAGTCTTCCATGACATTGTGTTCCCACCTTTTTGCTAGGGGTAAGGAATGGGAATGTCAGGAAGGTGTGAGGAAATGAGGTTGGAAGAGTGGAGATGAGGAAACAATTGCTAATACCTTAACTACCCTCTCCCCTTGAATCAGAGTAGAACCCAGATTCCAGAGGAATTGTTATACCCCCTCAGTGACTGGTTTTGCTTCCAACCAAGGTCCCACATCCATCCTTAAGTGTTCCAGCCCTGTAGAGAAAGAACCTGCCATCCCAAACACAATAAATTCCAACCACTAGCCAACTGCCACCAGAACCTCAGTAATATTAGTTCGGCCTCTGTCATCTACTAGCTCTGATTTTAGCTTGGCCCCACATATCCATTGTCAGGGGAGGTGGGAGGTTAGGAAATATGGATGTTACAATTCTTGTGCATATATGGAACCTGACAATTAGCTTTGCAGGTACTATAACATCTAGTTCCTCCATGGATATAGCTACTGAAGTCCAGAAAATGAAAGCTCTTCCCACCAAAGTCTTTGAACTATGCAATGGTATTACACCAGAAATACATATGCTTTCATCAATGATAATGACTTTAAAGAAGATTCATCCATATCTTTTTGTCATTATAACCTAGAGACAATTGGGGTTTCCATCTGACATGAGCTGAAAACTCCTAATTATGTTTTTCCCCCTATTGAATTGGGAACTCCTTGAGACCAGTTACTGTATTGCTTTTCTATTTATATCCTCTATTTGTAGTATTTTACACATAGTAAGCCATTAAATATGTGTTTTTCATTCATGCAATAGCATGGATTTCTACTGGAGAATTAAAAAAAATTAAAAAGGCCTTGGCAGACTTACCAGAGGTAACATTGATTTATATGTTAGAAGGAATGGATAGATAATAAAGCGATTATTAAAATTCACCATGTGCCAGGCATTATTGCTAAGAACTGGAAAAAATAAAATAAGTACACAATATCTGTCTTCTGGGAGCTTACATTCTAATAGGTGCAAGATAATACATAATCAAAGCTAGAAGCGTACATATAGCTATAATGGTATGGTCTAGGATTAGCTGGAAAGTGGTTCTGAACAAGAAAGTGAATGCTTCTGACCAACATAAAGTCAATGCTTACATATCAGTGTCCAGGGACCCATGGACAGATTCCAGGTAGTTCTTTTGAGAAGAGGGGCAGCTAGGTATGTCAGACCTGGAGTCAAGTAGATCTGAGTTTAAATTTGGCCTTTTACACTTAGTAACTGTCTGACCCTGAGCAAATTCCTTAACATTGACTCAGTTTACTCATTTTCAAAATGTCTAAATGATTCTTATACTAATTTGGGTGGTTCATGACTTGTCAAAGTACCTGAGGGTCTGATATAAGTTCCTTGAGGGCAAGGACTGTTTTAATGTTTGCATTGATTTTTATCTTTCATTGTATCTTATATAGAATAGATTACTCATAGAAACTGATTTCAAAAAAAGGGACTGCTAGGTGGCGCAGTGGATAGATCACCTGCCCTGGACTCATGAGGATCTGAGTTCAAATCCAGCCTCAGATACTTAACACTTACCAGCTGTGTGACCCTGGGCAAGTCACTTAACCCCAATTGCCTCACCAAAAAGAAGAAGAAGAAGAAGAAGAAGAAGAAGAAGAAGAAGAAGAAGAAGAAGAAGAAGAAGAAGAAGAATGATAGAGTACTAATAAAGTAGGAGAGTAGTGAGAAAGGAAAGCTGAAATCCCAGGAGGTAAGATTATTAAGTTATTATCATTTTAACAATATTAGGGTAAAAATAATGGGTTGTTTGAGAGTTAGGTTAAAGTTCAGGAAGAAAGAAAAAAGACACTAACCAAAGTACTTCCTACCCATCAAAACAAAAAATGATATTTACTTTGATAAGTTTGGCCAGTACATTGAAATAGAAAAGACACTATTTTGAAATCAAAAGAACTCTGGCAAATACTAGGAATATGGCCTTGGTCAAATTCCTTAACTTTAGGGGGCACTGGTTTATTTATCCATGAAATTATAAGGATTTCTTTTCTCTATTGTTCCTCCTGGCCCTGTCTCTTCTGACACCATATGCATATTCAAAGTTTAGGAATATGGGACAGGATACACACACACATTTTACATATGTACACATATATATGTATATATTTTTACATATATGTGTGAGAGTGCTATATACTATATATGTTATATACCATATATGTATGTGTGTGTGTATAGATATAAAATCATCTACCCATATTTTGAAGTGTTTGTTTTTGACTCCTCTTCTTTTATTAAAATATACAGTCCTGGAAGAAATAATACTATAAGTGATTTTTCCAAAGAACCTTTGATCTTATTAATTCAAAGGGGGGGATCATAATCTGTCTATATTCATCCTGTGTGACTCATGTTCATGTACTTCCAAAAGTCTACCTCAATATTCTAAAGGTTTTCCTTGATTTCTCTTGACCTTCTGAGGATACCAATGAATTACTAAAGCCATTCATCTGTCATCCATCACTAGGTCTTGTGATCAGTCTATTTTTGCTTCTTGTTATATAATTCTTTGATGTTATCTTTCATTCCTGTTCTCTTTTGATGTTTCTAATTAACTATATGTTATAGACCACAAAGCCCCACCCTTGACCTGCCTATTAACTTCTAAATGGCATTTTCAAAACATTTTTGAGCCACTTGTATTATATACTTCAGAGTCATACAGTAATACCAGAAAAATTCTGGCATTGGAAAGATGGATCCTTATTTCAGTTGGAATTTTGGAGACATCAAAGTAATTTTGTCATTTTCTGAAAGCAATTTAACCTGTTGCACTCTGATTTTCACTTTGAAATGAAACCTATTATACAATTGTCCTGTCTTTGCAAAATATAAACACTGATAGACAAGCTCTATAGATATCCATTCCAAAAGAATGATTTAATCTGGGCAATAAAGAGTTTTCACCCATTTTTTTTTTCCTGCATGGATATTTGCTAAAAAATATCCAAGAAAAGGTTCCAGACCTCTTCTAGGAGTTTCTGAATTGTTCTGGGACTTGATACAATCAGAACTTTATCATTGTCAAAAAGGAGCTTGGGGGGCGGCTAAGTGGCGCAGTGGATAGAGCACCGGCCCTGGAGTCAGGAGTACCTGAGTTCAAATCCGGCCTCAGACACTTAACACTTACTAGCTGTGTGACCCTGGGCAAGTCACTTAACCCCAATTGCCTCACTAAAAAAAAAAAAAAAAAAAAAGGAGCTTGGACTATGTCTTTAACTTGGACATTGTCCAAATTTAGAAATTTGGACCAAATTTGGAAAAAATGCAAAAGATGGGAACAGTTTACAAATATTACTATAACAGTTTTTTTCTCCATCATGAAGAGTTGACTACACTAATAACCTTATCTCACATTCCTGTATTTTCCCATACAGGAGGCAGAAATGCTATAAAAGAGAACAAAGATGGAAAAATAAAATAGCTGGGTTGAGCCAAGGGTATTTAGAGTATTATTTCTTCAACATGTAACTGTGCATCCAAAGTACACCATGGTGAAGAGGATGCTGGAAGCAAAAGTGAATAGGCACTAAAGATGAGTCATAATAAAGATAGGGTGAACAGAGAGCTTTGCCCGAGGCAAAGTGTCTCCCTCCTCCAACCCCAGCACAGCTGTGCTGGTCTCCTCACTTGCACTCCTCACCCTGACATAGTTGGACTTTTCTTTATACCCTTCTCTATACCTCTGTATCTATACTCATGCATGTCCCTCCCCAAACACACACATATGGGCCACACCATCCTCTGCAATGTCTGTCAACACTCATCTGGCATAGTTTCACCTACTTACATATCTGCCAAAGCCAGCCTTTTCAGACTTCAGCATTTTCCCCAGGGGTTACCCTCATCTTTGAAGCCGATATGACCTTCTTTCCATCCTGTGAAGTGTCCTGCCACAGACTATGAAACACATCATGAATCAAAATGTTATGTAACTGAACACCCCCCGGCAGTCACTTGATTCTCTCCCAGGGCTGTCCTTGTTAGAAATGAGCTGTATTTAAATGGAAAATGGTAACACATGGTTAAAAATGCCAACAGTTTTGTCACAAAAACAGTCATGACAAATCTTTCCTTTCTATTTGTTACAGGGTCTGGCATCTCCTAAAGACCATGCAGCTGTTTCTCTGAAAGACAGTAAGGCAGTCCACACTCAGGGCAGCTTTTGGCTTCAAACAGTATTATTTGCTCAGGAGGAATCATAAAATTGGAATCAGAGGGTGATGATGGCTTTTGTTAGTGCAAGAGGACAGGCCATCGTCAGCCCACTGAAGAGGGTCTTCATATAGCTTCATTTGCTTTCAGTTTCTGAACTGTAACCCAAAGCATTACCACTAACATGCTGAAGTTGTTGGAATCTGTTTTTGTCATTAGCAAACACATTTTCAATGCCTGAACAGAACTCTTCAGGGAAATGCTGTTTCATTACTAAACACTGTGCACACTTGGCTTGTTTAAGGATATGGAGGGAGGGTGGAGAGAGAAGGAGAGAGGGAAAGGGGGAAGGGGGGAGGGAGGTAGGGAGGGACGAGTGAGAGAGAAAGAGAAAGAGAAAGAGAAAGAGAAAGAGAAAGAGAAAGAGAAAGAGAAAGAGAGAGAGAGAGAGAGAAAGAGAGAGAGAGAGAGAGAGAGAGAGAGAGAGAGAGAGAGAGAGAGAGAGAGAGAGAGAGAGAGAGAGATTCTTTAAAATAAAATAGATAAGTATATTTTGGATACAGGCTTGGACTTCCTGGTCAAGGAAATTTTTTTTAATCACTTCACCCTGAGGAAAAAGAAATGAACATCTCATGCAATGTAGTTAAATCTCCTTATTGTATGCTCTGTTAGGATAGGAACAATGTCTTAAATTTGTGGGTTTGCAGTCAGGAAGCATGGTTTCATATCTCTCTTGTCACTATGACCATGAACAAAGGAATGTCACTTCTCATGCTCCTGATCTGGAAAATGAAGATAATAACATTCTCTTGAAATGTAGTGTAATGTCACAGATAGAGTACTAGACTGCAGAGTTGTGAAGAGCAGAGGTCAGAGCTTGCCTCAGACCTTTACTCTCAGTGTGACAATAGGCAAGTCACTTGATCGTTCTGAGCCTCTTTTTCCACACGCATAAAATAGGGATAATAATAATATCTCCTTTAAAGATCTATCATGAGTTTCAAATAAGATTATCCATGTGAAGTGATTTTTAATCTTTGAGGTCTTATATAAATGAGAGCTCTAATTATCATCTACTTTAAAGAGAAAATGTAGAAATCTACACTGAATGGTCTTTGCATATTGTTCTTCAGTCTTATCCAACCCTTCATGATCCCATTTAGCGTTTTCTTGGCAAAGATACTGGAGTAGGTTGCCATTTCCTTCTCCAAGGGGTCCATTTTTTTCAGGCCATCAGACATTAAGTGACTTGTCCAGGGTTACACAGCTAGGATGTGTTTGAGGCTGGATTTGAACTCAGGTCTTCCTGACTCCAGGCCCAATGCTCTATCCACCAAACCACTGGCCTCCTCCTACTTCACATATTAGCTGAATTTGAAAAGGAGGAAGTGGAGATTATGACTCTATAACCAATTTATCAAGCAGATAATTCAGCCCTCCAAATCTTAGGATGTATATGTGTTGAATCAAAATAGGGATCAGAAAATCATCTCCATGGTATATTTTCAATAATGGATTACTCACAGGCAAAGGGGGGGGGGACAAAGAACATATTACCTTAATGCTCTTTCTATATGAAAATCCCATGGAACCCAGTAGTCTTTTGAAGTGCATTCCATTCTTTAATCTATACAACATATTTACTTTTCAATTTAATTGTCAATTTTGCTATCAATGATTTTTAATACATGGATTACCTTGTGACCAAGAGCATTAGAAGTTCTCATTTCCTCCTGATTCCAGGAACCCATTTAATTTAGCCTATTGGCAAGATCCAATCATGATGGGAAAATTACAGCCTATCCTAATCTGTTTGAACCCTTAACATATTTTCAGGCATGAAAGCTAACTAACTCAAAACCCTGATTTTAATATGGCAAATCCTAAGATATAATAATTTATATTTTTAGACCTTCACAGAAACCCTATGGAGAAAGCAGCATAAAAGTATCCCAGTTTTACAGATGAATAAATGGAGGCTAACAGGTAGGATGATGAGATCATATAGCTAGTAAGTGTCAAGGCAAGGAATCTTTTGTCTCTGTTAGGAGTTTTTTCCACTATACTAAAATTAGAAGGGTGTCCAAAGCCCAAACCAGTCAGAATATTTGAGATTCACACACTAGTAATATTTCACTGAAAAACAGACATCTGTACCCTGTACCCAACAAATTTATATCTTGATTCTCTATCACAAAGATATAAATTGCTGGATGATTGTACACAATGACAGATAATTGGGCACAATTTGGGGGATCAGATTTGTGGCCCTGAGATCAAAACTATAGGTCATCTGCTCACTGCTCATATCCCTCTCAGATGAATTCTGGGCAGGCATTGGAACTACATGTAGTGTGATTATGGTCTATATGAGACATCTGGGAGAACCTAGGCATACCATATACCCTTTTGACTATTTCCAGAGGATTCAGTGACAAAGGCCATAGCATATAGCACTGAAGTGCTGATGGAATTCCCTCTTGATAGAATGTACATATCCAAAGGGAATGATTATATTGGTAGGAGAAAAAAATTAACCAAATTTGTTGTCTTTTGAGCTGATTGGCTGCCAAAACAGAGGTCAATAATAATAATACCCAGGACCGAGGGATGGATTTATCTATACTAGTTAATTAGACAAACTTGGCTTTTTAATCAAGCTACTCCACAGGAGAGAAAAATGTAATGATAGTATTAAATACGCAGAAATTGAAACTGTAGGTTTATCTATCTCTTTACATGATCATGAGGAAAGGATGTCATTGATCCAGGATTTTCAGCCAGATGGCTAAATAAACAGCATCACAGAATTCCAGTAGTGAAAGTAACTCTCTGATTTAAAAAAAAATGGAAACTGAAGTCCAAAGAAGTTAAGTAATACTCAAAGTCATATTACTACTGAGGAGGAGAGCCAGAAATCAAACCCCAAGTTTTGATAGCAAGTCCAGGGAGCTTTCTTCCAAATCAAATTTAGCACTTATAGCACACATAGAATCTGCTACCTTACCTCCAAGAGACCCTTAATAATCACTCTGGATATTTTTCTCTGGCCCAAAATATCATTGCCATGCCAAATAATATGCTACAGCATTAGAAGAAAATGTGCCTCAATGTCTCAGTACCAACTTAAAACACAGCAGCAATGATAGGTGCAAAAAGAGATGAGTCGTGATCTGATATGCAAGGCTGAGTTATGCAAGAGCCTCTTCTTTTCTTTCCAACCAGGGACAGTATCATGTTATATTGATTCACACAGGAGGTCACTTTTGCTAAGGAAAGACAGTCTCTCTGATTTTTCAATACTTTCCCTGAGAGCAAAGCAATTTTGAAATTTGCTGTTAAGATTCTGCAAAACCAGTTCATATTTTAATAACAGTCTTAGAAGAATCTGGAATCATTACCAAAAGCTCTCTGTCTGAGTCACATTTGGCACAAGCAGCACTCCATCTCACGTTGCTGTCTGTCTCTGTTTTAATTATTTGAAAGTTTAAGTGTGAAGGGGGGTGCGGATAGAAAGAAATTGAAATAGCAATAATTCTGTATCCAGGTCACCCAAAGCCGGAAGAACAATATTCCACAGCTGAACTTTTTAACTGAGATCTGAAGCTCTTTCTTATTAGTTATTATTATTGATAATAGCCAGCACTAATATAGGATTTTAAAGTTGTCATAGCATTTTACAAATATTATGTCATTTTATCCTCACAACTACCCTGGGATATAAGTGCTATTATTATCCCCATATTATAGGGGAGGAAACTGAGGCAGACAGAGGTTAAGTGATTTCCAGGTTCATACTGCTAATAAATATCTGAAACTATACTTGAACTCAAGTCTTCCTGATTCTAGGACAAGTACTTTAGCTACTGGATGACCTAGCTACCAATTCTTAATTAAAAACTGCCTCAATTCTCTAACTTCTCTAATTCATCCTCCATATTTAGCTGTCAAACTGAGTACAGGTCTGACCATGGTACTCCCCTTCCCCTCTCCTGATAAACTCAGTTTGCTCTATATTTCCTCCAAGATCAAATATAAAATCTAATGTTTGACTTCCCAAACTGTTCATAACCTGGGACTTTCCTCCCTATCACATCTTACATTGTATTTCCCTCCATATAATCTATGATCCAATACCACTGGCATTGTTCTTCTTTATATGTTTTTCCATTTCCCAACTCTGCACATTTTTTCTGGCTGTATCTTATGCCTGGAATATTCTCTGTCTATGTCTGTCACCTGGTTTGGCTGGCTTCTTTTTCCAAGAAGTGCTTCTTGGCTTCCCTTCCTGCCCTCATGCTGGAGCCTTCTCTCTTAGATTTTTTTCCTATTTACATTGACTGTATCTTTCACATACATAGCCACTTGTATGTTGCCTTACCATTAGAATGTGAACTTTTTTTTTTCAATTTTAATAGTATTTTTTCCAGTTACATGTAATGATAGTTTTCAGTATTCATTTTTATAAGATTTGAGTTACAAAATTTTCTCCTTCTTTTCCTCTCGCCTCCCCAACACAGAAAGCAACCTGATATAGGTTATATATGTAAAATCACATTAAATATATTTCCACATTAGTCATATTGTGAAAAAATAATCAGTACAAAAGTGGAAAACCTCAAGAAAGAAAAAATAAAAATAGTATAGTTCAATCTGCCTTTAGAATCCACAGCTCTTTTTTTCTGGATGTGGAGTCCTTTGGAATCTTCTTGGGTCATTGTGTTACTGAGAAGATCTAAGTCTATCACAGCTGATCATCACACAACATTGCTATAATTGCATACATGTTCTCCTGGTTTTGCTCATATTACTCATCATCAGTCCACTTAAGGATTTCTAGGATTTTCTGAAATCTTCCTGCTCATCATTTCTTATAGCACCATAGTATTCCATTACATTCGTTTACCATAACTTGTTCAGCTGTTCCCCAGTTGATGATCACGTCCTCATTTTCCAATTCTTTGCCATGACAAGGAGAACTGCTATAAATATTTTTGTGCATATGGATCTTTTCTCCTTTTTAATGAATTCTTTGGGATACAGAGCCATTAGTGGAATGACTGGGTCAAAGGATAAGCACAGCTCCATAGCCCTTTGGGCATAGTTCCAAATTGTTCCCCAGAATGGTTGGATCCATTCACAACCCCACCAAAATTGAATTAGTGTTCCAATTTTCCCACATAAAATGTGACCTTCTTAAGGACAGGGATTATGTGGTTGCCTTGCTTTGTATTTCTAGCACTTAGTGGAGCCTGGCACAAGTTAGCAATTAATGAAAGACTGCTGATGACTGACTCAGTGAGCTTCACATTTAATTGCGTGCCATTGATTGAATGGTCCCTTTTCATCAATTTGTCTTTCTTGTATGGAAGACCAGGCTTATCTCATTTAAGTCCTCAGGAATCTGAAGAGATTCCATAACATTCTGGTATTTGGTACAATTAGTTCTTGAAATAATTCTTTCATTAATATGAAGATCTTGAGTATTTCATCATATATTCAGAATTCCTTCATTTCCTTAATTCATTTCATAAATAGGATATCCTTCATCCCAATTATATGGTGCATTGGTGGGAATGCATCTCACTTATTGCAGTAATGCAAGTCTTAGAATGTGAAGAAGTAACTAACATCACATTACAATACAGAGATTTTAATTGTATTATAAGGCAGTAATTATCAAAAATATCTAGTTCTTAATTAGAAACATAAAGGTATATCAATTGAATAGAGTAGACATACAATTTACAGCAGCAAATGAACATAATAACCTTGCATTTGATAAAGGTAAAGACAAGATTTATGGATAAGAATTCATTATTTAGTAAAAATTTGGGGGAAAAATGGAAAGCAGTATGACAGAAAGTTGGCATGGACCAAAATCTCACATCATTTTCCAAGATAAACTCAAAACAATTACATGATATAGATATAAAGAGTGATTTCAAAAGAAAATTAGAAGACCATGGAATATATTTCTTATCAGACATATGCATAGGTGAACATTATATGAAAAAGCAAGAGATAGAGAGTAAAGTTAGGTATAAAATGGAGAATTTCAATTACATGACATTAAAAAGGGGTTCTATAAATAAAACAAATTTCACCAAGATTAAAAGAAAGCAGAAAATTGGGAAGAATTTTCATGTAAATGTCTCATATCTAAAATATATAAAGAACTCAAGTCAAATTTTTCAGAGTTGATAAATGGTCAAAGGATGTGGACAGACAGTTTTCCAATGAAGAAATAAAAACAATTTCTATTCATTCAAAAATGCTCTAAATCATCATTGATTAGGGAAATGCAGATTAAAACAACTTTGAGATATCATTTTACTCCAATCAGATTGGCTAAAATGATAGAAGGGGAAGGTGACAAATGCTGAAGGGTATATGGGGAAAAAATGGGATACTAATTCATTGTTAGTGGAACTGTGAACTGTTCCAACCATTTTGGAGAGCAGTCTGGAATTGTGCTCAAAGATTAATTAAACTATCTATATCCTTTGATCGAGTACATCTATGTCCAAAGATGATTGGGGGGAAAAAAGCAAAAGAACCTATCTGTTCTAAAACATTTATAGCAGCTCTCTTTATGGTGTTAAAGAACTGGAAATTGCAAAGATGCCCATCAACTGGGGAATGGCTGAACAATTTATGGTATATGATTGTGATTGAATAATATTTTACTAGAAGAAATGATGAGCTCAATAGTTTTAGAAAAACATTGAAAGACTTGCATGAAATAATGATGAACAAAATGAGCAGAACCAAGAGAACATTGTATACAGTAAGAGTGATTTAAAAAAAAACTAATTTGAGAAAATGAGTTATTTTATCTATTATAAATACCCAAATTAACTATAAAGGACATATCAAGAAAAATTCTATCTGCATCCAGAGTAAGAATGGGTAACTAAATGTATATACATACACACACACATATATGTATATACATATATGCGTGTGTCTATACACACACATATTTGTGTCTAATGGTAGCAATCTCTAGGGGAAGGGGAAAAAGAGAAAAAGGAATTTACATGATAATTTGTATATTTGAAAGGAACAGCAATTTGTTCATAGTAGATGTGTAGTTTCATGTACAGTCTCTTTTATCGTACTATGTTATGAAAATGCTAATTTTATTCCAGAAATAAAAAAAAGTAGATGAATCTCATATGATCTTTAAGGTGTACAAACTACTTCATTACATTCTCCACAAATGGACCTGTACTCTTTTTTTCGGTTTTGAATAGAATTTTTTCCCCAAAATATATGTAAAAACAAATTTTAACATCAATTTTTTAAAAACTTTGTGTTCCAACTTCTCTTCCTCCCTCCATTCCCATCCCTCACCCACAAGAACTCAAGCAATTCAAAATAAGTTATACATGAGTATTCATGGAAAAATTCCCATATTAGTTAGTTGTGAGAGAAAACAGTCAAAAAACCCAAAACTTCAGATTAAGGAATTGTCAAAGAGGAAAAGAAAAAAAAATTAAAAATGTGTTTCCATCTGTTTTCAGATACTATCAGTTCTTTCTCTGCAGATGGGCTGCAATTTTCATAAGTTCTTCAGGGTTATATTGGATCATTGCCTTGCTGAAAATAACCACATGCTTCCCAGCAGATCATCCCCCCACTATTGCTGTTATTTTGTATACAGTACATTTCACTCTGCTTCAGTTCATGTAGGTCTTTCCAGGTTTTTCTGATAGTATCCTGTTCATCATAACCTGTATATAGCAAAACACTTTCAAGGAAGATGAAGATGTTCTGCATTACTGCACAAGTATGACATATTGAATTGCTTGATCTCATAGGGAGGGTTGAGGAGGGAGGAAAAAAACTTTAGAACACAGAATTAGCTCAGGGACCTTGATCTCATCAGAATGGGCTCATGGAGAGAATAGCATTCCTACCCAGTTGGGAGGAGTAATCTATTTAACCCTGCAGGAAAGTAGGAGGGGAGGAGGATAAGGAAGGAAGGGTGAAAAAAGGCAGTGCAGAGTGGGGGAGAGGATAGTCAGAAGTAAAACACTTTTGAAGAGGAAGAGGTAAAAAGAAAATAGAGTAAATGTCATGGGAAGGGAGTGGGATGGAGGGAAATAGTTATGATGATTGATTATAATTATTATGGTAGCTTCTTTGCTGGGCTTTTATGGAGAAAATTCTCTGTCAAGTTTAAGGGACCTGTACTCTTTAAACATCACTTTCAGAGATCAGGACCCCAGTCAACTATGGAAGTCCTAGATCTGGAATCTCATGTTTATTTTACTAAGTGAATGTAAATTCACCTACCCCACTATATCCAGATGGACACAGACAAGACCACACTTCATATTTCATCCTGATCCTCACCAAGACCATTTTACCATTTTTTCTGACACTAAACATTTACATTTTCCATTGTATTCCACCTTCTTTTCTGAGCTCAATAATCCATTATCTCTGGAAGGGGCATGATAATTGGTTTTCCTATGAATCTATTCACTAATCTCATAACTCCGAACCAAAATTGTCTTCAATCACCACCATTCTTCTTTATGTGTTGGATCCCCCTGTAAAAATATAAGTTTCTAGAGGTCAGGGGCTATCTTTATTTATATCCACTGAGCTTCACCCAGTGTCATACACATAGTAAGCATTTAAAATGCTTTTTCATTCATTCAATCATTCATTCATCATTGGTCTCTGTCCTATTCTGACTCAATGGAAACATTAAAAAGGCAATTTTCTTGTACTCATAAATTGCCCTTTCATATAATTATATATGTATGGTTATATACATGTATATAGATTTTGCATATCTATATGTGTAAACACATATACATACATACTGACTATAGAATCAGAGGCCCTAAGTTCAAAGCACTCCTTCAAACTGCTTTCTCTATGCCATATATGGAAATGTTTCTCAACTATGTAACATATTTATGAATAATGTATACATAGACACATATATGTATACATATATAGATATCTTTTGGGAAATTACCTTGTGATATTAGGAATTGATGTTAGGAATGAGGGGAGAGAAGAGAAGAGAGAATTAAAATAACTCCATTGTTCTTTTAAGTGACTCTATGTCATATTTCTTGACATTTCTAAAGAATTTTAGAATAGGAAATTGAGAAGTCTTTTAGTCCGCTGCATCCCCCAATTTACACATGGGAAAACTGAGAACCAGGAAGGTTAAGTGACTTAAGGTCACATAGATAGTAAATGACAGAGGTGGGCTTTGAGCTGAAGACCTTTGGCTCTAGAAACCATGTTCTTCCTAGTACACTCTATACATTGAACTCATTGTATCAAATTTCCTGATCCATTATGAAGTATAAAATCAAGTGGGTAATGATTTTATTAGAACTATGGAAAGCAGAAAGTTGTATTTGAAATTTAATCAATGGAACATTATTAAGGGTATATCTAACTTGAACTCAAAAGAGGTGAAAAAAGAATGCTTGGGGCAGCTAGGTGGCACAGTGGATAAAGCACTGGCCTTGGATTCAGGAGGACCTGAGTTCAAATCCAGCCTCAGACACTTGACACTAGTTGTGTGGCCCTGGGCAAGTCACTTAACCCTCATTGCCCTGAAAATAAAAAAGAAAAAAGAATGCTACCTTTAATAGAGACAGGGTCATGTCATACTGATCTCGTCATTTTGGCAAGCTTTCAATGCTCTGCATGAAAATGCTTGAAGGCTAATTATCATTCATTAGATGAGAATAAGGATTGAGTAGATATTTGTGCAGACCTAAAAGACTGAGAAAATATTATTCCATAAAATAATACTCCTTAGACTGGTAAGAAGAAGAATGTTGTAGTGAAAAGTGTTGGAGTGATAGAGAAAGGGAAGTGACTTGCCTGAGCTCTCCCCAAGACCCCTCCAAATACCTTCAAATAGTGCCGTAACATAATTCCTGGAACATTAGAATACATACAAGGATGGGGTTAAATAATATTCTAGTCAAAGACAACTTAGAAAGTCCATAGGAAATGTCTGTTGTACTAGGGTAAAACTGGAGTGTTGCAGCACAGACCCAGCCCTGGTAAACCAGGAGCAGACCTTGGGAGTCACTGAATGAGCATCAGAAGCAACTGCTTCTGGAAGTATTAGACCACAGAGGGTAAGGCGATTAAATAATTGGCCAATAGGAGATAACAGGGGTCTTTTTGCTACCACTGAGCCAGGACTGTTGTTTTGTGCAACTCAGATACAGGTCTCAGGCTTGGGTGGTGATCCCAAACTGGGGAAGAGAACTAGCACACCATAGCTTGTAGTCATAGTGGAGCTGTACTCTCCTTATTGTTCCAGGGCAGAGAAGCAGGCTTGTGGTTGCTTGCAAATGAGACCACAGGCCAGGAGGGTGATAACATACCTACCTGTTTATCATACCACCTTGGATGGAAAACTTACAAATCCCTAGAAGTATCTCTGAAAACAGCTACATAAACTCTCAAAATTTGGGGCAGTCCACACTCCAGTCTGGAAGTAGTGCCCTACTTTAACAAAGACTTATACAAGTAAAGAAATAGCCTGGGCAAATGAGAAAACACAAAATAAATTCTGACCATAGAAAGTTACTGTTGCGACAAGGAAGATCAAAATACATGCTCAGAAAAAGATAAGAAAGTCAAAGCTCCTACATCCAAAGCTTCCAAAAAATATATAAATTGATTTCAGGCCATATAAAGGCTCAAAAAGGACTTTGAAAGTAAAGTAAGAGAAGTAGAGAAAAACAGAAATAGAAATGAGAGTGATGCTGATGAAAATAGCACCTTAAAAAACATAATAGGCCAAATGGCAAAAGAATTACAAAAAGTCAAAGAGGAAAAGGAATTGAAAAGCTAAAATGGCCAAATGGAAAAGGAGGTACAAAAACTCACTGAAGAAAATAACTCCTTAAAAGTTAGGATTGAGCAAATGGAAGCTAATGATTTATCAGAAATTAAGAAAAATAAAGCAAAACCAAATGAATGAAGAAATAGAAGGAAATGTGAAATATCTCATTGGAAAAACAACTCACTTGGAAAATAGATCCACCAAAGAGAATATGAAAATTACTGAATTACCTGAAAGCCATGATCAAAAAAAGAGTCTAGACATTATCTTCCAAGAAATTGTTGGGAGCAGCTAGGTGGTGTAGTTGATAAAGCAATAGCCTTGGATTCAG
This sequence comes from Dromiciops gliroides, assembly GCF_019393635.1. NCBI lineage: Eukaryota > Metazoa > Chordata > Mammalia > Microbiotheria > Microbiotheriidae > Dromiciops > Dromiciops gliroides. Next base: position 612,259,546 of record NC_057862.1, read on the forward strand.
GAGGACCTGAGTTCAAATCCAGCCTTAGACACTTGACACTAGCAGTGTGAAAAAAAAAAGTCAGGGAAAATTGCCCTCATATTCTAGAACCAGAAGGTAAAATAGAAATTGAAAGAATCCACTGATCACCTCTTGAAAGGGAACCCCAAGTGAAAACTCCCAGGAATATTATTCCCAAATTTCAGAACTCTTAGGTCAAGTAGATAATATTGCAAGCAATCAGAAAGAAACAAGTGAAGCATTGTGGAGCAACAGTCAGGACAATGCAAGATGCAGAATTTCTACACTAAAGAATCAGAGGGCTTGGAATATTATATTCCAGAGGGCAAAGGAACTGGGATTACAACCAAGAATTACAACCCAGCAAAACTGAATATATTCCTGTGTGTGATCCTGAGCAAGTCACTTAACCCCAATTGCCAATCTCCTCCTCAGTGCCCCACAAAAAAAGAAAAAAAGAAAAAGAAAGAAAGAAATGATAAACAGGATGCTCTCAGAAAAAAATGCAAAGACTTACATAAACTGATGCAAAGTGAAATGTACAGTGGACAAAGAAACAGAAATATTGTAAGATGATAAGTTGTGAATAACTTGGCTATTCCCAGCAATAGCTAAGACAGCTCTAAAGGACTTATGATGAAAAATCCTATCCATCCTTAGACAAAGATCTGATTGTATCTGAATACAAATTGAAGTATTTTTTTAAATTTCATTTTTCTTGAGGTTGTTTTTTATACCAGTTTTCTTTCACAGCCTGAATATTATTGAAATTTTTTGCAACTTAAATTGAATTGCTTGCCTTCTTAAGGGGGGATGGGTTGGGAGATAGGAAGGCAGAGAATTTGAAACACAAAGTTTTGAAAATGGATGGTAAAATTGTTTTTACATATAATTGGGGAAAAATAAAATTCTAAACAACCCCCCAAAATGAAAAAAGGAAAATGTTGTGCTTGGGAGTTCAAATTCCTGGGTTACTTGAGTGCTTTACATTTTGCTATGTTTGTGACTCCAAATAAGTCATTTGAGTACTCTGTAACTCACTTTCTTTATTTATAAAATTGGGATATATTACCTTTACATAGTCCCAAGGACTGTGTGAAGAAAAAAAAACCTTTTTAAACCTTAAATTGCTTTATAAATGTGAGTTATCATTATTCCCTGACAAAATATGGTGAAATGGTTGGTGTTCTGTCTTTGGAGTTGAAAAAAATAGGGGTGAAATTGCATTTCAGACACTTTATAGCATGATCCTATACATCTCATTTAGTTCCTTTGCCTTAGTCAATTCCTTAGAGCTTGCTAGGCACATTAGATAGTAGACAAGCTTTGGAGTCATCAAGACCTGAGTTGAAATCCAGACACAGTTACTTACTAGCTGTGTGAGGTAGGGCAAGTTTCTTTGTGTCTGAGTTCTCCTACCTCTAAAAAATGAGGATAATAATAATACCTATCCCAGAATTGTTGTGAGGATCAAATTAAAACTATATTATTGCTAAATAGTATCTTACTAACTCAAAAATGGGTTGTTTATCTGTATTGGTGGAAGGAATTTCTGTCCTAGAAGTTTCTCATATAGGCAAAATTGTAGATTCTTGTGGAAATATAGTCTATATTTGGATTGGGAAGGGTCCCCAGAAGTTACCTAGCCTTATTCATGCTGTAGCAGAATTGGGTAAGAATGTTAACCATTCTTGGCAGGTTAGTTGTTTTTTCTGGCTGTTTCTGATGTGTTTTTTAAGTCACTTCTCCAGATGCTCATCTGTTGTGAGGGCTGCTGAAAGAAAGATACTGGATTTTTCCTTCCTAAGGAATGTTTTTTTTTTTTTTTAATGTCAAAAACCTGTAACATTTTCCCATGTATATCAGAAAAATCATGGGGCAGGTAAAAAAAATGCAATTATGGACTTTATTTGGAGATAGCAACAATATGGCAATAATTTTGCTGTACTTTGCCTTGGTCAGACCAAAGCCAAAGATTTGTATTAAGTTCTGGGCATCATATTTTAGGAAAGAATGTTAATAAGCTGTAGACCATTCAAATGAGGTTGACCATTTTAGTAATATTAAGTTTTAGAGAATGTTTCAATTTTTGTTTTTATTATATGTTTCATTCATAACAACTGGACAATAATTGTAAAATCTTCAAAGGATTCTGAATTTCCTTTGATATGTTTTTGAGAACTTTCATTGTTTGATTTGATTATTGACAAAGCTATTTAAAGTTGTGTTAGGCTCAATTTTATAGAAAACTTTCCCAGCTTATTAGCAGTATCTGAAACACCTGAGGGACTTTACAACCACATCCAAAACTCTACAGCTGACATGTGTTAGTTGATCTTCAGCATCCACATCTGAAAGACTTCCTTGACACAACTACACTCAGAGGACATCCCAAGAATCATCTGAGAAAGAATTCCAAAGACTTAAATGGACATTTTCCTTTTCTCCATTGTATACAATGTTTATAATGTCCACTTACTAAAGGGGAGAGCCCCCTTTAATCTTTCTTTGTTTGTAATGTACTCCTGGTAAACAGTGAGTGCCCCCGTTGGCCTTTGTTAATGCGTCACTCAATTTCTCTTCTCTCTTTTCATTCCCTTTACTTTGTTAGTCATAAGTATCTAATGTTATTGCTTCATTAAAAAAAAAAACAATTGTTTTTTTTAATGTATAAGGTATTTTATTTTTTCCATTACATGTAAAGATAGTTCTCAACTTTTGTTTATACAAGCTTTACAATTTCAGATTTTTCTCCCTCCCTCCAGTCCCTCCCCCCTCCCCTAGACAGCAGGTAATCTGATATAGGTTATATCTATATATCTCTATACATGTACATATAGATATAGATATATACAGACACATAGATATACACATAATAACATTAATCCTATTTCTACATTAATCCTGTTACAAGAGAAAAAATCAGAGCAGTGATGCAAAACCTCAAAATAGAAAAAAAAAACCAACAGCACCCAAAACAAAAGAAATACTATGGTTCAATCAGCATCTATATTCCACAGTTCTTTCTTTCTTTTTTTTTTCTTGGATTTGGAGATCCTCTTCTATCATGAGTTCCCTGGAACTCTTCTGTACCATTGCATTGGTGAGAAGAATATAGTCCATCACAGTAGGTCAACACTCAATGTTGATGATACTATGTACAATGTTCTTCTGGTTCTGCTCATCTCACTCATCATCAGCTCATGTAAGACCCTCCAGGTTTCTCTGAACTCTTCCTGCTCATCATTTCTTACAGCACAATAGTATTCCATTGTATTCATATACCACAACTTGTCCAGCCATTCCCCAATTGATGGGCACCCCCCTCAACTTCCAATTCCTTGCTACCACGTAAAGAGCAGCTATAAATATTGTTGTACATGTGGGTCCCTTTCCCCCTTCCATGATTTCTTTGGGAAAAAGACCTAAAAGTGGAATTGCTGGGTCAAAGGGTATGCACAGCTTTATCGCCCTTTGGGCATAATTCCAAATTGCTCTCCAGAATGGTTGGATCAGCTCACAGCTCCACCAACAATGCATTAGTGTTCCAATTTTCCCACAGCCTCTCCAACATTTACTATCTTCCTTTTTTGTCATTTTAGACAATCTGATAGGTGTCAGGTGGTACCTCAGAGTTGTTTTAATTTGCATTTCTCTAATCATTAGAGATTTAGAGCATTTTTTCAAATGGGAATAGATAGCTTTGGTTTCTTCATCAGAAAACTGCCTGTTCATATCCTTTGACCATTTCTCAATTGGGCAATGACTTGGATTCTTATAAATTTGATTTAATTCCCTATATATTTTAGAGATGAGGCCTTTATCAGAAGCACTGGCCTCAAAAATTGTTTCCCAGTTTTCTGCCTCCCTTCCAATTTTGGATGCATTGCTTCTGTTTGTACAAAAATTTTTTAATATAATATAATCAAAATCATCCATTTTGCATTTTATAATATACTCTATCTCTTGTTTGGTCAAAAACTGTTCTCCTTTCCAAAGATCTGATAGGTACACTATTCCTTTCTCTCCTAATTTACCTATGGTATCACCTCTTATGTCTAAATCATGTATCCATTTTGACCTTATTTTAGTATAAGGTGTAAGATGTTGGTCTATGCCTAGTTTCTGCCATACTATCTTCCAGTTTTCCCAGCAGTTTTTGTCAAATACTGAGTTCCTATCCCAGAAGCTGGAGACTTTGGGTTTATCAAACACTACATTACTAGTGTCATTTACTACTGCATTTCCTAAGTCTAGCCTATTCCATTGATCTACCACTCTATTTTTTAGCCAGTACCAGATAGTTTTGATGACTGCCGCTTTATAGTAAAGCTCCAGGTTTGGTACAACTAACCCAACTTCCTGTGAATTTTTTTTCATTATTTCCCTGGATATTCTTGATTTTTTGTTTTTCCAGATGAATTTTGTTATTATTTTTTCTAGCTGTATAAAATAATTTTTAGGTAGTCTGATTGGTATGGCACTGAATAAGTAAATTAATTTAGGCTGTATTGTCATTTTTACTATATTAGCTCTGCCTATCCATGAGCAATTGATATCTTTCCAATTATTTAGATCTGATTTGATTTGTGTGAAGAGTGTTTGGTAGTTGTGTTCATAGAGTTCCTGGGTTTGTCTTGGCAAGTAGACTCCCAAGTATTTTATATTATCTACTGTTACTTTAAATGGAATTTCTCTATCTATTTCTTGCTGCTGGACTTTGTTGGTCATGTATAGAAATGCTGATGATTTATGTGGATTTATTTTATATCCTGCTACTTTGCTAAAGTTGTTAATTGTTTCAAGTAATTTTTTGACTTGATTCTCGAGGATTCCTTAAGTATACCTTCATATCATCTGCAAAGAGTGATAGTTTTGTTTCCTCCTTGCCTATTCTAATTCCTTTAATTCCTTTCTCTTCTCTGATTGCTAAAGCTAACATTTCTAGGACAATATTAAATAATAGGGGTGATAATGGACATCCCTGTTTCACCCCTGATCTTATTGGGAAGGCCTCTAATTTATCTCCATTGCATATAATACTTGCTGATGGCTTTAGGTAGATATTGTTTATTATCCTAAGGAAAGCTCCACCTATTCCTAAACTCTCTAGTGTTTTTATTAGGAATGGGTGCTGTACTTTGTCAAAAGCTTTCTCTGCATCTATTGAGATAATCATATGATTTTGGTTGGTTTTCTTATTGATGTGGTTGATTAAGTTAATAGTTTTCCTAATGTTGAACCAGCCCTGCATTCCTGGTATAAATCCCACCTGGTCATAGTGTATTATCCTGGTGGTTACTTGCTGTAATCTCCTTGCTAATATCTTATTTAAGATTTTAGCATCAATATTCATTAGGGAAATTGGTCTATAATTTTCTTTCTCTGTTTTTGCTTTGCCTGGTTTTGGTATCACCACCATATTTGTGTCATAAAACGAATTTGGTATAACTCCTTCTTCACCTATTTTTCCAAGTAATTTGTATAATATTGGAATTAATTGTTCTTTAAATGTTTGGTAAAATTCACCCGTAAACCCATCTGGCCCTGGGGATTTTTTCTTAGGGAGTTCATTAATAGCTTGTTCAATTTCTTTTTCTAATATGGGCTTATTTAAGGATTTTATTTCCTCTTCAGTTAACCTGGGCAGTTTGTATTTTTGTAAATATTCATCCATTTCATTTAGATTGTCAAATTTATTGGCATACATTTGGGCAAAATATTTCCTAATTATTGCTTTAATTTCCACTTCATTGGTGGTAACATCACCCTTTTCATTTTTGATACTGGTAATTTGGTTTTCTTCTTTCTTTTTTTTAATCAAATTATCCAATATTTTATCTATTTTATTGGTTTTTTCATAAAACCAGCTCTTAGTTTTATTGATTAATTCTATAGGTTTTTTTTGCTTTCAATCTTATTAATTTCTCCTTTAATTTTGAGGATCTCTAATTTAGTGTCTAATTGGGGATTTCTAATTTGTTCTTTTTCTAGCTTTATAAGTTGCATGCCCAATTCATTAATCTCCTCTTTCTCTTTCTTATTCATGTAAGCATTTAGAGCTATAAATTTTCCCCTAAGCACTGCTTTGGCTGCATCCCATAGATTTTGGTATGTTGTCTCATTATTGTCATTCTCTTGAATAAAGTTATTGATTGTTTCTATGATTTCTTGTTTGGCCCATTCATTCTTTAGAATGAAATTATTTAGTTTCCAATTGATTTTCATTCTACTTTTCCCTGGCTCTTTCTTACATGTAATTTTTATTGCATCATGATCTGAGAAGGATGCATTTACTATTTCTGCCTTTCTACATTTGACTATGATGTTTTTGTGCCCTTATACATGGTCAATTTTTGAAAATGTGCCATGTACTGCTGAGAAAAAGGTATATTCCTTTCTATCCCCATTCCATTTTCTCCAGACATCTATCATGTCTAACTTTTCTTGTAATCTATTCACCTCTTTCACTTCTTTCTTATTTATTTTTTGGCTAGATTTATCTAATTCTGAGAGGGGGAGATTCAGATCCCCCACTAGTATAGTATTACTGTCTAATTCCTCTCATAACTCATTTAACTTCTCCTCTAAGAACTTGGATGCTATACCATTTGGCGCATACATATTTAATATTGATATTACTTCATTATCTATAGTACCTTTAAGTAAGATGTAATTTCCTTCCTTATCTCTTTTAATGAGATCTATTTTTGCCTGCACTTTGTCTGAGATAAGGATTGCTACCCCTGCCTTTTTTACCTTAGCTGAGGCATAATATATTCTGCTCCAGCTTTTAACCTTTACTCTGTGTGTATCTCTCTGCTTCAAATGTGTTTCTGGTAAACAGCATATTGTAGGGTTCTGGTTTTTAATCCACTCTGCAATTCACTTCCATTTTATAGCAGAGTTCATCCCATTCACATTCACAGTTATTATTACTGACTGTCTATTCCCCTCCATTCTATTTACCCCTTTGTACTTTCCCCCCCTTCTTTCACCCTATTCCTCCTCACTGACGTTTTACTTCTTACCCCTGCCTCCCCTGATCTGCCCTCCCTTTTTATAACCCCCCCTCTCTTTTCTTTACCCTTTTCTCCCTTGCTTTTGTCCTCCCTTCTATCAGTCCCCCCCTTTCCTTTCCCCTTTTGTTTCCCTAAAGAATGAGTTAAATTTCTTTATCCCAATGAACCTATATGTTATTCCCTCTTTGAGTCCAATCTCATGAGAATAGGGTTGAAACAATGTTCTCCGCTCCTTTCTTTCCCTCTATTGTAATAGGTTTCTTTTCCACCTCTTCATATGATATAATTCACCCCATTCCACCTCCCCTTTCCTCTCTTCCCCATAGACTCCTTTTTTAACCCCTTAATTCTTTTGTATCATCACATCAAAGACAATTTATATTTATACCCTCTATATAAAGTCCTTCTCTCTGCCCAAATACATTTACAGTTCTTAAGAGTTATGAGTATTATCTTCCTGTGTAGGGATATAAACAGTTTAACCTAATCGGGTAACTTTTTTTTTTCCCCTCTGTTTACCTTTTTAAACTTCTCTTGAGTCTTGTATGTTGAGATCAAATTTTCTATTCAGTTCTGGTCTTTTCACCAGGAAAGATTGAAAGTCCCCAATGTCATTAAATGTCCATCTTTTCCCCTGAAAGAAAATGCACATTTCTGCAGGGTAATAGATTCTCGGCTGCAATCCAAGCTCCTTTGCCTTCCGGAATATCATATTCCAAGCCTTGCAGTTCTTTAATGTTGAAGCTGCCAGGTCCTGAGCAATCCTGACTGTGGCTCCATGATATTTAAATTGCTTCTTTCTGGCTGCTTGGAGTATTTTCTCCTTCACCTGATAATTCTGGAATTTGGCTACAATATTTCTTGGAGTTTTCCTTTTGGGGTCTCTTTCAGGAGGTGATCAGTGGATTCTTTCAATGATGATTTTATCCTCTGATTCTATGATATCAGGGCAGTTCTCCTTAATAATTTCCTGGAATATGGTGTCTAGATTCTTTTTCTGGTCATGGCTTTCAGGCAGTCCAATGATTCTCAAATTGTCTCTCCTCGATCTGTTTTCCAGATCAGTTGTCTTTCCAATGAGGTATTTCACATTTTCTTCTATTTTTTCATTTTTTTTATTGTGCTTGATTGATTCCTGGTGTCTCATGGATTCCTTATCTTCCAACTGTCCCACTTTAATTTTTTTTTTTAAGTGAGGCAATTGGGGTTAAGTGACTTGCCCAGGGTCACACAGCTAGTGTTAAGTGTCTGAGGCTGGATTTGAACTCAGGTACTCCTGAATCCAGGGCCGGTGCTTTATCCACTGCGCCACCTAGCCGCCCCCCCACTTTAATTTTTAAGGCATTGTTTTCTTCAGTGAGATTATGCACCTTTTTTTCCATTTGGCTAAGTGAATTTTTTAAGGTATTGTTTTCTTCAGTGAGATTATGCAGCTTTTTTTCCATTTGGCCAAATGAATTTTTTAAGGCTTTGTTTTCTTCAGCTTCCTTTTCCAAGCTGCTGATTCTTTTTTCATAGTTTTCTTGTTTTGCTTTCATTTCTCTCCCCATTTTTTCTTCTACCTCTTGCAATTGATTTTTAAAATCCTTTTTGAGCTCTTCCAGGAAGGCTTTTTGTTCTTGCGACCAATTCACCTTCCCTTGTGAGGCTTCAGATGTAGACAATTTGAGGCTATTGTCCTCATCTGAGTTTGTGTTGGCTTCTTCCCTATTGATACAGAAGCTCTCAATGGAGAGGGCTCTTTTTTGCTTCTTACTCATTATTGCAGCTTATTTATTTATTCTTTATGTTGAGGTCTGCTCTGGGGGCACCAGGATCCCTGTTTTGGGCTTCTTGTGCAGGGGTATAGGTGCTGTGTGACTGGGCTTTTACTCTGAGGCCTTTATGGTGTGTGGAGATCCCCCGCCCTGCACTTCCTGTCTGATTGCGCTCGGCCAGCCAGGCGCCAGACCCCGGCGTCTGATCCCGCCTGACCCATTCGTCTCCCTCCCGGCCAGTAACAGGTAGGTTTTTCCACTGTCCTTCTTGGCCACCAGATTTTTGAACCAGGTTCCAGGAGCCTCAGTTGTTCGGCTGTGGCCTGCAGCTCCTGCTGACTTGCCCCAACCCCCTCGGCGCTGGGTTGCTGCCCTGCGCTGGGCCTCCCTTTTGCCCGAGTCAGACCGACCTTTTCCTGAAGTCTTCTAAATTATCTCTGGTTGGAGGACTGTGTCTCTGTCTCTTTGCAGATTCTGTTTTTTCAGAATCCGTCCAGAGGCTTGATTTAATCTTTGTTTTGAGGGAATAGAAGGAGAGCTCAGGCCCCTTGCTGCTTCCTCTCCGCCATCTTGGTTCCGCCCCCCCACAATTGTTTTTTAATGAAGGGGGGGCGGGAATGTGATAAAATGATAGAAATTGGCAGATGCCCAGGGACCCAACCTAAAGACCATCAAAATCAAGGCCCCACCTGGCTGGCCCTGAGTGGGGTGTTGTTCTCAGAGGCAGTGTACTACTGACATCAGCAAGAGACCACGATCAACCAATCAGCTTGAAGGACCTCCCCTTTTGGGGAGGGAGACAGGAAGTAGGAAGGTGAAGCTGGCTTGCTGGATTTTCCTCTTTTCATCTGGAACTGGCAGTGATGGCAGCCAGGAGGAAAAGGAGGGTCCCCCCTTGTCATCCAGGACTTTGGCATGGTGGGGGACTTCACATGGACTGCTAGGAAAAGCAAATGTTTCTCTCTGGCCTTACTGAGTAGATCTAAACTAGGATTTTCCATTCTCTCCCTTCACTAACTTAAAATACAATTTAATAAATATTAAAAAACTAACTTCTTGCTAAAGCTTCTAATTTAAGGTGACCACTCATTAGATTTTAGACAACATGGATAGAATTTTAAACTTTACACCATTTTGATTAAGATATTCAATTTCATGCTATGTATGAATTAATTGAAAGAAGTAGGGATGTTTGACATAGAAGGGAAGATGAATTAAGGGAAGACATACAACTCAAGATAAATTCACATTCCTTTGCTTGCCCCTAAAAGAAGTAGTAACCATGATAGGAAATTACAAAGAGGCAAACTGTGGCTTGATATAAAAAAAAATCTGCTAATAGTAAAATTATACAAAATCAGTTTACCTTAGGAGACAGTGGGTTATCCCTTATGGAAAAAAGTTCAAGGAAAGGCTGGCTCTTAGTCACTGTGTTCTAGAAAGGAATATTATTCACATATGATCTTTACTTAGTGATAAGAAAATTTTTTTCCTAATAAATCAATCAACCAAACAACCAATTTAGCAGTAAGCATTTATCAAATATCTAAATTAGTACATTCCACTTGTGCAGATCTAATTTTACCTTTAAAGTTTTCATCATTTTATTCTAGTTCCATTGTCTTAGAAAACAAAACCACTTTAGTTAATTTCCAATGTAGTATTCCTTAAATATTGAAGGCAGATATCCTTTACTCTCTCCCACTTACCAACCTTTACTCTCTCCCACCAGTCTTCACCTCTCCAGAATGATTTTTCTGCAGCATCATCTCTAGTTCCCTCACTTTCATAGTTTCTTTCCTCTGAATGAATTTAAGTTTTAGTGGTCTTAGAAGATGGTACCTAGAACTAAACACAACACTTAGATGTTGTTTGACTAAGGTATAGTATAGTAGGACTCTCACCTCCTTTTTCTAACACAATGTGTTTTGAACTGGCCTTAGGTGACTGGTATTTTTTTTTTGACTGCCGAATCACAATTCTGACTCACTTGGCATCTGTAGAGTTTCTTACTCCAACCACCAATTTTGTCATAAGAACACTATAATAAGGTTTCCTTATATTTTTTGATATTCATATTAGTCATATTAAATTTGACCAATCGTTCTAGCCTATTACAATCTTTTTGGTTTCTGCCTTCATCTAATATGCTAGATTTCTCTCCCAATTATGTAGTAGGTGAAAATAACAGAAGCCATTGATAACATTTATCTAAATCACTGACCCGAATTTTTTTAAATAGCACATGGTCAACATCAAATAGTGCCACTACACTAGAGCCCTTTTATTATGTTGGCATGAACACATTTACCAGTTCTATATTACTCTATTCTTATCTAACCCACAACTCTATGGATACAACTTGTCCATGAAGATAGAATAAAATATTTTACAAAAAATGTGTTGGAATATAAGTAAACTAAAGTTATAGCATTTACCTTATCTGCCAGCATAATGAATGGAAGTTAAAGGGAAGTAGGAGTAGGTTTTGACTCAAGAAAAAGATCTTTCTAACAATTAAAGGTTTTCAAAAATATGATGTAATGTTTTCTGCATGTGAAAAAGATTGAGACAAAAAAAGAGAGCAAAGTACAGATTAAAACAGACACACATAGAGACAGATATGGAGATAGAGACATATTATTTACTAACACTGGGTCAGCAAATAAAGAAATATTTCTCTATAAACTAAGAGGTAAGATTACATGACATGTAAAATCTTTTTTTTCCAACTCTGAGATTCTATAATTCTGATTATGTCCTGTATATGTGTGTGATATAGTTATAGATACATAGATATAGGTCTAAATGCAGCTGCTACTCCTCTTGCAATACATTGTTAAATTTTTAATATGCTGAACTCTTCAAAAGGAAAAGGAAATTGTCTCTGATTCAGAGATTAAATGTGTTGTAATCAAATAATGTAACAAATGTAGACGATTTATCCATATTTATATTGAAAAAAATTCTGCTCAGCACATGTATGCTAACTATCCCTCAATTGCTGAAGCCATCATCATAGTAAATGTATTACATGGAAGATGATTTGCTAGTAAAATGATTTTCTCCCTCTCCATTTGAGTGTATGAGTGTATATGTAGATGTATAATATGTATGTATTTGCATATGTATAATATACTACACATATATTTATACACCTTTGTGGAAGGTGTGTATATGTGGTATATATGTGGTATATATGTGTATATATATGTGTATACAAATGAATATATGTATATGCAATATGGAACTGGCCTTTTGAACATTTTCACATTCTCTTTCAATTTTTCAAATTTCAAAATCACCCTTTGTATATTGTGATGCTTCAAGAAAACAACTATGCCTAAACTCTCCTTGGTTTTTTCCATCAATCCTTATCTTGTGAGAATTATATAAGAATTTTAACCAATTATTAAAAGCATAAAAGTGATCTGGTTCCCAATATTTTTGAAAGCATGTGAATTTAGTCCTGATTATAAATATTTCTGTTGGATATCAGTATTTCATATAGAAATTTGCTTTTCTCTGTCCCATAAGTTGGCTATTTATTTGAGGTAGGACTTTGTTGTTACTTCAATTTGTCCTTTCTTTTTATGTTCTTACACTTTTCTCTGAGATGGAATGCCAACATCACCTATGGTGGTCTATTCAACTAACCTCAAAACAGCTCAAAAGGGACTTCCAGGGCAGAGCCAAGATGGTGGAGGAAAGGCAGTAAGCTCCCAAACTCATGACATGATCGCTCCAAAAAACATCCAAATAAGGTCATAGGAAAATGCCCAGAGCAGCAAAGCACACAGAAGAATGTGCTGAAATCATCTTCTAACCAAGATCGGCTTGGAAGGTCAGAAGGAGGGAGCTGCTGTGCTGATACAGGAGTCGGACCCAACCCCAGTCACCCTGACACAGATTCAGTCTCAGGAAGTCCTCACCAGAGAAGGAGACCCCCAGAGCCTCTGAATCAGCTGAAGCACCAGTGTCATCTGGAACTAAGCTCACAGTCTGGTGAGTGGGCTGAGCCCTGGGCAGGGGAGAGACTACAGGGGTCTATGCTGGTGCTAAGGCAGAACTTAGATTCCACACCCCTACTGAGAACCAGGTGGTAGGCTCAAGTAGAAGTGGCCCAGGTTGGGGAGGGGCACAGGCTCCTTGGAGCTAACAACCACAACACACAGAGCTGGGTGATTAGCAAGTTGGTCTGGGGTCATCTAGGACCAGGAAACAGGCCGGGCAAGGGAAAAACCTGATTCTCCTTAAATCATACCACCTGGGATGTCGTAAGCTTGGGATACTGCAGCCTGGAAACAGTGCCCCACTTTAAGGAGCCAAAAGTTTAGTAAAAGAAAGGCTAGATGAGCTGGCAGAGAAAGGTGAAGACCATAGAAAGTTTCTTCAGTAACAAGAAAGACCAAGGGGCACATTCAGAGGAAGATGTCAACATCAAGGCCCCTATATCTAAAGCTTCCAAGAAAAATATGAATTGATCTTGGGCCATAGAGGTGCTCAAAAAGGACTTTGAAGATAAAATTAGAGAGGTGGAGGAAAAAATGGAAAAAGAAATGAGGGTGATGCAGGAAAGACATGAGAAAAAAGTCAACAGCTTGAAAAGTCAAATGGGAAAAGAGGTACAAAAGCTCTCTGATGAAAATAATTGCCTAAGAATTAGGAATGAACAAATGGAAGCCAGTGACTTTATGAGAAACCAAGACACAATAAAGCAAATCCAAATGAATAAAAAAATAGAGGGCAATGTGAAATATCTTCTGGGAAAAAATGCCAACCTGGAAAATAGGTCCTGGAGAGATAATTTGAAAATTATTGTTCTACCTGAAAACCATGATCAAGGAAAGAGCTTAGACACCATCTTCCAAGATATTCTCAGGGAAAATTGCCCTGAAATTCTAGAAGAAGAAGCTAAAATAGCAATTGAAAGAATCCACTGATCACCTCCAGAAAGAGATCCCAAAAAGAAAACTCCTAGGAATATTATAGCCAAATTTGAGAGCTCTCAGGTCCAGGAGAAAATATTGCAAGCTGCCAAAAAGAAAGAATTCAAGTACTGTGGAGCCCCAGTCAAGATAGCACAAGATTTAGCAGCTTCTACATTAAAGGACCAGAGGGCATGGACTATGATATTCCAAAGGGCAAAGGAAACGGGGTTACAACCAAGAATTACCTCCCCAGCAAAACTCAGCATTATCTTTCAGCAGAAAAAATGGGACTTTAATGAAAAAGAAGACTTTCAGATATTTGTGATGAAAAGAACTGAACTGAATGGTAAATTTGACTTTCAAATACAAGACCCTAGAGAACCATTAAAAAAAAAAATCAGGGCAGCTAGGTGGCACAGTGGATAGAGCACTGGCCCTGGATTCAGGAGGACCTGAGTTCAAATTTGGTCTCAGACACTTGACACTTACTAGCTGTGTGACCCTGGGAAAGTCACTTAACCCTAATTGCCTCACAAACCAAAAAAAAAAAATTGGAGCTGGGGTACATACCTGGGGTCGTACTGTGGGCGACTGTCTTGTGTCTGAGGCCAGGTTTTGTCTGGGATTCCCCTGGGTCCAGGGGTGATGATTTGTCCACTGTGTCACTTAGCTAGATGATAACATCTTTAGAGTTAAATTGAGGGGTGAAGGGAATTCATTGGGGAAGGGGGAAGGGCAGAAGCAAAATCCTACATGAAAGTAACAGGAAAAGGCTTATGGAAGGGGGGAAGAGATGGAAGAGGAGCAGGGCAGTAAATGAATTTTACACTCATCAGAAAAGGCTCAAAGATCTTAAACTCATCAGAGCTGCCTCAAGGAGGGACTAATAGACACACCCAACTGGGTGGAGTAATCTATTTAATCTGGGCAGCAAATGAGCCTAACACTCATCAAAATTGGCTCAAAAACCTCAATCTCATTAGAATTGGCTCAAGGAGGGACTAATGTACACACTCATGTACTCATGGGTAGAGTAATCTCTATAACCCTGCAGGAAAATAGGAGGGGAAGGGGATAAAGAGAAAGGGGCAAAAGAAGGAAGGGCAGAGTTGGGGAGGGGACAGACAGAAGCAAATCCCCTTTGAAGAGTGATAGGATGAAAGAAGATGGATAATAGAATAAATATCATGGGGAAGGGAATAGGATGAAAGTGAAACAGTTAACAATAGTAATCATGAAAAACAAAAAAGGGGGAAAATTGTACAAAAAATATTTATAGCAACTCATGGTGGAGGCTAAGAATTGAGAATCAAGGGAATGTCCATCAATTGAGGAATGATGGAAAAAGCTGTGTTATATGATTGTAGTGGAATGGACTTGTGCTACAGGAAATGACAAACAGGATGATCCCCGAAAAACCTTAAAAGACTAATGAACATCGATGTATGGTGAAGTGAGCAGAGCTGAGAGGACATTGTGTGTAGTGACAGCAGTATTGTTCAGTGAGCAATTGTGAATGACAGCTACTCTCAGCAGTACAACGATCCAGGACAATCCCAAGGGACTAATGAGAAAGCATACTATGCACTGCTATAGAAAGAACTGATAAAAAGAACACTTGTGGATTGTACATATATAACCTGATTGCAATCTTGTGGAGGGGGGAGGAAAGGGAGGGAGGGAGGGAGAAAAATTTGGAACTCTCAATCTTATGAAAATGAATGTTGAAAACTACCCTTACATGTAAATGGAAAATAAAATAAATGTTTGTTGAGAAAAAAATAATGTAATAAAATGAAAATCATAAGTCATTCAAAAAAAAAAACAGCTCAAAAGGGCTAGTAATAATGATATGGTGAAATGTGGGTTTTCCTGTGGCATCTGCTAATGCTCTGCTCCTTTTTCCTACCCCAAATACAATTAGAAAATTTTGTTAGGTTAGAAAAAAGAATTGGGTAGCTAGGCCTGCATAGTTTGAAAGAGAAATATAATTTGAGGGAATATATGCGTCTTAATTATCTAAATCTTTTCTAGCCATGACAAAGTTGACCATTGTAGGCATTTTTATCTTAATTCAATAAAAATTAATTTGTGTAGTTGGCTATAAACAAATTAAAAGGATGGAAAGGGATTTTTTTAAAAAATTCCCAGCAGTTTCCAAGATCGCTTGCTTTAATTTAAATTAGTAGAGATCAAACAGCATAAGTCATTAGCAAAATGGATGACCACACAATTTTATTTGATGGAATTAATTATGAACCTTGATACTTGCTGATAGGTAGAGTCTGCATTTTTATGATGAGTTTCATACATACACAGTTGCATCATCTCTATATAGGGTAATAAATTAACAGACATCAATACTTATGCCTTGCATATGAAGTGATTGTTCAGGGTAATATTCGTAGTGCTAATGAAAACACACACATACATGGGGAGAAACAACAGTCTTGTTAAAGTCCTGTACTTGAATTCCAGGTCTACAAAGCTATGATTGCACCCAAATATGTACTTTGGTTTTCTCATACAGAGAATTTTGTGAAGGAAATTTTCTTCAGGTTGTTATTTTTTTCTAATAGTTTACTAAGGAATCCTTATTCAAGGTAATTAAAACTGTGTGGGCACCTAATGTTTGTGTAAGCATGGACAATAACAAAATTCATAGCAGTACATTACAATTAAAATACATATAGTATCTGCAATATGTTTGTGGATCTTGAATACCACTGAATCTGCCCCTCTCATTTTATGCTAAGGATACTTAGTAATCTCAAAAAAGAAGGATTCCTTGAGCTGCTCGTGATAAATTTGTTTTGGTCATGATTACAGTATTCTCCAGAGATCTTGTTTAGCTCCTTTATGAAGATGAGTTCAAATAATTTCATGACTTGACTAAGAAGTTGCATGAGGTTCATTTATTTAAATTTCTTTGGGAAAACTATTTTAGTCTTTAATAACATTATATGTGTCCCTCTTTCCAGGAATTAGGAGTTTTTCAAGCTATTGAAATGCTCTTGAATTCCACTGTTTGAAATTTTTAAAAAATAGATTCTTCATTAAACCATTATGTTTGGAAAATGCTATTTCATAGGTGATAGATAGATAGATAGATAGATAGATAGATAGATAGATAGATAGATAGATAGATAGATGTAAAGATATGTATAGGTATTGCTTTTCTTAATTTTTTCTCTCTGGTTAGATCATTTAATCCATGAGAATAAATTACTTATATAGCTGAGAGTGAGCCTAGAATTTTACTGATTTTTTCATAGTCATCTTAGCTATGAGAATGATTGATCAGAGTATTGTTAACTCCTTATTTTTCAGACCCCATATAATCAGAAACTCTTATTTGTATTTCATTTCTTCAGAGACATGTGCCAAAGAGTTTCTTTTCTCTTTTCTTTTTCTATTAAAAAACAATAATAAAACTTTATCAGTGGGGGGAACTCCCAGAGTAGAAATTCCCTCCACTCAGGTAGATCATCAACTCATTCTTAACTTATAATCTTAGAATGATGCCAAAAGGCATCAAAAGATTAAGTGACTTGCTTAAAAAGCATTTTAAATATCATTGTTTTAATATATTAAGCTCTAATTTTATTCTTTTCTTTTTCTGTTTTCTAAATGTTTTCTGCCTTCCAAACATGCCATACATGCATACATGGATGCACACATGTGCATGAACATATTCACACATGCAAATGAATGCATGCATACCTATGATTTCTTCAGTATCAGGACTCTCCTTCTGAAAGTACAACTAGCAGCTTTCTGTTCTTTTCTGAGCTTTGTTCGTATTTTGTTAGAATTCATTTAAGTTCACTATATTGATGAAATTAAAATATTCTCCCAACAAGGGAATGTCCATCAATAGGGAAATGGCTAAACAAGTTGTGATATATCAATGTAATGGAATACTATTTTGTTGTAAGAAACAATAAGCAGGAGGAGTTCAGAGAAACCTGGAAGGACTTACATGAACTGATGTTGACTGAGAATAGCAGAACCAGGAGAACATTCTATACAGTAACAGCATAGTTGTGTGATGAACAATGGGGATAGACTTGGCTCTTCTCAGTAGTGCAACTATCCAAAACAGTTTCAAAGAACTCATGATAAGAAAATTTTCTCAACATCCAGAAAAAAAGAACTGTGAGTTATGAATGCAGATTGAACCATACTGTTTCTACTTTTGGACTATTTTTTTTCTTCTACTGTTAGGTTTTTCCCTTGTTGTTATCATTCTTCTTTCACAAGATAACTCATGTCAAAATATTTTTAATGTGATTATACATATGCAACCTATGTCAGACTGCTTTCCATATTGGAGAGTATGGAGGGAAGGGAGGGTGGGAGAAAAAAAAATTGGAACTAAAAATCCTGTGAAAATAAATATTGAATAATATTTTTATATGTAACTGGAAAATAATAAAATACTAAAAAAAAGAAAAGAAAAGAAAAAAGGAAAAGATGATATAAATACCTGGGACAAAAGGGGAAAAAAATCAAGACATTGTATGTCTTGAGCCTTGCTGTAATTTTTCATGATTTCTCTAAGAGCACCACAAACAAATCAACAATCACACTTGCAAATTCTTAATTAATTGGGGCCAGCATTTGATTTCATTGAGAAGAGAATTCAGGAAGACATTTATGTTTATTGCCCCAGAATTGCCTTTTATTATTGCATTTATATAGAGTTTTATGGTTTAGAAAGCACTTCATATATGGCCTTTCACTTAATCCTCACAATAACCCTGGAATGTAGGTGCAATTATTATCTTCCTTTTACAGATAAGGAAACTGAAGTACCCAAAGATAAAATGACACAGGGAGCAAGTATCTTCTATAGAATTTGAATTCTTGTCTTCCTAACTACAATACTATCCACTGTGCTATCTAGCTGACTTATGTATCTTTCTATAGTCCTTAGTACTCTTAAAATACTTTTTTACATTTTAGTAATTGATATTCTATGTATTCCTTTTTTTGTTTGTTTGTTTGTTTTTGCAGGGCAATGAGGATTAAGTGATTTGTCCAGGGTCACACAGCTAGTAAGTGTCAAGTGTCTGAGTCTGGATTTGAACTCAAGTCCTCCTGAATCCAGGGCTGATGCTTTATCCACTGCACCACCTAGCTGCCCTATTCTGTGTATTCCTAAATGCTCTGCCTCAATTTGCTTATTTTCTCTAAATATTTGTGTTTTTATTACTAATAAAGAGTCATTAGCTTGAAAAAAAAAAAGAAACAAAGTTAAATTAAGCCTCTCAGTGGATTCTAGAGTTTCAAAAACTGCAAAAATACAGAGTGAGACAATAGTGATAAAATAATGGAATTTGGCAGATGCTCAGGGGCCCCACCTGATTGATTTAGTATTGTTTGAATTGGGTGAGAATGAGAAACTGACTAAGTACCTACTTAAAGATGATTGGATGGAGGCCACACCTGGTCAGCCCTGAGTGATGTGTTGGTGTACTACTAACATCAGCAAGAGACCACTCTCAACTCAACTCAGCTTGAAGGACTTCCCCTTTGGGGGAGAGTGAGAGGAATGAATAAGTGAACAATTGCTCAGAGAAGAATTTGCTTTTTGGTGAGGAACCAGCGTGGTGACAGATGGAGAAGAGGGGAGGGCCCTCTTAGTGGTTCAGACACCAGTGTGGTGGTGAGAGATTTCATGTGGGCTGCTAGGAAAGGAAATTGTTTTCTTTCTCTCTGGCTATACCGAATTAGATCTGAGCTAGGATTTCCATGCTGTAAAGAATCTGTTCCCAATCTCTCTCTCTCTCTTCACTAACTTATAATATATATTTTAATAAATCTTTAAAAGCCTAAACTCTTGTTGAATTTATCAGTTATTTTAGCTATCTTCCCTGACAAGACGTATGAGTGTGTGTGTGTGGGGGTACTTTAGAACCCACAATTCAAATTTTTAAAAACACAGTTTGGCAAACCATCCAGGAGCTGAACCCCTTAATCTTCTGATCTTCTCTGCAAAATAAATTGGGTAAGAAATTTTATGTTTGTACATTTCTTCTATTTTTATTGATTTTATGTGCCTGTCCCTTTAAATTTTCAATTATGTTTAACCTACTTGCTAAGTACCTAAGTACTTGCTAAATACCTCCTAAGTACCTGCTTTTCTCTAGCTTTAGTCTGGTTAATCAAAGGGGGGTAAGATCATGTTAACACTATACAACACACAATCTTCTAGCTTAAACTAAACTAGAAGTTCATCAGGAAAGGTCTGTGTCATCAAGGTAAAAGGGAGAACAGCTTAGTGCAGAGGGTGTCTGGGCAAGCGAGCAAAAAGTTTTTACCACAGCAGCTGAGGACCCTCTGTCCTAACTCAGCAATGTACTGGCACAGCAGTCTAATGGTGAGGCTTCCAGCCCAAACACAGAAGGTAATCTGCCTGTTGGGACATCTGGTACCCAACAGGACTAACTAGACTAGGCCACTCCAATGCAGTGAGTGAGCTGCAAGCAGCTGAGGTCCCAGAGCAGAAAGCCATTAACTGGGTCCCTGGCTTCCAGCAAAAGAAGCTTGGGACTGTGCATTTTGTACCTTAGGAGCAGTACTAAATCTAAAAGGCACAAAAATGGGGTAAAATGTGATTAAGAAACAGAAATAGACATAGAAAATTACTATTGTTACAGGGAGGATGAAAACATAAACCCAGAGGAGGGCAACAATCTTAAAATAACTGCATGTGAAACCTTAAAGAGGAAGAGAAGTTGGTATCAAAGCCAAAAAGCCCTCTTGGAAGAGCTCAAAAAGGATTTTATAAACCAAATTTAAAAAAGGTAGAAGAAAAATTGGGAAAATAAATGAGAGTTATGCAAGAGAAAGTCAAGAAAAAGAAAATAATGCCTTAAAAATACAATTGCACAAATGGAAAAGAGGGCACAAAAGCTGAGTGGGGCAAATTATTCCTTAAGAATCATAATTGGGAAGATGGACGCTAATGACCCAATGAAACAACAAGAAGTAAAACAGAATAAAAAGAAGAAAACATCCATAAGGAACAACCTAAGAATAACTGGGCTACCTGAGGACCATGATTAAAAAAAGAGCCTGAATAGCATATTTTATTACATTATCAAGAACTGCCCTAATGTTTTAGAACCAGAGGAAAAAAAAATTATTGAAAAAATTCACTGATTACCTCCTGAAAGACACCCCAAAAGGAAAACTCCAAGGAATATCATAGCTAAATTTTAGAACTATCAAGTAAAGGATAAAATACTGCTAGCAGTCAGAAAGAAACAATTTAAACATTAAGGAGTAACATTTAGGAATACCCAGGACCTGGCAGCTTCAACATCAAAGTATCCTATGGCTTGAAATATATTCCAGAGGGCAAAGGAACTTGGATCAGAACCAAGAATGTTCTACTCAGCAAAATTAAGTAAAATACTATCAGTGAAAATATGGTCAACTTCAATGAAATAGAGAACTTTAAAACTTGCCTAAGAAAAGCTCATAACTGAACAACAACAACAACAAAAATCAATCTACAAATACAACGCTCAAGAGAAGCATAGAAAAAGTAAAGCAGGGGGAAATTTTATTCAATAAGGCTTAAATGGTTACAATCCTACATGGGAAGAAGATACTTGTACCTATTGGGAATTCTATCTTTATTTGGAGGAGAACAGATAGACAGAGGGTATGGGTATGAGTTGATTTTTTTTTTCTAATAAAAGTATTTTATTTTTTTCCAGTTACATGTAAAGATAGTTTTCAAGATTTGTTTATATAAGATTTCCAGGGACAGCTAGGTGGCACAGTGGATAGAGCACCGGCCCTGGATTCAAAAGTACCTGAGTTCAAATCCGGCCTCAGACACTTAACACTTACTAGCTGTGTGACCCTGGGCAAGTCACTTAACCCCAATTGCCTCGCTAAAAAAACAAACAAAAAAACCCCAAAAGGGCTAAAATTCTAGCTATTCTGTCTAAAATATCTAATGAGTGGTCGCCAATAAATTATAAGTTTTAGCAAGAGTTAGACTTTTAAGCATTTATTAAGGAGAATAAGAATTTGGTAAAGAGAGAAAAATAGACCCATACCATTAATTTCAAAATGTAGATGTAATAGCATAGAAATCATATGTAATCTCTGAACTAATACTATTACTCTGAGTGTATTTAGAACACTTTTGATTCCAATATCTAAAATCCCCAATACTCATATCAATACCTTGCTGCTCACTTCTCCATTTCTGTAAAATATGTACTCTTTCATGGCAAAAGAAGTGGAGTCTTGGACTATTCAGCTTAAGTTTTTCTTCTTTAACCCCTCTGTATTGTCTGTCGGTACTTTCATAATACAAATGCTTTAGAAGGTTACTAATTAAAGACAAAAGCAGATTAGCAAAATTATGAACAAAACGAGCATATCTGGAATTTAAAGGGTTTTCTAAGGTTGAGTCAGAAGCACAGCCTGGCTGGGGAAGGACTGAGCCGGAAGCTGCAAATGTAGGCAGAGAAAGCTGTGCATGCATATTAGATCTCTGGACTTCCCAGGGGAAGGGGAAGCAATGAGCTTGGCCAAGGGAGGGGTAGAAGGTGGGGTCTGGAGAGGAGGGGAGGGACCAGGGCAATTTGAATCAGACTTGATTTTGAACTCAGGCCTGGATTCCCCTTCCCCCACTTTGCCTCCAGGCGCTAGGGGATTAAAAGCTTCTAGAGGTTGGGTGGATGCCTCCAGGCATGCAAAATTAAAGCAACAATTAGTGTTAGGATTTGGAAAAGCTGCAAGAATCAGAGATTCCTCTGAAAAAGCATGACTTGGAAAGGGGGAGATATTTCCTTGTGTGAGCACCTTGCTGGCTCTTCTAAGAAAAATAAAAATAAAAATAGAAAATCCACAAAAACAAAACAATAACAAGATCTTATCTCCCATTTGTCTGGTTAAACAAACTAAACTCAAAAAGAAGGTAATTAGGGAGTTTAAAACACCCATTTGAAAATTTAAAGGGAAAAAAAAAACAGCCAGTACTTAGGGGAAATTTCTTACCCAACCAGAAGATCAGAAGATTGCGGTTCAGCTTTCCTCTTCGTGGTCGCCATCTGTTAAGGGCCAAAATTCTAGCTATTCTGTCTAAAATATCTAATGAGTGGTTGCCAATAAATTATAAGCTTTAACAAGAATTAGACTTTTAAGCATTTATTAAGGAGAATAAGAATTTGGTAAAGAGAGAGAGAAAGGCCTACATTCATCTATCTATTAAAGGGAGAGTGCATTTTTAGCTCCCTTCTCCACCAGAGTCCACAGGAAACAGACCGAGTCAGAGCGCCAGGCTTCCCCTTCTTCCTCCCACCAGCAAACGTCACTTCCTGACGCCAAAGAAAAGACGCATGATCTTGCCCTCAAAGACCTTCACCTCATGGGCGGGAGCTCTTCTACAGTAAGTCTCCAGCAAGTGGCATCATTCCAATCATTACATAAGAGAAGAATCAGAGCAATAAAGAAAAACCTCAAAATAGAAAAACAACAGCCCCCAAAACAAAAGAAATAGTATGGTTCAATCAGCATCCATATTCCACAGTTCTTTTTTTTTTTTTTTCCTGGATTTGGAAATCCACTTCCATCATGAGTCCCCTGGAACTCTCCTGTACCATTGAGTGAGAAGAATCTAGTCCATCAGAGTTGATCAACACACAATGTTGTCAAAACTGTGTACAATGCTCTTATTGGTTCTGCTCATCTCACTCATCACCAGTTCATGCAAGTACTTACAGGTTTCTCTGAACTCCTACTGCTTATCATTTCTTACAGCACAATAGAATTCCATTACATTCATATACCACAACTTGTTCAGCCATTCCCCAATTGATGGACAACCCCTCAATTTCCAATTCCTTGCCACCACAAAAAGAGCAACTGTAAATATTTTTGTACATGTGGGTCCTTTTCCCATTTTTATGATCTCTTTGGGAAAAGACCTAAAAGTGGAATTGCTGGGTCAAAGGGTATTCAAAGCCTTATAGCCCTTTGGGCATACTTCCAGATCGCTCTCCAGAATGGTTGGATCAGTTCACAGCTCCACCAACAATGCATTAGTGTTCCAATTTTCCCACAGCTTCTCCAACATTTATTATTTTCCTCTTTTGTCATATTAGCCAATCTGATAAGTGTCAGGTGGTACCTCAGGATTGTTTTCATTTGCATCTCTCTAATCAATAGTGATATAGAGCATTTTTTCATATGTGAATAGATAGCTTTGATTTCTTCTTCAGAAAACTGCCTGTTCATATCTTTTGACCATTTCTCAATTGGGGAATGACTTGGATTCATACAAATTTGATTTAGTTCCTTATATATTTTAGATATGAGAACTATATCAGAAGTACTGGCCATAGAAATTGTTTCCCAGCTTTCTGCATCCCTTCTAATTTTGTACACATTGCTTCTGTTCATACAAAACCTTTTTAATTTAAAGTAATCAAAATCATCCATTTTGCATTTCATAATATTCTCTATCTCTTGTTTGGTCAAAAACTGTTCTCCTTTCTAAAGTTCTGAAAGGCAAACTATTCCTTCCTCTCCAAATTTACCTAGGTATCACCACTTATGTCTAAATCATGTACCCATTTTGACCTTATTTTAGTATAAGGTATAAGATGTTGGTCTATACCTAATTTCTGCCATACTATCTTCCAGTTTTCCCAGAAGTTTTTGTCAAATACTGAATTCCTACCCCAGAAGATGGAGTCTTTGGGTTTATCAAACACTACATTACTAATGTCATTTACTACTGTGTCTCCTGTGCCTAGCCTATTCCATTGATCCACCACTCTATTTCTTAGCCAGTACCAGATAGTTTTGATGACTGCCACTTTATAGTAAAGCTCCAGATATGGTACAGCTAACCCACAATCCTGTGCATTTTTTTCCATTATTTCTCTTAATATTCTTGACTTTTTGTTTTTCCAGATGAATTTTGTTATTATTTTTTCTAGCTGTAAAAAATAATTTTTAGGTAGTCTGATTGGTATGGCACTGAATAAGTAAATTAATTTAGGTAAAATTGTCATTTTTACTATATTACCTCTGCCTATCCATGAGCAACTGATATCTTTCCAATTATGTAGCTCTGATTTGATTTGTGTGAAAAGTGTTTGGCAATTATGTTCATATAGTTCCTGGGTTTGTCTTGGCAGGCAGACTCCAAAGTATTTTATATTATCTACTGTTACTTTCAATAGAATTTCTCTTTCTATTTCTTGCTGCTGGAATTTTTTGGTCATGTATAGAAATTCTGATGATTTATGTGGATTTATTTTATATCCTGCTACTTTGCTAAAGTTGTTAATTGTTTCAAACAATTTTTTAGGTTGATTCTCTAGGATTCTTTAAGTATACCATCATATCATCTGCAAAGAGTGATAGTTTTGTTTCCTCCGCCCCATTGTAATTCCTTCAATTTATTTTTCTTCTCTGATTGTTAAAGCTAACATTTCTAGTACAATATTAAATAATAGGGGTGATAGTGGACATCGCTGTTTCACCCCTGATCTTATTTGGAAGGCCTCTAACTTATCTCCATTTCATATAATGCTTGCTGATGGTTTTAGGTAGATACTGCTTATTATTTTAAGGAAATTTCCACTTATTCTTAAGCTCTCTAGTATTTTTATTAGGAATGGTTGATGTATTTTGTCAAAACCTTTCTCTGCATCTATTGAGATAATCATATGATTTTGGTTAGTTTTCTTATTGATGTGGTTGATTATGTTGATAATTTTCCTAATGTTGAAAAAGCCCTGCATTCCTGGTATAAATCCCACCTGGTCATAGTGTATTATCCTGGTGATCACTTGCTGTAATCTCCTTGCTAATACCTTATTTAAGATTTGAGCATCAATATTCAGTAGGGTAATTGGTCTAAAATTTTCTTTCTCTGTTTTTGCTCTGCCTGGTTTTGGTATCAGCACCATATTTGTGTCATAAAACAAATTTGGTAGAACTGTTTCTTCACCTATTTTTCTAAATTGTATAATATTAGAATTAATTGTTCTTTAAATGTTTGGTAGAATTCACCTGCAAGCCTATCTGGCCCTGGGGTTTTTTTCTTAGGAATTTCATTAATGGCTTGTTCAATTTCTTTTTCTAATATGGGCTTATTTAAGGATTTTATTTCTTCTTCAGTTAACCTGGGTAGTTTGTATTTTTCTAAGTATTTATGCATTTCATTTAGATTGTCAAATTTGTTGGCATTGTAACAATTGGTATGATGCCACCTACTGGAGACTTACTATAGGAAAGCTCCACCATGAGGAGAAGGCCTCTGATGGCAAGGCCATATGGCTTTTCTTTGGCATCAGGAAGTGACATTTTCTTGTGGGAGGAAGAGGGGGCAAGGCTGGTGCTCTTGCTGTTTTTCATCAGGGCTCTGGTGGAGAGGGGAGTGAGAAATGCACTCTCCCTTTAATAGATAGATGAATCTAGGCCTTTCTCTCTCTATTTACCAAATTCTTATTCTCCTTAATAAATGCTTAAAAGTCTAACTCTTGCTAAAGCTTATAATTTATTGCCAACCACTCATTAGATATTTTAGACATACTAGCTAGAATTTTAGCCTCTTACAGCATACAGTTGGGCAAAATAGGTCCTAATCATTGCTTTAATTTCCACTTCATTGATGGTAAAATTACCCTTTCATTTTTGATACTGGTAATTTGGTTTTCTTCTTTCTTTTTTTAATCAAATTAACCAATGGTTTTTCTATTTTATTGTTTTTTTTCATAAAATCAGCTCCTAGTTTTATTGATTAATTCTATAGTTTTCTTGCTTTCAATTTTTATTAATTTCTCCTTTAATTTTCAGGGTTTCCAATTTAGCATTTAGTTGGGTATTACTAATATGTTCTTTTTCTAGCTTTTTCAGTTGTATGCCCATTTCATTGATCTCCTCTTTCTCTTTTTATTTATGTAAGCAGTTAGAGCCATAAATTTTCCCTAAGAACTGCTTTGGCTGCATCCCATAGATTTTGGTATGTTGTCTCATTATTGTCATTCTCTTGGATAAAGTTATTGATTGTTTCTATGATTTTTTATTTGGCCCACTCATTCTTTAGAATAAAATTATTTAATTTCCAATTGATTTTCAGTCTACCCTTCCATGGGTCTTTATTACATGTAATTTTTATTGTATCATGATATGAGAAGGATGCATTTACTATTTCTGCCTTTCTACATTTGACAATGATGTTTTTATGCCCTAATACATGGTTAATTTTTGAAAATGTGCCATGTACTACTGAGAAAAAGGTATATTCCTTTCTATTCCCATTCAATTTTCTCCAGACATCTATAATGTCTAACTTTTCTATTATTCTATTCAACTCTTTCACTTCTTTCTTATTTATTTTGTGGCTAGATTTATCTAATTCTGAGAGAGGAATATTTATATACCCCACTAGTATAGTATTACTGTCTATTTCTGCTTGTAACTCATTTAACTTCTCTAAGAATTCGGATGCTATACCACTTGGTACATAGATGTTTAATATTGATATTACTTCATTATCTTTAGTGTCTTTTAGCAAGATGTAGTTTCCTTCCTTATCTCTTTTTTGTGTGTGAGGCAATTGGGGTTAAGTGAGTTACCCAGGGTCACACAGCTAGTAAGTGTCAAGTGTCTGAAGCCAGATTTGAACTCAGGTACTCCTGACTCCAGGACTGGTGCTCTATCCACCAGCCATCTATCTGCCCCCTCTTATCTCTTTTAATTAGATCTATTTTTGTCTTTGCTTTGTCTGAGATAAGGATTGCTACACCTGCTTTTTTTTACTTTAACTCAAGCATAATATATTCTGCTCCAGCCTTTTACCTTTACTTTGTGTGTATCTCTCTGCTTCAAATGTGTTTCCTGTAAATAGCATATTGTAGAATTCTGGTTTTTAATCCACTGTGCAATTCTCTTCCATTTTATGGCAGAGTTCATCTCATTCACATTCACAGTTATTATTAATAACTGTCTCTTCCCCTCCATTCTATTTACCCCCTTTGTACTTTTCCCCATTCTTTCACCCTATTCCTCCTCACCAATGTTTTGCTTCTTACCCTTGCCTCCCCTGATCTGCCCTCCCTTTTTACCACCCCCTTCCCATTTCTTTACCCTTTTCTCCCTTGCTTTTGCCCTCCCTTCTATCTGTCCCCCCTTTCCCCTTACCCTTTTACTTCCCTAAATAATTAGGTAAGTTTCTTTATCCAAATGAACATATATTTTATTCCCTCTTTGAATAAAATCTATTGAGAGAAGGGTTGAAATAATGTTAGCCCCTCCCTTATTTCCCTCTATTGTAATATGTTTTTTTCACCTCTTCATATGATGTAATTCACCCCATTCCACCTCCTCTTTCCTTTTCTCCCCACAAACTCCCTTTTTCATCCCTTAAATTTCTTTATATCATCACATCAAAGACTGTTTATATTTATACCCTCTGTGTATAATCCTTCTGTCTGCCCAAATACATTTACAATTCTCAAGAGTTATAACTATTATCTTCCTGTGTAGGGATATAAATAGTTTAACCTACTTGAGCAACTTTATTTTCCCCTGTTTATCCAGTTTAATTCTCTTGAGTCTTGTATGTCAAGATCAAATTTTCTATTCAGATCTGGTCTTTTCATCAGGAAACCTTGAAAGTCCCCAATGTCATTGAATGTCCATCTTTTCCTCAGAAAGAGAATGCTTAGTTTTTCTGGGTAATAGATTCTTAGCTGTAATCCCAGCTCCTTTGCCTTCTGGAATATCATATTCCAAGCCTTTTGATCCTTTAATGTTGAAGCTGCCAGTTCCTGAGCAATCCTGACTGTGGCTCCAAGATATTTAAATTGCTTTTGTCTGGCTGCTTAGAGTATTTTCTCCTTCACCAATAATTCTGGAATTTGTCTACAATATTCCTTGGAGTTTTCCTTTTGGGGTCTCTTTCAGGAGGTGATTGGTGGATTCTTTCAATGACAATTTTATCCTCTGATTCTATAATATTAGGGTAGATCCCCTTAATAATTTCCTGGAATATGGTGTCTAGACTATTTTTCTGATCATGGCTTTCAGGCAATCCAATGATTCTCAAATTGTCTCTCCTGGATCTGTTTTCCAGGTCAGTTGTCTTTCCAATGAGGTATTTCACATTTTCTTCTGTTTTTTCTTTCTTTTGATTCTGCTTGACTGATTCCTGCTGTCTCGTGGATTCATTATCTTCCAACTGTCCAATTTTAATTTTTAAGGCATTGTTTTCTTCAGTGAGTTTATGCACTTTTTTTTCTCATTGGCCAAATGAAATTTTTAAGGAATTGTTTTCTTCAGGCAATCTTTGTACTTCCTTTTCCAAGCTGCTGATTCTTTTTTCATAATTTTCTTGTGTTGCTTTCATTTCTCTGAGTTTCTTTTTAAAATCCTTTTTGATCTCTTCCTAGAAGGCTTTTTTTTTTCTTGAGACCAATTCATTTTCCCTCTTGAGGCTTCACATGTATGCAATATGGGAATATTGTACTCATCTGATTTTGTGTTTGTCTCTTCCCTGTAGATACAGAAGATCTCAATGGTTAGAGCTCTTTTTTGTTTCTTACTCATACTGCAGCTTATTTTTTTTTGAAGTTGAGGCCTGTATGGCTTGTGGATTTCTCACCACCCTGGGCTTCCTGTCAGAGCATGCTGGGATCAGCAGGCCTGGTCGTGCTTGTCCTGTGTGTGGCCCTATAGCTGGCAACTTGTCCTCTTGCCTGGTGCAGGTGGGTTTTGCCACTGTTCTGCTGCACCACCAGGTTGTTGTGCCAGAATCCAGGGGCCTCAGTTGCTCGGCTGTGACCCACAGCTTCCTGCTGACTTGCCCTGTCCTACTCCTGCATGCTGTGGTGCAGTGCACTGAGCCTCCCTTTTGCCCGAGTGGGACCCACCTTCCCTGAAGTCTTCTAAATTATCTCTGGGTGGAAGACTGTGTCTCTCTGCATCTTTTCAGGTTCTGTAGTTTTTGAATCTGTCCAGAGGCTTGATTTAGTGTTCTTTTTGAGGGAACAGACGGAGAGTTTAGGGAATCAATGGAATCTCTCCACCATCTTGGCTCTGCCTCCCCCTGTATGAGTTGATTTTGATGTCATAATATATAAAAAAAAATTAAAGAGTGGCAAAAAGGATTATACTGGGAGAAGAGGAAAGGAAAGGCAGAATATGGACAATCATATCACATGAAGAGTCACAAAAGACCTATTACAACAGAGGGAAAGAAGGAAGGAGTGAGCATTGTTTTGACCTGATTTGGCTCGATGAGGGAATAACATACATACTCAATCGTGTACAGAAATCTATTTTACCCTGTAGGGAAGTAAGAGGGGAAAGGGGAAAGAAAAGGGTGGGGTGCTGATATAAGGGAGGGTAAACTGAGGTGAACAGAAAAAAAACACTAGTGAGAAGGGACTGGGGGAAAGGAAAGATGAAAATACAAACAAGGGAAAAAATATGATGTGCCTATCCAATTGGCTAATATGAGAAAATAGGGGAAATGATAAATGTTTTAGGAGATGTGGGAAAATTGGAACACTAATGTATTGTTAGCGGGGTTGTAAACTGACTGAATAATTTTGTAAAGCAATTTGTAACCATGCCCAAAAGGCTCTAAAACTGTGCATACCTTTTGATCCAGCAATACTACTAGTAGTTTTATATCCCAAAGAGATCATAAAAAAGGGAAAAGGACCCACATGTACAAAAATATTTTTGGTTGTTCTTTTTGAGGTGGCAAAGAATTGGAAATTGAGGGGATGCCCATCAATTGGGCAATGGCTTAACAAGTTGTAGTATATGAATATAATGGAATACTATTGTGCTGTAAGAAATGATGAGCAGGCAGATTTCAGAGAAACTTGGAAGGAATTATATGAATTGATGCTGAGTGAAATGAACAGAAAGAAGAACACATAGTACACAGTATCAACAACATTGTGTGATGATAAACTGTGATATACTTAGTTTTTCTCAGAAATGTAATGATCCAAGACAATGCCAAAAGACTCATGAAGGAAACTACCATCTATCTATAGGAAAAATTATTTTGGATTTTGAATCCAGATTGAGGCATTGTATTTTCACATTTATTTTTAATTTTTTGTTGTTGTTTCTTCCTTCTTTTATTTTTTTCCTTTTGTTCTAACTCTTCTCTTACAACATGAATAATGTGGAAATATGTTTAACATGATTGTAATATATAACCTATATCAGATTGCTAGCTGGCCTCAGGTTCTTGGAGGGAAGAAAGACTGGGAGAAAAATTTGGAACTAAAAGGCTACTAAAAATGAATGTTGAAATCTCTCTTTACAAGTAATTAGAAAAAAATAAATGTCTGGGCTAAAATTGTTAGTTCTTTTAACTATTAATTAAGAACCAGCTTTTAGTCTTAAAATATTTGTTTGTGGGGGCAGCTAGGTGGCTCAGTGCATAAAGCACCAGCCCTGGATTCAGGAGGACCTGAGTTCAAATCCGGCCTCAGACACTTGACACTTACTAGCTGTGTGACCCTGGGCAAGTCACTTAACCCTCATTGCCCCACGAAACAAAACAAAGCAAAATATTTGTTTGCTACCTTAGCTATATGGCCATCACTAGAGACTCTATTAAATAACATCAATTTAAATCCAATCTCAGATAAACTCATTTTCAGGTTTTGTTTTGTTTTTCCAGAAAAAAATATTAAATAGAATGCTCTTTCTACAGGAAATGATCTTGGATTTATCTAATGCTGGTAAATAAGTTGAATAGTTTATAATTATCTACATCTTTATATGTTACCAAATATGTGTATATACATATATATGCATACTTATGCATACATACACATACATATACATATATACATACACATACAATCACACACATATATGGATTATTTCTCCTACTTTTTTCCCCTTTCTCCACATAAGATTCTTTTATTTCCCAG
Source organism: Dromiciops gliroides (assembly GCF_019393635.1). Classification (NCBI taxonomy): domain Eukaryota; kingdom Metazoa; phylum Chordata; class Mammalia; order Microbiotheria; family Microbiotheriidae; genus Dromiciops; species Dromiciops gliroides. Next base: position 612,291,210 of record NC_057862.1, read on the forward strand.
GATATCTTTTATTTCTCCAAATTAATTATTTTATTATTTTTCCTATATCTATTAAGGATATTCTTGAAAGTTTGGTAAAACATTAAATCTATAAATTAATTTATGTGATGTCATTTTTCCATACCAGTATGGCCTAACCATGATCATTGAGTATCTCTCCATTTATTTTTTATTCTTTAATTATAAATGAATTTTTATCAGTATCATTATTAAGTTTAGTAAATATCTTGAACCCCTTTACCACTTCTACTCTACACGCACTGAGAAACACAATGGGAAGCCAGGATAATAGCTAGAATAGCTAAATTGTATTACTACATGGTTTCATACCATCTTATCTAGTGCAAGCAGTATTATTTTTTTCTTTAGTTTATTTTAAATTAAATGAATGTGTATTCATATTTTGAAGTCAACATTTGCTGCATTAAATTGCTTCCATAGATTGAATAAAGAATAAGGTTCCTAAAGAATAAGGGAAAAAATTTCTGATTCTTATCTATATATTTAAGTGATTGCAAATGCCTTTATTGTCTATGGGGTGAGACTGGGGATCTAAACAAATACTACATATTCCAAGAAATGTTTTAGGACCCCCTGTATTCTGTGTTCATTCTGAGCAGTCTGCTACAATCCAAATATTTTCTCTCATTTTGAAGAGGGGAAATGATTGTTTCAATCATCACGTTGTTTGATGTTTAGAAGTGTAGACTTATAAGTCTCTTTGCAACAGCTCTTCCTGCCTGGGTTATACTTGGTCTATAGGCCACATGTAAAGTTTCCATAAGAGAATGCTTTAGTAACTTGAAATATATGTGAACATGAATTAGTTAATAATATAGCAAGCACAATGCTATAGGTAACAATACATACTAAGGGTAGTTAGTGGAATAATTTCTAGCTGTGTGTGTGTGTGTGTGTGTGTGTGTGTGTGTGTGTGTGTGTGTGTGTGTGTTTAAACCTTAACAACAGACAATAGACCTTAAAAGTCTTAGGCTGAACCTCTGTTTATGCTAGAATGTAGAACTCTTTAAAACCTGACTCCAAAGCCAAGATAAAGAGCAGTTGGTCATGGAATGCTGAGCAGATAAATATAGCTCAATTCAGTCACCAGTTCACCATTACCATTATCAATTTTCCTACATTTGGAAGGGTTGGGGTCAGGAGCACTCTTTAAAAGAACAACAGCACACTTCTATTCAAATGAAAACATATCACGCTGGCAGCTTCTCAACTGTTACCTGGAAGCTCTCTTGTCTGATTCAGTTCAGAAATCTGTCCATTAACTACGTCAGTTTCCTAATAGCTAAATAAGGAATGCTTTTAGGTATGTTGCACAAAACATAAAATTAATTTTAAGATAAAGCCATATTGTTCCTGGTTTATTTATTCCACTCAGGACTTAATGACTTTTTCTTGGATGACCTTTTGTAATTGTGATGGACAAATATTAACCAAGTTTAAACCTTTATTTCTAATTGTTGGGGACTTCTAGAGGTAATCAGTGAAAGGAAATTTATCAAATTAATGGGAAGAGACATTTTCCTCTTGTTTTTTTCTATTAATTGGTGAAACCATGAGAGATGATTAATGGAGTACTTTATATCTTTAGACTACAAATATTTTCTTCCAAATTAGACTTACATTATTACTCTTCCAAAACCAATTCAATTCATTGAAACAAAAAATTGTTATTATTAACATTTATTGCTCTATGTAAAAAATTACACTGTATAAACATTTTTTTCTATTACAATAGTATTAATCAAGGGAGTGCCCCCCTCCAATTCCCCATCTTTAATCTCCTATATTGAGAATATTTCATGCATAGGCCTGGTTCTGTTCCTTGGTCCTTTAATAAACTTCACATGTGACCAGAGACTCATATTTAGTTACCATCTCTCTGTGTGACAGAGATTATGTCAACTATAATTACCCAGGGAACCAGGAAGAGTACCCCACTCAGTAGACTTTAAAAAGAGTAAATATTCTCTTTATTATTGTATCTGTTTCAATCTCTCTTTATAGCATATCATTTGAGACCCAGAATGCTTCCCCTTCAGATTTCCATCCTTTTTCCCTCCTTCTTAGCATCAATATCTGCATATATGTGACTTGTGTGCCTAGATGAGTCTGGCAATGGACCTCAATTTCTAGGGTCCTTCTTTTACTTTGTGTTTACTTCCTCAAGCACAGGTGACTAAAAGCTTATCATGAGATTAACATTTCAGTCTTCACAGTTGTATTCTGAGCTCAAAAGTTCAGGAGCTGCTGGATACAGGTCTTGGTTTTCCAGAATGAGATGGCCCCTAGAAAAATGTTTCAGAGAGCAAAAGATGTGATCACCACCAAGAGACCAAGTCAGCTGAAAGCACTAAGAAAGCTAACGCCATGGCATGATTTGTCAGTAGATATAGACCTTTACAGAATTGGTTTGGCCATTACAGATCCAAGGTGAAAGAAAAATGTATACTCAGTGGTCCCACATGCTTCCTGGGAACTTTTACTTCCTAATAAAGTAAAATATGTTAGAAATTTCATATTTTAAGTATATGTCAATTTTTACCTATGAGTCTTATGATCTGAGGAATGAAAGGAAGAAATAAATAGCTATCTTATACTGGATTTCAAGCCATACATAAGCTTTGCTTAATAAAATTTTAATATATCTTTTCTGGGGTACAAGTATTATGATCCAGAGTCCAAGAGGAGACCTAGGCTTTGACATCAGATTCTATCAGGGTATAAACCCCATTTAAGTGAGCCCATATTTTGGGCTTTTCATTGGGATGATACTAGTTGCCAGATAAAATGACAAAATCCAAGTCTTACTTTAAATGAACTTACACTCTAAAGAAGTAGGAGGGATTATAATGCAAAAAATAATTGTGATACAAAAGAAAAAGAAAAACGCAAAGAAGCAATAAATACATGAAGTTTTAGCTGAAGGACACTAAAGAAAATCAATGGTGAAGCTAGCAAAACCCCTTCAAATATGCATTAGATTATATTCTTTAAATTAATTTTATTCGGCAATCATTTATTAATTGCCTATTGTGGTTGTTCCTAGGCATATAAAGACAAAAATCAAATAGTTCCTGCCTTCAAATAGCTTACATTCTACCAGAGTGGGGAAAGATAAAATGTGTGAACAACAACATAAATAAAAGTTAGTTTGAGAAATTATTGCCTGGGAATAATGGCCCATAAGCTGAGCTTGGACATAAAATAGACATTTTGAGAGGTGGAAATTAGGAGGGAGTGCATTTGAGCCATGAGGACAACTTCTATGAATACAAAGAAATGAAACTTGGATATGGTAATCAGGAACAAGTAGGAGTTATTTTGGTTGAAATGCACAGTACATGAAAGTGAGTAATATTAGAATGATGCTGACAAATTAGGTTAGTGCTAGGTAGTAGAGGACCTTACATGACAAGCTGATGTGGCTATATTTTATCTCAGAGGCAGTTAGAACTCCAGGTATTTTAAATCATATTTCTTTTCCCACTTGCATGTAAAACAAGTTTAACTTTTTAAATTGAGTTCTAAATTCTGTCCCTCTTTCTCTCCTCTATCCCTTCCCTGAGAGAGTAAATAATTTGATATAGGTTATACATCTTCAATGCTGCAAAACATATTCCCATATTAGTTATGTTGTGAAAGAAAACACAGATTTTAAAAACACACCAAAAAAGTGAAAGAAAGTTTGCTTTGATCTGCATTCAGACTCCATCACTTCTTTCTCTAGATGTAGAGGGCATTTTTCTTTTTCTTCATTTTTTTCAAGTAATAAACATGCTTATTTATAGTTTTGGGTTCCAATTTTTATCGTTCCTCTCCCTGCCCTCCTCCCTTGTCAAGGCAGTAAGCAGATACATTTTATACATCTACAATTCTGTAGAATATTGCAATATTAGTAATTTTGTATAAGAAAAAAATGAATAAAAGAAAAAATTAAGTGATAAATAAAATGCTTTAGTTTGTGTTCCTTCTTTGGAGTTTGATGAAGGACTATGAAAGATTTAAATATTCTGAACAATAGAGAATATTTTTCATCACTCACTCTTTGGAATTGTCTTGGATCATTATATTGCTAAGAATAGCTATGTCATTCACAGTTGATCATCATGCAGTATTGCTGTTATTGTATACAGTATACTAGTTCTGCTAACTTCACTTTACATCAGTTCATGTAACTCTTCCCAGAATTTTCTGAAATCATTCTTATAGCACAATAGGATTTTATTATAATCATATATAATAACTTGTTCATCCATTCCCTAATATATGGATATTCAATCAATTTCCATCTTTGTGCCACCACAAAAAAAGAGCTCTAGTTCTTTTAAAGGAAATTGAAATCTATGTGCTATGTTGCCAGTGTTAATGGGAAATTATCCAAATGACTGCCTGGGATTACATGTACCTTACTAGAGAGAAGACCAATTACCTGATAACTGACTCCATCTTGGTAAAGAATGAGATTAATTTCCATATGTTCCTAATTTGGTCAACCACTACCTGTTACAGTGTTCCTTGTATTATAACCTGAGAGTTAATAAAGGCACAAACAGCAAAGGCTACTGAATAGAGCACAATAGAGGTTTCATCAAAAGGCCATGTTCAAAATACACTCTAAAAACAAGTTCTTAAATTGCATTTTAATGGCTATTAGTAATGTAAATTAGAAGTAACTGATTATAAAGGAAAAGTAGTATGTGATAATAATGTCACAAGTCAATGAAGACTCAAGACTAGGAATATATGCTAATCCCCCCAGAAGGGAATATAAAGGTCCAGGGTCCAAAAAAAATTCCTCAAAAATTATAATTGGGAAATTGGAAGTTAAGCATTCCATTAAACATCAAGAAACAATAAAAGTCAAAAGAATGAAAAAAAAAATAAAATGAAATATGAAATCTCACATAAAAAAAATTGACCTGGAAAATAGATCAAGGAAAGATATTTAAAAGTTATTGGACTGACTAAAAGTCATGATCAAAAAGCCTAGATACCATTTTGTGTATGTGGGGGGGGGCGGGGAGCGCAATGAGAGTTAAGTGATTTGCCCAGGGTCACACAGCTAGTAAGTGTCAAGTGCCTGAAGGCAGAATTGAAATCAGGTCCTCCTGAATCCAGAGCTGGTGCTTTATCCACTGTGCCAACTAGCTGTCCCTCCTAGATACTAGTTTCCAAGAAATTATCAAATAAAATTGGTGTAATACCTTAGATCCAGAAAGTAAAATGAAAATTGAAATTTAATGAAATAGGGGCAGCTAGGTGGCACAGTGGATAAAGCACTGCCCTTGGCACTCACTAGCTATGTGACCCTGGGCAAGTCTCTTAACCCTCATTGCTCCAGAAAAAAAATGATAATGAAATACATGATTTTCAAGGATTCCTTGTGAAAATACCAAAACCGAATGAAAAAAAAACATTCAAATACAAAACTCAAGAGAGGCATAAAAAAATAAACATGAAAGAAATAATCATAAGAGGCTCAATAAGGCTACGTGGTTTACATTCCTATATGCAAAGATGATACACATAACTCTGAAGAACTTTATTGTTATTAGGGCAGTTAACAGGAGTTTCTATAGACAGGATACATAGGCATGAGTTGATTGTGTCGGAATGATCTGAAAGAAAATGAAGGGATGAGAAAGAAGAATACACTGGGACAAGGGGGGAGGAATAATTAGAGAGGGGAATTTTTTTTCACACATAAAAGATGCTCGCATAAAATATGAAAGAGCTTTTATGACAGAGAACAAAATGGGGCTAGTGGACAGTTCTTGAACCTTACTATCATTGGAATTGGTTCCGTGAGGGGAAAATACATGCATACATACATACATACATACACACATTCAGTTATGTATAGATATCTAACTTTTCCAATAGGAAAATAAGAAAGTAAGAAGATATCAGAAGGGGTAGGGGGCATGATAAACAGAAGGCAGCGGTTAGAAGCAAAATAGATTTTTAGGAGTGACAGGATAAAAAGAGAGAGAAGAAGAAACAGAAGAAAATGGGATAGAGGGAAATAATCAGTCATCATAACTGTGAATGTGAATGTGATGAGCTTACCCATAAAATGGAAATGGAGAGCAAAATGTATTAGAAACCAGAACACAACAACATGTTTTGTATAAGAGACACAGTTGAAACAGAAAGGCATGAGTTAAAATAAAGAACTGAAGCAGAATCTAATGTTCTTTAAAAGATAAGTAATAACAATCATGATCTCTCATTGTTCTTCAGTTATTTAAATTGTGTTTGTCTCTTTTTGACCCCATTTGGAGTTTTCTTGACAAAAATACTAGAGTGATTTGCCATTTTCTTCTCCAGCTCACTTTATAGATGTGGGAACTTAAGCAAACAGGGCTAAATGACTTGTCCAGGGTCATACAGCTGAGGCTGGATTTGAACTCAGTTCTTCCTGACAATGGGCCCAGCACTTTATCTACTTTCCACATTATCTGAGATGAAGCAAAAACAAAAACAAGCATAACTTTAAAAGATAATTAGGAAAATTTTGTTAGAAATTATCAAAGAATATAAATTAATATAGAAAAATTTACAAGTTTATCTGATAAAGGCTTAATTTCTCAAATAATTTCTGAGCATAGAACTGAATTAAATTTATAAAAAAAATAAGTGACACTCTTCACTAGATAAATGATTGAAGGGTATAAACAGGTAGGTTTTAGAAGAAATCAAACCTATAGTCATGAAAATTGCTCTAAAACAATATCAATTAATGCAAATTTAAACAACTTTGAGATACCACTTCACACCTTCTAGAAATGACTAATGCTGGAGGGGATGAGGGGAAAATAGGTACACTAAAAATTGTTGGTGAAATAATGAACTGGTCCAACCATTATGGATTACCATTTGGAATTATCCCTAAAGGGCTTTAAAACTATGCATACCCTTTGGCCCAGAAATACCACTACTAGGTCTATATCCCAAAGAGATCAAAGAAAAAGGGAAATGATTTATATGTACAAAAATATTTACAGAAGCTCTTTTTATGGTGACAAAGAATTGGAAATCAAGTGTATATCCATCAATTGGAGAATGACTGAACAAGTTGTAACATGATTGTGATGGAGTACTATCATATTACAAGAAATATGGGGGGTGGTTTCTTAAATAAAATGACAACATTTCTATGAACTGATGCAAAGTAAAGAAGAAACAAGAAATCATTGCATACAATAACAGCAGTGTTGTAAAGGTAATCAATCATGAAAGTCTTGATTTCTTAGAGCAATAAAATGATCCAAGAAAATCCAAAGGATTCATTATGAAAAAATGCTATACACCTTCAGAAATAACTGATGAACTCTGAGTATAAATTGCAGTATATATATATGCATATATGTGTGTTGTGTATATGTATGTGTATATGTATGTCTATGTATGTGTGCACACATGTATAATTTTCATTTTATTTTTTCTTGTTTTTTTAAAAATATAGCTAATATGAAAATATCTTTTATATTATTTCATATGTAGAATTGATATCATGTTTCTTATTGTTATGGGGTTAGGATTAAAATTGAAACTGGTCAGCTAAACTAAAGGACACAGGTCATGGGTACCTCTCCTTGAGAAGCTAAACTCAAGGACAAACACACCTTGAGAAGCAAGATATATAAGTCCATTAGGTGTGGCTGCTGACTGCATGGTACCAGGGGGACAGAGATGGCTCCAGAGATTAGAGATTGGAGCAACCACCCCTTGCTCGACCTCTCCCAGCCCACACCCAATAATTACTCAGATGATTACCCCATTGACCATCTATAAAAGATCTGGATTTTCTCCTGTTCAAGGATATGGGTATGTTAGAGACCCATGTCTCTGGAATTATCTTTCCTTGAGACTCTTCTCAATGTTTCCTTTCTCTAGCACTTAAATAATTTTTTTTGTGAGGCAATTGGGGTTAAGTGACTTGCCCAGGGTCATACAACTAGTAAGTATCAAGGGCCTGAGGCCGCATTTGAACTCAGGTCCTCCTGAATCCAGGGCCAGTGCTCTATCCACTGCACCACCTAGCTGCCCCCATAATAAAATATTATTTTATTCAAACTGGATTTTTGCGTGAGAGGGTGTAATTCTTTAAATAGGAATACCTAAGGACCCCACCAACCAACCTACTTCCCCCATGATTTTTCCTTCTCAGTGGGTGAGGGAAAAGTGGGAGGATGTGGAAGAATTTAAACTCAAAATGTAAAAAGAAAATAATTTTTAAAATAAATAGCTATTTTTTAAAAGAACTAAAAAAGGGAAAAGGAAATGAAACAAATAAACAAAAAAGCCCCCCAAAAAACAAAAAAACACCTGTCATTTTACCATAGAGCAATATGGTGTGTGTCAAGTATGTTATATATGTTACATAAAGAACTTTGAAATGTAAAGTGCTACATAAATGTTAGCTGTCATTGTTGTTGCTGAAGTTGATGTTAGAAAGAGACTCTTGTGTCCTGCTAGCATCTATTGGAAGTTTTCTCATTTGCCATGGTGGTAGCTCATTTTATTCTCATAATTTTTGATTTCCTGACAACCAAGCACATTTGCTTTTGTTCAAAGGATATCTGCTAATTTGTCATTCCAGATGCTAATCAGAGGGAAGGGGCAGACTACTGTTTTCTTTTAAACTTTTTTTTTTTTCTCAAAGAACTATAGCCCCAGCAATTTGTCTACCACCTCAAATTAAGAAAATGTGATGTGTAGCTATAAGAAATTAGCACCTTTCAAGCCCCTCTTGGCCTTTTCCTTATAACACAGCATTTCTTTGCTGAATACTTATCTCTAAATTCTCTACTGTTGGGCTTCTTAAATTTTTTCACTTGCAACCCCTTTTTGCCTGAGAAATTTTTACATGACCCTGGGTATATAGGCATATAAATCAAACATTTAATGCCAAATTTTTCACAATCCCCACATTCAGTTACACAACCCCATGTAGCATCCTACAGTTTAAGAAACTTTGCTCTAGTGGCCTGACTAGAAAATGAATTTTCTTTCAGAGAAATCACAAGATGATAGAAACAATCATTCAATAAACATTTATTAAGGAACTATTATGTGCCAGGTACTTTGCTAAGTGCTTGTCATGAAGCACAACATCCATAGCAGGACATCTCTACTTCATTCAAATAGATATCTCCATCCCTACACATAATATTAGTTCCTTTAATCTTTGTTCTCACCATCCCTCCTTGTCTAACTTTGGGTGCCTGTTCTGTCTTTCCTTCCTTTACTTTACCATCCACCATGGAAATGCCTTCCTTGTCTTTCTATATGCACTTTATAGTCCAGCCATTCATATATTTCTGTTCACAGAAAAGACTATGTCTATACCATTTCCAAAAAAGAACATAGATTATTTTCAAAACTTTCTAAGGAAGAAGATATTTTAACTGGCTTTAGCAACCTAATCAAAAGGAATCAAAAGTGTTTTGTGAACATCAAAACACTATCATCACTGTTATTAGCATTATTTTTATCTTATTCTCTTTTGATAGAGGTGGGTCATAATACAATAATCAAAGCTAATTAGTTAGCATCATTCAACTCCATTGGTTGACATTACTTGAAGGTGGTCTCCATTAAAATGAACTCCAGAGATGACCTCTAGGAAAAGAACACAAAAGATCCTCATTCAATTTGATTAAGGCAAAGTCAGTTATCTAGGTGTGGTTTAATCTTATCGATCCTTCACAGATGTAAACCAAAGAATCTATCTACATTCCTTTTGTTCTTTTGGGTTTGTATCAGTTGAGATTTGTTGGTTTCTCAAGGAGATCTGGACTTTTTTGGAACAGGGAGGGGGGAAGAGAGAAAGGTCTGAGAAAGTGATCTCTGGGTCATCCAAGAAATCAATTATTAGTAATTATTTTCTTACAAGTTTTCTCAAATACTAATATTAATTTTATCATTTGTTTTCTTTTTCTAGGCTGAGCAATCCAAAATCCTTTAGCTTTTCCAAACTTTTGATCACAACTTTCTAATGTTTCATAACCTTCTTATGAAAATAGATACCTTAATTTGCTTGAGTCACCTACTTATCCAGGTAATCAGAACAATTTATTTAATTTTTTTTTGGGGGGGTGAGGAAATTGGGGTTAAGTGACTTACCCAGGGTCACACAGCTAGTAACTGTTAAGTGTCTGAGGTCAGATTTGAACTCAGGTGTTCCTGACTCCAGGGTAGGTGCTCTATCCACTGAGCTACCTTGCTGCCCCAGAACAATTTATGAGGACTGCCTGCAATTACTAACACCAACAATCCCTTACAGGGACTAAAGTCAACCTAACTAGAAAATTAGTTACTCTGAAGCCAATTAAGCTCAGACCAGCACTGAAGTAGATCCTGAACTATTTGGTAATGGTTGTTTATGGACCTTCAAGAGACATTCCTATCTTACCCGACTGCAAGTTATGAGACTATGAACATAGTATTATTGTTTCCAGCTCTCCCCCAGCTCTGGTTATGAGACTCTCATAATTAATTTGTTTTTTGAGAGGTCTCCTTATGAAGATAAGAACCAATCAAGCCTTTGTGAACTTGCTTATCACCAAGGATGCTTTCTGATGGACATATAAAAGGCCACCTCCCTGACTCATGGAATTCATGCCCCTCTGTTGTGGAAATGAAGTAATGGTACCCCAAGGAACCTAAAGATTCTAACCTCCAAGGAATCCTTAAACTTTCCCAAGGGAAAAACAACTCTGTTCGTAATATTATGTTAAGGTACTATGTTTATATTGTATAATTTGGCTACTGTTTTAAAAAAAAGGGGGCAGGGAGAATGAATGGGTTAGGAAGTTTTGGGTCTGCTGACCATGTGTTCTGAAGTACTGTTATTAAGTACTAATATTGTTAACTAAGCTATTGCAAGTTAATAGATATGTTTAAAAAAGGAAACAGTATTTTTTTCTCTTTCTCTCCCTCCTTCCCTTCTTGATGGTGACTGCAGCAGTATCAGAGTGGATGGGTGGATGGGAGAGAATAATTCTAGAGAATTGTATATGATTGGTAAAGGTAAGTATAAAGAAAGTTGTACCCTGTTTGCACTGACAATGTGAACAGAGAATTTGAGAGTAAACTTTTGAAGGGGAAAAAAAAGAGGAGCATACTGTCACTTTAAGTGCCTGACTTCAATTAAAAGGTCTGTGTGAATCAGGGAAGACCCAAAAGGTAATTAACTTTGATTGGAACATCTAGTTGAATATTTACTGAGTCTTGCAATCTAAAGTACTGGCCAATTTTAAAGTAACTTTTAAATTGTTGTGTGTTTGTGTTATAATTAGAAATAGGCTAAAATTATGAGATTCCTACCTGTTTTTCTTATGGGCTATGTTAATTATGAAATTCCTAAACAAGGAATGATCTTACTGAGAAAAATCTCAAATTTGCTTATTATATAGAAATAATATCTAATGATTGATCTTTACACCAGGATAAGTTTAAATTCAAGAAGAAAAGGGAAAAAAAGTGAAAGATGTTATGTGAAACCTCTTACATGCATGTGATTCTTGGTAAACCTTTTTTTGTTTTTTTGGGTTTTTTTGCTCATTGCGACTCCTTGAGAGTAGAAACTTTCTATTTATGATAAAATCTTTTGGCACTGTAGTTGATGCTGTTTTGAGTTTTGATTTCAGGTGTGGTTGTCTGATGGATCATTAAGTCAGTTATCTGCCACTTAACAGAATGCTACAAGTTACTCAGAGGGAATGTGATGTATCTGGGAAAAAGGATGACCTTGTTCTCACCTAAGGTAGCATGCTTCTTGTTCAGTTTCCCCATTGTGTTCCTGCTGAACAGGAAATGTTTCCCACCTGGCTACTCCTAAATATATCTGGCTATGAAGTGAAATTATTACTGCTTTTGTTTAAAATGTATATAAACCCATACAATCTATGACCTGGTATCCTATTCAGCATAGACTGGATAGTACCCATGCTGCATGCAAATTTTTTTTCTTTTCTTCCCTGCTTATTAGAAACCTTTCTTTAATTTTATAGGCATTGTCTTCCTCTGGTTTCCTCCTCTTTTAGGAAGAAGGAGATTTAAGTCTCTAGAACTGCCCTTTGCATTTTGTGGATAATTGGCCTTCACATTCTCTAGTCTTCCTCTTTGAGGAATGAGATTAAAATTCCATCAAGAGAGGTTTGCTTCAGTTTACATTCTCTAACTATTGTATTCAGAGCTAGACACTGTATTCACCTAAATTCAATTGATGGGCAAGTCAAGACATCACCTTTGCGATATTACTGGTCCTTTTCAATATGGAAGGATCAATTAAAACAACTGCATTATACTCAAGTAATGGTCTGACCAAGTTTCATTATAATAGGAAGAGTCAAGTGTGTCTTTATGCAACTTTGCCTCCCTATTTTCCATCTCCCTTAAAACCAATTTTACTGGTCTCTAGATAATTCAGTCATGATGTCAGATCTTTATTATGTAGAATTACAGAATCATGAATCCAGAACAGGTATATAATTTGGAGGTCACCTAATCTGATGCTTTGATTTTGTAGATGGGGAAATTAAGGCCCAGGTAAATTAAATGATTGGACCAAAGTTATAGCTGTAGCAAGTTTAAGGAAGTTTTCACAATTATTTCCAGATATGAGTGACATTATTACTTATATTTAGAAATAATAATGTAAACTAGTGGAAAGAATAATTTCCCAAGATTATCGAAGTTGAGCATTTGGTATAGTGTAGCTAATGAAATATCTTTTTGTACTCCATGAATCTGGGCCACCATGCAGCATCAGTGTGCAGTATTGCCCAAGAGTTGGTGGGCAGATGGGGGTGTTAAATACACTGCCACAAGGAGGGTGTTTCATGGGGGGCACAGACTCAGAGAAGCAGTTATGTAAGTTGTTTTCCAACCAAAAGTCTGTTGAGAAGGCTTAGGAGTGGTGACATCTGGTCAGACTAGGGATCTTTTCTTTTTTTAATTGGTTTTGATAGCTCTATTTTAACTGCATTCAATCAGCCTCAGGCAATAATTTGCAGCCCCAGGATCAGGCAAGGTCAGCTGCATCCAAAAGTTTTCATTGCAATCCTCTGCATTTTGATTTTTACATTTACAAAAATTGTTCTAAGGAGCCTTTTGACTTCAGCATTTTCCCAAAGGGATCCAAGATGCAGAAAGGTGAGGGTTCTAGAATTAAAATCAAACATCTATTAGAAAAATAAAATCTAGCTCAGTGTTATCAGGCAGGATAACTGCTGTTTTTATTGAGGTAACAACACCCTTTATTTCAACTCAAGATGAAAATGTAAATGGACTATATCTAACAAAAAATAAAATACAATAGAACATAGATAATGCTAATCAGTACTTTTCTAAGTCAATGGGCTACTTTCAGGAATGCTTTTTTATCATTTAGGGGCCCCATTTCTATTTGATTTTTATATCAATGATCTAGATTAGACTATAATCTGACAAAAATAGCTGCGTGTAAATCAAGGGTAAGGAATGAAAGAGGGTATTCCTAAGAAGTCTTTAACCCCTCATTGATAGAAAAAATAATAAGAATTAAAAGCAATATAAGTAAGACTATGATTATTGGATCTTGTTCAGCTATGAATTTATGCTAATTTTTAGTTGAAAATTAGAATTTCTACTGAACAGATGTTTCTCCAACGCTTTACCTTTAGTGAGGGGTTATTAAACTTCTACATTGTACTTACATAGAAAATTATGCCATTATTTTAAATTGTTTAGTATTGACCATTACCAATTAGATTCTCATAAGAAGTTAGTAAAAAATAAAATTTTCTTGTCAGAATTTTCACACTTTATTCTATGGTTATTTATTTTGTTATCTTATGTTTCTTGCAAAAGATCCTCTTGGGAAAATAAATAGCAAACACAATAGAGAAAAATCTAGGCAATTCTCTTTGTAAATAGAGATAAATGACAGTTATGGCTCAAATTTACATCCCATGTACAACAGTGGAAATTTAGTTATATCATAGCTACCCAGGGAGAGAAATCTTTTTGTCATCTAACCCTGACCTTGGCTTTCAACTTGTCATACAAGGCGCTGGTCTCTGGAATTATATCCTTCCTTTATTTAATAAAACTATCCATTTTAGTCTACTTAAAAGTAATTAAAAGTAATTTAAATATCCAGGGACTGTTACCTTTCATTGAATATTTATAAGCTGAGCCCTTTCCAATTCTTGTTCCTGATCTATTTGTGAGAAAATAATTGTTATATTAATAATGGATTTTTTGGAGAGACCCAGATCAGTTTTAGCACTCTTCCCCTTCCCCCCTGCTTAAGAAATTCCAGTTATTGAGAAAGTTCTAATCTCTTTTTAGGTGATCTCAAGGGAATGTGAGATTTAAAATTGGATATTAGATCATAAATCTCCCCTACTTAACCTTTCCCTTAATTTATCTCCCAAACTAGTAAATGGAAGCAGGTTTTGGTTTTCTAGATAGACCTTTTTATTTATAGTTATGATAGTCACAAGGTGATGTTGGTTAGAAGGATAGGAAAGTAGAAACACAATACAAATCGTCTTAAGTCTAAGCTTAGTCTATATTCCTTATAACAACTCACCAAACCGACAAGGCCACCAACCGACAAGGCCACCTTTTGACAGAGCGAGAGCGTCCCTGCCGCGCCGTCAGGAGTCCCGCCAAGCCGGCAAAAAAGGCTACTTCCGTTCTCTCCACCCCGGAAGTCAAAAAAAAAAACCCGGCAGGCAGTCTGACATGCGCAGCAGGCGGACTGTACCCGGCAGGCAGTCTGACATGCGCAGCAGGCGGACTGTACCCGGCAGGCAGTCTGACATGCGCAGCAGGCGGACTGTTCATCTCCTCCCCAAAAGGGTGGTCCTTGAAAAACTGGCGTCTTTCAGTTATCCTAACCGACTGTTAAAAACTTTCATATTTTACCACATTTCCCCCCTTTGCTTCCTCAAGAAATGGAATGTTTCCTTGATGGAACAGTAAAAAGAATATAATAACCTTTGCTGACTAATAATATGCGAACAACAATACAGAAAAGGAAGAGAGGAAAGTTTTGTCCAGAGGGGCGATTTTTTTTTCTTTCCTCATGAACCGACGCTTTGACATTTGTCTTGCAAAGGGAGAGCCTCTGCAGAGAGTACATGTTACAGATAGTATATAACAGAAAGGAGATAGTAAAAGCTAATAAAGCAAAACAGTTCATATAAAGTCTCTGAGTTCTCTTGTCTTCTTGAAGTGGTAAGATGTCATCAGGAGGAAACTGGATTCTGGTCTGGAAAACTGGATTCTGGACTCTGGTCTGGATTCTGGACTCTGGACTCTGGTCTGGAAAGCTGGATTTCTTCTTTAACTGTTTGAATTGCTGTATTTTTTTTTTTACTAAACCTTAGCATAGCATTTTGCAATCAGTAACACTTTTTACCACCATGTGTCTGGATCAAAGTCAAATTTAGTATGTGTTCATGACACCTGAAAATGTTATGGAAAGGTTATCATACCATATCTCATGGTTCCGAGACAGCCAGTGATTGTGCTAGGCCACAGGTGAATTCAACTGAGTGAGATAAAAAGATAAATAAGTTCAGTTAAATTAGGTTAAATTAGGAGGGAGAGAGGATGAATACTGGACTGTGCCTAGTGATTGTGCTCTACATAGTCACCATCATAAGCAAACCATGGACTTACGTATACCTGTCTCTCCTTTTGTTGCACATATATTCTCTCCAGGGCCTGCGTCAGAGTTCACAGCAAGTTAGTCTCTGAAATGATAAGTTTCCATATTTCTGAAATCTCATTAATTTCACCAAAGACAATATGATGGTAAAAATGTGTGCTATGCTGCATAACTGAGAATATATTAGTGATATATACAATAATTCCAAACCATACCCAGAGTATAATGACATATAAATAATAAACGAATGTAAATAGCTGATTATATTAGACATTGTTACATAATCTTCTTTTAGCAAGTAGACCACATCATCTTATACATGAATTCTCTAGTATAACAGTAGCAGATACTTAAAGTGGTGATTAATTCATCAAAAAGAAGTAAGACTTCAATAAGCAAGATTCAATATTCAATAGCATATACTTAAAATGCCTTTGAAAAGTCACTTAGTTTACAAAATCGGGTTTTTAAAGAAAAGCAAAAGAAACAAAAGTAAAAAAAAAAAAAAAACAAAGCAAAACCAAAAACCCAAAAATAAAAGGCAAAAGATTCGCTAAGCACCCTTTTGTGCTCTTAAAGAATTTAAAGGTGTGGTGAATTCCAGGTCTTTTCAGTGCCTTTCAAAAGTCAAAACAAAACAAAAAACAAAAAGGATTAAAAAAAAAAAAATAGGTATAGGGTAGGGAAAAGGGTGGGAAAAATTGAGGTGGGCCAGAAAACTAGGCCATGTGCTTCAGTGCTTTTGCCTGTGGAAGGAAATGCTTGTTAAATTTTAAGGTATTTAAGCTGCTAGAGTTTGGGGTATGCCACATTGTTTTAACTGGTTCCCCAATTCTCTGCATGCCAAAGTGGCAGGGGTTTCTGAATTGTCATTGATCTTTCTAATGCTGTCATAATGTTCTTTATGGTAGAAAATGTGGAGTTCTCTAGCATCAGTTTTGTCTGTGCCACTGATTTTCAATAAGGGCTGATTTAATTGATGAACCACAACATTCAGCTGATGCTGCTTAGCAAATGCTACAATTGTATCATTTCCTCCCCACTTTCCAAATTTCTTTAATTCATCAACATATTCTTCAAAAGGGGAGTCATTTACTATAAAAGACTCAAACTCTTGTCTATGGTTAATCATATAAGAAGCAGCTTCTTGTCTGTGTCTGAGATGATTTCTACAGTGACCTTCTAGCTGGTCTGCTAAAGCCCTAAAAAGGCAATTTCCGTCTCCTGATACTTTACGAAGACTGAGTCCCAAAGCATTTAACTGATCAGTGGGATTATTAAATGGGAACTGCCTGTTTCCTCTGAACTTTCTTTGCTCTTTAACAGTTGCTATCGTTAGGGTTTTTACCTCTTTAGCATCTACCTCAGGTCTATCTGAAATCTCTTCACCTATGAATGGTGCAGGCTTTATATGAGAGCAATGAATCCATGAGTCTTTTTCACCAATTTTAATGGCAGTAGGAGTTGTCAATAATATCTGAAAAGGTCCTTCCCAGGCAGGTTGAGTTCCACTGGTTCTCTGAAAATTCTTTACATATATTTTATCTCCTGGGTTGAAGTTATGCAATGAAAAGTCTAATGGTCCTGCCTGGACCACAGCTCCTGCCTCATGGAGTTCACGTAGCCTGGTCTGTAATTCCTGTATATAGGAAGCAACAGACGTATCACCTCCCACCAGTGATGTATAAACTGGGGAAAAAGTTTTAGCTTGGATAGGAGGGTGACCAAAAAGCATTTCATAAGGAGATATATGAAGTTCTCCTCTTGGTCTACTTCGTAGATAGAATAATGCCAATGGTAGAACATCAGGCCATTTCAAATGGGTTTCAGTACATAATTTGCCAATCATACTCTTAAGCTCTTTATTCATACGTTCGACTTGGCCTGAACTTTGTGGATGGTAGGGCGTGTGGAATTTTGGAGTCACTCCCAAGAAAGAGTAGATTTGGGATAAAATCGAATCAGTGAAATGTGTGCCTTTGTCAGAATCGATGAGGGCTGGTGGGCCAAAACGAGGTACTATCTCTTTAAGAAGAATTTTGGCAACAAAGGCAGCTGTGGCTCGGGGGCTGGGAAAGGCCTCCACCCACCGAGTGAGCTGATCAACTATAACAAGGCAAAATTTATAATGTCCTGCTTTTGGCATAGTAATATAATCAATTTGTAAGTGCTCAAAAGGTGTATATGCTAGAGGACGCCCTCCATAAGCTTTGGCCTTAAAAGCATACTGATTATAAGACTGACATGTGGAGCAGCCCGAGCAGATTCGAGATGCTGTATTAGTCACACCTGGTGCTATCCAGGTTCTCTTAATAGAGTCTACAATGCCTTGTGTACCAAAATGGCCTTTTCTGTGAACAGAGAGGCATACCTGGTGGTAGAATTTCCGGGGAAGAAATGGCTTACCTTCCGGAGACACCCAGATGCCATTGATCTGTTTCGCCTTAAATTTCTTTTTCCACTTTTCTACTTCAGAATCGTCATAGGTTAGGTTGGAAGGAATATCCTCAGAAGGTGAAAGGTTAAATACATGTTCAGGAGCTTCTAATGCAGCAAGCTTGGCTGCAGAATCGGCTCGTGCATTTCCCTTTGAAACAGGGTCACTATTCCCTGTGTGGGCAGGGCAATGTACAACGGCTAGGGAAGAAGGCAGTTTTAGGGCATCTAAGAGGTCCTTGATAAGGTCCCCATTGGCAATAGCCTTGCCCGAGGATGTTAGAAAGCCTCGTTGACGCCAAATCATACCAATAAAGTGGCATATGCCAAAGCCATATTTCGAGTCAGTAAAAATGGTGGCACTCTTATCTTTAGCTATATTACAGGCCTGTGTAAGAGCCACAAGTTCAGCAGCCTGTGCACTAAAATGGCAAGGCAGAGAAGCTGCCCAGAGGGTGTCATAATCAGAAACTACAGCAGCTCCAGTAAAACGGGTTCCCTCTCTCATAAATGAGGAACCATCTGTATAGAGGACAAGATCAGGATTTTCTAAAGGTGTATCAAAAAGATCATCACGGGGTTTTTCAGCCATATCAACTAAAGAAGCACAGTCATGCAACGGTTCCCCCGAGAATGGTAAATTAGGGAGTAGTGTTGCTGGATTAAGAACTGTGCAGCGTTTTAAAGTGATATTCTCATTACCTAACAGGGTTATTTCATACTTAGCCAGCCTTTGATCTGAAAAGGCTTGTGTCCTGTGACGTAGTAAGAGAGCCTCCACTTCGTGAGGGCATTGCACAGTTAGAGGGTTACCTAGGACCAAATCAGAGGCTTTTTCTACCAAAAGCGCTGTGGCCGCCACTGCTCTAAGGCAAGGTGGCACTCCAGCCGCTACAGGGTCCAGCTGAATTGAATAGTAGGCTATAGGACGCTGGTTAGGCCCCAGTGACTGAGTCAGGACTCCAGAAGCCACCCCCCTTTGTTCATGCACAAAGAGAGTGAAAGGCTTACTATAATCTGGCAGTCCTAGGGCAGGTGCTGATAACAAGGCCCGTTTTAATTCTTTTATGGCTGAGAGATGCTGGGGATCCAACTGTAAAATGTCTGGAACAGAACTTTTTGTAAGAGCTATGAGGGGTTTAGTAATTTCACCAAAAGAGGGTATCCATTGTCTACAGTACCCGGCTGCTCCTAGAATGGCTCTCAACTGCCTCTTAGTAGTGGGGGCAGAGAGTTGTTGAATGGCCTGGACTCGCTTAGAAGAGACAGAGCGAGTTCCAGCAGCCAAAATAAATCCTAAATATTCTACCTGGGGCAAACACCATTGTACCTTTGTCTTGGAAACCTTGTGTCCTCTCTTGTGCAGCTCCAGCAGTAAGTGACGGCTATCTTCCTGACAAATTTCAGCATTAGGAGAGGCCAAAAGTAAGTCATCAACATATTGTACTAGTGTGGAGGCTTTAAAGGTAATAGAGGCCAGATCCTGCTGTAAAATTTGGGAAAATAATGTGGGACTGTCTACAAATCCCTGTGGGAGTCTAGTCCAGGTCCACTGTCTATTTTTCCAGGTAAAAGCAAATAAATATTGGAAGTCCTCATGTACTGGTATGGAGAAAAAGGCAGAGCAAAGGTCTACCACTGTGAAACATGTAGATTCATAGGGAATTGATGAAATTATCATAGCCGGATTTGCGACTATAGAATGTCTAGGAATAACATAATTATTAATCGCTCTAAGATCTTGCACAAAGCGATAAACAGGTTTACCATCTGGCCCAGGCTTGGGTTTTTTAACTGGCAAAATGGGAGTATTGCATGGAGAGTGATGACATGGAATAATAATACCCTGGCTTTTCAAAGCCTCAATTATAGGGGTGATCCCTTCTATTGCTTCCCTAGACAATGGATACTGTGGAATGGAGGGGGGTGGTCCCCCCTTAACTTTAAAGGTAACAGGCATGGCAGACTTAAGGAGCCCCACCTCATTAGGGGATGAGGCCCATAAAGACTCAGGAATGTCAGAGGGGATTTTGGATACCTCCCCTGCTGTTCCTTGAGCTTCTGTAAGTAAAATTGGTAATAAATGAACAGTATCCTCTGGCAATTGTAAGGAGACAGCCCCATCAGGAGCACAAGATATGGTTGCTCTAAGCTTGCAAAGGAGATCACGACCTAATAAATTTACAGGGGCATCAGGCATGAGTAAAAATGAATGTTCTACTGTTAAGGGCCCCATAGATACCATGCGAGGATTCAATTTTGCCACTCTCTGGCTCTTTCCTGAGACTCCCACTACATTCAAATATCCTACAGGTCTACACCCAGCATCTGGTTTGCTTACTAATACTGATTTAGAGGCTCCTGTGTCTAGCAGACAATCATAATAAGTCTCCCCCACTTTTAAGGTGACATGTGGTTCATTACTCTGGGGAGGTGAATGGACTGGCACAAGTGCATTCAAAAAATCCGGATCTGGGAATATATGGCTTTCATTATCTATGTTCCATTCCTCCCCAAGACACCATCATTCCTGTGTCCTCTTCTGAGGGGGGTCTTGGTTACCATTATTCTGGTACTGCCTTTCTGTATTCCTCCAAAAAGATCTATTTCTATTTTGATTTCGCCTGTAATTAGAATTAGAATTTCTTCTCCAAGTCCTACATTCTCTCAATTCATGCCCCTCCTTACGACAGTAACAACACACCTTAGTGTCCTTGCTCCGGTGTCCACATGGCTGACTAGTAATCGCTGGTGCCAGAATGCTCTGTTTAGGGTGATCTGGATCTTCCTCACGTGAGTCAAAGACATAATTTGCAAGTTCCTTAATTCTATCTACTGAGAGATTTCTCCAGTCTGGACATTGTTTCAGAAAGTATCTGCGTATTTCTGGCAGTGAATTATAAACAAATGTGTTGAGAATGATACAGGAATCTCTTAAATCTACTGGATCCAATCTGGTGTACTGTCTAGCGGCCTCACAAAGTCTATCATAAAATCTGTTTGGTCTTTCATTAGCCTCCTGAGGTAGGCTTAAAAATTTCTGCCAGTTTTCCGGTTTTCTAGAGCAAGATTCCATTCCCTTCAGAAGTGTTTCTCTAGCATCTTTTAATCTTTGGAAATCCCTATCATCATTATAATTCCACTCTGGATCCTTTAGAGGCCATTCCACATCGGCCTTACCTTTCGCAACAAGGGCATTTCCTGCTGAGATAACATCTGTAATCTCAGTTGGGGACAGTAAAGTTTCCAAAAGGCAAGTAACATCAGCCCAACTGGGTTGATATGCATTAAATATAGTCCTTAACTGTGAAATTACAGTGTTAGGATTTTTCTCAAAACTAGGGATGATTGATTTCCATGCGCTCAAGTCACTTGGTCTAAAGGGGCTATATTTTCTGACTTGAATTGGCACTCCCTTCTTACTATGTTCTATAGCTTCCTGCAGAGGGAGTAGTTTCTGCTGATCTGATTCTGAACTTGGATCATCTCTAGTAGAAACAGCCATTTTGAGGTCTCTCTCCATATGTGAGAATTTCATTTCGAGGTCTCTCTCCATATGTGAGAATTTCCCCCATATCATAACAATGATAATAACAAAAACAATGATAATAACAAAAACAAAAAAAAACCAAAAAAAAATAAAATCCTTAGTCGTATGAACTATGGATGTGGTATTAAAAGGTATTTCAATTGCAGGCATAAAATTTCTACTTATATTAAACGTATTTTCCCAAAGATTCTCACGTATACTATTATACAAAAAACTTTTTGCTGCCTGAATGAGAAAAAAACCAATAATGTTATGAAGGACCATTGAGTAAACTATTCCTCTAAGTCGGGATGTTATGCTGTCCCAATACATTCCGATGAGAAAAATCAAAGGGATAGTAGAATATTCGAGCATCTTGCCCTTTAAACTGGGCTGGCTTTTCTGTTTAAAGCAAGACTCTTAGAGGCTTAAAGTCTTTAAGGGAGATTAGACAAAGGGAAAGTCCGTGGGGGGGGGGGGGGTAATTTGGAAAATCCACCGAATTGGCCGGCTTATGGCCAAACTAGGGAGGGTGGGAGGGTCCTTAAGGTCCCTTCGTGGTCGCCAAACTGTGAGATTTAAAATTGGATATTAGATCATAAATCTCCCCTACTTAACCTTTCCCTTAATTTATCTCCCAAACTAGTAAATGGAAGCAGGTTTTGGTTTTCTAGATAGACCTTTTTATTTATAGTTATGATAGTCACAAGGTGATGTTGGTTAGAAGGATAGGAAAGTAGAAACACAATACAAATCGTCTTAAGTCTAAGCTTAGTCTATATTCCTTATAACAACTCACCAAACCGACAAGGCCACCAACCGACAAGGCCACCTTTTGACAGAGCGAGAGCGTCCCTGCCGCGCCGTCAGGAGTCCCGCCAAGCCGGCAAAAAAGGCTACTTCCGTTCTCTCCACCCCGGAAGTCAAAAAAAAAAACCCGGCAGGCAGTCTGACATGCGCAGCAGGCGGACTGTACCCGGCAGGCAGTCTGACATGCGCAGCAGGCGGACTGTACCCGGCAGGCAGTCTGACATGCGCAGCAGGCGGACTGTTCATCTCCTCCCCAAAAGGGTGGTCCTTGAAAAACTGGCGTCTTTCAGTTATCCTAACCGACTGTTAAAAACTTTCATATTTTACCACAGGAATAAAAGGAAAGGAGATAGACCCTTTTATCTAGCTCAGTGAACTGCTAGGATTATACCTTTCCCAATCAAATGGTCTTTCCCATTAGGGCCTGATATTGTCTGTAAAGCCCATTTTAATTTAGTCCACCCTCAATTGATGTCAAGCAATGAAATCAAATGATGCTAGCCAATTAACTTTGAAGAATGTATAATGACCTGCCTCTATCAAAAGAGGATAAAAGCCAAGTGCACTAGAGGGATCCCATTCTTCTTTGTGTTTTTAGCTTCCTGAACCCCCTCTCCCTTGGTGCATGCTCTTAGGACAGGGAAGGTTGGTAGGCCATGTGTTCTCTGAGAGACAACATGGCGCTGGGACTTTTCTGCTTGCCCACTGCCACATCAGCAAATATTTACTAATATTTAATATTAATTAATAATAAATGCTTTTTGCCAAAAAGGGGGCAACAGACTTTATTATATAAATAGCCATTAATATAAAAGTAGCAAATGATTTTAGAAAGCATAGCCAAGCCACAAATAACTTCTAAAAACACACATTTTAACTTCCAAAAAGAATGCTTAATAATTATTCTATTCATGTTTCAACATTTTGAGCTATATTTCATTTCATTTTATTTATCTATCTACTAATTCATTTATTCATTTATTTTTCTATTCATTTATTCACTCATTTATTTATTATTTGTACACTCACTTGCCTGTTTGTTCATTTACTCATGCATTCATTCATTTATATCTCAACTTGCTCTGCTCATTCATTCATTCATTCATTTATTTAACCATTTTACTAGATCTTTTTCCCCCTCCAAGTTTCATGTAAAGATAGTTTTCAACATTCACTTTTGTAAGATTTTGAGTTTCAAATTTTTCTGCCAGCCTCCCTTCTCTCCCACCTCCTGAGGCCAGGTAGCAATCTGTTATAGGTTATACATTACAATCAGGGGTTTTAGTGGGATACAAATTCAATAAAAGCAAACAGGCTTCCATGGCATTTTGTAGTAATCTTAGTCTGAATTAACAGCATTACATATCCATCAAAAGTGAGATCAAATTCCCACTGTAATATGTTACATAGACCAAATTAGACAATGTGTTTGCAATATACAGGAAAGGGACTATTATACAATGATCTTGGATTGGAAGTTTGAGCCTGGGTTTAAAAGGGTTTTAAAAAAATGAAGTTCATATTTTTATCTAAAAAGTAATAGGAAACCATTATTTATTTAGTACTTGAGTAAGATGGTTATTTCTCCTCAGAAAAAATCACTTTTTTTTTTTGGCTTTATGTAGTATGGATGAAAGTGGGTGAAATCTGAGAGAAGGAAACAAAGGATACTACAAGAGTATAGGTGAGAAACAAAGAATGTCTTATAGAAGTCATTGACCATAAGCTTAATCTACTTCATTTATTCTTCTATAAAAATAGTGATTTTACCCACTTAAGGGAAAAGTGCACAAAGCATTAAACATAGAAGAATAATAGCAGGGGCAGCTAGGTGGCATAGTGGATAGACACCAGCCCTGGATTCAGGAGGACCTGAGTTCAAATTTGGCCTCAGACACTTAACACTTACTAGCTGTGTGACCCTGGGCAAGTCACTTAACCCCAACTGCCTCACCAAAAAAAAAAAAAAAAAAAAGAATAATAGCAGCTGCCACACAAGTTCACAGACCAGAATACTACACAGAACCAAAATAAGATCAATAAGATAACACAAACAATAACAATGTGAAAAGAAATGTTCATTGAAAAGACAAGATGTATCATAAAGTAATTATTATAACTGATGTTTCTCTAATTTGGGTCTCAATGACCATTTAACAGAGGTACTATAACATTATTCTCATTTTAAAAATTAGAAAAATGATGCTCTGAGAGATTAAATGTCTCATCTTTATTCACAAAACTAAGAATATCTGAGGCAGAGTTTGAACTGAGGTCTTTCTGTATCAGTACTCAATTCACTATGCCATACTGCCTCCACTGCTAAATATCTAACTACATAAAAATTCATTTCACTTCTCTCAACCTTATTTTCTTCATTCATAAATGAGGGGATGACAGGATTCAGCATAGTGCCCAGGTGAAAGAGCATCGACTCTCAAGTCAGAGGACTTGGATTAAAAAATTCCTTCTGACAGCTTATAAACTGTGCAATCATCACTTGGCCCCCGTACCTCAGTTTCGTCATCTATGAAATGAGCATATTGGATTGAATGTTCTAATAGTCCTTGCAAGTACAAATTTGTAATCATAATGGAACCTTCTATGATTTTAATTTATGATTCACTGCAGGTGAAAAGTCTTTCATAAATGAATATAAGCTGTCCCTAAAAATATTTGTCAAAGTGAAAATATAGATAAATTAAAAAGAATATATTTTATGCAGCTTTTCATCAGTCACATCTCTTGTGTGAAGTAAGGTGTAGTTGTAATGATCCTGTGGTTAGCTCTTAAGTACAGAAACTGTAACTTATACATTTTAAAAATTAATATTTTCCCAAAGACTACAAATTACATCTCTTTACAGTTATTCTCAGTTGTTGCCCTATTTATTGTAAAATGCCACAACTTACTTTCTTTTCTTTTTCTTTGTTTTAAAAGTTTTTGGCGGGGCAATGGGGCTTAAGTGACTTGCCCAGGGTCACACAGCTAGTAAGTGTCCAGTGTCTGAGGCCAGATTTGAACTCAGGTACTCCTAAATCCAGGGCTGTTGCTTTATCTACTGCACTACCTAGCTGCCCACTTTAAAGTTATTCTCAATAAATTCTGTACTCAAGTCATATATAAATACATAGCTTTTTATTTCAAAATCACTTCTCCTTGTTTCTGATTTGTCAATCAGCATTTTCATGTATATTTCAAATAATCTTGACATTATTAGCAAATTTATTAGTATACTTTTTAAAATTCATTTATTTTTTGCTTTTAGTTCTTTTAATTACAGAAGTGCCAGTGTAACACTTGGGCTGTCCATATGTTCTCATTCAGTATTGGTTATATTATTGCTGTTTTGTTGTTATTTAACCTGGGCCCCATCAAAATAGAGTTGCTGTATGTATGTGTATCAATCTATATCTATATATCTATATAGATACACACTTATCTATACATATGCATATGTATGTAAATTTATATATATAATTATTATTTACCCAATTACATGTTAAAATATTTAAATTATTTTTTTAAATTTTGAGTTTCAAATTCTATCCTTTCTTCCCCACTCTTTGGGAAAGTAAGCAATCAGATATAGATAATACATGTGCAATAATGTAAAATGTGTACATATTAGTCATTTTGTACTAGAAGACTTGGAAAAAATTTAAAAAGCAAGAAAGCAAAAGGAAAGAAGGAAGGGAGGAAGAAAGAAGAGAAAGACAGAAAGAGAAAGGAAAAAAGTGAAAAAATAGCATGCTTTAGCCTGTATTCAAACAATATCAGTTCTTTCACTGGAGTTAAACATTGTACTCCATCATGAGTCCATTGGGGTTGTTTGGGGGCATCTTATTACTGAAAATATCTAAATCATTCAAAATTTTTTGTCATATAGTATTGTTGTTATTATGTACAATCTTCTCTTGGTTCTATTCATTTCACTTTGCATCAGTTCATGTAAATCTTCCCAGGGTTTTTCTGAAAACTTTTTCATTTGTTTTTCATTTCTTATTGAACAGTAATATTCAATTATAATATGATTCTATAGCTTGTTTAGCCATTCCCCATTTGATGGACCTCACTTTGATTTCCAATTCTTAACTACCACAAAAAGAGCTGTTACAATTTTTTTTTTGTACAAATATAGACCTAATAGTGGTTATATTTGGTCAAAGAGTATATGCATTCCCATAAGTCTTTGGCCATAGTACCAAATTGATGTCCAGAATTGTTGGATCAGTTCACAACTCCTCCAAAAACATATTTAGTGTTCCAATTTTTCCACAGCTCCTCCAACATTTATTATTTTCTTTTTTTTGTCATATTAGCTAACTTGACAGGTGTGAGGTGGTACCTCAGAGTTGTTATAATTTGCAATTCTCTAATCAATAGTGATGTAAAGCATTTTTTTCATATGGCAAAAGATAGCTTTGATTTCTTCATCTGAAAACTGCCTGTTCATATCATTTGACCATTTCTCAGTTGGGGAAGATATCTCCCTTTATGTGTAAATCATGTACGATTTTGCCCTTATCTTGGTACAGTGTGAGATGTTGGTCTATACCTAATTTCTGCTGTACTGTTTTCTAATTTTCAATAAATAATCAGTTGTTGTTCCAAAGGCTTGGATCTTTGGGTTTATCATATACTGGACTACTATGGTCATTTACTTTAACATAATTTGTATCCTATCTATTCTACTTATCTACCACTCTATTTCTAAGCCAGTACCAGATTATTTTGACAATTACTGTTTTATCATACAATTGGAGACCTGATATGGCTAGAGGACATTCCTCACATTTTTCATTTATTCCCTTGACATCCTTGACCTTTTGTTTTTCCAGATCAATTTTGTTTTTTATATTTCCTAGCTCTGTAAAATAATTTTCATAGTTTGTTATGAATAAATAAATTAATTTAGGTGGAATTGTTGACTTTATTATATTGGCTGAGCCAACCCATGAGAGAGAGAGAGAGAGAGAGAGAGAGAGAGAGAGAGAGAGAGAGAGAGAGAGAGGGGGAGAGAGAGAGAGAGCAATTAATACTTTTCTAACTCTATGGACCTGACTTTTTAGTGTAAAATTTGTTTCATTGTATTCATATTGTTCTTGGGGTTGTCATGGCAGGTAGACTCTCAAGTATTTTATATTGTCTACAGTTATTTTAAATTAAATATCTCTTTCTATCTTTTGCTGGTGGACTTTGTGGGTAACATATACAAATGCTGATAATTTATGTAATTATTATTTATTTTGTATCCTGCCACTTTGCAAAAATTGTTGATTATCTCAAGTAGTCTTTTAGTTGATTCTCTAATATCATATCATCTGCAGAAAAGTGATAGTTTTGTTTCCTCATTGCCTATCCTATTTTTTTCAATTTCTTTTTCTTCCCTTATTGCCTAACTACCTTCCTGTCTACCTACCTATTTTGTTGCACCTAGTATAACAATTTATAAAAGGGGTTAAATACATGCTTATTGGATTGGATTTTATCCTGCGACACCTTGTCTCAATATATTCTTACTAGCTTTCTAATGATACACTATCACAATGTATATTCAAGTGCTAATGTGCATGGAATCAGTGAAAAATGCCATGATAACTCAAGGAGATCATGAAGGCTTTCTGAAATAAGTACAATTTGAGTTGGATCTCCTAGATTCAGAAGACTATCTGGATAAATTCTGTAATGTGTGAAATGTGTTAGGCCACTTCTTTTCTTAAGGGATAATGTCTTATACTAGCAGTGGGGAAAATGTGTTCCAAGCAAAGCTGGAGGCTAAAGGTAAAAATAAAAAGAACTCTATGAAAACAGAAAGAGGAGTAAAAGCCAAAGATAGTTGAATCCTAACAGACTGAGACTATAGAATATTACTTGCTTTCCCTATACCTATGTCTTTGGAACCTGTATGACTCTCGCTATAGAAAATGAATTTGTACATATACTGCTAATGCTTAGAGGTCTCTGTGTCTATTACAAAGTTGCAGTTCTAAATGTATCCATTTTACATCATAACATTGGAAAGTAATCTTAATTATTTAATTACAACTTTTTTTGGTCCTATGAGGAGTTGTTTTAATATAGATGATCTATCATTTTCCTATAAATTATTTACTTTTGTCCCAAATCATGATTTGTGTAGTGGCATATGTGGGCTAACAGGAATAAATCTTTGCATAGAGTCCAATAAAAATCATGTCATGATAGAAATACAATGATTGAAAAAGATTGCTTTTTTTGCATGTTAAGCTAGAGTGAAGTATCCCAACACACATTTTATAGACATTGATTACTTGCTTTTGTAGATACTTTTATTTCCTTTTTGTTATATTAAATACTTAATCTTTGTCTGACAATAAATTTAGAGGATTATTAGGGTGAGAAATATACTTCACCATTTTCAGAAATTCTATATTTACAGGTAATTTAAAATCTATTTTGTTTTATAATTCATTTAAAACTAATGAGGAAGCATTTGGAAAAGGAGCTTAGCATTTCTCTGGTTTCATGGACATGATATTATTCACTCATTTACTCAGCAAACATAATCTAGGCCAATACAGTAGATAAAGAAAAAGTTGGGTATTTGAAGGGGTATCTCTCCACAGGTAGTAATAGGGTTTTCTCTATTCTAATTTATAAGCACTTGCAATTCATCAAAATGGTTGAATGAAAAGGAGCAGTGGGCCTGACTGGGAATAAACAGAATATCAATAACAATAAGTGTGAGGTATGTAAATGCTTCTAAAATAAAGGTATCTAAGCTTTTTGGAAATGGCTTGAGTTCAGGGAAAGGCCTAACTTTCATGAATTTGTGCTTTCCACCACTCTACACATTTGAAATAATTATTATTATTTTAATTTTAGTGCTATCTTTTATTTTTACTTCACTTTTATTTCCATATATATTTCTCCCTCTTCTCCAATGTAGCAAGGCAGAATATCAATGAGAAACAGACAGACAGAGACAGAAAGGAGAAAGAGAATATGAGAGAGAGAGAGATCTTTAGAAAAAATAACCAACAACCCAATCAAATGGGGCAGAATATACAATATACCATTGTCTGTACTTCTGGAAAAAATGGAGTGCTGTTTCTTTTGCAAAAAAATGGGAAATTACCAGATAAATGACTGGGTTGTGCTTATATTCCCGTTTTTCTGGTTCCTTAACCTACAACTCAACTGATTATGTACTTTGTACCAATTACCCTTGAAATGGTTTGTAGTACTTGTTTCAACAAGTACAAAAGCAAAAAAAAAAAAAATTCCCAGTTATGGCTCTTGATCTCAGTTTGAATTTTGGATTGTACTTTTTTTCCCCATAACTTCCTCCCAAAGATAATTGACATGTACCATGCTTGCTTCAGGAAATCCATATCAGCCTCCATCAATTCTAGTGTAAAATAGAATAAAGAATTGCATTGTGTTGCTATTATTTTGGTCAAAAGTAGATTGTGTTTGTCTCATTTATCCAAATAAGATGAAATGTGAAAGAAGGAACTCTCAGTTTGGTATATAAAGATCTGAATTTCATTCCTGCCATACCACTCAATAGATGCATGACTTTGGTTAAGCTTTTTGGACCTCATTTTACTAAGTGATTAAATTATTCTGTTGTCATAATTTATCTCTAAATGCCTTTATGAAACACTAGATTACCATCGTCATTTGATGCTTTTGTGTTGTGTACCTAATCCATTCCATTGATCCATCAGTCTATTTCTTAGCCAATACCAGATTATTTTCATGATTATTAATTATAATATAGTTAGAAATTTGTCCCATGCTAGGGTGCCTTCTTTATATTTTATTTTCATTCATTCCCTTGATTTTCTTGATGTTTTGTTCCTTCAGATGAATTTTTTGATAATTCTTTCCCAGATCTATAGAATTATTCTTTAGGAGTTTTGTTGGTATGACAGTAAGTAAATTTACTTATAATTGTCATTTTTTTTTATTACATTGCTTCAGCCTATTAATGAACAAATGTTTTGTAATTGTGTTCATATAGTACCTGGGTTTATCTGGCAGCTAGACTTTGGTTTATTTTGTATTGTCTACAGTTATTATTTTATTTTATTATTTCTACTTATAAGTAAATATAGTTTTCAATATAAATATTTGTAAGATTTTGAGTTCCACATTTTTCTCCTCTCACCTTTCCTTCCCCCCTCCCAAAGCCAGGAAACAATCTGATATAGGTTATACATTACAATTATGTTAAACACATTTCTACATTAGTCATACTGTGAGAGAACAAGAAAGAAGAAAAAACAACAAAACAAAATAGTGCAAATAGCATTTTTGGATCTGCATTCAAACGCCATAGTTCTTTTTCTGGAAGTGGAGAGCATATTCCATCAGGAGTCTTTTGGAAATGTTTTGGATAATTATATTGCTGAAAAGAGTTAAGTCGATCACAGTTGATCATCACACAGTGTTGTGTATCTCATTATTTTAAATGGAATATTTCTTTCTACCTTTTCCTCCTGGGTTTTGTTGATAGTTCAGTATATTAAAATACTTATGGTTTATGAAATTTTATATCCTACAGATTTACTTAAGGTAATAATTTCAACTAGTTTTTAAATTTATTCTCTAATTATGCCATCCCATCTTCTTCAAAGAGTGATAACTTTGTTTTCTCATTGCCTCTGTCCAGTGCTAGCACAGGGGTCCCTGTAATCTTTTTTTTTTAATGAGTTTCCAGGTATCCTTATTACTTCTTACTTTATGCTGTTTCTTCTGTTGCCACCACCAAATCCCACCACCATTGCTATGGCATCTATGTTGGCTCTAGGACAGCCTACGCCCCATGTCACAGCTATATTTTTTCCACCATCCTAACTTTCCTTGGACTGGGAAATTTTCTAACTATGATGTTTTGTTGGATCTGCCACTAGAGAAATTAATTTAAGGCATTATCTTAAAGTTGTTTGGAGGGGAATGTTGGGAGAACTCACTTAAGTGTTTTCTCTGCTCCACCATCTTGGCTCTGCCCCTGTTAGTCCAAACCCTAAATTTCTGAGGAAACTAAGGCTCCTTTGCAGTGATTATGGTCATTGTACCTATATAGTAAATAGGAAAACAAAACAATGATTCTGGAGTGTGAGAAGATGCTGATCTACAACTTTGCTAAGTGTTGTTTTGTACTTACAACCATATAATTGCAATGCAGTTGCAAGTGCTCTTTGACAGTGAGGTCTACACAACATTACCTAATTGTGATAAATTTAGTGGTAATAGGAGTAAGCATGGACCTGGATGTCATTGTGTTTGTTTCAATTGTAATAACCATGCAAGTCCTATTTCTTGTATCGTTTTCTTCCAGTCTGCAGCTGACATCACTTAACTCTTTGCACCATCTATGGCAGCACTTGAATCCAAGAAGCTAAATGAAGTGAGGCCATAAGATAAACTTACCAGTAAAAGGCCAAAATGATAAATCAATTTCAAAACTCAGAAATATCAATGGAAAAGCAACCAATAAAAGAAACACAAGATCTTCAAAGCATGCTTCGGTTTTTCCATGGGGCAAATTCCCTACCCTCCAATAATCAGGTAGAACATAGTATTACTGAAAAAAAAAATTCATTAAACCTTAGTTGGGTGAGGCAGGATGTTTTTGTTTGATTTTTGAGGCAGGATTTTAAAAGGAAAAGATGACTAACTATGGATTCAGGAGCTCTGGATTTATAATTTATCTGTAATATTGATTGCCACTGTAAATTTAGGAAAGTTACTTAATTTTTCTGGACCTCTTTTTTTCAGTGGTAAAATGAAGGCATCATTGACCCCTTCCAGCTCTGCATCATGGACCTCATTCAATCATATTAATATTAATCCATTGAATTCTTTTCCTTCTTTTTTAGAAGGGAAACCGGTTTATACCTTGAATATAAGTAATAGTTACTAGATTGAGAAACAGATAGAGAACACTTTTCATGTCAATGTAAAATTATCCTTGTTTACCTTATAAACAAATAATAAATATTTGTTGAATTTGGTTATTCAAATTCCTTTCCAGAAATCTAGCATTTAGTGGAGATAGTCCTAGATTTGGAATCAAAGGGCCAGGTTTTGAGTCCCAAATCTAATGTTTATGACTATAAGAATATCACTTAACCTTTCTGTGCTTAGGTTTTCTAATATATAAAATCGGAATGACAATAAAATTTGTACTGTCTTCTTTAAAAGTTTGATATGGTGAAAGTGCTCTGGAAAAATTAAAGAAATCTTTAAGTGATTAAATGGTGAGGAGCAGCAGGAGGAAGGAGGAAGAAGAATAGGAGGAAGAGACAGGAGGAGGAGGAGAAGGAGGAAAAGGAGGTATAAGAGTCAAAGGAAGAGAAGGGGGAGATTATGACCCTGGTTCTCTGTGGAAGAATTCCATGAGGACATATATAGGTGTTATGTAAGAAATGTAAACATGGATAAATTGGAATATATCATTTGAGGGAAATCACAGATTTGTTGATGTATTGAAAAAAATGGAGTGATCTTTGGAAAATCACTTTCCCCCTGGGGTTCATTTTCTTCCTCTATAAAATAAAGGGAGTCGTACTAGATCAGTGGGGTCAAACTCAACCTGAAATGGAGATTACTAATTTATTCATAAGAATCCGCATGGGCCTCATATTGACTCAATTTGAAAATGTGATATTATCTATGTTTTAATGTATTTTATTGATTTTGTTAAATACTTCTCAGTGACATTTTAGTCTTATTCAGACCACACTTGGGA
Organism: Dromiciops gliroides; assembly: GCF_019393635.1. Lineage (NCBI taxonomy): Eukaryota > Metazoa > Chordata > Mammalia > Microbiotheria > Microbiotheriidae > Dromiciops > Dromiciops gliroides. The sequence continues at coordinate 612,324,423 of NC_057862.1, forward strand.
ATGTTATGCAAACCACTTGTGAGTTTGATACCTCTGGACTGAATAACCTCCAAGATTGCTTTCATAATTTTATCTATGTTTCTATGATTTCTTCTCATTGCCTTTTTGAATCTAAGGGCTCCACTTATCACATTTAATCTTTGCTCCTTTTTTTGGTCTTAGTTACTCTCTGCTCCATGAATTTTATTTCCATTTCCCTAGCCTCCTATCAATGTAGTCACATTATCTATACAAGATACTTACTCCAGTTCTGAAATATAGCAGTTGGCTATTGACCCCTTATCTCCTGCTATGTGGGAAACTACAGTTTCTGTGCCTACATCATACCCCTGGTATTTCTCACTCCCTTTCTCTTTCCCCTAACTTTGTTACATATATAAGCTGTTAGTGTTCTCTTTTTAAGGGCTAGAAACTAAAAAGGTTTTGAATTACATCTCATTCTGCAGCAAGAGCTGTAGGTCTTAGTCAATTTCCAGCTGTTTATAAGACAGCTCTGAATGACTTCCATGTCTTTAACAAAAGCTCCATCATGAGAGCAGCTGATCCATTGTGTTTAAGGAAGCCCAATTCATTGGACTTGGTAGGTACCATAATGGCATATCATCTCATTTTAATCACTGGTTGCATTGTCAGGAATATTGTACAGTGTGTTGCTTCCTTCAAGTCATTTATCAGGAAATGCTATTCATCAGAAGAGATCCAACTGAGCATTTGGCTGGGATAGTTCCTGAATCCAGCCAGCAGCAGAGCATGCAAGGAAAATAAATGTAGTACTTGGAGTAACCATGGGACAATAGAACAGCCAGCCTGGGGGGAAAAATGACATTTCAAAAGTAAATATGGACAGACTAAGCAGTGTCTTTAAACCTCCTTTCTTTGTTCCACATTTTTGGTGGCAGGTCTGTTGTCATTAAAATTTTCCAAGGAAAAATAAGGATATTGTTTTTAACTCATTTTGCAAGTGAAACATAGAATAAAGAAAGGGAAGCATTGGAGTCAAATTAAGGAAGCTTGGGCTTTTTCTGTTTCTGTTTTTTGTTTTTTTGTGAGGCAATTGGGGTTAAGTGATTTGCCTAGGGTCAAACAACTGGTCAGTATTAAGTGTCTAAGGCCAGATTTGAACTCATATCTGCCTGACTCCAGGGCTGGTGCTCTATCCACTGTGCCATCTAGCTGCCCAACTCTGATCTTTTATAATTAATTTCAAACATTTCTAGGCAATACAAATTCCATTAACTATGTCATAGTCAAAGAAGAAGAAGAAGAAGGAGAAGAAGAAGGAGAAGGAGAAGGAGGAGGAGGAGGAGGAGGAGGAGGAGGAGGAGGAAGGGGAAGGGGAAGAAGGGGAAGAAGGGGAAGAAGGGGAAGAAGGGGAAGAAGGGGAAGAAGGGGAAGAAGGGGAAGAAGGGGAAGAAGGGGAAGAAGGGGAAGGGGAAGAAGGAGGGGAAGGGGAAGAAGGAGGGGAAGGGGAAGAAGGAGGAGAAGGGGAAGAAGGAGGAGAAGGGGAAGAAGGAGAAGAAGGGGAAGAAGGAGGAGAAGGGGAAGAAGGAGGAGAAGGGGAAGAAGGAGAAGGGGAAGAAGGAGAAGGAGAAGAAGAACTATGTCATAATCAAACTACTTTCTGAAATTATTTTGCGACTTGTCTATTCAAACATGCTAGAAAATGAAGGGCAGGAGAGGTTCTAGCCTGTACAAATTGGTCTCAAGAAATGCTTGAAATATGAAGGATAGCTCATCTATCTTACTGGTTATTTGCTTGTTCTCATTTCAATTGTGGTCCAGGAAATGTTGGAAAAGATCTAATATTGAAAATATATGCCACCAAGTAAAAATATGCATATACTTGAACAGCTTTGGTTAATATAGATGCAGGAAAAATTCAATATTTATTTTAAAATATTCATTTTCTTTTGCTAATCTGTGAGCTCTTAGAGAGCAGGAGACATTTTATCTCACCAGTAATTACCAGATAGATAGATGATAGATAGAGATAGAAATGTATATATATATATATATATATATATATATGCATGTATATGAATATATGTGTACCTGTATATGCACATATATAAATCTACATCTATATCTACATATCTCTATCTATAAATCTCTATATCTATGTGTGCATGTATTTCCACATGGCTAGTGAGGGAAGGCATATGTGTGTATAGATACATATATGTATGTTTATATGCATATATACATACATATATGCATATACACATACATAAATATGTTTACAAACATGCCTTCCGTCACTAGTTATGTGGCAATGACAGGTACCAAAGAGACAGAGGGGATTTGGAAGAACTTTCACCAAGTCTGTTGAGGTTGGGGCATAAAATGCTTATACAATGCTCATAGATTTGGAAATCATGTGGCTGCTGGTACATTCAGTCTTCCATGGACAGCATATGAGGAATCTGGGTACATAGTGGGCTTACACAAAGAATTAGACAAGAGGGCTTGTATGGGTTTTATATGTGGGTTCAGTAGTTAGCCCAGCAATATAGTGGCAAGTTTAAAAAAGAAAAAGTTTTGAGCAACAAGGCATGGGGATATAATTTTGGAAAGAGCGTTACTGGGAAAGAGTTTGTTCAAGAAAAGGTTTTGAATGATGCTTTATGCTAGCCCTCGTTGAACTTATACAAGCATTGCCTAATGACACTCAGGGGTCAGTTTTGCTTAGGTATGATAGGCTGGTCCCCAAAGGTAAGTAACATGTTGGAGTGTTAATCTGTGTGTGAATAGGGGGCCTTTTTCTCATCACTCAATTTGCCAGACTGTTTAATTAAATGTTTATTTTGATTTAGTTTTGTTTTTTGCTTTTTTATTCTTTTTCTTTTTTTTTCTTTGAATTAGTGTGTCCTTTGGTTGGTTAACAAAGTAAACATATTGGTGGGAAACCATGACCTATTGGTCTGATTGGGTGCTGAACCACAGAGGGCTTCAAATATGGGTTAGATTTTCAAGGGATACAAGTATGCTAGGGACCCCTAACTGATACATTAATTAAAATCAAATTCTTCAAACCCTGTTCACCTCATTTATACATCAGCAAGTCTTTTTCCTGCTGAGAGATGATCATGAACTCATTTGTGTTCAAAGGTAGCTATACAGAGGGATCTACCCAATCCTAGCAAAATAAATGCTTCATTCTGAATGCACATTTTAAAATGTCCTAAAAAGCATTTTTTTCTCATTATATTTTAAATTGAATTTTTAAAGTGTGTCCCGAGTGTTGCATCAAACAACTTAATTTCCCTTAAGTATATATCAGAATGTGTTTGATTCATTTTCTTTTCTAAAAATATTTTTCATATAATCTTAGAAACATACACTAAGACATTCTGGTGGAGATTGAGTCCATAGTAATTAATAAACTTTGGCTTGACTTTTGACAGCTGTACTGCTCCTTATAATAGCTAGTCATTGATAGTAGAAATACTGCAATAATAATTAAGAGCATTTTGAGCAAATTAAAGCATCAAGCAAACATAATTTCAGATTAAATTAATAAATCCTTGTAGGTGATATTCTACATATGATGTAAAGCCAAGGTCCTGACCACATGCAGAGAAAAATTATCCCTTGGCATCGTTACTACATCATAGAGAGTTAATGCATAGACTTGGCTTAATTCCAATTAGATAATTACATTTTTTCCTACCTAAAATAGTTATATAGTTTCAATTAACTAATATATTTTTCATTTTTCTTTGGGAATACTTGTTATTCATCTTCATCAGAATTTTATACTACAATGCTAAGTGGTCCTGGGTGTTCATCCAGTCTGAAAATCAATTTCCATAGTATATGATAATTAACTTATAGAAAGCATCTTGAGTTGAAATAGTGACTGATTCACAAGAGGTAAGTAAAAGTATAAATCAGGCTATCTGAAAAAGATTTAATAGGAGTTAATCTTTTAAAAACACATAATTTAGTGGCTGTCAGAAATTTTAGATATAATTCACCCCAACCTCCCTTTATTACAATGTATAAAATGACTCCTATAAAGCATAACATCTACAAAGATGGGATAGAAGGAAATGTAGAAGGCATTTGCTCTGAATCAACTTTGGATAGGTTGCTAATATTGGAGATTGCCTTTCTCTTCATTTTTTTTCTTTTCAAAAGACAACCTAGATTTTATAATTTATCTAGATTTAACTAAGGATCTGGATAATATCCCCTGAGGTATTAAATTAAGCAGCAGATCTCCAGCTAATCACTTGTATCCAATCAAAAATTAATAGGGGCAGCTAGGTGGCGCAGTGGATAGAGCACTGGCCCTGAATTCAGGAGTACCTGAGTTCAAATCCAGCCTCAGACACTTGACACTTACTAGCTGTGTGACCCTGGGCAAGTCACTTAACCCCCATTGCCCCACAAAAACAAAAAAAAACAAGCAAACAAAAATTAATGGAAGCACTTACACAAAGTTTGCCCATGATGAAAAATGTTTATGTTGGGACTTTTCCCAGCATATGCCAAAGTTCTCAGGGCTTTCCCCATTCTCTCAGGATTAAAATGATCCTCTGTTTGAGAAGCATTTGTTACCAGGTTCAGGTCTGGGTGAACCTGCTCTTTAATTAGTAGGGTTAGACACATTTTCTCACATTCTTTGACTCTTTAAATCCCTTCTCCTTCAACATGGGTGAGACCTAGGGTCTCCCCAAATTGTGTGTGTGTGTGTGTGTGTGTGTGTCATGTACCAAGCAAGGGGGAACAGCTATTTATCTCCTTTATATAAGAGATATACTTAATATTAACACACAAGATCCAAAAGCATATGTCAACAGAGACTTAAAACAAGATAACAAAATGTATAATATCATTACACATTGTGGAAAAGGTTTAGATTAAAACCATTGCAACTTAAATCATTTTGTATTATAGTTAAATTGACATTTCACATTACACCTCACTATGGACTATCTAAATAGTTTTCTCCAGGCTTATATCTTCTGGCAAGCCCAGTCAGGATATAAGCTCTTACTCTTATTAGTGACAATCTCCCATGATGGGTCTGATCAGACATAGTTAGATGTATTACACTTTGTCCCTTATATTGTGATGTTATGTTGGTTCTCTTTGAGCAGAAAGAAGAACAATAGGCCCTGGGACCTGATGCAGCTCTGACCAAAGGACAGATGTAGGTATTCAGTCATCTCTGACAAAACACCCCAGTCCTTTGGACCTATCAAATCCACAATATTGCCTCCAACATTGGAAACATCCATCTCGAGTTCACTTTTAGTCACACGTGGTACTGAAAAACAGCACAAAGGAGGGGGAAATAGGAGTCTGTGATCAAGTCTCAGACTTGTCCAGGAACATGTGCTTTAGGCATACAACTGTCATTGCATAGATGTGTGGGACCTCTCTTAAACCTCTCACCAGACAGAATGGAATAATCTTGCCAAAAGTAAAACCAGGAAGAGAAGAGACAAAGTTTAAGTTATTCTCTTTTAACATTCTACTTAGCCAGGAGATCTTCCTACTCAATGTTCAATAAAGGGATTCCTTTGTTTTTCCCAGTGTGTCCAAACCTTTCACACTGAGCCACATGCCAACATCAGACACAATAGCTCTGCCCATGCTCTATAACTTCTATTCTTTATATATTAATCAAAATAAAGGTCCAGAAATACTAATTCACCCTGCAATAATGTCATCTTCACCTGTCTATGGCCACAGTGCTCCAGGATTGTTGGACCAAGAGAAAACATTGTGAAGTTGCCACAGCAGTTAGGTGGCAAAGCTTATTTTGTTCTCTGAAGGCTTCTGGATAAAGGCAGATAAATACATTTGGAGGTTTCTAGGACATGATATCGTCTTCGTGCATAAATCTGAAGTTGTAAATTCTCTGAATAGTTGTTTTTGGTTTTTTGGTTTTGAGCACTTTGGTGGAAATAACATTGTTACCTTTAAGTTAACTGGTGATATAAAATCAATTATGCCAGTTCACATAAAGAGTGATGCAAGTGGGGTCTCCTTTTGCAAGACAAAGACTGAACCAGTAGTGAGGTAAAAGTATTCTAATTTGACTAACTGCCTATGAAGACGTTTTTGTCTTATAAGAAACATCCGTGGAATTCTATAATAGAAATGATAACTCGCTCTAGTGAAAAGTGTGGACAATTTTATTGTCTAATAATTAAGTCCTTGATTCTCTTTTTGACAAACTAGTATGTAGTAGATCATAAATTTTGTAACCCAAAGAAGAGAAAAAAATGAAATATTAAAAGAAACCTCAAACTACAAGGATGAGACTCACAACCAGATACATCTTCACTATCACTACTGGCATCTGATTTTCTTTCCTCAATGGAGGCATCTGGTGCTAGAACCTGCCTGAAAATATGAATTCATGGTCTTCCTCTCCCTCTCCCATGTGATTCCTTTCATTCATTCTGCCTCCACTGATTTGCAAGTGAGCAAAAGAATCCTCTAGAGATGTGCTTGCATCAAGGGAAGTTGTTCCAGCATCAGTTAACTGGTCTAGAAAAGTTAAGGGTCAGACAGGAGTAGATATTAGAGGCAGCAGAGAGCCCTCAGCCTGAGTTTATATATTTTCTTCTCCAGCTACAGAAATTTCTTCCCCCCTTTTTGTTCTATTTTTATATCCCATTTAATTTGGTTATGCCATCCATGTTTGTTTCTCTTGTATTGAACCATGTTTTCAAGATCAGCAACATACCAAAATCCAGCAACTAAAACATATCAGTGTTTTTGTTGTTTGTTTATCTTTGTCGAAATCATCTTCCAGCTTCCTGCTGTTGCATACTGCCACCATCCATATCTTGCTTCCTAATATCAGTAATATTTTCCATCGCCTCTACTTGCCATTTTCAGTTACTGTTGATAACAAGGTTGGCTTGTCAACAAAGTCCTGAGGAATCTTGCTGACAGAGTTCATATTTCTTTCCAAGCCCTATATCTCCCTTTACACACACATAACAGAATACATGCTTACAAGAAAGACTAACTGGGTGAACACATGTTTGTAGACAGATGGCATATTCAGAGAAGGTCCAGCATTGGAACACCCATTTGCCTTCCTGATTGTGAGAAACATGTTTATTGTGTTATCAAATTCATTACAGCTAATTATCATTTCTATTATAGAAACTTTTCTGGACCAGGATACTAGAGGAAATGTCTTGATTTAACTCCTACACTTCCATAATACTAAGAAAGCTCTTATTAGCCAAGACATTCAGGAAAAAAACCTGAGACAGTTTGAATTAACCTTTCCACCACTTGGTTTGAACAGGTACCCAAGAGTAGGTCATTTGGACAAACAGAACGTAAAGACATATCTTGGACTGGGAAGAGAGTTGTGGGGAAACTACTAAGCCCCTAAGCAGCTTCCTTATAGACTGTTTATGCTCTCTCTGACTGATTTTTTTGCTTCCATTTTTATGGACTAATTTTACTGTCTCATGGAATGGTTTTATGGTGCTTAGTGAATATGCATTTTACTAAAGTAATTGAATATCTTACCCACAGGCTCTGAGTTAGTCAGGCTCTGTACCTTACCGCAGCAAAGGTGACACAGATGACAGATTACCTATGGCCTGCTTATCATCCCTTTGTCTTTCCCACTACCTTGTAAATTGTTGTCCCATTAAAGACAACTTATAGGCATTAACAATTCATCCCACATCAATTTCAGAAAATATAGTCTAGTCAAAGAGCCAAATCATGCAAGAGGGCCAGTACATTGCTTCATTCATTCATTTATTCATCAATCAATTAATTAATTAATTGATTAATCCATCCATTCAATAGTTATTTATTAAATAACTACTATATGCTGAGAACAGGTTTCAGTGTAAGGACTTATGCAAAGTTTAAATAAAATATGGTCATATAAGCATTGACTTAAAGATAAAGGGAACTTCAGACATTATCTAATCTAAGTCCCTAATTTTATAGATAAGGAAAGGGCCCCTTATTATTAAGTGATTTGCCTAGAATCATACAGATAATAAGGGCAAGAGGCAGGATTAAAATAGATACCCAATATTTAAATGCAACACTCTTTCCTCTCCTACAAACAATTTCTCTTCTATATTAAAATTGTCATCGTTGTTGTTAGTGCTATTGTTTTCATGTAGTGGAATAAAAGCTTTTTCTTGGGGGGGGGGCAATGAGGGTTAAGTGACTTTCCAAGGGTCACACAGCTAGTAAGTGTCAAGTGTCTGAGACCAAATTTGAACTCAGGTCCTCCTGAATCTAGGGCCAGTGCTTTATCCATTGTGCCACCTAGCTGCCCTCCAAAGCTTTTGAAAGTAGGTGCTATTTCATTTCTGGCTATGTCCCCAATATCTAATTCAATGTTTTGCTCTTAATAGATGTTAATAATTCCATTAAATTGGATATTTAAATCAGCTCTTTCTAAAGTTGTTTTTCTATTATTTTCTATCTGTGCCACTGAATAAATAAATTTAGGTAGAATTCTCATTTTTATTATATTGGTTTAGCCTACCCATTCAATTTTATTAATTACCCATTAATATTTCTCCCTTTGCTTAGATCTTACATTAATTGTGTGTAAATGTTTTGTAATTGTGTTCATATGGTTCTTGTGTTTGTCTTGGCAGGTAGACTCTCAAATATTTCATGTTGTCTACAGTTATTTTAAATTGAATTTCTTCTTCCATTTCTTCTTGCTAGATTTTTTGATAATATATAGAAATGTTGAAGACTTTTGTTGTTTTATTTTATATCTTTCAAATTTGTTGAATTTGTTAATTTTTTTCAATGATTTTTTTAGCTGAGTTTCTCAGATTCTCTAACCATGTCATCATATCATCTGCAAAGAATAATGGTTTTATTTTCTCTTCTCTTCTAATTCCTTCAATATCATTTTTTTGTCATTGCTATAGCTAGTCTTTCTAGAATAATACAGAATAATAGTGTTAATGGGTATCCTTCCTTCATCCCTGATCTTACTAGAAAAATTTTTAGCTCAGCCTCATTACAGATAATGATTGCTGATAGTTTTAAATAAATACTACTGAAAATTTAAAGGAAAGTTACATTTATTCCTATGTGTTCTTGTTTTTTTTTTTCTTAATAGCACTGAGTGTTGCATTTTGTTGAGGGGCCCATATGATTCATCTTTGGTTTATGAGAGAAAGTCATATAACTATCTCTTATTAATTTTCTGCAAGCAGTAATCAATAAAATTTATTATTCATTTCCCAGAAATTTTGTCTCTCAGAATTTTTATATGTCACATTGGGAAATTAAAAAAATGATGAACAGGATGCTTTCAGAAAAAACCTGGGAAGATTGATGCAAAGTGAAATGAGCAGAACCAGAACATTGTTCTCAGTAACACAATATTGTACATTGATCAATTTTAATAACTTAGCTATTCTTAGCAACACAATGATCCAAGATAGTTCTGAAGGACTTACAAAAGTGGATATATAGTTTAATGTTTAAATTATATCATTTTAAATTATAACCTCTTATTGGAATTCCATTAGTCAAAACAGTTTTTAAGAACTTCAGTTATCCATCTGTTACAATTTTTTAGATTTTAGTAGTTTAGTTTCCCTTTATTTTTCTCTTTTAAATATAAAATTAGTAGTTTTTAATAGACTCTTTAAAAAGGTAGATCCTACTTCATTTGCAAATTCAATTTAAACTTTATTTTCAATTTTAATTTTATCTTCTTTTATTTTTTCTCCTTAATTTTCAGAATTTCTATCTTGATGTCATTTTTTCTTTTTTTTTTTTTTTAATTGCAATGCCTCGTTGATTTCCCCCTGATGTTTTCGCCTGCTCTATTTTTGGTGAATTCTGTTTTCTTATACCCTAGCACATGTTAAGGTTTTCTACAAATGTCACACAAGTCTGGTACACTCTTCCCCTCCTCCCACCCCCCACCCCCACACCTCTTACAAATGCATAATCACCAAATATCTATAATATCCAAGATTATTGCAAGTATATTTGCAGATTACATATCAAAACTCCTGGCATATAGTAGGCTCTTAAAAACTTGCTTCTGTCCTCTAGTGCCCTTTAATAGGCTCACCCCTCTGCCTGAAATGTTCTATTTTCTTGTCAAAGTATTTCCCTGTCCTTTAAAGCTCTCTTCAATAGAACTTTATCAATCACGCCTTCCCTGATCTCCTTCGTAACTCCTTTTGTGTCCCTATATTAAAATGTGGAAATGAATACATAAATGAATATCTGATGTGATTCTCATGAGACATCTGCTAGTTACTTGACCCTTTAGTGAAATTATTTTACCCTTGAATCAAACTAAATTGTATTTGAAAATTACTTTGCTATTTTAAAGCACAATTTAAAATATTATCTATGATTATTACTACTGATACTATTATTTCTATTAACTACTAATAAAATTTGATTATGAAATAGAATCTGAGTTTGTCACTCTGATTTATGGTGAAAATTAAATTGAAATAACCCCAAACTAAGCATCTGCAATATGTAAAAACAAGTGGTGTTGTGATATATGAAGATCTGGATACAGGTCCTGCTACAGGTCCTGTATGATAGCTGCATTATGATGAACAAAGTATCTATCCTCTAAATATACCTGGAAATTTTCTTTTTTAATTTTTTTAAATCATAAAAGTATTTTATTTCCCAATTACATGTAAAGATAGTTTTCAACCTTTGTTTTCATAAGATTTTTAATTCCAAATTTTTCTCCTTCTCTTCCTTCCCTCCTCCCTCCCCAAGACAGAAAGCAATCTGATATAGGTTATATATTTACAATCACATTAAACATATTTCTACATTAGTCATGTTGTGAAAGAAGAATCATAACAAAAGGGAAAAAGCTCAAAAACTCAAAAACAAACAAAAACAAAATTAGAAACAGTATGGTTCAATCTGCATTCAGAATCCACAGTTATTTTTTCTGCATGTGGAGGACCTTTACCATCATGATTTCTTTGGAAATGTCTTGAATTGTATTGCAGAGAAGAGTTAAGTCTATCACAGTTGATCATCACACATTGTTACTGTGACTGTATAAAATGTTCTTCTGGTTTTACTCACTTCACTCAACATCAGTCCACTTGTCTTTCCATTACATTTGTATACCCCCACTTGTTTAGCCATTACCCAATTGATTGGCATTCCCTTGATTTCCAATTCTTTGCCACCACAAAGAGAGCTACTATAAATATTTCTGTACATGTGGGCAGAAAATGTTCGAAGACTAAAAGTTGTAATAAGTTTCCAATCTGCACCAATGTATAGCATCCCTGCTCTGGGGATTTCTTTCACAGAGGACATCAGAGATGATTCATGATGCAACTGCAGGAGATAATAAATGAAAAATAGAAAGAAAATATGAAGGGCACTCAAGAAAATCTATAAACAAAATGAATAAATTCTTCATGGAGATGTTATTATTGTTGTTGTTATTCTTTCATTTTTAAAGAGGTTCATTACTTTGTGAGGTGATGTCATGACTTGCAATGAATTGCATTTAAGTGAGGCAGGCCTCTACAAAGTCATCCACCTTACTCTTGCCTCCTGAGCCATCTGGATCCTGTGGCAAGATATACATCAGGATGTTTGTAGATTGTCCTGGATGTTTGAGGCAATAGGGGTTAAGTGACTTGCTCAGCGTCACATAGCTAGTAAGTGCCAAATGTCTGAGGCTGGATTTGAACTTAGATCCTCCTCACTCTATGTCCAGTGTTCTATCCAATGTACCACCCACCTGCTTCTGGAGGTAATAATCTACTTGGGGAAAACATGAAATAATTTTCTTAAAATATAAAGAGGGCATGTATGACTGAATCTTTTGTTGTTGTTGTTGTTGACAAAACCCTTTGAAAAAGCTCCTTCTTCCTTCCACATGCCCTACAAACAATTACGGGCTACATGAAGTCCTCTGCCCTCTTTATCCTCAGCCCTTTTTAACCTAGTCCTTTTTAAAATTACTAACATGTAGGTATCTATGGAAGGGATGGGCTATCCTAAACAAGACTATGAGGAAAAGGGAGGGGAAAAAAAGCTGGTCACTATAGAAATTAAACTAAAACAACTGGCTTCATTATTATCTTATAGTACCTCACCCAACCACCTATGTTTTACCTGGTCAAGATTTCAGGCCAAAAAATATTGCATTACATCCCTTTTTAACCAGATAATCTTCCATTTCAAACCATTTTATTTTGAAGGGAATCTACCAGCTTAAATTCATGTGTACTTTTACTTGCCACTGAAGTTTTCTTTCCCCTTTGCCAAGAGATGCTAGGAAAACATTCTTCAAAATGAATTAATATGTCATCTGAAAAACAAAGCCATAAAGAATTAACACAATTATGCCCATATTTGTGGGGGAAATTCATAGGACAATGAAATATGATTCAATAACCATTCATCTTTAGTAATAATTTAACACTATCCCAAAATTAATTTGCTTGAATTTATTACAAATGTGGCACTATCCCTACTACTGGGGTAATAAGAAATCCATCAGCAAGTAATGACTAATTCACTTGCTTATTTCTCAGTGCTATGGAACTGTGTGTTCTTATTTAAATTGAATTCCATCATTTATTCAGTAAAGATTTTGCCACCACTCAAGCCTCCCTTGAGAAAAACAGCAGATCTCTTCTAAAAAGAAATCAATCCTGTCTTAACTCTTAAGAAAGTTTTCTCCTTATGCTCTAAGAAGTTAATCTTAAACAGTATTCTTCTTTAGTGTTGCCCACTTTTAGGTAACAGCTATTTGTCTCTCAGAAATGAATGGTAGTAGTTAGAGGAAGGACAAAAGACAACTGGTATCTTGAATGATCACTTGATGCCTGGTGACTTGTGCTTCTTTCCCTGAGAGACTTTATGATGTAAGGTCTAGTCTAGTAAAGAATTCTTATTGATACATTAGGTGACATATCCTGTAGATGGTATGTGTTTGGTCATGCATAATTCTCATTTCAAGCTTCTATTTTGGGGAAATGTTTTGTAGTAGCACATGTTAGGTATAGATACACAATCATTTGTTAAACAAAGGCTTCATCAAGAGAGTGGAAACTCTTTTATGTTCTACCACATCCTAAAGATTTTTAGTATAGTCCTAAAAAGAGAACAAATCATCACATAATTAATTATCTGATAAGATGTAAAGAATTTAGGGTCCCACTAGTTTTTTATATGTAGATTAGTTTTAAGAGCATTCACTTTAATAGTGGAAAATACCACCTTAAACACTCTCCTGCAAAAAGAAATTACTCATTCATGCTTTCTAAGTTATCTTAGATTCCTTGAAAACTATAACAGATTTAATATTGTTTGAAAACTGTCAACTTCAAAATATAAGCAGAGACATGTCATACGTATACTTGATAAGGGTATGCACCGCTTTAATGGAGATTGTTCATGGTAGAGTTGAGTTCTAAGTAGAAGGTTGTTTTTTTGTTTTGTTTTGTTTTTGTTTTTCTCTGTAGCATTTGATTCTCCAGAATCAGTTACTTACAAATGGCATTGTGTTGGTTTCACTAAACCCCCAAACAGTGCAAAATGTTCCAAAAGACATCAATAATCAATCAAGAGATTGACCCAAACATCCCCAGGGAAAAAAACTCATTGGGTAAAAATCATCTATTACCTTGATTATGGCATGTGGTTAGCTGAAAACTTACTGTGTGTATATATGTAAGTATATATATACATATATATATGTGTGTGTGTGTGTGTGTGTATGTATATATATCCTTCAAAGAACTTACAAACTTACAAATATAAGCTCAACATAATTAGGTAAGGAAACACATAAAGTGGAACTTGAAATGAAAGAATATCAGAATAATCCCAGAAACAAAAACCTATCCTTTAAAAAAGGGAGCAAACCTTGCTTACCTTGAGGAAGGAATTGAAATGTCCCTTAGAGAAGGATAGGTATAATTCCAGAGATACATATCAATGCTTTCCATGAGCCACATTTAATCCATGTCCAGATACATAATCTACATGATTAGCAAACATACTTCACACCAGTGAGCAAGCTAAAGCACAAAGTGTTATGTTTATATAGAATTACCAAACATCACATAGTTTTTTTAGTATTTGAGTCTAAACAATAACCCAATATTACCTGCTACAGAGCATAGCAACACAAGTCATTTAAAATCATTACTGCTGTTATTTTTGTATATTTGCACATATTTGTGTGTGTGTGTGTGTGTGTGTGTGTGTGTGTGTTGTGGAGGCAAGGGTGCAGTGTTGTTATTGAGAGGTAGAAATGAAATGTGGAGCTTGCCTCTGATATGCTGCCTAGGGTCTGAGCTATCTTTATGTAAGTTGTCCAGCATCCAAAAATTGCATGGCCCACTGTGGATTGAGAAAAAGAAGTTCCAACAGAGATAAAATGGTTCTCTTTTGACATTGTTTCCTAAAGGAGATAAAGCATATGCTACCTTTAAAATAACACCAGATACCATAAATAATTGCTCCACATTCTCTCTTTCATCCAGGTGAACTCACTATTCTCCATCAAGGACAAATACCACCAATAACAACATATATTTAGTTGTTGTCATTGTTGTTCCATCACTTTTTCATTCACACCCAATACTTTGTGACTCCAGTTGAGCTTTTGCAAAGATACTGGAGCAGTTTACTATTGCCTTCTCCAGCTAGTTTTAAGGATGAGGAAATTGAGGCAAACAGGATTACATGACTTGCCCAAGGTCACACAGCTAGTAAGTGTCTGAGTCTGGGTTTGAACTCAGGAACACAAGTCTTCCAGACTCCAGGTTCAGCACTATATCCCCTGGGGCCTCAGCACTGTATCCCCCGGTGTCTTGCTGGGATACAAACCCTGTTTGCCTTACAGAAAAATAAATACATCCTGAATTAAATTAAATTCTACAAGCAGAAGATGGGAATAAAAGAAATCCTTAATGCAAAAAATTCAGAGGATAAAATAAAATTCCAACAGAGAAGTAGTTGTAGGCATCAAGGTACAGCGCCAAGAACACTTGGTTTCAGAGTCAGGGTTCAAATCCTGGTTCTGCTGTGTACTACCTGTGTGGAATTGGAGATCTCAACCTTTGGGATCCTCAACCACCTTATTTGTAAAATAACAGTATTAAACTAGATTATCACTAATGTCTTTCGAGGTCTTACTCCTATGAACATTTGTCTTGTCTCTTTAACAAACTGTTATATAACTATGCCTCTAAATGGAAAATATTAGCATAAAAATGTTATTTATTTTCATTTTATAGTAAATGACAAAGGGTCTCATTTCAGATGTTTCCATCTACTGAGGCTGGATAGAGTTCACTTTCCCCATTATTGATTTTAGGGTGGGTTGAATACACAGACAACTGCAGTTAATTATAAATGATTATTCTGTATTAAAAATAGCCCCCTTTGCACCGTCAGCTCCTCCTTAATTTCCAGATGTTTTCAGGAGGGAGTTTGTTTGAACTAAATAGTACTTATGTTTAAAATCTTTGAAGTGAAATTGTCCTTTTTGTACCTTATAATGAAAGCAATAGTATTTTATAACTATAGCTATTTTCTTTCAGGACTAGGTATAGTCAAACAAATGTATACACACATCTCTTATATTGTACATGCATATGAGTATGATGTGTGTGTGCATATCTGGAATTGTGATGTTATCATAATCGTGAACTATTGATGAAAAACAAACTCCTCTAAGTGATCTAGACCTGCAACTAGTCTTCACTTTCTTTGACAGATACCTAGGATAGAGAAGCCAAATGACTTATTCACAGACACACAACTAGTATGTCTTGGAGGGTAAACTTCTTCCTGACCACAATCCTAGATCTCTCTATATAATATCAAATATGTCAAACATGAGCTCCCTCTTTTTCCTCACAGACAGAGCCTGCAAAACTAGAGTGCCCAGGAGCCAGATTAAATTGAAATTGAGAAATATTTTATAAAAATAAATTAAAAATACAGTGCAACATAGATAATATGTATTTTTCATTTCATAAGTCACCATGTAGTCTGCCAAAATTTGACACCACTGCATTATACCATGTTGCCTTATTTAATATCTGCATGTCTAGATATATGTATGTGTACACACATACACACACATATACACACAGATAAGTATTATTTGTGTTTGTGTCCATATATCACATATAAGCATATTTAATATAATACCCTATATTTATATGTATAAGTATATATACATGTATGTATTGTGTATACATGTGTAGGTGTGTGTGCACATGTGTGTGTATAGAAAGAAACCCTCTTTGCCATCCTTACAAAAAAGAACTGAGCAAGATATCAAAAGTTCATAATAAATTATGAGAGAAGTCGTAATTCTAACTGGTCCAACCATTCTCGAAAACAATCTAGAGGTATGGCTTCAAAGCTATAAAACTGTCAATACACTTTGACCCAGAAATACTACTATTTGGTCTGTATCCCAAAGACATTAAAAGAAAAGAAAAAATACTCATATACACAAACATTTTTATAGTAGCCCTTTTATGATAGCAAAGAATTAGAAATTGAGGTGCTGCTCATTAATTGGTGGATGGCTATACAACTTGTGGTATAATACTGTGATAGAGTACTATTGTGCTATTAAAAATGCTGGGGGCAGCTAGGTGGCACAGTGGATAAAGCACCGACTCTGGATTCAGGAGGACCTGAGTACCAATCTGTCCTCAGACACATTTCACTTACTAGCTGTGTGACCCTGGGCAAGTCATTTAACCCTCATTGCCTGGCCAAAAAAAAAAAAATGCTGAAGAACATTTTTTCTGAAAAACCTGAGAACACTAATATGAACTAATGCAAATTGAAGTGAGAACCAGGAGAACACTGTACACAGTAACAGAAATATTGTAATACTGATCAACTGTGATAGACTTAGCTACTCTCTCTCTCTCTATATATATATATATATGTGTGTGTGTGTGTATATGTGTGTGTATATATATATATGGTATTATATCAATACAATAATCTAAAACAGTTCCAAATGAATCACAAACAAAAAGGTTATCTATATCCAGAGAGAGAACTGATGAACTCTGATTGAACCATACTTTTCATTTTATTTCTCTAGCCTTTCTTTTTTGCAATATGGATAATAATAATATTTTATTATTTTTCATTACTTCATATGTATAATTGACATCATATCAGTTGTTTTCTCAATGGGCGAGTTGGTAAATGGACAGAAGGAGAAAATTGGGAATTTAATTTTTTAAAAATAACGTAAAACAAATAAAGTATAATTATTTTTTAAGTGTCAGTCCTTAATAGGCTGCAAAGCCAGAAGCCCTTTCTCCACAGATATCTTTTCAGTTGCAATCCTAGTATTCTGTCCTCCACCAAATAAAAAAGAAAGATGAAAATCAAGTTTTAATTTCTTTTCTTTCTCCAGATGTCAGGCATCACTTCATTTTACTTGGCAACTGAATGCTTTCATAAATATTCTACTATTCCATATATATGGAAAACTTAATCAATCAAGTTTATAAAAGACTCTAATGATGTTTTGCCTATTTATTTTATTTATATTATTCCACACTATGAAAAGATTATACATGATTTAAACAATATAAGTCTTACTCGAATGTATCCTTAGATTAGAATTAGAATTTTGTGATTTTCTGTTCAATATTTTTTTTTTTTTGCTGTTTCCCATGATCCATGATTGTACCTGAACTTGTAAACACAAAGAATAAACATTGATTGGATAGTGGATTGCTAGATTAACTTACCATTTTTAGAGATTTACATTTGAATGACTGTTTTAGAAGTAGTTGCAGGTCAGAAGATCTGGTAGTTCATTCCTCCTTATGCATATCACCCAAGCATATCTATTTGCTTGTTACTTGACCCCCAGGGTGAAGGAAATAGTCTCCTGGGTGGGGGGGGGGGACACTGGTGCTTGATTGAGTTGAATTCAAGTTCTTCTTTTCACATGATCTTTATAAATTAGGGCACTTTACCTGAGCAATTTAAATGAGAGCTTTTTGAGTTGAAGGGACTTAAAAACAACAAAGGGAAAATCATTTTGTCCCATACATTTAAATTTTTTACTTGGTGGTTAATATCTTTCCAATTGTGTTAACCCTGCCTTCTGTGAATGAACTAGAATTTAAGTGCCTATATGCCAGGCATTGTCATGTGCTGGGAATACAAAGAAAGGTAAAAACCATATAAACAAATATACAAACAAACAAACAAATACACTCCTTGCTCTCTAAAAGCTAAGGGAACAACAAGAGAGACAACATGCAAAAAACTAAAAACAAATAAACTATTTGCAGGATTAATCAGGATTAGTCTTATAGGTAAGGTAGAGTGATTAAGAACTAGAAAATGGTTCTTGAAGAAGATGAGACTTTAGATGAAACTTAAAGGAATACAGGGAATCTAAGAGGCTGGTATATAAAAAGAGTGTCCCAGACAAGGGTGGCTGTTGTTGATTCTTCTTGTTTGAAGAGAACCATGAAATATGGCTTGCAGTGAATTGGATTTAAGACTGGACTATGGCAAAGACACCAGCCTCACTCTCCCCACTAGAACCATCTCATTCCAGTGACATAAGGATGACTGGCGTTGGTGCTGGATGTCACACAGCTAGTAAGTGTCTGAGGTCAAATTTGAAAGCAGGTCCTCTAAACTTTAGGGTCAGTGCTCTATACACTGTACCATCTACTTGCCCCCACCCCCCCATCCCCAAGACATTGGAGAAATTCACAGAAAACCCTTTCAGTTTTTATATAAAGAACTGCAATAAAAAAATAGCAAGGAAGGTATTATCACTGGATCCCAGAATACATAGAAGTGAATGAGGTATAAAAAACCAAACCAAACCAAACAAAACCTAAAACAAAGGTAGGGCATGTCTAGAATACAGAACAGCTTTAAAGCCAAATGGAAGACTTTATATTTGCTCATGGAGGGGATATTGAGCCACTAGAGTTTATTTAATGGAATATGCTTAAACCGTAAGAAGGGAACAAGAAAGCTACTTGAAATCTGCATCTAAACAATGGTGTGGTAATTCCCTTTAATGAAATGTTGTGGAAACTCCAAACATGGTTTTCCAATGTTCCTTTCTAGAATAAGAAAAACTAGGGGTAGAGCCAAGATGGCAGAGGAAAGGCAGTTACTTTCCTGTGCTCTCCCTACAACCCCTCCAAAAACCTTCAAATAATGCCATGGGACAATTCCTGGAGAAGCAAAACCCACAAAAAATCAGGGTAAAATAATTTTCTAGGCAAAGACAACTTAGAAAGTCAGCATAAATGGTCTGTTCTACTTTGGGGAGAGTGGAGCACAGCGCAGAACTGGCCATGCCAGCACAAACCCAACCCCAGCACAGACCCAGTCCCAGTCATAGCAAACAAGGAGGAGGCCTAGGGAGCCTCTGAATCATCATCATCATCATCATCAGCAGCAGCAGCAGCAGCAGCAGCAGCAGCAGCAGCAGCAGGAGCAGCAGCAGCACCAGCAACATCAATTGCTTCTGGAACACAGCCCACAGACAGTAATGTGGTTAAATAGTTGGCCAGAAGGAGATTACAGGAATCTCTTTGCTAACACTGGTGCAGGACTCTGTTGTTTTGGCCATACTCAGATCCAGGTACCAGTCTTGGGTGACAGTCCCAGGCAGGGGAGGAGCACAAATACACAAGAGCTTGAAGCCACAGTGGAACAGGATTCTGTTCATAGTTCCAGGACAGAAAAGCAGGCCTGTGGTTGCTTGCAGACCAGAGCACAGGCCAGAAGACTAATAAAAATGCCTCTCCTTAAATCATCCCACTTTGGAAGAACTAAAAACTTACAAATTCCTAGAAGTATCTCTAAAAATAGCTTCACAAACACCCTGAAGCTTGGAATAGTGAGTCCTTCACCCTGGAAGCAGTGCTCCACTTCTAAAGAAATAAAGTGGGAAAATGAACAAACAGAAAATAATGCTGACCCTAAAAAGTTTCTATGGTGCCAAGGCAGGTAAAAATACTCCCTCTGAAGAATATAAAAGAATCAAAGCTCCTAAATATGAAGCTTCCAAGAAAAAATATATATTGTTCTCAGGTCATGAAAGCACTCAAAAAGGACTTTGAAAATAAAGTAAGCAAGGCAGAGGAAAAAAATGGAAAGAGAAATGAGAGTGAGGCAAGAAAATCATGGAAAAAAGTCAACACCTTGGTAAAGGAGACACAAAAAAGTATTGAAGAAAATAATACCTTAAAAAACAGACTAGGCCAAATGATAAAATAGGTACAAAAAGCCAGTGAGGAAAATAATGACTTAAAAAGTTAAATTGGCCAAATGGAAAAGGAGGTACAAAAGCTCTCTGAAGAAAATGACTCCTTAAAAATTGGGATTAAGTAAATAGAAGCTAATGACTTTATGAGAAATCAAAAAAACAATATAGCAAAACCAACAGAATTAAAAATATAAAAGGCAATGTGAAATATCTCATTGGAAAAACAACTGAGCTTGAAAATAGATCTAGGAGACAAAATCTGAAAATTATTGGACTACCTGAAATCCATGATCAAAAAAAGAGCCGAGACATCATCTTCCAAAAAACTGTCAGGGAAAATGGCCCTGATAGTCTAGAACCAGAAAGTAGAATAGAAATTGAAAGACTCCACCTATCACCTCCTGAAAGATATCCTAAAAGAAAAACTCCCAGGAATATTATAGCCAAATTCCTAACCTCCCAGGACACAGAGAAAATATTGCAAGCAGCCAGAAAGAACCATTTCAACTATTGTGTAGACATAGTCAGGATAACTCAAGATTTAGCAGCTTCTACATTAAAGGATCAGAGGACTTAGAATATGATATTCTGAAAGGCAAAGGAACTGGGATTACAACCAAGAATCCCCTACCCAGCAAAACTGATTATAATCCTTCAGGGAAAAAAATGGGAATTCAATAAAAGAGAGGACTTTCAGGCATTCTTATTGAAAATACCTGAGCTAAATAGAAAATTTGACTTTCAAATACAAGACTCTAGATAAACATGAAAAGGTAAACAAGAAAAATAAATCATAAGGGTAATATTCCTTAAAGCTAAACTGTTTACATTCCTATATGGAAAGATGATACTTGTAACTCATAAGAACTTTCTGATTATTAGGGAAGCTGGATGGAGTATATTTACACAGAGAGCACAGGTGTGAGTTGAATATGAAGGGATGATAGTTAGAGAAGGTCAATGGATTAAAATCTCAAGGGAGTATTCATTGCCTTTATAAACATGATTAGAACCTCTACTCTCCATGTTGGGTTTCTGTATGTGATATGCTGTCATGTTCCATAGGGGAGGTACACAAATTTTTCAAATACAAATGTCCTAGCAAGGTCTCTATTTGTAACTGTAACTGTAACTGTATGTATACATATATATATATACATATATGTGCATACATATATATAAATATGTGTGTATGTGTAGATTAATTTATATATAACTGATGTTAGCATACACACACATATATATTATATATGGGTATCTATATTTTATACTTAGCATGATTTGTTTACATTATTAAGATTGCGGAAGGAGAGAACATATGAAAAATTCATATACTTTACTTGTTTTGTTTCTTCAATACCTCTATTTTGGAAAATTTTCCTTCTATGTAGTTCATACATTATAAATGTTTATAAATGTTTTTTATGGAATTATTTATTTTAAAAAATCACTTTTGCATTGTTATGTATTACTGTCAGGCAAGTTTGAGCAAGAGTTCAGTCTGTAATGATTTTAAAATTCCAGTTGAGTTTTTTTTTTATTAATTATCAGGGATATTTAAGGAGTTGTGTTTATGAAATAGGGATTTGTAGTCTGATAATTTATAAAACATAGTGTCTGTCATAGTTATCCACTTATTTCTGTTCTATGCATTCTGTAGATATGCAAACTTCAGTGAGTGATATTTTACAGTTTCCATTACTTTATCATATAATCTGCACTTATTAATAATACCAGGTTTCTCAAGAAATATTTTTTCTCATTTCCGTTGACTGAAGAACTATCATAATCTTCCCTTCCTAGAAAAAAAAATCCTATCTCAGTCATTAATTCCACATTTCTTCATCAATATATTATTGTTTGTGTTCATGGATTGCCCTTTGACTCTGGCCTTGAAATTTAGTTTCCTCCTAGGCCTCATCCAAAGATAACCTTTGTTTACATTCTAGAAATTTAGTGGTATATTCCTTTATCCATAGTTTCAAATTTAATTCCAGATTCAATTTAAAATACTTCAGTTTCTCTTATTCCTTAGTAAACACTGAATTTTTATGCTTATGTCAGTCAATTGATATACTGTCATTGTTGGAGAAAATATCCATGAGCTGAAGTACCTGTTTAATATGCTTTTCAGTGCAGTTATAGGACTTAATTTCATTGATGTTCATTAAGTGACTAATTACATGTTTTTAGTATGACTTCCTATTTGACTTGAAAGCCATACTCAGTTCTAATCAAGGATAATGATGAGTGATTTAAGTCTAGACAGAACCAAAGTGAGGTTATATTATCTCCTTGGAAATTATCATGTTTGATATTTATTATTCTTGACATTATTATAATAATTATGTCTTTTGAATAGAGAACTGTTTTCTAAGTGAGCATCAAATATTCTACTGTTGTCATTATTATGCTTCAGTTTATTTTATGTTTGTGATTTTCTTTTTTAATCCATAAGTGTACAACTCTGTCAAAGGCTTTGACACAAACAATAAGTGAAATATCAATGGTCTCTTGTGTGGCTTATTCAATAATCACTGAATTAATAATGTTACTCATTGTACTGCTGGCACTGTTTGGCTCTCCCCAATCCCCTTTTATTTTCTCAGCAAATCTAATCCATTTTTGTTTTTTGTGAACTTTTTTTGTGAATTATTTGTATAAAGTACATTAATATATAGTAAGCCAATATTTAAGTGAATCATTGGTGTTATGATATTTTTATTAATAAACACAATATCTGTTAAGATGAAATCATGCTCTTATCAGAAAGGAAGCTGATTATGAATTTCTTCATATTGGATTTGCTACTGTTGTTAAGGAATGCTTTGAGTTGACATATTTTATAGAAACACTGGACATAGAGTTTGTAGGCAGCCCTGAATGTGTCAAGAACAAAGCTAACCCTACCCCAGCTGACATGATTTGTTGTTTACATCCCAAGCTGGATTCCCTGTGTGTCCTTGGGAATTGAGACAGGCTCAAGTCAGTTTGTGCTAGGCCAAAAAACTGCTTGTGCAGCTAGGACCTCTGTAAATAAGCAGACATCATGTAGATAAGCAGACCATCATAATCTTCATTATCTAGCCGTTCCCAACTGAAAAGAATCCTGGTTTTGCAATTACCTTTCTCTTCACCTTTGGGAGGACTTTTGATCTTTTCCCATGCCACTCCATGTTAGGAGGAGATTCTAGTTTCTCCTTTCTTTGTTGTAGTATCATAAATATGCAAACTTCTCTATGGAAATAAAGTCTTTCCTCTGGCTTTGGGTTCCATGAGCATGTTGTTTTTTTTCCTGTAATAAACCTAGTTTTCATGTAAATTTTGTGAAGTTGTGATTGCCTATTGACAAAATTCATTTGATAAAAACAAGAATTCAAGAAAAGGAAATAATTTTTAAAAGTATAAAGGAAGGAGGTTTAGCAGTAACAAGTTATTTTGGTGGGGCAATGAGGATTAAGTGACTTGCCCAGGGTCACACAGCTGGTAAGTGCATAGTGTCTGAGGCCAGATTTGAACTCAGGACCTCCTGAATCCAGGGCCAGTGCTTTATACACTGTGCCACATAGCTGTCCCCAGTAACAATTCTTAAACTGTATTATAAGGCAGTACCTATCAAAACTACCTTGTACTGGCTAAAAATAGAAAGGAAGATCAATGGAGTAGAGTAGATATACAATTTCCAGCAGTAAATAAACAAAATAACCTTGTATTTGACAAGTGTAAAAACAAGATTTTGCGATAAGAATTCACTATTTTCTAAAAATTGTAGGGAAAACTGCTACTTTTTCAAAAAGCATATATAGTTTTGCAATTGTTTGAATAATTGAGAGAATTTCATTTAAATCCATCTCTTTTCATTATCTTTGGAGGGGTCATTTATGTTTGATATTTCTACTTTTCTATGTTTTACAAGTTTTTTTTGCCACCATAAATAGATTTTTTTTTTGGTAAAACATGCCAAAGACAGATGACAAATATGTATTTTTTCTATTTTGATTTATTAGAAGCATATGCTATATAGCTTTTTTAAAAAATTCTATTCCTGGCCCTAATTTTTTATTGTTAATTTTGTGCTTGGATTTGCATAGTTATTACATAACTTCATTAAAGTCTTCCCTATACTTATAAATCATTTAGCTTGTTTAAACATTTATTCTATGCAATTTCATGCATATATGTTCTTGTTTATGTATTCATTTTCTCTGGTACTATTTAGCATAATTCAGTTTCTTTTCATTTCTTTTAATCGTCTTTTTTTTTTTCCATTATCTTGTCTAAGATCAGAAATGCAACTTAAGGCATAAGAAATTTTTCTTTACCTCCTATTTTAATTTTCTGAACTGATGTTTCAATTGTGTTTCTTGTATGTAACATGTTTTGCATTATGCCTTGTTACATAGCCTGCTATTCTCTTCCATTTTTTGGGTGAATTCATCTTATTCACATTAACAACTGTGATCATTTATTGTATCTTTGCCTCTAATCTATTTTCTTTTTTTTTTGCTCTCTTTAGTTCCCAACACATCTTTAAAAAAATAAATGATTTGTGATATATAGTCAACCAAGAAATGTTAGTAACCTAAAACTATTCTGAGCCAAAAGGATGGAGAAAGGAGAAGGAAACAAGCATATAACATCAAAGTGAAAGAGCAGAACCAAATAGATAGGACCAAAAGGAACAGTATGATGGCATCACCAGAAATTACAGATGATATTAACACAAAAATATCAGAGGGGTGAGATATCCATTTAAGAGCATGCTCCTGGCCACGTCTTTCCTTTTTGTGTGGCCCCATTTGTGATATCTTTTCATAGCTCTTCACTCTACTAGAGATGTGTTTTGTCTATTCCTGATTGGGTCTTCCCAGGTTTTGAGATGAATGTATTCTAATGCTAATTTTCTTGCTAATGTATATCATAAAATGTATTTGAATTGAGTTAATTGTGGCCTTTGGTGGACTTGTAAAAGTAAATACACAAATTGGGATTTATGGCCTATGATTTTGAGTAGATGTTAAACTACAACATTGCTTTAAACCTACTTTTCTAGGGTGCCTGAAAGTGATATGGAAGTACCTCAGGTACTACATACAGGAGCCTTATTCTAGTCATGAAATTTCATGTCAATTTAATGCTTTTTATCAAATTATATAATATAGAAACCTAGAATTAAATTTAATAAGCAAAATTGTGCCACTGAGATACTATAGATACTGCCCATTAGCCTAAGGACTCTAAGCCTTTAGTAATAAAGAATTGAGTCAAATTGTGTTAAGGGCAATGGTACATGAGACTTCACTGTCATGACCTACTAGTTAAACACGATTTGTATGATGCTTGGCAATGACTCTCTTTTCCTCTGACAGATTGAGAACAATGGAAATAAACTACCCTCTGGGAATTTGGTTTACTCTGTTCAAAGGTATATTAATATTTTCCATATGACAGTTCCCAAGTCCAACTAGTCAGAAGTTTAGAGTATTATGTTTGTACGTTTGTTTCTCCCCCTCCTAAGGCAGAAGGTTTTAAATCTAGAAGATTTTCAGCACAGAGTTAAGCAAATAACTATCATTAATGGGTATAGGTTTCTAAGGTGTGGTTTTTTAATGGCATTTTCAGAGTATCATGAGACATGGTCCTAGAAATTTATAACTAAAACTTCAGTGTGGAATAGTGGATAGAGAGCTAGCTGTGGAAAAAGAAGATGTTGATTTGATTTCCAGTTCTCCTAGTATTTACCTGCATGAACTTGTAGAATTCACTTCCCCTTTCCAGGCCTCAGTTTCCTCATTGGCTAAATGAGAGATTTTGACTAGATGTCCTCTAAGATAATTACATCTTTAAATCAATGATTCAGTGAGAATTGAGATGTTGAAAACATGTACAATATGAAATTCAAATCTTAAAAGTAAAGTTTCTTCAAATGACAGACAATCTTTGTCCATATCTTATTATGTTACAAATATGGAAACTGAGAACCTAATAGTTTAAGTAGCTTATTTAATATTCTTTGGTTGTGTTAGGCAATAGATTTGTGAAATTTAAAATTCTAAATGTGGGTTCTAATCTGCTCCCCCAATTTTGGGGGAAACTGACCAAAATCACTGATAAAATGAGTTTAGATTTTTAAGGGTTTATTGAAATATAGAAAGAGAAAGATTGAGAATCAAATTCTTACAACCTCACAATCCTATCTTTCCTCAGCTCCTCTCTGTCTTTTCCTGCTGTCACCACCAAGTCAGGAACCCAAAAGACACAGAGCTCTCCTCACAGGACCTTCTTCCTCCTTCCTGTCCCCTCCCAGAAAATAGGAGGTTCCTCAAGTTGATTGGCTGGTACCCTTGATAGATAGTACCCATGAGCAAACATCACTTCCTGACGCCAAGGAAAAACCGCATGGCCTTGACCTCTGAGGCATTCTCCTCATGATGGAGCTTTCCTATAGTAAGTCTCCAGTAGGTGGCATTATTCCAATCATTACAGATTTGATGATATGTCTTGTGATGCCAATCCCAGCACTCTTTCTATTACAACATATCCGATCACTGATAACAAAGAATTGTTGCTAACTTGCCATGCAAATTTTGGTAAACACCATGTGGCTTAGTGTCCTCACCTATAAAATGAGGTAGGAGATGAAGTAGGAAATTGTTATAAATTTTCTTCCAGCTGTAAGATTCTATAAGTGTCTGATTCTGTGAAAGAAACTCCAAGGCCGGGGTAGGAATGTTAACTTTTATCATATACAGGAAAGTAAATCATTTCAATTGAGAGCATGTTATTTCAAATTGTACCTTATGTCTACTTCTTTTAAATTACATAAAACTGGTTTAGAGAACAAGCTGTGATAAATATAAAACATGACAGGCAGCAGCTAGGTGGCATGGTAGATAAAGCAGAGGCCCTGGATTCAGGAGGAACTGAGTTCAAGTCCGACCTCAAACACTTGACACGTACTAGCTGTGTGACCCTGGGCAAGTCACTTAACCTTTATTGCCCTGCCAAACAAAAAAAACACAAAATAAAACAAAACAAAAAAACAAACCCAAAACATGACAAATTAGGTAGGCAGATAAAGAGATGGTAGAGAGATAGATGATAGATACATGCATTTGTACATAAAAAAACAGACTTAGATATAAATATAGGTATAGATATACATCTGTCAACAAATAGAAATAGAGATAGAGTCCCAGATATCTCAGTGATATAGATGTATATATGTTTATGAAGGATTACGGAAAATAAATTTTTGAGGACCCTACTGATAAGAAAATATAAATGATGGTCAACATTTTTTACAGAAACAAAAGGCTGAAAGCATTGAAAACAATTTGATTTCATGATTTATTTTATTTTCTTTGGCATGTAATTATTGTTTAAAATTTTTACTTAATGTGATGTTTTACAGAGCACAGTACACTTAAAAAAATAGTTTTGGTTTAAGTATCAGTGATGGTGACATTTCTGCTAATGGTGTTAACAGCAAGCAATTGCTTCCAGCTGAAGGTAACTGATACAATATGGTGCAAAGGGGAATATTTACTTGGAATCCAGAAACTTGGTTCAACTTCTGATCCTGAAATTCGCTCACTTTATGAATGTGGATAAGTTATTGACCATCTCTGAGCCTCTCTTTCTTCATCTGCAAAACAGTTTTACCTGTCCTCTGTACTTGGCAGTGTTTTTATAAGAAAATGTCATAACAGTATATCTGAAAGTGCTTTGTCATCAGTAAAGCACTATACAAATATAATGTCTTTCAGATATTGAAGACATATCTTTTGTTCAGGCTAAACATATTCAATTTATCAAACTCTTCTTCTTCAAAGAACTGGTTTCTAGGTCCTTCCTTCTCCTGATCAATTTCCTTAGACTTGTTCTAGCTTGTCAATTTTATTCTTAAAAGAGACTGGAGGATCTTCTGTTGGAGACTTTTTTTTATTTGGGTGAGGCAATTGGGGTTAAGTGATTTGCCCGGGGTCACACAGCTAGTAAGTGTTAAGTGTCTGAGGCCAAATTTGAACTCAGGTCCTTCTGAATCCAGGGCCGGTGCTCTATCCACTGCGCCACCTAGCTGTCCCTGTTGGAGATATTTTAGAGAGGATTCCTATGCTAGGCAGAAGGTTGAAGCAAATGACCTTTGATGTTCCTTAACTCTAAAAGTATATTAAAAATACTTTATTATGCTGTCCCATTCCAGTAGTGGAGCTGAGTGATACTATTCTGGAAGACTCAATAACCAGTCAACAAGAATTAAATGTTGCTATTTCTTATTTGAATTTTCCAACAAGGAGAATTAAATGTCGAGTCTGGGCAGTTTTAGCAAATTTGAAGAAAGTGTCCCATTCTATTGATTTGTTTGTTGGTTGGTTCTTTTTTGTTTGTTTTTATTTTTTACTGTTGTAGCTTTTTCTAGAAACACAACTATCATCTGGAGTTTAGCAGTCAAATTCAGCCATTGATCCACACTCGAAAATATTATTTGCTTTCAAATCTCCAGTCTGATCATAGATTCCCCAAGAGCCCTTTTTTTCCTAAGCTCTATCGCAGCTATATATGATTTTTGTTTTTGCCTTTTCCTCCAAACTTACCAAGCATATATCCACTTAAAAGCATCTATTATATTTCCTCTCTTTGTTTCAAATACCATTTATTCATGCACAGTGTGAATTATTGTATATGTAAAGGGATACAGGAAAATTTATGCATTAGTTTCTCTTTAGCTTTCCTTGTTTCCCTCTTTATTGATTCTGCCTTTTTCCCCCACCTCACTAGCACTCAATGCCTTCACTTAATCCTTTCCCTCCCCAGTGACAATCCTATTTAACATTTTTCTTTCCTTTCTCAGTATTTCAATATACCAACAGATTGATCTATGAACTCATTGGTGAATGAATGAAAATCATTTAAGTGCTTGATAAGTGAGAGTTGTTGCATTAATTCTTGGGAATATGAATAACATTTAAAACAATGGCTGACACTTAGGATGCATTTAATTAACAATTATCAATTGACTTGATTACATAAAGTTAAATAACCCCTGCCCTAAAAATCTTGCATTTTAAAAGGGAAAGTCAACATATATTGGGAAATATTGTGGGGGTCTTTTTGTCAGAAAAGTCACCAAAATGGCACTAGGACTCATTGGACAAGTCTAACCAACAATCCCCAAGTTCTTCATACAGGGTTATTATTGTTTAGGTCTTTCCACTGAGTCTGTATTGGAGGTCTGCCCAATGTCGAGGAGTATAGAACTCAGGTTACCTATTACCACTTTTGTTCTATGAATGCCTCACATCTTTTTCTGAACATACATTTTATGGACAGTGTCTGTCTCATCTATCTATCTATCTAAAAATTTTATAAATTGTATATATTATATTGTATTATATTATTTGATGTATCATATCACATCACAACATTATATTATATTGTATTATAATATATTTTTATATTATATTAGCATATTAAATCTTACAAAAATTTCTACCCTATCAGTTCCATTTATCTAAGGTAGTGGTAAGAAGAAAAGAAATTGAAAAATTGTAAAAGATTTATACCCTAGTTTAAATATTACATTATCACATTGATCTTCCCTGAATCAAACTGTAAGAATTTTAGAGAAGCTTATTAATTATGTTATTAAGCAGTATAATAGAGTGAAGTGAAAAGCTTTATGCTATGGGAAAGATAAATTTTTGGAAAGGAGATAGGATCTCAACTAATTGTCACCTGACAAGAAAATGTTGAGGTTGATAACAGACAAATGATGGGCCCAAATCTGGCCCCCAGAAAATAATAGTCTTATAAAATCAATGAAAAATTTGAAGAGCTTGCCACATTAAAGATGTGGGTAACCTGATGAATATCTATTGTACCTCTGTCATTTCCTCCACCTCCCCAAATTGTCCCTTGAAATAGCAAGACAGTATTTGAATTCCTTGTTGTACTGGAATTTTATTGTGCTGGCTATTTCATGAAACAAGTGCATTAACATCTGGAAGTTGGCAGTTCTGGACTCAAGCATAAGCCTTGAAACATTCCAGCTTTATAAATGTTGGCAATTTAAATATAACAACCATAGCAAAACAAAAACAATAACAATTTTGATGTTTATGAAGCACTTTCTATGCCCTCTGAAGTTAGTGATGTGGATGTTATTAATCCCATATTGTAATGCTCAGTGAGGTTAACTTATATTGGTAGTGACAAATTAAGTTATAGGATCAATACTCAAACTTAGGGCTTCTGTCCTTTTCACTTTCCAGTCTACTTCCTATCAGGGAAGACTGGTTTTCTCACTGGCAAAATAGAAAAAATATCTTGCAGCATCCAACCCTCAAGGTTATTGCAAGGAAAAAAACAAAACAAAACAAAACAAAAACATTTTTAACCTTAGAATACTATGGAACTTCAATATATTACTTAAAATGAGGTCTTAGACAATGAGATAGTGCAGTGGATAGAGCTCTGGGACTAGAATCAGGAAGACTTGAGTTCAAATTTGGCTTTACACACTTACTAGCTGTGTGATCCTAGACAAGTCCTTTGCCTCTGGTTTTTTTTGTTTGTTTGTTTGGCTCAGTTTTTTAAAATGTAAAATGGGAATAAGAATAGTACCTACCTCATTGGATTATTGTTAAGATACAGTGCAATAATATTTATAAAGCAGTTAACTTAGTGCTTGCACATAGCAGGTTCTTTATAAGAGCTTATCCCCTCCCCTGTTATTTGTTACATTGTTTCCCCTATTGGACTGAGATCCATTTTTAGGGAAATCTGATCAACATTGAATATTGCTTAAAAAAATAGCTATCAGCTTAGGTTTGAAAATCTTTGCTATACTCCGTTTTTCTTTGTAGGGATCTTTACTTTGTTGTATTTATTACTCCAAGTGTGTGCCCCAACAATTTGTAAATGAAAGCATGAGAGTCACACCCATAAGGGTAGTTACATTTAACAAGAGTTTGACCAGGACAGCTTTATTGAATTTGAAAATTTGTGCTATTTTTTACTTTCTGGTTTCCTTTTGGATATATCCAGTTGGGTGGTGACTAGTGCAATAGTTATGAATGGCAACTTTTTCACTATAAAATTAAATTGGTACAAAGTATAGAGGTAGTATGTTACAGGAGAAAGACTATCACTTGTGAATTCTTAGGACCTGTGTCCAAATTCTAACTCTGATTCATATAACATAACAAGCATTTATTGGGGGCCTATTATGTGCAAGTCATGCTAACTGTGGGGAATATAAATAATAAAAAAAAAGGCAGTATCTACCCTCAGGGAGTTTGTAGTCTAATGTCTAACTTTGGAGACAATACACAATAGGAAACTGAAAAGCAAGGATTGGGGAGAGGGTGTGACTGGGAAACAGGGAAGTTGAATCCAAGGAGTGTAGCTGATGGGAAACAAGTTGGTGATTAGGCTTCTGAACCTTCTTTAAATGGAGCTTGAGAAGAACTTTTGTTCTATGTTTCTTCCTCTGTGTAAACTTAAACAATACACTTCAGTCCCCCAGGGCCTCAGTTTTTTCATCTGTCCTAGGAGGGTGTTGCATTAGATGACTTCTATGGATCATTCAAGCTTTAAATCTATTATCGTGTGTGTGTGTGTGTGTGTGTGTGTGTGTGTGTGTGTGTGTATGTGTGAATTATGACACAAGACAGAATGTGATACATGAAGTGAAGATGAAAGCTCAAGACTTTTAATGTGGAGTTGAGGATCAAACTCACATAGAGAAGAAGATGACATCTGCTGAATGGGATGTCAGACCAGACCCAGCATTTGTTGACATGAAAATGACAAATATTGAACAGATCTTGTGCTTTTGATAATGGCTGATTAAATCCTGTCAGACCATACTAGTCAAGAAAAAACCTGTCATGTCTCCTGTTAGACACAAAAAATCTCATCCCTCTGGGAACAAGATGGGTGAAGAGAAGCTATACTGGAAAATAGGTTTCTAATCTGCCTTATAATAAAAGCTGTAATAAGAAGCATGTCTGGAAGGACCTTTTTTTTTTTTACATTTGGCTTTTGCAATCTCTTTTATCTTTCAAGTCTCACCTAAAATATCACCTTGTGCACTAGATCTTTCCCTGTTATCTCTGCTGCTTGTTTCTCCCCTTCTCACACTACCTTGATGTACTGTGTTTTGAAGTATTCTTGTACTTATCTATTTATTTACATTGTGTTTCTTTCATTAGAATATGAGGTCCTGGGGGCAGCTAGGTGGTGCAGTGGATAAAGTACCAGCCCTGCATTCAGGAGGACCTGAGTTCAAATCCGGCCTCAGACACTTAAAACTTTACTAGCTATGTGAACCTGGGCAAGTCACTTAACCCCCATTGCCCTGCAAAAAAAAAAAAGAAAAAGAAAAAGAAAAAGAATATGAGGTCCTTGTGTGCTAAGATTGTTTTTGCCTTTATTTATAACACCAATGCTTGGGACAGTTACTAGCATATCTTAAATACTAATGTTTGTTGAGAGACATTGAATGGTTTTCTTGTTAGCTTTCAGGTAACTCTAAAGGTTCTCTAATTATTATTTTTATAGAGGAATAGTAGGAAATAAGAAGGAAGATGTATGTTTGTTTTTTGTTTTGTTTTGTTTTGCCTTTTTTTTGGTGGGGCAATAAAAGTTGAGTCACTTGCCCAGGGTCACACAGCTAGTAAGTGTCAAGTGTCTGAGGCCAGATTTGAACTCAGATCTTCCTGAATCTAGGGCTCTGCCACCTAGCTGCCCCTGTATGGTTGTTATGAATAGTAGAATTTGGTTTAATCATTAAAGAATAAAATCAGTTTTTTAAAAAATCAATATATCAGTAGATTTATGCAATGGCTGAATGACTGAATGAATTACTGATTTTTTTAAAAAATACCACTCATTTTTCATCTGGCTTCACTCATCAAAGAGATTCCCCTTTAAAACAAAGAAAAAAATAATGGAACAAAAAATTAACTGACACAGTGACCATATCTAGTAAGATATATAATAACATTTCATAGTTGTAGTGCCCAAGAAAAGAACAGTCTTTCAATATTTCTCATCATGGGTAATTGCTTTTAATCCAAATACTGATATTTTAGTGTTGTTTTAATTTATATTTTAGTGGCTTTTGCACATATGGTTCTCTTGGATCATCTTTCTTAATTTTTTAACAGTCCATATAAATCTTCTGATTTTTGGTGAAGTAATTAAAATATGAAGATAATGAATTATTGAAATTATTTCAGGCAATTGCCAACATATGAATTAAGTAAGACACAGATTAAAGATAGTGTATGTGTTGTGCAGGAGTCTGCCTAGTTAAATTTGGAAAGGTTCATCACCAGGTTGGCTATAGGGTAATGAATTATTTGGCTACAATAAATCAAAAAGCCTACTTTCTCAAAGCTAGAGCCATTTCAGTCTGTTTCATCTCATGAAAGTTACCAAGTATGAAATATTTCCATAGATTATTTTGAGAATGCAAACAACATACAAATTAATTTCTTAAATGTTTCTTGACTACATTAAAATGGCTCGTTTGATACTATGTGCTGTTATAGTGAATTACAACTTATAAGTAATATTATAAGACTTCTGTTAAGATGCTGATCACCTGTATAATATAATAAAAAATAAAACTAGATAGAAACCTATATGTATGGATGAAACATAACAATTTACTGTCAAAGAAAAAGCCAGTCTACTACTCTCAGGAATTTGCCATCTTGCTTCAGCTAACGTTTTCCTGCAAATCTGTAGTCATCTTTTCCTATTGGTAAGTAACTCCCAGCATTTCCATTTTGAGTAAGAACCCAGAGCAGTTATCCTTCATTCTCCCAACTTTGCCACCATGCCCCACCCCACAAACACTTTTTTTTTTGATGGGGCAATGAGAGTTAAGTGACTTGCCCAGGGTCACATAGCTAGTAAGCATCAAGTGTCTGAGTCCAGATTTGAACTCAGGTCCTCTTGAATTTAGGGCAGGTACTTTATCCACTGAGCCACTTAGCTGCCCCTCAAACACTTTTTAATTCAATTTTAAGTTATATTTTCTCTCCTTGAAGGCAAGAACTGTCTTTTTTTTTCCATGAGTTTTTCTGTGTGTGTATGTATATAATCTCATTGAAGAGTCTTTCATTTATTCAATACTGAGAAATAAAAAGCAAATTATAAAATTCCTCCAAAAGATGAATTTTCTTTCAACAAATAATATTTGACATTGATCAATCAGTAAACATTTATTAACTGCTATTAACATTTATTAATTAGCTACTACCAGTCACTGTGCTAAGTGTTTAGAATTCAAAACCAAATGTTACATAGTCCCTCCCTACAAGAAGCTTAAATTCTATTGGGGGGGGGCGCAACATAAGCATATATAAATAGAATACAAGGTAATTCTGGGGGTGAGTATATTATAACAATGAGGCATAAGCATGATCTATATCATCTATATGTATATGTATGTTTATGTATATCTATATCTATGTCATCTACATCTATATCTACATCTATATCTATATCTATATCTATGGCAAGATATTTTACTATGCAAATCTACCAAATTCAAAAATGCCTTTTTCCCAAACCATTGGTACCCAATGATATTATGCTGCATTCCATCTAACCACAGTATATGAAATCAAAGGATCATAAACTCAGATGTAGAATAAAGTTCAAGGCCAACTAAGTTGAGCTTACTCATTTTTCAGAAAAGGGAACTCATATCTAAACAGCTGAGTGCCTTGCCCACAATCACAGAAATAACAAGTTTTTGTATTTTGATATGAACCAAGATCTTCTGACTCCAAAAATTATCACAATGAAATATATGTTTGATATTCTATTATGCACTATATTATATGATAGCAAATACTATATTACTAGCATAGTAAAATTAGTATAGTAGTACATTAAAATATTTTATAAATCCAGAAGTATTTGCTAAAGTATCTGCTGTGGCTCCAATACCATGCTAGGTGATGTGTGAGGGGCATAAGTGTGTATACAGCACCAAGCATGCCTTCTTTCTCTTGCTCTATTCACATGTATGCTAAAAGAGAGAGAAAGAGATGATAAAGTCAGGTAGGATAAATTGCTTGTAGCAGTAAGACAAGGCCAGTATTCTTGAGAATCCTTTGACCTATGTGGGAAGGAAAAAAAGTTTAAAAAATATATACATATATATTTATGTGTTTGTGTGTGTATATACATAGTCAAACATATACACATATATACATGCATATACACATATATGTATACGTGCATGCATACATACATACACACAGATAGATGGGTTATAGATGATAGATACATGGATAGTTAGAATAGATGGAAATAATACCAAAGGGTAGCACCAGATTCTCTACTCCCCAATTATAGAAATATTCTATTTTTCCTTATTTAGCCCCAAATGTTCAGTGGGTCATTTTTCCTTTCTTATGTAGTTCATATTCTCCCCCTCCAATGTTCTTATGTAGGTAAGAATTTCTTTCCATCTCTTTACAACTTTTTTGTTTGTTTTTCCCCTTTAAGAATTTTTCCATTCTTTTCCATTCCTTCAAAAAACCACAATGTTCTCTCTGATTATCTGGAAACGCAAAATGTATTCCTTTAGCCCTTTTGCTTTCTTCTCAAGGGCAGAACTTGATTTTCACTCTGGATATGTGGGGGATAAATGGTACTGGCAGAAATACAAAGATATCATACTCTCTACAGGTTGTTTGGAATGCACTTTCCTCTAATCTCTATCAATCAAAATCCCCTTTATTCATGGTTCTCATATTGTCTCCCCTGCAAAGCCTTCTGTTATTACCTGAGTCATCACTCCTCTTAACTGAAAGTATTCTATTCCTCCTCCTATCTTCTTTAGAGTATTTTATCTTGGCATATATTTTCTCTAATCATTCTCCCTCATAGCATTCTATTTTTTAAACATATTGTCCCTCCCTTGTAAATCATCATTTCTGCATTGGCAGGAACTGTGTGACTTAATACATTAACCCTGTGTGTGTAACATACATAGGAGAGACCAAGTACAAAAAAATATAAATCATTGGATCATAGGATAATATATTTCCAACTTGAAGTAACCTAAGAAATCATCTGGTACAATTCTCTTATTTTGTAGATGAGGAATTGAAGCCTTGGAGAAGCTGTGACTTCACCAAGGTAACACAGGTAAGGAACAGGAAACATGATCGGAACCCATATCCTCTGATTCCAAATATATTATATTTCCCCCTGTCCCTTGATGCTTTTAATAATTAACAATAATGTTGATAGGTGATAGTAGCCAGGAGAAATGAATGAACAGACTGATATAGGAGTTTAGAAAAGGGGGATATTCCATTGAGCCCACAGATATTTTCATGGAGAAAATGATACGAGCTGTACCGTGAAGGGATGGTTTAGGATTCTTATACAATAAAGAGGAAGAAGGTTGGAGTAAATTCGCAGAACAGGAAATGGTCTGGGGACAAAGGTGTTGTCATTAGAGTTTGGTGGGAACCTAGGGAGGAGAGTGTAAGACTGTTCAATTTATGCTTACAAATAGTTTTCTCTCAAACTGTAGTCAATGTAATTTCTCTTTAAAAAATAGTTCCTACCATTTCTCTCTTGAGTGGCTTATGGGTTTCCTGGTTATTTGAGGGAAATTAGCTGAGTCAGGTTCTCCTATGCTGGGTTCTCAGATCTGACAGTGAATAAATAACTT
This sequence comes from Dromiciops gliroides, assembly GCF_019393635.1. NCBI lineage: Eukaryota > Metazoa > Chordata > Mammalia > Microbiotheria > Microbiotheriidae > Dromiciops > Dromiciops gliroides. Next base: position 612,361,391 of record NC_057862.1, read on the forward strand.
TTGGAAACCTTCCAGGTCACTGGGAGATAATTGAATAAGTAGTTGCTTTAGCCTTTTATGGTCCTCTTGAAACCTGAAGGGCTTTATCCATCTTTCCTCTGTCCCAAGGCCTAATTTAAACACTAGAATAATTTGGTTCAACCTTCAGTTTCTAGTAATTATTTCAAAAGACACAGCTCCCTTCAAAAAAGAAAGAAAATCATAGATATTGGTCAGACTTCATAAGGGGTTACATGGTAAATTTCTACAAAACTTTATTCCTTCTTCTGTATTTATGACCATGATATATTTGTCAAAATATGATGCTCCACAAAACAGGTTCTTATAATAATCATTAAAATATCTTTATTGTTTTACAGTTATAATTTTTCATGTCTATATCTCATTTGACTTTAGCCACACGATGAGGAACCTAGTACAACTATTATCATACTCATTTTTATAGAGAGAAATTAAGTTCATAGAGTTTAATTGAAATGCTAAAAACCACCTACTTAAGGCAGATTTGGGACCCAAGCCTCTTGAAACCCTTGTTCAGTGCTTTTTTTTTCTTGTTCCCTTCAACTTTCCTTGGAGAGGGAGGGGATGCTTTCCTGAGATTTGTATATTTTGAAAGAAAACCATTTCCTTATACCTTGACAAGGGATCTTTTATATAAGGAGGCCTCAGCTCTGTATTTTGAATTGAAAATTAATGAGAATTTCTGGGATAACAGATAAATTAAGTGAACTTGCTGAAATCAGAAGGGTCATCAGGCCTTTATAAATCACCATGAAAGGCAATAAAGTAAAGCCCATATCTTTATTCTTCAATCTGTGAGGCACTGAGAGATTTCTAGTCACACTGCATTCCCAAACTTAACACATAAAAATCTGAATGTGTGGCCTATATGAATAACTTCTCTTTTCTTTAAGTAAGTGTTTATTGGGTGTGTACCAGGTTACAAGCATTATGCTAAGCACTGGGGATAAAAAATAAATGCAAAATCAGTTCATGCCTTTACATTCTAATGAAAGGGAGGCATAACATGCAGTTATATACAAACATGATGGAAATAGGAAAATTGGAAATAGTCACCAATCCTATGCACACAAAAATATAGAAAATTATAGGCACCCCCTGAAATTCTTGGAAAAGTTAAATGTAATTCTATGTAAGAGCAGCTCCCAATTTTCTAGATGCTATTGACAGGTACTGAATTTAAGAATTATAAATCAGAGTATGGATGTTAGATAAGATTAAAGTGTGGATTAAGTGTAGATATTAGATTAAAAGTAAAGGCAAGTATTATGGCCCAACTCATATTGTTAAATGGATTGAATGGATCGATTATGGATGGGACTGACAGTCTTTGGTGCTGGGTCTTTTCTTTTTTATTAAGGAGAATAAGAATTTGGTGAAGAGAGAGAGAAAGGCCTAGATTCATCTATCTATTAAAGGGAGAGAGCATTCCTAGCTCTGCTCTCCACCAGAGTCCACACGAAAGAGAGTGAGCCAGCACGCCAGCCTCCTCCTTCTTCCTCTCACAAGCAAAGGTCATTTCCTGACGCCAAAGAAAAGATGCATGGTTCTGCCCTCAGTGGTCCTCTCCTCATGTTGGAGCTTTCCTACAGTAAGTCTCCAGCAGGTGGTGTCATTCCAATTGTTACAAGATAAAGAGATTGATTGAGAGTCTAAGAGGGAAGTTGACATTTTTATGACTAAGTTATTTTATATACATTTATTTATTAGACTGAGCAGAACTATTTTTTGTTTGTTTTTGTTTTTTTACTTTATTAATACCCCTAGCATGTAGGACAATGCTTGACGTCTAATACGTAGGTACATAGGGACAATCTGTAGTGAGGAGAACCAGAAGAAACCTGTCAGTTTCCCTTTGACTCTCTCTGTAGATGATGTCTTTGGACTAAATATGGTTGTATGTGATCTGCTCTTTGTAGTGAAAGGACAAAGTATGTTAGCTTGAAGCATTGAGAAAATATAAGTATTCAATAGACTAAATTAACCTCAAGAAGCCTGTACAGACTGAGGTCTTGTTTTTTCTGCCTGTTCAATGCCTTTTGATCCCTCCTAAGTCCCTCTATAAAGCTTCTTTCTTTCTCATTTGATCTTACAAATCCAATGAGCATTAGTAAACTTAAGTTTCATTCCCATCTACAGTAGCAACTTTAACCTAGTGTGCCTAGGGTGACTGTAAAAAAAAAAAGGAACAAATGATATTAGATTTCAGGATGGGAAAACCCACCTCACCAACTTCTCCTCACATGAATGAGCATTATCCAGTTTTTTCCCCAATTCTATAAATGATTTTTATAAAAACAAAAATGCAGAACTTTTCTTATTCTGTTGTTACATTTTAACAAACACTTATTTAATTTCTACTTTGTTAAAGAATGTACTAAAGAACTGAGGACATAAAGATGAAACCAAAAAAATGACATAACCCTGTTCTTAATGAGTTTATAATTCATTAATCCATCAATTCTCCCCAAATCATCTATGAAACACCTATTATATGCCAAACTACATATTCCCAGTTTTCAAGGAACTTAATCAAGGAGCTTAGGTACTACTTGGGGGCATAGATTGATAGATATGCTGATGTAGAGATAGAAATTTTACCAAAACACACATTTATACATCCATCCATATATAATATACAGGTGCATGTATACTTATATACATGTATATGTGTATGTGTGTGCATGTATCTATATCTATATGTATGTATATGGGATTTTAAAAGGGGACTGATGAGCATGTATAGCATAGTCAACTGATGGAATTCTGACATTGATGTCAAATCATGTGTTTCTTTGATTCTAATCCTTTAATTCCCTGTTGAATATAAATCTTTTGGATCAATTCTGTAACCATGTTTGAGGACATTTAAAATACAATTACCATCAAAATATAGTATCTTGATCAAGTTTTTTCCTGGCTGACTACAGAGGAACATGGAGGCAAGGGATGCTCTGAGTAGAGAAAGAACTTGGGCCTCTGTCTATACCCCCTGGTGTTACCTTAATGTAGCCTGTGAGTATGTAACCTTGCTTTATCATCTGTGACTCGTGTGTGGTCTTCCTGCATTTAATGAAGGAATATCAGAGGTTTTATGACCTTGTGAGTTTCCAAAAGTCATAATGGAGAGTCACCAGAGGTCTGGGAGCCAGAATCTATGCTTTATTTTGCAACCAGCTGGTGCAGAAACAAGGCTCTGTAGATCTCAGTCCATCTGTAGCTGAGATTAGGACTCATCTAGTGGCCATTTGAAAGAAAATGTGCTTTGAACAGTGTTATGCAGAAATTACTTTAAGTTTGAGTACACCCTCCACAAGGATCAAGATGGTAGAGGGTAGAGTATTACCTGAGATGTTAGTGAGGAGAAGATATGTTCAATTTCTGTTTTCGCTACATCTGCACAGTAAATATTTTGCTAAAACAAATTGATGTCAAGTTGTTAAGTGGGACAAGATTTCTAATCACTGGCTGCTAATACTGGAGGAGATGAAGCACATATAGGGAAGGTGTCTTTAACTGATAGAATTACATAAAGTCACCATTCACTTTCTCAAGGGTACATTAGAACCAAGATGTGTAGATGTAGCTAATTTCACTCAGAAAGAGTGAGTTCAGAGAATCACTATACAGAAAATAAATACAAAGTGTTTTGGGGGTGGAGATAGTAATAAATAGGAAGTGAATAAAGTCTTCATCAGGGAGGTAACAACTGAATAAATATTTGAGGGAAGTCAAAAGTTTCAGTAAGTGGAATTGAAGAGGGGGAATAATTAAGACATAGGGATCAACTTATATAGAGGCAAAAGATGGCATATCATGAGTGAAAGTGGGAAATAGTGTGTAGTCAATCTGGAAAAAGCCAGATTCTGAAGACCTTTAAATGTGAAATAGAAGAGTGAACACTTTATCCTAGAGGAAATAAATAATGACCATATCAGACCCAAGAAAGGACTTTAAAAATGTTCATTTTGTCATCCACTGTATTAATTCTATCTGCCAGATTTGAATTATCTACAAATTGGATGAGCATTATTCTTTTTATTAGTCTTCATGTCCAAATTTTGAAATGTTGAACAGAACAGAGACAAGGATATTATTCTTTGATGTAACAGTTTTTACTTCCTTCTACTTAGATTTGTACATCCATCTATCTATCCATCCATCTGTTCAGTATTTATTTTGTACCAAGTATGTTAATAATAAAGTATTCTTCGTAATATCAGGTGACAGGATAATTCAGAGATAAGGTACTTTCCCTTGAGTAGTGTATCATCTAGTAGGGAAGATAACAGTATACAAATAATTGTAAGATAGGATATCTTTTTTTTTTTAATTTTTTTTTTTTTAGTGAGGCAATTGGGGTTAAGTGACTTGCCCAGGGTCACACAGCTAGTAAATGTTAAGTGTCTGAGGCCGGATTTGAACTCAGATACTCCTGACTCCAGGGCCGGTGCTCTATCCACTGCGCCATCTAGCTGCCCCAAGATAGGATATCTTAATATGTCAAATGCATGGGAATATGGAGGTAGACATTACTTCTAAATAGCAGATTAAGTAACTGTGTGGAGGAAGTACTATCTGAACTAAGCTTGCTGTCTTAGAGTTCTATACTGCTAAATCATTCGTAATTGTTCATTGTACAACATTGTACTGTGCATGATGTTCTCTTGGTTCTGCTCATTTCACTTTGTATTAGTTCACATAGGTCTTCCCAGGTTTTCCTGAAATCAGATTCCTGTCATTTTGTAGAGCATCATTATATTCTATCAACATCCTATACCACAACTTTCCTGAAATCAGATTCCTGTCATTTTGTAGAGCATCATTATATTCTATCAACATCCTATACCACAACTTTCCCAATTGACGGGCATCTTCTTAATTTTCAATTCTTAGCAACCACAAAAAGAGCCACTATAAATATTTTTGAGCAGCCACATTCTTCTCCCCCACATTAAAAAATATATCTTTGGATACAAACTTAGTAGTGGTATTGCTAGGACAAAGGATATGCAGAGTTTTGTAGTCCTTCAGGCATAATTGCAAATTGCTATCCAGAATGGGTACTTTCATTCAGAACTCCACCAACAATGCATTATTGTCTCAGTTTTTCCACATCCTTTCCACAATTAGTCATTTTTTTTGTTATATTAGCCAATCTGATGGGTATAGGATAGTACCTCAGATTTGTTTTAATTTCCATTTCTCTAATTAATAGTAATTTGGAGCAGTTTTTCATATACTTGTAGATAGCTTAGAATTCTTTGTCTGAAAACTGCCTGTTTATATCCTTTGACAATTTTTTAATGGGGAATGACTTGTATTCTTATACATTTGACTCAGGTCCCTATATATTTGAGAAATTATGCTTTTATCATAGATATTTGCTGTATAATTCCCCTCAGTGTTCTGTTTTCCTTGTAATTTTGGTTGCATTCAATTTATTTATACAAAAAAAAACTTTTAAATTTTATGTAATCAAAATTAGCCGATTTACATTTTGTAATGCTCTCTCTATATTGTTTAGTTCCAAATTCTTCCTTTATACATTGCTTTTAAAGTTAAACTGTTCATTGATCTCCTAATTTCTTTATGGTTTACCCTTTCTATCAAAATCATGTACATATTTTGTCCTTACCTTGTTATATGGTATGATATGTTGGTCTATACCTAGTTTCTTCCATAATGTTTTCCAATTTTCCCAGCAGTTTTTGTTCAATAGTGAATTTTTATTCTAAAAGCTTTGGTCTTTGGGCTCATCAAATATTAAATTACTATGGTCCTTTACTATTCCATTGATCCACCACTCTATTTTTTATTCAGTATGAGTTTGTTTCAATAATTACCACTTTATAATAGAATTTGAAATCTGCTACACCTAGGTCACCTTCCTTCACATTTTTCTCATTGATTCACTTGATATCCTTGACATTTTGTTCTTCCAGATGAATTTTTAAAAAATGTTTTTGGCTCCATAAAATAATTTTATGGTAGTTTGGTTGGTATGATACAGAATAAGTGGATTATTTTAGGTAGAATTGATATTTGATTATGTTGGTTCACCTGACCCATCAGCAATCAATATTTTTACAATTATTTTGATCTGACTTTGTATGTAAAAAGGTTTTTATGTTTGTTGTTGTTGTTTTTGTAATTCTCTTCATATAGTTATGTTTGTCATATCAGGTAGACTCCCAAGTATTTTATATTGTCTATAGTGATTTTAAATGGAATTTCTCTATTTTGTGCTGCTGGACTTTTTTAGTAATATCTAGAAATGCTGATAATTTATTAGGGTTTATTTTGTATCCTGTATCTTTGATTATTGCTAATTGTTAATTGCTAAAATTGTCAACTATTTCAAGTAGTTTTTAGTAGATTCTTGAGTATTCTCTAAGCATACCATCATATCATCTGCAAAGAGTGATATTTTGTTTCCTCATTGCATATTCTAATTCCTTCATTCTTCTCTTATTGCTATAGCTAATATTTCTAGTACAATATTGATTGAATAGTGATAATGGTCATCCTTGCTTCACCCCTTATTGTACTGGGAAGGCTTTCAGCTTATCTCCCTTATAGATAATGACTAATGATGGATTTGGATAGATATTGCTTATTATTTTGAGGAAAGCTTCATTTATATCTATACTCATTAGTATTTTCAATTGGAATAGGTGTTGTATTTAGTCAAATGCCTTTTTGACATTTATTGATCTAAATCTACATCATATGGTTTCTGTGTGTTTTGTTGTTGATATGGGCAAATATGCTGATAGTTTTCCTAATTTTGAATGAGCTTTTCATTCCTATTATAAGCCCTACCTGGTCATAGTATATGATATTTGTGATATATTGCTGTAATCTTCCTGCTAATATTTTCTTGAAATCTTTTGTATTAATAATCATTAGGGAAATTGGTCAATAGTTTTATATCTGTTTTTGTTCTTCCTAGTTTAGGTGTCAGCACCATGTCTGTGTCATAGAAATAAATTTGGTGGAACGCTGAGAAAAATTATTCTTTAAATGTTTGGTAGAATTTGATTGTGAATCCATCTGGCAATGTGGAGATAGAGATATATGGATAGATCTATAGAAATATCTATAGGTATAGATATCTACATCTATCTATGTCTATCTATATTTATCTGTGCATATTTTAGAGAATTTATTGATGGCTAATTTAATTTCATTTTTAAAAGACTGGAAAGTTTTCTCTTTCCTCTTCTGTAATTTGTATAATTTGTATACTTTTTGCAATATTCATCAATTGTACTTAGATTGTTAGATTTATTGGTTTTTGATTGGATAAAATAACTCCTAATAATAGCTGGAAAGAAATAGTACATTTTCCTTTTATTTTCTGGCTGTTCTTTCCTTGGTAGCTGAGATAGGAATACTATGAGAATTATATTGCCTGCACATTAGACAAAAAAGAAAATACCTAAAAGATGAAAGATAAACGATACTTAGAATTTTGCTCTGATTTTGTGTGTAACTTTTTTTTGTAATTGTGTTCATATAGTTCTCTGGCTAGCCAAAGACTAAGCACAATAAGAGAAATTTTGAACTCTGTTAAAATAAACAGAACAAATTAGCAATGGGAATTCTAGTTGAAGACTGCAACAAAGATTCATTTGAAACAACTGAGGAAAATTGATACAATATTTAAAACAATGACAACAATTGACATTTACATAGTGATATAAAACAAAGTTTTTTAAATATATGTTATATTATTCAACTTTCATTGTAATACTGTGGGATATTTTCATCAGAGAGCTTTTGTACCTCCTTTTCCATTTGGCCAATTTGACTTTTCAAGCTGTTGACTTTTTTCTCATGTCTTTCCTGCATCACCTTCATCTCTCTTTCAATTTTTTCCTCTACCTCTCTAACTTTATCTTCAAAGTCCTATTTGAGCACCTCTATGGCCCAAGACCAATTCGTATTTTTCTTGGAAGTTTTAGATATAGGGGCCCTGATGTTGACATCTTCCTCTGAGGGTGCCCCTTGGTCTTCCTTGTTACTGAAGAAACTTTCTATGGTCTTCACCTTTCTCTCAACCTTTTGAAAGTCTAAAAAATATTATAAAAATCAATAAAACCCATTAAAAGATGAATAAATTAGAAACTATTTGAAAAAGCAATTATTCATTTAGAAAAGGAGCCAAATTAGAAATGATGAGCAGGCAGATTTTAGAAAAACCTGGGAAGACTCAAGTGCATTGATGCTGAGTGAAGTAAGCAGAACCAGAACATTGTATACAGTAACAGCATCATTGTGTGATGATCAACTGAGATAGACTTTGCTTTTCTCAGCAATACAATGATCCAAGACTATTCCAAAGGACTCATCATAGGAAATGCTCTCTATATCCAAAAGAAAAGGAACTGTAGAATCTAAATGCAGATTGAACCATACCGTTTCTACTTTTTCAATTTTTTATTTTTTGAGGTTTTTCCATTTTGTTCTGATTCTTCTTTCACAACATGATTAATGGAGAAATATGTTTAATGTGATTGTACGTATATAACCTATATCAGATTGCTTTCTGTCTTGGAGTAGAGGGAAGGGAAGAAGGGAGAACAATTTAATACTATACTCTTACTCATATTAGATACATTGCTGAGTCTTTTTGATTCTATCTCCGTAAACTTTCTCACATCTGCCTTTCTTTCTACTCACCCAACTATCATCCTTTGTCAGGCCCTCATCATCTCTCCTTCAGACTTCAAATAGTGTCCTAATTAGTCTCATTCCCTCTTTACCTCTCCACCTCTCCATTTTTACACAGCTGCCAAGAGGCTGTTTCTAAATTATCTCATTTTATTCATTGAATTAAAGCAAATAGAAAGCAACAAAAACAAAAATTTCAGTGCTAACCACTGGCCTCCAGATTAAAATAACAAACTCCTATATTAAGACTTTAAAGTTCTTCACAATCTGGTTTAGCCTACACCTTCAGAATTACAGGATATGTAATTCAGTTCTGTACACCTTTATTAAGCACTTACCTGTTCCAGGCATTGTGCAAAGGGCTAGGGATACAAAAGGAGACAAAAAATAACCCCTGGCCTCAAGGAATTTACAATGTAATGGGGTGGGGCATACAGTATCCTCACCTTCAGGCATTCTAGGTTCCAAACTATCTAGCCTATTTGGCATTTTCATTACTCGTCATTTTATTTTCCATCTTCATGCCTTTGCACAGGATGTCCCTTTGCCTGCAGTGCAACTGCAGTTTCCATCCCAATCTTCCTCCATAGCTCAGTTTAAATGCTATCTTCTGTATAAGACCTTTCCTCAAGCTTCAAGCTGTTATGAATCAAATTACTTAGTATTTTTGCATAATATATATTCTTACAAGGTTTTTTGTGTATATATGTATGCTTATTTATATATGTGTATACACATGAAATGTTATATATCTATATGCATACGCATATGTGTATATATACACATGCATGTATACATATACATATAAATATTTACAGATTTATAAAGCATATATATGTAAATTACCTAAAATAAGACTTCATTTGCAGAGAAAGGAATAGAACTGAAACTTGGGGCTATTTTAAATGCAATGTTCTACTTGGCTCCATAAAATGAGAACCTTTTCAGGAGAATAAAGAAGATAAATTCAAAGTAAAACCAGAATTATGTAGAGTAAAAGAAAAAAATGATAGTGACCTTGTTATGGAGCACTGTTTGTGAAAATTAAATCTTAGAACTTTGTAACTTATCATTTCTGCTCAGAATGTGTGGACAACAAGATAGCTTTCATATTCTGGGAAATATAATTTCATTATATCATGGACAGAATTATGAGATCATTTTCAGTTATTGATCAACAGTGTTATGTCATTTTTATTTTTGGTTGGAAGCTTCCTTTTCCCACTGATGTTGGCTGAAATTTCTCTATTACATAATGTTTCAGCTTTCCAGATTTTTTTTTTGTTCTCTTAAGTTTTATATTCTTTTCTGAAATTTAAGTGGGAAGGAAAAATGCGATTATGATTATTTACTTAACCAAATTGAAGGAGTTCAAAATGTAACCAGTCAAAAGCCACTTCCAAGGGCTAAAGTGATCAACATAATCAGAATTGAGGCCAAATCAATATTTAAGTAATGATAATTCTGATAATTATAAAATTAACACCATGAATCTTTTTTGTCCATTTCTATTGTTTTTATTATAGATATGACAAGAAATGTTTTAATAGATCTGAAGAAGAGATTGTCAAACACAGAAGCTTCTGTTAAAAATGTTGAATGAATGTTAATTAATCTGATTCATATGCTTTTTTGTTATTGTTTCTGTGGGGCAATGAGGGTTAAGTGACTTGTCCAAGGTCACACAGCTAATGTCAAATGTTTGAGACTGGATTTGAACTCAGGACTTCCTTGAATCCAGGGCCCATGCTTTATCCACTGAGCCACCTGGCTGCCCCATGTTAATATACTTATCAATCTTTTCTTTTTCCACTCATTGTCTTAAGAGTCTATTAATCCTAGTATTGATTTCTGGAGAAGATACACAAACTGTTAATGAAACAAGAAAAGGCCATTCGGCAGTTCCCTTGTTAAGCACAGTCTTTCTCCCCTCACTCTCTCATATGTGTACCTTATCACCACCACTGCTACCCCTCATCTTGAGGATGTACACATAGACGTTTTTCTAAATAATCCAATATTTCATCAGGGACTTTGCTAGGTGTAGTGTAGATCTTTTACTTTCTATGACTTCTAAAATTAGTTCACATGCACTTTCACTGAACCCAGTTTTCTTTATCAATAAGTGAGTACTAATATTCTTTCCTTCATGACTACATAGGTTAAACATAAATAATAAATCTGTAGGAGCTTCTCTAGCCTCAAATGAATAGTGATAGGGAAAAATTTATCCCTTTCATATTCCTGAAAACTATTAACTGCATGTTTAGTTATTAAATTACAATGAATGCCTCGAAAAGTAGTAATGTTTGCTATTTATTTTTAAGAAGAACTTATTAATCAATATATTTTTTAAAGATTGCTACTGAATACTAGGCTTTGTGATCAGTATTGGGGAAATAAAGCCAGAACCTAAAAACTCACTGCTCTCAGAAATCGACATTTGATCTTGTTTTGTTTTGTTTTGTTTTTTCTTGTTTGCTTTTAGAATGGAAACAATAGGTCAGTTTTTCATCTGTAAGTGTCCATGTCCTAAATTCCTCACAGCTCAGTAACAAATAAAACAGCAGAATATTTTTGAAACTGTATGCTATGCTATCAAAGAATGATATATCTCAGGCAATTGAAAATGGAAAGGGACCCTAAAGTCCAGGAAGATTGGCAAGCTGGTACGTAATATGGCTGGTATAACTAGGTCTTTTTCCTCTTTCATCACCTCTTCAAGAAGAGCTTCATCATGAAAATTACATCCTTAGCTACTTTATTTGGAAACAAACAGCAGAACTGATTTTAAGGCTGAGAGCTAGAATTTTCCTCAGGGGTCCATACATTCTGAGCAGAAATGACAAATTACAAAGTTCTGAGATTTAATTTTCACAGAGTTCTCTAACAAGATTACTATCATTTCCCCGCATTTACTCTACATAATTCTGGTTTTTATTTTGAATTTTTCTGCTTTTTCCTAAACAGCCGCCCACTTTCTAGAGCCCTGAGGAAAATTCCAGCTCTAAATCTTATGATGCAGCATGATTTAATCAAAGTAATAATGTAACACTCTTGGTGCAGTGGAAACAGGGCTGGATTTGAAGCCATATGGTCACAGATTTAGAAATGAAAGGCCCATTAGAGGTCACCAAGTCTACTTTCCTCATTTAACACCTGACTGAGTTGCCCCAGGGCAAATGGACATTAAGTAACAGTATCAAAATTTGAATTCAAATCTTTCATATTTTAGCATTTAAAGTTTAGCATCTTATCTCATGTACCAAGGTAGACATATGTTCAAAACCCAGCTTTGTTACTTATTACCTATGTCACCTTGGGCTTGTTATTTAACCTCTCTGAGCTTCAGTTTAATCATCTGTAAAAGGAGAATATTTGACTGAATCATCTCCAAAGTCTTTTTTTTTTTGTTCTAAGATTCCACAATTAAATTGAATTCTGTTAAAAATTCCAGACCATTAATTCATGATGTACTGTGAAAGTCCTAGGGCAAAAAAAATATATGTGAGAGGAGATCTTAATAAAAAGCTGAAGGGACAGAACCACCAAATTTATCATTGTCAACACTCAGATAAACATCCTTGGAACTTCATGACAAAAATATAAAATGGTTCCGTAGATAATAGACTATACTGGGATTCTGAGAGATATAAATTCTTATAACAGAGTCAAGGAGTCAGTCACATCAAGTCAATCTTGTGCACTCCAGAACTTCCATTTGGAATTTGGGAAATACTGGACAGCATCTGGAAAGACACAATTAATGGTGATATACATAGTTGAAGAGAATATTCTCAGGGCCTTGTTTTCCTAACCGAGGACATACTGACAGGCATGTGTTTATCTCTCTCTCTCTATCTATCTATTCATTCATTCATTTGTTCATTTATTTATCTTTCTATCTGTTTGTTTATTTATTCATTCATTCATTTATCCATTCATTCATTTATCAATCAATCTATCTACTTGTTTGTTTTTTGTTTATTTATTTATTCATTCATCCATCCATTCATTCATTTATTTATTTATTTATTTATTTATTTATTTACTTATTTATTTGTTTGTTTGATGTTTATTTGTTTATTTATTTATTTATTTATTTTTTGCGGGGCAATGAGGGTTGCCCAGGGTCACAGAGCTAGTAAGTACCTAGTGTCTGAGGCCACATTTGAACTCAGGTCATCCTGAATCCAGGGCCAGTATTTTATCCACTGTGCCACCTAGCTGCCCCCAAGGCATGGGTTTAAAAGACAAGGAAATGATAGATAATAATGATTAACATTTATAAAGTGATCACATTTGCAGTGTGTTTTACATGTGTTATCTCTTTTAGTCTTCACAACAAACCTATGAGGAATGTGCTTTTGTTACATCATCAAAGTTTACACATAAGGAAACTCAGAATGAAAAAGCTTTGGTGATTTGCTTAGAGTCAGACACCCAAAAAGTGTCTGAGGTGCACTGTGCTATCTAGCTAACTAAAGGCTATTACTTTCTACCCTATGAGCTTGGAAAAATCACTTAATCTCCACAGAAATAAATTCTCTCACATAAAAAATCAAGAAATCAAGGGAGTGTTTGGAAAACATCTGGGGATGATTGGATATGGACCACACCTGGCCTGCCCTGAGTGATGTATGCTGCTTTTGTCAGCAGGGGAACCACTCTCCACAGGCAGTTTGAAGGGCCTCCCTTTTAGGGGAGGGAGAGTAAACACCCACTGAGGGGAGCTCTGTCTTTTTCCAGTTGGTGAGCTTCGGGGAGAGAGGTTTTTCCTGTCAGTTTCTCCTGTGGGCCTTGATGGTTGGCTCATAGCTGTTTCCCATTGAAACTACGGACCCTGGGTGGTAAGTTAATAAAATGAGCCTAGCTCTTTGAATTAGCTGACCTGGAAGTAAGTTTGGGAATTATATAGGTTTTTGTTAGAGCAAGGGATATTATCCATTTTCCTTTTTCCCTATTCCCTTGTCCTTGACTTTATTAATTTCACCTTTGCTGTGTATTTTATTCCCATTAAATAAAACTGGATTTGTTTGTGGAAAAGAGGCTGTTAAGCTCCTTTCTTATTGGTCTTGGAGAAATAACTAAAAAAAGGCAGTCCAGAGGGGAGGAAACTTTGGACCTATAGGTGCCTCATTATTTTCTGAACCCCAATATTATGGTGAGCCACCCAATTAACTCTCCCCATATTAAATTTGGTCCCTACAGTACAGGGCTTCGGCATATTGGCATTTGCAAATCTATATTGAATGCATCACTTATTTCAACATTTTCATTTATGAGGAAGCTCCTTTCTATAAGTACTTGGATCAATACTCCTTTGTGCACAACTACATAAGAGTCACCAAAATGGCTTATAGTAGGTCATTAAATGTAAGGCCTGCTAATTGAGGCAATTGGGGGGAAAAAAAAAATCTTATGTGATAAGAGGTGGTGGGAATGACAGTTGTTAACAAAGGTGACTTGTAACAAAAAATACTTCTCTACTCAAAACAAAGGCCTATCTTTAGTTTCTAAGCCAAGTATTAAGACAATTATTATTTTGATTTTATGAAGGTTCTAGCCTTGTATGGGTATGTCCACAAAAATTACCACCATAAAAAGTACAATAATAAAAATTATAGGGCAAGTGTCCCACATATAAATCACAAACAAAAGTCAAATAAAAGAAATATTTAGAAAAAGAGTTATGTGGCCATGTAGGCAGGTCAAGATTAATAGATATATGTGAGTGTACATTACTATTACAATCAACTTTGTTAACAAATAAGCAAATAGTCTGTCAGCTATACTTTACCAACCCCTGCTTGTACACCACATACTGGACAATGTTGTTATCATTGTTTATCCTTTGTTTTTGGAAGAGACCAGTGACATCACAGATGATGCCTTGAGCTGTTCATGAATTAGATTTAAGAGAGCCAGAGTTGCATGGAGTCATCAGCCTTATTCTCTTCCTGAGTCATTGAAGTTCAATGATTTGACAAAAGTCAAGATCACTGGTGATGGCCCAAGATGCAGTGGATGACATTGGCTTCTTTGATATCTGACCAAACTCTAAGCACTCCACAAGACTTCCTTTAGCTTCTGTTAGCCACCTTTATGACTCTTGGAACAAGTTGTACTCATCCTCCCATTCTGCTGGGGGAAGTATTTGCATCCCTGGGATAGGCACCTCTGTAACTAAACAATGGGTTTAAGGCCTATTGGGTACCCTTAACCTGGTTTAGCTTGTCTGCTAAGGTAGTAACTTCTTGGAGCCACATGTGAGAAGCTGGACAATAGGGCATAGTAATGTTACTGATTTTTCTTCTATAGGACTAGCTGCTTCTTCTCATTGTCAATGGATAATCATTGATGTATAAGCCCCTAAATTTGACCAGATCCTCTTCTCAGTTTATATCATCCTTCCTAGTGATCTCAGAAGTTTCCATATCTTTACTCATTAATCCTACACAGATAGTTACCAGATAATATCCTTGTTTCTCTTCTGAACTCACCAAAATCTAGCTCTCTCTCTCTATACATATATATATATATATATATATGTGTGTATATATACACATATATGTGTGTATATATATGTATATGCTGTGAGTCTGTGTATAAATACATATTTATACACACACTCAAAACATATACATATGTATACACACAACATACACATGATTTCATTTTGATAGTGCTTTAAAATATGTAAAATGCTTTCTTCACAACACCCCTATGAGTTAAATTTGTATTGCAAGTATTATAAGCTTAATGGATGCCTTTTCTTTTCTTTTTTTTTTTTTTTTAGAGAGGCAATTGGGGTTAAGTGACTTGCCCAGGGTCACACAGCTAGTAAGTGTTAAGTGTCTGAGGCCGGATTTGAACTCAGGTATTCCTGACTCCAGAGTTCAATGCTCTATCCACTGTACCACCTAGCTGCCCCAATGGATGCCTTTTCATGGAAAAAGCTGGAAGAGATCAAGTAATCAGCCCAAATTTAGATATGTGGGAAATCAGCTAATCTCTTTGACCTTCAGTGAAATCTCATGCATAAAACTTTGGGACTTTTAACTTGAAAGTCACTGGTTGTTCCAGTTCAACACACTGTCTGCCTCAATAAGAGCTCTCCGGGAAGGCCTCCTCTTTCTTTCCTGCTTTATCACTTCTTATCACAACAAAATATTCTGTTAACTATGATAGGATCTACTTTATTTGATCTACTGTGGAAAGTGAAAATCCAATCTCAAGTAATACAATTTATCCACTGTGGAAGTGTAATGACCCAAGGAGCCTCCCTACCCAGATAAAAGAAGAAGCCCCAGGGAATCTCAAAAAGCTCAGTCACCCTGTCAGAATAAGAACAGTAATAGAAGCCCAAAGCCCCTTTTCAGCTATGGGGAGATAGAATACCAAGCAGTTTCTAATTCCATAAGAGTCTTAATTCCTCCCCAGCCCCATCACAAACGAATCAGTATCAGTCTCCAAGACCACATTCTTGTTCTGTTTTCTCTGTCCCTGGGTTCATTAGACAGAAATCTGGGTGTCCATCTTTGTTTAAAAGCTCAACAGACTGTCTTGAGTTCATATCTCCATATCAAAATTTTTTTTTGCATCTCCCCTCATTTTTTTTAATCCTAAACCTTTCTACATTTGCATTAACAAAATAATGTTTACCTTTGGGAACCAAAATTGTTTTGCTGGACTCAGATGTATTTGAGTCAGGTACTGTCTGGAGAATCATATATAGAAATGTTTCCATTCTCTTAAACAAAATTGAAGGTCCCAAACAGAAATATGTTGTGTCCCACAGTTTGTGGGATCTTTCTCAATACTATTCTTCAACTTTAAATAAGATTTATTTCAGGGTAATCAAAGTATATTCCTTGATAGGACCATTGGTCTCTGTTTAGAGATTTCAATTTTAAAAATGGAAAAGTCAGTTGTCTGCCTCTTCCTATGACATCTCTATCATTTATATGATTTTGGAGATTAAAAATCATTTCATTAATATCTTTAGTTTTAATATCCTCATCATTTCCCAATAGATACCCACTCCCTACTTATATCAGCAAACCATCCTATAATATGCATGATTTAAAAAGAAAGGCAAATAAGATAGTTCAGCAAGTTCTATAACACAACAAAAGGGTCTGACAGTATACAATATTCCACAACTCTATGTTTCCAACCTCTGCAAAGAGAGGAGGGAGGTACAATTTCTAAAATATTCTATGGCAGAAATCTTGATCATCATAATTACATAGAGTTCAGTTTCTTTTGTTGTTATTTCATTTGCATTGTTGTAATTCTATATATGGTTTTCTTAGTTCTGCTCACTTTACACCAGTTAATATAAATCCTCCCATGCTTCTTGGAATTTTTCAAATTTGTTGTCTCTTTATATAGTAATAATCCATTAAATTTGTTTACTATAATTTGTTTAGTCATTCTGATTTGGGGGGATTAACAAATAACATGTCAAGTCATCAATCATTTATTAAGGATCTCCTATCTGCTAGGAACCATGCTAAGTGTTAGGGATAGAGGGTAAGGTAAAAATCGTCTCAGATGTCAAGGAGTCCAAGGTATAGAGGTGACTGGCATGTGTAGAGTTCACAATGAAGGTTAATGATACCTTTTGGCACAACTAAATCCAAAATTCTTAATTGCATAAATAAGGTCCTAAGCTACTGTGCAGTACTAAAGTCTTGCTGTAATACATTTTTTTGTGATTTTGGTGTTTTGTTAACCCTGGAAATTATAAATCATGGAGTTACAAATTGTGGAAGTTGAGTACCAATCCTGATAGCTTCCATCAAGAGGTAAAGGCTTCATATTAAGGCCTAGTGAGGGACTGACTATTGTTCAAGTATCAGGTTAGGTCAACTGAGAGAGTTGGGAAAAAAATATTTTATAGAAATCTCTCTGTGAGAATGAGATTGGGTTGGAATATTGCTGTGGTGTAGAAAATGCTGATCTTGTTGATTTAAAAATACATGGAGGGGCAGCTAGGTTGCACAGTGGATAGAGCACTGGTCCTGGAGTCAGGATTACCTGAGTTCAAATCCAGCCTCAGACACTTAACACTTACTAGCTGTGTGACCCTGGGCAAGTCACTTAACCCCAATTGCCTCACTAGAAAAAAAAATACATGGAAAGACTTGGACTTATGAAGGAAGATGCTATTGACCTTCAGAGAAATATATGACAAGTAGAGTAAGCATAGTACGGTCTTACATATATATGTGTATATGTATATACATATGTCTATGTATGCACATGTATATCTGTGTGTATGTATGTATACATATATGTATATAAAGATACACACATACATACATGCTTATACTTATACACACAAATTGCTCAAATGTAGCCTTCTTTAGGGTAAGGGAGAGAGGAAGAGGAAAAACTAAAATAAAGAATACACTTCAGAGAACAAAAGAAAACCTACAAGGAAGTAAAGAAAAGCTGGGCAGCCTTGAAAACAATGTGTAGTATTTATTAAACAGATTTTCTTGAAATGGAAATTTATTGTTTTATATTGAATCCTCTCTTATTTTCTGTTGTGTAAAAGGAATTTTTTTTTCTTGTTTTGGATTTCAGTTTTAAAAAATATTAAATAAAGGCTCTATCTTTGGGAAGCAATGGGAAATAACTATGATATAAAGATAAAATTTATTAATAAGAAATTTTAAAAGGCACTCTTACTTAAGTAAATAACTTAGGTATGTAATTGGAAGACTATTTTCTCTCACATAATATTAAGTGATTTTAGTTTTTTTTATGAGTAAATTCCTAAAAATTTTAGATAGACAAGAGGTCACTACTAAGATTTCTCAAAATCTTGTCACATTTTCAACAGTATTTACCCTGGGAGAAGTGACCTGAGATAGAGATCACTATAGCCAGGAAGACATGAATTCAAACCTTGATACTGACATATACTGGATCTATTATCATAGGCCAGTAACTTAACCTTCTAGTAGCTGTATAGATCTTTGAACTGTGAATGCAAGATGGAAGTCAAGTTCAGTTATGGATTTTAAACATTTAATAAGGATATTCACTGAATTTTATCACAAGTTCCATTGCCCAAAATTCGTGACGTTATGATGAAGTCTTTGAGATTTTAATGATCACCTACTTATATTGCTGAAGAGTGCTATAAATGTGAATTATGAATCCTTCACAGAAAAGATTTCATTCTTCATTGCAAGGCATTTTAAAAAAAGGGAAGGAAGCAATTCACATTTCTAAGACTTTTTCCAAATCACTAAAGTCATTGTATTTACATAAATTTCATAACTTTCTTATGCCATTCCCTAAGAAGGTCAGAGTTTACAAAGGAAAATGTAAAATTTAGATTCAGCCATTGCACCAAATCACTTGAAAGAAATAAACATGCACTCCCCCCCCCCCCCGCCATTTCTTTTTTCATCTAATGGGGAAAGGAAAATGAGTATCTAATCAAAGTGTCTTCAAACTCGTTTCACAAATCCAGGGGACTACTCCAGTTTTGCTAGAATTGAAGTCTAATAGTCATTTGAGATATTGCAGAAGCCATAAATGCACTGTAATTAATGCTCTTAATAAATGTCCACATCTACTGACGACAGTTTATCATCCCCATGCTGTCCTTGCTCTGGTAGAAGACCTTTGTATAATTTATCCAATTTATCCTTTGCCAGGCTTATCAACAGCTGGTCATCAGCAATAATTGCCAATGCTCAAATAAACATCATTGATCTAGTGGCATTTCAAGTTAAGTGCCTTCTGTTCAGAATCTATGCTGCCTGTTGAATTTTCCAGTCTTTCATTAAAACCTTTCTTCCTAGGATTCCAGATTTTATGCTAGATTGTGATGATGTCCTGATCATTGGCTCTCTAGAGTAGGCACTTAATATATGTTGACAGATTGAGTGATTGCTCTGTAAACTTGGGGAAAGGATTCAGAAAGTATTAAATGTCCTGAGGTGTTTTCCTATGTCTAGTTTCTGAGCAAAAAAGGAAAAGGTCAGGGGGGAGGATGGGAAATTGCAATTTCTCCTGTGACCTTCTTTCTTTTTCTCATTCATAAAGATCATTCAAACTAAACACATATTTAACAGATGAAGCTGCTGATGTAATTGGTATTCATCTAACTCATAATAACAATTGGATAATCCAGAATATGTGGACTTTTAAAACAAAGGACTTTTTAAGTCTTCTGGGCTATTTAGTTTCTGCCACCTCATGTTTCTTCTACTAAAGGGGGAAGGGGAAGGGAAGGGAATAGGCATATATACAGTGTAGTGTGCCAGGCATTGTGAGAAGTAGTTTAAAATAACTCATTTCTTCCTACCTGAGAGGTAGGTAGTGCTATTATCCTTATTTTAGGATTGAGAAAACTGGGGCAAACATAGGTCCAGCCTGGACCACACCAGGACACAGATCTTGCAAAGGAGCTTGGTACCTGACTCCTTCAGTGTCCGGGTCCCCAAGATATAGCCTCTGAAGGGTAGAGGGAAAGTCTCCGGGAACAGCTGGAGTCCTTCTGGGGTCTCAAAGATATGGAGGAAAGACATAGATCACAGATTTTGAATCGGACATTAATTTGGACACTGTCTACTCCAGGCAGTTCATTTTATGGAAGTGAAAAATAAACCCCACAATGGTGCATTGACTGGACTCAGGTTACACAGGATATTAAGGGTGGTAGTATAATGGAGAGATCTTGGAATGAAGAACACCTGGGGTCAAATTTCCTTTAAGTGACATACTAACAGAATGTGGGATCCCAGGGAATTCACCAGATTATTAAGGGCCTCAGTTCTAAAACAATGATCTTAAGAACAGAACTGTGTTCCGGGGTACTTGTTGTTTTGAAGCCAACTTAACCCATCTTCTTGAATTGCCATATGGACTAGGGGTATGTAGGAAGCCGTGAATGTATCAAGTCTGACCTAATTTGTTGTTTGCAGCTCTAGCTGGATTCCCTGGGTGTCCTTGGGAATGGAACCAGCTACAAGGACAGATGCCAGTCAGTCTACACCACACTGAGAAACTGTTTGTGTAGCTGAGAACCTTGCAGATAATCAGACCATCCTAGCTTCATAGTCTAGCAGTTCCAAAGGGAAAAGAATGCTGCTTTTGCTATCTTACTTACCCAGGGTCCCCCTTCCTTTTTTTCCTTTTTTATCCCTTCCCTTTTAGGAGGGGATAAATCCTTGCCCCACTCCTACTGTTCCCTGACATCTCTCATGTCACTGCCCTTTGGGAGAAGTTTGCCCTTTATTCCCCCCTTTACTACAACTTAATACCTCCCGAACATTGTTGTACCTCATAAATATGCAAACTTCTGTCTGAATTGTGAACTCCTTGCACCTGTATAGGAGTTCCAGACGCATTTTCATTTCTCTTAGAACAAATCCAGTTGAGATGGATGCCCCAAGACTTTGTGATATGTGCATGTGTGCATGTGCATATGTATGCATATGTACTTGCATATCCATATTAATATTTGTACACACAGCTATAGGCATACATATCTGTACATATATGTGTGTATACATAGATATATATGTGCATTTATACATTATGTGTGTGTATTTATGTTGTTATCATACTTGTCCCTTCCCTTTGTTGCTAGCTCCAGTTTTGTCTGCTAAAGGGTTTGTTTGAACACAGTTGTTCCATAATGAGTGCAGGGACTATCTCTTACTTTTCTTTGTATCCCCAGCTCTTGGCACAATCTTTGGCACATAGTAGGCACTTAAAAATTAAATGTTTATTGATTGACAAATAAGCCTGTCTTCTCCTGCACACTTCCTCCTATTGTTTGATCCTCCTCTTCTTCTCTTTTAAATTTTCAGTAAATTGAGAACAAAACCACAACAAGACCCCACTCCCATCCCCTCCCTAACTCTAGTTCCAATTATTTAGTCACTGGTTTCTATATGGCTCCAGTAAGGACTCAACTGCCTTCATCAATCCAGACACCGTCCTCATTCCTGCTCAGCCATTTTGCTCCAGGAGATCTCTGTTTTAAATCACCTGAACAGCTTTTTACCTACATCCAACTATGATGGGTCCAGTCTAGCACTGACCACCAGCAGAGGCATTCTGAGTATCCTTCTCAGTGACTTGATGTGCCCTGTTGAAACCACACATCCATCACCCGAAACACTGTCACAGGCACAGTTTCTGCCATCTCCTAGGGCATTGCCCACAGCATACCCCCAGTATCTCCTAGGCACAGCCATGCCCTGGGCATGGCACCTGTCCCACATATTATTCCAGGTAAGTAAGCTGGGACCAGGCCAGAGGATGGGCACGGGCACTCTTAACCTCCATCTTAGTACATTGCATAGCTCCCTCTGTGAAGCACTGAGAAAGACACAGGTATTGCTTTCTCTGAACCTCAGAGCAGGTCTGAGCCCTGTATACTTGCCTGTGGCAGGGTCTGGGACAGTTTCAGGCACAGTTTCTATGTTGGAATAGGAACATCAAAGCACAGAGCTGGACACAAGAAGCCCGGGTCAATCTGAGTTTGTCACTGTGCTACATCCTGGAAACTCCTACTCAGGTATCTGAGGTGGTACCTGGGAAAGTAGAAGGGGAGATACTGAATGCCATAGGCTCGAGGATGCTGCAAGTAGGTCTTGCAGGGAGAGAGGTAGGGAGTAGGGAGAATTGTCTGCTGTGCTGGGATTGGGCTCTGCTAGGCCCTGACATCAACACTGGTATGCCATTTAATCTTTCTAAAGCCTCAGATTTTTCATCTCTAAAATAGAGATAATAAGGGCTTTAGTACCTAACTCTTAAAGTTATTATGACACTGATTAAAATACTATTCAAACTTCATCTATTGAAACATCAGTTTGGGGGAAACTAGGTGGCACAATGGATAAAGCACGGCCCTGGATTTAGGAGTACCTGAGTTCAAATCTGACCTCAGACACTTGACACTCATTAGCTGTGTGACCCTGGGCAAGTCACTTAACCCTCATTGCCCTACAAACATCGCGCCCCCCCCCCCCCCCGGAAAAAAAAAAAAAGAAGAAAAAAAAAAAAGAAACATAAGTTTTTATTTGGATCAGTTGTCGAATTGGACACACAACCTATACACTCCCCTGGCACTCAGTAACTATCTGACTTGGTAACAAAGCAGGGTTTTTGGTTTCTGTAAGGCCAAAGATGGCTTGCCACGCTTGTGGGAGCACAGGGGTACGAGAAAGCTATGCCACCTATCTAAGTATAGAGAAAAGGGTTTTGGAGTAAACAGCAAAGAGTCTGGGGCAGTATGGGGTGGAAGAAAGGGAGGTACCTGTGGCCAGAGTTGTCAGAGAGAGGCACTGAGGTGAATGTCAGGAGCACTGGTGCTCCCAACCCTCACCTCTCTGTGCTGTGTTGGACCCAGCCTACTCACCTGGGGTGGTGCCTGTGGCAGTTCTTGAAGCAGTATCCTGAGAAGATTGCTGGGGTAATGCATGGAGGTTATGCCTTGGGTGATGCTTGGAGCCACTCGTTTTACAGAGGAGGCAATTGAGGGCCAGATGAAGAAATAAATTGGCTAAAATCACATAGAATTCTTTAAGAGAGTGGTGTTTCTGAAGCAGATCAATAGAGAATGATCAAAAAAAAAAATAAAAACAACAAAAACAAACACCTGCTATGTTTCTCAACTTTAAATATGTTGCATCTTATAAAACTATTAAGGAAAAAAAAAACCCAGATGAATAAAAACGTATTCCAGATGCTGCTCTGATGTATGATGATTAAAAATAAGATAGACAAAGTTTCTGCATAATTTAATCATTCTATTAACAAGGCCAGCAGGTTATTAATAAAAGCATGGTCATTGACAATCTCTCTTGGACCAAAGACAACCACTGTGGTGGGGCACAGAAATGATATAACCTTGAAACAGCAGGTGGTCAATGGAGCCAAGAATTGAACCCTGCATAGAGAGATTACCTCCAGCCTTGGGCTATCAATTCCAAGAATGTCCTCTTCAGTGGACTTAAGGACCTTGAGTGACACCACCCTTCAGAACCCTTCAGCTATCTAGATAAACATCTGTCTCCACCCAAGATTCCTTGAAACCTTGGGATAGCTTTGACCAAGATGAAGAGATTTAATGCAATCTTATTTCAAGGAGAAACTGGACCTCTAAAAGTCAGGGCTTTGGAAGTATGGGGGAAGCTCTGAATTCCCCAAGGTATGAGTTATTAATAAGCATTTTTCACAGATGTTACCTTCTCTTTGATCATTTCTGCAATGGTAATTAGTCAATCAATATGATAGATGCATTCTTTTGAACTGCAAAGATTTTGTTCCAAAGTAACTTGAGAATAGAAGAATTATTAGAATCATTAGGACCATCTTTCCCAAACCTATTTGTTATTTATTTGTTTTTCCTCTACCTATGAGGAAGTCACCAGAGCTACAAAAGGATAACAGAAGTGATTATTCAATATTGCTATTAATTGTTTAAACAACTGCATAAACTTGCAAAAAACTTACAAAATGTCACCTTTGCTTTGTTAATTAAAATATTTTGCCACAGAGATTGGGAATGTTATGCATATGTCGGGAGATATTATAGCAAAAAAATTTGTGATTTTAAAAAATCCCTGTCTCAATTTTTTTTATAAAAGTATTTTGTTATTTTCCAGTTACATGTAGAGACCGTTTTCAACATTTGTTTTTGTAAGATTTCTAGTTTCAAATTTTTCTCCCCCCCTCCCCAAGACAGCAAGCAATCTGATATAGGTTATACATATACAATAACATTAAATTTATTTCTGCATTAGTCATATTATAAGAGAAGAATCAGAGCAAAAATATGCAATGCTTCACTAATTTGTGGATTACCCTTGCACAAGGGTCTTGCTAATCTTCTCTGTGTTGTTCCAATTTTAGTATATGTGCTGCCAAAGTGAGCACCTGTTTCAATCTTAGAGCGCTTTTTTCATTTTGATTTTCTGTGCCATTTTACTACACATTTTGGGGGGATTTACTTTGTCCAGAATGATATTATGTGGTTTAAAAAATGTTGAATATTAAAGAACTTGTTCTTGACCTGATACAAAGACTTTCAGTAATTATTTGCTATCAACATTTACTACTCTTCTGACTTGCTGTTTAATCTTATGGGACATCAGTTAAAGGTTGCTTGTTTCCTGAAAGTTTATGGTTCATGAAGCCAAGCCAGGTTTTTGTATGTGAAGACTATATTTTATAGAAATATTTATTGAGTTTGACCTTAAATTCTTCAGGGAGGAGGTTCCATAAATTGAATTGTCCTTGAACAGACAGAGAATAGAATCATATTAGTCCTGTTGGACAAGCTCATATTTGAAATGGCTAAACTTAAAAAATTCAAATTGTATGCCAGATAATACTTTCTCCTACCCCCTTATCATCTCTTATAAATATCCTCTTTTATGTATTTATTAAATTCTTTTAATATATGAACAGTTGATATAGTTCACCCCCAAAATGTACATTCTTACAATAGAAAATATGCTTATATATCTTATGTTCCTATGTAGAATCAATTGGGCTTTAATAGCATTGTCATCATATGTAGTCTTCCCTTCTTATCCTTTCCAATCTATCTGCCATATATGTTTTTAGCAATTTTCCTAAAGTAAATTTGATCAACAACCTTCAATAACTTTTTATTGCCTTTAGGATAAATTATAAACTCCTTAGCTTAATATTTCAGGTTCTCCAGAATCAGGCCGTGTCTTAACTCTTCTAACTACTATAATTTATGTTCTTTCCATATTCATATGTGGTATGTGCCAGGCAAACTGGCCTGTACCTGCTTTTTAAAAAATTTTAAATTAATTAATTAATATTTTGCAGGGCAATGAGGCTTAAGTGACTTGCCCAGGGTCACATAGGTAGCAAGTTTCAAGTGTCTAAGGATAGATTTGAATTCAGGGCCAGTGCTTTATCCACTGCACCACCTAACTACCCCCTCCCCCACTTTTTTTTTTTAATATTGACTTTCTATTTCCAATCCCCATGCCTTTCAGAGATTTTCTCTTATGCTTGGAATATATTCCTCATCATTTCTGCCTTCAAGAATCCTCAGCTATGTTAAGATGTCATTCCCCTTGTTCAATGTAGCTGCTGACCTTGCATGATCCTAGAGCTACAAATTGCCTGAGGGCTATCAAAACCAGTGTTTAAAAAGCATGTTGAATGCAACCATCAGAAGAGGCTACCTGACTTCAATCCCAGCTGAGCCCTGATGATTGGAGAAGGTCGAAAAGAATGCTTCCATTGCTGCTCCTGGAGCCTGAGCCTGCTGTCCTGACAAGATGTCTCCCCACCCCCACCTCCAGCTTTCCTCTCTCTTCTCTATGGACTTCTCATGGTTAAATAAAACAACTTACATAACAGATTTTCCAGTCTGTGCCTCCCATGAGACTCCCTCCCCGTTGAAATGTATTTAACTTGGCCCCTTCTCTGCCCTTCTTATGCACTCCCTCTCTAAGACACTGTACTGACTTTGGATCATAATTCCCTTGCCTTGGTTAAAAGACCATAACTTTTTGTTGTTTTGGCAGTGTTCTTTATTTCAGATCGACACCCTACTCAATCATTCACTTCCAGTGGCTTCCTAGTGCCTCTGGGATCCAATACAATATCCTCTATTTAGCTTTTAACAGTATTTAACAATTTGGTTTTTATCTATCTTTCCAAATTCTTTGACCATTTCACCCCTTCCTGCCCTCCATGTGCCAGCCAAACTGATCTCCTTTCCATTATTCAAGAAGATACTCCAGTTTCCATCTCTATACCTTTGTCCCTCACACCTGAAATTATCTCTCCCATTATCTCTATCTCAGAAAATCACTTTCTTCCTTATAGATATAGTTTAAACTTCCTCAGACCAAATGGGCAAACGAAGCTGACTGAAGAAGGTGCTGCGGAGTGCTTAGAGCTTGGTCAGACATCATCTACTGAATCCTTAGCCATCACCAGTCAACTTGACTTTTGTCTTGCTACTGGTCTTTGATGATTCAGGAAGAAAGAATGAGGCTGATGACTTTGAAGTCCTGCCTTACTTAAATCCAATTCATAAGCAAGTCAATACATCACCCATGATCTCATTGTATCTCTTTGAAAATGTAGAACAAGGGGGCAGCTAGGTGGTGCAGTGGATAAAGCACTGGCCCTGGATTCAGGAGGACCCGAGTTCAAATCCAGCCTCAGACACTTGACACTAGCTGTTGTGACCCTGGGCAAGTCACTTAACCCTCATTGCCCTGCAAAAAAAAAAAAATCTACGACAAACAGCAACAATTTTAAACAACTCTCTGGTGGAAGCTTTTCCTGGTTCTCTCAAATGCCCATGTCCCATTCCCAAACTACATTGCATTTATCTATTTAATCACTGTACTTTTTTTGTATTCTCTCTCCTTACATACACATATATAGATACATATGTATACGCATATTTATATATTGTGAGATTTAGAGCACTACCAACCCGTTGAGAAAGATTGCAGGGAAGCTCCGCCATGAGGAGAAAGCATGTGACTTGGAAACCATGTGACTTTCTTGTTCAGAAGTTGCTGCCTGTTAGTTGTGTCAATCAAAGTTACCAGCCAATTAGCTTGGAGGGGTGTGTGTGTGTGTGTGTGTGTGTGTGTGTGTGTGTGTGTGTGTGTGTGTGTGTGTGTGTGTGTTCCTGCCTCCTGTTTCACCGGAGGCTTCGGGGAGAATCTGAGGAGGGAGTGTCTTTTTGGGTTTGTGACTCGACTTTGGTGGGTGAGATGCCAGGTTCTCTGAGATGAAGGGAGATGTCTTATGACACTGTCACCTTTATTACTCAGGCCCTCATCATCTCCTGCCTGGACTATTTTAATACCCTGCTGTTGGGTCTGCCTGCCTCAAGTATCTCCCTGCTCCAATAAATCTTTCATTCAACAATCAAAGTGATTTTCCTAAAGGGCATATCTGACCATGTAACTCATGGTATTGACCATGTCAGTAACCTCCAATGACTCCCTGTTGCTTCTGGCATCAGATACAAAATATTATGTTTGCAACTCAAAGTATTTTATGAACTACCCCTCTCCTAACTTCCCAGTTTTGTTACATCTTACCCCATACTTTTTTGACTAATAGACACTGGTCTCCTTGCTGTTCCAGGAATATGATACTCTATCTCTCAATTCTGGGCATTTTCTTTAGCTGTTCTCCATGACTATAATACTCTCCCTCCCTATATCCTTCTGCAAATAATGATCTTGGAAGGATGGGCTGAACACTTCCATATCATTCCCAACAAACATTGTATGTAGGCTTCTGTTCTGCTTCTTGTATTTCTCCTGGAGTTATCGAGCAGAAAACAACATATCAGTTGTTCCTTGGCACTTTCTGAAATCACACTGGCTTTCAGTTAAATGATCATCTTCCAGGTGAAGGAACAGCCAATTAAGAAAGCCTCTGGCAAGAATTTTGTCAGCTGTGACTAAAAGAGAGCTCCTCCCCTCCACCCCCCCTCCACCCTGCCCCTGGGAATGTCAAAAGATAATCTAGTTCCCTTTCCTTTATAGAGAGATGGACAATCAAGGCATCTTTGATTGCCTGGGGCACGGAGATAGCCTTTTCTAGCCATTTAAACCAGAAAATTTCAGTTAGCTTTTGTATGAGCAGTGTACTCCATGCTGTGTAAATACCAACTGGAATGGAATTAGCATCAGGTGCTTTGCCACAGGAGAAGAAGCTAATAACTTTCAGATAATAGGAAATTCAATTCAATTCAATCAACATTTTATTAAGCTGCTACTTTGTCCCAAGCACTGAGGAGAGTTTGTGTTTCCTAGAGGTGATAATGAGTCAATGATGTTTTTGGAGAAGAGGGGTAACATAGTCTGACCCATACTTTAGGATTATAAATCTTGAAGCTGAGAGATGAAGGAAATGGGAAAAGGGCAAACAATTAGGAAACATTTCAATTGTTGGAAGAGGAACTAAGAAAAGATGAAATGTGATAAAAAACTTTAAATAGTGTGGTAGCCACAGGGACATATGTGAGCATCCAAGGTGGAGCATGTCCAGTGGCCACAGTCTGGTAAACCCTCTTGGCAGACAGGGGTAACCAACAGATTTCAAATGTGTTGGTTATTTTGGGGAATAGTCACCCAAACATGTGAAAACTTTTCATGGTGGAATGGGTGAATGAGAACAATTTGTTTCACCATCCATGAAGGCATCTGAAGCAGGTGATGTGGAGCACTTAGAGATTAGTCAGACACCAAAAGACACCAAGGTCATACACTATGCCCTAGACCAATCACCAGTCATCTTAACTTTTGTCCTATCACTGCACTTTGGTAACTCAGGAAGCAAGAACAAAGCTGACAACTTTGTGCAACTCCTCCAAATCACACACAAGTCAAGATCCCTGATGTCATTGGTCCTATTTCAAAATGAAGGACAAACAGTATAGGAAGATATAAGAGTTATTGGAGAGAAGAGACTGATAAGTATTCACAATAGATTGGCTTCGAGGGCTGAAAGAAAATGAAGAATCATGACTGACTTATAGGTTGAGAACCTTCCAATGAAAGAGGGTGGTGCATTCAAAATATATAGGGAAATTAAGAGGCTGGATGAGGCTTCAGCACTCTATTTTGGACATGTTGAATTTGTGAGACCTTGTTTCTTAAATTCATTATAAATTCAAGTTGGTCCTAAAAATTGTTTTTAAAAAATGTAATATGTAAATGTCATAGGATATTGCTGTCCCAAAAGAAACTCTAAATATGGATAATTCAGAGAAACAAAGGAAGACACATAAACTGAGTCAGAATAAAGTAAGCAGAACCAAGAAAATGATATAAATAAGGATCCCAACAGTACAAATAGAAAGGAAAAAAATACTATAGAGACAAAACATGGCCCTGGAGCAGAATCAAGAAAATGTATCTCCGTCTTTATGATGGAGAAGCAAGGGTCTTAGGGTGTTAAATATATCATATGTTTTCAGATGTGGTATTTGTTAAGTCATCTGTAAGCATTTATTTCCTATGTGCCAGAAACCATAGCAAGTACTGAGGATACAAAAACAGGGACAAAAATAGTTCCTGCTTTCAAGGAGCTCACAGTATAATAAAGTGAGATTACATGCAAACAGTTGTATAAAATTAAGATAGATACAAGACAAATTGGCAATGATTTCAATGGGAAGATTAACATTAATAAAGAAGACATGTGAATGAAAAGAGAGATTTCAGGAATGGCTGATAGCCAGGGAAAATAGATGGAGTATGAAGGAGGAAGGTCGTGAGTGAGACATCAAGCAGATCAATATTGCTGTATCATCAAGTAAGTGAAGGAGAGTAAATTATTTAAAAAAAAAAAGAAACAGGATAGATCATGATGGAATTTACAAGTCACACAGAGAGTTTTGTTTCTGTGGGGTAATATGTAGCCATCTGAATTTGTTAGAGGAAGGAGTTAATATGACATAATCAGACATGCATTTTAGGAAGAACACTTTGATCACTGAATATAAAATGAACTAGAGTGGGGAGAGGATTGAGGTAGGAAGGACAACCAGAATATTATTTCAATAATACAGGCACAAGGTGATGAGGGTTTGGACAAGGGAAACATTGTCAAAGAAGAGAAAGGACACACATGAGAAATTTGGCTAAGGAGGAGAGCTAACGCTCAGGGAGTAGCTGAAGATAATATTTTGATTGTGAGCCAGGACGACTGGGACACTTGACAACAACAGGAAAATTAAGAAGAGGGAGGCTTTGGAGAGAAACATAAAGAATGCTGATTTGGATATGTTGAGTTTAAGATTTCTAGAGGATATCCAATTTGAGATGTCCAGTAAGAAGTAGTAGATCACGGGCAGCTAGATGGCACAGTGGATAGAGCACTGGTTCTGGATTCAGGAGGACCTGAGTTCAAATCCGGCCTCAGACACTTACCACTTAATAGCTGTGTGACCCTGGGCAAGTCACTTAACCCCAATTGCCTCACCAAAAAAAAAAAAAAAAGAAGTAGTAGATCCCAAATTAGAAATCAGGAGAGATGTTAGAGCTGCATTCAAAGATATGAAACATATGCAAAGAGATAATAGTTCAATATATATAATATATAATTTCAATAATTGAAAATATTGGAACTGATGAGATCACCAAGCAAAATAATATACAAGGAGAACAGAAAAAAGCCAAGAAAAAAGTGTCTATATGCTAGTTTTTTGTTTTTGTTTTTGCCAAAATGATGCCTTTGCTCTTGTTTCAGTTATTTTCATTTAAAATCTTTATGACAGGCTTTCTGGAGAATGGGAAAAAGGACATATTTGGAAAAGAATTTGATTTTTTGCTAATCAGTAAAGCATGTACTGCTCAATTCCCCAAAGGAAATCTAGCCTATTATTTCCTTCCATTATGATTTTTTTGACTCAATGTCCACTTATAGTGTTTGTTCAGGTTAGATGAGCTACATAGTTTGTCAATCTGAATGCTTGTCATAGTTTTGACAGTTGGCATTTTTCATCCACTTGATATGTGGGTAATTTGTCCAAACTTCTTTGTGTGTTTATGAACATCATTTAGAATCTTTTTTAGTGTTCTAGGCATTGAAGTATAAATGATGTATCATGCACACACAATTTAAAAAACCAGTCTCTGTTCGTTTGAACTCTGGGCAGAATTTTCCATGATAGTGACATAGAAATTTATTATGTCTCCCTGTTTTATAACTCATTTTTACCGTTTTATTCCTGTTCTTAATATAAAGTCATAGAAAAAACACAGCAATCTCTCATGATATATTTCAAGGATTTTATATAATTTTGGCATATTAAT
This sequence comes from Dromiciops gliroides, assembly GCF_019393635.1. NCBI lineage: Eukaryota > Metazoa > Chordata > Mammalia > Microbiotheria > Microbiotheriidae > Dromiciops > Dromiciops gliroides. Next base: position 612,392,923 of record NC_057862.1, read on the forward strand.
GGGCAATGTTTAGATGGAGAAGACTTCTTAGGATAGCTTTCTTGTCAAATGAATTAAATTATTTTTAGTCAACTAACAATAAAGACAATAGGATCTTCTATCCTTTTCACACTTTTGTCAATTGTGGAATGGTAAATATACGATTTACTACAGAATGAGGAAACCTGCCATTCCATTTAAATATCTTCAGCAAAAATACCCTAGATGAATATTCTCTTTTTATTTGTCCTTTGTGCTAGAAGAAGACCAATGACATTGCAATGTTGGGATCAGGGTACAGTGTGTTTGACTGCATCTGATAAGCCCAATATGAACTCAGAAAGTTTTATTACAGGTTGGGCACACATAGTCCCTTTGTGCATCTCACATTTCCTTTATGGCTCTGTGATTTTGCTTTACTCATGGAGCATAGCACATTCTTTGAGACATGCTGGAGAATTTTCTGTGAGCATCTCTCATGTCTCCCAACATATAGTAAAGTTCTTCAGAGAAATATTGAGAGTGTATTTGTATAGCTTCCTTTGATGTCTGTGTGAATGCTTGCCTCATAGGAGTTCTCTGTAAAACATTCTTTTAGGTACACATGCATTTGGCATTCAAGTAACATGTCTAGTCCATTTGAGTTGTGCTCTCTCTTCTAGAGTTTGAAAGCTTGGCAATTCAGCTTGAGAGAGTACCTAGGTCCAATACATTATTTTGCAAAGTAGTATTCATAATCTAGAATGGCTAGCCATAGCCTTATACAGATATATAGAAATAGATATTGATTATACTCATTAAAGGCATATAGATGAGCAAGTAGAAGTAGCAGTATTTAACAGAGACATGTTATAATTGTAGTGTATTTTGATGTGTGTGTGTGTGTGTGTGTGAGAGAGAGAGAGAGAGAGCGAGAGAGAGCGAGAGAGAGAGAGAGAGAGAGAGAATGAATCTTTTTGATAGGTAAGGCCACATAAATCTTTAAAGTTTGTGATGTACTTGGCATATATTATCCTTAATTATTTTTATCATTTTATCATTAAAGACTAATTAGTAAATAGATCTTTGTTGTGTTGTATAAAATCTAAATGTGGGTTCTAATCTGCACCCCCCCCCAGAGGCTGTGAACTCCTGATGTCAGCAGGAGACCACTTTGTGAAGTTATTTAGTCTTATAGACATGTGTTTTTGACTAATTAACAGAATGGATATTTGCAGTGTTTTGTTCCATCAATAATCGTGGTGCCTACTCACAATCATATACACTGAATGAATTAATGTCATATGTAAAAGTTGTAGGTATTAAAGCCAACCAAATCTGGTATAAATTATGGAACCAATGCCTGTAGTAATAAGCCCAAACTGTGATATGTAAAAATCATCATCTTAACAAGAGCATTGTTGTCAGGGTAGTTGACATAACACTTGACCCTAACAAATGTTGTTACACTATCAGTTAGTTTTAATAAGCTGGCAGCTTAATTATAAGCTCTGTGAGTAATAAGTCATGTCTTTGGCCATATGACTAACACTTTATTTTTGACAATGAAAATAAGCTTTGGTTTTAAAGTACCTGATTGTTAATGGACAACAGTGCCATAACATTACAATGCCAGGCTGGATGGAGTTCTCCAGTTTCCAGAAGTTTCTTCTCCCACTCATCTCCACCTCTTATGTTGGAGGTTGCTCTATGAGAATGATCATATGAAAATGGTCAAGAAGTTGCCTTGTAAGGTTTCCAACTAAAGGTACTTCTGGCTTTCTCTTTCTCATTTTTTCCTCAAAGTCATTTCTCATTAATAGAAGTTCTTTTCTCTGGTTGTATTGCCTTTCACAATAGGAATTTTTCCTAGCTTTCTAGTCTTCCTATACTTTACTTTCTTCCATGAATTAAGTGAGCCATGTACAACGACTTACTTGATCATCATACAAGACACTCCAACTCCCTAATCCATGCAATGGCATTATATCTTCTTCATTTATGGAGTATTCTCCCTCCTTATCTCTAACTCTCAGTATCCTTCAAAATTCAACTTAAATATCACTTTCTGCAAGAAAACTTTCCTTATCTCCCCTACCCCTACTCCACTTAGTTCCTTCCCTCAGAGATTACCTACCATTTATACTGTGTTAAGGGCTAAAATTCTAGCTAAACTGTCTAAAATATCTAATGAGTGGTCGCCAATAAATTATAAGCTTTAGCAAGAGTTAGACTTTTAAGCATTTATTAAGGAGAATAAGAATTTGGTAAAGAGAGAGAAAAAGGCCTAGATTCCTATCTATTAAAGGGAGAGCACATTTCTAGCTCCCTTCTCCGCCAGCGTCCTCAGGAAAAAGCCCCGAGACTCCGCGCCAGTCTCTTCCTTCCTCCTCCCACTAGTCCGCGTCACTTCCTGATACCAAAGACAAGACTCCTGGTCTTGCCCTCAAAGACCTTCGCTTCATGGGCAGAACTCTTCTACAGTTAGTATCCAGCAGGTGGCGTTATTCCAATCGTTACAGTCCCCCCTGTTGTTCCTCAAGAAGCAAAATGTTTCCTTGACGGAACAGTAAAAAGAATATAATAACTATTGATAACTAATAATATGTGAACAACAATATAGAAAAGGAAGAGAGGAAAGTTTTGTCCAGAGGGGCGATTTTTTTTTTGTCCTCATGAACTGACGCTTTGACATTAGTCTTGCAAAGGGAGGGCCTCTGCAGAGAATACATATTACAGATGGTGTATATTATAACAGAAAGAGAAAAAAAAAAACAAAAACAAAAACAACAAATCAAAACTGTTCATTTAAAGTCTCTGAAAGTCTTTTCTTAGATGTCCTCTAGGTGTAGTCGTGGAATGGAAGTCTTTTCAGGGGTTGATGTGTGGATACTGGTAATCAGCCAGGAAATTTCCTACAAAATTGAGCTTAACACAACTTTAAAATAGCTTTGTCAATAATCAAATCAAACAATGAAAGTTCTCAAAAACATGTCTAAGGGAATTCAGAATCTTAGTTGTTACACATGAAACATATAATAAAACAAAAATTGAAACATTCTTTAAAATTATAATATTACTATAGTCCCCCCCCTTATGGAGGGTAATTGAGAAGACAATTGCTGCAATATTAATTATTAAAAATAATTTTTATCTGTTTCATCACTTTTTGCATCATCTGCTTAATTATCCTCATGCCATTATGAGAAATTTTAAAATCTAATATAATTAGTAACAGATGTCAAGGCCAAATTCAACACTGTTATTTATCATGACACCTGAGATAATTATGGGGGTTACCATAAAAGAACAGAGAAATGATGGGATATGAGCATTCCCACACTTGAGCAATATGTACTGCCCATACAGTATGCCAGGCTTAAAATAGGTGGATGGAATATACGTCCATGCCACCGAACATATTGGAGGAAACTGAGTCAGACTTAATCAGATGCATGGGATTGAGATGGTCCATGGCATCAGGCATATAGGAGGGAGCATAGAAGCCAGGTGTAGAAGTGAGATGGGTGGGATCAATACTTCCAGCCATCTGTACGATATTGTGGGGAAAAATAAAATAAAATATTAAACCAAGAGAATCCAACCTCAACATTTGTCAAAAGCCGTTCCCTCGGCCATACCTTGACTTCATGCATGTCTCCCCTCATGTGACAGTTCAGTGTCTGCTCTTGCATGTATTCCTCTTGTGATTGGATGGCATCTTGGCCAACTGGCATCTGATAACTCAGAATAAAGGCAATTAATGTCTTAAATGATAAGTTCCCATAATCCAAGTCTCATATGGATTTAAAAATTGAGGATAATAAATGATTGCAAAAAATGTGAATACATCTTGACTCAGAATATAATATATAATTATGCAACAATTTCAAATAATACCTTTTTTTTACTTAGTATACAATTACTTTTGTGAAAAATCAGAACATATTTAAATACAAGTTAAAGCACAACAGAATCTCAAAGAAAACTTTTTTTTTTAAAAAGAAAACTTTTACAAATGTTCCCCTCTTTTTTTTTTTTTTGGAATATGCTTATCAAAAATAATACTTCTAGAATCAATTTACACTTGCCATGGCAACCAATTTGCCAGGGAAATGCTTTAAAGAGTTTGATCAAATAATCAGTTGAGAAAAAATAACAAAAACAAATAACTCAGAATATGGGAGCACAATACTCCTAGAATTAACATTGTATAATAAAATCAAAACCATCTTGCAATGTTTCAAAATTAGATAGACAAATGAATAGAAGAAAATACACATGGAACAATAAAAGACAATGAAATTCAAACTAAGGAAGTCTAAATGAATGTGAACTTAATATTAATAAGAGTATTATAAAATATAAACTTGATCACATGACTATAAAAAGCTTTTACAAATATTCTCCTTGTTTTAAAAACTAAATATAAAACACAATCTCAAAAGCATGAAAATCTCTATGAAAATAAACCCATACCATTAATTTCAAAATGTATATGTAATAGCATAGAAATCCTATGTAACCTCTGAACTGATATTAATACTCTGAGTGAATTCAGAACACCTTTGATTCCAATATCTAAAATCCCCAATACTCATATCAATACCTTGCTGCTTACTTCTACATTTCTGTAAAATATATACCCTTCCATGGCAAAAGAGGCAGAGTCTTGAACTATGTTGATTGTCATTCTTATTCAGCTTAAGTTTTTCTTCTTTAACCCCTCTATATTGTCTGTCAGTCTTTTCACCATACAAATGCTTTATAAGATTACTAATTAAAGACAAAAGCAGGTTAGCAAAATTATGAACAAAACGAGCATATCTGGAATTTAAAGAGTTTTCTAAGATTGTCTCAAAAGCACAGCCAGGCCGGGGAAGGGCTGAGCCTGAAGCTGCAAATGCAGGTAGAAAAAGTTGAGCATGCGCATCAGATCTCTGGACTTCCCAGGCAGGGGAAGCAATGGGCTTGGCCATAGGAGGAGTAGAGGGTGGGGTCTGGAGAGGAGGGGAGGGACCAGAGCAATTTGAATCAGACTTGATTTTGAACTCAGGCCTGGATTCCTCTTCCCCCACTTTGCCTCCAGGTGCTAGGGGATTAAAAGCTTCTAGAGGGTGGGTCATTGCCTCCAGGCATGCAAAATTAGAGCAACAATTAGTGTTAGAACTGGGAAAAGCTGCGGGAATCTCTTCAGGTTTCTCTGAAAAAGCATGGTTGGGAGAGGGAGAGATATTTCCTTGTGTGAGTAAGTTGCTGGCTCTTTTAACAAAAATAAAAAGAAAAATAGAAAATCCACAAAAACAAAGCATTAACATGATCTTATCTCCCATTTGTCTGGTTAAACAGACCAAAATCAAAAATAGGATAATTAGGGAGTTTAAAAGGTCCATTCGAAAAAATTCAAAGGAAAAACACAGCCAGTACACCAGTACTTAGCAGTTAAAGGGAGAGGGAGGGGAAATTTCTTACCCAACCAGCAGATCAGAAGAAGACTGAGGGTTAGCTTTCCTCTTCGTGGTCAGCCATCTGTTAAGGGCTAAAATTCTAGCTAAACTGTCTAAAATATCTAATGAGTGGTCGCCAATAAATTATAAGCTTTAGCAAGAGTTAGACTTTTAAGCATTTATTAAGGAGAATAAGAATTTGGTAAAGAGAGAGAAAAAGGCCTAGATTCCTATCTATTAAAGGGAGAGCACATTTCTAGCTCCCTTCTCCGCCAGCGTCCTCAGGAAAAAGCCCCGAGACTCCGCGCCAGTCTCTTCCTTCCTCCTCCCACTAGTCCGCGTCACTTCCTGATACCAAAGACAAGACTCCTGGTCTTGCCCTCAAAGACCTTCGCTTCATGGGCAGAACTCTTCTACAGTTAGTATCCAGCAGGTGGCGTTATTCCAATCGTTACAACTGTTCATATCTTTTACATTCATATTCATTTATATGTTGGCTCTCATTAAAATTCTAGTTCCCTGAGAGCTTTTCTTTATACCATTTCACCTTTCCTTTTAATTTATATTATCAATGGGCTAGTTAAAGGGAAGATTCTACCATCAGATCCTCTTACTGTCATGGCACATAGTAGAAGGCCAATAAAATATAAATATAAATATATATAATATGTATATATATATATGTGTGTGTGTGTATGTATGTATATATATGTGTGTGTGCATATATGTATATACAATTTCAGGAAATAATATTCAGAATAAAGATTGAACAGGAGAGAAAATTAAAACCAATGATAATTGCATAAAGAAGAGTTGGTCCTGATGGAGCAAACATGGACGAGGAAAGGCAGTGACTTCCCTGTGCTCTCCCCAATACCCCTCCAAATACCTTTAAATAATTCCATAGGGCAATACCTAGAACAACAGAACCTACAAAAAGATGGGGTGGGATAATTTTCCAGCCAAAGATGTCTTAGAAGGTTGGAAAGAAAGGTCTGTTGTACCAGGGGGAGAGTGGAGTGTAGCTTCGTACAGGCCACACCAGCACAGAGCCAACCCCAGGCAGGCTGCACCAGAGAAATAGGCATTGGAAGCCTCCAAATCAGCTGTGGCAGCAGCTACTTCTGGAACTCAGCTTACAGATGGTGAGGGCATCAAGAGGTTGGCCAGGGGGAGATTACAGGCGTCTCTGTTGGTGCTGAGGTGAGACTCTGTTGTTTTCCTTGTGCTTAGACCCAGATCACAGTCTTGGGTGACAGCCCAGGCAGGGGAAGAGCATAGGCATGCCAGAGCTTGCAGCCACAGTGAAACAGGATTCCTTTCTGAGTTAAAGTGGGGCACTGCTTCTAGGGCTCACTGTCCCAAACTTCAGAGGGTCCATGCTGGTTGCTTACAGACCACAGCATAGGCCAGGGGAGTGGTGAATGTGCTTCTCTTTAAATCATACCAGTTAAAAATATGAATTGGTCTCAGGCCATAGACACACTCAAAAAGGACTTAGAAAATAAAGAAAAAATGGAAAGTGAAATGAGAGTGATGCAGGAAAGTCACGAAAAATTTCAACAGTTTGAAAAGCCAAATCAGCCAAATGGAAAAGGAGGTAGAAAAGATTTCTGAAGAAAATAATTCCTTAAAAATTAGGATTGAACAAATGGAAGCTAATAATTTTATGAGAAATCAAGACAAAATAAAGAAAAACCAAAAGAATGAAAAAAAGAAGGCAATGTGAATATCTCCTTGGAAAAACAACTGACCTGGAAAGAGATCCAGGAGAGAGAATTTTAAAATTAATGGACTACCTGAAAGCCATGATCCAAAAAAGGGCTTAGACATTATCTTACAGGAAATCATGAGGGTAAATTGCCCTGATATTCTACAGGCAGAAAGCAAAATAGAAATTGAAAGAAACCTCTGATCACCTCCTCAAAAAGATCTCAAAACGAAAACATCCAGGAATATTATAGTCAAATTCCAGAGCTCCCAGGTCAAGGAGAAAATATTGCAAGTAGACAGAAAGAAGTAATTCAAGTATGGTGGAGCCACAGTCAGGGTAATACAAGATCTAGCAGCTTCTACATTAAGGGATTGGAGGTGAAGGAAGGGAGGGAAGATTGGGGGAGAGACAATCAGAAGCAAAACACTTTTGAGGACAGAAAGGGTAAAAAAGATAGAAAATTGAATAAATATCATGCAGAGTGAATAGAATGAAGGGAAACAGTTAGCAATAGTAACTGGGTAAAAACCTTTTGAAACAGGCAAGAGGAATGTAACATGAGGATGAGGATGATGACAATGGTGGGCTATTGTGAAGAAAATTCTTTCTCAGGTATAAGGTACTATATAAATGATAGCTATTACTGTTCTTGCAATAATCAATCTCATCTTGGTTTTTTTTTAATGGAGATCTCCCTTTAAAGTACTAAGTAAATGTAATTTACTATATAAAAAAAAAAAAGATGAGCAGGAAGCTATTAGAAAAACCTGGAGAGCTGATGCAAAATGAAATGTACTGTATACAAAATAACAGCAATATTATAAGATGATCTGCTGCAAATGACATTTTCAGCAATGCAATAATATAAGACAAATCTGAAGGAATTATGAAAAATGCAATCCATCTACAGAGAAAGAACTGATGGTATCTGAATACAGATAGAAGTATATTTTGTTGTTAGTTCCCTTTCTAAAGTTTTTATTTTGTCTGCTGTTTTTCACACCTGCACATATATAACTTATATTGAATTGCTGGAGTTCTTAAGGGGAGATAGCGAGTGTGACGGGTAAAACTAAATGCGTGCAGTTACTTTACCTGTCCCCTGCATGGGGAAAGCTAGCTAAGACAACAGTTTAGCAGTTTAGGTATTAAACATTTATTAAAATACATTAGAGGTTAACAAAGAGAGAACAAGTGTCTCTGAAAGAACAGGAAAACCTAAATAACACCTCTCCTGGTTCAGCTGCCAACCCCACAAGGTTCTAACTACCAACTCACAAAACCAACTGCCTCATACAATGCTTCAAGCTGATTGGTTGAGAGTTGTCTCATGTTGATTTGAGGTAACTTTGGGACACTGAACCTTAGAAAGGGCAACCCATGCTCTCACAGCCCAGGGCCCCTGATAATTATATTCTCACAGGAAGAAAGAAGAGAAATTGGAACACAAAGTTTTAAAAATTGATGTTGCAATTTGTTTATACATGTAAGGTGGGGGGGAATCCTAAACAAATTAATTAATAAATTAAAGGATTGGAAAGCTTGAGAAAGGGTCATTGGAGCTAACAATTTTGTGATTATTGATAATATTGGTGAGACTAGTTTCAGTTGAATGATGATGTTAGATATGAGACTATAGGTAGTTAAGAAAAGATTAAGAGGTAAGAAAATGGAGGCATTAATTTTAGCCTTTTCATGGAGATTAGCTACAAAAGAGAGGAGAATTAGTATTATAGTTAGTAATGATGGATGGATAAATTAAAAGGGGGAGAGACAAGCATATTTGTAGACTATAGTGAAGCAGCCAATAGATAAGAGAGATTAAAGATAAGTGAGAATAGAGATGATAGAGCAATTTGTCAGAGAAGATAGGATGGAATATCATCACTTGTACTTGTAAAGGGATTTGCCTTGAAAAAAAGGTCACCTCTTTATAGAAGATAGGGGTCATGGTGGAGATAGTGGCAGAAGGCATCTAGACCATGCTAGATGATAAAGAATGGAGAAGATAGAATGTTCAGGATATGTGTTGGTTTTTTCAATGAAATATGGAGCTAGAGTTTCAGTTTAGAGATTGGAGGGAGAGGGAGCTATGGGAGGCTTGAGGAGGGATGAAAAAATGGAAAAAAACATCCATGGTCAGTGAGAAAATGACGCAGAGAGGCAAAGGACTGACTTGCTTCAGAGAGTTCATTTGAGATTATGAAGCATAAATTGAGTTAGCTCCCAAATAACATGGTTTCAAAATTTTCTCCAGTTTTATTCAGCACCATGTGAGTAGGTGTGAAGGCACTGAATGGTAGAAGTAATCCACGGATGATTTCTGGTAGGGCAGGATTAGAGACAAAATAAGGGGACAAGGGATTCAAGAGCACAGTGTAGAGTTAGACTGGTACATCAAGGAAACAAGATAAGGAAAGGTAGAGTCTAGGTAGTATAGGAATTATAATCTGGCAAAGCACTAAGGGATCAAAGGATTGGAGGTCATAATGAGGATGAAGGAAAGTGTTTGGATTTGCAGATAACATTGTGATCAGATATGAGAAGTTTAGTGTTCACAACCATTGAAATGGTGCATTTTGGAGGATAGTAAAATCAGAGGTATGAGTGCAGTGTGCAGCTTATGTGGGGTGGAGGAGTAGAAACTGGAATGTTATGAAGTGTCATTAAGTATGTTAATATATCCTAATATGATGTCAGGAGTTGGGGGGGAAAAACTGTGACCAAAGCACAGAAATTAGTGTGAAAGCAAGAAGAAGAAGTGTCTTTGAAATTATGTATTTCCTCATTTCTGTTTTTTAAAGTACAGATTAAATTTATCATTGATTTTCAAAAGAAAAGCAAGCTATTCAGAGAGAATCAGAGTTTCAGCTATGACTTTTTTCTCTAAAATGTCTGTGTAAATTCTCAGTTTCTATGGCGTTTATTAAGTTTAGAATAACAAATTAGCACACTTGTAAAAAACTTACTAATAAGCCATTGGCCATCACTTACTCTACTTCCTATTCAGCTAGCTAGCTCTAAATTTTTCTCAATAATGTTTTATTTTTTTTAAATCAGCAAAAATCTGCCTTTTCTCTCTCTCCCCTCCCATTAGCCTCCCTTTTATCCTCCTTTCCCATTAAGAACAAAAGAAAAACAAAACTCATCAAATATGTTTAATCGAGTAAAACATCTCCACACCGTCCCTATCCATATACACATCTATATATGCATACATATACATACATATTTATACATACATAAAAGTGTTGGTCTGGGTGTATAAGGAGAGAAATAGCAAATTTCATCATTAGTCCTCTAGAATCATGGTTAATCATTACATTGATAAGAGTTCCTAATTATTTCAAATAGATATATCTTTACTATACTACTTGTAAAGGACTAAAGTTTGGTGGCTGGCACAAAGTACTATATAAATGTTATCTATTATTGATGTCAAGGTACAAATTGGTCTTCTGATTCTTTTCATTTTACTTTGTCAATTCATATAAACTTTCCTTTTGTATCACATTTATATATCATAACTTATTCAATCATTCCTCAATTTATGGCTATACCCTCAGATTTCCATCTTTGCTACCTCTACAAGAGCTATACATATTTTTGTACATCTCTATACTCCCTCTAATAACACATTCTCTTCTCTTATACTTCTGTTGCAAGCTATTAATTGCCTTTCCAAGCCTTTCTTCAATGGTTGTAATTTCTTTTTAATATTTTTCCCTCTAGGCCTCTCATTTCATTTAAAAAGACAGTTAAACTCTTTTTAAAAGGTCTTATATCATTTCTTGTAGGAATTATAGTTGAATAAGTACATCAATTATTTTGTTTTGAGGCTTTGTTTGTAGATGCATAAGTGTCATTCTCTTTTGCATTTGTGTTGAGCATTTCTGTCACCATGATAAATTTTTATGGCGCAAAGCTTTGTTTGTTTGCTTTTTTGTTTGTTTCTTTACTCATCCTTCCGACCTATTTCCTTACTTTGGATTTGATGTAAAGACTAAACCCTGTGCCCTTCTGTAGGGAAGGTCTGGACTTGTCCTGTTGCTGTTTTCTTGGAATTTTGAGTACTATGTCATTCCAGGATCTCAGGAATGGCTGAGAATTGGGATTTGCAAAATGTCAGTGCTCCCAAAATAATCAGTTCCAGAACAAAGTCTAATTGTTGCTCCCCTTATCTGTGTTCTGCAAATTTTTGATCAATTGTTCAGTCTGTGCAGATTAGACTTGTGCTGCATTCAGCTGGGAAGGTATGCTTATTCAGAGTGACAGAATTTGCCTTTATTAATGGGATTCCTTCCCTGATTATTCCTCTGAGAGCTGCAGACTGTGCTGGAGCTTGGAATTGATACCATACTCCCCCCTTGGAGTCTGAGCTGCTGAGTTGGAAAAATGACTCACTGTGACTTTTTTTCTTTTTTTTCCCATTAAGATTCAGTATAGAGAATTCCATAGATTTGTTTGCAGGTATTTTTATTTCTGTTTATTTCTGTTATTATTGTTGTTATTCTGATTTGTTTGTTAGTTTTGGGCAATCAAGCAGCTTACTGTACTGCTTCCTGACACTCTGCCATCTTTGCTCTGTCTTCTTGTTTCCTTATTAGAGCACAATAGAATACTCTTACATTGATACACAACAGCTTATTCAGCCATCCCATATTTGTTGGATATATCATTGTTTTCCATTAATTGTCAGTCAATTAACATTAAATGCCTACTTTGTGGAAAGAATGGTGCTTAGTGATGAAGAGCTGCTTATTCTTCAAAGAAAGCTGCTACAAATACTTTTTTATATATAGAACTTTTTCCTCTTTAATTGTTAGCTTTTGAATATAGGTTTGGCAGTGCGTTAGATAAGTAGAAATTACAGACTATATAGTAACATTTTTGTAAATAATTTCAAATTAATTTTCAGAATGGTTGCATCCATTCACAGGCCACCAAAAGTGCACCAATGTGCCTATTTTCCTATCCTTCCTCCAATGTTTATTATTTGCCCTTTTTAATATTTCATTCTGAGATGTGTAAGGTACAATATCAAAACTGTTTAATTTGTTTTTCTCTAGTCAATATTTAGAACATTTATTTCAAAGTATACATATGGTCTGAATTTCTTTTGTTCAGAACTGACCATTTGTATTCTTAAACCATTTTTTCACACTTATTAATTTAAATTTGAATCCTTCCAGAGTTATAAAATAATAGTCAAATAACGTATTTCTCTCCTCTCTTGTCCTTGATTGGCTAAAAATCAACAGTAAGCATTTACTCAAAATATAATTGGAAGTCTTGGTACTTGGGGAGATACTAAAAAAAACAAACAAAAAAAACAGTTGTCAATCCTGACTTCTATGTTCTTTTAAAACAGAGGTGGTTGGGGGCAGCTAGGTGGTGCAGTGGATAGAGCACTGGCCCTGGAGTCAGGAGTACCTGAGTTCAAATCTGACCTCGGACACTTAACACTTACTAGCTGTGTGACCCTGGGCAAGTCACTTAACCCCAATTGCCTCACTAAAAAAGAAAAAAAAAACAGAGGTGGGAGAAAAGATAGGAATAAGCATTCATAAAGCAGCTACTACATTTCAAACATTTAAGAATATTATTCCACTTAACCCTCATTGTCCCACCCCCTGAAAATAATATGTATGTGTATATATATATATATAAATATATACATATATATATATAAAATTTCATTTAATCCTTAGAACATTATTGTCATTATTATTGACATCCTTATTGACATTAATGACATTTTTGACTTTATACAATTATACAATTGAGGTAACTGAGGCAGACATAGGTTAGTTGACTTTCCCTGACTCACATTACTACTAGGTGTCTGAGGCTGGATTTAAACTTGTGTCTTGACTTTAGGCATAACACTTGATACACTGCACCACCTAGCTGCCACACTTGATGAGGTGTCCAAGCTGAACAGAATATTGTTCAGTGACCTAGCTGTTTCTGCCCCCAGTACAGGGACAAACTTGTAGGCATAAACTTATCTCTTAACCTCTATTGAGGAATAAAGAGTACTTGAATTGGCACTTGAATAAAAAACAACTTCCAGACAGCAAAACTCAGAAGCTGGTTGAACCTTGTTAAATATATGGATTAAAATTAAGAACTGTGAGATTTAAAATTGGATATTAGATCATAAATCTCCCCTACTTAACTTTTCCCTTAATTTATCTCCCAGACTAGTAAATGGAAGAAGCTTCTGGTTTTCTAGATAGAGCCTTTATTGTATATAAGGTGTTGTTGATTAGAAGGATAGGAAAATAGAAATACAGTACAAATCGTCTTAAATCTAGGCTTAGTCTATATTCCTTATAAAAACTCACCAAACCGAAAAGGCCACCTTTGGAGTGAGTCAGACCGTCTGTGCCGCGCCGCCAGGAGTCCTGCCAAGCCGGCAAAAAGGCCACTCTCGTTCTCTCCACCCCGGAAGTCAAAAAACCCGGCAGGCAGTCTGACATGCGCAGCAGGCGGACTGTTCATCTCCTCCCCAAAAGGGTGGTCCTTGAAAAACTGGCGTCTTTCAGTTATCCTAACCGACTGTTAAAAACTTTCATATTTTACCACAGAAACAGGTCAATTTCTAAGTCCCTGGTAACCTCTGGCCTTTTCAACTTTTAATTTTTTTTTTTTTTTAGTGAGGCAATTGGGGTTAAGTGACTTGGCGAGAGTCACACAGCTAGTAAGTGTTAAGTGTCTGATGCCGGATTTGAACTCAGGTACTCCTGACTCCAGGGCCGGTGCTCTATCCACTGAGCCACCTAGCTGCCCTTATCCTGGATGTTTTTGTGTTTGTTTTTGTTTTCTTTTTTTTACAGGGCAATGAGGGTTAAGTGACTTGCCCATGGTCACACAGCTAGAGTCAAGTGTTTGAGGCTGGATTTGAACTCAGGTACTCCTGAATCCAAGGCCAGTACTTTATCTACTGAGCCACCTAGCTGCCCCAGTATTCTTTTTTTTGTTTGTTTTTTTGTGAGGCAATTGGGGTAAGTTACTTGCCCAGGGTCACACAGCTAGTAAGTGTTAAGTGTCTGAGGTCAGATTTAAACTCAGGTCCTCCTGACTCCTGGCCTGTGCTCTGCCCACTACGCCACCTAGCTGCCCCCTCTGGCCTTTTCAAAACTGACAAAAATGAAAAGGCATATATTCATATGCATTGGAAGAGAAATATTTCCAGAGAATGGAACCAAGATAGGGGGCTTAGGGAGCAAAGCCTAGAGATGTTGAATTTCAAATGTTACTTAGTAAGGAAAAAGACAGTGGAAATGCTGTTGGTCCAAATGGCAAATTTTAAAAAGGAAGAGGGCCATCCACCAGCATTACCAATGAGAAAAAGTATGAAGATTTTGATTGCAATATGAAGAGATCATATGAGTTGAATACCACTGAGCTTATTCCAAAATACTGGCATTGTCTGCAAGCCTGCTTAATTATATTAACTCTTATTCTATTATTATTGATTTTCTTTTTGCTTAATAATTTCAGGCCTCTTTGCTTCCTTTTGTTTTTTGTGGGACAATTGAGGTTAAGTGACTTGCCAAGGGTCACACAGCTGGTAAATGTCAAGTGTTTGAGCATGGATTTGAACTCAGGTCCTCCTGAATCCAGGGCTGGTGCTTTTATCCACTGTACCACCTAGCTGCCCCCTTGCTTACTTTTTAGTAAAATTCTGGGGGAAAAATTAAAGGCTTTTCTTTCTGGTAAAGGCAATATAAATTGAAGGGAGAGAAAGAACCAACAATTTTTTTGGGGGTGGGTGAGGCAATTGGGGTTAAGTGACTTGCCTAGGGTCACACAGCTAGTAAGTGTCAAGTGTCTGAGTTCGGATTTGAACTCAGGTCCTCCTGACTCCAGGGCCAGTGCTCTATCCACTGTGTCACCTAGCTGCCCCGAACCAGCAATTTTTAACCACTGACAGTGAAGACATGAAATACAAAAAGGAATGAGTTTCAGAGGAGATTTTAGTGTTGATTCAGTGATTAGGGCAAAAGGAGGTTGTGTTCCAAAACTTGGCACTTGTCAGAAAAGCTTTACTTCTTGGTATCCACATTGTTGACTCCTTCACTGTTTTATTGTATCCAAGGATGGATGCCCCTGGCATCATGGCATATACCCTGTAGGTTTTCGATTAATGTGTATTAATTGATGAATGGCTCTTGTTTCCTAGCCCAGAAAACTCAGCTATAATTTACCTTTAATCAGCTTTGAAAAGAGGCACCACTTCAATGCACTCATCCATTTTACAACTTATTCATAGTTATTACAAAATGTTTGGCAATGTTATGATTGAGAGAAAGGAAAGTGCATTTCTGATTTTTAAAATATCTCTAACTGGTTCAGTCTAAATATTTTATTATTTTTGGAGTAGCTGTAGCTAATCATTAGAAGACATTTTGGGACCTTTGTGAAGGAAGGAGAAGGCATGATTTTGAAGGGCTGATTTTAATGGAGATATTTAATAAACCTTGCTTTTGAAATTTCATGGTTATCAAAAGTCATGGACCTTAATGAAATCAAGTCGAGAAATATGCAAAGGGCAGTATTATGTAGTTTCAAAATCAATCTCTCTCTCTCTCTCTCTCTCTCTCTCTCTCTCTCTCTCTCTCTCTCTCTCTCTCTCTCTCTGTCTCTCTGTCTCTCTCTCTGTGTTTCTGTGTTTCTCCCATTATTTTTTTTTTCAAATATGTATACCTCTTGTCTCAGGCCCTCTCATTCTAAATAATAGGCTACATATCCTTACTTGATAAACAGATAGTAAGAAATAATTCACCTTGAAAAACTACTGTTAACAAAAAAACATTTGTTAAATATTTTTAATTATTTGTATTAAGTTATCTCGAAATACAATTTATTAGTGTTACATATACATAGCAAATATGTCTTGGGAATCATAAACATTCCAAAAGTGCAAAGCTTTTCATAAAACCCAGTTCTTTATATGTAGCATTCTGATTCATTATATAATCATTGAGGGGCTTCCCTTTGTAATGGGGGAAATGGGGTATGGGTTTGGGTTAGGGGTTGGGGTTCTTAGGATTTCCTCTTTAAAGAATTACACCATCTTGCACACAAAAGTAGTTAGAATAAGGTGGTAGTTTATTTAGGAGCAAGGGTAGGGAAGGGTGTGTGTGTGTGGGGAAACATGACAGAAATCCTTGGACTTCTTATGGGGAGATAGGTACAAAGCATGTGGCTCAGAGGTACCAATCTCCTTGAGCAGGAGAATGGTAGGTAGTTTTATAGAAGATTGATGTGGGGAGGGGTCACCATTTGACTGTGGAAAGTTCCTTTAGTGAGGGAGGACCATCCCCCACTGGTGGTAGCTGGGGGAATTGGGTGAGGAGTGGAGGACCATCCCCTACTGGTAGTGACTAGAGGAATTAGGTGAGGGGTGGCTACAGATCTCTCTTCAGGACACAAAGGCCACAGCCACATCCAAATTCATCTCCCCAGGGTAAGGGAGACCAGAATGAAGGGTGGGAAGCTAGCTCAGTCTGATTTGGTTCCACTTATCTCTCTAGGCATTATTTGTCCTCTGGTTTAGTTTCTCAAGGAGAAGGTTCCTTGA
The DNA here is from genome assembly GCF_019393635.1 of Dromiciops gliroides. Classification (NCBI taxonomy): domain Eukaryota; kingdom Metazoa; phylum Chordata; class Mammalia; order Microbiotheria; family Microbiotheriidae; genus Dromiciops; species Dromiciops gliroides. Next base: position 612,409,634 of record NC_057862.1, read on the forward strand.
TGTGCCCCAGAGAACTTCTGGGGTGCTCTGCACCCCATGATATTTCCCCACCTTTGTGGAAATTATCAATTTTGGTGACTCTCATCTGTGTCCTTCTAGAAATCATTTCTTTCACAGTTATGACACTTTGGTTGACCAATTAAAGAGTAATTTTTGGGTCCCTTGAATATCTCATTTTTTAAAATATATATCTCCTACCATGTTTTGCTATATGCTAAGCCTGATCTACCTCTCCATCTGTTCTTCTTTTCAGGCTACACAAAATTGTAAGAAAAAAGTTATTTTTACCATAATGACTGGGTTAACAAAAATGTTCAATATCTAATCTCCACAGGTCCCTTATTGCTATGAAGTCTGCAATATTTCTTCTGTTCTTCCTTGATTCACTCACTTATACTCCACACTTGCTGTTCCAAATTTTTCCCTCTCTTTTCAAATCTCTATAATTCTAGTGAGAAAAAATATGGCTATTTTTAAAAAACTTTCTCTTTTTCTCAATTTGCTATTCTAAAACCTTTCTTCATTATTCATCATTTTCTTCTTTCCTTCAATATCTGTTTAAGAAGGGTATTTCCTCTTGACAATAATAGACTCCTCTACTTGTGCTTTTTGTTTTATCCTCTCTTGTTTTCTCTAAAAGCTTGTCAAAGCAATCAATACCATTCTTTTGCTTATTCCAAGACTGTCCTTATTCCAAGACTTCTTTCCTATCATATGCAAACAAGCTCTAGTGTTACACCAACCTGGAAAAAAAAACCCCTTTTCTTCCCCATGACATTCTTTCAGGCTATTCCCTTATATTTTTTTTCTCTCTTTCACAGCCAAACTCCTAAGAAAAGGTCATCTGAATCCATTTGCTGACCTTCGACTCACATGCCAGGTTTTTTTTAATGGGTTTATCACCCCACAACCTAAAAGAAAAAAAAAACTAAAAAACATGTGCAAAAGTGAGCAATGGTCTCATAACTGCTAAATCCCATTTAGGGGAATTTAGGAGCAGGAAGGTAGTACAGTGGTTAGAACTCTGGCCCTGAAGTTGAAAGGACCAGAGTTGAAATCTGACCTCAGACACTTACTAATTGTGTGACCCTGAGCAAGTCACTTAACACCAGTTACCTTAAACATCCAGGACCCTCTTGAGTTGTTCTGATCTATATCTTGCCTCTGTAGCCAGAAGTCTCTGGAGGAGAGAGTGAGGCTAGTGACCTTGCACAGCCCTATTTCACTTAAATCCATTTCATTGTAAGTCATTACATGATCCTGGGCTTTGATCTGGGTTCTCTTATCTATCTATTTATTTTCTCTCCTTTTATGATTCCATTAGCTCCCATAGGTGCATTTATAACTATATATATAATATATATAAAACTATATATAAGTATATATATAACTATATACATATGCATATATATCTCTATATAACTATATATAGATATGCATTTTAATTCCCAAGTCTACATATCAAGATCTAATCCCTATCCTATACATTAGACTTTTACTATCCCCTGATAGACATATAGAAATAAAAGATAACTAAACTATGAAGGAACTTTAGAGATTCTATAGTTATGAGGAAATTATAATCCAGAAAGTTTAAGTCATTTGCTCTAGGTTATATAAACCATAAACATCACAGAATAAATTTGAAAATAAGTTTTCTAGCTGTTCAAAAAATCTCCCAAGGGAAGAAACTTTTAAAAAATTAATGCAATATTTTTTTACTGCACCTAATAATATTACGCAGTTAATGGAACACTTAGAGGCAAACGAATTTGTCCAAAATTATGCAAGCCAATAAAAGTCAAAAGCCAATTTAACTCAGATTATTTATTTATTTATTCACTCATTTATTTATTTATTTATTTATTTATTCATTTATTTATTTATTTATTTATTTATTTATTTATTTATTTATTCGTTCATTCATTCATTCATTCATTCATTCATTCATTCATTCATTTATTTATTTATTTATTGCAGAGCAGTGAGGGTTAAGTGACTTGCCCAGGGTCACACAGCTAGAAAGTGTCAAGTGTCTGAGGTCAGATTTGAATTCAGGTGTTCCTGAATCCAGGGCCAGTACTTTATCCACTACGCCATCTAGCTGCCCCAAACTCAGATTATTCTGATACAAAGATCACCTCTGTCTCCACTATGCCATGCTTCTTTGAAATAACACAGTCCTAATAGATATCATTATTTTCTTAGACCCCACCATCTTTCCTCTCATCCAAATTCAAAGCCTGCAGGCCATCCTCTTCTCTTCCCTTGACTTCAATCCCACCCCCCATAGCCAATCACTTGATAAGTATTGTCAGTCCTACCACGACTCCATCTCTTTATTCTATCCTACAAATATTTTTCTCCTATCAAAACCTACTAAACTCTTTCAGGTTCTTATCCCCTCTCACATGGATTCAAGCAATAATCTACTGATTGGTCTCTTTTTAAGAAATTATTCCCCTTTCTAATTCATATTCCACACAGCTGACAAATTAACATTCATAAAATACTACACTGTCTCTATCAAAAGGGAGTGTCATGGAGAGTCAATTATGGAAGAATAAAAGAATTATGTGTAGCAGCATGGGCCCAGTAGGGATTAGAGAACATATCTGTAATGGGCCCAGCCAGATAAGTCATTTGATTCTACCAACAGCTCTTGATAGCATTTAAGTTAGAGCTTAGACATCCATATGATGGGGGTATTTTAGGTTTGTCAAGATATGAGTGTCAGTTAGATATGGGGTCAAGGAATTCAAGAATAGAAAATTACTTGTAGTTGAAATATCTCATTGTAGGAACAAAACTATGTCAAGAAAAAAGTTGGGACAGAACAAGAGTGATGAACTGGGAAGACAAAATTTAGAGGAATGGATACTGCAAATATTCAAGGATAGCTTTGGGGAAAGTACAGCACATAAAAAAAGTAAAAGGCTAGAAGAGTCTGTTCATGGAAAAGAATTTCAGAGACCAAGACCATAGAGGTAACACAAATGGGGAAGATGGTAAGAACTAAGCTGTGCCCACATCAGGGGGTATCAAAGATGAAATGGGAGAAGAGCTTATAGGAATCAGGGGGATGAATCCATCAAGAAATATTTTTAAGTACCTTATATAGTTCAGACATTGAGATAGGAATTGGGGATACTGATACAATAAATGAAAAAATAAATCACATCCTATAAAGAGCTTATTTTCTTTTATATATTTATATTTATATATACACATATACACATATACATACATACATACACACACACATACACATATACATACACACACACACACACACACATATATATATATGGGTGATGCAATTGGGGTTAAGTGACTTCCCCAGGGTCACACAACTGGTAAATGTTAGATGTCTGAGGCTTGATTTGAAACCAGGTCCTCCTGACTCTAGGGCCAATGCTCTATCCACTATACCACCTAGCTGCCCCAGGAGCTTACTTTCTAATGAGAGTGGGGAGGTTGGGTATCCATGATGTTTTAATATCAAAATATATTTAGAATCTCCTGAAAATTAGGGCAAGAGGTTAAGGGGAAAAGAAAAACTGTATTAATTAATGAACTCCATGAGAAAAGAGCAAGCCCGTAGATAAATGAAAAGAATCTGGACAAAGTGATACAGATGGGTAGAGTGAACATTGAAGGATAAAGATAAAGAGTGATGCTTTCAAAGTTATGACCCGGAAATACTAATATCAATCAAGAATATTCAGTTTTCTATTGTTTCTAAAGGAATTCCAATGGTATGAAAGAAGGAGCATCCAGAACTGGAGAGGGTAGAGAGAGGGACAGTGTATTCTTGAGGAAGCTGGATTTTGATGATTGCCAAAAGATGAAAAAAGGAGGATAGGAAGAGTTCTAGGATTAAAGAAAATTTGCAAATGATAGAATGGAGATTCCAAAATCTTTTAAGGATTGGAGAAGACAGAGGAAAAGTACAGTGGATATAGAAAGAACTAATATGGATAGGGAATTATAATAAGGAAAAAGGACATAAAGTCAACTGATGGTTACTCTAAAACATAGGGTTTGGGGGAGAAGGAGGTTGAAATTTGCTAGGCATAGGATGGGAAATGTACCTTTTGATTTATGGTCTAATGTACCAGGTTCCTATAATATTGGAAGGTGGTTTCATGCTATGCTCATAAAAAATTCAAGGATAAAGCAATTGAACCTAGAATAGGGTCAGACGGCAGGTTTGGTATGCAATTGGTCATGATTCATATTCATTGCCAGTTCATTTTTTCTACATTCCAGAATGGTATATGCCCAGAAGATACAATAAGCATGCTATAAGGATTTGGTTCTAAATTGGAAATTGTATCTCAGGTCCTCATCCCAGTCTTGATCTTGGTGATTAAAGTGTTATTACTATATTGATAATCATGGATTACAATAATGGGAAGCACCCTTAGAACACACCTTTTATAGATGAGGAAACCAAATTCTCAATTCCAGAGGCATTAAGTGACTTGTACAGCATAACTACAAGAAAAGAAACAACAAATAACTTATATTGAGCCTGCTATATTGAATGTACTTTATGCCAGACAATGTACTAAGCGCTTTACAATTTTTATGTCATTTGATCTCCATAACAACTCAGTGATGTAGGTAGTATTATTATCCCCTTTTACAACTATGCCTTTTTACATATCAATGGAAGACTATTACATAGTGTTGGTGATACTGGGATGAAGAGTTGTCTCTAGATGTGACAGTAAGTTCTACAGTTCAGGTAAGGAGAGCAACAAATTCTCTTCCAAAGAAGAGCTCATACTAAGACAAACATATACATTTCTCAAGTGATGTTATCCTTGCTTCTTTTAGTCAGAAACAAGGTCAAATTCCTCTGCCACCAATTATGTCACCGAAGGAGAACAAAAGAAGACTGTTGGAAGGCACTGGACATGCCAAGCACCAAATAGCATTATATTTTTCTTTTTAATGTAAGAAGAAAAGGACAGAAGAAACAAAGGAAATAAACTGTTTTACAAAGGTGGATTAGTAGAGTGGGAATCATTTCTGAAACACTATTTGCATAGTTAGATGGTTGACAATTTAGAATAAAGGTCAAATCAATATCAAATTTAAACTATAAAAAATAGGAGCAGAAAATATGAGATCATAATATCTCTAGAGGCACCTATTTTAAAAAAGGCTTTTCCCCTGAAAAATAGGAAATAGATAAACATAAAAACTTGATCCTAATTTTTGCCATCAGTGAGAAATTGGAATTTTGAAAGACATTCACAACAATGAAGGGATAAAAAGCATCTAAAGATTTTCTCACAGATCTTGAATTTCTTAAGTAGGAAGATGTACTCCAGTTAGAGAATAAGCTCATTTATAAAGCTTTGCCTAGGGATATAGAGAAAGGGTGTAAGCACACCTTATTTACAAAAGTCTTGTTATGAAAAAATGGACCTCTTTGGCCATGTTATTATGTGTGGTCAACCAATATCTCCCTCTTATGGGTTCTCAAAATAAGCATGTCAGAATAAAGCTGCATTCCTGGACTTATTTTTATTAAGTAATTGTAAAACTTCCTTTAAGATTTCAGGATAAATACAAGAATTGAAGCTCTTATTCCATTGGTATAGAGAAGTCTTAGAGGAGAAAAAGCAATTGAACAATGTAGACAGGTGCCTTTTCACCTTTTTTATAGTTATGATGATTGATTATAATGGCAAAACATATGGTACCTACTTTTCTGGGCTATTATGCAGAAAATTTTCTGTCAAGTTTAAGGTACTATATACAAGTTATGATGAACAGGATACTATCAGAAAAACCTGTAAAGACCTACATGAACTGAAACAGTAAAATGCACTGTATACAAAATAATAGCAATAATGTAAGATGATCTGCTGGGAAGCATGTCGTTATTTTCAGCAAGGCAATGATCCAATATAACCCTGAAGGACTTATGAAAATTGCAACTCATCTACAGAGAAAGAACTGATAGTATCTGAAAACAAATGGAAACACATTTAAAAAATTTTTTCTCCTCTTGTCATAAAGCAAATGCCAACTGTAGGACTAGTCTAACTTGAAATAAATATATACCATTGGTTATAAGATGCTATTACCATTATTTTGAGGGTATGGGTGTGGGGAGAATCCAAGTACATGTTCTTTTTTTTTTTTTTTTAGTGAGGCAATTGGGGTTAAGTGACTTGCCCAGGGTCACACAGCTAGTAAGTGTTAAGTGTCTGAGGCTGGAATTGAACTCAGGTACTCCTGACTCCAGGGCCGGTACTCTATCCACTGCACCATCTAGCTGCCCCCTACATGTTCTTTTTTAAAGCATTTTATTGTTTTCCAGTTAGATATAAGGGTAGTTTTCAACATTTATTTTCATAGGATTTTTAGTTCCAAATTTTTCTCCCACCCTCCATTCCCTCCCTCCTCCCTGAGACAGAAAGCAGTCTGATATAGGTTATACATGTACAATCACATTAAACATATTTACACATTAGTAATCTTGTGAAAGAAGATTCAGAGCACAAGGGAAAAAATTCAAAAAAAGGAAAAATACAGCCCCAAAGTAGAAACAGTATGGTTCAATCTGCATTCATAAACCACAGTTCTTTTTTCTGGATGTTGAGAACATTTTCTATCATGAGATGTTTGAAGCTGTTTTGAATCATCACAATACTGAGAAGAGCCAAGTCTATCACTGTTGTTTATCACAAAATGTTGCTGTTACTGTGTACAATGTTCTCCTGATTTTGTTCCTCTCAGTCAGCATCAGTTCATGTAAGTCCTTTCAGGTTTCTCTGAATTCCCCATGCTCATCATTTCTTACAGCACAATAGTATTCTATTACATTTATGAATGTATAACATATAACACAACTTGTTTAGCCACTCCCCTATTAATGGGTATTCCCTCAATTTCTAATTATGGTATAACATCCAAATTCTTAGTAGAATGGAGAGTAGGGAATAGACAGTAAAACCACACTATTAGGGGACCTCAACTTTTCCCATCAGATCTAGATAAGTTTAACCATAAAAGAAAAAAGCAAAGGAGATTAATAACATTTTAGGTAAGTTATATGTGATAGAATTTTTGAGAAAATTTAATAGGAAAAGAAAGAAGGAAATTCATTTTCCTCAGAAATGCATGACACCTGACACCACCCTCAGCATCATCATCATTATCATCACCACTTTCCTCTTCAAGTACAAAAGATAACAAACAAACAACATGGTATCTCCAAAAAAAAAAAAATGACCATACATTAGAGCATAAAAACCTCATACTCCAGTGAAGAAGAGTAGAAATATTAAATGTACCATTTCCAGATCATAATGCAATGAAATTACATCCAAAAAAAGGTCATGGAAAGATGGATGAAAAAATAATTGGAAACTAAATAATCTAATCCTAAAGAATGAAGTAAATTGATCAGTAGACATTGGGGGCAATTGAATCAGTAGCAGCATTTTCTGGAGGTCTTAGATCCAGGATAGTAAAGGGGTTAGACAATTGTTCAGGAGAAAATTACAAGGGTCTCTTTGCTGGTACAGGTTGCAAGGCTCTTTTGCATTGTCTATACATGGATGCCAGGCACAATCCTGTGCCATAGTCCCAGAGCAAGGAGAAACACTAGTATACCATAGCTTATGGCTGTAGGGGAGTAGGGATTCTGGTCACAGTTCCAGTGTATAAAAGAATGCTCTCCTTGCCTGTGCCCCCTAATAAAGCATTTTCAAAACAAATAAGAGAAGTAGAGGAAAAATTAGGAAAAGAAATGAATGGTACAATTTAAAAAAAAAAAGAGTCAATAGCTTGGGAAAAGAGGCACACAGATACGGAAGGAAATAATACTTTAAAAACTAAATAGAGGGCAGCTAGGTGGTGCAGTGGATAGAGAACAGGCCTTGGAGTCAGGAGTATCTGGGTTCACATCCGGCCTCAGACACTTAACACTTACTAGCTGTGTGACCTTGGGCAAGTCACTTAACCCCAATTGCCTTACAAAAAAAAACCAAAACAAAACAAAAAACAAAACAAAAAACAAACGAACAAAAAACCTAAATAGGCTGGGCAGCTAGGTGGTGCACTGGATAAAGCAGTGGCCTTGGATTCAGGAGGACCTGAGTTCAAAGCCAGCCTCAGACACTTGACACTTGACTAGCTGTGTGACCCTGGGCAAGTCACTTGACCCACATTGCCCTGCAAAAGAAAAAAAAAACCTAAATAGTCAAAATGGAAAAAAAAGGCACAAAAATTAAATGAATGGAGAAGACATTAAAAACCAGAAATGGCCAAATGGAAAAGGAGATGCAAAAGATCAATGAAGAAAATAATTCCTTAAAAATTAGAGTTGAGCAAGTAGAAGCTAATAACTCCATGAAACAACAAAAAAACAAAACAAAATCAAACAATGAAAAAAGTAGAAGAAAATATGAACTATCTCACTGGAAAAACACCTTCTTGGAAAAGATATTGAGGAGAGATAATTTAAGAATTATTGGACCTGAAAGTCCTGACCAAAGAAAAAGCCTAAATATCATCTTTCAAGAAATTATCAAGGAAAACTTCCTTGGTATCTTGGAACTAGAGAGTAAAATGGAAATTAAAAGAATCTACCAATCACCTCATAAAAGAAATTCCCCAAAAGAAAACTCCCAGCAATATTTTAGCCAAAATACAGAAATCCCAGGTCAAGGAGAAAATATTGCAAGCTGTCAGAAAGAAACAATTCAAATATCATACAGCATAGGCAAGATAACATGACTTAACCCTTTATACATTAAAGGATAATGGGGAGTGAAATAAGATATTCTTGGAGACAAAGGAGATAGGATTATAATCAAGAATCACAGACCCACCAAAACTGAGTATAGGTCTTTAGATAAATAAATTAATAATAATAATATATATATTCAATGAAGTAGAGGGATTTCAAGCATTTGTGAGGAAAAGACAGGAGTGGGATAGAAACTTTGATTTTCAAATTTAAGAATCACGAGAAGCATTAAAATGCAAATAGGAAAGAAAAGATCTTGAGTGATTTGCTAAGTTTAAATGGTTTACATTCCTACATAAATAATTATACTATAAATGTAAAGTACTCTAACATTATTAGGGCAATTAGTAGTATACATAGACAGAGGGCATGGGTGTATATTGACTAGAATGGGATTATATCTTAAAAATTAAAAGTAAGGTGTGAGAAAGAGGAATGCACTTGGAGAAGGGGAGAAGGAGAGGTATGATGGAGGTAAATTATCTCACACAAAGAGACACCAAATAACATTTTTAGTGGAGGGGTAGATGAGGAAACTGCAGGGAGGGCTTGATCTTTACTCTCATTGGAATTGACTCAAGGAAGGAATAACATACACATTAAGCTGGAAATAGAAATAAATCTTAGCCTTAAAACAAAGTAGGAGAGGAAAGTGACAAGGGGAAACTGATAGAAAAGAAGGTGGATTGGGGAGTCAGGAATCAGAATCAAAACACTTCTGAGGATGGAGAAAGTGAAAGTGAAAGGAGAAAAGATTAATAGTGGGATAAATAGGATGGAGGGAAATAAACAATTAATAATCATAATTTTGAAATTAGTTACCCAAATTTGTCTGATAAAGGCCTCTTTTCCCAAATATATAGGGAACTGACTAGAATTTATAAAAATTAGAGCAATTCTGAAATTGATTAATGTTCAAAGATATGAACAGTTTTCGGATAAAATCAAAGCTATCTATATTCATATATTTTAATCACTATTGATTAGAGAAATGAAAATTGAAGCAACTCTGAGGGAAAACCTCACATCTATCAGATTGGCTAATATGTTGGAAGGGATGTGGGAGAACTGAGACACTAATATACAATTGGTAGAGTTGGGAACTGATTTAACCATTCCGGGGAACAATTTGGAACTATGTCCAAAGAACTATAAATCTCTGTATAACCTTTTATTCAGCAATACTACTACTAGGTCTGTATCCCCAAGAGATATTCTAAAAAGAACCTGTATGTAATAAAATATTTTTAGCAGTTCTTATTGTGGTGTCAAAAATCAATATTGAGGGAATGCCTATCAATTAGGGAATATCTGAACAAGTTGTGGTATATGATTGTGTTGGAATACTATTGTCCTATAAGAAATGATGAACAAGATAATCTTAGGGGGAAAAAAAGCACCTGGAAAGACTTATATGAACTGATACAAAGTGAAATGTACAGAACCAAGATTATGTTGTACAGTTACAATATTTTATCGTGATGAATTTATGAAAGACTTAGCTATTGTCATCAGCACAATGATCTAAGATATTTTTGAAGGACTTATAATGAAAAATGCTATTCATCTACAAAGATAGGAAGGAAGGATTATGAATGCAAATGCAAAATGTTTTTTTTTCCTTTTTTGGTCTGTTGTGTTTCGCAACATGACTAATATGGAAATGTTTTTTCATGACTATACAAGTATAACCCATATCAAATTGGATGTCCTCTAGGGGAAGGGAGATAAGAGAGATGAAGAGATAGAATTTGGATATCAACCTTTTTTTTAAATGAATTTAATAAATTATTTTTCATATAATTGGAAAAGTAAAATTTTAAAAAATAAGAATAAGTGAGCCAAATAATATATCATGGAACCAATCAATAATTTCAATATAGAGAATGGCAACAATGGGCCAATTTACTAAAATATATGGAATGCAACTACATTACTGCTTAGAAGAAATTCATATTTATAAATATATAGATCAATAAAACAGAAAAAAGAGGAAAAAATGAGCATACAACTGAAAAAAACCCATAGCAGAATATATGAAAAATCCCCTATTAAAAACCAAACTAGAAATTCTCAAAATCAAAGGAGAGATTAATAAAACTGAAAGTAAAGAAATCATTAAACTAATAAATAGAAGTAGAAACTAATTTTCTAAAACTAAAACTGACAAACTATGCATTAATTTTATTTTAAAATAGAAGAAAACCAAATTATCAGTATCAGAAATAAAAATCATGAGTTCACCACAAATAAAAAGGAAATTAAATAAACTAGAAGCAATTTTATCAATTACCTGCTAATATACCTGATAATATGAGTAAAATAGATAAATATTTACAAAAATATAAGTTGCCCAGAATAAAAGAAGAGGAAGAAAAGAATTTTCTAACAATCCTATCTTAGAAAAAAATTATAACAAGTCATTAATGAAGTTCCTAAGAAAAATCTCCATGACCAGATGATTTCACAAGTGATTTTTACCAAACATTTGAAAAACAATTAATCCCACCTTCTTTTCCAACTTCTACAGGAAGACACTCTTGCTATCCTTTTGTTGATATCTACAATTTTCCTCTCTATACCTTGTTTGTACCTGATTGTACATGTCTTCTTGAAACTATCTTTTAAAAAAAAATCTATTTAAAGTTCTTAGTTCCAAATTCTATTCCTCCTTCCCTTTCTCCTCTCTCCACTTCCTATGTTGGCAAGCAATCAGCTATGGGATATACATGTGCAATTATGTAAAACTTTACCTGATTTGTAATTTTGTACAAGAAAACTTGAATAAAAGAAAAATGAAAGTTAAGTGAAAATAGCATGCTGTAGTCTGTGTTCACACAATAGCAGTTCTTTGGTGGAGGTGGATTGTACGTTTCATCTTTACTCCTTTGGTATTCTGTTGTTGAGAATAGTTGTCATTCACAGTTTTTCATCACACAATATGGCTATATCTCTGCACAGTGTTCTCTTGGTTCTGTTCACTTCACTATACATAAGTTCATTCAAGTCCAACGCAATTCTAAAATACTTATGATTAAAAATGCTTTCCATCTTCAGAAAAAAAAAAACTTATGGAATCTGAATGCACATGAGAGCATACTGTTTTGTTGGTTTCATTTTGTTTTTGCATTTAATTTTTTCATGGCTTTTTTTGGGTCTTTGTATTCTTTTAAAATATCATCTACATGGAAATATATTTTGCATAGCTGCCCATGTCTAACCTATATCCAATTGCTTTCTCTCTTAACAAGTTGTCATTTGTCCTTCATTCTCAAAGAGGATCATGCCTTGCACTGAATTGGGTTTAAGTGAGGGATAGCCGTGCAAAGTCTCTAATCTCAGTCTTTCCTCCAGAACCATTTGGGTCCATTAGCAAGATATACATGAGGATAACTGGAGATATCCCTGGATGATCAAGGCAATTGTGGTTAAGTGATTTGCACAGTGTCACACAACTAGTAAGTGTTTGAGGTGAGATTTGAACTCAGTCCTCCAGACTCCAGGCCCAGTGCTCTATCCACTGCTCCACCTAGGAGTGATGAGAAGTGAGAGGGAGGGAAATACTTTGGAATTTGAAATTTAAAAAAGGAATGTTAAAAATATATTTTTTTGTATAATTGGAAAATATAAAATATATAAATAATAAGTTGCCTGATAATTGTAGTTAATATCATCTTTTCTTTGTTCAATGTCATTACTTCCTTATTTAGCCTCTTAAATGTTTTGGAGATTATTTCCAGACATTATTCCAGACAAAACTGAAGTATAGTGATAAGGTCCCTTTTAATGATTGGCTTCACTAGCTAAGTGACACCAGGCAAATAACCTAACTCTATATACCTTAGGTAACGCCTTAAGACTTTTCTATTACTAAGGTATACATGGTTATGATCATATTCTCATAGATTTAGAAAAGATCGAATTTTAGAGACAATCAAGCCCAACTCCTTCCTTTACATAGGAGGAATAGTGACTTGAGAAAATTAAGCGACTTGCTTAGGGTAACACAGCTAATTTCTGATAATCTGACTTCATATAGAGGTTTTCCATACCAGATTCTCCTCATAATGAAACCACAGATTGTATGTGTATGAGCCATACATCAGAATGTTGATTCAGTCATCTTTGCCTTTTAGTATCCCACGTTCATCTCATTATATGAAAACTCTGTAATTCTGTTAGTTTTTGTTTTCACTTAACTACAAAAAGTGAACTAAATTATATATTATTCATATAAGTCCTTAAATGTTTAGTTACTTCAGTCGTTGGCAATGCAGGAGGTTGAAAACACCTCTGCATTTCCCAGCTACAGTACATTCTTAATCATATTAAGCATTTTAGCTTAATGTGTTTTTGAATTCTGTTGATTTTAAATGTCAAGCCAATTTTTCCCCCTAAAATTGTAACTTATTGAGTCCTGTGGTAACACAAATTTTCTCTAAAATAAATCTAATTTATATCCAACAGTTTCTGCAGTTTGTCACTTCATTTCTGATTTACATAATCACCTTCCCCCCAAAAGTGGTGCTTTTAAAATATAAACTGAGAATCATTTACTGTGCCAATTTACAGGATTATTCCTCTTGATACATATGGACAATAATCTAATAGATTAAAGAGATTAACTCATCAATCAATCAGGAAACATTTATTAACCACCTACTATATTCCAGACTATGTACTAAACATTGGAGATACAAATATTAATAAAAACAAGAAAGACTATGCCTTCAAGCAGTTTATTATCTAAGAGGTAAAACGATATGCAAAAAGAAACTGAAAAGAGGGAAGGAGGGGGAGGTACTAGGTCAGTCATTCAGTGATAAATAATATTGGCTATAGCAACTTACAAAGATCATATAAGGCATATAATGTGCTTCAATGGGGTGGAATAACTATGTAGGTAATATCAGGGATGTTATGACATAGTCATAGATAAGCCACAAAGTAAATGTGACATATTTGCCACTGTCTTTCTGACTAACCTAAAAGAAGGGGAATAGGTTGGCTCAGTATTCAGCTAGAATGACATTGAATTACCAAAGCAAGGAGAAATTTGATGGTTAACATGACACGTTCAACCACGACAGCAAAGAAAATTGATTCTGCAGAAGAATGGTTTGGGAAAGAATCATGACTGATCTAGTTATCAACCCAAGCCTATTTTCCATCTATCCTTGCACCACTCTTGCTGAACTTCTACCCATCTAGTTCAGTGCTCTTTCTATCAGACCTCAAGTATCCATTCTATGCCCCTCATCCCTCATAAAAATAATTCACTCAGCTCTCTTCTTCTCTAGGACTGAGAAGTCTTGTGATACTTTAAAATATTTAAATATGATAATATTCATAAAATTCTTAGCATGGTGGCTGGTGCATAGTAGGTACCGTAGATGTGCCTTCCTTTCTTGAGTGATTTGAAACGTCTTTATTGTACTCTATGTAGCTGGACCCAGAGCAGAGAAAACTCTTCTTCACATTTCATCCAGATATCCATCCAGATCATCTTGTTATCTGCCCTGCCTGTCTCTGATTTCTACCTTTTGTTCTAAATAGTATTAGTGTTTTTGGAAAGGGAATGTCAGTTAACTGATCTATGAAATTAATTGACTATCCCTTTAACAACCTAAACCAAAACCCCATTCCATACTGTATAGACTTAATTGTTATTTGAGTTTTTTATGACCCCACCTTTTGGCTAGAATTAAAAAAAATTCCTGGTGCACGCACTGGCCTGGAGCTCAGGCCAGTGCCTCCGGAAACAGCATGGTGCTCCACCCACTGGTTGTAGCCATCACCATGGCGCTGGCACCTTATGCCATCACCACTTGCCGACCCCTATATGGGCCTGGCAAAATTATAATGACTGGAAGCCCAGTGAGGACAGTCATGTGACTGTCAGTCAGAACTGCCAGCCAATTAGCTTGGGATTGTGTGGTTAACTTGGGGTCTGCTGGGAAGAAGGGAGGTTTTTACCATTCTATCTTGAAGCTGGAAGGTGACAGGACATTGCTGTTTGTTCTCAGCTGATTCCTGGGCAGTGATGTTATTCAGGTTTTATTATTTCCCTTTCTGCATTTTATTTCCTTTCCCTTAATCCTACTGATCCTCTTTGTTTTTTTAAGTTTGTTCTTGTTAAATAAATCCTGCTCTGTTTTGAGGGAGGCTGTCAGTTTCTTTCCTTGCCCCGATATTGCGGTGAGCTGCCTAGCTAATACTTACCAATTAAAAATTGGTCCCTACAATATCTACCACTTTGCTATATGTTTTGTCTTCCCCTATGCAAATATGGATTCCTTGAAAGCATAACTTCTCAATTTTTAGATTTTATATCTAGCATTTAGGATAGTGTGTAGCAAATAGAAATATTTTATCAATTTTTATTCTTTTTTTTAGTAGAGAGATGACAGTGATACCATGAAAATAGAAATGAATTAGTCTCCTTGCTTTAGATCAAGCAAGGGGGCATTGCTGTAAATAGGATAATGGCCTGCCAGCAGTTGCTAATTCAATACAGCACAAGCCTTACACATAAGACAGATCATTTTGCCTTATTTTACAGGTGAAGCAACTGAGGCTCAGAGACATTAATTGACTTATTCAAGGTCATATGACTCATCTGACTTGAAAGACC
Source organism: Dromiciops gliroides (assembly GCF_019393635.1). NCBI lineage: Eukaryota > Metazoa > Chordata > Mammalia > Microbiotheria > Microbiotheriidae > Dromiciops > Dromiciops gliroides. Next base: position 612,425,047 of record NC_057862.1, read on the forward strand.
TGGAACTAATAGTCAACATAGTACTAATAGCAAAACCTTTGGAAAAGTTAAAGAAAAAATTGTATAATTATATAATTAACACCATGATAGGGTAACATTGGGCCCTGTTGTATCCTGAATGTTAATGAAGGTCTTAATTTAGAACAAGATGGTGGTGACATCGATAATAAAAGGGATGTAGGTGAGCTGCTTTGGCCATTAAAGTAGAAGCAAGTTAAGGAAAAAGGAGTATAGTTTGTATTGAGAAACATTTCCAGAGGTTAGATGCCCTGTGGCATCTTTAGGAAGCTCCCTGCATATGTTTATCTCTATGAAACCAAACTTACAGCTTGGGGAAGAGGGTGAAAGTTGGAAAGGTGAAGGTTGTATTACTACAATGTTTCTTTTGGCTCCCAGAAGGGCTATCAAATGAAGTTCAATTTGTTCTTGGATTTGGAAAGAGGCTTGACTTTGTAAGAATTGTTATTTCCACCTACTCACTAGACCTCATTCATAGAGCAGCTGCTAGCAATAGGATATGTGGGGGTTTTTGTTATTGGGACATAATAAATAACCTTCATTCTTTAACAAAACAAAGGAAGCGGTGCAGCAAAAGTGAAGTCCCAGTTCTCAGAGGGCAACGTGATGTTATTTTCTCAAACCAAACAATCAATTTCTTGAAAGGTAGTATATAACCCATTTCTATGGTCCTCCATTAATCTCCCACCACCCAAAGCCCTATCTACTGAACAGGTTTATACTTTATTGGGATAAATTTCTAGAGAATACATAAAAAGATTGATGAGCTCTGCCTTAGGAGAAAAGAAAAAAAAATACAATCACAGATAGCCTTTTCCAAAAGTAGTCAGTTTTCAGTTATGCTTGTGTAGGACATAGGGGATAATTTCATGAATCCTGTGCCACAAATTGGGGAATATTGGGGTTCACATGTCTTTTAGAAAGGCAATTGGACTCAAGGTGAGAGACTGGATTTGAGTGGCTTTGCCACTTAATCATGTAACTAGACATTCTTTCAACTTCTCTGTGTCTTAGTTTCTTCATATTTAAAATAAAGTAGTTGGAATAAATAATTTTCCCAGATCTAACATTATAGAAAAATGGGTGGAAAGTATGATTTGGAGGTGAGGAGAAAAGGAGAATTGAAAGAGAAGGGTTTGGACCAGAGAAGAAAAACCTGGAAGGAGCTAAAGAATAAATGAACGTGTCTGAAGAAAAGAAGATCAGTTAATAGAGGCATATGGAATAAGTCTAAGCATTCCCTGGAGTGTGCAGTAGACAATCAGCCTCAGAAATAGAAGGAAGTATGGATTGTGTGTTAACTATTGCATCTAATACTGAGGAAGGCAAGGAAATGGAGAGTAGAACCATATGGGGATAAAATGTGTCAATGAGGTAAAATGGGGAAATATGTAATACAGATGTTTATGAACTCCAGAATCCAATATTCTCTCAACTGTGGGAAACATTGAAATCCAAAAGCAAAATACCAGAGCAAGAATCAACAAGCAGAAATTCTAGTCTGAACTCTGTGTGAATTGAAGCAAATCACTCTAACTATTTAGGACCTTGGGTTTCTCACCTATAAATTGGGGGATCAACAATATCTACTCAATTAAAATTATCAATCCAAGTATTAATTGAAAACCAACTTTGTTTTTGTTTGTTTGTTTTTGCAGGGCAATGACGGCTGAGTGACTTGCCCAGGGTCACACAGCTGGTAATTCTCAAGTGTCTGATACTGGATTTGAACTCAGGTCCTCATGAATCCAAGGCCAGTGCTATATCCACTATGCCACCTGGCTGCCCCCCTGAAAACCAACTTTGTACCCATCACTATATTAGACATTTTTTGCTTAGGATTAGAGAGTGAGCTTGGATAGACAAAATAGATCTAAATTTCATGGGTGTCAAAAAAAGACAATAGCAACCAGCAAGCACACATCTATTTCTGTGTTCCTTAGGTACACATGGAAATGGAGATAGAAGAACTGGGGTTATTCCATTTCTAAACCAGTAGCTTCTCCAGTTGCTATTTAAAACTAAATGTGTTCACAAACTACATTTTCAGCCGCATTATATATTAATATCTTTTCTGCACTTTATACTCCTACAAAACTGGCTTTTGTGCATTTCCTCACACACCTCATTTTCTCTCTTACTTCTGCTTTGCTCTTATACTTATGTCTCTTTTCTAGTTCAAGGTGAAAAGCTAGATAGATATGAGAATAACCCTTTTCCTGATTTTATGACTAGACAGCTAAAAGTCCCTATTTAATCATGGAGGATTAAGGAAGTCCCTCATACATGGCACAGTGCCTCATGCATTGAATACACTTATGCCTCACCTTTATCTCTTGGAATCCCTTGTTTACTTCAATATTTAACTCAAGCACCCATTTTGACATGGCTTATTTGGATATCCTCCACACTCCTTTCACCAACTGCTAGTTTTCTGCTTCCCCAAATCATCTTAAGTTTAATTTACATTTATTCTGTATGTGCTTCCATAGGAACATATCATATCAGATTTTAGAATAGAAGCTTCTTAAGAGCAGTGACTGTTTCTCTTGTTTTTCAGTATCCCTAACATCTCTGTACATTTAAGGATATATCAAGAACTTAATAAATCCTTATGATTGATTGAAGAGTTGTTTCCAGGTGTCATTTATCTTATGCGATGTATATCTCAGCTCAGTTTATAAACTGAGGAGGTATATTATAGTTGACAATTCAGTTAGATTAACTTTGACATTACTGACATACTTCAGTGACAGCAGATGGGTCAATTTCTTTTTTTTTAAAAAGTACCAAAGAAATCTGTTTTATAGTGAACTTTTGCCCAAAATTAAAATGTGTAACATTTTCAAATATGCCAGGTACCATATGCCACACTGACTTCAAATACTATAGTATCCCATAACACTTTTTGATGCCAGGGAATTTTAGTAACTTCTACAATATGGTTTTCACTTTGTTTAAGCACTAGCTTTCTTTTGTTATGATTCTACCATGGGAAGGAGCGATGAAATTTCTGAGCAATTGTAGAGACCTTACCTCCCATAATCTACTTAGCAAATGGTTTGGAAAGGAGTGCAGAATGAAACCCTATTGGTCTGTGACAGATAATGCATCCATCAGAGATGCATAATTTATTCCTTTTTTAGAGTTTGACACTGACATAGCCAATGTCACAAATAAAGGATAGTAGTTTTCCTGCAGTTCCTGGGGCCATAGGTTGTGCTACCTTACACATTCTGAAAGGCATCATGAGAATCTGAATTTGACATGCACACTGTTGGAGGACACTAGGAGGATTGAGGGTATGTGGTGTTCTATTACTCTCAATACTCAAAAGTGTTATGTCCAAAAGAAGACTATCCTCTCTTTTATACCATGAATAATACCTACCTTAATGAAAGGTGGGGAGAAAAAACACCTAACCATATGTTTGATATGATTGTAGATATTATGAAAAGTACCTTCTAGCCTTCTGTAACATCCACTCTTTTTGTTCAATGATATCTGAACTTCTTAAGTTAGAAATTCATGCCTTTGTCTTCTTTTACATGAAAAAAAGAAAATATACATTGCCATTGCAGGGTGGTATCTTACTCCTTAGCAATCAGTTACTAAAACTGGATAACAAAACAAAACTAAACCATGGAAAACAAAACAAAACATGAATAAGCAGATCTCATTGAGGAATTCATAAACTGAAGGCAGACAAGGACCAGAAGAAGCTCCTGGCTGACCAGGCTGAAGCTCTCCAGTCCAAGACTAAGGAAGCATGAAAGCAGTGGGAAGAGCATCTATAGGTTAAGAAAGAGGAGATCATCAAGACTTTGTTTAAGGAAGACTAGTCCAAGAAATTATTATCCCCTATCTCCTCTATATACAATACCCTTCTATTTGATTCATACAACAAAACATGACAGACTGTAAAAACAAACAAACAAACAAAAAACAGGACAAACCAGAAAGGAATTTGTACTGATTTTGAAGAGCATTATTTAGGATGAACATAAGGCAGGGAACATAGTCTACACAATGCATCAATGGTGGGAGATAGAATGCTATAAATGAGGGTATTTGTTATACAAGGAAGATAGTTTAATTGCACTATATTAGAGAGTTAGATGATAATTGCCTGGAAAGATAGACTTAAGGGAGGTTGTGCAAGATTTTAAATGTGATGTTACTTTTCTATTTGATCCTAAAATTAATAGGGAGCCCCTTTGGAACAAAAATATATAAGAGAATGTTTCTTTTGAGACAGTTATATTTATATATTATTAGGCTACCCTAGAGAGAAACTTAGAGAAAGTTCAGGGCACTGGTGACCTCAGCAGACCCAAGTAAACTCTTTGAACGGATTGTCTCCTTTTTTTTCCTTGCATTTTTAAAATTTATTTTTTATTTAGAATTTCCCCCAAGTTACGTGTAAAAAAACAATTTTTACATTGATTTTTTAAAAACTTTGTGTTACAAATTTTCTTTCTCCCTCCTTCCTCAAACCTTCCTAAGAAATCAAGCAATTCAATGTCATGCATTTTCAGTCATGTAAAACATCTTCACATTAGATAAGTTGTGAAAGAAAACAGACAAAATAACTTTAGAAAGAGGAACTAACAAATACAATTACACTTCAATCTGTATTCAGATACCATCAGTTCTTTCTTTGTTGATGGTTTGCATTTTTCATAGTCCTTCTGATAGCATCCTGCTCATCATTTCTTTCACAATTATTATTGCTAAATATATTACCCTCCATCCTATTCCCTCCCCTTGATATTTACTCCATTTTCTATCTTCTTTCACCCTATCCCTCATTGAAAGTGTTTTGCTTTTTACTGCCCCATCCCCCAATCTGCCCTCCCTTCCTTTGACTCTCCCCTCCTTATGCCCTCCCCCTCTCACTTTTCTTCAGGGCAAAATATATAACTATACCCACTTGAGTGTATGTTATTCCCTCTTTCAGCAAATTCTGATGTAACATTCACTCACTCCCCTACTCCTTCTCCATTTTCTCTGCCATTCCATAAGCTTTTTCTTGCTTATTTTATGTGAGCTACTTTTCCCCATTCCACCTCTCCCTTTCCCTTTCTTCCAATGCATTCCTCTTACCACTTAACTTTGTTTCAAAGATATCATCAAGGTGACACAGTGGACAAAGCACTAGCCCTGGATGCAGGAAGCCCTGAGCCCAAATACAGATACAGACATAAGCCATCCCACCCTGTCTGCCTTGCAAAAACAAGGATAAACAAAAATAAATGCTTTACAGATATCATCCCTTCATATTCCATTCACACCTGTGCTTTCTAAGTATATTCTTTTCAGCTGCCCTAATACTGAGAAAGATCTTATCTCCCCATGTAGGAATGTAAACAGTTTAAACTTTTAACATCCCTCATGATTTCTTTTTCCTGTTTACCTGTTTATGCTTATCTAGGGTCTTATATTTGAAAGTCAAGTTTTCTATTCAATTCAGGTCTTTTCTTCACAAATGCCTGAAAATCCTCTTTTTCATTGAAGTCCCATTTTTTCCTCTGAATGATCATACACAGTTTTGCTGGGTACATGATTCTTGGCTGTAGCCCCAGTTCCTTTGCCCTCTGGAATATCATATTCCATGCCCTGAGGTCTTTTTATGTAGAAGCTGCTAAATCTTGTGTTACCTTGACTGTAGCTCCACAGTATTTGAATTCCTTTTTTCTAGCTGCTAGCAATGTTTTCTCCTTGACCTGAGATCTCTGGAATTTGGCTATAGTATTCTTGGAAGTTTTCATTTTGGAATCTCTTTCAGGAGGTGATCAGCATATTCTTTCAATTTCTTTTTCACCTTCTGTATCTAGAATATCAGGGCAATTTTCCTTGACATTTTCTTGTAAGATGATGTCTAAGCTCTTATTTTGTTCATGGTTTTCAGGTACTCCAGTGATTTTCAAATTATCTCTCCTGGATCTATTTTATGGGTCACATGTTTTAACAAAGAGATATTTCATATTGCCCTTCATTTACTTATTCATTTGGATTTGCTTTATTGTTGCTGGATTTCTCATAAAGTCATTAGCTTCTATTTGCTCTATCCTAATTCTTTTTTTTAATGTAATTTTTTTGGAAGGCAATAAGGTTTAAGTGACTTGCCCAGGGTCACACAGCTATTAAGTCTCAAGTGTTTGAGGCTGGATTTGAACTCAGGTCCTCTTGAGTCCCAGGTTGGTTCTTTATCTACTTCTCTACCTAGCTGCCCTAGCCTAATTCTTAAGCAATGAATTTCTTCAGAGAGGTTATATACCTTCTTTTCCATTTGGCCCATTTGAATTTTCAAGCTGTTGACTTTTTTTCATGACACTCCTGCATCACTCTCATTTCTCTTTCCATTTTTTCCTTTACCTCTCTAACTTTTCCCTCTACCTCTCTTTCTTTATCTTCAAAGTCCTTTTTGAGGGCTTTCATAGCCTGAGACCAATTCATATTTTTGTTAGAAGCTTTGGATGGAGGAGCTTTGACTTTGTTATTATCTTGTTCTGAGGGTGTATTTTGATCTATCTTGTTGCCAAAGAAACTTTCAATGTTTCTGCTGCTTTCTCTGCCTACTCATTTTTACCACCTATTTCTTGACTTTTAACTTCTTCTTAATATGTAGCATTGCTTCCAGGATGCACTGTCCCAAGCTACAGGGGATTCCAGGTGGTATTATTCTGCTTATTCTCAGCCCACCTGGCCTTTAAGTAACCAGGGAATCCTTGGCCTTTAACTGGGAACAGAAATCTGATTGAAATCTGGTTCTCTATGGTCAAAAGCTTGGCATGCCAGTGTCCCTCCCCCACTGGACAAATGCTGCTCAAGTCTGCTTACTGGTTCAGAATATGGATGTTCACCCTCAGCTCCACCAGAGATTGCAGATATTCCCCCCAGCCAACCACTGGACCCCCTCACTGGTCCATGAGCCAACTTTCAGAAGAATACATGGACACTGCAGGCTCTGGAGGCATGACTTGCCTGGTGCTAAATCTGTACCACATGCTGAGCTCTTCTCTCACCCAGAACAGCAGAGAACACCAGCCACCTATTTAAGCTGTCTTTTGCTGGAAAATAGTCTCAGTCTGTTCTTTTGTGGTTTGTGCTGCTCCAGGAATTGTCTTATATCATATTTTTTGGAGGTATATGGATGGATATTTTGGAAGTGCAGAAAGTCACAGCCTTTCCTCCACTATCTTGGCTCCATGCCCTTTTCTTGCATTTTATTAAAGTGTCATGAACTCACAGAGTATTGTTGCTAAAAGCATTCTTACAAATTTTCTAATCTACTCCTCCCATTTTATAGATATAGAAATATGTAGAGGTCCCCAGAGAGAGAAGATGACTTAACAAATTTCATAGAGTGGCATTATAGTTAGGAACCAATGTCTTTTGAAAACATACCATGCTAAATCATTCTATATCAGTGTTGCTTTTTGTTTACTCAGGAGAGCAACATGATTGTTTCTTATTGATTACTACTAGTGGGGCAGGCCAGTGATCTCAATAATACACACTAAGTCAGCATCTGCTATTTTCCTTTCATGGTGGTAGTGGAGTGCGAGATAATTAGGCAGCTACCAACATAAAAAGAAGGTGGCTTATTGGCTCAAAAGCATTTTAGAATCTCTGGGTAGTAGAGAATACTGTTCCCAAATTCATCATGTTATGATCCCCTTTATGTTTAATGAAGTATAATTATACTATAAACTTTTTTTTCTTGCAGGGCAATGGGGGTTAAATGACTTGCCCAGAGTCACACAGCTAGTAAGTGTCAAGTGTCTGAGGCCAGATTTGGACTCAGGTACTCCTGAATTCAGGGCCAGTGCTTTATACACTGTGCCACCTAGCTGCCCCTCTATAAGCTTTAATAGTTTAACAGTTCACTAAGGGGGCAGCTAGGTGGCTCAGTGGATAAAACACCAGCTCTGGATTCAGGAGGACCTGAGTTCAAATCTGGCCTCAGACACTTGACACTTACTAGCTGTGTGGCTCTGGGCAAGTCACTTACCCCTCACTGCCCTTCAAAAACAACAAAAACAAAAACAACAACAAACAAAAGTCCACTAAGACTTTTGGAAGATCATGTGTTTGTAGTGGGAAAAAATAGTTCATTGGTGAGATGATGAAGATTAAAAAAAAATGAAGTAATGAGAAAGCATTTGTCAGGTACTTAATTATGCATGTATTAAGGGGCTAAATATGAGAGCTAGAAAACCAAAAATGAGACAGTTCCTATCCTCAACGAAATTACATTTTATAGAGGAATAAGATATATATTGGAAAATGGTGGTCAGGAAATATTTTTTTGGTCTGAGAAACCACTGGAATGATGAGTTACAGGGAAAAATGGAACATTTATTTTTAATGTCTTCCCACATAGCCTCTACCACTCCAGTACTGTATACATCAACAAAATTCATTGCAAAAGTAAATCACTTCAATTCATTGCTATACTATCTGAGCTAAGGTCACATGTGTGTTTGCTGGACCATGTACTGTCTATCATATATTAAATAGTTGTCTTCCTCTCTTTGTACACTTTCAAGTAGAAGCTAGATAACTACTTTCTTGGATATGGTATAGCCCCAATGATTTTTCAGGTATGGTGAGGATGCAATGCTCAGTGAGCTGTCTGACAATTCATTTTTCCCTGAATATATATATTTGTTGTTGTTGAGGCATTTGGGGTTAAGTGACTTGCCCAAGGTCATACATGTAGTTAAGTGTCAAGTGTCTGAGGCTGGATTTGAACTCCAGTCCTCCTGAATCCAGGGATGGTGCTTTATCTACTGTGCCACCCATCTGCCCCAAATATATTTTAATTATATAAAGAAGAAATATTTTTTTCTCAATCTTGTTTCCTGTACTTCATCCCCACTTAGGGAAAATAAACTTAAGTTGATGAGCAACTACATATGTGATAAGTACCTGCTATTTCAGTTTTCTTTTGCAAACTACCCTTAAGGAGGGCAGATTGGATACATTAAGTTCCATAAAGGTTTATCTAAAAGATCTAAAGCCACAATTTTTTTAAAGAAGACATGTAACTATAAATTATCAATAATAAGCCAGTCCATACATAAATGCTTTTCATAAATTTTGAAATCCACAATATATTTAGGCATGTTTACAATTCCACCTAGTTTTTTATTCCTCATGCCAATTTCAGGGCAATGCCACAGGTAGCTCTCATTTCCATTGATCAACATTAAGTACCTATGCTATAAAAAAAATTAGCTCATCAACAGTACAGCTTTCCTGAGGCAAGTGGTTAGGGTAATAGTATTAAAAACCAGCACACATGGATAACTGCTGAGTCCCCCAAAATTTAAATGAATTGCAATAACACAGTTATTCACATAACTCACATTTTCCATCCTTTTTTACTCTGGTATAATATTGAGGTTTTTCATGGCTTCTGATAAAGGTGTAAAACTGATTGTTACATATCAGTAAAGTATTTTCTGAATAGCCTACAAAATATCCCCAAATTGGCTTTAGGCTTATGAGCTGTTTGAGATGCTTTATGATGTCAATTCACAGTAAAACCTTTATTTCACTCCTAATTGAAATTACCCTTTTGAGATTAGTAATAAACTAAAATCAAAGCTGTTTTCCCTAGCAGTCCTGCCAAATTCAGATGGCTAATTAAAATGGAACTAATTTCTCAAATAGATGAAGATGCCAATGAAATTCCAGGTAAGGTAATTTCTGGATAAGAAAAAGAATTTAATGAGAAGATATTTAATATTTATATGTTGTATCTATGTAATGTTTTATAGTTTCCACAGCATATTTAAACATGGGGGGAAAGTAAGAAAAAAAGACATTTCACAAGGAAAAAATGTAGCTCTTGATTGTGTGAAAAAGCAAAACTTCCATATGTAATCAATTTAGGTCCTGAGTTTCTAGATATGGGAGAGACCTCCAGAGTCTTGATACACATGGTTCATAGCAATCTCAACTTTAGTTTGTCCATTTCAGAAGAAATGTGGTATAATGAATATATCATAGCTCTAGGAGACAGAAGATTTAGGCTTTAGACATTATTCTAACTTTAAGAAATTACAGCATCTCTGTTCTGGAAGAGACTTAAAAAAAAATCCATCCTGATCCACACTTAAACAAAATAACCCCTCTACAACATGAACTAAAATGTCTCTCCACTCTTTTTTATGAAGACCTAAGCTTTGTTTGAAGATCCAAAGAACAATTGGGTCATTTCTTCCTGTAGCAGTCTGCTGAAAGCTCTATGACCTTGGGTAATGGGTTTAAATATAGTGAACACCAGTCTAGTTCTTGATTAATTGGGATAATAGCATTTTTTTTTTGCAGGGCAATGAGGGTTAAGTGACTTGCCCAGGGTCACACAGCTAGTAAGTGTCAAGTGTCTGAGGCCGGATTTGAACTCAGGTACTCCTGAATCCAGGGCCGGCGCTTTACCACTGCGCCATCTAGCTTCCTCCTGATAATAGCATATTTACCACTAATCTAACATAATGGTATTTTGTAAATTTTGTAAAGCTTTTTAAGCATGAACTACCATTATGATCGGATTTTCAAATAGAATCTACACCCATCATTTCTACCAGTTCTCAAGAAATTCCATGTAATGTATAGATAGATCATTTTGAATTAAGAATTAAGAACTTTACTGGTTTTTAAATTATGATGATTTTTAAAATGTAATTGTGGAACTTTGCTGATTTTTACAGGGTAATATGGCTTTGGCACAATTTGACACTAGTTACATGGAGTTGAGTGAATCTGTAGAGCTATGTTTACCATTGAATGTCTTTATTTAAATTCCCCCAATCTCAGTCCTTGAGTTCGACAAGTTGAATCTACAATATTTTGTTTTCACCTTCTATTGTCAATTATTGAATCACATAATCAAAGATAAGAGTTGGATGTGCCCAGTCTGTACCTAGTTTAAAATCCATCTATAATATCCCTTGCAAATGTTGATACAAGCTTCCTTTTAAAATAAGATGGAGATCACAACTCCTTGAGTCAGCCTATTCCATTTTTATATACCTTTCATTTAGAGATTTTTTTTCTCACATCAAGTTTTCACCTGCCTTTTTGTGATTTAGTAAGATTGACTTAGACATGAAGAGATTTTTGTTGTTATCTTGTCAAATTTCCTTTTTCAGGTAAGCAACTGAGCTTCATTGGTTTAAATTCCACAGCAACACAGGACAGAAATGGCAGAACTTGGAGCCATTTGCTTTCAAATCATGTGCTTTTCCAACTGTATTTTGTTTTTTCTAATCTTATTGGTACTCTAATCTCTCTCTCTCTCTCTCTCTCTCTCTCTCTCTCTGTCCTTCTTTCCCTCCCTCCCTCTATATAACTGTCCTGAAAATATTTGAAAACAGCTATCATATTCCCTTATGGCATTTTCTTCTCCAGTCTAAATTTTTTTCATCCTCACATTGGTGTACTGATGCTATAGTTATCACCTTTCTTTAATATTACTCCAATTTGCCAATAATTTCCTTATTATAACACCAGGACTGAATATAATAGTTCAGTTTTGTCCTGATTATTTTAGTGTAAAATGGAATGATTCATTTTCTTGTTAATCACACTATATCTCTCAGTATAGCCTAGGATGTCATTAGCTCTTACAGGTGACAGGTCACAATGACTTACATTGCATCCTTGACTTCCATCTGTGAAGCAACTTCTACAAAAATTTCACTTACTGCACTCCTTGCACTATCCATCTCTTGATGAGTATATCATGTCCCCTGAGGGAAAGTGGCAAGTAGCAGGGCTGAGTAACTACCATCTGCCCCAAAGTGACCCCACCTTAGCCACACACATATGGTCATACTCTTGGTCTTGCCAACACCCACAAATATACCACTTTTATGTTAAAGAATTGTAAACCCCCCTGGAAATAATTATAAAACACCCATATCCAAACATATTCTATTTGCTTTTCATTTGTCAATCTACCTTCCTCCAAAAACCCTAATCTTTGTTTGCACCGTGATATATTATCCCTTGACCCGTCAATTGTCTCCCAGATCATTTCCCCTTCACTGGTGATGATCTATTATTTTCACTTGTCATGATTCTCCTATGTTGACACATTGTTGAATGAGGTCAACTCTTTACTACTGTACTTTTCTCTTAAGTTTCTGACCCCTCATCATATTGCTGATTGTGCCTTCTCAAGTGTCAGCTTTGTATGACTCCCACCATCTGCAGTCTTATTTTCTTGAATGTTTGTTACTGAAAGAAGTTGGAGAAAATTATGCAACAATTTTGACTGGGTTCCACTCAAAATTTTGTTACACAATGTCAACTGGGCCCTATCTGAGGAGAAACCAATGGGCTCTTGCAACTTTGTTATATCCAAAACAACTCAGTGTCTCACAATGATCAGTCAGGGCAGGTAATCAAACATTTGTTAAGCATCTATGTGATTGAGGCAGTACTAAGAACTGGAAAAGCAAAGAAAGGCCAAAAAAAATAGTCTTTGCTCACATAGAGCTTGCATTGTTTGCTTCAGGAGATGTAATAAGTACTTAATGCTTGTTGAATTTCAATTACCACCTTGAAAAAGGATTTCATAGAATTATGGAACGAAACCCAATTCTTCTAAGGTTCTGACAATCATATCCTAATACCTATATGTAAATCTGAAACAATACAAATGCTTGCTTATCTAAGCAAATTCATATACCTAGTATTTATAACTTTCATTTTTTGAAACATTGGCATATGTAGCTGAACAATCTGTTGGAACTAGCACAAAATCATCATTGTTAGAGGGAATATATCATATCATTTGACAGGGTATTTCAGGTATTCATCTCAAGTGCCACCTACTCTCCTGCTGACTGGGAGGTAGAAATTTGTCTTTTAAAAAAAATAAAATATAGACCTTCCATGTGGATGTAGGAGATGTACAATTATACCGTACTTCAAGGATACCTGATTCCATTGGTATAATTTTATTTCCACTAATGAAACTTATAACCTCTGCATAAAACAACCCAATGGAAAGCCCTCTAATGTTGAGATCGCTGAACTAATATAGGCTATCCTTTAAATGATAAACATATTTAGTACTAATCTAAATATTTTCATTTTATTAAATTCTACCAAAGTGTACAGTCCTCTGACATAACGTTCTAGAACTTCTATGGCCTGAGTGGAAGAAAAAAGACTCATTTCTGGAAGGATGACCAATAGGTGATAAAAAACTTTTGGCCAAAGCCCTATAATGAATATCATCTAAGTCACATGGCGGGATGTATGGGAAAAGTACACCCAGTAGGCAATAGTAATTATAATCTTTTTTGTTGGAGGGATCTTAAACATGACTGAAGTCAGAGATACCAACTTTTCTTCAGTCAACTTTTCTGGAATCCTTGAAGTTATTTTTATTTATTTGTATCATTTAATTTCTATTGAGATTAGTTTTCCAATGTTAGTATTTGAGGGAATTTATTTCTTTAAACAGTCACTCAGATTTGTCCACCATGCCACCACATCTTCATATGGTCACTGATGAGAGGATATTTGTAAACTGGTAAGCTAAATGATATGAATATGTGTATACAATAAATTAGAATGTTTGGACAAATGTGATTTAAAAAATTATGTATTTTCTCCCAATCAATGGAGAATCACAACTGAACTAAAATTAAGAATCTTAAGGCTCCTATCACCACTATACTCACTTCCAAAATCATGTTCATTCATCTTCCCCATTATTTTTTTTGTTTGTTTACAATTCTGACTTAAAGACCTTTGTGAATTTTTCAATTCTTTGCCATCTTGCAAAGCATCTTAATATCTACTACTCAGTAAGAGTTTAATGGTAATAAATAGGCTTAAATCACATTGAGTAAAAACTACTGTATCTGAACAAAAAGCATTAATTATGAACCTTTCTAGAATATTATATTCAGTTGGGGAATTATAATTCCAGAAAGAATTGGATACCTGCAGTGAAAGTGGATCTTCCTGCAGGATAATTATAGAACTTATTTTTATGAGACAATAAATGTTCATGATGGATGGACAATCATATCACAAGGCCAAATAGAGGTCACATTTGATTTCATGTTTACTGTAAAGTATTATTAACAGAAATGCTTAGGGGATGAGATGTTCTAATTAAATGACTTATATTCACCTCCATAACATTTTCTTGATTTTCCCATTTGGGAATAATCTTTCTTTTCTTGGAACTGGAATGGTACTTTGTTCCATTCTTATTTATTTACATTATATTTTATAGTGTATTTATTGTACAAATTCAGTGAGGGCAGGATTCCTATGTCATTTGTATTTTAATTCCTTAAGTACATTTGACAGTGCTCTAAATAAATTTGATGCTTAATAAAGTTTAATAAATGAACTACTTTACTGAGGGACAAACATTTATTTTTTTTAACTTATTGAAAATTGTCCTATGGTGCATCAGGGTACTTTGTAGCTTTAGGAAATGGAGGACAATGTACATAGTTAAATATTTTTTAGATTACTCTCCTCACACTGTCAGCATTTCATGCATAGGCCTTTCCTTTCCTTTCTGTTTTCTTTTCTTTTTGTTTTCTTTTCCTTTCTTTCTTTCTTTCTTTCTTTCTTTCTTTCTTTCTTTCTTTCTTTCTTTCTTTCTTTCTTTCTTTCTTTCTTTCTTTCTTTCTTTCTTTCCTTCCTTCCTTCCTTCCTTCCTTCCTACCTTCCTTTCTTTTCTTTCTTTCTTTCTGTTTCTCTCTCTCTCTTTTTTTTTCTATTGCATGTGTTTTATTTTGTTGAAATTTTGTGGCAAGGCACTACTGAGTATATTGGGCATACAGTCTTTTTCTTGGATCTTTTCTAGACAAGACATCATCTGATCCTATCACAATATCTTGTCCATGATATGCTTGTGAAGTTGATTTTTTAATTTAAGTGTCTAGAATGTAGTAGTAGCTCATATCTATAATATCTGATACCAGGTTGGTAAATCATTGGTGCTCCAGAGATCTATGATTCAATAGGTTTAAACTGATCAGATATGAATACTGGTTTAGACATTGAGATATGATCAGGTGTTTTTCACTAAATCAACAAAAATATGGTGAGTCATTAAGGATCTTGGGGGCCCCAGGTCAGCAATAGGACAGGTCGAAGCTGGTAGACTGATGAGTAGTGGGTTTCGGCCTATGAGTGGCTTCTGTATTTCAGTCCAAACAAGATAATTTACATTATTCATTAATATGTTTCACTTTGACCTGTACCAAGGTTTCAGCCAATCAAAATTTTTGTAGATCATGAGTATCATCAGATATATTTAGTCACATTTTTTAGCTAATTTTAATATTTTATATTCCTATTATATATAACTTTACCCAAGATACTGATAAAATGTTTAATATTATTGGGCCAAATATAATTTCCTGAACATCTGACTAGAGACATCTTTCCAATTTTGCACAAAAACTTTAATGCCTATTCTTGAGACTGTATTTTCTAACAGTCCTGAAACTGCAAAATTGAATTACTGTCTAACTCATATACCCACATTTTCCATGACACTAGCATGTATTTTGTCAGATATTTTGCCAAAATCTAAGTAAAATAATAGTTATTATGTTATTTTATCCATTTTGCAGAAGAGGAAAGTGAAACTCATAGAGTTCACATGAATACTCTGAGGTCATACAATGGGAAAAACAAAAACAAAAACAAAACAGAGCCAAGATTCAGTTCCAGGTATTTTCAGATCCTACAAGCCCAATTTAGTCCTATGTTATTTTCACTGCAGTTCATATCCTCTCTTAATAGTCTTGTCTACTCATGCACAGGGAGAAGAATTGAGGGAGAGGAAATAGAATTCTATGATCACATAAGAAATGCCAGTAGGACATGATTTGTGTTAAGTTGGGTTATATAAAATATATCTGATGTCTTGTAGAACTTTCTCCTCTCCACGCTTAAGAAAAAAAACAAAAAGGTACTTCCATAGTTTTTTCTTTTGAAAAAATTCCTAGTGTGAATCGATTTTCTTATCATTTTTCTGTGTCCCCTAAAATCCAGATAATTTGGGTTAGGTTAGTTAGATAATTAGTTAAATTTTCATGGCCTATTCAAACTTTAAAAAAATAAGTTATATTGATATTTCTGTTGTTATTTTTTAAAATATCACCTTGGTATCTCATGTATTCCTCTCCTTCCTCCCTCCAAGAGAGATATTCTGTATGAAAAATAGTATTTTTGGAGAGGAAAATTTTTAAAAAATCATTACAAATAATTAATACATTGAAAAGGTCTGAAAATATTACCCTGCCCTCCCTACCCCCACCCCATGAAGGGCAGTTTCTTCTTACAGCTGCACAGTTTCTTCTCATATCTCTTCATTTGAGTCCCACTTGATCTTTATATTTTGTTAAATTTACTTTTGATTTTTGATGTCATTTTTTCTATTTACATTGTTGTAGTTACTGTGAATATTGTTTTTTTTACTTCTGCTTACTTTATTCTGCATCAAATCAAATAAATGCTTCTATGTATTCATCACACATCATTTCTTACAGCACAGTAATATCTCATTACATTCACAATTTGTTTAGCCATTCTCAAATTGCTGGCGTGTACTTTGTTTCCATTTCTAAGCTAACACAAAAAGTACTCTTACAAATGATTTGGAATATATGTGGGCTTTTTTTTTCTTATCAATGACTTTCTTGGGGTGTTATCTCAATAATAGAGTTCTTTGTTTCAAAGAGCATAAATATTTTAATCTCTTTGTTTGCACAATTTCAAATTGCTTTACAAAATGGTTGTAGCATTTCATAGCTTCACCAAAAATATATTAGTATGCCTATCAATCTAGAACCCCTTTGACATTGACTGTTGACATTTTTTGGCAATTTGCAGGATGAGAGGTCAAACATCCCAGTTTATTTAATTTACATTTCTATTATTAGTAGTAATTTGAGGAAGTTTTTCTTGTTGTTGTGAATAAGCAGTTGTTTTGAGAACTGTGACCATTTATTTATTGGGAAATGACTACTAGTTCTATTTATTTATTTATTAATTGTTTATATATCTTGCATACCAATGTTTATCAGAGGAATTTTATACAAGAATTTTTAAACATTTGATCACTTACATACTTATCCTACAAGCTGTCTATTCAGAAGCTTTTTCAGTTTCAAGTTCCCCCTTCTGGGATAAATACAGTCTTATGTTCCTTTAATTATTTTACTTTTATCATCTTAAGCGACATTTCCCATTGGCTTTCTTCCCCTCATCCTCAATCCTTCTTCTCATTTAATACTCCCCCTTTGTCCCTTCTCCTTGAGACAATCCATTTTCTTTGTTTTTATATTTTTTCCCTTTTTATGACATATTTTATTTTTTCCGTTACATGTAAAGATAGTTCTCAACTTTTGTTTATACATGCTTTACAATTTCAGATTTTTCTCCCTCCCTCCCCTCCCTCCCCCCTCCCCTAGACAGCAGGTAATCTGATATAGGTTATATCTATATATCTCTATACATATACATATAGATATATATATACACACACATATATATATATACACATAATAACATTAATCCTATTTCTGCATTAATCCTGTTACAAGAGAAAGAATCAGAGCAGTGATGCAAAACCTCAAAATAGAAAAAAAAAACCAAAAAAACAACAGCACCCAAAACAAAAGAAATAATATGGTTCAATCAGCATCTATACTCCACAGTTCTTTCTTTCTTTTTTTTTTCTTGGATTTGGAGATCCTCTTCTATCATGAGTTCCCTGGAACTCTTCTGTACCATTGCATTGGTGAGAAGAATATAGTCCATCACAGTAGGTCAACACTCAATGTTGATGATACTGTGTACAAGGTTCTTCTGGTTCTGCTCATCTCACTCCTCATCAGCTCACGTAAGACCCTCCAGGTTTCTCTGAACTCTTCCTGCTCATCATTTCTTACAGCACAATAGTATTCCATTGTATTCATATACCACAACTTGTCCAGCCATTCCCCAATTGATGGGCACCCCCTCAACTTCCAATTCCTTGCTACCACGTAAAGAGCAGCTATAAATATTTTTGTACATGTGGGTCCCTTTCCCCCTTCCATGATTTCTTTGGGCAAAAGACCTAAAAGTGGGATTGCTGGGTCAAAGGGTATGCACAGTTTTATCGCCCTTTGGGCATAATTCCAAATTGCTCTCCAGAATGGTTGGATCAGCTCACAGCTCCACCAACAATGCATTAGTGTTCCAATTTTCCCACAGCCTCTCCAACATTTATTATCTTCCTTTTTTGTCATTTTAGCCAATCTGATAGGTGTCAGGTGGTACCTCAGAGTTGTTTTAATTTGCATCTCTCTAATCATTAGAGATTTAGAGCATTTTTTCATATGGGAATAGATAGCTTTGGTTTCTTCATCAGAAAACTGCCTATTCATATCCTTTGACCATTTCTCAATTGGGGAATGATTTGGATTCTTATAAATTTGATTTAATTCCCTATATATTTTAGAGATGAGGCCTTTATCAGAAGCACTGGCCTCAAAAATTGTTTCCCAACTTTCTGCCTCCCTTCTAATTTTGGATGCATTGCTTCTGTTTGTACAAAAATTTTTTAATTTAATATAATCAAAATCATCCACTTTGCATTTTATAATATACTCTATCTCTTGTTTGGTCAAAAACTGTTCTCCTTTCCAAAGATCTGATAGGTACACTATTCCTTTCTCTCCTAATTTACCTATGGTATCACCTCTTATGTCTAAATCATGTATCCATTTTGACCTTATTTTAGTATAAGGTGTAAGATGTTGGTCTAAGCCTAATTTCTGCCATACTATCTTCCAGTTTTTCCAGCAGTTTTTGTCAAATACTGAGTTCCTATCCCAGAAGCTGGAGTCTTTGGGTTTATCAAACACTACATTACTAGTGTCATTTACTACTGCATTTCCTGAGCCTAGCCTATTCCATTGATCTACCACTCTATTTTTTAGCCAGTACCAGATAGTTTTGATGACTGCCGCTTTATAGTAAAGCTCCAGGTTTGGTACCGCTAACCCACCTTCCTGTGAATTTTTTTTCATTATTTCCCTGGATATTCTTGATTTTTTGTTTTTCCAGATGAATTTTGTTATTATTTTTTCTAGCTGTATAAAATAATTTTTAGGTAGCCTGATTGGTATGGCACTGAATAAGTAAATTAATTTAGGCAGTATTGTCATTTTTACTATATTAGCTCTGCCTATCCATGAGCAATTGATATCTTTCCAATTATTTAGATCTGATTTGATTTGTGTGAAGAGTGTTTGGTAGTTGTGTTCATAGAGTTCCTGGGTTTGTCTTGGCAAGTAGACACCCAAGTATTTTATATTACCTACCGTTACTTTAAATGGAATTTCTCTTTCTATCTCTGGCTGCTGGACTTTGTTGGTCATGTATAGAAATGCTGATGATTTATGTGGATTTATTTTATATCCTGCTACTTTGCTAAAGTTGTTAATTGTTTCAAGTAATTTTTGACTTGATTCTCGAGGATTCCTTAAGTATACGATCATATCATCTGCAAAGAGTGATAGTTTTGTTTCCTCCTTGCCTATTCTAATTCCTTTAATTCCTTTCTCTTCTCTGATTGCTAAAACTAACATTTCTAGGACAATATTAAATAATAGGGGTGATAATGGACATCCCTGTTTCACCCCTGATCTTATTGGGAAGGCCTCTAATTTATCTCCATTGTATATAATACTTGCTGATGGCTTTAGGTAGATACTGTTTATTATTCTAAGGAAAGCTCCCCCTATTCCTAAACTCCCTAGTGTTTTTATTAGGAATGGGTGCTGTACTTTGTCAAAAGCTTTCTCTGCATCTATTGAGATAATCATATGATTTTGGTTGGTTTTCTTATTGATGTGGTTGATTATGTTAATAGTTTTCCTAATGTTGAACCAGCCCTGCATTCCTGGTATAAATCCCACCTGGTCATAGTGTATTATTCTGGTGATCACTTGCTGTAATCTCCTTGCTAATATCTTATTTAAGATTTTAGCATCAATATTCATTAGGGAAATTGGTCTATAATTTTCTTTCTCTGTTTTTGCTTTGCCTGGTTTTGGTATCACCACCATATTTGTGTCATAAAACGAATTTGGTAGAACTCCTTCTTCACCTATTTTTCCAAATAATTTGTATAATATTGGAATTAATTGTTCTTTAAATGTTTGGTAAAAATCACCCGTAAACCCATCTGGCCCTGGGGATTTTTTCTTAGGGAGTTCATTAATAGCTTGTTCAATTTCTTTTTCTAATATGGGTTTATTTAAGGATTTTATTTCCTCTTCAGTTAACCTGGGCAGTTTGTATTTTTGTAAATATTCATCCATTTCATTTAGATTGTCAAATTTATTGGCATACAGTTGGGCAAAATATTTCCTAATTATTGCTTTAATTTCCACTTCATTGGTGGTAACATCACCCTTTTCATTTTTGATACTGGTAATTTGGTTTTCTTCTTTCTTTTTTTTAATCAAATTATCCAATATTTTATCTATTTTATTGGTTTTTTCATAAAACCAGCTCTTAGTTTTATTGATTAATTCTATAGTTTTTTTGCTTTCAATCTTATTGATTTCTCCTTTAATTTTGAGGATCTCTAATTTAGTGTCTAATTGGGGATTTCTAATTTGTTCTTTTTCTAGCTTTTTAAGTTGCATGCCCAATTCATTAATCTCCTCTTTCTCTTTCTTATTCATGTAAGCATTTAGAGCTATAAATTTTCCCCTAAGCACTGCTTTGGCTGCATCCCATAGATTTTGGTATGTTGTCTCATTATTGTCATTCTCTTGGATAAAGTTATTGATTGTTTCTATGATTTCTTGTTTGGCCCATTCATTCTTTAGAATGAAATTATTTAGTTTCCAATTGATTTTCATTCTACTTTTCCCTGGTTCTTTCTTACATGTAATTTTTATTGCATCATGATCTGAGAAGGATGCATTTACTATTTCTGCCTTTCTACATTTGACTATGATGTTTTTGTGCCCTAATACATGGTCAATTTTTGAAAATGTGCCATGTACTGCTGAGAAAAAGGTATATTCCTTTCTATCCCCATTCAATTTTCTCCAGACATCTATCATGTCTAACTTTTCTAGTAATCTATTCACCTCTTTCACTTCTTTCTTATTTATTTTTTGGCTAGATTTATCTAATTCTGAGAGGGGGAGATTCAGATCCCCCACTAGTATAGTATTACTATCTAATTCCTCTTGTAACTCATTTAACTTCTCTAAGAACTTGGATGCTATACCACTTGGCGCATACATATTCAATATTGATATTACTTCATTATCTATAGCACCTTTAAGTAAGATGTAATTTCCTTCCTTATCTCTTTTAATGAGATCTATTTTTGCCTGCACTTTGTCTGAGATAAGGATTGCTACCCCTGCCTTTTTTACTTTAGCTGAGGCATAATATATTCTGCTCCAGCCTTTTACCTTTACTCTGTGTGTATCTCTCTGCTTCAAATGTGTTTCTTGTAAACAGCATATTGTAGGGTTCTGGTTTTTAATCCACTCTGCAATTCGCTTCCGTTTTATAGCAGAGTTCATCCCATTCACATTCACAGTTATTATTACTGACTGTCTATTCCCCTCCATTCTATTTACCCCCTTTGTACTTTCCCCCCCTTCTTTCACCGTATTCCTCCTCACCGACGTTTTACTTCTTACCCCTGCCTCCCCCAATCTGCCCTCCCTTTTTGTCACCCCCCCTCTCTTTTCTTTACCCTTTTCTCCCTTGCTTTTGTCCTCCCTTCTATCAGTCCCCCCCTTTCCCTTCCCCTTTTGTTTCCCTAAAGAATGAGTTGTTTCTTTATCCCAATGAACGTATATGTTATTCCCTCTTTGAGTCAAATCTAATGAGAATAGGGTTGAAACCATGTTCCCCCCTCCTTTCTTTCCCTCTATTATAATAGGTATTTTTCCACCTCTTCATATGATATAATTCATCCCATTCCACCTCCCCTTTCCTCTCCTCCCCATAGACTCCCTTTTTATCCCCTTAATTCTTTTGTATCATCACATCAAAGACAATTTATATTTATACCCTCTATATAAAGTCCTTCTCTCTGCCCAAATACATTTACAGTTCTTAAGAGTTATGAGTATTATCTTCCTGTGTAGGGATATAAACAGTTTAACCTAATAGGGTAACTTTTTTTTTCCCCTCTGTTTACCTTTTTAAACTTCTCTTGAGTCTTGTATGTTGAGATCAAATTTTCTATTCAGTTCTGGTCTTTTCACCAGGAAAGATTGAAAGTCCCCAATGTCATTAAATGTCCATCTTTTCCCCTGAAAGAAAATGCACATTTTTGCTGGGTAATAGATTCTCGGCTGCAATCCATGCTCCTTTGCCTTCCGGAATATCATATTCCAAGCCTTGCGGTCCTTTAATGTTGAAGCTGCCAGGTCCTGAGCAATCCTGACTGTGGCTCCATGATATTTAAATTGCTTCTTTCTGGCTGCTTGGAGTATTTTCTCCTTCACCTGATAATTCTGGAATTTGGCTACAATATTCCTTGGAGTTTTCCTTTTGGGGTCTCTTTCAGGAGGTGATCGATGGATTCTTTCAATGATGATTTTATCCTCTGATTCTATGATATCAGGGCAGTTCTCCTTAATAATTTCCTGGAATATGGTATCTAGATTCTTTTTCTGGTCATGGCTTTCAGGCAGTCCAATGATTCTCAAATTGTCTCTCCTCGATCTGTTTTCCAGATCAGTTGTCTTTCCAATGAGGTATTTCACATTTTCTTCTATTTTTTCATTTTTTTTATTCTGCTTGACTGATTCTTGGTGTCTCATGGATTCCTTTTCTTCCAACTGTCCCACTTTAATTTTTAAGGCATTGTTTTCTTCAGTGAGATTATGCACCTTTTTTTCCATTTGGCTAAGTGAATTTTTTAAGGTATTGTTTTCTTCAGTGAGATTATGTACCTTTTTTTCCATTTGGCTAAGTGAATTTTTTAAGGTATTGTTTTCTTCAGTGAGATTATGCAGCTTTTTTTCCATTTGGCCAAATGAATTTTTTAAGGCTTTGTTTTCTTCAGCTTCGTTTTCCAAGCTGCTGATTCTTTTTTCATAGTTTTTTTCTTTTGCTTTCATTTCTCTCCCCATTTTTTCTTCTACCTCTTGCAATTGATTTTTAAAATCCTTTTTGAGCTCTTCCAGGAAGGCTTTTTGTTCTTGCGACCAATTCACCTTCCCTTGTGAGGCTTCAGATGTAGACAATCTGAGGCTATTGTCCTCATCTGAGTTTGTGTTGGCTTCTTCCCTATTGATACAGAAGCTCTCAATGGAGAGGGCTCTTTTTTGCTTCTTACTCATTATTGCAGCTTATTTATTTATTCTTTAAGTTGAGGTCTGCTCTGGGGGCACCAGGGTCCCTGTTTTGGGCTTCTTGTGCAGGTGTATAGGTGCTGTGTGACTGGGCTTTTACTCTGAGGCCTTTATGGTGTGTGGAGATGCCCCGCCCTGCACTTCCTGTATGATTGTGCTCGGCCAGCCAGGCGCCAGACCCCGGCGTCTGATCCCGCTGTTCGTGGCCCTCTCGGCCGGTGCAGGTAAGTTTTTCCACTGTCCTTCTTGGCCACCAGATTTTTGAACCAGGTTCCGGGAGCCTCAGTTGTTCGGCTGTGGCCCGCAGCTCCTGCTGACTTGCCCTGACCCCCTAGGCGCTGGGTTGCTGCCCTGCGCTGGGCCTCCCTTTTGCCCAAGTCAGACCGACCTTTTCCTGAAGTCTTCTAAATTATCTCTGGTTGGAGGACTGTGTCTCTGTCTCTTTGCAGGTTCTGTAGTTTCAGAATCTGTCCAGAGGCTTGATTTAATGTTCGTTTTGAGGGAACAGAAGGAGAGCTCAGGCAGCTTGCTGCTTCCTCTCCGCCATCTTGGCTCCGCCCCTGTTTTTATATTTTTTATCTGATTCTTGTGCCCCTTCTCAAAAAATGATTTCTCATTCTTTTCATTATTCATCTTCTCTTCCTGTTTATACTACAACCTTTATTATCTGATTCATGACCCTATCATTGTTTGGTCTCTATCTTTTCTGTATTCTTCATGTAATCAAAGCTTCCATGATATCCATTGTAGGCTTTACCCTCTAAGTGCTTTCTACCACTGACTTGTAGGACTTATTTCAAAGATTTCTCCTTTCTATTTTGTCTCATTTCCCAAAGAATGCTGAATATTACAGTTGTCACAGGGGTTATTTTCTCCTGGTGGCCTCACCCCACCATGCTGCTAATTATGTAGCCTACCACTGATTTGTACTCTTCATTGTTTAACTTTTTATTTTCTTCATTTGCCTGAAAATTTCTTCAATGGGGGCAGCTAGTTGGCACAGTGGATAGAGCACCAGCTCTGGATTCAGGAGGATCTAAGTTCAAATCCTACCTCAGACACTTAACACTTACTAGCTGTGTGACCCTGGGCAAGTCACTTAACCCTATTGCCTCACCGCCCCCCCCCCCCCCCCGAAAAAAAAATTCTTCATTGGATCTTGACTTCCTCCTGCTTCAGGTGCTGGTTGACTCAGGAATTTTAACTCCCCTGCTTCCAGGAAAAGTAAACTTTACACACCAAATGTCATAGCCCCCATCCAATGTATAGACCTCACTACCTTCATCCATTATTTCTCTTTCCTCAAAGAAGCATTTATTAGTGAAACACACTGTCATCTGCAAAATACTATCTTTTTCTTCCTCCCTCTTTTCCAGTCTTCCCTCTGTCCTCTTCATCCACTACCCTGTAGGTTTCTCTCTTTTTGAAGACCAGAGATCAATATATCACTCACTTCTCTCTATCCTCCTGCTCATCTTCTCACCATTTATATACCCTGAAATGTTTTAATTTAGTCCTACAAAAGAAGCATTCACCTGTAGTCAGGCTTTGTCCATAATGCCTTCTGTCTGCCTGTTCACTTTTAAGAGATTTTCACTTTTATCCCTGTCCCATTGTGTACATTTGGAAAGAAGTCTTTTACTGATTTTTTTTATCACTTTTGCTGTTACTATCCTTTCCTGCTGCATTTATGGACTCCTCTTCTATTTCTGTTGTTTAGATTGTTCCAGAAGCAAATAATCTCTTCAGTTCTCATTTTCCTTCTAAAAATATTCCAAATTCTTCTTTACTATTGAATATATATCTTTCTTCTGCAAGGTTAAGCTCAGATTTTCAGGATAGTTCAATCTGGGCTGCATCCTGAGCTCCATTACTCTTCAGAACTCATTCTTCTATTTTCTTCCCATACAGAATAGTCTTTCATTATTTGACTATCTCCCTTGTTTTTGAAGGTATTTCTCCTGATGGCTTGTAGAATTCATGGTTTCTGAGTTGTATATGGTTTGGATTGTGCAGTCTTTTCCCCCTATCCTGAAGGTGAATTATTTCAATAGGAATTTCATTTTCTAATTTCAGAAGTTTTGGTCAGTTTTCTTCTATTATTTCCTTCATTGTGATGTTAAGATTTTTTGTCCTGTTATATTCTTTGTTACATAATTTATTTTTTCCCTAATTTTATGTAAAAACCAACTTTTAACGTTCATTTTAAAAAAAAATGTTGAGTTGGACATTCCCTCCTTCCTGCTTTCCCCTCCCCTCTCCCTGAGATGGTAAGCAATTTGGTATATGTTATGCATGTGCAATCATGCAAAAAAAATTCCATTTTACTTATAATATGAAAGAAAAAAACAAGCAACAACAAAACAAAACAAAACAAAACAAATAAACAAACAAAAACCCTTGTCATGTTATTTTGAAAAAGAAATGATTCCAGGGCACCTAGGTGGCACAGTGGATAAAGCACTGGCCCTGGATTCAGGGGGACCTGAGTCAAAATATGGCCTCAGACACTGGACACTTATTAGCTGTGTGACCCTAGGCAAGTCATTTAACCCTCATTGCTCCACAAAAAAAAAATAAAGATAAATGATTTTTAGGTTATCTCTACATATCCTGTCTTCGAGTTCTTATGTTTTATTTGCATATTGAGAATTTTTTTCTTTCATGTACGTTTTTCTTTTTTGTTTACTTTTTGAGGTAGTTTTTTGTTGTTTGTATTTTGGATTTTTTGTTTGTTTGTTTTTTGCTTCTCTTCTTCAAAGTTGTCCCTCACTTCTGTGTCTCTGCCTTCCTAATCGATTATTCTCACTTTTGTTTCTTTGGTGACTCTTGTCATTACAGATTAAAGGGGTTTTTTTATCTTTTTTTTTCCTATTCTGCTTATTTTTTTTTGCTGTACAGGACAGAAATTCTGCTCTCATAATTCTTATTCCTCTTTTTGAAAACACTCAGGAATAAGAGGTTATATTTCCATGTGCTCCTAAACTTTCATCATCCTCTGTCTTGTCAAATCTTGGATGATCTTTTCTTTATAATTCAATATTTTTTCAACTCTTTTTCCTAGATCTAGAAGACATACATCCATTTACTATTGTTTTCCCCTTTTATTGTTTTTACATTAAAGGTCTTTGTGCTTTTTTTCTCTTTTTCCTGAAATCTTTGGTATTTATAGCATTCTATCTTTCCCTTATTTTCCTTATGACTTACTTCTTGACTCTCTCCCTCTGGGGGTTTTCTTGGGGATTGTATCTCACAGCATTTGAGTCTCCTCTCCCAATGGGTAATTTACAGTTCACCAGCCATGTCTGTCCCAACAGACTTTGGGATGTTCCAAACCTGGCCCCATTGAATGTTGTGCTTTCCCTGAGGCTAGGTGGAGTGCTTCACAGCTCCTCATATGCACAGTGCCCTGTGCTGGTGACCTATCTCTAACCATCTGTTCTAATAGTAACTATAATTCAGTCTTTTGGAGGTGTGGGTTTCAAACTTGTAGCCATGAGCAGGCTAGTGCAGTCTTGCTATCAGTATAGTGGGAGGGGTGGGAAGGGTGCTGAGTGAGCTCAGGGTTAGTGAGCATAAGTTCCTGTGTTGTTGTTCTTGTTGTTGTTCCACCCCCCACACACACACACACACCTCTGCACTTCTTTTGGATTCTGACAGTCCTTGCTTTCCAAGACTGATGAAGTTGATTTATCTTTCATGCATAACTATGGCAGCTAGGATCACTGATTTGGAGTCAGAAGAGACCTGAATTCAAATCCCACCTCAGATACTTACTAGTTGTGTGACCCTGGACAAGTCACTTAACCTGAATTGCCTGAAACATTTGGGACTATTTCCAGTCATATATGGCAACATATGTGGCAACATATAATGTACCTGTGTGTGCATATACACACACATACACATACATTATACATATGCATGTATTACCACTGTACTCAGATGACTCTGGAGAAGAGTGAGGTTGGTGACCTTGTACAGCCCTCCCTCACTTAAATCCCATTCAGTGTAAGTCATGACACCACAATGATGTCCTGTATGTGATGAAGTAAAAATTAAAAAATAACACCAACTCTTGACATGTCTTTAATCACTATTCAATGTACATCCCCAAAAGGAAATTGATTATCATATAATCCAAATCCAACTCAGCATTCTTGATCTATACATGAATTTTAGATAGTATCAATGTTGGGTGTTAAGGGCTTGTGGTTAGGGAGAGCCTTTCCTCTGCTTTGAATCCTAGGTTTTATGTACCCTAAATTTTGATTCTATTCTCTTCCCAGAGGCAATTGAATGATTAACAGTGTACAGTTTTCTCTATATGAAATACTTTGAAACTACTTTCTATTCTCTTATTATTAATCTTTGCTGAAAATATGCTATGTTATTACCTTGCACTGATTATTTATTGCTTTTGTTGCAAATGTTTGCTTTTTGTTTTCACAATAATAAATTTTTATTTTTCAGCCTTTAAAAGTTATTTTAGACAGATTCTTGAACTGGTGGTTCGTAGCCATCAGCTCTTTCTACTTTTGTGCCTGTTTCATCTCCTGAAGGTTTTCCAGAGCTACCACCTTCACCATGCAGTTCCATTAGCTTTCCCAATTCAAATTTGGGCTTCTTGAGCATCTTGACTTTTCGAACAAATACATCATGGAGAGGGTAAATGGACTGGCAAGCCTCTTCTATGTATTTTCCAATGCTGTCTGGAATTAGTTTATTGACAACTTCTTTCAAGTCATTTTTCTGCACCTCCTGGGTCATGATTTCCATAATTTTCTTACGAATCTGACGGACCTGTTGGTGCTGGGCATAAGAGGTCTTACGGATCTGGTTGTTGTGTTTTTTGGTAAAACCAACACAAAAGAGGCGGAGCAAGTAACCATCAGTAGTTTTGACATTAACATGGGCTTCAATCATGGTCTGCCACTTTTTGACCATGGAGCACATCTTGTCCCGGGTAAGATCCATTCTGTGGAAATTAGTCAGACAATTTTTACCCTGAACATCTTCAGTAATTAACTTGAACTTACGAAAAGCAACCTCATCATTCTGCAAATCAGCAAGACTCACTTCAAAAACTCTACCCTTTAGACCATCAGAGGCAATTTTTGTTCCTTGAGTCCTTGTAACCAGTGTCTTGCCAATATTGCGAATGTTGAGCATAGCTGGTGCTTTTACATCATACCCAATCCTTCTTTGAAAATGGATCAACCACTTTCTTCTTGGCTCCTTTTTGGCTGCCTTTGGTGAGATGCTTGTTCTTGCCCACCACCACGATCCCGCTCTGAAAGCCAAAAAGCAAATGTTTGCTTTTTAAGATCCTTTATATGTCAAGCATGACCCATGGTTCTTATCCTTTCTGAAAAGCATCACCATCCAAGTTGATGATAAGAAGATCCCTTTAAAAAGCAGGAAGTATATAGCCGACATGAACCTACTCACCATCAAACAATAGTGATTTCAAGGAACATATAATTAGGCAGCAACCTGTGCTTGTCCATGTGCTTTTTAAACCAGTCCTGTGATATTTTGTCCTTGACTTTCCCCTGGCCTTTCATCCTCTCTACTCACTATAGCCTTTTCTTTGGGGGGGAAGGAGGCAGGGCAATGAGGGTTAAGTGACTTACACAGATAGTAAGTGTAAAGTGTCTTAGGCCGGATTTGAACTCAGGTCCTCCTGAATCCAAGGCCAGTTCTTTATCCACTGTGCCACCTAGCTGCCCCCCCAATATAGAGTTTTTATTCAATATATTTGACAGAGCTCTGGCATTTTTAATATTTCCATTCTCTTTGCTCCTTGAGGTTGGCATATTGTATTGCATTCTGGTTTTGACTTTTGTTTGATGTTATGGTGTCAGTTACATCTTCTATTATAGTTCTAGTATTTTGACTCCCTTCACCATTCTCAGATCTCTGGGCATAAGCTAGGTCTGCTGGTTATCACATCTAGACACTGTGATGGACCATTAGTCTTCCCGCCACTTTGTGATGGATTACAAAATGTAAGTTATATAGTGGCTAGCAAACATTTAATAAAACTTTTCTTTGTGCTTGGTTGCCTCTTGACTGCTGTTAGGCCCAGTGGAGACTGCAGGCAGTGGGGAATGAAGGGTGATTAGAAAGAATTGGAATAGTCTGCACATTTTTTCAAGAGTGAGAAAAATATCAGAGAAGGGAAGGAACTAATTGCCATCACATAAAGAGATATAATAAGAGATAATTAGATGATTTCCAAAAAAGGGGAAAAATTTAGTCTGAGTAACAGAAAAAAAGAAACACCTACTGACAGTAAAAGCTATTATAATCTATTATTAAACAATCTTCCAAGGTAAGTGGGGATAAGCCAATTGCTGAAGACAATCAAGGTCATCAAAAATCTTTGCTATATCCAGCTGTAGTTTCCACAAATCTCTATGGTCTTTTGGGGCTTTTATGCTAAGATTCCCTGAATTTGTGCACTTTTGCATTGCAGTTTGGAAAATAAGAACAGAGTATTCATTGTCTTTTGTATTTTTGCTGTTTTCCTCCAACCTCACATAGGCAGCTTTATTTCCTTTCTTTGTAATTCACCCCAGTTAGCAATAATCCCCTCCAAATATACATATCTATGTATAATTCTCAGTTTAATAATTTCAGAAGAGCAATCAGTGATTGTCTGGCAAATAAGATACAATTTTATAAGGTTAGAACACAGGATGGTGAACCATTTTGTGTCCTTAAAACATTTTGGTCACTGATACATTCATAGTGGAAATCCTTTTTCCACTCAATGTTTTTCTACTCACACTCACTTCACAGCTCAGGTTTCATTTGCATACAAGTTAATTCCTTCAAATACACACACACATACACACACACACACACACACACACACACACACACATTGCTTCCACAATACAAAGAAAAGAGAAACTGTTTTCCCAGAACATGATTAAGGTGATGTTGCTTTACTTTTTCCATTTTAATTTCCTTGGGGAAAAGTACTGAGAAAATTGGAAAGCCCCAAACACTGGACAAAAAATAAGAGAGAAATAAGAAAAAGAAATGGAACTATTGAGTTTGTATGAAGCTAAAGTTTGGGAATCATTGACTCTGAAATCTGGAAGCAACTATAGAGGGCATTTAATCAAACACATACCTCTAGTGATTACTTCTTTCTACCATATGTCAAAGTAGACATCCAGCCAAATAAATTCCTGAACAACTCCATTGATGGTAAATTAACTAGTTCTCGAAGCAACACATTTAGATGAGAATTTTAAGTGTTAAACCTCTGTAAAATTGATGGTGCGGGCAATGCCTGTCCATTGGGGAATGGCTGAACCAGTTGTGGTATATGAATGTAATGGAATACTATTGTGCTATAAGAAATGATGAGCAGGCAAATTTCAGAAAAAAACAAAACTTGGAAAGACTTAAATGGACTGATGCTGAGTGAAGTGAGCAGAACCAGGAGACCCCTGTACACAGTAACAGCAACCTTGTGTGATGATCAACTGTGATAGAATTGACTCTTCTCAGCAAGACAATTCCAAAAGACTCATGATGGAAAATGCTCTCCACATCCAAAAAAAGAGAACTATGTAAACTGAATGGAGATTGAACTATACTGTGTCTATATTGCATAGCCCCAAATTTTGCATACAAAAGTAAAATAATATGGGGGGTTAAAAATGAAATTCTGAGGACAGAAAAAACAATCCATTATGAAGAATATTGGGAACTTTCTAAACAGATCAGTGGGAAACATAGGATTTTTCAACCCCCTGCTCACATCCTATAAATAAACAAAAAATATGTATGTGTGTGTTCATATGTATACACACATATAGATAGATATAGATGTGGATATATTATATGTAAAGTATACTTATATGTACATATAGATGCACACATTGTGTATTTATTATGCATGATTTGTGTATGTATGTGTGTATTTATGTGTATGTGTGTATATATGTATATATAATAGAAGATAAAAGAGGATAAATAATTTATGATGAATATAGTAACAGTGCAATTATAAGAATAGTATTAGCAATGTTGAGAGTTAGAGTAAGCTGTCAAAATCATAGGAAACAATGATAAGAATAGCATTTTTAAACCATTTTGGATAAAAAGAAGTTCAAAGAAGAAAAGGGTTGACATTTTAGCATCAATAGAATGATGATAATAGACAATGGTCAGGTCAGAAATATCCACCTTTAAGTTTGTTCAAATAATCCTTGAACTAGATAGGGCAAAATAAAAACTATTTAATAAAGAGTTGAAATTCAAGATAAGCAAGAAGATAATCTGACAACACCTAGATGTGACTGGTTAGTTAAAACACTTTGTTATGAGATGCTGCTTTAACTATTTTTTTTCACTATATTGCTTTCTATTTGGTGTAGGAGTTGATACTAAAAAATCACTTTCTCCCAATAGTTTATTGAGATTGATTAATTGAATATCAGTTTCTTATATATCTTTTCTTCTAGAATATGCTGTTCCACCAAGCACCTTTAACAGTTGTAATACAGTACCAGATAGTTTCATAATTAATCCTTTTAATAAAATTGTAGAAGTGGGAAAACAATCCTTGTTAATATTTCCTGTTTTTCCATAAATATTGCTCATTTTCAGTTTATCTACATATTTCTTTTAAAAATGTGTCATTATATAATATATACCATGACAGTTTGATTGGAATTTTTCTAAATCTATAGAATAATTTGCATAGTATAATAATTTGAACCTCTTTTGAACTGACTAAAAATTGAAATGTAATACTTTCCAATTATTTAGCAGCCCTTTTTCAGAACTAAAGTATAACTATATGTTTTCTGTCTGAATTGACAGGTATTTCATGCATATTTGTTATTTTAAAATGATAATTGTCTGAATATATTTTTTCTTTTTATTGTCACATTTTCTTCATAATAAAAAGATCGATGAAGATTTTTAGTGGTTTGCTTTGTATGCTGCTAATTTGTGGAAGTCATTCATCATCATGATTTTTGTTGGTTCTCTGGGGTTTTCAAAGTAAACCAATCACATTGCTAATTATTGAGAATTTCTTTTTCACATTTTTTTCCAGTCCTCATTCATTCATTTTATTTGTTCTTATTGTTCTTATTGTTTATCTAGCATTTCTAACATCTTATCAAATATCATCTTTTTGGGAAAAGTTTTAATTTTCTTCATTTTAAGTATTATTTTTGCCTTTAGAAATACTATTTGTTGCTTTCATATATTTGATTTTTATAATTTTATTGAGTTCTGTATTTCATTAATTAATTTTGTATCTATTGAGATATTTTTCATTTTAATAGATATTAATTATTATATTTTCTTAATTCTGTATTTTCTTACTATGGCCACAACTCTGGAATATGGATGCTGATTAGACCATACTATTTCTTTTGTTTTTGGTGCTGTTATTTTTCTGTTTTGAGGTTTTTCCTTTATGCTCTGATTCTTCTCTTAAAACATGACTAATGCAGAAATATGTTTAATGTTTTTATGTATATAAAGGCACCTTTTAATAATAATGAATACATCTTAATTTTCTTTAGCTTTTAAAGTTTTGGTATTTTGGTATTTTGGTATTTTGGTCTATGGGTCTCTCTGCTTTATTGCTACCTGATTTGGTAATCAGGATCATATTTGTATTTTAGAAAAGGATTGGCAGAGTGCCTTGAGCATAGTTTATGTATTATAATACTTGCTCAGAAATATTTCATAGAATCCATTTTTTAATGTCATCTTGTACAAAATTCTCTCCCTTCAAAAAATAATGTGTTTTGCTATAGTTTTATTGAATTGCTTCTATTTCTGGTTTGTTTCTTTGTTTTTGCTTATTTCCTTTCCCATTTGAATGAGGGTAATACATCAAAGGATCTTACTTATTTGTGTTTGTACCTTCAGCTTCCCTTGTCCCCACAATACCTCACAGAGCAAACTCTGAGACACAATAGAAATGATTGCCAGGCTTTAAAATAAATCTGTAAACAAGGTACTACAATGAAAACACTTCCTAGAACACAAAATGCCAAATTTTGCTTGTTTTTGGTTTGTGCCCTAGTTTGTGACAATTTAGCTATGGCTTTCACTTAGAATTTTTCTTAGGGTACTCAAAAAGCTGTCCTAAAAATGCTAAAATACTTTTTAAAAAAAATTTCAAAGATACATATTCTCTCTTCATCGGAAGTCTCTCTCTCTCTCTCTCTCTCTCTCTCTCTCTCTCTCTCTCTCTCTCCATATGTGTGTGTGTGTGTGTGTGTGTGTGTGTGTGTGTGTGTGTGTGTGTGTGTAAAGCCATTTTTAAGTTCAGTAGATGGTCTTGTAGGGTTTCTATGGACCAAAGATTCATCACCACCTTCCAATATACTGGGTGATAAATCTTTTGAAAATGAACACAACTTGTCCTTGGACAACAGAAATATGATCCATCAGCAGATCCATATTCAAAGCTTTTCTGTTCTGGTCATATTTTACAAGATCTTATACTTTTCTCACATAGGTAGAACCATTTCCATCTCATGATGAGAGAGATTAGAAGGAATCTTTAGAGCAAGATAAAATGTGATATTTGTAAAGGGCTTATCACAACACCTGGCACAGAGTAGGTATCCTCTCCACCCCCTTCTTTCACTTTCTAATTTTAATCTTAAAAATAATTTTCCTTAAGTAAATACTACCTTTTCATCTGATTTTCCCTGAAAACTGCATTTTTCTTTTAATTCTAGGTTTATTGTGAACTATACTTGGTTTTATCTCCAAAATCCAGAGAGTAGGAACACAGGTTTCTGGGAATACTCCACAGTGCTTGACATGATATTCTCAGTCAAAGAAAATTGTTCCTATCTTACCTAGGCTGAGAGTACAGTGCTCCCCCCTTGGACCCATTTCTGTGACTGATCAGAATGGGTTTTGATCTGATCTTTTTTACCCCTGAACTGGAATTTTTTGGCCTTGTTTAAGCTTCCTGTAGCTCAGAACTCCTCAGCATCTTTGGGGCAGGAATAATAAGTACACACCACCATGTATGCCTACTTGGTGATTTTAAATTAGTCATTTTCCCCAGTTACATGTAATGGTAATTTTTAACATATATGCATATACATATACATATATGCATAATATACATATGCCCATGACTATGTCTATACCTATACCTTTATCTATATTTTAATTTTGAGTTCCAAATTCTCTCCCTCCCTCTTTCTTCCTCCTTCATTGAGAAGGCAAAGAATTGTATACAGGTTTTATATGTTTAGTCATGCAAAACATATTTCCATATTACACATGATGTAAAAGAAAGGATAAGCCCAAAAGAAAAACACCCACAAGAATAATAAACAAAGTTGAAAAGTTGTGCTTTGATCTGCATTCAAACTCTATCAGTTCTTTATCTGGAGGTAGAAAGCATTTTTCATTATAAGTCTTTGGGAATTATCTTAGATTACTGCATTCCTTATAATAATTAAGTCAGTGAGAACTGATCATTCCTGTTTTTGTGTACACTGCTCTCCTGGTTCTACTTACTTCATTTTGCATCAGTTCAAGTAAGACATTCCCGGATTTTTTGAAGGCATCCTTTTCATCATTTCTTACAGTCCAATAGTACTTCATCACAATCATATGCCATAACATGTTTAGCCATTTACTAATTGATAGGTATCCCTCCAATTTCCAATTCTTTGCCAGCACTAAAAGAGTTATTATAAGTATTTTTGTACAAAAAGTTTACTTTTGGGCAGCTAGGTTGTGCAGTGGATAGAGCACCAGCCCTGGAGTCAGGAGGACCTGAGTTCAAATCTGGATTCAGACACTTAACACTTACTAGCTGTGTGACCCTAGGCAAGTCACTTAACCCCAACTGCCTCACCAAAAAAAAAAAAAAGTTCACTTTCCTTTTTTTTTTATCTTGTTGGGATATAGACCTAGTAGTGGTATTGCTGAGTCAAAGGGTATGTACATTTTTATAGCACTTTAGGTATAGTTCCAAATTGCTCTACAGAATAGTTGGATCAATTTACAACTCCAGCAATGCATTAGTATCTCACTAATAGTGTCTCATTTAAATTCAGGTCCTCCTGAATCCAAGGTTTGTACTTTACCATTGTGCCACCTAGCTGACCCCAAAATAAGGCTTTTATAAGAGACATTTAGCTTAGACATCATCTTCTATGAAATTGTCAGGGAAATTGCCCTGATATTCTAGAAGCATCATAGTTAACTCATGTCTTCATGCAATCTAACTATATTCCTTCTAAATTGCCCTAATAATGAAAAAGTTCTTAGGAGTTATAGGTATCGTTATCTTCTAATGTAAGAAATATAAACACTTTAGCATTATTGAATTATTTCTATTTTCTCATTCATTTTTACACTTTTATACTTCTCTTGAATCTTTTATATAAAAGCAAATTTTTTTTATTCTTTTTTGGTCTTTTCATTAGGAATGCTTTTAAGTCTTCTATTTCATTAAACATCACCTTTGCCCCCCTCAAAATATGATTGCTGTTATTGTGTACAGTTTTTCTGGTTCATTGATTCTTGGTTGTAATCCTAGTTCTTTACCTAACAGAACATCATATTTCAAGCCTTCCAATCCTTAAATATAGACACTGTTATTCCTAGTGCTATCCTGACTGTGACACCATGAAAATTTGATTGTTTCTTTCTGGATGTTTGCAAAAATTTCTTTTTAACCTGGGAATCCTGGTCCCCTCTGACCACAAGCTAGTGTGCTTAATCTCCGTCATCCATGGACCTACAAGCCAGAACTGTTTATGGGCAATTCAACAGAGACCTATAGCCAGTGCTAGCAAAAGCTCCCCTGTAATCTCCTGGCCAGTTGTCTGTCTCCCCTTCCAATCTGTTGGCTGAGAGCTCCAGAAACTGCTGCTGTGTATGCAGTCACCCTGAAGGCCTGCTGCTGGCTTTCCAGAGCATGGCCTGTACTGGACTGTGCCGTACTTTCACCCCAGTCAGTCAGTTTCTGCCAACCTTCAAACTTACTTTAGGATGGAGAAAAATTTGACCACTTCCTTTTGTTGGTTCTGTCATTCCAGAATTTTTTGAGGTATTTATAAGTTGTTTGGAGGGGAACTTGGGGGACATTAGGCAATTCCTTGCCTTTATTTCTCCATCTTTGCTCTACCTTTAGTTATGTATTGAGAAAGTTATCTAACAAAAATGTATTTAATATATCATAAGTTTTTCATCACAAGTTCATAAGGATTAAATGAGATAATATTTGCAAAGCACTTATTATAGTACCTGGCATATAGTTGTTTTTCGATAAATGCTTGTTCCCTCCTCTCTTTCCTTCCTCCATTGCTTTATAATTTTAAGAACAAAAACAATGCACTTTCTTTAGGAAATCCTTTTTTTTTTTTGGTGAGGCAATTGGGGTTAAATGACTTGCCTAGGGTCACACAGCTAGTAAGTGTCAAGTGTCTGAATCTGGATTTGAACTCAGGTCCTCCTCACTCTAGGGCTGGTGCTCTATCTACTGTTCCATCTAACTGCCCCTTCTTTAGGCAATTCTACAATTACATCATTAGTTTACTTAAAAAATAATATATTTTAGGCCAGCTAGATGGCACAGTGGATAAAGCAGGAGCCCTGGATTCAGGAGGACCTGAGTTCAAATCCGGCCTCAGACACTTGACACTTACTACCTGTCTGACTCTGGGCAAGTCACTTAACCCTAATGCCTGACAAAAAAACAAAACAACAACAACAAAAACAAAATGAAGGTAAAAATTATCCCCTCTGAATTTCAGGTTTATTATGACCTAAACTTTAGTCTGCCTCCAAAATCTAGAGAACATGTAAAAGAGTCTGGTTCTAAAATGTTTAACAGCCACATGCTATTGTTTTCAGGAAATCAAAACTGCTCAAAACAAATAGCTCTCAACATGAATCATAATGTGATAGTTTATAAGAATTAGCCATTTCCCAAAGAAAGCTCCTACTGAAGTAATAGTTATAATTATAGATAATGGCAATTTTAGATAAGTTATTCTGACATTGAATTTCGATTCTGATGAGAGTATTGTTCACTCACTTGCCCACTATGTCTCCATATTACCCTCCACTTCATAAGCTTTTTTTCTTTCTTTTAAGTGAGGATGCAATGCAGAGGATCTTTGGTGTTTGGCTCCAGCAGTAGCTGCTTCTGAAACTCAGCCCACTGATAGTGAGGGGATCAAGAGGTTGGACAGGAGGAGATTACAGGAGTCTCTGCTGGGACTGAGGCAGGA
Organism: Dromiciops gliroides; assembly: GCF_019393635.1. Taxonomy (NCBI): domain Eukaryota; kingdom Metazoa; phylum Chordata; class Mammalia; order Microbiotheria; family Microbiotheriidae; genus Dromiciops; species Dromiciops gliroides. The sequence goes on from NC_057862.1 coordinate 612,462,731, forward strand.
CTCTGTTCTTTTGCCCTTGCTCAGATCCATGTTGCTGACTTGAGTGGCAGACCAGTTGGGGGAGGGGCATAAGCACACTAAAGCTTGCAGCCATAGTGGGACTGGATTCTCTTCTGGGTCAGAGGGCAAATAGGCCTGTGGTTGCATGAAGAACATGCATGTAGAGCTTATAAATATGTAGAGAACAGGGGAGTTGTGAACCTGCCTCTCACTAAATTGTATCACCTGGGACCCCTTGAACCTTGGGACAGTACACGCTGGAAGCAGTGCCCAAGTCAAAGAACAAGTTAAAAGTCAAGAAATTGGCTGGCAAAGTGAGCAAACAGAAGAAAATGCTGACCCTAGAAAGTTCAAAGGAAGATCACAAAGAAAAAAAAGATAACAAAGTCAAAGCTCCTACATCCAAAGCTTCCAAGAAAAATATGAATTAGTCTCAAGCCACAGAAGTGCTCAAAAATGATTTTGAAGATATGGGAAAGGACATAGAGGAAAAAATGGCAAGAGAAAGAAAAGTGAAGCAGGAAAGTCATGAAAAAAAATTAACGGCTTGAAAAACCAAGTGGAAAAGGAGATTCAAAAGCTCTCTGAAGAAAATTTTTGCTTAGAAATTAGGATTGGGCAAATGGAAGCTCAAGATTTTATGAGAAATTTAGACACAATAAAGCAAATGCAAATGACTGAAAAAAATAGAGGGCAATGTGAAATATCTCCTTGGAAAAACAGATGTCCTGAAAAAAGATCCAGGAGAGACAATTTGAAAATTATTGGACTACCTGTAAGCCATGATAAAAAAAAAAACAGTGCGTAGATATCATATGCATAGGAGTTGTCAGGGAAAAATGCTCTGAAATTCTAGAATTATAAGGAAAAATTGAAATTGAAAGAATCTACCAATCACCTCCTGAAAGAGATCCCAAAATAAAAACTTCCACTAATATTATAGCCAAATTCCAAAGTTCCCAGGTCAAGGAGTAAATATTGTAAGCAGCTAGAAAGAAATAATGTAAGTATCATGTTGCCATAGTCAAAATAATACAAGATCTAGCAGCTTCTACATTAAAATACTGGAGGGCTTGAAATATGATTTTCTGGAGGGAAAAGGAACTGGGATTACAACCAAGAATCACATACTCTGGAAAACTGTGTATAATCTTTCAGGGGAAAAATAGTTATCCAATAAAAGTGAGGATTTTCAGGCATTTGTGATGAAAAAATCTGAACTGAATAGAAAATTTGACTTTCAAATACAAGGCCGTAGAGAAACTTAAGAAGGTAAACAAGAAAAAGAAATCATAAGGGATATTAAAATGTTAAACTGTTTACCTTCCTATATGAGGGGATGATAATTATAACTCATAAGAACTTTCTCATTATTAGAGTAGCTTAACAGAGTTTATTTGGACAGAGGACACAGGTGGGAGTTCAATATAAATGGATAATAAATTTAAAAAATAAATTAAGGGGCAGCTAGGTGGTGGAGTTGATAGAGCACCAGCACTGGAGTCAGGAGTACCTGACTTCAAATCCGGCCTCAGACACTTAACACTTACTACTAGCTGTGTGACCCTGGGCAAGTCACTTAACCCCAAGTGCCTCACTAAAAGAAAAATTAAATTAAATTAAATTAAGGGATGAGAAGAATGCACTAGGAGAAAGGCAAAGGGAGGCGTGTAATGGGATTAAATAGCTGACATAAAAAATTGCAATAAACAGCTTATGGAATAGAGGGGAAGATGGGCGAGGTGCAAGGGAGTGAGTGAGTCTTACTCCCATCAGAATTGGCTCAAGGAAGGAATAACATACACACTAAATTGGGTAGAGTAATCTATCTTATCCTGCTGGAAAGTATGAGGGGAATGGGATGAGGGGGGAGGGGTAAAAGAAGGGAGGTCATATTGGGGGAGTGTACTGTGAGAAGCAAAACATTTGAGGAGGATTAGGGTGAAAAGATAAAGATAGAGTAAATATCAAGAAGAGAGAATAGAATGGAGGGAAATACAGTTATCAATAGTAATTGTGAACAAAAATGAAGCAAGTTTGTTTGACAGGCCTCGGTTCTCAAGCACATAGAGAACTGAGTCAAATTCATTAAAATGTGAGCCATTACACAATTGATAGATAATCGAAAGACATGAAGTTTTCAGGTAAAATAATCAAGGCCACCTATAACCATATAAAAAATGCTCTAATTCACTATTGATTGGAGGGATTCAGGTCAAAACAATTCTGTGTACCTTTTCATACCTATTGAATTGAATAGTGGCTTAGCAAAGGAAAATGTAAAATGTTGTAGGGCATATGTGGAAATGGAGACATTAATAAATTCTTGGTTAAATGATTCTATTTGGAGATATAGCTAAAGGGTTACAAAACCATGCATACTCTTCAACCTAGTAATACCACTACTAGGATTATATCATAAAAGAGAAAAAAATATTGAATACAAAATTACTTCCATGTACCTTTATTAAATGTAATTTTATTACATTATGGTGTGAATATTGTCCATTTAATAATTGCATTTTTTCTGCATTCAATTGTGAGGTTCTTATGCCTTAATCAATGGCCAGTTTACATGAAGGTGCCATATACAGCAGATATAAATGTATAAGCTTTCCTATTCCCATTGTTTTCTCCAAAATTCTATCATATCTAATTTTTCTAAGATTTTATTCAACTCCTTAACATATTTCCTATTTATTTTATGGTTAGATGTATCTAGCTGTGTGAGGGTAAAGTTGATTTCCCCCACTGCTATGGTTTTATTCTATATTCTCTCCTGTAATTCATTTAATTTTCCTTAAGGGATTTGGATTCAATGCCATTTGGTATATGGATGTTTAACATTGAGAGTATTGATTTTATTCATGTAGGCATTTAGAGATATAAAATTTCCCTTAAGAACTGTTTTGGTTATATCCCATAATTTTTGTTTGTTGTTTTATTGTTGTCCTTCTTTTAAATGAAACTATTGATTGTTTCTATGACATGGTGTTTGAGTCACTCATTTTTTTTGAATGTGGAAAGGTTGCTGTCTCTAGTTAGGAAAAGCCTTGTGCATTAATCATGGCTCCTTTCTCTTTTTTTCTCCCATTTATTTAGAATTTTATTTTCCCCAAATTACATGTAAAAAAAGATTGTAATGTCCATTTTTAAAAGTTTGTGCTCCATGGGGATCAGCTTGGTGGCACAGTGGATAGAGCACCAACCCTGGATTCAGGAGGACCTGAGTTCAAATCCAGCCTCACTGTGACCCTGGGCAAGTCCCTTAACCCTCATTGCCCTCCACTGCCCCCCCCCAAAAATTGTGCTCCTAATTCCCTTCCAGCTTCTGATCCCACCCACCTCTGAAAAATGTAAGCAATTCAAAATAAGTTGTAGGCATGTAAAACGTTTCCACATTACTCAGGTTTGGAAAGAAATCAGACAAATTTAGAAAAAGAAGCTAAAAAGAATATGCTTCAATCTGTATTCACACACCATTAGTTCTTCCCCTGCAAATGGATCACATTTTTCATAAGTCCTTCAGAGTTTTCTTCAATCATTGTATTGCTGAGAATAGCTAAATCATTCACAGCGGGTCATCTTACAATATTGCTGTTACTTTGTATACAATAAATTTCCCTTTGCATCAGCTCATATAAGTCTTTCCAGGTTTTTCTGAGAGCATCCTGCTCATCATTTCTTATAGTATAATAGTGTTCCATCATAATCTCATTCCATTATGAGGGCCAAAATTGGATATACCGAGCATTAATCTCCCCCTTTGAACTTTCCCTTTTATATATACTTCCCAGGCCAATAAGAAAAGGAGCCTCTGAGCTTTCATTCATAATGCATCAGGTTTTATTGCTTGGGAATTAATTAAACCACAAAGGTGAAACCAAGTAGGGAAATAAGGAAATAAAAATACAGATGGACAGTCTTAACTCTAAGCTTAGTCTATGGGATCCCAGAGATAAAGTTAGTTCAAAGAAATCTAGGGTTTTTCTTCATAAAACTCACCAATCCCAAACTGCCCTCCAGGGCAAGAACCAGAATGCCCAAAACTGAGCACGAAACACGCCACCACGAGCTGAGCACCGCCAGAGATGGCTCTCCAGGCTGAAAGAATGTGATCTTTTGAATGCCCTGCCCACTAGAAGTTGCCTCCCTTCCAGTGCAGTTTTCCTCCCACAAAAGGGAAGGTATGGCGTTTTTCCTCCCCAAAAGGGGAGGTCCTTCAAAAGCTGCTTAGTAGCATAAGCAGTCTCAGGGTGTGCCCCCTCCCAAATGATTCAGCTAAAATTTTCTATATTAATCTTTACCACAAATAATTTTTACTACACCATGATTTGTTCAGCCATTCTCCAATGGCTGAATTCTTTGCACCACAAAAGGGCTGAAATAAATATTTTTTTTTCTGTATGTGTAGGTCCCTTAACTTTTTGTTTTTTAATATCTTTTTAGATACTGACATAGTAGTGGTAATACTATGTCAAAAAGGATGCATAGTTTTATAGCCCTTTGTCCATAATTCCAAACTGCTCTACAGAGTGTTGGAATTACTTTACATCTCCACCAATAGTCCATTAGTGTATCATTTTCCCCATATTTTCTACAACACTTGTCATTTTCTTCTGCTGCCCTATTTATCAAATCCAATGTGTATGAGGCAGTACTCCAGAATTGTTTTGATTTGCATCTTTCTAATCAATAGTCAGTTAGAGAATTTTTTTCCTATGGCTATAGATAGCTTTGATAATTTCATCAGAAAACTTCGTATCTTTTGATCATATATCCATTGGGGAATGACTCTTATTTTAATGACTTTGACTCAGTTCTCTATATGTTTGAGAAATGAGGCCTTCATCACACAAATGCTTGAAAATTTTTTCACAGTTACTATTGCTAACTGAATTTCCCTCCATACTACTCCATCCCCATGCCATTTATTCTATTATCTATCTCCTTTCACCCTTTACCTCCTTAAAGGTGTTTTGCTTCTGATTGCACCCTCCCCCAATCTACCTTCTCTTCTATCACCTTTCCCCCACCCCTATCCCCTTCCCCTCTTTCTTTCCTTCATGGTAAGATAAATTACTATAGCCAATTGAGTGTGTATGTTATTCCCGCTTTGAGCCACATCTGATGAGAGTAAGGTTCACTTATTGACCAGAAATTCCTCCATTTTCCCCTCCACTGGATAAGCTTTTTCTTGCCTCTTTTATGTGAGATACTTTACCCCATTCCACATTTCCCTTTCCCTTTTTCCCAGTGCATTTCTCTCCCACCCCTTAATTTTATTTTTTAAAAAGATTTCATCCCTTCATATTCAAGTTACACCTGTGTGCTCTGTCTAAATAAACTCTATCAATATGCCCTTATAATGAGAACATTTCTATGAGTTATAATCTTCCCATATAGGAATGGAAACAGTTTAACATTTTATTATCCCTTAAGATTTCTTTTTTCCTATTTACCTTTTTATGCTTCTCTGGACTCTTGTATTTAAAAGTCAAATTTTCTATTCAGCTCAGGTTTTTAATCAAGAATGCCTGAAAATCCTCTTCATTGAATTCCCATCTTTCCTCTGAAGGATTACACTTAGCTTTTCTGGTTAGGTGATTCTTGGTTGTAATCTCAGTTCCCTTGGCCTCTGTAAAGTCATATTCCAAGCCTGCTGGTCATTTAAGGTAGAAGCTGCTTAATTATGTATTATCCTAACTGTGGCTTCACAGTACTTGAATTATTTCTTTTTGGCTGGTTGCAATATTTTCTCCTTGACCTGGGAGCTCTGACATTTGGCTATAATATCACTGGGGGTTTTCATTATTTTAGTATCTCTTTCTGGAGGTGATTGGTATATTCTTTCAATTTCTATTTCTAACCTTCTGGTTCTAGAATATCATGGAAATTTTCCCTGACAATTTCTTGGAAGATGATGTCTAGGCTCTTTTTTTGATCATGGGTTTCAAGTAGTCTGATCATTTTTAAATTATTTCTCCTGGATCTATTTTCCAAGTGACTTTTGTTGTTGTTTTTGCGATGAGATATTTCACATTGCCTTCTATTTTCTTTTCATTCCTTTAGTTTGGCTTTATTGTTTCCTGATTTCTCATAGTCATTAGCTTCCATTTGCTCAATCCTAATTTTTATGGAGTTATTTTCTTCAGAGAGCTTTTGTACCTCCTTTTCCATTTGGCCAATTTGGCTTTTCAAGGCATGGTTTTCCTCATTGTTTTTTTGTACCTCTTTTACCATTTATCCTAGTGTGTTTTTGAGGTGTGATTTTCATAATTTTTTTTGTCTCCTTTACCAAGCCATTGTTTTTTTTTTAATTATATTTTTTATCAATCATTTCTATTTTTCCTCTTTCTTTCTTTCTTTCTTTCTTTCTTTCTTTCTTTCTTTCTTTCTCTCTCTCTCTCTCTCTCTCTCTCTCTCTCTCTCTCTCTCTCTCTCTCTCTCTCTCTTTCTTTCTTTTATTTGTGCTTGAGACAATTGGGGTTGTGACTTGCCTGGGGTCACAAAGCTAGTAAGTATTAAGTGTCTTAGGTAAGATTTGAACTCAGGTCCTCCTGAATCCAGGGCTGGTGCTTTATCCATTGTACCACCTTGCTGCCTCTCATCAATCATTTCTCTTCCCATTTTTAATACCTCTCATTTTATTTTCAAAGTCCTTTTTGAGCCCTTTTATGGTCTAAGACCAATTCATATTTTCTTTGGAATCTTTGAATGTAGGAGCTCTGACTTTGTTATTTTTGTCTGAAAGTATATTTTGATCTTCTTTATCACCATAGAAACCTCTATTGGTGAGCATTTTTTTCTATTTGCTTATTTTCCAGTCTTATTTTTTTTATTTTTAGCTCTTTGTTAAGGTGGGGCACTGCTTCCACGGTGAAAGGAGCACTGTCCCAAACTTCAGGGTGTTTGTACAACTGTTTTCAAAGATACTTCTAGTAATTTGTAAGTATTTAGTTCTTCCAAGTTGGTATGATTTAAGGAGAGGTATGTTAATTTATATCCTGTCTTGTGCTCTTCTCTCAGACAACCACAGGCCTGCTTTTCTGCACTGGGAATATGTACAGAATCCTGTTCCATTGTAGCTACAAGCTCTTCTGTGCTTGTGTTCTTCCCCTGCCTGGGACTGCCACCCAAGACTGTTACCTGGATGGGAATATAGGCAAAACAAAAGAGTCCTGCCTCGGTGCTAGTAAAGAGATCCCTGTAATCTTCTTCTGGACATTTGTTTGACACCCTTACTATCTGTGGCCCAAGTTCAGAAGCAGTTGCTGCTGCTGCTGCTGCTGCTGATTCAGAGGCTCCCAAGGCCTGCTCCTGGTTTGCTGGTGTGGGTGTTGGATCTGCACTGGTGTGGCCTTCTCATACTCATACAAGAGATCTTTCCTGCTGACCTTCCATGTTGTCTTTGACTGGAAAAATTATTTTACTCTGTTCTTTTGTGAGTATTCTTGCTCCAGGAATTGTCTTATGCCATTATTTGAAGGTATTTGGAGGTGAAATGAGGAGAACTCAGACAAGTCACTGCCTTTCCTCACCATTTTGCCTTCTCTTCTGGGACCCACTAATTCTTTTTTTTTTTTTAATTTAGTTTCCAAATAATTTTTGGTCTATCTTTCCATGACCATTTGTTGCACATATTTTTTTTTATTGCATTATTATCTGAAAAGGATACATTTAATATTTCTGCCTTTCCTAAAGACCTTCTAAGTTATCTTAAGATAGAAAATTGTTTCACTCTATCTCTTTTAGGTTCTATAACTCTAGAATCAAACAGATTCTAAACAAGATGCTTAATTTGATATTGTTTCTAAGGTGTGTCAAGATAATGGAATGTGATAGATGAGATTTAGCAAATACTCAGACTGAGTTAAACTGATTGAATTGTATAAGGCAAGTGACTATAGACTGCTGACTAGATTGTAAGCACATCTGGCTGGTAATTAAGGGTACTTAATAAGGTAATTGTTCTCAGAAGGTAAAAACTTTGAACTTTACTTCGAGACCATCTTCTAATCCAGTGAACCACTGAATTTGAATGACACTAGCCAATCAGCTTGATGAACCTCCCATTTATGGGAGGGGAACATGAAACATGAAGCGGATGCTGGGGAGAGGTTTCTGCCTCTTTTGGTGTGAGAGATCAGTGTGGTGGCAGAAGATTTCAGAAGGGTGAGCTTAGGAAGGTTAGGACTGCCAGGTTATAGGAAATATGTTCTCAATCTTTCTCTTTCTTTTACTATCTTTTAATAAACCCTTAAAAAACCTAAACTCATTTATCAGTGATTTTTAGTCAGTTTTCCCCCAAAACCGGGGGGGACAGATTACAAACCAAATTTAGAATTTTAAATAACAGAAAGGGAAATTTGGGAGAGCTCAAGCAACTTCCTGGCTTCTTCCCACCATCTTGCCTCCACATCCAAGATCTTCTAAGAATTCTTTTTAACTTTTGTCCAAATTACATTTTCTTTGAGGCTTTGTGTATAGCTGCTTTGATTTCAATTTCTGAGGTTGTTTCTTTATTTCTCCACCAACAAAAGAGCTTTTTATGGTCAGGTTCTAGTTTCTTATTTACTCATTTTTCTACCATATATCTTGATTTAAACTTCATGTTAAAGTTGGGCTTTGTTCTCAGCCTTAGGGAGGGTATAGGGTGGTGGGGAGGCTTGGAAAGGCACTGTCTTGTTTCAGTTTTTTCAGAATATTATTTTCAGAGCTATTTGTGGCAATTTGGGAATCTGTAATTCATCTAAGGTGGTGTGATTTGATGAGTAGTGTAGCTTCTGCTTTCCTGGTCTATACTGTTTTCCTTATCCAGGAATGTACCCCTTAAGTGTAATCAATGCTGTTCCTAAGGTCCCTGTTCCTTGGGACTGAATGTTATACTTCTACTCAGGGACCTTTCTGATTTGACAACAGAAGTGATGCTTTTACTCAGGGTCCCTTTCCTCTCTTTTTTTTTAAAATCTTTGCAACAAAGATTTATTTTATTTTCCCAGTTACATCTAAGGGTAGTTTTCAACATTCATTTTCACAAGATTTAGAGTTCCAAATTTTTCTCCCTCCCTCCCTCCCTCCCTCCCTTTCCTCCCCCCTCCACAAGACATCAACCAGGTTATATATGTAAAATCCACAAGTGCTCTTTTTATCAGTTCTTTCTATGGGGGTGGATAATATGATTAGTCCCTTAGGATTGTCTTGGATCATTTTATTGCTGTGGATTGTACATATATAACCTGGTTGCTGTCTTGTGGATGGGGGAGGAAAGGGAGAGATGGAGAAAAAATTGGAACTCTAATCTTATGAAAATGAATGTTGGAAACTATCCTTACATGTAACTGGAAAAAATAAAATAAATGTTTGTCGCAAAGAAAAAAAATAGACAGCAACCAGGTTATACATGTACAATCCACAAGTGTTCTTTTTATCAGTTCTTTCTATGGGGGTGGATAGTATGCTTAGTCTCTTGGGATAGTCTTGAATCATTGCATTGTTGAGAGTAGTTAAGTCATTCACAATTGCTCATTGAACAATACTACTGTCACTATGCACAATGTCCTCCCAGCTCTGCTCACTTCACTATATATCAGTTCATGAGTCTTTCCAGGTTTTTCTGGGATCATACTGTTTGTCATTTCCTATAGCATAATACCATTCCACCACAATCATATACCACAGCTTCTTCCATCATTCCTCAATTGATGGACATTCTCTTGATTCTCAATTCTTAGCCACCTCAAAGAGTTGCTATAAACATTTTATGTACAATTTTTCCCCCTTTTCTCTTTTTCATGATTACTATTATTGACTGTTTCCCTTCCATCCTATTCCCTTCCCCATGATATTTACTCTATTATCCATCTTCTTTCACCCTATCCCTCTTCAAAAGGGATTTGCTTCTGTCTGTCCCCTCCCTCAATCTGCCCTTTCTTCTTTTGCCCCTCTCTCTTCATCCCCTTCCCCTCCTATTTTCCTGCAGGGTTGAAGAGATTATTTCACCCAATTGAGTGTGTATGCTATTACCTCCTCGAACCACTTCTGATGAGATGGAGGTTTTTGAGTCAATTCTGATGAGTGTTAGGCTCATTTACTGCCCAGATTAAATAGATTACTACACCTGTCTGGGTTTGTATGTTAATCCCTCCTTGAGGCAACTCTGATGAGTTTAAGGTCTTTGAGCCATTTCTGAGGAGTATAAAATTCATTTACTGTCCTGCTCCTCATCTCTACCCCCACTCCATATACCTTTTCCTGTTCCTTTCATATAAGATTTCACCTCTGCCTTCCCCCTCCCCCAGTGCATTCCCCTCACCCCTCAATTTAACTCTAAAGATGTCATCATGGGGCATCTAGTTGACACAGTGGACAGAGCATCCACCCTGCACCCAGAGGCATCCCAGCCAAAACCCAGCCTTAGACACAAGACAGTCACCCACTGAACAACCCCAGGTGTGTCCCCCAACTCCAATTTTTTATGATTCTCTAGGGTCTTGTATTTGAAAGTCAAATTTACCATTCAGATCAGGTCTTTTCATCACAAATTCCTGAAAGTCCTCTTTTTTCCTTGCACTCCCATTTTTTCCTCTGAAAGATTACGATCATTTTTGTTGGATATGTGATTCTTGGTTGTAATCCCATTTCCTTTGCCCTCTAGAATATCATATTCCATGCCCTCTGGTCCTTTAATGTAGAAGCAGCTAGATCTTGTGCTTTCCTGACTGGGGCTCCACAGTACTTGAATTCTTTCTTTTTGGCAGCTTGCAATATTTTCTCCTTGACCTGAGAGCTCTGGAATTTGGCTATAATATTAATAGGAGTTTTCCTTTTGGGATCTCTTTCTGGAGGTGATTGGTGGATTCCTTCAATTTCTCTGTTATCTTCTGTTTCTAGAATATCAGGGCAATTTTCCCTCAGAATATCTTGGAAGACGATGTCTAAGCTCTTTCCTTGATCATGGTTTTCAGGTAGACCAATAATTTTCAGATTATATCTCCTGGAACTATTTTTCAGGTCAGCAGTTTTCCCCAGAAGATATTTCACATTGCCATCTATTTTTTTTATTCATTTGGATTTGCTTTATTGTGTCTTGGTTTCTCATAAAGTCACTAGCTTCCATTTGTTCAATCCTAATTCTTAGGCAATTATTTTCATCAGCGAGCTTTTGTACTTCATTTTCCATTTGGCCAATTAGACTTTTCAAGCTGTTAACTTTTTTCTCATGTCTTTCCTGCATAAACCTCATTTCTCTTTCCATTTTTTCCTCTACCTCTCTAACTTTATCTTCAAAGTCCTTTTTGAGCACCTCTATGGCCTGAAATCAATTAATGTTTTTTCTTGGAAGCTTTAAATATAGGGGCCCTGACATTGACATTGCATTATTTAAAATTCTAAATGTGGGTTCTAATCTGTCCCCCCAGTTTTGGGGGGAAACTGACTAAAATCACTGATAAACAAGTTTAGTTTTTTTAAGGGTTTATTGAAAGATAGTATAGGAAAGAGAACAATTGCGAACAGATTTCCTATAAACTGGCAATCCTAGCCCTCCTAAACTTCCCACTTCTGAAGTTTTCTGCCACCACGCCGATGTCTCACACCAAAAGAGGAAGCACTGTCTCACCAGCATCTGCTTCCTCCTTCATGTTCCCCTCCCAGAAATGGGAGGTTCTTCAAGCTGATTGGCTAGTGTCATTCAAATTCATTGGTTCACTGGACCCGAAGGTGGTCTCGATGTAAAGTTCAAAGTTTTTAGCTTCTGAGAACAATTACCTTCTTAAGTACCAGTCAGATGTGCTTCCAATCTAGTACGCCAGTCAGAAGTCAGTCACTCTTCCCCAATTCAAGCAGTTCAGATCACTCTCCAGGTGAACCCCTGAGTTCCATTATCTTGACACAGCATCTTCCTCTGAGGGTGCACCTAGATCTTCTTTGTCGCTGAAGAAACTTTCTATGGTCCTCACCTTTTTCTGTCTGCTTATCTTGCCCTTCTTTTACTTGACTTTTAGCTCCTTCAAGTGGGGCACTGTTTCCAGGCTGCAGTATCCCAAGCTTCAGAAGTCCTAGGTGGTATGATTTATGGAGGATGAGGTTTTTCACTTGCTTGGCCTGTTCCCTGGTCCATAGATGACTCCAGACCAACTTGCGAATCAATCAGCTTTGTGTGCTGTGGTTGTCAGCTCTGACGAGCTTGTGCTCCTCCCCCACCTAGGTCACTGCTACTTAAGCCTACCTCCTGGTTCCCAGCAGGGGTGAAAAACCCAAGTTCTGCCTCAGCACCAGCATATACCCCTATAGTCTCCCCCCTGCCAAGGGTTCAGCCCTCTCACCAGACTGTGAGCTTAGTTCCAGATGACACTGGTGCTTCAGCTGATTCAGAGGCTCTGGGGGTCTTCTTCTCTGGTGAGGCTTTCTTGGGACTGGATCTGTGTCAGGGTGACTGTGGGGTTGGGCTCCACTCCTGTCTCAGCACAGCAGCTCCCTCCTTCTGACCTTCCAAGCCATTCTTGTTTAGAAGATGATTTCATCACATTCTTCTGTGGGTTTTGGGAACAATTTAAAAAAATAATTCCAGCTTCCTTGGGCAACCCAACCTTTTTTGTTTTAGACTGACCTTGAATCCCCTTTTCTCTTGTGACTAAAAGTTATACTACTTCTTAGGGCTCTTGTTCCGTGTTGATAGAAAGTCCTCACTGGTCTTGATCTATGACCCAGAAATTGGTATAGGCTATGGATTTGCCAAACAGAATCTTGTTTGGCATCCAGTGCTAGCACAGGAATCTAACTGATTATTTGCTAAATCCACATTACTATCTCTGACTTGAGAATTCCTTAAGCTTCTGCTTCTTCTGTCACCCCAACATATGAGCTCCAGGCCAGTCTCTACCTCCATGTCTTAGATCTCTCCTTCTGAGGTCTTAAGTTGCCTTGGGTTGGAAAATGTTTTACCTTCATTTTCTATTGGCTCCATCCATTACTAGAGATTTTTATTTCAGGCATTATTTTTAAATTGTCAGGAAAGAAATGTATGGAGATTTTGGGTTATTCCTTCCTCTACTTCCCCATCTTGATTTTGTCCCTGGAAATCCTCTATTTTTTTTTAAAGAGGGGCAGGATTTATAAAATTGGAGTAATATGTTAAGAGCCCTTGTTTCTTGTCCTCCCTCTGCCATTTGCTGATTTAAAATCTTGGCCAAATCACTGAATCTAGCTTGGCCTTAGTTTACTTAAATATAAAATGAGGTGGTCAGATTGGATGATTTGGAAGTTTTCTCCACTTCTCTATTCTTTTAAAAATCTCCTGAATAGAATATAGTTATGTGAAAATAAGGAGTGAAGTACAGAGAACCCTTTCAATATGGTCTCATATGATGTAGATGGAAGAAAGTTAGAGTAGTCATTTGGTGGCCCAGCAGCAGTCAAGAACTGTAAGGTTTGTTCATGTTTTACTTGACATTTTGGAGCTATTAAAATACTTTGTTTAAAAACCATTCAATTCTTCCCCACCTCCAAAATAGGTATACTATTTGATTTCTCAGCATTACATTGGTTGTCTGACAGAGTCAGCCCCATTAACTTGGTACTTGGCACAGAGGGACATTGGTTATTTTTCTACCTCTAATTTCTTATACTAAGTTTCCATTAATAATGGATAACCTTGGTATTTCAACTTTGTTATTATTACCTTCTAGCTGAAACTTAGTCAAGATTTAAGGTCAGTAAATATAAAATTGGAGGTTGGAAGCAAAAGATAATTATGCCTTAGGAAGATTCTTATCTCTGCCATTAGATTGCATAGAGGGAAAACAACTGGGTAAAGGTTCTCCAACATTTCAGTGGCTTGGCTTACTAGTGAGATGGAAAAGTAAACCCAGCTAGAGCCAGTCTATGTAATTATAAATTAACGGGAAAGTTGATTGTTTTTCCATGCATGAAACATTGAGAAAATAAAGTCTTTTCTTTTTAGTCTAGGTATTGACTGTAATTATAGATAGCCGGCAGTCAGCAACTACAAAATATGGAAGTGCTTTCTATTTCTACTATCTGTTTTATTATTGACAGTTTGCTGGAAAGCTCTGATTTAATGGAATGCAATTTTGCAGAACAATAGAGGGGGGGAAAAACATTGCCAGAGAATATAGTGCCTTTTTTATCAGGAGCCTGAAAGGGCCATGCACAGATTGACAAGCTTCAATTAGTTTTACTCCTCTTGTAATGTTAAATTTTCATGAGTTGTTCTATCACTAACTAATCTCTCAGAAACAGTAGGGAAAAGACTAAGATTCTACATTGTAATTTATAAAGTGTGTAAGTTGCTACTATCTAGAATAAAAGGCAAAATATAGTTTATCTAAGTATTTGCTTTAAAACAGAACTTCAACCAAAGAGATGAATACTAAAAAATAATTAAATTTAAGAGACAAAGAGGGGGCAGCTAGATGGTGCAGTGGTTAAAGCACCGGCCCTGGATTCAGGAGTACCTGAGTTCAAATCCGGCCTCAGACACTTGACACTTACTAGCTGTGTGACCATGGGCAAGTCACTTAACCCCCATTGCCTAAAAAAAAGAGAGACAAAGAAAATAAATTATAAATTAGAAGTTGAACATAGAAGTTAATTAATTATATTGGAATTATTCAAGAATATATTCTTGTATTTTTACTGATTATATTCATAAAATTATTGCTATCTTTCCAGAAATCAAGTTAATCTGGTAGCTAATTACTATAGTAGGAATGGTCCTATTGAACAAGGATATGATTCCTATTGGTACTATTGACTAAGATTCTGATTCCAAAAGAGAAAACCAAAGAAACCTGGAAAAAAAGGATAAAGTGAAACAATTACAACAGCAACAACAGAAATTCCTCAGTACAGCTTGTCATTGTCCCAAGTCAGTTGTGGTACTTTCAAAGGCAGTGTGGTACAATATAAAAAATGCAGGGTTTAAAGCCAACATACCTTGGGGGAAACTAGGTAGCACAATGCATAGAGCAAAGGCCCTGGATTCAGGAGGACCCGAGCTCAAAGCCAGCTTCAGGCATTTGACACTTATTAGTTGTGTGACCCTGGGCAAGTCACTTAACCCTCATTGCCCCCCCCACACAAAAAAATTAAAGTCAACATACCTGAATCTAAATTCAGGCGTTGGCACTTAATATCAATGTATGTTTGAACAATGCTCTTATCCTATCCCTTGCAATACTTTTTCTGTATAATTATGTAATTATGTTCAGCCATACCACAAAACATATGCAATGTTGCTCATCAATAGCATACACCTTTCAATAAAAAGTTCAAGGTATACTAAATCAACTCTTTTTTTGGCTCCAATCTTGGTCATATCATTTATTCATTGTTCACTTCTTCATTTATATTGCTTTAATATTTCTGTATATTATTTTCCTGATTCTGCTTGTCTCATATCAGTTCTTATAAATATTCCCATATTTTTGCCTCTCTCTTTTTTTTTTGTCTGGGCAATGAGGGTTAAGTGACTTCCCCAGGGCCGCACAGCTAGTTAGTGTCAAGTGTCTGAGGCCAGATTTGAACTCAGGTCCTCCTGAATCTAGGGCCAGTGCTTTATCCACTGTGCCACCTAGCACCCAAAATTCCCATATTTTTAATTCCTCCTAATCATTTCTTAGAGAATAATAACATTCCATTCTATTTATAAAGTTTTTGTTAAGCCATTCCCCCATTTGTGAACATAACAATGTTCTCACTTCTTTGCTACCACAAATGTGCAGCCATGAACACTTCAAGTTTGTGAATTTTCAGACTCAGATACCTTTGGTGTATGTTATGGCAGTATGATCTCTAAATCAAAGTATATGGAATTTTTTTAAAATTTTATTACGTTATTTTAAAATTGACCACCTCCCTATCCACTTCAGCTTTATGGTTGATAATAATTTGTACTTTTCTGAAATATTTCTTCTCCTTTAACCACTTTTCCCCCTTTGAAGTATAGGTTTTGTTATCGTACTTACATGATATTCTCCACCTATCTCTTCCATGAGATTACTATAAAGTTGTATGACATGAAATTTTCCTTTCTTTTTTCATTGATATGTCCCTTTCTTATTTTGGCTTCATTGTTTCTGCTTGTGCCAAAGCCTTTCAATCATATGCCATCAATTTTTCCATTTTTGTTTTGTGATTACCTTTATTTGGCTAATTTTTTTTCTTCTTGCCATAGTTCTACAGGGCACTTCTATCTATTTATGTGAACTTTATAGTCAATTCTGGTATTTATTCAAAACATTATGTTTTATCTAATAAGATGGTGATCAACATCTATGTTTTGCCAAACTTTTTGACAGTTTTCCCAGAAATTTTTGGAGAATTGAGAATTCTTCCCCCAAATGTTTATTTTCTTTTTCTCCTCTCTCTCTGACCAAACCCTCTTGATCTTTTCACTGCTTTATCTTACTCCTCCTACTCCAAAAGTCAATGTATCCCTTAAGGATCCAAACATGATCCTCTTTTCCTCAATGTATACATTCTTTCCTTTGACAATGTCATTCTGTCTCATTAGGTTGATTTATCTCTTCCATGTGAAAGACCCCCAAATATCTATTCTCATCCATATACTCTTCCCTAAAATCAAATTACATATGTCAAAATGTGTTCTGATAATTTCTGTCCACATTTAAAATCAAATATGTCCAAAATATGCTTATTATAGTCTCCTTTCAAATGGCTGTCCCATTTCTCTCTCTCTCTCTCTCTCTCTCTCTCTCTCTCTCTCTCTCTCTCTCTCTCTCTCTCTCTCTTTTGGTGAGGCAATTTGGGTTAAGTACCTTGCCCGGCATCACACAGCTGGTAAGTGTGAAGTGTCTGAGGCCGGATTTGAACTCAGGTCCTCCTGAATCCAGGGCTGGTGCTTTATCCACTGTGTCACCCAGCTTCTCCAAATATATACTGTGAACATACCATTTCTCTTGATGGAATCATTATTTCCCTTGTTATCCAAGGTAGAAACTTCTTCTTTCCTCTCCATCACTATTGTGAGAAAATAATTGTTAATAATGGGTTTTGGGGGAGACTCAGTGACCCTACCCCCATTCAGCAACTCTGGCTGGTTTCTCAGAGCCAGTCCCAAAGGTGCCTTAGAGATCAGACACCCAGTAGAGGTTAAGATCACACCTACGTGAAAGCCTTTGTCCTCAGAGGATCAATCTTTTATATGACCAGGAGCTCAGCAGGACCCTGAGCGTAGCACGATACTTCTCATTTTGATATGGACCACTCCCAAGTCATGTCAACCAATGGAATTGAATGATGTTGCTTCTCCTCTGGTCCTCAGGAAGCTGATGCTGTTTTACACTGGGAATCCTGCATTCCCATCTCTCTGTCTGTCTCTGTCTCTGTCTCTGTCTCTCTGTCTCTCTCTTTGTCTCTCTCTCGGTTATGTAGGGTTTCTGAACTCTACTTTGGATCAATGTCCTCTCTCTCTCTCTCTTGCTTCTATTGGCTCTCTTTTTTGCCATGCTCGCCCCTGATACTTGCTTACTGCTTCTTTTACTCAGGGGTTGGTTTTCCCCAGCCATCCCTCCCCCTTTCCTAGTACTCCACGCTGGGTATACACACAATCAAATTAATAATAAATGCTCCTGGGGCAGCTAGCTGACAGAGTGGATAAAGCACCAGCCCTGGATTCAGGAGGAGCTGAGCTCAATTCCATACTCAAACATTGATACTTACTAGCTGTGTGACCCTGGGCAAGTCACTTAACCCTCATTGCTCTGCCAAAATAAATAAAATAATAACAAATGCTCTCTGCCAAAACTGGTGCAATAGCCTCTAATTTATATGTGGCAATATATTAGAAACCCCAGCCTTGTTCCGAATAACAGAACAGAGCCAGCCTTCACCCCAATAGTTCAAATGACACACTATGCACTTCTACCTTAATGTGTTTTTAAGACATCAGTCAATTAAATACATTTTGTTCTTCCATAAACCTATCTGGCAAATGTTTTAATCACTTCCAAGCAATTAATAGGTTCCTTTTTTTTTTTTAAGTGAGGCTTTTGGGGTTAAGTGACTTGCCCAGGGTCACACAGCTAGTAAGTGTTAAGTGTCTGAGGCCGGGTTTGAACTCAGGCCCTTCTGACTCCAGGACCAGTGTTCTATCCACTGCACCACCTAGCTGCCCCCAATAGGTTCCTTTTTTTAAACATATTTATTTGCTTCCTCTAGCACCTAAAATAGTACCTTGAAGTTTATAAATACAATACCATTATTATCATCAACACTACTAATAACTCATGATTATACACACATATTTTCTGGTAGTCTTTAAACTTTTTACATCATCATTACTACTTTACATATAAACACAACAACATGTGGTAAGAAAATGTATCATAAGAGGTTGGGAATTGGGGTGGGGCAAATAATGTGACACACAAAATACATTTATCACTTATCTTTATCACATCTATTTATTTGCTAAAAGCTAGGGGAAACAGCAGAGTTGGATCTGAAGTCAAAACAACCTGAGTTCAAATCCAACCTCAGCATCTTCCTATCTTTGTGAATCTGAACCAAACACAAGCTCTGTCTGCTTTAGTTTCCTCATTTGTAAAATACATATAATGATAGTACCTATGTCCCAGAGTTGTGAGGATAAAGTAACATAACTTCTGAAAAGTGCTTTGCAAGGCATACCATGTTATGTATAATGTAAGCTATTCACATTACTCTCCTAATTCTATGTCTTGAAAATATTTTGATCCTTAATTTAATATTAACCATGCCTATACTCTATAATAGCTAATTTCATAGGAGTGTTAATTATGATCAATAAATTTGATCTGATTCTTTTGTCAATAACTTGCTTCTCAGAATATGAGCTAAGAAGGGCTTCCTACAATATCAAACTCTAAGTAAATTCTTAGGCATTTCTGTATTCTGAAATTCCTTTCCTACAATATAACACTCTCTAATATATATTCTACAAAGAATGGGTATTAGTTAGTATTGTTAAAGAGAGTGTTCTATTCTCTCTAAGTAATTCTTCTAATAATACTGCAGAGAAGAGGACTTAGAGTCAGGAGCTATGTTATTCTAATCGTATCAACACACATCCCATTACATAATTGTGTAAATTTAGGGAAATTACTTAATTTCTCTGAGTTCTTGCCTTACTTTTTACATAGGAAAGTTTTGAGGATGAAAATATATAATGATTATGAAAGCAATTTACAAAATTAAATATGTAATTATAAATTATCATCAATATTTTATTATTCTTAATAATATAAAAATAAAACATGGTCATTATTTGAAAATCTAACTTTTTGATAAGATGGCTACCAATTTTTTTGAATAACAGAAAACACCAATGACACTTTTATATTGCCATTTATAGCTTATAAATGACTTTTTTCAAATAAAATTTGTGTTTTATATGAATAAAATTGGTATATCTATATTTTTTATCATTGATAGAATAGAGCTTGACACTCAGAGAGGCTAAGTTGATCTGCAATAATGTGGTCACACCATATGGTAATTTAATTTAAATTTTAATCAGTGATTTCAACCATAATACAAGATGTTGCTGTTTATACAATGGTGGGCCAAATTCATCTCAACCAACTGATGAACTTCACTATTCTCAATCTCCAAAATATATTTCATACTCTTCCACTTCTGTACTTTTTACTCACATTGTTTCTTACACCTAGAATACCTTCTTCTACTCCCCAACTCCACCTGTTGACATTCATTTAAGGTTCATCTCAAATGACACCCCTTCTTGAAGTTTTAAACTCCCTATGTCCCATTTTGCTCATCTGTAAAATGATGGCAATCATGAATGGATCCTGAAATCTATTCTAAATCTTAATATATCATTTATGATACATTATACTGGTAAAATGTTGGCATAACTATTTTATTTCTTTAAAATGGTCCTTATCTAAAATGCCACAGATAGCTAGTTTATATTCAGGCAATGAATTATTGGTAATGGGAACTAGGTAAATTGAAAAATCATCAACATACATAACCTGAATAAGTATACAAAGTACTGAAACAACTTTGTCTTAATCTTAAGAAAATTAATTGAAACACATATTAAAGTTGAAAGGAGGAATAATGAGAATTGGAATAGCACCAAAATTCATGCATTTCTCAATATTTCTCTTGAATGGCAATGAATACAGCAGAATGGTTAGGAAAGGGTCCATTAGTTTTATCTCTCTGTATAAACATTGTCCAAAGTTCACAATCTTCACAGGCATAAAACTATGGTCCATTTACTTGAGGCTAGATGAAGTATGGTGCTGAAATATTACTTCATATTCAACTTCAAAGGCTTCCTAGAATCAGCAGAGAAAGCCACATCCAGATGCAGAACATTTTTTTTTCATTATTTTTTAAAATTGAACTTTTGGCTAATTTGCTATGATGGCTGTAACTATGAATACATATTTATATCTTTTTTCACTTTCTCAAAGATGGGAATTTTTATGTATTCATTCTATTTCGCTAGGTTTTTCTTTTGATCCTTTATAATTAAAACCCATAGAAAAATTATTTCTATAAAATATATGATATAATATGTCATTACATATATATGTAATCATGTAATACATATAGTGTATGTGTGTATGAATGCATATATGTATGTATGTATGTATGTATGATGAAGAGAGGGATAATTCCAAATCTTCAATTTTTTGCCATTGTATAGGCAAACTATCTTTACCCTCAAATGGACATTTTCTGTTTTTCTCTGGATAGTTGATATTTCAAGATATAGCTCGTTTCAAATATATCAGAAATATTAGCTTTCTTTTCATTCATTATACTTCTTTTAAGATCAGTGTACAAATGATGAATATCTATCTATCTATCATCTATCTATAGAGCACATATTAACTGCTTAGTGTGCATCAGACACTGTGGTAAATACTGGAAATACAAATGTAACAAAAGACATTCCCTATATTTATGGGAACTTATAGTTTAATGAGGGAAGATTATATATAAAGGGGAAATGAAAAACAGAATGAGAAAAAAAAGGCTATGTTGTTAGCAAGAAGATGGAAACATCTAGTGAGTCGAGTCAAGCCAAGAGAGATATGAATATTGATGACCCTAATATTTTATGAAATCATGGTCCCATATAGGAATTCACCAATCAGAGAAGACAGCCAGAAGGGTAGAGCTATCTCCACAGTGAAAATATATAGTGTTCTTCTTTTGGTCAATCAATACCTTTATCTGGGGAAAAAAAGTAGAAAATAGAAATTAGGATAACAATATTTACTTTTAGGTGTGGCCCACCCAACTTAACTTATGAAGAGACATTATTTAATGAAGAATCTTAGGATATCAGGACCTGTTTTATCCTGGTGGTTTTGCAGTAGCAACAAAATCACAAACTTTATGAAGATACACATTTTTCTGCATAGAGAAAAAGCCTTAAAATTTCAGTTTAAAATAATTGTTTTGGGGCAGGTAGGTAGCACAGTGGATAGAGCACTGGCCCTGGAGTCAAGAGGACCTGAGTTCAAATCCGGCCTCAGATACTTAATACTTACTAGCTATGTGACCCTGGGCAAGTCACAACCCCAATTTGTCTCACCAAAATAAAAATGTTTTGTTCTTTCAACAGGAACATTATTTTCCTCTCTGGAGGAAGTCAGATTCCACATATTTCTCCAGAGAGATTTTAGCCACAAATGAGCTTACATTAAAAGAAAAAAAAATACCATAGATTGATACTAGTGATCTGACTGAGGGTTTTCAGTGAACTTTATATGGCAAGACAATTGTCTTCTTGCAACGAATAACATAGTAGAACAAAATAATCTCACTATTCACAAGCGCCACTCCCCTTTGAAATTGAGTCTGACTTTAGAGAAGCATCCATCATATTTCCTTTGTGGTCTAAAGTAATAACAGGAAAAATATAACCAGTTATTGCTGACTTTTGGTCATTTGATTTTAATAGCTTCATGTTACATTTCTCTTTTTAAAATTACTTATGTATGCATATGAATATATATGTGGGTGTATGTATATACATACATGCATACATATATACATACATACACACATAAATAGGGAATTGGAAAGTATGTAAAAAGTTGCTTAAGTAATTTCCCACTTTAGCTTCATGAAAAAATTGTTGAGGTATTTTGACCATGCTCTTTATTACAAATTTTGATCTTGCTCTATGTTGGGCTGTTTATTGTGGTATGCTTTCTGCCTTTGGGGATAGTCATTAGCTGAGCTGTCAGTTGGAACAAGATGGGGAAACAGCATAAAGGTGAAAAGAAATGAACCTCAGCTATTTCCAATATGGTTTGTCTCAGACAAAGGCCTCCCTCCTGAGTCCTCTCCTCAGCTAATGTCTCCTGGTTTCATTATTAAAATTGCCTTTTGGGCATTTTAGATTAGATGTTATGTTCCACATCTGACTACCATATTTCAAGGACACAGTTCCTTGGGGGCACCACTTATCTGATTATTCATTTAATTTAGTTGAGATATTTAGCAAACAAATATTACATGTACCAAAGGTGAGGTCATTGCTCTGTAGCTGGTTTTATATAACTTTGATCTAGGTTCTATAGCAGTAAGGAATAGTATAATTGATCAATATACTTTCTTCCTTTCTTTCTTTTTTTTTTGTTAGGTAATTAGGGTTAAGTAACTTGCCCAGGGTCACACAGCTAGTAAGTATTAAGTGTCTGAGGCCAGATTTGAACTCTGGTCCTCCTGAATCCAGGGCCAGTGCTCTATCCACTGCACCACCTAGCTGCCCCTTATCAATATACTTTCAGTAATTTAAAGCTGATATGTATTTCCTATAACAAATGTGTTGTAGTAAATTCACACTAAGAATTTTCCTTCTTCAATAGCACAAAATAGATAAGTATGTGTGTATGCATATATCGATATGCATATTTGGATGTATATATATGTATATGCACATGCAAATGTATATAAAGATATATATGCATTAGTAAAACACCATGCTTTACATATGAGTTCTAGTAAGTATATTTTAATTAATTAATTCATTTATTTCAGTATGTTTTGTGAAAGAAAGAGAGGGAGAGAGAGAGAGAATCTAGATTATTGCTCTTCTAGAGGTAAAATATTTCCTTGCTCAACCCATGGACACTTTCTGCAATTTGAAGTGATTTCTTATTTCTACCTATTTCATTTACTAGGAAATGGGGCATAAAAATCTGCCAATGACCCATCTTCTAATAATGATGCTGATCAGGAACTACAGGTATGGGATATTCTCCATGCCATTAGACACAGTTGATGTGTTGGTTAGTTTTGTTGAACTGATTTTGTTGTTACTTCTCTCTAAAAATTATCATTGTTATGAGGGATGGCTAACTGGGTAAGGGAAATTATAAGAAATATAATCAGAAATGTACGAAATATAAAAACAAAAGATAGCCATAAAGTTTAGATATAATTTTAATTAATAATAATGCTTGTGGAACAGGCAACATCCAATTGTATTGTATTGCCCTTTCTTGGAAGTCTTCATGAGGAGAATGATTGTGAGTGTATTCTGTTTAAGTGGTGGAAGAACTGGTTAAATTCTGAGATATCCTCCAATCTCAGGCTTCTGTGACACCTTCATGTTTCCAGTGAGATAGGAGGCTAGTAATTTATACCTTTAAAAGCACTTTCACTTGCATATTTGACTCTAGAAAAAAAAAAAGCCCCGTGAGGGATGTCAGGCAGGTTTTAATAACTCTATTTTACAGAGAAGGAAATAGATACTTGACAAAATGGGGAAGTAACAGTCTGTTCGGTTCTTCTCATCTTCAATTTCATCTCCTGGTCTCTGAGTCTTTATAGTGACCACCCCCTATTCCTGATAATTATTTCTCATCTGTATCTCTTTAAAATTCTCAGCTTCCTTTAAAATGTACTTCAAATGATCTTCCATGATGCTTTTCATGACCCACCCCCAGATAAATAGCTATTAATATTTCCTTTCTCCTAACACAACTCATCTTTTCTTTTCTATGTATGGTGTCCACACATTTATGTGCATGTGCATAAATACATAGCATAAATAGATGCATTGTCTATTATATACATTTATATTGTGTATATACATACATATGCATTGTAACTAAATATGTATTTTACCCTGATAGAATATAAGCTCCTTGAAGGTGGAGATAAAACCGTGGTTATGTATGTATGTGCACATGCATGCATAAATATATGTATGCATGCATGGCCAGAGGCACATGTGCATATCTACATGTGTTTATAAAACAACATAAACATGTGCAAACATTGTACATATACATGTGTGCATGCATATGTGTATTTGTGAAAACATGTTTTCAGTCCTGGTAGAATATAACCTCTGATGGTGGGGGACATTTTCTTTTGCCTGTTAGTTCCCTAAGTCAAGCATAGTCATTGGCACTGAGTTTTTTTTTAATTTATTTTTTGTTTTGTTTTTGTTTTTGTTTTTTATTTGATTTATTTTTTTGTTTTGTTTTTGTTTTTTTTTAAGTGTGGCAATTGGGGTTAAGTGAGTTGCCCAGAGTCACACAGCTAGTAAGTGTTAAGTGTCTGAGTTCGGTTTTGAACTCAGGTCCTCCTGACTCCAGGGCTAGTGCTTTATCCACTGCACCACCTAGCTGCCCCTCTTTGATTTATTTTTAAATTTATTGTATTTATTTGGTGATTGTCAGTCCCATGACCTTTTCCATTGCTTTCTACTGAAAGCGTAATACATATAAAAATATTTAGTGGGCAGATAGGTGGCATAGTGGATAAAGCACTGACTCTGGATTCAGGAGGACCTGAGTTCAAAGTCGGCCTCAGACATCGACACTTACTAGCTGTGTGACCCTGGGCAAGTCACTTAACCCTCATTTCCCTACTCCCCCCCCCCCAAAAAAAAAGTAAAAATAAATAAAGAAAAACATATTTAGAAGTAAGTACCTAACTAGAAGCAGAGCTTCAAAAGCAAGGATCGCCTGATGTAAGTGAAGAAGTAAATGTGTTCTGTTTTCAATGAGGAATAAAGATATTTAGAAGCAAGCACCAGCCCTCATGAAGCTTACTGTTAGGCTGTGGGCTCATCACCAGAATCTTAAAGCAAGAAAGTGTCCATAAGGGGGGAAATGAAGCCTGTAGCTATTTATTGCCAATTTGGAAAGTATCATTTTGAAGCAATCTAAGTAATACTGACAAAATCATAATAAATAGCATAAAGAAAAGATGTGAGGAGTTATTTTTCCTCAAATGTCAATTATTCTACAAAAATAAAATAGCAATATCATTGTTAAACAGCTATAAGGGTCACAATTGGCACACCAGACTGCAATCCCAAATTCTGAGCAAAGAAACAAGAGAACTCAATAGAAATTTGGAGAGCATGAGAGCTAGTAGTCAAGTTTCAAGCCCTCAAGTATAAATATTTAAATGCTAATTATGGTATTATAAATTACTTTAGAAAGTAAAATTTCTGACTGTAATAATTTTGAAATAGTTTGCCTTTTTATATTTGCCCATTCACAGTAGCCTAAAATATAATTCAATTAAATTATGCCCATAAAGTTGAAATTTGGAGAAGTTAAAAATTTGGAAGTTTTGGAAAAAAGGTAAAATTATAGTGTTTATTTTACTAGTGAATAAACCAATATTTAAATAGCCCAGAAAACCTGAAAGAGAGTGAGAGTCCATCTAAAATGTTTAATGATGTGCATGGGAGAAATAGAAAGCATTCTTTCTGTGTGTCTTCAGTTTAGATTTCATATTCACTAGGGACCAAGCAGGAATCAAAGATGTCACATCCCAACCAACTGAAAGCAACCTGCATTCTGAAAGTGTTCCTAGAAACATCCAAGGAAAGAAATTAAAGAATAAAATGTTATACATTAACATAACTCAGAGTTCCACTAAAATACAGGCCTACTTGTAACCACGGCCTACTGACCTATAGATGCATTTCCCTAGGGAAATACAGGATATTGGTAGTAAAGAATCACATTTTTTTTTTATTCTGAGACTAAGGATAAATGCCACCAAGAAAGCAAGAGGCAAAACTGCACTCATTTTAGAGTTTGGAAAGATTCTAGTCTGTTCTCATCCATTCTTTTTTTAATTTAAAACTTTATTGACATAATTTCTTTTTATATAATCATATTTCCAAATACACCTCTCCCTACAACCTGTAACAGAGAGTTGTCCCTGTTAACAAAAATTGTGAAAGAAAATAATATCACTTCATCAAAGTAAACAGATACATCAACCAAGTTTGACATTATATTAAAAGTTACATACTTAGTCCTCCACCTCTGTAAAAAAGGAGAGAGGTGAATTCTCAAGTTTTTTTGTAAGGGCAAACTTAGTCATTCCAATTTTAAAGCATTTGATTATGATTATGTTGTTTTTCTTTTCATTTAAGTTGTTGTAATTATGTGACCAACAAGATCAAATATATGATATTTTCTCCAATCTTCATAACCTTTTAAGATTCTCTAAAATAAGAATGATGTGCAAAAGATAAGGCAATTTCAACTGTATCCATGGCCTAAGACATCAAGAACTCTAATAAAGTAAAAACTCAATTAACCAATAGCACAGAAGGCTAATCCCTAATTTCTAAATATAATCCCTTCTCAAAAAAAATAAATAAAAATCTTGTGTTTCCTCAAGACTTTTTTTTAACCCAATTGTCACACTCTCTAGATCTGCTTCCTAGGTTCCTTTTGGCAGTATAAGTTTGCCCTTGTGAATCACCATAGAAGGATAGTAGGCATCTGTTTTGACAAGTTTGGGGCTATTCCCTGTCATGCCTTAGATTACTGGCTGAGGAGACAACATAACTCTTATTATTTTCTTTTGACAAAAGAAAGAAACAAAAAATTTCTCACATTTATTATCCTAACATTCCATATATAATTTCTGATACAAAACATTTAAAATAATCCCAAGATATAAAAGGTAGAATGATTTTTATTTGAATTTAGTAAATTTTACTCCCATTTTGTTTTAAATAGTTAGAAAAAAATGATTTTCTTAAATCTTTGTTCATAATGGAACCCACGAAGAAAGCCGTAGGTACTGGATCTCTGCCTGGCTATGACCATATGGAAAAATAAAATTATAGTGCCTATTAAGATTTTCTCCCCAAAAGGATAAGGGCTGAGTAGTCCACTAAGCTATGATGGCTATTACCAAATGCATGACTGCTTTTTGCTTTCTCTGACCTTTATCTTAAACTTTCAAACTTAAATTAAAAAAACCCTAAAAATTGAACTTATTTATCTTTCACCCTAAAGATTCTCTCATTCCAAATTTCCTTAGTACTATTGAGGACATAACTATCTTCCCAATACCCTAGCCTCAAAACCTGGGGTGTCATCTTTGATTTGTCCCTACAAATCCTATCCTCTATCTTATCTTTTGCCAAGATCTATCAATCTCAACTTTGTGAGTTCTTTTGAATTCATTCCCTTCTCTCCTCTGGCACTGTTTACTCCTTGGTGCAGGCCCTCATCTCCAAATGTCCAAATAACTTGCAATAGCCTGCAATTGGTCGGCTTGCCACAAGTCTCTCCTTATGCAATTCATTCTCAATTCAACCACCAAATTGATTTTCCTAAAATGTCAGTGGCTCTGTATCACTTCTAAAATCAAATATAAAATCATCCAGTGTTCAATGACCTTCAAAGCTTATTCCTCCCCACCCTTCTTGTTTTCGTATACTTTCTGTTACTGCTCTACCTTAAAAAGTCTTATAATAGCATTGAATCCTTACTATTGCATGAATTTTTCAATGGCTATTCCCCATGCCTGGAGGAATAGGTGTTCTCTTTATCTCCAGTTTCTGACATCCTGGCTTCCTTCAAGTTCCACCCCAAATCCCACATTCTGCAGGAAATCTTTCCCAGTCCATCTTATTTTTAGTTATTTCCCTCCATTGATTATTTCACTTTAGACTTTATGTATGTATGTACACACAAACATATATATACATACATATATATGCATATATATGTAGCCTAAAGTGAAATATATGTGTATATCTATAAATATATATGAGTATATACATATGTGTATATGTGTGTGTGTGTGTGTGTGTGTTGTACAGCATTGTTTGCATATTGTCTTCCCCATTTGATTATAAGCTCACTAAGAGCAACTTGTATCCCCAGTGCTTAGCACAGTGCCTGGCACCTTATAGGCACTTAATAAATGCTTGTTGGCTGAATAGGTTAACATATGTATAAGTATATATTCCTCCTCATAAATTTGTAATTCTAAGTTGGATTCTTTTGGGAAATGTAAATGAGTTAATATTGTTGGCTAGAAAAGATATACAAGCACATAAAGCTATAGATTTACCAAAATAATTATAGATCCTCTCAGTCTATCTTTAAGAGAATAGACTGTAAGTAGAAGGGCAGACCATTCAGTCTGGAAAAATAAAATCCGCAACTTTCTTGGATCTTTGACATCATAAAAGTCTTGAATTGTGGTGGTGGTCATAGTGGTTCTGGTGGTGGTGGGTTTTTCCAAAATTAAAGAGTACTTACTTACCATTCATGGTGAGAAGTAACTTTGGCTGCAGTCTTTCTCAGTACAACATGTTGTTAAAATACTTACATTTTTATTCTCTTGTTTATGACATTGTTAATGAATTTCAAACCTAGTAACTATGATTTTTAAGCCTGTATGATTTGGAGGTTTGCTATGGAGAGAAAGATGAAAAGTTTAGGAGATATAAGCGATTTCACATTTATTTAATGAAGTGAGATGGGCATTCAAATTCCAATTTATTAATGAAAGAGATTGGGTAACTTTTAAACATATCTATTTGAATTAATAATTAAGGTATGCTTAACTTTTAGGATGCCTCTATTAGAAATTGTATCTTTCCTCAATATGTAGAATCTCTCCCCAAAAATTCCATATGTATTATTATTTGAGATCCTTTCATTCTCCCCTGAGTGTACAATGGAGTGTCATCCTTCAGGAACTCTTCCTCAATTCCTCGAGAAAACCTGAACTTTTGCTTTCATCAATTGACTGATCTCCTATATAACAACATAGTTTTCATTGTTTCTTGCTTTCTTTTGCTTTCATTCCTGACATAAAATGAAAATGTCTTTCCCTGTGTCCCAATTAAAACTTCATAGATAGGGGTCTACCTGGGACCCAAAGGCCTGATATCACCTGGAATCATAGATTAGATCATCAACATATGATAATATTAGCTAATCTCAAGTTAATTGAGAAACATTCTAGTACCATATTTTAACACTACTCAATTATTACTAAACTCAGAGCCTCAAAACAGATCTAGAGTCAGAGCTAATAGGTAACACCTTGCTTTCTAATCATCACCATTGTGGAACTCTCCCCAAATTAAGGGCATTTAAAATACATATTAGAGATGGTCATTTTCTTTCCTTAAGAAAAAGGGAAATCTGGGAAGTAAATTTTTTTAAGCTTTGTCCCAATCTGGACAAAGATTTGAAGGCTCCCAACATCAAACTTTCATATCTGGCCAACTATAAACAATATAACAACAAATATATTTCAGAAATGTATGTATTTTTTTCATTTGGAGAGGTTTTTGATGCCAAAAGTAGGGAATCATAAAATCCTTATGTACAGACAATAGCCTTAATTAATTAGAAAATTCTTACATGTATCTGAATCTCCATTTATTCCCAAACCCATCTCAAATATTTCTTTTCAGAAGCTACAAGAATGAAGAAGAAGAATTTCATAGGACACATTTTCAAACTTTCAAACTTAAGGAAGAGATACACATGAAAAAGTGTTTTTGCTTTACAATGCTGCCCACATGCAATCAGTGCAGGCAACTAGCATTTCTTAAGCACCTACAATGTGCTGGGAATTTGCTAAGCATTGGGGATATAAAGAAAGGGAAAAGGC
Source organism: Dromiciops gliroides (assembly GCF_019393635.1). Taxonomy (NCBI): domain Eukaryota; kingdom Metazoa; phylum Chordata; class Mammalia; order Microbiotheria; family Microbiotheriidae; genus Dromiciops; species Dromiciops gliroides. The sequence goes on from NC_057862.1 coordinate 612,492,665, forward strand.
ATTCATTGGTCTCAAGTATCCTTGGTCTAATTGAGGGGCAACATACAGTTATATAGAAGGGAGATACTTACAGAAGAAAATGGAGATAATCAGCACAAGGGAAGTACTAACATTAAAGGAGATTAGAAAATAGTTCTTAAAGAAGATGGGACATTAGCTAAGACTTGGAAAGAAGACAGGGAATTTAGGTGATGGAGATCATAAAGGAGACAGTTTGAACTATGGAGGACTAAGTGAAAATGTCTGGAGTAGGGAGATGGAGCATCATGTATGATTAAGAAAGAGGCCAGTGTCACTAGATTACAGAATAATTGAGGTGATATAAGACATAAGAAGAATGGAAAAATAGGAAGAGAGCAGGTTTCAAAGATCTTAAAAAGTCAAGCAGATGGGAAGCTAGGTGGCTCAGTGGATAGAGCACCAGCCCTGAAGTCAGGAGGACCTGAGTTCAAATGTGACCTCAGACACTTGACACTTACTAGCTGTGTGACTCTGGGCAAGTCAGTTAACCCCAATTGCCTAACCAAAAAAAAAAAAAAAAAGAAAGTAATCAGTCAGTAGGGCAGCTAGCTGGTACAGTGGATGAGTTCAAAATCCAGCCTCAGACACGGGACACTTACTAGTTCTATGACCCTGGGCAAGTCACTTAACCCTCACTGCCTAGCCAAAAAACAAAAACAAAAAGGGGGCAGCTAGGTGGCGCAGTGGATAGAGCACCGGCCCTGAAGTCAGGAGTACCTGAGTTCAAATCCGGCCTCAGACACTTAACATTTACTAGCTGTGTGACCCTGGGCAAGTCACTTAACCCCAATTGCCTCACTAAAAAAAAAAAAAAAGTCAAGCAGAAGATTTCATGTTTATCTTAGAGGTAATAGGGGGTAATTAGAATTGATTGAGTCATGGGGATTTGGGAGGGATTTGAGAACCTATGTGCTTGGCTAACAGTGTTGATGAAGCTGATCTATATCCATTTGAGAAAGACAAATCCAAGAAGATAATAAGTGTTACTGCAAGCATGCACACTCACACGGACACACACACACACACACACCCCACACACAGAATGAAGAGAAAGTACTGATAAAGTACCTATTCTCATTTTCCAAGCAGGGAGTCCTTTTCTTTCCTGGAAGTATAGAACTAATCGTTTGCTATATTTTCCATGTTCAAATCAACTTCTATGCCCTCACTTCTTATTGAATGTTCTGTTCACTCTCTACTTTTGTTATAATTCATCTGTCTTGACATATGAAAACTATTTTAGCCTGCTAGCTTTGATTATGTGACCATTTGAAGAATGCTAGAGATGGAGCTAGGGGGAATTATGGGATAAATGCTTAGTCTAGAATTCTTGCAATAGATTTACCCAGTGCTTGGCTTAGAAGCCAGCCTCTTGGGTTAAACTAACTAGGAGATCAATGAGCTGTCCCCCAAAAACTATGTTTTAAACTAACACAAGGTGACAACCAGAAGTGAATCAAATTCAGAGTCTTATGATCAGCTTGAATTTTCCTCTAGACAATATATGAGACTAATACTATAAATCTAGTACTAAGAATGGGTAGAGTAATTCTGGTAGGTGATTGTACTATATGCATTTTCCCCAGGCTCCTCTACTCCTGGCACTTGACTCTCTATTCAATACAAGCTTAATCATAAATGGAGCACACTCATGCTTCATTATAGGAGTAGGACACTGCTAAGAGCAATTTATTCTTTACTTGCGGAAAATCAAGGAAGAGATAAATGAGAGTCAGAAGAGAAAGTAGATCTGAGAAGGACCCAATGGAAATGGGAAACCAGGGTATTTTGAGGGGAATTAAGAACAAACTAATGCTCATCAGTACAGAAATCTCCTCATAACAAGGCTCAACTCTGTGGTTAGAAATTGAAGAAGCTAGGTAACAAAATGGATAAAGTGGTAAATTTGGAATCAGAAAGACCTGCATTCAAATACTGCCCCAAATACTTACTAGTTATATGACTTTAAGTAAGCTACTTAGTCAATCAATACTAATTTACTCCTTAACAATAGTACCTATGACACAGGGCTATTTTGAGGATCAAATTAGATTATATACATAATGTATATAAAGTTCTCTATAAAAGTTCTCACTATTAAAGCTCTATATAAAAGTTATTTTAGTAGTTCTTGGCTTTTTGAAAGCTTAGCTACCAATCAAAAGGCAAGATCTGGCCATTTGTTTCATGCTGAAGATACTTTAACTATTGTCCTAGCAACAGATTATATCTACTTTACAATATAAAACTAAGATTGTGAGAAAACACACATGGTAAGAGCACATGTATGTCACAAATACTTTATGGTGGTGGCACATATCTTTATAAGTCAAAGAAAGCAATAATACACACACACACACATATATAAGCATTTTAAGTTCCTAGTATATGCCATGTTTTTATTATTAAATCAATTCCATCACATCCAACTCTTCATGATGCCAGGACCATATTGTCCATGGTGTTTTCTTCATGAAGATACTAGAGCAGTTTCATTTTTATTAGTGTATTAAAGCAAAAAGAGTTTAAATGACTTACCCAGGGTAAAAAAGCTAGTAAATGTCTGAGTATGAATTTGAACTCAAGTCTTCCTGACTCCAGACCTAGCACTCTATCCACTGAACCATCCAACAGTCTTTTCTGTGCTTGGTACTAGGTTATTTACTGTGAAGACAAATATAAAAGTGAAATAGTAGTTTCCCTCAAGGAGTTTGTATTTTTCTGGAGGAATACAGTACATTATAGCTAAGAATATAGAGGATAGGTACACAGTAAATGCAAATACATTCAGAGTGTGCATGTGTGGGGGATGGTGGAATATTAACAGCTTGATCAGAAATTGTCTTTTAAAGGAGATGGCAATGCTTTGTGGAACCAACCCATAAAGGGAGTCCGAAATTTCAGAGTATGAGGAGAAGAACAAAAAGTTTGAAAGAGGGATAGCATTTGCATAGAGAAACAAAATATGATGAGATTCTGAAAACTTAGGTGTAATGCTATGTATGAGGGACAGAAGGAATTCTAGTTTGCCTGGATCATAGGATATGTGATAGTAAATATCATACAAATAGCCTGAAATGTCAGGCTGGAGCTAGATTATGAGAGATTTTCACATAGGAGTTGGCATTGTAGTCTATAAATAAGAAAACTATTTTTTCCTGGCATGGTTAGGCCTGTGTTTTATGAATATTAATATGGCTGCTGTGGTGGGGTTGGATGAAAGAAGGGAGGAGATACATAAAGGGACACAAGTTGGGAGACTATTACAATAGTCCATTAAAGAGACAATAAGGAAAGATGTTTAGAGATACTGAGGAGGTAGAATTGAGGAGGGGTAGCAACGACTATGAAAGAAAAGTTGAAGATGAGTTTTGAACTAAGGTGAACAGAAAGATGAATGGTGTCCTCAACAGGAATAGGAATGTTGATTTAGGATTAAATGTACTCAGTTTGGTTTTAGAAGTGTTGTATTGGACATCCAGATTGAAATATCCAGAAGGTAGTTAAATAGTCATAAGTAAAGCTAAAGAAGGAGATGAAGTCTTGACATATAGTTTGGTGAATAATGTGCATTTTAATTCATAGGAGCTGATAAGATCACCAAAAGAGAAAGTGGAGAAAGAGGAGGGAGAGAACTTTGGAATGTACACATGATTTGGGGATACAAGAGAAATAATGATTCAAAATGTAGGAACTATGGAACTACACACATATAAACAACACAAATTGCCAAAGAACATGTGTGGGAGGGTCAAATTATACAATGCGGCAGTTCTACCTATATCTTCTGGTAATTTTGTATTGCTATGTTTAGGTCTTCTGCTGCTTATCAAGCATAGCAAGAAATCACTTTCAAAAGGCAGAGCCAAGATGTTAGAGAGAAGCCAGGAAGTTCCCTGAGCTTTTCTGTATTTCCCTCAAAAACAACATTAAGGGGCAGCTAGGTGGTACAGTAGATAAAGCACCAGCCCTGGATTCAGGAGTACCTGAGTTCAAATCCAGCCTCAAACACTTGACAAGAGCTGTGTGACCCTGCGCAAGTCACTTAACCCCCACTGACCCACAAAAAACAAACAAACAAAAAACCATTAAATCAAGCTTCTAAATGGATTCTGGAATTAAAGAACCTACAAAAAGACAGAGAGATACAATCTTCCATCTTGAAATAATCAGAAGACTTCAGGAAAAGTCTGTATCACTTGGGGAAAAGGGGAGCACAGTGCAGCTCTGCACAGCACAGAAGGGGTCTGGGCAAGTCAGTTGGAGGCTCTTGGACACAGCGCAAATCAGTAGCTGAGGCCCCTTGCTCCTGTGTCAGAAGGCTGGTGGCATAGCAGGCCATTTGCGAGACCTTCCAGCCCTGGCTGAGAGGGAAAACTGCCAGCTAGGGAACCACCCAATGCACAGGCATGCCTTGGGCAAGCCATCCCATCACAGAATCTGAAAGCCACAGAGGCCTCAGAGCAGAAAGCCAGTGACCAGGTCCCAGCATGAGAAACTTGTAACAGTGGCCCCTGCGTCTTAGGAGTAGACCTCAACTTCATAAGTTTGAAAATAGGATACATTATTAGTAAGAGACAGAAAAGAACATTTACCTTTGGCAGCTTCTATGGTGACAGGGAAGACTAAAACACAAACAGATGAGGACAATACTGTCAAAATGGCTACATGTGAACCCTCAAGGGGGAAGATGAATTGGTGTCAAGACCAAAAAACCTTTTTGGAAGAGGTCAAAAAGCTTTTAAAAATCAGATGAGAGAGGTAGAAGAAAAATGGGAAAGGAAATGAGAGAAATTAGAGTTACACAAGAAAATTATGGGAAAAAAGGGTCACCAGCTAGGAAAAGAAAGAACAAAAATTGACTGAAGGAAACAATTCATTGAAAAATACAATTGGCCAAATGGGGGGTGGGGAATTAGCCAAATGGAAAAGGAAATACTGAGGAAAATAATGCCTTAAAATTAGAATTGGGAAGATGGAAGCTAATGACTCCATGAGAAGCCAAGAATCTGTCAAACAAAAGCAAAAGAATGAAAAAAGATAGAAGAAAATGTGAAATACCTCATCAGAAATACAACTAACCTGGAAAATAGATCCAGGAGAGATAATATAAAAATTATTGGGCTACCTGAAAGACCTGATTAACAAAAAAGTCTAGATATAATATTCCAGGAAATTATGGAGGAAAACAGCCCTGATATTGCAGAATCAGAGGATAAAATTGTTGTTGAAAGAATCTGCTGATCACCACCTGAAAGAGACCCCAAAGGAAAATTCCAAGGAACATTGTTGCCAAATTCCAGAATTATCAGGTGAAGGAGAAAATACTACAAGTAGCCAGAAAGAAACAATTTAAATACAATGGAGTCACAGTCAGGATGACATAGGACCCGGCAGCTTCAACATTAAAGGATTGGAAAGCTTGGGATATGAATGTCCAGAGGAAAAGGAGCTTGGATTGCAACCAAGAATCAACTACCCAGAAAAATTAAGTATTATCTTTCAGGAGAAAAGATGGACATGCAATGAAATAGGGAACTTCCAATGTTTCCTGAAGAAAAGACCAGAACTGAACAGAAAATTTGATCTTCAAATACAAGACACAGGAGAAGTACAAAAAGGTAAACAGGGAAAACAGTTATTCAGTAAGGTTAAACTGTTTATATCTCGAAGAGGGAAGATCACTTTTAACTCTTGAAATCTGTATCTCTATTTGGGTAGAAAGGAGTATACATAGAGGGTATAGTTATTAAATTGACTTTTATGTGATGATATAAAGAAACTTAAGGGGCAGGAAAAAAGAATATGGGGAGGAGGGGGAAGGGAAGGTGGAATGTGGTTAATTACATATATGAAGAAGCCCAAAAAACCTTTTACAATAGGGGAAAGAAGGGAGAGGTGAGGATTGTTTTAACCTTACTCTCATCAGATTTGGTTCAAAGAAGGAATACCATATACCCTCATTTGGATAACAAAACTTAGCTTATCCTTTAAGGAAGTAAAAGGATAAGGGGAAGGAGGAGTACTGATAGAATGGAGAGCAGAGGCAGGGGAGGATATCGGAAAGAAAAGTCAGGGTGGCTGATAATAGGGAGGGCAGATTGAGGGAGATAGTGGTCAAAAGCAAAAATGCTGGTAAGGAGGAATAGAGTAAAAGAAGGAAAAAAAAGTACAAAAAAAAGGGAAAATAGGATGGAGGGATAAACACAGTTAGTAATCATAACTGTGAATGTGAAGGGTAGGACATTTCCCATAAAATGGAACTGAAAGGCATAATCTATTAAAAACCAGAATCTTACAATACGTTGTTTACCAGAAACACATTTGAAGTGGATAAAGCACTGGCCCTGGATTCAGGAGTACCTGAGTTCAAATCCAACCTCAGACACTTGACACTTACTAGCTTTGTGACCCTGGGCAAGTCACTTAACCCCCATTGCCCTGCAAAAAAAAAAAAAAAGAAAGAAACACATTTGAAACAGAGAAATACACACAGAGGAGAGGGAAAGGGTTGGAGCAGAATATTATGCTTCAGCTGAAATTAAAAAAAAAAGCAGGGGTAGCAAACCTTATTTCAGACAAAATAAAAGCAAAAATAGATCTAATTTAAAGAGATAAGGAAGCAAACTACATCTTACTAAAAGGCAGATAATGAAGTAACATTAATATTAATCCTATATGCACCGAGTGGTGTAGCTTCTAAATTCTTATAGGAGAAGTTAAATGAGTTACAAGGGGAAATAGACAGCAAAATTATACCAGTGGAGGATCTTAACTTTCTCTTCTCATAACTAGATAAATCTAACCACAAAATAAATAAGAAAGAAATGAAAGAAGTGAATAGAATTTTTAAAAAGTTAGATTTGATAGACCTCTGGAGAACACTGAATGGAGGTAGAAAGGAAAATGCCTTTTTTCTCAGTGGTACATGGCACATACCAGAAAATGACCATGTATTAGGGCACAAAATCCTCACAGTCAAATGTAGAAAGGCAGAAATAGTAAATGCATTTTTTTTAGATCATGATGCAATGAAAATTACATGTAATAAAGCGCCATGGAAAGATACACTGAAAATTAATTGGAAACAAAATAATCTCATCTAAAAGAACTACAAATTATAGAAATAGTAATTTCATCCAAGAGAATGACAATAATGAGACAACATACCAAAATTTATGGGATGCAGCCAAAGTATTTCTTAGGGGAAATTTTATATCTCTAAATGCTTACATGAATAAAATAGAAAAAGAGAAAAAATCACTTTCAAGAGTATAGTTTTTGCTGGTGTTATTCTTTTTGGGGATCATATTTTCATCATTGGACAGTGCTCCACTAATCCCATGGTGATTACATATGCTTGCCATGTGTTGCTCTATTTGACATGCAGATACAGAGTTTCTCTGTTTCCACAAAGTTGGCTTCTGTTGAAGTCCTTAAGTTGGGTTCTATCTGTTTCTTCTAAGAGGAATGGGTTATATAATCTCTGTATTAAGTCAGATTTCAGGGACTTTAATAGTTCCTTTAGAAAGGCAGAGTTATTGTTGCTGCTGTTTTGTTTTTCCCTCCAAAAATCCTTAAATTAGGGAACAACAACAATTACCAAAAAAAACCTCTCTCCTTCAAGAGAAAACTTCAAGTCTTACAGCTTTCACTCCAGAAACAGAGTCCATGGCATAAGGGATATTTTAAAGTATAAAACACCCTTTTAGATAAGTAGTTCCTGAAAGTATTGGCTATTCTTAACATCAGATTCATGCTCACTGACCCTCTATCTAACCCAGGGATAGAAGTTATCATAATTCTTGCTTAATATCTTATTGGCAAACTATACTGTTCAGAAATATTTAGGGTCTTCCCCTTTTAACAAACAACCAAGAAATGATTCTGATTTTGACTTGTCCTAATTTTCTTTGTCTCAAGATTATTTTAAGGTATTAGGGGCTAATGAATGGAAAGAAGAAAAAGTAAAGAAAAAAGAATAAAATTCAATAATGCAAATTTAAGATATTCGAGTATCTGTTTCAAAGCCTATTTCTGTTATTCATGTGGATTACAACAAACCTTTCAGATTTTGAGCTAAGTCCTACCCAAACTAAGATAGTCTTAACTTTTTTAGTTTGTTTTTGCAACTCATTTCTCACTAAGAACTTTTATTGAACATACATGCTATCAAAATTCTCAGAATTTTTTCAGATAAACTGCTTTCTAGCCAGTTCCAATTTTTGTAAGGGTAAAATTGATTTTTTGAAACATAGGTTTTTGTGTTCTGGTTTTTTTTGATGTGTGTATCCTGAATCTATTACCCAACATATTCAATATATCAAAAAATTGTATCATCCTCCAACTTAAAAAAGTATGTTGTCTCTGCTTTCATATATGTCATGGATAAAAAAAAATGTTAACTATATTACATTCATGGAGAGATCCAATAGAGACATCTGCTACATAAGGCAGTAAACAATTAGGACTAATTTATTGATTTTCAATTCATAATACATGTAGTTAACATTTTCTGTTGAATTCAGAATTATTACTTGCAATTATGTGCAAGGTACTGCCCTGCCTCTGACACATATTAAGTATGTGTCCTTGGGCAAGTCCCCTAACCTCTTGGTGTTCTAGGTAACTAAGAATTTAAGTTAAAATTGTTGCAAGGTTGAAACCTGTATTCGAATAATATTTTAATTTCTCTAATATATTTTTCTTCATAACAAAAAATAATAAATGTATATCTATCTCAATACCATTTATTACTATGCCTAAGACAATGTAAGTATGTGAAGGAGAAAATATAGAAAGAGATTAACATCATTATTTCTTTATTGCATGAGGTTTCCAGCTACTTCTACAACAGGTCTTCACTTCTGGATTTGGTCCCTGTGAATATAAGAATTCACATTCCCCAGGATAAAATTGATTTTACATGTAAACTAGATTATTATACAGATGGGTTCAGAAGACTCCAGCAGGATTACATCTGAACCATTTAGTAGAATTATGGAATATAACCACTGTGAAAATTAAATTTATTACTTTGCATGGGCTCAGGTGGATGAATTAAATGAACTTTAGAAATCTTTCCCTGATTAAAGAAGAATGGGAGCTCTAATTATGATCAGACCTATAGAGGTCATGTAGGTTATTTTCCTATGCCCATACAAAATCAGTGCTAAGGTTTGTAAGGGCTAAAATTCTAGCTATACTGTCTAAAATATCTAATGAGTGGTAGCCAATAAATTATAAGCTTTAGCAAGTGTTAGACTTTTAAGCATTTCTTAAGGAGAATAAGAATTTGGTAAAGAGAGAGAGAAATGCCTAGATTCATCTATCTATCAAAGGGAGAGAGCATTCCTAGCTTCCTTCTCCACCAGAGTCCTCAGGAAAGAGAGTGAGCCAGTGTGTCAGCCTCCTCCTTCTTCCTCCCACAAGCCAATGTCACTTCCTGATACCAAAGAAAAGATGCATGGTCCTGCCCTCAGAGGCCCTCTCCTCATGTTGGAGCTTTCCTACAGTAAGTCTCCAGCAGGTGGCATCATTCCAATTGTTACAGGTTATTAGAATAAGATGTTTAGGTCCTAAACTTCTTGCAAAGTCCTTGAAACCCTAGCAATTTCTCTTCTCCCACACTGAAACCTACTCTGTCCTCAGAGAGGAAAAATCAACCATTGTGCAGGCTGTATAAAAAGAAAAAAATGATTGTCTTTGTAGGAGTATGGAGAAAATGTGATTCTAAAATACTGTACTGAGTTTACTGAAGAAAAGTGGTCTTTAAATGTGGCTTTCTGGCAAAGACAAGTCTATTCATCTTCTCCACCCTGCTCTTTCAGAAATTAACTCTATAAATGACCCTATAAGAGGGTATGTTCAATGCTATATATATATATGTGTGTGTGTGTGTGTGTGTGTGTGTGTGTGTGTATGTGTGTGTGTGTGTATGCATATATATATATATATACATATATATATGTATATATACATATATGTGTGTATGGATAGGTATATGGATAGATAGATAGATAGATGAATAGATAGGTTACTGCTCAGGAAAAAAGAATAATTAATACATTAATGAATTCTATCTTACGTTTTCTAACCTTTGAAATTCTTATACTAAATATGGTAACAAACAAATATCTTTAATGTAACAAAATGAAACAACCAAAAACCATGTAATAGGCTAAGATGTAAAGCAACGAGAAAATCAGTTTTCAGTGAGAAAGATGTAAGCGAATGAGAAAATCAATTTCAAAGGAAATCTCAGTCCTTTCAATGGTACAACTTTAAACCCATCTATTTTCATAGGTATCATTTGATTCAATCCCTTCATTTAATGAATACAGAAACTGGGGCCCTGAAAAGCTAAATAACTTGCTTTATCTCACACACGCAATAAGGAGAGATGAGACTTGGAGTGAGAAGACCTGTGTCCAAGTTTAGACCTTTTCTTGTCTCACAAAATTGCCTCCAATACTTCTGCATTAGTTTCTAGAAATTCTCCATGAAGGAGCTAACCAAAATGCTCCGGAACTTCTTCTGGTTTTGTTTAATATTTGTGGATGCCAATGGAATATTAGTGGTGTCTGTCTATCATTTCTCAGGGAAAGTGGAAAGGATTCTCCGGAAAGGCAATTTTGCAAGATAAATTCAGTTCAGCAACCAATATTAAATAGCTAACTGTATGGAGTATAATGTTAAGCTCTAGAGGAAACATAGAATTTAGATAAAAATAAGTCATTGCCTTCAAAGGATTTACATTGTACTAATAGAATAATAAACCATCAGAAATGAGCATGATTCACAATGTGGGGAGATGCTGATGATGACAATTATGATATTTTAATACATCACCATAAAATACATGCGTACTATTTAAGCTATGTGAAGTTTCTTTTTGTTTTTGCTTTTAGTTACATAGGCCTAGTAAGGAAATAAAAAATATGGTATTAAGATAAAGTATATTTTATCTGAGAGAGGGTCAGTCTGACGATTTTCTCAATGAGCTTGCAGACTCAACTTACATCCCAATATTTCTTTCCAATTGTCAAAACCAAACAAAAATCATATCTTATCCACTAGTGAAAGACTCTGATGAAAAACATTAAGTAGGAAATAATTGTAAGAGAATAATGACTTTTCTCAGGACTTTTATATATGAATCCCAACAAAAAATATGACAAAAATTAATAAAAATAATAACCATAAATTAGCTATTCAAATTGATATAGTACTTTCAAGCTTGCAAAGCAATTTGCTCAAAGTGAAGTATTGTATCCACTGCACCACTTAGCTGCCCATGGATGGAAGGATTGAGAGGTGGGAATTCTTTTTGTTATTGAGAAAAGGAACTGTAATTTTAGTTTAGATAATCCTACATCCTACAAACACTTGGCCCTTCTATCATCTCCTTATTCTCAGTCTTGAAAATATTTGGAAAAGTAAACATTATCTCCAACACTGGAGGTATTTGCAGATGCTTTATTTTTATATGGAAATCCTTTGCATGATCAATCCTTGCAGTTTTAGTTTGTAAATGTGAGATCCATGAATATCTTTTGTTAAGGTGAAAATTTCTGTAGCATTGCCCTAGACTTTAAATAGTTATTGTTGTATTTACAAATATCTGTTCCATAAATCATATTATAGATGAAAATATATTAATACATACATACCGATGAAGATCATATCTACATGGTTAATTTTATTGAATTTTTTGTTTTTATTTTACCTTCCTTTCTGAATATATCCTCCTATTTCCTATCCAGAATGATATTCCTTGTTATACATGATGTAAATGAAAAGGAAGTTCATCTCATACATAAACTATATAATGGCTTATTTCTACATCCAAAGTCTATTACCTCTCCAACAATAGAGGGAGATTCTTTTTTTAAGCTATTCCTTGGAGACAAACTTGATGATTAAAGTTAAAGTGTTCAGTTTCTTTCTTTTTGGTTATTGTTTTCACCATTTTTATTTTTACTTCATGGTGCATCAATTCATGAAATTGTCCCATGTTTCTGTGGATTATTCATATTTACTGTTTCTCATAGTATAATAGTGTTCTATTTCTTTACATATGAAAATTCATTCAGCTATTACCCCATCAATAGCAATCTACTTTATTTTCATGGGCGGCTAAGTGGTGCAGTGGATACAATGCTGGGCTTGGAATCAGGAATCAGGCTTGGAATCATCTTCCTTAGTTAACATAGCAAACCACCCCAGTGTCTTTCTCTAGATAACCCCAAATGGGGTCACAAAGAGTCAGATATGATGGAAAAAAATGAACAACTTTATTTTTAGTTATTTGATACTACAAAGTTTTTATGTGACTATATTCCTACGTATAGATTGTGGCTTTTTCTCTTTGATCTCCAGGATATATAAACCTAGCAATGAAATCTCTCAGAAAAAGAGTATTGATATTTAAAGCTTTTTTAAAAAAGAAAGTAAAGCAAATACTTTCAGTAGCCTAAGTTTAAACGCTATTATTCTTGTCATACTTTAACTTAAAAAAAAACAAAAAAACAAAAACTTTTTTGTCCAAGAACATAGAAAGTAGGAATGTTTCTGATGTTGATTTGGTATTTTCATCCTCTAATATTTAAATTACCAATTAGATATAAAAATCACTACGTTTAATAGCTAACTCTTTACTCGTTTCTCTTTGCCACTGTAACTTATAAATTAGAATGAGAGTTATTCAGAAGAATCAAGAGGTCAGATGATGTAAGTGGTAATGGAAAGTCCCCTGAAATTTTCAGACAGTCTATCTTGAAGATTTAATGAAACATATGTATAAGACTTAATAGGAAATATGAAGGTATCCATTGGTCATAATATGAATGGATCAGGGGACCACATACATCAATAATATTAAGGATTCAGTGAAATATTTAGGTAACTCAATAACTCCCAACCAAAACAGTTCCTGGAATGTATAATTCACCATTTATCTTTGATTCTTTGCTCTATAACCCCAAAATCCTAGGAGGGTTTTGTGATTTCTGTCCCCTACCCCCTTCTTCAAATCCCTCTTAACCCTGGGCTTTTAAGTGAGAATTTCTCCACATACCAGAAATAATGTTGGATTATAAAAGAATATTCAGAATATATTTCCCTCTATAAAGATGCACTATTGTCCTCAGGATCTATATCTATATCTATATCTATGTCTATGTCTATGTCTATGTCTATGTCTATGTCTATGTCTATGTCTATGTCTATGTCTATGTCTATGTCTATGTCTATGTCTATGTCTATGTCTATGTCTATGTCCATGTCCATGTCCATGTCCATGTCCATGTCCATGTCCATGTCCATGTCCATGTCCATATCCATATCTATATCTATATCTATATCTATATCTATATCTATATCTATTCTGTATCTATATTTATCTATCTATCTATTTATCTTTATATCTGCTTATATAAGTAATAAGACCTAGAAGGAAGAGGATTTTTTTCTTCATCATCTTTACTCATATAACCACTATACAGGTTTAGGCCCTAATTACCTTTTACCTGACCTGTTCATGCCTCCTCATTGGTATCCCTGTTTCTGGTGTCTCCTTTGTAATTTATTCTCCTCAAAGCTATAAAAATAATCTCCCTAAAGCACAGGTATGTTCATGTCACTCCTCTCTTCAAGAAAATTTAGTTTCCCTATTGCTTCTAGAATAAACTACAAATTCCACAATTTGGAATTTTAAACTCCCTTGAATCAGTTTGTCTTACACCTTTCTAGCCTAATTTTATATAATCCCCCTGTCCCCTTCATGAACATCAGATTCCACCAGTTTCTGTTTCCACTAGCTGATGGAAGATAGCTTTGCATGTCAAGTTCCATGAATGTGTTCAGGCAATATTCTCAGCCTTTTAAGAGAGCAGTTCTTTACTCCCACCTCATAGTCTCCTTTGAAGCCTAATTTAGATGATAACTCCCACAGGGATACTTTCTTCATGTAACTAGTTCTCTTTTCCTCTTCAGACTATACTTTAATCTTTATGTCTATATTCTTGAATAGAAAACGTAGTTTTCATACCCATCCACCTACAAGATAATAAACAGGTCAGAGACATCAATAATATCTTCTACAATTTGTTCAACCAGATCAGAGAAGGCTATTTCTGCCTCTCTTACCAGTAGTAGGTACCTCATAGAAACCAGATCAGAGAATGGATAGGAAAAACATAATAACAATTTAAAATTTTGTCCGAAGAAGAAATATATAACACATAGTCATATGGAGACTCCTCGACTAACAAGAGAGCTCAGCTCTTCCCAATTGCTGAGGGTATATGTTTTTTTTTTTTTGATCCACTGATTACGGGACATTGTCAGTTTCAGTACTATGATACAGAACAAAGGAAGTTTAACAATTTCAGTTATAACAAATATGGAGAAAATACTGAAGCATCATGATAAGATTACAGGATTCCAATAAAAAGGGATTGGCAAGGATGACCATGCCTAGATGTCCATAGGATAGGGACTTACTATCCTGAGGGGAAAAAAGTCACTAGGTTAGGTCCTTTATCTCCTAGCTATCTGGGTTCAGTTTGGAGTTCAGTTGAAGGATATTTTGATCCCATTAACCCAGAGTTTCATAAACAATACTTTTGGATAGTAAGATACCTCCATCAAATCCAGATTATCCATATATCCATATTAACAATATATATGCCTAGGGGAATTTTTGTTATTTATCCTTCATTCTCGAAGACAACCATGGTGGGAAGTGAATTCATGACTTTCAATGAATTGGATTTAAGTGAGGAAGGGTTGTGTAAAGTACCCAGACTCACTCTCTCCTTCAGAGCCCTTTAGTTCCAATGGCAAGATATACATGAAGATGACTGGAGCTGGTCACGGATGCAGTGGGAGACTGTGGCCTCTTAAAGCTAAGGTCTTTTCCAGGTTCCAGTTTGTCTGAGGCAATATCCATTCAGTAGTTAAAGGCTCAGTAAGAACTGAGGCAAAAGATTTTCTAGTTTGCCTTCAGAAAAGAATCAGTGTGGGAGGGGAAGACCCTCAGAGTTTCTGGCCAAAATATAGTTGCTATTTATATTTACTCTGAACAATGAAAACCCAAACAATAAGCAAGTAAGGTTTCGGCTGGGACCTATTATTGGCCAATCCATGAGAACCAGCATTACTTGGGTTTAAAGGCATTACCTGGGGAGATATAAATGATCCAAAAGATGTTATTTAGTTCTGGGTTTTTTTGTAGCCTCAGTGTCACAAAGAGTGTCTTAAACATACTGATTAAATATTTTTAGACACTGATTAGATATTTTTCAAATTTATTATAGTTGCATTGGATTTTCATTTTGTAAAATAGTCAAGGAATGGATAGGAAAGTAAACAGAAAAAGTGGCAGCTAAGGCAAGTCTTAGGAGATGACACTTAGTTAGCATCTACTATATGCCAGGCAATGTGCTAGGTGCTGGGGATTATGGGATCCAAAATTATCCAATTGGGGAGAAAAAACACTGAGGCAATGCTTTCAGCCATTAACCATTTATTAAAGGGACCAGACCCTTTCAATGAATGGGACTTCATTTGTCATGAAGTCAAGTGTAAAATAAACATAATAATATATGTCTCCCAAGGTTATTGCTCAAGATTAAATAATATCTATACAACACATTGAGCATAGTTCCTGGCAAATAGGAAGTGCTATATAAATGATTATTTCTGCCCCACACACCTGTCTCAGTAATCTCTTCTTCTAGCATATCTTCACCTGTCATCTCTAAGAAGAAAATGTTTAGATTTATACATATTTCTCTATATCACTAACTGCCTTTTTGAGATTTCTAATTAGATATATCCATAGGCATCTCCAATTCAATATTTTCACAACAGAGGCCATTTAAATTGACCCCAGGTGACCTCGTCAAGGTTCCCTGGAACTCTTCTGTACCATTGTATTGGTAAGAAGAATATAGTCCATCACAGTAGATCAACACACAATGTTGATGATACTGTGTACAATGTTCTTCTGGTTCTGCTCATCTCACTCATCATCAGCTCACACAAGACCCTCCAGGTTTCTCTGAACTCCTCCTGCTCATCTTTTCTTACAACACAATAGTATTCCATTATATTCATATACCACAACTTGTCCAGCCATTCCCTAATTGATGGGCATCCCCTCAACTTCCAATTCCTTGCCACCACTTAAAGAACAGTTATAAATATTTCTGTACGTGTGGGTTCCTCTCCCCTTTCCATGATCTTTTAGGGAAAAAGACCCAAAAGTGGTATTGCTGGGTCAAAGGGTATGCATAGCTTTATAGCCCTTTGGGCATAATTCCAAATTGCTCTCCAGAATGGTTGGATCAGTTCACAACTCCACCAAAAATGCATTAGTGTTCCAATTTTTCCACAGCTTCTCCTAAATTTATTATTTTCCTTTTTTGTCATTTTAGCCAATCTGATAGGTGTCAGGTGGTATCTCAGAGTTGTTTTAATTTGTATCTTTCTAATCATTAGAGATTTAGAGCATTTTTTGGTTTCTTCATCAGAAAACTGCCTGTTCATACCCTTTGGCCATTTCTCAATTGGGGAATGACTTGGATTCTTATAAATCTGATTTAGTTCCCTATATATTTTAGAAATGAGGCCTTTGTCAGAAGTACTGGTCACAAAAATTATTTCCCAGCTTTTTGCCTCCCTTCTAATTTTGGATGCATTGCTTCTGTTTGTACAAAATTTTTTTAATTCAATGAAATCAAAATCATCCACTTTGCATTTTATAATATTCTCTATCTCTTGTTTGGTTATAAAATGTTTTTCTTTCCAAAGATCTGAAAGGCACTGGCCTCAAAAATTGTTTCCCAGCTTTCTGCCTCCCTTCCAATTTTGGATGCATTGCTTCTGTTTGTACAAAAATTTTTTAATTTAATATAATCAAAATCATCCATTTTGCATTTTATAATATACTCTATCTCTTGTTTGGTCAAAAACTGTTTTTCTTTCCAAAGATCTGATAGGTACACTATTCCTTTCTCTCCTAATTTACCTATGGTATCACCTCTTATGTCTAAATCATGTATCCATTTTGACCTTATTTTAGTATAAGGTGTAAGATGTTGGTCTATGCCTAATTTCTGCCATACTATCTTCCAGTTTTCCCAGCAGTTTTTGTCAAATACTGAGTTCCTATCCCAGAAGCTGGAGTCTTTGGGTTTATCAAACACTACAATATTAGTGTCACTTACTACTGTGTTTCCTGTGTGTAGCCTATTCCATTGATCCTCCACTCTATTTCTTAGCCAGTACCAGATAGTTTTGATGACTGCCACTTTATAGTAAAGCTCCAGGTTTGGTACCGCTAACCCACCTTCCTGTGAATTTTTTTTCATTACTTCCCTGGATATTCTTGATTTTTTTGTTTTTCCAGATGAATTTTGTTATTATTTTTTCTAGCTGTATAAAATAATTTTTAGGTAGTCTGATTGGTATGGCACTGAATAAGTAAATTAATTTAGGTAGGATTGTCATTTTTACTATATTGGCTCTGCCTATCCATGAGCAATTGATATTTTTCCAATTATTTAGATCTGACTTGATTTGTGTGAAGAATGTTTGGTAGTTGTGTTCATAGAGTTCCTGGGTTTGTCTTGGCAAGTAGACTCCCAAGCATTTTATATTATCTACCATTACTTTAAATGGGATTTCTCTTTCTATCTCTTGCCGCTGGACTTTGTTGGTCATATATAGAAACGCTGATGATTTATGTGGATTTATTTTATATCCTGCTACTTTGCTAAAGTTGTTAATTGTTACAAGAAATTTTTGAGTTGATTCTCTATGATTCTTTAAGTATACCATCATATCATCTGCAAAGAGTGATAGTTTGGTTTCCTCCTTGCCTATTCTAATTCCTTTAATTCCCTTCTCTTCTCTGATTGCTAAAGCTAACATTTCTAGGACAATATTAAGTAATAGGGGTGATAATGGACATCCCTGTTTCACCCCTGATCTTGTTGGGAAAGCCTCTAATTTATCTCCATTGCATATAACCCTTGCTGATGGTTTTAGGTAGATGCTGTTTATTATTTTAAGGAAAGATCCACCTATTCCTAAACTCTCTACTGTTTTTATTAGGAATGGGTGCTATATTTTGTCAAAAGCTTTCTCTGCATCTATTAAAATAAACATATGATTTTGGTTAGTTTTCTTATTGATGTGATTGATTATGTTAATAAGTTTCCTAATGTTGAACCAGCCCTGCATTCCTGGTATAAATCCCACCTGGTCATAGTGTATTATACTGGTGATCACTTGCTATAATCTCCTTGCTAATATCTTATTTAAGATTTTACCATCAATATTCATTAGGGAAATTAGTTTATAATTTTCTTTCTCTGTTTTTGCTTTGCTTGGTTTTGGTATTATCACAATATTTGTGTCATAAAATGAATTTGGTAGAACTCCTTCTTCACCTATTTTTCCAAATAATTTGTATAATATTGGAATTAATTGTTCTTTAAATATTTGGTAGAGTTCACCTGTAAACCCATCTGGCCCTGGGGATTTTTTCTTAGGGAGTTCATTAATGGCTTCTTCAATTTATTTTTCTAATATGGGTTTATTTAAGGATTTTATTTCTTCTTCAGTTAACCTGGTCAGTCTGTATTTTTGTAAATATTCATCCATTTCATTTAGATTGTCAAATTTATTGTCATACAGTTGGGCAAAATAGTTCCTAATTATTGATTTAATTGCCACTTCATTGGTGGTAACATCACCCTTTTCATTTTTGATACTGGTAATTTGGTTTTCTTCTTTCTTTTTTTCTTTTTTTAATTTTTAAAAATTTTTTTGGTGAGGTGATTAGTAAGTGTGTAAAGTGTCTGAGGCCCGATTTGAACTCCGGTCCTACTGAATCCAGGGCCGGTGCTCTATCCACTGCGCCACCTAGCTGCCCCTTGATATATGATTTTTTTAAAAATGGTATGGAGGAGGGGCAGTTAGGTGGTGCAGTGGACAGAGCACCGGCCTCTTCTTTCTTTTTTAGCACCAGGGTCCCTGTTTTGGGCTTCTTGTGCAGGTGTATAGGTGCTGTGTGACTGGGCTTTTACTCTGAGGCCTTTATGGTTTGTGGAGATCCCCCGCCCTGCACTTCCTGTCTGATTGTGCTCGGCCAGCCAGGCACCAGACCCCGGCGTCTGATCCCGCCGTTCGTGGCCCTCTCGGCTGGTGCAGGTAGGTTTTTCCACTGTCCTTCTTGGCCACCAGATTTTTGAACCAGGTTCCGGGAGCCTCAGTTGTTCGGCTGTGGCCCGCAGCTCCTGCTGACTTGCCCTGACCCCCTCGGCGCTGGGTTGCTGCCCTGCGCTGAGCCTCCCTTTGGCCCAAGTCAGACCGACCTTTTCCTGAAGTCTTCTAAATTATCTCTGGTTGGAGGACTGTGTCTCTCTGTCTCTTTGCAGGTTCTGTAGTTTCAGAATCTGTCCAGAGGCTTGATTTAATGTTTGTTTTGAGGGAACAGAAGGAGAGCTCAGGCAGCTTGCTGCTTCCTCTCCACCATCTTGGCTCCGCCTCCCAGATTAATTTTTTAAGGCATTGTTTTCTGCAGTCAATCTTTGTGCTTCCTTTTCCAAGCTGCTGCTTCTTTTTTCATATTTTTCTGGTTTTGCTTCCATTTCTCTCCCCATTTTTTCTTCTACCTCTCTCAATTGATTTGTAAAGTCCTTTTTGAGTCCTTTCAGGAAGGCTTTTTGTTCTTGAGACCAATTTACCTTCCCTCCTGACGCTTCACATGTAGGCTATTTGAGGGTATTATCCTCATATGAGTTAGTGTTTGCTTCTTCCCTATTGATACAGAAGCTCTCAATAGAGAGGGCTCTTTTTTGCTTCTTACTCATTATTGCAACTTATTTATTTAGTTTTTAAGTTGAGGTCTGCTCTGGGGGCACCAGGGTCCCTGTTTTGGGCTTCTTGTGCAGGGGTATAGGTGCTGTGTGACCGGCTTTTTACTCTGAGGCCTTTGTAGTGTGTGCAGTTTCTCCCCCCTGCAATTCCTGTCTGAGTGCGCTAGATCAGTTGTCCTAGTCACACCTGTCCTGTTCGTGGCCCTACAGCTAGCAACTTGCCCTCTTGGCTGGTGCAGGTAGGTTTTTCCACTGTCCTACTAGGCCACCAGATTTTTGAGCCAGGTTCCAGGGGCCTCAGTTGTTCGGCTGTGGCCTGAATCTTCCTGCTGACTTGCCCTGACCCCCTCAGCGCTGGGCTGCTGCCCTGCACTGCACCTCCCTTTTGCATGAGTCAGACTGACCTTTTCCTGATGTCTTCTAAATTATCTCTGGTTGGAAGACTGTTTCTCTCTGTCTCTTTTCAGGTTCTGTAGTTTCAGAATCCATCCAGAGGCTTGATTTAATGTTCTTTTTGAGGGAACAGAAGGAGAGCTCAGGCAACTTGCTGATTCCTCTCCCCCATCTTGGCTCTGCCTCTCCCTAATCACCAAATGACATTATTTCACCCTGCAAGCCTCCATTTTCCTGAAGGGTGCTTTGACAAATCTGAAGAGATTTTATAATTAAGTTGTATATGACTTGGATAACAATTATTAGTAGTATGAAATCCTTACTTCCTCTCGGTTTTTGTATCACTTCCTTTTGATGAAGAATAAATGTTTTATTACCACCTCAGAAACCCAAAAGGAAAAGGAGAGGGGATAGAAAATGATGCAAACTATTGGGGATCAAATATGAGGCAAATATCTTTTGGTAGCTATTATTGATTGATTTTGAAATGAATTGTTAAATTGGTATATTTGAAGGAAAATTTCAATTTTATGCAAAATTCTTTGTTAACTTTCATAGACTCTAACTGTCCAAAGAATTGGTAGCTGCATTTTAAGAGTAAAATATATGGATAATAAATTAGAGAGATAGAGAACACTTATCTTACTAAGCATACACTCAACTTTGCTAAATCTATTGATTAAAAAAAAAGCAATTATGAAGTTAATTTAGAATTTCTGATGTAGGGTAATACTTTAATTTTATTGTGATTATATATATGTATATACATATACATATATATATATTCTGTAATTATAATGCACATGTGATATATTTAAATAGTTTAAAATATATTTTCATTTGGTTTCCAAATGAAATAATATGTCAAGATTATAAAAAGAATTGAAATAATGCTCTTGCAAAAAGCAGTTATATTTTGTGAATATTTAATTTTAATTTTGTTATATGATATGAGCATTGCAATTCATGAAGTTATATTTTGCAAATACTTAATAAGCTGCAAATTATAAAAGATAATATATTTGATGTGATTTTGATTTTTTGTGTTCTTTAAATATTATTTGTATTTGTCTTTGAGAATATTTTTATGCCCCATGATTCCTTATTTGCGTATGCATGTATAACAACATGATTACAAATTTATATTGTAACGATTGGAATAACGCCACCTGCTGGATACTTACTGTAGAAGAGTTCTGCCCATGAAGCGAAGGTCTTTGAGGGCAAGACCAGGAGTCAGGAAGTGACGCGGGCTAGTGGGAGGAGGAAGGAAGAGACTGGCGCTCAGTCTCGTGCTCTTTCCTTTGGACTCTGGTGGAGAGCGGAGCTAGAAATGTGCTCTCCCTTTAATAGATAGAAATCTAGGCCTTTTTCTCTCTCTTTACCAAATTCTTATTCTCCTTAATAAATGCTTAAAAGTCTAACTCTTGCTAAAGCTTATAATTTATTGGCGACCACTCATTAGATATTTTAGACAGTTTAGCTAGAATTTTAGCCCTTAACAGATGGCTGACCACGAAGAGGAAAGCTAAACCTCAGTCTTCTGATCTTCTGGTTGGGTAAGAAATTTCCCCTCCCTCTCCCTTTAACTGCTAAGTACTGGTGTACTGGCTGTGTTTTCCTTTGAATTTTTTCGAATGGACCTTTTAAACTCCCTAATTATCCTATTTTTTATTTTAGTCTGTTTAACCAGACAAATGGGAGATAAGATCATGTTAATGCTTTGTTTTTGTGGATTTTCTATTTTTCTTTTTATTTTTGTTAAAAGAGCCAGCAACTTACTCACACAAGGAAATATCTCTCCCTCTCCCAACCATGCTTTTTCAGAGAAACCTGAAGAGATTCCTGCAGCTTTTCCCAGTTCTAACACTAATTGTTGCTTTAATTTTGCATGCCTGGAGGCAATGACCCACCCTCTAGAAGCTTTTAATCCCCTAGCACCTGGAGGCAAAGTGGGGGAAGAGGAATCCAGGCCTGAGTTCAAAATCAAGTCTGATTCAAATTGTGCTGGTCCCTCCCCTCCTCTCCAGACCCCACCCTCTACTCCTCCCATGGCCAAGCCCATTGCTTCCCCTGCCTGGGAAGTCCAGAGAACTGATGCGCATGCTCAACTTTCTCTAACTACATTTGCAGCTTCAGGCTCAGCCCTTCCCCAGCCTGGCTGTGCTTCTGAGACAACCTTAAAAAGCCCTTTAAATTCCAGATATGCTCGTTTTGTTCATAATTTTGCTAACCTGCTTTTGTCTTTAATTAGTAATCTTATAAAGCATTTGTATGGTGAAAAGACTGACAGACAATATAGAGGGGTTAAAGAAGAAAAACTTAAGCCGAATAAGAATGACAATCATCAACATAGTTCAAGACTCCGATTCTTTTGCCATGGAAGGGTATATATTTTACAGAAATGTAGAAGTAAGCAGCAAGGTATTGATATGAGTATTGGGGATTTTAGATACCGGAATCAAAAGTGTTCTGAATTCACTCAGAGTAATAGTATCAGTTCAGAGGTTACATAGGATTTCTATGCTATTACATATACATTTTGAAATTAATGGTATGGGTTTATTTTCATAGAGATTTTCATGCTTTTGAGATTGTGTCATACTTAGTTTTTAAAACAAGGAGAATATTTGTAAAAGCTTTTTATAGTCATGTGATCAAGTTTATATTTTATAGTACTCTTATTAATATTAAGTTCATGCTCATTTAGATTTCCTTAGTTTGAATTTCACTGTCTTTTATTGTTCCACGTGTATTTTCTTCTATTCATTCATCTATCTAATTTTGAAACATGGTTTTGATTTCATAATACAATGTTAATTCTAGGAGTATTGTGCTCCCATATTCTGAGTTGTTTGTTTTTGTTATTTTTTCTCAACTGATTATTTGATCAAACTCTTTAAAGCATTTCCCTGGCAAATTGTTTGCCATGGCAAGTGTAAATTGATTCTAGAAGTATTATTTTTGATAAGCATATTCCAAAAAAAAAAAAAAGAGGGGAACATTGTAAAAGTTTTCTTTGAGATTGTGTTGTGCTTTAACTTGTATTTAAATATGTTCAGAATTTTCCAAAAAAGTAATTGTATACTAAGTTAAAAAAAAGGGGTATTATTTGAAATTGTTGCATAATTATATATTGTTCTGAGTCAAGATGTATTCACATTTTTTGCAATCATTTATTATCCTCAATTTTTAAATCCATATGAGACTTGGATTATGGGAATTTATCATTTAAGACATTAATTGCCTTTATTCTGAGTTATCAGATGCCAGTTGGCCAAGATGCCATCCAGTCACAAGAGGAATACATGCAAGAGCAGACACTGAACTGTCACATGAGGGGAGACATGCATGAAGTCAAGGTATGGCCGAGGGAACGGCTTTTGACAAATGTTGAGGTTGGATTCTCTTGGTTTAATATTTTATTTTATTTTTCCCCACAATATTGTACAGATGGCTGGAAGTATCCATCCCACCCATCTCATCCTACACCTGGCTTCTATGCTCCCTCCTATATGCCTGATGCCATGGACATCTCAATCCCATGCATCTGATTAAGTCTGACTCAGTTTCCTCCAATGTGTTCAGTGGCATGGACATATATTCCATCCACCTATTTTAAGCCTGGCATACTGCATGGACAGTACATATTGCTCAAGTGTGGGAATGCTCATATCCCATCATTTCTCTGTTCTT
The DNA here is from genome assembly GCF_019393635.1 of Dromiciops gliroides. Taxonomy (NCBI): domain Eukaryota; kingdom Metazoa; phylum Chordata; class Mammalia; order Microbiotheria; family Microbiotheriidae; genus Dromiciops; species Dromiciops gliroides. Next base: position 612,516,667 of record NC_057862.1, read on the forward strand.
TTATGGTAACCCCCATAATTATCTCAGGTGTCATGATAAATACAGTGTTGAATTTGGCCTTGACACCTGTTACCAATTATATTAGATTTTTTAATTTCTCATAATGGCATGAGGATAATTAGGCAGATGATGCAAAAAGTGATGAAACAAAGATAAAAATTATTTTTAAAAATTAATATCGCAGCAATTGTCTTCTCAAATACCCTCCATAAGGGGGGGACTATAGTAATATTATAATTTTAAAGAATGTTTCAATTTTTGTTTTATTATATGTTTCATGTGTAACAACTAAGATTATGAATTCCCTTAGACATGTTTTTGAGAACTTTCATTGTTTGATTTGATTATTGACAAAGCTATTTTAAAGTTGTGTTAAGCTCAATTTTGTAGGAAATTTCCTGGCTGATTACCAGTATCCACACCTCAACCCCTGAAAAGACTTCCATTCCACGACTACACCTAGAGGACATCTGAGAAAAGACTTTCAGAGACTTTAAATGAACAGTTTTGATTTGTTGTTTTTGTTGTTTTTTTTCTCTTTCTGTTATAATATATACCATCTGTAACATGTATTCTCTGCAGAGGCCCTCCCTTTGCAAGACTAATGTCAAAGCGTCGGTTCATGAGGACAAAAAAAAATCGCCCCTCTGGACAAAACTTTCCTCTCTTCCTTTTCTATATTGTTGTTCACATATTATTGGTTAGCAATAGTTATTATATTCTTTTTACTGTTCCGTCAAGGAAACATTTTGTTTCTTGAGGAACAACAGGGGGGACTGTAACGATTGGAATAACGCCACCTGCTGGATACTTACTGTAGAAGAGTTCTGCCCATGAAGCGAAGGTCTTTGAGGGCAAGACCAGGAGTCAGGAAGTGACGCGGGCTAGTGGGAGGAGGAAGGAAGAGACTGGCGCTCAGTCTCGTGCTCTTTCCTTTGGACTCTGGTGGAGAGCGGAGCTAGAAATGTGCTCTCCCTTTAATAGATAGAAATCTAGGCCTTTTTCTCTCTCTTTACCAAATTCTTATTCTCCTTAATAAATGCTTAAAAGTCTAACTCTTGCTAAAGCTTATAATTTATTGGCGACCACTCATTAGATATTTTAGACAGTTTAGCTAGAATTTTAGCCCTTAACAATATGGATATATACATGTAAACAGATACATGTAATATACTGGCATGTAAATATATGTGGACATTTATATGCTCATATATCCATTTGTGTAATATATACTTATAAAAACCCATGACTTTCTATAGATATTATTTAGAGATTTTGTTGTTGTTGTTTTTTAACTGAGTCTCTGTTCCTCCCCTATCCTCTTCATAACTCTCTACTTTAAGAATATCAGGGCAGGGGAAAGACAGCACTTTTTATTTCACAAGGTCTGAACTTGATCTTGGCAAATCTCTCTATCTTGCCTTCAAGTGAAACATGTTAAAAATACAGAACACAGTTCCAAAACAAAACTAGCTGAATTATAAATCTAATCCTGAAGAATGTTCAATAAATCTGACAATGAGTATTGTGGTATTTTTAATTGTTGATGATAGTTTAATTGATTACAGGTAAATGACATCTGGAATAAATTTTCAGTTTTTTGTCATCCTTCTTTCATGAGTATTTTTGCAGATATTTCATTATTCTGATAGAATATTGCATATTACCATTTGACCTTTAAATAATAGATGATGTTGGCAATTTAGTGTCAAGTGAATGAGCTAGATCACATGGTATCACATGAAACATTTGCTAATAAAGTTACTTGGTTTTATTCTGAAAGATGTTGAATGGCATATTCTCTCAGGATGCCCCTTAATGTTGAAAAATTTGCATTTTAAATCCATTATTCCCCAAGCAAAGAAATATTATCTCTGCAAACAGTGTAGTAATATGTCTGACTTCATCTGCAGTTATATGGTGAAGGCATTTACTGTGTTCTGTAGATTGTGTCAGTAGCTCTCTTCCTTCAAATTATGGAAAGGACTGATGGTATAGAAAATGCTTGTTTAATTTCAGCAATATTTATCAATGCAGTGTCACTGGCTAGCTAAGCTTTCATCTTGCACCATTACAGTTGTCAAATTTGATTTAGTCAAGAGGTGACTTTGGAGGGCTTCATTATGATTCATCAGGTACGCTAAAACTCAAAATGAACCAAGAAAGGCAATAAATGTAAAGTACAGAATGGCATTTAGTTTACTTTAGTTTAATTTTAAGCTATATTTGGGGATAAAAGAAAGACAAACAAGGAATATAACTACTGCTCAGATGGATGGAATGTTGAGTTTGGATGTCAGATGCTAAGCAAAATAATTTCGTGTTTATTTTGTGCCCTTTCTTTCCCAGGACAGAGAAGAATGGGGCTAAAGAGAGTTGCAAAGAAATTAAAATATAAGATATGAAGAGTTAGTAAGAAAGTGTCTAGTGGCCCACAGTAAATTCAAATCCCTTGGCTCAGATACTGAAATAATTGGGGAATATTTGTGAGGGTGAGAATCATTAAATTTTCATGGAAGCACATTCCTATTGTTTTGGTCCTGCAAAGATGGGTAGTATTTCCCCAGGCTTAGTTGCTGTAGGTGTGGATGGGGCATTCCAAGGAAAAAAAAAACCATCAGGAAGAAAAGAACACACAGAATCAAAGAAAATCAAGGTATGTTGAGGGAAAAACAGCTAATAATCCAGTGAGTTTAGAAGTTAATATATTTTTAGAGGTGAGAAATATAGGTTAGAAGACAGGCAGGTCCACAGTGTAGGTGGCCTTGAATACCAGGAAAATTGTACTCTATAGGATATGGAAAGTCATTGATTTTTTTTTAGATGGGGAAATTAAAAATAAAAGTAGTACTTTAGAATCATTAAACCGTTGGAAGCATGTAGGATTTATTAAAAGAGAGTAAGAGAGACAGAGACAGAAACAGACAGCCCAAGAGACAGAGACATAGAGCCATTGACATGAAATAGTTGTTAAAGGCTACAATTCTAGCTAGTTTGTCTAAAATATCTAATGAATGGTTGCCAATAAATTATAAGCTTTAGCAAGAGTTAGACTTTTAAGCATTTATTAAGGAGAATAAGAATTTTGTAAAGAGAGAGAGAAAGGCCTACATTCATCTATCAAAGGGAGAGTGCATTTCTAGCTCTGCTCTCGATCAGAGTCCACAGGAAAGAGCCTGAGTCAGAGCACCAGGCTCCCCCTTCTTCCTCCCACAAGCAAATGTCACTTCCTGACACCAAAGAAAAGACACATGGTCTTGCCCTCAAAGACCTTCACCTCATTGGTGGAGCTCTTCTACAGTAAGTCTCCAGCAGGTGGCATCATTCCAATCATTACATAGTGATTTTCAATGATTCTGGGGACCACTTCCTGCCTATTGTTCCTGACTGAACACTTGCTCCCCACTATAACTCACCCTCCTCCCAAAATAATCAATTATTTGCCTATTCATAAGAACAGATAATCCTCACGTAAAATGAGATGGCCTGGAATGTTGCAAACAACCACTCAGTTTTGTCAAAAACTCCTCGAGTATCCTTGCCAACTTTAACCAAGAACTATCAGAGTGGCAGTCTGGCTTCCAAGATGATTGGATGAGTACCTCTATAAACAGCCAGGATCACTTAGGTTTAAGTAGGCTCTAGCCATCATTAGGATTATTCCTGCCTGGTTTGATTTCAGCATTCATCTTCACTCCAGTGCTTCAAGTTCTAAGGTTAATGGTGTAGCATGCCATCATCAATTTCTTTGGTAGATAATACCTGTGGTGTTTCTTTGGATCAAACTGTTCTTTCTGTAAAAGAAGCTGAGAAGGAGTTTTACTTGCCACTTTTATAATATCCTCATCATCGAGAGCCCTTTTTGAAGTGTCAGATTCTGGGTCCTAAAGAAAAGATGCAAAAATGCATGGTAATTGCTCCAATGTACAAAGGGAATGTGTGTTTTGAGGTGTTTAAAAATAGTCTCGTCTAGAGAGTTAATTCTATATTTGGAATGCATCTTAGAAGTAATATAACCCAACCCCTCATATAGTTCAGAAACATCTTCTTCAATATCCCTGATGGTTATCTATTCAACATCTACTATATAGTTCCAGTTTCAAAAAACTTGATTATAGACAAAAAAAGAATTCATTATTTTTAAAGCTCTTAGAAAATGCCTGCCTCTGTGTTATTCCCAGCTAATTGTCCTGCATCTATGTTCTGAAACTAAAGAGAGGGACTAGATTATCTTCCTCATGAGATTTCATATATTTAAAGAACCTTCTGCCTATTATATCTCTTATTTTCCTCATTTATTAAATGACGATAACAAATTCTACCTTGTTTGTCTCAAAAGGTTGTTGTGAGTTTCTAATGGAAATGAACATGGTTTCTAAACTACAAAGAACTATAATTTGGGGGGGCAGAGTCAATAAAGGCATTTCCCCTGTGATTTCATCAGGATAGGGAAATCATTCCGCAAGCAAAATCTACAACTATTCTTCATCTTGTCTTTTTAGAGTCTTGGCAGGGAAACTATGATGATAAATGCTGTATCCACCATTATAGAATCAATAACTTTCACAGATGGGATTTGAACACCAAATTTAATTTGAGGCCAACTCTTTCTACTATGCCATACCTTGTATCACTTAATATGCATTCATTAACCACCTACTATGTGCCAGGCACAAATAATGTCTTATTAATAATATCTAAGTTGTTAATATTACAACCATTGACTGAATATGAGATTTTTTTTAAAAGAAAACATTTATTTCCATTTTTTCCAAAGGTTTTTCTGCTTGATATATACCTCAAAGTGGTGGAAGACAGAGAAAAATGTCCCATATATATGAATATTTGAAGTAGCACTCTATGTAGTACCAAAGAACTGGAAGCAAAGTTGATAGTTATCAATTAGGTAAAGGCTAAGCAAAATTTGGTATGTGTCTGAAACCGAACATTATTTTGCTAGAAGAAATAACAAATAGGAAGAAATCAGAGAAGGATCTCTATAAAGGTATGTACAAATTGATACCAAGTAAAGTAACAAACCAAACTACAATTATATCACTAAACCTGACTCTCATTTTGCAGATATGGAGCTATGGGTATGGAAGACTTTGTTAATGTTATTAGTTTTGCTGAATTATTTTTAATTTCTTTTTTCTTTTTCTTTTTCTTTTTGTTATAAGGAGAGATTCCTAAGGTAGAAAAGCAGGAAGTATTTTTTTAAAATAAAGGGTACATGAGCACATCTTATTTTCTAAAAGAGGAAGAATTTAAAAAATAAAATAATTCAATGCTCCAAGAATCCACAGTTTCATCTATGTGGGTCCTCTCTTAGAGACACAGCACTCATGTATGCACCCATGTAGGTTTTCAAGGGGTTGTTTTCCTCAAAAATCTTGCTGGTTGTCCACCTTCTATTAACTTGCCTCTCCTTATTTATATTTAATTGATTAGTCCTCGTATAACATTCATGTATTCAGTTGTCACATCCATAAAGACAATTTTCCTGGCTTTTAGGTCTTGCTAGAGATTATACCTCACCATTATAGCCCTCGAAAAGAAAGGGATGTGTTCACTGCCAAGGTGAAGTACATGAAAAGAACTTTAGTTGTTTTTTGTTGTTGTTGTTGTTTGGTTTTGTTTTGTTTCTGTGGAGGGGAGTGTTAAGAAAATAAAGGGGGATGTAAAAAGAAATCCAAAATCTACAACTTTAGCACAAATTCACAAAAGAGATATCAGAATCCTTCTTAAAGATCATGGTATGCATGCACAGTCCCTTATGGTCAAAGAAACCTCTAGGTTTCAATAGAGGCCTGGTATTTTTGGCAAACTGCTTATAAACACTTGACACTTTGAGTCAAGAGGGAAAGAATCATGCTTAAAGAAGAGAGCAAATTAGAAGGTTTTCCTCTTGGGTGAGGGGAAACCACCTTAACTTTCACATTTAAAATATTGTTAAGCCTTAAGATGCTTTTTCCTTTAAAGACCTTGGTCCTTATTAGTGAAAGGACTTTGATAACCTTCATTAAAGAAGACAAATCATAAAAGACAAACCATTAAGGACTGCTAAAGAATGAACCATTTAAAATGTATCACTAACAGTTGGTTCCAATTGTGCAATTTTTAAAAATGAAGTAAAGTGGGAAGATTCCACTCCTTTGATGTAACATGGGAGTTCAAACATGGAGCTATTTCCATGTTTGGATCCAAGATTTTTTTTGACATAATGAACATTAACCATAGAGTTGCTAGTATTTTCTGGGTAAAGAGGAATCTGAGTTTGATCTATTTCTGGTACATGTTGGGTATGGGACCATTTGGCAAATCATTTAACTTTTCATTGTTATAAAGATGAAGATGATGATGATGAGGAGCAGGAGGAGGAGGGGGAGCAGGAGGAGGATAAAACATATGGTACTTTTCTGGGCTGTTGTGAAGAAAATCCTTTGTCAGGGATAAGGTACTGTATAAATGTCTATTATTGTTAATGAATTATGTCAACATCATGGGTCTATTGTGAGGAAATGTCTCTTTAAAGTACTATATAAATTTACTTTATTATTTAAAAAAATGATGAGCAGAATGCTATTAGAAAAACCTGGAAAGACTTACATGAGCTGATGCAAAGTGAAATGTACTGTATACAAAATAACAGCACTATTGTAAGATGATCGGCTGTGAATGACTTAGTTATTTTTAGCAATGCAATGATTTGAAACAACTCTGAAGGACTTATGAAAAATGCAATCCATTTACAGAGAAAGAACTGACTGTAACTGAATATGGATTGAAGCATAATTTTTTTTATTAGTTCCTTTTTCTAAAGGTTTTTTTTTTTTTGCCTGCTTTCTTTCACAACCTGACTAATGTGGAAATGTTTTGGATGACTACTCATGCATAACATTTTGTATAGCTTGAGTTCTTAAGGGGTAGAGTTGGGGAGGGAGGGAGGAAAAGAATTTGGAACACAAAGTTTTAAAAATGTATGTTAACAAATTTATTTTTACATGTAATTTGGGGAAAATAAAAATTATAAATAAAATATAAAAAAGAGGGGACCATTATTTCATGCATAAAGATACCTGCAGGTCACATGGTTTTAAAATATAATATTTCTGTTTTTTTCATTTTATTTATTACATTAAATATTTTCCCATTATATTTTAATCTGAATCTTCCCCACTCAGAAGTGTTGCAGGCTGTATTTGACCCAAGAGCTGTATGTTTGATGCCTCTGAAATTTTAGACAGTTTTCTAAGACTATTTATTATAGATTAATCGCCGATCTGTTTCAGTGCACAGTTTTTTCCACATGGGGATTCCTCCATGCTAAAGAAATCATAGCTACAGAATCCTCCCAGAAAAAAAAAAGTGTAGAAATAAAAAATATTTGGTATTTCATGTAATTTTATTCTCATTGTTAACTGTTTTATCACTATCACAAACTCAATACTGAGGAAAATTTCTCTTCCAATATTTAGTGGAAACACTTCTATCTGGGCAACACTTGAAAAGCTAAGTGACTTTTCAAGGTTAGCCCAGTCCTTTTATGTCCATGTCAAAATGTAAATACATGTATTCTGGAATTGGAGGCTGCCTGTTTACTACTCCATACTACCTCACTTTCTTGATAGTGAATATATAAGTAGCTTGAAAAATGCCTCTTCTTTGATATTAATTTTGCCTTTCTATTGAGGTCACCTCACATACAAGTCAATAATACCATTGGTATAATTCTTTGAAATTAGATACCCGTGTATTATATGTGTATCTATTTTATTACTTCATTTATAGATTTAGTCCATTAAAGATCATCAAAAGCTATATAGTCCAATTTTGTTACTTCTTTTTTATTTTTCCATTGTGTGTTCTTGACTCAAGAGGTCTGTTATATAGATTTCGTCCAGTCTGAACACATCCTTGATCTGTTCTTGCTTTCAATTCCTTGAACACATTGGGTGCTCAAGATATATATTTTTAATGTCATGTTGGAAATATTGCTAGACAACATTGTGGTGACATTCCAGGAAAACTTTGAAAGACTTAAAATATATATATTTTTTAATTAATTACATGCTATATAGCCATGATGTGAATTACTTTAAACACATTTTGTCAGTAGGGAAAAGGCTTATATCTTCAGTTACCATGAAAGCCAGAAACTGCCTTTATACCTTTGGTTTATTTTCCCTTGGTTCATATAGCAATGAATAGAAAAATTAGATGAAAGAACATGTGATCTGCAGCATATATGTGCATGAGCCAAATTAAAAGATACTGAGTTTGCCCAGTTTGCTGAAACGCAGTTCCAAAGCCATACTAAAGGTAGGACCATTGTTTTCAGGTCTTGAATAAATACTGTAGATATATAGATTAATCCTAATGAATGAAATGCGGCAAATGTTTTGCAGTCATCTGATATGGCAATGGTTATGAAGAAAAAGACATCATATTACTGGAGACCAATGGAAATGTGTCAAGCTTGTTAATTACCATTGGGGAGATAGACCATAGGTCTGTGAAAACCAGATAAATCACAGCTGTATGTTTAGTAATGAAATGTTTATTTATAATTTAGCATCATTTTAGAAATGATGTATCTTGTTTTCACCTGGAGTCCTAAAAATATGTACAACCTGCTTAACTAAATGCTATAGAGCATAGTTTCCAAAATATGGGAGATCTGAATTCAAATCTTGCTTCAGACACTACTAGCTGTGTGACCCTGTCTAAGTCATTTAACCTTGGGTTGCCTCATTTTCCTTAAGTGTAAAATATGAAAAATAAGATCATCTACCCCCCAGCATTGTTGTGGGAGTTAAATGAGATATTATTTGTACAGGGCTTAGCACAGTGCACGACACATAGTACACCCTAATAAATACTTATTTCCTTCCCTCTCCTTCCCTATTCAAGTCAAAAGATTAATAAGGAATATAAATGGGGAGCTAATTTGAAAAGTCTCCCATTTAGCCAAATCAATGAAACTGCATTAATGGGTTTCACTAAGTACATAGCACTGTTAAGTTCCTATCTGTCATTATAATAAGTTTTCTGATATTCTATTCAGCCATTGTTGTTCAGTCATTTTCAGCCATTTCTGATGCTTATTGATCCATTTTAGGGGGTTTTATGGCAAATACTAAAGTGGTTTGCTAGTTTCTTCTCTAGCTCATTTTTACATATGAGTAAACTGAGTCAAACAGGGTTAAGTGCCTTGTCTAGTGTAACCCAGCTAGTAACTGTCTGAGCCCCTTTTTGAACTCAGGTTTTCCTTACTCCAGGCCTCATGCTCTATCCACTGCACCATGAGCTGCCCTTCAATTAAGTAGTCATTCTAAAACCAAAACCAAAAACAAACAAAAACAAAAACAAAGAGTGTCATCTCTTTATCTTTAAAATCCTCATATTCAGTAACCAGCTGAGAACATTTTCAGCATGAATTTATCTGAGGCTTTTTATTTTCTATACACTTATATGAGCTTTAGGGGAATTGATTGCAGTAAAAATGATACTATTTGGAGTATTATATTAAGTCACAAGATCTTTGAAGCTAGGAATTCTTTGATAGGTTATTACTATTAAGAGTTTTCTATTGGGTATGTTCTCTGAGTTGTAGAGTAAAATATATTGAACATGCTTAAAATTATCTTTCCCATTATTAAATTAATATTGCCCATTAGTGACAGAGAGATCTGTGTAATTCCCTTGGACAGTTCGTCTTTTACCTAATGCATGGAAAATGGTATTATTTTGAGAGTTATCTAATAATCACCTACCATTTATTTTTAGTTTTTTTTTCTAGTGGCATCAAGACTCACAACCCAAAATCATCTCACTAAGGTTGGCTATGTGTTTCTAAATCTCAGACCCATGGTTTGGGTCTCATTTTCTCTATGCCTCCATTGATCAAATTTTGCTCCATGAGGCATCCATGAACTCATTTCCAGTTAATCTTGTCCCTTGATTACACATTCTCTCTTCTGGCTAGTAAATGTTTTCTTCAAAAGAACTCTGTTTTCTGTACTCATGAGCTTTTTATTAACCAAAAGAGAGGTATGTATTATTGTTAAATTCATTGGATATTATCCTGATTGATTAGCAACTTGGAGTGTAGCTCTCTGGTCCAGAATTACATGGGGTTCTAAAGGATTTTCAGAAGGATTCTTTATTTCTTAACATATCTATCAATGTTCTTAATACTAAATTGCAGGGTAAATTCTTCTGGTTTACTAGCTCAAAGGTCAGGATATTCTTTACTGGTATATCATATACTCAATATTAGAATATTAAAATTTTAAATGAATTCAGTAGGTACAAGCATACATGGAGAATAACTATCTCCTAAAGGAGATCATTTCTTTTTAACTCTAGGAAAATTTAAGTCCAAAGGGGAAAAATCTCTTGGTTCATGGCTTCACCAAGGACATACTTCCAGAATACTTGGTTCCAGGGCATCCTCTTGATACAAAAGATCTAAGTAAAAATTGTGGACATGTCATTTTTTAGCTCATTCTCCCTCTCAGTATTGACTATGAGAATAATAGGGTTTGGCTTTTTGTTGACACAAAGTCTCACAGACCTCAACAAATAAAATCACCATATTTTATTTATTTTTTGGCAGAGCAATGAGGGTTAAGTGACTTTTCCAAGGTCACACAGCTAGTAAGTGTCAAGTGTCTGAGGCTGGATTTGAACTCAGGTTCTCCTGAATCCAGGGCCAGTGCTTTATCCACTGTGCCAACTAGATGCCCCAAGAATCACTGTATTTCAACAATTAAAAATTCAGTAAGGACTCACATATAACTCTGTAGCTTCAATAACTTTCCCCAATCTCATGCCCTACCCACACAGTAGATGTCTTGCCTTCAGTTATATACAGTTTACATGATGTAGAGTTACACCACGAGTGACATCTAAACAACAACAAAAAAATGCCACACTTTTTTTTCCTTTACATGTCTGTGCTTTCCTCCAATAACCTTTTGTCTGCATCATTTTGCTCCTTATTCTTTACAACTCTGCAAGTGTTAGGGTAAATGCTCCCTATTGTGCTCTATTCCCAATTATATATAGAATCTCTCAGCTCCTAAGATGCATTACCTATTCCTCATCCATTCTACCCACTGCCTTCAATGATTGAGCTCCTATAACTCAACTCCTAGAATCATTTTACCATATAATTCAGCTTTTAGAATCACCATAGCTTTAACTGAAGTATCTCAGCTCCATTGTTCATTTCTACAGTTGTTTTTGTTTGTTTGTTTGTTTTGACAGGGCAATTGGGGTTAAGTGACTTGCCCAGGGTCACACAGCTAGTAAGTGTTAAGTGTCTGAGGACAGATTTGAATTCAGGTCCTCCTGAATCCAGGGCCAGTGCTCTATCCACTGCGCCACCTAGCCGCCCCCAATTCTACAGTTTTGATACATAGTAGTACATGACTGTGATCTTCCCCCTAGACAACTAATACTAGCAGTTGGCTCATGTGGAAAGATTACTTGGAAAATATCTTTCTGAATGTGTTTGTTGTTAGTAAACTCAACTTTGAATCAAAGTACCTTTGTAATTTCAAAGGAATATAAAGGAAACATGTATATATTAAACTTCTGCTATGTGTCAGGCACTATTTTAAGTGCTTTGCAAATCCTATCTCACTTGATACCTCAACTTTGAGAAGTAGAGGAAACTGGACCTTTTGTAATAAATGTAGGTCCCAGAACCTTTCCAATACGAGGACCTCTCAATGTGATCTGGGAATGCAGACTTCTTGTACTGTTCAAATAAGATTCTATCTTCAGTTCTTGCACTGATTTATGGTGAATCAATGTTATTTGACTCATTTTCACCCATTATAAGATTTGTTGCTCCCCACTCTCATCATTTGCTATGTTTGGGGATTTAGGGTACCACTTCCATTGTTATTCCAAGTTTTATTTTGATTTCCCCCATTCTCAAGGCCATTTGCACAATGCTATCACTCACGAATGTATGTATACACAAGTGTATTTATATGCACACAAGGATGTGCATTTATATATGCATGTGTTTATATATACACAGATGGGCATACACATGTATATGCCCATCTGTGTGTATATACATGGCTGATGCATACATATATACATGTGTATATGCAGATATACACATACATCAATACATGCAAGCCACTTTATAAAAGAGATGCAGAAGTTAGCAGGGACAGCAAACTAAGTTGTCCCTTGTATAGTTACTTCTTCTGAGTACTTTGGCTGATGGAAGAAATGATCTGTAGACCCTGCTGCACCTACATCCTGGTTCCCTTCCTTTGGTTATAAGCAATGTTATTTTATTTAAAGCTATTGTATGGGGTAACATTTGCAAATGTACACAGTTTATTTACTCTATTTCATTACAGAGGCCATCAGTCTTTTCTAATTTTCAGTTTACTTTTCATAATGCAACAACTGGTTTCTCTGTTTTCTACTGACGGTAACTGCCAACTTTCCCTTTGTATTCAGTAACAAGTTGAAACACACATATATACACACACCAACTTTGTTGATTTTTAGAAACTACCAGTAATGAAAATATTGAAGCTTCAGCAAAATTCTTCTGAGCAAACTTCTAAAATCCTCAATCAAAACGGCAAAGATTTCCAATTATCTTCTTTCTCCTAAAAAATAGCTTTTTAGGCAAAATGCAAATAATCTTCTTTCCTTCCTTTTCTACCTCTTGTGGAGAAATTGCTAGTGCACAGAAGAGGTCTTTATTTGTGAGATAGCATCTCAAATATCCATTTAATAGCTATTTTGAACTCTTTGTCAAAATAATTCTTCATTTCCTTTTTCATGGTCATCACATATCTGCAATGGATTAGTTAACATGAACAGGCAATGTAGCTTATTAGAATAGTAGTTTTGCTTGTTTGTGTATTCATTCTATCAGCTTTAAAAAACAACTTCCCAAAACAATTAATCTCAATTTCTATTCTTCCAAAGTATATTTTTTCAACCCCACACACCCAGTTCATAATTATATAATGAAGAATAGTATAGGTCTCAGTAAAATAAGAGGGTGATAGTAAATCAGTCAAGTAATCAGTCAACATTTATTTGCTAAGCAGCAATTATGAGCCAGTCAAAGTGTTAGGTTCAAGGAATACAAAGACAAAAACAAGCTGTCTCAGTCCTCAAGGAACAGCATTTTATCTGAGGCATAAGGGCATGTACACATAGAAGTTATGGTAAAGCATGCATTTACCAAATACAAGCTAATTTTTTGGTGGAAGGGAGATGCTTGCAGCTGGTGGTATCTGGAATGATAGCTGGATTCAGACCACAATAGGAAGAATATTTGTTCTCATGGGTGCTACATTTTAAGAAGGGCATTGACAAGATGGGAAGGACCTAAATGGTGGTTTCTATGATTGTGATGTGTCATATGAAAATACAATGAATAACCAGGGTTCTTTGACCTCCAGAAGAGACATAGGGAGGGATGTAATTTTCTTCAAATCTTTGCAGGACTTTCATTTTTAAGAACCAAGCAATCTAGAATCATTTATTAAACACCTCCTCCAGGGAAGGCAAAGGACTGAGGGTGAAAAGGCAAAAAAGGTAACGGTCTTGTCCTTAAGGAGCTTACAATATAGTAGATGGAATCCAACATTTACATATACAGATGGAAAATATGTATCGAACAAGAGAAGCAAGGTAATATTGAGGATGAGGCACTAGTGGACTGCAGAATCAAGACAGGGTTCATCAAGAAGTTAGCATTTTTACTAGGGAATCTAAGAGAAATCAATGAAGGAGAAATGCATTCTAAACATGGGGGGATGGCCAAATCAAAAACATTGGTATAGGAGATAAAGTATCATATTTCACAAATAGCAAAAAGACTAGTTTGGCTAATTTTGACTAATTTGAATCATGATGGACTTGCAGCAGAATAATGTATAGTAAGGCTGTGATGATAATTTGGAATCAGGTCGTGAAAGTGTTTCAATGTAGCCTATTATAAATAAGTCCCTACTATGTACTAGGCATTGTTCCAAAAAGCGAAGCTAATAAGTACTTGAAGTAATAGGCAACTACTGTAGTTTATTGAGTATGAGAGGGATATGGTTTGACTTGTGCAACTGTGTGGAATATGTGAAGCAGTAGAGCAAGGCTTGAAGCTGAGATGCCATTTCCTCTTGACTCCAGGAGGATATATGGGCAAAAGTTGTAGAGAGGCAGATTTTAGGCTGATACAAATAAAAACTTCTTAATATTTAGAGTTAACTTAAAATGAAATGGGCTGGCTGAATTGTGAGCTTCTTCATTGGAAACCTTCACAAAAGCCTTGAAGATCCCTTGTCACACCTGTGTGCTAGGGGGTGCTTGTTCAGGAGTGGCTGAGATTCTGTGGCCTCTGAGGAACTCTCTAACTGTGAAAATCTGAGTGATTCATGGTGGATGTATGTAATTATCATCTGAGTTAATGGAACATATATTTGGATAAAGAAACAAGATGCAGTTGTGACTATCTGATACTATTTTCCCAGGCATTTTTTTGGAACATCTCTATGTTTGTGTCACAACTGTTGCTGTTGTTTGTCCTTCATTCTTGAAGAGGACCATAACATTGGAAGGTGATGTCATGGCTTACAGTGAATTGGATTTAAGTGAGGGAAGACTGTGCAAAGTCACCAGCCTCACTCTCTCTTCCAGAGCCATCTGAGTGCAGTGGCACTCATCAGGATGATTGGAGATGGCTCTGGATGTTTAAGGCAATAGGGGTTAAGCAACTTACCCAGGGTAACACAGCTAGACAGCTAGTAAGTGTCAAGTATCTGGGGCTGGATTTGAACTCAGGTCCTCCTAACTCTAGAGCCAGTGCTCTATCCATTGCTTCACCTAGCTGCCCCATGTCACAACTCCGTCCTTGTCAAATACCTTTGGTAAATGTGCCATTAAAAATACCCTGGCCAAGGGACTGAAGAAGTGACTATTAATTAAGGAGATTTATTGACCCTTGGTCAAAAAGCTACTAAGTGGTAGATATAGACCTTACATGAAGGCATTTTAATTCTAACTTATTTGATGGTTTTATTATGTACCATTTCCTCTTTATTCCATCATTCCTCTATTTCTATTCTGTATCTCTTTTGAAAGATAATATAACATTGTAGAGTGGACCTGAAATCAGGACTAAGTCCAGATCTTGTCACTTTAATTTATCTGTATGAACATGGATAACTGATCTGACCTGAGTCCTAGTTTCTTCATTTGGATAAAGAGAATAATAATATCCCTTTTATCTATCACAAAATTTAGATAATAAGGTTCAAATGAGATAACATATAATTGAAGGCACATTACAAAATAAAAGCCCAATAGATGTTTTGGCTATTATTTTTACTACACCCCTACTACAGACCCAAGTAGGTCATTGACTTCATTCTCTCTCCTACAGAAAGTGTCCTAATTGCAATGTCCTTTATTCATTGACATTTCTTCCTCTTTACCTCATTAATATTAGCTGGTCTGTGTCTTCTTTCCATAGGACTTTGGGATATTGGAGATTCAATGGGAAAGAGGACTGCCAATTTACTTAAATCACTGTGGTAATGGTTGATAATAGCTTATAAATTACTGTTCCCAGATAATGTTTCTACTTAATAGCTACTATCAATTATAAAGCATAAAGAATTGCAAAACAATGAAATTTCATTTTATGCAATGGACCTAAATTATTTTAGGGATTCAAAATGCTACTCAAATTACATTGTTCACAGTTCCACATTACCAAGCTTCCTGAAATTTATCAACAGACCACTATCTATCTATGTATGTATATACCTATCTATCTATCTATTCCTTTCTATATCCCTTTATATTTTCTCTATAAGTCTATGATATCTAACTTTTCTAAGTTTCTATTAATTACCTTAACTCATTTATTTGATGGTTAGATTTAGCTAACTCTGAGAAGGTAAAGTTATGGATCCCCACTAGTTATTTTTACTATTTCATCTTGTATTTCATTTAACTTTTCCTTTAAGATTTGGACATTATGTCATTTGATGAATATGTTTGGTGTTGATATTATTTCATTTTCTGTGATGCCTTTCATCAAAATTTAGTTTTCCTACATATCTATTTTTCTTAGATCTATTTTTTTTGTTTTACTTTGTCTACGATTATTACTACCCCTGTTTTCCCCCTTCAACTGATGATAATAGATTCTGCTCCAGAACTTATTTTAACTCTGTATGTGTCTCTCTGTTTCAAGTGTTTCGTAGATATAAAATATTGTTCAATTAAGATTTCTAATTTAATGCTATTTACTTCCATTTTATGGGTCAATTCTTCCCTTTCACATTTAAAATTATTATTTATAACTTTATTTCTATCCATTCTACTTACTTCTGTTTATCTTTTTCTCCACCTTTTTAACCTGTTCCTGATCTAAAATCCATGTTGTTTCTGTCTACTGCCTTCCTTTAACCTCATTCCCTTTTATCACATCTCCTTTATCTTATCTCCTCCATTATCTATATTCAATAGTGTGTATGTGTGTTTTTCCTCTTTTTGAACCCATGTAGATGAGGAGAGGTTCAAGTATTGCTTGCCACTCTCCATTTTCCTTTTCAACTGTAAAAGCTTGTCATAGTTCACCTCTTTAATTTGAGAAAATTTCCCCTCTTTCCTCTCTCTCCTTCCTTCTCCCTTCTTCCAGGGCATCCCTCTTTCTTACCTATCCATTTTTTTAAATAACATCTCAACACAGTCTACTCATTCCTATTTCCTTTTTTTGTATTTTGAATACTTCCAACTGCTTTAATAATTATAAAATTCTTAGAAGTTTTATGTATTACCTTCCCCTATAGGAATGCAAACTGTTAAACTTTATTGAGTCCTTTATGATTTATGTTCCATGTTTATCTTTTATGCTTCTTTTGACTCTTTTATTTTATTGTAAAATTTTCTATTTGGCTCTGGTCTTTTCATTGAAGTGCTTAAAAGTGCTCAGTTTAATTAAATATCAATTTTTCCTTCAAAGATATATTCAATTATGATGGACAGGTTATTTTTGAATGTCACATTCTTGAATATTCTGTATTATCACATCTTAAGCCCTCTTCTCCTTTAATATGGTAGCTGATAAATCTTGTGTGATCAAGATTCTGACTTCGTTGTATTTGAACGACTTCTGGTTGCTTGAAGTGTTTTCTCTTTGTCATGGATGCTTTAGAATTTGGCTATAATTTTCTTGGGAGTTTTCATTTTGGTTTCTCAGGTGGTAATGAGCAGATTCTTTGACTTTCTATTTTACCTTTTCATTTTAGTATATCCAGGCAGCTTTATTTGACACTTTCTTGAAATGTGATGTCTAAGGTTTTTTCTATGATATGGCTTTCAGTTAGTCCAATAATTCTTACATTATTTCTCAATCTATTTTTCAGGTCATTTTTTTCTGATGAGATTTTTTTTAACATTTTCTTCTATTCCTTAAAAAATCCTTTGACTTTCCTTTACTGTTTGAAACCATTAGCTTCCATTTGTTCAATTCTAATTTTTAAGGGATTATTTTCTTCATTAAACTTTTGTTAACTTCCCTATTTGATCTTTCATTTTTAACAACTTATTTTCATCACTGACTTTTTGTATCTCTGCATTTGGCCTATTCTCTTTCTTAAGATATTCTTTTCTTTAGTATTCTTTGTGCCTCTTTTATGAAATAGTTAATTGTCTTTTCAATACTTTCTTCCCTTAAACCCATTGATTTTTCTGTATTTCCACTGGCACTCTTTTTTGATTCTGAAATTATGTCTAGCATTTCCAGGAATTCTCATTGGCTTTGAATTCAATTCACATTTTTTTTGGTCACTTTTCATATAGGTATTTTGACTTCACTGTCTTTTTCTGAATTTGTTTCTTGATCATCCCCATCACCAGAATAATTATTTGTGGTCAAGTTCATTTTTTCTGATATCTTCTCTGTTTTCAGCATGGAAGTGATGGGGGCTATCTAAACATCAGGCTTTTTGCATAGTTTTTTTTTTTTCAGAGTTAGTTCTGAAGGTTTAGAAGTTTTTAGTGCTTCTTAGATGGTGTGATCCTGGCAGAGGTATGATCACTGCTTTCTTTTTATACACTCTGGTCTTTACCCTGGAAAGGCCCTGATCTTTTGAGATTGAAATTTATACTGCTCCTCACAGTCCCTACTCCCTCAAAACCAGAAAAGAAAATGTTCCTCAGGGTCACTAATCACTGGAGATCAAAAGCAACATTACTCATAAGGGTTCCCAATCTTGACTGGAAATGTTTCTTTCTGCCCTTGAACTATGACCCAGAAGTGGGTATAAGCAATGGATTTGCCAGATAGCATCTGGTCCTGAGTCCAATGCTAGCACAGGGGTCCCCCTCTAATCTCTTTCTGACCAATTTCCAGGCCCCTTTACCATGGAGATGATAAGGTCTTTAAAGCCCTGGAAACTTCTGCTATTTATATTGCCACTACCTAATACAATCACTGGTGTTTCCTCCTCGAGGGCTTTAGGTCAGCCTTATCCCTGTGTCAAAGATTTATCTGTCCAACCTCCTACATTGTCATGGGCTGGAAGAATGCTTTATTCTGGCCATTTTTGGCTCTTCCAGAATTCAATTTGAGGAATTATTTTAAAGTTGTTTTGAGGGGATTGTTGGGACAACTCTACTGAATTCTTTCTCTACTCTACCATGCAGGCTCCACCTCATAGATATATTTATTGACATAGATTCTATTTCTCCAATGATCCTCAAATGAAATACCATGTTTGAACCCTCTCTTTTCACCAGTCTTTTTATTTAGATTATCTTGTTACTTCCATATATAGGCTAAGAACTCCAGTCATCCAAATCCTTTGTCAATCCTTCTAAAATTTAGTAAGTACTACCAATCTGCTAAAAACCATGTGGCCCACAGAGTCAGTGACAGGATTGGGGACATAACCAATGTTTCTATAATTTGAGCCAGTTTTTTTTTAATTTGGGGAATACTTAATACGTAAAGAATTTGTGATCTCTTTCATGATGAGGAATTAGGCAAATTAGGCAAAAAGCCATTATTCTCGTATATTTATAAGCATTTCCATTTTATAAAATCAAAATTTAATTTCCCTTTATTTCTTCCTTCCATTCTTCTTTCTTCCTCCTTTTGCCTTCCTATCTTCCTTCCCTCCTGCTTGCCTTCTCTCTTTCTTTCTATCTTACTATTGTTTCCTCCTCTCTATCTTCCTCCTCTATCCCTTCCTTCATCTCTCCCACCTTTCCTTCCTTTTTCTCCTTTGGTTGCACATGCAAGAAACTAAGGCCTGTTTTACCTGTCCCCTCCTCTTTTCCCTATATCTAAAGACTGATTTTTTTCTTACCTTTCACTTTATATCATAGTTACATGGATCTTTTATTGTATACAATTATTATCATTTACATTGTCTATTCCTGCCACTTTATTTTATCAAATATTTTTGTATATGCCTATAAAGTTGGCTAAGAGGGAGGAGAGCACAACTTTGAACATCCTTTCTATTTCAAAAAATATATAAACCATGATCCCACTCCTAGACTGGTCGACAAGAAGCATAATTTATAAACAATTTTAACAGGTATTCTTCAAAGCTGAAGCCCCAAGGGCAGAATTTAAAGGTTATTTGTGTTCTCCTTTTGAAACTGGGGGCTTTTATTGTTTATTTTTATTAGTTATAGTCAACTAGTATGGCTTCTTTCCTGGCTGTCTATTAGACTTCTGAGTCTAGGCAGTTCTCAAAATCTCTAGAGCGAGGAAGGGAGGGCTATTGAGGAGTGGAGCTAGAAGAAAAAAATTCTGTGCAAGGTGTATCACGAGTTGGCTCCAATTATAGTTTAAAGATTTTGGACCCTGGCTTTTCTTTTTAGGAGGGAGAGCAATGATAAAGACACAGACTGCTTTCTACTCTATTGATACCTAGGGATTCCAAGGAGATTTAATTATGCTTTAGAAGGATCCTTAGGGGGGCATCTATAACCAACCAAAAGGAGAGGTCAAATCCATTATTTTGATGGAAAAGGAAACTGAGGCTTAAAAAGTTAAGTGACTATTTAATTGTCACACAATTGATAAAGGATAGAGTTGAGATTTGGACCTAGAAATTCTTAGCTCCTATTTCAGCACTTGGTCTCAAAAACCCACTCTTTTTCCATTCTACATCATCCAGTCCTGGCAGGTTAAATATTTGTCTGATACCCGCAGAGAAATGTGAATCTCAGTTATTCCATTCCACAAGATACTACTAAGATCTATGCCGCATGGTCATGTGATTTAAACCTTCCCAATAACAGCAATAAATCAGTGAACAGGATGGCTTTAAAAAAAATAAAATAGTACTAAAGGTTCAAGAGGTCATGTCAAACTGTGGCAAAAAGGTTCAGAGTTTAGTGAAGAGTCTGCATTTGATCAAAATAATAATGTTTGGTTCTACTTAGTGTTAGAGTTACAATGGATACTTGAATTCAACAGACATCTATTGTTGCAATCTCTTCTTTTTAAATGTAATATTGGTTCAGTTAACTTCTAGAGAACTCTGTTATTTCATAGAAAACACTATCCTGAATACTTTTAAAATAAATTGCAACACCCCATGTACCATAATAAGATTTAGTCACTTGAACAAATCTCTCTCTGGTTTCTGAATTTCTAACCATAGATCTCAGAATGTGATATTTTTGGCAAATAAAATCCAGGCAGAAAACTGTGAGAAGCAACATTCATGCAAACCAAAGCAATCCCATTACTTCACCACGTACATAGCTTCTCTGAGGTATCTGGACAAAAGGAGAAAATGAAGTCAGTAATTACAACTTAAATTAGGTTTAAGTTGCCCTTGTAGAAGTTCTCCCATGACTGAGTGAAAAGGGCACATTCACCATTGTGTAGCAGTAATTATAGATGTGATTCTAAGGGGAAAAAAAATAGTCCCAAGTTGTTGACTCCAGCTGCTCTGTTGGAATGAATCAGAGAGAGAAAGAGAGATCCCCAAAGACCTTGCTTTAACAATAGTTTTAAAAAGTAGGACTGGGATTAGTGATCACTAAATGCAGCCATGCATAGTAAGAAGACGGGCTGATGATAAAATACCACAGTACCTACTTTGTTCAACCAACACATATTATTCAGGAAATAACTGGTTTTCATTAATAATCTTGGTCAAAGGGATGGTGTTCCTGTCCTTTCTGTCATAGACATATATGTTTAACAACAAAGGGAAAAAAATTAGATTCCTTTCCCTGGAAATTATAATTAGGAAAATTGTATGTATGCACCTATATATAATAATCTATCAATACCAGTATGGCATAAGCAATCTTGGCATTTTTTTCCTTAGATCTTTTCTGTCAGGGCCCCTGACATAGATAGATAGATAGATGATAGATAGATAGACATAGATATAGATAGATATAGATATATGTAGATAGATAGATAGATGATATATCTGAGGAAAACCACTATTCTGCTTTGTAAACACCATGACTTGAGCTCTCTTAGAGCTCTCAGAGTTTGAGGTCATTGAATAGTAATTCAGTTTCACAATATTTGAGGAAAGTAATTAGATCCATAGCTTGTCCAGAAGTACATTATGGCTATCTAAATATCACTTCACTTTTTGTCAAGCTAACTGTAATTATCCTTAATTGTTCTTTTTCTTCTAGTATCCCTAATTACTCAGGTAAAAGGGTATTCTCTTGAGATAGCCACAGAGTAGGGTCTTCACATGGTGAAGCAAAACTTTAAAAAACCCAGAGTGGGGCATGTACCAAGGGCAATGTCAGGAACCAACAGCTTCTTTTCCCTTTCCCTTTTCCATTTGTGGTTTTCTTTCTTTCAGGAATATTTATTCTTTCCATTTCTTCTAAACCAGGTTTAAAAGAGCCCTTGGAAAGCAGTTACTATAATGAGTACTTTTAATAACCAGTTATTTGACACAAATAGAAGGCTAAGAAGGATGGAAGAATTTGAGGTAGGGGTTGGTTTCAGGGGAAAAAAAAGACAAAATCATCATTGCTTAGCAATAGAAAACAACATAAATAGCTTTAAAGGTCTAGAGGATACTTTCTTTTTCAAGCCCTTTTTGTCATCTAGACATTGAACCAGAAATCCCTGAGTGAGGAGGGCTTCCTAAATTCCCAGGCCTTTTGAAAAGCAATATTATAGAAATAATAAACTTCAGCTTCTATATTCATATTAGAAATTATTCTATAAGACTATCTCTCTATATAAACTTTTCATTTCAATTTATACTTCAGTGTTAGCAGTAAAGTGTGATGTGTCCAATTGAGTTCAATTGAGTATATGTACATAAACTTAAACAGAAATACATTGTATTAGGATAATGTCCCATTCAGCTATTTTATGTGATTTCAAAAAGGATATCTTAACACTTTAAAGATTTATAGATGTCCTGAAATATGTGCCCTTAACATCCAGAAACCTATCCTTAGTGGGATTTTGCCACTGGATTATTTTGAATGTTGAGTTGTCTATATTGAAAATTTACATATGTGTATTCAGAAGACATTCTTCTAAAAAGCCTATAATCCCCATGAGGTCCTTATATAGTGAAGTCAAGAATGTCTTATCTAAATGCTGTATCATCTTCTCAGTCTGAGACAGTATAGACATTTAATAAATATTGATAAATTGAAGTATATGTAAACATATATCCAATTTTAACCACAGACACATACATACACACATACATATGGGGGAGGAGAGAGAGAGAGAGAGAGAGAGAGAGAGAGAGAGAGAGAGAGAGAGAGAGAACAACACAGCTAATTAGTATGGTGTAGGAAATAATTTTGATTTTTGAAAGAATTGTGTTTAATTCTAGCTCTATCACTTACTTAATTAAAAATCTCTCTATTTTCCTTAACCTCTTCTCAGGTTTATCTTCTGTAAAATGAATGTTATTAATTTTAATATTACTCAGGAGATAAGGATTTATGTGCTTATATTGAGTGCTTCAAGCTAATGGAAAGAGGTTGATCAACATTTATTAAGTGCCCTAGTGATCAGATGTATTTCTATATGGACATGGGAGGGGGAATTACCACAGGGATCATTGTGATATTGAGAGAAAGTGGGAACAGGAATGAGAATGAGAATTGTTAAATATTACTGGTTGTAAGATTGGCCCGAACTTATTCTATTATTACTGCCTTCCCTTTAGAGCATCATTTCCTTTACATAGCAGTTGGAGGGGGTGTGTTCATCTAGAAATCAAAGGATGTTGCAGAAGCTTCAGTAACAAACTTATGAGTCATTGGAATAAGGCCTGCTGTAAAAGTATTTATGTTTGCCATCATTTAACTCATTTCTACACCCCCAAAGGAAGGCTATAATTTGTCTCTTAAGTGGCTGAGAAGGGACACATACTTGAGCACAAAAAGACAAATTCCCATTGTATGAGGTTGCCAAAAGGTAGACTGCAAGGGAAAAGTTAGGTTGCTAAAACAGGTTAAATAGATTCAATTCATGAGATCTGCCAACCTAGGGCCTGCTGTTCTATACCAATCACCAGAGAAGGGTGAGCAGATTAGCTGTTAAAATTTAAATGGAAAATCCAGTCAGTATTAGCCACTAGTCAAGATTAGGCATTCAGAGTAGGGTGGAAAGAGACACACCCACTTCCCTATTTAGTTGGCAGAGAATAATTACACACTCTCTAGGAGGAAGATTTGGGTTTGAATTCTGATAGTGTTGATAAAGGAAGCAATCAGTTGTCATCGTCTGTTGTCCATGTACATCATGTTGTACAGAAAAAATTGCCAAATCTTTATTTCTCTTTCTAATCAATGTCTTAGCTGGTTTTTAATCCTATCTTGAACCATTTATCTTGAACCATGTCTCCTAACACCATTTTTGGTCTTTATCACCTATGCTCACTTTTGCACAGAAGTGATCATATTTGGATTATGTATGAGTTGAAAAATATCAATTTAAAAGATCAATTTTCATACATTTTCTCTTCCTCCGAATCACCTATAAAAGATATTTATGGACAAGGCTAACTTTTCTTCATCATGTTCTTTTTGCAAATGTTTACCAACAGCACTATAAGGTGTGGTAGGCAAGAGATCAATGGAATTATTCTCCTTATTGTATTTGGATCAATTAATTAATCAACATTCAATTATTAAACATCTACTATTTGTCAGGTATTATTCTAGGGGATTGGAATACAAGCATGATGAATGAACAATCTTTATTTTTTCCCAATCTTATAATATAGTGGGGTAGACCATACAGACCTATATAAATAATGACATAATAAATATAAAGTAACTAAAAATAAGGTAGTTTGTGAGAGAGGGCACAAACAGTTGAGGATGTAAGAAAAGATTTTATGTGGTAGGTATTGCTTTTTTGTTGGTTGGAATTAATGAAAAAGTGCATTTCAAGCATGAGAAATGGCTAGTTTAAAAACTAGCAATCTGAGAGGGAGTGTTGTATGCGAGGAACAGAAATAAAAAGGACTGTTTGGCTGGATCTGAGAGTTCAAAAGGGGGAAATAGAATTTTCAGTGAGCCTGGAAACAAGAGAGTGGCTCCTTTTTGTCTTCTTGTTTCATTTATTGCTGAATAATAGATCAATATGATTCAATTCCTACAGTGCTATATACATTCAGTATTAGGTAAGAAGGAAAATATATCACATTTAGAATAACAACGGGTAAGTTAATCTTTATAGATGTCCCCTGTAAGGGGCTAAAATTCTAGCTATACTTTCTAAAATATCTAATGAGTGGTCGCCAATAAATTATAAGCTTTAGCTAGAATTAGACTTTTAAGCATTTATTAAGGAGAATAAAAATTTGGTAAAGAGAGAGAGAAAGGCCTAGATTCATCTATCTATTAAAGAGAGAGAACATTTCTCGCTCCACTCTCAACCAGAGTCCTGATAAAAGAGAGAGAGAGCACCAGTCTTGCCCCCTCTTCCTCCCACAAGCAAAAATCACTTCCTGACGCCAAAGAGCCACATGTCTTGCCCTCAGATGCCTTCTCCTCATGGCAGAGCTTTGCTACAGTAAGTCTCCAGCAGGTGGCATCATTCCAATTGTTATACCCAGACCATGTGACTCATAGAAAAACCTGTATCTCTTTCTGCCATCTATCACTATCACTGTACATACAAAGATGACTATATAGGACTGAGCACCAACTTATAGCTTTCTTTGTTTCATACATTGTCATTACTTAATGGGCAGACTAATAGTGATAACCCTCTTTCTACTCACCTTGGATGGTCCTAAGAAATTGGACAATATCTTTTATCTTGACTGTACTTGAAGGCTTTCAAGTATTAGAGAGTGTCAGAATTTGTGTAATGCTTGTATAACTTTCAAAATGGAGTCATCTTTATGCCATGCTGATTTGTCAGAAAAGTACTATATGTGTGTCTAGATAAATGGTTAGATGGATATGTAGAAAAAGATATAGACAAACATATAGATAGACATAGTTTAATCTGTGACCACATTCCATCAACTGTACAGTAATAACAGGCAAATTCATATTAACAATGGTTATATTGACATATTGACAATCACTCTAATGTTTTATTCAATTAGTGATTAAAGGTATACAATTGCAACATCACAGAATGTTGTAACTAAAGGGGACCTGAGATCAAATAATTTAGGGCTTTTTAACCTTATTTAATAACATTGACAACTTTGGCAGTCTGATAAAATCTAATGTAAATTATAAGAAACATTACATTACAAAAGAAAACACACTTACTAGCTGTGTGACCCTGGGCAAGTCACTTAACCCTATTGCCCAACCAAAAAAAACCAACCAAACAAAAAAGAAAACAATGTATGTGTATGTGTGTTTGTGCACTCACATGTCTTCACAAACACCAGGCTACTTATACTTGATCTTCTACAAACCCCTTAATTTTATAGAGGGGGAGACAAAGGCCCAATGAGACAAGGTGTCCTTTACACTGTAAGTAATAAAACTCACCACCTATTTTTTTTTGTAGGGCAATGAGGGTTAAGTGACTTGCCCAGGGTCACACAGCTAGTAAGTGTCAAGTATCTGAGTGTAATGATTTGAATGACACCACCTGCTGGAGACTTACTGTAGAAAAGCTCCGTCATGAGGTGAAGGTCTCTGAGGGCAAGACCATGTGCCTTTTCTTTGGCATCAGGAAGTGACATTCGTGTGTGGGAGGAAGAAGGTGGAGCCTGGCACGCTGACTCACTCTCTTTCCTGAGGATTCCAGTGGAGAAGGGAGCTAGAAATGCGCTCTCCCTTTAATAGATAGATGAATATAGGCCTTTCCCTTTCTCTTCACCAATTTCTTATTCTCCTTAATAAATGCTTAAAAGTCTAACTCTTGCTAAATCTTATAATTTATTGGCGACCACTCATTAGATATTTTAGACAGACTAGCTAGAATTTTAGTCCTTAACAGATGGCTGACCATGAAGAGGAAAGCTGAACTTCAGTCTTCTGATCTTCCAGTTGGGTAAGAAATTTCCCCTACCCAGTCCCTTTAAACTGCTAAGTACTGGCTGTTTTTTCCCTTTAAATTTTCAAATGGGTTTTTTCAACTCCCTAAATACCCTATTTTCAATTTTAGTCTGTTTAACCAGACAAATGGGGGATAAGATCATGTTAATGCTTTGTTTTTGTGGATTTTTTATTTTTATTTTTGTTGGAAGAGCCAGCAAGGTGCTCAGACAAGGGTGCTCCCCCTCTGCCAGCTATGCTTTTTCAAATTCTAACACTAATTGTTGCTCTAATTTTGCATGCCTGGAGGCTTCTCTAGAAGCTTTTAATCCCTTAGAAGAGGGGGAAGGAGAACCCAGGCCTGAGTTTGATTCTAGGGCTGTTCACCATTTGGGAGAGGTGGTCCCCTCCCCTACTCTAGGGACCCCACCTCCTCCCCCTCTTCTCCTTGATTCTCCTGCCCAGGAGGTCATGAGATCTAATCCACCTTTCTCAGGTCCTGATCTTGCACATGCTCAGCTTTCTCTACCTGCATTTTCAGCCCTATCCAAGCTGAACTGTGATTCTGAGACAACCTCAGAAACCCTTTAAATTCCAGATATGCTCATTTTGTTCATAAATTTGCTAATCTGCTTTTGTCTTTAATTAGTAACCTTCTAAAGCATTTGTGTTATGAAAGGACTGACAGACAATATAGGGGGGTTAAAGAAGAAAAAACTGAAGTGGAATAAAAATGACAATCATCATCATAGTTCAAGACTCCGGTTCTTTTGCCATGGAAAGGTAGATATTTTACAGAAATGTAGAAGTAAGCAGCAAGGTATTGATATGAGTATTGGGGATTTTAGATACTGGAGTCAAAAGTGTTCTAAATTCACTCAGAGCAATAGTATCAGTTCAGAGGTTACATAGGATTTCTATGATATTACATCTACATTTTCATAAACATTTTCATAGAGATTTTCATGCTTTTGAGATTGTGTTTTATACTTAGTTTTTTTAAAAAAGAGAATATTTGTAAAAGCTTTTTATAATCATGTGATCAAGTTTATATTTTATAATACTCTTATTAATATTAAGTTCATATTCATTTAGATTTCCCTAGGTTGAATTTTATTGTCTTTTATTCTTCCATGTGTATTTTCTTCTATTCATTCATCTATCTAAATTTGAAACATTGCAAGATGGTTTTGATTTCATAATACAATGTTTATTCTGAGACTATTGTGCTCCCATATTCTGAGTTGTTTGTTTTTGTTATATTTTCTCAACTAATTATTTGATTGAACTCTATAAAGCATTTCCCTGGCAAATTGGTTGCCATGGCAAATGTAACTTAATTCTAGAAGTATTATTTTTGATAAGCCTATTCCAAAAAAAAAAGAGGGGAACATTTATAAAAGTTTTCTTTTTTCAAAAAAAAATAGTTTTCTTTGAGATTGTGTTGTGCTTTAACTTGTATTTAAATATGTTCCAATCTTTCACAAAAGTAATTGTATACTTAGTATAAAAGAGGTATTACTTGAAATTGTTGCATAATTGTATATTATATTCTGAGTCAAGGTACATTCATGTTTTTTGCAATCATTTAATATCCTCAATTTTTAAATCCACATTAGACTTGGATTATGGGAGCTTATCATTTAAGACATTAATTGCTTTTATTCTGAGTTATCAAATGCCAGTTGGCCAAGATGCCATCCAATCACAAGAGGAATAAGTGCAAGAGCAGACATTGAACTGTCACATGAGGGGAGACATCCATGAAGTCAAGGTATGGCTGAGGGAACGGCTTTTGACAAATGTTAAGGCTGGATTCTCTTTGTTTAATTTTTATTTTCTTTTTCCCCACAATATTGTACAGATGGCTGGAAGTTTTGATCCCACCCATCTCATTCTACACCTGCCTTCTATGCCCCCTCCTATATGCCTGATGCCATGGACATCTCAATCCCATGCATCTGATTAAGTCTGACTCAGTTTCTTCCAATATGTTTGGTGGCATGGACATATATCCTATTTTAAGCCTGGCATACTACATAGCTTGAGCAATAGCTCAAGTGTGGGAATGCTCATAATCCATCATTTCTTTGTTCTTTTATGATCACCCCCATAATTATCTCAGGTGTCATGATAAATACAGTGTTGAATTTGGCCTTGACACCTGTTACCAATTATATTATATTTTTAATTTCTCATAATGGCATGAGGATAATTAGGCAGATGATGCAAAAAGTGATGAAACAAAGATAAAAATTATTTTTAAAAACTAATATCACAGAAATTATCTTCTCAATTTACCCTCCACAAGGGAGGGACTATAGTAATATTAATTTTAAGGAATGTTTCAATTTTTGTTTTATTATAGGTTTCATGTGTAATAACTAAGATTCTGAATTCCCTTAGACATGTTTCTGAGAACTTTCATTGTTTGATTTGATTATTGACAAAGCTATTTTAAAGTTGTGTTAAGCTCAATTTTGTAGGAAATTTTCCTGGCTGATTACCAGCATCCACACATCAACTCCTGAAAAGATTTCCATTCCATGACTACACCCAGAGGACATCTGAGAAAAGACTTTCAGAGACTTTAAATGAACAGTTTTGTGTTTTTTGGTTTTTTGGTTTTTCCTTCTGTTATTATATACCATCTGTAACATGTACTCTCTGCAGAGGCCCTCCCTTTGCAGGCCAATGTCAAAGCACCAGTTCACAAGGACAAAAAAACACCACTCTGGACAAAACTTTCTTTTCTCCCTTTTCTATATTGTTATTAACATATTGTTAGTTAGCATAGGATATTATATTCTGTTACTTTTGACTGTTTCATCAAGGAAATGCCCTGTTTCTTAAAGAAACAAAGTGGAGATTATAATGATTGGAATAATGCCACCTGCTGGAGACTTACTGTAGAAAAGCTCTGCCATGAGGTGAAAGTCTCTGAGGGCAAGACCATGCATCTTTTCTTTGGCATCAGGAAGTGATATTTGCATGTGGGAGGAAGAAGGGGGAGCCTGACACTCTGACTCACTCTCTTTCCTGATGACTCTGGTGGAGAAGGGAGCTAGAAATGCGCCCTCCCTTTAATAGATAGATGAATGTAGGCCTTTCCCTTTCTCTTTACCAAATTTTTATTCTCCTTCTGCTTAAAAGTCTAACTCTTGCTAAAGCTTATATTGTATTGGCGACCACTCATTAGATATTTTAGACAGACTAGCTAGAATTTTAGCCCTTAATATGAGGCTGGATTTGAACTTAGGTCCTCCTGAATCCAAGGCCAGTGCTCTATCCACTGTGCCACCTAGCTGCCCCTCACCACCTATTTTTTTTTTTTATTTTAATTTTTTTTTTTAGTGAGGCAATTGGGGTTAAATGACTTGTCCAGGGTCACACAGCTAGTAAGTGTTAAGTGTCTGAGGCCAGATTTGAACTCAGGTATTCCTGACTCCAGGGCCGGTGCTCTATGCACTGCGCCACCTAGCCGTCCACCACCTATTTTTAAGGAAAAATGTAAACTCCTTAGTATTGAGCAAAAGTAAATATAAATGAATAATTCCCAGCTGATAAGGAAATTCAGACAAAGACATTTTTATTAGGGTAAAACAAATGAATATGTCTATAGTATTAGTTGCAACTAGAAAGACTATTCTTCTGCCTCCCCTTCTTCCTGAGGCCTAATAAATTTAACACATTTTAGTATGCTTAAATTATCCTTTTAATGATGATAATTCAATAACAACATTGAGGGAGATTGTAATTCAGGATGAGCATAATCTATTCTTTCAAATTACAAAAAAATTAAAAAGATAACAATTCATATCTTTAGTGATATTGGCAAGTTACTTTTCATGGATAGAGTAGTAATATGGGCTGATAGGAATATTATGAAACAAAACAAACAAAAAAACTGGATATTTTTGATTCAGCCACATGATCATATTCATGCTTAATAAATACATTAAAAGAAAAGCATCAGTTAAAAGTTTGGGATATCCTTCAAAAGGTGGAGGAAGCAATTAAGAGAATTATTCTCTTGAACCTCAGTCTTAATAGCAAAGACAAATTGGTTGCTAGAGGTAGAAATGTTGGATACCTTGGAGGGGAATAACAATTTAATCTTAGATTTTGTGATAAAGAAGGAAAGGAAATCCAGAAACAATTTAATATACAAACTCAATTTTGGAGAAGAGATTACAAAAGGTTCTGAAAATGACAAAGGTTCATAAATTCAGAGGCAAAAAGATCATGCAGGTAATTTCATTCAAATCCATTGTTTTTCTCATCACAGGGGACATTCCCCTAAGTCTATAACATATTAGGCCAATAATATGGATGGTATAGACAACGCTCCTTCATATATCAACTTGTTCTCATAGTCTCTCCCTCCTAGGATCTATCCCTGAAGGAAACCTGGAACCATGTTTCCTCTCTCAGTGTTGGAAGCCAAAAAAACTAGTATTTCTCTTCCAAGTTCTCATCATTTCTCCCCTTCATAGAGGTAGAGAATAATAAGTAACCATTCTCCATCAATAAGAGAGGTCTTATCCAAATGAATTAGACATAGAAGAAGAATTTAACTTTGGTAGACAGGGTGCATCAGATTACCTTGAACCCTGGCTATTCTATTAATTTCTTGTATTACTTGGATATGTGAATTAATGTCTTTCAGATTCAGTTTCATCATTGGCAAAATGAGGGGTGTTAGATGGCTTCTAAGTTGATTTCCAGTCAGACTTTCCATGATGATTTGTCTTTCTAGATATTTTCCACTATTCTCTTTAACTCTATGTTCCAAAGTAAGTGGATAATACCCCTTAATCAGTGCTGTATAATGTTTGCCCATTTATACAAATCATCTTTCAGGCCTAGAAGCCACTCCTTCCTCATTTACATATATTGAAAAAGTTCTCTGATCATTCAAAGGCCAGGTCAGGTGCCACCTTCACAATGAAATCTTCTCTGATCCCTCCATCCCAAAGTAACGCCTCTTACCTAAAATATACTTTGTTCATTTTCCTAATATACTTTGTTCATTTTCTTTCCCCCAATAATTTATTATCTGATTCCATACTTATTTGTGTATAGGTTGTATTTTCCCTACTGGATGGTAATCTTGATTCTAGGATTGAGGCCATTTTCTATATTTATCTAGTGCTGATCACTCTGATTTGTGCCTCTAAATGTTCACTGAATTGCACTGAAATGAATTGAAGATAAGGTTTAGCCTTTGTTGAAGTTTAGACTGAGATGATCTTTGGACCTTATCTTAAATATAATATTCGGGGTGCATAAATATCTGATAATGGATTAAAGGAGCTTGAATTTTGTTTAACTTTGATCTGTTACTAAGACTAGAAATAGTCAGACCCTGAGCAGCCCTTTCTCATTAGCTACCAAAATTTCCCTCACCTTACTGTGTTACTATGATCCTCATAGAGTAAATGACCCTGAATCCTCTCTAGGACTATATGGTGACCCATATACTACTAATCTAATCAAATCTAACAAACGACTTTTCAGTACCAACTATACAAGGCACTGTGCTAAGTGCTAGGCATACAATTAATAAAAAGAAAGACAGTTTATGACCTCAAGTAACTTGCTGTCTGTTTGTGGGGAGACAACACATAAAAGGAAGTTGGGTGCTTGGGCATTTTATTCTGTGTAGTTGAAACCAGACAAGGCAGCAGATGCAAAGTGCAGCAATCTGAGGGTCCAGTTTCTCCCTTTTATAACAGATAGCATTTGGAGGAGTCTGGTTTTCTATTTGTTAGCCCTCCAATCAAAGGGGAAAGGAGTCTATGGAAAGTTATGTCAGTTAACATTTGAGTTAGTAGCATAGTGATCATTTGAAAAGTGAGGAGCTTATTTATTTTGGGAGTAGCATTTTGTTCAGTGGAATTGAAAACAGGAAGAATGACAGACACAAAGTATTGTTACAGGTCCCCAGATTGAACTTGTGCTATAGATGTTAAATAAATACATGGCATATTAGGAAGAACTCTAGATTAACATTCACAACACTTTTTAATCCCATCTCTGCAGCTTTCTAGCAGAGAGATCTTTGGCACATGTCTTAACTTCAGTGAGTCTCAGCTTTTTCATATTTAAAATAATTTGAAAATATCTATTTCTGCAAAAAAACAACAACAGGAAAATATCTATTTCAACAGGTTATTGTGAGGATCAAATGCAATTGTTTTTGTGAAAATGCTATGAATTTTGTAATGAATAATACCTATGCAATGTGGTATTATTATTGCTATTATTAGTCTGGGTCATTTCAGTGATTAAAATTTTGGTCCCAGCTTTGTATCACAAATGGTCTGATGCTATGCCAAGTCACTTAATTTCTCTGACCTCAGTTTCCTTACCTGTAAGGAAATATATATCCTTGCTCAGAACTTCTCTCATTTCCTATGAAAAGTTCTGATTTTGACAATTACCTTCCTTTTCCAAATTTATACCTCCCCACTCCCCTATAATAAAATATTCCTTATATAAGAAAGAACAAAAAACTAAAGAAAGGAAAAAGCAGTTTTATAAAACTGACCAACACATCAAGTCTTTCTGACAACACATGCAATGTGCTACACCCATGATTCCCTATCTCCTCAAAGACTAGAATTAGTTGTATTTTCTCATTACTTCTTTAGATATGAACATATTACAATTTATCTTTAATTTCCAAATGAGGGCATTTTCTCAGTGCCTATCTGGCTTGACTTCACTATAACACTTGACTCTATTGTCTATTGATCATTTCCTCCTCCTTGGCACACTTTCCTTAGTGTTTGTTGGTTTTCTTTTCAATAGAAAGCTAATCCATTTCATTCCTTTTTGCTCGGTTTTATTTACTATGCATGGTTGGTTGTTCCTCAGGCTCTGTTTCGGCCCTCTTTTCTACTTTACCTAAATTATTTATTGATTTAATAATTTCTTATGGCTTTTACTATCATTTCTGTATAGATGACTCCGATATATATACAAGTCTACTGTGTCTTCTTATATCTAGTCTTACAGAAGCAATTATCAGACATTTCTGTTTATATGTCCTGTAGGTTTTTGCAATTCAACATGGTGAAAACAAAACTTAATTTTTTCCCCCACAAATACTAACTTTTGCCAGCTTTACCATTTCTGATGCAGGTTCCATTATGCATATAGTCATCTAGTTTCTCAACTTCATTGTTAATATTTTTTTCACCAAAGGAAAGCACTTATAATAAAATAGCATCATTGAGATATTTTGAGAAGTAAGTTCAGGGATTTAAGGTTAAGAATTCCTCATGTAGAAGAGCCACTGTTTCTTTCTCCCTATCCCTGGCCAATAAGGGTTACACATTTGGGCTTAGGGACTGGTTAGACTAACATCTTTAAAAATATTTCTGAGGTATTATTCCAATTGAACCAAAACCAATCCAATCTAATGAAAAAAAATTGGGGGGGGGATTTTTTAAATAAACCTTTTATATAAAGTTTTAAGTTCCAAATTCCATCTCTTTTTCCCTCCTAATAGTAAGCAATCAGAAACAGGTTATACATGTGAAATTATGTAAAATATTACCATATTAATCATTTTGTATAAGAAGACTTGAATATAAGAAAAAATGAAATAAATTGGAAAATAGCTTGCTCCAGTCTATGTTCAATCAATATCAGTTCCTTCTTTAGAGGTGGATAGTATGCTTCATGATCCTCAGTGTTAATCTTGACTCTTATTGTTCTTTCTTACCCATATCCTCTGTTTGCTAAATCTCACCTCTTCTACCGTCACAATATCTCTTGCATTCCCACCTTTTATATATTCATAACACAATCACTGTAGTTCAGGCCCTCATCACCTCTCACGAAGATAATTATAATAGCAACTTAATTGGCATTACCTCTATTTTCTCCCCTCCCCAAGTAATACTTCACACAGATTATGAATTGGTAATCTGAAAGTACATTGGTTACAAGAGTTATATAGAATGTAAACTAGCATCTAATTTTAGGAGCCGGCTAAATATAGTAGCCCATATATGTTTGCAGTGGATGATACAAATAAAAAAAATGTGGCCTCAGGGCAGTGATTCCAAAATTGAGTTCATTGTCATGCAGAATATGGTCTCAGGAGATGCTATGGTCTTTAGGTATTAGTAGTAGAGAGATTGCCAGGGTGGATGATTAGATGGGATGAGAAGCATGGTGAGGCCTGGTTTTAGTGAGATATATTGAGCCATATGTTTTTCTGTTAGCTGACATCAGAGTCATAGAGTGCTTAA
The DNA here is from genome assembly GCF_019393635.1 of Dromiciops gliroides. NCBI lineage: Eukaryota > Metazoa > Chordata > Mammalia > Microbiotheria > Microbiotheriidae > Dromiciops > Dromiciops gliroides. Next base: position 612,551,433 of record NC_057862.1, read on the forward strand.
TAAACATTTTTTTTTTTTTGCAGGGCAATGCGGGTTGAATGACTTCCCCAGGGTTACATAGTGACTGTCAAGTGTCTGAGGCTGGATTTGAACTCAGGTCCTCCTGAATCCAAGGCCAGTGCTTTATCCACTGTGCCACCCAGCTGCCTCCTTAATAAACATTTATTGCATAAACGAATGGTCTTATGAGCTATTTTAGCAGAGAGTGAATAGTACTGTCCTGACCAAATTTATTGTGAAAAACTTGATTATAACTGTTCAGAACCTCTAATTCGGTCTGTTCCTGAATGATATCAGAACAGCTAGGTGAAAATAGAAAGAAAAATGCTATTGACCTGTTGTTCTATCTACAATATACCAAATAACTGATTTCACTGATTTTCCCCAATTTGATTAACTAGTTTTTCTGCTGTTATGAGGACTCAGCATTAGTAGGGTCTGCTATCCCTGATAGATTGAATCCCAGTTGGCAGCAACTCTGCCTTCTAATAAATTCAATGCATCTACACAAAAACTTACTGCATTGCAGTGGTATATTAAAATAATGCCATCAGTTGAAAAGAACTGTATTTAATCATGTTTTTTCCCTTCATTGAAAACCTTATTCCCTGCCATCTTTCATCTACCAACTCTCCATTCATCAACCCCAATAATGTACCTAAAGTCATGGCTATATTTAATAATGTAGACATTTCTTTGACAAAGAATTTTTACTTTTACATGAAGCTGATTGTATCGGAGATTATTTCTTTTGATAAAAATAATTGAAACCTATATACAAACACGTCTGTGTGTATGTTTGTACACACATGCAAATATACACATATATGAATAAAACATATATATGTTTAATCAAAATATAAATACATATCTAGTATTAAAATAATATTCATATGTATGTGAATAAAACATATATGGATGGATAGATACATAAATAGATACATTATCTATCCATCCATCTATCTATCGATCGATCTATTGATCTTTTATTCCTTTATTTGAGAAATGAAGTCCCTTGCTAAAGTTAAGGTATTTTAGGCCTTAAGTTATAATCAACACAGTTTCCAGAGAACTCACCTATTCTACAATTAAATTTTAGTTATAGCAGAAGCAGGGAAGCAAGTGGGAATGGATCTTCCCTTTGGATGTTGCATATACTTAACCTAATAGCTCCAGTCTCATTCACTTCATAAACCTTTACAGTAGCAATCCAGTCTGAAAGGGCAATGTACCTGTGCTTTTTAGCCTTTGCCTCATACTCTACATTGTATAATGAAAACAAGTGCTTTCTAAATGGTATCTAATTATAGTGAATTAATAAAATGAATTTAATTGACCTATGAAAAGGAGTGTAAGGTATCAGTAGTAGTAGCAGTATTAACTTCGTCTAGGGATGAAAAAGTGTATTGACGGCCACATTTCTGAGTATAATAACATCTTAAGGAAAGACTATATCTATCTGTCTATCACCTGTCTTTATGTCTTGTCTCTATGCCTATCTGTACCATGGAATGAACAATGATTCTAAAGTCAAGATGACCTAGATTCAAAACTGCATCTCTGTTATATGCTACTTATGTGATACAATTTCCTCATAAGTAAAAGAAGAGTTTGGACACTGTGATCTCTGAAATGCCTTATAACGCCATAACCATGATCTTTATGATCACTAAGCCAGTTTCCTGTAATTTTATATCTAGTTCCCAGAACCAGTGATAGTGAATTTAACTCCCTCAAGCCCCAGAATTGAAGCTGTTCCCCATACAGTAGATGGATTTAAGAGAAATGGTCAGGGAAAAATGAAACATGGCTGGCTTAAATCAAGTTGACTTCAAAGGCATCCACTAATCACCTAAAATATATAAGACATTGTGCTAGGTATTTAAAATATAAAGAAAAAAAATAGTCCTCAAGGAAGTTGTATTGTGTAGGTCTTGGGGCACAAAATGTAGAAAGGTAAGCAGCATGTGGGAATTTCTGGAAGGGGACAGTGCTAACTAATGGATATAGGTGGGTCAGGAAAGGCCTTATAAAGAAAGGGGGACCTGACCTACATGTTGAAATCAGCAGGGGATTCTAAAGAGGCAGAGGGACAGAGGGAAGTGTATTTTAGGCACAGGAATAGCTTATTCAATATCGTATAGTTTAAAGATGGAAAGTCAAGTTTTCTAAACAGCTTACAGACCAGTCTGGAGGGAATGCAAAATGTGGAGAAGGGAGTAATTTGAAATAACTGAAAACACTTATGGAAGCAGTTGTTGGAGATCTTTAATTTCACTCTCAGTTTCTCACAGCTAGTAAGTGTCAAGTGTCTGATGCCAGATGTGAACTCAGGTCCTCCAGAATCCAAGGCTGTTACTTTATCCACTGCAACACCTAGCTGTCCCCAGTAATTCTTATTTTGAGAGAAAATAAGGAGCTATTCAAAATTTCTGAGTAGGAGAGTGATATCATCAGACTCGGTAACTTAGGAATATTAATTTTCTTTTTTTTTTAATGTATAAGGTATTTTATTTTTTCCGTTACATGTAAAGTTAGTTCTCAACTTTTGTTTATACAAGCTTTACAATTTCAGATTTTTCTACCTCCCTCCCCTCCCTCCCCCCCCTCCCCTAGACAGCAGGTAATCTGATATAGGTTATGTCTATATATCTCTATACATATACATATAGATATAGATATATACACACACATATATATATACACATAATAACATTAATCCTATTTCTGCATTAATCCTGTTACAAGAGAAAAAATCAGAGCAGTGATGCAAAACCTCAAAATAGAAAAAAAAAAAACAACAGCACCCAAAACAAAAGAAATAATATGGTTCAATCAGCATCTATACTCCACAGTTCTTTTTTTCTTTTTTTTCTTGGATTTGGAGATCCTCTTCTATCATGAGTTCCCTGGAACTCTTCTGTACCATTGCATTGGTGAGAAGAATATAGTCCATCACAGTAGGTCAGCACTCAATGTTGATGATACTGTGTACAATGTTCTTCTGGTTCTGCTCATCTCACTCATCATCAGCTCACACAAGACCCTCCAGGTTTCTCTGAACTCTTCCTGCTCATCATTTCTTACAGCACAATAGTATTCCATTGTATTCATATACCACAACTTGTCCAGCCATTCCCCAATTGATGGGCACCCCCTCAACTTCCAATTCCTTGCTACCACGTAAAGAGCAGCTATAAATATTTTTGTACATGTGGGTCCCTTTCCCCCTTCCATGATTTCTTTGGGAAAAAGACCTAAAAGTGGAATTGCTGGGTCAAAGGGTATGCACAGCTTTATTGCCCTTTGGGCATAATTCCAAATTGCTCTCCAGAATGGTTGGATCAGCTCACAGCTCCACCAACAATGCATTAGTGTTCCAATTTTCCCACAGCCTCTCCAACATTTACTATCTTCCTTTTTTGTCATTTTAGCCAATCTGATAGGTTTCAGGTGGTACCTCAGAGTTGTTTTAATTTGCATTTCTCTAATCATTAGAGATTTAGAGCATTTTTTCATATGGGAATAGATAGCTTTGGTTTCTTCATCAGAAAACTGCCTGTTCATATCCTTTGACCATTTCTCAATTGGGGAATGACTTGGATTCTTATAAATTTGATTTAATTCCCTATATATTTTAGAGATGAGGCCTTTATCAGAAGCACTGGCCTCAAAAATTGTTTCCCAGTTTTCTGCCTCCCTTCCAATTTTGGATGCATTGCTTCTGTTTGTACAAAATTTTTTTAATTTAATATAATCAAAATCATCCATTTTGCATTTTATAATATACTCTATCTCTTGTTTGGTCAAAAACTGTTCTCCTTTCCAAAGATCTGATAGGTACACTATTCCTTTCTCTCCTAATTTACCTATGGTACCACCTCTTATGTCTAAATCATGTATCCATTTTGACCTTATTTTAGTATAAGGTATAAGATGTTGGTCTATGACTAATTTCTGCCATACTATCTTCCAGTTTTCCCAGCAGTTTTTGTCAAATACTGAGTTCCTATCCCAGAAGCTGGAGTCTTTGGGTTTATCAAACACTACATTACTAGTGTCATTTACTACTGCATTTCCTGAGCCTAGCCTATTCCATTGATCTACCACTCTATTTTTTAGCCAGTACCAGATAGTTTTGATGACTGCCGCTTTATAGTAAAGCTCCAGGTTTGGTATCACTAACCCACCTTCCTGTGAATTTTTTTTCAAGGAATATTAATTTAACAGCTATGTGTAGAATGGATGGGAGCTCTTAGAACCTAGAAATTGATTAAAATTTCTTATAAAAATATGAGCACAACAACTAAACCCACACATTTTAAGAAAATTGAGAGAGGGTATGAAGGGAAGAATAGAGAGTCAAGTCAGTTAAAAAAATAAACAGAAAAAATAAACAAAAAATGCTTGGGGAACAACTGTATTGTTACTAGGCAAGAAATGAATGTGGATTCATTGAAGAAGACTGAGAAACTAGGAAGAGATATGACAGGAGGAGAACCTAGAATGATCAAAATGTTTCCCATTGGAGTCAGAGAACCTGTCTGAATACTGCATTTGACTCTTATTACCTGTGTAACCATATGCTGGTCACATTAATTTTCAGAGACCTCAGTTTCCTGATTTGTTAAAAAAGGGTGCTAAACTAGATGATCTGCAAGGTTCTTCCAGCTGCAGATGCATAAACAAAATACTGTGATCCCTCAACAATAGCCCTTGATTACCTGTGATGTTGTTACATTTCACTCCGAATTACAGCATTATTTTATTTTTCTAAGACTTTTCCGCAGACATAAAGGGAACTTTAGATAACTGTCTAGAATTCCTAAACAAATTTTCAAAGTAAGTATTTTGCCCCTTTCCCTTGTGGATTCATTTGCCTTATTTGAAATCTGGACAAAATAAGGTGTAGAGAGGTTAAATGAATTGTCTGATGTCGCAGAATTGATTAGGTATAGAGGCAAGCTTTAAATTCAGACAGCCATGCTGTGTGTGACCCAAAGTCACTGAACTTACTTTACTCATCTATGGGGAGCAGTTTTCAAAAGGTTCTGAATTCACTCCAATTCACCTTTTGAGATAACTTCAAAATGGATTCTGTCCTGCTTTATCTGTGCGATGCCCTTGGGAAAGAACAGACACAAGAGAGGAGGAAAGGGAAGGAGATCAGGGGAGGAAATGGCCAGTATAGCTGTGCTAAAGTATCTCGGAGAAAAAATTTTCACAGCTGCTACTACGACTAAGCAGTGTTTCAGTTGGGTGAACTCTATCCACCATCTCCCATAGTGAAATCTTCATGCCTGTCATGTTGTGATATGTCATCAAACAAGTCAACTGGAAGAAATTTGTTCCACTTACCAATAGAGGTTGTAGTTTGAAAACTGATTTGTTAACTAAAGCCAGTGAAAGTGAAATAGCCTTTGAGTAGGGGGTGCCATAACCTGGCTGGTCAGCTGGAAACTCAGTCTTTCTTCTCAGCTGCCAGTGGGTTGAAAGGCCTTGCAAATGTTGATTAATCTCACCTGAAGATATTATTTTGGTATTTGTAAGGATGAAGAAAGCTAAAGAACTCTCATTAAAGGTGCTGTCTGTACTTACCCACATTGTAGTTATTTGATTCAATTTAACACATTTTAAAGCCCCTACCTCACAAGCAACTTTAAGGCCAGAAGGACCTTAGATAATTCAGGTAAGAAAAATGGATTTGCTTCAATTATTTTTACATTTAAGAAGAAAGCACCCTCTTAACCAAGGATAAAGGAGTATATACCAAGATGATCATATCTGCTTTACCTTGTAACAATAACTATTGTTACACTGATATCAGGAACTTTCAATAAAAAAAAATAAAAATAGGGGCAGCTAGGTGACACTGTGGATAAAACACTGGCCCTGGATTCAGGAGGACCTGAGTTCAAATCCGGCCTCAGACACTTGACACTTACTAGCTATGTGACCCTGGGCAAATCACTTAACCTTCATTGCTCCATAAAAATAAAAATAATAGAAATAAAATAACAGACCCCTTCCAATGCAGATTGGTACCTGCTCTGCTACTTACAGATATTTAGGGAATTTTTGGGATCTTGAAATTTTAAGCTACTTACCAATGTCACACCATCAATATATTTTAGAGGTAGAATGGACCTATCTTTTTTAGATAAAAATATTTTATGTATGAATATAATATTAATCCATTGAAAACTATCTCTTATGAATTATCTCATTGATCTTCCCAGAATTCCTGAAAAGTTATCAGTGCAAGCAGAAGACTTGGCTCCTGGTGTTACCAATCAGGTTTGATAATAGTATGTAGTAGAGGTGACAGTGATGTCTCCCAAAAGCAAAATCTGAGGTTGGTTGCCTGATCAAGAGTGTGAGCACCCTGAGGAAAAATGAAACTCACTGAAGAAAATCCAAGTGGAGCAACCCTTAGAATGCTGCAGAGAATTCTACTAAAGGGGACCCTCAGGAGGCGTCCACAAAGACATAAATGAACTTTTATTAATAATCAGGAACTGTGAATTTTCTTAATTTTGATAATTCAATTATTGTGAGTGCTTCCTCTCCAGGAACTTCTCATGTAGAAAGAGAGAATGACCTGATTTGATGTGACACTTCTGTAACAGCCCTCTTTGATATACTTCTTCACTAAATAAACCTTATAAAAACTTATTAATGTCAACTGACTAGTTGATATTAGGGAATACACTAGATAGTGACTTATAAACAACAATATTGGAAAACCCCAGCCTCTTGGAATCACTCTTAGAACCCTTAGAGGAAATAAAGTAAGCTATTCATTGGGTATATTCCAACTAATGTTAATGGGAGTTGGGAAATGAGATCCTATATATCTAATAATTACCCTACATATCTAATAAAGCTTCAACCCTTTGGGCCTATTGTTCTAATCTGTAAAATAGAGTAATAATAATCTTACTTGACTACCTTTCAGCATTGTGAGAATCAAGTGAGAAAATGTATGTACACAATGTATTGTAAATTTCAAAGTCCCATTAAAATGAAACATATTATCATTAGCTTCAATTTTATAGATGAAGAAACTGGCATTCAGATAAAGAATAATAGACCAAGAATTGGAAGGGAGCTCAATTTATCTATTTCAATCCCATTACTTTATAAATTAGGAAACTGAGTTTCAGGGAAGCTAAATATTGTGCCCAATTTAACTCAGGTAATGTCAGAAGCAGGTCCCAAGATGCTCAGTCAAAGTCAAGACCAAAACATAAGTTACTCATCTCCTAATTTTGTGATCTTTTCACTAAAATGTTTTCTTTTGTAGACTTAGCCCAAGTGTATTTATAAATATTTATAAATCATCTAATATGTGCAAAGTATTCTATTAATGCTTAAAAAAGATAAAGCACAAAGCCACAAGGGGGCACTATCAACATTATCTGATTTTTTTTTTCATTAGTTGTGAACAGGTGTTGCCATTAAAAGCTTAGCTTTCCCTATAAGCTAAGCCCAATATGAGAAGTTTCTTTGGCGTAATCACCAAGTTCTTTCTCTTCTTTCCACTCAGTTCTGTCCTTTTGTAAGTATCAATGCTTGTCCAATTCACTGTTGTTGTTGGTGGCGGTGGTTCTTCATTCTAAAAGAGGATCAATGATATAACACTGATGTCTTGACTTATGTGTCTTTATTGACTGATTTACCTAATCATATAATGGTCCAGGGCCTATCCTTATGTCTCCTCCAATACTTTAAATTACCAGGTGTTTTGTTACATAGGTTCCTTTACAAAACATTGTGCAAAATTTTATTTGCAACATTAGAAATTAAGTAAACAACCGTAATGGACCCAGGCCAAGAAATTCTCTACAGATCAGTCAGAAAGCACTCTTTCATCAGACAAGCAGGAAGGAAGGAAGGAAGGAAGGAAGGAAGGAAGGAAGGAAGGAAGGAAGGAAGGAAGGAAGGAAGGAAGGAAGGAAGGAAGGAAGGAAGGAAGGAAGGAAGGAAGGAAGGAAAAAGAAAGCAGGAGCTCAGTTACTACATAAAGTAGCACCTAAAGGATGAATCAACTAGGCATCTACATCAGGGTTTTCATATTCAAAACAAAAAATATCAAATAGAGTCAGTGATCTATGATGAGGACTCTAAGTTTGAAGTCACTTTCCTCTTGACTTCTATTGTACTGGCATGAGTCTGTCACAGACTTTTGGTGGGGAGTCTTGTATCATATGTTCTTACTATATTATATTAGTAAATGCCCCTTTATAAAACTATTTATGACTGGCTGGCTAAAATGAATCTCAACCAATAATCTTTTGAGCAGAGGGGAATGCATCTGTTGGTATTTGATTGATGGAATTATAGAATCATCCCCAAATTATTAGGCAGTACCTCTAGAATCCTGAGAGGGGGGTGCTCTGGAGCCTGAAACTCACCAATGATAGTGGATGTTAGAGAATGAGCCTTAGAATTGTAGATGTGTGAACATATAAAACACATATGTGTCTATACATATGCATATATAATATTGGTACAGTCTTAGTTTTGGTAAAGTGTCATTTACTAATGGGACAGGATTATGTCTTTGCTACCTTTTTCAAATGTATTTGAGTGATTTAAGACAGCCTCTTTCTATGGTATAGAATATTTTCTTTACATCTGAAAGGGTTTCCCTTTTGCATCTCAATACCTCTTTCCCTAAGCCTCAGTAGGACATGCCCTTTCATTGTATGTACTTATATGATTGCACGTTGTTTCATGGGCACAGTTTCATTTTGTTTTGTTTTGTCTTTGAATCCCCCAAAACTTTCATGTGCCAGAAACATGATACAAACTTAATAATTATCTGTTGATTGATTTACTCAGCAAATTTTGAATCATAAGTATCTTGCCAATATTTTTCATGGCAGCATCACATGAGATTTGTGCAGTCTCCCAGAAATCCAATTTAGTAATATGTTTTTTTTAAAAAAGGAATTGAGGTTAACCCAGTATGCCTTGTTCTTGCTGAGCCCATGCTGACCCTTAGTAATCAATACTCCATTTAAAAGTATTTCTGTCCATTAATTTAGTATGTTCTAAAAGGTTGACAAAAATTAAAGTCAAGCTCACAAGTTTATGCGTAAAAAAATTACTATCTCCCACTAAGTGGGAAGTGCTTTTATACCTTATGCATAACTCCATAGATCCCTTTTTGTCCATTGAGAGTTCTCCCTCCTACTTTTTGGTACCTATTACAACTTTAGTCATCTGAAACAATATCCCATTCTTTTAAGGGACATTTTATTCTCTCTGAGGAACTACAGAGAAATTCTTCTAGCGTAGACTCTCATGGCAACCCACTATGATGACCTGTTTGTCACACCTGCTCACTGCTTTGGCTGTTCAAGAATAAGGCTCTCTCCCAGACTCACCTCTTCTCAGAAGTTAACTTGCATACCTGTCTTTGATGGACAATTAGCAGCTTCTTGTTAAGCCCTAATACAAATGGAAGGTATCCTTAGATATCTTTTGAGGGTCTAAAGCTGAAATTCCAGCTCATTCATTCTAACCCATCAGTCTCACCCCTCGGCTGCTTCTACACTGCAGATCATCCATAAACACTGCCACCAACATTGTGTTTGTCCCACATTCAAAATTCCCATCTCTAAAAACCCAGTATGGTATGGCAAAATTACAGTGAAGCACTTTTCATGTAATTATGTTACGCAGCTTGGGAGATGGCCTTCTCTCATCTCTTCAGACAAGCAAATGCCCAGAGATGTTTAAATGACATGCCCAAGATCACACATCTTTGAATGTAGGTCTTTATACTCTATCCTATTACCTTTTTTCTAAGAATAAATCTTATCTTAATTTCAAGTCATCTTTTAAATTAAAATAGGGTTTGTTAACATTTATGAAACATAATCTCTGTAGTATCTACACCCTTCTAAATGAAGATACAGAAAACATATGTCTTTGTAATTATAACCATTTCCTTTGTACTCTCACTGATAGCATGAAAAAGCCCTGTACTTCTACCGGAACATCTTGTTATAGTTTAAAAAAGGTATAGATGACGTTTTAAATTATTTATTCATTTCATCTTAATTGGTATTTTTTAATAAACCGTTCAAAGTTTAAAAAAAATACTATCTTCCATTTGGGGACAGTTGAACATATCCTTGATTTCAATTCTTCTTTTCATCATGATCTTTCAAATATTACCACCAATGATTCAACAATATTATCCATCATTTCATCTGGTCCTGGTGACTTGAATTCATCACCCACCCTGCTTATTAGCTTTTTTTTATCTTTAAATTGATCTACTAATGCATAATGTGTCACAGAAAAAAATGTTCTACTTTGAAAAGCCACTGAAAAGAACCTATGGACTGTTTGAAAACATGATCTTTACCATGCCCCTGTGAAAGGCAGGTTTCTCCTTAGCCACAGGGCAGTACAAGGGGAGTTTGGTGTCAAGTAGAGAACACCTGGATGGGAACACTGCAGATAATTAGTAAGCTGTGCTGAAGGAGTTGCCATCTGTTTCACACATTGCAAGCTAGAGATATACGTTATTTAAGTATCCTTGAAATATATTTTGGGGATATTTAGTTGAACATATGTTTTGGGGACTTTATCAAACAGATTTAATGACCTGAGTAATGAAAAAAGAAGGTGGTTGCTGGAAATTATATTTGAACTGGGTAAGTCCAGGGGCAACTGGAAATGTGCCAAGCTAGGAACAAGAAGGATGAAACCAGACAATTTAGTAGAGACCTGGTTCTCCTCAGTAGTAATGGGAAAGGAACATCCCCAATTGCATTCTCATGGATGGAATAGGCTATTTCCTTCACAAAGTTCATCTTCCAAAAATGAATGAAATACTCTTATGAATGAGACAACCAAAAATGAATGAAATAACCTAATCCACCAAATAGGTAAAACAGCTCAGTTTGGTTCTAGTGGCAAATTTGATTCTGTGAAAGAGTGAGAAGACATTCTAGAGTTGTAACCTAGAAACTACATCTTCAAGATCTTTTTGTTACCTATGTTACACCTCATTGATTCTGTACTCATGGAGTAAGATCTTCAAGACGTTGAATATCAGAATGATGAAATAGAGACAGAGTCGTGGTCCTGGGAGTTCTTGGGCTCTAGTGCTGGCTTCTGAATTTACTATCTGTGAATCTAACCTTGGACAAATCATCTACTTAAGACTCCATTTTCTCATTTATAAAAATGAAACAATAGGGGCAGCTAGGTGGCGCAGTAGATAGAGCACCGGCCCTGGAGTCAGGAGTACCTGAGTTCAAATCCGGCCTCAGACACATAACACTTACTAGCTGTGTGACCCTGGGCAAGTCACTTAACCCCAATTGACTCACTTAAAAATAAAAATTTAAAAAAATGAAACAATAATATAGGTCTCAGAGTTCTTTGGGGGCTCAAATGAAAATAGTCTATTTGAAAAGACCTTGTACTCTTTAAAGTTAAAGTTTTTAATCTCCTCTTCCTCCTCTCCATCTTCTGCCTGCTCCTCCTCTTAATTTTCCTCTTCTTCCCCATCCTGCTTCTTCTCTTCCTCCCCCACCTCCCCCTCCTTCTTTTCTTCTTCTTCCTCCAGCTCTCTATCTCTGTCTATCTGTCTCTCTGTCTCCCTTCCCCACTGTCTTTTTTATGGGAAGGAAAAATGAGACCAGGAGAAAAAAATCTGTCCAATGATCAAGTAACTCATCTGACACAAACCAGGTAGAAAATACAAGTTATTCTCCTAGGAGCAGAATGAGGTGTACAGTCACAGAGTCTAAGTTACTCTAGAGATGTTCAATGTGAATATACTGTTTTTACAAAAGAGGAAATCAGGGGCAGCTAGGTGGCACAGTGGATAGAGCACCAGCCCTGGAGTCAGGAGTACCTGAGTTCAAATATGGCCTCAGACACTTAACACTTACTAGCTGTGTGACCCTGGGAAAGTCACTTAATACCAACTGCCTTGCTTTAAAAAAAAAAAAAAAGAAAGAAATCAAAGCCTGGAGAGTGACTTGTCTAAGATCACACAGCTAATTAGTACTAAAACTAGGGCAGATCAAAGATGGTGGAGCAAAGTCAGTAACTTCCAGGAGCAATTCACAAGAACCCTCCAAATACCTTCAAATAATGCCATAAGACAATTTCTGGAGCAGCAGAACCCACAAAAGGACAGGGTAGGATCATTTTCCAACCAAAGATAGCTTAGAATATTGGAAAAACAGATCGGTTGTATCAGAGTGGGGGTGGAGCACAGCCCCATACAGACCATGCAGCACTGATCCATCCCCAGGCAGGCTGCTCCAGAGGAGCCTCAGAAATCAGCTTTGGTGGTACCTGCTTCTTGAACTCAGTTCACTGACAGTAAGGGGGTCAAGTTGCTGTTGCCCAGGGGGAGATTAAAAGGGTCTCTGCTGGGGCTGATGTGGGACTCTTTTGTTTTTCTTGAGCTAGGATCCATTTCACAGACTTGAGTGGCAGCCCAGGTTGTGGAAGGGCACAGGAACACCCTACCTTGCAGACATATCCACATCAGAGGGAAAGCAGGCCTGTGGTTGCTTACAGACCAGAATACAGGCCAGGGGAGTGGTGAATGTGCCTCTCCTTAAATCATACCACTTGGAACCCCCTGGGACAATGTGCCATGGAAGCAGTGCCCCACATTAAGAAGGAGTTAAAAGTCAAGCAATAGACCGGAACAAATGAGCAAACAAAAAAAAATGCTGACCATAGAAAGTTTCCATGGTGGTAAGGAACACCAAAATACACCCTCAGAAGATAACAAAGCTCCTACACCCAAAGCTTCCAAGAAAAAGGTGAATTTTTCTCAGGTCAAAGAAACACTCAAATACGACATTGAAAATAAGGTAAGAGAGGTAGAGGGTAAAATGGAAAGAGAAAGGAGAGTTATTCAGAATATTGATGGAAAAAAGTCGACAACATGAAAAGCCAAATTGGCCAAACAGAAGTGGAGGTACAAAATCTCTCTGAAGAAAATAATTGCTTAAAAATTAGGATTGAGCAAATGGAAGCTAATGACTTCATGAGAAATCAAGACACAATAAAGCAAAACAAAAAGAATGAAAAAAAATATATAGGGCAATATGAAATATCTCCTTGGAAAAAACAGCTGATCTGGAAAATAGATCCAGGAGAGATAATTTGAAAATTTTTGGACTACCTGAAAGCCATGATCAAAAACAGCATTTAGATATCATCTACCAAGACATGGTCAGGGAAAATTAGCCTGATATTCTAGAAGCAAAAGACAAAATATAAATTGAAAGAATCCACCAATCACCTCCTGAAAGAGATCCCAAAATGAAAACCTCCAGGAATATTATATCCCAAATCCAGAATTCCCAGGTCAAGGGGAAAATATTGAAAGCGGCCAGAAAGAAACAATTCAAGAATGGTGGAACCACAGTCAGGATAACCCAAGATCTAGCAGCTTCTAAAGTAAAGGATTGGAGGGCATAGAATATGATATTTTGGAGGACAAAGGAACAGAGATTACAACCAAGAATCACCTGCTCTGCTAAACTGCGTATAATCTTTCAGGGGAAAAATGGGAATTCAATGAAAGAGAGGACTTCCAGGCATTTGTGATGGAAAGACCTGAGCTGAATAGAAAATTTGACTTTCCAATACAATACCCTAGAGAAACAGAAAAAAGATAAACATGAAAAAGAAGTCATAATGGATGTTAAAAAGTTAAACTGTAGCTCATGGGAGTTCTCATTATTAGGGCAGTCATGTGGAGTATACTTAAAGAACACAGGTATGTGTTGAGTATGAAGGGATGATATCTTTAAAAATATAAAATTAATATGTTAGAGCAATGCACTGGGAGAAAGGGAAAGGAGTGGTGCAATAGGGCAAAGAAGTAATAAAAAGCTTTTGGAGTGGAGAGGAAGATCGGGGATGTATGGGGTAGTGAATGAACCTTACTCTCATCATAATTGGATCAAAGAGGGAATAACACACTCACTCAATTGGGTACAGTGATCTATCTTACCCTGCTGGAAAGTAGGATGGGAAGGGGATGGGGGGGGCGTAAAGAAAGGGAGGGCATATTGGGGGAGGAGGCAGTAAGAAGCAAAACACTTTTGAGAAGGGATAGGGTGAAAGAAGATAGAAATTAGAGTAAATATCATAGGGAGGGAAGAGGATGGAGGGAAATAGAAATAGTAAATGTGAAAATATTTGAAGGAGAGGCTAGAGCAATGTAAAATGATGATGATGAGGAGGATGCTGAGGATGCTGCTGATGATGATAAAATGTATGGTATCTGTTTTGCTGGGCCACTATGAAGAAGGTATAAGGTACTATATAAATATAACTTATTATTGTTGTTGCAATACTCAACATCATTGGTTTATTGTAAGGAAATCTCTATTTAAAGTACTATAAATGTACTTTACTATAAAAAATGATGAGCAGGATACTATCAGAAAAGACTTACATGAACTGATGCAAAGTGAAATATACTGTACACAAAATAACAGGAATATTGTAAGATGATCTGCTGAGAATGACTTAGTTATTTTCAGGAATACAATGATCCATGACAACTCTGAAGGACTTACAAAAAATGCAATCCATCTGTAGAGTTCTTTAACTGATGTTATCTGAATGCAGATAAAAGCATAATTTTGTTAGTTCCTTTCTCTAAAGATTTTTTGTCTATTTTTCACAACCTCACTAATGTGAAAATGTTTTGCATGATAACACATGTATAACTTTTATTGGATTTTGTGACTTACCTAGGGGTGTGGGGAGGGAAGAAAGAATAGAATTTAGAACAAAAAAAACTAAAATTGATGTTAAATTTTTTAATATAATTTGGAAAAAATAAAATTCTAAATAAAATATTTTTAAAAAGAAGTAAAGTTGGGACTAAAAGAATATAGGTCTTCTGACCTTTAGTCTAGTATTGTGCTGTCCAACCTTGTGTTCATTTAAAAAGCACTCATCTTGAGGACTGGCTTCTCTTCCCCAATCAAGCATATGAATACTGAATGCTGCATTCTAATGAAATAGCTATATAGATATTCAGTGAGATGGTGCAATGGATAAATATTTGAACCTGGATTCAAGAAGTCCTGAGTTCAAATCCAGCCTCAGACACCTAGTGGCTTGTGACACTGGACTAGTCTGTTTAACCTTTCTGTGCATCAGTTTTTCATCTGTAATATGAGTAAAATACTGTAATAGCACCTCATTCCCAAGGTTGTTGTGAGGAAAAAATGATATAAGATGTGCAAATAATTTTGTAAAATTTAAAGCATTATAAAATGCCTGTGAGTAGTAGTAGTAGTAGCAGCAGCAGCAGCAGGAGGAGGAGGAGGAGGAGGAGGAGGAGTATGTCCAGTATTATCTGATGCTCTACTTCTTAGATGTGAGATACCAAGCACTTCGGAATGCTATTCAACACTGAGATTTCTGCTGAAAACTAATCAATATTCCTTTTCAGTATAAAGTTTGGAGACTTATAGGACTTATGGGAAGCCTGTCAAAGGCTACAGTTGACACCTCATTCTTCCTTCCCTTATTTAATTCTAGTTTGCTTTTGACTTTTTTCTTTTCCTTTTCTCTTTTTTTGCAGGGCAATGGGAGTTAAGTGACTAGCCTAGGGTAACACAGCTAGTAAGTATCAAGTGTCTGAGGCTGGATTTGAACTCAGGTCCTCCTGAATCCAGGGCCAGTGCTTTATCCACTGTGCCACCTAGGTGTCCCCTACTTTTTTCTAAAAACAAATGCCTCCTTTTTCATCCCAGACCATCCAAGTTTTAATTTTGAATTCTCCTGATTTGTGAAGCCCTGAATATTAAACAGGACACAAACAATTTCAAAGATAGTAATGGCATACTGAAAAAGCACTTTATGATCAGATATAGACAAGGAAAAAATTCCTAATTCCCACTTCTCTTAGCAGAAAGGGATGATATATATGATATATGTGTGTGTGAATATATATGATATATATGTGTGTGTATATATATGTATATATAATGTTTTTTATATAGAGAATTTTATTTTCCAAATTACATGTAAAATACAAATTTTGACATCAATTTAAAAAAAAAAAAACCTTTGTGTTCCAAATTCTCTTACTCCCTCCCTCCCCCTTACAGGAACTCAAGAAATTCAATATAAGCTATACATGAGCAGTCATGTAAAACATTTCCACATTAGCCAGGTTGTGAAAGAAAACAAACAAAACCAAAACTTCAGATAAAAGAACTAACAAAATAATTATGTTTCAAACTGGATTCAAATATCATTAGTTCTCTCACTATAGATGGATTATGTTTTTCATTATATCTTAAATGTTGTCTTGGATCATTGCATTGCTGAAAATAACCAAGTCATTCACAGCAGATCATCTCACAATATTGCTGTTATTTTGTATATAAGATATTTCACTTTTCATCAGCTCATTCAGATCCTTCAAGGTCTTTCTGTTAGCATCCTACTTATCATTTTTTAATAGTAAATTACATTTATATAGTATTTTAAGGAGAGGTTTCCTTACAATAAACACTTGAGGTCGATTATTGCAATAACAATAATAGATAACATTTATATTGTACCTTATACCTGACAATGAATTTTGTTCACAATAGCCCAGAAAAGTAAGTACTATACATTTTGCCATCATCATCAATAAATCATCATTACCCATTAGTCTTATCATCATCAACCAGTCCTCCTCCTCAATCAATTCTCATTCAACAATCCTCATCTTCCTCCGATCATCAATGAATCCTGCACCACCGCCACTTTCATAATCTTGCATTGCTCTTGCCTGTGCTTCAAAATTTTTCACGATTACTATTCTTAACTGTTTCCTTCCATTCCATTCCCTCCCACTGATATTTACTCTATTTTCTATCTTCTTTTACCCTATCACTCCTCAATAGTTTTTTGGTTCAGACTTCTGCCTTCCCCAATCTGCTCTCCCTTCTTTCACCCCTCTGTCCTTATCCCTTTCCTTTCCTTTTCTGCAGGTTTAGATAGATTACTCCACCTGATTGAGTGTGTATGTTATTATGTCTTTGAGCCAGTTCTGATGAGATTAAGGTCTTTGAGCCAATCATGATGAGTATAAGGCTCATTCAATGCTCCACTCCTCCTCCATCTCTCCCCCCACTCCCATAAGCCCTTTGCTGCTCCTTTCTCCCCATTTCCCCTCCACTAGTGCAATCCTCTCCCCCATTAATTTTACCCTAAAGATATCATCATGGTGCAGCTAGGTGACACAGTGGACAAAGTACCTGCCCTAGACCCAGGAGAACCCAAGTCCAAATCCAGACTTAGACAAAAGACACCAACTCCATGACCGCAGGAATGCCACCCAAACCTGACCAACGCACATAAAAAAATGATAAACAAAAAATGCTTTACAAATATCATCCCTTCATAATCAATTCCAACCTGTGCCCTCTGTCTAAATTTATTCCTATCATCTGCCCTAATGCTCAGAAAGATCTTATGAGTTAGATGTATCATCTTCCCATGTAGGAATGTAAACAGTTTAACCTTTTAACATCCAACATGATTTTTTTCCTGCTTACCTTTTTATACTTCTCTAGGGTCTTGCATTTGAAAGTCAAATTTTCTATTTAGTTCAGGTCTTTTCATTACAAATACTTGAAAGTCCTCTTTTTCAATGAAATCCCATTTTTTTCCCATGAAAGATTATACACAGTTTTGCTGGGAAGGTGATTTTTGGTTGTAATCCTAATTCCTTTGCCCTCTGGAATACCATATTCCATATCTTCTGATCCTTGAAGCTGCTAGATTTTGTGCTATCCTGACTGTGGTTCCATATTCCTTGAATTGTTTCTTTTTGGCTGCTTGCAATATTTTATCATTGACCTGGGAGCTCTCGAATTTGGCTATAATCCTGGAAAGTTTCCTTTTGGGATCTCTTTCAGGAGGTAATTGGTGGATTCTTTTTTTTTTTTTGGTGGGGCTATGGGGGTTAAGTGACTTGCCCAGGGTCACACAGCTAGTAAGTGTCTAGTGTCTGAGGCTGGAATTGAACTCAGGTACTCCCGAATCCAGGGCCGGTGCTTTATCTACTGTGCCACCTAGCTGCCTCCTGGATTCTTTCACTTTATATTTTACCTTCTGCTTCTAGAATATCAGGGCAATTTTCTCTATCTCTTGGAAGATGATTTCTAAGCTTTTATTTTGGTCATGGTTTTCAGGTAGTCCAATAATTTTTAAATGTTCTCTCCTGAATCTATTTTCCAGGTCAACTGTTTTCCCAAGAAGATATTTCACATTGCCCTCTATTTTTTTTTTATTTGGATTTGCTTTGTTGTGTCTTGGTTTCTCATAAAGTTACCAGCTTTCATTTGATCAATCCTAATTCTTAGGCAATTATTTTCTTCAGAAAGCTCTTCCATTTGACTTTTCAAACTGTTGACTTTTTTTCTCATGAATTTCCTGCATCAATCTCATTTCTCTTTCCATTTTTTCCTCTACCTCTCTTGCTTTATTTTCAAAGTCCTTTTTGAGCACCTCTAAGTCCTGAGACCAATTCATATGTCTTTTGGAAGCTTTGGATATAGGAGGCCTGATGCTGGTATTGTCTTCTGTGGGTGCACCTCTATCTTCCTTGCACTAAAGAAACTTTCTATGGTCTGCATCTTTCTCTCCCTGCTCATCTTCCCTGCCTATTTCTTGAATTTTAACTCCTTCTTAAAGTGGATCCCTGCTTCCAGGCTGCACTGTCCCAAGTTTCAGGGGGTTTAAGTTAGTACAATGTAAGAATCTGTGCTAGGGTCTTTAAATAACCCCAGGCCAACTTGCAAATTAACCAGGCAACAAAAATTTTGCTGTGTTGATAGCTCGGGCAAGCCTGCACTCCTCCGCTACCTGAGCTGCCACTCAAGATTTCTTCCTGGTTCCCTCCCTGTCAGCAACTGACAGCAGGTTCAAACCAAGTGTGTTCCATGATGGTGCTGGCTACATATTTTTAATAATAATAAATATTTTAATTTAAAGTTTTGAGTTCCAAATTATATCACTTCTTTCCTCTCTTCCCTTCCTCCCTTTCCTGAGGAAGTAAGCAATCAGATAGAGGTTATATATATGCAATTATGCAAAAAAATCATATTAATCATTTTGTATAAAAATTTTGAATAAAAGACAAAATGAAAGTGAAAAATAGCATGCTTCAGTCTGTGTCCAATAAATATAAGTTCTTTATTTGGAGGTGGATAGTATGTTTCATCATTAGGTCTTTGAGATTGTCTTGGATCATTGTATTGATGACAGTAGTTAATTCCTTCATAATTCTTCATCAAACAATATTGCTGTCACTGTGCACAAAGTTCTAGTTCTGCTCACTTCATTATATATCAGTTCATATAAGTCTTTCCAGGCCTTTCAGAAATCATCTTGTTTGTCATTTTTTACAGCACAATAATAATCCATCACCATCATGTACCACAGATTGTTTAGCCATTCCCCAATTGATGGACATTCTGTTGGTTTTCAATTCTTAGCTACCAGAAAAAGAGCAATAGCATATGTTGGATGAACATTTTGCCAAACCTTCTGTCCTCCAATTAACTTATTGAAGTATTTGATCAATAAACAGATATCCAAGTGCTTTTGTGTATCACTTATTTAAGTCAAATTAGATACTCTCTTTTTTGAAACATTAATATGGGAAGAAATCTACTAGTAAGAAAATATTTTGCAGTGATACTACATATACATATAGACACAGATACCCAAACAGAAACACACACAAGCACATAATACCAAGTTTAACTCATAAACACACATACACATAAGGACACAAAATAGAGCATAGCCTAATAAATAAGAACTAAAGCTGTGATGTAGAATTGAATTCAAGTTCTAACTAATCGTGTTACTATAGACAAGTGCTTAATTTTTTAGTACTTCCATGCAAAACTTTAAGACTGTAACATATAGAACTTGTGGATTTTCATTAGTGGCAAGGATTTGAGCAGGTGGAGTTCTATACAATGATGAAATAGCAGGTTGTGGGTGAAAAACCTCTAGGTAGCTAGCTATCTGTATAAATCAGCTTAATTTAAGGCAACATCCATCTATATCTATAAGCATAATGACAAAAAGAGGGCAGTGCACTGAATTTCAAATATAATAGAAAGCCAATGTGTCAAATATGTATAGATTTAATATGAGTTCTCCTGATGAGAATATATACTTCCTTGAAATGAGATGCAATTCCCCTTCTCTCCAATCAGAATAACAAATAAGAATTCGCATATTCTTTTTTTTTTTTTTTTTTTAGTGAGGCAATTGGGGTTAAATGACTTGCCCAGGGTCACACAGCTAGTAAGTGTTAAGTGTCTGAGGCCAGATTTGAACTCAGGTACTCCTGACTCCAGGGCCGGTGCTCTATCCACTGTGCCACCTAGCTGCCCCTCGCATATTCTTGATAGAGGACACTTAATAGAAATAATGGATACATATATAAGAATTCCTGTGTATCTGGTCTCTTGATTCTCCTAACCATGAAGGAAATAATTTTTTTTCTGCTAAACTAGATCATTATGAAATACAAGAGAAATGTTAGTAATGTTTAGTATAAAAGTAACATTTTTTTCATTTAGACACTATTGAAATGGACATAGAGATTTAGTGCAATGTGATGTACCATTGAACACTTGATTGCTATTTCACTAGTATAATTTTTCTTTAGGTAACATTTTATAGTGAAATAAGGAGGCAAAAAGATAGATATTAGCCCCACCCCCCCAAAAAAAGAGAAAATGACTTATTTGTACAAAATATTTTTTAATCTTCTCTGATATTTTTTTAAAATTTTTTAGTTGAATAGAATTTATTTTCCAAAATATATGTTAAAAACAAATTTTGACATCAATTTTTTAAAACTTTGTGTTCCAACTTCTCTTCTTCCCTCCCTTCCCACCCCCCACCCCCACAAGAACTCAAACAATTAAAAATAAGTTATACATGAGTTGTCATGGAAAACATTCCCAAATTAGCTAGGTTGTGAGAAAAAAGCTAGTGACCTTATGAGAAACCAATACAAAAATATTTATAGCAGATAATTTTGGGGTGACTAATATTTGGAAATCAAAGGGATGCACATCAATTGGGGAATGGCTAAACAAACTGTGGTATATTATTCTACTATATGAAATGACAAGCAGGATGGTTTCAGAAAAAAACAAACACAAAACTAGAAAGACTTACATGAACTGATCATATAGTGAAGTTAGCACCACCAGGATAATATTGTACACAGTAACAGCAATATTGCTTGATGAAATGTGAATAACATAGCTATTCTCATCAATACAATGATCCAAAACAATCCTAAAGGATCAATGATGAAGCATACTATTAATTTCTAGAGAAAGAATTGATATAGGTTGAACACACAAGGCAACATGCTATTTTTCACTTTCTTTTTTGTAATTCTTTTTCTTTTATTGAAGTCTTATGCAAAATGACTATGGAAATGTTTTACATAATTGCACATGTATAACCTATATTTGCTTGATGCCTCAGGGAGGAAGGAGAGTAAAAGAGAGAGAAAATTAGGAATTTAAAACTTTAAAAATGTTTATTACTTTTTTAAATAAAAAGAAAAGATGAAAAGATTTGAAATTGCCTCCAAGGATAGATACTAAATATACACACAAACCTAAATATGTCAGTAAATAGGGTATTTTCTCAATTAAAAGTCAAATATAAACCTGGATGAAAATAGTTATTATTTTGTCTTTTTATTTTCTTTTCTGTCTCCATTTTAAAAACAACTCAGTAGTCATTTTGTTCATAATAGGCCCACATAACAAAAAGCTAAGGAGTATCCCATGAGCACAAAAGTTGTGCATCATTAGATGAAGTAGTCACTTGACTGCTGCCTTATACCAGTAGATAAATTAAAATCCCAGAATCAAAGATCCCAGAATATAGATTGGGTAAAAGGACAAACATATAATACAATATTTGCTTACTCACTAGATTCTGGAAATTAATTCAAGATTAAGAAGAAGTGAAGGAAAGTATTAGGGATGTCCAAAAGCTATAGGGAGGTGATGCCTCACTTACATAATGAGCTTTCACTTTAAGTCTGCTAATTTCTTTGTGGCCCTGACTCCTTATTGTTGACACTTACCTTGATTGGGTAAATAACTGACTCACTGGCAGACAATCAAAGGACCTGGAAAAACTTGTTCCCAAATTGAAGTGCCCACAGGACAAATCAGCACTTGCATTGTAGTACTTAGGAGACCAAGGAACAACTGATTACAGATTAAAATTTTGACTTCAATAAAGTTATTTCATATAACATATCTTCTGCATTGATGTGGTTTATTGTTGATTTACCACAATCATTATTCAGCCTCAAAACTTGCATCACTATTTGATAAGGTAAATGTACAGAAGAACCCAATCATCTCTCATACTTCTCTTTCACCCAAGGAAGAGTTAACCAAAAAGCAATTGCTTTTCCTCTTCCTCAAATCTGCTGGATTGTTGGTCCAAACTTAAAACCTAATTTAATTTCCCAGAGTAATTTTGAGGACCTTAATGTAAAAAATCAAAAGAAGCCAATGAAGGAGGAGATTATTTTGTTTTCTGTCTTTCATTTATGGAGAAATACAAATAGAAGAACCAGATTAGGTTCAAGTAGGATATAAAGAAGAACTTCCTGGCTGAGTATGGGTGGTCAAATGCAGTAGACAGGAGAGTGAGAAAAACAACTTTGTTTTCTGAACTTGTCTAGAGGTAGGTAGTATTTTTAAGAACAGAATGGATTATTATGGAGTTCGCTCAGTACCAAAAAAAGGGAGATGTCATGAAGTGTCACTCTATGGCATACATATTCTGATTTCTGAAGTTAACATCAAAATTATCAATAAATTGGACAATATTATCTGAGAATCTTCTCTCCGAAATTGAAGGTTATTTACTGTATAAAAACCTCATATAAATCCAATGACCTAGAAAGTCTGTTTTCTTAGCAAGAAGGGGAAATAATGCTATACAAAATGTTCTACCAAGACTAGACCTCATCATTCCAAGCTTTAGAGAGATGACAATTAGTTTTCTCTGAGAAGAATTTAGGATGTTATACTGTGGCTGCCTAAACCTGGAGCATTAGAAAAATATTCCTATAAATCTTTTACCTAAAGATGATTTCCTTCCCAGAGGATACCTAGAAATAATGAAGCAGCTTGATAGAAACATAAAACAAGGTTAAAGCTGTGAGGAACCTGAGAGATCATCTCTAATCCAATCTCCTCACTTGAAGAAGAAAATACCTGTCAAGTTTCAGTAAAGTATTAACATTCATCTGCTCAAAAAGAGGGGAAAGATATTTTTAGCTGCTGTAATTAGCAAGCGGGGACTCTGAGAATCCTGGAAATATGTAGGCCAGACTGCTGTGAATTGCAAGCATTTACTCTGAGACCAGTTTTATGAAAAAAATAAAAGTGAGAAGCAAAGAAGTTAGAACCAGTGTCATTTTGAAAGCTATATTTTCGAGGTAGAGATAGGGTTGTAAGAAAAAGGAATACAATGATTTGATGATATGTTAGCTTACTTTTGCATCATTCATGTGGTTATTGACTGATTTTGCAGAAAAGAATGCATTATTGCTAAGGTTGCAATGCCAGTGAAAATAACAGAAAATTCACCAAATTAAGAGAAGAGGGCAGCATCATCTTACTTTGAAAAGAAACCTAAGAGAAGGTTTGCTACAGATGGCATTTTATAGATGGGTTTGGGTTTGAGGAAATGGCATCCCAAGGTTCCCTTTTAAACATCATTAAAAAAGATAATTTTGGGGGGGCGGCTAGGTGGTACAGTGGATAAAGCACCAGCCCTGGATTCAGGCATACCTGAGTTCAAATCCAGCCTCAGACACTTGACACTTACTAGCTGTGTGACCCTGGGCAAGTCACTTAACCCCCATTGCCCTGCAAAAAAAAAAATGGAAAAAGATAATTTTTGGGACAGCTAGGTGGCACAGTGGATAGAGCACTGGCCCTGGATTCAGGAGGACCTGAGTTCAAATCCGACCTCAGACACTTCATACTTACTAGCTGTGTGACCCTGAGCAAGTCACTTAACTCCCAATTGCCTCACCAAAAAAAAAAAAAGAAAAGAAAAGATAATTGTCAATATAACTTGTACTTCATCACTATTGAAAAGTTTTTAAGAGCTTATATGTGCAAAATACCATGCCAAACCTGCTTGTATTAAAAATGCAATCCTTGTTCCACTATACATAGGAACATGAACACACATAGATATTCACACAAACACAACTTTAAAAACACAAAATAATAATACCTAACAATTAATAGAAATTTCCCAAGGAATATGGGCAATTTTAATTTCTGACAACACATCATTAATATTGAGACATTAAAACAGAACAATAATCCTGGAGATTCTGCCTAATTGCATTCATGGGTTGTTGTGTGAAACAAGTATTTGGAGGTTTGATTTAATTTTGTAATTTCAACTGGATATTTTATATTATTCAAAGTATTTGCAACTAATGACTTCAATATTTCAAGAGGGTTTTACATATCTAATTATAAAATTATTAACTTTTTTTGGTAAAGACTAACAGTTTAACTACTTAACCAGATACAAGACTAAATCAGGTGAAAAAAGATTGTGTCATAGGGCACTGAATTTAGAGGATTCTCAAATAATTTAGAGGGTGATAAGAGTCCTCACATTGCTTTAGTTTCATAGAAACAAGAAAGCTGAGTGTCTAATTAGCAATATTTTCTGGTAGACATGATGAGCTTCTTTCCTGTCCACTCAGAACCATCCTATTGTCCTCTGCCACCTTATGCTGTGACCGCTGAGCTGCATTTCTGAACATGTTTACTTATTTATTTTTTATGTTTAGAATTTTATTTTCCAACTTACATGTTAAAACAAATTTTGACATCAATTTTTTGTAACTTTGTGTTTCAAGTTTTCTTCCTCCCTCCCTCCCTCTCCACCCCACCAAGAAATTAAGCAATTCAATATAAGTTATATATGAGTAGTCATGCAAAACATCTCCACGTTCGCCAGGTTGTGAAACAAAACAGACAAAAGCAAAACTTCCGTTTAAGGAACTATCAAAAAATTATGCTTCAATCTGTTTTCAGATACTATCAGTTCTTTCTCTGTAGATGGATTTCAATATTCATAAGTCTTTCAGAGTTGTTTTGAATCATTGCATTGCTGAAGATAACTGAGTCATTCATAGCAGCAAATCATATTATACTTTTGTTGATATTTTTATATAAGTGCATTTCACTCTGCTTAAGTTCATGTAGGTCTTTCCAGGTTTTTCTGATAGCATCATGTTCATCATATTTTTTTTATTTTGTTTCCTATAAAAAAACTAACAAAAAATAAGTATGTTTTAATCTGTATTCAGTGGATATATGTGTGTTTGATCATTTGTGTACACACACCCATACCAAAAAAAAAAAAGCTAAGAAAAACAACTCCATAAATATTAGGATTGGGCAAGTCAAAACTAATGTCAAAGCTAGATTTCCAGGAGATAGTAAGAATCAATGAAAGAAATTAAAAAGAATGAAAAAAGTGGAAGACAGTGTAAAATATCTCATTTGAAAAAAAAATATGACTGACCTGGAAAATAGATCTAGGAAAGATATCAGAATTGTTCTACTACCTGAAAGATATAATCAAAAGGAGAACTTGAAAAGCATCTTTCAAGAGATTATCAAGGAAAAGCGTCCTGATATCCTGGAACCAGAGGGCAAATAGGCATTGAAAGAATATACTTTTTTATGTTTAAAATTTGTTTTTACATGTAATTTGGGAAAAATAAAAGTCTAAATAAAAAAGTGGAATTATTTTCTTGACAAAACATGCATAACTTTTATTGAATTGCTGGACTTCGAAAGGGGGTGTGGATGGAGGGAAGAAGAGAATTTGGAACAAAAAGTTTTAAAAATCGATTTAAAATTTGTTTTTACATGTAATTTGGGAAAAATAAAATTCTAAATAAATAAAATGAAAGAATCCACTGATCAACTCAGGAAAGAGATTGCAAAACAAAATCTCCAAGGAAAATTATAGCCAAATTACAGAACTATAGGGTCAAGGAAAAAATTTCGTAAGAGACCAGAAAGAAACAATTCAAATATCAGAGAGCCACAATAAAAATTACACAGGATTTAGCAGCTGAAACATTAAATGACTAGAGGTCATGGAACATGATATTTCCAAAGGCAACAGAACTACAACTACAACCAAGAATCACCTACCCACTAAAATTAAGCATAATACTTCAAGGGGGAAATGGTTATTCAATGAAATAGAAGGATTTCGAGCTTTCATAAAGAGAAGACCAGGGGCAGCAGCAGTGGATAGAGCATTGGCCCTGAATTCAGGAAGACCTGAGTTCAAATCAAATCAGACACTTGACACTTACTAGTTGTAAAACCCTGGGTAAGTCACTTAACCCCAATTTCCTCACAAAAACAAACAATCAAACATTAGGAGAAGACCAGAATTGAACGAAAAATTTAATGGAACTGAACTATTTGCATCCCTACATGGAAGATGATAGTGGTAATTCTTTTAAAATGTGCCACTAATAATATAGCTAGAAGGAATATATATATAGACAGAGGGGACATGTAATTTGAGGGAAGGACATAAGGTAATTAAGCAGTATGTGAGAGAGGAGTACACTGGGTAAAGAAGGAAGAGACAGGGAAAATTGACTAAATTAATTCACATGAAGAGTCATGGAAAACTTATTACAGTGTAGAGAAAGATCAGAGAGTGGGCAATGTGATCATTTAAACATTTTTCTTATAAGTATTGGAACAATGAGGGAATAGTATACACAATCAGTTGAATATAGAAATCTATCTTACTCTGCAGGAAAGCAGGAGGGAAGGATATTAATTAATGGGGGTGGGAGGAAGTGAAAGAGGGGAATGCAGACTGGGGAGGCAGTAGATAGAAGCAAAACACTGTTGAGGAGGGAAAAGATGAAAGGAGAGAGAGGACAAACAGCAGGAAAAACAGCATGGAGGGAAACATACAATTAATAATCATAGGGATCAATTCTCCCATAAAACACAAGTGGATAGCAGAGTGGGTCAAAAAGCAAAATCTTACAGTATGTTTTTTTTTTTTTACAAGAAACACAATTGAAACTGGGAGATACACATAGAGTAAAGGTAAGGGACTAAAGCAGAATCCATTATGCTTCAATTAAAATAAAAAAGCAGAGGCAGCAATCCGGAACCCAGACATAGCAAAAGGAAAAATAGTCCTCATTAAAAGAGATAAGGATGGAAACCACATCTTGCTGAAAGGTAACGTAGACAATAAAGTAATATCAATACTAACTACATATGCACCAAATTGTGTAGCATCCAAATTCTTAAAGAAGTATTTGTGACAAATTCATGACCAAACAAAATATAAAGAGCATTATGAACTGTAAAATAGATAATTTTTATTTTATTAATTAAAAACCTTTTATATAAAAAATGCAACCAATGTTAGAAGAAAAGGAGAAAGCTGGAAAACAGTTTTTACAGCAAGTACCTCTGAAAACAGCCTATTTCTCATATATCTCCCTCTCTCTATATATATAGATATATATGTAGGTATTTTTTTAAAGAATTCAAAGCATTCTCCAATTCATAAATGGTCAAAGGATATGAACAGGCAGTTTTTAGATTATGAAATCTATACCACCTATAAGCATATGAAGAAGTGCTCTAAATCACTTTTGATGAGAGAAATGCAATTTAAACAAATCTTAAATACCATCTCACACCTATCAGATTAACTAATATGACAGAAAAGGAAAATTATAATTTTTGGAGAGGATGTGGGAAAATTGAGACACTAATATCCTGATGGTAGAGTTGTGTATTGATGCAACCATTCTGAAACTATACACTAAGGCCAACCAAACTGTGCAAACCCTTTGATACACCAATAACACAACCAGGTCTATATTCAAAAGAGATCATAATAAAGGGGAAAGGACCTACACATGCCAGAATATTTGTACTGTTCTTTTTCATGGTGATGAAATATTGGAAATTGAGGTGATTCCTATCAATTAGTGAATGACTGCACAAGCTCTGGTATAACAATGTAATGGAATTCTATTGTGGTATAAAAAATGATGAATAGAAAGATTTTAGAAAAACCTGGCAAGACTTGTATGAACTTATGCATAATTAAGTGGGCAGAATCCGGAAAACATACACATTATTGGCAAGAGTATGTGATGATCAACAATGTGTGACTATCTTTTCTCAGCAAGACAATGATCCAAGAAAAGCACAAAGGACTCATGAAGGAAAATGCTATACACATCCAGATAAAGAACTAATGGACTCTGAATGAAAATTGAAGCATATTTTTTTTCCTTTTGGTAGCTACTGTGGATAATTGATCTATTATTTGTTTATTCATTTATTTATTAATCTATTTATGTATTTATTTATTTATTCATTCATTTTTATACATGAGTAGTCATGGAAGACAATTCTACATTATCTAGGTTGTGAGAGAAAACAGATAAAAACAAAACTTCAGATTAAGGAATTGTCAAAAAAAATGTGTTTCAGTCTGCTTTCAGATACCATCAGTCCTTTCTCTGTAGATGGACTGAAATTTTCATAAGTTCTTCAGAGTTATATTGGATCATTGCCTTGCTGAAGATAACCATGTGCTTCCCAGCAGATCATGTTACACTAATGCTGTCATTTTGTATACAGTACATTTCTCTCTGCTTCAGTTCCTGTGGGTCTTTCCAGGTTTTTCTCACAGAATCCTGTTCATCATAATTTGTATATAGTACCTTGACCTTGACAAATAATTTTCTTCACAATATCCCAGCAGTGTAGGTACCATACATTTTGACATTGTAGCCAATTATCATAACTATTTCCCTACATCCCATTCCCTTCCAATGATATTACTCTGTTGTCTATCTTATTTTGCTCTAATCCTCCTCAAAAGTATTTTGCTACTGACTTACCCTCTCCCTGCTCTACCCTCCCTTCATTCACCTGCCCTCCTTATCCTCTTCCCCTCCTACTTTCCTATAGGGTTGAATAGATTACTCTTCCCAATTGGGTGTGTGTTATTCCTTTCTTGAGACCCACTCTGATGAGGTTTAAAGCCTTGAGCTAATTCTATTTCTAATTTTTTCTTTCTCCCTCCCTCCTCAACTCTCCCTATGAAATCAAGTAATTCAATATATGTCATATATGTGGTGTTATGCAGAACATCTTCATCTTCCTTGAAAGTGTTTTGCTTTTTACAGCTCCCTCCCCCAAATTTCCCTTCCTTCCTTCCCCTCTTCTCCCCAACCCACACTCATCCCCTTCTCTTCCCACTTTACCTCAGGGCAAAAATGTATTACTATACCCACTTGAATATGTATGTTATTCCCTCTGAGCCAGTTCTGATGATAGTGAGGTTCATTCACTCCCCCTCCCTTTCCCCCTCTTCCCCTCCCCTCCATAGGCTTTTTTCTTGTTTCCTTCATGTGAGCTACCTCTCCCCCATTTCACTGTTCCCTCCCCTATGCCCCAGTCTATTCCTCCTACCCCCTCGCCCCTATTTTAAAGATGCCATGATGAGTTAGCTAGGTGGCACACTGGAAAAAGCACCAGCCCTAGGCCCAGGAGGCCCAGAACCCAAATCTGGCCCCAGACACCAGACAACCCACCCTGTTTGCTCCACAAAGGACAAGGATACCCAAAAAATAAATGCTTTACAAACACCACATCCCTTCATATTCATTTCAGAAATGCGTCCTCTGTGTATTCCTTACTGAAAAAGTTCTTATGGGTTGGAAGTACTTATTTCCTCATGTATGACTGTAAACGTTTAACCTGTTAATGTTCATCATGATTTCTTTTCCTGTTTACCTTTTTATGATTCTCCAGGGTCTCGTATTTGAAAGCCAAATTTTCTATTCAGTTCAGGTGTTTTCATCACAAATGCCTCTTTATCATTGAATCCCATTTTCCTCTTAAACATTATATTTAGTTTTGCTGGGTACACGATTTTTTGGCTGTATTTCCCAATTCCTTTGCCCTCTGGGAATATTATATTCATGCCCTCCAGTACTTTAATATAGAAGCTGCTAGATCTTTCTTTATCTTATTTGGAGCTCCACAGTATTTGAATTCCTTTTTCTCTAGCTGATTGACATATTTTATCCTTGACCTGGGAGTTCTGGAGTTTGGCTATAATATTCCTGGAAGTTTTCCTTTTGGGTTTTCAAGCTGTTGACTTTTTTCTCATGATTCTGCTGCTTCGCTCTCATTTTGTTTTCTACTCTTTCCTCACTCTCCCTACATCTTCCTTCTATCTTTCCTACTTTCTCTTCAAAGTCCCTTTTGAGAGCTTCCATGGCCTGAGACCAGTTCATATTTTTCTTGGAAGCTTTGGATGTAGGGGTCCCGTGGTTGATTTCCTCATCTGATGGTGCCCCTTGATCTTCCTTGTCGCTGAAGATTTCTACAATTCTGAACTTTCTTTGCTTGCTCATCTTTTACTTGACTTTAAACTCTCCACTGAGGAGCCCTGTTTTTCGGTTCCACTACTATTCCCAGCTTCAGGGGGTCTCAAGTGTTATGGTTTGAGGGAGGGCAGGTTTTATTCTCACCTGGCCTGTTCTCTGGTCCAAAGATAACCTCACGCCTACTTACTAAGCAACCAACCAGCAAAGGCTTTCAGGTGTTTGGTTCTTAGCTTTGATGAGCCTGCAGCCCCTCCCACCTGGGTCACCTGCTGCTCAGGATTTCTTCCTGGTTCTCCACTGGGGTGGGACAGCCAAATTCCTCCCTATGTTCCCCTTTTACCCCTGCACTTTTCCCCCAGCCAGCTGTTCAGCCCTCTCACCATACTGCACACTCAGTTCTAGAAGATGCTGTGCTGTAGTTGATTCAGGAGCCCTGGGGGTAAATTCCGCTGGGGGTGGATGATTCTCTGTCAGCGTGATCTCGGTGTTGGACTTTACTCACAGCCTCCTTTAATCTATCTATAGCTGTATAATAACCTCAGTCCATATTTTTGCATGTTTTTCTGCTCCAGGGGTTCTTTTATTGCTATTTTGGGGGTGATTATATCAGGAGCTCTGTGTGTTTAATGTATTTCCTCTGCCATCTTGGCTCTGCCCCCCCCCCAGCATACTTTTTAAAATTTAATTTATTATTTTGTTTTTTTCCCCTTTCATCTGTTCCTTCTTTCACAACTGTGACTAAGACAGAAATATTTTTACATGATAGCACATGTATAACCAACATCAAATCACCTACTCTTTTTGGAATAGGGAAAGGGAGGAAAGAGAGAGAAAAATATGTACTTCCAAATTTTGTTAAAATGAATGCTAAAAGTTGTCTTGACTTGTAATTGGGAAAATAAAATGCTATAAAAATTTTTTAAAAAGTAAAAGTAAAGCAATGCAAATGAAAACAAATTAAATAAGGCTAGGGTAGAGACATAACTAAGAAAATAAGGATTTTTAAATGTTAATTTAAATTTTTTCTTCAAATTCACCAGAAAAGCAATAAGCAGCTTCAACACATATTTTTTTAAATATATGGAAACTGTTAAAAAAAACCTAGGGAAAAAATAAATTCCCATGGAAAAGTATATATTCATCACATGTTTCTATTTATTAACATCCCCCAAATGCAAACACATAGATCCATTAGAAATATTGTGGTTTTTTTTCTCTCAACATAGAGTGAATTTTAGGGTGCTGTAAATACTGGTAGTCCTTAAAAACTGAGACCTCATCATAAAGAATATGCTCTGTATTGTTTTGGAAGAATATTTCTTAGAAAATGCCAGGCATCAAATAAAGAGGTTTTAGTAAGGTATATTTTAGATGAAGTTCTAAAAAATCTCAGAAATCAAAACTTTTTTATTGAGGATTTTGGGGGTGGGGACAATAGCCAAACTGTGATATATACAAAATATAAAGCTCACGGTGGTTATAAATACATTATGTTAGAGATCTAGAACACAGAGTGCATGATTTGGTTTTACAGGGGCATAAAAACTGGAATACCTCTCTAATTCACTAATTTATGTACTGAAACTAATTAAAACTGACCTGGAAAAGTGTTCTTTCCACCACAGGCTCTCTTTATAGATATTTTGGTGGTTAAGCCAGGAAGCTTGAGGAAATGCTTCATTTTAATGGGCAATATACAATGTGTCTCAGTGAGAGGAGAAAACATCTATGATAAAATGTATTAATCACTTTTTCTGAACTGTTTAAATAGCAGGGGTAAAGGATTAAATATGTCTTCATATCTTCCCCCTCAGGCCTCTGTAATAATAGTCATATTTTTAGGGAGAAAATTATCATTATCATTCTGTAAACTAGCTAATTGTTCAGTCATTTAGTTTGCCTAATTATTTGTCACCTCATTTGGTGTTTTCTGAGCAAAGATACTGGAGTGGTTTACCATTTCCTTCTCCAGTTCACTTTATAGATGAGGAAATTGAGACAAAGAGGGTGAAGTGACTTGCCCAGGGTCACACATCTAGTAAGTATCTGAAGGCCAGATTTGAACTCAGGAAGATGAGTTTTATGACTTCAGGCCATGGAGTCTAACAACTGAGCCACCTAGCTGCCTAAACTAGCTACTAGCCAGTAATACATACTTGAATTAAACTATGAAAAATTGTTCCAAATTATGTCTTTGTCATGTTGCTTTTTTAAAAAGTATATCTCCTATACTGTCCATAGGAAATCTAGTTATTTTGGAATACTCCTTCAGAGAAAATATCAGGTATCAAAATTATTTCCTAAATTGCAAGCCAGATGAGGTTTACTTAGATTTTTATGAACAACTATCATATTCTGCCTCCTAAATCTTTATTTACTATGATGATTCCTATGAATTCTTAGGTCAACCTCTTGAAACCATAAAGTTAAGTGCTTACATTTAACAGTATCTGTGAACATAGTAATTAGAAGCAATGACATCCACAGGATTTTCTATTTCTGAAGAGCTATTTTATGTTCTCTATCCGTCTTCCAAATCTTTTACCCACATTTTACCATTTATATGTTTTGCCTCTCCCCATCCTGCCAACCCTCCAAAGAATAAGATCCAAAGCGCTATGGGAATTTCATTTTTTTTCCAATTTTCATACAGCTGTGCATGTTTATATATTTCTGTAAGACTAATTTCAACTAAATTCTTCAGTAATCATCATACAGTTAGTGTCAGTTTTGTTGTGCACTAAACACACACTTCTTATGTCCTCCAATAAGTCATGCTAGTTAGAGAATTGTGACAATGTTTTGTTTTGTTTTGGTTTGTTATTTTGCTATGAATTTCCTTATATGCTAAAACCTGCAGCCATCAAGAAATGAATTGTTAAGACAAAAGAACAATTTTGTGAGGTGAATACAATGTATAGTAAATTCATTTCTATTCAGAATAATTAGGTAACATGGTTAAGGAAATATATTTAATACAGTTACTGCAATCACATATGAATTAGAATTTTAATATAATAGAATATACTTATTATTAATAGGGGAATGCCTTTTCTTATGTAGTAACTTAATTCAAAGGGCTCTTGTGAGAACTAAATGATAAAATGTATATAAAGTATTATCTAAACCTTGAAGTATTATATAAATATCAACCATTACAATCATAGGAGTGTTTTGTGGTTTTATACATCTATATTTTCTTTTCCATTTTCCAATGAGAATAATTACAGCTACTTGCTTCAGTTAATAAATTCACAGTTACAGCTAATTCTCATGTGTACTAGAGAACTCAACCTATCCTGATTCTTCTTTCTTTTAATTAGATGCCTTGTCTAACTATTCTAGGTTTAAAGTGATCATGTAGATTTCTAAATGTCCTCCTGCACTAATCATTATCCATAACACTCACTGCTAACAGCACATGCCACCTTGTAGTGTCATTCATTTTTTTAAACATATACCCTTAAATTAAGTAATACATTTATGTATATGTGTGTGTGTGTGTGCAATATTGAGAACAGCTTTTTGGTCCTAAGCAACTCTACCCTACTCATATCCAATTCATGTATGAGTCAAGAAATCACCCTCATGATCTTATTGTTCCCTTTTGAGAATGAATATCAAAAGGCAACTGTATGTATGCATGCATGATGTACATACATGCATGCATGTATGTATGGAAGCATGTACATGCATGAATATACAAAAGACATAATCACATGTGTTTTGTATTATAGATGTATTATAACTATTATTAGCTAGTAAAATTCAGTGTGTTTTTGCATAAAAGAAGAAAATTTTGGAAGATGTGACAAGTCAGAAACAAAAAAAAAAAGACAAGAAGCAAAGGAAATGAAAGTCTCCCGGGAATCATTAGTGTTATTAGCATCAATGTGGTGGTAGTTGTGTTGCTTAGTTATTGTCATAGAAATGGCTAACTATAAGCAATGGCTAACTAACAAGCAATTAAATGATATGCTTTGGTCAATTGTGGGACCTAAATTAAAAATTTTGAACAAGGACCACAAACTATGTTAAGTCCCAGGAAATGTACCCTCAGGTGAAAGTGTGGGAGGGGGGAGGGATAGACAGAGAGAAAGAGGGAGGGAGAGAGGAAAAAAGAGAGTGAAAGAGAGAGAGAGAGAGAGAGAGAGAGAGAGAGAGAGAGAGAGAGAGAGAGAGAGAGACCTAGACCCTTGGCTATAAGGCAGTAAAGTAGATAATAATAGCAAACATTTATATAGCACTCAATTAGAAGCTGGGAACTGTGTTAAGTACTTTATAATTTTCTTAGTGGGGAGGGAATAAAAGCTTGTAGGTATGTGGTTAGTATACCTCCTTGTAAGGAAACAATACCAAGGGAAGCCTATACATAGGAGGCCATTTATGGGACGCTACTGTGTAGGGAGGAGGTCGAGGGAGAAAGAATGTATTAAGAAGTAAGCTTGTTGAGGGCAGTTAGGTGGCACAGTGGCTAGAGCACTGGCCTTGGATTCAGGAGAAACTGAGTTCAAATCTGGCCTCAAACACTTGACACTTACTAGCTGTGTGAACCTGGGCAAGTCAATTAACCCTCATTGCCCTGCAAAACAAAACAAAACAAATAAATAAGCTTGTTGTAGTGGTTGAGGCGGAGCCAAGATGTTGGAGGAAAGGCAGTAAATGCTCCAAAAAAACTCCAAACACAGCAAGAAAACAATTCCTAGAGCAGCAGAATCCACAAAAAGATGGCTGAGGTTATTTTCTAGCCAAAGACAGCTTGAAAGGAGGGGGAGGTAGGCTGAGAGTGGAGTGTAGCCCAGCAATCACACTGACACAAACCAAGCCCCAGGCAGGCTGCACCTGAAAAACTTACCCCTGTGACAATGTTATTACCAGCCTCCCCCCCCACACCCACCTGCTTCCCCCACCCTCCTGCTGAGAGAGCATAGGTTGGCCTTACAGGAAGTTACCTCACATTTCATGAACCACCTTCAAGTCATGACAATCAATGGACTTGAATGCTACCAGCCAATTAGCTTGTTGCTGTGTGTAGGAACCCACCTCCCTTCCTGACCCACAGGGAGATTCTGCTCATGGAGAGGCAGGAATTCTCTCTTTGTGACCTGGGACTTGTGGGTGAAGGCAGCTTTTTCTCCTTTCTCTCACCTGTAAATCCTAGCTAGGCATTTCTATTTTTCTGAACTCCAGTGTTCTCTCTTTACTCTTTAATAAATGCTTAATGTTCAAAGACTGATGCTAAAGCTGCTAGTTTATAAGTAAACCCTAGCTAGCTTTCCCTACACAGGTACAGAAATAGGCTTCCACACATTTAGTGTTACTTGTCACACCCCTGATCCTCCAAATCAGCTCCACAGCTGGAGTCTTCAGGAACTAAGCTCATGATATGGTGAGAGGGCTCAATGGTTGTCCAGAGAGAGTCTATGGAGGTATATTCAGGAGGTAAGGGGGGGATTTGGATGTCCTACCCCAGTGGGGAACCAGTAAAAAATCTTGTGAGGTGGCAGCTCCGGTGGGAGAGGGGTGCAGGCTTGCCAGAGCTAACAACCAACAGCACACAAAGTTTTGCTGCCTGGTTAATTAGTTTCTTGGCCTGAGAAAAGACCAGGCAATTGAAGAAACTACCCCTCATTAAATTATAAGACCTGAGGCCCCCTGAGGCTTGGGACATTATAACATGGAAGTAGGAAACAACACTAAGAAGGAGTCAAAAGTCAAGTAAAAAACAGGCAAGATGAGGAGGCAGAGAAAGTTGCAGATGATAGAAAGCTTCATTAGTGACAAGGAAGATCGAGGTGCACCCTCAGAAAAGGATAGGATATGTCAGGGCCCCTAGATCTAAAGCTTCCAAGGCCAATATGAATTGTCTCAGGCCATAGAGGTGCTCAAAAAGAATTTTGAAGATAAAGTTAGAGTAGAGGAAAATGGAAAGAAAAATGAGGGTGATTTGGGAGAGTCATGAAGATAAAGTCAACAGATTGAAAAGTCAGATGGAAAAGGAGATACAAAAGCTCACTGATTAAAATAATTGCCTAAGAATTAGGATTGAACAAATGGAAGATAGTGAGTTTTTGAGAAACCAAGACACAATAAAGAAAATCCAAATGACTAAAAAAATAGAGGGCAATGTGAAATATCTTCTTAGAAAAAGCACTGACCTGGAAAATAGATCTAGGAGAGATAATCAGAAAATTATTGGTCTACCTGAAAACCATGACCAAAATAAGAGCTTAGATTGTCAGGGAAAATTGCCCTGATATTCTAGAAAAAGAAGGTAAAATAGAAATTGAAAGAAACCACCAATCACATCCTAAAAGAGATCCCCAAAGGAAAACTTCTAGGAATATTATATCCAAATTCCAGAGCTCCCAGGTCAAGGAGAAAATATTGCAAGCAGCCAGAAAGTAGTAATTCAAATACTGTGGAGCCACGGTAAGGATAGTACAGGATCCAGCAGCTTCTACATTAAAGGATTAGAGGACATAGAATATGATATTCCAGGGGGTAAAGGAATTGGGTTTACAACCAAAAATCACCTTCCCAGCAAAACTCCATATAATCTTTCAGGGGAAAAAATAGAATTTTGATGGAAAAGATGACTTTCAGGTATTTGTGATGAAAAGCCCTGAACTGAATAGTAAATTTGACTTTCAAATGTGAGACCCTAGAGAAGAATAAAAATATAAACAGGAAAAAGAAATCATGAGAGATGTTAAAAGGTTAAACTGTTTATATTCCTACATGGGAAGATGATATGTCTTAATCATAAGAGTCTTTTAAGTATTAGGGCAGATGATAGGAATAAATTTAGACAGAAGGCACAGGTGGAAAGTTATTATGAAGGGATGATACCTGTAAAGCATTTGTTTTTTTGTTTTTCTCATTTTTGTGTGTGTGGGGTGATTTGGGTTGATGAATGTCTTGTTTCTAAGCCCGGATTTGGGCTCGGCTCCTCCTGGGTCCAGGGCTGGTGCTTTGTCCACTATGTCACCTAGCTGCCCCTGATGACATCTTTGGGGTAAAAATTTGGGGGAAGAGTAATACACTTGGGAAGGGGATAGGGAAGTGGTAGAATGGGGTGAAATTTCACATGAAAGAAGCAGGAAAGGGTGTATGGAGTGGGGGGAGAGATGGGGGAGGAGTGGGGAAGTGAAGGAGCCTTACACACATCAGAATTAGCTCGAAGTCTTTAATAATATCAGAGCTGGCTCAAGGAGGTAATAACATACACACCCAATTGGGTGGAGTAATCTAACTAACCCTGCAGTAAAATAGGAAGTGAAGAGGATAAGGATGGTAGGGTGAAAGAAAAGAGGGCAGAGCAGGGTTGGGGATGGTCAGAAGCAAAACAATTTTGAAGATGAATAGGATAAAAGAAGATAGAAAATACAGTAAATATCATGGGGAGGGAATAGGATGTAGGGAAACAGTTAAGATGATTGATTAATGATCAAATGATGATAATGGCAAAATGTATGGTACTTACTTTGCTGGGCTATTATGAAGAAAATTCTTTATCAAGTTTAAGGTATTGTATAAAAGTCCTCTATTAATGTTCCAATAATCAACCTCATGGGTTCATTGTAAGGAAATCTATCTTTAAAGTACTATATAATTTTAGCTCAGTATTAAAAAAAATAAAAAAAAGATGAGTAGGATACTATCAGAAAGACCTCGAGGGACCTGCATGAGTTGATACAAAGTGAAATCTATTGTACACAAAAGAAAAATATTATTGTGAGATGATCTGAAGTGAATGACTAGGTTATTTTCAGCAATGCAATTATCCAAGACAACTCCAAAGGTCTTTTGAAAAATGAAATCCTCCAGAAAGCTATCCCAAAAGGAAAACTTCCTGGAATATTATAGCCATATTAAAAAAATAGTTCAATGGTTTAATTGGGAGGAAGTACAGGTTGCTAAGGAAATCAATATTAATGGAAGAAGTGGCACTAAAGCTGAATTTTGAAGGAAATTGAGGATTTTGAGAAACAAATGTGAAGAGGAAGTATATTCCAGGGATTATTGATGTTTTGTACAAAGAAACAGAAGATGGGGTGTCGTGTATAAACAAAGAACCATAGACTATGATGTAGAGTGTATAAATAATAATGGGAAACAAGTATATAGTGATTTTAGGTTTGAAAAAATATTTTCATGCTATGTCCTTTTATCCTTAAAACACTGTTAAAAGGCTACTATTATCCATCATTTTGTAGATGAATAAAATGAGGTAAAATGAATTATATATGTTGACACAACTAATGAGAGTGATGAATCAGAATTTGAACTCAGGTCTTCCTGACTTTAATCTGGAATATGAATTTCAGAGTCAAAGAAACCTCGTAAAATATCATTGTATTGTCCAAGCAAGGGAAGATGAGAGTTTGAACTATGGTGGTGGCCATGTGAGTGGAGAGTAATTTATGTTCTGGATAAAAGGGTTTGACCTATGTCTAACCTGGTAATAAATTAATTTAAACTTAGTCTCAGAACAAACTCAAAACCTAGGCAAATGACATATGCTTTGCAGATGAGACCACTACTAGACATTTAATCTTTCCAGTTTAGTAGTAGCTGTCAGAATACAACTCTTCTCAAATAACATAGGCCTTGAGAACCAAGGGTCACCTTCATGCCATGATGAGACATGAACTCAAAAAGAGTTATTCTCATCTCTATAAATGGCTTCTAGTCTTAAGTCGTGGCATTTATCAAGACATTCCTGTTTGATCTCACCAAGGTCTAGAAGGGCAGCCAACAGTGAGCTGTGATGTTCAGTTGATCTGTGTCCATTGGGCATATGTCCAAGGATTCTTGTAAGGTGATGGTTGACAGGGAACATAGATGACCAATCTATTTTAAGCACTTCTGTGTTGTTAGCATATCATGTTTCAAGGTCTTGGTGCTGCTCCAGGACGGATTATCAAGTTCCTAGATAAAAGACAAGTGGTAATGGCCCTATATAGATTCCAGAAATAAGTAACTTAGAAACACTCAGTGTCCTTTAATTGCCATAAATCATCGGAAACATGAAGCATTATTTCTATATCGAACTGTCATAAATCCCCATTCCTTAACATTCATTAATTAAGAGAATAATCAGATTAAATTATGTGGTTATTCTAATATTTCAATGAAATTTTAATATTAAATGTGGAGTTAGAAACATTAATTGTAATCTATTTAGTAAATTGCAGGCACCAGGGGAGAACAATATTCTTAGTAAAAGAAAAAGTAAGTTGGTGTTTAAATGAAGCTGCTATTAATCCCTTATGTCTACTGATTTATCCAAGTCAAATCATCTGATAATAATGAAACTAGTTGACTCAGCAATGGGAATATTGGGCATAGAGCTTTGTGCAAGTAGGTATTGCAAATAAAAACACTGGTGCTATAACTTATTCTGAGTTTAGGGTACTTGGCTAGTTATTTTAAAGAGTAAGAAAAAGTGTACAGAATAGATTTTTGGTATATTCAGCTCTATTTACAAAATAAACCTGGGTAGACACACACACTGAGAAAAAAACAGCAAAAGACCAACACAAAAATATACACACATACATAAGCAAGCACTGCTAATTCACACAGTATAAGAAGATTGTGGAAATGATTTTCATGACTAAAGAAATTCATATTTTTGGTAAATCTTTATGGAGAGGATGCATCAGTGTAGTGAAGGGTGATTTCTGGAATAGATTTTGGATTCTTAACCAGGGGTACATAGACTTCTAACATAAAAGAATATATTTCATGGGATGTATGAATTTGGATAGAAAAGAAAAAATACAACTTTATTTTTACTAGCCTTTTTGGGCCTAATGCATTGTATTTTGGTTTACAAATTTGGAAAACAAATTACTCTTAGAAGGGGTCTGAAGGCTTCACCAAAAAGATGGTCCCTGTCTCTCAGTCTCTCTCTCTCTCTCTCTTGCTTTCTCTCTCTGTGTGTGTATCTCCCACTCTCTCACACACAGACACACAAGTCTGAAAAGCAAAGTAAAGGCACATCACTCATAAAAGGAATGATGCATGAGACATGATATAAGTGATTCTTGAAAAGATTTACTTAATTGTGTGGAAAAGAATTAACAGAGAAGTTTCAGGGGTTAAATTAGTAAAACATGACTGCTGAAAGACTGAGGACAAGATCAGTAATTTTAATTTTACTGGCTATGCAAGTGAGAAACACTGTATACTTCTTGGGAAACTAATGATGTGACATTTAAGTCCTGGTTCTCACTTTTCATAAAGGAGTAAATTAAAAATCATTTGGGGTGAGACTAGATAATCTCTACAATCTGTACCAGCTCTATTGTAAATTCCAATGATTTAGTTGAGGTCCTGTAGTGGAGCAAATGATGGATTAAATTGTGCTGCATGGGTGTAATATACATTGCCATTCTAAAAGCCAACCTCATTTTAAAATCCATCTCACTGACAAACATGAGATATATGTTCTTATTAAAAACAAACGAAAAGCAAAGCAAAACAAAAACACAACAACATCAAAAACATCTTCTTTGGGCTGCTAAGTGGTGCAATGGTTAGAGCACTGGCCCTGGATTCAGGAGGACATGAGTTCAAATCCAGCCTCAGACACTTAACAATTACTAGCTGTGTGACCCTGGGCAAGTCACTTAACCCCAATTGCCTCACCAAAAAAAAAAAGAAGAAAAAGAAGAAAAGAAAAGAAAAAAAACCATCATCTTATTGAAAGTGAATAGTACTTTATAGATATGAGTTCTCATGATTATGTCATCTCATAATACCATTATGTTGTTGTTTGTCTTTTATTCTCAAAGAGTACCAATGGTAACAGAAGGATTATGCCTTGAATTTTACATAAATTGAATTTGAGTGGGGCAAAGCTGCTTAGACATCAGCCTCACTCTCTCCTCCAGATTCTTCAAAGTCCATTGGCAAGACAAAAGTCAAGACAAATAAACCCAGGCCTAATGTTAGTTCTGCCATCCTCATCTTTGCTTGTACAAAACCCACCCTAATGCTTAGGCCACATGCCTCTGAATCTCAATCACAATACTGTTTTCCTACCAATCTGATATAGTAAATAGTATTGAACTTCGGAAACAGAAAGACCTGAATTTGAATCCCACCTCATAATGACTCTGGCCAAGTCACAACTTATTCATATTTTTTTTTCCTAGAAGACTTTGTCTCAAACCCAAGACATAATAGTTTGTATTAGACTTATTTGTATACATGTATCTTCCTCTTTCCACCAGAAAGAAAAAATGTTTGCTACTTACAAAGACTTTTCTTTTATTCAGCTTTAGAGGACAGCTCAGTGCCTTGGACAAATGGATACTTAATAATGTTGCTAAATTGAGTTGAATTATCACATAATCATCTGCCAGTTAAGAGTTCAAATTTATATAAACCTTCTTTACAAAATACATTACATATATTAACATAGTTAAATGTTTGTAAAGTGAAGGACTAATGTGAGCTCTGTATTTGTAAGAAACCCACAGCTGGAGAATTCCTGAAACCTTCCTGTCATCTTTTAGTGCAAAGGATATGAGTGAGAAAGGATGATGGTGGGGAGGGGAATTGTGTGTTGCCTTTTGGCAAAACCAAAGAAAAGAAATTGAGAAGTTCATTTGTTCTGCCACTGGGAATGGGTTTCTACTCTGAATCTAGAACTTTCAAGTGAGGAGAACAGACATGCAAGAGAAGGCAGGAAAAAAAAAAAGATTCTTAGTAACACATCTCTAGACAAATCAACAAACATGGACAGTTGTGGTATCCTAATGTAATATTCAACTCCTTAAATGGCAGGAATCCTTACAATAGGTTTCATATGTTTGTTTGGATTGGCATGATGCCGTATTTTTGCTTTATTATTTTTCTCTTAGTATTTTATTTTATTTTTTCCATTTACATTTAAAGATGGTTTTCAATATTCATTTTTATAAGATTTTGAGTTCTGAATTTTTCTCCCATCTTCCCTTCCCTCCCCCCTCCTAAAGCAAGCAAGCAGTCTAATGTAGATTAGACATTAAATTCATGTTAAACACATTTACATATTAGACATGTTGTGAGAGAGGAATCAGAATAAAAGGAAAAAAAAACACAAGAAAGAAGAAACAACTAAAACAAAAAACCCAAGAGTATACGTAAAAACAGTATGCTTCAATCTGTATTCACATTCCATAGTTCTTTTTTCTGGATATGGAGATCATTTTCCATCATGAATCTTTTAGCATTGTCTTGGATTGTTGTATTGATGAGAAGAGCTAAGTCTGTCATGTAGCTTATGTTGTTTACAATGTTTTCTTGGTTCTGCTCATTTTACTCTGAATCAATTCATGTAAGTCTTTCCAGTTTTTCTGAAATTAGCCTGCTCATCATTTCTTACAGCACAACAGTATTCCATTTCATTCATATACCACAACTTATTTAGCCATTCCTCAATTGCTGGGCATGCCCTCAATTTCCAATTCTTTGCCACCACAAAAAGAGCAACTACAAATATTGTTTGTATATGTGGGTCCTTTTCCCTTCTTTATGATATCTTTTGGATATAGACCTAGTAAGTATTGCTGGGTCAAAGGGTATGCATAGTTTTATAGCCTTTTTTGCATGTTTCTAAATTGTCTTCCAGAGTACTTGGATCAATTCACAACTTAGCCTTCTTTTCCAATAGTGTTTCAATTTTCACATATCTTCTCTAAAATTTATCATTTTCCTTTTTTATCACATTAGCCAATTAGTATTTTTTGCTTTGTAACATCTTCTATCATTGTTCCAATGTTTCCCTTTCTGTAATGAATCATAATAAGATAGTTTTTGGTTATGATGTTGAGTGATGATGGGAATGGTGATGATAATGATGATTATGACAGTTGATTAATTGAAGAGACTAAGGCTTTGTTTGAGGAAATAGTACTTTAAAAAAATTTAGCATTTTCAAATTTAAGCTGACTCTTAAAATATTCCTCAGTATCTTACCAAAATCTTCCCTTCAAACTTTCCAGAGAGCAAAGTATATCATCCTTTTTTTAGATTAGAACTAAGTAAAACTGGGCCATGCCTGATGTTCTGGAGTGGGACAAGAGATAATATTTTCCTAAGCTCCATTACAACTACAAGGCCCCCACATATCCATTATCACAAATATGGTCCAGAATTTGTTCATTATAAATATATTCATTATACATAAAGCTAAGTAGATTAAAAATATAGAATAGCAAAATAAATGTGTCAGAAATCCAAGCTCAATATACCAACATTCATTCTGTTAATTAAAATGTTACTTTCCCCACTGGAACGTTCAGTTTGATAACTTAATAATATATTGCCTCTAAACATATCCCCAGGTCTTACCAACAAACTTTTCTTATATTTATCTTCCCTGTATTCTTAAAGATGGAAAATATATCATATTTATGTAGCAACTTAAGATTTGCAAAACATTTTCTTCCCAAAACCTCTGAGACAACTAGTGCAGTGTTTT
Organism: Dromiciops gliroides; assembly: GCF_019393635.1. Classification (NCBI taxonomy): domain Eukaryota; kingdom Metazoa; phylum Chordata; class Mammalia; order Microbiotheria; family Microbiotheriidae; genus Dromiciops; species Dromiciops gliroides. Next base: position 612,595,466 of record NC_057862.1, read on the forward strand.
TCCCACCAAATGAAAGACCTGAAGCAGAGAGAGATGAAAAAAAAAACTTGCCCCAAAATATGGTTACTAATTACTCACAAAAAGAACTTGTAGGGTAATACTCTGCCTCTTGCTGAGAAGAAAACTCTTTGTAGTTGGACCTTATGTCCTATGCTTAGGAGAAGATAATGCTATGATCATTCATTCCTTCTATCACTCTGTGGTACCATGGGTTGCTAAGAGAACATTTTTACATCCCTCCCCTTAACAAGACACAATCACATGGGCCTGAAAGAACCACAAAAGAAAAATGCCAGTCTTCTCAGAGACAGCTAAACAATCATGAGCTCAAAGTCAAAAAGGAAACTTTAGTTCCTGAAGGGAAAGTGAAAAGATGGAACCTGAGTGCAGAAAAGGCACAAAAGCACACTAGAGGATAAGGAATGAGAAATGAGAAAGATAACAATGACTCTGTGTGTGTGTGTGTGTGTGTGTGTGTGTATATATATATATATATATATATATATATATATATATATATATACACATATATATATATATAGAGAGAGATGATAGATAGATAGATAGATAGAGATAGGTAGATCAATAGATAGATATAGATATAGATATAGATATAGTAGATAGATAGATAGATAGATAATAGAAAAAGAGTAGGAAGGAAGAAATACTAATGAATACCTACTGTTTTCCAGTCCCTGAACTAAGATATTTATAATTATTACCTCATTTGATCTTCACATCATGATGTGAAGTGGGTATTATTATCATCCCCTTTTTATATTTGAGGAAACCAAGACATACAGAAGTTGAGACTTATCCAAAGTCACAAAGATTAAAAGTATCTAAGATTGGATTTGAACTTAGTTCTTCTTGCCTCCAGGTGTAGCACTATATTGAATGTACTACCTAGCTATCTGGTGCTCAATTTGGAATCAGAGGCCTGGAATTCATATCCTAGTTTTGACATTTTCTATCTTTGTGCCTTTGGTCAAGTTGCTGAACCTTTCTTAGATTCTGTTTATATGTGTGTATGTGTGTGTATATATATATATATGTGTGTGTGTGTATGTATATATATTTATATGTGTGTATGTATATGTATATATACATATATATGTGTATTTGTGTGTATGTGACATATATTCTATTTACATACATACATAAATGTTAAAATATATGTATAATGATAAGGTTATATTGGAAGATGCAACCCCCTCCCCCAAGTGGTGGTTCTGTACTCACCTATACCAGGTCATTCATCACTTAAAACATAGTTGTTGTTGTTCTTGTTGTTCTTGTTGTTGTTGTTTTTTTGTTGTTGTTCTTGTTCTTGTTCTTGTTCTTGTTCTTGTTTTCTGGCACATAGGGCTTAAACTAGAAAGAGCATATAGCTATTTACTTACTAAGTCTTTGGATTTCTATTCAATGTAAAAGTTCCCCATTCCATTTTGTCTTTGTTCTGTCAGCTTCAAAGAGCAAAAAAGGGGGAAAAAAGTGAACATCTCTGAATTTTCTCTATAGTTACCCTTCATTGTATTTTCCTTCTAGAACAGTGGTCTGTTTATTTTATAATTCTTCCCTTAACCTCAACATATTTAAAATACAATGCAAGTGTGACTACTGTTTTGTTATTCTCTGCTTTCTTCTACAGTGATAGATCATTTTGAGGTTATAACTTTTAACGATATTTTTATAAGAGAGTATAAAACTTTTATATTCATATTTCATTACCTGCTTTTAAACCTGCATATTTTTCGAGGTTGTTGTTGAGCTTCTTTTCTTTCTCTGCTCATGTCTTCACATATTTCCAGTACTTTACTTTTCTTCCTCACTGAAATAATTCTCCTGTATGACATCAAATTTTAATTCTTTAAAACTTCCTCTTCCTAGTGAGCTGCCTTCCACCATAGAAATTTAATCAGTCCATCAACAAACACGTATGAAGAACTTATGACATGGCTAGGAGCTATTCTGAGCACTGTGGATACAAAAAAAAAGAAGAAAAAAGCTGACCTGCCCACAAGAAATCTACATTCCAATGGGCAACCCAAAATGTAACATCCAATTTATGTGCTAAGATTTAACAACTAAGTTATTGTTACATACAAGATATATGCAAATTGAATGGAAGGTAATCTCTGAGAGGAAAGCACTAGCCATGGGAGTACCAAGGAAGAATTCCTGTGGAGTGTGCAATGTGAGCTGTCTTGAAAGAAGCTAGGTAACATAAGGGAGAGAGGTGAAAGAGGGAGATTCCAGGCACGGACTCCAGTCCAAAGGCATGGAAATGGAAGATAGATTGTTTAGTTGGATTGAAGCATCAGTGAAGAGGTATAAAGTGTGGGAAGATAAGAAATTTAGGAAAAATCAAAATCATGAAGTTTTAAATGCCAAATGTAGAAGTTTCTATTTTATCCTAGAAGCAATGGAGTAGGAAGCATTGGAGTTTATTGAAAGGCAGTTTGAAATTGACAGAGCCTATGCTTTAAGGGATTACGTTGGAAGCTGGGTGGAGTATGGAAATAGTGGAAAGGACTGGAGGCAGAGAGGGCATTCAGAAGACCATTGTAATTGTCTAAGAGAGAAAGATTATGAACCAGAATAATTAATGACTACCAAATTGAAGAGCAAGGGTGTGTGTGTGTGTGTGTGTGTGTGTGTGTGTGTGTGTGTGTGTGTGTGTGTGTGTGAGAGAGAGAGAGAGAGAGAGAGAGAGAGAGAGAGAGAGAGAGATATGAGAGTTAGAGATAATTTCTCCATTTTATTTTATCTGCATGCCCCAGGAAGAAAGCAGACTTTTCTGTTTTCAGAATAACAAATAATTGATTGTTAGCTCTCAGTGTGGAGTCACCTACCACCTCCATTCATTTCCTCTTTCTCTGACCTTCACAGATAATCTCTCACAGGAAAAAGCCTGTATCCTTACATCTTTATACTTTGTAGAACATGTAGTTGCCTCTGTTTCAGAGTATTCATCTCCCTTTCCTTCAGAAAGTGACTCAAATGTGCTTCTTAGCTCCAAGCATTTAGTGGTGTGTCAAAAGGGGCAATGAAGAGCAGCATTTAGCTTGCTGAACTGTATTGCACTACAACTTACTTTTAACCAGGAACCACTTTAAAAGATAATAAATAATAATACAAAACATTAGAATGTGAGCTTCTTGAGGGAAGGAGTACCTGTTCTGCATTTCTTTGTATTCCTAGTTCTTAGTTCAATTCAGGGAATGCAGTAAACACTTACTGAGACATATAATTTGCCTTTTTGAAAAAAAGTCAAGTGTCTCAATTCTTTGTTTTTGTTTTGTTTTATTTTGTTTTTGTTTTGTTTTTTTGTGAGGCAATTGGGGTTAAGTGACTTGCCCAGAGTCACACAGCTAGTAAGTGTTAAGTGTCTGAGGTCACATTTGAACTCACGTCCTCCTGAATCCAGGGCCGGTTCTCTATCCACTGTACCACCTAGCTGCCCCAAGTGTCTCAATTCTTACAATTGGAAATAGCCCACAATTCATTAGACAAATTCTAAAACGATATTAGAGGTAATTTTTATTATGAGCACAAATTTATTATTGTTATTATGAGCATGAATTAAAGTTTGAACATGATGGATTATGTTACTGACTAACCTATTAGAAAAATGAGGATAGGATAGGGGTAACCAGGGAAGAGAACCATAAAAAATACTCTAAAGAGAGTGAGTCACTTGAGATGCAGAGTATGTGAACTGGAGAAGACTTCAGAACCAAAGGAATTCCTTGGGCAGGAGTTTTGAACATCAGATCCTTGGCTACTTTCTTTCTCAAATGAATCTGTGGATAGATTTAAGTAGGGCATGATCTTGGATGGAAAATATAAATATTTATTTTCAAGAATATCTAAATTAATTATTTAAATTATTTAAGTACAATTATTTTTTAAAACATCATTCTGAAAAAAGACTCATCAGTTTCACTAGACTCCAAAGAGTCCTACATCACAAAAAAGTATGGAAATCCTTGTATAGGAATGTCTTTTGATGGCTACTGGCAGGGAGAAAAAAAAAAAAAGAATACCTGAGAATGTCTCTGAGGAAGCAAGATTGCAGGCTCATATTATCCCAGAGCATAAAGTTAAGGAGACAACCTGGATACTGCTGGGATTGGCAAAGCTTGGGGAGAAATGGCAGCTGAAATTTGTACTGTGCTGTAAATCTACAAAGCACGTACCTTGCTTCATTTGAATCTCTCTCACCAGATGAGAGCAGTTACTATATACATAGTTATTTCCTTTTTACAGATTAAGTAACTAGGGATTTGAAAAATGGAGGGACTTGACCATACCCATTTAACTACTGAAGTAAATTTCAGCCAGAATTAGAATCCAGAGCTTCCCTTCTACACATTCAGTACTATCCATTCTGCTGCCTCTCCAGAAGACTGGGGCTTCCAAAAATGTACACTAATGCATTTTTCTTAGTAGTTTTCCCGTTACAAATATAGGATATAACATTCCCAAGAGATAGAGGCAACTGAGTCATTGGCCAAAGTTCAAACTTACATGGTCACAATCCTGGATCAGGCCACTTAGCTGGACTACTATGATAGACTATTGCAATGGATTTTCTGCTTTAAGTCCCTCCCCTCTCTGGGTGATCCTCCATGCTATGGACAAAGTGATTTTCCTTAACCACCAATCTGACCACATCATCTTACTATTCCTTCAAGTTATGCCATGATTCTTCTAGGATCAAATATCAATTATTTAATAAATATATAACCATGTTCAACCAAGCCGCCAAACAGAGCCATATGTGACATTAACCAGAATTGACTACATGACCGGCAGAGAACCATCCCACAACAATTTCATCAGAGTTCCAGGGAACAATGTCCAGCAGAGACTATGTGCCACAACCATAGACCTGGCAGAGACTATGTACCTGGTAGAAACTGCATGTTCCATGAGGACAGTAGGGAAAAAGCCAAGTAGGATACATTTGGTGACATCATCTAAAATATCAGTCTTTCTGTAACATTAAATAATGATTCATGCCTTCATATTTGGGACTTATACACAATGTGTTCAAAATGTGTGTGCCTTTCCATGTGTATGTCATGACCAGGTTTGTTAACTATGTGACTTCCCTTCTATGCATGTATCTAGGCATGTCCATTCTTTCTACAAATGGAATATTTATTTGTGGGAAAGTATACCATAATTTTTTGGGAATAGATAATTTATCATTACTTTCTTCCTAAACTATTCTACTAAATTGCTTTGAAATAATCATGTCTTCTTGCTGACTAATAAAAGGTTGACACGTTGTTAGAATTTTATGCAAAATCAGTTTTAGTGGATATACCTATGGGCCAATCTACCTGAAAGTGGTTTAACTTATTTAGTAGCCACATCTTAGAGGTACTCCATATAGTCATAGGGTTTAAGAGTTTTAGGGAATCAAATTGGCCGTCTATTTCAAGTTGTAACTGAAAAAGACTAACCTCTAAAGTGTATCCCTAAAGTACTAATCCAGTTTTGCCCAAAGACCTCAGATGAAGTATCTTATATCTCTGTGGTGACTTCCATATTTAGAGTTATGATCCTGTCCATTATGCTTCATATATACTGTTAACTTTACCACTTCCATGCCTTTGCTTATGCTTTTTCCTATTCTTTGTCTTCTTTTGCCCCTTAAATTGATATCTCCCTTAAGCCCACATTGAAATTCATATCCTCTCTGAAGTCCCACTTGATGCCTCCCAGTATTTAATGAATGTAAGCTAATCAAGCTTCATGAAATCCCTTGTTTCTACTCCTAAACTCTTGAGCTATGTTTTTATATTACAATTATATGTGTTAGGGTATGAAGGCTCCATCAGAGAAGAAATCATCTCACATCAAAACTTTTTATCTTACCTGAGTTCTACCACAATATTCTATATACAGTGGTCACTTAATGAATTCTCTATGGATTTTTGGGTTGGGGTTCAAAGGCACCATAAGAAATCAGCAATTATATCAGGAATAATACATAGAATAATTATTCCTAAAACCTGGGATAATTATTGAAATTCACTTAGGAAAATAGTGAAAAGAAAAACCAAAAGAACCCCTTTAAATGTAACTGTTAATGTAGTTTACCAAAATAAAATGAAACTCAGAAATTCTGAAGAGTTCAAATAAAATTGTGTAGGAAATATTGAATAGGCAGCTATTTCTTCTGACCCCTACTAAATGCTACTGTTTGGTATTTTTTTTCCTTTTGTATTTTTAAAATCTCCAAATTCAAGGAATTGAAAATGGCACGATATAGAGGAAAGAGTGCTAGGAGTAGAGAAAACCACCTCAAACATGTGTTATGTATTATGATAGATACATCATTTGACAAATCTGAGCCCCAGTTTCCATATCTGTTACATAGAGGGGATGAACAACTATTTAGCACTACTATATTGCAGATTTTAAATTAAATACATAACAATCCTGAGAGGTAAGTGGCCTTATCATTCTCTTTTTACAATTGAAGAAACTGAAGCAGATAGAAGTTAAATTGTCCAGGGTCATGCAGATAGTAAGTGTCTGAAGACGGATTTTAAGTTAGGTTTTTCTAACTCCAGGTCCAGTGCTCTATGCACTAAACCACCTATCTCTCTTAACAAAACATGCACTACCTACCTCACTGGGCTATTATGAAACATGAAAGTTTTTTAGAATTGGAAGAGACCATAATGTCCCCCTCTCTAGCTCCTGCTCCCTTCCCCCCCAAAAATTAAGTTCCATTATAATAGATTAAAGGATACACTGTATTTTAAAAAAATTCATATCACTATTTAAATGTCAGGTATGATTATTAACATCTGCTATAGGCATGTAGAAATTTGTGAGAAATGAAGATTGTTCAAATTCACTGAGCCATGACTGGAAGCGCACTTTCTTTCTGCAGTTCATATCCAGGAGTCATTTAGGCATTCATTCATCAATGTGTCACAACTCATCCCTGCATTATAAATGAAGTATAGGATTACATTTTCCAGAATAACAAAGAACTCATAGACTTAATATCTTAAATATGGGTGATTTGTCTCAGCATGGTGGTTGAGAAATCTCCAGGTGCTGGCTTCATGTCCAATACCTAGGAGGCCACATTCATCTATAGGGTTTTCCATGAATGGAAATAGGAGCCTAAACTAACATAATGGGTTTAGTCTTACCAAATTACAGTAGATGTCCTTCAAACAATAGATAATGCTTACATTTCCACCTCATTCACTTAGCAGTTAAAAAAAATAATCTACTGCTCAGAAGCAAACAATGAATCTTGGCAAGTGCCTATGAATACTTACCATACCCTAGTACATTCTTCTGAGACTTTTTGCTAAATACATGGAGTAATTACAATTTCTTTTATAGTTAAATGCTTTTGAAATATGGACTTTTTGGGGGGGTGAGGCAACTGGGGTTCAGTGACTTGTCCAGGGTCACACAGCTAGTGTCAAATGTCTGAGGCCTGATTTGAACTTAGGTTCTCCTGAATCCAGGGCCAGTGCTCTATCCACTCTAACACCTAGCTTTCCCAAAGGCTTACTTTAATTGCTACACCCTTCAAAATGCATTTCCTGATTACCCCAGTTATTAATGTCACCTGTTTCCAAATCAGTTTATATTTGTTTCACATATGAACTCTTTTTATTTATCTGTGAACACAAGTAGGAAAGGCCTTTCAAGGCCACCTATTCAACCTTTTTTGACAGTTGAGGAAACTAAAGTCCAGAAGTTAATGTACTTGCTCAATGTAAAACATGTCCTAATTTCTCCTACCCAAATCCAGTTTTTATTCTGCTGTTCCAAACTGGTTCTCCATATTTGATTATCTTAGTACATTTTAAGTTCCTTAAGAACAGGGGTTATCTTAAATTGTTTATTTCAGTATTGTGCTTGACAGAGATCAGATATTGATTAATTGACTAATAAATAACTATCTGGGCTGAGGTAGCCTTGATTTTGATTTCTAGTACAATAATCCCTTAAATAGGCCAGAATTCTTTAGCTACTTAAGAAATTTTCGTTCTATCTCTGTGTACCCAGTACCTAGGTGATTTTTTTTTCTCTGAACTTTCTTAGTTTGGACTCAACACTTTCCTGAACAAAGTTTTAAAACAAAAGGTTAATTGTTTTATTTGGAACATCAAGCATCAATATGTAGTTGGGAAGTTGAGTTCATGTATTCCTCATCACGTGTTAAAATCCTTTGAATGTATGGGTAGAGCCAAAATGGTGGAGGAGAGGCTGTGACTCCCACAAGCTCCCAATATACCTGTCCACTCACTCCCAAATAAAGTCAGAGCAGCCTAACTCACATAAGAACAGAGTGAGACTATTTTCCAGCTAAAGACAGCAACTGAGATCACCTGATAATCAGACTGAGGGAGGATCTCAGCACATGTCCTGGTCCCAGCCAGGAAAAGACTACACCTGCAGCACCTTGGAGTCTTCAGTGCCAGTGGCTTCTTATGAGGCTTGGCTCACAAACCAGTGAGGGTTTTTGGTGGTTAGATGGGGTGAAGTGGCTGCAGTTTCTGCTGGAGTTGGGTCAAAGTGCCCTGGTAATGAACCAGTGGACCGAATGGAGTGGAGGTAGCCCAGTGGGGGAGAGGTGCAGGCATGCCAAGGTTCTGAACATGGAGAATCAGATTTCAATCAGATACCTGCTTCTAGGTTGAGATGAGTAGGCAAAGAAAGCAAGTGACTATAAAAGCTTTTGGGGGGATGAAGTAGACAAGAATACACCCTCAGACAAAGCCCCAACATCCAAGGCTTCCAAGAAAAATATGAATTGGTCTCAGGCCCTGAAAATACTGAAAAGGGACTTTGAAGAGAAAGTAGGAGAGATAGAAGGATTGTTTTTTTTTCTTTTCTTTTTCCTGAGGCAGGCAGGTTGTGATGGCTTATGTCTGAGGTCAGATGTGGGCTTAGGGTCTCCTGGGTCTAGGGGTGGTGTTTTATACATTGTGTCAACAAGGTGACCCATGATGACATCTTCAAAATAAAGTTAAGGCATAAGGGGAATGCACTGTAAGAAAGGGAAAGGGAGAGGTGGACTGGGGAAAAGTAGCTCACGTAAAAGAAAAAAAAAAGCTTATGGAGTGGAGGGAAAGAGTAGGAAAGAATGGGGGAGTGAGCAAACCTTACTCTTATTAGAATGGGCTCAAAGAGGGAAAAAGATACATACTAAAGGGGGTATAGTAATATTTTTACCCTGAGGAAAAGTGGGAGGGGAAGGGCATTAGGGGGGGAGAGGTGATGGAAGGAAGGGCAGATTGGGGGAGGGGCCAGTAAAAAGCAAAACACTTTCAAGGAGGGATAGGGTGAAGGAAGATAGAAAATAGAATAAATATAAAGGTGAGGGAATGGATGGAGGGAAATACAGTTAGAAATAGTAACCGAAAGAAATGATGAGCAGGATGATATAAGGACATATGAAAAATGCTAACCAACAACAGAGAAAGAATTGATGGCATCTGAAGACAGATTGAAGTATAATTTTATTTGTTAGCTCCTCTTTCTAAAAGTATTTTGTCTATTTTCTTTCATAACCTTACTAATGAGAAGATGTTTTGCATAACTGCTCATGCATGACATATTAATTTGCTAGATATTGTACCCAAATTACATGTAAAAACAAATTTTGACATCAATTTCTTAAAACTTTGTATTCCAACTTCTTTTCCTCCCTCCCTTCCCACCTCCCACCCCCAAGAACTCAAGTAATTCATTATAGGTTACACATAAGTAGTCACAGAAAACAGCCCCACATTAGCTAAGTTCTGAGAGAAATCATATAAAAACAAAACTTCAGATTAAGGAATTGTCAAAAAAAAATGTGTTTCCATCTGTTTTCAGATACCATCAATTCATTCTCTGAAGATATGTTGCAATTTTCATAAGTCTTTCAGAGTTATATCGGATCATTACATTGCTGAATATAACCACGTGCATACCAGCAGATCATCTTACACTATTGCTATTATTTTGTATACAGTACATTTCATTCTGCTTCAGTTCACATAGGTCTTTCTAGATTTTTCTGATAGCATCTTCTTCATCAAAAATGGTATATCATACCTTAAACTTGAGAAAGACTTTTCTTCACAATAGCCCAGCAAATAGGTCCCATATATTTTGCCATTATAGTCAATCATCATAACTATTTCCCTCCATTATATTCCCTTCCAATGATACTCTATTTTCTATCTTCTTTTAGCCTATTCCTCCTCAAAAGTGTTTTACTTTGGGGCCACTAGGTGGGTCAGTGGATAGAGCACTGGCCCTGGATTCAGGAGGACCTGAGTTCAAATCCAGCCTCAGACACTTGACACTTACTAGCTGCGTGACCCTGGGCAAGTCACAACCCCAATTGCCTCACCAAAAAAAAAAAAAGTGTTTTAATTTTGACTGTCCCCTCCACTGCTCTGCCCTCTCTTTTTTCACCCTTCCCTCCTTATCCTCTTCCCCTCTGATTTTCCTGTAGGGTTAAATAGATTACTCCTCCCAATTTAGTGTGTATGTTATTCTCTCCTTGAGCCCACTCTTAGGAGGTTAAGGTCTTTAAACTAATACTGTGTTTGAAATTTTGATTCCTCCCTCCCTCTTCAACCCTCCCTATGAAATCAAGCAATTCAATATAAGTAATACATTTTTAGTTATGCAGAACATCTTCACCTTCCTCAAAAGTGTTTTGCTTTTTATTGCTCTCTCCCTCAATCTGCCTTTCCCTCCTTCCCCTTTTCTACCCCACCCTTATCTCCTTCCCCTCCCACTTTCCCTCAGGGCAAAAATGTATTACTATACCCACTTGAGTATGTATGTTGTGCCCTCTTTGAGCCAATTCTGATGATAATAAGGTTCACTCACTCCCCCACTCCTTCGCCCTCTTCCCCTCCCCTTCATAAGCTTTTTCTTGTTTCCTTCATTTCAGCTACATCTCCTCAGTCCAGCTCTCCCTTTTCCCCTCCCCAAGTGCATTTCTCCTTCCCCTCAACCCTATTTTAAAGATGTCATCATGGCTTAGCTAGGTAGCACAGTAGACGAAGCACCAGACCTGCACCCAGGAGGCACTGATGCCCCAATCCTGCCCCAGACATAAGACACCCCACTCAGCTTGCCCCATAAAGAATAAGGATAAAAAAATAAATGCTTTATAGATATTTTCTTCATATATCCAGATCAGACCTGTGTCCTCTGTCTAAATGTATTCTTTTCATCTACCCTAATACTGAGAAAGTTCTTGGGAGTTCAAAGTATTATCTTCCCATGTAGGAATGTAAACAGTTTAATCTTTTAATATCCCTCACGATCTCTTTATCCTGTTTACCGTTTTATGCTTCTCTAGGGCCTTGTATTTGAAAGTCAAATTTTCTATTCAGTTCAGGTCTTTTCATCACAAATGCCTGAAAGTCCTCTTTTTCATTGACGTCCCATGTTTTCCTCTGAAAGATTATAATCAGTTTTGCTGGGTATGTGATTCTTGGCTATAGTCCCAGTTCCTTTGCCCTCTGGAATATCATATTACATGCCCTCTGGTCCTTTAATATAGATGCTACTAGATATTGTTTTATCCATTTTGTAGATCCACATTATTTGAATTCCTTTTATTCTTGCTGCTTGCAAAGTTTTAAAAAGTCAATGTGAAAAGTAATAGTGAGCAGGAGGAATTCAGAGAAACCTGGAAGGACTTACATGAACAGATGCTGACTAAGAGGAGCAGAAGAAGGAGAATATTGTACACAGGAACAGCAACATTGTGTGATGAACTATGGTGATAGACTTGGCTACTTTTATCAATGCATTGGTCCAAAACAACTTCAAAAAACTTCATGATAGAAAATGTTCTCAACATCAAGAAAAAATAATGATGGTTTATGAGTACAGATTGAATCATACTGTTTCTACTTTTGGGCTGTCTTTTTCCCCCTCTTCTTCGAGGTTTGTCCCTTGTGCTCTGACTCTTCTCTCACAATATGACTAACACAGAAATATGTTTAATGTGATTGCACATATATAACCTATATTAGATTGATTTCTCTCTTGGGGAGGAGGGAGGGAAGGAGGGTGGGAGAATAATTTGGACATAAAAATCCTATGAAAACAAATATTGAAAACTATCCTTATATGTAACTTGAAAATAATAAAATACTGAAGATTTTTTTTAAATAATTTGATTTAGAACAATTTGAAGTCAGTTGTTCTAATGAAATATGAGTACTGCTAATATGTGAAACCAGAAAGAAACACCTTTAAAATGGAAAGCATTATGTGAATCTAGTGCTGAGTTTTTTCTGTTGCAATATAGCAAATTGCTTTTCCATTAATAAAGAATTCATGCCTTTTAAGCATTTTAAATATGACAATATTTATAAATGTGTGGTTTTGGAGGAATTGTTTAAATTCTTTTCCTAATTTCCTTTGTCTTCAGGATAGATTCTTTCAGCAAGTACTTTGTTGTAATGACTGTTTTGATTTAAATTTTGAAGTGTAGATGCCATCTTAATTATTAGCTCTTTGGTCTTATTGAAGCAAACACAGTACTTGCTACTGTGTTTTTTCTTCAGTGAAAAAATGAAAAAAAATCATTTGAATGTGGTGCCAGAGTAAATACTCTTCATTAGGAATCAGAAGACAAATTTAAACATAGGTCTGCCACTTTTTACTTGTACAACTTTGGGCATGTCAATTCTCTTCCGGGGCTCTAAGTTCCTTATCTGTCAATCAATACGCAATTAAGTATTTAATAGTTGTCAGGCACTGAGTTGTGTTGGGGCATACAGCAAAAGGAAAAAGACAGTCTCTGTCCTTACAAAGTTCACAGTGTAATGGTAGAGACAAAAAGCAAACAAATACAAGGTATATAGAGGATAAACAGGAAGTAATGAATGGAGAAAAGATATTTGAATTAAAAAAGATTAGCAAAGGTTTCCTATATCATATATGAAGAATACAAAGGAATCTATAGGTGGAAATGAAGGAAAACATCCCAGGTATGTGGCACAATTGACAAAGTGTCCAGAGCTGAGAAATGGAAACCCTTGTATGTGGAACAGCAATGACTACTGTGCCACTGAATCAAAGAAACTGTGAGGTGAGGGGGAAGGGTAAGGTATAAGGAGACTAAAAATATGAGGGGGGCCTTCTAGGTCATGAAGAGTTTTGAACGCCAGAGAGGATTTTGTACTTCATCCTAGATGTGAAAGAACGTCACTGGAATTTGTTGAATGTAGGGATAACATGAATTGGCCTGTGCTTTAGGAAAATCACTTTGGTTACTGAGTAGAGGAAAAACTGGAGCAAGGAGAGACTTATGGTAAATGTACTAACCAGGGAATATTGGATTAGTCCGGTTGTGAGGTGATGATAGATTCCACCATGGTGCCAGTATCAGAGGAAAGAAGGGGGAATATGAGAGATGTCAAAATACCTGAGAGGCAGTTGGAGATGTAAGAGTGGACATTAGCAGAGAGAGTAAAGCAGGATTAATAGAGTTGAGAATCATCGGCATAGGTATGATAAGGAAATTGATTGCTACTGATGAGATCACCAAGTATAGTAGTACACAGCAGAAGAGAAGAGGACTACGGACAGAGCCCTGGAGGATGCCCACATTTAGTGAGCATGACCTAGATGAGGGTCCAGCAAAGGACACTAAGCAGTTGAGGTCAGATTGTTAGAAACAGAACCAGTACAGAGTTGAGTCTCAATACCCCAGAGATAAAATATTATCAAGGGAAAGAGGATTATTGATAGTGCCAAAAGCTACAGAGTATTTGAAAAGGAAGAAGATAAAAAAAAAAGATCATTGATTGTGGCAATTAGGAGATCCCTGATAACATTGGTGAGAGCAGGTATTATGGAATTGTGAGGTTAGAGGTTAAATTGTAAGAGCTTAATAAAGGAATGAGGAAATATGGAGGCTTCCATTTTATGTGACCTTCTCAATGGATTAGTCACAAAGGCCAGAAAAGATATAGATGACAGTGGTGATGGAAAGATCAAGTGAGGGTTTTTGTGGTTTTTTTTTTTTGAGGATGGGGCTCCCAGGGACATGTTTCTTGGAAGTAGAGAAGGAGAGAGAGAGAGAGAGAGAGAGAGAGAGAGAGAGAGAGAGAGAGAGAGAGAGAGAGAGATGAATGAATGAATGAATGACATAAGGGACAATTTTTTGGAGGAGATAGGTGGAATTGAATCCCTTGTGCAAGTAGAGGGTTGGGTCTTATCAAGGAATAATGCTATTTTTTTTTGTTAGAAATGGAGGAGAAAGTGACAGAAGGCATAGAGTGATTTGAAATAAGGAAGAAGGGAGAAGATGGATCTCTCAGTAAATGACCATGTCTTTTCTTTCTTTCTTTTTTTAAAATATGAGACAAGTCTTCATGTGAGAGTGTAGGGAGAGGAGGAACCTTGGGAGGTTTAAGGAAGGATGAAAAAAGTTTAGAATAGCCAATGTGAAGGATGGGATCATGAATTATATATTATGAATTTCAGAGCAGCTGCTAATCTTCTTTATTTGCGGGGATTTGTTCACTGGGAGTGGCAAAAAACATGAAGTCATTGGGGATAGGTGGGAAGAGAATGTAAAGTTGAATACTTTTGCACAATTGCATTTCTAAAGCAACTGATGATTTTGTAGGAAAAGTCTCTGAAAAGGAGTTCTAAGAGTAACAACACAGAAGTACTCAAGTATAATAAATAAAATCTGCCTTCCATCTATATATTTTTTTCTTATTTTGTTTATGTTGTCTAGTATAATGGCATCTACTGGGTATTTTCACCCCACAGTGGCTTGAAGTAAAATCATCAGTAGTTTGCTGTAGAATACAAAGGAGAGGAACTGAGATAACAAAATTCTAGTCCCAAAAGCTATACCACTAATTAGTTGTGCTAATGTGGGGAGATCACAACCACCTGGGTCTCATTTACTTTATCTTTTAAGTGAAATGTTTAACTTCAGAACAGATAAAAAATATGAAATTTCATAAAAAGAATATACATATATGGATGAATAAAAATAAAATTGCATTTATTCTCTGGTTATTGGCCATTTAGCAATTATTTTATTGAATGAAAGAAAATAAGAACCTATTTTTGGTTTTATTCCACGACATTCTTAGGTTTTCTGCTGTAAGGCATTGTTTTCACATGGGAAAAATGCAAAGATAGTGATTCATTTCTTCATCATCAGTCCCAATAAATGAAAGGATAATCCCCAATTTTTTTCTATAACTTTATAGCAGAGACAGTGAAGGGCTCATTAAGATTAGTCTCCAAATAAATCCTAAAGGTTCTTTCCCTAACAAGCTGAACCAATGTTTTAAAATTAAAGTTAGAGATTCTGGTGAAAGAATATTACTACTGGCTATTTCATGCTTTTCTTTCAATAACTCACTTCCTTGTTAACCTTATGGTGCTCAGGAGTCTTTGAACAATGAACATTAAATGTCTGTCCATATAGGCATATTTATGTATAGTATGCTCATATGTATAAATATGTATATGCATATCATGTATAAAAGAATATATATGTTCATGTGTATACATGTATATGTATACTTGTGTGTATATATAATATATAACATACTATATTATATATGCAGCTAGGAAGCGAAGTGGATAGAGTGCCAGTCCTAGAGTCAGGAAAACTCATCTTTCTGAGTTCAATTCTGTCCTCAGAAATTTACTACCTATGTGAACCTGGGCAAGTCACTTAACTATATTTGCCTCAATTCCTCATCTCTAAAATGAGCTAGAAAATGGCAAATAATTTCAGTATCTTTGCCAGGAAACCCCCACATGGGGTCTCAAAGAGTCAGCCATGACTTAAAAATGACTGAACAATATGTGTGTGTAATTGTATTTTTTTAGTCATTTTATGCAAATGGAAGACAGTGCTTTTACCTCATACAATTGTGTTTGTTGCTACAATTGTGGCCCCGTGACTTCCTCCAAATGTTTATAATACACAAGATGGAATGATTTATTTTAGAGTGTCTTCTTTATGTTGCTGCTAGCTTGATAATTTCAATTCCTTTTTCTTGTTTCCAGTCATATTATTTTAATATTCTATCCTTTTGTGCTGTCTTGTCCAACTTCTCTGTTCAATATGTTTGGTTTCCTTTCCTTTGTCTATACTTTCTAAAAAGCCACATCCCTTTTCTTACTTAGTAAAATATCAGGTATCTTTAGGGATGGAGAGAAAGAAACAAGCAAAGTAGCAAAAGAGAAGTATCATGTGAAATTAAGGATAAACATTAAATGAGTTGAAGTTGAGATTTTAATGAGGTAAATATTGAGGAGTTGAATGGTTGTCTCAATATAATTGACATAAATCATACCAAAACACTCTCTCAAGTAATTATACTTCATTTACATCCTTTGTTACATCCTTACAGGGATAATGTGAGGGAAGTGTTTGTAAACTTTATAATGTTATATAAATGTTACTTGCTATTATTAATAATCACTATTCTTCTAAAACTGAATCTTTTTAGCCTTTATCTAAGAGACTTAAAATTTCCTCACTCAAAATAGTACACTGCTTTCTGAATAATTAGAGGAAAATGCTGAATTTTGTAGTAAGTTAAAGATTTACCTTGAGTCTCTACAAGAGGTACATTTTAAAAACCCAATGTAATTTGACTTGTAGCTATAACATGGGAAAAATATACTCTCAATTATTGTTTTGCTTATAGTTTTTGATGGTGTCCTGAAATGAATCCCCTGTAGAGCTTTAATTTGTATACCCTTCTGGTGGTGTATTGGAACTTAGAAGATAAAAATAAAATTTAATCTTCTTTAATGTCATACATCTTATAAATGCAATTTAACTCTGGGCAATTACCTTTAAAATTAAAGGATTTTAGCAGAAGGGAATTGAGCTGTGAGCCAGTGTAAATTTGAAGACATCTCATTTCCTTCAGCACCATCTAATCAAATGAGTATGTGAAAGTTAATATCTGTGCTTTATTCCATTGCAGCCCTTTCCTTTTCCTTCCTTTTCAAACAAGAACTATACAGAATAGTCTTTATATATTCTCACACACAATTCTTATTTCTCAAACACCCCATGATGAGTCACTTTACTTTTAAAGTAAAGGTCCTTGAAATGCCTCATGTACATTTTATGTTTGCAAAAGTTCAGATTTTAAAAAGAAATTAAATCAAATCCAGTGCATTTGGGAAGATTAATTACACACTATTCTAAGAATCTAATCTATGTGGAACATGATGGGAATCTATACAGCATGGTTTTGAATGTCTGCACAGCACAAATTAAGAATATGAGAACTGTAAGGGACCTCAATAGCTATTTACTTCACCCCATGCACAAAGCAAGTCCTTATTTGAAACACACCCAAGTACTCATATATTTACTTAGAGACTACAAATGAGGGAGAATCCATGACCACTCTGTTTTGTTTTTGTTTTTTGTTTGTTTGTTTTTTCTTTCACAGGGCAATGAGGGTTAAGTGACATGCCCAGGGTCACACAGCTCGTAAGTATCAAGTGTCTGAGGCTGGATTTGAACTCATGTCCTGAATCCAGGGCTGGTGCTTTATCCACTGTGCCAAACTCAAAACTAAACTCTTCATGCCACCCTCTCATTCTTTTATAGAGCTAGGATAAGTCAGCACAAATATGGATTATGTCTCATTTGTAGAATATTATTTTCTTCAATGTTCTAATTCATGCTACACCTACCTCAACTGTATGAATTGTTTGTAATAGATCTCAGCTCCTCTGCTCTTCCTCTAATAAACCAGGCAGGCGTTTTTTTATTTACTGTAAATTTGAGTGAAATGCACACAATAAATAAGAAAATTAATTTGTCACACCTCTAGATTTCCAAATCTATAAGTAATTTCAAGTCACAGGAGTAGGATGATATACATTTGATTTGAAGGGAGAATTAAACTGAATTTTCTTCATGTGGAAAGATAAGGAAACCTGGAACAAAAAGATAACACATTTCAGAAGTGTGGATTTTGGTTACTAAGGTGAGAAGTACAGTGGTGTAACACTGGAGTATGTGAGAAAATAATTATTAATAATGGAATTCTTTGTGTACCCAGGGATCAGTTGATTAGTCCTTTCTCCCCCAACTCCCACTGGCTAAACCTTTTCCTATTTTGATGCATGTGTTAAGAGTGATATCTGCCCAGGAGCTACTATATACATGGGAGATCATGCAAAATTCAATCTCACCTATCCAATCTCTGTGACATCATTTACATGTGCTAAAGCCTACCTCTCTAGATTTGATGATGATAAAGGAGACTTGGAAAACATGACTTTTCCAACTATGACTGTTAATTCACAATTGTGCCCAGAATATCCATGGGGATTGGTGACTCCAGGACAATTTTACAACTATAATACATCAGCTTCTTCCTTCCTTCCCCCAACTTGGTATGGTACATGCGGAATTGCCTATGTGACTCCATCAGTATTTGTATTTGACCTTTCAATAGGGCTAATAGAAAGACCAACAGCTAGAAATTTGAGCTGAACTCTCTTTGAGACCACATACTGGATTTCTGAGGGACAGAATGAGTCCTCTGGGGCTTTGTTCCTGCTTGTGCTGAACTGCCAAATGGTCAATTCTTAACTAATATTTAATATTAATTATGTAGCTACCTCAAATGCTGAACAAAATTTTTTGGGGCTATTGCACCTACATTTGGAATGATTGAAATAATTGATTCAATTAGGAACATTTATACTGAGGTTAAAAGGTTAGCTCAGGATAAAACTCAAACCATTGCTCAGACAACTACAGCTATCTTCCTCCTCCAGGAAGAGTTTGACTTATTAGCAAAAACAGTCCTACAGAATAGATTGGTTTTAGATCTTCCCAGTGCAGCTTCAGGAGGAGCCTGTGCTCTTATTAACCAGTCCTGTTGTTCCTATGTTCATAGATCAGGGGAAATTTTTACAAATGCCTGTCAGCTTCAGAGAATTATGAATGACACTCAGCAAATTGTGAAAGAAACCCACCGTGTACCTGATAAGGGCTCATGGTTGGACCTTTCTTCATGGTTTATCTGGTTACAGGGGTCTGTTTGGTGGTAGTTTTAATTAAATGTAATTTTATTATCATGGGGATTGTTATTCTTTTAAAATTGTGTTTTAGCACTTGTACTTGGATATGCCATGGTCTTTCACAAAAGGAGAAATTTTAAGCAGTACATACTAGGGATAAATAATCTGTTGATGATGGTATATATTTAGCTTATAAATAAGAGATCTATTTACAGATTACATTGTTTCCTGAGGTAATATAAATTTAATTATTAATATGTTAATTGAAATTATGCAGTAATGACTGACATTGCTAATCATTCATAATTGTCATTTAATTTATATGATTGTAATTATATATTTATTGTTATACTTTGGATTATTGTATATTACAACCTTATATTGAGCCAAGCTAATTCACATTTAAAAATTTTAGTTATTATCCTCAATAGTTGAATCCATACGAGGCTTTGAATATTGGAAATTAGTATTTATAACATTATGGGATTGTTAATTTTATTTTGAGTCTGACTCCAGGCATGATCATTGAGGAATACTACTGAGCCAATGATCCATGATGCCAGCAACCCTGTGGAGTTTTACATGCATAAATTGCAGATGGTATCATTGTAATTGGAAAGGCTGGGACAATGTCCTTTATGTCCTGCCTTAATTTCCCCAACATGACATCTTGTTGACTTTGAGCTTAACAGAATGCACTTGGCTATCAGCCTAACTTTTTTTTTCCCCAGACTACTGAACATGGAGAAGGTCTCTTCATTTATTCAGGAGAAAAGGAAGCCTTGTGAGTAAGGAGGGTTGTGGGAGATACATGTTAGCAAATTATAAGAATTTGAAGGGTTATCATATTATAGTCATTCTTTTTGTTACATCAATTTTTTAAAACTTTGTGTTCCAACTTCTCTTTCTCCCTCCCTTCCCAGCCCCACCCCCACCCACAAGAACTCAAGCAATTCAATATAAGTTATACACTAGCAGTCATGGAAAACATCCCCACGTTAGCTAGATTGTGAAAGAAAACAGTTAAAAAATAAAACTTCAGATTAAGGAATTGTCAAAGAAAAAAATGTGTTTCAATATGTTTTCAGATACCATAAGTTCTTTCTCTGTAGTTGGAGTACAATTTTCATAAATCTTTCAGGGTTATATTGGATCATTGCCTTGCTGAAAATAACCACACACTTCCCAGCATATCATCTTACACTATTGCTATTATTTTTTATAGACTACATTTCACTCTCCTTCAGTTCATGTAGGTCTTTCCAGGTTTTTCTGATAGCACCCTCTTCATCATAACTCATATATAGTACATTAAACTTGACAAAAAATTTTCTTTACAATATCCCAGCAAAGTAGGTCCCATACATTTTACCATTATAGTCAATCATCATAACTATCTCCCTCCATCCTATTCCCTTCACATGATATTTACTCCATTTTCTATCTTCTTGTACCCTATTCCTCCTCAAAAGTGTTTTACTTTTGACTGCCCCCTACACTCCTCTGCCCTCCCTTCTTTCACCCTTCCCTCCTTATCTTCTTCCCCTCCTACTTTCCTATAGGGTAAAATAGGCTACTCCTCTCAATTTGGTGCGAATGTTATTGCCTCTGAAAGATTATAGTCAGTTTTGCTGGGTACATGATTCTTGGCTGTAGTTCTAGTTCCTTTTCCTTCTTGAATATCATATTCCATGCCCTCTGGTCCTTTAATGTAGATGCTGCTAGATCTTGTTTATTGTAGCTCCACATTATCTGAATTCCTTTTTTCTAGCTGCTTGCAATATTTTCTCTTTTACCTGGGAGCTCTGGAATTTGGCTATAATGTTCCTGGAGGTTTTGATTTTGTGATCTCTTTCAGGAGGTGATTGGTGGATTCTTTCAATTTCTATTGTGATTTCTGCTTCTGGAATATCAGGAAAATTTTCCCTGACAATCTCTTGGAAGATGCTTTCTAAACCCTTATTTTGGTCATCATTTTCAGGTAGTCCAAAGATTTTCAAATTATCTCTCCTGGATATATTTTCCATGTCAGCTGTTATTCCAAGGAAATATTTCATATTGCCCTCTATTTTTTTATTCATTTGGATTTGCTTTACTGTGTCTTGATTTCTCATAAAGTCACTAATTTCTATTTCTTCAGTCCTAGTTCTTAGGCTATAGTTTTCTTCAGAGAGCTTTATTATCTCCTTTTCCATTTGGCTTTTCAAGATGTTGACTTTTTTTCTCATGCCTCTCCTGCATTGCTCTCATTTCTCTTTCCATTCCTTCTTCCACCTCTCTAAATTTTCCTTCTATCTCTCCTACTTTCCAAAGTCCCTTTTGAGCACTTCCATGGCCTGAGACCACTTCATATTTTTCTTCGAAGCCTTGGATGTAGGGGCCCTGAGGTTGCTATCCGCTTCTGAGGATGTACCTCAATCTTCCTTGTGGCTAAAGAAACTTTCTATTGTTCTCAACTTTCTTTGCTTGCTCATCTTGCTAATTTCACTTGACTGTTAAGTCCCTCTTACAGTGGAACCTTACTTGCAAGCTATACTGTCTCAAACTTCAGAAGGTCCCGGGTGTTTTGGTTTGAGGGAGGGAAGGTTTTTTCTCTGGCCTGGTCTGTTCTCTGGTCTGAAGATAACCTCAAGCCAACTTGCTAGTCAACCAGGCAGCAGCATGCTGTGCTGACTCTTAGCTTTGATGAGCCTGTGCCCCTCCCCAACCTGGGCCTCCTGCCACCCAGGATATCTTCCTGGTTCCCTGCTGGGGTGGGATAGCCAAATTCCTCCTTAGGTCCCACAAACACTCCCCCCATCCTTGTCATCCATCAGTCATTCAGCCCTCTCATCCAACAGTAAGCTTAGTTCCAGAAGATGCTGATGCTGCATCTCTGGGGTCTTTGTCAGCATGATAACTGGGTCGCACTCTGCTTGCAGCCCAGTACTGCACCATTTAATCTGGAAAATAATCTCAGCTTGTGCTTTTGTGGGTTTTGCCACTCCAGGACTTGTTTTATTGCTGTTTAGGGGGTAATTGTGTCAGGAGTTCTGTGCATTTAATGTGTTTTCTTTCTGCATAACTCTTGCCTGGATTTGTCATGAAGTTAGGGAACGATATATTTTCCCTTGCTCTATACTTTATTTCCCTATTCTTTCGTTGTAACTTCCTATACCCATGTTAGATGTGATATGATGGATGCAATATTGGATTTGGCCTTGACATCTGTTACTAGCTTTGTTAGATTCTTTAATTTCTCATAATGGCATATGGGTAATTAGACAAAAGATGCAAAGAGGGATGAAACAAGGATATTAATTCTTTTCTTACTTAACATCACAATTGCCTCAATCCTGTATTAAAGTAGGATAATTTGTGGACTCTTTTGCAAATGCCTTAAAGAGACATCCACTTTTTTGGGAAGTTATTCATTTAGATATGGCTTGAAGTTTAAAATATTTCTATAACTTACTTGATATACACTTTTGTAAAATTAATTATTTAATATAATTTTGTATATCATCCCTGAAACTTTTAAAACTGAAGTTAATCTGGCAATTCTTATATGATTTTATTTTTGTATTCAAGTACTTTTTCTAAATAGGAGTCTGAAAGTCCTTAGTGGATATTTCATCCTCCAAATGGGGGATTGAAATAATGCTAAATATGAAAAAATTGTGGGTTTTTTATTTGTATTTGAGTTTCATATTTAACAAATAGATAAAGTGTTGTTAAAAATCTAATTTTAAAATTATGTTTTATGTGTGTCTTGTAACTGTGGTGTTTGTCAAATGTTGTGCTTGTGTGTTTGAATGGAAAGTTCTTTTTCCTTTTAATAGATAAAGTTAATTCTAAGGTCTTCTTGCCTTCCCATGCTCTGGACAAGCTGAGGAGGTCATAATCTTACTGCAGGATGTTTTTACATTGTTAATTACTCAAAGTTTGAATTAGACAGTGAGATATAACTTCTCCTCTATGCATTCATAGCCTGGGATGAACATTGTAAAAATTGGGTTGTTTAAACCTTTATTAGTTCACAAAGTGAGAAAAGATCTATATGAGTAATATCAGAAGAAGAAGAAATGATAAATAATATAATAATGATGATAAATGAAAATAAATAATTATAAATATTAATTATTTCAAATGCTGAGTATTAAGCCTCATAAATTAAATTTGTTACCATTAGAGATTATAAACCTAAATTTAATTTTATTTGATTTAAGGTAAAATCTTTCCTGAAGGAAATAAGAACAAGTAAGCGAGTTTTCTCCATATCAAGATTATTATAGGAAATTAGAACCTAACAAAAAAGATATTTGTTAGGTGACATTAAGAAATTTATTGGCTGTAAGAAAGTTCTATTTGCCTCAGTTTACTATTATGTAATAATGTGGAGATTACATGATTGTAAATTGCTTCCCACAGTGTTTAGTATAAGAAAAATACTATATGAAATCTAGCCATTTTTTATTTTTTTAATTAGATGCAATTGTTTCATACTTGATAACTTTATGTGGGTTGTTAGATATGAATGCTGATAATAGAAATGATTTTCTGTGCAAGGTAATTTGGAAAAACATTCAAATAAATTAAGGTCACCTGATTGGCAATTAATAGATTTTCTTTCAAATTGTACACATATAATATTGTTTAGGGGAATATTATATTTCTAAATTTTCTTATTTGGTAAGCAATTATTACAAAAGCACTTATTGAACTCATCAAATTTTATTATTTTTTTTTGTGGGGCAATGAGGATTTAGTGACTTGCCCATGGTCACACGGCTAGTAAGTGTCAAGTGTCTGAGGCTGTATTTGAATTCAGGTCCACCTGAATCCAGGGCCAGTGCTCTATCCACTGCACTGCCTAGCTGACCCCAATCTCATCAATTATTAAAGAGACATATTGAGATCTTTCAGGGGAACAACATACCCCTGATGAAATAATAAGCACAGCATTAATAACTATCAATTTTTAAAATGTTAATGAAAAGGTTTGACAAAGATGGAGAAACATGGAAAAGTCAGACTTAAGCCTATCTTTCCTGCACAAAAGGTGCTATTCAGAAGCCTGGAGAAGGTCCTTTCATTTTAATAACTTGGGGAAGAGCGTATGTTTGCACCTATTTACCTACAGGTAAGATATTGGATTCCAGCCAAAAGGATCCAGCTATTCTATCATGACCTAGACCAAGAACATGAGGAATCCAATTCCACAACTGAACCATCTGCAGCTGAATCTGGCCCTCAACTTCAAGCCATGAGAAAGGAAGCTGCTGCGGGAAATCACCTGGAACACTAATGACAATTTAACATCATCAGGGCTTACCTCTCTCAAACTTGTTATGTTTCATATTAAAAGTAGACTGTATTCTCCTGTACATGACCAATTCTGGAAAATGGGATTGCCTTTCTATGGGAGAGTAACTTACAACATATATTTTGATTAAAATGTTATAACTATAACACTACTTAAAAACTCTAGTGGAATAATCCATCCCTTTGTTTTTTCTTCTAGCCCCAGATTTTCAATTATCTCTTATGGATTATAATGAAACCTTTAGATTGTATTTTGAAACCTCTAATTTTGCTGATTATATTTATCCAGAAAATCTCACTGCCTTAGATATCACTTATATATTCACTTTTAGGAAACAACCTTCTGTGTGGGTCCCACTGCATTTAGATCTCACATGGCAAGATCATCTTGGGCTTTTGTTGCCTGACCCTCATAGAATGGAAAATTCAGATAAATCAAAAAATAGGAAAAATGTTTCCTATTTCCATTGATTTTTTTAACTGTTTTTCTCTTGTTGTGTTATTTTATTTTATTTTTGTGGTGCAATGGGCTTAAGTGACTTGCCCAGGGTCACACAGCTAGTAAGTGTCAAGGTTCTGAGGCCGGGTTTGAACTCGGGTCCTCCTGAATTCAGGGCCGGTGCTTTATCCACTGTGCCACCTAACTGCCCCTCTTCTCTTGTCATTATAGCCTGAACTACTGTTACAGTGAACAGTGTATTGTCTTTGCATTACAAAAAAGGGGAAATGTAGAGGATAGATTGGAATGGGTTAACAAAATATAGCATGATTATTGTACCTGAGTAACAACCACAGGTTCGCCAGCTCGAAGACTGGCCATGTGACTCCAAGGCTCTAGCCAGGATATATATTAATGAACGTATTAATCAAATAGAATGCACTGAATAATGTGCTTTAGTTAAAACTATTAACTCTCTAGAAAGAATATTGTGAAAATTCTATGCTACATTGTTTAAGTTTGTTCCACTGGCATAGGCACACTGACCATCTGGATGAATCTGAGAGTGTATATAAATTCAGGATCCTGTGATTAAAGTTTGTCTTTGGTGCAGGAATTGAGACCCTGCTCATCTCATTTGTGATTTCAGCACCCTTCAGTGAGGGTCTTTTGCACTTCTCCCTGATGCCATCTACAGAGCTCATTTTAATGTAGACTACCCTCGAGTCATGTTAAGCAATGGAATTGAATGATTCTAACCAATTAGCTTTTATCAATGTATAATGAGCTATTTATATCAAAAGAGGATAAAAACTCTTGGAAAGGCCATGAGCTCTCTCTCCTGGTGTGTGTTCTTTGCTCTGGCCTCTCCCTCTTGGAACAGTGTAGGTCTGGTGGCCCAAGATCTTTAGTAGTTAGGGAGAAAGGTGGTCAGCAGTTTACTGGTAATTGGATGATTTTGATTACATTAAATTAAAAAGGTTTTGTACAAACAGAAGCAATGTATCCAAAATTAGAAGGGAGGCAGAAAGCAGGGAAACAATTTTTATGACCAGTACTTCTTATAAAGGCCTCATTTCTAAAATATATAGGGAACTAAATCAGATTTATAAGAATCTAAGTCATTCTCCTGTTTTCTGATGAAGAAATTCAACCTATCTATTGAAAAAATGCTCTAAATAACTATTGATTAGAGAAATGTCCCACCTGACACCTATCAGATTGGCTAATATGACAAAAAAGGAAAATAATAAATGTTAGAGAAGCTGTGGAAAAATTGGAACACTAATGCATTGTTGATGGAGCTGTGAACTGATCCAACCATTCTGGAGGGCAAATTTGGAATTATGCCCAAAGGGCTATAAAGCTGTGCATACCCTTTGACCCAGCAATACCACTTTTGGGTCTTTTTTCCCAAGGACATCATGGAAAAGGGAAAATGACCCACATGTACAAAAATATTTATAGCTGCTGTTTTTGTGGTGGCAAGAAATTGGAAATTGATGGGAATGCCCATCAAATGAGGAATGGCTGAACAAGTTGTGGTATATGAATATACTGGAATTCTATTGTGCTGTAAGAAATAATGTTCAGAGAAACCTGGAAGGATTTGCATGAACTGATGATGAGTGAGATGAGCAGAACCAGAAAAACATTGTACATAGTATCATCAACATTATGTGTTGATCAACTGTGATAGACTAGATTCTTCTCACCAATACATTGACACAAGAAAGTTCCAGGTGACTCATGATGGAAAAGGCTCTCCAAAGCCAGAAAAAAAAATAACTGTAGAATATGGATGCTTATTGAACCATACTATTGCTTTTGTTATTGCTGCTGATGTTTTTCTTTTTTGATGTTTTTTTTCATTGTGCTCTGATTCTTCTCTTATAACATGACTAATTCAAAAATATGTTTAAAGTTAATGTATATATATAACCTATATCAGATTAACTACTGTCTTAGGGAGAGGGTGAAATTGTAAATCTTATAAAAATAATGTTAAAAACTAAAAAAAATATACTTTACTGGTATATTATAATATTAATAAAATAATATGCTCACTGCCAAAACTGGTGCAATAGCAATTAATTAAAAAAACAAAAGGAGAACTTGCTTTACCAGTGGATTGCCAAGATTTCAGCAAATTATTTTCAGCACCATGGAGAATATCCTAGTCCTAACACTTGATTAGCAATTTTAGAATTGCTCAAACACAACACTAACTACATATTTTTCTCATTCAAAAACAAATATAATATTTTTGTGTGAGCCTTATTTATTTTACATTCCATCCCTGTATTCTATCCAACTGAGTTTTCTTCTAAGAATTGCATGACAGGGAACATCAAGTCTTTCTCACCATAAATGAGTGAGAATTTATAAATAATATCATTCTCTAACAACAATAGCTAGATGTATTAACATCTTCATAAACTATCATGTTATTACTTTTTTAATTGCAAGAAAAATCAATCATAACTTATAATTTTACATTATATTTGCCTTGTCTTCATTAGGGGAAAAAGAAAGATTTCAATTAAGATTGAAGCTCTTGAATGAAGAATATTTTTTGTCGATTATGACCTCTATGAAGGTAGTTCCCAAGTGGTCTTCTCTAATGCCATTACCTACTGTAAATTATTACCTAGGTATTTTGCTAGCACCTAAATACAGAGAAGAAGGTGTAGTGCACTTGAAAGACCATTGAATTTCAAATCAGAGGACCTGAATTCATGTTTTTGCTAATCTATTTATTCTTCTATGACTTCAAACAAATCACTTAACATCTCTGAGTCTGTTTCCTCACCCAGAAAATCAGGGTTTTCTACTAGATGATGCCTAATCCCCATCCAAACCCCCACCCCCAGCTCTGAATCTATCATTCCAGAATAAAAATATCTAAAATTAACTCATCACAGTTTACCTAAACCTACCCTTCCCCTTTAATTCCCCAATTTTCTTTTATTAAACAGTCACTATCCCAAAAATGTATTATTTTTCCCCTTTTTTTCAATTTATTTAGAATTTCACTTTCCCCTATTACAAGTAAAAACAATTTTAACCTCCAATTTTGTAACTTTTTGCTCCAAATTCTCCTCTTTCTTTGCCCCTCCTTAAGAAGGCAAGCTATTATATATATATATATATATATATATATATATATATATATATATATGTGTGTGTGTGTATATATGTATATATATGTATATATACATATATATACATACATGTGTGTGTGAGTGTATGTAGTCATGCAAAACATTTCCATATTAGATTCTGAAAGAAAATAGAAAAAAAAACTCAAGAAAAATAAATTGAAAAAAATATACTTCCATCTGTATACAGATACCATTTTATTTTTCAAAGTTGTCTTGGATGATTGTATTTCTGAGAGTAGCTAAATCATTCACAGCTGATCATCTTACAACACTGCTGTTACTTTGTATATAGTACATTTCACTTTGCATCAGCTCATGTAAGTGTCTCCAGGTTTTTCTGAGAGCATCCTGCTTATGATTTCTTTTAGCAAAATAATGTTCCATCCTAATCATATCCCACAATTTGTTCATCCATTCCCCAATTGATGCACAACTACTCAATTTTGAATTTTTTTGAACCAAAAAAATTGCCATAAATATATTTTGTACATATAGGTCCTTTAACTATTTGGGTTTTTATCTCTATTTGGATATAGACCTAGTAGTAGTATTACTAGATCAAAAACGATGCATGGTATTATAGCCCTTTGTCCATAGTTCTGTTGAATATTAAAATATAGGTTTTTAGTTTTTGTATCTATCTCCTACAAAAACCTTGATCAGATAAATTAATTTCTTTAGTTTCTCCTACAAAATTAATAAAGAAATCAGAGAAATTAAAATATCTTATATCTCCTACAGTTTGTTTCCATACCTGTCCTCCTACAAATATAATAACCAGATCACAGAATTTAATATCTCTTACAAAACAAACTAGATCAAAGACAAAAAACCACATAATATCAATTTAATATTTTGTCACGAGAAGAAATATATAACGCATGATCACGTGTAGACTTCCCTCCTAAGAGGGAAGCTCAGAGATTCTCTCCTTCTAATGGTTTTTAAAATTTCTTTGCCCATGAATTAGAAGGCATTGTCAGTTACAGGTCAACCCAAAATGCTACTAGGTTGGCAGTATACATAGATGGACATTTCCTGCATTCATAACTGCATGAGTCCTTGGGATTTCTTATTATCTGAACAATTAAAGGTTTATTTGTTTTTTCCCTCCTACACTTAGTATCTGTGTTTTAATTTTTAAGTTTTGCAATTTGTTTTGTTACTGCGAAGACAAAATTAAGGAACTTTGCTTTCCATTTTAGGAGAAGGAAAGTGTGAAAGTTCTTTTTTCTTTATTTAAGAGAAAACAGATAGACTTACAAAGGTGAAATGTGTCTTGAGGTTAGTTTTCCTTCAGATGGTAGGGGAAAGCAAAAACCAAAGCTACTAGCAGTAACAGAAAAAAGCTATCAAGAGATCAAGTCAGATTTTCCTAGGTCTTATCTCTACTTGTCACAGTAAATCTTCCTTTCATTTTTTTATAATGGGAGAATTAATTCTTCTTTAAGGATAACACCTTTTATAGAAAATTATTTATCTGGAACTACCAAAGCGGTTTACACTAGGTATTAAATATAGAAAAAAAGTACATTCTGGCTTTCAGGCATGCATTTGGATTTTCCTAACTCATTTATTCCTGTCAAACTTCATGCTGAATTTTATCTCTTCATATAAAATTCCTTAAGGAGACATGATCATATATTATATCCCATTTGCCAAGATTTTGGAACTTGAGGTGAGGAGAGAAATATTAATAATACCTATATAATAGAATAGATATTATTGATATTGCAAGAATGACCATATATATTTGACTTATGAATGACCAGTTCCTTTCTTCAGTAAGTAAACAGAGATTTTTAGATAAAATAGTAATAAAAGAATCTTAGAAGGAATTCAGAGATGGAACATACATCTTAGAGAGCATCAAGTACAGTGGTTCAGTACCCAACATTTTCTTTCATGCCTTTATTAAGTACTAATTACAATGTATGTATACACAAACAACGGTGTGTGTACATATTGCATGTATGATATCTTGTTAGTACATATATATGCATGTGCATAAGTACATATACATATATTTATGAATGAATATGTATAAACACATACCATTGTATATTTGTATGGGCATATCTGTGTATGTTTATACACACAGACTGGTTAGTACTTAAAAATGGTTAATACAATGTACAAAATGGTGTGTGTTGTGTGTGTGTGTATATATAGAGAGTATATGTATGTAGGTATATGGGTATGTGTATATGCATGCATATATGTATATATGTATATATACATACTATACATCTCTATATATGTATATATGCAGACAGACACACACAGACATATATATATACATGCATGTTCACATATCTGTATGTGTATATTAGTTACTTCATTAGTATCTGTCAACTTAAATTAAGGTATTAAAGTAATCAATTTAAGAGACTGACATAGCAGAGTCTTAAGTAGACTTAGGTCTGTAGGTTCTCAGACTTGAACACTTGGGTTCAATTTTATTTCCTTAATCAATGTCTTTTTTGCCTTTATGTCACATTGATTTACTAAGGTATCTCTCCCTTCTCTGCAGTGTCTTACCATGTTATTTTTAATGGCCAAAATACCTCATCAAAACAAACCAATATATTTACCATGTCTGGAAGTATGTAAAATGCTCCCAACCAATAACCATACCCTTTCCTCCTTACACCTCTGTACTGAAGGAATAGAGGTATATGGTCTTGTCTGTTCTCTAGAGCCAAGTTATTTCATGATAATTACATAGTGTTCAGTCAAAGTTTGTTTCTATTTACATCAATGCACTGTGTACATTTTTCACTCTTTTTGAATTAGTTCACATTTTCCCATGTTTCTTTGAATTAATTTGATTAATATGTGAATAAGTGTGTTTACTCACATATGACAGAGTCAGGTGCCACAAATTTGTTTACCTATCTAGGAAGATATGAGGATCTGCTTTGATTCTTTTTTTTATTAAAAAAAGTTCTGCTAAGAAAAATTGGATATATATGTCCTTTTTTTTTCTGTCACTAACCTCTTTAATGTATATGCCTAGCTGTGGGATCTATGGATCCATGAGTCTGAACATTTTAGTCCCTGTCTTACCAAAGTTCCAAATAGTTTTTTAGAGTAGTTGATTCAATTTACAGATAGTAACAGTGTCACAGTCTTATTTTCCAAATGTCCTGATTGTGAGGGGATAGGTAAGTGCTCTTTTAAGTTGCATTT
The DNA here is from genome assembly GCF_019393635.1 of Dromiciops gliroides. NCBI lineage: Eukaryota > Metazoa > Chordata > Mammalia > Microbiotheria > Microbiotheriidae > Dromiciops > Dromiciops gliroides. The sequence continues at coordinate 612,626,630 of NC_057862.1, forward strand.
TTCTTATTCTAATGGATTCAGAACATTCTTTCACATGAGAAAGTGTATTTTTAGCTTATTTTGTTCAAAATCTTTGACCACTTATCCACTAATCAATATTGATCTTTAAAAAATGAATTAGTTAAATTTAACATAGCATTTAAAAGTGTACACAGATTATTTAAGAGAAAATAACTTATGTGATTAGTTCTTGGATTTTGTGAATGTTAACACTAATTTCCTCAGTATTCAGTAATTATTCTAAATGGAGGATGCTCACTCCTAAGCAAAAGTTAGATATTATTAAGAAAATTATATCTCAATAAAAAAATACATAGGAAGGTGGGCTAGTTGTACCAAATCTGAAGCTTTACTATAAACTGGCAGTCATCAAAACTATTTGGTACTGGCTAAGAAATAGAGTGGTGGATCAATGAAATAGGTTAGGCATAGGAGACACAGTAGTAAATGACTTTAGTAATGTACTGTTTGATAAACCCAGAGACTCTAGCTTTTGGCTTAGGAAATCAGTATTTGACAAAAACTGCTGGGAAAACTGGAACGTAGTAGGACAGAAACTAGGCATAGACCAGCATCTTATACCTTATACTAAAATAAGTTCAAAATGGGTACATGATTTAGACATAAGAGGTGATACCATAGGTAAATTAGGAGAAGAAAAAATCATTTACCTCTCAGACTTATGGAAAAAACAGTTTTTGACCAAACAAGAGATAGAGAATATTATTAAATGCAAAATGGATTATTTTGATTACATCAAATTAAAAAGGTTTTGTACAAACAGAAGAAATGCATCCAAAATTAGAAGGGAGGCAGAAAGCTGGGAAACAATTTTTATAGCCAGTATTGCTGATAAAAAGCCTCATTTCTAAAATATATTGGGAACTAAATCAAATTTATAAGAATCTAAGTAATTCCCCATTTGAGAAATGGTCAAAGGATATGAACAGGCAGTTTTCTGAGGAAGAAATCAAAGCTATCTTTTGCCATATGAAAAAATGCTCTAAAACACTATTGATTAGACAAATGCAGATTAAAACAACTCTGAGATGCCACCTCACACCTATCAGATTGGCTAATATGAAAAAAAGGAAAATAATAAATGTTGGAGAAGCTGTGGCAAAATTGGAACACTAATGCATTGTTGAAGGAGCTGTTACCTGATCCAACAATTCTAGAGAGCAATTTGGAATTATGCCCAAAGGGCTATAAAGCTGTACATACCCTTTGACCCCATAATACCACTATTAGATCTTTTCCCCAAACAGATCATAGAAAAGGGAAAAGGACCCACAATAATAAAAAATATTTATAGCTGCTCTTTTTGTGGTAGCAAGATATTGGAAATTGAAGTGATGTCCATCAATTGGGGAATGTCTGAACAAGCATGGTATATGAATGTACCAGAATATTATTGTGCTGTAAGAAACAATACGCAGACAGATTTCAGAGAAACCTGGAAGGACTTACATGAACTGATGAGTAGAAACAGGAAAAAATTGTACACAATATAAACAATAATGTGTGTTCATGAACTGTGATAGACTTGACTCTTTTCAGCAATACAATGGTCCAAGAAAAAAAGAACTGTGGAATCTAGATGCAGATTGAACCATACTACTTCTTTTTGTTTTTCTTTTTTGAGGTTTTTATTATTTTCTAGTTGCAACAATACTTTTATTATTAAAAAAAGAAAAAAAGAATAATATCTCAGAGTGAATTTCTCAGAGTGAAGTTTAATTATTTTGGTTGACATCACTTTATTAGGCTGACTCACTCAGGAAATTCAGATTGTTTTTATACAATCTGACTGAAGTTTTGCTCATCTATTAAAAGAGCAGTTTCATGAGCTTAGAAGAAAATACAAGAATAAATGAGAATTTCTTCCATATTGAATTTTAGGAAATATTTTAAAATAGGTTCAATGATATGAAGTAAATATCATCTGAATAAGTCTCACAAACAGAGGAAGCTGTAGTTATCATTGTAAATCAAAGATGTCTCTTCTGAAAATTGGAACCATAGGAGGTGGGAACTTATTAATTGTTTTTAATTTATTAATACAACCCAAACATACTTATCTGAATCTGTTGAATGCCGTTATGACTTACTGGTTTATGCTTTCATTAGTCATATACTGGTAATGTTCCACAACTGCAAACAATTCCCAAGTACCTTGAGTAAACAGTGAAGAGTTGGTAGGAAAATCTTGGTACTGGGTTTTTTTGAAATTGTAGATTTACACATATAACACAGGCCACCCTAGTTCCCACTGACTGAGGGTAAGGTAGGTTAGATTCCATTCCTTGTCCAGGATTCTCTGTGCAAAAGTAGTTCTCTCAATGTTAGGGAGTGATCCTGTTGCACCTAAGTTATGTTTAGCCATTAACAATCAGATTATTTATTTATTTAATTATTTAATCATTTATTTATTTGTCTGTTTGTTTGTTTGTTTGTTTATTTATTTAATGAGGCAATTGGGGTTAAGTAACTTGCCCAGGGTCACACAGCTAGTAAGAGTTAAGTGTCTGAGGCCAGATTTGAACTCAGGTATTCCTGACTCCAGGGCCTGTGCTCTATTCACTGCACCACCTAGCTACCCCCCAGATTAATTTTTATGAAGGAATATTTACTTTAAAAGATATAAACCTACAAATCTACTAATAATATGTAGGACTTTGAACCTTCCCCCTTTGTACCAGTTTATTCTCTGGAAAGGGAAAGGGAGTTATGTTCAAAGCTTACCTTGTTTCCCATAGATCACAGCTTCAGCTTCAAATTCAAAACCCTCTTGAACTCAAATCCTAGGCTCCTGTACTCTCAGGTTTTCCATGCTAGACTGCCTGGCTGGATCTTAGTTCCAAAGTTATCACGGCTCAATCTTTTAAGTCTCACAATGATCACTTCTGGCATCTGAAACCAAGAAGGACAATAAAAAGAAAACAGAAACCAACACCCCAAAGTGCATTTCTCAGAGATGGGATGAAAGGAGGCAGAAAAGGAAAGATGTCCTTCCCCACTCACTGGTTCATGATATCCACAGTGTGAGGGAGTTATGATCTTTACCCTCTAGATCCAGAAGATAAGAGTGACTTAAGAGAATGAAACATTGAGTAGTAGAAAAGAGTGACTAGCTCATTCTCACTATGTTAAAGATATAAGCATTCAATCAAAGGAGGCTATTGCTACTCATGTGGTAGGTGATATTGAAGCTTCCATGTTAGGAAATTTGGACATTCTCTAAAGGACCCTCGAGGATATCTCCATGTTAGGCAAATTGTGCATGCCCAGTCAAGCCCAGCCTCCACTAATATCTCTAATTCTGAATTTAACCAGAAAGTTATCCAGCATTGTATTTATTTTATGTAGTGTATGTTTAATCTTTTGAACTTTTTTTCTTTGTGGGACAATGGGGGTTAAGTGACTTGCCCAGGGTCACACAGCTAGTAAGTGTCAAGTGTCTGAGGCCGGATTTGAACTCAGGTCCTCCTGAATCCAGGGCTGGTGCTTTATCTACTGCGCCACCTAGCCTCCCCATAATCTTTTAATTTTATAAAATGATGTTTCTCATCTGACAGAGAAGGTCCCTTTCCAAATTCCAACATCAAGACTATGGAATAGAATGTTTTAAGATGATTTTTGCATTTACTGTAAACAAAAAACAAATTTAGAAAAATCTAGAAAATATTTCATAAATTTACATAGTTTTGTCATACTTTAGTAAGTACTCCAAAAAAGAAGTTTTGATATTAATTTAATGGAACAGGAATCATTCTTTCTTGAAACTTGGTATTCAGGAAGATATCTATTCGTGGGAAAAATAAGAAAAAATTTAGTAACATTTAAAATTCTGGACAGCTTTATATTAATATGGCACACATATCTTTGAAAATTGTGAATATCTATAATGATCCTAATTATTACTTAGTTTTTTTTCTTCCTGGAATAGTGATTTGATTAGAGATTTTCTTCACCTAAAATAGGATTAAAAGAAAACCAGTTTATGACTCAACCTTAAAAGAGGGAAGAGTCTGTTTGTTGAAGGGAAAAAATATTGCTTGGTCAAGTAAGATAGAACTAATAGTTTATTTGTTTCAAGTTTCTTTGATTTAACTTGAAACACATTTCATCAGTAAGTCTTCTATATCTGCAGTATAATGTTGGGAAAAGGTAACTAAAAATAAAAGAAAATTGTGTCTTTAAAAAAAAACCTTATTGTCATATTATTTTATTCAAATTAAAATAATTTGGCATTCTTTAGCAGCATCATATGGTCTTTTCTTATTTCTTTCTTCCTAAATTATATGGAAACTAATTCATTCTATTCCTTAAGGGTAACCAATAATCTATTGATCTCTTTTTTATGATATTATCAAACATGACACAAGAGAGGGGAGGGAAATACCAAAAGACAACCCTACTACCTTTAGCAGCTCCAAAAGAAAAACACTTGGAAATAAGGGTGGAAAAATACTTTAAGAAACTAGTGAAGGAAAAAACAACTTGAATGTAAAATCTTATGGAAGAAAAGAAGCCAAAAGTAAGGCATCAGCAAGGGAAAAACATAATGAAACATGAAATATCAGAAAAATCTCTAAACAGGGAAAACTTTTAAATATTTAATGTGGAAAACAAATTCAAGAGAAACAGAACAAAACCTGGCATTAGAAATCAGGAATTATCTGTAAAGGAAATCTAATGGAGAAAATCAACCAAAAGACTCAACAGCTGGGATCAATCAGTGGAGAATCTTTAGTCACCAAGAAGCATCTTGGATCTATGAAGAAAAAAAAATAAGTAGCTGAAAAAAATAAAACTATTGAATAAGGAATCAACAAAATGGCTGATGATTTGAGATCTGTGCAATTAAGGAATTTAATTGGAAAATAGTACTCAAGAAATGTAACCTGGGAATGTTGGAGTACAACAAAGAAAATTTTGTTGATTCTGAATGGCATACTTCAGCTAGTCATATAAGAAAAAAAAATCCAGCAGTATTAAAGCAGGAAACAGATCATTTTAACATAATCCATAGTATGTAATTAGAGATGCTTCAGGTAATGCTATGGACATAGTATTACTATGAATAATATTATTGACTTAGACTGTAGAGTTGTGGGAAAGAAGGTGGGAGTGTGTATCATAAAAGACTAGGGTTGGAGCTATTTTTTGAAATAAAATAGATTGTACCCTGTGGTTATGAAGCAATTAACAAAGCTGGTCATGGTTAAGGAAAAGTCAGCTGAACTCTCCTGCACAATTAGCAAAGCATCTCAGATGGCTTACAATTCACAGTCATTTTGCATATTAGAGATATATTTATAACAGAAAGATACAGTTAAAAATTCAAATAAAAATTTTATGCTTCACATGATTCAAGAAAAAGCATAGTGATTATAATACTTTAGATAAAATTGAATTTAAAAACATTGGAAATAAAATAAAAACAACAACTATGTATTAAAACCTCCATATGAAAAATTACATCAATATTAAATAAATAACATAACAACATAGGAGTTCAATCATTAAAAGTAACTGAAAAAAATTATGATATTTTAGGTAAGACATCAATAATAAAAGGGACTTAAGCTCAGTGGCATAGTGCATAAATACAGGACTTGGAAATGGGAAGATATTCAAATTCTGCTACTGACACTTATTAACTTAGAGGCTATAGGCACTTTCCCTTTCTCAGCCTGTTTCCTCTGAAGTAAAATGGTAATAAGAACATCATGCACTTCATGGGTTTGTTGAGAGGGAAAAATTGTGTAATAAAATTTATATAATTTTGTAAAAACACTTTAGAAAACCTAAAACACTATATGAAAGTGTAACGATTGGAATGACGCCATGTGCTGGAGACTTGCTGTAGGAAAGCTCCAACACAAGGAGAAGGCCTCTGAGGGCAGGGCCATGCATCTTTTCTTTGGCATCAGGAAATGACATTTGCTTGTGGGAGGAAGAAGGGCGAGGCTGGCGCTCTGACTCTCTTTTTCATGTGGACTCTGGCGGAGAGCGGAACTAGGAATGCTCTCTCCCTTTGATAGATGAATCTAGGCCTTTCTCTTTCTCTTCACCAAATTCTTATTCTCCTTAATAAATGGTTAAAAGTCTAACCCTTGCTAAAGCTTATAATTTATTGGCGACCACTCACTAGATATTTTAGACAGTATAGCTAGAATTTTAGCCCTTACAGATGGCAACCACAAAGGGACAGCTAAACCTCAGTCTTCTGATCTTCCAGTTGGGCAAGAAATTTCCCCTACTCTGTCCCTGTAAACTGCTAAGTACTAGCTATTTTTTCCCTTTAAATTTTCAATTGGGTTTTTTCAACTCCCTAAATACCCTATTTCTGATTTTACTCTGTTTAGCCAGACAAATGGGGGATAAGATCATATTAATGCTTTGCTTTTGTGGATTTTTTATTTTTATTTTGGTTAGAAGAGCCAGCAAGGTGCTCACACAGGGGTACTCCCCCTCTCCAAGCCATGCTTTTTCAGAGAAACCTCTGATTTCTGCAGCTTTCCAAATTCCAATACTAATTGTTGCTCTAATTTTGCATGTCTGGAGGCTTCTCTAGGAGTTTTTAATCCCCCAGAAGTGGGGGAAGGGGAACCCAGGTCTGAGTTTGATTCCCAGGCTGTGCACCATGTGGGAGAGATGGTCCCCTCCCCTTCTCTAGGGATCCCACCTCCTCACCCTCCTCTTCTTGATTCTCCTGCCCAGGAGGTCATAAGATCTAATCCAGCTTTCTCAGGTCCTCATCTTTCACATGTGAAGCTTTCTCTACCTGCATTTTCAGCCCTACCCCAGCTGAACTGTGATTCTGAGACAACCTTACAAGACCCTTTAAATTCCAGATACGCTCATTTTGTTCATAATTTTGCTAATCTGCTTTTATCGTTAATTAGTAACCTTCTAAAGCATTTGTATTATGAAAGGACTGACAGACAATATAGAGGGGTTAAAGAAGACAAACTTAAGCTGAATAAAAATGACAATTATCATCGTTGTTCAAGACTCCACTTCTTTTGCCATGGGAGGGTACATATTTTACAGAAATGTAGAAGTAAGGGCCAAGGTATTGATACAAGTATTGAGGATTTTAGATATCTGAATCAAAAGTGTTCTAAATTCACTCAGAGTAATAATGTCAGTTCAGAGGTTACATAGGATTTCTATGCTTTTACATGTAAATTTTGAAATTAATGGTATGGGTTTATTTTCACAGAGATTTTCTTGCTTTTGAGATTGTGTTTTATACTTAGTTTTCTAAAAAAGGAGAATATTTGTAAAAGCTTTTTTAGTCATGTAATCAAGTTTATATTTTGTAATACTCTTATTAATGTTAAGTTCATGTTCATTTAGATTTCCCTAGTTTGACTTTCATTGTCTTTTATCCTTCCATGTATATTTTCTTCTATTCATTTATCTATGTAATTTTGAAAAAATGCATGATGGTTTTGATTTCATAATACAATGTTAATTCTAAGAGTATAGTGCTCCCATATTCTGAGTTGTTTGGTTTTGTTATTTTTTCTCTCAACTGATTATTTGATTGAAGTCTATAAAGGATTTTTCTGGCAAATTGGTTGCCATGACAAGTGTAAATTGATTCGAGAAGTATTTTTTTGGGGGGGTGGAATGGGCTTAAGTGACTTGTGCAGGGTCACACAGCTACTAAGTGTCAAGTGTCTGAGACCAGATTTGAACCCAGGTACTCCTGAATCCAGGGCTGGTACTTTATCCACTGTGCCACCTAGCTGCCCCTAGAAGTATTATTTTTGATAAGCATATTCAAAAAAAAAAAGAGGGGAACATTTTAAAAAGTTTTCTTTTTAAAAAAAATGGTTTCTTTGAGATTGTGTTGTGCTTTAACTTTTATTTAAGTTCTGATTTTTCACATAAGTAATTGTATACTTAGTAAAAAAAAGGTATTATTTGAAATTTTTGCATAATTGTATATTATATTCTGAGTCAAGGTACATTCAAATTTTTTTTGCGATGCTCAATTATCCCTGTAAGGATATATTGTCAACTGTGCCTAACCTATTTCATTGACCCACCACCCTATTTTTTATCCAGTACCAAATAGCATTGATGACCAATACTTTATAGTATAGCTTCATATTTGGTACAGCTAGGCCACCTTCCTGTGCATTTTTTTTCTTTAGTTCCCTTGAATATTCTTTTATTCTTCCAGATGGATTTTGTCATTATTTTTTCCTAGCTCTAAAAATAATTTTTAGGTTTTCTAATTAGTATGGTACTGAATAAGTAAGTAAATTTAAGTAGAATTGTCATTTTTATTATATTAGCTCAGCCTATCCATCAGTAGTTGATATTTTTCCAATTATTTAAATCTGATTTTATTTGTGCAGAAATTGTTTTGGATTAGTGTTCATAGAGTTCCTGGGTTTCTCTTGTCAGGAAGATACCAAATATTTTATTTTGTCTTCAGTTACTTTATTTATTTATTTATTCATTCATTCATTTATCCATTTATTTATTTATTTATTTACTTATTTGCTTATTTATTTATTTGCTTATTTATTTATTTGCTTATTTATCTATCTATCTATCTATTTATTTATTTTTGGTGGGCAATAAGGGTTAAATGACAATGTTCTCCTGGTTATGTTCATCTCACTCAGCATCAGTTCATGTAAGTCCTTCCAGGTTTCTCAGAAATCTGCCTGCTCATTGTTTCTTTTTTCTTTTTCTAGACAACTGACTAATCTCAGAACTCAGCCTAACCATCTCCCATCTCCTTGCCTTTGTATGAACTCTACCCCATGCATAGAATGCCCCACCCCATCTTGCCTCTACCTCTTGGAATCCTTAGCTTCCTTCAAAGATCAGGTCAGGGGACACCTCCTACCAATAGGAAACCTTTTACAATTTCTCTGTTGTCAATATTTTCTCCCTTTAGAAATTACTCATATTTATTTGTCCATATACCTTATATTGAAGAAGAGTGGTTCCCATTTCATGGGCTTCATAATGATTATATACTAGATAATTGTTTGTAAATATTATAAATAATATCTAAAGTTACCCTACCAGTTCACAAAACATATATTTGGTTGTTATGGTTGAAAGGGGTTAGAAGAAGAAGGAGGCAGAGGAGAAGAAGAAGAAAGAAGAAGAAGAAGAGGAGGAGGAGGAGGAAGAAGAGGAGGAAGAAGTGGAGCAGGAGGAAGAGAAGAAGAAGAAGAAGAAGAAGAAGAAGAAGAAGAAGAAGAAGAAGAAGAAGAAGAAGAAGAAGAAAAGGAGGAGGAGGAGGAAGAGGAGGAGAAGAACAACAACAACAACAAAAGGTTAGGAACCACTCTCTTTGAATGGAAGATCCTTCAGAATGGAGGAAAGACTTTCATTGTTTGTCCTTGTATTCCTGAGGACTAGTACAGTGCCTGCTTAATAGTAGGCATTTAATAGATGCTTGTTGTTGAGCTCTAATTAGAATCCCCACACTCTGTAACTGTGCAAACTAATCATTAAGGCCAAAGGAATTTAACTATTTCTACAGTTAAAGAAAGAAAGAGAGAGAGAGAGAGAGGACCTGCTCATTGTTTCTTACAGAACGATGGTATTGTGTTACATTCATATACCACAACTTGTTCAGCCTTTCCCCAATTGATGGGTATCCCTTCATTTTCCAATCCCTTGCCACCACACAAAGAGCAACTATAAATACTTCATCTTGTGGTGAATCACTCCTTTCATTTTTGATACCGGTAATTTGTTTTTCTGCTCTTTTTTAAAGCAAATTAACCAAAGGTTCATCTATTTTGTTGATTTTTCATAAAATCAGCTTAGTTTTATTTATTCATTGTATCAGTATGTTTTAATCTCTCCTTTGATTTTCAGAATTTCTAATTTAACATTTAAATGGATATTTTTAATTTGTTCTTTTTCTAACTTTTTTGTTGCAAAACCAATTCATTGATCTCCTTTTTCTCCATTTTATTCAGATAAGCATTTAGAGATATAAAATTTTCCCCAAGAACTGCTTTGGCTGCATTCAATAAGTTTTGGTATGTTGTTTCATTATTGTCATTCTCTTGGATGAAGTTAGTGATTGTTTCTATGATTTGTTGTTTGACACACTCATTCTTTAGGATGAGATTATTTAGTTTCCAATTAATTTTCAGTCTATCTTTCCATGACTCTTTATTACATGTAATTTTTATATAATCATGATCTGAAAAGGATGCATTAATTATTTGTGCCTTTCTACATTTGACTATGAGATGTTTGTGCCCTAATACATGGTCAATTTTTTCTGTATGTTCCATGTACTACTGAGAAAAATGTATATTCCTTTCTACTGCCATTCCATTTTCTCCAGAGGTCCAACCTATCTCATTATTCTAAAATTCTATTTACCTCTTTAACTTCTTTCTTATTTATTTTTTGGTTATATTTATCTAGTTCTAAGAAGGGATGATTAAGATCCCTCACTAATATAGTTTTGCTATCTATTTCTTCTCATAACTCATTTAACTTCTCTATTAATTTGGATGGTATACCACTTGGTGCATATATATTGTGTACTGATATTACTTTATTATCTACAGTACCTTTTAGTAAGATAGTTTCCTTCATTTTCCCTTTTAATTAGATATATTTTGATGTTACTTTGTCTAAGATGTTTTCCACCCTGCCTTTTGTGACTTTAGCTGAAGCATTAATATATTCCATTCCAACCTTTTACCTTTACTCTGTATGTATCTCTTTGCTTCAAATGTATTTCTTGCAAACAATATATTGTAGAATTCTGGTTTATAATCCACTCTGCTATTCACTTCCATTTTTATGGGAGAGTTTATCCCATTCACATTCACAGTTATAATTACTATGCATTTCTCTCCATATTATTTTCCCCTTCACCAGTGTTTTGTTTCTGACCACTGTCTCCCTGTGTCTGCTGTCCCTTTTGTCAGCACACCTCCCTTTTCTTTTCCCTTTCCTCCCATGCTTCTGTTCTACCTTCTGTCAGTACCCACCCCCCTTTCCCTTACCCATTTACTTCTTCTTCTTTTTTTTTTTTTTATAGTGAGGCAATTCAGGTTAAGTGACTTGCCCAGGGTCACACAGCTAGTAAGTGTTATGTGTCTGAGGCCAGATTTGAACTCAGGTACTCCTGACTCCAGAGCCAGTGCTCCATCCACTGCGCCACCTAGCTGCCCCGCCCATTTACTTCTTTAAAGGTTAAACTAAGCTGACTTTCTTTATCCAGTTTGGCGTATATGTTATTCCTTCTTTAAACAAAATCTGATGAGCGTATGGTTAAAACAATGCTCACCCTGTCCTTCTTTCCCTCTATTCTAATAGTTTTTTTGCAACTCTTTATATGATATAATTAACCTCATTCCACTTCCCCTATCCTCTCCTCCCCATATTCATCCCTTTTTTCTGCCCCCTTAAGTTCTTTATATCAGCACATCAAAGTCAATTTAATAACTATACCATTTAACTATACTCCTATGTGTCAAAGAGAGATACATATCTCAAAACGTAAAAGCATCTTCTTGCACAGGCATGTAAACAGTTAAACTTATTTAATAACATTTTTCCTCATGTTACCTTTTTATACTTCTCATGAGTATTGTATTTGAAGATCACATTGTCTTTCAGATCTGGTCTTTTCTTTAGGTAACATTAAAAGTCCATCTTTTTCCCCTGAAAGATAATCCTAATTTTTTTTTCTGGTGGTTTATTCTTGGTTGCCAATCCAAGCTCCTTTGCCTTGCCAAATATGTTATTAATTGCCTTCTGATCCTTTAATGTTGAAACTGTCAAGTTCCATGTAGTCCTGACTGTATCTCATTGATATTTAAATTGTTTCTTTCTGGCCTTTTATAGTATTTTCTCCTTCACCTGATAATTCTGGAATTTGGCTATAAGATTCCTTGGAAATTTTCCTTTTCTTGTCTCTTTTAGGAGGTGCTGATTGACTGTTTCAATGTCTCTTTTATCCTCCAATCTATAATATCAGGGCAGTTCTTCTTTATAATTTCCTGGGATATGGGTATCTACACTCTTTTTTTTTTAATCATGCTTTTTAGGTAGCCCAGTATTCTTAGATTATTTCTCCTGGAACTATTTTCCAGGTAAATTGTTTTTCTAATGAGGTATTTCATGATTTTTCTATTTTTTCATTCTTTTGCTTTTGTTCAATAGATTCTTGGTGTCTCATGGGTCTTTAGCTTCCATCTGTCCAATTTTCATTTTTTGTAAGTCCTTTTCTATTTGGGTCAATTTTTTCACCATTTGCCCAATTGTTTTTTTTTTTTTAAGGAATTGTTTTCTTCGGTCCTTTTTTGTGCTTCCATTTCCATGCCTTTGATTCTTTTTTTTCATAATTTCCTTATGTAACTCTCATTTCTATCATTTCTTTCCCATTTTTTTCTTCTCCCTCTCTTATTTGATATTTCCCCCTGGGACAATGAGGGTTATGTGACTTGCCCAGGGAAACCCAGCTAGTAAATGTCAAGTTTCTGAGGTCAAATTTGAACTCAGGTCCTCCTGAATCCAGGGCTGCTGCTTTATTTACTGTACCACCTAGCTGCCCCTCCATGTTCATCTTCTTAATTGAAGATTTCATAAATGTCTTTGGGATACTAATGCAGCTCCATCACATCCAGGTACTTTATATATTCATCAACCATCTTATTTATATCTATATTATTAAATTGTGCATAACAAGTCATAAATTTTCAGTACTATACTGCTTTAAATTGTAAGTCAGGGACATACAAAGTCTCAAGGGTTTAATAGACTGGATTTAATCATAAGATCTTCCATGCAGGAACAGATCCAGTTTCTCACATTGGACCATTGCTTCCACTTAGTTTTTCCATAGAAAATTATCCTTCTATATTCATGAAACATCTTGGTTCTGTTTTCTCAAAAATGAATTAAAAGTGATTCCCCAGATCTCATACATGTATTGAAATAATCATAGGCTAAGCAGCTTTTATTTTACTCTCTACTCCCCTGTAAAAAACTGACAATTAAGGAATTGCAGGAGACCATAAAAAGATACTGAAAACTCATAAGGTTCTCGAAAAGCCAATCAGTTCTCATCAGTTCTGTATTGGAATTGAATTTGAGTTGAGAGTGTCAGAAACCCTTAAGAGATGTTAATGATAAGTCCCTATTAAACACAGAAAAATCTCTATATGCAGTGGTGATGGTGGTGGTGGTGAAGTAGCTTCTACACCAAGAATCAGAAACTATTACACAGAGCTCTATGCCTGAAAAAATGAAAAGCTTAATGAAGTAAATTGAATTTCATTAAGAGAAACAAAATGTATTCATATTTGAAAAACAGATTGGTTGGTGAAATATCAATTTAAGGAAGGCATATTGGATTTCAGGAAGTTTGATTTTATGTTAAATACAAGACCAGAAATATTCACAAGTGTAATTTTTGAAAGAAATAAGGCATACCATGGGTATATTAAGTGTTTTAAAAACAATAGGCTTTACTCAGGTTTTTCTAAGAATAAATATGGTCCAGATAATCAAATGATAGAAGATAAGGTCATAGAAAGCCAGCCTAGATAAATACCAATAATTACATTAAACTGTCAACAAAACTTTTGAAATACAAGCAAGGAATATTCTGTCCAAAATATTATCTATGATGACATTTGCATTGGTAACAGTAGTGTGCTTATATGGTTCATCATTAAGGAAAACAAATTAATAGTGAATTGTATCAATTATATTACCATACACATCAATAGATGAAGGGGAAAAACATAAAAACATAACAGATTTCAAATAAAAAGAGATTAAAAGGAAAGCAATTGATGTATTTTCTTTAGACAGAATAGGGGTAAAGATAAATTAGCTTATTTTGGAAAAAATTATGTAATAATGTCTTCTTTATGAAAATAATTGAGAAAAATATCAACTTATAATTATTAAACTATATGTATGTATCGATATATACATGTATATATCTATATATAGAGATATCTAAAGTAGATAACAGAAAGAAACAAAAATACCTATATGGGGGAAGTCAAATATCTTTGAATACATGACAATTTTGTAGAAAAATGCAAGAAAGTGATCTTTAATAAAAGAATAACAATAATTTCTAGTAAATAGCTGCATGCAAGATAAATCTACAAAATTATTATTGTATTTATTGATTTTAAAATGAGAAAAATTAAAATAAAGGGAAGTATTTTAATTATGATGATATGTATTAAATATTTGAGATTTCCTTCAGGATTAAAAAAAATCCTCACTTGCTCTATTTATCTGGCTATCTATCAATCTTTCTATGTATCTATCATCGTGTGTATGTATAATTATTAAATACTGGAGAGGTAACAAATGTTCATGGCTGAATCATATCTTAAAGTAGTGATGACAGCATCAGTATAATTTTATTAGTATTATTCTAATAAAAATTTCCCTTTGCATAGTGTACATATAAGATATAAAAAGAATGCAAAATTCATATACAAAAGTGAATTATCAAGGAATATGATGTACTAAAATTAAAAATAAGTGCACAGGAAGGGTTGTAAGATTTCATTTATACTATCAGCAATTAATTATCCTAACAATTTGATACTGGACAAGAAAAATTTGAATAGTTATTAACGTAGAGTGAAATAGATAAGAAAATCATTTAGTAGTCTAGATAGAAATTCAATAAAGGATAGTACAAATTATTGAAAAATTAATACATTTTCAACAAAAAAGCTAAGAAAAACTCTGTTAAATTTTAACAGAAGTTTGGACAGATCAGAAATTATACTGTAGATCATGACAAATTACAAATGAACCAAAGAGAGAAATATTAAAATGCAAAGATGTAAATATTAAACATGCTATGGAAAAATAAGATTTTATCTTTTATATTTGTGGACAAAGAGGGGAAAAACTCAGATACAATTTAAAGAAAATTTTAAGACAACGCATGCTATTTGATTATTTATTCGGAGATAAATAACTTTTGCATAACCCAAAGTAACCGAAATAGGAAGGAAAACTGTGGACCAGTAAAAATATTTTCTTCTTAAGCAATTCTGATAAAACACAATTTTTATCATTTCTAAGGAATTAATGTTCAACAAATCTGAAAAGGTTGCTCTCAAAAACACATATACAAGCTGCCTGTCTAAAATCTCTTTGAAAAATATTCAATTTCACTAATAATCACATAAATGTTAATACTTCATATATCGTACTAGAATTATAGAATGATTCTCAAAAAGAAATGGAATTATATCTCATCCTCAGTTTCTTAATCTGTTAATTTAGTTAATAAGAGTCCCACATTCACAGGGTTTTTGTTAAGATAAAATTAGATAATATTTACAAAATACTTTGG
The DNA here is from genome assembly GCF_019393635.1 of Dromiciops gliroides. Classification (NCBI taxonomy): domain Eukaryota; kingdom Metazoa; phylum Chordata; class Mammalia; order Microbiotheria; family Microbiotheriidae; genus Dromiciops; species Dromiciops gliroides. The sequence goes on from NC_057862.1 coordinate 612,641,997, forward strand.
AAACCTTAAAGTACTATATAATTTTTAATTATTATTTCACAATAAGGAATGACAAATATTAAGAAGTTAAAAAAGGTGTTAATATATGAAATGCTGTAGGATAAAGAAACCAAAACCACAATTTCCAGATGATCCAATGATGCATTAACTTTAAGTATATATTAAAAAATCAAACAGTACCAAAATTTATATTAATACTGAGAATTTATGGCTAATTTTCCTTTTCAAAAGGATTTAAATTTTAAATACAATATTCAGTTCTGTATTTGGTATTGCATGATTATATATTAAAAATAATGTTTACTTTAGCCAAGTGTTAGGACCTTCTTTGTTAGCTGCTAAAATTCCAAGTAACGTGACAACAGGCAGAATATGCCAGATCCTAGATTAGACTTTTTTGTAATGTCTTTCATGTGCAGATAGGTTTCACAGTGGACAAAAACACCACCTCTGGATTAAGGTGGACCGTTATTTCAATCTGGCCTTGGACACTTGACATTAGCTATGTGACCCTGGTCAAATCAAGTAACCCTCATTGACCTAAAAAAAAAAAAAGTATCTTTCAGGAGAATAACTTTTTATAGCAATTGTGAAATGATTTTGCATAATCTATCTGTCTATCACTTTGAACTCCAAAAAGCTCAGATGATCTCTGGAAAGGGAAATAGATTAAGATATTTGAATATGTAAACGTATGCTCTGAGGCGCAGAAGCTAACCATATGGCAGAACAATGTTGTTTGGGGTTTGGGTTTTTTTTTTTTTTGAGGGGCAATGAGGGTTAAGTGACTTGCCCAGGGTCACAAAGCTAGTGTCAAGTGTCTGAGGCTGGATTTGAACTCAGGTCCTCCTGAATCCAGGGCCAGTGCTTTATCCACTGTGCCACCTAGCTGCTAACCAGAACAATGCATTTTTAACTGTATGAAAATTTGAGAGGAGCTTTTTTAAAAAATGAAGAACATAGGAAGCTGACCTATGATTTCTAACATATATAAAGTGCTTTAGGGTTCTCAAGCACTTGCAAGCAGAGCTTTTGAGTCTCACCACAAACCCTGGGAGGCAGGCATTATTATATACCCCAAATTACAGAGGGAAAACTAAAACTTTCCCAACTAACTTGTGAGATAGTTACATGCCTGAGTCAGAATTTGCTTAGGCAGTCTTACTGACTAGAGGTCTAATACTATTCACTGTGCCACCTAGCTGCTTCTATGATGACCTATTCTTTGTGTCTAGACTTAGCACTTGAAATAAAGGACTAGAGACATACTTCCTCTAGGATATCAGTCTTTCATTTAAGTTTAACAAACAAATAAGCAAAACAACAATAACAAAAATCTGAAACTGGGCTTTTCTTTTGTTTACTTTGTTTAAATCCCCTTTAGTTCCTATTTGTTGTTATTGTTGTTTTGTCCTTCTTTCTCAAAGAGGCACTTGATATCAGGAGGTAAGGGCTGTGCAAAGTCACCAGTCTCACTCTCTTCCACATCCATCTGGGTCAGTGACAAGATTTACATCATGATGATTGGAGGATGGCCCTGGATATCTGAGTAATAATGGTTATGTGACTTGCCCAGTGTAACACAGCTAGTAAATGCACCACCTGCTGGCTCAGTTACTCTTTATATTTAAATGAAATGATGCCTCAGAGTCAATATATAAAACTAATTCCTGGAGTTCATTTATAGTCTTTTTTTTTTGGTCCATCTAGGTTTAATTTGAAACCCCATGCCTTGATGTGTAAGTGCAAAGAAAGTTAGGGTGAAGGGAAGACTGGGAGAGGAAAAAAAAATCTAGTATAGTTTTAGCATCCGAATCTTCATGAAAAGAGACATTGAAAATGGAGGAGAAAGAAAATACGTAGTAAAAGGAAGGAAGTATATTAATTGAACCTTACTCATTAATTATTTTAATGATAAATTGGGTCTGGTTCCTATCTGGGGGTGTGCTAACTAAAAAAGTGTTATTTTTTATTGTGTTACTTGGCTCCCTCTTCCCACGTAGGGCATGACAGTGCCATCCAAAATTTATAGTAATTGGCTGTGCAAGTGCAAAAACATTCCCTGAATGACAGATGGGTGGAAAGGTTGCTAACACCTCCAATTCAAATTGAAGAATTATTTTGTGAATTATATTAGGTGATGTGAATTAAAGCTTTAAAAGAAGGCCAAATTTCTAATACAATGTAATGATGATTGCCCAGTGATTAATTCCTATGCTCCAAGAGAAGTAAAAAGATCTGTGAAGATTAAAAATATGGACAGGCTTAGGCCCAACATATTATTAATACAAGTGTGATCATTTTGCCATCTCTCTCAGACTAAAGACTCCAAACAGTTATGAGGTCCCAGTTCATATACCCTTCCAACTATAGGAAGGTCCATAACATTGCAATCAATCTAACTGATTGACAACAATCAAACCTAATTGGCTGACATGATTGGAGGTTGGTTATATTAAAATAAATCCATGGATTTGTGATTTATATGAGATCATAGAAGGAATGTGGAGCTCTAACCAAAAATAGTTTCTATCTAGATGGGGTTTAATCTCATCAGTAAGTCCTTTAGTTATCTAGGTAAAAGTACTTGTCTCCACCCAAGATTCTATATAAGCTTGGTTTAAGCTTGACCCAGATGAAATCTTACTTACAGGGAGAACATGATTTTAGGAGTGTGCAGAGGGAAGAAAGGAGTAAGAAAGAAGGGGAAAGGGGCAGCTAGGTGCACAGTGAATAGAGCACTGGCCCTGATTCAGAGGACCTGAGTTCAAATCCAGCATCAGACACTTGACACTTAGTAGCTGTGTGACCCTGGCAAGTCACTTAACCCCAATTGCCTCACAAAAAAGGAAGAAAGAAAGAAAGAAAGAAAGAAAGAAAGAAAGAAAGATAAGAAAGAAAGAAAGAAAGAAAGAAAGAAAGAAAGAAAGAAAGAAGAAAGAAAGGAGAAAGAAAGAAAGAAAGAAAGAAAGAAGAAAGAAAAAGAAAGAAAGAAAGAAAGAAAGAAAGAAAGAAAGAAAGAAAGAAAGAAAGAAAGAAAGGGTACACTGGGTACACTCCAAGATATCAATTATTAATAATTATTTCTCGGGGGCATGTAGGTGGCACAATGGATAAAGAATAGTCCCTGGATTCAGGAGGACTTGAGTTCAAATTCTGCCTCAGATACTTGACACTGAATCACTGGGCAAGTCACTTAATACTCATAGCCTTGAACAAATATATATATGTATGTATGTATGTATGTATGTATATATATATGTGTATATATATATGTATATATATATATCACATCTCACTTAATACTCATAGCCTTGAACAAATATATATATATATATATATATATCACATCTGCTTTTTTCACTTAATAGTATTTTCCTGAATTACACGTAAAAATAGTTTTCAACATTCATTTCTGTAACATTTTAAGTTCCCAATTTTTCTTCCTTCCTGTCTTCCCTTCCCCCTACCTAATATAGCAAGCAATCTGATATAGCGTTTTATATGTACATATATGTTTTATGTGAATATATAACTACATTAAGCATATTTCCACCTTAGTCATATTGTGAAAGATGAATCAGAACAAAAACTAAAAGCCACAAGAAAAAAAAAAGTGAAATAGAATGTTTTGCTCTGCATTCAGACTCCATAGTTCTTTGGAATTGTCTTGGATTGGTGTAGTGCTAAGAGTTAGGTCTATCACAGATGATCATCACACAACATTGCTGTTACTATGTACATTATTCTCCTGGTTTTGCTCACTTCACTCAGCATCAGTCCCCTTAAGTTTTTCCAGGTTTTTTTCTGAAATCTTCCTGCTCATCATTTCTTATAGCACAATAGTATTCTATTACATTCATATACCATAGATCATTCAGACATTCCCCAATGATTGTTACCACCTCTTAATTAAAATTTTTGCCACAACAAAAAGACGGCTACAAATAATTTTGTATGGATGGATCATTTATTCCATTTTCTCACACATCTGAAATGCCTGATTGGTCACAACGTTCTGGTAGGGTATTAAAGGTTCCCGAAAATTGGTAGGAACCTGCTGGATGTTGAATTGAAAAAATTCTCTGAATGATAAAGAAAATAGAATTAGAAGTGAACAGAATACAGATGAGTTACTGCTTAAGGACTGGAGATATGGTAAAACTGCAGTGCCCTATGTTTGGAGGCCTGGGTCTTCACTCCCCACTCCTCACCCCCCACCATCATTGTGCTTTTGAAGCAATGTTCATGGTTTTTACTGTTGTTACTAAGTCATGGCTCATGTTCATCCTTAAATAAATCTGGTCAATTTGTTAATACTTTATACATAAAATATAAGCCAGGGGAAAGTTAGTAATAGTGCAATTTATGGACAGATCCAGGCTATTTCCTGTGTAGCCTTTCCCCAATTTTCTGGGCCTAGAGATAGGTATCACTAATGGTAGGTGTCATGGAATCTTTTGACTAAAATATGGTGAAGAAGAAAGTTTTCTTGGTAGCTTATGTGCTAAAAACAAAGCAGTGTTACCTAAATCAAGTGTCAGGTGATACATACAGTATCTAATCTTTCAAGGCTTTCTTTTTATTGCTCTCACTTGACATTCTTCCCACTCCTCATAGATTTGTTGACCTTCAGAAGACAGCCTGTTCATTTATTTTGAATTTTACTCTATTGAAGAATAGATCTTACTCATAAATTTGCGTTAATTGCTTATAAATTTTGGATGTCAGGCTTTTATAAGAAATGTTGAATGTTAAGTGATCTGTGTGTGTGTGTGTGTGTGTTGAGAGGGAGAAGGCACATGTGTTTTTCTACTAGTCCATATATTCTCTTTTTATTCTAATAGTATTTATTAACAAAAACCAATCTTAATCTTAGATGTCTTCTTTATACTTTTAGATGTCTAACTACTCTTCTTTTTCTATCTATCCTAACTTAAGGTAGTCTAGTTATTAATTAAAGGTACATAACTCTGAAGTGTTTAAATCAGGTAGTAGTAGAAATAATAATAGTAGTAGCAGTAGGAGTAAGTAGGAGTAGTAGTAGCAGCAACAGTAGCAGGAGTAGTAGGAGCAGTAATAGTAGGAGCAGCAGCAACTAAAATTTCATGGTTATTTAACAGGTAGAAACGAACATTCTTCATATCACCCCCTGTCAAAATAGGCAAGAAAAAATGCATGAGTATCGCTATTTTTCAAATAAATAAATTGAGGCTCTGAGTGATTACATAATTTCCCAGAGGATTACAAATTTCTGAAATCATATTCTGGACCTGTTTCCTAAGTTCCAGTTCATTACTTGTAAGGGAATTACTTTATTACCTTAATTTTTCCTTTAAAATATAAGAAAACAAAAGGAATGAGAAATGATCAAGTTACATAGTTGGAAGATTGTTCTCTGTTCCACAAGAGACAAGGATGCTTGGATTGAGGTGCAATATATACTTCATTAGAAGCTATCATGTGCCTCTGAGATTAAATGGTAACTGCTACAAAGGAAATTGAATGGGGAGTTATGATGTTTGATTATTTTGAAAGCCGAGGATAATGATTCAATAGATGTATGGACTTTCCCTGTTGCATTCTGATTTTCTTCATTAATTAATCCAGTTTAGGATTGGGTAGTATTTGGGTTTTTTAGTTTCTTTCATTTCTGAAATAGACCTGGATATTCTGTTGATATGGATTTAAAAGTGGAGGGCAGGGTTGTGGATTCAATGATTTTATGTTTTAATGATAAAGAGAATGACCAACAAAATATTGGAAAGCAAAATAGTAAATCTTTTAGCATATTGATTCTCACCTGCTTAGAGTAAATTTTGGACTCAAGCCCAGTATAAGATAGTTATGTTATTTTGTTCCTTTGGAATAAGTTCTCATCACAGAAAATCTTCATTACTATATGATGTTTATTCAGAAGAAAATCAATCCATCCACGAAGAAGAATTCATTAAGCACCTGCTATTTCCCAGTCACTGTCTTAGGTGTGGAGGACACAAGAATTAAGGATGAAAGAATAACTATGTAAAAACAGTTCATTTTCTAATATGGAAGAAAAATAGACACAGCATAAACAAAAAGTGAATAAATTCACATATACATATGTTCAATATAAATATTTAGGAAAGGAGGATATTAGTAGTTAGTGGGAACTGGAAGGCTACCTGAAGAAGATTGTACTGATGCATCTTAAAAGTAGAGGGGGACTCTATAAAACTAGAAAAATTGAGGTGACTTTTTAAGAGTTTAAAAACTAAAGAGAGTAATTTGTACATGGATATTTATTTCTACTTATCTATAGATAATAGATGCATATGTACATAAATAAATACATGTGTATATAGACATAGTCATCTATATATGTATATCTTTATGTCTAGATAGCTGTTCTGTCTATTTATGTATGCATCTGTGTATCTATGTGGGGTTCTTTCCTTCCTACCTTCCTTCCCTCCCAATTTTTCTTCCTTCCTTCCTTCCCTCCCTCCCTCCCTCCTTCCTTCCTTCCTTCCTTTCTTTCTTCCTGCTCCAGTATCTCTCTCTGTCTTATAAATATACATGCACACATATCTATATCTATATCTATATCTATATCTATATCTATATCTATATCTATATCTATATCTATATCTATGTCTATGTCTATGTCTATGTCTATGTCTATGTCTATGTCTATGTCTATGTCTATGTCTATGTCTATGTCTATGTCTATGTCTATGTCTATGTCTATGTCTATGTCTATGTCTATGTCTATGTCTATATCTATATCTATATCTATATCTATATCTATATCTATATCTATATCTCTCTATCTATCTATATGCATGTACATATACACATACACATGCACATACACCCACACCTATCCCTATCCATAACCATACCCCTACATATACATAGATATAGACATAGACATAGATATAGACATAGACATAGACACAAACATAGGCATAGACATATAGATGATTGTATATACATATGCTCTCTTTATATAAGTGTATATATACTTATATGTGGGTATGTATATCTATATATCTGTGTATTTATATGTATATAGGTATGTATCTGTGTGTATACATGTATGAATAGCTTTAGGAGATTTGAGGCATAGAGAATTATGGAATGATAGGAGGTTATGATCTGAGAAGGGAATATCAGAGATACTAATTAAGCATTTAACTTTCTTGAAAGTTGTGACTATTTCACTATTTTCCTTCTATAATTAGTGCATAGTGCAGTATCTACACAAAGCAGCTATTTAATAAATGTTTGTTTAATTGAATAGAATTAAATTACTATAGGTTATGATTCCTATATATTCCTCGAAATCAATGGTAGTATTAGCCTGAGTTCAGTTACAATTCCAGTTTTTTTACCTTTGCATTTTGGGAAATGAAATCAAAATAAATAACCTGAGAACTAGAGATTCCTTAAGAATACATCTGCAAAAAAAAAAAAAACCCAAAAAACAAAAAAAACCCAATAAAATGTGTTAAGATAGAACAACCTGGGGGCAACTAGGGGGTCCAGTCGATAAAGCACCAGCCCTGGATTCAGGAGGACCTGACTTCAAATCCAGCTTCAGATTCTTGGACACTTACTAGTTGTGTGACCCTGGGCAGGTCACTTAACCCTCATTGCCCCACCAAAAAACAAAACAAACAAATGATAAAACCTGTTTCAATGAGGATTGGCTATTTTACCTACTTATGCATAAAAGTTTCTGAGAGTACTGGGTAATAGTGACTTATATGCAAACTCTAAAGTTGTTTTTAGTATACAATGGAGTAGGAAAGATATTTATTTGTAATAAATACAATCACTGCAGAGTTTTAAAATAGAATTCCATAGGACATTATCTTTATAATCAATTTGACTTAAAAGAAAACTTGGTTAATCTTGCAGTGAATAGGTGAAAATAAGATGTATGAGGGAGAGAACAGATGTTCACCTGAACAAACTCTGTCATATAGCTATATTTCTGCACCTGAAACCAATGCAGATAATGTTAACATGGTTGAAAGGGAATATATTTTTAACTTTTACAGAAATACTTTTAAATTAAATGAGTTACAAGGACATTTAAATATCAGTTCTCATCAGTTAGGAAAATGAACAAAACTGGAAAAAAACACAATTTCAAAAAGGGTACAAGGAATGAAGAATGCTTCCTATTGTTCTCCAGTTAATGTTACTTTATTTTAAAAATAATTTAATTTTATTCTGAATAAAAAGGGCATTTCCATAAACATGTCAAAATAGCATTTTATAGAAAATTTAAGGTCTACATTTTTTCCAGTTTCCTTTTCTTGTAAAGTACATAATATAAAGTTCCACATCTACTTTTGAGAACTGAATTCCACTTTGGATTTATGCTGTTTTCAACTGGTGGTCAGATTATGCTATCAGTTGAACTGTAATATCTGCCTAATTCCTGAGTAAAGAAATTAGGACTGCCAAATATTTGCATTAGGAAAAATTAAATGCTATGCATATGAATTGACTGATAAAAGGGGACATATTTTTTAATCTTATGTTATAATTAGATGGATTACTGATAGGTACAGGGACAACCAATGTCGGATGTTCCATATTCAATATTCATATAGTGTCCAAGGAATATAAAGAAGAGGGGGGGGAACCCTCATATTAAAATTTGTTTACCTTTTGGTTTTTATGGTTTTTTTTTCTGCATGACTATCTGGCAATTTATTTATCCACTTATTCATTTGCTTATATATTTATTTATTTCTCTGCTCATTTACTCATTTATTTATGCTTATTTATTTATTCATTCACTCACTTAACCCACTCATATACCTATTCAATTATTTATTTACTCATTCATTCATTTATTCTATTATCTAATCATTCGGTTATTTGTTTAGTGGTTTATAAATTTATTAGGACATTGTTAGCTACTTGTTCATTTTGAGGCTTTGTAGCCATAATTACTGCAGTATGGAATTTCAGCAGCTAGTCCCAAGTGCAGTCTCCCTATGAAAAGGCAAGAGGGCTTTGATGTATTCTGTTTCTGGCAGGCCAGTTGGCCCTTTTCAGGCAGCCTAGTCCCCTACTAACCCTGGCTATTTGGAGCTCACCATATTGGTTCTATAATTCAGGTAGGTAAAGGTCATCTTAGATCACTTCAGTTCAGAAGAGACCCCCTGGTCTCACTGACCAGCTTTGGGACACCTGAGCATATCACATCCATGTCTATTTGTCTGTTTCCTCAATTGTAAAATGGGGATAATAACAGCACCTACTTCAAAAGGTTGTTTTGATTATCAAAGGAAATGATATTTGTAATTTGTTTAACATAGTAGCTGGAACATAGAAAGGACAACAAAAAGAAAATGATTTACCCCTCAACTCCACTCCCAGACTCACACTCTCCTAGCAAGCTGTGATAAAATAGTATTGCTCTACCATCCACAAAACCACCCTTTAAAAAAAAGCCGCAACATGGTGTCAATAAGGAACTCAGATGTGTCAAAATGTCTAGATAACAATCAGTTGCAAGGTATTTAAAAATGGAACATATGCTAGCTTGGCACATATAAGTTAGATTAGGAGATAAAAACAAGTTGCTAAAAGCTGAGAAAGCCAATAAGGAACAGAGAGTAAGAAAGGGAGAACATGGTCAGTGTAAAAATATACATATACATATACATATACATATACATATACATATACATATACATATACATATACATATACCAAGGAAAGTGATTAGAATGTGAAAATGACAGAATAGAGAGTCTAAAATCCAGAAACTGAAGATTGAAAACTGCAAGGAGGCAGGAGGCGGCGGAGCCAAGATGGTGGAGGAGAGGCTGTGATTCCCACAAGCTCCAGATAAACCTGTCCATTCATGCCCAAATAATGCAGTAAAAAATCAAAACCCAAACAGCCTAATGCACATAAGAACAGAGTGAGAGCTATTTCTCTCCGCAAAAGATGGAAAATTCTGATCACCTACTGATCAAGCTGAAACAGCTCAGTGCACAGTCCTGACCCAGCCAGGGACACTGCTTCCAGCTCATGTCAGAGTATTCCGCACCCAGCAGCTTCTGAGGCTCCAAATCACGGACTGGTGAGGGGATTCGGTGGTAGGCTGGGGTGAAGTGGAGGCAGTATCTACTGTAGTTGGGACAAAGCGCCCTGGGTCTGAACCAGTGGCATGAATCCAGTGGTGGTGGCCCAGTGGGGGAGGGGTAAAAGCACGCCAAGCTTCCGACCATATAGAATCAGAGTTCAATCAGACTTCTGTTTCTGGGTCAAAGAGAAAGCAGCTGTGATTACTCCCAAGCCAGGCAGGGTGAGAAGAAATCCAATCACCCCCTGGGCGAGGCTGTGGCATGAACAGTGTGTCCTGTACACTTTAAGAAGGAGTAAAAAGCCAAGAAATAGTAAGGCGGGATGAGTAGGCAGAGAAAGTAGAAGACTATCGAAAACTTCTTTAGGGGAAAGGTAGACCACAATACATCCTCAGAAGAAGAAGATAATAACAGGGTCAAAGCTCCAACATCCAAAGCTTCCAAGAAAAATATGAACTGGTCTCAGGCCATGGAAGCTCTCAAAAGGGACTTGAAGAGAAAGTAGGAGAGAGAGAACGAAGATGTAGAGAAAGAGAGGAAGGAATGGAAAGAGAAATGAGAGCAATGCAGGAGAGTCATGAGAAAAAATGTCAACAGTTTGAAAAGCCAAATGGAAAAGGACATTAAAAAACTCTCTGCTAAAAATAATTGCCTAAGAATTAGGATGAACAAATGGAAGCTAGTGACCTTATGAGAAACCAAGACACAGTAAAGCAAATCCAATTGAATGAAAAAATAGATGGGCATGTGAAAATATCTCCTTGGAAAAACAGCTGACCTAGAAAATAAATCTAGGAGAGATAATTTGAAAATCATTGGAGTCCCTGAAAACCATGACCAAAACAAGAGCTTAGACACCATCCTCCCAGAGATTGTGAGGGAAAATTGCCAGGATATTCTAGAAGCAGAAGGTAAAATAGAAATTGAAAGAATACACCGATCACCTCCTGAAAGAGGTCCCAAAAGGAAAACCTCTAAGAATATTATAGCCAAATTCCAGAACTCCCAGGTCAAGGAGAAAATATTGCAAGCAGCAAGAAAAAAGGAATTTAAATACTATGGAGCTCCAATAAGGATAAAGCAATATCTAGCAGCTTCTACATTAAAGGACTGGAGGGCAGTGGACAGAGCACCGGCCCTGGAGTGAGGAGTACCTGGGTTCAAATCCGGCCTCAGACACTTAACACTTACTAGCTGTGTGACCCTGGGCAAGTCACTTAATCCCAATTGCCTCACTAAAAAAAAAAAAAAAAAAGGACTGGAGGGCATGGAATATGATATTCCAGGGGGCAAAGGAACTGGGACTACAGCCAAAAATCACGTACCCAGCAAAACCAAGTATCATCTTTCAGAGGAAAACATGGAATTTCAATAAGAAAGAAGACTTTCAGGCATTTGTTATGAAAAGACCTGAACTGAATAGAAAATTTGACTTTCAAATACAAGACCCTGGAGAAACATGAAAACATAAACAGGAAAAAGACTTCATGAGGGATATTAAAAGATCAAACTGTTTATATTCCTAAATGGGAAGATAATACTTCGAACTCATAAAAACTATCTCAGTAAGTAATTAACAGAGGACGCAGGTCTGAACTGAATACGAAGGGATGATATCTGTAAAGCATTTATGTTTTGTTCTTTGTGGCGTGTCTTATGTCTGGGGTTGGATTTGGGCTTGGGGCTTCCTGGGTCCAGGGCTGGTGCATTGTCCACTGTGCCACCTAACTAACCCATAATGACATCTTTAAAATAGGGTTGAGGTGTAGGAGAAATAGACTGGGGGAGGGGGAAAGGGAGAGGTTGTCTGGGAAGAGGTTGTTCATGTGAAGGAAACAAGAAAAAAAGCTTATGGAGGGGAGGGGAAAGGGGGAAAGGAATTGGGGAGTGAGTGAACCTTAATATCATCAGAATTGACTCAAAGAAGGACTAACATACATACTCAAGTGGGTATAGTAAATATATTTTTGCCCTGAGGAGAAGAGGGAGATAAGGTGAGGGGTGAAGAGAGGAAGGAGGGAAGGGCAGATTGGGGGAGAGAGCAATAAAAAGCAAAACACTTTCAAGGAAGGTAAAGATGTTCTGCATAACTACACAAGTATGACATTGAATTGCTTGATTTCATAGGGAGGGTTGAGGAGGGAGGGAGGAAGAAAATTTGGAACACAGAATTAGCTCAAAGACCTTAATCTGATCAGAGTGGGCTCAAGGAGGGAATAACATTCACACCAAGTTGGGAGGAGTAATCTATTTAACCCTACACAAAAGTGTGAGGGGAAGAGGATAAGGAAGGAAGGATGAAAAAAGGGAGTGCAGAGTAGGGGAGGGGACAGGCAAAAATAAAACATTTTTGAGGAGGAATAGGTTAAAAGAAGATAGGAAATAGAGTAAATATCATGGGAATGGAAAAGGATGGAGGGAAATAATTATGATGATTGATTATAATGGCAAAACATATGGTACCTAATTTGCCAGGCTAATATGAAGAAAACTCTTTGTCAAGTTTAAGGTACTTTATTTAGGTTATGATGAACAAGATACTATCAGAAAAAAATGGAAAGACCTACATGAACTGATGCAGAGTGAAATGTACTGTATAAAAAATAACAGCAATAGTGTAAGATGATCTGCTGGGAAGCATGTTGTTATTTTCAGCAAGGCGATGGCCCAATATAACCCTGAAGGACCTATGAAAATGGCAACCCATCTATAGAGAAAGAAGTGATAGTATCTGAAAATAGATGGAAACACATTTTTTTTCTTTTCTTTTCTTTTTTTTTTTTTTGGTGAGGCAATTGGGGTTGGGTGGCTTGCCCGGGGTCACACAGCTGGTGGGTGTTGGGTATCTGAGGCCAGATTTGGACTCGGGTGCTCCTGATTCCAAGGCCGGTGCTCTGTTCACTGCCCCACATAGCTGCCCCTGGAAATACATTTAAAATTTTTTTTTCTCTTTGACAATTCCTCAATCTGAAGTTTTGGGAGGTTTTTTGACTGTTTTCTCTCACAACCTAGCTAATGTGGGAATGTTCTCCATGACTACTCATGTATAACTTATTTTGAAATGCTTGAGTTCTAGTGGGTGGGGGGTAGGAATGGAGGAGGAAGAGAACTTGGAACACAATCTTTTTAAAAAATTGATGTTAAAATTTGTTTTTACATATTTTGGAAAATAAAATTCTATTCAATAAAAAAAAAAACACTGCAAGGAAAGGTGGTAGCATATGGAAAACCTTAGGTACCCAAACATATTATTAGAAAAAAAAAACCTAGACTTTAAAATTATCAGTGAAGATCAAAATATTGGCATTGGGAGTTGAGATTGCAATTTCAAAAGTATCCATTTTGTATCCTGTGGACATGGGAGGTCCTAATAAACAATTATTTAATTTTTTTAAAATAGTCTCCTTTCTTTTTTGTTGGCTCCAACAAAACTGTCTCTAATACATTGTTTTCTAGGGGGCAGTTGGCAAGTCTTCCTGTATGTCCAATGGAAATTTGACCATAATTTGAGAGGCAGTGTGGCATTATCATCATTATCCACCACCACTTTCCATCATCACAAGTGTTTCTATAGTGCTTTAACATTTGAACAGCTTATCAACATATGCTATCTCTCTTCATCTACCTAGTGAAAGGAGTGCTGAACTTAGTATCAGGAAGACCTGGACTAATGTACTACATCATTTATGACCTGTTAAAGTTGCATAACTACTTTCACAGCCACAGTCAAATGGGAATAGTAATCATATCTTCTAAGTTTGCCATGGGGACAGAATGATAAAGTATATGTAAAGCACTTGAAAAAACCCTTAGATGATCTGAGTCTCAGTTCCTTCATCTGTAAAACTGATGGGGTTGGACACAGTGGCCTCTAAGGTCCTGCTTATTTTTGAATATATGAGCCTATGAATATTATCCTTCTATTATCTAGAATCCTAAAACACATACTTGTTTCCATATTTATTGTATTAGTCTCTGAAAATTATTTTCCTGATGTACAAATATGTTGCTAGTGAATAGTTTTCATTTGTAGAAGGATGACTACTGCTAGAATAATGAGTTAAGGTTTTCCAATCCTTCAGATATTATATACATGTTAGATAATATAATTTCTCTTTTTTATTAGAGCCAAATAACATTCAGCTATTTTTTTCCGGAGGCAGTGAGGGTTAAGTGACTTGCCCAGGGTCACACAGCTAGTAAGTGTCAAGTGTCTGAGGCTGGATCTGAACTCAGGTACTCCTGAATCCAGGGCTGGTTCTTTACCCACTGTGCCACTTAGCTGCCCCCCCCTCCTCCAAATTCGGCTAAATCTTGAAAGTAACTAAGTGATTATGGTTTTCTGATAGCCTTTTATAGCTTTAATTTTAAGGGAGATTGGGATTCAAGTATGAAACCACTTAAAAGTTTGTAAATTGTGGAGTTTCTAAAGAAATGTGATTTAAGCTTTTGCCATGAAGATGCCTTTTAGATCCCAGTCAAAGAAAGCTTAATCACATTCAGGAAAGACTGTGATCCTTGGAGGAGGGTCATTTGGAGTCCCTTCTGAGAATTTACAAATTGGTTTTATCATAAGAATGCTATTTTTTTCCCCAGACATCCCAGCCCACTGAGAAGAAATCTAAAATAATGAGAAAAGTGTTCAGTCAAGGCCATATCTTAGTTACTATTACACTAGCATAAAGAGATTTGAGAAAGATTTCGCACACCTCTACATTTCCACAGATCTGAATCCCATGAAGTCCAGCATGACCATGGCAAGCAAAGGTACATCTGGTGGGTGTTTTTACAGCTCTGAAAAATATAGGAACAATAAGAAAAAAAGACTGCTGATTAAGAAGGATTATAAACACATACACACACTTTGCATGTGGGAAACTAATAACAAAGTGTTTCTATTACAGCAATTATTATTTTGCTATTCATCATTCCTTGATCTTGGATGTGCAGGGATTTATGCTATGCTAGTAACATATGGATGAAGTTTATGGTGGTGTAGGGGAAAATGTTCTAGCAATCTAGCCCTGAAAACTAGATGAAGAGTGAGAAAAGTTAATTATTTGTGGTGCATGTAATTACACATATTCAGCATTTAACCTTTTGGTATTCCAAAACAATCTTTAACCTGAACCTGATAATCCTTCTTACAACTTAAAGACCTTTGAGTGGTGGGTGAAGTTTTTATTCTCCATTAAAAGAAATGTTGGGGACAAGGGAGGATGAAGATGAAATTGGGATATATTGGAAAGATAGCTGAATTGGAAGTCAGAAGGCTTGGGTTCAAATACTTACTCCACTGTTTACTAGTTTGACCTTAGATAAACCACTTAATCACTTTGAATTTTTTTTCTTCATCATTTGTCAAATGAATGTGAGAGTATGGTATATATTCCTTCCAAACCTGCTTTCAAACCTCATGCATAGTATCCTATGATTTTTTGGTGGTAACTACCCTCAGAGATCCAACTTTTGATTATAATGGAAAAAAAATCTTTGAAGTAATTATATTAAAAAAGTTATATCTAAACTTCTGCAATAGCAGTTTATTTTCAGAATAAATTGGTATTAATCCTTACTAAAGATCATGTCAGGAACTACAATAGGTTCTGGGGATTTTACAAATAGAAGAAAAAAAAGAAAATAACAGTACCCATAACCAAGGAAATTACATTTTGTAGGATGTAAGAAATAAGGAACAAATATAAACATAAATTAGGATATATACAAAGTAAGTGTAAAATAATACCAGGGAAAGGGAAAGTATGAAAATTGTGCAAGTAACTGAGGTAGAGCAGGAAATATTTTCTGTAGCATAGACTTTCAAGATATTCAAGGGAGGGAGTACATTTTAGGGATAGGCTATATCTGGCACAAAGGCACAGAATTGGGAGACATTATCTTTTAATCTGACTCATTTGGGCAACATGCAGAGTGAGAGAAAGATACTATGGCATAATTGTTTCCAAAAGGTGGCATAGAGTCAGACTGTGAAGGGATTTAATGTTAAGTAGAATATTAAATACAGTGAGAAGTATGAAGGCAGATTGGTTGTTTTCAGAAAACATTTTCAATTCCAGATCATAAAAAGAAAGGGATTGTGTACAAAATATAGAGTAATTATAGCGGAATCTATAGGATTTCCACAAAACTCCACAATCTGTTCTATAAAAGAAACATCAAAAAACAAAGGCATAGAACAGAATAAAATGAAAATCTGCAACAAAATGTTTAATGTATCAGGTAAATCAAAAAAAGAAGGATTTGCAAGCAGAATAGGAGACTAAGCAAAATAAAAATTTAAAAAAAAAACCCACCTCTACACAGGTAAATATTATGTTCAAACTGAATAAACAATAAGCCAAAAAAGTTTTACAAATTAAAAATTAAAAAGAAAAAATGTTTTGTTTAAACTTAAAGTAAAAAAAATGGACCAATATCAATACATTATAACAATTAGAAGAGAGTCTAAACAGGTAAGGGGAAAATCTGAGTGAAAATAACAAATATTATTAACACAATAATTGTATGAAACTTGAACATTCCTATCTCCAAGGTTGATCAATTTAAGTGAGGCAACTGGGGCTAAGTGACTTGCCCAAGGTCACACAGCTAGTAATTGTCAAGTGTCTGAGGCCACATTTGAACTCAGGTCCTCTTGACTCCAGGGGCCATGCTCTATCCACTGTGCCACCTAGCTGCCCCCCCCCTTTTTTTTTTTTACAAAAAGGAAAATAGAGATAGGAACAAATTTTTGGAGCATTTAGTTCTGAAAGACTTATGGAATTGTAAAATCGGAACATCCATATTTTAAAATACTATATGATACCTTAATAAAATAGTATATGAGATAAATATAAAAAACAGAAATATTTTACTCCATATTTTATATTCCTTGACAAATTAAAACTGTAATTAACACAGGGAAAAAATAAAATATAAAAGAACTGACAGAAGTTATCAGTTCAATTTTGAGAGAGTTCTTATCTCACCAAAAGGGAAATTCCCTAACGTTTTTAAGCATGAAGGTTGGAAAGCAGCAACAAGTAGAACTATCCAGTCCTAATCATGTCTGCTAATTCCCAAAGGTTTTATTTTTCTCTAGCTCTCTATTTTTTTCCCTCTGTAGAGGGTGTGGAAGTCTGTGTCCTCTCAAGAAGTAGGAAAGAGAATTAAAATATTCTATGAAGCTCTTTCATCAACACTCATGACTTTGAGTAACCATTCTTTTTATTCATTAGGAGAGGTTTATGCAAATGTACCAGATTTGGACACTGAATTACATTCAGAAACATACATTAATGAAAATAAAAAAAATGGTTAATGCAAGTAATATGCAACTAAAAACTAGAAAAGCCTCAAAGAAATAAATCTAAAATAAGAACAAACAAGAACAATTTTAAAATAGAAATGAAATAAATAAATGGAAAAACAAAAAGACAAATAATTGTTTGCCCAAACTAAAAACTAGTTCTTTGAAGGAAGTAGGGAGGAGAATAAGCATTTATTAAGTATCTACTATGTATCAGAAATTGTGCTAACTGCATTATAAATATTTTCTCTCTGAAAAGTCTAACACAATTAATCATACTTTAACTTCTGTTCAAAAAGAGGATAGAAGAAAATCAAATTAGCTAAATAAAAAATGAAGTAAATATAATTAAAACAGAGCAGAAGAAAAATGTTATACAATATTTTGTACAACCAGAGTGCAAAAGCAATGAAAATTTAAAAGAAAAAGATGAATAACTACAAAAAATGAAATATCAAATTTAATAAAATAAATAATAAAGAATATAAACAATTCAGTCTCAGTAAATGAAAATGAACTAGCATAAAAGGAAATACCTAAGCATCAAAATTAACCATCTCTAAACATATTTTCAGGTGAGTTTTGTTAAATGTTTAAATTCCTTTTAATTCTCCAGCATAATACATTCGAAGCTGGATGCTTATAAGTAGAAATAGCTTTATGGGGAAAAAAAAAAAGAAGCAGCAGAAGAAAAAAGTTAAATGGGATGGATCAAGACAATATAGCATAAATCCATTATGGGCATTTAGATACCAATTTCCAGGCATCTAAATGAAGATAATATAGCAAAGGCATTGGGTGGGGAGGTGGGAGTGGATGAGGAGCAGAGGGAATCTCATGATTAATTGATTAAAGAAAATTAAATGTAACTAAAACAAAATCTATCAATTTATCTACTTTTTTAAGTGTATAGCAATTTTTTGAGAGTTGAGTCCAAACACTTAGGAAACTGAATTTACAAGATGTAAAGGGATTTTCCCAGGTTTCAACAGCTAATAACATCTGATTTCAGATCTGTATTGAGATTTTCCTATTTCTGTATAGAATGTGCAATGCTACCATATGAAAACATAAAATATTGTCTTGAAAACAAAAAAAAAAAATACCCTAAAGTTCTAACTTAATGTGACAAATATAATTTTAATACCCAACATAAGGAAGAAATAAAATGAAAAGAGTGCTAAAACAATACAACTAATGACTATTGAGCCAAAAATTTTATATGAAATAGTAACCTGAAGATTATAGCTATATATTTATGTATATACACACGTATATAAAATCCACATATGCACACACATATACAGATGTATATCTGTGTGTATGTCTGTTCATTATCACTTTGTTAGATTGATATCAGGGATGGAAGCATGGTTCAGCAGTAGGAAAATAATTTTCATGAGTAATAGTTTAAACATAGCACTCTCAGAAACATGATTTCCTGACTCCAGCTCAGCACCCTATCAACTGTACTACCTAGCTGCCTAAGAAAATGCAGAAAGATCCAAATCATGGAACAGTGAGATCCAGTGGTTTTAGGGAAGAAGAGATATAAAAAAAATGCTAACAAACTTTTTGAGAGTAGCAAGGTAAGAGGAAGACCTAGGATAATGATATCAGGTACTTCTGTACATTTTCCCTAATTCACTGGAAAGGAATGAAAGAAGTCGGAGCCAAGATGGCAGAGAGGAATCAGCAAGCTGCCTGAGCTCTCCTTCTGTTCCCTCAAAAATAACATTAAATCAAGCCTCTGGATGGATTCTGAAACTATAGAACCTGCAAAGAGACAGAGAGACACAGTCATCCAAACAGAGATAATTTAGAAGACTTCAGGAAAGGTCGGTCTGACTCAGACAAAAGGGATGCATAGTACAGGGCAGCAGCCCAGCGCTGAAGGGGTCAGGGCAAGTCAGCAGGAAGCTGCGGGCCACAGCCAAACACTGAGGCCTCTGGATCCTGGCTCAAAAATCTGGTGGCCTAGTAGGACAGTGGAAAACCTACCTGGACCAGCTGGGAGGGCAAGTTGCCAGCTGGAGGGCCACGAACAGGATAGGCACGACTAGGCCCACTAACCCTGGCACGCTCAGACAGGAAGTGCAGGGCCAGGGCAGGGGAACTGCACACACCATAAAGGCCTCAGTTTGTAAAAAGCCGGTGACACAGCTCCTATGCCCCTGCACAAGAAGCCCAAAATAGGGACCCTGGTGCCCCCAGAGCAGACCTCAACTTAAAAAATAAATATATAAGCTGCAATAATGAGTAAGAAGCAAAAAAGGGCTCTTCTGTATCAACAGGGAAGAAGCAAACACAAACTCAGATGACCACAATACATTCAAATTGCCTACATGCGAAACTTCACTAGGGAAGGTAAATAATTCTCAAGAATGAAAAGCCTTCCTGGAAGAGCTCAAAAAGGATTTTAAAAATCATTTGAGAGAAGTAGAAGAAAAAATAGGGAGAAAAATGAAAGCAAAACAAGAAAACTATGAAAAAAGAATCAGCAGCTTGGAAAAGGAAGCACAAAGATTGACTGCAGAAAACAATTCCTTAAAAAATTCATCTGACCAAATGGAAAAAAAAAGGTGCATAATTTCACTGAAGAAAATAATGCCTTAAAAAATTCATCTGGCCAAATGGAAAAAAAAGGTACATAATCTCATGGAAGAAAATAATGCCTTAAAAAATAAAATTGGATAGTTGGAAGATAAGGAATCCATGAGACACCAGGAATCAGTCAAGCAGAATCAAAAGAATGAAAAATAAAAGAAAATGTGAAATACCTCATTGGAAAGACAACTGATCTGGAAAACAGATCCAGGAGTGACAATTTGAGAATCATTGGACTGCCTGAAAGCCATGATCAGAAAAAGAATCTAGACACCATATTCCAGGAAATTATTAAGGAGAACTGCCCTGATATTATAGAATCAGAGGATAAAATCATCATTGAAAGAATCCACTGATCACCTCCTGAAAGAGACCCCAAAAGGAAAACTCCAAGGAATATTGTAGCCAAATTCCAGAATTATCAGGTGAAGGAGAAAATACTCCAAGCAGCCAGAAAGAAGCAATTTAAATATCATGGAGCCACAGGCAGGATTGCTCAGGACCTCGCAGCTTCAACATTAAAGGACCACAAGGCTTGGAATAAAGGACCACAAAGGAGCTTGGATTGCAGCCAAGAATCTATTACCCAGCAAAACTGAGCATTTTCTTTCAGGGGAAAAGATGGATATTCAATGACATTGGGGACTTTCGATGTTTCCTGATGAAATACCAGAACTGAATAGAAAATTCGATCTTAACATACAAGACTCAAGAGAAGTTTAAAAAGGTAAACAGAGGGAAAAAAAAGTTTCTCAATTAAGTTAAAGTGTTTACATCCCTACACAGGAAGATAATACTCATAACTCTTAAGAATTGTAAATGTATTTGGGCAAAGAGAAGGACTTTACAAAGAGGGTATAAATATAAATTGTCTTTGATGTGATGATACAAAGAAAATTAAGGGGTTAGAAAGGGAGTCTATGGGGAGGGGAGGAAAGGGGAGGTGGAATGGGGTGAATTACATCATATGAAGAGGTGAAGAAAACCTATTACAGTAGAGGGAAAGAAAGGTGGGCTGAACATTGTTTCAATCCTACTCTCATTATATTTGATTCAAAGAAGGAATAACATATAGGTTCATTGGGATAAAGAAAATTAGCTCATTCTTTAAGGAAGTAAAAGGGGAAGGGAAAGGTGGGACTGATAGAAGGGAGGACAAAAGTAAGGGTGAAAAGGGCAAAGAAAAGAGAGGGGGGTGACAAAAAGGGAGGGAAGATTGTGGGAGGCAGGGGTAAGAAGCAAAACATTGGTGAGGAGGAATAGGGTGAAAGAAGGGAGGGAAGTACAGAGGGAGTAAATAGAATGGAGGGGAATAGACAGTAATAACAACTGTGAATGTGAATGGGATGAACTCTTCTATAAAACAAAAGTGAATTGCAGAGTGGATTAAAAACTAGAATCCTACAATATGCTGTTTACAAGAAACACATTTGAAGCAGAGAGATACACACAGAGTAAAGGTAAAAGGCTGGAGCAGAATATATTATGCTTCAGCTAAAGTAAAAAAAAGCAGGGGTAGCAATCCTTTTCTCAGACAAAGGACAGGCAAAAATAGATCTCATTAAAAGAGATAAGGAAAGAAATTACATCTTGCTAAAAGGTACTATAGAAAATGAAGCAATATCAATATTAAATATGTATGCGCCAAGTGGTTTAGCATCCAAATTCTTAGAGGAGAAGTTAAATGAATTACAAGAGGAATTAGACAGTAATACTACACTAGTGGTGGACCTGAATCTCCCCCTCTCAGAATTAGATGAATCTAGCCAAAAAATAAATAAGAACGAAGTGAAAGTGGTGAATAGATTACTAGAAAAGTTAGACATGATAGATGTCTGGAGAAAATTGAATGGGGATAGAAAGGAATATACCTTTTTCTCAGCAGTACATGGCACATTTTCAAAAATTGACCACGTATTAGGGCACAAAAACATCATAATCAAATGTAGAAGGGCAGAAATAGTAAATTCATCCTTCTCAGATCATGAGACAATAAAAATTACATGTAAGAAAGAGCCAGGGAAAAGTAGAATGAAAATTAATTGGAAACTAAATAATTTCATTCTAAAGAATGAATGGGCCAAACAAGAAATCATAGAAACAATCAAAAACTATATTCAAGAGAATGACAATAATGAGATAACATACCAAAATCTATGGGATGCAGCCAAAGCAGTGCTTAGGGGAAAATTTATGGCTCTAAATGCCTACATGAATAAAAAAGAGAAAGGAGATTAATGAATTGGGCATGCAACATAAAAAGCTAGAAAAAGAATAAATTAGGAATCCCCAATTAGATACTAAACTAGAGATCCTGAAAATTAAAGGAGAAATTAATAAGATTGAAAGCAAAAAAACTATAGAATTAATCCATAAAACTAAGAGCTGGTTTTATGAAAAAAACAATAAAATAGATAAAATATTGGTGATTTAAAACAAGAAAGAAGAAAAACAAATTACTAGTATCAAAAATGAAAATGATGATGTTACCACCAATGAAGTGGAAATTAAATCAATAATTAGGAATTATTTTGCCCAACTGTATGCCAATAAATCTGACAATCTAAATGAAATGGATGAATATTTACAAAAATACAAACTGCCCAGGTTAACTGAAGAGGAAATAAAATCCTTAAATAAGCCCATATTAGAAAAAGAAATTGAACAAGCCATTAAGGATGTCCTTAAGAAAAAATCCCCACGGCCAGATGGGTTTACGGGTGAATTTTAGCAAACATTTAAAGACCAACTAATTCCAATATTATACAAATTATTTGGAAAAATAGGTGAAGAAGGAGTTCTACCAAATTCATTTTATGATACAAATATGGTGGTTATACCAAAACCAGGCAAAGCAAAAAAATAGAAAGAAAATTATAGACCAATAAATAAGATATTAGCAAGGAGATTGCAGCAAGTGATCACCAGGATAATATACTATGACCAGGTGGGATTTATACCAGGAATGCAGGGCTGGTTCAACATTAGGAAAACTATTAACATAATCAACCACATCAATAAGAAAACTAAACAAAATCATATGATTATCTCAATAGATGCAGAGAAAGCTTTTCACAAAATACAGCACCCATTCCTAATAAAAAAAAACTAGAGAGCTTAGGAATAGGTGGAGTTTTCCTTAAAATAATAAACAGTATCTACCTAACACCATCAGCAAGCATTATATGCAATGGAGATAAATTAGAGGCCTTCCCAATAAGATCAGGGGTGAAATAGGGATGTCCATTATCACCCCTATTATTTAATATTGTACTAGAAATGTTAGCTTTAGCATTCAGAGAAGAGCAAGGAATTGAAGGAATTAGAATAGGCAAGGAAGAAACTAAACTATCACTCTTTGCAGATGGTATGATGGTATACTTTTAAAGAATCCTAGAGAATCAAGTCAAAAATTACTTGAAACAATTGACAACTTCAGCAAAGTAGCAGGATATAAAATAAATCCACATAAATCATCAGCATTTCTATACATGACCAACAAAGTCCAGCAGCAAGAGATAGAAAGAGAAATTCCATTAAAAGTAAGAGTAGATAATGTAAAATACTTGGGACTCTACTTGCCAGGCCAAACCTAAGAACTCTATGAACACAATTATCAAACACTCTTCACACAAATCAAATCAGATCTAAATAATTGGAAAGATATCAATTGCTCATAGATAGGCAGAGCTAATATAGTAAAAATGACAATTCTACCTAAATTAATTTACTTATTCAGTGCCATACCAATCAGATTACCTAAAAAGTATTTTATAGAGCTAGAAAAAATAATAAGAAAATCCATCTGGAAAAACAAAAAATCAAGAATATCCAGGGAAATAATGAAAAAAAAATTCACAGGAAGGTAGGTTAGTGGTACCAAATCTGGAGCTTTACTATAAAGTGGCAGTCATCAAAATTCATCTGGTCCTGGCTAAGAAATAGAGTGGAGGATCAATGGAATAGGCTAGGCACAGGAAACACAGTAGTAAATGACACTAGTAATGTTGTGTTTGATAAACCCAATGACTCCTCTTTCTGGGATAGGAACTCAGTATTTGACAAAAACTGCTGGGAAAACTGGAAGATAGTATGGCAGAAATTAGGCATAGACTATCAACTTATACGTTATACTAAAATAAGGTCAAAATGGATACATGATTTAGACATAAGAGGTGATTCCATAGGTAAATTAGGAGAGAAATGAATCATCTACCTGTCAGATCTTTGGAAAGGAAAAAAAGTTTATGACCAAACAAGAAATAGAGAATATTATAAAATGCAAAATGGATGATTTTGATTACATTAAATTAAAAAAAAATTGTACAAATGGAAAGGAATGAGAAACATCCACTGGTCTTTTTCTCAAGATCCCTTCCTCCTCATTATTCACTAATATAAAAAAAACCATGACCTTGAAATTATTAATATCAGAAAACAATAAGTTGCAAAATATCCAGATAGCAAGAATGTGAAGAGGGTATGAAGCTCTGGATTTTGTGTCTGTTATAAATAAATGTGAGTTCTACCATACTTTTTTTTATTTTGGATGGGAGAGAATAAGTCACATAGGGTGGATTGACATACCCAGCTTCAAATAATTCAGTTTCTGTTTAAGGACTGCATCTATCTACCAATTACATTTTTTCACAACTTTTCTTTAATTCAGATTCATCACTTTCCTCATGCTCACATCCAGATATCTAGTTACTTGCCAGATGTCTGTTCTTCCTCCAAATGTCTTATGTCTGTCCCATCCTCTCTATTACTTAGCTACAAGTTTACTCTTCATCTAGTTTTCCCTTCATTATCTGTTGACTAGACTATTGTAAGACTCTCCAAATAGGTTTCCCTGCCTTATGCATTTCACCTTTCCATGCTATTTCTCTATTTTATAAAATTTCTGTGGTTCTATGTTCCAGGGGTACTTATTATGGTGTCCACAAATATTGTATCTTAATATTGTGATAGCTATATATTTAAATGTTTTTGTAGTCTTATATATTTTATTTTACAATTTTAAAATATTCTTTGGATGTGTATATAAACTTGATTAACATTTTTTTCCGGGAAATGAGGGTTAAGAGTCTTGTCCAGAGTCACACAGCTAAGTGCCAAGTGTTTGAAGCTGGATTTGAACTCAGGTCCTCCTGAATCAAGGGGCAGTGCTTTATCCACTGTGCCACCTAGCTGCCACCACTTCATCAAACTTTCAAAGATGTCTATGATAGAAAAAGACAAAGATCCCCTAAAGTGACTCCACGTTATTTTTATCTTAATCATGCTTTTTCATTTTCTTGTTTCAGGGGCAGCTAGGTGGCACAGTAGATAGAGCACTGGCCCTAGATTCAGGAGGATCTGAGTTCAAATCTGGCCTCAGACACTTAACACTTACTAGTTGTGTGACCCTGGACAAGTCACTTAACCCCCAATTGCCTCACTTAAAAAAAACACACATTTTCTTGTTGTCTTAAAATAAGTATAATTAATATCAGAGCAGTCCCTGGATATAATGTATCAATCAATAAAAGAATGAGTGAATAAATCTTTGTGATGATGCCAATGCTGACGATAGTGATGAAAATATACATAGATGAATGACTGAGTAAATATACACTGTTGGGACTGCTACTCTTTTTTTTTTAACTGATAGAAGTATATAATGGGAAAAAAATGTTTTGAAACCAGTATGCCATGATGCCTCTAATTCTTGAACCAAGAGTAATTAAAGAATGATGGGGCTTCCAATAAATGAGAGAGCATAGTAATAATTATGAAAATAGCCAACAATGAACACCAATAAAGAAAGCAAGCTCCTAGATCTTCATGGCAGGAAACATTAAATGCCAGTTGAGAACTGGGAAGTAAACAATTCAATGCAGTCATGACCAGAGGGCAGAGGACATCATAGCAATTATAACCTCTCCAGAATGGGGAAATTAGGAATTACAATAGTGCTAAAATTATGCAAATTCCTATGGGAAAAATGTGCCAATCTTCTTGGCATGACACATATAGGACCTTCCTCCAGAAAAACAAACAAGAAATTAAATTTGATTTCTCCCTCTATGTAATAATGAATGTTTTCTCAGTAGCAATACATGTTCTTTAGCAGATTTTCGTGTATTCTGTTCTACCTACATTGGTGTTGAAATGGATCACAAATATTTCAAAAACGTCATTTGGAAGTGAGAATTAAGAGGCAGGGGTGCAGGGTAGGGGTAATGAAGACCTGTGAAGGAAGAGAAATTCTTTAGTGTCAAATGAATATGAGAGTCATAAAAATGAAATAGCTACATAAATTGGTGGGGAAGGGACAGAAAGTCTGTGTTTAAGAGCAGATAAATTCACTATGGAATTTCTCATTTTCCTAGTGATCATGCACTATAGGGGTGACAATGCATCAGTTGATTACTACAACAGCTGGCTGATATCTCTCTAGCTGGGATCTATACAAAGAGGAACTTGGGTTTGTATCTATGTAATCCTTTAGACATGTAAAGATTCTTGTTGTCAGTTGTATTTAATGACATCTGAGTTTACCGAATTTAGAGCTGGAAGGGTCATTGGACATCACAGCAAACCCAAAGATATACAGAATTAAGAAGCAATATTAAGACTCAGACGTAGACCACGTAACAAGAGATCCAGTGCTGTTTGTTTGTTTTTACTGCTCCATGTTATTGGAAGGCCTACATATAGATACTATCTTCTTGAACTGAAAATACTGTTACCTTACTGAAATTGAATGGAGACTTTTCCTTTGATATATTCTATGTAAAAATATAAGTAAATATTTGTTTGAAAAATATAAAAAGCTTTGGCAGACTTAAGAGAGGTGATTTGAACTACAACTATGAATTAAACTATTTCAATTATGATATTTTATTTCTGTCATATTTACACTGACATAAAGATTTCTATTTTTGTATAGAGAAAAATCAACGTTCCAAATCTCCCAAAGAAAAAGAGAATGAAAATAAAGTAATTTGGACCCTTAATGCCTTGTGTTTCCCAACATAAGAGTTCAAAAATATTCAGCAGCCCCGAAAACATTTTAAAAAAATACCTATTGTTGTCATAGCATTCTTCTAGGCCCTGAAGACACCACAAAAATGAAACATCCTTTGCCCTTAAGGATATTCCATGCTCTTAGGAGGAGAAAATAGCTACCACAATCAATTAAGTGCAAAGTCACACAAAGAAATAGCAGAGTAGTGTGAAATTAAAATTTTGTTCAAAAGTATAAATCATGACTTCTGGGCTTACATAAAGGGTTATGCTTTACTGATTAGTCTGTAATGTGATGCTCTACAAACAAATGAGTAATATCATCCCTTCTACCTTCAAAATCCATGGATTTACTAGCAAGGGGATGCTGAAATGATATTTTTTCCTTATATGAATAAGGGGA
Organism: Dromiciops gliroides; assembly: GCF_019393635.1. Taxonomy (NCBI): domain Eukaryota; kingdom Metazoa; phylum Chordata; class Mammalia; order Microbiotheria; family Microbiotheriidae; genus Dromiciops; species Dromiciops gliroides. Next base: position 612,669,427 of record NC_057862.1, read on the forward strand.
AACTTTATGAGACAAAGACCATCAATTACACAAACGTCTTCTTAGAATAGATTTTCTTATGAATTCATTCAATGGAATAGCATGTTAAATGTCAACATATCCATATCTTATGTATCTTTCTTATCCTCTTCAAACTCTTGGTTAAACCATAGAAAAAACGCCTCACCTTCCCACTTCCAGTTTATTTTTTTTTTCTTGATGTAGAGGTGTAGGATTATTTTGTTCATCTTTCCACCTCTCCTTTTAACACATTTATGTGCAACAGGGTACCCATCTATAAGACTCTGTATGTATATAAGCTCCTAAAAATAGAGAAACTGACAGGAAACAGGCTTACCCAATCTATCTGGCTTTATATTTATAGTTACACTATTAGAGATGAAGAGATAAAACTGTCATTTCTTTCACACAGACAAAGCAGAACCAGGGCAAATGACTAAAATAACTGAAAGTGTATTTGTGAAGCTTTTTCTTATTTTCACTCACCTAAAAAAAGGAAATGATTTCTTCCTTACCTAGATCTAGAGACCAAGCAAATAGAAATGGCCCAAACATAAAAAGGGACATCAAATCTACCGCAGAACAACAAAAAATGAAAAACATATAGAGGGGAAAATGTATTTGCAAATATATTGTGGATTTGGGAACGTAGACAATCTTTTACTTTCAAGGATTTTTTTTCTTTTTGAGAAATTCTGAAGTATTAGCACAAATAACCGTTGCATTAGGTATCATAAGTATAATAAGTCATTTTATTGAAGAAATTTGTGAGCATATATTTCTGTATCCACACTTGTATCCATACATATATTCATGCATTATAAAGTTAGTTAATTAACTTTAAAGTACAGGCATATATACGTATATACATCCATGTCACACACATAAATGAAGTACATATATTTATATATCTATACATAAACATATGGAATATATGAATGTTTGTATAATATGTAAATATATTTATAGTCATATCTTATAGTACATGAATACATTTATGTCAATATAGATTTATAAAGCTCTATCAAGTGACATTGTATTAAACTACTTCTATGACCTGAGAATAGAACGTGGCTCAGATTCTTTTGAAAGCACCATTGGTATATCTTAGTAAGAGAGTCATAGTGATAAAAGTCACCTGCCATTCAATGTCTTATCATTTGGAAGTAATGTTTAAAATTTATTCTGTTTTCTCTTTCTGTCTAAATGAATGAGTACTGAGTGCACTACTAAGTTAGTATAGCTTATTAATATTTCTGATCTTGTGGCTTATTATTTAGGTATATTTTTATTTTGAACATTTTATTCAGAGGGGAATAATATGCTGGTAATTATTCTTGGTTTTTGCTCTGAAAACTATTCTACAAAGTAATTTCAATAAATATATATGCAAGTGAATATGTACTATGAATATGTACAAATGAATATGTACATATATATTCATTTGCATTTGAGTGTATATATAGAGAGAGACAGACAAAAAAAGAGACAGAGAGACAGAGACAGAGAGAGAAGCGGAATGATAATTGTCATTGTCTTGTTAACCATCTCCTCCTCTACCTCTCTTATTTCTTTCTTCAGTAAGGAAACAAAGACATAAAAACCAAAATTCATAGACTTAAACTGTACAATTCTCTAACTCAATGTTTGTGTGTGCACATACATACATACACACATACACACACCCACATATATGTATATACACTCATGCAGTCATATGTGTATATACAAACACATACTACATGTGTGTTTATTCATACTTGTAATTAATGGAGTCATTGGGTGGTGCTTTTTATAGCTGCTTGTAATTTTAGTTCTTCAGAGACTTTGTTACTTAATGACTTGCAGAAATATAACATCATTGGAAGCATATAGAGGTTTAAAATGGTCCTTTGATTATTAATAATAGTAAAACATAAAAATATATATACCTGAAAAATATTTAAAACTTTCAATTGTTGGTACAGTATATTATCCAAATGAAAGTAAAATTACATCAATATATGTTGAGTTCTTCTGGGTACTTCTTTGCTTTGAGGATTGCAGTTAAGCAATGGACCAGGGTCTGTCTTAATTTATAATCTCTTTTTCTGAAGATGTAAACTTGGAAGTATATGATCTGTACAAATTGAAACATAAATAAAAAGGCAGGGTTTTTTTGTGTTGTTGTTGGGTTTTTTTGTTTTTTGGTGGGGCAATGAGGGTTAAGTGACTTGCGCAGGATCACACAGTTAGTGTCAAGTGTCTGAGTGCAGATTTGAACTCAGGTCCTCCTGAATCCAGGGCCGGTGCTTTATCCACTGAGCCACCAAGGTGCCCCCAAAAGCAGGTTTTTGAATTGGTTATTTATAATCTGTATTGTTGTTTAATGATAATGTGCCCATTTGCCAAGATAGGAGAGGACGTGGGACACATTCTGGTACTATTTCAGGAGATGACATATTCTACTCAATAACACATTTCCAAGAGATGACATTTTGGAGATTTTCCAAAGGTTTAGGAATGACTTTGTGGTGGTTCTCTCTGTATTGGCTAGCTCTTTGTCAAACTCCTAGGTTCTGAACCTCAAGCCTAAGATAATATCTCTGCCTGATACCAATATATTATTATTATACTTCTTAAAAGACCATATTTTCTTTAAAATGATTACTTTTGAATAGAACAAATGCTAAATGAAGTTTCTGCTCCCATATACATACATACATACATACATACATATATATATGTATACATATACAAATATGTATATATATATATACATATACAAATATATATATATTTGCTTTACACAAGTGATTTTAATAAACAGAACTAATTTTGGATGATTTTCAAAGTTTTTATTCTTTCACATTTTAGGAGCTCAGGCTATCCTTCCAAGCACACAATGCCAACTTTATGAGAAATGTAATGCTTTCATATGAGGCCTTTGATCCAATTTCTTTTTCTTATGCGTATACTTCTGGAATAATGGTGGCATCTTTTACCAAACTGACAAGCTCCTTTTGCTAAATGTTCATTATCCTCCATCTTCACTTTGGCTAACTTCATTTTTCCTCTTCTCTGAGTTCACATTATGTTCCTTTAGGAACTATTCTTCAAATAAGACAATTTTCTTTTCTGATGAAAACAGTCTGTAACTCTTTATTAATTCATACACCCACACATTTCATGCCTTCCACATAATACCACTAGAGTATCTTGCTTTATCAAAGAGATACATTGCCATTTCTATCTTCATGACAGGGTAGCTAGATGAAAAATATCTTTCCTTACTTCATATAGCATAAATAGTTTTACTAAATTGAAACAACAGCCAGTTTCAGTTAGTTTATCAAAGAACAAATATCCTTTTCATTTTGTATATCTCCCTTCTCTGAATGGAATGCAAGTAGGGTTTTTCTCCCAAAGGGACAGTGGTAGAACTGAGGACTTCAAACTGTCAGTCATTGTGGGGAAGAAACATCTTCAGTGAAAAATAGGTTTTAAAGACTCGACCATAGTACCATCATCACCATTGCTTAAATGAAACATAATAGGTTAAAAAATTCTGAAATGTAATAATAATAATATTTGGCATTTATACAGCACTTACTTTGTGCCAGGCACCATGCTAGGCTCTTGATAAATATTACCTCATTTTCCCCCTCACAACAATCCTGGGAGGCAGGTAGTATTATTAACTTTATATTTTTTAGATAAGGAACTTGAAGCAAAAACAGGTTGTGTTATTTGTCCAAAGTGTCAGAATGTATAAGTGTCTGAAGTCAAAATTGAAACCAATTCTTGAATTCAGACCCAGCCTTCTATCCACTGTATCTTTTAGTTATGCAAAAAGTGTTTTAATAAATGGCAGAGGTTGGATTTTAACTAAAATGTAGGCAGGTCATGTGGTTTAGTCCCCACTGGATATCATATGAATAAAGATATCATATCTTAGTAAAGAAAGCTTTGGTCTAAGTCCTACCTCTGACATATACTAACTATAGGGCCCTGGTTAAGTAACAACTTCTCAGTACTCATTAAATTAAACAGAAGTTGCCTGTGCATTATTAGGGACTTTTTTCACTGAGTTATCTTTACAGATGAAATCAGATGTCTGAAAAACTATGACAATAACAAGTAGGGTAGGGGTGGCAAAATAAGTAAATGATTTCAAATTACTGAGGCAGCATGGTGGAGTGGAATGAGTACTTTTATTTTTGGTTGGAGAGACCTGTATTCAAATCACTTCCCCATCACCAAAGCTTTTTGAGCCTCATTTCACTTCATTTAGAATACTTATAGTGCCTACTGTACAGGATTGCCTAGAAAATAACATCAGATACAAAAATCCTTTTAAGTTTTAGTGCTAAAGAAACATAAGCAATTATTATTGTCATATTTCATTTCCTCAAATGAGACTCTGTCCTACACCCAGAAACAGCTACATGGGTTTATTTTCCCTCATATTAAGTTTGCCACAATGAATATGAACAAAGGTAATTGATTCTCATCTCATTCTACACTGAGCAAAGTTGGAAGACATTTCTTAAAGTTATAGCATCTAATGAATTGACAGGTTGGGAAGTACAAACATTGCCAATAAACTATCATGCCATTACAGAAACCTCCTGAGCAATGTTATCCTTTTAAATATCTCTACAGGTGCTAAATGTAGATTACGACAGTCTTGACAAGTAAGGAGGAGAGCTTGTCAATCACAAGATGAGAAAACTCATGTCAAAACATCTATACTCTGCGGAATAAATTCAAAACACCTGCTGCCACAGTCAAAGAAAAACAGATATGCTGTAACAAGGGAGGATAAGAGGGAGATAAAACAGAAGAACGGTCACTAAGACTTAAATTGCAAGAACAAGTAACTAGTAACCTAGCTTGCCTCATAACACTAAGATGCTGCATATTCTCCCCCTGCCATGCTTCTCTCTAGTTACAGAAGATCCCCTTCCTTTCTGTGAAATATTTTGTAAACTAAAGTGAACAATCTGAACTTGATGATTTCTGAGATCATTTCTGAAATTATCCGCCTCCTTTAAATTGTCACTTTATTTCTGCTCAAGTATGGGTTTTAGCAGGTAGTGTCTATACCACGTCAATCCAATCCAACCCAATCCAATTCAATTAATTAAAAATATATAAAATTAAGGGTAGGCCACTGGATGCCATTAGGGGCACTGGGAATACAAAAATAAAAATTAAAGAAGCACCTGTCATCAAGGAACTACATTATATCAGAAGAAATAATTTATACACATATGCAGACATAAGATAATTTGTGGAAGCAACCATTTAAATTCAAAAGTTGTATAGATAATGTTTGCGTGCGCGCGTGTGTGTGTGGGGGAGCTGTTTTCTCTTTTGATAATTCTTTTTCAGTTGCCTTTGTTAGATCATCATTTTAACCCTCCCCATTTGCTCCAATGTGTTGTAAGAGTCCTCTGATATGCTTTATTTATATCGTCTTGTCCAACCTATGTGATTATATTCTAAACATTAAATGATTATTACACTGCAGATAAATTTCTAATCAATATAGCCAGCCCAAATCCCTCTTGCTAAAATTCAGTCCCATATAACAACCATTTCTTGGACACAACTACCTAGATCTGAGTAGGCATCTCAAACAGTCTGTTCCCCTAAAATGGTATATTTCTCCATACATCTGTCCTTCTGTTCAAGATTTCTTATGATGGCACAGAATCTTTGACTCAGAATTTTTGACAGAATTTTTGTCAGCTATCAAGTCTTATCCATTCTACCTCTACCAAAACACCCACTTTTAGTGATCTCTCCACTCTCCCAACCTCTACAATAGTTTCAGTGCTCATCAGCCCTCATTTAAAGTATAAAAATAGTCTAATTGCCACACTACCTCTATTCATTCCTTTTCTAACCCATCTTTCCCATAGCTACCAAATCACAAATCTCATAATATCCCACTCCACATCAAGCATTTTAAAATAAATCCTTATTAAATATTTGGAAAAATACAAACTCCTCAACCTTTCATTTAAAGGCTCCTTTAGCCTCTCTCCTACCAATATTTCCAATTTTTTCTCATATTATGTCATTTCCAAATTCTGCATTCTAGTATAATGGTACTATTACCTATTTCCCACACACCAAATCTCATCTTCCTCCTCAGTGCTTTTATTCAAATGATTTTCTCATGCTTGGAATGCATTACCTTTCATTTTTTTTTCCTTTTAGAATTACTAACTTTCTTGAAAGCATAATTCAGGTACCATCTTGTACATTCCTGTAAATGCTTCCACCTTTCTTACTTCAGTCAATTATCTCTATTCTCTTCATCTTAAAATTACTTTGTTACTGTTTAGATGATTTATATCTACTTGTGCTTAAGTTGCATACTCAAGTATTCTCCTTGAGAACAGGGATTTCTTCCTTATATTTTTGTGGTATTCCTTTTTCATAGTTTCATGCTTTAAATATAGAAAATGCCAAATAAATAGTTGTTTAATTCAACTGAGAATTGAGTTGAAGGAAGATAAGGATGCTGACAGAGATAACTGATTAGGAAGTCTATCTCAAACATTGAATATGGTTTGTGCAAATGAACAGAAGTCAACCATTCATTCAATCAATAAGGATTTATGAATCAACTGCTATGGGCCAAGCACTATGCTTTGCTCTGGGGATATAAAGAAAGTCAAAAGACCCTCAAGGAGCTCACAAGTACTTGTCTAGTTTAGTTGGAACATAGTATAAAATGGTTTGGTAAGATAATTAGAACTAGATAGTGGAGTATTTTTTTTTTTTGGTCGGGGCAATGGGAGTTAAGTGACTTGCCCAGGGTTACACAGCTGGTAAGTGTCAAGTGTCTGAGGATGGATTTGAACTCAGGTACTCCTGAATCCAGGGCTAGTGCTCTATCCACCGTGCCACCTAGCTGCCCCATGGAGTATCTTTAATGTCAGGATGAATAGTTTATAGTTTGGACTCAAGACACTAACAGCAGCAACAATTGCTAGCATTTGTATAGTGCTTTAAGGCTTATAGAGCTTTTGTTGTTTGTTTTTTGTTTTTTTGGTGAGGCAATTGGGGATAAGTGACTTGCCAAAGCTCACACAGCTAGTAAGTGTTAAGTGTCTGAGGCCGGATTTGAACTCAGGTCCTCCTGAATCCAGGGCCAGTGCTCTATCCACTGCACCACCTAGCTGCCTGCTTATAGAGCTTTATATATAATATCTCTCTTTCTCTCTCAATGAAAAAGTATTTTATTATTTTCCAGTTACATGTAAAGATAGTTTTCAACATTTGATTTCCCAAATTTTCAATTCCAAATTTTTTCCCCTTCCTCCCTCCCTTCTCTCCCCCTCCCCAAGACAGAAACTAATCTGATATAGGTTATATATATATATATATATATATATATATATATATATATATATATATATATATATATATATATATATATATATATATATATATATATATACAATCACATTAAACATGTTTCTGAATTAGTCATGTTGTGAAAGAAGAATCAGAAAAAGAGAAAAAAACACAAAGGAACAAAAAATAAAACAAAGGTCGAAACACTTTGCTTCAATCTACATTCAAAATCCACAGTTCTCTTTTTCTGGATGTGGAGAAACTTTTCTATCATGAGTTCTTGGAAATTGTCTTAGATCATTGTATTTCTAAGAAGAGCTATGTCTAACACAGATGATCATCACACAATGTTGCTGTCACTGTGTACAATGTTCTCCTGGTTCTGCTCACTTCACTCACCATCAGTCCACTTAAGTCTTTCCAGGTTTTTCTGAAATCTGCCTGCTCATCATTTCTTATAGCATAATAATATTCCATTACAATAGTATACCACAATTTTTTCAGCCATTTACCAATTAATGGGCATTCCTCATATACTTTCTCATTTGATCCTCACAACCATGTAATTAGGTAGGTATTATTATTATCACCATTTTTCAGATGAGGAAACAAGCTGAGAAAATTTATGTGACATGTCTAAAATCACAGTAAGTTTTTGAGGGATTGTGGAAATTTTCATCTTCCTTTCTCTGAGTTCAGTACTCTGTGAGAAAATAATGGGTTTTGGTATGCCCAGAGCTCCTGCTGGAGGGTATAATATTGAGATTGATTGGATTGATTTTGCTGATTAACTGACTTGAAGTTTAATTGGTTGAAACCACATCTATCTGAGGGCCTGGCCCTCAGAGGGTGTGTTCTCTGAGCTCTGACCTCCACACCTTTTGCTCATGGACTGCCATCAATTCCAGTGTACCAATGGATTTGGGTGATGCTGACCAATTAGCTTGGAGTGGAGTGTAGGGACCTCCTCTCACCCAGACCCACAGGAAGCTTCCACTCACAGAAGCAGAGGGACTTTCTTTTTGGGCCTGAGACTCACAGGTGGTAGTGCCTTTTTCTTTCTCCTCCTCTATCCTAGCTAGGCTTTCCTAAATATTTGAGCCATGTGCTATCTTATTTTACTAATATCTAATCTACTTTAATAACTGATTAATGCCCCAAAACTGGTACTAAATCTTCTAATGTATAAGTGGAAATATATTAGTAACCCCACCTAATTTTCCCAAACTTGGGACAGAAATAAGGCAACCACATATAATTTTAAATGCCATAACTCTATCCTCTATATTTCTTAGATACCTATTTCTATTCTACCATTAGTATGCATTGTAATATCATTAGCTAATAATATTAAATAATAGTAATGCAAACAGAGGCCTTAAACACATTTTCAGGAGAGCAAAATGATTAAACATGTTTTATAGTCTATAAATTATAAAGTTTAGTATTTGGCAGCATGAAAAACATCTGATTAGGGGAGAACTAATAAATTTATGAATTAAGTGAATGTCAGGATGTTCTCTCTCCATTGGGGGAAGTCTAATCCACAAGAAAAGAAAATATATTCCAATGAGTAGTTTTGCATATTCCTCAAAATTTCTAAGAATATGAGATCAAATTGTGTCAGAAACACAGGGACCTCAGAAAACATTAAGTGCAACCTATTCTTGTAAAAGAAAATCCCTCTGAAAACATACCTGAAAAGAAAATAATGCAGTCTTTACTTCAAGACCAACATTTTAGGGAAACACACTATGTAGTCCTAGAATACATTGTAATTTTTCCCAACACAAATCATTAGAAAATTAGCTTGTTTTTTCTGCCATATCAAACTATGGCCTTATATTCATCTTAAAATCCACTATGAACCTAAAATCATTTTTTTCTAGACAAATTGTAGTCTGACTATGCTCTCCAATGTTACATTTACAATTTTTATCCAAATGTGAGTTTACCTTATGCCCATTGCAATTAACCTTATTCTGCTCAGTCAATGCTCTAATAAGTTGACAGTTTTTCTTTTATTTTGTTTTTAATCTTAATACTTACATCTATAAAGTTACTTATACTTCCAGCTTTGCATCATCTGGAAATTTGGCCAGAATGATATTGATGCCTTAATTTAAGTCAATGATACAGTATCATGTTTAGCTACTTGGTTTTGTCTACCGGCAATTACCTTCGTATTGACACAGAATCTTTACCCAATTTCTTATCTATTTAGTTGAGTTATCATATGATCCATATCTCCATATTCTACCATGATCTTAGCATGAAAAACATTAACAAATGTCTTGTTAAAATTTAAATTGACAAGATCATCAATCTTCCTCAATTTTCTAGTCTAACTATTGGTCAACAAAGGAAATAAGACTAGTCTCTCATGATTTGTTTATGATGAAACCTTAATGGCTCTTTTTGGTTATGACAATACCATTTCTAGAGTATTACTAGTCATTCCTTTGATTATGTATTCAAGGGTTATAATAAAAACCAGAGTCAAGTTCATAGGTGTTTGAATTCCTTAATTTCATGCTTTTGTTTATCTGTATTTTTTTAAATTGGGATTGCATTGGCCCCTGTCCAGTTCTCAAATACTTCTTTTATCCACAGTCTTTCATGCATCCTTGAGAGTGACCCATTGGCAAAATTCATTGTTATTTTGTTTTGTTTTGTTTTGTTTTTTAATTTCCAACAGCATAGCTCATTTCATCTAGGGGGCTTGAACTGATCAAAGGCAGCTTGGTACTTTCTTATTATTAATTTACTTATGTTGAGTGTCAATTTCTTATTAGGTATTTTTGTTGCTAGCTTTCATTTCAAGGATTATTCTCCTTGACAGAGGAAACAGAAGCAAAGTAAGAATTATACAGCTTTGCTTTTTTCCTGTACATAGTTATCAAACTTCATTTACCCTGAGTAGGATTTATAATACTTCTATTACCTCCTTCTTTTCTCTAATACAGCAAAACAACACTCTTCTTGTTCCCTAACTTTCCTCAGCAGGCATGTCATTTTGGATTTTAGTAGTCTAAAAACTACTCTTCATCAATTATTCCCCATTTTTAAAAAAAACACAATATATTCCTTACCTTTGCTACCATCTTCTGTATGTTACTCATTAAAATTTAAATTGCTTAATGAGCTGCCTGTGCAACCATATCAGTTCCCTTCAGATGACTCCCTTTTTACAATCCCTATTGGAATTATCTATCTTTGTTAGCTCTGAGGTTATAGGTGGCAAAGTTAATTTTTGAAAGAGAATTACCTTTCTACTGTTTAGATGCATTGGCTTATTGCTGCAGAAAATATTGGCTTATATCCAGGAAGCTTAACCTGAGGTCAATAGATTCCCATGGGTATATGGATAGATTTCAAGGAGTAAATGAAATTGATTGGAAAAAAACAACACCACCACATCTGCATTTTCACTAACCTATAAGTGAGAAGTAGCATTTCCTTCAACTACATCTTTTAAAAAGCACTATTGTAAGATGGGTTCTATAGCTTCCCCAGACTGTCAAAGAGTCTATGACGCAAAAAAAAAATGTTAAGAATCCATGATATCGGGTCTATTGTCTAAAAACATATATTGTGTTGGAAGTGTATATTAAAGAAATTGGAGGGTATAACGGTTCCCCTATCCACTTCTCTTGACTAAGTAAATAACAGGAAAAATAAGCTGTTGAACTACTAAATGCCAGGGGGTTCTAATGAAATTAGGGTCATAGGAATAATCTGATCCAATGACCTAAGAGTGATTGTTTCTGCAATTATTGTAGGTGATAATGATGAGATTCAGATTAATTTATTAAATTCTAACAGTAAGGAGCGTTCCCTGCAGTACATGATACCTATCCCAGGTATCACAGGGAGGAAAGACATTGAGATTTGAAGTCATCATATTTTAAAGTGCAATTGGTACAGAGATGCTCTTGAAGTTGGAAAGCAGAGGGGGAAGACAAAATAGCCTCAAGTGAAAGAAAGTCCCTTGCATGGCACTAAATTCATAAAACTATAATACAGGGAGAACTGTGTTTCCTTTCAAGAAGGAGAAACAAAACCAGAAACAAAACAAAACAAAGAATAACAACAAAGGAAACAAACAGAAGCAGAAATATCTCCCTCAATTTTTTTTTCTTTTTTTCCCTCTGTGGTGGCCAATAACCAAAAAGATTTATCTCAAGCAGAATGCTTTCTTGCTTGAGAGCAACATCTGGTGTCACGTTCTGGGAACAAAGCAGAACAGTGACAGCAACCAGGGTAGAGAGTATTATAAGGTACCATCTGTTGAGAGTAATAGAAAACTGTTAAAAGAGCAATATTGGAGAAAGTACAGGAAAAACCAGGCATAGAACAAGAGATGATGCCAACCACTGGAGTACCACCAAGCCGTTGTAGTAGAGGCCAAGGAACTGCATGAAAAATTATGTCTGGCAACATCTGCTGGCAAAAGCATGGCATATTCACGACTTTGAATGACTGACAGTCTACATTGGTCTTCAGTAGAGGCATATACATTAGAAGTTGGCTGTCTACTTTCTATTCAGTTCTGAGTTATCTTAGATGGTTTACCTTTATCTTTCAAAAACAAAATAAGCACTTCATTATTCCATTTTTGAACTGCTTTATTCAGGTGAGTTGGTGACAGCATATCAATCAATCAATAAACATTTACTAAGTACTTACCATCTCAGATGGTGTGCTAAGTACTGGGAATACAAAATGAGTCAAAAGACAGTCCCTTCCCTCAAGGACCTTGCAATCTATTAGGTGAGACAACATGAAAACAAATATACAGTTATCCCTTCCACTTTGAGGGTTAGGGGTACAGCACCCCTGCAAAGTGGAAAATCCATGGAAATTGTTTTGGCCTTCCCTTTGCACCAGAGAAGTCTGAATTATCATGGTATTAAAAGATAAAATGTATTCTTATAAAATATTATATATATATATATATATATGTATATATATATACATATGTACATACACACAGACATACACACACACACACACACACACACACACACACATATATATATATATATATATATATATATATGTATATATATTTCTGAGTTTCTAAACTTTTTCTGTCATCTGCTGCCCTTTGCATGTCAACTGTGGCTTCTACAAAACTGACAAAAAATTTCTATTTAATTTCTTATGCCAACTTGCCATATACTGAAACCAAAATGGAGATAGTTGAGATTTAGAAGAGATAACGCAATGCAAAGCAAACTTTCTATACCAGATAAATTGTTGTTTGGCCATTTTCAGTGGTGTCTGATTCTTCATGACCCCTTTGTGGTTTTCTTGTCAGAGAAGCTGGAGTGATTGCCATTTTATTATTTAGTTCGTTTTACAGATGAGGAAACTGAGGCAAACAGGGTGAATGACTTGCCCAGGTCACACAATTAGTAAGTACTATAAATAGAAATCCATTAACAAAGGGAAGATATTGAAATTAAGAAGATTTGGGGAAGGCTTGTAGTAAAAGATTGGATTTTATGGGAAAATAATTTCTTCAAATTTTCTGAATGGGGAATACAGGCTAGAGAAATGAGAAATTCCAAAAAGTTGAACTTCAGTGTTGATAAAGGGTCTGACACAATATCTACAATAAAATGAAACCAATAAATTAGCAAGAAGACTTTTAGTATCATAAATAACTACTTTACAATGAGGATGCTTGACATCTGATAGGAACTGTTTGCTTTACTAACACTAAGATTTAAAGGTGTTATCAGCTGCAATGACTTTAAAACATTACTTTAAACAATAATATCATTTAAATGTTGATAGTAAACACCATTCTAAATTCTCTGAGTACTCATGTCACAGCTGTCACTTATCATTGTGTGATGGTTAAAAACTCATTTAGCTTGTAGCTTGCTTTGAACTGAGGTTCAGTCATCTGCTAGTCAAACAGTATAGATTTTTTGATCCATGGAATAAACAGGTTATACTTACCTAGGAGAACTATAGCTTCATTGCTGATCAAAAAAGGGCATTTACTGTTTTTCCAGGGAGATGGCTTCCCCAAAATTTCTCTGCCATGCAAAGTAGACTGGTCGTCTAATGTGTGGAATTAACTATCCATTTCTATCAAAGGTCATTTGAATTGTCCCAGTTTTCAAAATGGTGCTCTTAAGAACCATGTCTACCATTTTTTTTCCTGTGTGACTTTAAAAAGTATGTTGTTCTTTTCAATTCTCATTGTCTCTCATTTCCCCCTAAATCCCCCTTCTCCTTCATGATTTTACTTAAATTCCACCAGCTCTTGAATCCTTCCCATAAGACATTAAACCACTTTGATTGTGTCTTTGTGCTCTCTGAATTCTGGCAGTCTTTATAGTTGGTATACAGTGCTTACTTTTAAATAATTCCAACTGCTTTATTCTTATTAAATTTGTTCCCCCAATAAGACTGGGAAGTCCTTGAGAGTAAGTATCAGCTCTTATGATACCATGTATTAGCTATTGTACATAGAACAGAGTATATAGAGACTAGATGCTAACTAAATTTGAGTTGGTCAATATAACTATAACTAAAATAAAGATTATTTTCCTGACATTTAGGTATAGGCATTGGGTTTAAAAGGAATCATTTACTTCGGGGATTTGTACTACAGAGTGCTAAATAATTTGCATTCATTTAGGACTTAGAACTTTGAAAACTTTTTTTTTTCTAGTTTTGTTTCCTACTTTCCTAAATTCCACCCTTGGGTAAAGGAAGCTTGACAGTGGCAACCACAGGATACTTTGAAAAATGATACAGTGTGGGGATAGGGTGACTCTTTCTAATGAAATATTCTCTTTGCCTGAGTGGTCATTAACACAAATAGACAGGGGCTTTTATCCCTTGTTATTTGCCTAGAAAACTGAACAGAAAGGAAATCAGCCTGTGTATGAAGGGAACACTAATTATGGGTTTATTTAAAGGAAATTTTCCTAAATTATTATATTTGTAAAGTAAAATCTCCCTTAAAATTGCATTTAGCATATTCAGGGTTCCTTTCTGTAGGGACATAAAGCATTTTTATAATTATTAAAGTTATTCTGGCATCATTACCATGAAATAGTCATACTTTGAAATTCTATGTAATTAATTATTTATAAAATGCTTCTATGTAACCTCATTTCATCTTCACCTAGTGAGATAGGTAAAATAGTACAATAATATTAGCAGCAGCAGTAATAGTAGTAGTAGTAATAATAGTAGCAGCAGCAGCAGTAGTACCTTTCTCTATTTGCAAATGAGGAAAGAGTCTGAGAGGTTAGGTTACTTGGCCAAGATCAAATGACTACTAAGTGTCAGAACAGAGGCTTTAAATTGGGCCTCCCAGCTCTACACTTACTGCTCTTTTGACTATATGGTAGCTATAATTTATGTCATAGCTACAGGTCAGAATAGGGAGAATAATAGCAACAGGGATTCAGATAGGAATAGGAATAGAGATAGGGACAGGGATAAGGAGCAGACATCTAATTTCATTGATATAGGAAGTTCATGAGTAAAGAAATGCTTTTTATCTTTCCCAATGAAGATTGATGCAGTCTTTGAAACTAATGGTTTAAAAAAGTTGTACTGAGCACTGAGAATCAAAATGACCCACCTAGGGTCAAAGAATAACTATGACTAAAAGTCAAAACTTGAAAGCAGGTGTTTCTAGTTCTTAGGTCAGCTCTATTGACTATGCCACTCTGCATTACATGTTATAGATATAGAAATTGGGATGCATACCAGCTAACTGTTTTGATCAATTGGTGTTTTGTTTTGTTTTGTTTGCTTGTTTGTGATTTTTGCCCAAGTAGTTCGGGATGTTTGGAGTAGATCTTGGAGAGGGAGCTATTTCTTACTCTAGTAATGGCCCTAGTAAAGCAGAGAAATTGCTATTCAACCTTCCCTCATTTAGTTCATATGTTTTTAACATCGTATGTCGAAAAGTTATTTTTTAAATATTCAGATAATTGTATTTCAGTACAAATGATGTTCTTTTAAATATTTTATTAACTATTATTTTTTTGAAATTTGTGTCATATTTTAATTTTTGAACTTTCTCCATCCCTCTCTCCTTCCCTCCTCATGCTACAGTAGAGGCCACCATTGACACATATATGAATGTCTGTGTATGCCTAAATATAAATGCATAACTGTGTATACACATATATGAACATATACATACACATTCACATGCATACATGGATGAAAGCATGCATACACACACAAAACATAGGGTGGGCCAAAAGTCATGAAAGGACTTCAGTATTGAATAATTACTTTGTTGTTTTAAATTTACAATACCATAGCATTATATACAGTTTATATAGGAAGTGAATTTACATTATATGTGAAAAATCAAATCTTATAAATGGAAAAAAAGTGAAGAAAATAATTTTCAAAAATTTATCAGAATATAGTTACTCCTTTATACACACATACAAATACACATACATGGGGCAGCTAGGTGGCACAGTGAATAGAGCACCGGCCCTGGAGTCAGGAGTACCTGAGTTCAAATCCAGCCTCAGACACTTAACACTTACTAGCTGTGTGACCCTGGGCAAGTCACTTAACCCCAATTGCCTCACTAAAAAAACAAACAAATACACATACACACATGCACAAACTTTTTTTTCAGACTAAGACCTTGAATGTGGAGGGTTCCAACACTCTCAAAAATCTTCTTTATAAAATGGCTAAAAATGAGTATATCTTTTATATATTTTATATTTTATATATATTGTATATATTTATATATTTCGTGGGTATTGACCCACAAAAATTTCCATAAGTTTCTGATTCATAATATGAATTTTGAATGCTGTTATTGAGTCATTTAATCATCCCCAACTCTTCATGACCCCATGAACCATAGCATAGCAAGGCCTATTATCTTCCAGTACTACTATCTGTGGGATTTTCATGGTAAATATACTTGAGTGGTTTGCTTTTTTCTTTTCCAATGGATTGCCTTTTGTCATAACTCTCTACTATGATCTGTTCATACTGGATAAAACTGCAGAAGACAGCTGATAGTTTCATTAAGCTACACATGCTCATCATCCATTATAAGTGTGTTAAGATAATGGATTTAGCAGATACTCGGGACCCACCTAGAGATTTTGACTGATTGAATTATATAAGGCTACTTACTGCTGACTCCCTTAACTAGATTCTAAGCACATATGGCTGGTACTTGAGAGTACTTAAGAAAGCATGGTTCTCAGAATCTAACAATTTTGTACTTTGACCACCTTCTGGCCCAGTCAACCAATCAGCTCGAAGAACCTCCCATTGCTGGGAGGGGACAGGAAGGAGGAAGCAGAGGCTGGGCAGGAAATTTGCTCTCTTTTGGTTGCTGACCTCACCGTGTGGAGACTTGAGAGGACTTCCCAGGGGAGTTGAGGAAAGCTAGGATTGCCAGGTTGTAGGAATTCTGTTCTCAATCTTTTTCTTTCTTTTACTATCTTTCAATAAACCCTTAAAAACGTAAACTCGTTTATCAGTGTTTGTAGTCAATTCCCCCAAAACTGGGGGACAGATTAAAACCTACATTTAGAAATTTAAATTACACATAAGGTAGGGATCCAGGAGTGGTTTTACTGGTGTACTATAGAAATTGGTCCCCTCCGCCCCAACTGCTAAATTAGACTTTATATTTTATTATCTCTTCTATTGTCATGAAAATTTTAAAAGGGGTAGAATCACATTACTTTAGGTTATGTACTTAGGTTTGAAGGCAGATTTCTCTTCTACTTTCAGCTGTAATGCTTTATATCATAATTTTAAAAATTCTATTTTGAATATGGAGTAGAAAAATCTTAGGTGTACTGAAGAAGGACCATAAAAGTTGCATGTGTCAGACCTTTAGAGATTGTTGTTGTTTGTCCTTCATTCTGGAAGAGGACCATGATGTTAGGGTGATGTCATGACTTGCACTGAATTGAATTCAAGTGAAGGAGGCCTATGCACGTTCACCAGACTCATTCTATTCTCAAGAACCATCTGGTTCCAGTGGCAAGATACATTTGCCATATACACGTATACATACACATATTCACACATATAGACATACAATATTCATACACATGCAATGCATATACACAAGGATGTATACATTCATATATACATATAATTGTATATATACACATGTGCATATCATTTATATTTGGATATATCATTTATGTATTCTATGTGTAGACATGTGTTTATATATGTGTGGATATATATATGCACATCTATACATATCTACATTTTTAATAGATACATGGAATATACATCTATCAGTATGACAGGAGATGACTTACCTAGAGTCACACAGAATATAAGTGTCTGAAGTGAGACTTGAATTCAGGTCAGGTCCTCCTAAATTTGGGCCCTGTGTTATATCTACAGAACCACCTCGCTGCTCCAAAACATTTGGAGATACATTTCAGTTAAGGAATCTGAACATATTAACCTTGTTTAAAAACCATTAAATCAACAATTGAAATCAGACTAGAAAATATTTTCTATGAAATATAAAATGTAAAAATGTATAATATAAACTTATTTCAGGATTATTTGTTTAAAAAACAGTTGAATTAGAATTTGATTAACATGGTATCTCATATTATTACCAATATTACTTTCATAGTCTATGCCTTCTCCTTTCCCCTTCAAGACAGATAACTAAAAGGACAAATAATTATGACGAACATTTGTGTGAAATGTTGCATGACTGGAACTAAAATTTCACATGAGGGAGGATAATAAGAAGCCACATATATATGTCTAGAAACAATCATATAGAAATCTGGGAGTGCTCTCCAAATAAATGTTTTCATCACATGGGTGACTTCATATGAACTTACTTTGCCCTTTGCTTTAAAGAAATGTAATCTATATTTTAGTGGAGGGAAAGTAGCTCATGAATAATATCTGGCTTGAATCCATTAGTGGCAATAGTCAGTCAATAAACTTTTATTAAGTGCCTACTATGTTCCATGCATTTTGTTAAGTGCTGGGTTTAAAAAGACAAAAGAGTCTTCAATCTCAAGGAGCTCACAACCTAATGGTGAAAAACAGCAGAAGACAGGAAAGTGAAATATGAAAATCTGGAATGAAGTAGGGAATCAGAAAGTGTCTTCTGTAATTTCAAATACATTGTATAAGGCTGACAAAATTTATCTTATCTCAAAGTAGTAGAGCAGGTCAAAATGGCATCCTGGTCTTGTTCTTCCTTTCTTCTTGAATTTTCATGTCACTGTTCATTTGTTAGCTGTAAAGAAATGGTTCCCTGTGCATTATTAGAGACATTTTAGAAAATTCGCTCCCTTTTCCTAGAACACTGATATAAGTAGAATTTGCAAAGTAATTCAAAAGCTTAGAAACATCAATTTAGTATCTACTTAGCAGTTGTTTTTTTTTCTGTGTTTTTATCATTATATGGAATTTGTAGCGTAATGATTCTTTCACCTAACTGAGAATGGAAACTCCTTTTTTATAAAATAATTTTAGCAAATTACTTGGGGGTTCTGTAAATTTAAGTAACTTTTCCATGGCCACATAGTTAGTAAATCAGAGAAATTACTTGAACCAAGGTATTTCAGAGTCCTAGGTCGGCCCTCAATCCACTATGCCATGTTGCCTCAGTAGATCAGATAGAAAATTATGAGAAATATCTGAATCGAAATTGTGCCACCTAAATATTTTGTATTTAGGCAGCAAAGTGAAGCTGTGGATGGAGTGAGGGGCCTAGAGTCATAGGTTTTACGTGCAAATCTGGCCTCAGACACTTATTAGCTGTGTGATGCTGAACAAGTTATTTAAACACAGCCTCAGTTTCCTCATCTGTAAAATAGTAATAATATTAGCACCTAGATCAGAGGGTTGTGTTCAAAATCAAATGAAATAAGATTGTGAATCACTTTGTAAAACTTAAAGCGTTATATATTTGTCAGATATAATTATCATCATCAACATTACCACATATGTAAGTTTTTAAATAAGTTCCTCCCCACTCCTCCCAACTATTCACAACCTGCATACTATCTTACAGAAGCTTCACATAGGGCTACACTGAAGACATCTTTCATGCCCTTTACTCAAAAATAATGTGTTGTACCTGCCCAAGAAGCATTGGATTGATGATGACGATGCTGCTGCTTCTCTTGGCCCCAAATTTTTAAGCGACATCTTCAATTCTGAGGCCAACATTGATTTCACTTGGCTATTCAATGATATTTGTAGGTGGCTTAGAAATTTCCCTTCTTCTTATATAGGAAGCATTTCCCCCTCATCATTAATGAGGAAGGGGTAAATTGCACTTTGATTAAAGATTTCTATTTCAATGGGGTGACATTTGCTTAAGAATTTAAGATATTTTAATGAAAAGTAGTACTGTTACTTTAAAGCCAGTTCTCAGGAAAATTCTGAATTCCAAATGACTTTATTAAAATGTCACATTTAAATATGAAGAATAAAATGGAGAAAATTTAAATCAGACCATCTATACAACAGGAGGAAAAGTTCTGATAGGGAATAAACTGTTACATAAAGTTCTTGTGGGCAGTATTTTTTTTTAATGTGCTATGGCTGCTACTGTTAAGTAAATAGAATATAGTCTAAGGTTTTTCATTATCTGCTCATTGGTTACATGTTGGCAGCCTATAGTGTGAGGCAGCTAGGTGGCACAGTGGGTAGAGTGTTGGGCCTGGAGTTAGGAGACCTGAGATCAAAAGTAGCCTCAGATACTTATTAGCTGTGTGACTCTGGGCAAGGTACTTAACACAGTTTGACTCAGTTTACTCATCTGTAAAATAAACTTGGAGAAGGAAATGACAAACTACTCCAGTATCTTTGCCAAGAAAACCTTGTATGGTTCACAAAAAGTTGGGCATGACTGAATAACAGCCTAAAACATTGGTGTAGAGACATTACATGAAATAATTTTGAATCTCTTAAAAAAAAAAAACAACAAGATTAATCTTCATCCTACTTCCTCACATGGACAATTGCCAAATGATTTACATTTATTTGAGAAAAATATCATTGTGATTCATAATATACAGATGAAGATTTACATTTTAGAACATGTACCTGCTTCTTGGTATAAGCTAAAATGCAGTCAACTTTCATGGTTCCTTGCTAGGTTTAAAAGAGCTTCAGGGATGTAGTAAGGAAGACAGTGGATGCTTTTATCTTGTGTATTTATGCAAAAGCCCGGAAGTGAAGACCATTTGGTTCAACTGGAGACAGTCAAGGGAGTGAGTGAAAAGGGTAATAATCGAAAGGCACTAGGAAAATCTATTACCTTCCTCCCACAAGTGCTAAGAATGTCCTCTCTGAAAGTGACTACCCCCCTACACAAAAGCACAAATACACACACATTTTGCTCATGCTTTAGTTCAGACTTACATATCTGAAAGACAACTTGGAAAGGATGTCATGGGAAGACTTCAAGATAATGATCTTCAGGCATTTTGAAAAGAAAGACTCCATGTTGGTCTATGACTCTTGCAGATCACAGTAATGCTGGGATCAGAACAATTCAGGTGCTTTATAGTGCAGGGGGACCTCTTCCTCTGTCAGGTCTGTTGATTCTCACTCCTGAGGGCACAGTTAGCACATTACCAACCACTTAAGACAATGGCACTTTCTAGCCTCTAACTGAAGATTCTAAATATGAAAAATTACAGAGAAAGCACCAGGATGAATGGAGAAGGTGTCAGATCAAAAGAGGGGAATGGCTAAAGAAACAGAGATTAATCTGAAGAGAAATTAGGACATGAAAAATAACAAAAATAGCAACATTAACAACATATCCTCCACCCTACCCCGCCCTGACTTTAATAACAACCAAATTATAATGTTGTAAAGGAATTGTGGGAGCCTCCTGAAGAGTAGAAATAGTAATTGGATTAATAATTTCATTGTTATAGTCAACTCTCAGGTGAAGGAATTCCCCCTATAAGTGTAGATTGAAAGCATGCATATAATTTAAATTCTTAGAAAGTTAATTGGATTGCTGAGACATGCTCATTCTATATCCATACAATGAACTTTTTACCAAGTTACTCTATTCTAATCTTCCATAGATCATAAACTTATAGATGGAAGGGACTTCTGAGGTCACCTAATCAAACCTCTTAATTTTTGTTGTTGTTCTATGTCTTTTGTTCTTGAAGAGGACCATTATACCAGGAGGTGATGTCATGACTTTCAGTGAACTGGATATAAGTGAGGGAGGGCTGTGCCTCAGCCTCAGTATCTCCTCCAGAACCATCTGGGTTTAGTGGTAAGATATACATCAGGATGACTGGAGATGGCCCCAGATGTTTAAGGCAATTGGGGTTAAGTGACTTGCCCAGGGTCAGATAGCTAATGTCAAGTGTCTGAGGCTAGATTTGAACTCAGGTCTACCTGACTCTAGAGCTAGTACTCTATCCACTGTGCCACTAGCTGCCTCAACTTCATTTTTATAGCTAAAGAAACAAATGGCTGCCCACACAGGTCATGCCAATGTCACAGTAATAGGAAGAAGCAGGGTCAGAATTCCAATCTATTTCCTCTGACCTCAAATCAAAAGCTCTTTACATTACCCCATTGTTGCCTCTGAGGTCATGATTGGTTACAACATTGATCAGCACTCTGTAGTCCTTAAAAATGATTTTTAAATTGAGATTATTGGAGTTACTATATACGTTAAAAATCTACCCCAATGAGACTACAGTTTCTCCTTCCATATTTATGAAGTGATATTTGTAAAGAAGGCAGCATTATTATTCTATAGGGAAGGAAACTGAGATAACAAAAGGATAGGGATTTGGCAGGTCAACCATTGAGTGCTTTTTTAAAGAAACACACATCTTGGCCCTAATTCCTCCCAAGTCTTTTTCTACTGAAAAACTATACTTCATAGAGAGGAAACCCCACCTCCCCACAATAGACAGATAACTTTATAGTACTGATAGAGACAAAAGCTGACAGAGAAAATTTTCTGATTCATAATATAGACCTATGGCTATATTGTGGAAGCAGTGCTTTTAAGTTACTGCCTTCAGTACTATTTTCTTAGCTTAGTCCCATATTTCCCAATATATTCTGAGATGCATAACTCAAAATTAATCTTGATAATTCACAAGGAACAACTGATTAGTTTAATATTGGTAAGGAGCATGATAAGTCTGTGTATCGTCATCTTATTTAACTTATATAAAGAGTAAATCATGTAAAATGCCAAGTTATACAAATCAAAAGCTGGATTTAAGTTTGCCAGGAAAAATGTTGACAATCTCAGATATACAGATGATACTACTCTGATGGGAGAAAGTGTAGAATAATTAAGGAGCCTCTTCATGAGAGTGAAAGATGAAAGTATACCAGCTGACTTGAAGCTTAACATGAAAGAAATTAAGATCATGGCAACTGATCCCATCACTTCGTGTAAAATAGATGGGGAAGAAATGGAGGAAGTGTCAGATTTTATATTCTTGAGTTCAAAGAGTATTGAAAATAGCAATTGCAACTATAAAATTAAAAAAAAAACAACCTTACTTTTTGGAAGGAAAGTTATGGCAAATATGTACAGCATACTAAAAAGAGAGATATCACCTTGCTGATATAGGTGTGTATAGGCAAAGTTATGGCTTTTCCAGTAACAATGTATGTCTGTGAGAGATGGATTATAAAGGAAGCTGAGCATCACAGAATCATTTCCAATCTGTAGTGCTTGAGAGTCCCAGGACAGCAAGGAGATTGAACTATGTGATACTTAAAGAAATTAATTCAGACTGTTAGAAGGATAAATACTGAAGCTGAAACAAATACTTTGGCCACATAATGAAAAGACAGGATTCAATGGAAAAGATCTTCATATTGAGTAAGATGAAAGGCAAAAGGAGAAGGGAATGTCAGAGGATGAGAGGGATAGATAGTTTCATTGAAGCAACAAATATGAGCTTGAACATACTTCAAGGATGGAAGGTTCTAACATACTATGGCCTTTAGGGTACAAAAGGTTTGATATGACTGAATGACTAAGCAACGATTCATTACTATTTAATTGTATCCCTGGCAGACTGGAATGACCAGTCTCCAATATTCTATTGATACTAGAAAGAGAGCAACAGTTCAAAAAGACTGTCTAGTTATTTTTTCAGGTTGGCTAAATGCAGAACAAGGATGTTCTTCAAGCTTATAATAGATAGCATTTAAAGGGAGTTTTAAAATTTACAAATCACTTTACACATATTATGTCACATTATCCTCACAACAATCATGGGATACATTCTCTCAGGTTGGTATTTATTCCTATTTTACAGTGAGGAAATTTCCCAGGGTCACACAGCTAGCAAATAACAGTGAATGGATTTAACTCAGGTTTTCTCTTCCTTCCTTCCTTCCTTCCTTCCTTCCTTCCTTCCTTCCTTCCTTCCTTCCTTCCTTCCTTCCTTCCTTCCTTCCTTCCTTCCTTCCTTCCTTCTTCTTTCCTTCCTTCCTTCCTTCCTTCCTTCCTTCCTTCCTTCTTCCTTCCTTCCTTCCTTCCTTCCTTCCTTCCTTCCTTCCTTCCTTCCTTCCTTCCTTCCTTCCTTCCTTCCTTCCTTCCTTCCTTCTTTCTTTCTTTCTTTCTTTCTTTCTTTCTTTCTTTCTTTATTTCTTTCTTTCTTTCTTTCCTAGTGTTTTTTTTTTTGCTTTTTTTTTTGGTTTGTTTTGCAGGGCAATGAGGCTTAAACGACTTGCCCAGGGTAACACAGCTAGTAAGTGTCAAATGTCTGAGGTCAGATTTGAACTCAGGTCCTCCTGAATCCAGGACTGGTGTTTTTTTTACTGTGCCACCTAGTTGCCCCTAACTCAGGTTTTATTTATGCTAGACCCTAGTGCTCTCTTTTTGTACCACCTAGTTGCAACTATACATTTCTTAAACTAATCAAATTTTTGACTACCCCTTTCTGCTCTCCTCATTTCCAGATATTTCTGTATGAATGAGAATTATTATTTTTAATGAGTTTTTTTTTTTTGCAGGACAATGAGGGTTAAGTGACTTCCCAGGGTCACACAGCTAGTAAGTGTCAAGTATCTGAGGTAAGATTTGAACTCAGATTCTCCTGAATCCAGGGCTGGTGCTTTATCCACTTTGCCACCTAGCTGTCTACCACAATGAGATTTTAAAATGTAAACATTCATAAAATTAAATGCTTATATACATTTCTTCCAACATATTCTGAGAAGTCTAAGAATTTAGTATGAAGGTCATGATGAATCATCTCATGTGACAATATGAATGAAAGTACTTAAATGCTACAAAGAAATGACAGAAATATAACAAATTTATAAGAGATATAAATACCATTTTTATTCTTAGTACTATTTAAGTCTTTGTAGCCAGGTTATGAACAACTAAGTTCCAACCTAGCCTTGGGCACTTATTATCTGGACCTTGGAAAATCATTTAATCTCTCTGCCTCACATTCTTCAACTGCAAAATGGGTTTAACAATTGCACCTAACTCCCAAGATTGTTGTGAGGATAAAATGAAATCATATTTGTAAAGCACTTCGCACAATTTCTTTCACATAATATGGGTTATATAGATGTTAGTTTTATTATTAAAATTAAATCAACATTTAGTAATTCTGAACTAATTTAATAAGTTACTATTTAGTTTACATCAATTATTTGATATTATTATGTGAAATTAATCATAATAATAAGCATTCTGAGATGCACTCTCTACCACTGTGGAGTACATTTTTTTTATTACAATTTAGTAGATCGTAGGTTGGTAGTGGTATTGCAGGGTCAATACACACAATTTTATATCCCTTTGTACATAATTCAAAATTGTTCACAAGAAAGGATGGACCCTTTCACAACTTTACTAAAATTGCATCAGTGTACCTATTTTTTCCACAGCCCCACCAGGATTTACCATTTTCTATTATGGTATTTTAGCTCACATGATAGATGTGAGATCATATCTCAGAGCTTTTAAAATTTACATATCCCTTGAACATTTATCAATTTGGAAATAGCTCTTCTTTTTGTATATTTGGCTCATTTTCTTACATATTTGAGAAATGAAATCTTTACCAGAAAATCTTTTTGTTTTTTTTTAATTCCTTGTTGTTCTAATTTTGGTTTCATTGTATTTCTTTTGCATTTTTAAATTCATGCGATCAAAATTATGTATTTTACCACCTATTATCCTCTTTATCTCTTATTTTATGATTGATTCTTTTTCCTATTCATAGCTCTCACAAGCAATTTTTCCCATGCTCCCCTAATTAATTTGCAACATCACCCTTTGTGTCTAAATCATAAACCAATTTTTGAGCTTATTTTGGTATGCAGAGTGATATGTTGGTCTATACCTCATTTCTGCCAGGCTACTTTCTAGTTTTCCCAGCAATTTCACCAAAGAGTGAGCTCTTGCACCAATAATTGTTATTTTTGGCTTTATCAAACACTGTTACTGGATTCATGTGCATTTGCATATCATATACCTAATCTATTCCAATGATCAAATACTCTGTTTCTTATCCAGTATTGCATCCACTTTGTAGTATAGTTTGATATCTGGAATTACTAGTGCCATTTCCATCATAATTTATGCCACAATCCTACATATTTTCAGAGACCCAGTTGTTTAAAATTCATCAGCAAAGCCCACATCACAGCCCACCTCCATCCCCATTCCCTCATGAAGTCTCATGCATGTACACAAATATAACATGAAGTCAGATCAGAACAACATACCTTAGGGATAACTATATAAGAGACACAGAATAAAATAATTTGAAAATTCCAAGAAGGGAAAATATCATGTCCAATTTTAGGCATCAGGGGCAGTTTCACAGAAGTGGCATTTGAAATGGGAGATAGTCAGGTAATAGAAAGATAAAGATAAGTGAAGGTTATCTCTAGGAAGAAGGATAAGCATGGGCAAAAGCATAGAGGTGTGAAAGTGTGAGATGTCCCCAATTGACACATGGTCCAAGGATATGAACAGGCAGTTTTAGATGAAGAAATTAAAGCTATCTATACCCATATGAAAATATGCTCTGAATCACTAGTGATTAGAGAAATGCGAGTTAAAACAACTATGAAGTACAATCTCAAACCTATGAGATTGGCTAATATGACAAAAAAAAAAAGAAAATTATAAATATTGGTGAAAACATGGGAAATTTGGAACACTAATACATTGTTGGTGGAGTTGTGAACTTATCTAACCATTCTGGAGAACAATTTGAACCATGCCCAAAAGACTATAAAACTGTACATACACTTGGACCCATCCATACCACTAATAGGTATATTTCTCAAAGAGATCATAAAAAAGGGGAAAGGACCAACATGTAGAAAATATACACAGCAGTTCTTTTTGTGGTGGCAAAGAATTGGAAACTGAGGTGATGCCCATCAATTGGGGAATGGCTGAAAAAGTAGTATACTAATGTAATAGAATACTATTGTGTTATAAGAAATGATGAGCAGGCAGATTTCAGGGAAAAAAAAAACCTGGAAAGATTTCAGTGGACTGATGCAGAGTAAGATGCACAGAACCAGGAGAATATTTTACACAGTAACAGTGACATTATGTGATGATCACCTGCAATAGATATGGCTCCTCTCAGTAATACAATGACCCAAGACAATTCCAAAGGTCTTATGATGGAAAATGCTCTCCACATTCAGAAAATGAACTGTGAAATCTGAATGCATATTGAACCATACTATTTTCACTTTTATTGCTGTTTTTCTTTTCTTTCTTGAGTTTTTCCCCTTTTGTTCTCATTCTTCTTCTGCAACATGACTAATGTGGACTGTCTTATGAAGGGTAGAGGAAAGGAAGGGAGGGAGAAAAATGTGGAACTCAAAATCGTACAAAACCAAATGTTAAAGACTATCTTTATATGTAACTAGAAATATACTATTAAGATTAAAAAAAAACATTAGACATATTCAGATAGTTTAAGTCAACATGTTCTTAAGTCTTTAATAATCAACTATTTTTTTCATTCAATCAGTATTTACTAAGTGACTACTATGGGCAAGATACCTTGATTGGAAATCTGATTATCACTATACTTAAGATTCACTCCTGCTTTTGTTAGCTAATGAAGATATTTTTGTCAAGACAAATAGGAAATCACATCAACATACAAGTGAACTATCTGTTCTTTATTTTTCCTATGATGTAAGATACAAAACATTTCAGTACTTAACAGATGGTTCATTCCCACTGACAACTTATACAATTCTATAGAGTTTGTTTTTTACAAGTGCTTAAGTGCCTTGGAAATGCTATATTTGCCTCCACATAGATAATTGATAGGGCAGCTAGGAGGCACAGTAGATAGAGTACTAGATCTGGAGGTAGGAAAACTCCTTTTCATGAGTTCAAATTCAGCTTTAGACACTTATTAGCTGTGTGACCCTTGGCAAGTCACTTAACAATGTTGGCCTCAGTTCCTTATCTAAAAAATGATCTTGGGAAGTAAATGTCAAACTATGTCAGTCTCTTTGCAAAGAAAACTCCAAATGGGGATACAAAGAGTTGGACATGTCTATACGACTAAACAACAGCAAAGATAATTACAATGTTAGAGTCAAATAAATTTTGTTATACTGATGGTGGCAAAAAGGGGTTAACAGATAAACTGAGGCTTGAGTCCTTATCAAGAGTACCTAAAAGGGTTAACAGAGAAACTAAGGTTTGGGTTCTTACTGTAACCGAGAGGGCTTGTCCCTCTCAACCCTCACTATCAACAGACAGTAACCATGGATCATTAACCATTAATAGCCATTAATATTCTTAGATGACAGGACACCTAGAAGCTATATCTTAAGTAAAGAGATACCATAAACACAGTGACAGACCCTCTGAGATGGACAAGTTTAATCATTTCCTTGGGAACATGCACAGAAAGAGCCAAATGTGTCCTTAAGTTCACCTTATGACATGTAACCCCCAAAAAAACACCTCCAAAGAAGATGGTACCCATCTGGTGAAATGTCTTAGGACTCCAGGAAGTCCAAATTAGGATAAGACCTCCCATGAACCTCCCACGAGGAGGAGAGTAAGATAATGAGGAGATATTCTCCTTTGTTCTTACTATAAATATAACCATTTTCATTCCCCTATTCAAGGAACCTGTCTCCTTTGGGTGGTCTTCCCGTGGTCAGCACAGTATTTCAATAAAACTTGGGAAACTTAGTCTTGAAGTAGTAGTAGTGGTACTAGTACTACTTGTACTAGTAGCAGTACTACTACTACTACTACTACTACTACTACTACTACTACAACTATTAGTATCAGCAGCAGCAGAAGCAGCAGTGCAGCAGTAGCAGTAGTAGTCTTGATGTGGGGTTGGATTTACTTGATAAAATTTTATCATCCCCATTATTATCTCTAGTCTTTCTAAGCTTTAATCATGTTTTATATACTAGTTCCTTCCCTAGAAATCTCCACCATCTTAAAAAATAAATGGATGAATGACCAGTTACATAGATACATAGCTGTATCCCAAAGAGATCATAAAAAGGGAAGAGGACCCACATGTACAAAAATATATATAGCAGCTCTTTTTGTGGTGGCAAAGAATTGGAAATTGAGGTGATGCCCATCAATTGGAGATGGCTGAACAAGTTGTGGTATATGAATATAATGGAATAATATTTGCTATAAAAATAATGAGCAGGCAGATTCAGGAAAAACTGGAAAGACTTAAGTGGACTAATACTGAGTGAAGTGAGCAGAACCAGGAGAATATTGTACACAATAACAGCAACGTTATGTGATGATCAACTGTGATAGACTTAGCGCTTTTCAGCAATTCAATGATCCAAGATAATTCTAAAGGATTCTTGATGGAAAATATTGTCCATATCCAGAAAAAAGAGTTGTGGTTTCTGAATACAGATTGAACCATATCATTTCTACTTTTCTTTTTGTTTTTTCTTTCTTTTTGAAGTTTTTTTCCTTTTTGATCTGATTCTTCTTTCACAACATGAGTAATGCAGAGATATGTTTAATGTGATTGCCCACATATAACCTACATCAGATTGCTTTCTGTCTTAGGAAGAGGGGAGGGAGGAAGAATTTGAAACTAAAAATCTTATGAAAACAAGTGTTGAAAACTATATTTACATGTAACTAACTGATAAATAATAAAATACTTTTATGATTAAAAAAAAGAAAAGAAAAAGCCAGCCTATATTGTATTCTTCTCCTCTCACTCTGCCAAACACTTGGCAGTCCTACTCCTCACTTAATCAATCAACTGAAACTCCTCTCTCCATAGTTAGTAATGGTCTCTTTTTGTGTGTGAGGCAATTGTGGTTAAGTGACTTGCCCAGGGTCACCCAACTAGTAAGTGTTAAGTGTCTGATGCCAGATTTGAACTCAGGTCCTCCTGAATCCAGGGCCGGTGCTCTATCCACTGATGTCCAAATCTAATGCCTTCATTTTGATCTTCATCGCTTCTGAACACTTGACCATTTGTTATTGTTTATCACCTTCTTTTTCGGGATACTCTTTTCGTCTAAATTTTTATGCTTCTGCTTTCTTTTCATCCTCCTCATGACTATCTCTACTTCTCTGAGAATTTCTTTTAAGTCTCTTTTTTTTCTTTCACTCACTGCATATATGCAAGTTGCCAAATCTTGTCATTTTTTCCTTACAGCATCTCTCAAATATATGTATGTGTATGTGTATGTGTATGTGTATGTGTATGTGCATGTGCATGTGCATGTGCATGTGCATGTGCATGTGCATGTGCATGTGTGTATACACACATTTTTGAGAGATGTTGTAAGGAAAGAAATACATATGTGCATATATACATACGTGTGTATATACATGCATATATATTTTTTCTCTCCACTTACACAGTTGCCATCTCTGTTGAAGTCCTTATCATATTGCAACTAGACTATTGCAATATCTTTCTAATCAGTGTCTATCTCTCTATATTTTAATCTACCCTCCCCTTGGCTATCAAAATTATTTTCTTAACATACCCTGCTTAGTAAATTCCATTAGCTTCTTTGATCACCCTCTTCTAAGATCAAATAAAAACAACTCTATTTTATATTTCAAGTTTTCCACATATCAATTGCTGTCCACTTTTCTTACATTTTATCCTATCCATGCACACTAGTATTCAATTATTCAATCAATCATTCAACATTTATTGTGTCTATCTACTATGTGTCAGACACTGCTAATCATTAGATCTAGATATATTCACCTATATGATATCCCAACAACAGAGTACTCCATTACCCATTTTTGTGCCTTTGTGCCTCCTGGCTGTTTTCAATGTACATAATGCTCTTTCCCATACTCCAACTCTTAGACTCCTAGCATTTTTCAAGATTCAGCTCAGGTACAAGCTCTAGGAGGATTTTCCTGATCCACTCTAACTGGTCATGTCATCCCCTCTAAGGTTAAGTACCATCTACTCTTTATATTTTGATTTATATATGTTGTCTCCCAAGTTCAAAATGAAACTCCCTTAGGGAAAGGATTATATTTTTAAAAATCTTAAGTGCTTAGCATAATGTTGATGTATAATAAGCAATAAATAAATCCTTTTTGTTTGAAGGATCTTAATTTATGAGCTATGAACTAAAATAAATGCCATTTCAGAGGCAAGAGTATTAGACCTGGAGACAGGAAGACCTGAGTTCAAGTCCTTCCTTTGGCTGTATGAACATGAACAACTTATCTCTTCTGTGAAATCAATATTATCTATAATATTTATCTCATAGTATAGCACTTATGGCACTTCCCTATTCTGAAGTGAGATTATTTTTATAGTATTTTCAAAATAGACAGGTACTATATAAATTTCAATTATTATTATTCTCAAGGGTCCCTACTCATGGACTTGAATGGGGCTCCTACAGTAGTTCATATGAATGAAAATCCCATTCCAACTCAAAACAGGACTTTCTTCTGAGCATCAGTTCATCAAAATGGTCAGTTATTTCTTATTTGATCATAAATAAAATGTTAACTAATGTATCTTTTTTTTTCCTTTAACTTTGGATAGGAATAGGGATTGGACCTATAATTTCCTTTGTACAACTTATAGATGATGGTACTCACTTTACCAGGGCAGAGGAACAACTTTTGTTCAACCAAAATTCTTAGAGAATTACCTAGAGCACAGAATGTTTAAGTCATTTGCCTAGCGGCACAACTGGTATGAATCAGAGACTGAACCTGCACCCAGGTCCTCCTGACATCAAGGCCAGTTCTCTACACTGAGCTATTTTGAGGGCATACCTTTATTTTTATTTTAAACAAGAAGTTTATTTAAACAACAAGATGTTTGACTTGAAAGGAAAACTATCTAGGATCAATTTCTTTATAGTAATGTATCCCTACTGAGAGACAGAGAGATTGTCCTACATTTAACAGCTATGTATAAAAAAGGTATAAAATCATCCTTCATTTTTCAATGATATAAGAAAAAAAACACTGAAATTATCTAATCAAACAAGGTATGCAAGGATTTTTTGTGGGTTTGTTGTTGTTAAACAGTGAAAGCAAAATAACTTATTAGAATATAAAGATAAAAGTTGAATGAGCATGCCACTAATGGAGAAAAGGGAAATTTTCACAGAATCAGTTTATTTTTCCCCTCCCCATATCCATTTGATGATGATCAAAACATACCATCAACCATTTAGTTAAGAAAAATATGCATTATTCCTGTACACATACTCCAATGGGGGAAGGGAATCAAAGGGAGAAAACTATACTGCAGTAGTCAGGATGTATATGAACCAAATCTTGGTTTTCTAATTGTGAATCTATTGTTTTCCTTGGGAGCACAGTTCTGGAGTACAGTTGCAGATTCTCCTTTTAGTAAACACCACCTGTCTGCTGCTGGAATACATCAGTTGTATCTTCATCCTCCATTTCCAACTGTGCAGGTGTGTCTGTTTCATTGATTGGTTGTCCATCAAATTGGAATCTGATCTGCCCCATTGACAACCCTGTCATTCACAAAAGGCTTTCATTAGTTTAGTAAGTGGTGTGTGTCTCTTGATCTTACATTGCACCAGAGAACCACCTTGTCCTGCCACCTTCAACATAATGTGTTTGTTGTTTTCAGTCTTCCTTTGGCTTTTCATTGGCCATGGCGACTGAGGGGTCTCCTCAGCTGACTCTTCACAAAAGAGGCACCAGGATGGTCCGCTCCAAGGGAACAGGGAGAGAAGCAGCAGCGGCAAGAGCAGGAGCAGCAGCAGGAGGAGATGGAGGAGGAATGATGGCATACCTTTAAATCACTGTAAAAGAAGGTGTATAGGCAGATTCAAAATATAAATCGACAGCAAGTCCAAATTAAATTAAATATCTCTTGAGTTTTTCTCCTATTTCCTTTCTTAAGAATATTGTTATCTAGGAATCTCTGTCAAAAATGAGTATAATAATAACAGGTAAATAGACTCTGATGATATAAATGAATATAAGTATAGTTGTTTCTATTGTATGTAGGGCATATTTTTGTTTTTCAGTCATTTTCCAGTAATATCTGACTTAATGACCTCATTTGGGGGTTTCTTGGCAGAGACATTGACATGGTTTTCCACTTTCTTCTGTAGCTCACTTTATAGATGAAGAAACTGAGGTAAGCAAGGTTAAGTGACTTGCCCACCTCACACAGCTAGAAAGTATTCAAGTCCAGATTTGAACTCAGGTCTTCCTGACTCCAGGCACTATACTCTAACCATCATGTCACCTAGTTGCTCATGCAAGGTATCTGTATGTTTATGTGTATGTGTATACTATGTGTGTATATGCAGTGTATATGCAATTCTACATATATAGTTTGTGCATTTATAGCAATGCTCATGTACATATGTATGTACACAAATCTAAGTTTACATATATAAATACATATGTGTATATATGTGCATATATACATATGCGTATACACACATGCTTATACATATATATGCAAAATCATCTTTGATACACACATTTCACTTTTGCAGTTTAACATTTCCTTGAGACCACAATTTTAACAATTTCTGTGGGGACAAATAGCATAACCAAACTTTTATAAAAATCAACCTATACTCCTCTTAAAGAGTCTTAAATAGCAAAAATATAGCTATGTATCAGTCTGGCCTTATATCTCTTATTTATTAGGACACAGAATTCATGGTGGGGGAAGAGAACTTTCTTCTGACATTTCTGAAAAATGACTTCTTGAACTAACATCCTGGGATCCAAGGAACTGAGTGCATCTTCTTCAGGGATGGGGTTGGGGGTGGGGTTGAGGGGTATCTGTTTTTGTTTGTTCAAGGAAAAAGAGTTGTTCTAAAAAAGAGGCAGAGAGATGACTCAGGAGGGGAAAGCATGCACATTATCTCCTGGTGTTGTTAGGGTCTGTGAGTTCTAAGAAGCTGTTTGAAAAACTGTTCCCAGAGAAGTCCTTACCTTCCAAAATGTTCTAGCTGATTGAGGAAATGATCATGGTATTAAATGAGGCATTTGTGGGTCACAGAGTATTTCTTGGTCTCATTTTGCTGATCTTCCACATCCCCCAAATATTCATTAGAACTGTCAAAATTCCACTTGTCAGGAATACTGACTTTAACATAAAAAAGACCTTGCCTCATTTGAATAAGGTCATAGTTGGTTTCTTTATACTTTTCATTCTTCTATATAACTCCCCACAAGGAAACTTTCTATCCCAAATTTTCTTTGTTTTAAATATGATATATATTATATGGTTTAACATTCTATATATTTTCTTCTATATCATTCCCCTTTCACCAACAGAGAGACATTCTATATAGGAGACTATTTTTTTTTTGGCAAGGCAATGAGGGTTAAGTGACTTGCCCAGAGTCACACAGCTAGTGTCAAGTGTCTGAGGCTGGATTTGAACTCAGGTCCTCCTGAATCCAAGGCCAGTGCTTTATCCACTGTGCCACCTAGCTGTACCCTAGCAGACTATTTTTAAAGCAAAAGAAAAAATCATTCAAAACTGAACAATACCTTGAAAAAATGTCTGAATATTTAAGCATTGTTTGACATCATTGGACCTCTGAGGACTGCAAAGGAATGTATTCTCATCTTCAGAAGAGATATTCAGGACAATACTTTTTGCTATTATGCAACTTTCATTTTTTATTTCAATTTATATTCTTATATTTATTATGTATATTTCTTTTTCAGCTCTGCTTACTTCACTGCAGTTTTTCATCTCTATGTTCATCATTTTTTTCCATAGAACAAAAGAATATTCAATTATATTCATGTGCTACACTTTGTTTATGCATTCTATAATCAGTGGGTATCTATTTTTCCACAGTTCTTTGCAGTAACAACAACACAAAAATGCTGCTAAATATTGTTGTATAGGGGACTTTCTTTTTTAGCAATGACTTCTTTGGGGGTCATATGACTAGTAGTGGAACTTCTCAGCCAAATCATGAGTAGTTTAGTCAACGTATTTGCACACTTCCAAATCATTCTCCTGAATGGTCATACTGATTAAGAGCTTCCCCAACAGTGCACTAATATCTGTATCTTCCCGTCATCCCTTAAATATTGACAATTTCATTATTTGGTCTTTATCATTTTTGTGAGTATAAGGTGAATATCAGAGTTACTTTGATTTCTATTTCTTTTATTATCAGTTATTTGGAATTTATTTCTCATGATTGTTAGTTTACAATTCTATTGGCAATTTCTTGTTCATGTCTTTTCATATAGTGACTATATATATATATAGTCACTATATCCTGAATATCAAAACCTCCTCTGAGAAATTTAATAAAAAAAATAGTTTCCCCATTAGGTAACCTCACTTTGTCTTCTAGACACATAAGGAAAGGTTGTTTGTTCACAAGCTTTTCAACTTCATGTAATTCAAAATTGTTATTTCATCATTTTGTTACACACACACACACATACACACACACACACACACACACACATATATCCTTCCTTTGGCTTTGAAAGGTATATGATTTGCAGCATCTACATTAAAAGACCAGGGGGCATGGAATATGATATTCCAGAAGGCAAAGGAACTGCAACAACAGCCAAGAATCACATACCCAGCAAAACCTTCTATAATCTTTCAGAGGAAAAAATGGGACTTCAATGAGTAAGAGGACTTTCAGGCATTTGTGATGAGAAGACCTGAACTGAATAGAAAATTAGACTTTCATATACAAGAACCTAGAGAAGCATAAAAAGGTAAATAGGAAAAAGAAATTATGAGGGATATTAAAAGATTAAACTGTTTACATTCCTACATGGGAAACTAATACTCCTAACTTGTAAGATCTTTCTCATTATTAAAGCAGCTGAAAGGAATATACTTACAGGGCAAAGGTGTGAATTGAATATGAAGTGATGATATCTGCAAATAAGTTTTTTTTATTTATTTTTTGTGGAGCAGGCAGGGTGGGGTGGCTTATGTCTGGGGACAGATGGGGGCTCGGGGCCTCCTGGATCCAGGGGTGGTGCTTTGTCCACTGTGTCACCTGGCTGACCCATGATGACATCTTCAAAATAAAGTTAAGGGGTAAGAGGAATCTACTGGAAGAAAGGGAAAGGGAGAGGTGGATTGGGGAAAAGCAGTTCACATAAAACATTTAAGAAAAAGCTTATGGAGTAGAAGGCAAGATAGGGAAGGAGCAGGAGAATGAGTGAGCCTAACTCCCATCAGAATTGGCTCAAATAGGGAATAATTTACACACTCAAGAGGGGATAGTATTATATCCTCCTCTGTGGGAAAGTGGGAGGGGAAGTGGATAAGGCCAGGGTTGGGGGGGGGAAGGGAATGGAAGGAAGAACAAATTGGGGGAAGGGCCAATAAGAAGCAAAACTCTTTCAAGAAGGGATTGGGTAAAGGAAGACAGATAATAGAGTAAATATCAAGGGGAGGGATTAAGATGGAGGGTAATATAATTAACAAGTGTAACCTTGAAAGAAATGATGAGAAGGATGCTATCAGAAGGACATATGAAAAACGCAAACCATCAACAGAGATAGAACTGATGGTATCTGAATACAGATTGAAGTATAATTTTGTTAGCTCCTCTTTCTAAAGGTGTTTTATCTATTTTTGTTCACAACTTGACAAATGAGAAGATGTTTTGCATAACTGCACATATATGACTTACATTTAATTGCTGGATTCCATAAGGAGGGATGAAGAGGGAGAAAAGAAAAAAAATTATAACACAAAGTTTTAAAAAATTATTGTGTAAAGTAATGATAAGCAGGGGGAGTTTGGAGAGATCTGAAGGGACTTACATGAACTGATGCTGACTGAAAGGAGCAGAACCAGGAGAACATTGTACAAAGTAACAACAGCATTGTGTGATGAATAATGGTGACAGACTTGGCTCTTTTTTAGCAATGCAATGGTCCAAAACAATTTTTTGAGGCAATTGGGGTTAAGTGACTTGCCCAGGGTCACACAGCTAGTAAGTATTAAGTGTCTGAGTCAGGACTTGAACTCAGGTCCTCCACAATCCAGGGCTGGTGCTTTATCCTCTGTGCCACCTAGCTGCCCCCGTTCAAAGCAATTTCAAAGAACTTCCTGATGGAAAATGTTCTCAACATCCAGGAAAAAAAGAATTGTGGTTTAGGAATGCAGATTTAACCATGCTGTTTTTACTTTTGGGCTGATTTTTTTTAATTCTTCTTGTGTGATATTTCCCCTGTGCTCTTCTGTTGCAATATGACTAATGCAGAAATATTTTTAACGTGATTGCACATATATAGCCTATATTAGATTGCTTTTTGTACTGGGGAGGAGGGAGGGAAGGGAGGGTGGGAGAAAAGTTTAGAACTAAAAATCCGATGAAAACAGGTGTTGAAAACTATCCTTATATGTAAGTAGAAAATAATAAAATACTGAACAAAAAAATAAAATGTAGCTGAGAAATGTTTAACAAAATAAATAAATACAACAGACACACACACACACACACAAAGATTATGGCCTAATACTAATTTAGTCTGCATGATTTCAATTTTTCCCAGAAGTTTTTACCAAATAGGGAGATCTTTCATAAGTAATTTGTTTTGGAGTTTATCAAACTCAGTTTTCTAATATTTCAAATGGGGATAATAAATTGTTGCTTTTCTTCAATTGTGCCCAACTCTTTGTTACCCCATTTGGGGTTTTCTTAGTAAAAGTACTGTAGTAGTTTGCCATTTTCTTATCCAACTCATTGTACAAATGAGGAAGAGAGGCAGAGTTAGGTGACTTTTCTAAGGTCACAAAGCTGGTTAGAGTATGAGGCTTAATTTGAACTCATGAAGATGAGTTTTACTGATTGAAAGCCCAGCGCTCTATCATGTAGCTGCCTCTACCTACTTAACAGGATTATTGTGTGATGAAATAATGGGATTTTGCAGATACCTAAAGACCCACCTGGAGATTAATCTAGACTGATTGAATGAAGTGAGAGTAATTGACTTCTGATTAGCCTACTTCAAATTAATTTGATTGTAATCACAGCTGGCTTTCCCTTAAGAAGGTATTGTTCTCAGAAGCTAGACTGTGAACTCAACTTGAGAACACCTTCAAAACCAATGGATTTGGATGGTGCCAACCAATCCGCTTGAAACAGTGTGTAAGGACTGCCTCTGTTCCAGACTTATAGAAAGCTTCCACAATCAGCTTGCTGGAGAGTTCCTGATTAAAGCAGGCTTGTGGAGGAGGACTTGAGGAAGAACCCAACCAGGCTGGAACTCTAGGCTAGATAGACCTTTTCTTAACTTTGTGAACTCTTTGTGCATACCCATATGCTTTAATAAATGCTTAATGCCCAAAGACTGGTGCTAAAGCTTCTAATTGAAGGTGACCACAATTTAGATTTTAAACATCACAATTGTTAGGATCAAATGAGATGTTATCTCTAAAGTGCTTTGTAAAACTTAAAAAACTGCATAAATACTATCTAACTACTGTGAGGAAATGCCTTGTTCTGCCTTTTCTTCATCATATTTTACTGAGTCATAGCAGAGTATGATTTTATTTTGCATCATCTTCATCTAAAATTTGAGATTCATAAATCCAAGGGCAAAATGAATACCAATCAGGTGACAGTGTTGGGTCACTCTCTAAAAGGTCTCCCAATTCCTGAGAAAATGTTCAGGCTAACAACAACAACAACAACTTCAAATAAAGGTCAACTTTTATTTAACCTAACATAAAGCACCTGGGTCTTGTTCCTAAGTCCATAATGTGGTCAAGAGAATTTTATACACTGATCGCCTTTTCCTTTTTTCTTTCCACCATACTACCCAGTCAGGAAAGAGAAGAAGCACTAGAGAATGAAGGAACCCTCAAGTTGATAGGTTCCACTTTCCCTTTGTATCTGTATCATCCACATAACTCACATTGTAAATAGAGATAGATCCAGCTTCCTCCTCTATGTCATATTTGCCTGAATCACCATACTTCCCTTTCTCATTGGAGCAGTCTAATTTTTCTTTTTTCTTTTCTTTTCTTTTTTTTTCTTTTTCTGGTGAGGCAATTGGGGTTAAGTGACTTGCCCAGGGTCACACAGCTGGTGTCTGAGGCCAGATTTGGATTCAGGTCCTCCTGAATCCAGGGCTAGTGCTCTATCCACTGTGCCACCTAGCTGCCCCTGGAGCAGTCTAATTTAACTCATAAGTCCCTCTCCAGATCCAAAGGGGCTGAGTATCCTCACATCCAATTGACAGGGGTCCTTCTCTCTTTCCTCATTGCGTCTAATGATGAATCTTCCTTTATTTTGAGGGAAACTAGTTTTTTAAATACACTGGTCTCTATTTTCCTGGTTTCTTATGTCTTTTTCTTTTTATTTCTCTCTCCTATTCCTACTCCCTATCTATCAATTTCTCCATGCCAGTCTACATATCTAATTCTACATCATCTTGCATCTCCTTTAGGCAATATTTCCTTAATTACAATGATTCTCTGGAGGAGCTGAGGAGATATATTAAGATCTCTGACCTCTCCTGCAAGGATGTAGCTCAGGTGTTTAAAGTAATGGAGAACTTGTGTCAGTACCAGAATAAACACAAGATGAGTGGAGTGATGAAGATCCAAAAAGAGGAGAATCCACACCTTATCAAAATAACTAGGACTTTGTCAAATAGAATGAAGAGGGAGTAGAGCTATGCTGGTTTCTTTGAAATCAAATTAAGCATTTTTTTTTTCATTCAGACACTTTCTCCTTTAAGCTGCATTTATCTTCAAAGGCAATGATCCATTTGATAGTAATCAATTAATGTTATCTATCAATGTTCACTGCAGTCATTTTTCTTGATTTCTCTTAATGAAACATTTTCAAACTTGGAAAAGGTTCAAACTTGTTGAAATTATATATTTTTTCTAATGGTGGCCATTCAGTTCCCCCTTTCTTATCCAGCTCTTAAATAACATCCTAAATGGACAGTTATTTAGACTATTTCTAATAAGTGACTACATGTGAATTAATTTTCCAACTGTATGTGCAAAGGAAAAAAATATATATATCGTGTAGTCTATTGTTTCCTAAATATAGTCTCTTTAGAAATGTGTATCCCCTGATGTGCTCTGAGTTCTGTAAATTACAAAACTAAATCCTGGTCCCAGACACATAGAGGTCTACTCATCAAAGTAATCCCCTGCCTAAACTGCTGCTCAATGTAAAGACTCCACAATAGACAGTCTGCATTTAACAAAATGACAAATGTTGTGCTCTGAGGACTGCCATGAGGTCACAGGATATATTTGAGAGACCTGCTTTTTTTTCTTTCTGAATAGTCACCTGGGTCCTGGCTGACTGCTTAGAGGAGAGGGAGAGAGAGAGAGGGAGAGGGAGAGGGAGCGGGAGAGGGAGCGGGAGAGGGAGAGGGAGAGGGAGAGGGAGAGGGAGAGGGAGGGAGAGAGAGAGAGAGAGAGAGAGAGAGAGAGAGAGAGAGAGAGAGAGAGAGAGAGAGAGAGAGAGAGAGAGAGAGAGTTTAGAGGAAGATAGGAGCCATCTAGAAGTCTAGAAGTCTTTACCTTCTCTTTAGGGCCCATAAGAAAAAAAAAAAAATCCTAGCTCCTCAAAGGGATAATCATGCTCCTTTGAATTCTCTTGACCTGGTTCTAGTTCATGATCTTTGTTTAAGTCTTACCATTACTACAGTCCTAAAATTAATTCAGTGAGAAATTTGGTATAAAATGACAAGTGAGGAAATAAACTAGATTGCTATATCCTTTGATTCATTTTACTCATATTACTGAGGCTTAGAAATTGATAAGAAAAGCAGTGGATAGAGCACTGGGTCAGGAATCAGGAAGACCTGAGTTCAAATTCATCTTCAATCACTTATTAATTATGTGCCTCTTGACAAGTTGACTTCTGTTTTCATCAGATTCTTTACTTGCAAAGGGAGCATAATAGCATCTACCTTCCAGTATTGTGTGGAAAACTAAATAAGATAATAAGTAGAAAGGGCTTAGCACATTATCTAGCACATAGTATACACTGCATAAATGTTAGCTATGTATCATCAGTATCATCTTCTTCATCATCATCATCTTTCTACAGTTTCTTCTTTGCTCAGTAGAGTCATAGTAGGGACAGAGAGTGTAGTTGATGATGGATATCAGAAGTCAACTGCAAAATAGCCTGAAAAGAAATAAAATTTCAATACTTGGAATCTAACAGAAAGAAGGAATATGACCCTTTTCCCCATAAGTACTACTTCTTTGAGAGGCATACAGACAATGGAGTCACAGAATTAGCCTTATTCACCTCTCAGACCTCATCAAGAAGATTCGTGGGCTTGAAGATATTCCCAGAAGGTGGAATGGAATTATATTTCCCAGTAACTTCAATGTTTTCCCAGAACACATATAGCTTCCTGGAAATATTATTAAGTCCTCCAGACACCCCAAC
The DNA here is from genome assembly GCF_019393635.1 of Dromiciops gliroides. Classification (NCBI taxonomy): domain Eukaryota; kingdom Metazoa; phylum Chordata; class Mammalia; order Microbiotheria; family Microbiotheriidae; genus Dromiciops; species Dromiciops gliroides. The sequence continues at coordinate 612,710,689 of NC_057862.1, forward strand.
AATTGTTTCATGACAGCATAATCTCTGATAATATCTGATGTGAGAATTTTCATTGTATTATTTCTCTCTCCAACTTGAATTTTTGTCTTCTTGTCAGCTCCTAATTTTTGTTGATATATGAAGAATTTAGTCAGCTCTGAATTTGGGGGATTGAGTTATTTTTCTCTTTGGGGGAAGAAAAGATAGGAAGAAAAAGTATTAATATATTGACTTTCTTTGTTTGAACTAGAAGTTAGCATGGCACCAATTGCATATTAGGAATGTAAATGTTTAACTGAAATAGAAAGAAATGGAATTAAATCGGACTGCTTCTTACACTGGAGGTATTATTCTCTTACTTTCTCTCCTATTACTGCACAAGAAGGGCATGACTAGGATACTAGGTCTTAAATCTATGCAACATCAGCAGTAAGGAAATTATTTTTTTAGAGCAAATTGCAATAGCTCTTCATTTGTATTCTCCACACTTAGCCTGTGAGGAATGTAGGTTAGTATCCTCTTAGGCTGGAGGAAAGTGAATTACCTAATGTAAATCTACAAGTCAGTGGTAGATATGGGATTAAAAATCCCATAAGCAAAGTTTAAAGTGGTGTGATTCCAGAAATGTTAATTGGTGAATTTCATTAAATGAATGGAAATTAGATTGTATGAAGAAAGGTTAAAGGTAATGAAATAGATTCATGTGGAAAAAGAAAAGACAAAAGGATGGAATCTAGTTTGCCTTCATACAAAGGAAGGGACATAATGAGAAGGGAACTGATCATGCATCCTTCATCTCCATAAGAGAAATGTGCATTTGATTCTATCATGATTAGGCATTATGAAAAGGTGCATCTCCCAAATGCTAAGTATTTTATTTTGGTATTCTATTTTTAGTGATCTATAGTTTGTGGAAGAATATTCTTTCCCAGCCCTTCTCACTAGAAATCGTGGGGTTCTTTCTAAAGCTCATTTGATGAACCATTCTGTCTCTCTATTCTACTTTGAAGAAAGATTCCATAGTTGGGAGATTACTGATTTTTTTTGCTATGGCAGAAGATTTAAGTTATAAAGAATTTATCATTTGTGAGAATAGTCTTTCAAGAAAGTTTATAGAAATTATCCCCCAGACACCTTTAAGAAAATATTTTTGTTATATTTAGGTTAGTATTGTTATAGATTAGCCTTGTGGTAGTGGTTTGGATTAGATGACCCTTTCACATCCCCTCCAGTTCTAGGATGTTGTGATTACACATTATCACCTTTAAATATGCAATTTCCTACTTAAACTGCCGGAGCCATGCTGCCTCTGTTGGAGACTGATGTCTATTATATCTATGAAATGTAGCAGAGCAATTATATAAGCTTACTATGAGTTTTTTAATGGATTTCCTAGGGATCATCTTAAAATAGTATTTTTTCCAGCTAGGGGCTAAAAATACCTATTCTTAACATCATGTTTCTCTTTGATAAAAAATTAAAAGGAATTCACAGACTTTTGGTGACTTTTCTTTAAGTGCACCACATAACTAATTCTAAATTTGATTTTTAACAAATATAATCTGCTCACAACATAATGGTCAGTAGGAGATGAAGCCTACCTTTCTAATTACATCATCACTGACAACTCATTCAATACCAAAGATTTTGTACTAAGCATTACCCAGCTGCCTTTAAGATAATGTAAAAGTAAGACAAAGATATTTCAAAATTATTATTGCAAGGGAAAAAATAACAAAAAATAGAAGTGTAGAATATAATTTACTCTGTTGCTTTCAAATTCATAATAAAGAATATTAAAGACAGCTCTCTCAATTTCTCTTTCTCCTCTTTTTTTCCTTTCCTCCATCTCTGCGTCTTCATTTCTTATATGCACATTTAATAAAGCATAATTAGTTTCTATATGAATAAAATATCATGCCCTAACCTTCATGATAGAAGAATGTTTAATATTTCTTCTAACACTGATGAGAAAGGATCTTGTATTGGAAAAAACAAACAAAAAACAAGTATTGTATGTGGAGCTAGATAACTGTGTTCAGATCCTAGCTTAGTGACTTTCTCATTATATGATACTAAATTAAGTTATTCACATTATTCTCAGGACTTCCTCAGTAAAATTAGGGAATTGAACTATATCAGATCTTAAAGCATTTTTGTAGGTATATTTCTATGCCTTATAAATTAGACATCCTAAAAGTATCTAAGACTAATGAAAAGTCATGCCTCTGAGTATAGTTTAAAAAAGGTCCCCAAATTTCACTCACCAACCATTTAAAAAAGAGTTTTAAGAACAATTTTAAATAATAGAACTGATTGAGTATAGAAGCTATATAGTATGTCATTCAATGTGGATCAGAGAAGCTATATGGAATCTATAACAAATAGGTCATAATTATATGCCTTATAAAAAGAACCATATCTTAGTAGATGCTTCTGTGAATTGCCATATAGAAAACAACAGTAAACCAAAAACAAAAACAAAACTGGAGGATATTTTAGTTGCCAATGATCTGGTAATGGGCTTCTCCAAATTTATCAAAATGAGCAAGGTTGGTCCTTGAATGAGAATTTGTTAAAAGGTACATGCACATTTCAGACCTTTCCCACATTTATTTAATACCAGTGTCATCTCTACAAGATCACCTCCTATGCCCTTTGTATATATCTCATTTGAAAATTGATATTTGCATGCTGTGCTCCTATTATATTGTGAGATTCTTGAGAATAAGTTATGATTGTGTCCTTCTTTGTATCTTCAACTCAGCACAATATATGACCTGTAGTAAATACTTTTTTTTTCTTTTTTTTTTTTTTTTGGTGGGGCAATGGGGGTTAAGTGACTTGCCCAAGGTCACACAGCTAATAATTGTTAAGTGTCTGAGGCCAGATTTGAACTCAGGTACTCCTGAATCCAGGGCCGGTGCTTTATTCACTGCACCACCTAGCCGCCCCTAGTAAATACTTTTAAATGCTTATTGACTTGAGCTGAATTTGATTCCCTAAAGGTAAAACACACTAAAATACAAGAAAAGGCAAGAAATTCATAATCATAAGTGAGCAGAAAGTCTTTTCAAAATCTTTACTTTCCAAAGAAGACTGGATCTATCAACATCACAGATTATGTAGTTTTCCACCTTTGTGAACAGACTATTTTTACCATACCTATTATTATAGTTTATTGCTATTTCATCGATGATAATGCAAAGAGAGAGCATCAGTGTGACCTCAGCTCCTGACAAGCCTTAAGCTTGGATTATTGCCACCATCTGTTGCCTTCTCTTCTATACATGAGCTGATAATGAAGGTTGAGAAACTCATACAACCATCTGAAAATGGATTTCACACAGCTTCAACTGGGCCTTCCATGTGTATGTTTCACAACCTCCACTGGGCCCTCAATACTGCTAGACAATTCTTCTATTCCTCATTTATCAAATCCCTATCCCAATAAACACAGTAGCACTCTCAAACTTTTTTACCCTTAAACCTTTTACAGACCTCTCTACCCCAAATGTTTCAGCTGAAAACCTTGACTTATATCTTGCAGAAAAAATTGAGACCATTTACCATGAGATCACTCTTCTCGCCTCTTCCTCATACACTTTCATTTTGTTTGTTTTATTTTTTTGTGGGCCAATGAGGGTTAAGGGACTTGCCTAGGGTCACACAGCTAGTAAGTATCTGAGGCTAGATTTGAACTCAGGTCCTCCTAAATCCCAGGCCAATGCTTTATCCACTGTGCCCCCAGCTGCCCCATATACACTTTCATTTGGATGCCTTCTTCCAGTATCTCCTCCTTCACCCCTGCTTCATCTGATAATGCGCCTTATTCCTTATAAGGATAACTTGTCACCTCCAACAGAATACTTCCTCTGTCTTCCCAACCGTCTTCCTTATTTTTTTTAATCTTCCCAGGTACTGGCTTCTTATCTATTGCCTACAAACAAACTTATATCTCACTCAGCCTCAGAAAACCTTCACTATCTTTCCATCCCTAATATCTTTTTATATACACTATTATTTGTAACTAAACTATTTAAATTACTTTCTATAAAAGGTGCTTTTACTCTTTCTCTCTCTTTCTTCTTACTCTCTTACACCCAGCTTCCAACATCATTTCACTGAACCTGATTAATAGAAAATAAAAGGAAAATGAAAAATGACAGATAGGCTGTCAAAAGGTTATGCTAATATGTTGATTTCTGACCATTTGGGGGAACATTTTTTTCTTTATTAGTATTTTAATTTTTTTTAAATTACATGTAAAGCTAGTTTTCAACTTTCAGTTTTGTAAGATTTAGAGTTCTGATTTTTTTCTCCCATACTTCCTCCCCCCGCTCCTGAAACCAGCAAGTAATCTGCTATATATAATACATAGCTTTCATGTTAAATGTATTTTGATATTAGTCAAGTTGTGAGAGAAGAATCAGAACTAAACGGCAAAAAAAAAAAAAACACGCAAGAATGAAGAAAAACTAAAAAAATCAACATAAGTGAAAATAGTATTCTTCAATCTTAGTTCAGAATCCATAGTTCTTTTTATGGATATAGAGAACATTTTCCATCACAAATCCTTTGGCATTGTCTTGGATCATGATATTGCTGAGAAAAGAGCTAAGTCTTATCACAATTGGTCATCATAGAAGATTGTTGATACTGTATACAATGTTCTATTGGTTCTGCTTATTTCACTCACCATCAATTCATGTAGGTCTTTCCAGGTTTTTCTGAAATCTGCCTGCTCATAATTTCTTACAGCACAATAGTATTTGGAGAACAATTTTTAACTGTGCTGATAGGATATAAAGCTTTAATACTGTTTGACCCAACAATACCACTACTAGGTCTATATTCCAAAGAGATGAAAGAAGAGTAATAAGGACCTGTTTGTACAAAAATATTTACAGTAGCTCTTTTTATAGTGGCAATGGATGCTTTGCCTAAATCCATGAAATTTGGTATGTTATCTCATAGTATCATTATCTTTAATAAAATTTTCTTTCTTTGTATTCTTTGCACTTTGACCTATAAATTATCTAGCCTCAAGTTACTTATTCCCAACTAATTTTTAATCATTTCTTGAGGTGTCTTATTGATCATAATTTTATTGTATCACAAAAAGTAACCAAAATCATTACTTTTTCTGATTTCATATGTTTTTTAATTTTTTATGCCATAATAGAGTTATTTTTTAAAAGGTGCTATACACAGATGACAGACAAAAAGAAAAAAAAAGCAGGACAGACAGATGTTAGATAATAATTGTACATAAGTCCTTTCTATTCCCAATTCAATAATTTCCAGCGATTTTGGATACCTAACTTTTCTAACAATTCTATATAAGTCCTTAACTACAGCCTTATTTTAAAAATAGCCTTGTCTTAATCAATAGGAGTACCTGGAAATTTCTCACTATTTTGGTTCTGTTTATTTCTCATTGTAAGTTCTTTAGCAGTGCCATTTATGAAAAAAATGTATGTCTTTTTTTGCATTTGAAATTGTGTATTGATTCATTGTCAGTGGTAATTTTTGTATAATGTAGTTTTCCACATTATCTTTTAAAATTTAGCCAATATTTTCTGTTGATTTGGTTGGTCATGCTTTTTTTAAGATCAAATACAAGTTAATTGAGTTTTCTCTAGCCCATTTAAAAAAAATCTATATGAATCTTTATGTTCCAAGTGTGTTATAATATAGAATGCTTCATGAATTTTCATATCATACTTGCACAGGAGCCATATTAATCTTCTATACATTGTTCCAATTTTAGTAAATGTGCTGCCAAAGCACCATGATACTCTTCCAGAAAATTCATGGTTTTGGTGTTTACCTGGTAACAAATATAGTTAGAGAGGCTCTCTCACATTAAGACTAACAGGAGTCACACTATATATGGGGACTGTTAATAGGTTGGGACTGTTAACTTCAGCCCTCAAAAGCTAGACTAATTCTTCCTCATGTAAAGCACATAAAAGGGAAAGAAAATAATTATTTCCTCTGAATTATATCATATTTTGTGAGAGACAACAGTAGCATATTTAATAGGAAGCAAGCCATAGGTAAGCATCATAAAATAATCTAAAGGTCACCTAAATGTAAGTTATACATGTTAACACTAATTCATATAGGTCAAAGTGAAAATGTTACATTTTAACCCAGTTCATCCCTCTCTGAGTCTTAGGTTTCCTTTGATTCAGGCAATATATCTGATAATTTTACTGATAAATTTCCTCACAAAGTAACCAATTCCATGTGTATTAATTAACACAATCCCCTTATTTGACCATAATCTATTCATTTTCTACCTCCCCTTCTCCTTTTGTTACCAGATACCACACTTCAACCACACTGGGACCCCTGTCCCACACTGGAACTCCTATACTTCCCTTATTGTTATTCAGTCATGTCTGGCATTTTGTGACCCAATTTGGAATTTTCTTGGCAAAGATAATTAAGTATTTTGCAATTTCCTTCTCCAGCTTATTTTACAGATGAAGAAACAGGCAAAGGAGTTAAGTGACTTAACCATAGCTATACAGATAGTAAGTATCTGAGGCCAGATTTTAACTTAGATATATGAGTCTTCCTAAATCCAGGCCAGGGACTTTATCTACTGCACCACACCTCCTTAATCAAATTACTTTCCCACTCTTCACAGCACTCTTCCAAGCCTTTTCATGTTTCATCACATATCCTATAACTCCTCTTCCTGCTACATTCTCAGCTGAGAACCTTGCCTCAGAGCTTACAGAAAAAATAGGCCACTAACCACTAGCCATGAATTTCTTTTTTCTCCCTCCTTCATCTCCCATCATTCAGATGCTTTTTGATCCTATTTCTTAGTTCATCCCTGTCTCACATGTCTTCACGTCTGTTTCTTATTCCTTGACAAGGCTCACCCCTCTATCTTTCCAAGTAATCCCAGCTGATCTCCAATAGAATCCTCCCACTATGATCCCCATTCCATAACTCTATCACTTACCTTCAATTTATTCCTGTCTATTGATACCATCCCTACTGTCTACAAACATTCCAGGAGAATCTATGTTGCAGAAAAGGGCAGGAACCTATGTACAATATCATAGAATGCCTAATAGTGTCACTTGTCCTAAGGAGTTCCAAATGATTCTCTAAATGTTTAAAATATGTTTATCTTATGGGTTTGCAATATGATATTACATTGTGCAAATTGGGGAAATGAGGCATAGGAATTCTAAGGGATTTGCTGGGTTAGAGGAAACTAATGATTATCCTACAGAAGAAACTTTATCTCTTATTGATGAATACAGGATCTTCTAAGTTAAATATTTCTTATCTTGAAAAGTATGAAATCTATGATTGATATTTTTATTCACTATCAACAACTTGCACTTGGGATATAAAAATGTCTCTTTTGTCAAGTCAATATCTGACTTGTAATGTAGATTAGATATAATTTGCCATCTAACTCATTTCTTTTTTTTTCAAATTAGATTGCCTCTCCTACTTTAGATTGCTTAAAAGGTTAAAAATCAAATAAAAACATTTAATTAATTTAATTTGGGTTGGAGCTCACTGGTCATATGTACATCCAAGTAGTCAGGGACAATTATATTAGTACTATTTATAGTTCCAAGACATCTCATGACAATATGAAGTATAATCTGATATAACTGAATTTAGAGGAAAAACAAATTCTAATCCTGTTATTGTCAAACCTGTGACAGGTGGAAGTAAACATACATTTTTGAAAAATGCATCTTACCCTTTGAGGAAATCAGAAATTTTTTTCATCATTATTGCACATATGGCATCAATGATGAAATGTAAACTTGTAAAAAAATTCATTTTGCTTCATTATTCCTAAGATTAGAAAATATAATTCATCTAGCATCTGGAACTAGCTAAGCTGTGATATAGCATGCATAGTGCATAGGGGTAAAAGTACTAACTGAAATTGACAACAGGGTATAGTTGCTAGGGAACTGGATACAGACTCATAAACCTTGGGTTTTGAATTCCTGAGCTTATTTGCTCATCACTATTCCTTGGATAAGTCACTTAACCACTTTGCCTCAGGTTCATAATTTTTTAAGCAAGTGGTAAGACAATAGCATCAAGGATCCCTGCCCCAGATCAAATATTTGTTATCTTAAGAATCTATCCCTAACACAGAAAGAGAAAAAAGTTTATAAATGTATACATTTCCCTTCCAACATTATGAAAGAAAAGAATACAATGTTATTCCTAACACAGTAAATATGAAATTCTTGGAGGGAGAAAGATCTGTTCTTTTTTTTTAATCATAAAAGTATTTTATTATTTTCCAGTTACATGTGAAGACAGTTTTCAACATTTGTTTTCATAAGATTTTTAGTTCCAAATTTTTCTACCTCCCTCCCTTCCCTCTTCCCTTTCCAAGACAGAAAGCAATCTCATATCAGTCATATATGTACAATTACATAAAACACATTTTTTCATTAGTCATGTTGTAAAAGAAGAGTCATAAGAAAAGAGAAAAACTTTTTTTAAAAAGTAGAAACAGTATGGTTCAATATTCATTGAGAATTCACAGGTTTTTTTGTTTGTTTTTTGTTGAGGCAATTGGGGTTAAGTGACTTGCCCAGGGTCACACAGCTAGTAAGTGTTAAGTGTCTGAGGCTGGATTTGAACTCAGGTCCTCCTGACTCCAGGGCCAGTGCTCCATCGACTGTGGCACCTAGCTGCCCCTCACAGGTTTTTGTTGTTGTTGTTGTTTTTCTGAATGTGGAGAACATTTTCCTTCATGAGTTCTTGGGAATTGTCTTTTATCGTTGTATTACTGAGAAGAGCTAAGTCTATCACAGTTGAAAAGAACTGTTCTTAACAAAAACTGAACATTAGTCTTGGGTGGTGACTGAGCAGAGAGACTAAGATTATCACGAACCTAGGTTGGGGATAAAGGGATACAACCTAGACCTAGACCTAAGGATCATTCCAAAGGTAGTATATGCAAAACAGAGTTAAGGAGTCAGAAAGTGATGAATATACATACCAGAAGTCAGATTAATGTGATAGGGTCAATATCAATATTGCTGAGTCAGAGGAAAGCATTAGTAAATTCTAGAAATAAATAAAAGAACCTAAAACTTAATGAGAGAATGATGTCCCCAGAAAGATAAAATAATTGTCTAGTTGCAAAGAACACATTAGACATCTGGATCCAAAATGCCAAATAGTAAATCAAAGATTAAGCAGTTAGTCAGGAACCTAGAATTCCACAGGAACAAAAAAAGGGACAAGGAAACTAGGAGACTTGGGGGAAAATATTTCTGACCTGTAGTTCAGAAAGTAGACATAGATACCAACTGAAAGTGACTGAAATTAACGTTGTTGCATTCAGGATACTACTAAATTTTTGGAGGGTGGAGCTAGCCATGTTATCATGACTTACAAGAAAGAAAGCATGAGCCATGAGAACTAAAGAGCTGGTTGGGGAGAGTTGTAAAGACAAAGAGAAATGGAACATTCACCATATTAAACAATAGAATGTGGATTCCCCCTAAGGAACTGAGTTACTTCTTTTAAGGAATATAAAAACCTTGCTAGACAGTAACCACAAATGATGCTGAAAAACTATTTGATTATTAGCCATTTGATCATTCATATGATTTAGATTTTAAGCAAAACAATGACATACAGAAAACATTACATAGGACAGAATTTATTCATTCTTGCATACCGTGAGAGAAAACTCACATAGCACAGTGAACAAAGAATCATCTCTGAAAGCAGGGACACTTGGTTTATAATGTCCAGTTGACTTTACATAGCCCACTACGTAAAATGAAACAGCAAAGCAAACAAAAACACATAATTCATGACTACAGATTGCATGCAATCCTTAGCATGCCTAACACCATACGCTTTTCATCACAAGGAAGATCATTTAAGAGAATTAACTCATTGAACAAAATAAATTGCATGTCGATTATATGCAAGTCCCTCTGCTAAATTCTGCAGACAATGTGCTAAATGAAAGACACTATCTGTTTCTTCTTATTGCTTAAGGTCTAACTGGTAGCATGTGTATGACTCAGGATAGGCTATCCTTACCAGTAGAAAATTAGCTCAAACTATAGACATATACCTTACCAGAAGCTGGTAAATTCTGGAAAATAAAATCAAACTTTTGATAGGAAGCTTGATAATCAAAATGAAAATACAGCATATGTATGGGTGGTAGAGAAAGACATCATCTATTTCACAATGTCCTCTTTAGTTTTATTTTGAAGAAATACATAAACTCTCCCACAAACCAAGATATCAGAAATGACTTTTGAAAGCATTTAGTAAGGAAAAATTATAACCCAATTCATTTATATTTATGATATGAGTAATAATTATACAATTCTTCAAAGTTTGAAACTCACTTTGCAAATATTCTTTCACTATATCCTCACAGCAGCCCTGGGAAGTAGGTTCTATTATTGCCTCCATTTTATAGATAAAGAAACTGAGACGCAGAAATGATGTAAAATCCCATGTATCACACAGCTAGTAAGTACCCAAGGCAGGATTTGAATTCAGTTTTCTTGACTTCAGGTCCAGTCTGCTATCCAATAGGCCATGTGAAATGGATATATGAATTGAAACCTATATAATTTAGTCATTGAAGTGGTTCTTTTCTGTTTTTTTTTTTTTTTGGTGGGGCAATGAGGGTTGTGACTTGCCTAAGGTTACGTATCTAGCAAATGTCAAACATCTGAGATCAGATTTGAACTCAGTTCCTCCTGAATCCAGGGCCAGTGCTATATCTACTGTGCCACCTAGCTGCCCCCAATTGAAGTGGTTCTTAATTTTATCACTTAATGGATATCAATTAAATACATGTAATGTGCAAAGTACTTGTCCTGACACTAGAAATGATGCAAAAATTAGATAAGGTAAAGTGTCTTCCAAGATGGAATTTATTCTGCTCTCCAATTTAGGGAGATGAGCTTTGAAAATACAAATAAAACAATAAATACAATATGACATATTAGATGATTACATGTTAGAGAATTTCAAAATCAAGAACTATAGAAATACAAGGGGGAAGTAATTAATTGACAACTTGAGAATAAAATATATCTTCATGGTTTTAGAGCTTGAAAGGACCAAAAAGATTCACTTATTGATCTCATTTCCTGCTGAGTTCCAGAAAGGTGAAGCAGCTTGTCCAAGGTAATAGATGTAATGAACCCGAGCATAATATCAGTTCACATATGACAAGTAGTATTGGAATTAATCCACAAAAGTTGAACAGGAATGAAGCAGGTAAAGAGGAGGAGAATGAAAAAAGGATCTTCTCTTTCCAATCTCCCTTGCTTCCACCAATACAGACATTAATTACTTCTAAATCGTTGGGTAATTTACATATGATATTTTACCTCCCCTCCACAGAGGTTATATGGTATGGTCTCTAGATCCATATGGGACCATTTTATGGTGCCAAATGAATATACTAAAAGTGATCCTGCTAGCATTCACTGGCTTAATCACATTGCTGACAATAAGGTTAAGTTGTTAATAGCTTTCCCTAAGAAGTGAGAGAAATGGTTTTCTTTAGCATACCCCCCCACACTTTGTTGCCCTCTCAATTGCAAAAGGACAATGCATTTGTTTGCTTCTCTTTACACTTAAACTTTAACCATGTGATATTTACTTATAATGTATCATTTTGTCAGACTTGGGTTATCCTTTCTACTGCCTTGTGTTGATTTGGATTTATGGAAACCAAACTCCATTAAATCATATGTTAGGATAATAACATATGAAACTAGGCTTGAGAATTGGAATAGAATATTCACGTAAAATTAGCAATATCATCATTATTGTGTATTCTCTTAAATATGTAGCCAGGGGCATTTAATTTTCTATTTACTTAGAGCAGTTACAGAATGTCTCAGCAATGCTGTCCTCACAATAGCTCACTTTTCTACAGTTGTTGCCTTATAATTACCATGTGATATGAGATGTATTTGGATTAAATTTGGGCTAAGGAAAGTTAATTGACTTAACCAGGATGACACAGCCATAAAATATTAGAACCAGGATTTGGCACAGTGTACATGGAAAGAGCATTGGACTTAGAATCAGAAAGACTCACCTTCCTGAGTTCAAATGGGGTCTCAGAGACTTATGTGACCTGGGGGTGGCTAGGTGGCACAGTGGATAAAGCACTGGCCATGGATTTAGGAGTACCTGAGTTCAAATCTGACCTCAGATACGTGACTTATTAGCTGTGTGACCCTGGGTAAGTCATTTAACCCCCATTGCCTGGCAGAAAAAGAAAAAGAAAAAATAATAGTTATGTGACCTTGGGCAAGTCACTTACCCCTGTTTGCCTCAGTTTCCTCATCTGTAAAATGAGCTGGAGAAGGAAATTGTAAACCACTCCAGTATTTTTGTAAAAGAACTCCCCCAATAGTGTCAGAAGCAATTGGACATGACTGAACAACAATAAAAATCCTGACAAGAAGTTCAGCATTTTCCCAATACCCCCTTCCAATATCCTTCCATGTCACCCTGCAATGTTCCTCACACTGTTAGAACAGTGTTTGATTTAACAATGGAAATTTGATTTGCTCATCATATGCCATAAAAATGTGATAATTGGAGTGTTGATCTCATGAACTTATGAAATCTCTAGGGATTACAAGTGAGAGACATTTTCATGGACTTTTAAAATAATGAATGCAACTCATTCTCAGGTTATTTTAAATTGTCTGATGAATGAAATAAATGTCTATAATGAAATATTTTTCACAGCCTTGGAAGCTGTACCACTTCATTCCTTCTTTTCCTTTTTCTTAATCATGACAATTTCTCACAAGGTCAATAAGTTTTAAAAAAGATTAAATCAGATTGAAAATGATAGATAAATTAGATATTGGTTTTTAATTTTCTGGTTGGAAAGCGTTAGTCTCTATTTAGTTTAAAAAATAAGAAACTGTTTTTGGATATTATGAGAACAAGCATTGCCCCTGGTTCATGAAATATCATTGCAATTAGGCTGCAGGCTGTCACAAACTTCTTATACCAGAAGTCTGGAATTATAGTCAGGTCATGATTCTTGGTAATAATCATGCATTAGGATTGTTTCTATATTTTACTATTTAGAAATTTCATAAGACAATGCTTCCCTGATTACAGCTATGATATTTTCCCTTCTTCCAAACATATTCCTTAATTATCTGAACAATATTTCCTGTAAACTGAGTCTATGCATTTTTTGTAGAGAAGACTAGATTTGTCTGTAGAAACAGGTGTTCTCTCTCACACACACAAACATTCACCATTCTTGTCTTTGTAACAAATGTAGTCACTTTGGAGTCCTCCAGCTTCTTTCTTCTTTATCAGAGAACCAAAATTTTGGAGCTGATGAAACATGTAGAGAGATTGTGGGAGTAGTTTCTCACCAATATAATTCTTAGAATAATGATGAAGCATACTATCCACTTCCAGAGCAAGAACTGATATTGATTGAGTATGGATAATTTTTCATGTAATTTTTCAATTTATTTTTTCTTTCATTTGAGTTTTCTTATACAAAATGATTAATATGGAAATGTTTTACATAATTACACATGTACAACCTATATCTGCTTACCATCTCAGGGAGGGTGGGTGGGACAGAGGGAGGAAGTGATATAATTTAGAGTTCAAAACATTGAAAAAATGTTTAAAATATTAAACTTCAGTTGCATAGTCTACTACAAAGGTATCAGACATGCTGTCCAAGGGTCACATGTAGCCTTTTACTAGTCCAAAACATATGAAAATGTAATTGGGATTTTTTTTTTTGGCAGGATCACACAGCTAGTAAGTGTCAAGTGTCTGAGGACAGATTTGAACTCAGGTTCTCCTGAATCCAGGGCTGGGACTTTATATTCTGAATCATCTTGCTGCCTTTTTTTTGTAATTGGGAAATACTTATCAAAATAAATATAATAAAATGTAAGAGAAAAAAATCCAATTCCTTCATCAGTTCTGAACTCATAGGAGGATAGGGATTTATGGCTGCATGATATCATAGAGATTATCTAGAAGATTTTAGAATGGTAATAAATGCAGTGAAGGACCGTGAGTCCAAAAGAATGAAAATGAAAAATGTATCTCCCCTTCAGATAGAGGAGTGATAAATTAAAATGCAGAGGATTATATCCAAACATGCGTAATGTGGATTTTTCTCCTTGAATTCTGTGGTTATGTAGGGAAGGATTTGATTTTTTAATTTGCTCAATTCTACAGGGAAGAATGCAAAGAAGGAGGGAAAGAATAATTTTTAAAATTAATAGTTTACTTTAAAAATAAATTATTTAAAATTCTAAGAACAACATGACCTCTCTGGCTCTTTATTTCATTGTCTACAAAATGGATGAGTCAGATGAGATGATTTCTGTGATTGCCTTAAACTCTACAATATATAATCCTATGAAAAGAATTGCTAACTGAATAGTAAAAAAAAATTAGAAATTTCTTGATAGCCTTAAATTCTATCACCAAAGTAACGAAATGAAATTGGAAGCACATAAATGTCAAATTTTCCACTTAGGATAGAAACAACAGCAATGAATTGTGTAACAACAACAATGAATTATTTAAGTTCAGGATAATGAAAACTAGTTTCATAACCTTTAATGTGAAACAAAGTCATCTTGTCATACTTCCTTATTTGACAGATGAGCAAACTGTGCTTTGCACATTGAGAAGATGGAACTAGACCAATAAATGAAGAGTGCAGAATTTGCCTCAGGGTAGGAATCTCTAACTAACTCCAGGAATCTTGTTGTGAGGACACAATAGGAAAAAGAAAAAGACATCACATTAAGAGTATATATAAGATTGGGATTACTCTCAGGGAGGTTTCATATTGGATTTTTGCATTGGGTGGGAAATTGACCAAGTTAGTGTATGAGCTCCCTTCCAACCCTAAGACTATGTAATTATAGGAGTAGTGATTTTGCCTCGGCTCCCCATCATTAGTTTAAGAATATATTTCAAAGAATGTCAAGTATCTCAAAATTAGTGTTTTCCTTATTTTTTTATAAAACTTGAGATTATGATTCATGAATGCAGAGTGAAAATAGGTATCATGTGACAAAGAGGAAGATTCTATGCCAGCTGGAGAAACCCAGTTACCCAGTACCATAAGACGTTTAACTTTTTTAACTTACTGGAAAACTTTTTTTTTTAACTTTTCAAGCTTTGTTACCATATCATCAAATTTAAAATGAATATTTCCATTTTTGAGAATGTCCCCCAATCAGCCAACCTTACTTATCTGAATTTAGCCCCATGCTCCAGCTTCTTTACTCCACTTCTACAATCCCTTTCTCCCATTAGTGGATTCTTCCTGAAACCTCAATTTTGTGGAAGAGTCACAGATCATCAGTTCCTTATTTTCTGTATTTAGCTACCCTTTCCCAGTCAAATTACTTTTACCCCTTTCCTTTTTACACATTAGCATCCCTATAAGAATGTAAGTTAGTTGAGGGCAGAGACTGTTTTTCTTTATATTTGTATCCCTAGCACTTACCACAGTGTCAGCCATGTAATAAGTGATTAATAAGTGTTTGTTGACTAACTTACTAACTACTTGCTCTTGAGCTAGGCCTGTGTTTTCAACTGTGAGGGCCAAAATTTGATATACAGAGCGTTATTTGGGTGAATCGCCTTAATATGGAGATCCCAGAAATATGAGGGACCTTTTAGGTTCACCCTCCCCTCTGACTTTCCTTTTTTAGATATTTCTCCCGGCCAATAAGAAAGGAGCCTCTAAGCTTTAGTTCACAAAAGGATCAGATTTTATTACTTGGGAATTAATTAAACAACAAAGGTGAAACTAATAAAAATCAAAGATAAGGAAATAGGAAAATAGAAATACAGAGAAATACTCTTAACTCTAAACTTAACCTATGCACTCCCGAGACCATTTCCAATTAAGCTAGTTCAAAGGAATTTAGGGTTTTCCTTAATTGACTCACCAACACCTGGAAGTCTACAGTTGCTTGTGCCACCCAGAAAAGCAGCCCCCCAAAACAAAGTGAACATGTGCTGCCACCACCACAAGGGCAGAAGAAGCAAACGCCAGAGCACTAGCATTCTGGAAGAAGCCTAGCATTCCAGAAGTCCCACAGCCTCCCTTCAGGCAGTGTTCCATCTTTCCTCCTCCAAAAGGAGAGGTCCTTCCAAAACTGCCTATGGAGAGTTCTCCTTCTGACCTCAGTAGCATATGTAACCTCAAAGTGGCTCAGGTGTGGCCTCTCCCAAATGAGTCAGCTAAAAACTGCAATATTAATCTTTACCACAAATAATTTTTACCACACAATGAACATATACATAAGGGCATTATATTCAGATCATCCCACAGACTTAGCTAAGGGGAGCAAATGTCTCTCTGTAGTTAGGGTAGAACATCCCATGCAAAACTGAAAATTTGAATAAGCAAATTGTTTGTAGGACTGCTGTCCTTGAATATCTGTCATGTTTTGAATATAACAGTGTACTAAAAACATGAATACCAATTTCAGGTTATGGATCCTTTATTGCAATGAAAATCAGAGGCTAGACCCTTTGCATTCTGTATGGATAACTGATTAAGAAACTTTTAAAAATGTGCTAATTATCTCCTTTTAGAAATAATATCAAGTCTCTTTTTTAAATGAGACATTTAAAAGACCCTTGAGCACCTGTGTGAATTAATGGATTCACAGAGTCTTGGGGTCAGTTAGAGAAATTTCATTTGAGTCAGACACATGAATTGAAATTGTGATTCAGGAAGTCACATGTCAAAAACAACAACAACAAACAACAACAACAAAACTCCACTGTTATATGGAAAAGGTGGTGAAATTCAAGTGACCTAGTGGGAGATATAATTTACAGGACTTGGCAATTGATAGAATGTCAAATGATGGATGCAGGGGGAAAGAGAGAAAGGAGGAAGGAGAAATAAAAGTATAGGTGATCCCTAAGGGCAAACACAAATTTCCCAGTATCAATCAGTCATTTAAAGTATATTTTCTATTGCTTCAATCTGAACAGTTAATCCAATTAATTCAATAAACATTTATTCAGTGCCTACTATGTGCTAGACACTGTGCTAAGAGCCAGAGATAGAATCAAGAAAAAGAAGATGATTGTCATACCCACTTTGAGTTTAGAAGGAATGCCAATACACACAAAAAGGCAAGAAAGCAAGGGGGATTGAAGGTGGAAGGGAGAGACCAGAAAGCATCATGTTCCATGGAATTGAGCAAAAAACCCAAAAAACAGGCCGGGCCACAGATGCACAGTGTAATATGGGCATCAACAGTATCCTTAGCCCATATTTAATCACTATTGCCAAAAAAGAGAAAGAATCAGAGATTCTGCCTTTGGAAAGCACCCTTAAGGGGTGAGATTTATCGTAATTCTTTAGAACAAAAATAACTTAGTACCCTCCTAAAGGAAAGGAATGTGATAGTTAGATATTTTTCCTAAGCATATTTTCTTTATTTACACAGGAGTACAATATGTTTTTCTAAAATATATTAAAACATCCACAATAAATATTTGAATATGTCTAGGATATAACCAAATCAGGACTTTCCTGTAATAATGTGGATCATAACTATCTTCATTAAAATGAATGAAGTGAAGGGAGGGAGGAGCTAGGTGGTACAGTGGATAAAGCACTGGCCCTGGATTCAGAAGGACTTGAGTTCAAATCCAGCCTCAGACACTTGACACTTACTAGCTGTGTGACCCTGGGCAAGTCACTTAACCCCAATTGTCCTGCAAAACAAAAGTGAGAAAAAGAACTAAGATGAACTTGGAATACCTTTAAGGATAAAGTAAGAGCATTTGAAAATGCACATCATTTCTATTTTTCTTAAGAAGTTGTCAACCAACCAACCACAATATCTAGCAAACTGCCAGTCAGAGGATTCAACTGGCATGTTTCAAGCACTTAGGAACAGTTCCTCTGAGAGCAAGGTCTTGAGGAATTTGATCATGACACCTCAAACTGGATGACTTGCAGACATCTTACACTCAACATGATCAAAACTGAACTCATTGAATATACTGGACTCTCTGTTGTTCCATGAACAGGACATTCCATCTCCCAACTCCAGTTCAATCTCCTCTCAAACAGATGAAATATGACAGACCAGTCCAAAGAATTGGAGACGGAAAGGGATGGAAAGCAATACATATCAGGAGTTGGTACTCAAAGAGAACAAGAAGAAAAGGATGGGAGGTCAAAGATGAAGGGGGGTTCGAATGGGCCTTGCTGTTTCAGGAGGGGGAAAGGGAGATGTTTTTTCTATTTTTTTTTCCTGGCAGCCCCAACACCTACTTCAAAGAATGTTCCAACTCTAACTAAAAAAAAAAATGTCATTTTGAAAAAAGACTTTTTTTTTTTTTTTACTACAAACATTTCTTTTATTTTTTCCAGTTACATGTAAAGGTAGTTTTCAACATTCATTTTCATAAGATTTACAGTTCCAAACTTTTCTCCCTCCTTCCCTTTACTCCACCCTCCACAAGACAGCAACCAATCTGATACAGGTGTTATATATATATATATATATATATATATATATATATATATATATATATATATATATATATATATATATATATATATATATATATACACAATCCACAAGTGCTCTTATTTTTTTAAGTCTGTGTTCAATCAATATCAGTTCTTTCTCAGGGAGTCAATAGTATGCTACATCATTAGTCCCTTGGGATTGTCTTGGATCACTGCATTGCTGAGAGTAGTTAAGTCATTCACAATTGCTCATAGAACAATACTGTTGTCACTGTGCACAATATCCTCCCAGTTCTGCTCACTTCACTATACATCAGTTCAAATGAGTCTTTCCAGGTTTTTCTGGAATCATACTGCTTGTCATTTCTTATAGCACAATAATATTCCATAATAAGCATATGCCACAACTACTTCAGTCATTTTCCAATTGAAGGACATTCCTTTGATTTCCAACTCTTAGCCACCACAAAGAGTTGCTATAAATCATTTTTGTACAATTTTTCTCCTTTTCTTTTTCATAATTACTATTGTCAACTATTTACCTCCATCTTATTCACTTCCCCATGCTATTTACTCTATTATCTATCTTCTTTCACCCTATCCCTCTCCAAAATGTATTTTCTTCTGACTATCTCCTCCCCCAATTTGCCTTCCCTTCTTTTACCCCTCCCTCTTTATTCCCTTCCCCTCCTATTTTCCTGTAGTGTTAGATAAATTCTCCACCCAAATAAGTATTATATTATTCCTTCCTTGAGCCAATTCTGATGAGATTAAGGTCGTTGAGCCCATTCTGATGGGTTAGGTTTATTTAATGTTCAGTTTAAATAGAATACTCCACCCAATTGGCTATCTATGTTAATCCCTCTTTGAGCCTATTCTGATGAGCGTAAAGTTCATTTACTGCCCTGTTTCTCCCTCATCTCTTCCCCTGCTCCATAAGCCCTTTCCTGTTTCTTTCATGTGGGATTCCACCCCATGCTAACTCTCCCCTTCCTACTCCCCCAGTGCATTCCTCTCACCCCTCAATTTTACCCTAAAGATGTCTTCATGGGGCAGCTAGGTGACACAATAGACAAAGCATCCACCCTGGACTCAGGAGGACCCCAGCCCCAATCTGGCCTCAGACACAAGACACTCACTCACTTCATAACCCCAGCCATGTCAATTAACTCCAACTTTTTGTGTTTCTCTAGGGTCTTTTATTTGAAATTCCAAATTTCCATTCAGTTCAGGTCTTGTCATCATGAATACCTGAAAGTTCTCTTTTTTCATTGATGTCCCAATTCTTTGCTCTGAAAGATTATACTCAGTTTTGCCTGATAGGTGATTCTTGTTTATAATCCCAATTCCTTTGCTCTCTGGAATATCATATTCCATACCCTCTGATGCTTTAATGTAGAAGCTGTTAGATCTTGTGCTATCCTAACTGGGGGCTACACAGTACTTGAATTATTTCTTTTTGGCAGCCTGAAATATTTTCTCCTTGACCTTGGATGTCTGGAATTTGGCTATATTTTTCCTGGGAGTTTTTTGTTTGTTTGTTTGTTTGGGGGGGGGGGTGTCTCTTTCAGGAGGTGATCAGTGGATTCTTTCAATTTCTAATTTACCTTCTGCTTTTTGAATATCAGGGAACTTTCCCTGACAATTTCTTGGAAGATGATGTCCAAGATCTTTTCTTGATCATGATTTCCATATAGAACAATAATTTTCAAATTATCTCCCCTAGATCTATTTCCCAAGTCAGCAGTTTTTCCAAGAAGGTATTTCACATTACCCTCTATTTTTTATTCATTTGGATTTGCTTTATTGTATATTGGTTTCTCATAAAGTCACTAGCTTCCATTTATTCAATCCTAATTCTTAGGCAATTATTTTGATCAGAGAGCTTTTGCATCTCCTTTTCCATTTGACTTTTCAAGCTATTGACTTTTTCCTTATGTCTTTCCTGCATCACCCTCATTTCTCTTTCCATTTTTTTCCTCTACCTCTCTAACTTACTCTTCAAAAACCTTTTTGAATTCCAATTTGCATTTTTCTTGCAAACTTTAGATATAGGGTCCCAGATATTACCATCCTCCTCTGAGGGTGCACCCAGATCTTCCTTGTCACTAAAGAAACTTTCTATGGTACTCACCTTTCTCCGGCTGTTCATCTTGCCTTTCTTTTGCTTGGCTTTTAGCTCCTTAAACTGGGGCAGTTTTTCCAGGCTGCACTGTCCCAAGCTTCAGGGCATCCCAGGGGTTATGATTTAAGGAAGAGCAGGTTTTTCATTCACCTGGCCTGTTCCCTGGTCCATAGATAACGCCAGGCCAATTTGCTAATCAACCAGACAGTAAAACTTTGTGTGCTGTGGTTGTCAGTTTTCATGAACCTGTGCCTTTCCCCAACTTGGGACACTGCTACTCAAGCCTACCTCCTGATTCCCAGCAGGAGTGAAAAACCCACATTACACTTAAGTACCAGCAGAGACCCCTGTAATCTTCCCCCTACCTAGGGCTCAGCTCTCTCACTAGACTGCGAGCTTAGTTGTAGACAACACTGGTGCTACAGCTGATTCAGAGGCTCTGGGCATCTCTTTCTCTGAAGAGGCCTTCCTGCTACTAGATCTGTGTCAGCATGACTGTGGGGTTGGGCTCCACTCCTGTCTCAGCATAGCAGTTCCCTCCTTTTGACTTTCCAAGTTGCCTTTGGTTGGAAAATGATTTCAGCATGTTCTGTCAAATTTCTGCTCCAGGAATTATCTTATGGCATTATATGGAGGTTTTTTTGAGCTATTATGTCATGAGTTCAAGGGCTCACTGCCTTTCCGCAACCATCTTGACTCTATGCCGGAACTCCCCAATATTTCTTTTTGGCCATTCCTTTTCCTTTTTCTTCTTTCTCTAACTATCCCATCTATCCCTGTCAATTCTGTGCAACTCTTTCTAGTTGTTCCAATAAATTTGCCATTGGAGGTCCGTACAATATATTTGTCTTGTTCCTTCCTTTTTTTTTTTATTTACAAGGATTTCAAGAACATATTCAGATTGCTCAATTTTATTTCCTCTTTTCCCATATGAACAGATCAGCATTTCTTCTTTTATAATTACTCCATTATTTCTCTTAATCTTGTTCTTTGGAGTGTTTTTGGATGTGTGTGTGTGTGTGTGTGTGTGTGTGTGTGTGTGTGTGTTGCTGCCTGCATATACCCACTATGTGCCTATCCACTGCCTTCTGATTGAGAGTATTTTACATCATTGAAGTTATTGTTTTCCACATTGCACTATCATACTGGTCAAATGTTGGTCATACAATGATGGACTTTTGCTTTTACAATAATCTTGGGGTCAGAAGAAATAGCTCTGAAATTTCCTGAAAACCAAACTATCTGGCATTGTTCTCCTCCTGTTCAACTCTGAGCTCAAATTTTTGTCTATCTCTACTGTCTCTCTGATATACAGACTAATACAAAAATTCAGCAGGGGTCCTGTTGAAATGAATGTTAATACCTGGGTAATAGCCATTCTTTATCTGTGAATAGACAGGCCAAATGCCTTTAACTATTGCAGATCTCTTCCATGAATCACAGGAATATTTTGGAGCTTGTTGCAATAAGCAAAATCACAACCATAACCAGAAGAATCTGGGAGAAATCACCATGCACAAGTAATTCCTCTTTGACCTGGATTCTGGGGTACATCTCCTCTATCATGACAATTAGTATCCTTGGAAGACATACATTTCTGGGTTTTATTCTTTCCTTGAAGTTTATGAATAAGAAAAAGACAATATTCCAAGGAATCTTGATTAAATTTGATAGAAAAAGAATTCTGCTGTCCACAAAGTGGGGGGAAAAGTTTGGCATGAAGATTTTTGCAAGTCTTTTCCTATTCCCCCTGTTTGTAGTCCTACTTCCATTTCTATCCTTAAATTTCCTTTGGAAATCTGCCAAAATGTCTTTGAACTGATTTAATTTTCACTGCTTTTCTCTGCTTTGAGAGAAAATAGTATTTATAATCACCCATATTTTGTTTTATAAATGGGTTTGTAAATTCAACTAGTTACCTTTGATGGATATCACTCTCTATTTGACAAGTGAGATAATGTGCATTCTGTAGTGATTTCTGCACTCTTTTGAACTTGTTATAGAAATTAATTTGTATCAGTTTATCATTTAGATAAAATTATTATCATCAGGATTAATGTGATTTTGTCCATTTCCATTTCTTAAACATTGTAAAGTATTTACTAAAATAGTTCATAGGTTGCAGTAATACAACATATTTTTTCCCATGACTATAATTCCAATTTTCTTTTTTCCTGGTTCTTACTTCTGATGTGCTAATTTGACAAAACACAGACAACTGATTCAATTAAAATTGTCAAAGAAATAATCTGCCTTTTGCTGTCTTTCATAGTAAAATATATTTAATTTTTATGATGTTATTTGGTGCTTGGCATACTCAGTCTGCCTACTCTTTTATTGAAGAAAATATTCATGATATATAAGAATGAGGCTTCTGTGTAATCTAGCATTTTGGAGATATTTTAATTCCTTTTTCCTAAACCATATTTTCCCATATATTTCTTCCTGTACTCAATTTTTCTACCATTACACTGAAAGTAGAAAGTGTCATATTATATAATGATTTAGTTTAAAGGAATATATCAAGTTATTTATGTGTGCATGTTTGAGTATATGTTTTTTCATTGAATACATCCACTATATGAAAAAAATTAGCAACCATTGTCAAAAATGTCGAGTCCCAATTCCACCCCTTTCTGGCCCTCTCTCACTTAAGAAGCCAAGAAATATGATATAAATTGTACATGTGAACTCACATAAACATAATTCCAAATTAGTCATGTTGCAAAAGAAAACATGCAAACACTTATTCAATAAAAAAAGCAAACAGAAACAGAAAAGTATGTTTCAAACTGCACTCAGTCTATCTGTTATATATATATATATATATATATATATATATATATATATATATATATATATATATATATATATATATATATAGAGAGAGAGAGAGAGAGAGAGAGAGAGAGAGAGAGAGAGAGAGAGAGAGAGTACTGGATCTGGAATCGGGAAGACCTGAGTTTTAATTGGGCTTCAGACACTAACCAGCTATGCAATGTTGGGCAAGTAACTTATCCTTGTTGAACTAGAGAAGCAAACAGCAAACCATTCCAGGATCTTTGCCAAGAAAACCCCAAAGGGAGTCACAAAGAGTCTGACATGACTGAACTACAACCATAAATCCTTTGGATTTGTCTGGGATCATTGTCTTGATCAGAGTAGATTTTTTTTTGTTTGTTTCTTGTTTTTATTTTTACTCCCCACAATTGATAATTCTTACAGTATTACTGTTACTGTGTACAATGTTCTCCTGGTTCTGCTCACTTCAAATTGTATAAGTTCATAGAAGACATGACAGTTTTTCCTTTCTAAACTCATTCTCCTCATCATTTCTTATACCACAATAGTATTCCATCACAATCACATGCCAAATTTTTCTTGGCTTTTCCCAACTTAATGGGCATTCCCTTAATTTCCAATTACTTGCCACAAAAACAAAAGCAGCTTTAGATATTTTTGTACAACATGGTCTTCACCCCCCCCCCATTTTTGGGTTTCTTAGGAGTAGTATTGCTGAATCTAGGGGTATGCAGGGTTTTATAGACTTTGTGGCATAATTACAAACAGTTCACCAGAATTGTTGGAATAGTTCACAACAGTGAATTTAGTGTGCCAGTTTTTCCACATCCCCTCCAGCAATTGTCATTTTCCTTTTCGGTCATGTTAGCCAAACTGATAGGTGTGAGGTGGTACCTCAGAGTTGTTTTAATTCAAAGTTTATTTTCTTTTTTTTTTGCAGGGCAATGAGGGTAAAGTGACTTGCCCAGGCTCACTCAGCTGCTAAATGTCTGAATCCAGATTTGAAATTAAGATGAGTCTTTCTGAATCCAGGCTCAGCACTCTATCCACTGTTCCACCTAGCTGCCCCTAACAATATACTAGCCATCCTCCAATATGTCACATTCCTGATATAAAAGAATCACACAATTTAAAAGTTGGAAGAAATCTTGGAAATCATGCAGCTTATCATCCTTTTTACATATGAGAAATCTGAGTATCAGAGGTGAAAAGTGACTTGTCAAAAATCATAAAGCAAATAGGTAAACATTGTATACTCAAACCCAGCT
Organism: Dromiciops gliroides; assembly: GCF_019393635.1. NCBI lineage: Eukaryota > Metazoa > Chordata > Mammalia > Microbiotheria > Microbiotheriidae > Dromiciops > Dromiciops gliroides. The sequence goes on from NC_057862.1 coordinate 612,735,413, forward strand.
AACCACCATTCCATGGCATTTTCCACTAGAACAGAATATTCCAACAATTACACTTTATGTCTATCTGAAAGAAACCAGACTTTACTCCTTATTTCGATCTATTGACTCAGACAGCACATCAGCAGCAGCCCTTGTGGTAACTGAGCCAATACTCAAGAAAGAAGAATTAAAGAATCCTTGCTCTCCCTATGCCTCCTTCAGACCTTATACCTTGCAACACAATAAAAAACTATGGCCTTGGATGCTAGGGAATATTTTCAACATATATATTTTTAAATAATAACCAATATCCTATTATTTCCCTATGGTGTATTATAAATAACCCTGAGAAGGGGGAGAAAAGGATCAAAGCTGGGAAGAATGAAGCAACATATTACCTCTTGTTGTGAAGATAACTACTGCATTGGGATTCGTGGCAATAGCATCCTATAAATCACTGTAACACAAGTGAGTCGGCAACATCCCACTATGCTACAGATACTAGTCACAGGAGAGTTATTCTGTTTATTAGTGTTCCCAGAGAAAGTCAGGGACAGCAGCAAATCCAAAGATGTTCCAATGACACTGCTCATTTCCTTCATGTCCTTCATTTTACCTCTTACCCCTTCACTGGGGCAATTCCCACCCATCCAATAAGGAGTTCCATCAACAGGTTCTCTCTGATGTGGAATACTTAATTATAGATAGGTATTCAGTCCTTTAGAGAAAGTCATAATTCCTGCATTCTCAGGCAAAAGGGAAAGCTGGCTGAAGATTAGTTCCTGAGCTTAGGGAAGTGCATCTGCTACAATACTTAGCCAAAATACTTCAGATGCAATACAATCCCAGCAGAGCATTTATTTACATAAGCTCATTTTAAAAACGGTAATACTTATAATTGCTAATATTTATAATAGCTCTTCCTATGAGCTAAGCACTTTACAATTATTTCCTCATTTGAACATCACATCAATCCCGGGAGATAGCTGCTATTATAAGCCTCTGTTTTACAGATGAAGAAATGATGACAGAGGCTAAGTGACTTGCCCATGGCCACTGCCAGAGCTTATATGTACTTGAGACTGGGTTTTGACTAGATCTTTCTGAGTCGAGGTCCATTGTTCTACCTACTGCACCAATGAGTTGTTTCAAAAACAAGACTTTTGCTGTCCACCTCTCAAAGTAATAAATAAAAAGAGAAAATGCTGTCCAGACTTCACTGAATTTTCTGTTTTTAATTTACTTTGCAGAAGGCAAGAATAAAAGCCTGGTCCATCCTTATTTGTTTGATAATATACAGTATCAATTACTTTTGTCCTTCAGACTACTTTTCTTTAATTATACTTCAGTTAAAAGGCAGGAAGCAACATGTCACTGTGCCTGTAGTGTTGGTCTTGGAGTCAGGAAAACTGAGATTGAAATCCTGATACTGACAATTACTATGTAATCAAGCAAGTCACTGAACCTTTGTGCACCTCAAGAAATTCCCTCCAGCTTCTCTATGGAGTCATATGTGTTATATGTTCCATCTTAGAGGAAGGAGTTTCCATATCCAAAGTCCATTTTCCCAGGAAATGTTGTCTACACTGAGTAAATCACAGATGGTATGGCCATGGCCATAGAGGGTAAAGATAGAAGGCAGCACACTCAATAAATGGCCAGCGACATTGTCTGCTCCTCAGGAGTCTTGCCTTTACATAAGGCCCACTGGAAAATGTAGACATACATAGAAACATGCTGTTAAGTTTCTGAGGAAAAAAAGATAATATGTCTCTGAAATGTGAAACATCATATGTGTTTCAATTTAGTGAAATTAGACTATTGCCTCTTCAAATGTAGACAAAGGAGAAGACTCATACACTGTGGAGAATTGTAGAAACTTTAGATGGGGCAGAATGTAATTATCTTTTTTGGGGGGGGGGGGCAACGAGGGTTAAGTGACTTGCCCAGGATCACAAAGCTAGTAAGTGTCAAGTGTCTGAGTCTTGATTTGAACTCAGGGCCTCTTGAATCCAGGGTCTGTGTTTTATCCACTGCACCACCTAGCTGCCCCTGTGTAATTCTCTTAATCAACATTCTAGTAAATCTCTTCATAGCATCACTTTTTTTGTTTTGTTTTGTTTTGTTTTGTTTTTCCAGGGCAATGAGGGTTGAGTGACTTGCCTAGGGTCACACAGTTAGGAGGCTAGATTTCAACTCAGGTCCTCCTGAATCCAGGGCCAGCACTTTATCCACTGTGCCACCTAGCTGCCCTTTATAGCATCATTTTTAAGAACCATCTATATAGCATGTTTGTACCATATCTATTATAGAATTCCTCGCTAAGTATTCAGAACCTGAATTAGTATATTACAATATGTTTGGTAAAAGATGGAAATTTGAGTTTTTGAAAGATAATAAATGTTATGTCAGCCAATATTAGGTGAATGAAGCATCATTTTAATTTCTTTTTTCCAATATTTATCTTTTTATTAAGATGAAGGAAAAAGGATTTGAAACCAGAAAGGACAATTGCCTGTAGTCTCATGGATGACAAGGAAATTTCAGCTATGCTGTCTGAGAACAATAAATAATATCCTAAAGGTCTAGAAACTCAGAGCTGGTGTTGCTAAAATGCCCATAATACTGTGGCTGCAGAGTTGATTGTATTGGCAAGAGGACAAGGGGAGATAGCTTTCTCAAATGAGAATGTGGTCATCATAGCTCTACGTTTGTCTGGTTGACATTAACTTTCTGTGTCCTGGTTAATATGTGACCTGGGAAAAGTTCTTTGTGTTAGGCTGTGCTGCAAACAACCTAAGCTCATAAGAACAGAGAATAGAAAGTCTAGGTTCAGATGACTCTGTAACACAAGGTCAGCAACAGCTGTGTTCTTGATCTAACACATTTCCTAATCCCTTCCCTATTCTATCAGGCATCTCAGGGTTAGAAAATGGGAGATCATAGCACATTTATTTGACCTAAGCTTTCAGAAGGGCACTAAAGCTTCTTATTCCATTGGCTAATTATGGCTGTTCTTCAGAAAAGAATAAGCTTTGGCTATGCCTAATTTTTAATTATTTAATTAAATCCTCATTAAATTTTGAAAAAAAAATCCTAATACAATATTTGAAAATAAATGTTCTTAGAAAGAGAAAATTGAGGAGGGTCATTTAGATTTATTCTTTAATATGGTTGGGGGTTCAAGTACTTGGAATATAATGTTTTTGACAGAGCAATGAGGGTTAAGTGACTTGCCCAGGGTCACAGAGCTAGTATATTTCAAGTGTCTGAGGACAGATTTGAACTCAGGTCCTCGTGAATCCTAGGCTGGTGCTTTATCCACTGCACCACCTAGCTGCCCTCTACTTGGAATATAATTACACAAAGCACCCTGATACTGTGAAGGTAGATTTATAAAGGGTACCATAGATTCACTAGGTTATACTCTCATCACCTTTATGCCATATTACTGAGGCTCACTCCTAAGGTTTGATAATGCCCACCTGTTCCCTTCTGATTACTGAGGGTTCACCATTATCAAGCAAACCCCAGATACACTAGGCTATAATCACATCTTCCAAAAAGAAATTAAAATATCTCTGAGGATTTACCTCACTTTTACAAAACTAATAAAGATAGAAATACTCAATGTTCAAGGTGCTATGGAAGCATAAGCTTACTTATATCTATAGTCATATGAAAATAAAAAAGCTCTAAATGACTACTGATCAGAGAAATGCAAATTAAAACAACTCTGAATTATCATCTTATACCTATTAGAGTAGAAAATATAGCAAAAATGGAAGATTTTATATGTTGAAGGGTATGTGGAAAAAACTGGGACACTAATTCACCATTGGTGGAGTTGTGAATGGATCCAACTATTTTGGAGAGCAATTTGGAACTATGCCCAAATGACTACAAAATTGTGCATGTACCTTTGTCCAGCAATACAACTGCTAGGTTTTTATTCCAAAAAAATCACCTAAAAATGAAAAGACACATTTGTACAAAATATTTAAAGCAGCTTTTCTGTGGTGACTAAGAATTGGAAATCATAGAAATTCCCATCAATTAGGGAATGGCTAAATAAACTTGGTATATGATGGTGATGGAATATTATTGTATTATAAGAATTTACAAAAAGTTTGATTTCAGAAAAGCCTGGAAAGACAGTTGAACTGATTTATACTGAAGTGATCAGAACAGGGATAATGTTGTGCACAGTGACAGCAATATTGTTTGATGAAGAACTTTAAAAGATTTAACTATTCTCAGCAATACAATGATCCAAGACAATCCCAAAGAACTGATGATAAAACATACTATCCAATTCGAATGAACTGGGATTAATTGAACTCAGACAGCAGCATTTCACTTTCATTTTTTACTTTTATTCAAGGTTTCTTGTACAAAATTACTAATATGGGAATGTTTTTACATAATTGTACATGTATGACCTATATCAGATTGCTTACCACCTCGGGAAGAATGGAAGAGAAGGAGGGTAATAGGGACAGAATTTGGAACTCAAAACTTTAAATAAAAATTTTTATTATTATTAACAAAAATTGCATGATCAATTTAGTGATTTAAAAATTAAAAAAAAAACAAAACAAATAAATGACCAAAAAGGAAAGATTGTCTTATTGATATTACTGGTGTCAGATAGTGTATAGAGTGAATGTAAATTAAAGAGGATGAATTTCTCTTTTATCATTTCACCTGGGAACAAATTATTTTATTTTATTTTATTTTTCAAGAAGCAAGTAATTATTTTACTTATATTGGATTATAGAAAATAGGGTCTTGTTTTATTTATTCTTATCAAGTGCAGATATTTATTATATATGAATTTTAAATTCATGTTGTCTTCCAATATTTATTTTTACTACTCATGTTTATAAAGGAATTTCTGAAGTATATCACTGTATAACATTTTCATGTCTGTTATTATTGGCACTAAGCAACTTCATCCTTTTCCTTTTTATTGAATTATTTCTCTTTTCATGCAATTCTGGTGAGAGAAGAAAGACAATTCTTCAGGGGGGTAAGCCTTACATCCTTTCCACTTGAAGCTAATATATGGCAAATCCCCTGGTTTTTGTCTCTGTATTGTTTCATTTGTTTTAGGGGAAGGCAAGTGAAGATTATAAACATGTGAGTTCATTAAGGTAAGGAACCAGTAGAACCAAGAGTGAATAAATTACTATAGTAATCTACTATTTGATAAACCCAAAGACTCCAGCTTCTTGGATAAGAACTCACTATTTGACAAAAATTCTGGAAAAAGTGGAAAATAGTATGGTAGAAACTAGGCATAGAGCAATATCTTACAGCATATACCAAAATAAGGTCAAGATGGGTACATGATTTAGGTATGAAGGGTGATACCATAGCAAATTAGGACAAGAAAGAATAGTTTATCTGTCAAATATATAAAGAGGGGAAGAAATTATGACCAAAGATTAGCTAAAGAACATTATGAAATGCAAAATGCATAATTTCTATCACATTAAATTAAAAAAGTTTTTGCACAAACAAAAGGATATGAATAGGCAGTTTTCACATAACGAAATTATAGCTATCTACAGCCATATATAATGTTCTGAATCACTATGATGAGAGAAAAGCAAATTAAAACTATTCTGAGGTATCACCTCATACCTTTCAGGTTGGCTAACATGACCAAAAAGGGAAATGATAAATGTTGGAGAAGATACGGGAAAATTGGAATACTATTGCATTGTTGATGAAGTTGTGAACTGATCCAACCATCTGGAGAGCAATTTGGAACTGTGCGCAAAAGTCTATAAACCTTTGCATACTTTGACCCAGAAAGGCCACTACTAGGTCTATCTCCAAAAGTGATCATAAAAAGGGGGAAAAGCCCCACATGCACAAAAATATTTATACCTGCTCTTTTTATACCTGGCAAAGAATCGAAGACTGTGGGGATGTCCATCAATTTGGGAACTGCTGAACACATTGTGGTATATAAATGCATAGAATACTATTGTGATGTCAGAAATGATGAGCAGGATGGTTTCAGAAAAATTTGCAAAGACTTACATCAACTGATGCTGAGTGAAGTGAACAGAACCAGCTGTACATTGTACATGGTAACTGCAAGAATCCGTGATAATTAAATTTGATGAACTTAGCTCTTCTAGCAATAAAATGACCCAAGGCAATTCCAAAAGTCTTGTGATACAATCTGTTCTCCACAACCAAAAAAATGAACTATGGAGTCTGAATGTGGATTGAAGAATACTATTTTCCATTTTTTGTTATCTTTTTGTTCTTTCTTTTTTGTGAATGGAATTTATTTTCCAAAATATATATAAAAACACATTTTGACATCAATTTTTAAAAACTTTGTTTTCCAACTACTCTTCCTCCCTCCCTTCCCGCCCCCCCACCCACAAGCAATTCAAAATAAGTTATACATGAGTAGTCGTGGAAAACATTCCCACATTAGCTAAGTTGTGAGAGAATACAGTCAAAAACAAAACTTCAGATTAAAGACTTGTCAAAAACCAAAAATGTTTTAAAAAATTTGTTTTCATCTATTTTCAGATACTATCCATTATTTCTCTGTAGATGTATTACAATTTTCATAAGCCCTTCAGGGTTATATTGGATCACTGCCTTGCTGAAAATAACCACATGCTTCCCAGCATATCAACTTACACTATTGCTGTTATTTTATATAGACTACATTTCATTCTGCTTCAGTTCATGTAGGTCTTTCCAGGTTTTTCTGATAGTATCCTGTTCATAATAATCTGTATATAGTACCTTAAACGTGACAAAGAATTTGCTTCATATTAGCCCACCAAAGTAGGTACCATATATTTTGCCATTATAATCAATCATCTTAAATATTTCCCTCCATCCTATTCCCTTCCAATGATATTTACTCTATTTTCTATCCTCTTTTAACCTATTCCTCCTCAAAAGTATTTTACTTCTGACTGTCCCCTACCCAGCTCTTCACTGCCTTTTTTCACCCTTCCCTCCTTATCCTCTTCCCCTCCTACTTTCCTGTAGGGTTAAATAGATTACTCTGCATAATTGGGTGTGAATGTTATTCCCTTCTTGAGCCCACTCTGATGAGATTAAGGTCTTTGAGCTAATTCTCTGTTCTAAATTTTTCTGCCTCCCCCCCCACCCCTGCTTCAACTCTCCCTATGAAATCAAGCAATCCAATATGTCATACTTATGCAGTAATGCAGAACATCTTCACCTTCCTTGAAAGTGTTTTGCTTTTTACTGCTCTCTCCTCCAATTTGCCCTTCAATACTTTCCCTCTTCTCCTCCCCCCTTATATCTCTCCCCTCCCTCAAGACAAAAATATATTACTATACCTACTTGAGTATGTATGTTGTTCCCTCTTTGAGCCTGTTCTGATGATATTAAGGTTCACTCACTCCCCAACTCCTTTCCCGTCTTCTCCTCCCCTCTATAAGCTTTCTTCTTGTTTCCTTCATGTGAACTACCTCTCCCCAGACTATCTCTCCCCTTCCTCTTCCCCCAGCCTATTCCTCCTACACCTTAATCCTATTTTAAAGATATCATCACGGATTCGTTAGGTGGCACAGTGGACAAAGCACCAGCCCTGGAACCAGGAGGCCCCAAACCCAAATCCAGCCCTAGACATAAGACACCCCACACTGTCTTCCCTACAAAGAACAAAACATAAATGCTTTACAGATATCATACCTTCATATTCAGTGCAGACCTGTGTCTTCTGTGAATTCCTTATTTAGAAAGTTCTTATGAGTTCAAAGTATTATCTTCCCATGTAGCAATGTAAACAGTTTGATCTTCTAATATCCCTCATGAAGTCTTTTTCCTGTTTACCTTTTTATGCTTCTCCAGGGTCATGTATTTGAAAGTCAAATTTTCTATTTAGTTCAGGTCTTTTCATCACAAATGCCTGAAAGTCCTCTTTTTTCATTGAAGTCCCACTTTTTCCTCTGAAAGAGTATTAACAGTTTTCCTGGGTATATGATTCTTGGCTATAGTCCCAGTTCCTTTGCCCTCTGGAATGTCATATTACATGCCCTCTGGTCCTTTAATGTAGATGCTGTTTTAGCCTTATTGGAACTCCACAGTATTTGAATTCCTTTTTTCTAGCTGCTTGCATTATTTTCTCCTTGACCTGGGAGCTCCGTAATTTGGGTATGATATTCTTGGAGGTTTTCCTTTTGGGATCTCTTTCAGAAGGCAATTATTGAATTCTTTGAATTTCTATTTTGCTTTCTGCTTCTAGAATATCAGGGCAATTTGCCCTGACAATCTCTTGGAGAATGGTTTCTAAGTTCTTATTTTGGTCATGGTTTTCAGGTAGTCCATTGATTTTCAAGTTCTCTCTCCAGGATATGTTTTCCAGGTCAGCTGTTTTTCCAAGGAAATATTTCATATCACCCCCTATTTTTGTTTTATTCTGTTGGATTTGCTTTACTGTGTCTTGATTTCTCATAAGGTCATTAACTTCCATTTGGTCAATCCTAATTCTTAGGCAATCATTTTCTTGAGAGAGCTTTTCTATTTCTTTTCCCATTTGGCTTTTCAAACTGTTGTCATTTTTTCTCATGACTTTCCTGCATTGTTCTCATTTCTCTTTCCATTCTTTTTTCCATCTCTCTAAATCTTCCTTCTATCTCTTTTACTTTCTCTTCAAAGTCCCTTTTGAGTGTTTCCATTGCCTGACATCAATTCATATTATTCTTTGAAGCTTTTAATGTTGGAACTTTCACCCTGTTATCTTCTTCTTCTGAGGGTGTATTGCGGTCTATTTTTTCCCCCAAAGAAGTTTTCAGTGGTCTGCTGCTTTCTCAGCTTACTCTTCTTGGGCAGTTATTTCTTGGCTTTTAACTCCTTAAAGTGTAGTGCTGCTTCCAGGACACACTGTTCTGAGCTACAGCATGGCCCAGGGAGTGATTGGGCTTCTTCTCAGCCTGCCTGGCCTGTGTATAACCACTGGTGCTTTCTCTTTGACCCAGAAACAGAAGTCTGATTGAACTCTGATTCTCTATGGTCAAAGTTTGGCATGCCTGTTACCCTCCCTCAGTGGGCCACCACCACTCAATTCAGCCCACTGGTTCAGAACCGGGCCGCTTTGCCCCAACTCCACAGAGACTACTTCCTCTTCATCCAGGCCTACCACTGGGCCCACTTAACAGTCAGCAATCGTGGCCTCAGAAGCTGCTAGTCCTGAAGACTCTGATGGTTGCTAGAAGCAAGGTCTGTTCCTGGCTGGGTCTGGACTGCAAGATGAGGTGTTCAGCCTGGTCAGTAGGTGATAGCAATTGGCCTCTTTTGCTGAAAAATAGTCTCACTCTGTTCTTATGTGCATTAGGCTGCTCTGTTTTTCTTTTTCTTTTTTTAACCACATTATTTGCGGGTGAAAGGACAGGTTTATTTGGAGTTTGTGGGAGTCACAGTCATAGCTTCTCCTTGCTATCTTGACTCTACCCCCTTCTTTCTTCTTTCTTGTGTTCATTTTCCATTTTGTTATGGTTCTTCTTTTACAACATGACTAATATGCAAATATCATTAACATGCTTGTAATTTATAACCTATATCAGATTCTTGCTATCTTGGGGAGTGGGGATGAAGAGGAGAAAGGAAGGACTATTTGGACCTTAAAATCTTACAAAAATGATTGTTGAAAAGTATCTTTACATGTAATTGGGAAAAGTTATATGAAACACTATTAAAAATAAAGAAAAAACAGATACTTACTGTAACGATTGGAATGACGCCATCTTATGGAGATTTACTGTAGAAAAGCTCTGCCATGAGATGAAGGTCTCTGAGGTCTCTGAGGGCCAGACCATGCCACAAAATCCCCAAATAGAGTCACCACAAGTTGGACATGATTGAAAAGACTCAGCAACAGCAACAAATTATTAAAAGACTATGGTATTACTTAGTCAAACCTTCAGATATAAATTTGGGTCTTCTCTTCCTATTTAAAGAGAGGACCAGGAAAGTGGCTTGAAAGTAAGGAAGAAACCATTAATTCTAGAGTACCTATATTTAGGGAGATGAAGTTATTCTAGTCTTTTGGCCTCATATAAGGAGAGCACAACAGTCAGTATCATGGCTCCTTTAACTCATACCCCAGGTAGTAATCAGTTTCTTTGTAGAGAAGTAAGGGGAAAACTCCCAGGTATCTATCAAACCCATCACTCCATGAGTCACATTTAGATAAACCTACATGACATAAACATGATTACATGCATACCATATACACCCAACAAAATTAAGCAATGAAAAAATATTGAACATGAAAATAAACAATAGAAAAAAATTAACAATAGCTCTTACTCCCGTTCCTCAAAAAAAAAAAAACCTTAAAATATTATTAAGGAATGCTACTGATAGGTATTTTCCTATAAAATAGATTTTAAACAAAATCATATTGTCCATAAAATATTTTTTCTATATGTCATGAGCATAAGACAAAAGACAAGTCTTATAAAAAGAAATTAGAAGGCTGAACCCTACTCACTTCTGTTTATGATTCAAATATGATGACAATTTCAAACCTTGTCAATAGTCATTATAAAAAAAAAGAACATGAGCAACATGCTTTCTTATTGATCATACATTCAAAGCATACCAACTAACGCAATGAAGCAACACATTTGAAAATTTGGGCTTTGTGAAAAAAATGGAAGGTAAAGATGTAATTAGACCAGGCATATACAAAATTGTTCTGTGCTTGAGGCAACACCATTGTGTGGTCATAAATAGATAAGTGCTGAAGACAGGAGATGCCAAAAATAGGAAGAAAAACAAACTAAACCAAAAGAAAAAAAACTCTGAAATTGTTGCAAAAATATTGATTGAGAGAACAAAAATTGGGGGCAGCTAGGTGGTGCAGTGGATAAAGCACTGGCCTTGGATTCAGGAGGACCTGAGTTCAAATCCAATCTCAGACACTTGACACTTAATTAGCTGTGTGACCCTGGGCAGGTCACTTGGCCCTCATTGCTCTGCAAAAAAAAAAGAAAAAGAAAAAGAAAAAAGAAAGAGAACAACAATTGATGATATGCCTAATTTTATAAACATAATCTATTTCATGATTTGTGGATATAATTTTAAGGATATTAAAGGAACTAAGTAGTATTTTTAAATTGTTATTGTTTTGTAACAATACACACAATGGGAGTGAGATCTCATATATTATAAATATTTCAATAAAGTCATGGTAAGCATGAGGTATCCTGAGGAATATATATTGTAAAATCTCTTTCTCTCTCTCGTTCTCTCTCTCTCTCTCTCTCTCTCTCTCCCATCTCTTAATGTGAGTATACATAATGCATTATATACATAGTTATATATACAATATACACAGATACATGCTCTATATGTTTATGTACATATATAAATTATGTGTTTATATACATATATAAATTAATGCATCTTATTGATAAGTAAAAATAACAACTTTGACTAAGTTGAAAAAATTGTCTTAAAGGCTTTCTTACAATTAGGTGTCTCATGCATATATCAAAATTTTGACACATTATCTTTTACAACAGCATTTTGTTCCATGACAAAACTGATTATTAAAATCAGGCAAGGCACAACAAAGTAGTTGTATGTTCACCAAAAGTATTTATTATTGTCATGAAGGAGATCAAGAACAAGGTCCAATTTAAAGCAGAAATCTACATTAATGGTGAAATCATCCTGGGTTTTTTGTTTTCAAATGACATTAGGTTGATTACTCCAATTCCCAAAATAGTTTATATAGGATTCTAAATGAAATTCAGAATAACTTAAGAGAGTTTGACCTAATTATCCACATAAAGGAAAAACACACACATACACAATTGGATGAAAAATGACTGTTATACAGGATATGATGTGCAATATATCTCCAACCCCTAGAGCTCACTCATCTGTCTACACCTATCATCTTATCAATCAATCAGTTTTTCCTTTTTTTCTTTCTTTCTCATCTTCTCTTTCCTTCCTTCTTTCTTTTTTTCCTTTCAGTCTTTCTTTCCTTCCTTATTTCCTTCCTTCCATCCTTACTTTTTTTCTTTCTTTCTTTCTTTCTTTCTTTCTTTCTTTCTTTCTTTCTTTCTTTCTTTCTTTCTTTCTTTCTTTCTTTCTTTCTTTCGTCCTTTCTTCCTTTATGTCTTTCCATCTTCATTTATATCAATAGATGTCAAAATATACTTTGAAAAAATATTTTTCTCAGTAAATGCATAGTATTATAAAAATAAATTTATGATAACACAAATAGAGATAAAACATTAAAAGGAATATAATTGGAGGGATTTTCCATCAAATTGATGTTTTAAAACTTTTATTCATTGATTTATTCATATATTTATTTGTTTTTTCATTCATTTTTCTAATCGATTATTTATTTATTTATTTGTTCATTCATTCATTTATTTATTTATTACCAAAATTGACGGAAGAACATTACCATACAATTTTGCCCTAGTATCTGTGAACTTGTGTGTGTTTGTATTTTCATAACTATATTTCAATATACATGGTTTCATTTGAAAATCTATATATTTCATTTTCTTCATTTGTAAACATTCTTCAGAGAAAGGTCTGTGGGCTTCACCAGATTATCAAAGAGGTACATTGTTTAAAAAAAAAAAAGCTAATAATGCTTCCATTAGAAGTATTTCCACTAAAATATTAGGTAGACATTAAGCATAATTAAGAAATAAAAATATCCCTTACAAATTACATAGCATCTGTTGAACAATGGGTAGTGTCCTATGCCATAAATCAAGAAGACCTAAATTCAAATCCAACCTCAGACACTTAGCTGTTTGACCATAGGCAGTGGCACTTAATCTCTTTTTCTCTCACTTTCCTCAAATGAAAAATGCAGATAACAATAGTACACATCTATCATGGCTCTGTGGGGATCAAACAAGATGACATTTGTAAAAGCACTTAATTTGTAGCCTGCCATATAGTAGGTAGTATTAAAAATGCTTATTCACTTTCCTTCTTTTCTTTTCTTATTACCTCTTCAGTGCCTTGTGAGTTGTGGTAAGAATGTCAAAATTAAGCCATACTTAGTTTAATGATGCCAGGCCTTCTATAAAACCACTTTTTTAAGCTTCAAAAACCAAGTCCCACTTATATAAGTTACATAATTTCTAGAAATTATACTTTTTAATCCAAAATGAAGACAATACAGTTCAGCAAATATAGCTAAAAAGATGTAATCTTATTTATGGAAAATAAAATGAAAATGAATCTCAATTAAAATAGCAGGCAAATCTATTAAATATAGATAATTATTTTAACTATAAAAATGAATGACCTTTATATAAAACATTAATAGCTGAAATAAAAGATCAAATTATTAAAGGAACATTCCATCTTCAGGAATAGTTTAGATAAAAATAATATTCATGAAAATAAACTCAAATTAATTTACATATTTCATATGACATATTAGAAAGCAAAATTCCCATAATGTATATGAGAAAATAGGAATGGAATATCACAAAATCAAATAAAGGTCTCTTGATGGTGACTTTCACTCTTAGACCTTTAGTATTATTTTTTAAAGTAATAAACATTTTTATTTATACTTTTGAGTTCCAATTTTTATCCTTGCCTCCCCTCCCCTTCTTCCTCCCTTAGGCAATCAGACATGGTTTATACATTTTGATTTTTTGTTTTGTTTTGTTTTGTATTGTTTTGTTTTTCTGGGGCAATGAGGGTTAAGTGACTTGCCCAGGGTCACACAGCTAGTAAGTGTCAAGTGTCTGAGGTCAGATTTGAACTCATGTCCTCCTGAATCCAGGCCTGGTGCTTTATCCACTGCACCACCTAGCTGCCCCCAACATTTATGATTATTTAAACATTTCCATATTAGAGATTTTGTACAAGAAAAGTTGAATAAAATTAAAAAGAGAAAGTGAAAAATACCATCCTTTAGTCTGTGTTCCATCAATATTAGTTCTTTCTTTGGAGGTAGGTAGTATGTTTCTTCATTAGTCCTATGAGATTGTCTTAGATCACTATATTATTGATAATATTTAAATCATTCACAGTTCTTCATCAAACAATACTGCTCTCTCTCTGCACAATTTTCTCTGGTTCTGCTAACTTCATTATCCCTCAGTTTATACAAGGTACAATAAATATTTTTTTAAAAAAATAGGTCTTAAAAAGAGATGATTTTAAAAAAGACATGTTGAGACTTGTGTAAATTGATAGAAAAGGAAGTGATCAGAACCAAGAACAATTCATCTTATAACATCAATGTTGTAAAAAATAAATGTATAGTTTTGAATACTTTTATAAAATTATGGAGGCAGCTAGGTGGCACACTGGATAGAGCACCAACTCTGGATTCAGAAGGACCTGAGTTCAAATCTGGTCTCAGACACTTAACACTTACTAGCTGTGTGACCCTGGGCAAGTCACTTAACCCCCATTGCCTCAAAAAAAAAAAAGAAAGATAAAATTATGGATAATAAATGAGCAGATCCAGCAAAATAATTTATCTAATATCAACAGCATTAAAATGATAAACAATGTTGACCTATGCTCAATGTAAAGGGCATACAAGATTCTAGAGGAATGATGATGAAACACACTATCTGTCTCTGGTTAGAGAATTACAAAGAGCCTAATGAGATATGCACTCATGCCCACATATAAATAATACGTACATAAATACATACATATATGCACAGATTTTTACATGGGAGTAATTCCATACAGACAATTATAGGTACATATTTGTAAAAGACAATGAGGGAATTTGTTTTCCTCAATTGTACATATTTTGAAAGGGATTTCTTTTTCTTTTTTATTTCCCAATGGGACAGTGAGTGGAAAGAAAACTGATTTTTGTTATTTTTTAATAGAAAAATGAGGAGGTGCTATAGATGTAGAATATTCATGCATTTTAGATGATATCACTGTTTTGTTAGTTTTACTAAATTATGGTTTGTGGGTTTTTTTTGTTTGTTTGTTTATTTTGCAAGAGACCTCTTATGGAATGCAGGTAATCTGTAAATATTTGTAATGTCAAAGCAAAACATTAATAACACTATTTTGAAGGAAAATATAAACTTTAAAAAACAAATGTTTTAACATTTTTGCAATCATTGCAACTCAGTACTGTTTTACATTTTTTAATTGTACTCTACCAGGAAGCAGCTGTGGAATAATGGATAGTGCCCTAAGCCTTAAATCAAGAAGACCTAAGTTCAAATCCAACCTGAGACACTTAGCTGTGTGACCTGAGGCATTGGCACTTAACCTCTGTTTCCCTCAGTTTCTTCAAAAGTAAAGTCAGGATAATAATAGCACAGACTGGGGGCAGGTAGGTGGTGCAGTAGATAAAGAACCAGCCCTGGATTCCTGAAGAACTAAGTTCAAATCCAGCTTGAAACACTCTATACTTACTAGCTGTGTGACCTTGGGCAAGTCACTTAACCCTCATTGCCCTGCCCCCCCCCAAATAATTAGCTCATACCTCTCATGGTTTTGTGAGGATCAAATGAGATGATATTTATAAAAGCACTTAGCTTGTAGCCTGCCACATAGTAGGTAGTATAAACATGCTCATTCACTTTCCTTCTTTTCTTTTCCCGATTAATTCTCCAGACCTTTGTGACTTGTGGTAAGAAGTTCAAACCTAAGCAATAATTAATTTAATGATGCCAAACCTTCTTTGAAACCACTTATTTAAGCTTCAAAAACCAGGTCCCACTTTAAGCTTACTCAAGGAATGGTGCTATTTGAATACAAGAAAAGTGTAATTTGATACAGCTACAAAAGATTCTGAATTGCCTTCTCTAAAATGAAAAATAATCTGTGAAAATATATCTGATTAAAAGTAGCATTTTTCAAACATTATACTTTGGGGAGAGTTCGTGCTGAAAGATTGTCTCACAAAAGATAAATTTTGAGTGATTTGAAGTAATTTGTTCATCTATATAGACCCTGACGTAATGAGAAACCATACTCTATTTATGTGTGTGTGTGTGTGTGTGTGTGTGTGTGTGTGTGTGTGTGTGTGTATATATATATATATATTTATGATTTTTCAAATGGGATATGAGTCCTTTTTACAGTCTTTTAACTAAGCACTTGTATAGAAACAATTTTTTTTTGAAGTGCAAATTATATCCATTCTAAGATTTTTGTTTATTTAGAGTTTGGGTATTATTAGAAGAAAGTTTTGTTTTGTTTTGTTTTTCTGCTTTAGGTTGCCTGAAATCCTATTCATTCAGCTTATTAAACTTTCCTTTGGTACAAATGCATTTCAATTTATCACATATGATTGACTTGACATAAATTTTCTGAGTGTAGAATTAGGAAGACATGAATTCAAATATCTCCTTAAACACTTGTTCTACTATATGCAGCACAGCCAATTCTCCAGGAACTGTCTACTAAGTCATAGGGGTTATGATCTATTTTCCTACAAGTAGTTCTTATAATAAGAATTCCCAACACTGCCAGGAATACTGTCCCTTCCTGATGTAAGCATTGCCATTTTGCATGACATAATGCTAAATGTGGTGTTTGCAACAACTACAAAGATCCCACAAACACCCACCTCCAAAATTAGCAATTAAAATCAACAAATGTTTGTTGTGTAAATAATCTCTTTGAAGCTAGGTTTTTATGGATGTGGAAATAGGATCTCCTATCCATGGGAGACAAGTCCAAATATATAAATATGGAAAAATAGGAGAAGGTCAGAAAATGGCAACAATTCCATAGACTTACATATCCACATTTGCTGGCATATGATGTATAAGAAAAGAAAGCTACAAAGGTATATTAAACCCCACATAGACATATATCCAAATGTACATATATAGATAAAAACATTTATCTTGTTCATAGTTTATGATCCCTTAAGCTTCATCTAGTTTTCCTGTTAATCTTTTTTTGTTTTTGTTTATTTTGCAGGCAATAGGGGGTTAAGTGACTTGCCCAGGGTCACACAGCTAGTAAGTGTCAAGTGTCTGAGGCCAGATTTGAACTCAGGTACTACTGAATCCAGGGCTGGTGCTTTAACCACTGCACCATCTAGCTGCCCCCCCCCCCCCGTTAATCTCTTTTAATCAAGATTAAAGTCACTCTTACCTTGTCTACAACAATAATTGGCACTCTTGATTTTTTAATTCCTCTTAAAATTATAGAAATCTTCTGTCCTGAGCTGTTTATTTCCTTCAAAGTCTTTCCTCTAAATTTCTGATTCTAACTCTATTTTTTCATCTAAAACTCTCATTTCATTTATAATTTTTTTTTTTTGCGGGGCAATTGTGGTTAAATGACTTGCCCATGGTCACACAGCTAGTAAGTGTTAAGTGTCTGAGGCCAGAATTGAACTCAGGTCCTCCTGAATCCAGGGCCGGTGCTCTATCCACTGTGCCACCAGCTGCCCCCCATTTATAATTTTTAACCAATTGTTCTTCCCCATCCTCCTCTCCCCTTTCTAGGAATTCTACATAATCTTATAAGCAGACTGTTGTTATATTTGTGTTGTTCTTATTCCTGTTCCTCCAATTGGTGTTGTTTTAAGCTTTGTGTAATTATTTAACTCCTTCTTTCTCTGACTTCCTTCAAGACTAAGCCCATAATCCACCTTATGCAGGAGGCATTTTTTGTCATCTACGCTGTTATTCCATTTCTTTTGAGATTTCATACTACTTATATTGTATACATTCTAATGAACATGGCTATATTTATGTTGTCTCCACTTTACAATGTTAATTCCATGACCACAGGGATTTTGTCTTTCTATGTATCCTGATTAGTTAGGACAGTGCCTGCTACATAGTCAGGATTTGGTAAATCCTTGTTGCCTCAGTGATGGACTTCTTTATTTGTGCCTTAATTATCTCTGATAATTTCCTTTCATTCTGCCATCTTACTATCTCCTTGGAAGTATGCTTCTTAATGACAGTCTTGTGATGAATTCAGAACATTAGTATCAGTGTTTTATATATAGGTGAAGAAACAGTAACTAAGAGAAGATATGTCACATAAGTTTTCATGCCATTAATAAATGTTGGAACATGTATTTATACCTAGGTTTCCAAGACTATCGTTCTGACACTCCATCTATTGTACTCTACTGCTGGAAGTAACAGAAAGTTAAAGTGCTATAGTGTTAAAAATGAGAGTATAGAAGGAAGAGATTGACAAAGAATTGGTACTTTATTGGAAATAAATAAGAGTTCCAAAAGTAGTAAAAGGGTGGGGTGGGAGCCAGAATGGAGGAGGAAAGGTAGTAACAGCCCACAGATGGTAAGACGGTCAAACCATTGATCAGAGGGAGATTACAAGGATAACTTTATCAGCACTGAGGCAGGACCCTGTTGTTTTGCACATACTCTGATCCAGGTCACAGTTTTGCGTGGTGGTCCCAGGTGGGGGAGGAGCACAAGCACCCTAGAGCTTGTGGCCACAATGGAGTGGGATAATGTTCATAGTTCCAGGGCAGAAAAGTAGGCCTGCCAAACTAGAATACAGGTTAGGAGAGTAGTAAACTTACATCTCTTTAAATCATAGCACCTTAGAAGAATTAAAAACTTACAAATTGCTAGAAGTATCTCTGAAAACAGCCACACAAACCCCATGAAGCTTGAGACAGTGTGTGCTCCATGCTAGAAGCATTGTCCCACTTTAATAAGGAGTTAAAAGTTAAGAAATAGGCTGGGAAATTGAGCAAACATAAAAAATAAAATAAAATGCTGACCACAGAAAGTTTCTATGGTGACAAGGAAGATCAAAATATACCCTTAGAAGATAACAAAGTCAAAGCTCCTACATCCAAAGCTTCTATGAAAAATATGAATTTGTCTCAGACCATAGAAGGGCTCAAAAGGATTTGGAAAATAAAATACTAGGGGGGGGCAGTTAGGTGGTCCTGTGGATAAAGCACCAGCCTTGGATTCAGGAGGACCTGAGTTCAAATCCGGCCTCAGACACTTAACACTTACTGACAAGTCACAACCCTCATTGCCCTGCAAAAAGAAAGAAAGAAAGAAAATAAAGCACTAGAGGTAGAAGATAAAATGGAAAGTGAAATAAGAGTGATAAAGTAAAATAATGAAAAAATAGTCAACAGCTTGGTAAAAGACATACACACACACACACACACACACACACACACACAATGAAGAAAATACCTTAAAAAAAACAGACTGGGTCAAATGGCAGAAAGGTACAAAAAGCCAATGAGGAAAAGAATGCCTTGAAAGCCAAATAGGCCAAATGGAAAAGGAGGTACAAAAGCTCTCTGAAAAAAACAACAGAATTCCTTAAAAATTAGGATTGAGCTAACGGAAATTAATGACTGTGAGAAATGAAGAAAAAATGAAGCAAAAACAAAAGAAAAAAATAGAAGGCAATGTTAAATATCTCATTGGAAAACAGCTGACTTGGAAATAGATCAAGGAGAGATAATTTGAAAATTATTGGAGTACCTGAAATCCATGATTAAAAAAAGAGCCTTGATGGGGCAGTTAGGTGGCACAGTGGATAGAGCACCAGCCCTGGAGTCAGGAGGACCTGAGTTCAAATCCAGCCTCAGACACTTAACACTTACTAGCTGTGTGACCCTGGGCAAGTCACTTAATCCCAATTGCCTCACAAAAGAAAAAAAAAAGAGCCTTGACATCATCTTTCAAGAAATTGTCAGGGAAAATTGCCCTATTCTAGAAGCAGAAGGTAAAATAGAAATTGAAAGAATCCATCAATCACTTCCTGAAAGATATCCCAAAATGAAAACTCTCAGGAATGTTATATCCAAATTCCAAAGGTCCCATATCAAGGAGAAAATATTGCAAGCAACAAGGAAGAAGCAATCCAAGTATTGTGGAAGCACAGTCAGAATAACACAAGTTCTAGCAGCTTCTACATTAAAGGATCAGAGGGCTTGGAATATGATATTCCAGAGGGTAAAGGAACTGGGATTACAACCAAGAATCACCTACCCAGAAAAACTGCGTTTAATCCTTCAGGGGAAAAAGTGGAAATTTAATGACCTGAGCTGAATAGAAGTTTTGACTTTTAAATACAAGATTCTCAAGAAGCATAAAATGGTAAACAGGAAAAAAATCATAAAGGATATTAAAAGCCTAAATTGTTTACATTCCTATATGGGAAGATTATACTTCTAACTCATAAGAAATTTGTCATTAGTTGGGTATCTAGATGAAGTATATTTAGATAAAGGGCACATGTGTGAGTTGAATTTGAAGATTGAATATGAATATGGATATTTAAAAATAAAATTAAGGGTTGATGGAGGGATGAATTGAGAGAAATGGTAAGAGTGAGGTGGATTGGGCTAAAGTATCTCATATAAAAGGCAGAAAAAAAGCTTATCCATTTGAAGGGAAGATGGGGGAGGTTTTGGGGAATGAGTGAACCTTACTCTCATGAGAATTGGCTTGAAGAGGGAATACAATAAACACTCAACTGAGTATAGTAATCTATTTTGCCATGCAGGAAAGTAGGATGGTAAGGGCATAAGGGTGGAGGATGATAGAAGGCAGAGCATATTGGGTAGGGGGCAGTCAGAAGCAAAACACTTTTGAGGAGAGACAGGATGAAGGGTGATTGAAAATAGAGCAAATGTAATGGGGAGGGAATAGGATGGAGGGAAATACAGTTAGCAATAGTAACTGCAAAAACATTTTGAAGTTTTTGCTGATAAAGGCCTCGTTTTTCAGAAACATAGAGAACTGAGTCAAATTTATTAAAATAAGAGCAATTCCCCTATTGAAAAATAATCAAAAGATATGAACAGTTTTCAAATGAAATAATGAAAGCTATCTATAGCAATATGAAAAAAAACCTGCTGTAACTATTGATTATAAAGTTGCAAATCAAAATTATTCTGGGGTACCATCTTATACTTATTGAATTGGATAATAGGAGAGCAGAGGAAAATGACAAATGTTATAGTAGATATGGGGGAAATTAGACATTAATGCACTGTTGCTGGAGTTGCAAATTGATTAATACATTTTGTAAAGCAATTTGGAAGTATGGAAAAAGGGCTAAAACCCATAAATATTCTTTGACCTAGTAATACCACTACTAGGTTGCTATCCAAAAAGAGATTTAAAAAACATTAAAGGACCCATATGCACAAAACATATTTATGGCAGCCATTTTCTGCTGCATAGAATTTGAAATTGAGATGCCCATCAATTTGGGAATGTGGGATAAGATTATGATGGAACAGTTTTGTGCTGTAATAAATTATGTAATAAATTATAACCAGGATGTTCTCAGAAAAACCTGGGAAGACTACATGAGCTAATGCAAAGTCAAATGCACTGTATACAAAGTAACAGCAATAATGTAAGATGGCAGCTATGAATGACAGCTATTCTCAGCAACACAATAATCCAAGAAAACTCTGAAGGACTTATAAAAATATGGTCCACAAAAAACATGGAAAGACTTAAGTGTCCTGATGCTTATTGAAGTAAAAAGAATCAGGAAAGCATTATACACAGTAACAGCAACATCGTACAACGATCAACTCTGATAGACTTAATTTTTCTCAGCAGTACAATGATCCAAGACAATTCCAAAGGACTCATGATGGAAAATGCTTTCCACATCCAGAAAAAAGGAACTGTGGAATCTGAATGCAGATTCAATCATATAGTTTCTCCTTTTTTTTTTTTTTTGTTTTCCTTCTTGAGGTTTTTTTTTTCCCTTTTGTTCTGATTCTTCTTTCATAACATGACTAATGCAGAAATATATTTAATGCAATTGTACATATATAACATATCAGATTGGTTTCTGTCCTGGGGATGGGGGAGGCAAGGAAGGGAGGGAGAAAAATATGGAACTTTAAATCTTATAAAAACAAATGTTGAAAACTGTATTTAAATATAACTGGAAAATTATAAAACACTTTTATGATTAAAAAATAAGAAAAATGTGATCCATCTGTGAAGGAAGAACTGATGGTGTCTGAATTCAGATTGAAGCATAATTTTATGCTTTCTTTTTAAAATTTTTTGTCTATTTTATTTCACAACTTGACTAATATGGAAATGTTTTGCATGAATACACATGTATAACATATTGAATTGCTTGAGTTCTTAGAGGGGGGAAGGAGGAAGACTATTTGGAACAAAAATTTTTTAAATGGAGATTAAAATTGTTATTACATGTAATTAGGAGAAAATAAAATACTAAAATGGGACAAAAAGAAGAAAAGGGGGGCAAAGATAATATGTAGAGCTGAGCTGTATCATGTGTTACTTTAGAAATAAAGAGAGGAATACTAGGCAAAAGTTTTTTTACAGATAAAAAAAGCTAAGAATCAAGCTATTTATAGGCATCCTCTCAATTGGTAAATTTCAAGCAATTCTTTTCTAATAAGAAAGAGCTGCTCCTTCTTTTCAGGTTCAACTATCTGTTCTAACTCAGATCCTACGAATCCGGACCAAGTGCTTTCTCAATGTCACTGCAATACTGTATCATGCTCCATAGTAAATCTAATCATCTCTCTAAATGGGTTACATTTTCTATTAGTTTTTTTTTTTTTTAGGAAATTAATCTTGAGAGGATAAAATTCGATTTAACAACCTTAGAATTTTTTTTATTTGATATATAGTGAATACTGAGTTGTTTTGAGGATTCCATATTGTATCAAACTTCAGATTGGCAGTATATCAGTAAAAGGAAGAATTCTTTATACTTACTGGTCATAATTCAGGACTTAATATATTATTATTATCCAACCATTTTCTTATACTGACTATGGCATTCAGAAGCAAGGGGAAGGAAAGTTTAATAAATATATAAAGAAGAATCATTTTCCCTATGAATTCATCATCATATCATTTTTCTTGACTATGGAATATTTGAAAAATAAAAGCATTAGTGATATAATTTAACTGCATAAATCATCAAATCGAAATAGAAAAAAACTACAGCATTAATTGTTATGAATTGGGATAAGCAGCCTAGATATCTATAGTTATAGGAATTTAAATGAAAATGAAACATTTGAAATAGTAAGTGTGAAACAGCAGATCCTGTTGATAAACCACTTCCTATTCAGCAGGATATGATATATTACTGAATACCAGTAAAAGCAATTTCCATTAGAAGATAATGAAGATATCTTTAGTCATTTATTGGCTCCCATGACATTTATAAAGGGATCATGACCATCATCTCCCTGTTTCCAGTATCACCTTCCTAAAACCTAGCTTACAAACTGCTGGTAATATAATATTGCTAAGTTAACAATGCTGATCATGTCATTCTTCTATTTTGAAATTTTAATTGGTTTATCATTGCTGGCAGGGTAAAATAAGAAATGCATAAGTACAGTGGACTTCCAACCCACTTTTGTAATTCAGTTTCACATGATTAATCTACCTGTCTTCTGTGTTCTAGACAGAGTTCTTTACTAGACATTCTTTGGTTTGCTTCAGTCCCCATGTCTCTGGGTATTTGTATATATTGTACTTTATTTGTGGATTATGTTCCCTCCACGTTTCTGTATGATCAAATAATTTTCTTTCTAGGGCCAGACATGGACAGGCAAAGCAGGGAAGTAAGGCCATAAGTATTTATTGCCTTTATTAAATACTTACTCAGTAGGGGCCAAGCATGGTGTTAAGCACTAGGAGTCAAATACAAAGGAAAAAAAATAAAGGACAGCTTTAAAGGAACCTATATTCTGATCAGAGAAGAAAATATATAACAGGGAGTTAAAGGTAGGGGAAAGCATAGACAAGGGAAGGGTGACAAAATCTGGAGAAAGATTCATATTTGACCAAAACAAAGCAAGGTCAGTTGTCAAGACCTCCTCTTTCTATCCTTCTATCCACTTCACATTACTCAGATACATTTCTGTACTATGCAACTTCCCTCACTGTACTCAGTTGAATATTCAGTTGAAAGGGTAAGGGCGGGAGTGCTATGAGAGATTGAGGAGAATTGGGTAGCTTTAGAACAGTTTGTGTGATATCAAATCTATGAGGGAAAGATAAAGTGATCACCTTGCTACAGAGAACACCCACATAAGAATAGGAAACACAAATTGGTATAGGAATCACTTAGCCTGGTTTCAGTATGGGAATAAGAGAGAAGGAGATAATTGGTGGGAGTAATTTAGGGCAGAGGATGATAAGCAATAGGAATACAAAAATATTCCTATTAATAAAATAATAGGCAAAAGGATAAAGGGTCAATGTATTCAAAAGTTGAAAAAGAGTGTATAATTGAGTTGATTCATCAAAGGGTTAAGATTAGGGAGGGGAGAATATAGCTTTTGATGGCCTGAGGGGTTGAGTAAATGTCATCATAAGAAGAAAGGTGAATGTTAAGGCTCATAAGACAGATGATAAATATTATGATTAAATAAGGGAATTTCGGGGGCAGCTAGGTGGTACAATGGATAGAGCACCGGCCATGGGTTCAGGAGGAACTGAGTTCAAATTCAGCCTCAAACACTTGACGCTTACTGGCTGTATGATCCTGGGCAAGTCACTTAAGCCTCATTGCCCCACAAAAAAAAAAGTCAGTGTTCATGACCATGGAAGTGGAATATTTGTGGATGATGGTAAGATCCTGGTTATGTAGCTGTGCATAGCTGACAGAGTAGAATTCCATCCCTACAGGTATTTTATGTAGATATCTTAGGAAATAACTAGACTGAGATAAAGAGAAGTTAAAATATTTGAGGGAGTATGAATATGTATATATACACACATAGACACATGCATGAAAATGAGGGCAAGAATTGGGAAGGAGAGAAAAGCTGTGAGCCAAACACTGAATTCAGTAAGAAAGGAGACTATCTTGGTACTTGATATGTCACATACTACTCTAGGATTGTAGTAGGGTAATTAATTGTGATTGAACAATCCTAAAAAGAAGAGTTTTGGTGTTAGAGGCAGAGTATTACAGTGGTTATGAGGGGTAAGGAGTGATCTGACTCTCCCATTAGAGACTATTCGATTTAGTACACATAGGACTAAATCTTAACATAGATTGATGATGTGATGATAAGGTCAATGCAGGACATTTTGAAATGAGAGAAAAAACATCTGACAATTAGAGCTCCTCAATTAATCTTAATAATAGAAATAGTAATAAAAAGTGGATACCTAGTAAACTGTCTATAAAATTGATGATTTATTCTACCTTTCTCATGTAGAATATTTCCAATGTTATTCAATAAAAGTATCTCTTTTTGTGATCATTTCTGGTCCTTTGTGGGGGAGGTATAAAATCACTTCTCCTTGTACACTGAACCACTATGTTATCATGGCAGAGGGGCTTCTGTAGCTCAGTAAACCTATGAATTATGCCACACATAGTTACCCAAGATAGACAGGTCATAGTGGAAAGTTCTTTATTTTTTCTTTTTTAGCATTTTATTATTTTTACAGTTACATATAAAGATAGTTTTCAACATTTTTTAAATAAGATTTGTAGTTCAGGGGCAGTGCCAAGATGGTGGAAAGAAGCCAGGAAGTGACCTGAACTCTCCCAAGTTTCCCTCAAAAACAACATTAAATGCAGCCCCTAAATGGATTCCAAAACTATAGAACCCACAAAAAGAGAGACACAATCTTCCAACTTGAGATAATTTAGAAGACTTCAGGAAAGTTAGGTCTCACTCAGGCAAAAGGGGAACACAGCATAGCTTAGCCCAGAGCAGCACAGCATAGAGGGGGTCTGGACAAGTCAGTAGGAAGCTCTTGGCCACAACAGAGCAACCAAGGCCCCTTGATCCTGGCTCAGCTACCCGATGGTGCAGCAGGCCAGTTGTGAGATCTGCCAGCACCACCTGAGAGGGCAGGCTGCCAGATCGAAGGCCACCCTTAGGGAAAGGCTCAACTGGGCCTGATCATCCCAGGAGTAAGCCCAGGGCAGGGAGAAGTCCAAAAGCCATAGAGACTTCAGAGTAGAAAACCACTAGCCCCCAGCACAATATTTTTGAAACAGTGACCTTTGTGCCCTATGAGCAGACCTGAACTTTAAAAAAATAAGCTGCAGGGGGCGGAGCCAAGATGGCAGAGAGGAAGCAGCAAGCTGCCTGAGCTCTTCTTCTGTTCCCTCAAAACGAACATTAAATCAAGCCTCTGGACAGATTCTGAAACTACAGAATCTGCAAAGAGACAGATAGAAACAGTCCTCCAACCAGAGATAATTTAGAAGACTTCAGGAAAAGGTCGGTCTGACTCCAGCAAAAGGGAGGCCCAGCGCAGGGCTGCAACCCAGCACCGAGGGGGTCAGGGAAAGTCAGCAGGAGCTGCCGGCCACAGCCAAACAGCTGAGGCCCCTGGAACCAGGTTCAAAAATCTGGTGGCCAAGAAGGACGGTGGAAAAACCTACCTGCACCGGCCGAGAGGGCCACGAACTGGTCAGGCG
This sequence comes from Dromiciops gliroides, assembly GCF_019393635.1. Classification (NCBI taxonomy): domain Eukaryota; kingdom Metazoa; phylum Chordata; class Mammalia; order Microbiotheria; family Microbiotheriidae; genus Dromiciops; species Dromiciops gliroides. The sequence goes on from NC_057862.1 coordinate 612,761,789, forward strand.
GGATCAGACGCCAGGGTCCGGCACCTGGCTGGCTGAGCACAATTAGACAGGAAGTGCAGGGTGGGGGATCTCAACACAATATAAAGGCCTCAGAGTAAAAACCCGGTCACACAGCACCTATACCCCTGCACAAGAAGCCCAAAACAGGGACCCTGGTGCCCCCAGAGCAGACCTCAACTTAAAGAATAAATAAATAAGCTGCAATAATGAGTGTTAAGGGCTAAAATTCTAGCTAAACTGTCTAAAATATCTAATGAGTGGTCGCCAATAAATTATAAGCTTTAGCAAGAGTTAGACTTTTAAGCATTTATTAAGGAGAATAAGAATTTGGTAAAGAGAGAGAAAAAGGCCTAGATTCCTATCTATTAAAGGGAGAGCACATTTCTAGCTCCCTTCTCCGCCAGAGTCCAGAGGAAAGAGCCCCAGAGTCAGCGCCAGTCTCTTCCTTCCTCCCCCCACTAGTCCGCGTCACTTCCTGACTCCTGAAGAAAAGACTCCTGGTCTTGCCCTCAAAGACCTTCCCTTCATGGGCAGAACTCTTCTACAGTAAGTATCCAGCAGGTGGCGTTATTCCAATCGTTACAGTCCCCCCTGTTGTTCCTCAAGAAACAAAATGTTTCCTTGACGGAACAGTAAAAACAATATGATAACTATTGCTAACTAATAATATGTGAACAACAATATAGAAAAGGAAGAGAGGAAAGTTTTGTCCAGAGGGGCGATTTTTTTTTGTCCTCATGAACCGACGCTTTGACATTAGTCTTGCAAAGGGAGGGCCTCTGCAGAGAATACATGTTACAGATGGTGTATATTATAACAGAAAGAGAAAAAAACCAACAAAAAGAGCAAATCAAAACTGTTCATTTAAAGTCTCTGAAAGTCTTTTCTCAGATGTCCTCTAGGTGTAGTCGTGGAATGGAAGTCTTTTCAGGGGTTGATGTGTGGATGCTGGTAATCAGCCAGGAAAATTTCCTACAAAATTGAGCTTAACACAACTTTAAAATAGCTTTGTCAATAATCAAATCAAACAATGAAAGTTCTCAAAAACATGTCTAAGGGAATTCAGAATCTTAGTTGTTACACATGAAACATATAATAAAACAAAAATTGAACCATTCTTTAAAATTATAATATTACTATAGTCCCCCCCTTATGGAGGGTAATTGAGAAGACAATTGCTGCGATATTAATTATTAAAAATAATTTTTTATCTTTGTTTCATCACTTTTTGCATCATCTGCCTAATTATCCTCATGCCATTATGAGAAATTAAAAAATCTAATATAATTGGTAACAGGTGTCAAGGCCAAATTCAACACTGTATTTATCATGACACCTGAGATAATTATGGGGGTTACCATAAAAGAACAGAGAAATGATGGGATATGAGCATTCCCACACTTGAGCAATATGTACTGCCCATACAGTATCTCAGGCTTAAAATAGGTGGATGGAATATATGTCCATGCCACCGAACATATTGGAAGAAACTGAGTCAGACTTAATCAGATGCATGGGATTGAGATGTCCATGGCATCAGGCATATAGGAGGGAGCATAGAAGCCAGGTGTAGGAGCGAGATGGGTGGGATGAATACTTCCAGCCATCTGTACAATATTGTGGGGAAAAATAAAATAAAATATTAAACCAAGAGAATCCAACCTCAACATTTGTCAAAAGCCGTTCCCTCGGCCATACCTTGACTTCATGCATGTCTCCCCTCATGTGACAGTTCAGTGTCTGCTCTTGCATGTATTCCTCTTGTGATTGGATGGCATCTTGGCCAACTGGCATCTGATAACTCAGAATAAAGGCAATTAATGTCTTAAATGATAAGTTCCCATAATCCAAGTCTCATATGGATTTAAAAATTGAGGATAATAAATGATTGCAAAAAATGTGAATACATCTTGACTCAGAACACAATATATAATTATGCAACAATTTCAAATAATACCCCTTTTTTAACTTAGTATACAATTACTTTTTTGAAAAATCTGAACATATTTAAATACAAGTTAAAGCACAACAGAATCTCAAAGAAAACTTTTTTTTTGAAAAAAGAAAACTTTTACAAATGTTCCCCTCTTTTTTTTTTTTCTGGAATGTGCTTATCAAAAATAATACTTCTAGAATCAATTTACACTTGCCATGGCAACCAATTTGCCAAGGAAATGCTTTAAAGAGTTTGATCAAATAATCAGTTGAGAAAAACAAAAACAAACAACTCAGAATATGGGACCACAATACTCCTAGAATTAACATTGTATTATGAAATCAAAACCATCTTGCAATTTTTTAAAATTAGATAGATAAAAACGAATAGAAGAAAATACACATGGAACAATAAAAAACAATGAAATTCAAACTAGGACTAAATGAATGTGAACTTAATATTAATAAGAGTATTATAAAATATAAACTTGATCACATGACTATAAAAAGCTTTTACAAATATTCTCCTTGTTTTAAAAACTAAGTATAAGACACAATCTCAAAAGCATGAAAATCTCTATGAAAATAAACCCATTACCATTAATTTCAAAATGTAGATGTAATAGCATAGAAATCCTATGTAACCTCTGAACTGACATTAATAATCTGAGTGAATTCAGAACACTCTTGATTCCGATATCTAAAATCCCCAATACTCATATCAATACCTTGCTGCTTACTTCTACATTTCTGTAAAATATATACCCTTCCATGGCAAAAGAAGCAGAGTCTTGAACTATGTTGATTGTCATTCTTATTCAGCTTAAGTTTTTCTTCTTTAACCCCTCTATATTGTCTGTCAGTCTTTTCACCATACGAATGCTTTATAAGATTACTAATTAAAGACAAAAGCAGGTTAGCAAAATTATGAACAAAACGAGTATATCTGGAATTTAAAGGGCTTTCTAAGGTTGTCTCAGAAGCACAGCCAGCCTGGGGAAGGGCTGAGCCTGAAGCTGCAAATGTAGTTAGAGAAAGGTGAGCATGCGCATCAGATCTCTGGACTTCCCAGGCAGGGGAAGCTATGGGCTTGGCCATAGGAGGAGTAGAGGGTGGGGTCTGGAGAGGAGGGGAGGGACCAGAGCAATTTGAATCAGACTTGATTTTGAACTCAGGCCTGGATTCCTCTTCCCCCACTTTGCCTCCAGGTGCTAGGGGATTAAAAGCTTCTAGAGGGTGGGTCATTGCCTCCAGGCATGCAAAATTAGAGCAACAATTAGTGTTAGAACTGGGAAAAGCTGCAGGAATCTCTTCAGGTTTCTCTGAAAAAGCATGGTTGGGAGAGGGAGAGATATTTCCTTGTGTGAGTAAGTTGCTGGCTCTTTTAACAAAAATAAAAAGAAAAATAGAAAATCCACAAAAACAAAGCATTAACATGATCTTATCTCCCATTTGTCTGGTTAAACAGACTAAAATCAAAAATAGGGTAATTAGGGAGTTTAAAAGGTCCATTCGAAAAAATTTAAAGGGAAAACACAGCCAGTACGCCAGTACGCCAGTACTTAGCAGTTTAAAGGGTAGGGGAAATTTCTTACCCAACCAGAAGATCAGAAGTGAGGTTCAGCTTTCCTCTTCGTGGTCAGCCATCTGTTAAGGGCTAAAATTCTAGCTAAACTGTCTAAAATATCTAATGAGTGGTCGCCAATAAATTATAAGCTTTAGCAAGAGTTAGACTTTTAAGCATTTATTAAGGAGAATAAGAATTTGGTAAAGAGAGAGAAAAAGGCCTAGATTCCTATCTATTAAAGGGAGAGCACATTTCTAGCTCCCTTCTCCGCCAGAGTCCAGAGGAAAGAGCCCCAGAGTCAGTGCCAGTCTCTTCCTTCCTCCCCCCACTAGTCCGCGTCACTTCCTGACTCCTGAAGAAAAGACTCCTGGTCTTGCCCTCAAAGACCTTCCCTTCATGGGCAGAACTCTTCTACAGTAAGTATCCAGCAGGTGGCGTTATTCCAATCGTTACATGAGTAAGAATCAAAAAAGAGCCCTCTCCATTGAGAGCTTCTGTATCAATAGGGAAGAAGCCAACACAAACTCAGATGAGGACAATAGCCTCAAATTGCCTACATCTGAAGCCTCACAAGGGAAGGTGAATTGGTCACAAGAAGAAAAAGCCTTCCTGGAAGAGGTCAAAAAGGATTTTAAAAATCAATTGCAAGAGGTAGAAGAAAAAATGGGGAGAGAAATGAAAGCTAAACAAGAAAACTATGAAAAAAGAATCAGCAGCTTGGAAAAGGAAGCACATAATTTCATTGAAGAAAACAAAGCCTTAAAAAATTCATTTGGCCAAATGGAAAAAAAGGTACATAATCTCACTGAAGAAAACAAGGCCTTAAAAATTAAAGTGGGAGAGTTGGCAGATAAGGAATCCATGAGACACCAGGAATCAGTCAAGCAGAATCAAAAGAATGAAAAAATAGAAGAAAATGTGAAATACCTCATTGGAAAGACAACTGATCTGGAAAACAGATCGAGGAGAGACAATTTGAGAATCATTGGACTGCCTGAAAGCCATGACCAGAAAAAGAACCTAGACACCATATTCCAGGAAATTATTAAGGAGAACTGCCCTGATATCATAGAATCAGAGGATAAAATCATCATTGAAAGAATCCACTGATCACCTCCTGAAAGAGACCCCAAAAGGAAAACTCCAAGGAATATTGTAGCCAAATTCCAGAATTATCAGGTGAAGGAGAAAATACTCCAAGCAGCCAGAAAGAAGCAATTTAAATATCATGGAGCCACAGTCAGGATTGCTCAGGACCTGGCAGCTTCAACATTAAAGGACTGCAAGGCTTGGAATATGATATTCCGGAAGGCAAAGGAGCTTGGATTACAGCCAAGAATCTATTACCCAGCAAAAATGTGCATTTTCTTTCAGGGGAAAAGATGGACATTTAATGACATTGGGGACTTTCAATCTTTCCTGGTGAAAAGACCATAACTGAATAGAAAATTTGATCTCAACATACAAGACTCAAGAGAAGTTTAAAAAAGTAAACAGAGGGGAAGGAAAAAAAAAAGGTCACCTTATTAGGTTAAACTGTTTATATCTCTACATGGGAAGATAATACTCATAACTCTTAAGAACTGTAAATGTATTTGGTCAGAGAGAAGGACTTTACACAGAGGGTATAAATATAAATTGTCTTTGATGTGATGATACAAAAAAAAAGTTTAAGGGGTTAAAAAGGGAGTCTATGGGGAGGAGAGGAAAGGGGAGGTGGAAGGGGATGAATTATATCATATGAAGAGGTGAAAAAAAACTATTACAATAGAGGGAAAGAAAGGAGGGGTGAACATTGTTTCAACCCTATTCTCATTAGATTTGATTCAAAGAGGGAATAACATATACGTTCATTGGGATAAAGAAACTTAACTCATTCTTTAGGGAATCAAAAGGGGAAGGGAAAGGGGGGACTGATAGAAGGGAGGACAAAAGCAAGGGAGAAAAGGGTAAAGAAAAGAGAGGGGGGGTGATAAAAAGGGAGGGCAGATTGGGGGAGGCAGGGGTAAGAAGTAAAACATTGGTGTGGAGGAATAGGGTGAAAGAAGGGGGGGAAAGTACAAAGGGGGTAAATAGAATGCAGGGGAATAGACAGTCAGTAATAATAACTGTGAATGTGAATGGGATGAACTCTGCTATAAAACGGAAGCAAATTGCAGAGTGGATTAAAATCCAGAATCCTACAATATGCTGTTTACAAGAAACACATTTGAAGCAGAGAGATACACACAGAGTAAAGGTAAAAGGCTGGAGCAGAATATATTATGCTTCAGCTAAAGTTAAAAAAAGCAGGGGTAGCAATCCTTATCTCAGACAAAGGACAGGCAAAAAAAGATCTCATTAAAAGAGATAAGGAAAGAAACTACATCTTGCTAAAAGGTACTATAGAAAATGAAGCAATATCAACATTAAATATGTATGTGCCAAGTGGTTTAGCATCCAAATTCTTAGAGGAGAAGTTAAATGAGTTACAAGAGGAAATAGACAGAAAAACTATATTAGTGGGGGATCTGAATCTTCCCCTCTCAGAATTCGACAAATCTAGCCAAAAAATAAATAAGAAAAATGTTAAGGAGTTGAAGAGAATGTTAGAAAAGTTAGACATGATAGATGTCTGGAGAAAACTAAATGAGGATACAAAGAAATATACATTTTTCTCAGTGGTACATGGCATATATTCAAAAATTGACCATGTATTGGGGCACAAAAACCTCATAGTAAAATGTAGAAGAGCAGAAATACTAAATGCATCCTTCTCAGATCATGGTGCAATGAAAATTACATGTAATAAAGAGCCATGGAAAGGTAGACTGAAAAATAATTGGAAACTAAATAATCTCATTTGAAAGAATGAATGGGTCAAACAACACATCATAGAACCAATCAATAACTTTATCCAAGAGAATGACAATAATGAGACAACATACCAAAACTTATGGGATGCAGCCAAAGCTGTGCTTAGGGGAAATTTTATATCTCTAAATGCTTACATGAATAAAAAAGAGAAAGAGGGGATCAATGAATTGGGCAGGCAACTAAAAAAAAAAACTAGAAAAAGAACAAATTAAAAACCCTCAACTAAATACTTAATTGGAAATCCTGAAAATCAAAGGAGAAATTAATAAAATTGAAAGCAATAAAACTATAGAATTAATCAACAAATCTAAGAGCTGTTTTTTTTAAAAAACTAACACAATAAAATAGATAAAACATTGGTTAATTTGTTTAAAAAAAGAAAGAAGAAAATGAAATTACCAATACCAAAAATGTAAGGGGTGATTTCACCACTAATCAAGTGGAAATTAAAGCAATAATTAGGAACTCTTTTGTCCAACTGTATGCCAATAATTTTGATGATCTAAATTAAATGGATAAATATCTACAAAAATATAAATTGCCTTTGGAATTATGCCCAAAGGGCTAGAAAGATGTACAAACCCTTTGACCCAAAGGTCCCACACATACAAAAATATTTATAGCTGCTCTTTTTGTGGTGGCAAGGAATTTGGAATTGAGAAGATGCCCATCAATTGGGGAATGGCTGAACAAGTTGTGGTATATGATTATAATGGAATACTATTGTGCTTTAAGAAATGATGAGCAGGCAGATATAAGAGAAACCTGGAAGGATTTACATGAATTGATGCTGAGTGAGATGAGCAGAGCCAGGAGAACATTGTACACAGTATCAGCAACATTGTGTCAATCAACTGTGATATATTTGAGAAGAGTCTCAGCAATACAATGGTCCAAGATAGTTCCAAAGGACTCATGATGTAAAATGCTCTCCAAATCCAGAAAACATGAACTATGGCATCTAGATGTAGACGGAATCATAGTATTTCTATTATTTTTGTTTGTTTTTCTTTTTTGAGGTTTTTCCTTTTTGCTCTGATTCTTTTTTCACAGCATGACTGATGAAGGAATATGTTTAATGTGATTGTACATATACAACCTATATCATATTACTTGATGTATTGGAGAGGGGTAAGAGAGGAGAGGTCGGGAGCAAAATTTGAAACTAGGAATCTTATAAAAACAAATGTTGAAAACTATCTCTACATGAAACTGGAAAATAAAATATTTTTATGGAAAGCAAAAAAAAAACAATAAATAAATGGGTGGTCACAAGGAAAGCTGCTATGAATATTTTGTGCATGTGGGTATTTCCCCCCTTTTATGTTCTCTTTGGGATACAGACCTAGTAGTGATATTGCTGTGTCAGAGGGTATGCACAGCCCCATGGCCCTCTGGAGATAGTTCTGGATTGCTTTCCAGAATTGTTAGATCAGTTTAGTGCTAACATTTTAGTGGGGTTATGGGGAGGAAGAAAGTTACAGGTTGTCCTTTAGAACCTTAATGTCTTCAGAGAATGTTGGAGGTGTTGGATTAATTCTAGTTTTAGGGTTTGAAGAGTGATAAGACCAAGGGCAAGTTAAAAAAAAAAGTGTAGTAGAAAGAAAAGGTGAATCTTTATTTCTCATAATTGGCATACTTGAGAAGTATATATAAATACAAGAGATTGATCATAGATGTAAAAATTTTTGGTGTAGAAGTATATAAAATTCATGGTTAATGAGAATGAAATTTCTTAAATTCAAATGGTAACAGGGAACAGTTCATTAGGAAGGCTAAAATACTGGGGAGGTAAGTGTCATAAAAGAAAAAATATATCCTTATCCTAAAGTGGGGACTAAAAGTTAAGTAGTACCTATGATGTTTTAGATAGCCTTTTAGATAATTGGGAAAATTGTTCAACAAGTGGTGATCTGTGAATGTAATGGGCTATTATTCCACTATTGGATGTGATGAGAGGTGATTTCATAGAATCCTGGGTAGTATGAACTGATTGATGCAAAATGAAATAATCAGAGTCAGATGAATTTAAACAAGTATTTAAGGACAACATAAAGAGAAAACAATTTTGAAACTAATGAATACAATCAAAGAACCAAGTCTCCAGAAAACCTGGAAATACTCAAAAAATGTTAACCTTTTTCAGACAGAAGGGATGAACACCAGATAGAAAAAGGAGCATTTTTAGATGTGGCCATAGTATGGATTAATTTTGATTGTTATAACTTTCCACCCTCACCTCCTCCATTTGTGTTTTTAATTGGGGAGGAAAAAAGGTTAAAGGGAGTTGTAGTTAGTAATAATGTAATAGTAATGTCTTAAGAGGTCATTGTAATATTTCAAATTCACTCAAGGGAAGATCAAATATCATGACAAGCAGAACTTTAAAAATGAAAGTATAGAAATAAATACTTAGATCAACTGGTATGAGATAGAATTCATAATTTAATATACAGTCCTATTTTTTGCATGTTTTGATTTATGTATGGGAATTCTCCATACTTTTTAAATGCAGCAATAAATTAAAAAAAAAAACAAACAAGTCATAATTTAACTTTTGTGGAAGACCTTTAGTGATTGGGAACCTACTGGTTTCTAAAGCATTCTCTTTTGTCATGTTACTATAATATTTGTTATTTTCTTTACAACAACTGATGTGCTCTCCTAAATTTGGGTCCATGGTTTCTGGTTCTGTACTACTGCTTCCCAATTATTTTTTAACGTTAAATAAAAATGTTTATTTAAAAAAAGAATAAATGTATGGGGAATATGATGAAATAATGGGATTTAGCAGATACTCAAAGACCCACCTGGAGATTAATCTATACTGATTGAAACAAGTGAGAGTGATTGCCCGCTGATTAAGCCTACTTCAAGTTAATTGGATTATAATCACACCTGGCTATCCCTTAAAAAGGTATTGTTCTCAGAAACTAGACTGTGAACTCAACTTGAGAACACCTTCAAAGCCAATGGATTTCGATGACACCAACCAATCACCTTGAAGCAGTGTGTAAGGACCGCCTCTGTTCCAGATCTATAAAAAGCTTCCACAAACAGCTTGGTGTGTTGTGTTCCTGATTAAAGCAGGCTCGGGAGGAGGACTTCAGGAAGAACCCAACCAGGCTGGAACTCTAGGCTAGACTGGTGCTGAAGCTTCTGATTTAAGGTGACCACAATCTAGATTTTAAACATCACAGGATGTAGGAGCAATATCTATTAAAGTCACTGCCACATAGACCAAGTTAGGTTTTCCTCTAAATGAAGACAAAAGCATCATTGAGTAATATTTTGTCCAATAAACTTAAGCCTTAAAGGATTGGCATAGTTCAGGTTTCATAAGTACAAAAGCTCAGTGCAAGATGAGTCACTGGCATGTCAAGATTCACACATATACATTTCTGATGTGTTGTGCTTCCACAATAAATGTGGAAGCAGTCAATCATGCAATTAAAATTCTTTATATTCTTACTATGTTACAAGCAATGTGTTATTCCCTAAGGATAAAAAGAAAATTAAAAACAGCCCTTGACCTCAAGGATCCCATTTAAGACTCAGCGGATATTCCACTCCATACAAAATGCCTCCCCCAACCTTGACCCCAGAATGAATGTTTGCCTCTGAGATTACCTCTGACTTACTCTGTATATATATATTTTTATGTAAGTACTAATTTGGATGCTATTTTCCTGATTAAATCATGAGGTCCTTCAGTGTGGGGACTATTTTTGTCTTTCATTATATCCCTAGCTCTTAAAACAGTGCCAGACATATAATAAGTGCTCCTTTATCTTGTTATTCTTGCTATTGGTTTAATGGAGGATATGATGTATGAATAATTAGGTGTGTGTATATATATATATACATATATATATACATATATATATATATATATATACATATGTATACAGATACCATAACTAGGTATCTAATACAAAGTAGATGACAATAATATCAGAGACAAAGGCATGAGCACTTGAGAGCACTACAACTCATACCCACAGAAGGCAAAATTTAAGCTGAGACTTGAAGGAAGCCAAGGAAACTAATAGGGAGAGGCAAGAGAGGTAAAACCTTCTAAAATGTATTTTGGAATTGGATTGCATAGATGAAGTATGTGAAAAATAGCAAAATTTGGAAGAGTGGATACTCACTGTTAATATCTATGGCAAGAATGAACAATCAACAAAAGAGACTGATAAGATGTCATCAGAGACACTGAATCTGCTCCCAAGTGAAATGATGCAGTACCCTTAATGATGACACTTTCCATGCTATTATAAAAGATGCTTTTTAGATGTTAAATGATATATTAGCATCTCACTTCCTTCTATTCTTAGCCTCAACCCTTGACATGACTTAGGAAGGTCTGATTCTAAAAAGTGGAAGACACTAAATGTGATAAATAAAAATGTGATAAGCAATTTAGGAAGCTGTGTACTGAATCACTCCAAAAAAATTTCACTGACTTAGGAATTGAGAAATTCTCTCTAACTTGAGCACTTTAGACATAAGCTAGGTAATCATTTTATGTGTATATTGTAGAGGGACTTCTCTTTGAAATAAAACCTTTGCCTTCCCTTCCAACTGTGAAACTCTGAAGTAACCATAAAAATAAAGCCAAATTAGATGATTTCTAAGATTTCATTAAATTTTCACATTTTGTGATTCATATCAAGTTATTTGTTGATAAAAAGCTACTGAATCTGCTGCTTTATTTCTCTTTTCTCTTAGCTTTTCTATATTAAGAAAATATATCTTGAACTTCCATATGTAATAAGGATACTGGCCCATGAGGGCTCAGTTTATGCATCAATCCAATACATGGAATTTTGGACATCAATTTTATTCATGATAATTCAAAGTTAGTGTTAGTTGAGGCGGAAAACCATCTAAGTGGTGGGAGAGGATGGAAGGAAAGAAAAAAGGATGGATGGATGGATGGAAGGAAGGAAGGAAGGAAGGAAGGAAGGAAGGAAGGAAGGAAGGAAGGAAAGAAGGAAAGAAGGAAGTTATTAAATGCCCACTGCATTCCAGGTACTATGCTAAGCACTTTATGAATACTGTATCTTCTGCTGCTTACAATAACCCTGGTGAGTAAATACTATTAATTAATTAATTAAATACTATTAATATCCTCATTTTACAATTGCACAAACTGAGACAGGCAGCAGTTGTGTTTTGCTCAAGGTTACACAGCTAGTATCTGGGACTTTGAAGGATTTTAATTCGGGCTTTAATAACTCTAACCCAAGCACAATATCTACTCTACCACCTAGCTACTTCTGCAAATCCAGAAGAACTAATTACTCAAGAAAAGATGAGTAAGAAACTGAGTATGCTTAATACTCTGGAAATCATTCATGTTCTTCTACAACATATTTTAAATGAGGAGACTTCTGGGATCTTCTAGAAAAGAGATGTGAACTCAAAACTTAGGTCTCCAAAGCAACAGACCACTGTACCACGACACTAATGCTGCCAGCCTTCTCATTTTACACATGTAGAAAGGGAGTTGATGGAGTTAATGTATGTCCAAGGTCATAAGGTTAATAAATGTTGGAACTCATGCTTTTATAGGCCAGTGTTTCTTTACAGTACATTTTGATGGCTTCCAATTAGCCAAAGCATTATTCAATGATGAAAAATTAGTGCTTAATGTATACTAGTTTCAATAAGTTTCCTAGAAACAAACAAACCCAATACCTCCTTTATAATAGCTAATACTGGAATCAGAGGACTATCTAATATTTTTTTTTCATGTGGTTGTGAGAGGAATTCAAAAGATGGTCAGACCTTGGGGCAAGAGGATAATGCCTCATAGAATAGTGGCCTGTTGGGATTAAGCACATCCCTCACAGAGAAAAAAGTGTACTTCCTCAGATATCAGCACAGGAGGTAAGGAACTAGGGAAGTACTTCCTTTTCACCCCACTCCCCTATTAATGGCTTGTGGAAATAGCAGAAAAATCACATAGAGGGATTTACTAGAGAATATTATTTTTTAATCTGATAAATAAACATATGTATATGTGTGTACATATGCGTGTGTTTGTCTCTCAAATGCTACTGTACCATTAGGGGGGAAAAAAACAATCTGAGAGGAGAGAAAATATAAACCAATTTGTGGAGAAAAAAAGTCACATATAACCAGAGACAATATTTCAGGTTTTTTTTTTTTTACAAGTAGTGATTGCTTCACAAAAAAACAAAGGCCATTTTTTTCTTCCCTGAATTTCTACTTTAGAAAATAAATGCTCAGATTGAATGCAACGACCAAGGTTGCTGGTGGATTTTGCCAGAGGTGAGTTTCTGATTGGCAGATAAATGGAGATAGATTAGATCATTCTGTTGCTACATTACTGTTGACAGGAAACTGCAGTCTTGTTATCAGATCCCTAATTCAGTACCCCAGGCCTTGAAGAGTTTGATGGGTCTGTTTCTTTGACACTTAATGCAATAAAACAAAAATAACAATGTAGGGAATAGAGTTCCTGGTATATTTCATCCACAAATCTTCATCAAAATCTATTTGATTTTATATGATTTGAAGGAGAGTAAGGATGTAGATAAATTGTTTTTTCTTCAGCCAAGAGTAGATATTTCAAGGAATGAAAGGAGCTATGTAGGAAGATGCTTTGGCCACACTTGAATGTGATTCATATTGTATAAGATAGGTATTAATGTGGATTTCATGCCATAATTAGATATAATGAAAATAACTTTTAGATTATTACACTAAGACAGAAGTAGTGAGAATATATTCTGTCCATCAAGAAAGTCATATCATTTCAGAAGAAGTAGATATATTAAAGCAGGATTTAAAATAAAAGTTTTATTCATATCCTGGATTAATTTCACCTATATCTTCCATTACATATCTATTTCCCATTACCTCCCAGAAAACTGTCCCTCATAGTAAGGAAGGAGAGAAATGGGAGACAGGCAAAAGATCTATGAAAATAACAAAGAATTGAAGAGGGGGGTTAACAGTTAAATGATATGGATATTTTCACCACTTTTTTTGGATAACCCCATAGTGCTTGGCAGAATGATTGGCTAAATTCACAGCTTGACTAACTATATATTAGTTGTGCCTATCTTTCAACAACCTCATCCAATATTGACTAGTCACATATTTTGTCATGTTTATCAATTTTCTATAGGTAAAGTAAAAACTGTCATTTTTCTTTGTATTTCTCTTATTGTTAGATATTCAGAACACTCTTTTAGGTGGTACTGTTTGTGGATTTCTGGGCTTGGAGTTAGTAAGATATGAGTTTGAATCCCACCTCAGATACTTGTTCTCCATGTAACCCTGGGCAAGTCACTCAACTTGTTTTGTTTCCTCTTTTTCTTCATCTATAAAATGGGCTTAATAATGGAGTTTAACTTCCTAATTATTGTGAGGATCAAATGGGCTATTTGCAAGTCACTTAACATAGTACTTAACACATAGTAGACATTATATAAATTCTAGAGGCTGCTGCTAATGCTGTTACTTCATTTGAAAATTGCTTATTCATAGATTTTGACCACTTCTTTATTGGGTAAAAGTTTTTTGTCTTCTATATTTTTGTTGATTATCTATATAATTTGGATACCAGTTTCTTAAATAATACAAATATATTTTCAAAGTCAAATATTCCCCTTTATACATAGTTGTATTGGTTTTTAATAAAAATATTTTTCTAAACATATATACAGTTTTATCAACTTTATCTTCTGTAGTGGATTACATTTATTTTTCTTAAAGAATTTATTCTCACAGAAAAAGGAATTCATTCACTACTCAAAACTGTAAATATTATGTAATTTGTTTCTGTTCTAATGTCTAAATAATATGTTTAATATTCTGGTCATTTATGTTGAAATCATTACATAATATCATGTAATTGGTTGATTTAAGCCTACTTTCTACTTTCCATCCAGTTCTTAATAAATGGATTTTATGTTTTGGGGTGGGGGTTATTGAACACTTCCTTATGGAGTTCAATTATTTCTAATTGTCTTCTGATGCATTACTTCCATCTTCTTTATTTTGTTGTTATTGGGTTTTTTTATTTTTTAATCAATAACAGATAGTTCTGATGATGATTTTTTATAGAAGAGTCAGGTTTGGAAATGCAATTTCTACTTCATTAATAACTATGATATTATTTCCATTAATATCCTCTCTTTATTTTATTTTGCAAAAATCATAACTATTATACCAATGCTATAAAGTGTAGATTTTGTTGTTTAAATTGCATAATAACTAATATGAAAATTAATTTAGTATAAATGTAATTTGCATTATTTTTTATAAGTTAGCTTTGATCACTGAATATTACTCCAGCTATTCGTATTATTGGTGTTGTTTTTTAATATCACCTTGTAGTTATCTCCATTCTTGATTTGAGTTTACTGGAGTAGGTTTATTGCAAGGTATTTATTGGTAGCAATATTAAATTAGTCTTAACTTTTTGTTATTGACTCCTGAAATTTGTTATTCTTCTATATAATGCTGTCTATTATTGGGGGTTAATTCCCTAGCCTACAACTATGGTATAAATATTATCTCAATTGCTTTCTTTGCTGACTACCTGAAATTATCAAAGTAAACTACCATGTCTTCAAAAAATCGGGGCAGTTTTTTGCCTCCTCTTTCCCTATCCCAATACGGTTTATTTAAATCTCTACTCTTGTTGTTATTGCTTGCATTTCTTCAATTATGTCAAACAATGATAGAGAAAGAGGACATCTCGGATTTACTTCTGTAATTATTGGAAAAGCTTCTATGATTTTCTGATTTCTTATAATTTACATTTTGATTTGATAAATTATTTTATCATATCCCACAATATCCTTCATGCATTTTCATTTTCATGAAAATAATATTTAAAACCAAAAGCTCTTTATATATTTTCGATATTAGGTCTGGATCTAATAAACTATCAATAAATAAACATTTTCCCAATTTTCTGCTTTCCTTATGATCTTGGCTTTTATTATATTTGTGCAAATGCTTTTTAATTTAATATGATCAAAACTATGAATTTTATACTGAATTTTGTTCTCTATCTCTTCTTTATTCATAAATTGCTCACCTATCAATAATTCTGATAAATATATGTTCCATTTTCTTCTAATTTTGTTGTAAAATCTCTCCTTATAAGATATTGCTCTATGCCTTCTTTCTTCCATGCTGTTTTCCATTTTTCCCAAATAATGAGTTCTTATCTACAAATCTTAAGTCTTTACACTTGTCAAGTACAAGGCTATTATGGTTATTTGTTGCTGTAAATTGTATGTCTACTCTATTCCACTGATCTACCTTTCTAATTCTTAGCTAGTACAAGATAATTTTGTTAATACAGTTTAATATCTGGTACTGCTAAACTTTCTTTTTTTTTTTCATTTTTCCTTTGATATCCTTGACTTTTTGTTTTTTCCAAATGAATTTTGTTATTATTTTTCTCCAATTCAGCAGAAAACAGTGATTTAATTTGAATGATATTGAACATATAAATGAGTTTCTGTAAAATTGTTATCTTTATTATATTTTCCTTTCCTACCCATAACCAATTAATATTTCTCCAATTATTTAAGTCTGATTTTATTTGTATAAAATTTTTAGTAATTTTGTTTATATAGTTTCTTGGTTTGTTTTGATAGGTAAACTCCTGGGTATTTTATACTCACTCTGTAGAGTTATTTTAAATGGGGTATTTTTGTATCATTTCTTCTTGCAGAGTTTTGTTTTTGACATATAGCAATTTTGATGATTTTTGTGGGCTTACTTTATATCTTGCTACTTTGCTAAAATTCATTAATTCAACTAACTTTTAGTTGAGTCTTTGGGATTTTCTAAGAATATTACAATATCATCTGCAAAAAGAGATCATTTTCTTATTCCTAATTTCCTATTCTGATTCTTTCTATTTCTTTTTCTTCTCATTTTTATTGCTAGAATTTCCAATATACTATTGAATAAAACTGGTGACATTCATCTTCCTTGTTAAATATCTGATCTTACTGGGAAAGTGTTCAGTTTATCCCCATTACAAGTAATGTGTGGTGATGGTTTTAGAATTATTATTCATCAGCATCACCACCATAATCATCATCCCTCAATTAATAAATTGCCAAAGGATAGATACAGGCAATTTTCAAATGAAGAAATAAAAATATTATGTCATTATTGATTAGGTACATTCAAATTAAAAGCACATTCAGATATAATTTTACACCAACCAGACTTTTTAAAATGTTAGAAGAGAAAAGTGAGAATACTTGGTAAGTATGTGGAAAAATTTGGACACATTCATTATTGGGGGGATGCTAACCTGATACAACCATTTCAGAGAGCAGTCTTAAATTATTTCACAAGTGACCCATACTTTGACTCAGTCATATCATTGTTTGGTCTCTTTCCAAAGGTAATTGGGAAAAAAAGGAAAAACAAACAAACTATATGCTCTAAAATGCAGCTCTCTTTGTTTTGTCAACAAACTGTAAATTGCAGAGATGTCTATCAATTGTGGAATGGCTGAATAAGTAGTTCTATGATTATGATATAATAATGATGTACTATAATAAATCATTAGTTCAATGGTTTTAGAAAAAGTAGGAAAGAATTACATAAAATAATAAAAAGCAAAGGGGACAGAACCAAAAGAACATTGCATACAGTAACAAAAATATTGTTTTAAGAATGACTTTGAGCAAATCTGTTATTTTTCTATTATAAATACTCAAATTAAGTATAAAAGACATATGAAGAAAAACACTACATTCAGAGAAAGTGATAAATACAAGCATGCATAGAATAATATTCCTTATCTATATGTATATATGCACATATGCATATACTTCCATTCATATACATTCACATACACACATGTATGTATGAGTTTGTACTACTAAACATCCTTTTTCATTTTTTCTTTGATATTCTTGATTTTTGATACTTTTTCCAAAAGAATTTTGTTATTATGTTTCTCTAATTCAGTAAAAAACTGGAATTTAGTTGGAATGATGTAGAATATATAAATGAGTTTGGGTAAAACTGTCAACTTTATTTTATACATGTATATGTATATATGTATGCATAAAATTTGTGTCTCATGGTAGCCATGTCTTGGGCATGAAGGGAGAGGGAAGAAAAAAAGAGATAAAATACTTCCTGATCTTCCTGTATATTTGAAAGGTATAGCAAGCTGTGCATGGTAGATTTGCAGTTTTGTGAACAATTATCTTTTTTATTGTACTAAGTTATAAAAATTTGTTTTATTACATAAACAAAGGAAGGAAAGAACCAACAAAGGAAGGAAGGAAGGAAGGAAGGAAGGAAGGAAGGAAGGAAGGAAGGAAGGAAGGAAGGAAGGAAGGAAGGAAGGAAGGAAGGAGAACAAAGAAGAGGAAGGAAGAAAAAAGGGGGAATTTTTTTTTTTAGGTTTTTTTTTTTTTTTTTTAGTGAGGCAATTGGGGTTAAGTGACTTGCCCAGGGTCACACAGCTAGTAAGTGTTAAGTGTCTGAGGCCGGATTTGAACTCAGGTACTCCTGACTCCAGGGACGGTGCTCTATCCACTGCGCCACCTAGCTGCCCCTAAAAAGGGGGAATTTTTAAAAAAATGGTCTCTATTCAATGGGCATCTAGGTGACACAATGGATATTATGGCTGGCCTTGAGCATATTAAAACTAGAAAATGAGATTTCAAATCCTATTATATAGACCCATTCATTTTTTCTATTTTCCTCCTCCATGACTTTGAAGAGGTCACTTTATTTACCATGGCCTTAGATTCTTTGCCCATTACAGCAGGGCATACATACAGGAACTTTAAAATGCCTTCTAGCAGAATCATTTTGTAATTCCTTGGCAGTTTGATGGTAATTCATTGAGAATCATTTTAGCAAAACACTGTGGGAATTAGTCCAGTGTCAATCAAAGGGACTAGATCATTTGATGGAATTTACAATTATTAGATTTTAAATCTTAATTTATTAGGTAATAAATACTTGGATATACATATCTGTTCCTTAACAATTAGAATTTGGAAGTAATGGATCAGAAAAAGAAAAGGATAGTTAATATTTAAAACATCAGATTTAGAATACATTTTGCAATTTATCTTGAAAGCACACAACTCACAATTTTTATCCAGGTGCTGAGTGAAATGAGCATAACCAAGAGTACATTGTACACAGTATTAACAAAATTTTGTAATGATAAACTGAGATAGACAACTCTTCTCAGCAATACAATGATCCAAGACAATGATGAAATAATTATGATGGGAAATGCTCTCCACATTCAGAAAAAGCACTATGTAGTCTGAATGCAGATTGAAGCATACTATTTTCACTTTTGTTTTGCTTTTTTGTTATTATTCTTGTTTATAATTTCTTATGTTTTTTTCCCTTTGTTCTGATTAATGTGGAAATATGTTTAACATGATTATAATGTATAACCTAAAACAAATTGCTTGCTGGCCTTGGGAGGGGTGATGGAACGGAAAGTAGGAAAAAAAATTTGGAACTCAAAAAATATCTTTACATGTAATTGAGAAAAAATAAAAAAAATTAAAACAAATTTTAAATAAAATTATCAAGGGCAGAGGAGAAAGATTGGGTTTTAATACCTTATTTCAAAACAAATACTTACAAGGTCTGTTTCTACCCCAATGCACAATGATATACTTAGGGTTATTTACACAAATATCCTCAAATTATCTAATGGATAAATGATGAGGCTTCTACATGGGATGGGCATGAACCCTCCAATCGACTATGTTGAGGAATGCTGTCTCTGCAAGCTATGTAAGCAGCAAAAAGTGCAAATATTCTGAGGAGAGTTTCCTGTTGATTTTGTTCATGGAAATTGGCACAGGTGGATAATCTCACCATCTGTTTCAGTTGGCCAGTTTATACTTGGTCAGGAATCAGTAACGTGAAATATGTGTTTATTTGCCCAATAAATAAAATACATAATGGGTAAGTCTCCTGAATTATTCACAATCAAAGAATTATAGAGTTAGACCAGAAAGGACACCTGTGATCATTAGGTAAACTTCACTCTGCCCATTTTATAGATAAGGAAACTGAAACCTAAATAAGCTAATTGAATTGAGCAAGTTCATACAGGAAACAAGGAAAAGGAATAGATTAAAATTCAAGTTTTCTGAATCCAAATACAGTATGTTTTTAACTGCAGTGAACCATATACTTAATCATCAATTACCCTATACTACTCAATTAGTAAACATTAATTAAATACCTACTATGTGCCAGGAACTGTACTAAACCCAGGAAATAGAAAGAAAGACAAAAGGTATACATCGTCCAGGAGGATTTCATGATCTTATGGGAGAGACAATAAGTAGACAAATATGTACAAACAAGTGATATAGTGGAAAAATAGGAAATTATTAATAGAGGGAAACACTAGAATTAAAACGGATTGAGAAAGGCTTTCTATGGAAGGTGCACTCTTACTTCAGACTTGAAAGTAGTGAGGGAAGCCAGGATTTAGGGATGAGGAGGGAGAAGATTTCAGGGACTGGGGACAGACAGAGAAAATGCTTGAAGTTGAAAGAAGGGTTATGTTCTGGAACATCCAGGACTCCAATGTCACTGGTTTGAAGATTCTGTGATGGGGAGTAAGATGTAAAAAGAATGTAAGGGTAGCAGAGAGAGGGGAGTATGGTATGAAAGACTTTGAGCCAAGAGGTGATAGGGAGCCACTGGAGTTCACTGAGTTGGAGGGAGGGGGAGTTCACATGGCCAGACAAGAGCATTAGAAAAATCACTTTGGCAACTGCCTTATATCTTTCATGTACTTGTTTTGTGTATCCTTTGTCTCTATAACCAGATTATAAGCATCTCCAAAGTAGGAACCATGTTTTATCCAACTTTGTAATCCTAGTACTTATTCCGGGTTTCTATACATAGTAGTTATTCTATAAGTGTTTCATATTGATTCTAAATGCAGTGGAAAGGAATAGAACTACATTTTATGACTATGCAGTTTAAAGGGAGAGTGTTCTGGATGTTTCTTCAAAAAAGGTCTTTGGAGAGAATCTTCTGTTTATTTGCTGCCCAAGGTATCCAAAGGGAAAGTGGGGAAAAAAGATGTCATGGAGAGAGGGATGAGTGTGGGGATGAGAAAGAAAGTGTGTGTGTGTGTGTGTGTATGTGTGTGTGTGTGTGTGTGTGTGTGTGAGAGAGAGAGAGAGAGAGAGAGAGAGAGAGAAAGAGAGAGAGAGACAGAGACAGAGACAGAGAGAGACAGAGAGACAGAGAGAAAGAAAGAGACAGACAGAAAGACAGAGAAAGAGACAGAGAGACCAAGACAGAGAGAAAGAGAGACACACAGAGAGAAGATGGGGGCTGGACATTTTGAGTAGGATGCTAGGTCCTAAAGTGTTTTAGCACTTAACATGAGTAGACAAGATTTTCTAGAACACTTAAGCAATAAGAAATTACAAGGAGGGAGGGAGGGAAGTGTATCAACCAGTTGTAATTAGATATTTAAGAATAGTAGAAAAGGCAATTACCCCCAAAACAGCAATAAAAGAACCCCTGGAGCAGCAAAACCCACACAAAAGACGGGCCGAGATTATTTTCCAGCCAAAGATAAACTAAAGTGGACCATGCTGGGCTGTGAGCAAAGTCCTACTCTTAGATCTACCCAATACATACAACAGGCATGCTGCATCAGAGTAACCTATCCCCAAGCCCCAAATCAGCTGTACCAAGAGCATCTTCTGGAACTAAGATTAAAGTAGGGTGAGAGGTCTGAAGGGCTGGGTGGGGAAGGGGGGGATAAAGGGGTGTCTTTGGGACCCAAGGAAGAATTTGGCTATCTCACCCCACCATGAAACCAGGAAGAAATCTTGAACAGGCCAGAGGCCCAGGTAGTGGAGGGATGCAGGATTTTGAAGCTAAGAACCACCCCAGTAGTCTGCTTTGTGGTTAATTAGCAAGTTGGCTTGAGGTTATCTTCAGACCATAGAACAGGCCAGGTGAGAGATAAACCTGCCCTCCCTCAAACCAAAACACCTGGGACACTCTGAATCTTGGGACAGCATAGCTTGAAAGTAGGGCTCCACTGTAAAAGGGAATTCAAAGTCAAGTAAAAGATTGAAAGATGAACAAGCAAAGAAAGTTGAGAACTATCAAAAGTTTCTTCAGCAACAAGGAAGATCGAGGTACACCTTCAGATGTGGATAACAATCTCAGGGCACCTATATCCAAAGTTTCCAAGAAAAAATATGAATTGTTCTCAGGCAATGGAAGCCCTCAAAAGGGACTTTGAAGAGAAAGTAGGAGAGATAGAAGGAAGATTTAGAGAGGTGGAGGAAAGAATGGAAAGAGAAATGAGAGCAATGCAGGATAGTCATAAGAAAAAAGACAACAGCTTAAGAAGCCAAATGGAAAAGGAAATGGGAGGGGGAGAAGAGGGGAAGGAGGGAAGGGCAGATTGAGAGAGGGAGTGGTAAAAAGTAAAACACTTTTGAGGAAGGTGAAGATATTCTGCATAACTGCACATTTATGACTTATATTGAATTGCTTGATTTCATAGGGATGGTTGAGAGGGAGAAAAAAAATTAGAACAGAGAATTAGTTTAATGACCTTAAACTCATCAGAGTGGGCTCAAGGAGGGAATAATATACACACTAATTTGGGAGGAGTAACCTATTTAATCCTACTGGAAAGTAGGAGGGGAAGAGGATAAAGAGGAAAGGGGGAAAGAAGGGAGGGCAGAGTGGGAGGGGGGAGTTAGAAGTAAAACACTTTTGGAGGAGGAAGAGGGTAAAAGAAGATAGAAAATAGAGTAAGTATCATAGGAAGGGAAACAGGATAGAGGGAAATAGTTATGATGATTGATTATAGTGGCCAAACATATGGTACTTACTCTGCTGGGCTATTGTGAAGAAAATTCTTTCTCAAGCTTAAGGTATTATATTAAAGTTATGATTAACAGGATGCAATCAGAAAAACCTGGAAAGACCTACATGAACTGCAGCAGAGTAAAATGAGCTGATGGGAAGCACATGTTTATTCTCAGCAAGGTAATGATCCAATATAACTCAGAAGGACTTTTGAAAATTGCAGTCCATCTACAGATCCAAAGACAGATTGAAACACATTTTTTTTTGACAATTTCTGAATCTGAAGTTTTGTTTTTATCTGCCTTCTCTCACAACTTAGCTAATGTGGAGATGTTTTCCATGACTACTCGTGTTCAACTTATATTGAATTTCTTGAGTTCTTGGGTGTGAGGGGTGGGAAGGAATGGAGGAAGAAAATTTGCAACATAAAGTTTTAAAAAATTGATGCAAAAATTAAAAAAAGAATAGTAGGAAAGACTAGAAGGGTAAGTAGCCTAAAAAAGGTAGGGTCAGAATATCTTTTCTTCGATAAATGCTCTGCTATCTTGAGAGGCATTTTACTCCAAATAATTGACCATTGACTAGGCTAATCAATTCATTGGAGTGACAGAAAAAAAGAACAAAATTCATAGAAAGTACCAGTAAGCATACTCTTCTTTCACCCCATAACCATCTAAGGAAGGTATGAAATGATACATACCATATTAGGGAAAGGGAAATGCAGAGACAATATCAAAAGTATATTAAACTGGAGATTTATGAGAAAAATTATAATATGAGTGTCCACAACATAGAATATATCTTCAGATTCTTCCTCAAAAAAGAAGGAACACAGAAAATAAAATCATATTTTAAAAATATTCTCAGATAAACATACAAAAGAAAAAATGGCACAATAAATGAAAACCTAAAAGAAGTCAAGGCCAAAACCCCCAGAAGTAAAATATCTTAAAATGGTTCTACTTTATTATAGTCTCAGATGAAGAATGTATACTTTTCCCTGTAAAGCTAGTCTATCTATGTGTATACTTGATCATATTTCCTCATGTGTCCTCCAGTAGAATGAGTCCATTATCATCTCCTTACTGCCTCTATTCTTCAGTCTCTCCCTCTCCAATGGATCCTTTCCTGCAAAATAAATCTATGCCTAATTCTCTGTCAATCTCTGAAAATATCCTCAATAAAATCCTGCTATAATCTCAAGCTATGAATCTTTCATCCTTTTCAGTGACAAATTCCTAAGTGTGGGGGGGAACTCTTCAGTTGATATCTATATTTCTTCTCCTCTCACTCATCAACTATTTGCAGATTTACTTTTGATCTCATCACTTAATTGAAACTGCTTTCTTCAAAGTCACCAATGATCTCTTAATTCTCACATCCTATTTTTTTCTCAGTCCTTATCCTCTTCAATTTCTCTGGAGCTTTTGACATTATTGACCAAGGTCCCTTCCTGAATAGTCTTTTCTCTCTTGGTTTTTGTGACAATGTTCCATGTTGATTCTCCTCAACTTGCTCAAACATTCTTGCTCAATATCTTTAGCTAACTCATAATTTGTATCACTATCTTATGGTAGGCATAATAAAAAACTCTTTCTTGAGAATTCTTCTCTGTCTCTATCTCTAAATACCTATTAGGCATTTCAAACTGGAAGTATTGTCATGGTTTCAAATTAGTATGTCCAAAACAGTATATATCTTACCACCTCATAAAATTTAGCCCTCTTCAAGCTTCCCTATATCTGTAAAGGAGTCCACCTGCTAAAGCAGTTTCTCAAATTAGTAATCTCAATGTTATAGTGACACCTCAGTATCGCTTCCTCCACATAAATTTTTTTACAAATATTGCAATTTCGGGGCAGCTAGGTGTATACACTCATACATACATATATAGGTACATATGTGTATATGTATATATGTATGTGTGTATATACACACACACACACACACACACACATATATATATATATATATATATATATACATATATACATATACATGTGTGTGTGTGTGTGTGTGTGTGTGTGTGTGGTCATTTCTACTTCCATAACATCTCTTTGATATGACCCCTTTTGTGAGACAGTTGGCATTATAGTTTAGTCTCTTATGACTTGTTGCTTAGAATATAGTAATAGCCATCTAATAGGTCTCCCTATTTTAAGTCTCTTCTTCACTTCAATTAATCTTCCACATGGCTACTAAAATGATTTTCCTAAAGTTCAAGTCCATCAATTTTATTCTAGAGGCTTCCTAATGCCCCTAGCATCAAACTGTAATGATTGGAATGATGCCACCTGCTGGAGACTTACTGTAGAAGAGTTCTGCCCATGAAGTGAAGGTCTTTGAGGGCAAGACCAGGAGTCTTTTCTTTGGTATCAGAAAGTGACGCCAGCTAGTGGGAGGAGGAAGGAAGAGACTGGCACTCAGTCTCGCGCTCTTTCCTCTGGACTCTGGCGGAGAAGGGAGCTAGAAATGTGCTCTCCCTTTAATAGATAAGAATCTAGGCCTTTCTCTCTCTCTTTATCAAATTCTTATTCTCCTTAATAAATGCTTAAAAGTCTAACTCTTGCTAAAGCTTATAATTTATTGGTGACCACTCATTAGATATTTTAGACAGTTTAGCTAGAATTTTAGCCCTAAACAAAACTCTTCTTCATAGCTTGACCCTAAATGACATTTACAATTTAATTAAACAAATCCCACCCCTTACTGTACTCTACTACAGTCTATCTGTTCCTATCTTTCTTTATTTTCCACATTTCCAGCTTCCAACTCTATACTTTTGCTCTTACTGTATCTTATTCTTTAAACACATTTCCTCTGTACCTCCACTGTGTACAATTACTGATTTCATTAAAAATTCAGCCTATGTATCACTTATCATGGGAATCCTTATCTATTTCACATATCCATCAGTACTCCCTTTAGAAAATTAACATTTATTGTTTCATAAATATTTGCATAGGTTTCTGAGTAGTATGTAGACAAGATATACATATGCAAACACACACGGGTAAGCATGGAACTATTAATGTAAATATACACCTACACATATAATATTCCAAAATTCATTTCACAGTCCTTAAGGGCAAGTAATTTTGCGTTTGTTTTTGCATCCTCAGTGCTCAGAACAGTACCTGGCACATAATAGGTGTTCAATAAATACATAGTGATTGATCATTAAAACCAGCAGTGCAATAAACAAAGTAAGATGATTCTTAAGATAAAAAAATAGATAATTAATAAACTAAATGTTGAAAGTATAATTGAAATTAGGAAAAAGAAATGATGAGATAAAATAAATAAGATAACAAGCATTAAAGAAGAATATCGGGAAAGATACGATGAAACTAATTAGTTATATTCTTTTCCCCTACATAGTCACACAAATTCTGTAATCTCTAGTAATTTCCCTATTACCTCTCTGAGCAAATATAAATTCCTTGGTTTTCTTTTTAAGCCTTTTATAACTTGGCACCTTCCCATTTTCTGTCCTTATACATTACTTTGATGAATTCTACAATCCAAGATTACTGATCTACTTTCTATTTCTCTCACACAATGTACCATGGCTCCATCTCATGCCTTAGCACGAGCTATCCCCCATGCCTAACATGACTATTCTTCTCAGCTCCTCTTCCAAGAATCCTTGGCTTTTTCAGCAAAATCTCAAATGCCCTTTTCTACAGAAGGTCTTTCCCATTCTGCTAGCTTCAAATACATTCCATTTTAAGGGTACCTTCCTAACATTCTGTATTCATATTGAAAATAATTATATATATTTACACTAAAGTAAATATAAATTGATAATACATTAGTAACGAAAGAGCATGTGCCTTCTTTCTCATCTTGAATCCAGGGCTGGTGCTTTATCCACTGCACCACCAATTAGCCCCATTTTTTCATCTTTATTACAAAAGTATGCTTGAAAATATAAGAAAAGAACACAGGCATTTATACATTATTGTCTACCGCAAACCACAGCTTTACAATCACAAAAATTACCAAATTCTATAGAGAATCAAGGATCCCACTGTGTTTATAATTTGTTTATTACAGAAAATTATTTGAATCAGTAGAGTAAAATGTAGTTTTAAAGGTTCTCATTCAAAAATAAGTCTATTTTTCACATAAAGATCAGAAAAGATTTATTGATAAATTTAGCTATGAAGTTCTAGAGCTCTGTTAAATCACTACCTGATTGTTACTACCAAGCATAAAATAAAAGCATGCATTGTTTGTCAAGGGTTCAGGAAGGATGCTGCAGAGGATGAAAAACACAGGGCCCATTTGAAAATGAGGGTCCTAAAGATCATAAAATTGTACATATGTTCCCATTTGTGATAAAATAATGGAATTTGGCAGATGTCCAGGGACCCCACCTGATTGATTTAGTATTGTTTGAATTGGGTGAGAATGTGACATGTTGGCGTACTACTGGTGTCAGCAAGAGACCACTCTCAACCAAACAGCTTGAAGGACCTCCCCTTTAGGGGAGGGAGAAAGGAACTAGGAAGTGGATGCTCACTCAAAGAAAAACTCTCTTTTTGGTGAGGAAGAGGTGGGTGGTGAGAGAGGGAGAACAGGAGTCCCCCTTGTCGTTTGGGACATTGGTTTGATGGTGAGAGATTTCACGTCGGCTGCTAGGAAAGAAAATTGATTTCTTTCTCTCTGGCTATACCGAATTAGATCTAAGCTAGGACTTCCATGCCATAAGGAATCTTTTCTCAAACTCTCTCTCTCTCCCTCTCTCTCTCTCTCTCTCTCTCTCTCTCTCTCTCTCTCTCTCTCTCTCTCTCTCTCTCTCTCTCTCTCTCTCTCTTCACTAACTTATAATATATATTTAAATAAATCCTTAAAAGCCTAAACTCTTGCTGAATTTATCAGTGATTTTAGCCAGCTTCCCGCTTCTGCCCCAAGACTGGGGTGCAGTTTAGGACCCACATTTTAGGTTTTAAACAACACAATTTTTGTGGATGATACTGTATTGGTTGTATTAAGTCCCAGAACATGAAAAAAGACCTCCTCAATGTAATCTCTCAGAACTCATCAGAAAGTGCTCTAACAATCTATATCAGACAATAAAATGAGGTATGTATGTCTATTGTTCAGATAATGATTAGCAATTGATGCCCTGTCAAGTAATTTGGAAGAACAATCCAAATAGCTTGATAGAGACTCCAGGTATTCCGTGAGTTGGAGCAAGTTATATAACCATAATGAAACTGTGAGTTTTATTCAGTGATTAAGGTTCTTGAGACAAAAGTCATTCTTTAAACATTCAAATACAAATATTATACAATTGAGGATCACATTACAATTTCTGAAGGACCCCAAATGTGGTTGACCAAAAAAAGCAGTACAGAGACAACTAATAGACATAAAAATGATGTAACATATTTCAGATGGTACCTATTAAAGAGAAGTGATGTAAAGAATATAAGCAAGGAAAGATATAGTCAGAAAATGGGGTTATATTCATAATATAGAAAAGGGTGGGATAAATAAACCAGCTCATAAGATTCACTGGAATGAGTGAAAGATTAAGGGATCCAGAGGGAATCCTCTAGAAGTTTGGCTAGGCTCTTTGTGAAAAATCAATGAGATAAAGGACAAGAATTATAATGAGGACCATCAGTTATGTGTATCAATGGAAAAAAATACCTGCATGTTGCACAGCAGAATTGACACCTGAAATGTCATGGTGTAATTGCAAAACTACTCATGTCAGAGAGTTTAGTATTATAGTGATCAAAATGAACTAGCTTCAATTAAATGAATTAATTCATCAAATTTGATCTCAGTCTTCTTAGGGACCAGGTCCACTGTTATCATTTAAATTTGTTCATTTTTCTTGACAATGATTCTGACCAGATGAAAATACACCATTATGAATTGCCATGCTGATTCACAAAGGAAAATAGAACTATGATGGATTATGCCTACTTCACATCCCAAGGAGCAGGGGATAGAGAGAACATAGATGACTGGCTATCATAGAAAAGAGGACCCCACTGAGAATAAAAAGATCCTTATGTATCTAATATGTTTTTGGTCAGGTTTTTGTTAATGTAGTGCTTTGGGTCATATATATTGCAGTGGTTTTGATACTACATTGGACCACATAGTAAGGCTTTAATGAAAAATCAGAGATAACATCCATGAAGATGTTTAAGTGTCACAGTTGATGGTGTGCTAGACTTGGAGTCAGGAATACCTGATTTCAAATTCTTTCTCAGGCATTTATTAGCTATGTGACTCTAGGAAATCCATTTAATCATCCTAAGCCTCAGTTTCTTCACATGTAAATTAAAAATGATTATAACATATCCCTCACAGGGTTGTTGTCAGGATCAATTAAGACAATGAATGCTAGACATGATGATGAGGGTGATGAAAAGGATGATGTGGAAGAGAAAGATGAGGATAATGATTTACTAATTAAGGTTTACAATATCTTACAAACCCTAATGTTTAAAAGGACAAAGTTAACAGAAAGCACACCTAGAACACAGGGTTGAAGGCTAACAGAAAAGAAAATTATAATTAAAATGGCTCATTGAAAAATATTTATTAAATAACACCTTCCAAATAAGAATACACTGTATTGAAATTATATTAATATAAATTCAGCGTATCAAAATTTATGGGATGAAGCACTAAGCAGTAGTTAGCATCTAATTTATTTTTGAACATTTGTATTAAAAAGAAAATTAATGATATATTTAGTTAAATAGAAATTGAATAAATTAATAAACCACAAGCAAACATAAAACAAAGGAGGAGATTAAAAGGAGAATTTAATAACATGACCAAAAAATAAACATTTTCTAAAGTTAACAATAAACTTTTTTTGTGTGTGTGAGGTAATTTGGGATAAATGACTTGCCCAGGGTCACACAGCTATTAAGTGTCAAATGTCTGAGTCCAAGTCTGCATTTGAACTCAGGCCCTCCTGACTCCACGGCTGGTGTTCTATCCACTGTGCCACCTAGCTGCCTCTACACTAAACTCTTTTTTTTTTTTTTTTTAGTGAGGCAGTTGGGGTTAAGTGACTTGCCTTGGAGCCTAGACAGAGCTAATAAGTGTCAAGTGTCTGAGGCCAGATTTGAACTCAGGTACTCCTGAATCCAGGGCCAGTTCTCTATCTACTGTGCCACCTAGCTGCCCCTTAAATAATGTATTTTCAATCACCAGTATTTACTTAAGTGGTGGAGATGAGGAAAGATCTTATATATTAATAAATAGAAAAAATATGGGAAAAATACATTTGATTAAAGAAAAAAAATTGTTTTTACAAAAAAAAATCATCCAGTGCAAAAATCAAAGAAAAAAATTAGGAAAAAATATCATTAACATTTCAGATTTTAAAATATTTAAGCTGATACAAATTCAGAAGATATTTTTTTCATTTCCCAGTTGACATATGATCAAAGGATATGATGAATCAGTTTTGAAGAAAAACAAAATATTAATATTGATATAATATGAAAACATGTTCAAAATCATTACTAATAATAGAATTCCTATCAAAACAACTGTGAGATAATCTTTTACAATTATATGACAAAACTTTCAAAAATAATAAATGACATTTATTTTATATATATTGGGGACAGGAGCATAGAGTTATAGCCATAGGGATGTTTTGAATAAATGGGATATTGTTTATAAAGCAACATTGTAGTATATAATATGAGCCATGTGTTGTTTGAAAATTTATGGGAGTGACTATCTCCCAAGATTTAGGGAATTTAGCTGGGATTTCTAATATATTGTTACTTAGAAATTAGAGGCTATAGCACCTGTTTTGTATTAAGGCATATTAAATATTAGTTAAAAGGGAGCACATGACTCAGAAAGATCAGGAGGTGAGAGAGAGTCAAAGTACTTCTGCTCCCTTCAGAGTCCCAGGCCAATAGAGCCTTTGAGTGATTGTAAGCTCACTGCAGTCTGGAGGGGAGGTGGCCTTACACACTGCTTCAAGCTAATTGGCCAGCATCATTCAAATCTATTGGTTTACTGAATTTGAGGGTGGTCCATGAGCAGTAGGTGCTGAGGTCAGATTCCAGAGGACAGACCCTCTGAGGGGAAGGCTTTCAGGTGTGTTTGGTTTTAATCCCTAATTGTCTTTATTTGCAGTCCAAGGTCCAACTTGACTGACTCTGGGCTGGCCTTAAAAAAATCAGGCAAGGCTCTGGAGTTGGGGGGGGGGGGGGGCGGTGGCCTCCGGGAGCTCCAAAACTCCATTATTTTCTTACAGCTGCCAAAGAACATGCCATAGTATTGTTAAGGGCTAAAATTCTAGCTAGTCTGTCTAAAATATCTAATGAGTAGTTGCCAATAAATTATAAGCTTTAGCAAGAGTTAGACTTTTAAGCACTTATTAAGGAGAATAAGAATTTGGTAAAGAGAGAGAGAAAGACCTACATTCATCTGTCTATTAAAGGCAGAGCACATTTCTAGCTCTGCTCTCCACCAGAGTCCAAAGGGAGGAGAGAGAGAAAGAGCACCTGGCTCCCCCTTCCTCCTCCCACCAGCAATCGTCACTTTCTGACACCAAAGAAAAGACACATGGTCTTGCCCTCAGAGATGTTCACCTCATTTCTACAGTAAGTCTCCAGCAGGTGGCGTCATTCTAATCATT
Organism: Dromiciops gliroides; assembly: GCF_019393635.1. NCBI lineage: Eukaryota > Metazoa > Chordata > Mammalia > Microbiotheria > Microbiotheriidae > Dromiciops > Dromiciops gliroides. Next base: position 612,792,673 of record NC_057862.1, read on the forward strand.
ACAGTATCAACAATAAATCTACTCACTCATCACAGAAAATAATAATCAAATTCCATATTTAAGGGATATATTAATAAATGAAGGTGATATGAAATCAGAGATATAAATTGAAATCCATTTAAAATATTAATAAAAATATATGGTAATATTATTATTATTATTAAAATAAATAAGTAAATCAATTATCTACCACATTCACTCAGTGCCTAATATGTATCAGACACTGTGCTACATTCTTTTTTTTTTTAAGTGGGGCAATTGGGGTTAAGTGACTTGCCCAGGGTCACACAGCTAGTAAGTGTCAAGTGTCAGGCCGTATTTGAACTCCGTTCCTCCTGAATCCAGGGCCAGTGCTTTATCCACTGTGCCACCTAGCTGCCCCCTCACTGTGCTGTGTTCTAAGGATACAAATGCAAAAGGAAGATGTTTGCTGCCCTCAAAGAGTTTACATGTTAATGGACAAGATAAGGAATACATTATTATATAAGGAATAAATGTATAAATAAAAACAAAGAAATACTTTCTTAAAATATCCCTGTAATGTATGTGAAGCATGGAGAATACAAAGATGAAAACCAACAGCCCCTGTCATCAAAGAACTTACATTTTAATGAGCGGATATGCACATTTATTATTTTTTATTAAAAACATAAATTAAACTGGTTCTCTCTCATATAGTCATATAGTTGCAAGCATGTTTGATGCAAGAGGTCTCAACCCTTGCCTCTCTTCTGTTGAATTAAGAATTTAGGATCCAGTTACTCTTCTTACTCCATCACTGCTACCATTTCTTGGACCAAGTGGCTGTTCTCCTGCCTCTTTACATTTTTCTTGGGGGAGGGCTATTTGAACATACAGTTGTCCTCCCCTTCCCTGCAGGATCACAGTTTAACCTCTCCATCTCTCTCCAGATCTCTCTGAATTAGTTCACTGCAGGTTTATCATCTTACTTTTGTAAAACTAGCACAACGATTTTCGCTCTGACCCAGCTGAATCAATAATACATCCTGGGTGGCTGAAGCAATCACTTATCTTCAATGAATTTCATATAACTCCATTAGCACTGAGCCCCAGAAGATCTTAGGAGAGCCCAAGTTCTCTCATTGATTTGCCAATGGACATATATACCCCATCCATAGGAAGATATATTCAAAGACTTAACAGAAGGCTCATCTTCCTATAAACTTATCAGATGAAACACAGTTCTGCATTTGCAGACATTCTCACTGTTAATTTCATTAGAATTTACATTTTCATAGAGACATCAGATAAAGACATAATGGAGCTTAAACATTAAAATATATTTCTGTATTTCCTTGAAAACAACTATTAGATGATTAGTGCAACAGAATAACAAGTAGCATTTCAGTTAAAAGTCAGTATGAAGTGGAACAGATTTGTTCCTTCTAGTTTTAACTGCTCTGGACTTTGTCCCAAATTAAGGAGCAGAGTTATTTCTACATTTTCTTGGTCTCCTTCCAAAACCTTCTCAAAGGCATGGTTCAAACCAGAGCCCAGTTCAATCCAAGTGATTTCTGCCATTCTGAGATTTTCCTTTTTTTCTTCTTCCCTTAAAAAAATAACATTCTTTTCCAGCCCAAGGAAAAGACCTCAATTTCCCCATTGTAATTTTCTCTAGATAATTGTTCTCTACCCTGGAGCCTAGTCATTCCAGGAAGTCAGCCATAAATTATCTTATGTTTCCAAAAGACTAGATATGACAACTGGGGAGGAGGGATGGTGAGATAATGGAGAGACTGTGATAGAGAGGGGAAAGAAAATGGCATAACTTGGAAATTATTAAGAAAGAGGGGCAAGGAAGTTCCCCTATGGATTTTAGAAGAGTCAAACAATCTGTGAGCCTCAAAGAAAGATGAAACATAAGCTGAAGATATAGTGGAATAAATGTCAGTTTTTAATACACCAAGTAACATCTGCTAGCTTAATAATTATTCAGATGTTTAGAAGATATTTTATTCAATATGTTCCCAATTTATTATATAATTCTAATTTTATATAATTTCCAAATATATGACTTCATGGATATGGCAAAATTTAAATATTACACACAAAATGAATTCCAAAGGATCTACTAGCTAAAGAGCTTTTGTGAAATTCTAAAAGCCAGGAAACCTAGTGACATTCATTTATCTCTTCAAGACTGAGATCAAGTGGCTATTAGGGATTGATGACTATTCAAAATTAGTTAACTGTGGTATGAGGTCTGGGTCTCAAAACAAAGGTCAGATTCAACAGACATCAGACAATTTGACAGGTAGAATTAATTAATATGACTGAATAAAACAATAACACATATACATATTTTAGATATGTGTATATATTTTATAACATATATTCCACCTCTGTATATTTTACTCATGTACATATATATGTATTAATATCCATAACTATCTATATGTATTATATAATTTCTATAACTGTTTGCAATTTTAAGTAGTTTTTCTTGCTTACTGGTACACGAGGAAAGGAAGGGGGAAGTAATAATTCAGAATATAAAATGAAACAAGTTTCATGGAAAAATATAGAATAAACCAAGTCAGTGCTATGCTGGAACCAGCCAAATTCACTTTTGAAAGCTGATTTTTAAATTTTCACTGTGACTATTTATACCACAGAAATTACAAACTACAAATCAGAGTTTAATTTATTGTTTAAGAAATTGTCTAGACTTAAGAAAATTATAAAAATATTAATAATTTGAATAAAACTTTTATAAAAGGGAACATTTCTACATATTTTATGTTTAATATATTTTTTGAATAGCAAACATAATTTTTCTCTGTCTTTTACCCCCCCATATTGAAAAGGGAAAATTTTAAAAATAGAATTACAATCCTCATAATAAATATGCATGTCTAAGTAAAACAACATATTGTCATCATCCAAAAATTATCGTCTTAATATTCATCTTTGGCCTATCATTTTTCATTTATTTCCTGACTGACAGACAACACTTTCTTCATCAGTTTTCTAGGATTAAGATTGCTGTTTGCAATGATCAGAGTTCTTAAGTATTTCATAGTTGCTTTTTTTTAAATTAAAGTCAAAGAACAAGCATTATTTATTTACTTATTTGTGTGTTTGTTTGGGGGTTATGCTATAGTTTTCAGATTTTTTTTTCATTTATTTAAAATTTTTTCTCCCCCAATTACATGAAAAAACCTTAATGTCCATTTTTAAAACTTTGTGCTCCAAATCTTCTTCCTCTTTCCCTCACCAAGCCCCACCTATAACAACAAAAACAATTCAATCTAAATTATTATACATATTTATACATTAGTCAGGTTGTGAAAGAAAACAGACCAAAAAAAACTTAAATTAAAAAAAAAAACAAAACTAAAAAATATGCTTCCATCTACATTCAGACACCATCAGTTCTTTCTCTGGAGATGGATAGCATTTTTCATCATAAGTCCAGAGTTTTCTTGGATCATTTTATTGCTGAGAATAGCTACGTCATTCACAGCTGATCATCTTACGATATTGTTGTTACTTTGTATACAGTACATTTCATTTTTAATCAGCTCACTTAAGTCTTTCCAGGTTTCTCTGAAAGCATGCTGCTCATCATATCATATAGGAAAATAATGTTTCATGATAATCTCTTCCCACAATTTGCTCAGTGTGAGAACTAGCGTGCCACTCCCTGCTGAGAAAGACATTGTGAGAACTGGGGTACCACCATCCTGATGAGAAACTCAATCAATGCTACTAGCCAATTAGCTGGGAGCTTTGTGAGGGGCCACTCCTCTTCCAGTCATGCAGGAAGCTTCTGCTGGAACAGACTGAGAAACTGTCTCTTTAGTTCAGAAAAGAGCTCATTGTGGCAGAAGAAGGAAGAAGGTAGCCAGGTTTCCTAACTTTCAGAAGTTCACTCTCTTGGATAGCTAGGTGAAGGCAGATTTCTCTCTCTCTCTCTGCTAACCCCGAATATACTTTAATAAATGCTAAAAAACATAAATTAGTTCTGAATTTATAAGTAAACCCTGGTTGGGGGCAGGTAAGGACACACACATTAGATTTTAAACATCACATCAGCCATTCCCCAATCGATGGGCATCTCCTCAGTTTCAAATTATTTGCACTAGAAAAGAGTTGCCATAAACATTGTTGTACCTATAGGTCCTTTAAATTTTTGCTTTTTATCTCTTTTTTTGGATACCTACCTAACCATGGCACCAAGAGGGCAAGGAGCATTCATGGTTTTATAGCCCTTTGGGCATAGTTCCAAATTTCTCTGCAGAATGTTTGAATTAGTTTACAACTTCACCAGCAGTGCATTAATGTCTCATTTCCTCCATAGATCTTATAGCATTTCTCATTTTCCTCTGCTGTCCTATTATCTAATCCAATAGGTATGAGGTAGTACCTCAGAGATGTTTTGACTTGCATCCTTCTAATCAGTAGTGAGTTAGAGCACTTTATTTTCACATGGAGATAGATTGCTTTGATTATTTCATATGAAAACTGTTCATTTTTGATCATTTATAAATTGGGGAAAGGCTCTTATTTCAATAAATTTTACTCCATTCTCTATATGTTGAAAAATGGAGACTTTATCAGGCAAACTTGTTTCATATTCTTCCCCATATAAATATTTTATTATTTTGCAGTTACATGTAGAGATAGTTTTCAACATTTGTTTTTATAAGATTTCTTATTTTAAATTTTTCTCCCTCCCTCCCCCCTCCCCAAGACAGGAAGTAATCTGATAAAGTTATATATGAATAATCACATTAAACATATTTCTGCTTTAGTCATGTCATGAGAGAAGAATAAGAGCAAAAAGGAAAAAAAACCTCAAAAAAGAAAACAACAACAAAAGCAATAGAAATAGTATGGTTCAATCTGCCTCCAGATTCAAAGTTCTTTTTTTTCCTGGATTTGAAGAGTATTTTCCATCATGAGTCCTTTGGAACTACCTTGGGCCACTGTACTGCTGAGAAGAATCAAGTCTATCACAGTTGACCAACACACAATGTTGTTGATACTGTGTACAATGCTTTCCTGATTCCGCTCGTCTCACTAATCATCGGTTCATGCAAGTCCTTCCAGGTTTCTCAGAAATCTGCCTGCTCATCATTTCTTACAGCACAATAGTATTCCATTACATTCATATAACACAACTTGTTCAGCCATTCCCCAATTGATGGGCATCCTCTCAATTCCAAATTCCTTGCCACCACAAAAAGAGCAGCTATAAATATTTTTGTACATGTGGGTCCTTTTCCCTTTTTTAGGATCTCTTTGGGAAAAAGTCCTAATAGTGGTATTGCAGGGTCAAAGTGTATGCAAAGCTTTATAGCCCTATGGGCATAGTTCCAAACTGCTCTCCAGAATGGTTAGATCGGTTCACAGCTCTACCAACAATGCATTAATGTTCCAATGTTTCCACAGCTTCTGCAACATTTATTATTTTCCTTTTTTCTCATATTAGCCAATCTGATTGGTGTCAGGTGGTACCTCAGAGTTGTTTTAATTTGCATCTCTCTATTCAATAATGATCATATTATGTACAATTACTATTACTAAGTGTATTTCTCTCCATACTATTGCCTCCCCGTGCCATTTACTCTATTCTCTATCTCCTTTCAACCTTTCCCTCCTCAAAAGTGTTTTGCTTCTGACTGCTCCCTCTCCCAATTTTCTGTCCCTTCTAACACCCCCCCCCAACCTTCCCCTCCTACTTTCTTGCAGGGTAAGATAGATTACTGTACCCAATTGATTGTGTATATTATTCCCTCTTTGAACCAATTCTGATGAAAGTAAGGTTAACTAACTCCCCAGCACCTCCCCCATTTTCCCCTCTACTGGATAAACTTTTTTCTTGCTTCTTTTATGTGAGATACTTTATCCCATTGTACTCCTCCCTTTCCCTTTCTCCCAGAGCATTCTTCTCATGCATTAATTTTATTTTTTAAAGATATCATCCCTTTATATTCACCTCACACCTGTGCCCTCTATTGAAATATAGTAAATCCAGTTGCCCTAATAAAAAGGAAGATGTTATGTGTTACAATATTCATATGCAGGAATAAAAACAGTTTAAGCCTTTAATTTCCCTTATGACTTCTTTTTCTTGTTTGCCTTTTTATGCTTTTCTAGTGTCTTATATTTGAAATTCAAATTTTGTATTCAGCTCAGGCCATTTCATCAAGAATGACTGAATGTCCTCTCTTTTATTTCCCTTTTTTCCTGAAGGTTTATACTCAGTTTTCTGGATAGGTGAATTTTGGTTGTAATCCCAGTTCCTTTGCCCTCCAAAATATCATATCCCAATCTTTCCAAACCAGTAATGTAGAAGATGACTGTGGCTCTTCAGTACTCGAATTATTTCTTTGTGGCTGCTTGCAATATTCCTGCCTTAAGCTGGGAGCTCTGGTATTTGGCTATAATATTCCTGCAAGTTTTCATTTTGGGATCTCTTTCAGGAAGTGATAGATGGATTCTTTCAATTTCTATTTTACCTTCTGCTTCTAGAATATCAGGGCAATTTTCCCTGAAAATTTCATGGAAGATGATATCTAGGCTCTTTTTTTGATCATGAATTTCAGGTAGTCCAATAGTTATCAAATTATATCTCCTGGATCTATTTTCCGGGTCAGTTGTTTTTTTTTTTTTCCAATGAGATATTTCACATTGCCTTCTATTTTTTCATTCTTTTGGTTTTCCTTGATTATTTCTTGATTTCTCATAAAGTCATTGGCTTCCATTTGCTCAATCCTGTTTTTAAGGAGTAATTTTCTTCAGAGAGCTTCTGTACCTCCTTTTCCCATTTGGCCTATTTGGCTGCTCAAGGCATTCTTTTCCTCATTGGCTTTTTATACCTATTTTACCATTTGGTTTCTTCAGTATTTTGTGTATATCCTTTACCAAGCTGTTGATGTTTTTACTGATTTTCTTACATCACTCTTATTTCTCTTTCAATGTTTTCCTCTACCTCTGTTTATTTTCAAAATCATTTGTGAGTGCTTCTATTGCCTGAAACCAATTCATCTTATGGTATTAGTTCAAGTTATTTGGAGGGGTCTTGGGAGAGCGAGCTAAATCAAGTCACTGACTTTCCTATGCTATATTGGCTACAACTCTCCATAGTTGCTTTTCTTTAAAATATTATTTGTGTATAAACTGTCCTCCTGGTTTTGTTCAATTCACCATTCATAAATCCATACAAGTTTCCCAATTTTCTCTTTTAATTTTTTCATATGACAGGATAGGCAAGCACTAAAACAATTTGGGGGGGCAAGTGCAGGAATCAAGTAAGCTAGTAACAAGAAGGAGGGATACTCTTTGGTTACGGCAAATTATTTATTCCAAAATGTGCTGTTGCTAAACTAATTGTCTAGGCTTCATGATTTTATTAGTATTCTTCTTATACTAGTGCATATCATGATCTTCTCTGCACCTTCTAGTTAATAGAGTATAGTAAATACTAGAAGAATATAAAAAGCTACATAAAGTATTGTTATGACCTATTTTTGACACTATGAACAAAGATTGAGACAGATACCCATGTAAATTTTAGATATAACAATAATGATAGCAACACAGAAGAAGCAACAATACCAACGGCAACAACATCAACAATAATAATAATAACAGCAACAGCAGCAGCAACAACAACAACAATAATAATAATTCCTAGGTTTTTTTTCCAGTTGAGTAGTATTAGTCAACAAATAATTTCCATTGGAAAAATACCTTTCCTTAGTTTAGAGCACAGGCTACAAGTACTGACAAAGTTCATATTATCCATTCTGTTATCCCTGGCTCTGGGGAAGATTAAACTGTACATAACAATTTATTTGTGGACAGCCTACCTGTCAGTCAGCCTGAATCCTTAGGGAAATGCAGTTTCATCCAACTGTCAAAATCAAGCTAAAGAGCAAGACCTCTTGACATTTAATAATGCTATTTAAATATGTAACCCTAACATAATTTGGCAAATAAAAGAGGCCTAGGCCCTTGAAGGGTTATTACACATTGTCAGCTGTTATACAACTTGGCTTCATTCCAAGAGCCTGAACAGAGGAAAAAGCCCCAGTAGAGTGTTTTTCGTTATTGTTTTTGTTTTTTACCTTAACCCTTTCATTTACCTCTGAAAATAGTTGTCCTCTTACTCCAATCTTTTTTTTTGTTTTCTTTTCTTTTTGAGGTGCAATGAGTGTTAATGGACTTGCCTAGGGTTACACAGCTAGTAAGTGTCAAGTATCTGAGGCCAGATTTGAACTCAGGGCGTCCTGAATCCAGGACCTGTGTTTTATCCACTGTGCCACCTAGCTGCCCCTTTACTCCACTCTTAATGACAAGGGGTGACCCTTTTCTTTCTACAGTGCTAAATACTTTCCTTTCCAAAGAGACCAAAAAATCTTATGTAATTTTTTGCTTGAAAATATGTTGGCTCTACTCAATTGAGAGATAGTCAAAGGATATGAACAGGCAGTTTTCTTTTCTTTTTTAAAATTTATTTATTTATTTAAGTTTTCAACCTTTGTTTAGATAAGATTTCAAATTTCAAATTTTTTTCTCCCTCCCTCCCCTCCCAATCTGATATATAACATTAAACATATTTCTGCATTAGTTATGTTATACAAGAAGAATCAGAGCAAGAAGGAAAAAACTCAAAAAAAGAAAAACAGAACCAAAAACAAAAGACATAGTATGGTCCAATCAGCATCCATATTCCACAGATTCTTTTTTTTTTCTGGATTTGGAGAGCCTTTTCCATCATGAGTCCTTTGGAACTTTCTGGTACCATTGGATTGGTCAGAAGAATCTAGTCTATCACAGTTGATCAACACACAATGTTGATGACACTGTGCACAATGTTCTTTCAAGTTCAAAGATGATTTGATAAGTATTTGGGCAGGGGAAAGTCATTTAACTATTCCAAAGGTCAATTTCCTCATCTGTGAAATGGAGAAAATAATACTCATGGCATTTACCTATAGTGTTATTGATGGACTCAATAAGAAAATTAATATAAAGCGCTGAAAAGAAATTCAGTTGTTATTATCATAGGAATATTTCTTATGTCATCTCTGATTCTCACACCCTTTAGGTTTTCTTTTTTCTGAAAATAATGCATACAGTCTAGGACATATGAGGAGATGGAATGCCCCAGTGCTTTCAGTGGTATAGGGAATTCGCAGATTAGGAAATTCCTTCTACCAATGCAGGTCATTACTTTTTCTTCAAGTTGCAGTCTGAGAGCTGCCAAGATCTCAGATATATTAAGTGACTTGCCCAATATCACTCATCCAGTATATTTCATAATTTTAACTTGAATGCAGGGCTTCCTATCTCAGAGCACTTGTTTGTAACCAGTAAATCATATTGCCTCTGTCATACACTGATCTGTTCTAATTAATCTTCATTCTTCTACAAACCCAATTATTCCACCAATGGCTACATGATACCCTTCCTACCTCTGTGAATCTAGGGAAGTCACTTAAGCCCTTTTTGCCACAGTTTTCTCCCTTATGAATTGGGGATAATAGTAAAACCTACCTCCCAGAATTTGTTGGGGGAAATCAAATGTGACAATATTTGTAAAGAATTTAGCACAGTGTCTGACATATACTATGAGCTTAAAATATGTTTATTCCTTGCTCCATAGACAGTGTTAAGATATTAAATAAAGAGGAAGTAGTGTCTGTTTCTGGGCCTATGAAACATGATCACATGTTCTAAATAAATAGGAATACAATGAAATTCCTATTGAAATGTGTGATAATTGAATGTTTTGTATTATAGTTAAGTATTCTTTTTTTGTCACATAGAAATCTTTTTTGAGATTTACATATTCTTGAGCTAAACATATACCTGATTGTACAGAGAGCATGTTCTTAGTAGTTCAACATAGAGCAGATTAATATATTCATTAATAAAGTATGAATTCCACTATAATACATATTTTGATACTCTGATATTCCCCACTAAATACATCTCCTTCTAGAACAATATTATGAAGTTATTTTGTGGGTTCGGCTTTGTTGGCACATAAACAACAAAGACAAAATACCCTAGGAGTACTCACATGCTCATATATTTAAAGGTTTGGAAGACTCACTAACTAGTAAAACATTTGTTACATGTTATTTTTTAAATATAAAAGTTATAAGGTATATTGCATGTCAATATATTTACTTACTTATTTTGTCCCAATTAATTTGCATACCACAGTAATTCATTTTTTTTCTGCTATGCCAGAATGCCTTAGAGTATCTTAAATAGACTCTTTAGACCTAATATTCAGACTGGGAAAGAGGCTCTGTTAGACGAATGACTAATGAAATTCATCAATTTGAAGAAGGCACCTGGTCTGTCTTTTTCCCCAGAAAGTAGCAAATCCCCATATATGCATAAGAGCCAGCTCCTGAAAAGTACTTGCCAATTGTGCTGTATGTACTTGGATGTTTTGCAAAATGTCTTTAGGACCATTCATTATAATACTCTAAACCTCTTTCTTAAAATTCTCCTAACAAAATGAGTTTACTCCATTGACTATTAGGAAATTAAAATAACTATGAAGATGCTTTGAGAACAAGTTCTATTCTGTTGTGTGGGCAACTGGCTTGTAAGACAACTTTGGAAAGTCAGCTGAAATGCTCCTATGGGAGTAGGATAATAGCTGGGGACAGCTATTAGCTGTGTGCTAAGAGAAAGGCATGAAGGAGTAGGTGGAGAAGAAACATAACTCTTGACAGCAAAATAGTGGGTGATTAAATGGGTCTCATTTAGATTTAAGCAAAGTATAGTATGACTACATAGTATAAAATATGTTTGATTTTGATAAGTTCTCAATGTCCATTTGCTTTTCCCTAAGTGGAAATGATTCATTATGTAACCTGAAAATTCATGCAATTAGTAGTTACAAATGGATCAAAATGAACACAAATGTGCTAAATCCTTTTGGATAAGGAAATTCATTATCTCTGTATGAGAGACATAGGTGTGTGAAAGTAAAAAAGGTTTTGTAGTTTTACAAAAGTCTTAAGTTAAACCGTCCCCATGTCTGCTGAGAATAGATTTTCTTGACTCTTGTCTATATAACTCCAGTGAATAGGAAGAAGGAAGGAAGGAAGGGAAAAGAGAAGGAAAAGAACAGTAGAGAAGAACAAAGAAAAGGATGGAGAAAAGGAAGGGAGGGAAGAAGGGAGAAAGAAAAGAAGGGAAGGAAGAAGGAAAGAAAGGAAGGAAGGAGAGGAAGAAGGGAGGGAGAAAGGAAGAGAAGAAAGGAAAAAGAATAGAAGGGGAGGACAGGAAGGACAGATGAAGGGGTGAAAGGACAAAAGAAGAGAGGGAAGGATGAAAAAAGAGAGGAAAGGAAGAGAGGAAGGAGAAAGGGAGGGAAAGAAGGAAGGGAAAAGAAGGATGGAATTAAGCAAGGCAGGGTGGAAGGGAGAAAGGAAGAATGAAAGTAGTTATGAAAGAATGCAAGAAGGGAGGAAGGAAGGAAACAAATCCCATAAAATACAACTTAATAATATTAGGTGGAGAGCAATGGGTAGGCATAAGCAGCTGGAGTGACTTTTTAAAAGCTGAGATTTGCAGGAAGCTAGGGTTACTAAAAAAGAGAGGTGAGGAAAGAATTCATTCTATGCATGGAGATAACCTGTACAGAAATGGGAATGGGAATAATTTATGGGAGAAACAGCAAGGACAGTTTGGTTGCATTATAGAATGGGTGAGAGGAACTTATTTGTTATCAAGCCTGGAAATGTAGGTTGGAGACAAGTAGTAAAGGTCTTTAAATATCAAGCAAGGTGGTTTGTATCTGTGCTTACAGACAATAGAGATCCACTGTACCTTTTTGAGGAAGAGAGTGATATGGTCTGCTTTAATAGTTTAATTTGGCAGCTATGTGGAGGAAGGTTTAGTGAAAGGAGTGAATTAAGACAGGGAGAATAATTAGCATGATTTTGAAGGTTAAGTTAAGCTTGAAGGGCTGAACTAGGAAATAGCTTGGGAGAACTATGGGTCCCTATGAGATGCCTGTTTCAAAAGGCCAGGAATGAAGATGGAAATCCAAGATGTTTTTGCTGGTGTTGTTGTTGTTTGTTTGTTTGTTTTTGTTTTGTTCCATTTTTTGTTTTTGTTTTCTGTTTGTTTTGTTTGTTTGTTTATTGCAGGGCAATGAGAGTTAAATGACTTGCCCAGGGTCACACAGCTAGTAAGTGTGAAGTGCCTGATACCAGATTTGAACTCAGGTCCTTCTGAATGGAGGGCTGGTGCTTTATCTACTGTGCCACCTAGCTGTCCCTCTCCAAGCTATTTTTAGAGAAAATCACAAACATCTCCAATTCTGAAACCAACCTTAGAAGGACGCTATTATTTTCCCCACCCCAGGTAATAATGCATTTTCTTTATTTTCCCAATTTAAATAAAATACTACTTCAGAAAGAGAAAGAACAATGAGGGGAAATGAGAATACCTTGTGAAAAATGAATTTTGATTGAATGAAGCACAACATTGCCCACACATAAACACAGCCCCAAAGCTAATGAGTAAGCCAATTGCAAGCTCTAGCATCCTACGCTGCACCAACTGTTTACCAAAACTGAATGCAAAATTAAATGGTAGCTTAAAGACCAAAACTTTCCACTCTTCATTATTTATAAATTACTGAATGAGTAAGGCATTCTGATTACCCTGGGCATCAGCCATGTGCAAATCTAGAGCTGACTGTCAGAATACTCTGGGTGCTGAACAAAATCTGACTTTAACTAATATCAAGATATGGCATTATAAATGATTCTATTGTCTTCTTTACATGATCTTGTGGGCTGTGGAAATGCCTGTAAAGATGGATTGGAGTGAGATTCATCATTCACCACAGGTGTGAATGTAGTTGTTGCTGAGAAGTTTCGGTCATGTCTGACTCTTTGTGACCCCATTTTTAGGATTTACTTGGAAAAGATACTGGATAGTTTGTCATTTTCTTCTCCAATGCATTACATACGCGAGTAAATGAAGGCAAACTGAGTTAAAGTGACTTGCCCAGGGTCACAGAGCTAGTAAGTATTTAAGACCAGAGTTGAACTCAGGAAGATGAGTCTTTCTGACTTCAGGACTGATGCTCTATCCACTGTGCCACGTAGCTGCTTCACAGGTTTAAAAGGAGGTGTGTTATTTGGCACAATACCTCAAAAAACAGTGGGTTCCTTCTCATTGGACGTATTTAAGCCAGGGTTAGATGATAAATTTATAAGAATAAAACTATATTTATACAGTACTTAATGGTTGACAAAATACTTTATACACTCCATTTTATTTGAAACTCACAACAATCTTGTTAGCCTATAATTATGACTATTCCCATCTTATATGTGAGGAAACTTGACCATAGTTACATAGCTAAAAACTGTCAATGAGGAGACTCAAAACCAAATATTTCTGACTTTGACTCCTGCCCTAGCCTCACTATACTGAGAATTCTTAATCTGGGATCTATGAACTTAAAATAAATAAATATAAATAAATGAAGTAACCCTATTTCAATATAATTGTGAGTGGTTTTGCAATCCTATTTCTTTTTTTCTTATGCACTAAAAAAACATCATTCTGAGGGGAAAAAAAGTTCTTTAGATTTCAACAGTTGGATAAAGGGTGCCTGAGACACTGTAACAGCCTTCCTCTTTGTAAGGTACATGGTGAAAAAGAATCATTTGAAGAATTGGAATTGCTCTCTAGGTTAGAGTAAGCAATTGGTATGATGGAAAGGAAGCTAGATTTACTTTCAAAGCATCTACATTCAAATCCTGGCTTCACTACTTAATACCTGTGTAACCTTGGGTAAGTAATTTACTATCCCTTAGTTTCATTTCCCCAATTTGTAAAATGACAGGGTTGGACTGATTGTCCTCTAACATCCTTCCAGGTCTAAATTTATGATTCTATCATTATATTCCACTCTGAAATTCTTCGAGGAACCAGGAAATGAAATATTAACAAACCATTATATTTGAAGATGGGGGTGTAGTGTGGTATGATGAGGCATTTGGTTAATTTCTTGCTTCACCACTGCTGGTCCATCTTGTTTTGCTCAGAAGTTATTGACCTGAAGACAGCTAGGTAGCACAGTGGATAAAGCACCGGCCCTGGATTCAGGAGGACCTGAGTTCAAATCTAACCTCAAACACTTGGCACTTGCTAGCTGTGTGACCCTGAGCAAGTCACTTAACCCTCATTGCCCCACAAAAAAAAATGAAGCTATTGCCCTAACTATGCCAGTATTGTTACCATTCCAGCATTGTGGCATATAATTAGGTTATTTTAGTGGTGACATTGTTTAAGGATTACTTCTTTATCCTTTGTTTTCTCCTCCTCTTTTTCTCCTTCTCCTCCTCCTCCTCCTCCTCCTCTTCCTCCTTCTCCTTCTTCTTCTTCTTCTTTTGGTGGGAAAATGAGGGTTAAATGACTTTTCCATGGTCACACAGATAGCAAGTGTCAAGTGTCTGAGACCAAATTTGAACTCAGGCCCTCCTGAATCCAGGGCCATGCTTTATCCACTGTGCCACCAGTTGTCCTTTCTTCTTTTCTTCTTTTTTTTGCTTTTTTCTTCTTTAATTTTCTTTTTAATTTATGGAATAAAACAAGCATTTTCATAACAGTACAATAAAAAGATGGCTTTACATGAAACTGCAAATCTACCATTCATACAACTTTCTAATCCTTTCAAATATACAACAAAATTATCACCTGACTTAATTTTTTCCCCTTTTTTCCTCCCCCACCCTAGAGATGGCTACCATTAGACACAAATAGGTATGTGTGTATATCTATATGTATGTGTGTGTGTGTAAAATTATTTTATATATACTTCTATTTAGCAGTTCTTTCTCTGGATGCAGATAGTGTCTTTCTTCATATATCCTTTATAGTTAATTTGGACATTTATAATAAACAAACATTTATTCACTCAACGTTGTTCTTAAAACAATACTGTTGTTACTATATATAATATTCTCTTGTTTCTGCTCATTTCATGCAAGTCTTTCCATGTTTTTCTAGTCATTGAGCTCATCATTTGTGTGTGTGTGTGTGTGTGTGTGTGTGTGGGTGGGGAATGAGGTTTATGTGACTTGCCCAGGGTCACACAGCTAATAAGTATCAAGTGTTTGATGCCATATTTGAACTTAGGTTTTCCTGAATCCATGCCCAGTGCTACCTAACTGCCTCCCACTCATCATTTCTTATAGGACGGTAATACTCCATCACAATCATATAGCACAACTTGTTCAGCTATTCCCCAATTGATACATATCCCTGCAATTTCTAGTTCTTTGTCACCACAAAGAGAGACTCCATAAACTTTTTAGAACATATAGGTTCTTTTCCTTTTTCCCTAATCATATTTGGAAACACATCAAGTAGTGGTATTGCTGAGTCAAAGGGTATAGGTAATTTAATAAGTTTTTTTTTTGGCATAATTCCAGATGTCTCTCCCAAAGGGCTGGATCATTTTTATAATTCTACCAACAATTAATTAGTTTCCCATTTTTTCCACCTTCTGTCCAACATTTGTCTCTTTCTGCTTCTATCATTTTAGGTTTTCTAAGAGGAACAATAGCATCGCAGGTGACTTGTGCATAAATTGGATTTAAAGGAGTCAGAGTTCCTCAAAGTCATTAGTCTAACTCTCTTCCAGAGTCATTGAAGTCTAGTAGCAAGACAAAACACAACATGACTGGCAGTGGTCTGAGATGCAGTGGGTGAACTTGTCCTCTTCAATGTCTGACTAAACTCTAAGTCTCCTCCATAGCAGCTGGGACATATTGTTCTCATCTATCCTTCCTACCAGAGGAAGTTTTTGTATGCTTGGGGCAAACAACCCCCTAACTCACAGATTGATATGAGGCCTATTGGTTACCCTTACCCTAGTTGAGCCTATCTGCCAAGACAGTTTTCCCAGGGTGTGGCCACTGCTACAACTTCTTGGAGCCACGACTGAGAGTTGTGTGACAGCTGGACACCAAAGGTCTATGAGAAGCCCTGAAAAGGGCTCAGCAAGCCTTCACACAAGAGGTGCTAGTCTTCCTTAACCACTTCATAAACCTTCAAGGGGGACTTAAATAGTTGCTCAACTCTGCTGACTGTGACAATAACACCAACAGTCTTTTTGTGTTATTGTTTAGAAAAGCAATTTCAGTTTCCTGGTATAGAATAAACAAAATTTAGAAGAAAGTCAAAATGTCTGGATGGAATAAAAATATAATTCCCACAACTTTAGGGGAAAAATATGTTTCTTTTTCTTGTGATCTAACTAGACTTAATGAAAAAATTGCCAAAAGAAGGTGAAAGATGTCTAACAGACACAACATTTCCTACAGTGTGACTACCATATAAGAGAGCAGGGCTTCTTAAATTTTTCCCCTAGTGACCCCTTTTCACCCAAGAAAGTTTTATGTGACCCCAGGTATATAGGGATATAAAATAGGTATAAATAAACTTTTAATGCCAAATTTTTCACAACCCCCACATTTAGTTATGCAACCCCATAAAGGGTGGTGACCACAGTTTAAAAGTCATTATACTGGAATGAACTGGAATTAAATACCTATTTAATGCTCTTGGAGCAGCTAGTTGGTACAGTGGATCAAGCTCTGGAACTGCAATCAGGAAGATCTGATTTCAAATCCAGCCTCAGATACTTACTGTGTGACCCTAGTCAAGTCACTTAACCCTGTTTGCCTCAGTTTTCTCATCTGTAAAATTAATTGCAGAAGGAAATGACCAATCACTCCAATACCTTTTACCTTTGGTAAGAATAAAATGAAAGGAGGTTAAGAGTGAGATGGGGGGTGGGGGGGTGGGGGGGGTGGCTAGGTGGTGCAGTGGATAAAGCACTGGCCATGGATTCAGGAGTACCTGGGTTCAAATCCAGCCGCAGACACTTGACACTTACTAGCTGTGTGACCCTGGGCAAGTCACTTAACCCCCATTGCCGCACCAAAAAAAAAAAAAGAAAAAGAAAAAAAGAGTGACACAGGACTCTACAACAACCACAAAAGCTCTTCTGTGAAGGAGCAAAGATTTTGGCAGTGTTTTACAGCTTCTAAGTATTATAAAATGCTCCAGACTGAGCCAAAAATAAAATAAAATAAAATAACAACAATAACTAATTTTATGAGACTAAAAATGGAATTATTTCTTACTAATCTTTACTTATATTTTGGAAATGTGCTAATACGTGTAGTTAGAAACACGTGAAGGATTTAAATTGAGCGCAGCTAGGTGGTGCAGTGGATAAAGCACTGGCCCTGAATTCAGGAGGACCTGAGTTCATATCTGATTTCAGATACTTGACACTAGCTGTGTGACCCTGAGCAAGTCATTTAACCCTCATTGCCCTGCAAGAAAAAACAAAACAAAACCAAAGAACAAAAGAAAACAAAAAATGAAAAAGGATCCAAATTACAAAAGTCATCAGAATAAGTTTCTGTATATATTTTCCCAAAACAAACTCTAATTTCATTAGCAGGAGGACCTATGATTTGGGAAGTTCTTTCTACCTACTGTAGGTTAGCCCCGGCTTTGCACTTTATTGACTTGAATAGTTTTCTGTTGCAATGACTTGCCCAGAGTAGCACAGTCAGTACCTTCAACCCAGATCTTCATGTTTCCAAAGTCAATGCCCTAACCACTGGGGCACGCAGCTATTTTATTGATTTGATGCACTACTGTGTATTGCTGGTCTCCTCTTATGGACAAATAAATTCTTAACAAGTTTCTCAGTTCTTAGTCGTTTTTCCCTTGTTGGAAACATAATTAGCAAAGCACTGGGGAGATTTGCGAATAAAAAATGAGATGGAAAAGGGAAAGAGGATTTGAAGAAATGTGAGTGAAGTACAAGGCTGAGAGAGAACCAATAATAAGTCCTAGGTCAGAAGAAGATCACAGTTCCTTCAGAATTGTTTATTTTCATTCTATTTATGCACTAGTGAAAAAATGGTTCTTCTGGTTTTGCTCCCTTCACTGCGCATTAGTTCAAGGAAGGCTATTGCCCACTTCATGACAGAGATAATGCATGCTGAATTAGAAATAAATACATCAGTGTGAGTAGCAAATGTCGGAATTTGGTTTGCTTGATTATGCTGGTATGATATAGACATTCTGTATTTCTTCCTGTCTTATTTTTTTCTTTCTTTTTTTCTTCAATATGTGGGGGAAGAGGAAGGAAAATAAATGGTTGATGATTAAACATACATTGGAGAAATTAATTTAAAGAATTTAGAGAAAACTTTTTAAAAGGGAAAAGAGGAATATAAATTTAGACCTGGAAAGGACTTAAAAGTCATTTTGCCAAACTCCCTCATTTTTGTAGATGTAGCAATATCCAGAAAAGTTGAGACCTACCCAAAGTCACACAGGAAGCAAGTGGCAGAACCAAGAACTCAAGTCCCCTGACTCCAAATCTGGTCCTCTTTATATGACACTATGCAAATTTAGCTGAAACCTTGGAAACATAGGGATAGAGTTGTTATTTTGGAAAATGAGTATCATCTTATGATACACATGATTTTCACATGCTTCTTTTATTTCTGAAATGTAAATGCCCTTTTGAAAGGAAGGGACATCTAAGATATGGAGGGATAAAATGTTCTGTTTCAATACCACAAAACCAAGGAATAATAAGATTGTTGTTGGCCTCTCTAGTATTTCTAACTTTGTCAGGCCAAGGTAAGTAACTCTTCATGATGCCAGGTCACAGAATGGAACTTCCAGAGGACAGTATTTCTTGAGGCTAAATTTCAGGGGGTCAGTGTTATCAAAGGTCATGGGCCTGAGAAGAAAAATATAGGCTTCCTTAGAGAATCACCGTTTATCTTCCCTCATCCCATTTCTCTACTATTACATAGAAAGCTCTTCACTGGGGAAATTCACTCCATCATTGGGCTACTTCTCACATTGGAAGCACCCAATAACCATTTAACTTTTCCTTCTGATTTGTCAGGTCCTCTCAGACCCTCCATTTTAAGCAAGAAACCTAGGCCAAATGTGTCTTTATTCCTCCACATGCTGCACTCCTGACTCATTTCCATAAGATTTTCTCTACCATGATTTCAACACTACTTCACCATGGGAATTCTCTCTAACCCAGACTACTAAAGTTCCTTTTTATGTGTTGTCTTCTTTCATTAAGATGTAAGTTCCTTGTGGAAAGGGATTGTATTTCTTTCTGATTGTATTTTTTACCCACAGTCCTTAGCACAGGTCCTGGCATGTAGCAAATTTTTAATTATTGGCTTGGCTCATATCCTGAAAAAAAATGCAAATTGTTCCACAGTCTAGAATGTCCTCTAGAATAATCAGTGTGTAAGACTCCAAAGAAATCATGTTGTGCCCTATGGCATGGTGACTTGTTTTAACTGATATGTGCCTGTCCATAAAATAAGGGTGATTGCCTGGACAATTTCTAGATGGCTACAGTGAAGGCAGTATGATTTGGAGGTAGTGGCTAGGAAGTATGTATTAGAAGCAGTCCTTGAAGCTAAGTCTGTCTGGGTCAGAGGAAATGACAGCACCCTATGGTTGGGATTTGGGGAGGAATAATTATATATAATATGGGCTAAGGAAATGACTAACTATATGCTCAATAGTGAGACCATCATATTATACATTTCCTTTAATGGCAGAATAAATCTGAAATCTTTTCTAACAATGCTTCCTTTGGGCTTCTTATGCTTTTAGTCCTTATCCTAACTCCAGAACTTACCAGTTTGTGCAATTCCCATTATTAGTTATCATGTGGATTTATTTATTTTTATTTAAAATAATAAATGTATTTATTTAAATATTATTACACAAATGTAAATGATACTAGAAATGAGTCAATAGATTCAATCTTTATCAATTATTTTCACATGAGCTGATTAACATAATGAATTTCTCTCTCATATTTAAAGCAATCACCTTGTAGAACTTGGAGAAAACTATTTCACAGAGTACCCAATAAATATCGATGTGTCATAATATGGAATATGCAATGATATGTATAGGTGGTAGAACTATTTGATGGTAGACTTAGAAAGCAGAATACTACATTAAATAGTGCCATGTGGAGGCAAAGGAGGGAGGAAAATTAAAAAAAAAAAAACCTAAAGAGAGAGATAAGGGTGCCAAAGAACAATTTTGTATACTTCACATTTTTTTCCCTAATGTCAGTGTTGCATGGCACTGTTTTTCTGTTTCACATGTGTCTAATTTGACTAATTTGAATCTTTGAATGGCAAGAGATTGTGAGACTGGAATTTCTGTCTCTAGCCTTACATCTTCAAGTAATGTGTACAGATCAAGTGAATAAAAGTAACATGGGATAAGATGAATGTTAAATGTAAAGAATCATTGATTTTGAGTTTAATCATACTTAGAGGTCACTTTTTCCAGGTCCATCATAGCGGTAAGAAAAGAGAGGACCAAAGAAGTAAAATGACTTGACTATAAGATTATACAATTAGTAAGGGATATATTTGGGATTTGAACCAAGGTCTTTTGATTCCAAATCCAGTGCTTTTGCTAGAAAAAAAAAATAATCACAAATTTGACCAATAGAAACCTCTATGATCTGTATAATGGTCCTTTTGAAATAGATTCACAGTCACAAATACATGACTTTGGATATTTTATGTAATTAGCAAAATAATGGGAAAATGTCACAGTCCTACTAAACTGGCTCAAACCCAGACTTAATGTTATCATTTAATAATTTTAGAAATTACCTATGTAAATTGGACAGCACTAATGGACCACTTTGTTACATAAAGGAAAAAAAATCACTTTTTTATTCTGCTCATGGCAGAATTTTAAAATTTTAAAAGAATTTAAAATTTTAAAAGATTTGAATTTTTCACATGCAGCATTTGCTATTTCATTTAATGACTTAAAAATGAAAATTGTCCACACTCTTTTGCTCATGTTCACAATAGAGATATATGGTCATGTTTTAAAAAATCTATTCTTGATTCTTTCAATAACAAAAATAGGAATTTGCTTTTAAAGATTTCAATTCAAATAGAAATAAGTGAATGAAACCACACAGAAATCAAGTAAACATATATATGTTTAGATTTTAAAAGGTACAAAATAAAATTGCTTTTGTTGAGGGGACAGGTGTCAGTAAGCTGGGAGTCACAGTAGGATCCTTAACAAATAAATGAGTACAGAGATGTAATGCCCATCAACAACTAGTGTCAAACCTTCTTAGACTTAGAGTAATGTGGATGATGTTGTTTGGCCTTAGCTGTTTTTTTAATCTATTTCCTTTCCTAGCAAGACTTATTACTTTATGCAGAAGAACTCATTGGAAGGTACAGTATAAAAGAAATGTAGTTGAATTCTGGAGAGAAAGAAAAGACACTGAATATGCCCCCTAATCATTCAAATGTAATAGATATCTGAATAAATGAATGAAAGAGTATCCATTAATTCCCTACCATTTTCCAAGCACTTTGCTAAGCACTGGAGATACAAAGAGAAAAAAAGCACTATATCCCTTGTAACGATTGGAATGACGACACCTGCTGGAGACTTATTGTAGAAGAGTTCCACCCATGAAGCGAAGGTCTTTGAGGGCAAGACCAGGAGTCTTTTCTTTGGCGTCAGGAAGTGACGCGGGCTAGTGGGAGGAGGAAGGAAGAGACTGGCGCTCGCTCTGGGGCTCTTTCCTCTGGACACTGGTGGAGAGCGGGGCTAGAAATGTGCTCTCCCTTTAATAGATAGGAATCTAGGCCTTTCTCTCTCTTTACCAAATTCTTATTCTCCTTAATAAATGCTTAAAAGTCTAACTCTTGCTAAAGCTTATAATTTATTGTCGACCACTCATTAGATATTTTAGACAGACTAGCTAGAATTTTAGCCCTTAACACCCTCAAAGAGCTTGCATTCTAATAGGAGAAAGCTGCATACATATGGGAGTGGTGGTCAGCAAGGGGTGTTGTTGGTTCAGAGAAGTCACAAGGTGTCATAGTCGATAAAAACAAAGAACACCAACATTTCTTTAGTATTTACTATGTGCCAGACACTATCTTAGAGTCTTAATGAAGCCTATGCAGCAGTGAATGCTAATGTTAATTTAATATCATAAGTCTAAAAGGAGAAAATGTGGGCAGGCAGAGAGGAAGGGAACAGCTAGGAGATAGCAATGTGGCCAGTCACCAATGATGAGAGGGGAGATACCCATAACAAGTTATCCCTTCCACATCAAGAGAGTTAGGGGTGGGGATCCCAAGCCTTCTGGAAAAACTGCATAAAATTGGTTGGCCCTCCCTCCCTACCAGAGAAGTCTGATTTTTTTTCTTTTTTCTTTTGTGGGGTGTTTACAGTATATTTATTATTACTATAAAAAATTGGGTTAAGTATTTGTCATAGGCTCTGTGTTGTCTGCTAGCCTTTGTGAGTTATTCGTGGCTTCCACAAAACTCCCCCAAATTATTCCTTTTAATTTCTTACACCAACCTGTGATATATCAAAACTGTAGGGTCGGGCAGCTAGGTGACACAGTGGATAAAGCACTGGCCTTGGATTCAGGAGGACCTGAGTTCAAATCCAGTCTCAGACACTTGACACTTAACTAGCTGTGTGACCCTGGGCAAGTCACTTAACCCTCATTGCCCTGAAAAAACAAAACAAAACAAAACAAAACAAAACTGTAGGGGCAGCTAGGTGGAGCAGTGGATAAATTACTGGCCCCACATTCAGAAGTACCTGAAATTAAATCCAGCCTTAGACACTTGACACTTACTAGCTGTATGACCCTGGGCAAGTCACTTAACCCTCATTCCCCTCCCCCAAAAGAAAAAAAAACCTGCAGTGGGGAAAGTTGGAATATAGAAGGGATAACTGTGATCATTCTTCAGTATAGGGAAGAAAAAATGGAGGTAATCAACAGCAAAAGAATACAATGGAAGCGTAGGAAGCCCTCTCTTTCTAGAAAAACAAGGACCCAATTTTATGTATAATAGATTTCCTTTCACAGGTTTCCTCACTTCTTTTCCTTTTCTTCTTCACCCCATGTTAAATCTTTACTAATCCCAGTGTTATCTGCATTAGTATAGACTGAGGAACCTCAGACTGAGGTTTTTGTATTCACATAGATTTCCCCTCAAAAATAAGGATAATTTCTAAAAGTCAGCTCCTACATATATAATCAATTTAGTTTTGCTGCAAGTACTTCGCTTCCATTTCTCTCTCTCTCTCTCTCTCTCTCTCTCTCTCTCTCTCTCTCTCTCTCTCTCTCTCTATCTCTCTCTCTCTCTCTCTATCTATCTCTCACTCTGTGTGTGTGTGTGTGTGTGTGTGTGTCTCTGTGTGTGTGTGTGTGTTTCAGGTATAAATTTGGCTCTTCTGACTGTTAAATTGCAAGGCGATTCTGGGAAGATGCCAGAAAAAATGTTCACATGGCTCCAATTTATTTTGAATTCAGTAACAAGAGGGAAAAAAGAAAAAATAATTCTTAGAAATGTGAGTGATGAAATGCTGAATCAAAAACAATTAAGGTTTGATAGATGTTTATTTCAAAATCTTATAAATGATGTGAGAAAACCATGTGTCAAAATATTTGGCTCTGTAGCAAAATGGAGCAGAACTAAATTTGAGCTTTTTGTTCCAAATGACCAATTTGACATATTCTATGGGATCTGGAGGAAATTTTAATGGCACATGGCATCCTGTTATGTAATGACCCACCCATTACCTTCTTGGCACGTAGTGATGGAAAACAATACGCCCTCTTTTTGTCAGCCCAGCTATACTTCAAAGGGGAATTGCCTTTTCTATTACAAATAAATGTAAGGTCTTTAAAAAAATGCCCTATCAATCTGTTGGTAAATCACTACTTTGTCTCCATTGTCCCTAACACTCCTGAAGATTAGTGGCTGATTTATCTGTGCCTGCATCTTATCATGTTTCATTGTGTTAAATTATACCCTCTATTGAGAGAGAAGTATCTTTCATATCTAGAAAGCTCCTTCAAAAGAAAGGGCAGATCCTTCCTGCTCATAAGGGAAATCTATTAAAATGCAAGCTTGCTGAAGGTAGGTAATGTTTACCTCTTATTTTTGCATGCTATTGTGCTTAGTAATGTGGTGATTGATCGATCTGTAGCTATGAAGATGTATGATGGAACTGACAAAAGGCCCATATTACTGAGCCATGATTGATACAAAAGCTAGATTAAAAAGGAATATTAAAAAATGAAGTCTGAAGAGGTGAAGAAGTGTTTTTGTTCACAGATGTTTTGAAAAGTTAAGTATAAAGGAATAAGGCATCCAGCTTGTCAAAATTTTCCCTCGACTTTCGGTACTTAGTTATTTTTTTTAACTTGTGAATGGTCAGAAATCCATAGCATTATGGCCTCTATCTAATTCTTATCCTCCTTAACACTAAATCCCAATGTTGCATTCCAGATCTAACTTGCTACTTGCCTTCTGGAGCTTCTATTACATAATTAACACATTTTCTTTCATTTTAAATCATTTGCTGTTTTCATCCCTCCCTTTTCTGGCAGTCACTCTGTCCTACCTTCCTTAGCACAGCATCCTTGGCCATCTTTTGAAATATTTGTTACACTTTCAAAACTCCCTGACACTACTCCTGGTTCAACCATTTTTCATTCATGGCCAGCTCTTCTTGGCCCCATTTGAAGTTTTTATTGCAAAGACAATGGATTGGTTTGCCATTTCATTCTCCAGTTTATTTTACAGATGACGAAACTGAGAAAAACAGGGTTAACTGACTTTCCCAGGGTCACACAGCTAGGCAGTGTCTGAGGCCAGATTTAAACTCAGGAAGATGAATCTTCTTGATTTCAGGCCTGGAACTCTATCCACTGTGCTACCCAACACTACTCCTGGTAGGGACATTGAAACATTCCTTGCTTTCTATTATGTTTTAGACTTTTCCCTCCCATTTACCACCCCGCAATCCTCTATTCTTATCACTCAGCAATGCTATCTCCTTTGAAATTTATATATCCAAAATTATCATCAAATCCAGATCCGGAACATACTTCTTCTTTTCCCAATATTTTTTTCAGGGCAATGAGGATTAAGTGACTTGCCCAGGGTCACACAACTAGTAAGTGTCAAGTGTAGGAGGCTGGATTTGAACTCAGGTGCTCCTGAATTCAGGGCCCATGCTTTATCCACTGTGCCACCTAGATGTCCTTCCCAATGTTTACTGTCTAGTTCACAGCCTCTGTCCCCATACCAAAGATTGCCCTCATACTAACAAATTCAACATGTATGTTGATGTTATTTCAAATGACCTAATTTTCTTTGTTCATATACTCTACTCCCATGTCCTATTTTCCCTCTAAACCCCAACTGTATCCTTGTTCTTGTTATTACCTTAAAGATTTATGGTTCCATTTTCAAGAAATTAAAGGATTCCTTTATATAACAATATTATTTTATATTTACTCTAGCCAAAACTACTCTTTATATTAATTGTGACTTATAATCTCTTCATTCTGGTCATAAACTATTTTCTTACAAATTTTGACCAATTGGTGAGCTTGTTGAACTCTTCTACTATCTATCTTCTACTCTCCTCTCTTCTATAAAGCAATCCTTCTACTTGTCCTTAAACCATTCTCCTAGCAGAGCAGCTTCTCTCCTCAGCCATCTATCTTATCTTTCTTTTTTCATTTTATACTCCTCCTCTTAACTAAAATCTTTGAAGAAGAAATATGATATTTTAAATGGACTTATGAAGTCCTACAAAACAAATTGTCATATTAGCCATGTTGAAACACACATACAAACACAGAAGTAAGAAAAATAATGTGAAAAAGTATACTTCAATCTGGACTCAGATTTTATGAGTTCTCTCTCGGAAGGTGGATGATTTTTTCATCCTAGGTTCACTAGAATTGTTTTGGATCATTATCTGGATTAGGGTAGCTAAGTATTGCATAGCTGATCAATCATACACTATCACTATTACCATTTTCAATTTTTTTCCTGGTTCTCACTTCACTTTGGATAAGTTCATATACGTTTTCCCAGTCTTTTCTAAAACTGTGCTATTTGTTATTTTTTAATAGCACAACATTGTCCAATCATGATGATATACTACAACTGGTTCAGGCATTCCCCAATTGATGGGTATCCCTTCAATTTCTAATACTTAGCACCAATAAAATAGCTCATATAAATATTTTTATATAAAGCTCTCTTTTCAACTTTTATTTCATCTCTTTGGGATACAGACTTACTGGTGGCATTGCAGGGCCAAAGAGAATGTATAGTTTTATAGTCCTTTGGGTATTGTTCCAAATTGTTCTTTGGAAGGGTTGGAACAGTTCATAATTCCAACAATGGTGTATTGCTATCCCTATTTTTCTATATTCCCTCCTACATTTAGTTACTTTCCTTTTTTGTCATATTGGTCAATCTGATGGGTATGAGGTACTACCTCAGAGGTTTTTTTTAAATTTTCATTTCAGGGGCAGCTAGGTGGTGCAGTGGATAGAGCACTGGCCCTGGAGTCAGGAAGACCTGAATTCAAATCCGGCCTCAGACACTTAACACTTACTGGCTGTGTAACCCTGGGCAAGTCACTTAACCCCCAATTGCCTCACCAAAAAACAAAACAAAACAAAAAACAAATTTTCATTTCTCTAATCAGTAATGATTTTGATTTTTTTTCCTTGTGATTATTGGTAGCTTTGGGTTCTTCTATTGAAAACTGTCTAATCTGGTTTTCTGAGGAAGAAATCAAAGCTATCTATTACCATATGAAAAAAAATGTCTTAAATCACTACTAATTAGAGAAATGCAGATTATAAAACAATTCTGAGGTACCATCTCATTCCTATCAGATTGGTTAATATGACAAAAAAGGAAAATAATACATGTTGGAGAATCTGTGGAAAAATTGGAACATTAATGCATTGTTGATTGAGTTGTGAACTGATCCAACCATTCTGGGGAGCAATTTGGAACTGTGGCCAAAATGCTATGGGGTTGTGCATACTACTTGACCCAGTAATAACACTGTTAGGTCTGTATCCCAAAAAGATTGTAAAAAAAAAAAAAAGGGAAAAGGACCCACATTAAGTGGACTAATGTTCAGTGAAATGAGAAGAACTAGGAGAACATTGTACACGGTGACAGCAACATTGTGTGAAGATCAACTGTAATAGACAACTTATTTTCATCAATAAAATCCACGACAATTCCCAAGGACTCATGATGGAAAACATTCTCCGTATTCCGAAAAAGGAACTGTGGAATCTGAATGCTGATTGAACCATACTGTTTCTACTTGTTTGTTTTCTTTTTTGAGGTTTTTCCCTTTGTTCTGATTGTTCTTTCACAAAATGACTAATGCAGAATTATGTTAAATGTGATTTTTTTCCCTTTTCTTTCTTTTTTTTTTTAGGGGCAATAAGGTAAGTGACTTGCCCAGGGTCACACAGCTAGTAAGCATCAAGTGTCTGAAGCCTGGATTTGAACTCAGATACTCCTGAATCCACAGTCGGTGCTTTATCCACTGCACCAACTATCTGCCCCCTGTTTAATGTGATTGTACATATATAACCTATATCAGATTGTTTTCTGTCTTGGGGAAGGGGAAGGGGAAGGGAAAGTACGGAGGGAGAGGGAAAAATTTGAAACTTAAAATCTTATAAAAGCAAATGTTGAAAACTATCTTTACATGTAACTGGAAAATAATAAATTACTTTTTTTTTGTTTTGTTTTGTTTTTGGTTTTTTTAGTGAGGCAATTGGGGTTAAGTGACTTGCCCAGGGTCACACAGCTAGTAAGTGTTAAGTGTCTGAGGCCGGATTTGAACTCAGGTACTCCTGAATCCAGAGCTGGTGCTCTATCCACTGCGCCACCTAGCTGCCCCAATAAATTACTTTTAAGAATAAAAAGAGAGAAAACTGCCTATGAACATCCTTAGACCATTTATCAATTGAGTAATGGCACCTCTGTATATAAATTTGTCTTTTTTTATATGATTGATGAGACCTTGATCAGAGAAATTTGCTATCAATTTGTTCCCCAGTCTCCTGCTTTCATTTTAATTTTGACTGCATTGTTGTTGTTTTTTGTGCAAAAACTTTAAAATTTCCTGTAATCAAAATTAATTATTTTATTTCTCATGAACCTCTCTATCTCTTTTTTCTTTACCAACTCTCCCCTTAGATCTGATAGATACCTCTTCCCATGCCCCCAGATTTATCTATTAAATTATCATTTATCCATTTTGCCATTATCTTGGTATACAGTGTGAGATGTTATCCTTTCCCTACTTTCTTCCAAACTGTTTTCCAATTTTCCAAGAAATTTTTGTCAAATGGTGAATACTTTCCCCCAAAACTTGGATCTTTGAATTTAGTAAGTACTACTTTACCATGGTCATTTTGTGTGTTGTGTACCTCAATCTATTCTACTTATTCACTACTCTCTTTCTTAACCACTAACATTATTTTCATGATTACTACTTAATATATTTTGAAATTTGGTGCAACTTTGCTGTCTTCCTTCACTTTTTCCCTATTTATTCTAGTCGCCTTTACTTTGTCATCTTTTTTTGATGCTGAACAATTATGACTTCCTGTCTTTTCTATCTGCCCTACAACTAAATTTTTTTTAAGTTTTCTCCAATCAGTGCCAGCTCCTTGAGATTCAAGACTATCTAGCCTTTTCTGTTTCTATGCTAAACTTAGAGAAAAGAGTTTCACATAAAGTAATGTCCTTATAAATGCTTTTTCATAACTTTTTCTTCTTGCACTGCAGAGGTGATTCTTTTCTGTGATTATTCTGATAGCATATGAGATAGAAGAACATTAAGAACAAACTGAAGGGGACAGCTAGGTGGCACAGTGGATAAAGCACCGGACCTGGATTCAGGAGGACCTGAGTTCAAATTCGACCTGAGGCACTTGACACTTATTTACTGTGTAACAATGGGATTTTGAAATTAAGGGAGGCAGTGGGTAAAATTTTTTTTTTCTTTTTCTTTTCTTTTTTTTTTTTTTACCAGGTTAGTAACTCTTGGCTGACTGGCCAATAAATAATATGTAAAAAAAAAATTCTTAACTATATCCATATCTAATCTGAAAAATTATATAACTTGACTCAAATGAAAAATTATATTTATATGAAAAATTATAAGTGGGCTGTGTGTCCTGCCGTGGTTGTCATTCAAATGTAAAAATATTTTTACTAACTAGCTGGGCCCTAATCTGTGGACTTTTGACTGGCTGGCTATCTGACTGCTATTAATTTCCTAAGCCAGTCTGTTAGGGCTGTTTAAAATTTTCCCCACCACTCCTCCCAAATTAATAAGAAAAAAAGGATTAAAATGCCTCTTTTGGGCAGCTAGGTGGCACAGTGGATAGAGCACTGGCCCTGGATTCAGGAGGACCTGAGTTCAAATCTCGCCTCAGACACTTGACACTTACTATGTGACCCTGGGTAAGTCACTTAACCCAAATTGCCTCACCAAAAAAAAAAAAAAAAAAGACCAAAAACAACAACAACAAAAATGCCTCTTTTAATTAAAGCAAATATGGGGTTTATTTAGGTGAATAAACAGAGTTAAATGGAGAAACAAGGATAACAAAAGTAAAATACAACCTGTCAGCTTTTCTGCCAATGAACTCTCCACTTAATCTTTTAACCATCTCTCCTGCCTCCACCACTTGCGCTTCCTGTATGCTGTGCCTGGAACTTTCTTAGCGTCCTCCTGCATATCCATACCAACTGACCTTCTAGCATTCTCCCTTTCCATCTAACTTTCCTCTCTGCACCATAGTGACCCCTGAAAAGCCCCTTACTCCATCCTGTTGTGAACCCCTTTCTTTACTCTAGCCACCTTCTCCTTAGTGAACCCCCCTTTCTGTATTGTCACAACGACCCCCCAAGTGCTTCTCTCACCGACCTTGTTTTTGTGTCTCTACCTCCCAGGCTATATATCCTCAATCCTTCCTTCAAACCTTGGGCTCCCTGTGCCACCTCACACACCAAGCTAATTTTCTGGCTATCACCGTGGCCAGGGGGCTCAAGTGAGCTGTGCACACCACACACAGGGCTCCAGGGGCTGTGTCCCCTGCTGCACACCTGGCACCTCCTGCTGGGGCTTCTCACCTTGGCTGCTGAAGTGGAGGGGGACTGGCAGTTCTGCTTACACAGAGAAAAATCCTGAGGGTTTAAGGCTTTTTAATCTCAATCCAAAGGCAGGGTGCCCAAATCACAATAAATTCTCACAATATATACATATATACACATATATACATACACATATATAGATAGATAGATATATACACATAGATAGATATAGATATAAATATACATACATACTCTCTCTCTCTCTCTCTCTCTCTCTCTCTCTATATATATATATATATATATATATATATATATATATATATATAATATAGTACATGGTAGAGTAGCACCAGATTATGGAGGGCTTAGAATGTAAGACTAAGTAATGAAGCATTATTCAGTTGCAAGACTGTGCTCTTGAAGACATTTTGAGCAGTGGGTTGATATGATATGAACTGTTCATAAGGAAGATATGTATAAGGATTGTGTGAAAAAAAGAGAAAGAGAGCAGATGAAGGAAGATATGGAGGCAGTTGAGACAATGCAAAGGGTATAATTAGAAAAGCAATCAGATTTATCTATATATGGTCCCAGTTACTTGTGTTTCCACATATTTGCTTTAGTAATATTGATCAGTAAAATCTTCCTGGAAATTTGTTATCCTAAAAAAAAAAAACAAAAAAAAAAACCTTAGTGTGGTGGAAGGTTTGCTGAATTTGGCAAAAATCTTAATTTTCCTTTTTACTACCCATGTGACCTGAGGCCAATGTGTCATTTAACTTCTCTGCACTCTCATCTATAAAATAAAGACTAGGACTCGATTACTGAATCTATGTCCCTGTGGCCTGAGTGAATAAATTTAAAAGCAATGGTCTCAGGTCAGCTAGGTGGCGCAGTGGATAGAGCACCGGCCCTGGAGTCAGGAGGACCTGAGTTCAAATCCGGCCTCAGTCACTTGACACTAGCTGTGTGACCCTGGGCAAGTCACTTAACCCCAATTGCCTCACCAAAACAAAAAAAACAAACAGCTTATAATGGGGGCAGCTAGATGACACAGTGGATAAATCACTTGCCCTGGATTCAGGAGTACCTGAGTTCAAATCCAGCCTCAGACACTTGGCACGTACTAGCTGTGTGACCCTGGGCCAGTCACTTAATCTCCATTGTCCTACCAAAAAAAATGAATACCTAAAAGCAATGTAGCAGCTCTATTTGTGGGGGCAAAACACCCATAGGCATCAGTGGTTTCAGTGTGAAACACATTCCTCTTTTATGAGGACTCAATATTTGTTAAACCTGTCTCAGGATATGTATTTAGTTTATTTACATCATTGCCACATACTGACCTATGGAACTAGTGCTGGCTTTGATTCTGGTTTCTGACCTTGAACTCTCTTTATACCTCATTTTATTTCTTTCAACTTCTTTGGGAATAGATAAACCTGTCTTGAAGCTACATTTATCCATCAGGCCCTAAGCTTATTTGGCCTTGTCCAGAGGCAAGGAGACTGCATGTAGGGCATCTCAAATTGCTCATGATGCTGTGATTTAGGGGATGATTACAGCAGGGGATAAAATGGTACCCTTGTGCTTCAATATTACTAAAGCCTCAATAAATGTCCAACTTACTCCCCTGAGTAAAAGATAAATGCTGGGAGAATTTCAATCAGGGTCATCAGTATCAACAACTATGAGTATTTATGTAACTCTAGAAACTAGAAAAATAAAAATAATTCTAGTTTGCTTGAGTTTAATTCTTCCTTTTCAATGTGTAACTTGTCAGTATGCCCTGCAGTATCTGAGCTATTGGTTTTTGGTCCCCAGCAACTAGGATCATCTCTGACACAAAGTTGCCACTTAATAAGTTTTTGTTGCTGATTTCAAACATGGGATTTTTTGTTTGTTTGTTTGTTTGAGAATCTCATCTTTTCTTAGATCTAAAATTCTGTGGTCAATTCAATTGAAGAAGAAATTATTAATCACTTCCTATTAGTCGAGCACTATATGCTAGGTTCCTTTGATACAAAGATAAAAGACAAGTAGGGGGGCAGCTAGGTGGCACAGTGGATAAAGCCCTGGCCCTGGATTCAGGAGTACCTGAGTTCAAATCCGGCCTCAGACACTTGACACTTACTAGCTGTGTGACCCTGGGCAATTCAACTAACCCCCATTTCCCCACAAAAAAAAAAAAAGCAAGTAGACTTTGTATTCAAGGGGATTCTATTTTTCAGGAAGGGAGCTGTTGGCAGTAAAGTAAATAAAAATACTACATACAAATATAATAAATGTCAATACAAAAAGAAACCTGAATATGAAATACAAACCAAATATACTTTTATCTTCTCTGAGGGAAGGGAAGATTGCTAATTTTTTTTAAAGGAATGGGACATATTGAAATGGGGAGGAAAAGATAACCCCTAAAATAAGGGATAGAATTTGATTTGAGATTGTAAAAGATTTAGGTAAGGATTGAGGGTATTCCAGGCCTGTGAAAAGGTTCAGAAACTGAAGATGAAATATTCCTCTATGGGAAAGAACAAGCATGCAAGTCTGACTGCAATGTAAAGAATAGTGAGGATAGAGTGGTCTGTCATAGAATTAGTCTAGAAAGATAGCTTGAAATTAAAAAAAAATTAAAAACAAACAAATAAATTAGCTTAATGCATTAATGAATAAATGAATAAATAATAGATAAATAAATGAATGAATAAATTTAAAAAAATAGAAAGGTAGGTTGGAGCTAGATTGTGTTGGGATTTCAATGTCCAACAAGTATCTGTGTTTTATCTTAGAGAAGACTTCTTCACTTGGTGTCTGTGATTTTTTAATACTTTGATAACTATTTCATATGTATTTCAACATGAAGGATTACCTTTACAATCCTATATATTCATTTTATGTATTTGGATATATTTTGAGAAATGATCCATAAGGTTTTAGCAAAGCTCACAAAAGCATTCATGGCACAAAAAATGTTTGAATTATTGTTTTAGAGACAATCAGAAGCCTCTTGAGCTTGTAGAATAAGGAAGAGACATGGTCAGATCTGTGTATGTAAAGAGATGGCCTGGCTATCACACATCCTACACACACACACACACACACACACACACACACACACACACACACACACACACACACACTCACACCTGCTTTCAGAACTGCAGAGGTGAAAATAAAGTGATATGATGTTTAAAGGTATAATTTTTCTCCCCCCTCCACAAATCTTCTTCCATTTTCTCCCAGTCTACCCTGGTTTATATAAATAACAATCTGGAAGAGCTCTGCTACCTCTGACTCTAAATTTCAAAATCTTTTCAATGACCTGAACTGCTCAGGGAGGGATGGGGGCAGAGGAGGGGTGCGGGGTTGGTGGGGGAGAAAAAACAGAATCAGGACAGTTGCACTCAAAGAGTTAGGATCTCAGTGATAAGATAACATCATTAACTGACACAAACCTTGATGTTTCAAATAACAAAACACTACTTAGATTTTGCTTATATATGTGGATGCCCATCCTAATTCCTCATACTGGTTTACCTATGGAAATCCAGGCATGCATTCCTTTGAATTGAAACCTTAAAGCAGAGTTTCCCTGTTGCATTTTTGCTAGTAGGATGCCCATAATAATCTTGGTGTTACACATTGAGTGCAAATAATTAAATTGATATGCATAATCTGTCACTAATTAATATCTAAAAATATTATCTTTTTAAAATGAAGCCAGGAATTTTACAGTGTGGTGAGAGAAATGAAAATGTCCATCAGAATTAAAGTTTTATATACCTAAATATCCCTTTGTTTATAACATATTTATAAGTGCAATGTGAGGGCCAAAATTTCATATATGGAGCGTTATTAGGGTGACTCGCCTTAATATTGGGGTCCTGGAAATATGAGGAATTCTTTTAGGTTTAATCTCCCCTTTGAACTTTCCTTTTGATATATTCCTCCCAGGCCAATAAGAAAAGGAGCCTCTAAGCTTTAGTTCAAAAAGTATCAGGTTTTATTACTTGGGAATTAATTAAACAACAAAAGGGAAACTAATAAAAATCAAAGATAAGGAAATAGGAAAATAGAAATATAGAGAAATATTCTAAACTTAACCTATTCACTCCCAGACAGTTCTCAAATAAGCTAGTTCAAAGGAATTTAGGATTAAACTCACCAAACCCAGTCATTTTACTGTTGCTTGTAAGAAACTCAGTCGACCAAACAGAGCAAAACGTGTGCCTCCGCCAGGTCCCTAAACGCCACCAGACTGATTTACATACTGAAAGAGTGCGAACTCTTGAACATGCCCCTCCTCCTGGAAGTTTCCTCCCTTTGGGTTGCATTCAGTTTTTTCCTCCCCCAAAAGGGGAGGTCCTTCTCTGTAGCATACTTAATCTCAGGGTGGGCCAGGTGTGGCCCCTCCCAAATGATTCAGCTAAAACTTTCGATATTAATCTTTACCACAAATAATTTTTACCACAGCAATAAAAAAAAGTATTTTCCCCATCCTTGATAACAATGAAGTCAAAAAAGAAAGAACTGATACAATATTTTTTCACATCATTGAAAAGCTTATGGGTGTTAAAAGGTTAAACTGTTCACATTCCTACATGAGAAGATGATATGTCTAAATCATAAGAGCCTTCTGAGTATTAGGGCAGATGATAGGAGAAAATTTATACAGAAGACAGATGTGAGAATTGATTATGAAAGGATGATACCTGTAAAGCATTTATTTTTTTGTTTCTCTTATTTTTTGGGGGGGAGCAGGGAAGGGGGTCGGTCAAGGTTAATGAGTGTCTTGCAACTGAGGCCTGGTCATCTTGGTTCCCGGGCAGGTGCTTTGTTCACTGTGTCACCTAGCTCACCCATGATGACATCTTTTTGGTAAAATTGAGGGAGGAGAGGAATACACTGGGGGAGGGATAGGGGAGTGGCAAAATGGGGTGAAATCTTACATGAAAGAAACAGGAAAGGGCATATGGAGTGCTGGGAGAGAAGGGGGAGGTGTGGGAAAGTGAAAAAGCCTTATACACATCAGAATTAGCTCAAAGACCTTAATCTCATCAGAGTTTGCTGAAAAAGGGAATGACATACACATCCAATTGGGTGGAGTAATCTATCTAACCATGCAGGAAAGAAGGATGGGAAGGGCACAAGGAGGGAATGGTGAAAGACAGAGGGCACAGAGAGTGAGGGAGCAGTCAGAAGTAAAACACTTTTAAGGAGAAATAGGGTAAAATAAGATAGAAAATAGAGTAAATATGGTGGGAAGGGAAGAGGATGGAGAGAAACAGTTATGATGATTGACAACAATGGCAAAATATATGATACATACTTTGCTGGGCTACTGTGAAGAAAATTATTTGTCATGTTTAAGGTACTATGTAAAAGTTATGGGGCAGCTAGATGGTGTAGTGGATAGAGTACCAGCCCTGGATTCAGGAGTACCTGAGTTCAGATCGGGCCTCAGACACTTAACACTTACTAGCTGTGTGACCTTGGGCAAGTCACTTAACCCCAATTGCCTCACCAAAAAAAAAAGTTTTAAGTTATGATGAAGAGGATACTATCAGAAAAACCTGGAAAGACCTTCATGAACTGAAGTAAAATAAAATGTACTCTATACAAAAGAAAAGCGATAGTATAAGATGAACTGCTAGCATGTGGTTATTTTCAGCAATATATTGATCCAATATAACTCTGAAGGACTTATGAAAATTACAATCTATCCACAGAGAAATTACTGATGGTATCTGAAAACAGATTGAAACATTTTTTTAACAGTTCCTTCATCTGAAGGTTTGTTTTTGTGTGTTTTCTTTCATAAGCAGACTAATGTGGAGATGTTTTCCCTGACTACTCATGTATAACTTATATTGAATTGCTTGAGTTATTGGGGATGGGGGTGGTGAAGAGGGAGGAAAGAAGAGAAGTCAGAACACAAAGTTTTTTTAAAAAATTGATGTTAAAATTTGTTTTTACTTGTAATTTAGAAAATAAAATTATTGGGGGGGGGGCAATGGGCGTTAAGTGACTTGCCCAGTGTCACACAGCTAGTAAGCATCAAGTGTATGAGGTTGGACTTGAACTCAGGTCCTTCTGAATCCAAGGCTTGTGCTTAATCCATTTTGCCACCTAGCTGCCCTGAAAAATAAAATTCTAAACAGAAAAAATATATACTTATGGATGTGAGGGAAATGAGGCTGGGGTTGTGCACAAAGCCAATTATTCTTTGAAATATCTAAATAAGGTTTCCAATAAGTGATGGGCATTTATTTAATAAGATTTTCCCTATGAACCTTTTAAATAAAAACTTAGTTGTTAATTCTTAAAAGTCATTTCCTTTTGGTAAAATTAGCTCAATAACTAAAATTATTTAGAAAAAAAAGTATAAAAAGTTTTAGTTGAAGAATTCAGTCAAACAGAGCTATTGACAATATAGCTAACCACAAGCAAATTACAAGATTACTAAAGAAAAATGGTGAGCCTTTGGCTTGATAGTGCTACTTGTGTGATTTTGAGGCTCAGTGTAGGAGGCTTGCAGTTAGATCAACTAAAGACCTGATACCAGAAAGTGACAGTAGCACCTTCTGCAATTTCTACAAATGCATTATTTCTCTCATTCTACCCAGGAAAATTTCATGAATAGAGTGAGCTCAATTTTATTACCCCTCAAGAATTAGTAGCTCCACTTCATCGATGTATCTATACCAACTTTTGTCTTTGTTTTCTGATTATGTCTCAATTTCATCTGAACTTCCCTGTTGAGATCAGGGACAATTTAATTCATTTAGAAATATCCACTTAGATATTGATTTCTGATAATCAATTTAGGTCCTGACAAAGTGATGACAATCATATTTTGCAGGTAAAAGATGGAAATTATTTGGGAACATTTATGACATTCATGGCTTTTTCTTTGAAATGGGAATGAGAGCTATGGTGGTGTAGGCATTTGGAAATATTTTAGGATTTAGAAGTGAAAAGATTCAACCTAAGAACTGTGAAGAGAAAAGGAATGTAGACCTTTGACTTTCTATTATAATACTCCATGAAAATATCATTTTACAAGGTATGCAAGTCCCCTAAAATTTGAAGAAATACATAGAGACATGACTGTTTGGCAACAGGTAAGATTAACAGTCTGTCCATCTTTCTTGTTTCTTTCCATAATAAAGAGAAAAAATAGAAAAGAAGAGCCTTATATCAAATAAGTGTGGTGTTTGTTATACAGCATGATTTTCCCAGAGTATTGAGTGCATCACTTTAACTGATAGCAGAATTGAAAAGTGGAAGAGATTCTTAAATTTCATCTAACTTTGTCAACTTTATAATATATTTTGAAAAGAAATGCTAATTTAACATACTGTATGATAAATCACATCTAAAACAATCTTTCAAATAATGATAAGCCTGGAATATAAATTTGAGAGAAATTTACCTCAGGCTAGTTTGAATTAACTTGTGGCTATTCCACCCTATCTAATGAGACATATTGTGAAATTTCCTTAATCTTACTTGAAATAGTGTAATTACTTCTATTATTGGCATGCAGGAAAGTTTCCTCTCCCCTCTCTTTTTTCATATGGGATATCTAATCTCCTTTAAAAATACTTCAGTGATCTCTTATCCTTGGACATATGAAAATACAAATAAATAATTTCGATACAGTACTCTATTTCCTTGAGATAGAAAAGTGAATATAGTTTAGATATAGGAAAATGTCACCAATCTGATTGTTCAGGAAAGTTAGGATTTAATGTTTTTTGGTACGGATAGTTATTACTTTATGTCAGGGACTTTAACAACCCTCCTGTGATTCTTTTTTTCTTTTGTTCTGGGCAAAAATCATGTAATTATTGTATATTTAAAACATTGTGATACTGGATAAATTGTAAGATGTGAATGTAGATCATTACTTCCTCAAGTTGTGTGAAACTACTTAAGAATGAGTCATCAACATCCATACCTAGGGAATTGCGTGGTACTACCAGCTGGATAAGGGAAAGTGTGAATTGTTAATTGGACCCAGGACAGATCTATATTTCTAAATCCAATGAGAGTTAATGTCCTTTTCTCATCTTCTCTTCCCTCCACTACTAAGATAAAAATGATATAATATTTGAATCTAAACTTAACGATCTAGGGAGTCATTACAATTTACTGAATAAGAAAGTTATATGTTCAAATTAATTTTTAGGGAAGTCACATTGGCAACTCGGTGCAGGATAGATTGGAGAAAGACAGATATGAAACAAGCAGATCAAATAAAAAACACAGAGGGCCTGAGCTTGGGTAGTGAATGTGTGAGTCAAGAGAATGGAAGTTATATGAAAAAATTATAGAAATAAGAAAAAAAGTATTATTCATCAACTGAATATGTGGCATGAAGGAGAGTGAGAAGAACATGTGTTCACTGAGTTTGTAAACCTGGTTTATTATCAGTGTGGTGGTGCCTTGGTTCTCAACAGGGAGAGAGATAGGGTAGGGCTAAAATGTGATGTAATGAGAATGATGATGAAGATTACAGCTCATCCATATTCTCTCCTTTTGTCCCACCCAAAAGAAAAAGAGAAGATATGGATCCCATGCTGCCTTATCATTCCCTTTCAGGACAGCATCTACTTTCAACAGGTTACCTGCCACAATCACAAAGTGATATGGGAAAGGAGGTGCAGAATGGAGGGGTTAGATATTTGATGAGGTTGGAAATAGCAAGGATTTACCTAATAACATCTAAGCTGTTTGGGGTCTTTGGGTAATGGGATAAAATTTATATGAAAGGAGGGGCTGAGCCAAGATGGCAGAGAGAAGTCAGGAAGTTGCCTGAGCTCTCCTTCATTTCCCTCAAAAAGCCGCTAAGCAGATTCTGAAACTATAGAACCTACAAAAAGAGAGATACAATCTTCCAACTTGAGACAATTTAGAAGACTTCAGGAAAGGTCAGACTCACTCAGGAAAAAGGGGGAGCCCAGCACAGCTCAGCATGGAGGGTGTCTGGGCAAGTCAGCAGGAGGCTCTTAGCCACAGTAGAGCAACTGAAGCCCCTTCATCCAGGCTCAGCAAGCTGGTGGAACAGTGCTCCAGTTGTGAGATATGTTAGCACCAGCTGAGAGAGCAGGCTGTTAGCTGGAGGGCCAGGCATGGGGCAGGTACAATTGGGCCAGGTGATCCCAGCACCAGGAGCAAGCCCGTGGAGCAAGCCCAGGACGGTGAGGAATCCAGAAACCACAGAGGCCTCAGAGTAGAAAGTTAGTGATATAGCCCCTATCTCCCAACACAAGAAGTTTGAAACAGTGATGCTTGTATTCCAGGAACAGACCTCAACTTAAAAAAAAAAAGCCACAATATGAATAAGAAATAGAAAAAGGTTCTTACCATTGAGAGCTTCTATGTAGACAGGGAAGAGAAAAACACAAACTCAGATGAGGAAAATACTCTCAGATTGCCTATATGTGAAACCTTAAGAGGGAGGATGATTTGGTCTCAAGACCAAAAAGCCTTCTTGGGAGAGCTCAAAAAGAATTTTAAAAATCAATTGAGAGAGGTAGAATAAAAAACAGGGAGAGAAATGAAAGCATCACAAGAAAATTATGAAAAAAGAATGAGCAGCTTGGAAAAGGACACACAAAAATTTACTGAAGAAAACAATTCCTTAAAACCTTTATTTGGCCAAATGGAAAAGGAGGTACAAAAGCTTACTGAAGAAAACAATGCCTTCAAAATTTGAATTGGATAGATGAAAGCTAATAATTCCATGAGACACCAAGAATCAGTCAAACAGAATTAAAAGAAGGAAAAAATAGAAGAAAATGTGCAATACTTCATTAGAAAGACAACTGATCTGGAAAACAGTTCCAGGAGAGGTAATTTGAAAATTATTGTACTACCTGAAAACCAAGATTAGAAAAAAAGAATCTAGACACTGTATTCCAGGAAATTATCAAAGAAAACTGCTGTGATATTGTAGATTCAGAAGGTAAGAAGATAAAATCATCATTGAAAGAATCCACCCATCTCCTCCTAAAAGAGACCCCAAACATAAAACTCCAAACAATACTGTGACCAAATTCCAGAATTATCAGGTAAAGGAGAAAATACCCCAAGCAGCCAGAAAGAAACAATTTAAAAATCATGGAGCCACAGTCAGGTCTGAACAGGACCTGATAGGTTCAAATATGATATTTCACAAGGCAAAGGAGTTTTGATTGCAACCAAGAAGGAAGTACCCAGAAAAACTGCACATTCTCTTTCGGGGAAAAGATGGATATTCAGTGAAATAGAGGACTTTCAAGGTTTCCTGATGAAAATACCAGATCCAAATAGAAAATTTGATCTGAACATACAAGAGTCAATAGAAGTAGTAAAAAAGTGAACAGGGAAAACATGTTATTCAATAAGATTATTTATAAGGGGTGAACATTGTTTCAACTTTACTCTCATCAGGTTTTGTTCAAAGATGAAATAGCATATACACTCATTTGGATAAAGAAATTTAGCTTATTCTTTAGGGAAGTAAAAGGGTAAGGGGAAAAGGGGGACACTGATAGAAGGGAGGGCAGAAGTGGGGGAAGAAAAGGGTATAGAAAAGGGATAGGGGCTGATAAAAGGGATGGCAGATTGGGGGAAGCAGGGGTCAGAAGCAAAACGCTGGTAAGGAGAAATAGGGTGAAAGAAAGAAAAAAAGGGGGATAAATAGGATCAGCGAAAGAGACAGTTAGTAATAATAAGTATGAATGTGAATGGGATGAACTCTGAAATCAAACAGAAGCAAATAACAGAGTGGATTAAAAATGAGAATCCTATAACATGTTATTTACAAGAATATATTTGAAGCAGAGAGATACACACAGATTAAAGGTAAAAGGTTGGAGCACAATATATTATGTTTCAGCTGAAGTAAAAAATGTAGGGGTAGCAATCATTATCTGAGACAAAACAAAGGTAGCAAAAGATCTCATTAAAAGAGATAAAGAAGGAAACTACATCTTGCTAAGAGGTACTACAGATAATGAAGTAATAGCAATACTAAACGTGTATGAAAACTGTTGCAAACAGACATTAAGTAACTTGCCTAAAATCACAAAGCTAGTTAGTGTCAGAGACTGGAACTTCCTGACTCCAGGGCCTATCACTCTATCTCCTGTACCATTTTGCTTCCTCATCCCCCTATGATGATGAAAAAATAGTTTGTTTTTTTATTTAGCTAAATTACCACCCACTTATGCAGATATCCTCACTTATGTGTCTGATCATCTTAAATTTGACATGTCCAAAACTACTACACCCAATTATCCCCACCTAAATTATACTATCTCACAAAATTTACTTTTATTCTTGAAGTTACATCTATAATTCCATTTTCATACACTGAAATCATTCAGACTCTGTCCTCTCTCTCCCTATATATCTAATCAATGTATCAATAATGGTAAATGTATCAATTCTGAGTATATATCATCTTTTGTACCTGTGCGCTTCTCTCTCAGAACCTCTCTAGTTAAGACTCTAATCACCTCTTGTTTGGATTCTTACAATAGCATCCTAATTGGTCTTCCTGCTTCCTGAATCTCCTACTCTAATTCATTCCCAAAATAGCTGCCAAATTAATATTCTTAAAAAATATGTCTAAGCTTAAAATTTTCAGCAATTCCCTATTGTTTATGAAAGAATCTACAGGCTGCTTACCATTGCACTTGAAGGTCTTCATGTTCTTCTACCCACACACTATTCCACATTCATTTAAAAAAACGCCCCCATTGTTCTCTAATGTCAATGGCTAATTTCCCTTCTATCACAGTTGCACATAATAAATGTTTGGTGAGTCAAATTAACAATTACAAATCCCTGAAAGTCCAATTGTCAATGTCATGAAGGGAAAGAGTAGACAATGGCAAAGCAAAGCAACTGTCAGGAGGATGAGTATTAGAGACACTGTATTCCCTCAAACAAATATTTTAATTATCAAGGACTAGAAAGTAACTCTGAAATACAAGCCATCTGTTTACTGCAGAGGTCATTAATTGGGGTAGTTCATCAGCCAGTGGGGTGAAAGAAGTCCTAAGAAACTAAGAAGTAGATGGTGAATCTAGAACCAGAAGATGCCAAGGAACATTGGAACAAATAAAAAACATAACAATGCCTAACAAGCTAAATAGACTTTGGTAAAGGTGATACCTAATGCTAAAGTTGCATAAATCATCAGTGTTCAAGAATTAGAACTGATATTGATTGCTTAATTATATATAAGTACTGCAACATAAGAAAATTTGAAATAGATGGTAACAGTTATCAGCAAGGCAGGGCTTTGTATTGGAATTTGTCAACTTTACCTTTCTTTCCATGTAACACAGCAGTATGTTACAGGTCAACACGCAGAAATTTTAAGAAATAGTTTTATTATAAAACCCATATTAGATTAAATAAGAATCAAAAACTGAGGAATTAATTAAATCTGAATGGGGAAAAACAGAAGAATCTGAAAAGAACTAATCTCTCGAGGGGTTGGAGACAAGATGGTGGAGAAAGTGCAGAGATTTCCCTTACCACTCGCCAAAAGCCCTTCAAATACTTTCAAATAATGCCATAGGAAAACTGTTGCAACAGCAGAATCCAAAAAAAGGACAGGGTGAAATAATTTTCCAACCAAAGATAGCTTAGAGTGTAGATAGGAAGGGTCTGAAGTTCCAGGGTGAAATTGGAGTGTGCTGAGCAGACCCAGCCCTAGCACCAGAGAATCAGGCCTTGGGAAACTGACTCAACTGTGGCAGCAGCTGCTTCTGGAACTTATCCCACAGATGGAGAGAGAGCTCTGCATGCATTGCAGACACAGCCTGGGAACAGACCATGCTTGCAAACCAGTGAGGGGGTTTGGAGGTTGGCAGGGGTGAAGTGGCTGTGGCCTCTGCTAGAGTTCAGGCAAAGTGCCCAGGCTCTGATTCAGTGGGTTGAGTCAAGTGGTAGTGGCCTAGTCGGGGAGGGGCACAGACATGCCAAGCTTCTGACCATAGAGAATCAGATTTCAATCAGACATCCACCTCTAGGACATGATGAATAGGCAAAGAAAGCAGCAGACTATATAAATCTTTTTTTGGGGGGAAAGTAGACCAGAATACACCCTGATAAGAAAATAATAAAAAAGTCAAAGCTCTAACATCCAAAACTTCCAAGAAAATTATGAATTGGTCTCAGCCCATGGAAATGCTCAAAAGGGACATTGAAAAAAAAGTAGGAGAGATAGAAGGAAGATATATGGAGATGGAGGAAAGAATGGAAAAAGAAATTAGAGCAATGAAGGAGAATCATGAGAAAAAAAGTCAATGGCTTGAAAAGCCAAATGGGAAATGAGATACAAAAGCTCTCTGAAGAAAATAATTGCCTAAGAATTAGGATTGAACAAATGGAAGCTAGTGACTTATTGAGAAAAATAGACACAGACAAGGAAATCTAAATGAATAAAAAAATAGAGGGTGATAGGAAATATCTCCTTGGAAAAACAACTAACCTGGAAAATAGAACCAGGAGAGATAATTTGAAAAAAAAATATCATTGAAATACCTGAAAACTATGATCAAAATAAGAACTTACACATTATCTTCCCAGAAATTATCAAGGAAAATTGCCCTGATATTCTAGAATCAGAAGGTAAAATAGAAATTGACAGAATCCACCAATCACCTCCTGAAAGAGATCCCAAAAGGAAAACTTCCAGAAATTCCATAGATACCAAGTCAAGGAGAAAATATTGCAAACAGCTAGAAAAAAGCAATTCAAATATTGTGAAGCTACAGTAAGGATAACACAAGATCTAGTAGCATCTGCATTAAAGGAACAGAGGTCATGGAATATGATATTCTGGAGGGCAGAAGGACTAAAGCCAAGAATCACCTAACCAGCAAAACTGATTATAATCTCTCAGGGGCAAAAAATGGATTTCAGTGAAAAAGAGGACTTTCAGGCATTTGTGATGAAAAGACCTGAACTGAATAGAAAATATGCATTTCAAATACAAAAATATAGAGAAATATAAAAAGGTAAACAGGAAAAAGAAATCAGGAGGAATATTAAAAGATCAAACTATTTACATTCCTACATGGGATGATAATGCTTCTAATTCATAAGAACTTTCTCGGTATTAGGGCAGCTGAAAGGAATGTACTTAGAGGGCACATGTGTGAATTGAATATGAAGGGATGACATCTGTAAGCATTTTTTTTGTTTATCTTTTTTTTGAGGGGGGGGCAGGCAGGGTGAGTTGGCTTATGTCTGGGGCCGGATTTGGGCTCAGAGTCTCCTGGGTTTAGAGCTGTTGCTTTGTCCACTGTGTCACCTAGGTGACCCATGATCACATATTTAAAATAAAGTTAAGGGATAAGGGGAAAGCACTGGAAGAAAGGGAAAGGGAGCAGTAGACTGGAGAAAAGTAGCTGACATAAAAGAAACAAAAAAAACTTATGGAGTGGAGGGGAAGTTGGGGAAGTAGTGGGAGAGTGAGTGAACCTTACTCTCATCAGAATTGGCTCAAAGAAGGAATAACATACACACTCAAGTGCGTATAGTAATTTATTTTCCCCTGAGGGAAAGTGGGAGGGGTAGGATGTAAGGGTGGGGAGGAGAGGTGAATGAAGGAAGGGAAGATTGATGGAAAGGG
This sequence comes from Dromiciops gliroides, assembly GCF_019393635.1. Taxonomy (NCBI): domain Eukaryota; kingdom Metazoa; phylum Chordata; class Mammalia; order Microbiotheria; family Microbiotheriidae; genus Dromiciops; species Dromiciops gliroides. The sequence goes on from NC_057862.1 coordinate 612,837,406, forward strand.
CAGTTAAAAGCAAAACACTTTTGTGGAGAGATAGGGTGTAGGAAGATAGAAAATAGAACTATCAATGGGATGGAATAAGATGGAGGGTAATAAAAAAGGACTAATCTTTCATTTTTTTTTTGTGAGACATTAATGCACTGTTGTTGCAGGTGTAAACAGATTCACATATTCTGTAGAACAATTTGGAACTATTGCCAAAGGACTATAAAACTATGCATACTCTTTGACCTAGTAATACTACTATTATGTCAGTATCCAAAAAAGATTAAAAAACAAAAAGTGCAATTCAAAATTGAGGAGATGCTCATCAATTGTGGAATGGCTGAACAAATTTTGGACAGAAATTATGATGGATCACTATTGTGCTATAAGAAATGATGAGCAGGGTGCTCTCAGAAAAACCTGGAAAGACTCACATATGCTGTTGCAAAATGAAATGTACTATATACAACATAACAGCAATGTTGTAAGATGATCAGTTGTGAAAGACTGCTAATCTCAGCATTGCAGTGATCCAAGATAACTCTGAAAGACTTATGAAAAATATGATACATCTCCAAAGAAAGAACTGATGGTGTCTGAATATAGACTGAAGCATATTTTTTAAAATTCTTTTTCTTAAGTTATTTTTGTCTGTTTTCTTTCATAACTTGACTAATATGGAAATGTTTTGCATAACTACACTCACATAAATTGAATTGCTGCTGTTCTTAAGAGGGGTTGGGGAGGAAGGGAGAAAGAGAATTTGGTGCAAAGTTTTAAAAGTGGTCATTGAAAAATGTTTTTACTTGTAAATAGGGGAAAATAAAATTATGAATAGAAATAGCAATTTAAAAAATCTATCCCTCTAAAGTTTGTTTTGCTCTTGACCACTGCCTTTCTTTATCTGCCCTCCCTTTTGTCAACTCTTTTTTTGTTTTATCCAATTTCCCCATATTCTCTTCTTGCATAAGATAGATTTCTCTACCAAATTGAGTGTATGCAATTTTGCTTTTTGAAACAATTTAAAAGAATGTAAGGTTCAAGAGTTACTCATACTCCCACCATTTTCTTCCTTGTGCATGATTTTCCTCTCCCTTTCCTTCTTTCCCAAAAACCCTTCTTTTTCACCCATCCATTTTTTTAAACTTCACCAGTACATAATCAACTTTCTCCCATTACCTCTCTATGAAGAATCCTTCTAACTGCTCTGATAATGATAAAGTTCTTAATAATTACATCTATTATCTTCATATAGATGTAAACTCTTTATCATTATTGAATCCTTTATGATTTCTCTTTCATGTTTACCTTTTTATAATTCTCTTGAGTAATGTATTTGAAAGTTCACTTTTCTAGACTTTTTATCAGGAATGATTGAAAGTTCCCTGTTTCATTAAATATCTTTTTTTTCCTTATAATATTATACTCACTTTCCTGCATAGGTTATTCGTGATTGTGATCCTAGATGTTTTTGCCTTCTGGAATATTATGATCCAAGCACTTCACTTTTTTAAATGGTAGGTAATACCATTAAATACTCTGATTAGAGTATTTAATTTCCAATTAGTTTTTAATTTATGCTTCCTAAGTATTTGATTGTATTTAATTTTATTGTGTTCTAATCTGTAAAGGGTAAATTGAATATTTCTGCTTATCAGTATTTTGGGGCTTTTTTATGTTCTAATATATAGTCAACTTTATTTTTTAAAGTGACCTGAACAACTGAGGGGGAAAGTATATTCCTTTCTATTTCTATTTACTTTTCTCCAAAGCTCTGTTATAATTAATTTTCTAAAAGTTTATTTATTGTATTAACTTCTTTTTTATTTATCTTAGGATATGTTTATCTAGTTCTGAGAGGTATAAATTGAATTTTAGGCATCTAGGTGGCACAGTCAGTAAGGCACTGGCCCTGGATTCAGGAGGGCCTGAATTCAATTCAGGCCTCAGATACTTGACACTTACTTGCTGTGTGACCCTGGGCAAATCACTTAATCCTCTGTAACAATTGGAATGACACCACCTGCTGTAAAAGAGCTCCGCCCATGAGTCGAAGGTCTTTGAGGGCAAGACCATTTGTCTTTTCTTTGGCGTCAGGAAGTGACACGGGCTAGTGGGAGGAAGAAGGGGGAGCCTGGCACTCTGACTGGGGTTCTTTTTTTCCTGGGGACTCTGGCAGACAGCGGAGCTAGGAATGCTCTCTCCCTTTAATAGATAGATGAATGTAGGCCTTTCTTTCTCTCTTTACCAAATTCTTATTCTCCTTAATAAATACTTAGAAGTCTAACTCTTGCTAACGCTTATAATTTACTGGTGACCACTCATTAGATATTTTAGACAGTTTAGCTAGAATTTTAGCCTTAACACCTCATTGCCTTGCAAAACAAAGAAACAAACAAAACAAAACAAAAATAATTTGAAGCCTATAAATAAAATCAATGCAGTCAAGATTAGAAGGGAAGCTTGAAACTGGAGGGAAAAGTTTATAAGTGTTTCTGATAAGGCTGCATTTCTCAAGTATATACATTATTAAATAAAATTTATTAGAATATGATTAATTCCCAAATTGAAAAATAGTCAAATCATAGGAACAAGTAGTTTTCAAAAAAAGAAATCAAAGTTAGCCACAGTGATATGGAAAGAATGTTGTAAATCACCATTGATTAGAGAAATGCAAAATTAAAACAACTGTGAGATACCAACTTGCATTTATAAGATTGTCTAATATGACAGAAAAGGAAAAATCACAAATATTGGAGGGGATGTGGAAAAATAAGGACACTAATGTTCTGTTTTTTGGAGTTGTGAACTGATCCAATCATTCTAAGGAGCAATTTGGAACTATGTCCAAATGTCTATAAAACTATACATGCCCTTTGATCCAACAATGCCACTGCTAAGTCTTTATCCCAAAGAAATAGAAGGGGAAAGGACATATGTGTACAAAAAATATTTATTGCAGCTTTTATTTGTAGTGGAAAAGAATTAGAAATTCAGGTAATGCCCATCAAAGGGGGAATGGCTGAAAAAGTTCTTGTATATACCTGTCATAGAATATTGTTTTGTAAGAAATCATGAGCAAGATGATTTCAGAAAATTAAAAAATAAATATATATCCAAGGCCTCACATGAATTGAGGCAAAGTGAAATGAACAGGATTAGAAAGACATTGTATACAATGAATGACAGCTATTTTCAGCAATACAAAGATCCAGAACAATTCTGAAGGATTTATGATGAAAAATACTATACATCTCCAGAGAATGAAATGATGTAGTCTGACTACAGATTGAAATATACTTTTTAACTTTCTATGTAATGCTTTTTGGTGGGGGTTAGTGTTTTCTTTTACAACAAGGCTAACATGGAAATGCTTTACGTGACAATAAATGTATAATCTATGTTAAATTGCTTGCCTTCTCAAGGAAATCAGATGACAGGAGGAAGAAAATTTGGAATTCAAAATTTTAAAATGATGAATGTTAAAATTTTTGTTTGAATGTAAATGAGAAACAAATGAAATTAATTTTTTAAATGTAGCTTTAAAATAATGGGGGGGGAATGTGGATGTTACTCTCTCTGTTTCTTAACCAGCACCAAATTATTATGATGATATTTAATAAAGCTATAGCCCTGCATTCCCAGTATTTAAAAAAATATTTTTTCCTTGAGTTTCTTAACCTTTTCTTCTTTTACATGAACTTTATTTTTATACATTCTAAATTAATTTTGTCATATTTATTAGTATGGTACTTAATATGTAAATTAAATTGTTGATTATTATCATTAATATCATATTAGTTCATTTGATCCATGAACAAATAAACATCTTCTAATTATTTAGATCTGCCTTAACTTCCATAACCTGTGTTTTTAATTGTACTTATATAGTTCTTTGTGTGATTTGAAGGTAAACTTTGAAATATGATATATTCTGTAATTATTTTAAATGTAATTTATCTTTTCTTGACAGATGTTAATGATAAAATGCAAAATTTGATTGTTTTGTAATTAATTTTATATGCTACAACTTCCATGAAATTACTGTTTCAATTATTTGTTCATTCACTCTGCTGGATTCTCTACACTATGTTGTTATCTACAGAAAGAGATAATTGCATTTTATTTTTGCCTCTAATTATGCCTTTAATGTCTTTTCCCCATTTTATTGTTGTAGCTCACAGGTACTCCACAGGAGATATTCTTATGAACTCAGACAACAATATGTCAACAGAGACTTTAAGTCAATAAATCAGTTCTTTGCAACCACCCCAAAATAAAGCATTATCCTTACAAAATACAGATATTCAAAGAAACAGTAGGTGAGACAATTCTTGAATCTTTGTAAGATATGCACATCAAAAAAATAGCACCCAACAAGTACTTTGTGAGACATGACATGTTTACAAGAATTATATTTCAGAATCTCATCTCTTAGGGACTTACAGGTAACAAATCCTCATAATAAAAATATTGACCATAAAATATCCTTGAGAATGGAAACAATGAACTGTATTGTCTCTAGGATGTTATGATAGGCAGAATGTGCCTTGCTATTGCCCATATTTTTTACAATTTAATTATTCACAATTTCATTGGATATTGAATCATTAAAAAACCTTAAGAACATTATGAAATGTATCTCTTTTAATCTTTAATAATCTTTAAACTATATGAAATGAAAATCTTTCAAAATATAGAGATATAACAGAAGAAATCAGGATGTTATGGGCAAAGTAAAATGCATATATCATGCCTATCTATCTTCATTTTTGCTGCTGGAATTGTGTAGAAGATTCTTCTAGTTAGCTGACAGAGGATGAACTTGTACTCCAAATATTTTACTAAAATTTTAAAAGTAGGTAATTTACTCAAGAATCTATACAACATAAAAAATAAAATCAGAAAAACCAGTTTGTACTAAGAACATTTCTATGTGAACTCCATTAGATAAGATGAGAAGTTAGATAATATTAATAGTTATTGGTAATAATAACATGATATATTTATATTGAGCCTTTAATTTTATATTCTTTCTAATTTTCTATTTTAAAAACCCAGGAGGTAAGTAGGATAAATACTGTTAGTGACATTTTTTGAGATGAAAGAGCTAAAGGTACAGAAATGTTAAGATACTTAGTAGAAGTAACTTTCCTAATGGGATGCCATATAACTGATCAACTGTATGGTGGTCACTATATTAAACCCAGAGATTTAAAAAAAAATGCTTACCTAGTATTCCATTAATAGTTCATTAACTGAAAATCATTGGAAATTAAAGTTCTGATATAAAATTGTTTGATTTTTAAAAAATTAGAGGAATTTTCTTAATCAATTATATCAAGAAATAGAAAATATTTTAAGGTATAGAAATGTGATTAGAACTAAATGGAAACATTTTATTGATAAAACTAGAACTTAGAAGCAAATTCTCTGGTCAACAGAACAGAAAGAAAGGCATGCATGTTCATTAAGGGACAGTGTTTTCCTTATGTGTTAATATAAATTAGAAGATGGTAGAGATGGCCTCAGACACTTAACACTTACTGGCTGTGTGACCCTAGGCAAGTTGCTTAACCCCAATTGCCTCCCAAAAAAAAAAAAAACAGAAAAAAGAAAAAAAAAGAAAGAGAAGATGGTAGAGAAAGCACAGTGAAACTGACGTTAAGTAAGGGAAAATGGATGATCCGTTTTAAATTGTGAAAAAAGCAAACTTTATCTATAGGCTGATTTGCTCCTTACATTCTTTTTTTTTTCCCTTGGTGAGGCAATTGGGGTTAAGTGACTTGCCCAAGGTCACACAGTTAGTAAGTGTCAAGTGTCTGATGTCGGATTTGAACTCAGGTCCTCCTGACTCCAGGGCCGGTACTCTATTTACTGTACCACCTAGCTGCCCCATTCTTTCTTGATATTTAATAGTTAACGTTGATATTGCAATACAGTGTGCCAGGCACTGTTAAACCCTTGAAAGTTATTATCTCATTTGATCCTCACAACAAACCTGGGAGGTCGGTCCTTTTATTATCCCCATTTTATAGATGAGGAAACTGAAGCAAATAGAGATTAAATTAATGTGCTAGTAAATGTCTAAGGTTAAATTTAAATTCAAGTCTTCTGAATTCAGGTCCAGCAGTCCTTTACATAACCAGCTTCACCTAAATCCTACACTTTTTTCCTATTCCTATCCTATTCCTCCTGGTATTTAGTATGTTTATGTGTCCCCCTGGTTCATATAGCTCCATATTTGTGTTGCCCTATTTAGGCCTCTCACTGTCGCATTCATTTCCCCCTTAACTATCATGGAAAATTAACTATGTCTTTATTCATAAACCCTTAATAATTCATTTCGTTAGTGTCATGCTCTTTGTTGGAAAGATAATAAGCTATTTTTTTTTTTTGCTAAACTTTTAATATGTGCTATTAACAATGGTTTTCTGGAAACAGTGTTTCAGTTTGAAGGATATAGTTGTTTTATTTTCAAAAACCAGTAAATATTGAATGGGAGAGTTGATGAAGTGATATCTGGGGGCAATTATAACTTTATCATATCTCCTTAAATTGTACCATTTAGTACAGATTGAATAAAAACAAAGTGCCATCACAGCTATACGAACTCCATATTTTCTCAATAAAAATCTAAAGTCCTTATAGTTACTGAATGCTACTCCCCCCTGACTTCTTGGTTTCTTTCAAATTTCAGCTAATATGTCACCAACAAAAAGCATTTCCAGATCCTCCTTAATGCCAATGCCTTTCCTCTAAAGTTACTTTAAATTTATCCTCTCTATCTCCTATTTCTCTATAGTTGTTTGAATGTTGTCTCCCTCATTGAATTAGTTCTTCCTTGAGGGCAAGAACTTTTTTTTCTCAACTCTGTATGGCCAGCATTTATCATAGTGCTTGGCACATTGTAGGCATTTCCTAAATGCTTGTTAATTTGACTTAATGTGTAGTGATGAAAAACAAACTACTCTTAAGTATTGTTGCCATAATCACATATGCCTTGTCACGTTCATAAATATATCCTCACTGACAAATACTATTCTGTCTATCTTAGAATTATTGGGGGGGGATAACGTAACAGTTATTTAGCCCTTACATTTTGCATTTAAAAATGAAATTAAAATGACATGCAGAAGGAAGGAGATGGAAAGAATATAGATAGCATACTTCCCTTCTACTTAATATAGTATAATATAATGAAAATTTCTAAGGTAGAAGCCTTTTTTGCCTTTTAAAAAGGAATTAAAACCTAGTTTCAGTAACAAAAAAGGCTAGATATACTAATTTTATTCCTCATTACCTTGGTCAAATTCACATCTCTGAGCATCAGTTTCTTCTTCTGTAAAATGAGGTCATTAGATTAGATAATCTATAAAAAACAAGCTCTGCAGTCTAGGCAAAACTAAACAAATATGAAAAGCCTAATTTCAAAGGCCATGTCAGTCCATTTTCATGATAATAAAGATGCTTCTGATATAGTTTTAGAGGCAGGATTTGGATATATACTTCATAATAAAATAAGACTTCTAGCCTCCATGAGTTCAAGTCACCAAGTTCAGACAAATTAGATATTTGGTAAATTAATAAATTGGCATCTGGGTACTCCAGAAACAGATATGGGCCAAAGTGCTCAATTTTTTTTTTATTAAAAGAAGTGATCAATTTTCCAGAATGATGGTATATGGGTTTTGACCTTGATCCCTAGAAAAAATCTCAAAAGTAACCAAAGTCATGTTTGGTGAGCATTTAGAAAGGGATGTAAAAGGCATACAAGAAGAGAACTAACATTTATATAGTGATTATTATGTATCAAAAATTGTGTTAAGTGATTTTTATCCACTAACTGAACAAATGTTACTAATATATCAACAAGATGGCTCAATGACTTTTAAAGCTTTAATAGTATATCTATTTTTGTAAATAGTATTTTTTCCAATTACATGGAAAGAGAATTGTCAACATCCATTTTTTTAAGATTTTGAGTTTTGAATTTTTTCTCCATCCTTCTCCCCCATTTCCCCAAAATGGCAAGCAATCTGATATAAGTTATACATTCACAATCATGCTATACATATTTCCACATTAATGATGTTGTGATTTTTTTATTAAAAATTAAAAAATAAAAAATGATGTGAAAGAAGAAAAAAGTGCAAAATGGAAAAGCCACCCCCCAAAAAGTGAAAATAGTATGTTTCTGGTTTCAGACATGACACTAGCTATGTGACCCTGAACAAGTCACTTAACCCTCATTGTCCCACAAAAAAAAATAATAAACAAAGAAAATAGTACACTTCAATTTGCATTTAGACTCCATAGTTCTTTCTCTGGATGTGGATAGCATTTTCAATTATGAGTCTTTTGAAATTCCCTTGGATCATTGTATTGCTGAGAAGACCTAAGTTGATCATCCTTGATCATAATATAGTGTTGCTGTTATTGTGTACAATGTTCTCTTGGCTTTGTTCACTTCACTCAGCATCAGTTCATGTAAGACTTTCCAGGTGTTTGTGAAATCCACCTGCTCATCATTTCTTACAGAACAACAGTGTTACATTACATTTATATACCACTACTTCTTCATCTATTCCCCAATTAATGGACATTCCCTCAGTTTCCAAATTTTTTTTGCCATAACAAAAAGAACTGCTCAAAATGGTCTTGTACAAGTTGGTCCTTTCCCATTTAGTAGTGGTTTTTAGAAATTTTTTCTACTATATGACAAAAAGAGAAATATGTCCCAAGTCTATAATGGTTAAAACTGAATCAGCCATGTGAAAACAGAAGTATTGGTAGGGTCACAGCCATGGTAAATAAGTTCAGTGAACTCAAATAGTTGAAGATTCCATTCAACCAACAAATCCCAAGTCCAAACCACATGGATATATATCCACACTCAAAGACTGGTGATTCAGTGTCTAATTCAGGTAACTTCTCCTCTTACTGCCATGTGATGGGCTTAGTCTGAGTCTTCATTTCTACCCCAAAAGAGTTGAAATAGTAAACTGATTCTGCTCAGCCATTAAAAGGAAAGGAAACAGAATTATTTGGGGGGGAGGATGGGCTTTCATTCTTTCCCTCCTCTAACTTGATGAGTCTAGGAATGACTAACCTCAGTAGTCTTTTCAGAGAAATTCTATACACTAGAGAAGTAGGAAAAGGGGGAATAAAAGAGCAATGAAAGTAGCAACAATTAGTTTGATTCCACAGTGGATAAAGCACTGGGCCTAGAGTGAGAAAGACCTGAAATCTAATCCATTGTCATACACTTACTAGCTGTGTGACCTTGGGTAAGTCACTTAACCTCCATTTGCTTCACTTTCCTCAAATATAAAATAGGGATAATCATTAACAGTTCTCTCAAAGTTTTAATAAGGATAAAATAAGATAATGTCTGTAAAAAAACACTTAATAGAGTGGCTGGTACATAGTAGGTGTATACAAATGCTTATGCCTTTTGCTGGGGAAAAAACTCAGAGTTTATAATATTTTAGGAGAGAGGTCAGAAAAAAGTTTTATTGTTAGTATTGGTCATTTCAGGCAAAGGATCATTGATTCATAGAGTGTCCTTTATAAGTCAGATTGGATCTGATTACAAGTAATATCCAGTTAATACATTTGTTATAAAATGAGAAAGTAAAATGAAAGAAAATTTGTACTGCATCACAAACTGTTACTAAGTAGTTGGTAAAAATGTTCATTTAAGAAAAAGACAAGAAGACACAATTATCGAATATGTTTGAAATGTCTTCCATATTTGGTTATCACTGTGAAGATACTAGTATTTACCTTAAACCAAAACAAATTTTGAAAGTCTTAGCAAGGGACTGGGTTACAAGTAAATCCTCAAGGAGAAAAGTGAATAAGTATGCAAAATAAACAGAAGTGCAATCCAGTTTAAAGATGTAGTCATACATGTCAAGAGAAGGAAGATGAATACAAGATAGCTAACAACCAACCAAAAAAAAAATGAGATGAGCTGAATCTATGCCTTATAAACACTTCAAACAGGAAAATTTAAGAGAAGATATGCAATTATCAAGAAAAAAATAAGCAATGAAATCAGTCCTTTTATCTTATCAGACAATTGTTTGAAAAATAAATGGAACTAAAACTTCAGGGGAAAAAAGAATGTAGGATGTTCAAAGAATAAAACAATAATAAAAGGGGACAAAGAAGCCTAAGGATTTAAATGGATCTTCAGGAATCAGAATATAGAATGAAAGAAAAAGTGAATTAATCATTTATTATTTAAATCCTCACTTTCACTTGAGGTAAATCACTATCCATTATACTGTATCCATAAAAGACAAATTAATTAAATTGGAAAGATACAGATCAAGCAATATATTAATTTTGTGGGACTTTGATTTGACCAATTTGAATAAAGCTTTAAAAAATTAAACAAAAAAGAAACATGGATGACATCATCTGAATGGGAAGATTAGATAATACATATAATTTGTAATATTAAATAGTACTTTTATAGAAAAATGTTAGAGAAAAGTGAAAAATTATGAATAAATATTAAAATGTAAAAATATTAAACAGGTCCTTGACAGAGGTATCGAGTCCATTATTTAAAGCAAATTAGTATTATGTGAAGCAGGTGGCTAACATTTTCATAAGCTTTGTTACAAAGGTCATATATAATAATAATTCATATTTTATAATGTTCATTATGTGCCAAGCACTATGCTAAGGACTTTTCAAGTAATATCTCCATTGATTCTCATAAGAACCCTTGGAATTAGGTGTTATTATTTTCATTTCCATTTTCCAGATGAAGATACATAAGCCAGCAGAGATTAAGTGACTTGCCCAAGTCTGTGCATCCAGGAAGTTACTGAGCATGGATTTGAGTTTAAGTCTTCCTGAATCCAGGTAAGGCCCTCTATGCACTCTCCCACCTAACTGCCCAAGTATAACCCTCTATGTCTAGGCATATTTCCAAATGAAATCAAGTACAAAAGCAATGATTCTATATGCACTAAAATATCAATAGTGGTACTTTTTGTGGTAACAAAAACCTGGAATCAATGTGAATGCCTATCAATTTGGAATGAGTAAATAAATTTTGTCAGTTAATGTAATGAAATATTATTGGGACATAAGAAAGGGGAAAATAATATCACATAAAGAAATTAGAAAAATTAGAGAAACATAGGATCATTCATGCAACTGATGTGAAATGAAATAACCTAAAACAGGAAAATTATTTACATGAGAACTCCAATAACATAGATGGAGAGATAATTAAAAACAAACAAATATAATGCTATGTAATTTAAAAGGTCAAGTTTGAGCCCAGAGAAAACACAACTAATTGTACCTTCTCTTCATTGGAAAGGATGCAAAATGGTTATGGAATACTATAAGCAATATCAGATGTAGTCAATGCATCTTTTGGTTTAGATTAACCATTTAAATTTCTTTTTGACAAGGGAAGACATTGGAAAGGGAAAGGTGCAAGGGTATGTTAATATACCTCTATGATGAAAAAAAAAAGTTAGAAATAAGTACTAAATCTATGGTCTCATTGTTTAGGAAACTCCTAGGTGAGGAAATTCTCTCTACCAAAGCATACAGGCACCTTTTCTACAATTTATATAGTAAAGCAGTTTCCTATAAAATGTCGAAGATAAAAAAAAAGTTTCTGTAATCAGTATATGTCACAGATAGGACTTGAGTTCTTTCTAGCTTCAAGGCCAACTTACTATGAACTCTCTTGTGATAACTCATGTTTGAAAAATAAGACAAAATATTCCTAGGAGCCATAATATATATGTCAGACTAATTTGATTTAATTTCGGGGGGCAGGGGCGGGCTTACTAGACTAGGATTGTAGAAGAACTTCAATGTCATAAAATTCTTGAATTTCAGCAAGGAATTTGTGAAAACTGTGTGACCCTGAGCAAACAATTTTGCCTCTGTCTGCCGCAATTTTCTCATCTATAAAAAGAAGATGGTGATAGCATTTGGGTCAGCTAGTTGAAGTAGTGGATAGAGTGCCAGGCCTGAAGTCAGGAAGACTCATCTTCCTGAGTTCAAATCTGGCCTCAGATACTTGGTAGTTCTGTGACACTGAAAAAGCAATTTGTACCTGTTTGCCTCAGTTTCTCATCTGTAAAATGAGCTGAAGAAGGAAGTGGCAAACCACTCTAGTATCTTTGCCAAGAAAACACTAAATTGGGTCACAAAGAGTCAGATATCACTGAAATTACTGAACAATAGCAATAGCACCAAGCTCCAATAGCCATAATATTTGTCAAGAACTTTACAATCATTGAGAAATATTATTTTGTTGATGATGATTGACAAATTGTGGTCTAGATGAAATTATATCTCTAAGAATTCAGAATTGGTTGAAAGATTAAACCCTAAACATTGCTATTTATATAAAAATCCCAAAGACCTTCTGGGAGAGCCCTAAGGAAAAAAAGCATTGGGTATTGTTCTACTTTACATTTTTATCAATAACTTTTACAAAATAAAAAATGTGAATCTTAGATTACATAACATGAGAAGGACAGCTGGCATGTTAAATGACAGAATTAGGGTCACAAAATCTTTTTGGTTAGAAAGATATCACAACTCTAGTAAGATAAAATTAAATAGGAATAAATATAAGTCCTATCATTTGATTTAAAGAAAAAAGTTACATAAATAAATGAAGGCTAGATAAAAGGTGCATGTTTAAAGAAAAAACTGGGGGTTTCAGTAGATATCAAATGCAACATAAATCAGTAATGTGACATAACACCAAAACCAAAACAAAACAAACAACGATGATGACAACAGCATCAAAATGTTCTAGGATACATTTATGGATGCATAGTATTCAGTGGGAGGAAAGTGACAGTTCCATTATATTCTGCCTTTTCAAGAATACTACTTAAGACTCCTAAATATACATACAAACACATATATACACATATACACAGATATGTGTGTATATATATATATGATTTATCAATACATGTGTTCTTTTATTTTCTATTTTTTTATTTTTTACTAACTTTGTAATCTCAATGTTTTTATATCTTTCTCTTTGTCTCTGATTCTGTCTCTGTCCCTATGTTTTTGTTTGTCTGTGTGTGTCTCTGTCTTTATTTTACCTTTATAACATCATTGTAACATGTCTTATATGAGCCTCTTCTCTCTTTTGACACTGCTACTTCCCTTATACAAGCCCTCCTCACCTCATGTCTAGACTGTCAAAAGAGCTTTTAGCTTCGTCTACTTGTCTCAAGTCTGACTCTACTCCAGACTACACTCTGTTCAGCTGTAAAATTGATCTTCCTAAATAGAGAGTCTCTTCACATCACCATTCCTCTTCCATTCAGGAAAGTCCATTAGCTCCTTTCACCTCGAAGATCAAATTTAAATATTTATTTAGTGCTCAAAGCACTTTATAACATAACACACCCTTACTTTTCCAGTCTTCTTATACTTTACTCATGCCTAAATCCTTTTTATCTCAATGAAACTGGTCTCTTTGCTTTTTCTTGGGCTAGATACTCCATGTTCCAATTCTGAGTATTTTCCTTTTTTCCTTTGTGTTGGGGCTTTATTCTTTAATAACTCTGAGTATGTTCAAAGGTAATAGCCTGAAATTTTCTCCCTCCTCATCTGTACCCCTTGGTTTCCTTTCAATTCCCACTGAAAATCTTGCTCTCTCTACAAAGCTAATGCCTTCCTCTGTTTATTTTCTCCAATTATACACGCACATATGCATGGAAATATATACACACATTTGTGTACATACATAAGCATATATACATAACCATATGCATACATATACCATTTCATATTTGAAATGAACTGGTTCTAGATAATAACTGATGCACTCATATTTTCCCAGTCACCAACAGGTTGAAGCAGTGCTGTGTGGATGCCCCCACTCTTTTTAACATGATGTTTTCAGAGATCTTGTCAGATACCATCCATGAGGATGAAAACAACATCAAGGTTAGCCACTACATTCACGGTACCTTTTTTAACTTGAAAAGAATAAAAGATGACTAAAGTTGAGGGAGAGTTGGTGCATGATTTTTTGTTACCGGATGATTGTGCAGTCAATGCAGCGTCTGAAGCTGAGATACAGTAAAATATGAATCAATTCTCTGCTGCTTGTGCTATTTTTGGCTTAACAATTAACACCAAGAAAACACAGGTGCTCCATCAACCAGGATCACAGCAGCCATACTTGGAATAATTGGTTACATCAAATGGAAAAATTTTGAATGATGTTGATAAGTTCATTTACCTTGGCAATACACTTTCCTAGGATATACACGAAGAGGATGTGGTTGGCATATGCATTGCCAGAGCTTAACTAAGTGTTTGGGAAGCTTTGACAATTATGAGTGAGGTATCCTCACTTTCAGGGCACTTGGATAGAAGAGAAGTAGGAATAAGTGATAGAATAACTGTCAAGAGGGTGGGATGGGGAAAAAAGGCAATGATCCAAATTCAGTCTTTCTATGAAGATATCACGTCCAAGATCCTTTTTAAACTCTAAATAATAATAACTGTGATGTTCTAGAAAGGGTACTTTATTTGAAAAAAATAATCCAACTTCTGATAAATTAATAACTTAAATTCTGTATAAGGAAGAATTCCTCCACCAAACTTCTACTGCAGTGTTCCATCAAGACTCTCTCATAGTATGCCAATAGAATAAAAAAAAACAACTAATAAGTCTGTTCAAGCTGAAAAATATATTTTGAATATGGAACTGCAATAAACCATGTGTGCCCATCATTTAAAGATGGTCCAACTACATTCAGAAAGGTTGATCATCAGAACTTTGCTTAGTGGGTAACCACAGCATGGGAGATCTAGAGACAGAAGCAACTGTAGGAGAAACCTAGTCATATCCCTGCCCACAACAGATGAGGAAACTGAAGCACAGAGGGGTAAGATAACTTGGCAAAGGTTACAGAGGTAGTAAGTTGTACATAAGGACTAAGTAATAGAGAGGTATTTTTGTTTTGTTTTGTTTTTTGTTTGGCAATGAGGGTTAAGTGATTTGCCCAGGGTCACAGAGCTAGCAAGTGTCAAGTGTCTGAGGCTGGATTTGAACTCAGGTCCTTCTGAATCCAGGGCTTTATCCACTGTACCACCTAGCTGCCCCTAGAGAAGTAATTTAACTCCAAGCCATTTAACTCCAAGTCTGGTGCCTGGGTTCTGATTATTGGGGCTATCCTTGACCTTTCCTTCTACAGCACCTTCAGTATACATTTGCAAGCATACATAAATCCATAATATACCTCGAGTGTATACATGGAAGCATACACACATGCATACATATACCATGAGTGTATACATGTATACATACATACATGGTAGATATAGAGAAATAGAGCTGATAGTTATATAAGTATAGATAAATAAAGGTAGAGATACAGATCACAGGTATTAAGATATATATGTTGATCTACATATGAAAATATATAGAGAAAGCAAAATATGAGGAAGAGGAGGATAATGATATAGATAAAATCCAGTTCTACTTTTGTTGTACATGTAAAGATTTCATTAATAGAAAATTAGATCTTTGAAGAGATGGTTTGGTTTTTACCTTAGGCCTTAGTACCTACTATAATTCTTGACTTGCAGTGATTTTTTTCTCCTAAATGTTTATTAAGCTGAACTGAATTCCAAAGCACAAAATATTTGAAATATTCAAAATGATTTTGGGGCCTACAAATAAGAATATAGAATGTTAATACAGTAAGAGAAATATCCTATACACAAACAAAACTTATAGGTAGATTATTCTAGGATGATTCACATGAACAGGATAGCTAATAATGGTAAAGGAGTATTGATGACCATCCAGTGCAAAAATTCATGTTGATTGAAAAGGATTCCCATGATGTCAGTCCATCACTTCCAAAGATAATGATGATGATGATGATGATGGGTTTGGTGGTTATGAAGAAGAAGAAAGAAGTACCAGAAGCAGAAGAAGCAGAAGCAGAAGCAGAAGAAGCAGAACAAGAAGTAGAAGAACAAGAACAAGAAGAACAAGAAGAAGAAGAAAAAGAAGAAGGAGAAGGAGAAGAAGAAGCAGAAGAAGCAGCAGCAGAAGAAGAAGGAGGAGGAGGAGGAGGAGACTTGTCCAGGGTCATACACCTGGTAAGTGTCTGAAGCTGGATTTGAACTTAGGTTTTCCTAAGCCCATTGCTTTTTTTTTTTTGTGAGGCAATTGGGGTTAAGTGACTTTCCCAGGGTCACACAGCTAGTAAGTGTTAAGTGTCTGAGGCCAGATTTGAACTCAGGTACTTCTAACTCCAGGGCCAGTGCTCTATCTACTGTGCCACCTAGCTGCCCCAGCCCATTGCTTTTTAAAATCATACAAATTAACTGCCAAGTTTCCGAGTTATATCACCAGATAATCTCCAGGGCAGAGTTATGGACTATTTTAGCCAAAGAAACTCTAGAAGACTTTTTAATCAGTCGTGGGGGCAAAAATACATTTTGTTGACAGGAGGAATTACTACTTTGATGAAATATCCTTGAAGTCCAAGAGTATTTGGAAAAATAAACTGGAAACCCTCTTTGAATCAAAGTTCTCTCTTCTGTTTTAGGAAAATATTTTTAAATATAAACACTCTAAATAGAATGACAGATAATAGCTATGCTGAGTCTTCTTTGATCATGTGCATTATCTAATTGTAAAAATAAATGTCTTTAAACAACATTGTTGAACTACATCAAGTACATAATTTATGTGTACACAGAAGGAATTATCTTCACTAGTAATTCAAAATTAAAAGGATTAAGACAAAAGGAAAAGTTATTTTGTTTTGTAGCTTCACCTTCATTCACAATTTCATCTAATACATTTTAATATTTCTTATAGATTACTGTCTGGTGTTGGACAAACTCATTTAGTGAATTAATAGTAATTTTTCCTCTATTTTCTCTTTATAAGAGTACTAAATTTTATGTTCATAGATATCATTAATACTAGGATATAGTAGATATGATGACCTCTTTCTAATATTATAGGAAATTAAATCTAAGTCTTATATAAGCATTTAATTAGTACCTGCAATGTAAGATAAGATATTTAATGGATATCAAATTGGCCTCAAAGTCAGGAAAACCTTGTTTCATATCCCACTTCTAAATCATATTAAGTGTGTGGCCCTGAGCAAGTCAACTCATCTCTTTGCCTGCCAGGCAGTTTCTAAGTTTCTAAGAATATAAATTGCAAAGCATTTGGAGATTTGTATGGAATAGAGATAATCTCCTCACTAGAAATTAAGACTAAAGAAATTTTTAAGTGCAGACTTATTCCAGCAAAAAAAAAAAAACAATTTTGCAAGATAAGAGTTTAGGTGCTGGGAATGAAAAACAACAACTCTCCTTTACCTCAAGGACTTCATATTCTACTGAGATGATGCAGCAGTTAAAAGTTAATGCAGGGGGCAGCTAAGTGGCACAGTAGATAAAGCACAGGCCCTGGAATCAGGAGGACCTGAGTTCAAACCTGGCCTCAGACACTTGACACTTACTAGCTGTGTGACTCTGGGCAAGTCACTTAACCCTCATTTCCTGGACAAAAAAAACAAAAAACAAAAAACAACAACAACAACAACAACAACAACAAAGTTAATGCAAGAAAATTTGAGTAATAATGGCAATTAATATTTATACAATGCTTACTGTGTGTCAGGCTCACACACTGGGCTAATTACTTTGCAATTATTAACTTCTTTGATCTTTAGAACAACCCTGGGAGATAGGTGCTATTATTATCTCCATTTTGTAAATGAAGGAACTGAGCCAAAGATGTGTTTAGTAATTTCGTGGACTATACAACTGAGGAGGCTTTTGAACTCAGTTCTTCCTGATAGAGAAAGGACAGGTAGGCACTACAGAGGATAGAGTGCTGGGCCTGGAATCAGGAAGACTCATCTTCCTGAGTTCAAATCTGACCTCAGACACTTACTAGATCTGTGAACTTGGGCAAGTCAATTAATGCTGTTTGCCTTGGTTTCTGCATCTGTAAAATGAACTGGAGTAAGAAATAGCAAATAAATATGGTATCTTTGCCAAGAAAACACCAAATGGGAACATGACTTAAAAGGACTGAACAACAACTTCCTGATTCCAAGCCCTGTGCTTTATCCACTATGTCACCTAGAAGACAACACCAAAACTTAATGATATTTAAAAAAAAAAAAAGATTTCCAATAGGATGCAGCACCCAAGTCCAGTTTTGAAGTTAGCTAAGGATTTTAAGAAGTGGGGGTCAGGAGGAAATGCATTACAACTGTGAAGGGGAAGGGGAGTCTGTTCAAAGGCAATTGGACAGGGATGGAGAGCCAGTTTCTAGATATTTGTCTTTAAACAATTCTGGCCAAAATATATACTGTATTAGTGGAAGTATTAATAGGTTTAGAAAGGTAGACTGTAGTTACACTATGAAAGATCAAAATGTTAATCTGAGGAATTTGTATTTTATAGTAAATTAGGTATCACTGAATATTCTTTTTCTTTTTGCTTCCTCCACTGTATTTCATAATCCCACTACACCACCACAATAATAACTTCTTCTTACTTTAAACTCAAAACCACTAGGAGTTCTGGAAAAGTGTGTGTGTGTGTGTGTGTGTGTGTGTGTGTGTGTGTGTGTGTGTGTTCTGGGGGGAGGAGGGAAGGGGATGGAGTTACAGCCTGAGATGTTGGGGGGAGGGGAGGAGACAAGTCAGCAGATGGTCTTGACAGGACTCTTCAAGTTGCTGGCTGCCTGAAACTACAGCTGATAGGCCGTAGGGTGGATCTTGAAAGCCATACAGTCTAGGCACAAATTGGGTGGCAGGCCATTTGGGCCTGTACTCAGGATGCACCATGAAGAGCATGTGGGGAAAGCCAGTTCCAAAGTAAGTACCATGTGTTGGTGCCTGGACGACTTGGAAGTTTAAATATCCATGCACTTGGAGCAGTATCATTTCACCATGGCCTCTCCTGGTATGTCTGTAAGTCCAATGGGCAACATGGGCTAGTTTTCAAAATATACCTGGAGACAATAGTCAAAGTCTCCCTGCTGGTATTTTTCCAAAATCTGGGCGATGCCATGGTTTGTGAGGAAGTAGAAAGTATGAATCAGTCCAGACACCATCTCAGCTGCCTGCTTGATCAGGTCACTCTGGTTGGGGTTATCCTCCAACTCCTCATCAGGTTCCAAGTTGAGGATCATGTCTAATGCCTGCCTAGAGTGGGACACCTATTCTTTGAGCCCTATGAGGTTGAACTTGTCTTAGATATAGTCTTCATCTACCTCACAGAAGAATTCTTTGCCATGAAGCCCAGAGAATCATGAGATCCATGATACTTCCTCCAAGCTACTCATCTTTATGTCAGTGGGCCTAGGCTGGGGAGGAAGAGGGAGAAGTTGGTCCCGGGAGTGGTGGCAGCAGAAAAGCCATGCAGCGAAGGCCATGGACCTGACTGCCATCACTGAATATTCTTGAGAACGGCAATGATAAAGTAAAGACTATCAAGAGTATTTTGTCAGCTTGTAGAAGATGGTTTAGAAAAGGGAGATATGGAAAGCAGAGAGATAAGCTATGGAGATATCTTATATTTTTTATTTAGAATTTTATTTTTTTCCCAAATTACATGTAAATACAAATTTTGACATCATTTTTTTCAAACCCTGTGTTCCAAATTCTATTCCTCCCCGCCAAGAACTCAAGCAATTCAATATAAGATATATACGAGTAGTCATGCAATACATTTCCACATTAGCCAGGTTGTGAATAAAAACAGACAAAAGCAAAACTTCAGATAAAGGAACTAACAACAACAAAACAAAACAAACAAACAACAAAAAAAAACATGCTTCAATCTGTATTCAGACACCATTGGTTCTCTCTCTGTAAATGGACTGCATTTTTCATAAGGCCCTCAGAGTTGTCTTGGGTCATTACATTGCTGAAAATAACAAAATCATTCACAGTAGATCATCTTGCAGTATTGCTCTTATTTTGTACACAGTACATTTCAAGTTGCATCGGCTCACGCAGGTCTTTCTGGCTTTTTCTGATAGCATCCTGCTCATCGTTTTTTTATAGTAAACTACATTAAATACTGCTTTAAAGAGAGATTTCCTTACAATAAACCCATGATGTTGATTCTTGCAAAAACAGTAATGCAGACTTCTGGGGGTGGGGCCAAGATGGCAGAGAGAAGCTAGGAACTTTCCTGAGGTTTCCCGTATTTCCCTCAAAAACAACATTAAATCAAGCTTTTAAACAGATTCAGGAACTAAAGAAGCTACAAAAAGAGAGACATAATATTGCTACGTGAGATAATTTAGAAGACTTCAAAAATGGTCAGTTTCAGCTGCGTAAAAGGGGAGGACAGCTCAGCACTACCCATCCCAGCTGGCAGCTCACCTCAGCAAAGCTTAGCTCAGTGGGTAGCTCTATTGGCATAGGTTGGCTTAGTGGTCAGCTCAACACTGTTGCAACTCAACACAGCTGAGAATGGGGCAGCTAAGAACAGTAAGAAGCTTGTAACTGCAAACCCTGTGCCCCAGGAGCAGACTTCAACTTGATAAGTATAAAAATAGCCTACAACATGAGCAAGAAACAAAAAAGGACCCTTACCACTGACAACTTCTATGGAGAAAGAGAAGACCAAAACTCAAATGCAGATGAGTTGGTCAAAATGCCCACAAGTGAAGACTCAAGAAGGAAGATGATCTGGTTACAAGACCAAAACATCTTTTTTTTTTTTTTTTTGTGGGGCAATGGGGGTTAAGTGACTTGCCCAGGGTCACACAGCTAGTAAGTGTCAAGTGTCTGAAGCCGGATTTGAACTCAGGTCCTCCTGAATCCAGGGCCAGTGCTTTATCCACTGTGCCACCTAGCCACCCCCCCCAAAACATCTTCTTAATGGAGCTCAAAAAGGCTTTTAAAAGCCAAATAAGAGAGGTAGAAGAAAAATGGAAAAAAAATAAGAGAAATGAGAGTTACATTGCAAAAGGAAGCACAAAAAATGACTGAGGAAAACAATTCCTTAAAAAAATGCAATTGGCCAAATGAGAGAAAAAAATGGCCAAACAGAAAAAGAAGTGCAAAAGCTTACTGCGGAAATAAGGATTTAAAAGTTAAAATTGAGCAGATGGAAGCTGATAACTCCATGAGACAACAAAAATCTGATGAGCAGAATCAAAAGACTTAAAAATAGAAGAAAATGTGAAATACCTCATTGGAAAAACAACTGACCTGGAAAATATGTCCAGGAGAGATAATCTGAGAATTATTGGACTACCTGAAAGCTGTGATCAAGAAAAGAGTAGAGACACAATATTCCAGGAAATTATTAAGGAGAACTGCCCTGAAATTGTCGAAGCAGAGGATGAAATCTTCATTGAAAGAATCCACCAAACACCTCCTGAAAGAGACCCCCCAAAAGGAACACTTCAAGGAATATTGTAGCCAAACTCCAGAATTATCAGATGAAGGAGAAAATATTCCAAGCAGCCAGAAAGAAACCATTTAAATACCATGGAGCCATAGTCAGGATTGCACAGGACCTGGAAGCTTCAACATTAAGGGATCACAGGGCTTGGAATATGATATACAGAAAGGCAAAGGAGCTTGGATCACAACCCATGATCAACTACCCAGCAAAAATGATCATTCTCTTTCAGAAGAAAAGATGGACATTTAATGAACTAGGGGACTCCAAGGTTTTCTGAGAAAAAGACCAGAACTGAACAGAAAAAGTTGTTCTACAAATATAAGACTCTAGAGAAATATAAAGAGGTAGACAAGGGGGAGAAAGGGGTTGTTCAATGATGTTTAACTGCTTGAGTTCATATGAGGGAGGATAATACTTTTAACTCTTGAGATCTGTATCTCTGGAAAGGTATTGTTATTAAATCAACTTTGATGTGATGATATAAATAAACTTAAGGGGCAGAATAAAAGAAAACTGGGGGAGGAGAGGAAGGGGGAGGTGGAATGGGGTTAATTATATCACATGAAGAGACACAAAAAGAGCCCATTACAACAGAAGGAAACAAGGGAGGGGTAGGCATTGTTGCAACCTTACTTTCATGGACTTGGTTCAGGGAGGGAATAAAATATACTCCCATTTCTATAAAGAAACTTAACTTACTCTCTAAGGAAACAAAATGGGAAGGGGGGAAAGTGTTGTATTGATAGAAGGGAGGGCACAAGTGGGGGGGAAAGGGGTCAAGAAAAAGAAGGGCAGCTGATAAAATGGAGGGCAGATTGAGGGAGGCAGTGGTCAGAAGCAAAACAGTGGTCAAGTGGAATAGGGGGAAAAAATGAAAAAAGAGTGCAAAGGGGAAATGAAGATGGAAGGAAATAAACAGTTAATAATTTAAACTGTGAGTGTGAATGGGATAAACTCTCCCATAAAATGGAAGCAAATTGCAGAGTGGATTAAAAATCAGAATCCTACAATATGCTGTTTAAAAGAAACACATTTGAAGCAGAGAGATACACACAGAGTAAAGATAAAAGGCTGGAACAGAATATAATATGCTTCAGCTAAAGCCAAAAACAGCAGGGGTAGCAATCCTTATCTCAGACAAAGCAAAGGCAAAAATAGATCTATTTAAAAGAGATAAGGAAGGAAACTACATCTTGCTAAAAGGTACTATAGATAATGAAGTAAAATCAATATTAAACATGAATGCACCAAGTCGTATAGCATCCAAATTCTTTGGAGATGTTAAATAAGTTACAAGAGGAAAGAGACAGTAATACTATACTAGTGGGGAAATCTGAATATTCTCCTCTCAGAATTAGATAAATCTAGCCACAAAGTAAATAAGAAAGAAGTGAAAAAGGTGAATAGAATACTAGAAAATTAGACATGATATATGTCTGGAAACAATTGAATGAGAATAGAAAGGAATAAACTTTTTCTCAGCAGTACCTGGCACATTTTCAAAAATTGACCATGTATTAGGGCACAAAAACATCATAGTCAAATGTAGAAAGGCAGAAATAGTAAATGCATCCTTCTCAGATCATGATGCAATAAAAATTATATATAATAAAGAGCCATGGATTGGAAACTAAATAATTTCATTCTAAAGAATGAGTGGGTCAAACAACAAATCATAGAAACAATCAATAACTTTATCCAAGAGAATGACAATAATGAGACAACATGCCAAAATCTATCGGATGCAGCCAAAGCAGTGCTTAGGAGAAATTTTATAGCTCAAACTGCTTACATGAATCAAAAAGAGAAAGAGGAGATCAATGAATTGGGCATGCAACTTAAAGAGCTAGAAAAAGAACAAATTAGAAATCCCCAACTAAGTACTAAATTAGAAATCCTGAAAGTTAAAGGAGAAATTAATAAAATTGAAAGCAAGAAAACTATAGAATTAATCAATAAAACTAAGAGCTAGTTTTATGAAAAAACCAATAAAATAGACAAACCACTGGTTAATTTGTTTAAAAAAAAAGAAAGAAGAAAACCAAATTACCAGTATCAAAAATGAAAGGGGTGATCTTACCACCAATGAAGTCGAAAATAAATCAATAATTAGGAACTATTTTGTCCAACTCTATGCCAATAAATTTAACAATCTAAATGAAATGGATAAATAATTTTAAAAAATACAAACTGCCCAGGTTAACTGAAGAGGAAATAAAATCCTTAAATAAACCCATATTACAAAAAGAAAGCCATTAATGAACTCCCTAAGAAAAAATCTGCAGGGCCACATGGGTTTACAGGTGAACTCTACCAAACATTTAAAGAACAATTAATTCCAATATTATACAAATTATTTGGAAAAATAAGTGAAGAAGGAGTTCTACCAAATTCATTTTATGACACAAATATGGTGGTGATACCAAAACCAGGCAGAGCAAAAACAGAGAAAAAAAATTAGAGACCAAATTCCCTAATGAATATTGATGCTAAAATCTTAAATAAGATATTAGCAAGGAGATTACAGCAAGTGATCACCAGGATAATACACTATGAGAAAAAAAAATTAACAGCAATAAAAAAAGAAACAATGAGCAGGTGGATTTCTGAGAAACTTGGAAGGACTTGCATGAACTGATGATGAGTGAGATGAGCAGAACCAGAAGAATATTAAACACAGTTATCATCAACATTATGTGTTGATCAACTGTGATAGACTAGATTCTTTTCACCAATTCAATGGTCCAAGAATGTTCAAAAAAACTCATGGAAAAGGCTCTCCAAATCCAGAAAAAAAAGGAACTGTGGAATATGGATGCTAACTGGACTATACTATTTCTTTTGTTTTGGTGCTGTTGTTTTTCTATATTGAGGTTTTCCCTTTTGCTCTTATTCGTCTTTTATTACATAACTAATGCAGAAATATGTTTAATTTTATATATATATATATATAACCTATATCAGATTACCTGCTATCTAGGGGAGGGGGGAGGGAGAGAAGGGCGGGAGAAAAATTTGAAATTGCAAATCTTATATAAATGAATTTTGAAAACTATTTCTACATATAAGTGGAAAATAATAAAATAATTTTATTTTAAAAAGTAATGCATAACATTTATACAGTACCTTATTCCTGACAAAGAATTTTCTTCACAGTAGCCCAGCAAAGTAAGTACCATACATTTTACAATCATCATCAATCATCATTCAATCCTCCTCATCATCAATCAAACCTCTTCATCAAGTAATAATTTTTATCATCAAGCAGTCCTCCTCATCAATCAGTCCTCCTCATTCAATTCTCATCTTCATCCAATCATCATCAATCCATCAATTGATCAATCTTCATAATCATCTTACCTTACTCTTGCCTCTGCTTCAAATTATTTCACACTTACTATTGTTAACTGTTTCCTTCCATCCTTTTCCCTTCCTTATGTTCTGTACTCTATTTTCTATCTTATTTTAATCTATCCCTCCTCAAAAGTTTTTTGTTTCTGACTGCCCCCTCCCCCAATCTTCCCTCCCTTCTTTCACCCCTCCCTCCTTATCCCCTTCCCCTCCTACCTTCCTTCAGGCTTAGATAGATTTCTCCACCCAAATGAGTGTGTAGGTTATTCCCTCCTTGAATCAAATCTGATGAGATTTGAGCTAATTTTGATGAGTGTTAAGCTTATTCACTACCCTGCTCCTGCCCCATATCTTCCCCCACTCCATAAGCCCTTTCCTTCTTCTTTCCCATGGGATTTCACCCCATTCTACCTCTCCCCTTTTCCTTTTCCCAGTGCAATTCTCTCACCATTATTCCTATCATCTGCCCTAAAGCTAAGAAAGTTCTTATGAGTTAGACATATCATGTCCCCATGTAGGAATGTAAACAGTTTAACCTTTTAACATCCCTATTAATTTAGTTTTCCTATTTACCTCTTTATGCATCTCTAGGGTCTTGTATTTGAAAGTCACATTTTCTAATCAGTTTAAGTCTTTTCACCATGAATACCTGAAAATCATCTTTTTCATTAAAGTCACATTTTTACCCTGAAAGATTACACACAGTTTTGCTGGGTAGGTGATTTTTTGTTGTAATCCCAATAACTTTGCCCTCTGGAATATCATATTCCATGCCATCTAGTCATTTAATGTAGAAGCTGCCAGAGCTTGTGATGACTGTGGTTCCGCAGTATTTGAATTGTTTCGTTCTGGCTGCTTGCAATATTTTCTCCTTGACCTGGGATCTCTGGAATTTGGCTATAATATTACTGTAAGTTTTCCTTTTGGGATCTCTGAGGAGGTGATCAGTGGATTCTTTCAATTTCTATTTTACCTTCTGCTTTGAGAATATCAGGGCAATTTTCCCTGATAATTTTTTTTGGAAGATGCTATCTAAACTCTTATTTTGCTTATGATTTTCAGGTAGTCCAATAATTTTCAAATGATCTCTCCTGGATCTATTTTCCAGGGCAGCAGTTTTTCCAGCAAGATATTCCACATTGCCCTCTATTTTTTTTTTATTCATTTGGATTTGCTTTATTGTATCTTGGTTTCTCACAATGTTACTAGCTTCCATTTGTTCAAGCCTAATTCTTGAAAATTATTTTCTTCAGAGAGCTTTTCCATTTGGCTTTTTAACCTGTTGACTTATTTCTCATGATTTTCAGGCATCGCTCTCATTTTTTCCTCTAACTCTCTTACTTTATCTTCAAAGTCCTTTTTGAGTGTCTCTGTGGCCTGAGACCAATTATTATTTTTTCTTGGAAACTTTGGATATAGGAGCCCTGACATTGCTATCATCTTGTGAGGGTGTACCTCGATCTTTCTTGTCACCAAGTAAACTTTCTATGGTCCACATCTTTCTCTGTCTTCTATTGACTTTTTTTTGCAGGGCAATGGGGGTTAAGTGACTTGCCCAGGGTCACACAGCTAGTAAGTGTCAAGTGTCTGAGGCCGGATTTGAACTCAGGTACTCTGGAATCCAGGGCCGGTGCTTTATCCACTGCGCCACCTAGCTGCCCCCTTCTATTGACTTTTAACTGCTTCTTAAAATGTGGGCACTGCTTCCAAGCTTCACTTTCCCAAGCTTCAGGGGGCTCCAGGTGGTACCATTTAAGGAGGGGCAGGTTCTTCACTCACCTTGCCTATGCTTTGGTCTATAAATCACCCCAGGCCTACTTGATAATTAAGCAGTCAACAAATTTATTTTTTCTGTGCTTGTTAGTTCTGACAAGCCTGCCCCCCTCCCCTACCTGGGCAACTGCCACTCAAGATTTCTTCTTGGTTCCCTGCTCGAATAGAACAACTGAATTCCAACTCAGCTCCAGCAGAAACCCCTATAGTCTCCCCCCCCTGGCCAGCCTTTCAGTCAAGAGTCATTTCATGCTTTACCCACTGGACCTCCCACAAAGAGCACATACAAACCCAGGAAGCTGTGGCTATACCTTCCATCTGTATTGTGAAAATGTGTTCATTTGGGAGTTCATTTGGGAGTTCCCTAGACCAAAGAAATATTAGATATAGTCCCTATCCCTATCCTATATTGTTTATATACTTACATGTATCTCTGTTGTATATATTGCTGGCATTCCTAAACACAGGATACATGGAAGCAATGTGTTTTGTTTTTGTCTCTGTACCTCCAGTGTCTGGTACAGAGCCTGGTACACAGTGGGCACTTAATAAATGCTTGTTGTTTGATTTATTTATTGAATAGTTGACCACTACCAAAGGAAACAGCAGATTCATGCTTATGTGGGTCAACTGTGAAAATGAAATGAAGCCCATATTCTCCCTCGCTTCACCCTCAGACACATCAGGTGCACTGAGAATCCTGAGATTGTAGCTATGCATTGTTGCAACTCCAAAGTCAAGCACAATTAGGAATATTGATTATTTAGAAGCAGATACAGAGAGGAGAGACAGACATAGACTGAGAGAGAGAGAGAAAGAGAGAAATAGATGTAGAGTCAGAGACAGATAGGAATAGAGTTTGAGACAGAAAGAGATGGAGAGAGACAGAGAAATAGAGACTGAGAGACAAAGAGATGCAGAAAAACACAGATTTTATTCCGAAGCCAAATGCATTTTAATAACCTGGTGTTTCTGGTTGCTTTTGCTGCTGTCATTTCTTCTTACTTCATTACTTGTATGGATTCATATTCTCCTATGTGGATACTCCCTTCCCTCGTGTAGATGGCAACTCATTCACATTTTTTTTTAAAATCTTGTATAATGCTTGTCTGTATCTTTCCATCAATTCTCCATAGAGGATCTTCCCAATTTCTTAGAGGCATTTTTTCATGTTTAATCTTTAGTGGAAACCTGTGCAGTAATTGAGCTGTTCCAGGTCTTGCTCCTTATTCTTGTCTCACTTTAATATGTCCTTATGCCCCTACTCGATAGCTAGTTATCACCAATAATATTCAGTAGCCTGTCTATGTCTACTACGTGTCTCTCTTCCCTGTTTTACAAGTATTATTTTTCTCCCTGCCTACAATCTCTCCTTTATCTATTCCATCCTCTATACTCAAGTGATATTTCTATAATAGAAGTTTGACCTCATGATTCAACTTCTATGACAAAACAACAACAGACTCCTGTAACGTAGAAAGGCCCTCTTTCAAGGGGTTCTTAATCTGAGGTCCCCTGGATAGACTTCATTAGGATTCAGTGAACTAAATGGGAAAATAACTCCAACTTTATTTTCATTATCTTGTAAATTAAAATTTAAAATTTCCTTCAATTATTTAAAACATGAATGAGAATCAGCCCCTAGGATCCATTGAATAGTCAGAGTGGTCCATGGTGCATGTACACCCATGTGCATGCACATACACACACATACACACACACGCACATACACATAGAGTTAAGAAACCCTGATCTTGCATCAAAAGTAGACTACACACCTTGGCATTTAAAGTCCTTCACAGTACAGTACCAACCTGCTTTCTGTGTTGATTACTCCATTCATTCCATGGTCCAGCCAAGCTGCTATACTAACTTGCCCAACATTCCATTTCCCACTGCTGTGGGATACTGTGACTTTGGGAAGGCTGTTGTCCATGCCTAGAATTTCTCCTCATTTCAGTCTCAGAATCACTAGCTTTGTTCTAAACTGAGCCAAATTACCAGCTTCTACAGAAAGTCCTCCCTCATTTAGAAAAATCACCCTTTTTTAACTTTACATATATTCAATTTTTACTTATATTCTATATGTACTTTTTACTCTCATAGAATGTAAACTCCTTTAGGGCAGGTACTCTTTAATTTTTGTATTTGTATCCTCAGCAATTAGCATGGATCGTGGAACTTAAATGGTTAATTGGTCTCCCTGCCTCCTAGGCAGCTACTTGGTATAGTACTCTGCCATCTTTGAGCTATTTTAAAAGATCATGAGAGAAGTATGAAATATGATGTTTCCCAAGTCAGTGGAGAGAACATGATGGACTTGGGAAATGTTATTGAAATACAATTGATTTCACGCATATCAAATCAGATCTAAGTAATTGGAAAAATATCAATTGCTCATGGATAGGCAGAGTTAATATAGTAAAAATGACAATTCTACATAAATTAATTTACATATTCAGTGTCATACCAATCAAACTACCAAAAATTATTTCATGAAGCTAGAAAAAAATAATGGCAAAATTCATCTGGAAAAACAAAAGGTCAAGAATATCAAGGGAAATAATGAAAAAAATGCACAGGAAGGTGGGCTAGCTGTACCAAATCTGAAGCTCTACTATAAAGCGACAGTCATCAAAACTATCTGGTAAAAATTGGAACACTAATGCATTGTTGGTGGAGCTGTGAACTGATCCAACCATTCTGTAGAGCAGTTTGGAACTATACCCAAAGGGCAATAAAGCTTTGCATACCCTTTGACCCAGCAATACCACTATTAGGACTTTTTCGCAAAGAGATCTTAAAGAAGGGAAAAGCACCCACATGTACAAAACTATTTATAGCTATTCTTTTTGTGTTGGCAATGAATTGGAAATTATGGGGCTGTCCATCAATTGGGGAATGGCTGAACAAGGTGTGGTATATGAATGTAATGGAATTCTATTGTGCTGTAAGAAACAATGAGCAGGAGGAGTTCAGAGAAACCTGGAAGGACTTGCATGAACTGATGATAAGTGTGATGAGCAGAACCAGAAGAACATTGTACACAGTATCATCAACATTATGTGTTGATCAACTGTGATAGACTAGGTTCTTCTCAGCAATACAATGGTCCAAGAAAGTTCCAAAGGACTCATGATGGAAATGGCTCTCCAAATCCAGGAAAAATAAAAAAGAACTGTGGAATATGGATGCTGATTGGACCATACTATTTCTTTTGTTTTTGGTGCTGTTGTTTTTCTTTTTTGAGGGTTTTCCTTTTGCTCTGATTCTTCTCCTATAACAAGACTAATGCAGAAATATGTTTAATGTTTTATATATATATATATATACATATATATATATATATATATATATATATGTATATGTATATGTATGTGTGTGTGTGTGTGTGTGTGTGTGTGTATAAAGCCTATATCAGATTACCTTCTGTCTAGGGAAAGGGAAGAGGGAGGGAAGGAAGGGAGAAAAATTTGAAATTGGAAATCTTATAAAAACAAATGTTAAAAACTATCTCTACATGTAACTGAAAAATAATAAAATAATTTTATTCAAAATAAATTTTTTAAAAAATACAATTGATAAGATTTTTTGGCAACTGATATGGGAGGTGAAGGAGACTACAGTGTCAAGAATGATCCTATAGTTTTTAACCTAAGTGACTGGCAGAATGATGATGTTCTCAGTAGAAAAAAGGAGTATAACAGAGGTACAGGTCTAGAAGGGAGGGGATAAAGATTTCTGCTTTGGAAATATTGAGGTGGAGATTTCTTTGGAACATAAAAATGGAAATGAGAAGAATGCAGTTAGACTTTTGAATGGAAATGAGAAAAGAGCAGACATTTAATAACATTCTTTGAGATAATATTGGCCCTAATCTGTTTGTTAGTTGTAAAAGATTTGTGTCTGAATTACCTGTAGAATCGTTCCCGTTTTTATCTTTCCTATGGTTCTGGAAACTTGACTATAGGGAAGTCACTAAGTGGAATTAAATGTGGGAAGAAGTCATTAGATTTTGTTGTTTCCTTCAATGAAGTTCAGAAATGGAAAGGAGCTCATATTCCATTTAGTCCAACTTCCACCTGTTCTGACAGATGAGTAGCCCTATTCATGGGATCATTGTGAAAAACAAATGATATAATATTTATAAAACAATGTTTAGAACAGTGCCTGATACATAGTAGGAACTACATCAACGTTTAGCCTCCTTGTAAACAATGATGTCCTCTACAAAATAACCAAGTATTTTATCCATTAGTTGCTTAAAGACATTTAATTACTATTAAACCACTATCACCTGAGAAAGAGCATCACACCTGTGGGTACCGCTAAGTAATGTTTTCTATACATTTGTTCATCTTGAAGAATACCTAAGTTTGCTGCTTTGTGGCAGATGCTTGAATATATGTCTTATCATGTCAGATCTTATCATCTGCAAGCTAAATATCCCCAGGCCTCGCAACTAATCCTTACATGGTCTGAACTCAAGTCTGTAACCTATGCTAGTGGGCCTCCATTAAAGGATCCCTAGTTTATCTTTAACTTTCCTAAAATGTTGGAGGCAGAACTGAAGGAAACATTCTAGATGTATTCTAACAGAGGCAGAGTAGAGAAAGCATATTACAATAAGACTCAGGTACTTGTCCCTCCATTTTCAGTGGAGTAAAAGACAGTAACACCTTTCTTGCTTTCCATGCCATACTCTTTGGCTCCAATCAGTATTAGAGTACACTAATATCCTAATACCATATTTTAGATGGATTTGGATTGAGCTATATCTTACCCAATTTTATATTTACAAAATAGAATTTTGGATACCAAAATATAAGACTTTATATTTGCCAATGTCAAATTTCAACCTAATAAATTTGGAGAAATATACCAATTTGACAAGATGATTATGAAGCTTAATTCAGTCATCAAGTTTTATATATAAATTTATGTATGGATGCATGTATGCATGCATTATGTATGCATTTGATACATGTGTGCATGTGTATTATATATATATATATATGACATTTCCTTGATCCACCAGGATAGTTGAATGTTCAAAAAAGCAAATTGAACCTGACATTACCTCTTCTTGAGGGAGACATATTAGTTCTTTGGGTTTATCATTTATTTTTACATATGTTTCCTTTTAAAATGTCAATTTTTTTTTTCAAGAACAGAAGTCCTTCTCCTCATCTTACAGTGTTCTTTTTGGGATTACTATAATGTGACTGAAACTAGACCTCTATCTATCTATCTATCTATCTATGTATCACAACATATCAAAATCATAATGGATTTTCAGTGATCCCAGCTCTTTCAATTAATTTTCAGAAAATATTCCTTTGTAGACTTTCACCATCTTAGGTTCCCTGATCTTTTCACTTATTGAACTTGCAGTCTGTTAAATTCCCATATTGTTTTTCCTCAGAGAACCTGTTGCCTACTTGTATCTCCCACATCATTTAATAGTAAAAATTGATTTTGGACCCTGAGTTCAAAAGGTCAAATTTTTTTCTCTAATAAATTTCTTTTTCTTTTTCATTTTCTTTTTTTTTTTTGGTCAGGGCAAGGAGGGTTAAATGACTTACCAGGGTTACACAGCTAGTAAGTGTCAATTGTCTTAAACAGGATTTGAACTTAGGTCCTCCTGAATCCAGGACCAGTGCTTTATTCACTGCACCACCTAGCTGCCCCCTGCACTAAATTTCATCTTATTAAGGTATTTTTCAATCTGTTAATCAACATGTTACATTCCATTTCTAGTTTTGTGTCTTCTGAATTTGATAAGAATTAGAGTTATTACATTAGCAAGTGAGATAATATTTGCAAAGCACTTATCACAAAATGATTAATAAATTCTTATTCCTTTCCCTTTATCTAAGTCATTATTATCAAACTCAATGAGAAACCTGCATATTCATTACATTAGAAAGCCACATATTAGCATTATCTATGTTGTGTTGTATTTTTAGACTTTTTGTTAAAGATTACCAATTACATTTTAATCTGCTTCCAGTCAGCAGCAGTTTGGGCAGCCACTGCTCTGGCAAGGGATATGACATTTCTGATCTCAGTCATTGCTAAACAGAAAAGCACTAAACATAGGAACTCGTGGCACTCCACTGAATACTTCTTTCCAAGTTGACATCAAACCATTAATGATTGCATCTTGGGTGTGGTCATTTAACTCCTATTCAATCCAGTCAACTGTATAATGACCTAATTCTTAACTATCTTGTCCAAAAGAACATCATGAAGGACTATTCTAAAGCCTTATTGAAGTCTAGGTACATTATATTTACATTTCCAGTTGCTGATCTAGAATGGGAGTGAAATTAGCCTGGTACGACATAGATACACAGATTTCTAGATATATAGATATAGATATATATTGATTTATTGACAAATATGTACATATATATGTATGCATTTGAATATATGTGTACATATATACATTATGTGTGTTTGTGTATATATGCATATATGAATGTATTATGTACAGAGAAAGCAGAATCTTTCTTGATCAGTTTCCTTCTGCAGATTTTCTTTTACAGTATCATTAATAAGTCATTCATAAACCTTACTAGGGATCAAAGTCAAGGTCTCTGACTTCCTTCTTTTTTCCTTTTTTTTAAATATGTGAGACATTTGCCTTTTTCCAATGTGCCACTACCTCAGTTGTTCATCATGATCTTTTAAAGGTTATTTTTAATGGCTCAGCAAACCCATCTGTCTTTTTGTCAATACACTAGATGGTTACTCTACTAGCACAGGTGACTTGATCTAATTAAGGGGAGTGAGTGCTCCCTTACTTATCTTGAGACTCAATCACCTACTAGACTTTTTTTGCTTTTATTTTCATTCTAACATTCAAAAGATTGCTTTGTTCAAAGAAAACAAAAACAAAACAAAACTTTAATACCCCTATCTTCTTTCCATTATCCATTTTAATCATCTCATCTATCTGGCTTTTTTTTCAGGACCATTCAAAACTTTTGTATTTAATTTCTATGATTTTTCTTTAATTTCAACTTCTGAAAATCTATATTGATTGATGAGTTTTCTCTGGATCTCTTTATCTGTTGCTTTAGAAAACAGCCCTCTTTCCTCCTCACTATAAATGTTTCTCTTTGTTTCTTCAGAATTTCATCCTTGATATCTTTTAGGCCATGATAGTCTCTTAAAACTTGGAATACACATCAGATTGGAACTTGTTCTATTCTCCTTCTCTATAAAAAAAAATTCTAAGTTGTAAGTGGAATGTTGTTCTAAGGTTTCTATTATTTCCTATTAAGAAACTAATTCTTCCTTTTTGGGAAAGAATTAGATCCGGAATAAATGTCTCCCTCATTTGCTTCCGTAACTTCTGAAGGCTGAAATTAAAAATTAGTGTAGTCTAGGACTTAATTCTTATTTTGTTCATTACCACATCTCAACAGTCAGAGACAGAAAAGCAAAATAATTTATATCATGAATAGAGAATCAAGTGGGAAATGAATAAAGTTGCTTCACAGGAGCACTCAGGAAGTTCAGTGAGCATTACTCTGCTGGCCATTTACAACGTTTCATGATTATAGCTAAGCTTTGATCTACCTATTTGAAAACTTTCCTGGAGTTTAGCAGGTCTACTGGAAGAAAGCATAGAATGATTGATTTCCAAACGTGAAAAAAAATGATGTATATAAGCATGCTAAAAGGAAACTTGCCTATATAGCAGTTAAATTGTATAAATTATAATGTGACCATATGATGATCATGCTATTTCGAACATCATTTCCTAGTATATTAAGAGCCCAATACTAGTGCTTGTGAACAGTAAGTAGTTCATAAAAAAGTAATAGAAAAATTTCAACATTTGATTTGAGACTTAAGCTGTAATTCTGAGGCATAAAAATAGTGCATTATTTTTCAGAGTCAAAAAACAAATAAACATCTGGGCAATAACAAATTACACCCCCCCATACCCCCAATGAAGTTACAAATAAATCTAGTCAGTGACTATGGACAATAAGTTCCACAGATGGGGGTATAAACTTGGTTAAGTATATTCTATGGGAATCACCACAATGAAGACAATTCAACAAGGTTTAGTGGTAATAAGAATGACAGGAAATACATGACTGTAAAGAGGCTGAAAAAGTGCTTTTGTCTCCCATGTACTGAAATGTAGCCAACATTCTGTGGCTTTTTATTCTCAAAGAGAATAAAAATAAAAACAGTAAGTGTCCAGAAGAGCTAGCAGTTTTCTGAACTATAGTATATTTTGTGGAGCGATGAGGGTTAAGTGACTTCCCCAGGGTCACACAGCTAGTAAGTGTCAAGTGTCTGAGATCAGATTTGAACTCAGGTCTTCCTGAATCCAGGACTAGTGCGTTATCCACTTTGCCACCTACCTCCCCCTGAACCATAGTATTTTAATGAAAAGCAATTGAAGGCATAATCAATAGAAAGAAAATATTTAAATATGGAAATCAAAATTCAACAAAACTTTTTGAGCTAATTTACTTAATCTTTGAGTTACATAATGCCTGGATATTGGTAAGAAACATTTTATAGCAATTTATATTTATGATACCCATTTTTATGTATCTACTAGTTTTTAGTCACTATACTAGTAAACAAGCATACCAAAGAAAATGCAAAATTGTTCTCTAGTTCCTCCTGTCAAGGAGCTGATATTCTGGAGAAGAGGTGGGGAGAGATGGCAAGTATATAGTCAAGGGAATATTTAAGTTGAACAAAATTAATATGAATTAACTTCATACATGACCAAAACAATGGAGGACTAGACATTCTCGTCAACAGGACCACTCAAATGTCTTCCAAGTATGAATTATGCCCAAGAAATTTTTTAAAATCAGGTTTCTCTATAGTTTTATTGACCAAAACTCCAACAAGATAATAACAATAACAAAAAAGGTTAATCCTTGAGCCTTAGCTTACTCATTCACCTCCCCTTCCCCCTGACAATAATGCTGCACAAGCCTATCCAGGGGCTTGCTAGAAAATTCATCTCTACCTTCCTTCCACCAATATCCCCAACCCTTATTCCTAGATCCCTGGACAACCAAAAGACATAAATATGGTCTAGTTTGGATAGCAGCAAAGTTGAATTCTGTACTGTGACAGAGCTAATCCAGAGAACAGAGGTAAAGAAGAAACTGGGACAGGATACCCACATACATGTGTTGTACTCCAGAAAGCCTGAGTGAAAGAAACTAGCATGCACCTGGGGATGATTTGCCTCCCCCACCCATTGAAATAACTTGGGGAAGAGACTAAGGCTTGTGAGACAAGAGTTGACCAATGTACACAGAGGCTGAAATGGCCTTGAAGTGCAGCATTCATGGAAAAGACCATCAAAGAGGAGTCATTCAGTAAACAATATTGGAATCTAATGTTAAAAGACTGAAGTTATAAAAGATCTCAAACAGAAGAAAATGCTACTAGAGTGTAAGCATAAGTAGATAAACCAACAGAGAAGATATTAATAACCTAAAATATGTCGCCTCCAGATCATCCTAAAGAGTTCAGACATCATTGCATAAATATTGCAAGATGAAGGAGCATGCATCAATATGTAATAAGATAGATAGAGGACTCTGTTGATTCTCAAGAAAGCATGGAAAAGCAGGAAGTTTCAAAATAGTTTAAATGAGAAACAAGAATTGTGAAAGACAAATGTATGGTCTGCACAACACCAAAAAAATGACAGAATAAAAAGAAAAATCTTAATTCCACAATGGTAGGTCTCACCAAAGGGGGGTAAAAGAGACAATAAATCATCAGGAACTCAAATACACAGAAGTGAAGGACAATCCTGAAGAATCAATGCAAAAAGCAATGACAGTAAAAGAATATATGTTTTCCAGAAGAATGAAATATACTGATCTCAAGGAAAAGGCACCTAGAGAGAATTTAAGAATTATATCTCCCAAAACATGTTAAAAAAAAAAAACCTCTGAACATCATAAAGCAAGGAATAATACAAGAAAACTTCCCAGCACTTACCAAATACTGAAAACAATTTGAAAATCAAAAGGATCCATAGATTGCATAAAAAACCCTACCCTGCAAACTGCAAGAAACATGGTGGTTAAATTTTATAATCACAAATATAAACACCAAATTCTATAAACTATTCAGAAAAAAATCTTCAAATATAAAGGAAAAAAATTCAAATAACACAAGGCTATCCTCTACCCAACAGAAACTTCAGGACAGAATGTAATAATTTGTTCTGAATAGCAGAGAAATTCAAAAATCAAGGCAAGAAAACATACATGATAGATAATCTTAAGCCTAACTATTAAATAATACAGATATTTAAAGTTTTAAAAAGGCATTGAAAGCATTATTATAAAGAAAATCAGACCTGAACTAATTCTTTGCTTTTCCAATACCACAGAAAGGAAGATTTAAGTAAACACACAGAACAACTAAAAGCAGCAGTTAGAAAATAACAACAGAGAGATCTTTAAAATGTTCTTTCTAAATTCACTAAAGCAGATGAGGAGGAGGACAGAATTCAAATAGAAGAGATGGTGAAGAAATAGAACTGAAACATCATGGAGTAAACTTCACAATACCCCACTCTTAGGGTGAATAAAAGGTTATTATTGTTGTTACCATTTTTTAATAAAATACTACAGAGTAAAAAATGGTTAAGGAATGGAAGAAGACACTCGGACATATATGATGTGCTGTAGTAAAGCTGAAGGCTAACAATTAAGGGGAAATAACACCTTAGTCATTTGGGAAAAAGAGAGTCTGTAGAAAAATTGGTGAGGAAGTAATTGAAATAGTGTGAAAGAAAGGAGAAATTAATTTTAATGATGGGAGGTAGAAGCACTAATAAATATTTTCATGAAGGAATAACTTTTTCTCTAAAAGGAGGTTGGGGCTTTACAGTGGGTAAAACCTGCAGGGACTTTGAGCTTCAAGACTACTCATTCCACTTCAGAAGAAGAGGAATCAGAACTCCTGGGAACAACTGATACCTAGAAGAATAGGAGAACAATGACCCAGGATGAAAAATTTAAAGCAAATGGATAAAAACACAATGGGTCAGGCAAAGAATCATGGACATAGAAAAATTTCTATCAAAAGGCAATATTCAATCTGCCACCTGCAGAAATTTATATTTCTAAAAGTAAGACACAACAGAAAAAGTGAACTATAGGGCAAAATCTACTGGACAAAAATATACAAATTATATAGATAGGTAAACCCAAGTAGGTAATATAAAAACTCTAATTCCAGAAGGAATACAGTGCCTAAAGAAGGACTGAATTGGTATAAGGGCCATGAATCCAGAAGAAAAACGTCAAATGGAAAAAAGGAAGATAATTAAACCAGAATAAAAACTAGATAAATGATAAATAAAACTGAAAGCTGATTATGTATAAAGGCTAATAAAATTTATAAACCTTTAATCAAGATGATTTTAAAAGGCAGAATATGAAATCAAGTAAATAGAAAAACAATAAAGTAAAACCAGAATAAATCCAAAGAAATAAAGCCAAATTATCAGAAGATATTACATACAGTTATATGCTAAATAAAATTGAAAAGAAAAAACAATAGCGGAATACATTTAAAATATAAAATACTCAAATTAATAGAAGAGCAAATAGAAATCTTAAATAATTCAAACACAGGAAGCAAAACTGAACTCAATATAAAGGAACTACTAAAGAAAAACTCATAATTTCGATGAATTCACAAGAGAATTGTATAGCTAAATTCAAAAAACAATTACTACCAACAGTACACAAATTATTCTCAAAAGTTCAAAAAGAAAATCTGTATTTAGATTCATTTTATGCACTATTGCCCTAATGCTTTAACTGGGGAAGGCTTAGTTTAGCACAGGAGAACTACAAACTAATGTTATTAATGGAGATAGGTTCAAAAAAAATTTTTTTAAATATTCTCTCAGGTAGATTATAGTGATTCATCCAAAAAGTTATTCATCATGAACAAGATAATTTTACACAAGAAATGCATGAACAGTTCAACTTTACAAAACAAACAACATAATCATATAAATATAAAATTATGCAAAACCATATGATTGTCACAATAGATGCATAAAAAATTGATAAATAAAATACTCATTTATGCTCAAATCAAACAAAACCCTACAAAGGAGTAGCATAGAGAAAATACTTTTAAATATATGAATTACAAGTAGGAGAATTTCCTTTTTGAAAAGAACTGAAAATAAAACTAGAAAGCAGTATGACAAATTTAAGATCTAATATACACTATAGCCTAAATACACATATATCTTAATATAAACAATCATACTTTTAAAAGATACAAGAAAATCATTTTATACTTTTCATAGTTGTTGATTGGAGCTGTATTTTTAACTGAATAAACCATAGATGCAAATATAAAATGTAAAATAGATAACATTTCTTACAAGAAACTGAAAACCTATTGCACAAACAAAATTAATGCACCTAGGATAAGAAGGGAAATGGTCATAAAGGGGAAAAAAAAACAACAAACAAGCCTTTGTATCAGGTTTATCTGCTGAGAGTTTAGTATATAAGATATATAAATAATTACCATGTATACAGACATATACAATTATACACATATACATATGTTTATTTATCTATATCATCTATTTTTAAATGAATGTATATGTATAACTATATATACGTGTGTGTGTGTATGTGTGTGTGTGTGTGTAACAGGGCAGCTTGGTAGTTCAGTGGATTGAGTGCTGGGCCTGTAGTAAGAAAGATCTGAGTTCAAATCCAGCTTCAGTCATTTACTAGCTGTTTGACCCTTGGCAAGTCACTTAATCCCATTTGCCTCAGGTTCTTTATGTGTAAAATGAGCTGGAGAAGGAAATGATAAGCCACTTCAGTATCATTTCCAAGAAAAGCCCAAATGGGGTCACAAAGAATAAGACACAACTGAAAACAATTAAACAACAAAAACAATGACATACATGTATATCTATCAATATAAATGGATAATATGTATTTCCATATGTAAGCTTATATATATATACATATATGCATATATATAATGGATAAATATCCATTTTATAAGTGAACATTCTGAAATCTACTGTCACTCACTCTGCAAAATAAAGTCATAAACAAATTGCTGGGTCACAAATGTGGATGTTTTTCTTCCCACGGTGAGTTGAACTACATTTTTTCTTCTGAGCTTAACTGTGTAGAGAGGCAGTCACACAGAGATACATATACCCAGAGCTAAAATTTCCTGAATAAAATACAAATGTTCAATTACATTGGTCCGCAATTTTTTGTGCCAATTCTAGGCAAACTTAGAGTGAATTTAGTGCTTTAAGGCTTATTATTTATAAATAACATCTATTAGGTGCAGCTAGATGGCACAGTGGTTAAAGCACCGGCCCTGGATTCAGGAGTACCTGAGTTCAAATCCGGCCTCAGACACTTGACACTTACTAGCTGTGTGACCCTGGGCAAGTCACTTAACCCCCATTGCCTGAAAAAAAAAATAAATAACATCTATTAATATGACCCACAGAAGTTCTAATCATGGCTAACTTCCCAGTGACACCAGCTTCAGAACTGTTTTGAAACACAAATTTCTCTTATATGTGTGTCTACAAGATAGTCTTGACTCTAGCCAATGTATAGACACACAGATAGAGGTTAATATAAAAATAACTGAATGTTGAAACAGGGATAGCCACAACTGACCTTAAGCTTATGACTCTCAACAGAAAATACCCCATAGGATATCTTTATTTTCTTCCCATCTCTGTCTGGCTGTTCTCTCTTTCTGTCTGTGTCTCTCTCTGTCTCTCTATCTCTCTGTCTCTTTGTCTCTCTCTCCCTCCCACCCCCCTCCTCTCAACTTCACGAGCCTTCATTAAGAATTTTCCCTTCCAAATTCTAAAAGATCAATTGTTAGGAGAAATAAGTAAATCACTCCAAGATTGTCAGATCGAGTGCTTTTGAAATTGTGCACTCTCCAAAAGGAAAAAGAAAAGTGAATTTCATCTACTTCTATTCACAATCTTGCTTCAGAAACTGCTCACCACCTTATTACTTATTTATTTATTCCAAAACTACTTAGTGTGTGGTATGAGCCAGACTTGCTACTGAGCACTCTTTGATAGTTGGAAGGTGGATGAGAGATAAAGGCAAAATGACCTCAACTTGTCCTTCTTCTGTGTGAGTGGGTGTTGTGGATGTTATCCAGAAGACTTGTCTCTTATGACAGTTTGATCTTCTTAGTAGTCTCAGCTGAGTTGGCCATAGTTCCATCCTAGTTGGCCACAGTTACTTTTATTTCCTTGTCCTCCTTCACTACTACCGCAGATACACCTACACTGTGGCCAGTAGAAATTTCCTCTCGCAAGAAACAAATAACTATTTGATCCAATACAGCTCCCCTTTTATGTAGACACCAGGGGAATAATACTAATGTCTTTATTATTCAGTCTTACCCATTGGTCTATGTGTTCAGGGAGAGAGGGATATGAGACACTGAGCCAAACCCCTCTGTGACAGATGCTCCCCCAACAATCAACACTTTCTTTGATATGGAAATAGATATGCACATGTGGATATTATCCTCTCTATAGTAACATTATTCATGGAAATTGACCATATAATGTGTGAGAATAGTGTGACAACATATAGTTTTACTCGCCACAAATGTATACTGGCATAATTCAAAGAATTACAATGTTTTTAGTATCTTGTTCAAATAATTGAATTATTCCTCTAAATTGTAATTATAGTGGGTTGTTTAAAATCTAATGTGGAGGGGCAGCTAAATAGTGCAGTGGATAGAGCCCTGGCCCTGGATTCAGGAGTACCTGAGTTCAAATCCAGCCTCAGACACTTAACACTTACTAGCTGTGTGACCCTGACAAGTCATTTAACCCCAATTGCCTCACTAAAAAAAAAAAATCTAATGTGGGTTCTAATCTGCCCCTCCCCCCAGTTTTGGGGGGAAGCTGGCTAAAATTACTGATAAATTCAGCAAGAGTTTAGGCTTTTACGTATTTATTAAAGTGTATTAGAAGTTAGTAAAGAGAAAAAGGTTGAGAACAGATCCCTAATAGAATGGAAAACCCTAACTTAAATCTATTTGGTATAGCCAGAGAGAAACTTTATTTTTCCCTAGCAGCCCACATGAAGTTCTGACACCAAGCCAAAGTCTCTGATGAAAGGAGGCCCTCTCTTTTTTCCCTGTGTCCCAGCAAGCCAAAGCCCTGAACCCAAAAGAGACCCATCTAGCAAGCCACCCTCAGCTTCCTACTTACTGTCTCCCTTCCTGAAAGGGGTAGTCCTTCAAACTGATTGGTTGAGGGTGGTCTCCTGTTGATGTCATAGTCCACAGAGTTTGAGAACAACACCCTACTCAGGGTCTGCCATGAATGGTCTTGTTTTTATCAATGTTAAGTAGGTTCTCAGTGAGTTTCTCAATCTCACCAAATTCAATCAATTCCAAATCAATCTTCAGGTGGGGCCCCTGGGTGTCTGCCAAATCACATTATTTTATCACAATAGGAATAAAAGAGGATGGAGTATGAGAATTTATGGAAGTCTTCTTTGGCATTAGAAAGGGGGACAGAGAAAGTAGTTTTGACTTCTGACTCTGCTATTGACTTCCTGGGCCTTAAGCATTCTAATTTGTTGAAATTAAGGCATTAGAAGAGATACCTTTTCACTATTCTGGTTCTCTCCCTGTGGTCACTGACAGTATTGCAATAAAACTTGGGAAACTGAAAAAAAAATAAGGCATTAGATTAGATTGAAGATCCTTGTAAATCCTAAAATTCTTTGACTCCAAAAGGTAAATTTTGAACAGGATCTTAAAAAAAAATTTAAAAACCTTTGGAATTTCTTTGATAAAGAGGAGTGGGAGTACATTAGAAGTAAGGAAGGATATGTACAAAGGCATAGAGTTATTGTTTGCTTTTAAATCAAGAATATGCTAAGAAGAAAACTAAAAAAACAAATCAATTTTAAGAATGTGGAGGAATTGACTTCATTGTGGTATTAGGATGATATATAGCAATTTGTTAAAATGCAAACGGCAATCCATTATCTACTGTAAATTTGTAAATGTGCTAGCGATTTTTATTTGTATTGCTGTTTCCTCTTTTAGGCAAAGATATTTATGACTCAGTGTCAAACAGATTCAAATCAATATATTATTTTCTGTAGGTCTAGGAATTTTTCCCTTGAAAATGAAATATCTATAATAATGGTGATGA
Organism: Dromiciops gliroides; assembly: GCF_019393635.1. Classification (NCBI taxonomy): domain Eukaryota; kingdom Metazoa; phylum Chordata; class Mammalia; order Microbiotheria; family Microbiotheriidae; genus Dromiciops; species Dromiciops gliroides. The sequence continues at coordinate 612,880,211 of NC_057862.1, forward strand.
TGATAACAATACAATATATTAGGTATGTACCATAAAAACGCCCTATAGAATTGACTAATATTTTTAGTAGAAAAACAGACCTCAGTTCAAATCCCAGCTTGAGTATAATAGGTAACATTTATATTGTACTTTAAGCTTTGCAAGAGCACTACAAATATTTATCATTTTCCAAGTGTTAATAGTTAGAATGTGTCAAAAACAGGAATTAAACTAATTTCCTCCTGGTTTTCCACTATATCATATGACCTCTCATTTGGAATATGCTATTTAATACCTGTGTTCTCCCAATCTTCTAAAATACTTGGTAAAATGAATTATATATGCCATATAACGATCATAGGTTCATACACTAAAAGTTAAACTGATCTGAGAGGCCATCTAGTCAATTGTTTTTATTTTACATATTTAAAAAACAACAAAAGAATTTACCTAGAAATACATGGTCAGTGGCATTCTAGGAGATATCAAAATGTTTCTGCCTATGTAAACATATTTGGCTTCTTTTTTGTTTTTTGGGGGTTTTTTTGTTTGATTTTAAAGGACAGGGTTGGATTGTTGTTCCTTAGTCATGACTGATTCTTCATGACCCCACTTAAGGTATTCTTGGTAAAGATACTGGATTGGTTTGTCATTTCCTTCTTTAGCTCATTTTACAGATGATGAAACTGAGGCAAACAGGATAAGTGACTTTCCCCTATTCACACAGCTGGTAAGTGTCTGAATTTGGATTTGAAGTCAGGTCTTCCAGATTTCAGAGTCAGCATTCTATCCACTGCACCACCCAGCTGCCCGTCTTGCTTGTTTTCAAAAAAGTTCTGAATCTGTATTTAGAGTAACATTAATTTATCTAAGCTAGTACCAAATAACTGAATGCATGACAATAGCAAGAACCAGCGATCAGGATGGATTTGAACATCATTATTCTCATTTAAAAAATAAAATATATTATCTAGATCAAAGATAATATTCAAGTTGTGATTTGCAGATGAGAAAACTTAACCAAACAGGGTGAAGTGACTTTTCCAGGATCACAGAGCTAGTAAGTGTTTGAGGCTAAATTTGAACTCAGGAAAATGAATATTCCTAACTCCAGGACCAGCGCTCTATCCACTCTGCAACCTAGTCACTCCTCTTCATCTATAACCTATCTTTTATAGGCCTTCTTTCTTAAACTTTACAGGGTGCCAGAGAATATTAGTCAGGACTCCCACAAAGTCACTTTACAAATGAATAAATTGAGCCTCAGAGATGTGATGTGTCATACACATAAGAAATGAAAGAATTGTTGTTTCCATGCATATTCATTTCTTCTCCTAGAAACATGCCTTACTCCAGAGTCATTGGATTTTAGATGGGAATTTTATTTCATTTCATTCACCTATTTATTTATGTATTTATTCATTCATTCATTTATTCATCCATTTATTTATTTATTTGTTTGTTTACTCATTCATTCACTTATTTATTTATTTGTTTATTTATTTATTCATCTATATATTAATGAATTTCTTCATTCATTCACTCATTCATTTATTTATTTGTCTATTTATTTGTTTGTTTATTTAGTTTTGCAGGGCAAAGAGGGTTAAGTGACTTGCCCAGGATCACACAGCTAGGAAATGTCAAGTGTACGAGGTCAGATGTAAACTCAGGTCCTCTTGAATCCAGAGAATTATATGGACAGTTCAAATTATATTATAACTATCCCATAGAAGATACAAAGAATAAAAAGTCATAATTCTCCTTAACATCTCCTTAACATCCAGAGGGTGAGGAAATAGCTTGAACTAATACACACTACTGGGATTTAGAGTTTTGATTCATCTCTAGAGGCAAAGCAATATCACATAATTTGGGAAGAGAGGCAAGATTGAAAAATATCTCTCAAAAAAGATTAAGAAAGAACACAGAGAAATTTCATCTTCTTGTGCCTTCTGTACATCTGCTCAGTTAAAACTCAGTAAGTAGTTAACTAAAAGCATTTTCCTCACCTAGAAATAAATGGGCATGGAACATTCACAGCATATATGTTCACACTCTAAAGTGGAGTGCTGATCCCTCCATTAGGAATGTCTGTAAGTAGGCTCACAAGACTCCTTGAAAGTTGACATCAGGGGCACCTAGATTGTGCAGTGGAAAGAGACTAGCCCTGAGTTAAAATTCAGCCTCAAGCACTTGACACTAGCTGTGTGACCCTGGGCAACTCACTTTACCCTAATTGCCCCACCAAAAACAAACAAAAAAAGTTGACATCAGACAGAACACAATGCCCATGTTCTTTTTGGTCAGTCATTTGTAATACCTCAATAAATGTATAATCTACATTATGAATTAATCTTTCACATTTTAAAAAGGAGGAAACCGAGCACCAAGTTGACATAGCAAAGCCAGGACTAGAACCAAAATTTATGTTATCACTCTTATGCTCATTGCATGATACCAGAGACTTACAGAGGAGGGGGAAAGAATTTAAAAAATAAAAAGTTTAGAGGGAGGGAATGGAGGAAGTAGGGAAGTTAAGAATGAAGGAGGAGGGGCAGCTAGGTGGTGCAGTGGATTAAGCACAGGCCTTGGATTCAGGAGTACCTGAGTTCAAATCTGGCCTCAGACACTTGACACTTACTAGCTGTGTGATCCTGGGCAAGTCACTTAACCCCCATTGCCCTGCAAAAAAAAAAAAAAAAAAAAAAAGAATGAAGGAGGAACTCTAACTCTCATGAAAATGAATGGTGAAAGGTACCCTTACATGTAACTGGAAAACAAAATAAATGTTTGTTGCTGAAAAAAAAAAAGAATGAAGGAGGGAGAAAGTAGGAAGGAAATAGGGTAGAAAGAAATACATTTCCATAAAAAAGTACAACTTGAAATGGCCTTCAGACTTATTTTCAATTGTTTGTCATGTCTTCCAAAACATTCCCTTTGGGCTTACATTTTTCATTCTTGGTCTCAGCCCATATGTGTAATTTTGTGGAAATGTTGAACAAAATCTGTTTAGCCATGTCCAGTGTTTGAAAATACGGTTTTGTATCTTTTTTTTTAATGAGTTTTGGTATGATAGCGTAATTGAAAAATCATTGCCAATGTCATCAGAATTTTAATTTCCATTTTAACATGCCTAAACATATTCTTTAGTCATGCATGAGAAAGAATAGCTGGGTGGCACAGTGCATAGCATACTGAGCCTCAAGTCAGGAAGACGTCAGTTCAATCTAGCTTCAGCTGCTTGCTGTGTGACTCTGTTTAAGCAACTTAACCTCTGTCTGCCTCCATTTTCCTATCTGTAAAATTTAGATTATAATAGCAACAACCCCCCAGGGTGGTAGTGAGGATCAAATAGGATATTTGTAAAACATACTCTAAACATGATGTTAGGGATTTATAATGTTGGAGTATAATGGTATATACATCACTGGCTCATTGTGAGATTGAATGAGAGAATATAATATAAAGCAACTTACAGAAATTAAAGTGTATGATAAATATCAGCAATTGTGGTCATAATTATGGAGCTGTAATTAATTACCATTATTAAATCATGCTTAAAAGAACTTAAAAGAAGTAAAATGACTCACCCAAGTTCATGCAAGTTCTAAAGAGTGGTGGAGCTAGAGCAAAATGTCTATTTTCCTGATGCTTATTACTTTCTTATTTTCTTTCCATGTCCCCATGTTCTGGAGAAGTTGAAATCTATAATTAGGGATTTATTCCATATAATAGGAGAAATGAACTCACCTTCAATTATAGAATGCTCATTTTTATGAAAATAAGCCTTATGTATGTTATATGTAAATATGTACATGTGTACAAACATGTAAACATGTACATGTGAAAATACTCATTTTTTTTATTCTAAAAATAAACACCAAAGTAGCATTTCAACATAAAACTCAAAAGGAATATTCTATATGAAACTGTGTTTCCATTTCACACACACAAGATTATAAATACACATAACTACATGTTACTATCAACATTGTCTTTATTGTTTATCTTTCCTTCTAAACTTTTTTTTTTCTGTACATTAAAAAAAAAATTTGATGAACCTCTTTTTTGGTGTATTATTATTACTGATTTCTCTTCTTACTTGATTATTACCTGAGAGAAAGAAACACAAACAACTTGTAACAATTAGTCAGGCAAAGCCAGGCAAAATAATTAGTCAGGCATAATCAGGCAAACTGAATCCACACAGTGAGTACGTCCAAAAAATTTCATCTCCGTATCTGAAGTCCATTACTTCTGTCAGGAGGTGGGTAACATGCTTCATCAAAATATGTTCTGCAGACATGTTTTGTCATTACTTTGATTTAAATTCTTAAATGTCTCAAAGTTGGATTCATCAATCTGTAATGAGCCATAAGTTTTGATGGACAAGAAATTTAAAAATTGGAAAACCAGTATTTCAGGAAAGAGAAAGTGTTCTAGAGAAGACAATGTGAACCATAATGCCATTTTAGAAGGGCACCTGGTCCCAAATCCTTATGTAGGAATGGGAGAAATTACAAGGGGATCAGTTGGATATAAAAAAAAAAAATTATGTGCAGAAAAACATGCTGAGAGTGAGGTTGATTCAAAAGTCCTAAGAAGAGAATCCTGGAGTCAGCACATTTCACATTGGTTTGAATATAAGCTTTTTGAGGGCTCACTTTCCACTTTGTCTTTTGTATCTACCAGGTTAATTGAGGAGCATTGTACACAGTATGTATTTAATAAATGCTTATTGGATCAAGAGGCAGCTGGGTGGTACAGTGGAAAGAGTGCCAGGTCTGGATTCAGAAAGACTCATCTTCCTGAATTCAAATCCAGCCTTAGACACTTACCAGATGTTTGACCCTGGGCAAGTCACTTAACCCTGTTTGCCTCAGATTTAGCTAAAGATGAAAAAGCCAAACCATTCCAGGATCTTTGCTAAGAAAATTCCAAATGGGGTCACAAAGAATCAGACATGACTGAAGTGGCTGAAGGGCTATTGGGTCAAACAAGTGCATAACAGAATGACTGTAGGTTTCAAAGGAAGTTATGTTGGCTAGCAGCCATGATGAGGGCATTCAGTGGCAGAATTGATACTGACAAAAGTATTCTATTGTAGCGACCACTAGAGATTTCCTTCCCCATAAGGATCAGATATGACAAAAACACATTTTCAGGCAGATACTGAGCAATAAAGACATCTAAGAAAAGACAAAAAAATGCTTGAGGATATAACTGATACTCAATTTCCAGAATGAAGGAATATTTCTTGACCAAGTTAAGGTTATTTTTCCCCTGTCATTTTTTCTCAAAGGGGCATATTTTGGTCTCATAAGAAAGTTCTTTGCCCTGTCTACAGGAACCAGGAGAAGATTGTATTGAATTAGGATTCATTATCTTTCCCCTGGCAGTGGGATAATTGATGGCCCCAGATGCTAACTCAGAAGCTGGCAGCTTGAGGCTGGCAAGCTGGAGAGCTGCTCTCCCTGTCATTGCCCTGCAGAAGCTGGCTAGCAGCCTGCACCCTTTACTCCACAGAGATAATTCCACCCCCCACCCCAAGATGATGGAGTCACATCTTCTCTCTTTGAATGTAAATACTTTGATATGTAAATATGAACAAAAGCACAATAAGTATGATCAAGTTGAAGCAAAATGGGCCAGTTCCCCAGCCTTAGAGTCAGCCTAGCATTCTTCCTCCTGATAAAATTTTAAAATTAAATGGACATGAAAAGTGATTCCATTCTGCATGTATCATAAAGTAAGCCCTTTCTCAGGAGGCACAGAGGGAAGCAATGGGAACTGGTGATTTTTTTAGCCCATCTGTGTGGTGAGAGGCTGGAATAGATGCTATTGAGGCTAAGATATATGATATTTAAGACATTTCTGATAGATAAAAATTGTGATATACAGTGCACCAGCAGAGAAGTATTTAACAGAGAATGGCATCTGGGTAAACAAGAGACTAGAAAAGGGCATGAATTCAGTACAAAGGCTCACTACAAAAGCAAACAGTGGATATAGACATCAAAGCCTTTTTTCCCATGCCAAATATAACTGCTGGGAACAAAATAACCAATTTCTATCCAAATGTAAAATAAAACTGACTTTAGATTAGGATCTACTTGCTAATCTCTCTATCTAAAGCCATGCTGAACAAATGTGATGCAGCTATTCTGACAGTGGGAAGATTAACTGTCACATCTCTCAGCAAGGTTGTGTCCTTCTTGTCCCATAGACCAATCCCAGAGACAAAGTACTTTAATGCTAGGTCATGGATCTATGTTTCTGAAGAAGCAAGAGGTTCTGGGGAAGGAAAAGCATTAAATTGGAATAAAACTGTATAGGAGAGGCACTTTTGGTCTGTTACTTTCAGAAATGTATGCTATCCTGCCAGATGTAAATAGGTACAGAAAAGTAAGAACAAACGAGAAGCTTGGAAAGTAGCTGCCACTCTATCTTAAATTGCATAGTGATCAGTATCAAGAGCATCATGGATATAGAAGAGAAAGGGACCTCAGAGGCTATCCAGTTCAAATTCTGCATTTTAGACAGGAAACAGAGGCCCATGGAGTGTCAAGCCTGACGTCAGGAAGACCTGAGTTGAAAGCAGGCCTCAGATACTTATTAGCTGTGTGACCATGAGCAATTCACTTAACCCTGTTTGCCTCAGTTTCCTCATATGTACAATGATCTGGATAAGGAAATGACAAATCACTCAAGTGTCTTTGCCAAGAAAGCCACAAAAGAGGTCACAAAGAGTTAGATGTCACTGAACAAATGAATAAACTATCTCTGAATTTACAGTATTCTTTTCAAGGTATGATACTTATTTTTCTTTTTCCAAGTTAATCTGCTTATTATTAATGGTTATTTTTAAAGCATTATCAATGAATTTTAAAAATAATACAGTTATGGGGGCAGCTAGGTGGCGCAGTGGATAAAGCACTGGTCCTGGATTCAGGAGGACCTGAGTTCAAATTCAGCCTCAGACACTTGACACTTACTAGCTGTGTGACAGGACAAGTCACTTAACCCTCATTGCCCTGCAAAAAACTAAAAATAATACAGTTATTTAGTGACATTTAAGACCCCGCTCCAAATATACTCACATATGAATAGATTTCTGTTGATCCAGAAACATACACTTAGCCAAAATAACCATCCCAAGCAACCATGTAAAGAAACTTCCTAACAATGTTATCTACATTAAAAGTCTCTTTTTCTTTTCCTCTCACTAACATCTAATCCCTTTGCTCACTGGCTTCCGATTTCATGATCAAACTGAAACTGCTTTTATCCATCTTAATTGTCATATCTAATGCTCTTTTTCTCAATACTCCTTCTGGACCTCTCCATCGCCTTTAACAAATGATTGTTCTCTTCTCCTGGTTACTCATTCTTCTCTAGGCTATCATTATACAGTTTTCTCCTGGATTTTCTTCTCCCATTTTTCACTGACCACTCTTTCTCAGTCTCCTTTGCTAAATTATACCAAAGCTATATCCTGAGATCACTTCTCTTCTTCCTCTGCTATCTTAATTAATGATGTCATCAGTTTTCAGGCGTTCAGTTATATTTTTCTATGTAGATGATTCCCAGATCTGTATAGCGAGTGCATACTTCTCTCCTGAGCTCCCATATTTCATCACAAATCACATTTTAGATATATTGAATTTAAAGTCCCATAAACATCTCTAACTCAACATAACCAAAAATGAAGTCATTATCTTCCCCCCCTGGAAAAAAAACACTTTCCCTCATCACAACTTTCCTATCAGCCAAGAGTGCTATTATACTTCCAGGTCTCCAAACTTTTATACTCAGCATCATGCTCAAAGCTTCACTCATGTTCACCTTATATATTCAATCCATTGCTGCCTTATTTCTACCATTATAATATCTCTTGTTGATATCCCATTCCCTATTCACTATCCTGTTTCAGGCTCTCATACTCCACTTCTTGAATATAATATAATAATCATGAGCAGGATAGATTCAGAAAAACCTGGTATGGCTTGTATGAACTTGTGCAAAGTGAAGTGAGCAGTACCAGAAAACATCATACAGAGTGATAGAAATATTGTAAGAATGATCAAGTTTGAAAGACTGAGCTACTCTGATCAAGAAAATGAGCCCATGATAAAAAGAGAAATAGTTCATACCACCTGGGACCCCCCTTGAAGCTTGGGACAGTGCAGCCTGGAAAAAGTGCCCCACTTTAAGGAGCTAAAATTCAAGTAAAAGACAAGCAAGATGCACAGACAGAGAAAGGTGAAGGGCACAGAAGTTTCTTTAGTGACAAGGAATATCGAGGTGCACCCACAGAAAAGGATAGCAACATCAGGGCTCCTACATACAAAGCTTAAAAGAAAAATCAATTAGTCTCAGGCCATAGAAGCACTGAAAAAAAGCCTTAGAAGATAAAGTTAGAGAGGTAGATGGAAAAATGGAAAGAGAAATGAGGGTGATGGAGGAAAGGCATGAGAAAAAATAAACAGCTTGAAAAGCCAAATAGAAAAGCTCTCTGAAGAAAATAATTGCCTAAGAATGAGGATTCAACAAATAGAATCCAGTGACTTTATGACAAATAAAGACACAATAAAGCAAATCCATAAGAATAAAACAAATAGAGGGCAATATGAAATATCTTTTTGGAAAAACTGCTGACCTAGAAAATAGATCTAGGAGAGATAATTTGAAAATTATTGGACTACCTCAAAACCATGATCAAGGAAAAAGCTTAGACATCATCTTCCAAGAAATTATCAGGGAAAATTGCCCTGATATTCTAGAAGCAGAAGGTAAAATAGAAATTTAAAGAATCCACTGATCATCTCCTGAAATAGATCCCAAAAGGAAATTTCCCAGGAATATTATAGCCAAACTGAAGAGCTCTTAGGACAAGGAGAAAATATTGCAAGCAGCTAGAAAGAAACAATTCAAATACTGTGGATCCCCAGTCTGGATAGCACAAGATCTAGCAGCTTCTACATTAAAGGATCAGAGGAAATGTAATAAGATATTCCAGATGGCAAAGGAACTGGCACTACAAGCAATAATCACGTATCCTGTAAAACTGAGTATAATCTTCCAGGGGAAAAATGGGACTTCAATGAAAAAGAGGACTTTCATGTTTTCGTGATGAAAAGACCTGAACTGAATGGAAAATTTGACCTTCAAATTCAAGACCATAAAAACTTAAACAGGAAAAAGAAATTAAGAGGGATGTTAAAAGATTGAACTATTTACATTCCTAAATGGGAAGATGATATGTCTAGCTCATAAGAAATTTCTCAGTATTAGGGCAGATGATAGAAATAAATGTAGACAGAGGGCATAGGTCGTAATTTATGATGAAGGGATGATATCTGCAAAGTATTATTTTTTTGTTGTTTTTCTTTCGGTGGGGTGGTAAGTGTTGGGTGACATGCCTGACATCATGCATTGGGTAAGTGTCTTGTGCATGAGGACAGATTTGGGCTGGGATCCTCCTGGATCCAGGGTCCACTGTGTCACCTAGCTGCCCCATGATGACATGCTCAGAGTAAAATTGAGGGGTGAGAGAAATGCAATGGGGTCGGGGGAAAGGGAGAGGAAGAATACAGTAAAATCCCACATGAAAGAAACAGGAAAGGGCTTATGGAGTGAGGGGAGAGATAGGGGAGGAGTGGGACAGTAAATGAACTTTACACTCAGCATAATAGGCTCAGAGACCTCAATCTCATCAAAGCTGGCTCAAGGAGGGATTAGCATGCACACCCAATTAGGTGAAGTAATCTATTTAAACTGAGCAGTAAATGAGCCTAACACTCATCAGAATTGCCTCAAAGGCCTTAATCTCATCAAAATTGGCTCAAGGGGGCAGCTAGATGGTGCAGTGGATAGAGCACCAGCCCTGGATTCAGGAGTACCTGGGTTCAAATCCGGCCTCAGAGACTTGATACTTACTAGCTTTGTGACCCTGGGCAAGTCACTTAACCCTAATTGCCTCACTAAAAACAAAAAACAAAAAATTGGCTCAAGGAGGAAAAAAAAAACATACACACTAAATTGGGTGAAGTAATCTATCTACACCTGCAGGAAAATAGGAGGATAAGGAGGGATGGGCAAAAGAAGAGAGGGCAGATTGGGGTAGGGGGCAGTCAGAAGCAATTCCTTTTGAGGAGGAATAGGGAGAAAGAAGGTAGATAATAGAATAAATATCATGGGGAAGGGAATAGGATAGAGGGAAACAGTTAACAATAGTAATTGTGAAAAAGAGAAAAGGGAAAAAATTGTACAAAAACTATTTATAGCAACTCTGTGGTGGCTAAGAACTGGAAATCAAAGGAATGTCCATCAATTGAGGAATGACTGTACAAGTGGTGGTCTATGATTGTAATGGAATATTACTGTGCTATAAGAAATGACAAACTGGATAATTTCAGAAACACCTGGAAAAAATCACATAAACTGATGTATAGTAAAGTAAGCAGAACTGGGAGGACATTGTGCACAGTGACAGCAGCATTTTTCTATGAGCAATTGTGAATGACCTGACTATTCTCAGCAGTGCAATGATCCAAGACAATCCTAAAGGGCTAATGATGAAGCATACTATCCACTTCCAGTGAACAAACTGATAAAAAGAAGACTTGTGGATTGTACATGTATAACCTATATCAGATTGGTTGCTGTCTTGTGGAGTGGGGAGGAAAGGGAGGGAGGGAGAAAAATTCGGAACTCTAAATCTTATGAATATGAATGTTGAAAACTACCTTTTCATGTAACTAGAAAAAATGTTTGTTAAAAAAACAAACAAAAACAAAACAAAAAGAATTTGGCAGTACTCGCCAATATTGTTGAACAGTAACAATTGAGAAAGGAGAAACCTTAGTAATGTTGGCCAATTTCCTCCAACTATCCATTTCAGGACATTTTTAATAGTCTATAAAAATCTTCTCAGCCTGTTTTACATGAAATCCAACCAGTCCTTTCCAAATCCAACAAACACTTATTAAGTAGCTTTTATGTACAGAATACTGTAACAGTCACAGGAAATACAAACACAAAACAAAGCAGACTTTACAATGAAAGAATTGATGTTCTACTGAAGAACAAAAGCAGAAAGTATATATGTAGTAATTTGAGAGGAAAAGAACATTAACTTTTAAGAAGATGAGGAAATACTTGGTTTCTTTTTCTTTTTGTTTTGGTGGAGGAAGGTGAGGGCAGGGGAAGGGAGAAGGGTGTTGAATGTCCTTGAAGGAATCTAGGGATTTTTAGAGGCAGAGGTAAGAAGAGCATGTATTCTAAACATGGGACATTTTGGCAGGCAATGGAATGCAGTGTTCAGGGAATAGCAAGTAAACAAGTCTGACTGGAATATAGTGTGCCTAAATATATAAGAACTATGGAAGTAGGGGAGCTGATCAAGAAAGGCCTTAAGGAGGCAGCTGGGTGGCACAGTGCCTGGAGCACCAGCCCTGGATTCAGGAGGACCTGAGTTCAAATCTGAGCTCAGACACTTGACACTTACAAGCTGTGTGACTCTGGGCAAGTCACTTAACTCTTATTGCCGTGGGGGAAAAAAACCTTAAAAGTCAAGCTTAGAAGCTGTTTTTGTGGGTTTTGTTTTTGTTTTTGTTTTTCCTTTTTAAACATTTTCCCTCCTATATACAGTAGGAAATCATTCAAATTATTTGAGCAGGGGAGAGACATGGTAAGAATTTTCCTTTTAGGAATATTATTTTTTCAGTTGTGTGTAGCATTGATTAGCCAGGGAATAGATTAAGAATTGTAATGAAATGAGATAGTAATATCTCCAATGATGTTCCTTTCCATAAATTGCTTAAACCCAGCTGAAGCACTTGTAGGAGCCTGCTCAAAAATAATAATTTCTAGTACTTTGCATATTTAATAAGTAGCTTATATAAAGTGCTGGGTTTTTTGACAAGGAACTGGAAGCACTTTGAAGCATTTTGAGATGGAGCCTTTGACAATCAACAAGCTCTTCCATTTAAATTTCTGTGGAAATCAATGTGGATTCTTGACCAAGATTTCTGGAGAAAAAAAGTAGGTGTTTCTGAATGGCTATGCTATGTGAATTGTCCTATTCTAAGTCCTACTTAAGAGTTCCTCAATATCAGAATTCATTCCAGGTCACCAATCATTGTTTGTAGAAAATAACCCCTTACAAGTGTTTCATGTGGTTTGTTTAAGATAACTTGAAAATTACCTTTTGGAATGTCAACATTGTTTCCCCATAAAAGTCATCCTTTCTGGAGAGATAATTCATGTTAGTGGTTTGTAAATAGTTTTAAATCCTTAGGCATTTTCTCTGTAGTACAAGGGTCTCTCTGGTTAACGACATGGTGAATTGTGCAATTTGATGAGTTCATAGAAGTAAACCAGGGAGCTCTTCTAATGTCAAAATTTCTATTTAAAGATGGCACAACAGGGGGCAGCTAGGTGGCACAGGGGATAAAGCACCAGCTCTGAATTCAGGAGTACCTGAGTTCAAATCCAGCCTCAGACACTTGACACTTAACTAGCTGTATGACCCTGGGCAAGTCACTTAACCCTCATTGTGCCACAAAAAAATAAAACAAAACAAAAAACAAAACAACAACAACAACAACAAAAAACCAAACAAAGATGGCACAATAGGATCTAAAAACATTTGTCAAAAGGCTTAGGTCATCAGTATTTAATATTGTTTTTCATGTTGTCAAATGAATAGTACTAATAACTCAGTAAAAGACTTCAGTGTTACATCTATGGTAAGGGTATAATGGACATGAAAGATAAGGCTAGTGATTCTATCTGTATCCATATCTATTTCCATATCTGTATCTGTATCTATCTATATCTGTATCTGTATCTGCAACTATATCTACATCTATATCATCTAGAGCTATGTGTTTATGTGTGTATATGTGTGTGTATATATATGTATATATGTGCATATACATATACACATGTGGGCATATGTATCTATGCATGCATACATATATACACATGTATACAACACATATATTGAATTATATATTTGTAGGCATGTGTTTATATAAATGTATGTGTATATATGTGCATGCCTATGCATGTATACGTATATACATATGTGTGCTATGCATGTGTAGAAATACCTATGCATATCCATATTAATAAACACGTGCATGCATGTATAGATATACATATGTGCAAATATATGTATATATACATATACACACTCGTCCATTCACAACTGTGCATATGACAATGTTGAGGCCTTCCTGAAGCAGAATGTGTTGATAATTAGGGAAGAACCCAAGTAATAGAAAAGAGCTGACAGTTGGAAAGGGGAGTAGGAGGAGTAGAGAGGAAAAAATGAAACTTGTGAAGACAGAAAATAGAAATAATAGAAGTGCTAAAATATTCTATTATTTGAGTGGTCATGGATGTTAATGTCTAAGGAGCTGAGACTAGAGGTTGGGCAAGTTGCCTAAAAGTACAATGAAGCATATTTCTTCTTCTTTCCTTGCTTCCTTCTTTCTTTTCTTCCTTGTTTTTCTTTTTTCATTTATTTACTTGAAGATTTTTTTATGTTTGTTCATCTGTATTTCTATCTGTCTGTTCATTAATCTGTGTATTTCTATGTGTTTTTCATTATTTTATTCATTTTTATTCCTTTATTTGGCTCATTTGACTTTGGAATTTTGTGTAGCCTATCATGACAGGAGTGTCTCTGTAAGGGTTAATCTTAATGTGCCTTCCTACTTTAACCATCTCAGTTTCATTGGAGAAGAATGTTTTGTTGATCATTAGTAACCATAAAACAGTGATAGGGAGATCAAGTTTTCAGACTGATGAATGAATTTTTGCAGAAATACTTTGGAAATCCCTGTAGCATCAACTATATAAATTTATAAAATAAATTTTAGAAACTTATGGAAGACAAAGTAAAACTAAATTTAACTACTGTATTCCTTCCTTCTAAATGCCAGTTTTCCTATGCATGACTTAATCTAAACTCTATTCTTCATTGAAAAAAAAAATAATTGCAATGTGTATGTTTCAAATATTCAACAATGGAAGGTTATTGTGAATTAAGCTTATCATACTTGTCTTACAGATGAGGAAACTAAGGAGCAAAGAGATTAATTGAATTGCCAAAAGTCACTATGGGCATCTAAGTGGTGCAGTGGATAGACCACTATGGTTGGAGTCAGGAAGACTCATCTTCTTGAGTTCACATCTGTCCTCAAATGTTAGTTTGCTTCAAATTCCTGTTCTGAAAAATGAATTGAAGAAGAAAATATGAAATTAACCCAATATCTTTGCAAAGAAAACCCCAAATGGGATCACAAATAGTTGGGCATGACTGAAAATGACTAAACAACAAAACACAAAAGGTCACCCCGATCTTTAGAAATAGATCTGGTATGAGAAAAATACTTTGTCAATTCAGTGTTTTTACTTCTTAGAACACTATATCTGAGTTGCCTTATTATTAAACAAACAGATCCAACAAGAGCTAGATAGGATCACAGAAAATAAAATAGGTAATTTGAATTACCTTTTTTTTTAATTTGCCAAGATTTTAAATATGACTTAGAATGTAAAGGAATAATTAACTGTAAGGGGAAAATATCTGCAGCGATTTTCTCTGATAAAGGTACTTTCTAAGATGTGTAAAGAATTTATTCAAATTAATAAGACTAAGAACCATGCTCTAATTGACAAATGGTTTAAGGATACAAACAGGAAAATCTCAAGGGAAGAAACCAGGGCCACACATAGCCATACTCCTTAGATTATAGCAATTCTTTCATTCTTTCTTACATCCATCAGGATGGCAAAGACACTTTAAAAAATGATAAAGGTTAGAAGATCTGTAGGAAAACAGCCACTTTGATGCAGTATTGGTAGACCTGTAAATCTGTGCAATTGTTACATATCTGTATAATTAAAGAAATAAGAAAAGGAGTATGTCCCAAAATAATTGTAGCAACAATTCATTGTGGGGAAAAAACAAACAAACAAAACTTGGAAACTACAGGGATCCCTAACAACTGAGGAATGGCTGAATAATTTGTGGTATGCAAATTTGATAGGAAATTACTGTGCTCTAAGAAAGTTTTGAAAAAATAGATGAGTAGATGATTTCAGAGCGATATGGGAAGACTTTTGGGAAGTGATATAGAGGGAAGAGAACAGAACCATAAAAACCAATTTGTTCTATAATGCCAACACCTTACTTACAGTTTTGAAGAGTTTTACCAATTGATAAAGAATGAAATTAGCAGATCCAAGATGAAAATTTCTTCAATAACAGTTTTTTGTTTTTTTTTTTTTTAAGAAGGGCAATGAGGGCTAAGTGATGTGCCCACGGTCATACTGCTAGTGTCAAGTGTCTGAGGCTAGATTTGAACTCAGGTCCTCCTGAATCCAGGGCTGGTGCTTTATCCACTGCACCACCTAGCTGCCCCCTGCAATAACATTTTAAAGGCAAAACCCTGAAAATTGTAAGAACTATGAACAAGAAAATGACTATTCTGAATCCCTGATTCCAGAAGACTAAATATAAAATACAATATACTTCTGAAAGAGAAGTAATAGATTCAATATATAGATATAGATATGGATATATAAAGATAATGATATATAAATATATATAGTATATATGTGCACATATCCCTATATGTACACACATAAATGTATGTATGCACACATACACATGCATATGGGTGTGCATATTAAAAGAAATAACTTAAGGTAGCATTAAGTTCCTACTGATTATTCTATTGATCTATTGTAGCTTATAAGGCCTAATTCACATATTTTTTTAATTAAGAAATATATAATTACTGTACTAAGATATTAAGATCTGCATTTTTACATAGCTGAACTGTGTAGCTGAGCTGCATTCCTGTAGAATTGATCTGGCCTGGTCTGTTCCTCATTTTGTGGTAGTCTTAAGTTTTCCCCTGTGATAGCCTAAGCTGACACTCTCAACTATGCTTATCACAAATACTTCACTTTCTAGCTAGCTCTATAATTCTATGATATCCATTTTAAATGATATAATGTCATGGGAAATCAGAAAGATACATTGATGATTGCTAAAAGCTCAAAATGCCTCATAATGGCCTCCGATATGCCCACTAGTCCAAAATCACAAATTCCCCAAGTTCTTTATTCCATTCTTAGTCAATCCCCAACCAATCAGCAATCAATCAAACATGTTACTCGGATTGGTTATAAAAATACTCTGTAAACCCCTCAGTTTGCCTTTGGCTCTTTGGACCCTTGGATCCCTATTATTGCCAATTGCTAGGCTCACTAATAAATCGATCATACTGATAACTCTGTACCTCATTCTCTTTATTACAAATTTTATTTTGATAATATATAATCCATCTATCTAACTATCTATCAATCATCTATTTCTAGATAGTCTATGTTTTACAATAGCATTGAGAGGCAGTATGATAAGTAAAGAGCAGGAGATATATGTATGTATGTATATATATATATATATAGAGAGAGAGAGAGATGTGTTTATACACACATATACATATATGTACACTTATAAGTATGCATATTATATATAAAATATAAACAAAATAATATATTAAATAATTAACAAATATATCTTGTATATTCATATATATGTGTGTATATATTTATTTTTATACATTTACATATTCACAATCTATCAATCCAATTAAATAATTCATCAAAAAGGAGCACATATAACTTATTCATATGTATGTATATGTAGATGATGAATAGATGATAGATATAGATATAGATATAGATATAGATATAGATATAGATATAGATATAGATATAGATATATTTGGGAGGAAAGAGATCTGTATATGCACACACATACATAATTGACAAATGATACTCATATTAATTTATATTAATTGTCTCATATGTCAAGCATTATGCCAAGTACTGAAGATAAAACAGACAAAAAATTGTAATGAGTTTCATGGAACACTTTTCCATTGCTGTCCTTGTAGATAAAGTTCAAAAGAACCTTGTCCCAATAGTCCCTCACATTTATGAATCAGGTACCCTGGAGAAGGGCTACATCTCCATCTCAGGTCCCTAAGGATATGCTTGAGAGTTTTGGGGTATCTTTTTAATGCTAACTCGTGGAGTCCCATTGTGTCATGTACTCCTTAAAATCAATCGTTAGTTATAATTAGAATTTCCCTTATATCACTGATACCCTTCAGTGAGTAATATTGCAGTAACATTTAGGCAATTAAAATCAATTAGATTTTACAAAAGATTTTACTACAGTGACATAGAAAGAAGAGAAATGTAACTCATTTCCCTGAACCTCGTTTCTGGGGTGAGTGGGTTGAATTTTTTTTTTTTAGTGAGGCTATTGGGGTTAAGTGACTTTCCCAGGGTCACACAGCTACTAAGTGTTAAGTGTCCGAGTCCAGATTTGAACTCAGGTACTCCTGACTCCAGGGCCGGTGCTCTATCTACTGTGCCACCTAGCTGCCCCGGGTTGCAATTTAAATTGGTTGCAATGAGGCATTTGCCTCACCTCCAAATTCAGGATAGTTGATGGACAAAATTGTTTAACTTACTTTTAGGGTACACTATCTTTGCTCAAGGTCAATTTGCTCTTGGGCTGAGTGACATTCACTCCTCTTACCTGCGCTGGTGATTTGACTCAGATGGCTGAAAATTCTGTCTTGTTCTTTTTGAATCCCAGACCCCTAGTGCCTCACTATCCTGACCTTTGGAAAACCAATTCTTCCCCTAAAAGCAAACGGAACAGAATACAAAGAAGCAAAGAACTGAGAGTGATACTTATGGCTCACATATCAATCCCAGGTGATTAGGATTCAAGAACTCTTCTTCCAGAGGCTTACAACATTCCTCCCTTACTCAAAAACAACACAAGAAAACGAAACTACAAGCCTGTTTAGTGCCTTTTTTATTTAGTCTGCTTCAACAGCCAATCAAAAGGCTCATTTTCTTCACATGATAAAAGATTAGAAATAATACCTATGCATGTTATTGTACAAGTAGTGATATCATTCAGAAAGCAAACTGTGCACATTTATAAAGACTGGGCTTGTTGGCCAGTCATTCCTTCAATAATCATTTATTAAGCACCTAATATGTCCCAGGAATTATGTCCATTGCTATAATTCCCCTGTTAAAAATTATAGGATTAAAAGGTGATAGATTTAGAGCTGGCAGGAATGTTAAAGATAATCTAGTCTACCTTGCTAATTTTACAGATGATGAAAATGAGACCAAGGAAGATTAAGTGAATTGATCAAAATTATATGGGCAGAAATTGACAGAGACAAGATGTGAAATCAGACCCACTGACTGAAAAAACATTTTTTGTTTTTGTACCCTGTTGCCATATTACCATATATGTTATATGTGTGTACTTTTTTCTAGTTCTTACAGTGAAATAATATTTTATTCCACTTTTGTCCTCAAATTATTTAGCTACTCTTGAATCAATGGGCAACAACTTTTCCATATCTTTGCTACCAGAAAAAAGGCAGGGCTACCATAATAAGTTTGGTGTATGGACACATTTTTTCCTCGTTTTCTCACTGACCTCCTTAGGGTATATGCCTGGCAGGCAGATGTCTAGATCAAAGGGGATAGACATTTTATAGAATAATTTTCAATTTCTTTCCAGAATGTTTTGGTTAATTCACAGTTCCACCAGCTGTGTTAGTATGTATATCTTCCTGTATCTTACATGTTCTATTTTTCAGAGGAGAAAAGGCCTCATGATTTTTTTTCATTCTTCTCTCTATTCTCTTTGTGACTCCCTGCAGCAATCAAGGATGGTTAGAAGACAAATACATCCATAGAGAAAGTTTTAAATCTTAAACTAGATTGTGAAATTGTGTTTGATCATTTCAACCACAAGACTTATCCATGATTAACATGGCACAACCTGAAAATGTCTATGCTCAGTTTGATACATGATTGTGTGATGGTATTGTGTGACTTATGACACAGACACTTTTGCTGCCCTCATTATCATAGTGGAAGATGTTAGATTCTCAGGACTATGGCAGTACATCTCCATGAGCTCTGCTTTTTCCCATGGCAAAGACTTTGAATTTTGTTTTGTGGTAAGACAGTATAAGGAGCATGAATTCATTAATCACTGAGACATGGAAGCAAAGCTCCAATCAATTTCTAAAAGTCAGACAGAGGAGGAGGAATGCCTTGCATGTAGAAAGCTGGAAGTGAAATGCTGTCCTCTTCTTTTGCTTGCTAGAGAACTGGCTCATGAATAATTCTCAGGAATCAAGAATATGGTGCCTCTATTTGGTTTGCCCAGTGCTGTATTACAAATAAAATAGTTTTGAAGGTGTTCCAACATAAGACCCCAAAGAAATATGCAACCAAAGAGGTCGGCTCATTGGCTTCTATTGTTTGTCATATTCTATTTGTGACATCCCTTTATCCCAAAGCAGATCCCTAACTCCTAAAGTTCAGATTTTATAGGGTTGGGGCTATAGGATAGGCCTCTACTAAACTGCCTTTCTGGTGTCAGCCTGGACCCAGACTCTTACAATCAGTGCCAAATATAAGCTTCAGAAGGACCTACTAAACTGGAAACACTTCATTGTAGCCATGAAGTTAGAATGGTTAGAATACCAGACCTAGAGTCAGGAACAACCAGGCTTAATCCCACCTCAGATACTCATTAGCTGTGTGACTCCGGGCAAGTTATTTAATTCCTGTCTGCCTCTATTTTCATCAACAGTAAAATGAGGATAATAACAACACACCCACCCTGCCCCCCCACACCTCTCAGTGTTGTTGGAAAGATAAAAATGTTGCTCACCCATATTAGACTGTGAGCTCCCTGAGGTCAGGGACTATCTTTTATTTTTCTTTATGTCCTCAGTACTTAACAGAATGACTAGAACATAATAGGCACTTAATAAATGTTTATTGATTCACTGATTGACTTATATGGGAAGGATAATCATGATGATATTTTTAAGGCTGTTTAGCACAAGAAAACCTAAACTGAAAAAAAAAAAAGTGTTCTGACTCTGTCCATGCCTGTCTTTCACCTGGAAAGTACTTAGTCTCACTTCAGCCTTATCCCTTCTCTATCCAGAATCACAGAATATCACAAAAGAGTTAGAATGTCATAACTACATGTAACATCTGGAGATTGATGTTTATATGCTTTCTTCTTTACACTGGTGGCAATTAAGATTGATGAGGAAATGAGGAGAGACTGGTCTAATCACATGGAGGCCAGGGAAACCAGACTATCTCCTTGAATTTATCACTAACTCATTATGTCAATAATACCTAAAGTCTTTCCCTCAAAGGGTTGTTTCAAAAGCTAATCATTATTTGAAATGCAATATAATTCTTGATCAGAGACATTTCTCAGACTTCTTTAGTGAAAGTCAATGCTGCTCACAGACATTTAAATTGAATACTACCTTAGGAATTAGGCAAGGATTCTACTTCCAAACTATGTTTTATAATCTCAATCATGAGATTCTTTGTGGAAATTTGGCTATTTACAGTGGCTGCAAACCCAAGTGGAGTGTACATCTGCAAAAGATGCAAGCACTCGTATATTTCAGACTTAACAAGTTCGATGAGTCATAGTCTAAAACACAGCCTTGCCATGTATATGGAAGTGAAAGCCATTCCCCAAACAACCACCACAGTCAAATTTCTTAACATTCTCCTTGACTATAGTGTTTTCTTTGCAATCCTGTGACATTCCTTCACCCTTGCAGATGGTGGGGTAAAGTTCTAGAATCATCATGCTAATTCTGGACTATATGTAAAGATCTAATCCAACCCTCTCATTTTACAGAGAAGGCAATAGGTCCAGCAAAGCAAAATTATTTGTCTAAGCCAAAGTTTCTTAAATGGTGGGTCACTACCCCATATAGGGTTGCATAGCTGAATGTGGGGGTTGCAAAAAATTGGTAACAGTAAAAGGTTATGTATACCTATTTTATATACCTATTTACCCAGAGTAATGTTAAAATTTACTAGATGAAAAGGGGTCATGAGTGGAAAAAAGTTTATGTAACCCTGGTCTAAACCATAGCTAAGAGATTAAGTTAGTAGGTTGACCCACAGACAACCCAGTATCCTGATTCCATGCCCACAATTCTATTTTCCCAATGTATCTGGCTTTATTTTGCCAATAAATAACTTATAAATCTTGTGTGTATGTGTCTGAAATACATGTCTCATAAATATTTTTTTATTCTAATTGACATATCTAAACCTTTTGCTATTGACCTTGGTGACAATAGAAGTTTATAACATAGAGAAGCCTATTGTCAAATATAGAAACTCCTTTAAATCTTGTTTTAATCAGAATTTCCCATTTCAAAATAAATACTTTAGCTAATTGTTTGACCCAGATTAAATCAAAATGCAAATTTATTTACAGTTGCTACCTTCTAACTCTACAGAGTGGCAACAAATGTAGGTACAAATATCTGGGTTGGGTGTAACAGCATAGATTGGGTGTTGGGGCCTAAAATCCTGACTTTTTTCCAGCTAAAATATTACATGGAAATTACATTCTGTTTCATTTTTACATTTGCTTATGAGATATAATAATCTACCAGGTATGCAGGGTGCCAGAACTAAAAACCCTTTTACATAGATGAATAAGCCTATTTATATCAGACTTTTCAACTAGATTCTTTCATAAATTGGCAATAATGGTGTTTATAATACAAAAGCTAAATTCTCATCTTGGACTATTTTACTTTCTGTCCAGGTTATCCATGAGGCAGTTGCCAATTTGCTTTTTGTCTATTCCTTGGACATCCAACTTTAATGTAGAACGGTTTCTAAATAAGGTAGTCCTGAATGATAGAGATAATGTCAGTTCTAAATTGTATTTTAGTCACCCAATTGCTATTGACATGCCATAATCAATATTACTCAGAATTAACAATGTCACAGGAGGAAAGTGTGGATTAAATCAATTATTTAAAACCTCTTTGCTAACTTCACACACAATAAAAGTAATTTCTTTAGAATTCTCAGGTTGGGACAGACTATGACTTTATTTGAAAGTCTATATTTAAAAGCACAATAAAAATGGTTGCACAGGGAAATGATATGCCTCCTAGAATGTGTATATTAGGCTTACCCCATCAACCTTTAAGAAAAAATTCAAAACAACCTTTGCATGTTCTTATTACTCCATTATGTAACTCTAGTATAATAACAATGACTGAAATTTACATAAAACTTTAGAATTAATATGTTTTATATATCTTATGTAGTTTACATATATTTAGTTTAGCATCCTCATTTCACAGGTGATGAAATTGATACTTAAATGATCTTTCCTAAATTCTCAAATAAAGTATAAAAGCTGGAATTCAAACTCAGGTCTTTTAACTACAAATCCAGTTCTTTGTCTGTTAAGCATATTGGTTCCTGAGAGAATTCCCCACATCGTAATGAGTAAATGTTTTATCATGTTCACTTATAAATTAGTAAAGGGAAATTCAGATCATATAGCTGATGGATGGTAAACTTGAGGGGGGAAAAAACCTTCCGAGAGGAAGTCCTGTGCCCTTACCAATAATATGCCATATAGTGAAGTTATTCCTGAATTTCCTTCATTTTCTTCATGAGATATTGAGAAATATAATTAATATGATCTGTAGCCAGAAAACCTAGATGCTCTAAAAAGTGGAGTGTGAGAAGGAGTTCATAATTTTATGTAGTTTATGGATTTATCTTTATGTAGCCACTCATATATGTAGCTACTTTATGTAGCAACTGGAATCAAGATTGATGAGACATCCATCAACAGTGAGATTTAGAGATCACTGACTGACTATTGGCTCTTCAAGTAGTGAAATAATATTACAGAAAGTATTTTGCTAATTTTATTTATCATTGCTGACAAAAATACAGGTGAGAGGATACTCTTATACTGAACAAATCATCACCTCACAAGGTCTGCCCTGGTCACCTTCTCTTAGGTAGTGTTTATTGTCACATAATGCCATTATAAATAAGTAGGTGAAACCAGCAAGATTACATGAGACCACTGCTGATGAGCATAAGGAGGTTGAGTATTTCAGTTGTATACAAAACTCTCTGACCCCATATGGAGTTTTCTTGGCACATATGCTGGAGTTCTTTGCCATTTCCTTTTTCAGATGATTTTACAGATGAGGAACTAAGACAAACAGGGTTAAGTAACTTGTCCACAGTCACCCAGCTAGAAAGAATGTGAGCCTCAGGGGCAGCTAGGTGGTGCGGTGGATAGAGCACTGGCCTTGGAGTCAGGAGTACCTGAGTTCAAATCCAGACTCAGACACTTAACACTTATTGGCTGTGTTACCCTGGGCAAGTCACTTAATCCCAATTGCCATACTAAAAAAAAAAAAAAAAAAAAAAAAAAAGAGTGTGAGCCTAGATTTGAACTCAGGTCATCCTGACTTGAGGGCTGCCACTCTATCCAGTGTGCCACCTAGTTGCCCTGAGACCACTGAGATTCTGGTTAATAATTCCATCCTTTGAAGAGAAACTTTAGATTGACCTATAGATTTTAAATCACAAAATCATGATATCCATGGTCATTGGTGTAACTATGTTCTTTGGGAATGGTATTCTGCACTAGAAATTACTGGTCAAAGGTCAAAATACCAATCATCTTAATATGTGATATGAGAAGGTTTTCAAAAGGACTATGATGTTTAATTGTGAAGGATCTTTTAGCATAGGATGTTGGTCATGAGTTCATACCATTCTTGGTGTATAAATAAATGGAGGGCTTCACACACATAATTTTTATAACTTTAAAGAGATTGGACTAAGCAATTGAAAGGGTGGAAGAATGTTAAGAAAACACAGTCCCACAATCTGTTGTTTATAACAAACACTTCTCAAAAGCAAAGGCCCACTCAGAATCTAAGTGAGAGGCTCGAATAAATTTAGTATTCAACATATGAATAAAAAAAGCAAGTTTCAATAATGCTATCAGAGAAAACAATCCTTCTCTTTTTAAAAATAATTATTTGAAAAGAGGTAAATGAGGAAATTGTATTTGGTTTAAAGGACTCATGATCAATGAAGTGATAACAGTGTTTAACATGTATGTACCAGAGTGGTATTTTTAAAATATATATCTATATATATATCTAGATAGATAGATAGATAGATAGATAGATAGATAGATAGATAGATAGATAGATAGATAGATAGATAATGTAATAGTAGAATATTTTAATATTTGCAAAAATCAATTTCATTGATGCATTGTTTTAAGTTATGTCTGAATCTATGTGACCCAATTTAGAGTTTACCAAAAAAGTTATGTAGAATTCTTTAAAAATGTAGAATTCAGAGTCAAAGATTTATGGCTTCCCAATGGAATATTAAATAATATACATATTACTCAGAACCAAATGACACTTTTCCAAAAATAGATCTTGCATTAAGACAGAAATAAATTGTTAAAATATAAAAAAATAAATTCAAATGAATATTTTAAAGATTATAACATGCCCAAATAGACAGCAATACAAAGAGCATAAGCAAAAGATATACACCAAAATAGAAAGAGTAAAAATTAAATGATGAATGGGTAAAATAAATCATGGAAATAATCAACAACTATATGGAATAAAATTATAATGATGAGAAAGCATAATAAAAAATTGTGATTGCAACTAGAGTTGCCCTCAGAGGGGGAAAAATACATACATGTATGTATACACACACACACACAGACATATATACATACATACACACATAGATACATGTATACATACATATACATATAAGAACATTAAAAATAAGATTAAGTGATTTAGCATACAATTCAAAAATAGAAAAAAATTTTAAAAAAACTAAAAATGAGCATAAAGTAATCTTGAGAGAGGAGAAAAAATAAATTGAAAACTAAACAAATTAAAAATTGATAAATAATTCTTTAAGTTGGTTATTTGAAAAGAATAAGAAAACAATTTTTAAATCTAATTAAAAAGGAAGTAAAAGTAGCAAAAAGAAAATTTAAAATTAAAAAAGAATTCTCAGAATCCATGATATGTAGTCATTTCAACCAAAATAAGAATTTAATTGAGATACACATATGTTTATATGTGTGTGGACATATCTATGCATGCCAAAAAAGATACCTTAAATAATCCAACTTCAGAAAAAGGAATTTAGCTAGTTGTAAAAGACTTACCCAAACTAATAAAGAAATTATCTGGAATGGAGAGTTCCCTCAATCTTATAATCCCCTCTACTGGAAAAATTATCCTCAACAAATTGCAAAGGAAAAGCTACCAAATTCCTTTAACAGGAGAAATATAGGTCTGATAGCTAAGCAAGGTAAGGATAAATCAAATAAAGAAACCTAGAGACTAATATTGGTAATGGCTATTGAATTAAATTTTAAATTAAATCTTTGTAAAAACACTACAGTTGGGCAGCTAGGTGGCACAGTGGATAGAGCACCGGCCCTGGAGTTAGGAGGACCTGAGTTCAAATGTGACCTCAGACAGTTGACACTAGCTGTGTGACCCTGGGAAAGTCACTTAACCCCAATTGCCTCACCAAAAACCAAAACAAACAAAAAAAAAAAACCCCACTACAGTTATTTATAAAGAATTACATTTATTTATCTTTAAAATGTGACATTATG
Organism: Dromiciops gliroides; assembly: GCF_019393635.1. Taxonomy (NCBI): domain Eukaryota; kingdom Metazoa; phylum Chordata; class Mammalia; order Microbiotheria; family Microbiotheriidae; genus Dromiciops; species Dromiciops gliroides. The sequence continues at coordinate 612,905,844 of NC_057862.1, forward strand.
AAATTAATGCACACAGATGATGCAAAGAATATTCAACATTAGGATAGGAGTTAATGTAATTATATTGCTTATAAAAACATCAAAGGTATATGCTTGTATAAATAGAACTAGAAAAGACCTTTAACAAAAGGCATTAATCCTGAATTCTAAAGAATAAAGGCAAAAAGAAAAAGATTATTTTGATGTCATAGAAAGTAGCTTTCTAAAAATAAAATATAACACTATTCAATGGGGAACACTAGAAATATTCCTAGTAAATAGAGAAATGGCCTTTTCCTTAACTATTATCTGACATAATTCTAGAAATGGTAGCAGTAATAAGACAAGAAGAAGAAAGTCATAAAGTAGGCAAATATATGTGAAATAACTTCTATATGCCTATGAATTGATGTCTTATTTAGAAAATCCTAGGAAATTAAGCAAATTAATTGTGAAAAATATAGTCTCAATAAAATAATACATTGAGAAATAAAACTATGAAAATAAACAGAATTTCTGTTTAGTAATAGTCAAAACAAGGAAGGAAAAAAATAAAGTTGGATTAATAATGAATATACACACATAAAATATTTAGTCATCAATAATCCAAAATATATTCAGTAACTGTATAGATTATAATCATGAAATATTTCTTTTTATTTTTCTTAAAAAATATTTCTTAAAGAAATAATGTCTCAACTTTAGAGGACCAACTCAAATTATTGGAAAAAATTAATGATCATGAAAATAATCTGCCAATATGATAAAGTGCAGTACTATTAAAATTAATTTATAACTAGGGTCCTGATACCAATCAAACAACTAAGAAATGCAAGAAAGTTGTTTTTACTAAATGAAACAAAATATTTTTAGAATTCATCTGAATGAATTAAAGATACAAAACATTAAGGAAAATAATAAAAGGAGGAAGTACAGAGCTCTATCCAATGGACTATGAGGTTGCCTAGAATGAGAATACATATGAAAGGATGGAAAATGAAGTAAGCAGAATCAGTTAACAATATACACAATGTTTATAACAATATAAATGTAATGTAACAAATCAAACTGCAAAACTAAAGGGTAGTTATACATGTTTAATGTTAAGTTGGCTTATTTCAACCTGAGAACAATGTGCAGATTGTAGGTGGAAGCACATATTTTGGCCTATTCAGTAATGTCATGACTTGCCCGTTTAGATGTTGTTCACTGGCCATTAGGTATGTCATATATTTAGATGACTTTGTAGTCATGACAATTATCAGGCATTAATATCTTATTGATGCCTATGTTCTACAGATATTGTTCTCATAGCATCTGAGAATAATAAAAATATATTCTAAGAAGACTTATCTAATGCAATAGGAATGTATCAATTGGGGGCAGAGCCAAGATGGCATAGGAGAGGCTGTGACTTCCTCAAGCTCCCAATTAATCCATCCACTCATTTCCAGATAATTCCATTAAAAACAAAACAAAACAAAACAAAACACCTCAGCGCAGCCTAACTCACATAGGAACAGAGAGAGACTATTTTCAAGCCAAAGACGGCAACTGAGACCACCTACTGATCAGGCTCAGGGACAAGCTTGGTGCACGGCCCAGACCCAGCCAGGAAGAGATCACACCTCCATCCCGTCAGAGTCTTCAGCACCAGTTGCTTCTTCTGAGGCTCATCTCATGGACAGGTAAGGGGTTTCAGTCTTTGGTCTGGATGAAATGGCTGTGGACTCAGCTGGAGTTGGGGCAAAGCACCCTGGTTCTGAACTAGTGGGCTGAATTGAGTGGTGGTGGCCCAGTGGGGAAGGGGCACAGGCACACCATGCTTCTGACCATAGAGAATCAGATTTCATTAAGACATCTGTTTCAAGGTTAAGATGAGTAGGCAAAGAAAACAGCAGATAATAGACAGCTTCTTTGGGGGAGGGGCATACCCATACCAACATCCAAAGCTACGAAGAAAAATATGAATTGGTCTCAGGCCATGGAAATGCTCAAAAGGGACTTTGAAGAGAAAACAGGAGAGACAGAAGGAAGATTTAGGTAGATGGAGTAAAGAATGGAAAGAAATATGAGAGCAATGCAGGAGAGTCATGAGAAAAGTGTCAACAGCTTGAAAAGCAAGATGGAAAAGGAGATACAAAAGCTCTCTGAAGAAAATTATTGCCTAAGAATTAGGGTTGAACAAATGGAAGCTAGTGATTTCACGAGAAACCAAGATTAAGTAAAGCAAATCCAAATGAATAAAAAACAATGGCAATATGAAATATCTCCTTGGAAAAACAACTGACCTGGAAAAAAGAACCAGGAGAAATAATTTGAAAATTATTGGATGACCTGAAAAGCATAACCAAAATAAGAATTTAGACTTCATCTCCTAAGAGATTGTCAGGGAAAATTGCCCTGAAATTCTAGAAGCAGAAGGTAAAATAGAAATTGAAAGAATCCACCAATCACCTCCTGAAAGAGATCCCAAAAGGATAACTTCCAGGAATATTATAGCTAAATTCCAGATGCCAAGTCAAGGAGAAATTATTGCAAGCAGATAGAAAAAAAGGAATTGAAAAGCAGTCAAGCTACAGTAAGGATAACACAAGATCTAGCAGAATCTACATTAAAGGATCAGATAGAATGGAATATGATATTCTGGAGGGCAAAATAACTGGGACTACAGGCAAAAATCACCTACGCAGCAAAACTGAGTGTAATCTTTCAGGGGAAAATTGGGACTCTCAGGCATTTGTGATGAAAATACCTGAGCTGAATAGAAAATTTGACTTTAGGGGAAGCTAGGTGATGCAGTGGATAGAGCACCAGCCCTGGATTCAGGAGGACTTGAGTTCAAATCTGGCCCCAGACACTTGACACTTAATAGCTGTGTGACCCTGGGCAAGTCACTTAACCACAATTGCCTCACAAAAAAAGAAAAAAGACAAAAGAAAAAGAAAATTTGACTTTAAAATCTAAGACCCTAGAAAAGCATACAAAGGTAAATAGGAGTGGCAGCTAGGTGGTGCAGTGGATAAAGCACTGGCTCTGGATTCAGGAGAACCTGAGTTCAAATGCAGCCTCAGACACTTGACATATACTAGATGTGTGACTCTGGGCAAGTCACTTAACCCTCATTTCCCTGGCAAAAAAAAAAAAAAGGTAAACAGGATAAAAGAAATCATGAGGGATAATGAAAGATTAAACTATTTACATTCCTACAAAGGAAGATAATACTTCTAATTCATAAGAACTTTTTCAGGATTAGAGCAGCTGAAAGGAATATATTAGAGGGCACTTTCCCTCTAATGTGAATTGAATATGAAGGGATGATATCTGTAAACACAGATATCTTTTTTTGTTTATCCTTGTTTTTTGTGGGGCAGAAAGGGTGGGGTGACATGTCTGGTGTCAGATATGGGCTCATGGCCTCCTGCGTCCAGGGCTGGTGCTTTGTCCACTGTGTCACCTAGCTGACTCATGATGTCATATTCAAAATAAAGTTAAGGGGCAAGAGGTATGCACTGGAAGAAAGGGAAAGGGAGAGGAGGACTGGGGAAATGTAGCTCACATAAAAGAAATCAGAAAAAGCTTATGGAGTAGAGGGGAAGAACCTTGCTCTCATCAGAATTCATTCAAAGAGGGAATAACATACACACTGAAGTGGGTATAGTAATATATTGTGCCCTGAGGGAAAGTGGGAGGGGAAGGAGATGGGGAGGAATAGGTGAAGGAAGGAAGGGCAGATTGGGGAGGGGGCAGTAAAAAGAAAATCACTTTTGAGGAGGGTTAGGGTGAAGGAATATAGAAAATAGAGTAAATATCAAGGGGAGAGAATAAGATGGACGGTAATATAGTTAGCAATAGTAATTGTGAAAGAAATGATGAGTAGGATGATATCAGAAGGACATATGAAAAATGCAAACTATTAACAGAGAAAGAACTGATAGTATCTTAACATAGATTGCAGTATAATTTTATTTGTTAGCTCCTCTTTCTAAATGTAATTCGTCTATTTTCTTTCACAACCTGACTAGGTATAATAATGAATGAATAACAACTCACTTAGTGCAGGGTGGGAAGACCAGCCCTAAGTTCTATCTTTTTTTTAATTTCTACTTTTGGAAGCTGATAGAATTCTCTCTAAAATTAACAATTTTTCAAGACCCATGTGCCACTGCTATTAACATGAAAGACAAATTGCTAGCCAGGTAAGTTATATGTAATTGAACAAGCCCTAATCATATTTTAATGCATTTAAAATCATATATTCAAAACAATTTAGATCAATCAAATATTTCCAGAAAAAGAGAAATTTGAAGTATTATTCCAAAATGCCTTGAAAAGGCATTTGTATAGAGACTGGAAAGAGATGAGAAAGTGAAAGGAAGAAAGGGTAAATTCAGGAGCTGCCTGGTTTCTTGGCCAAGAGAAAATTCATTAATGTTCAGGCTTGCCTCCAACTCCAGTTACTGCTTTCCTGTCTGCCTACAGTGGACAAAGACCCTCACCACCCTGATGAAGAACAGCTGAATTTGAAACCATTCTCTACTGTAGCAATCCAGTCATCCTTGAATCTCCTGTTATTCACCAATGTAGATTACTTCTGAAATTTCTCAGGCAAGAAGAAAATTCCTCCCTACTGTCTACACTGAAAAAGCAATAGTCATATTTTTGTTTTCTGGTTTTCCTTATCTCCCCCAATATACTCTCTTTGAGATACTAGACTGCCTTTCCCAAGATGCTTAGATACCATTTAAACTATGCCTGCCTCCCCCAAATCTTTAGCATATTGCCAAGGACAGGACGAGTTCCAAATACTTGGCTATATAAACACTCTCCAATCTAGTCAAACTTTTATTCCCAGTACATGATATCTCATCTCCAATCTCTATACTTAGGCTACATAGGCTATAACGCTACTATGAATTATAATGCACTCCTTCTTTAATTCTGCATCTTAGCATCCTTATTCTGCTTGATGGTCCATCTCCAATGCCATTTTCTACATGACACCTTTCCTGATTTCCCTGGTTTTAATCTCTCCCCCAAATTACCTTTTATTTGTTCCTTTACATATTTTGAATAGGTATGTAAGTGTTCATGTTGTTTTCCCTCTAAGACTATAAGATCCTTGATAGAAGGGACTATTTGATATTTTCTTTGAATTCTCAGAATCTAATAGAAATAGATAGATGATAGCTAGCAAACTAGGTAGATGATAGCTATAACATTTATTAAGCAATTACTATGCATCAAGTATTATGCTAAGCATAAGGAATTCAAATACAAGCAAGCCTTTGCCTTCAAGCATCTTAACATTATAATGGGATAATACAACCCATAAATAAGGTTTAGAGGGGGTGAAGTACACTAGCAACATGATGTAGAGATTTCCCAAAACTCTTGGGAAAGTCTGATTTGGACAAAATAAGATATACTTACTTAAACTAACCCTTTGGTGACTAGGCACTTGGCTCTTGGTACTTTAGAGAGGCTAATCAGTTATGTCTGCAAATCCATCCTGCATGGAAATCACAACTGTAGAGCTGACTCTGAAGCCATCTAGTCTAATCCCCTTATTTTACAGTAGAGAATACTGAGGCTCAGTGAGGTTAGAGCCTGCCATTAGAAGAGCAGATTCGAATGTTCTATGAAGGGGTAAATGAAAATGATGGCAGGCATAGCATCGTGGTATAAAAATGGGTGTAGATTCAGGGACTGGAGAGTCCAAGGGTGAAGAGTGTGGGATATATTGAAGAGAAGAAAAAAAGCCATTGCATGATTGAAGTGTACATATTTGTAGTCCATTAAATCTGTCAATGAATGAATGAGCACAAAAATATCAAATTCATGATAATGGATTATGAGAATGGGAGAGTAGGAAGTACAAATATTATAAATTTCTGGTTGTGAACTTTGCTGCCTGAGAAAGGATGATACTGTTTATCAAAATAAGGAAATGAGGAAGGGAAGATACAAGGAACAAGATGAGTTTGATTTTATGAATTTTGAGGTGATTGTGGAGCATCCAAGTATAATGTACATAAAGGAGTCATAGATATGAAATACCTTTCAGAAAGAGATATAAAGGTTCCTATAGTAACAAGACTGTAACTTTAAAACAGTGTTTAATTCCAACTACAGTCTATCTCACATCTTCTCTTCCCTCCACCCTGCCTCACCCCTGAGCTTCATTGAGGTTTAAGGTGTTTGAAAGAGTGATTCAATTTAATTAAACTAGAAATCTGTCTAGGCCCTATCCTTTGTAAAGCCAGCACCATCTTTCAGCACCAATACTTGTAAATTTATGCTCATGTGAATACTCAGTTTAGAAACCACTACTTATATGTGTTCTTATGTGTTTTTTCCCCTCCTAATAAACCATGACGTCATCTGTCTCAAGGAAATATTTTCCCCCTACATTTGAGGAGGATGTACTGTACTCTCTCCACTTGATTCTGTTCTTTAGAATTCAGCTTTGTAATATCAAATCACACATTACCAATTTGTATCAGTCTTCCTAAAATTGGTATCTAATAAAGAAAATAAAAGCAAACACCCCCTCCCTCCTTTTGACAGCTGCCATGTACTTAGTTAAAAAAAATGTTAGTACATTCACATCTTGTTCAGGCCAAGCCCATATGTTATGAATAGTTTGTCTATTTCTTCTCACCAAAATGTGAGAAGTAACTACATTTTTCACCTTTGCATTTGCCTTACAAGTATCAAAAAAAAGTATCAGTTGCATAAATTCTTTCTATTTTTCATGATATGTTTTTGATTTTTGTTTTTTTGTGGGTGGGGGCAGTGGGGGGTTAAGTGACTTCCCCAGGGTCACACAGCTAGTAAGTGTCAAGTGTCTGAGGCTGGATTTAAACTCAGGTCCTTCTGAGTCCAGGTCTGGTGCTCTATCCACTTTGCCACCTAGCTACCTCCTCATGTATGTTTTAGCAAGAATCTAGCAATCCATTCTTATTTCAGCAGAAAGGTAGTCTTTTTGAATAAACACTTGGCTCAGGGTACTTTAGAGAGGGTGATCAATAAAGTAAGAAAAACCCTACTATATACTGACTCTGAAGCCATCTAGTCTAATCTTATTTTACCATAGAGGAAACTGAGGCTCAGAGAGTTTAATCTATTTGTTTAACAGTCATTTGGACTTCACTTGTTATGTAACTTCTGTGATATGAGATGTATGGTAAAAAATGGAAGTTTTAGTTGAATCATTTTAGAGTTGAGTGCATGCTACTGAAGTAGCCTTTGTTTTTTTGTTGTTTTTGGTGGGGCTGTGGGGGTTAAGTGACTTGCCCAGGGTCAAACAGCTAGTAAGTATCTGAGGCCGGATTTGAACTCAGATACTACTGAATTCAGGGCTGGTGCTTTATCCACTGAGCCACCTAGTTGCCCCTTGAAGCAGCCTTTAAAGGACCTCCCTTTTGGGGCGGAGACTGCAAAAAACTTCTGGGACACCAGCTTAAAACTGAGGGTGGAATGGAAGTTCGGTCTCTCTGGCATTTTAGGTTAGCCATGGTGGCGCACACTTTTGGTGTTTGGTGTTGGTTCTCGGCCTGGCAGGCAGTTTGGGATTTGGCGAGTTTTATGAAGGAATATAGACTAAGCTTAGATCTAAGATTATTCATTTGTATTTCTACTTTATTATTTCCCTAATTGTTATCACCTTTTTTTGTCTAATTCACTAACAATAAAAACTAATCCCTCACTGATTAAAGCTCAGAGGCTTCTTTTTCTTAGTGGTCTGGGAGATATATAAGGGAAAAGTTAAAAGGGGGAGTTTAATGCTCATATATCCAATTTTAAATCTCACAGATGAAAAGATCATAGGATTTGGCTTTGGAAAATGTGGTAATCAAACCCAAACCTCTTTTTTTTTCAGAGCACCAAACTGAGCACCAAAGAGTAGAAATGAATTTCCTATGATCATAGAGGCAATAAGGAAAAATATACAAAAGCAATATCAGAAGTAGGATTTGAACCCAAATCCTCTGATTCAAAAACCAAAGTTTTACCTCTCCTAGCATGCTGCTAGCATTATTATTCAGATAGTAGACCTATATATAATCTCTGTCCACTTGGAAAAGAAAGGAAATAGGAAATAACTTCAAATTTACCCTTGCTGGTCATGGCTATCCTGACATTTAAGGAGAATAAATCATTTCTTGCATGTGGTATGAATGGGGTCACAGAACTGAAAGGACAAATCAACAGCATTTTATGTCATTCAGAAGCATGCAAACAATTGAGATTCATACCTAGTAAGCAAGAATTATTAGTCTAATCAGGAAACTACCAGGTGGCTTCCTCAATTTCAATACCCCACCACTGTTCGTTGTATACTAGTTGAGCTCCTTCATGATCTGCTACCCTTCCTCCTCCCAGACTGCAGCTACCCCAAAAGAGTTTCTGCCACTCCCTCCTGCCCATCTAAATTGAGAATGAATATCTTATGCCAGTTGTCCCACATGCTACAGTTGCTAATTATAACTCAATGCAGGTATCATAGCCACCTTGCATGAGCTTCCCAAATGTGTTGGAAAAAGCTAGAAAAGAACATTCCTGAAAATATTTCTGAGTACTGAAACCATCTGCCTAAATAAATAAATAATATAAATATATTGCAATGGTCTTATAATTTGATGAAATCAAATAGAGTTTTTAAAATGATGCACTTTCTATTAGGCTGAAATAAATATAACTTATAAAGCAATGGCAAGAGCATGTTATTTTAGAGCACAGAAAACATAGTGAATACTAAGATATGCAGCTACTTTGTAATTTTTCTAAAGAATAAGTATAAAAATATTATCAAAGTCCAAGTTAAAACTTGATAAAATGAGATTGCAAGTCAGATCATTTATCTTGTATTCCTACAGGCCATCAGGCCTTGTAACCACAAAGGAAAATAGCAGAAGATACAGATTTCAAAAATATTTATTCTTTGGGATCATTATTTTTAAGGAGGAAAATGTATTTATTTCCTTTCAGCTTTCTAAAGGTTCCTTTGGAAAATGCTAGTGGTTGAGGGAGGTGGTTAATTATATTTTAGGATTTTCCATAAGTTACCTTTTGCATTAGAGGTAGATTTGAAGGGCAATTTAGTATTGCTAGATTCTAATTAATGCCAATAATGAATAACTTTGAGGGGTTCACATGTATTTGAAATCTCACTATTCAGAAGTTATAACTATGTAAAATGAGGTAATGGGTTCCAGCCCAATGGAAACCAATTCAAATAATGTGACTGATTCTCAGCTTTCATTGATTCACACTAATACAGATCTAGCTACAATTTACAAAAGAATGATTGAAAATATGGAAACTATTTTAATATATCAGTTAAAGAGTTTTAAAAATTATATGTTTTCCATAATCTTAAGATAGAAAGCATTAGTTAATAGGAGAAAGAATTATATTGGAGCATTCCCTTTGCTCCTTACTAAAATTAGAAATAGAATCATAAGCCATTAAAACCTTCAAGACCTTACATAGTCCATCCCACCCCATTTTATAGAGGAGGACCAGAGAAGGTAAAGTCACTTAATTCAATGGTAATAAAGCCAACATTTAAAGCCAGATTTTCTGATACTAAATCTAATGTTCTTTCTGTTTCATTCATTATGCAGCCTCTGGTGTGGAAACCACCTGAAATATTGAACTCCAAATATAATTATACTTATTCCTGTACTTTATTGTACTTAAAATTAGAATGTTGCTTCAAGTAGCATTTACAGAATGCCTATTATTCTACCACAATGCTTTGCCCAGGTGGTAGACTAAGAGAGAAAAAGTTTATAAACTTTTTCACTTTAAGGACACTTGAAAAAATAGCAATATAAAATTGCATTTAATAAAGTAAAACATAAATGAAATCAATCATAAAACTTAATGTATCACAAAAAGGCCAGAGATGTGAGAAATCCTTTCTCTCTTTGGACCTCAGTTTTGTCATCTGTAATGGCTCCCTTTTTTTATTTGCCAAAAACTCATGGCAGACTATCGAATCCTGGGTTGAAATCCAATAATTTTGTTATTTCTTTTTTTTTTTTTTTTTAGTGAGGCAATTGGGGTTAAGTGACTTGCCCAGGATTACACAGCTAGTAAATGTTAAGTGTCTGAGGCCTGATTTGAACTCAGGATCTCCTGAATCCAGGGCTGGTGCTCTATCCACTGCACCATCTAGCTGCCCCTGTTATTTCTTTTTAAACAGAAAACTTGTTTACCATGACATATGTTTTTGCTTATGGCCAATACTTCCTTTTCAAATGTTCACAAATTATCCCTTTATTGCCTGTCCTAGAAGTTTCTCAGGCTCATTGATATATATTGATATTCACATATATTCTCCCTTTTAAAAATCAAGATATTTTATTAACTCATCCTATGGCATATTTCCCATCTTTTTTTTTTCCATTTTTTCCCCAAAATCTCCTGGGTTAATAATCCTAAATTACAGTTCTTACAAGACATGTAGTGTGTCATGGTCCCAGAAACTTGTATTCATTGGAGTGTATAGGGTATTCAGACAAGACTAGTACCTCTGGTGTGAGGGATTGCTAAGCCATTTTCAGGGCTACTCATCCACCTTTGATGTCCACCTCGTACACAAATCTGACATATGGCTCCTCTACAGAACCATCTCATCTCAGCAGATGTGCTAAACCAGGTTGAGAGTAACTGACAGGCTTCAAACACATTGGTGGTGTAGGGAGATGTCTATGCCAAACATATGTAGACTTCCTGTGTGGAATGGGCATTGGGAAGAATTTCTTCCAGTGACCATGAAGGAAACTGAAGCAGGCCCTGTGGAGTGCTTAGAGCTTGGTCATACATCAATGACGCTAAGGTTATCCACTACATCCTAGGCCACTGCTAGTCATGCTGACTTTTGAGACTGGACTTCTGATGACTCAGGAAGAGAGAATGAGGCTGACTTCTTTCTGTAACTCTGCCTCATTTAAATTCAACTTCCAAGCCTGTCAAGACATCACCCTTCAAAAGCATAGTATGAATAATAATGACTGTTTCACTTATGCTCAATTTTATTTCCCTTTTACTCATTTTTGATCCTCTGATTCCTCTATGAAATCATTCTTCTTTGGTAGAGAAAGCAGAGTTGAGTGGTTATACCTCATCCCAGTCATACATTTTCATTGACCTATGACACCATGAGCAATAGCCCATCTCTTCTTTGGTCTTTCTCTTTCCACACCATAATAAAAGTAGCCCTTTCTTTTGTGCTTTACCATTGTCCTTGGTATCCCTTCATTCTGATATTCGGCACTCCTTACACTGTTGCTCTAAGGACTGTGCCATACTTTTGTATTTATCTTCAGTTGTCTGCTATTGCCTGTTCTTTCTTATGACTTGTAAAAAGCGATTTTGAATTCCCTCTATCTATAGCCGCCTCTTTCAACATTTCATTCCAAAATAGTCTCTCCGGATAGGAATGGATTAGCGGCTTTGGGAGGGGGTGCAAACTGAAGAAGTTGCTGGGAGTTTTACTTCTTCCCCAGCTGGGGAATTGAGGACTCATGGTGCTATTAGAACAAGATGGTGGAGTTTTCCATTGCAGTGATGGTTTTACATTTTTAAATATGTCTTTCGAGAGGGACTGGAGAGAATTGCGACATCAGACCACAGCAATGGCAGCAGCCAGAGCAGAGGAAAGATGGTTTTCCAGGAGACTTTCTTTAAGCCTTGTAGTGGCTAGAACTTTTTTTCCCCCTTTTTCTGGCTTCAAAACCTATTAAAAGAATCAGGAATGACCTTATTCTAGCTTCTCAGAGAAGCCACTGGAACAAAGGTGAAACTTCTTCACTCTCTATTTCTCCCTTTTGTTTACTTTCCCCAGTTTTACTTCCCCTATTTCTTTTCTTTTTTTTAAAGTATGATTATTTTTTTTGGTGAGGCAATTGGGGCTAAGTGACTTGCCCAGGGTCACACAGCTAGTACCCATCAATTGTCCAAGGCTGGATTTGAATTCAGGTCATCCTGAATCCAGGGCTGGTGCTCTATCCACTGGGCCACCTAGCTGCCCCTCCCCTATGTATTTTCAATTGCTTATGATTTATAGTTTTAACAATGGTTTTCTAGATAAAGATAAGATCATTTAAAGTGTGTTCAGATTCTTTTTTTGGGGGGTGGAGTTGTTTTGTTTTTTCCTCCAGAGAATGTGGCAAAAGAGGGGAAATCTGTAGAAGATTGGAGATACCAAATTCAACTGGCTGGGAGATCACCCTGACAGTTTAGCAATCAATAGTTTGCCTGAGGAGCTAGAGCATTTTATGGATTTTATTTGTAATCTGCATTTTTACCTGTTTTAGCATTGCAGAGAAAAAGAGAGATAACAAACGGACTTTTTCGCTAGACCCTAGACTAAAGAGCTACAACCTGGTCCCTTGCTAGTATAAGCCTTTGAGTTTTCTTCCCCCATGTGAAGAAAGAGAGGGGAAGAGGCAGCAGAGTCTTCAAGGAAACTACACTTCCTTAGTTAGCCCCTGTGAATGGAGACAGGAAATTCATTCCTGCATTTTTTTCCCAAAGGGACAGTCTTCCTCAACTAATGTGCCCTGAATAATGACCTCAGCTGGGCTACAATTCTCAATGCAAGTATTTTATTGCTTCATAAATCTGGAGCCGAAAAAAGATCTCTGGGACCATTTTGTTCAATTACAACTCTACCCCCCATTTGATTTTATAGATTCATAAAGAGGGTTTAGGTGACTTGTCCAAGGTCAAACAGATAGTAAATGGTAGAGATGAAACAAGAAACCAGGTTCTTTGATTCCAGAGCCAGAAAATTTGTAATTTCCATTCTTTAGTACACAGCTTCCTTGTCTTTTTTTGTATAATGAACTTGTTTGGTACCCTGGAAAAGAATACAGACCCCTTATCAGAATAATTGTTTTTATATGAAGAAAATATAATTATTGGGTTACAAAAGAAATTATGTTGAATGTTACTAAAATATTAAAAAAATTAAGTTTGCAGACCTTAGATTAAGGACCCCTGCTTTAAAGATTGTCATTCCTCCCCCAAAATTTTGTATTATATTCGAATAATTGAAATCCACCATCATTATCAATACTACCATATCATGCATGGTTGGTCCCATGCTTACTTTTCATTGTATCTCAAAGTAATTAATCATTGTTTCCTCCTTTGTGGGAGAATGGGGAATAATGGTTTATTTCCACCACAGTATCATTTCTGCTTTAGTTTGGTAGCATTGTGGATAGAGTTCCCCTTTGAGCCTACAGTCAGGAAAACCTGAATTTAAATCCCACTTCTAACATTAGTTATGTGACCCTTTGTAAGTCATAAGCACCAAGTTTCTTCATAACTCCCAAGGTTGTTGTGAGTCTCAAATAAGGTAATAATTTTAAAGCATTTAACACAGTGCCTGGCACATAGTAAGCACTATATTAAGGCTACCTGGTTGTTGCTGTTGTTGTTGTTTTCCATAGCTATTCACTTTCCACCTTTCTTCCTCTTTCCAATTCATGGATTTACTTGCTTGAGTGAACACTGGACTTGGACTCCAAAAGAGTTGAGTTTGAATCCTGTCTCAGATACTTTTTAGAAATATAACCCTGGGCAAGTAATAAACCCCCAGTTTCTTCATTGGCAAAATGGGGACCATAATAGCACCTATCTTAAAGGGTTATTGTGAGGATCAAGTATGATACCACATGTGAACTACTTTGCAAAAGAATGTTTTGCAAAGAAGTTCTAGGTATTATTATTATTAACATTAGCACCATTACTTATAAACAGTAATAATTAATATAAGCGGTATTAGTCTTGTTTTACTCCTAATCATTATCTTGGTTTTGTGAAGGATATTTGGTAATCTTTCATAGATAATACAATTATTGACATCATCATACCATGCCTCAGTAGCATCTCCCAGGTTGAATTAACCTGTTTGCATTAATATTTCTAATTTATCTACAAACTTAGAGAAGAAATAACAACCTGCTTCAATTAAGCACATTAGTCTTGAAGGACAGCAATCCTCTCTAGTCAACACAGCATCCATGAATTTCTCACGGAAACCAGCCCATGGTGATTTTTATCCATTTTGAAGTCCTTTCGAACTTGAACATATATTAGCATTAACTTTCTTCTTTGTGACATGTTCCATTTGTTTCAAATATATATTGTCTCCAACTTCATTATAAATGCATGAAGAGGAGTAATGAGATGGTTTCAAACCATAGACCCAGAACTCCAGAACTACCATTTATTTATTTTTTCTGTGCAAACAAAAGTAACCGTTTTTTAATAAGGAAATTGAAGCTCAGAGTTTCTAACTTCCCCAATGTTACACAGTTGGTAAATATAAGACAATATCTGAACTCAGGTTTCTCCTAACTATAAATCTAGTGCTCTCTGGACAGGCTGGATAAACAGGCAAATAGTATGTTCAAGTGGAGATGTCTTAAAAGGCAAGCAAGTTGGACATGCAGGTTCTCACCAACAATGAATCTGACCTTTCATAAAAACACTGACTGATCACCTTTTGGTCGAAATTGTAGGCCGCAAGACCTTTGAAAGGACCATTTCTCAGAGTGGCAAAGGAAGGAGTACAGAGTAGCATGGGTAAAGGAACAAGACACTAAGGCCTGCTTCATGGTCCAAAAATACATCAGTAAGGCACAGAAATATACTTTTAAAAGGGAGAGGAAAGCACTAGTTATCAATATTAAACACATCTTCATTAAATACACATTCACTCTATTTTAAAAGTTTATCTAATAATAACCACCACCTATATGGTAGCAAAGCATTATCACATTAATTTTCATGGAACTCAGAAAGACTGAAATTAGTCAACCAATAAATTATTATGTACAGTTTCCATGGTGCACAGAAGACTTTATTTCCCTTCTACATAAGGAAAATATGATTGGCTTGCTCTTTTGCAGAGATAAGTATCAGTGCTAGGATCAGCAGCGATTTTATAGGCAAAAAAGCTCAATGAATTCTTATGCTTAAAAAATGCTATTTTCTCAAAGATCTCACCATTTGCTTTTTGACTATCCTAATTTATAACCAATTTCCAAGATTTTTTTTAAAATTTAAAAAAAAACAGCAATTTACCACCAACAGAACACTTAATATAATTTTTATAGCTTTATCCTTAGACTGTTTTATTTATAAGTCAGCAGTTCCTCCTAGCCTTCATTTTCTTTTGTGTGTAACGTATTATAGATTTCTACCTATTTTCTCAAATTTATTTATTCTATAGCAGTTAACCAAATTAACTGAGCATGCTGAATATTTCTTAAAAAAAAAAGTCCTTAATATCTTATTCATTGTATTTGGGGGTTTTTCAGTTTTCTCATGGAGAAAAAAATTAATTTAGTCATAACTCAACCTTATATATCCTCCACCAGCTACTTTTACAACACACTCTTAGTAAAATTCGGTGTATATTATCTTAATTTCTATCGCATGAGGAGAGAGAGATCATCAAGAAAATCTTTAACCATCATGTGGAAATCATTGAAAGTTCATGCTCTGCCCTCAAGGTTCAATTATTATCTCTTATCCACTGCTCGATCCATTTCATTATCTGATCTAAATTACTCTCTAGTTCTTCTGGCACATTGCTGGGTAGCCGGTGTACTATTTCATGCTTGTAGGAGGCCATGGCTTCTTCATAAAGAATTTGGAAAATTTCACACTGAATATTGTCCTGTAGTTTCTTTACACAGTATCCCCTCTTTTCAAGTCTTGTATGTAATACAGAATTATCTGTCTGAAGTACAAAAACTATATGAAACCATTGTTCAGGGAAGAAGTCACAGCCATGGTAATCAACAATAACTCCACCTTCTTGCATTTTATTTTCTAACTCATCAAATACTCTGTCTTCATCCAAAATGGGACATTCCTATTCTTCATCAAAGCCATCATATAACTGTCCTTCTTGTGCTAAATCGCCCACATTAATGTACGTCAATCCTGTTCTTGATGCAAGTTCTTTACCTAGTGTGGTCTTTCCAACCCCTGCTGTACCCGTGAGCAAGGTGTTGGGTAGCCTCATGGTCGCAGCGGCGCCGGCTCCGCCCCAGTAGCCCACTCTCCACGAGGGAGCAGCAGGCAGAGCGGGGCTAGGCAGGAGCCAAGGGGGCGGGCCCAGGGTCCTCGAGCACCCGCTCGGGGCACACTTCTGGCCTCATCGCCTCGCCCCGCCCCTACTACCATTTATTTAAAATGTCATATCATACAAGTTGTTTTTTTTTTTTTGGGGGGGGGGTGCAATGAGTGTTAAGTGACTTTCCCAGGGTCACACAGCTAGTAAGTGTCAAGTGTCAAGTGTTTGAGGTCGGATTTGAACTCAGGTCCTCCTGAATCCAGGACTGGTGCTTTATCCACTGTGCTACCTAGCTGCCCCCATACAAGTTTTTTTTAAGTATTTGGGCCTTACTTTCTCCATCTATAAAAGTGGAAAGATACTAAGATCAAATCTATCACTGAAATTCAATAAGATTTTTATTGTCACATTCCTCATTTATATTATCCATGGTAACTAACTAGAAGAATATTGGTCAAATTATAAGTGAAAGATGAATACTTATTGAGGTAAAATCAGTTGGCTTATCTGAGAGAGAGAAACAGACTCAGATTCAGAAATATCTGACTTCAAATCTTACCTTTGACTGTTTAACTCTAGGTGAGTCTTTTAAACCAGAGATTCTGAAATTGCCCTTTGGGGCCTTCTGGAGAAACAAGATGCTATAAGTTTAAAGCTTTTTTCATAATAAGATTAAGACAATTCAATTCCTAAGATAGTAAATATTGATAGATATAACTCACATAAACAAAAGCTTTAGGGAGGCCCTAAATAATTATTGAGAGTGAAATGGGGTCCTGAGACCAAACAGTATGAGAACAATTGGCATATCCAGGTCTCAGGTAATTTTCTTAAATTCTAGATTGTATAGAAGATGCACTGTAATATATTACCAAATAATCTGCATTGGCAGAGGAAACTCTTTATACTGTGTCCCCTAAAAATAAGTTTCAGCTTTAGAAAATAAAATATATTTCTAAACTTGTACTTTGCCCACGTATTTATTTTGCTCATTTCACATTCTCATCTCTCTCCTATTTCCTTCTCCACCAAAGCAATGGAAAGGGAATATTTTATGTTATTTTTAACTAATTTCTTTGACTGACAATGTATTTATAGTGCATATTGTCCCTTCTTTGCATCGGCTTTGCTAAGCTGCTCTCAAAAATGATAAATGAGATAGGTCAACTCGGCCTGTGTTTGAAAATTATGCAGTAATTGGATTATTGAAATACTTTGCTTCTTCTTTTTACCTCTTCTGATACCTACCTTGTGACTAACTTATTGACCAATTAGTACTTCTTTCTGGAGCTAGATAGGGTCATTGTGTTCATTTTAAGAGTCCTTATAAAAAAACTGACAAAGAATGGTACCCTAAAGAAGAAAAATTAACCACAGTTTGTAATTTTGGTGGATTGCTCTATTTATGGGCCCAAGATATCATGTAAGCTGTTTCTAGAATCCAATTAATATAATATTTTCATGGTGATCATATTGTGAAAGCACCATTGGGGTAAAATCATTAAGTAGCTACAGAATCCAGTTGATTGGCTTGACCCAGAAAGTAATTAATCATTAATAGTTTGATAGCAACATAAAAAATATCTCCATTGAGTGTTTCAGGGACATATTCTTAAGCCTGTGTAGATAAGGGCATAAATGATATGCTCATCAAATTTGTAATTAATACAACTCATCATAGCGTTGACTGGCATACATGATTTACAAGTTAGTATCCCTATATACTTTGATGACCTAGAACAGGTGCTGAATTGATAAGATAAATTTGAGACAGGTGAATATAAAGTCTTAAAGGGGGGATGGATGCAACTTTGCAAGTATAAAATGGGAAAAGTGTGATTAACCAGTTATATGTCTGTAAAAAGATCTTAGGAACTTCATGGATTAAAAATTTTATATGAGGCAATAATGCATCTTGGCAGCCAAAAAAAAAAAGTCAAATGAAATCTTAGCATTGATAAGCCTAGTGCCTAGGATTAGGGAATGAATAATGGCCCAAATTATTCTTCCCTGCTTATATGCTATCTGGGACTTAGTGTTCAGTACTGTGTGCCACATATTAGGAAGAGTACTAATAAGCAGGAGTAGTCAATGAAGGGAAAGCAGGGTGAAGGGCCTCAAGAACTTACTGTATTATGAACAAATGAGGGAATTAAAGAAATATTTAGTCTGCAGAAGAGGAAAGCTGGGTATCAAACAGTAGCTACCTTCAACTGTTTGAAAAACTGTCACATATAAGGGAGAGTGACAGATTTGTGAAGGTCAAACAGGTAGCACACATCTTAGCTGAGAAGGATCAGATGATGATGGCCAAGTATGCTGATGTCTAACCCAAACTTCCTTCCATTTTTACCATACTTCCTTCTCATGTAATGCTTAGATCATAGACATGAAAAATGAAAGGGACCTTAGAAATTATAGACTTGTGACCTATAATTGGAAGGATCCCCACAGTCTATCAGATCCATTCATTCATTTGAAAGATGAGTACCCTGAGTCCAAGATAGGTTTAGTGACATGTCTGTGATCATACATGTAATAAAGTATCAGAGGTGGCATTTGAACCCAAGTCAAGGACCAAGCCACTAGATAACTTTGTACATATCACAATGCCATCTATAGTCCTTAATAAATACTAGGCATTCAGTAAATACTTTGTTAAAGACAGGCTGGAGGGCAGCTAGGTGGCGCAGTGGATAAAGCACAGGCCCTGGATTCAGGAGGACCTGAGTTAAAATCGGCCCCAAACACTTGACACTTACTAGCTGTGTGACCTTGGGCAAGTCACTTAACCTCAATTGCCTCACCAAAAAACAAAAATAAAAACAAAACATAATAAAATCATTAAGGGGGCAGCTAGGTGGCACAGTGGATAAAGCACCGGTCTTGGATTCAGCAGGACCTGAGTTCAAATGTGGCCTCAGACACTTGACACAAGCTGTGTGACCCTGGGCAAGTCACTTAACCCTCATTGTCCCACTAAATAAATAAATAAACAAACAAATAAACAAATACATAAATAAATAAATGAAATCACTAAGACTTGTGGAACATCTTGTATAAATGATGGATGTATGTGGCACATACATATAAAGCAAAAACAAATAAACAATTTATCGTGTAAATTTATTTTTCCCCTTCATTTTGTCTTCTTCCTTGTTATCTCGTTTGGTAGTTTCCAAAGATGTTGCTTCTGTTTCCACCACTTAATCCCAACACTGTTGTTTCACCTATGTGGGACACCTATCTGTCATGTATTTTTCTTTGCAAACTCCTAAGATATCTTGTGATAGGAAAATGTTTTTACTCTAACCCCTTCGGGATAGAAGAATGTCTCACTCTAACCTCTTGTTGGCTCTTCCACTTCAGAATTCAACTTGCTATTTAAAAGTTGTATGGAGGTGATGTTGGTAAGGCTCAGTCGAGCACTTCCTTTACTGTGCCATCTTGACTATACCCACAAAATTTCTAATGACCAGAATCACTACTATAGTCTTTAATATATCTTTAATAATAATAATATTAATAATGTGATGATGATGGGAACGACAATAACAATAATAGCAAGCAGCTAGATGCCACAATGAACAGAATTCTGCTCTTGAAGTCAGGAAGATCTGACTTCAAATATAGCCTCCGTATCTTGCTAGATATATTTGACCTTGGTCAAGTCACTTAATCTCTGAATGACAGTTTCTTTAGTTGCAAAATGAGGGTAACAGCAGCAATTGCCTTGTGTGGTATTTCTTAGTATCAAATAAGTTATTGATGGTAAAATTATTAGCACAGTGCCTGGCACAAAGTAAGTACTATAAAAATGCTTATTCCCTTCCCTTACCACCCTTTCCACCTTTACCTACGTTATTTTCCTTCCCTTGCTTCCTGCTTCTCCTTCCCCCAAAACAATAACTAGCACTTATATAGAGCTTTACATTTTACAACAACATCACTATTATTGTACTCATATCTTTCTTTCCTCTACACTTTTATAGTACTACTCTTCTTCAGGCCCATGCCATATTTGGCCAAATCTAACAGCCCCTTCCACAGATTTCATAAAAACTCTGGTCTTAAGAAATAAACTTTTGTTAAGCATTCGATCTGTGTCAGGCACAATGCTATGTGCTAGAGATACAGAAACAAAGAAGAAAACAAGCCCTAGTCTTAATTATTCTACATTCTATTGGGAAAGGAGAGAAAAATGCACATATAAGTTTATACATGATAAATATGAAGAAAATAAACACAAATAAATAAAGGGAAGTTATAAGAGGGCATTGTTTTATGTGTTTGTTTTATAAATACCTCCATTATATCTTTAAACTTCTTCAACATTCCTATCTATTCAAATTAAATGGCATAAGTGGTTTTAGCTGCAAACACTCCATTTTTCACAATCCGTTTCAAAGCAAGTTTCTTTTGGTCTCCCTCCCCCAGGTAGAATTTGTCTTCATCCCTAGTTACTAATTCCAAGGAATAGCTCTGCCAATATCACTTTTAGTTTATATTGAAGCCATCTGATCATATACTCTGTCCCTATATTTCTTGTCATCCACTGAGCTCTAAGGCATTCTTTCCCACTATTCAATTACTTCAGCACCTAACCTCTAGCCTTTATTTCCTCTTCACACCCTTTCATCACTTACAATGACTTCAATATCTTCTCCAATTAGTTGCTGAAGTACTATTTCTCCTAGCCAATGTGAGACACCCCCCCACACACACACACACCTGTCTGTTTAAACACATCCCTTCCTTCCTTCTCAGGAATCTTTTTCTGTCCATTAACCTTTTCTCTCTTTCTTGAATCTTCAGTCTCTCCTTATGTACTTACTCCATTCTTCCTGACTACAAACTAGTTAAAAAAATAACCAATTTGATAACTTCTACATTGGCCAAAGGGTATTGCATTTTCATTTTAAGGATCTCTTGAAGATCTGATAGTAAGATAGAGAGGATTCTATTATTATAATTGTTGTTTCATGAGTGGAGAGGCCTTTTCTTAGATTCATTTACTTTCTCTTATAGCAAGGCAACCATCATAGGCACTTCAAAGATGGATATATGTTTTAAAGCTTAGACAGAAATGCAAAAGTCATTTTTTTTTTTGCAGGGCAATTGGGGTTAAGTGACTTGCCCAAGGTCACACAGCTAGTAAGTGTCAAATGTCTGAAGCCGGATTTGAACTCTGGAACTCCTGAGGAGAGGGCCAGTGCTTTATCCACTGTGCCACCTAGCCGCCCCAAAAGTCATTTTTTTGATGGAGAGATGGAGCTGTCATTTTATTGATATGGGGAACCCCTGGTGGGGAAATTCCATCTATTAATGCCAGTTAAAGTTTCCCAGAGCACCAAGAGGTCAAGTGATTTGCCCAGGGTTCCTTCATCAGTATACATGAGATGTAGGATTTGAGTCCAGGTCTTCTTGGGCCTGCTCTTTAGGCTCTCTATCCAACACACCATGCTGCTTCTACAAATATCACATGCTGATTGCATAATTCTTCTTAATTGAGATATTCAATCTAGTCTTTCTATTTGTCCATATTTATTTTATAACTCACCTACTGAGGGACTTTATTCTTTCTATCATCATTTGACATCCATTCTAAGCTTCCTTTTTTCCCTCTACATATCCTCTTATTTTGGCATACTAATTTGTTTTCCAGGAATTTACCTATTTCTTTTTTTATCGGTCTTATTTACTTTGCTTCACTAATATCTTCAATTATTCTTGAGCTTTTCACTTTAAATTAGTGAAGAAATAAGGCTTAAAATAATGATTATATTCAGCTTGGAATATCAGAATATAGGATCAGAAAATAATATCAGAATGCAATGATTATATTCAGCATACTTCACTTATAGTCACCTCACCACCAGCAGGGATATGAAACACTAGGTCCCTCTACTCTCTGCTAAAAAGTTCCTTAAGTTTCATTTTTCTAGCATGACTTCTGCCTCTCATAATTCTTTGATTTCTTCTTCCATCCAGATGGAGAAAAACCATATACTTCCTATCAGTCCTGTGATAAGAAAAAAAGAGTATTAATCAATCAATATTTATTAAGCACCTACTATGTGTCAGGCATTGGATTTTTTTAAATGACTAAAAATACTCTACAAACTTTAGAATATTATTCACATTCAGCCATTATTGCTTCCTTATTGTCTTTTCTATATGTTCCCTCTTTTCTATTCCACTTCTAGAGTCCGAATTCAGATTTTCATTACCTTCAGTTTTGACTGGATAATGGCCTCTTTTTTTTTTCTTTCTTTTTTTTCCCCCCAGGGTAATGAGGGTTAAGTGACATAGATGCCCAGGGTCACACAGCTAGTAAATATTAAGTATCTGAGGACAGATTTGAACTCAGGTCCTCCTGAATCTAGGACTGGTGCTTTATCCACTGTGCCACCTAGCTTCGCTGGATAATGGCCTCTTAAATAACTTCCATACAACCATTGTCTCCCCAAATTTCTGCCTATTAAGGCTATAAAGAATTAATTGTTATTTGAGGTTTCTATGCCTCAGGGTGCACTGGCCTGGGGCTCCTCAAACCTCATGGTGCTCCATCCACTGGTTGTAGCATTTACCATGGCACTGGCACCTCATGTCATCACTACTCACTAACACCTACATGAGCCTGACAAAATTACAATGATTGGAAGCCTGGTGAGGGCAGTCATGTGACTGTCAGAGTGGCCATCCCATTGGCTGGGGCTGTGTGGGGTTTTTCTGGGATTGGGGGAGGAGAATTGGGCATTCTAGCTGGACTCTGTAATGACAGGAGTTTTGCTGCGTATTCTCAGCTGATTCCTGGGTGGTGGTATCTTTTGAAGTTGTATAATTTCCCTTTCCCCATTTTATTTCCTTTCCCTTGACACTACTGATCCTGTTTGTGTTTTATTTTTTAAGTTTGTTCTTGTTAAAATAAATCCTGTTCTGTTTTGAGGGAGGCTGCCGGTTTCCTTCCTTGCCCCAATATTGTGGCGAGCCGCTTAGCTAACACTCCCCAATTAAAAATTGATCCCCACAAGGCTGCATCCTGCTCTCAAATTAGTGCCCCTAAAATACAGCTAGTATTGTCTCAAATCCCTGGTCGAAAACTTTAAAGGTCATTTTTAAAGTTAGACCCATTGTCTCCTCAATAAATTCCAAATATTCAGTCCAGAATTCACCTCATTCTATAATCTTAAAACCCCACCCTGTCTTTGCAAACTTCCCTGGCTTAGCAGAGATATCCCTCCAATAGGACTATCACGATGACTAAAATTATGCATATAAATGATTTCTTACTAACCACAAGGAATTAAAACAAAGCTTCATATGTATATATATATATATATATATATATATATATATATATATATATATATATATATATATATATATATATATATATATATATATATATATATATATATATATATATATATATATATATATATAAATGCTTTAGTGTGCATTAGTTTCATTAGATTGCCTTCTTCATAATAGGTCATTAAACCATGTTTCAAAGGGAATTTGGGGAAGAGAAAAAGAGCAAAAGTAAATACCCCACAGATGCTGTAGATTTAAGTATTCTAATAGTGGGCTAAGGAGTAAGAGTACCCTCAAAATCTGGAAGGCAGAATTAAGTCATTAAAGGGAAAGAATTTGGATAATAAGAGTAGGAAGATTCCCAAAGATGGGACCCTCTTTACAACAGTCCTCTACATATCTGAAGAGAGGTACCCTGAGTCTTTTAGGGGCAGACAGATGATGCAGTGGATAGAGTGCAGGGTCTAGAGTCTCAAAGACTCATCTTCCAGAGTTCAAATCTGGTCTCAGACACTTATTGGCCAAATGACCCTGGGCAAGTCACATAACCCTGTTTATATCAGTTTCCTCATCTGTAAAATGAAATGGAAAAAATAAATTAAAAAAACAAAACACTGCAGTATCTTTGTTAGGATAAACCCAAATAGGGTTCTACCTTTGCTTCTCCAGGCTGAGTACCACTGGTTTATTCAGTGATTATTCATATGACATGATTTCTGCATGATTTCTGATATGTTATTCATCATTCTTGTCACAATGTCCTAAACACATTTTAATTTTCCACTGCCCCTGTTAAAATTTGGCCACAGAAATAAGTGTAGTTTATCCCTGTTACCAGGTTTTCCTAGACAAGTCTTACTTAGATCACAGAGTTTCCAAAGGCTACAGACTATGTCAGCCATTCTAATTATATTGGGGCCTTATAAGGCAGGTAATGAATATACTGCCAAAAGAAGATGATAAATGACTGTGCTATCAGGAGATAATTAGACATCATCATTTGTTGTCTGTAGACTAAATTAGATAAAGGTTACCCAAACATCTGATATGAAGTTTCGATAAACGAAGAATCAAAATCTTAATTATAAGCCAGAAGTTTCTTTGAATAGGAGTAATGCCATCATTTCCTAGCAAGGCATACAACTACAAATATTTCAGAAAAAAAAAGAATAAATTTTAGAGCTTGGCACAATATATTTGCAATAGATCAACCAGAGTCCTTGAAATACTGTGATGAATTTTGTCCATCAATCAAAGGGGAAAAAAGAATACAATAGATGGGCATGTAAAAGTTAGAGATTTTTCATCTCCAAAGCCTAGAAGCATAGATCCAATATGTAATTAGGGGAATTCTCAAGTGACATCCTCTAAAAATTGTGATCTGAATTTATTTAGCTTAATTCATGGTACATCCTGCTCATGATTATCCCCCTACTGAGTGACTGTTCCATTTGATATATAATCATTTGGGCTCATGAACATGATTTATAGGATATGGAGTAGGAACACATGACAAAGAAATGAAAATAAATCTTCCCAAATAATTTTCAAGTATGGGGAATTGCTAACTTTAAGGCCAGAAATTTGACCTAAGTTTTGGTTTGTAGTGTTCTTTTTGCTGAAAACTTCCACTTGGTGTTTCTTGCAACTCAAGATATTATCAGCCCAAACATTATCCTTGCTTGGGACTTTACCTTTTGAGGCAATGTAGAGAAAAGATAGAGCATTGGACTGGAACTCCAGAAACCTAAGTTTAAATCAATTCCCCATTTCTCCTTGCATTGCAACTTAGAAAAGTCTCTATTATCTCTTTTATTTCTCAAAAGAATATAAAAATATTTCTCTTGTTTCCTACTTCATATATTAAGAAAGTTTTATTTAAGAAAGGGATTGGATAAAAAAATTATTGCAGAAAATAGCCAAATGGTTTGAAAGAAAAAAAAATCTGAAGCTCATTCCAAGCTGTCAACTATAAGACTAGGTAATTGAATGAGTATAAAGAAAAATTGAGAAGACATTGTTATATTTGCTTTTGACTTTCACACAGCAGCAAAGTTACCTAGTGACACTGAACTATAGCATACATTAAGGAGATAATGGCTAGTAAAAATCTAAGTTTGGTTTCTGGAAAGTCAAAGTTTTGGGGCTGGTATAATGGAAACACCCCTAGCTTTGGTGTAAAAAAACCCTAGGGACAGCTAGGTGGCACAGTGGATAAAGCACCGGCCCTTGATTCAGGAAGACCTGAGTTCAAACTCGGCCTCAGACACTTGACACTAGCTGTGTGACCCTGGGCAAGTGAACCCTCATTGCTCTGCACACACACAAAAAAAGAATATACCTAGACCAATTTTCAACTTTGATACTGGCTGCATGACCATTGGCAGGTCACTTAATCTCATTGAGACTCAATTTCTCATTATCTATAAAAATAAAAGTATCATTACCATTTCTTCAAGATTTCATTTCTTATTATTTACATTTTTTCTTCATTTCCAAGTGGATTTCTCTACCATCTTTCAGCATTCTCTTTACCCTGGAAGGTCTCTTCAGGGACATCTAGCTGGTATAATGGATAGGGCAGGTACCTGAATTCAAATCCAGCTTCAGGTACTTTCTAGCTGTGTGACCTTGGGCAAGTCACTTAACCTTTGTTTGCCTCAGTTTCATAACTTGTAAAATAAGGGTAATTATAAGGATTAGGGAAGACTTCCAATAAAAGGAGGGATTTTTGTTAGAATTTAAAGGAATTTTGAGAGGTCAGTAGTCAGACTTCAAGTTTTCCTTACTCAACATCTCTAATTCCTTAATTCAATTCAATAAATGTTTACTATACTATGTGCCAGGTCAGAAACTCTGAGGGTCTTCCCCTGCCAGACTGATTATTTTGTGAAGGAAAACTAGGCCATCTTTTGCCTCAATTATTAGCCTTTACTTATTGAATGGGCATTGCCTCAGATAAATTGATTCCTGGGAAAAACCTTAGTTTAAAAAGGCTATGGTCTCTCACTGCATCCAGAGTCATCACCAGTCATTTTGATCTCTGTTTTCCTAATGGACTCTGGTGACTCTGTAGGAGAGAGTGAGACTGATGATTTTGCATAGCTTTGCCTCAATTACATCCAATTACACTTGCAAATCAAGACAAAACTCTTCTGATATCACTGATCCTCTTTTGGAATGATGGATGAACAGCAATGTGCCAGGCAGTGTGCTAAACTTTGGGGAAACAAATAAAAAAAACAAAGTCCTCACTCTTAAGAAAAGCTGCCTACAAAGGAAGCTGGGAATTTGGGGAAAGGGGAATTCTAGATGGTACCTACCACTGGGAAATCTTATTCAAAAAGAGCTGAAGATAGAAAGTGGAATGACCTCAAAGTCCAAATCCTGCCCTCTGGGAGGAGGTTAATGCTGTATCCCCAGTCTTCCAATCAGAGGGGACAAGAGGCTAGGGGAGATGGGAAGGTATTGAATATCCAAAGCAGAGTTAGTAGCATGGAAGGAGATCCAAAGGCATTTTGTTAGGAGTTGAAACGAAATAGAGTTGCATATGGAAACCTTACACAATATGATGTGAATTAGAGGTTGTTTGATAAACTGATAGCTCTCTGGTGATTCACCAACTTTGCAATGTCCTTCTTAAAATGTGGTGCCCAGAACAACACAAGCTTCTAGATGTGGCACGAAAAGGACAAAGTAGTGTTATGGTATCAGCTCCTTAAGCCATGTATACTCTTCCTCTCTTCATTCAATCTAAGACTATAAGTTTTGGCTACCTTGACTTTCACATCACAATGTCCAGTTCACTGAAACTCTCAGATTTTTTTTCTCTTTTTTTTTTTTTTGGTGAGGCAATTGGGGTTAAGTGACTTGCCCAGGGTCACACAGCTAGTAAGTGGTAAGTGTCTGAGGCCGAATTTGAACTAAGGTTCTCCTGAATCCAGGGCCAGTGCTCTATCCACTGCGCCATCTAGCTGCCCCTCTCAGATTTTTTTTTAATCAAAATAACTTCCTATTTAGCTATGGCTTCCCCATAGTACAACTGGAATAGGTATTTTAAACTCAAGTGAAAGACTTCACATTTTATTCCTATTAAATTTCATCTCTGAGAAATTTTATTCATAGTGGTAACATGGTAAGTTAGGGAGAATGTTGGCCTTATAGTAAAAAGACTTACTTTTAAAAGTCCCCTTTGACACTTGTTAGACCATGAACAAGTAAGTCCTTTTACCTCCATCCCTGTGTACCTCAGGAAATTCTCTAGTACTTATCTTTCTACACTGTATATGAATTACCATTATTGTTGGTAGAAAGATTTCTTATACACGGAGTTTACCATGATGAGAAAAATCACATTTCTTTCATATGTATAGTGCTTTACATTATACCAAGTGCTCTAGCCTGTCAATTTTTTTTTCTACTGACTCTCTTATCAATTTACTATTCCTTCATGCTTTGTGCCATCTTTATGTAAATTTGATAAGTATGTTACCTATCACCTGGTAAAAATGTTAAGAAGCATAAGGCCAAGAGATCTCCAAATTATTTCACTAGAAACTTCCCTCCAAACATGAATAATTATTTAGTGTAGTCTTTAAATCAGTTCCAACTCTATCTAGTTGCATTATGTAGCCTAGACCATATTTGACCATTTTTTTTTTCTAGAAGGATGACATTTAGTTAAATCAATTTCAATTCAAAAGCTTTTTATTATGCAATACTATGCCATGTATTGAGGCAACAAAAGAAAATATGCATTTTAACTTTAAAAGGTTATATTCCACTGGGGATATGAAGTGGGAACAACATGCATATAAATAAGTAAATTCAAAATGTTAAGTCATTTTGTGAGGAATAAGTACTAACAATTCAAGGAATCAGAAAGATTTCTTGTAGGAAGTCGAAGCCAAGCTGCCTTGAAGGGAACTCAGGATTCTAATATTTTATCAAATGTTTTGATGAAATCTAGATGTAAATTCTTTTATCTCTAGTTTTCTCCCATTCTACTTACTAGTCTAGAAATTCCTCTTAAATAAGATAATGGGGGCAGCTAGGTGGCACAATGGACTCAGGAGGACCTGAGTTCAAATTTGACCTCAGACACTTGACACTTACTAGCTATGTGACACACTGCCCTGCAAAAAAAAAAAAAAAAGAAAAAAAAAAAAGATGAGTCTAGTTTGACATGAGTTGCTATGGATGAAGCAATATTACTACTTCATGAGTCATTTTCCTTTTTAGATATTGAAATATGATCCCATTAATAAGGATACTGGAATTTTACCAGGAAAACAGCCAAGTCCACTTGCCTATAGTGTGTGGGATCTATTCTCTTTTCTTTTTTTGGAAATGGTGACAATTGCCTTTCTCTAGCCCTGCAGGAACTTTTCTATCCTCCTAGATTTTTTTCATAAATTACTATCTCAACAATCAAGCCTTCCAATTTTTTAACTAGGAGGGGAATTAGTAATCTAAAACTGGCAACTTCATTTCATCAATGGTAGGCAGGGAGTAAGAACATAGAGGTTGAGTTAGAAGGGACTTCAGAGACCATCCGTCCATTCCAAACCCTTAAGCAAACTGAGGCCTAGGGAGATAAACTGATTTGCTTAGGGTGACAGAGGTAGTTAAGTGTCAGAGATGAGAAAGGAAACTATTTTCCCTGATCTAGAGACAATGTTCTTCCCAGGGTGCCACCTTGCTTCCATGTTTCCTTACTATTTCTCTATGAATTCTAAGTAACAACTTGCTGTTAGTCACTTTTTGGATAAGATTTTCTAGTTCAAAGACTATTCACTTTGGTAAAAAAAAAATAAAGTAAAATAAAAGTTGAAGAATATGACCTTTCTTTATCATCAGTTACAATCCTTTGCACCATGAGCAATTCTCTTATACTTTGTTTTTTGCCCTTTCCTATTAAGATTCTCTCTCTCTCTCTCTCTCTCTCTCTCTCTCTCTCTCTCTCTCTCTCTCTCTCTCTCTCTCTCTCTCTCTCTCTCTCTCTGCCTCTGCCTCTTTTGATTGCTGTTTTGGATTTCTTCCCCTCCTCATCTTTGGTCATCTGCCTCAGCAACTTTAGACATTAGGAATTTCAGAAAGTATCCTCATTGAGCCAGGCTATATCTAACGATTTATTGTCTTACACTTTTTTTAATCAGTCAGAAAGAACTTATTAAGCTCCTACTAGATATTAGACAATTAGGCACACACACACACACACACACACACACACATATATATGTATTAATATATATATGTATATATATATATATTTACAGCTGTATCCTTTATATGTATATCTATATCCCTAACTATATATATATATATGTATATGCACACATATATATACTGTTTTATATATATATATGCATACATGTACTATTTTAGATCCAACATTAGAGCCTATCAGGATAATATGCAATCTTGAATTCATCATCTCTAAATATTAGAAATTTTCCTCTTGTTATTGTTTCTTATTCATAATCTTCTGTAGGGTCACTATTTCCGCTAAAACATAGTTATGAAGGGATAGAAAGATTAGCTCTTCAGGTCCTGAGAAGAGGTGATATTCAGTATCTTTTTCTCAAAAATGTACAATCAGGTCACAGCAAGCTAAATGCCAGGGCAAATTACTGACCAATTATTGGATTAAATTTGCAAGAAACAAAATATCAGTGTGCATCATAATGCCAAGGGAGGTAAATTAAAATTTGTTCACAGAGGAACATATGGTAACTGAAAAGTTGAGACAAGGATACGTCCAACATTTAAGAATATGGGGTACCATACTCAAATTCCCCTTGATGTGCCCTTATGAACATGGCATGTTTTCTGTATCAACTATAAGTTCTTTCCATGTGTTTTTCTAAATTACATTGTGAGAATTCATAAATATCAATGGTGTATTTGATAAGTAAAGGTGCCATATTAAGGCATATTGTTTAGGGAATATGGGAGAGAAATCAGCCAGTAGGAAAATTTCTTATTGAACTTATGGAACAGAACAAATATAAAACTATATTTTATTTAAAATATATTGTAGCATTGGAAGAACAGTTAATATGACGCTAACAACCTTTAATGGAAAATTGGGCAATGAAGGCCCAGGTCTTAGAGCACAAATGGAATTGCCTTTCCCGTTGGGATGTATAAAATCATGTAAAATATTCTTGAACAGCTGCCAATTCAATTTGTGTAACATGCGGGAGATGTTTTTTATTATACAAAAATGATTGAGGAAACATGAGTGACTGTGATGATAAAAAGTTTGCTGGTTAGCTGAGGAATCTAAAGGACTAATTACTCAGGAGTAGTTGTGCCATAAATGATTGCATACTGTAGGGGCCAAATTTAATATGGGGAGAGTTAATTGGGTGGCTTGCCATAATATTGGGGTTCAGAAAATAGTGAGGGACCTCTAGGGCCCAAGTTTCCTCCATTCCAAACTTCCTCTTTTCCACAAACAAATCAGGTTTTATTAATGGGAATAAAATATATAACAAAGGTGAAGTTAAAAAAGCCAGTGACAAGTGTAGGCATTAAAATTAGCCTCAGGCTCCCCAAGCAGAGCTTCTCCTCCCCCTGTTTCAGCAGCAGAGCTGAGAAACCCCATGGACCTTAGGGGACTCCAGCTGGGTTGGACAACTGGGGAAAGCCCCAGCTCCCTCCACCTGGAGGGGATCTACCCTGGAGATTCCAGGCTTGCCCCAGCAGGGCCCCGGCACGGCCTGTGCAGAGATCCCAGGCACACATCAAGGGGGTACATCCCCCTCAAGCCCTGGGTGTGGTACGCATGGCCGCCGCACTAGTTTGGTCAGCGAATTAGCTTGGTGTGTGCGGGGGCACGGGGAGCCTGAGATTTGAGGGGAGAGAAGGGATATATAGCCTGGGAGGGAGAGACACTGAGAGGTCAACAGAGGAAGTAAGGAGATGCTGGGGGGGTCGTCACTATTGTACAGAGAGAGGGAAGTTAGGTGGTAAGGGGAATGCTAGAAGAAGGTTGGTCAGCACAGACGAGGCTAAGGAGACACTAGAGACTCAGAGTTTGGTAAGAGTAGACGTGAAGGGGGCTTGGAGTTAGAAGAAAGTTGTGGAACAGTGAGCAGGAGGCTTTTGAGTTAGAAGACTCACGGGACTGAGAAAGTTGGAGAGGACTGAAGGTGAACCTGTCTGAGCGAGGCATGGCTCCAGGCCACAGTAGCTCCAGGCCACAGTGGCAGCAGCCAGCATACCCTTGACAGAGAGGCAGTAAAAGCCCTTATTATATTAAAAGCCATTAGGTCATATACCTTTGCATTTCGTTACCCCTATTTCTTACAGTTATTTTTGTGAATAAACCCTGCTTTGATAATTTAATTAAAAGAGGCCTTTGCTTATCAATTTGGGAGGAGCAGTGTGGGGATGTTATAAACAGCCCTAACAGACTGGCTTAGGCAATTAATAGCAGTCAGATAACCAGCCAGTCAAAAGTCCACAGATTAGGCCCAAGTTAGTAATAATATTTTTACACAAGGTAAAAAAAGGGGAAGAGAAAAATGGATAAGCTCCCTGGCTCTAGCAAAGACTGACTCAATTCCCAAACTTGCTTCCAGCCCGGCTAATTCAAAGATCTGGCCTCATTTCTATTAACTCACCACCTGGGGTCCATAGTTTCTATGGGAGTCAGCTGTCCAGCCCCTCTCCAGTCTGCTCTCCAAAGCTCCCCAACAGGAAAGAGAGAGCTCCCAGACTCAGTGTTTGCTTTTCTACCTTTTCTCTCCCTCCCCCAAAAGGGAGGTCCTTCAAGTTGCATGGCTGAGAGTGGTCCCCCTGCTCAAGTCAGCAGAATATGTCACTCAGGGCAGGTCAGGTGTGGCCTATATCTAATCATCCCAAGTAGGTACTTAGTCAGTTTTTCAAACAATACTAAATCAATCAGGTGGGACACCTGGGCGTCTGCCAAATTCCATTATTTTATCACAATACAAAAGTTAAAACTTTCTCTGAAGTCACCAGAAGTCTATCAACTGTTATCAGTAGGAGAATCTACAAGCAGCCATAGAAGACTGGTGAGGAGTCCATATAGCAGCTCAGTTACTCACTTGACCCAACCCAAACACTTGATCTTGAAATGATCCTGGTTATCTAAATAAGGGAAGCAGACTAGATGGGGTCAGGATATTGAGGTACTTCTCAGCCTCATATGTTCTCTATATGTGTGTTTCAATATCTTTGTGTTTCAAGTTTGAGGTCACTTTCTCAATGATAGAACATGTACTAAAGTGACATTATGCTGCCAATTTGGATGGAGGGAGATGGTTTTGTATATTCTATCCTTGCTGTAACTTCTTAATCAACATCCCTTTGTAAAATCAGCTTGATATTTCCTGGTTGAGGCAGAAAAGTATCATAGTGGATAGAGGACTGAAATTGGGATTAGGGAGATCTGATTCCATGTCAGGCACATACTTGCTATGTGACTCTGGACAAGACACTTAAATTCTCTCAGCCTCAATTTCCTCATTTCTAAAATCAGGATAATAACAGAATCTACCTCCCCAGGTTGTTGCCCTAAGGTTAAAATAAAAGAATATATGTAAAAGTGGCACAGTGGATAAAGCAATAGCCCTGGATTCAGGAGGACCTGAGTTCAAATCCAGCCTCAGACACTTGAAACTTACTAGCTGTGTGATCCTCAGAAAGTCACTTCATCCCCATTGCCCTGCACATAAAAAAGGAAAAAAAAGAAAAGGAACATATGTAAAATGTTGTATACATTTAAGAATACTTTATGAATGCTACAGAGACTTTCAATCTATCACAGGTACTCCTACAACCCTGAGAGGAGAAGTAGTCTGTCACCTTCCTAAGGATACAACCTCCAATATAAGATGGAAGATGGAAATTTTATTAATGTAGTTTAATGATGAGTTTTAATTTGTTAAAGGTTAAATTTGAGTCTGAATTAACAACTAGCATTTTTTTTAGTACTTTAACTTTGTGCTTAAGTTGTTTCCTTTAAGTACTTTTCATATGTTAACTCATTTGATCCTCGCATTAATGTTAGCAAATAGTTCCTATTATTATCCCATTTTATAGCTGAAGAAAATAATACCATCAACCTATCAATCAATAAACATATATTCCATATCTATGATGTTCCAGGAATGATGCTAAGCATCAGAGGTTAAGTGACTTGCCCAATGACATAGCTATTAAATTTCTGAGGCTAGGTTTGAATTCAGGTCTTCCTGACTAACAAGTACAGGACTCTAGCCACCTTATCAGCTAGCTGTTTTTGTTGGACAGAAGCTAAAGAAAATAGTATCTAGACAGGAATTTGTTACAACAAAGCACTTATTTAAAATGTTTTATTTAGGAGGTCAGAAAAATCTGATTTATTTATTATCTACTTTGATGATAATCATTTATTTTTATCATGTGCCTTTTCCCTATATCGGTTTATACAAACAACTAGAAAGTTTAATTTCAATTCAATTCATCAGACAATTCTTAAGTCACTTCTACTTGACAAGAATTGGGCTAGTGCCTGATAGCTATCACAACAAAAAACAGAAAACAAACAACAATAACAACAATAACAAACACTCGCCAACATAAATCAAACAAATTAAAACAACAGTCCCTGTCCTTGAGGATCTTGTGATCTCATGAGAGGAAATATTTTTTTATTCAGATAAGTAAAAACAGATTATGTACAAAATATAAATGTGAATTAATTGGGATAGAGTTGGGGGGGTGATAATTAACACCCCTCTGCTTAAGAAAGGATTTATATTGGAGGCAAAACTCAGTTTGAAAATGAAAAAAGCTTCAAACTCAATGGGATTAAGATGAAGAAGGTAAATATTCTAGGCATGGGGAAAAGAGCCTATTCAAGGGCAAGGAGGTAGAATATGGGCTGACAGATATGGGGAAAAACAAGTATGCCAGTTTAGCCAAAATGTAGTAATATATGTTAGGGGGCAATATATGACCTCAATCTTGAATCTCTAGATAAATTGGTTGGAGTATGATTAGGAAGGATTTTTAAAAAGAGCTTGAATTTTATTCTTTAGGCAAAAACAAACAAACAAACAACAACAACAGCAAAAACAAAAACAGTCAATGAAACTTCCTGCTTTGGGGAGTGTTTTGGGGAGCTGGGCTTTAAGACAGGTAATCTTGTCCCTTGTTATCCATAGGATGCCAAAGCATCATGTTCCTTGTCCAGGTTTACAGGAAACAAGCAGAGGCAGATCAAGAACTTGAACACAAACATCCTTACTACTAACTTCATTGTTGGTTTCAGCAGCATGGGCTGGGTATCCAAAATATAAATGGAATGGGTATTGTTTATTGTGCTTTAGTTGTTTTCAGTTGTGTCCAATTCTTCATGACCTCTTTGGGATTTTCTTAGCAAAGATACTGAAATGGTTTGGCATTTCTTTCTCCATCACATTTTACAGATAAGGAAATTGAGGCAAACAGGGTTAACTGATTTACTCAAGGTCACACAGCCAGCAATTATCTGAGGCTAAATTTGAACTTACATTTTTCTTACTCCTTTGGGCAGTGAGGTGATACAGTGGAAAGAATGCCAGGCCAAGAGGCAGCAAGATTCATCTTTCCGAGTTTAAATCTAGCCTCAGAAAATTACCAACCAAATCACCTTAGAAAAGTAATTTAACCTGTCTGTGCTTTTGTTTCTTTAACTCTAAAATATAATAACACTTATGTCTCAGGTTTGTTGTGAGGATCAAATGAGATTAAATGTTTCCAGCAGTTAGCACAGTGCCTGGCCCCAGTAGGTGCTTATTAAATGCTTATCCCATCCATCTATAAAGGCAAAGATGTTCTCTCTCTGTCTCTCCCTCTTTCTCTCTCTCTTTCTCTGCCGTTCTCTGTCTCTGTCTTCTCTGTCTCTGTCTCTGTCCCTCTGTCTGTCTATACATCTTTCTCTTACACACACAAGCGCACAAACACATATACACATACAAACACACACACACAGGCAACATGGGCATCCACAAAACTAAAACTTGGGTAATAATAATGACTGCTTGCTCTGAAGAACAGATGAAAAATAAACTTCATTTTAATCTTTGCAGAGGTGAGGGATTATTGGGTGTGGAACACTGTATATGCTGTCAGAAGCTTATTGATGAACTGCCTCACCTCCCCCCTGCCCCATTTTCCTTTTAAATTATTCTAAAAAAAGATGTCTTTTTGGAGGGTGGAGGGGGAATATAGTTTGAAATGAAGGTGATGCAAAAAGCATAAAAAGAAAGTATCAAACGCAATGATAGTCGTAGGACAAAGAAATGGTAATAATATCATGAGTACAGAAAACAATTGCAGTTTCAATTACAGGATTGATATCAGGGCTCCTCCTACTGACACCAGTTGATAGACCTCTGGTGCATTTATGAATATATGACTGATGTTCATGTCAGGATGACATGAATTCTAAAGTCATGGATTTTTTTTCCATTCTGGTGGAGGTGATCCTTGTCTTTTTGTAGGACGCTGTAAATCTGGCCCAGGCTATGTTCTGGGTTATATCTAGGCCATTAGATTGCCTGGATTGCATTGTGTACTTATATTGTTACTTTGAATTGGCAATGTGTCTAATTGTTTTTTTTTTCTTTTTCTCAGCAACCTTACCAAGGTAGGGTTTGTATTTTAGAGGATCCTCTTTTCCTAAAATGGACAATTGACACTGGACATATATATATTTTTTTAAGTGAAGCAATTGGGGTTAAGTGACTTGCCCAGGGTCACACAGCTAGTAAGTGTTAAGTGTCTGAGGTCGGATTTGAACTCAGGTCCTCCTGACTCCAGGGCCGATGCTCTATCCCCTGCGCCCCTGGACAAATATTTTTGAATATGGTGATAGTTGCATCTCAATGTTGGTTGTCTTTTTCAGTCATATCCATCTCTTTGTGACCCACCTTGTGGGTTTTCTTGGCAAAGATACTGGAGTGATTTACCATTTCTTTCTTGAGTGTATTTTACAGATGAGGAAACTGAAGCAGGGTTAAGTAATTTCCAAGGATCACAGAGCTAGTGAGTATCTGAAGCCAAATTTGAACTCAGGTCTTCCTGACTAAGACACTCTATACACTGTGCCACCCAGTTGTCCCATATCTCAATAAATTTCTTGGTCATATAATATTAGATTTATGTATGCTACAAATCATAATATGCCTATCTCTAATTTTCAATGAATCAAAAAAGAATATCATTCAGAAGGCAATAGAAAGGAGATTTATGGATGCAACAAAGCTACAACACATTGCAAATAAATAATTATAAAGGACTACAGTAAAAGATAACTGCAAATAAAGGCTTGATGAGAGAGAGAGAGAGAGAGAGAGAGAGAGAGAGACAGAGACAGAGACAGAGACAGAGACAGAGACAGAGAGACAGAGAAAGAGCTTATAGCATGGATAGGGTAAGGGATAAATCAGTGGATAGACTATGCACTCCACCATAGAATCTTGAAGATAAAGTGAATGAAAATAAAGAGTTAGCAATTATATTTTGTTTTAAAGTTTGTAAAGCACTTTTAAAAATATGATCCTATTTTGTCATTATTACAACAACCCTTGAAGGTAGGTGCTATTATTATCTCCAAATTTTGGATGTGGAAACTGAGGTTGAGATAGGTTAAATGACTTGCTAGTAAATTATGCAGCTAGTGAGTGTCTGAGATCAGATTTTTTTCTTCCTGACTCCGGACCTACAGCTGTTTGCAATTATTCATTCAGGCACTGAGCATTTCTTAAGCTTTTCCTATGTGGCCAGGCACCATACTAGGTTTTGTCACAACTAAAGAAAGTCAAAAGATAGCTCCTGCCCTTGAAGAGCTCACATTTTAATGGGATACAACATGCAAACAAATATGTACAAACAAGTTTTATACATGATAAATAGGGAAATCATTAATAGAGTGAAGGCACTAGATTTAAGAGGTATTCAGAAACGTTTCCTACAAGATGATTCCAAGGAAACCAGGATACAGAGATAAGAAGGGCGAACATTTCAAGCATGGAGGATAACCAAAGAAAATGCCCAAAGCTCAGTGGTGGAGTGTCTTGCTTGAGGAATTCTCATGCTCTTCTTTATTAGATCGTAAACTTTTTGAGGGCAAGCACCATCTTTTGCCCCTCATATCATAGTGCCTTGTACATAACAGGCATTTCATAAATGTTGATTGATTCATTGATTCAGTACTTTGGGGTACATGCCCTTTGGTGAACTAAAAGGTGTTCATAACAAGGAGTATTATAGTACAACAGGTAGGTATTGATGAGGGGTGACATGCATCATTGAGGAAAATGCCTAGATCAATGAGATCATAGGTCCATTAGAAATCTGAACACAGGATTTAATTATATTAGACTGAACTCTGCACAATCTCTAGGAACTCAACTGGTAACTCAACTGGGTTTAGACTTGGTACAATAAATTCACCCCAAACATAGTTCCAATACCATATCATGTCAGAGCAGATGAAGATGAAAATGGTGAGCAGATATGCATTTGGACCATACATTTACACACTGCTGATGATCCACATCCCAAGGAATGTGAGAGAAATAATTATTAAATAACAAAATTCTGGGGAGAGCCAGGATTGTTTTCCCTTCCTCATCTGGAGATTAGGTAAAAGCTTATATCGCTGAAGGTCCAGGTGGATGATGAGATAAAATCTTGGAATTTTGCTCCACCCAACTAAAGAACCTTACAAGATTTTAATCTAAGGTGAGTTCTGGCTCATTATGTTCTGTTCAGCCAGGTCTGAGCAGAAGTGAACCTTCTTTTGTATAGAATGCTATAGGCATGGGTATTCTTGATAAAAGATAAGTATCTTTGTCCTAGGCTGTGTAATCTGAGTCATGTCCCCTGGCCCTCCATTAGAATAGGTCTTCCTCTCATCATAATATTAATTCTTCTCATTAATTGTTACCCAATCAAAGTTTATTGCCACCCTCAGGAACACCCTTCTAAGAGGCTTGAGCAGGTTCCATGATGGGTCTTTGGCATTTGAGAATGCCACTGACCCCTTTTGTTGATTACATAGAGGCAAGATTAATAAAATGATTAATTACTGAGAAACTATGTCTCTCAATTGTTTATATATATATATATATATATATGTGTGTGTGTGTATATATATATATATATATGTATATATATATATATATATATATATATATATATATATCACAAATGATACTACCAACCACTTTTAGCAACTGGAAGCCTGGCTATAATTTTGCAAAACAAAGATCATGATTTTGAGAATTTTATATGCCTTGTGGTTTAGAGATTCAGTTTACTTTTTAAAAGTTATCTACAAAGAAAATCAAAACAGTTTTTTTTTAATCTATTTTGAGCTTTCCTTAAAGTAGTCTTCCCATAGCATTTTTAGATGTCATAAAAGGTCTACTGCTCAAGGAAATGTTTTCATTGATTATTTAAGAATAACACTTTTGGTGAAGAGGATGCACAAACAGGCTTTTCACTGGTATGATAATCCATCTTCTATAATCTTCAGGAAATGATTTTTCAAGGCGCAACAATCTGCTTGAATGCAGGCTAGAAACCAGGATTGACTAAGATCTGAGGCTAGGAAAAGAAGGGAGGAGGTAAGTCAGCCAGGTTCCACTAGGCAAACAACAAAGACAGAAAAGGTACTGAACAAAGTACAGGGTTACATTTATATGATGATTTTTAGTTAGTTAGTCATTTAGTTATCTGTCTATCTATCTATTTATTTGTCAAAAGAAATAGAGGCGGGGCAGCTAGATGGCGCAGTGGATAGAGCACCGGCCCTGGAGTCAGGAGTACCTGAGTTCGGATCTGGCCTCAGACACTTAACACTTACTAGCTGTGTGACCCTGGGCAAGTCACTTAACCCCAATTGCCTCACTAAAAAAAAAAAAAAAGAAAAAAAAAGAAATAGAGGCAGCTGCATTACCTAGAAGAGTAAATAAAAGTTATGTTGTCATTAAATCTCCCTTGGAGTTAACTGTAATCTTTGAAACAATCTACAATCCATGCAGACGGTTTTATTGGTGCATTTTTTTTTCCTTTTAGAGAGGAGAGAGAGCCTGCTAGGCCCAGGCACAAATATGTCGTATTCTTCCACATCTTCCAGAATATGAAGGAGTTGTAGTCTATCATGTATGGAGCACTTGACAATGCAAGCTGTTCTATAAATAATCAAGAGCCTAATTATTACCATGACTATTATGTAAATATTTCAGAAACATATCAGATACATCGTATTTTGAGTTTAAATCCTATGGACTATGACACTGAATCTTTTTTTCAACTGCATTCCTTCTCCAGCCCCTTGACTAGATGATTTTCATTGTCTCTACATCCTGGATTTAGAATTTACTAGACTATTTACTACCTTAGTTTTTGTTGTTATTTAGTTCTTTCAGTTGTGTTCAACTTGCATAATGCCGTTTGAAATTGTCTTTGCAAAGATACTGGAGTGATTTGTCATCTCCTTCTCTAACTCATTTTACAGATGAGGAACTGAGGAAAACAGAATTAAGTAACTTGCCCAGGGTCACACAGCTAAGATATATCTGAAATAATATATTTATCCTA
Source organism: Dromiciops gliroides (assembly GCF_019393635.1). NCBI lineage: Eukaryota > Metazoa > Chordata > Mammalia > Microbiotheria > Microbiotheriidae > Dromiciops > Dromiciops gliroides. The sequence goes on from NC_057862.1 coordinate 612,945,865, forward strand.
TATTTATCTCTATTTATCCTACTCTTTCTCTCTCTCTCTCTACTATCACCTGTACTCAAAAGTGCTTTAATTCTGGGGGCAGCTAGGTGGCCCAGTGCATAGAGCACCGGCCCTGGATTCAGGAGTACCTGAGTTCAAATCCGGCCTCAGACACTTAACACTTATTAGCTGTGTGACCTTGGGCAAGTCACTTAACCCCAATTGCCTCACTTAAAAAAAAAAAAAAAAAGGAAATGTCTTGGATCATTGTATAGCTGAGAAAAGCAATATCTATTACAGGTGATCATGACACAATGTTTTTGTTACTATGTAAAATGTTCTTCCGGTTCTGCTCACTTCACTCATCATCAGCCCAGTTAAGTCTTTCAAGGTTTTTGTTTGTTTGTTTGTTTTCTGAGAGAATCCTGCTCATCATTTCTTATAGGACAATAGGGTTCCATCATAATCACATACCACAACTTGTTCAGCTATTTCCCAGTTGATAGGCAACCCATCAATTTCCAATTCTTTGTCACCACAAATAGAACTGTTTTGAGTCAATTCTGGTGAAATTAAGGTTCAAGAACTCCTATCCACATCCTCATCTTCCCCTGCAATATAATATCTCTTCCTTTCATGTATTTATGTGACATGATAACCCCCATTCTTCCTCTCCCTTTCCCTTTCTCACAGTACATTCTTCTTTCTCTTTTTACCCTATTCTTTTGTAGGTTCTACCACTCTAGAATTTGTTATGAGCTCTTATTTAAAGGTTTTTGAAAAGGAATTTGGGACGCCTCAGGGGAGTCCCTGACTTTTTTTCTATCATCTTGGCTCTATTTCTAATTTCTTATACAAATAGTAAAAAATGAATGAATGAGGGGGCAGCTTGGTGGTGCGGTGGATAGAGTACTGGTCCTGGAGTCAGGAGGAGCTGAGTTCAAATCCGGCCTCAGACACTTAACACTTACTAGCTGTGTGACCCTGGGCAAGTCACTTAACCCCAATAACCTCATAAAAAAACAAACAAACAAAAGCAAATGAAATGTGACATTATTCATTCAAATCAAATATTTGTTAGTGTTTTATTAATATAACTTTATTTTATACAATACTCATTCCCTATTAATCTATACTACTTCTCCACATGTACCTTTTATTATAACAGGAAAAAAAGCAAACAAAATTGATTTCAGTAACTATAATTGGCTGACTTCAGAATATTCCACACCTTTAGTCTTCAGCCTTTCTACAAAGAGGGAAAGAGTGGCCAAATAATTTATTATATGTAAAGCACACTACACATTACAAAATGATATAGAAATTCTAGCTATTATTATTATTTCCTAATAGCAATTATCTAGAATTAATATTTACCATTGCATTTGATAAAAATTAAATCTTTTCCTCATTTATATTAATATATAATCACTGTGTATATTATTTTCTGGTTCTACTTTTTCATATTTCCTCAGTTCAAATATCTTCTAATGTTTCTCTGCATTTATCTTATTTGGCAATCCTGATATTCATATTAACATGCTTTATTCAGCTATTTTTCAGTAGATGACCATACCTTAATTTTTTTAAAAATCATATCATCTGCAGCCAAAATTTCCATGTTCTGTGCTTACATTGTAGCTTGGAGGCAGCTTCCAATCATATTACTTTAATTTTACCTCACCTAGAATTCTGAGAATCTCATAATAAAACTCAAATAAACTTTTTATCCAGGTTTCCATAGATGTCTGAAAAAAGACTTCCAATCGCCCATCAAGTACTCAAGGCAACAATGCATATGTTGGTTTTGTTTTGTTTTGTGGGGCAATGAGGATTAAGTGACTTGCCCAGAGTCACACAGCTAGTAAGTGTCAAGTGTCTGAGGTCGAATTTGAACTCACATCCTGCTGAATCCAGGGCTAGTGCCTTCTCCACTGCACCACCTAGCTGCCCCTCAATGTATATGTTGGTAAGTAGAGTACCTTCATTTCACGCCCATATAAAATGCAGACAAAAGCATGATCAATTCTAAATAGCCCATAAACAAGTGATTAAATTCTCTTCACTCCCCAGTTAGCCCCATGTTTTCTTAAAAGCTCCATATTGTCAGATTCATATCATCGTTCCTCAGGGCTCTATAGGGTCAGATTCATAGCACCAACCTCTAAGTTAAACTTCCCTTGAATGGGGAAAAAATAACAACTTGGGGGGTTTAGGCCATGCCTCCAAATTTCTGGTGAGATCCATTTAATCCCTAAGATCTTTATAGTCATCTAGACTTATAGTATCATGCTCAGGATTAGATTTCATGTGATCATAAAAGACAAAGTAGTTTAGCTTTAGAGCAAGAGGGGACTTCACAAGTTATCTAGTCTAATTAACTCATTTTATACATGAGAAAAATAAAGTCGAAGGAAATTAAGTGGCACACCTAAGGTTATACACATAAGATGTATTAACTGTGGGATGACACCTGAGGTCCTTTTGTCCTCAAGAAGCTGACATTATGGGGAGGTGAGGGGGCGGAGCCAATATGGCAGAGGAAAGATATTAAACCCACAGGGCTCCTGATGCAATCACCCCCAAAATAGCAATAAAAGAAACCTTGGGGCAGAAAAACACACAAAAATACAAGCTGAGAGTTTTCTCCAGCTACAGATAGATTTCAGGGGGCCGTGCTAGGCCAAGAATAAAGCCTAACCCCACAATTGGGTGACACACCAGACACCCACCAGAGGAATTTGCCCCAGTGCCTCTTAATCGGCTACAGCACCGGCGTCTTCTGGAACTGAGCATGCAGTCAGGCTGAATGGCTGGCCCGGCGGAAGGGGTGGCAGGGTAAGTGCCAGGGTACCAATGGACTGGGGGAAGGATTCGGCTGTCCCACCCCAACAGGGAACCATGAAGAAATCCTGAGCAGTTGAAGGCCCAGGTTGGGGAGGGGATCAGGCAGGCTCATCTGAAGTTAAGAACCACACCACAGAAAGCTTTGCTGGTTGGTTGCTTAGGATTGAGGTTATCTCTGGACCTTAGAAGAGGCCAGGTGAGATTAAAACCTGCCCCCCTCAAACCAAAACACCTGGGATCCTCTGAAACTGGGAAGAGGAGCAGAGCTGAGAAGCAGCACCCCCCCACACTCCCCGCCAGTGGAGAGTTTAAAATCAAATGAAAGCAAGGCCAGGCAGGCTGAGAAGAAGCTGAACCATCCCCCGGGCCACACTGTAGCTTGAACAGTGTGTTCTGGAAGCAGCGCCACACTTTAAGAAGGAGTTAAAAGCCAAGAAATAGTAAGCCAGGATGAGTAGGCAGACAAAGGAGAAGACCATCGAAAACTTCTTTGGGGTTAAGGTAGAACACAATACAACCTCAGAAGAAGAAGATAATAACAGGGTCAAAGCTCCAACATCCAAAGCTTCCAAGAAAAATATGAACTGGTCTCAGGCCATGGAAGCTCTCAAAAGGGACTTTGAAGAGAAAGTAGGAGAGATAGGAAGAAGATGTAGAGAAAAGGAGGAAAGAATGGAAAGGGAAATGAGAGCAATGCAGGAGAGTCATGAGAAAAAAAGTCAACAGTTTGAAAAGCCAAATGGAAAAGGAGATTAAAAAACTCTCTGATGAAAATAACTGCCTAAGAATTAGGATTGAACAAATGGAAGCTAGTGACTTTATGAGAAACCAAGACATAATAAAGCAAATCCAATTGAATGAAAAAATAGATGGCAATGTGAAATATCTCCTTGAAAAAACAGTTGACCTAGAAAATAAATCTAGGAAAGATAATTTAAAAATCATAGGACTACTTGAAAACCATGACCAAAACAAAAGATTGTGAGGGGAAATTGCCCTGATATTTTAGAAATAGAAGGCAAAATAGAAATTGAAAGAATCCACCAATCACCTCCTGAAAGAGATCCCAAAAGGAAAACCTCCAGGAATATTATAGCCAAATTCCAGAACTCCCAGGTCAAGGAGAAAATACTGCAAGCAGCTAGAAAAAAGGAATTCAAATACTGTGGAGCTCCAATAAGGATAAAGCAAGATCTAGCAGCTTCTACATTAAAGGACATTAGGGCATGGAATATGATATTCCAGAGGGCAAAGGAACTGGGACTATAGCCAAAAATCAAGTACCCAGCAAAACTGAGTATAATCTTTCAGAGGCAAAATGGGATTTCAATGAGAAAGAGGTCTTTCAAGCATTTGTGATGAAAAGACCTGAACTGAATAGAAAATTTGACTTTCAAATACAAGACCCTGGAGAAGCATAAAAAGGTAAACAGGAAAAAGACTTTATGAGGGATATTAAAATCTCAAACTGTTTACATTCCTACATGGGAAAATAATACTTCAAAATCATAAGAACTATCTCGGTAAGAAATTCACAGATGACAGGTCTGAACTGAATATGAAGGGATGATATCTGTAAAGCATTTATGTTTTGTTCTTTGTGGAGCAGACAGGGTGGGGTGTCTTATGTCTGGGGCTGGATTTGGGCTTGGGGCCTCCTGGGTCCAGGGCTGGTGCTTTGTCCACTGTGCCTCCTAACTAATCCATGATGATATCATTAAAATAGGATTGAGGTGTAGCAGGAATAAACTGGGGGAGGGAGAAGGGGAGAGATGGTCTGGGGGGAGGTAGTTCACATGAAGGAAATACGAAAAAAGCTTATGGAGGAGAGTAGAAGAGGGGGAAGGAGTTGGAGAGTGAGTGAACCTTAATATCATGAGAATTGGCTCAAAGAAGGACAAACATACATACTCAAGTAGGTACAGTAATATATTTTTGCCCTGGGGGGGAAGGGGAGGGGGGAAGAAGGGAAAGAGGAAAGGGCAGATTGGGGGAGAGAGCAGTAAAAAGCAAAACACTTTTAAGAAAGATGAAGATGTTCTGCTTTACTGCACCAGTATGACATATTGAATTGCTGGATGTCATAGGGAGGGTTGAGGAGGGAGGGAGGAAGAAATACTTAGAACACAGAATTAACTCAGGGAACCTGATCTCATTGGAGGGGGCTCATGGAGGGAATAGCTTTCATACCCAATTGGGAAGAATAATCTATTTAACCCTGCAGAAAAGTAGGAGGGGAAGAGGATAAGGAAGGAAGGGTGAAAAAAGAGAGTGCAGAGCAAGTGAGAGGATAGTCAGAAGTAAAACACCTCTGAGGAGAAATAGGTAAAAAGAAGATAGAGTAAATGTCATGGGAAGGGAGTGGGATAGAGGGAAATAGTTATGATGATTGATTATAATGGCAAAATGTATGGTACCTACTTTGCTGGGCTTTTATGAAGAAAGTTCTCTATCAAGCTTAAGGTACTATATACAGGTTATGATGACCAGGATATTATCAGAAAAACCTGGAAAGACCTACATGAACTGAAGCAGAGTAAAATGTACGGTATACAAAATAACAGCAATAGTGGGGGATGATCTGCTGGGAAGCATGTGGTTATTGTCAGCAATGATCCAATATAACCCTGAAGAACTTATGAAGATTGCAGACCATCTGCAGAGAAAGAACTTATAGTATCTGAAAACAGACAGAAACACATTTATTCAATCCTAATTCTTAGGCAATTATTTTCTTCAGAGAGCTTTTTAATCTCCTTTTCCATTTGGCTTTTCAAGCTGTTGACATTTTTCTCAGGACTCTCCTGCATTGCTCTCATTTCTCTCTCTATTCTTTCCTTCACCTCTCTAAATCTTCCTTCTATCTCTCCTACTTTCTCTTCAAAGTCCCTTTTGAGTGCTTCCATGGCCTGAGACCAATACATATTTTTCTTGGAAGCTTCAGATGTAGGGGCCCTGAGGTTGTTACCCTCTTTTGAGAGTGCACCTCGATCTTCCTTGTTGCTAAAGAAACTTTCTATAGTTCTCAACTTTCTTTGCTGGATCATCTTGCTGTCTTTTCCTTGACTTTAACACCTTCTAGCAGTGGGGACCTACTTCCAAGCTACACTGTCCCAAGCTTCAGCAGGTCCTAGTTATTTTGGTTTGAGGGAAGGCAGGTTTTTCTCTGGTCTAGCCTGTTCTCTGGTCTGAAGATAACCTCAAGTAAACTTGCTAATTAACCAGCCAACAGAACTTTGTGTGCTGTGGTTCTTAGCTTCAGATGAACCTGGGCCTCCAACTGCTCAAAATATCTTCTTGGTTCTCTGCTGGGATGGGATAGCCAAATTCCTCCTTAGGTCCTGCAGACAACCCTCCTCTTTCCTCCTGGCCAGCTTCTCAACCCTCTCACCCAAACACAGGCTCAGTTACAGAAGAGCTGGTACTGAAGCTCATTTGGAGGCTATGGATTAAGTTTGTCTGGTGCAGCCTGCCTGGGTTCTGTGTCATTGCAATCACAGGGTTTGACTCTACTTGTAACCCAACATAGCCCACTCTAATCTGTCTTTGACTGTAATATAATCTCAGCCTGTCTTTTTATATTTTTTGCTGCTCCCAGGATTGTTTTATTGCTCTTTTTGTGGGTAAATGTACCAGGAGCTCTGTGTGTTTAATGTCTTTCCTCTGCCATCTTGGCTCCACCCATTCTAACTCACTATTGATTGGAAAGATGCAAATCAAAACAATTTGTACCTATTGAACTTGATAATAGGACAACAGAGATGATAAATACTGTAGCGTATATGGGGAAAATGAGTCATTTATTCACTGTTGGTGGAGTTATAAACTGATTCAACCATTCTGCAGAGCAATTTGGAACTTTGCCCAAAGGACTGTAAAGCCACACATTCTTTTTGACCTGACAATACCACTACTATATCTGTATGTAAAAAGACATAAAAAAACCCAAAAAGGTAAAGCACTTATATGTACAAAAATCTTTACAATACATCTTTTCTGGAGGCAAAGAATTGGAAACTGAGAGGATTCCCATCCATTAAGGAATGGTTGAATAAATCGTGGTGTGTAATTACTACTGTGCTATAAGAAATGATAAGCAGGATGCTCTCAGAAAATCCTGGACTTACATGAGCTGATACAAAATGAAAAGTACTGGGTACAAAGGAATAGCAATATTGTAAGGTGGTCAGTTTTGAATGATAACCATTCTCATCAATACAATGATCCAAGACAATTACAAAGGACTAATGATGACATATACTATCTACCTCCAAAGAAAATAATTAATATTGACTGAACACAGACTGAAGCATGCTGTTTTTCACTTTTTTCATTTTCTTTCTTTTATTCAAATTTTCTTTTATGAAATGATTAATATGGTAATGCTTTACATAATTGTACAAGTATAAACTATATCTCATTGCTTATTGCCTCAGGAAAGGAAGGAGGGATTAAAATTTGGCACTCAGAACTTACATAAAATGTGTATTATATTTTAAAAGTGGGGCACAGGGCAGCTAGGTAGCGCAATGGATAGAGTATTGGCCCTGGAGTTATGAGGAAGTGAGTTCAAATCCGACCTCAGACACTTAACGATTACTAGCTGTGTTACCCTGGACAAGTCACTTAACCCCCATTGCCTCACTAAAAAAACAAAAAGTGGGACATGGAGGGAAGAAGGGAGAGAATTTGAAACACAAAGTTTTAAAAAGTGATGTTTCAAATCCTTTTTGCATGTAAAGAGAAAATAAAATGCTAAATTCAAAAGAGAGTGATCTAGATATAATAGATTAGATATAGATATAGATATGGAAATTGATATAGACATAGACATAGATAGATATAGATATAGATATAGGTATAGATTATAGATATAGATATAGGTATAGATTATAGATATAGATATAGATATAGATATAGATATAGATATAGATATAGATATAGATATAGATATAGATATAGATATAGATATAGATATAGATATAGATATAGATATAGATATAGATATAGATATAGATATAGATATAGATATTCCACACATCCCAGTTTCTTTTCATTTATTGAGATGAGAGGTTTTCATCTACGTATCTGGAAGGTGAGGTACAAAGGATAATTTGTCTCTATAGGGTAGAAAGGATATGCAAGTTTCCTCTTGATACCCATCCATTCCTTAAGTCAACTATCCTTTTAATAATCTTTTATCTGTGCTCAGAATAAAGTAAAGATTTTAAAAAATGAATTCAAGAAAAGGTCAAGGATAAAAAATGAAATTACAGAAAAAAGACTAACTGCCCTTTAAGCTCACCAAAGTGATGAGGGAACGGCCCTGGTTAACCCTTACACTGTTAAAAGCCAAACAAACAAACAACAAAAAAAAAAGAAAGAAAGAAAAAAAACAAGGGAAAAAAAGCAACACTTTTTTTTTAATTGGTATAGACAGGGCCTTTAATTATGCCATTAATTTCCTTTGCCTTTCTGCCTACCTGATTGGATTTTTTTTAGCAATTTAACCAAAGAATTAATGAAAACAAAATGAATAGCAGACGTTTTCTTGCTGAAAAACAGCAATAATAACTGTCACAGCCCTCACAGGAGAGCTGTGAGGCTCAATGAGAAAAGCTATGTAAAACATTTTCACAAATCTTAAAGATGCTGATGGAAAGAAAGAATAAGAAAGAGTATTTGCAGATGTATGTCAGGTTTTTTGTTTATTTTTGCAGGGCAATGAGAGTTAAGTGACTTGCCCAGGGTCAAACAGCTAATAAGTGTCAAGTGTCTGAGATCTGATTTGAAGTCAGGACCTTCTGAATCCAGGGCCAGTGCTTTATCCACGGTACTACATAGCTGCCCCTATATATCAGTTTTATTTTACTCTGGCACTTTGATGAAGACTGAAAAGTAAAGTACATCCTTCTCAACAGGGGAATAAGCCAGGACTCTCCTTCTTCCCTTTGGTTGAACAGAAGAGTATGGGTGAGAAGATGATAAAGTCAGAGTCAGAGCTACAAGAGATTCTGAAGGCCATCAAATCCAATTTCCTCATTTTCCAATTTAGAAACCTGAGGTCCATCAAGATGAAGATTTTTCCAAGGTCATACAGGTAGTAAATTCCAGAATCAGGTCCCAACCAAAATCCTCTAACTCTGCATCCAGTGTGCCTTTCTCCCCATTGTGCCATGTTTAAAATGTTAATGCCCACTTAAAATACAATTGCAAAATTGCTTTCCAAAACCAAATATATTTTTTTTCTTTTCTATCCCCTGGTTTGTATGACCTATGCCACAGTTCCTCATGTTATCAGTAATAATAAAGCCTTGACCCTTTATTTTAATGTGCAAGTAGTCAATCAATGTATTTTTCCATCCCCAAAGATTATTTAAACATGCATGCATTTGAGTTCTTGCCCACCAGGCAAAATTTAAATTTATACTTCTGTTCTTATTTTAAGAACCCTTGAGTGGAAATGTTTCTTCATTAGGAAAAGTAATGTGATCAACACATTGGAATTCAAATTTCATAGGCACAAAGGGCTTCCTTATAGGACTTTAATAGGCTTCCACTTCATGGTTCCCTTACTTTATGAATTAGACACCAAGAAAGTGTTCCAGGCTTTCCCAATAAACTCATAATCAGATGCATATATATTAGTGGGGGCAGGAAATTGTATTTTATTTGGTGTTTGTAAGTACCTGGAAATACGTGCCTAAGAGACTTCAAACATTGTTCAAATCCTAGCAGTAATGGAATTTCCATTATCTCTTCCTTCACTTTCTCCAATTCACTTTTCTATTTACTTACAATAACTCTCAAAAGACCAACATATTCTCAAGCAGATATAGATATGGTTTTTTTGCACTGGATTATTAGAAATACATGAAACCTGGATATCAATGAGCAAAAAGAATGAAAAGAGGCATTTTGAACCATAAATAATTGCCACAAATATTTTTCATACATCAAATGCTCTTATTCAAAAGCACTTTGATGCCTTTGACATATTAGGTGACCTCTTAAAGGAGGTCACCTTTTCCTTTAGAAGCTAAAAGTGCAACTGGATTAATTTATAGATTAAAATCATAAACAACCTTCCATAGATAAGTCTGTTGAAATCATTTAATGTAGATCTCAGGAGGGAAAGAGTACTACAAAGGAGGGATTACCATCTCAATGCTCTTCTACATTGTCATGCAAGTCTCACCTTTACTATATGAATCACTCAATTCATCTTTTTCCATTACAAGGTTCTTCTCATTTCAATGGAAGTATTTTTTTTCCATATATACAGTGAAGATCAATCTGTAAAGAAACCATATGTAAATTTTGATATTTGGAAATACTTTTATCAGTCTACACACAAACATATAAAGAGCCTGTTAAGCGACAGTCATACTTTTAAGTTGTGAAGATATTTTTATAAATGTAAAATGCATTCATTTCCCTCAAGAAGGCAACAGTCAAGGGGGGAAATAAGATGCAAACAACTATGTACAAAAAAGTTGTATACAGGATAAATTGGAAATCATCAACAGAGGTAAGGCACTGGAATTAAGAGGTGTGAGAACCAGGGCGCCACCCCCTGCTGAGAACAACATGAGATGACCTTCCTAAGGTCATCCCAGCTGCATCTGAAAGTCATGTCACAATTCATGGACCATCTTCAAGTCATGCCAATCAATGGACTTGAACCCTACCAGCCAATTAACTTGGAGCTGTGTAGGGGACTGCCCCCTTCTGTTTCCACAAGGGGCTTCTAGGATAATTGGCTCCAACTCTGTCTCTCTTTGGAAGTGTGAGCTACTTGGTGAAGGTCGGTTTTTCTATCACCCATAGATCTGAGCTAGGTTTTTCCATTCTTTTATATATATATATATATATATATATATATATATATATATATATATATATATATATATATATATATATTTTAATGTATAAGGTATTTTATTTTTTCCATTACATGTAAAGATAGTTCTCATCTTTTGTTTATACATGCTTTACAATTTCAGATTTTTCTCCCTCCCTCCCCTCCCTCCCCCCTCCCCCAGACAGCAGGTAATCTGATATAGGTTATATCTATATATCTCTATACATATACATATATATACACACACACATATATATATATACACATAATAACATTAATCCTATTTCTGCATTAATCCTGTTACAAGAGACAAAATCAGAGCAGTGATGCAAAACCTCAAAATAGAAAAAAAAAAAAACAACAGCACCCAAAACAAAAGAAATAATATGGTTCAATCAGCATCTATACTCCACAGTTCTTTCTTTCTTTTTCTTTCTTGGATTTGGAGATCCTATTCTATCATGAGTTCCCTGGAACTCTTCTGTACCATTGCATTGGTGAGAAGAATATAGTCCATCACAGTAGGTCAACACTCAATGTTGATGATACTGTGTACAATGTTCCTCTGGTTCTGCTCATCTCACTCATCATCAGCTCTCGTAAGACCCTCCAGGTTTCTCTGAACTCTTCCTGCTCATCATTTCTTACAGCACAATAGTATTCCATTGTATTCATATACCACAACTTGTCCAGCCATTCCCCAATTGATGGGCACCCCCTCAACTTCCAATTCCTTGCTACCACGTAAAGAGCAGCTATAAATATTTTTGTACATGTGGGTCCCTTTCCCCCTTCCATGATTTCTTTAGGCAAAAGACCTAAAAGTGGGATTGCTGGGTCAAAGGGTATGCACAGCTTTATCGCCCTTTGGGGGTTTTTCCATTCTTTCAGAGACCTATGCTCATTCTCTCTCTTCACTAACTTCTAATATACTTTAATAAACACTTAAAAACCTAAACAGTTGCCAAATTTATCAGTAAATCTTAGCTAGGGCCCCCCACACACACACACACTGTGGGGGGAGGCAGGTAAGACAAACATACTTCGGATTTTAAACATCACAGTTTTGGCAAGCCATGAAGTAGAATGCTGAACCCCTCAATTTTCTGATCTTCCAATTGGATAAGAAATGTTCCCCTATTTCCACATGTCTGTCCCTTTAAGCTTTCAAATGTACCTCTTAAGTATTTTAGTCTGGCTTTTCACAAAAGCAAGGATTGAGATCTTGCTTACCCTTGGTGCATTTGAATTTGTATATTCTATTCCTATTTTTATTTTTACTTCTATTTTTATTCTTTAATCTGTGTTATGGTGAGGGAATTTTTGAATTACAAAAAGGAGACTAATAATACCAGAGAGACTGAAAAAATGAGGAAGATTAAAAATACCAAAACCTGCCATATAAGGGGTCTCCTCTAGAAAGAATAATCACACCATGGGATTGCCATAAGCTACCAATTCAGCCAGCCATGAAAAAGCAAGGCTTATCAAACTGTGTTATGTGGCATAAAAAATATTTTAGATTACTAGAGAACCAATGGTTAGAGAATAGATCTTTTAATCCCTTAATACTGAAAAATCTGCAATTGATCCTGCATTTTAATTCCCCCAGATATTTAAGTTATTGGGACCTCTGTAATATAGCAAGTAAGTAATTGAAAGAGAGTGAATCCAAGCCCAAGCTTGAATGCAATCCTGTCTCTCAGGATGAAACACTAAATGACCTAACCAAAAAAATTAAGAAAATAAAAAGAGAAAATTCACATTTATAAGACCCAACTCCTCTTACCTTCCTCTTTCTTTCCTCTAAGCCAACCAAGAAAATAAAAAAAGAAGAAGAAAAGAGAAGATTCACCTGTAGAGGAGACAGAGAAGATCAAAATTCTTCCCCTTCAAGAGATCCTCACCCAGGATGGAAAGGATACTGTAGTAAACCTTAGATAATATACACCTTTTGAGACCAAAGATTTGAGTTCATGGAAACAAAATATTCCTAAATTTGTTGAGGATCCCAAAGCAGTTATCAGCCAGGTTAGGGCAATTTTCAGAGGATATCAATCCACTTGGAATGAAATTACTGATCTCGTGGAAATGATATTTTCCCCAGGGGAAAGAGCTGTTATAATAGCTATAGCGAACTCCTTAGAAACATCAGGAAAAGTTGCTATTTGATGGCCTTCAGAAGACCCTAACTGGGACCCCAATATCACTGAGCATTTTGATGAGTTTCAGGAACCAAGGGAACCTTTGTTGAAGGCAATGGAATCCTGTGCTTTTAAGACTGATAACTAGGGAAAAAATTATAGATACAGTTCAAGGACCTAATGAAAGACCTAACAGATTTTATGACAGACTGTGCAAGAATGCCAAACAATATGCTACACTAGACCCATTAGATGCTAGAGATGCCCATTTTATCTGTTCCCATTTTGTGCACCAGTCCTTGCCATATGGAAATATTTTGAAAGGCAGTGTCCAGGTTGGAATGCCCTGAGTACTGACACAATTAAAGAAATAACAACATATATTGATGAAGGAAATGAGAGGGAAGAAAGGAATAGACAGGACATTTTATCTCCAGTACAGGAAACCATGAGGCAGTGAGGCCAGGCAGTTGAGAATCAGTATGAACTCCCTAGATTTTGCACTTACTCAATAGACAGGGGCACATAATGTCTTACTGTAGGACTATGCAAAGGGAACTGAATCTGAACAGATATAGATTCTTGCAGAGAAGTACAGAGAGGCAGAATCATAACAGTTATAGATCTTTTCAGAGATTAAAAGAGGGGCATAATGAGAACAGTTACAGGCCCTCTAAAAGGGGTACAGATCAGAGAAATGTAGAGGACTGATGGTATAGAGGAGGGGAAAGGATTGTGGAATCTGATAACTTTACCTTTCCAGACTCTGAAATTTTTAACCCTCTTGTGCAAGTCCATTCACCTCCCCAAAGTAATCAACCCTATGCAACCCTTAGGGTTAGGGATACTTATTTTTATTATTTAATAGATACAGAAGCCTCAAGATCAGTCCTAGTGAGTAAACCTGACCCTTAATGTATACCTATTTGATCTCATTTCCAGGAAAAGCCCAATCTTTTGCAAAATTAACCTGTCACATAGTCAATCTGGTCCCATTAACAGTAGAACTTTCATTCCTACTTATGCCTGACACTCCTGCAAACCTATTAGGTCATTACCTCCTTTGTAAACTTAGAGCAGCCATATCTTGTTCTTCAGATGGTGACTAATACCTCTTAAATCTGGAAGTGTCAGAGGATACTGTCCACTTACTGCCAATTTTGATCTCAGACACTTAAGAAACAGTGGAGAACACATTTGAAATCCCTTCTGATATTCCTGAGTCCCTATGGGCTTCCTCCTCTACTGATGTAGGTCTCCTTAAATCCACTGTGTCTGTTATCATTAAGACCAAAGATAGTCCACCACCATCCATTCCACAATATCCCTTATCTAGAGAAGCCATTGAGGGAATTTCTCCTATAATTGAGGCTTTGACAAACCAAGGAATAAATGTCCCATGTCCTTATTCCCCATGCAATACACTATTTTGCCAGTTTAAAAACCCAATCCTGGGCCAAATGACAAGCCTGTTTACCATTTTGTACAAGATCTGCAAGCAATTAATTCCTATGTTATACCTGGACATCCGATAGTACCCAACCCTGCTACTATCATTTCTTCAATCCCACGTGAAGCATCAGGACTCCCAATATTTGTTTGCCTTGACCTGGAAGAATAGACAATGGACTTGGAACAGACTCCCACAAGGGTTTGTTGACAGTCCCACAGTATTCTCTCAGATTTTGCATCAGGATTTAGTTTCCATTAACTTTAAAGGTTCCACTTTGTTCCAATATGTAGATGACTTACTCCTGGCTACACCTAATGATGAGATTTATCAAGAAGACAGCTGCCATCTATTATTAAAGCTGCACAAACAAGGCCATAAGGTCTCTAAGTCTAAAGTGCAATGGTGTCTACCTCACGTAGAATATTTGGGTTTTGTTTTGGCCTCTGGCACGCGATCCATCTCTCTTAAGATTGTCCAGACTATTTAACATCTCTCTGCTCCCTCTACTAAGGAGCAGTTAAGGGCTTTTCTGGGAGCAGTTGGATATTGCAGACAATGGATACCCTCTTTTGGTGAAATTACTAAGCCTCTTACATCTCTAACCAGAAATTCTGTCCCAAAACCTTAACAGGTGGATTCCCAGCATCTTTCAGCTAAAACAGAATTAAAATGAGCCTTGTTTTCAGCATCTGCACTAAGACTTCCAGACTATAACAAGTCTTTTACTCTTTTTGTACATGAATAGAGAGGAGTAGCTTCTGGGGTCCTGACTCAAAAATTAGGACCTCTCTAGCACCCAATAGTTTATTATTCTACTCAATTTGGTTCTGTAGTGGCTGGAGCACCACCCTGCCTTTGGCCTATGGGAGCTACTGTTCTTTTGGTAGAAAAAGCCTCTGATCTGGTCTTAGGTAGCTCTCTAATCATGCAGTGCCCTCATGAAGTTAAGGCTCTCTTACTGCATCACAGGACACAAGCTTTTTCAGAACAAAGGTTTGCTAGATATGAAGTAACTCTGCTAGGAAATGAGAGAATCACTTCAAAGCATTGTACAGTTCTTAACCCAGCAACACTGCTCCCTGACCTGCCACTTTCAAAGGACACTTTGCATGAATGCACCTCCCTAGTTGACCTAGCTGAGAAAACTTGTGATGATCTTTTTGTCACACCCTTAGAGAACCCTGATTTTATTTTCTATACTGACTATTCCTTGTTTATGGATGAGGGTACCCATTATACAGGGGCTGCTGTAGTTTCTGATTATGTATTATCTGGGCATCTTCTCTGCCTTCACATCTTAGTGCACAGCATGATGAATTTGTAGCTCTTACACAAGCCTGCTCTCTAGCCAGAGCAAAAAGTGCTACTATTTACACTGATTCCAGATATGCATTCAGTGTCTGTCATGCTGTACGAATGTTCTGACTGCAGAGAGGATTTTTAACCTCTGCTGGCAAAGTGATTCCTAATGGAGAATTTATTAAAGATATCCTATCTGCCCTAAAACTCCCATTTGCGCTAGATATTGTTCATTGTCCTGCTCATATGGTAAAAAGTGATCCTATTTCAAAAGGGAATGAATGAGCTGACACTGCTGCTAATCTTACTGCTTTGGAAGCCCCTGAACATGTATTTAACCTTTCTTCTGATGATGATGTTTCCATTTCTCTTACTTATGACAAGTCTGAAGTAAAGAAGTGGAAAAAGAAATTCAAGGTCAGAGAAATCATTGGGGTCTGGTTGACTTCAGAGGGGAAGCCACTTCTCCCCCAGAGCTTAAATCATCAGGTATGCCTATCTATTCACAGAAAAGGACATTTTGTCACACAAAGAATTGTGGACTCAGTAAAAAGGGTTGGGATTGCCCCCTGGAGTTACTAATGTGACCTCTAGTGTTTGTGCCTCTTTTCCTGTCTTTCAGACTTATAATCAATATACCTTCTGGGCTAAAGCTTATGGAGGACATTATTTAGCATAAACAGCTTTTGAACAACTCTGACTGCCATCAAAATCAGAAAGAAAGATTCATGGATCTGTTGCTCCCACATAAGACCAGTACCAGAACATGTAGACCATTGAATTTCATTGTCTCTTATTCTTCCATGTGTATTTTGCTCTATTATTCTATCTCTCCATTTTTGAACCAATGCGAGATGGTTTTGATTTCAAAATACAATATTAATTCTAGGAGTATTATTCAGCCATATTCTAAATTGTTTGTTTTTCCAAATTATTATTTGACCAAATTCTATAATGGTTTTCCCTGGCAAATTGGTTGCATAACAAGTGTAAATAAATTCCAGAAGTATTATTTTTGCTAAGCCAAAAAAAAAGGAACATTTGCAAAAGTTTTTTCATATTCATGTAATCAAATTTATTATTGTCATAAACAGGGACATATTTTGCAAAATAATAATATGAGATTTGGGGATTTTATTTGTTTTTGTTGTTTTTTCTTTTTGTGGGGCAATGAGGGTTAAGTGACTTGCCCAGGGTCACACAGCTAATAAGTGTCAAGTGTCTGAGGCCGGATTTGAACTAAGGTCCTCCTGAATGCAGGGCTGGTGCTTTATCCACTGTGCCACCTAGCTGCCCTGATTTGGGACTTTTAGATATCAAAATAAAAATGTTCTAGATTTACTAAAAAAAAAAAAGTCAGCTTAAATGTTACATAAGGGTTTCTTTTTTATGTTATTGCATCTAAAATTTGAAATCAATAGTACAGGCCTATTTTCATAGAGATTTTTATTCTTTTAGGATTGTTTTAACACATATTAAAATGTGCTCTGATTTTTCCATAGAGGTGGTTATATATTTAGTTTAAAAAAAGTTATTACTTAGAATTATTGCATAATTGTATATTATATTCTGAATCAAGGCAAATTCGCATTTTTTTTCAGTCATTATTTTCCTCAGTTAGTAAACCCATATGGGACTTGTATTAAGGGAACTTACAATTGAAGACATTAATTGCTTTCATTCTGGGTTTCCAGATGCCAGCTGGACAAGATGCAGACGTTGAACTGTCACAAAAGGGGAGACACACAGGAAGTGCAGGCAGTGCACTGCCTTGAGAAAGGCTGAGGTAATGGCCATTGGAAAGAGTTGAGGTTAGATTCTCTTGGTTTAATTTTCACCCCACATGGAACCAGGCTGCTCGGCTATGCCATTTCATTTGACACCTGACTTCAATTCCCCCTCCTATATGCCTGAAGTCATAGGCATTTCAATCCTATGCATCTGATTAAGCCTGACTCAGTTTCCCCTCTGTTCTTTTATGGTAGTCCCATAATTATCTCAGGTTTCCTGATAAATATAATGCTGGATTTGGCCTTGACATCTGCTACAAATTATATTAGATCCTTTAATTTCTCATAATGGCATGAGGATAATTAGGCAGATGATGCAAAAAGTGATGAAACAAAGATAAAAATTATTTTTCTAAATTAATATCACAATTGTCTTCTCAATTTATTCTCCACAGGGGGGAGTATAGTAATATTGAGTTTTAGAGAATGTTTCATTTTTTGTTTTTATGATATGCTTCATGTGTAACAACTGGACAATAATTATAAAATCTCTAAAAGATTCTGAATTTCCTTACACCTGTTTTTTTGAGAAGTCTCATTGTTTGATTTGGTTATTGGCACAGCTATTTAAAGTTGTGTTAAAATCAGTTTTGTAGGAAACTTTCTACCTGAATACCAGTACCTGAAACACATGAGAGACTTTACAATCACACCCAAAATTCTACAGCTGAGACTTGTTAGTTGATCATCAGCATACATACCTGAAATACTTTCAAACCACAACTTCACCCAGAGCACATCCCAAGAACCATCTGACATAAGACTTTCAAAGACTTAAATGGACATTTTCCTGTTTTCCTTTTCCCCATTTCATACAATTTTATAATATTCACCTACGAAAAGGGAGTGCCCCCTTTAGTTTTTCTTTGTAATGTCCACCTGCTAAAGAGGAGTGCCCCCTTTAGTTTAATGTCAATGTGTCCCTCAATTTCTTTTTTTTCTTTTCATTCCCTTTACACTGTTAGTCATAAGTATCTTTATTGTTATTGCTTCATGTAAGGAAACTATGTTTCTTCATGGAGGACAGGGGGGAGTGTGAGAACCAGGGCACCACCTTCTGCTGAGAAAGATATGAGGTGACCTTCCTAAGGTTATCCCGGCAGCATTCGGGAGTCACATCACAATTCATGGACTGGCTTCAAGTCATGTCAATCAATGGACTTGAATGCTACCAGCCAATTAACTTGGAGTTGAGTATGGGTACCACCCCTCTTCTGGTTCCTCAGGGGGCTTCTGGGATAACTAGCTGGTACTCTTTTTCTCTTTGGAAGTGTGAGCTGCTAGATGAAGGCTAGTTTTTCTATCTATCCCACATAGATCTGAGCTAGGGGTTTCCATTCTTTCAGAGACCTGTGCTTACTCTCTCTCCTCTAACTTCTAATATACTTTAATAAATACATAACAGCCTAAATTGTTGCCAAATTTACCTGTAAATCTTAGCTAGCCCCCCCCCCGCCATACACCCACACACATACTGTGGGTGCAGGTAAAGTGAACACACAATAGATTTTAGAACATCACAGAGAGATGGAGAAATACACCCTGTAAAAAGTGAAGTTTTGGTTGGGAATTGAAGAATCCTAGATAAGCCATAAGGCAGAGATGAGAAGGAAGAACATTCTGTGCATGGATAGTTAATGAAAATGTCTGGAAATAGGAAATGATTCGTCAAGCAACAGAAAGGAGGCCCCTACTACTGGATTGAAGAGTATGTGGTACACATGTGAGGGAGAGGGATTAAAGTGTTGGAGACTAGAAAGGTAATGGGAGGAAAGGTTATCAAAGGCTTTGAATACCAAACAGAAGATTTCATATTTGATCTTGAATGGAGTAAAGAGTCATTGCAGTTGATTGAGTGTAGAAGAAGAAGGATGACATGATTAGACTTGCATAATCCTTTTAACTTGCTAAGCACATGTAGTACTTTGTTGAATGTCCTCTTTGCTCTATCAAAATCATGGAAAGTGCAAGAGGCATATGACAAAATCTATGCTATTGATCAGGAAATAAACTAATACAAGCAATACAGCAAAAGTTAGGGGTCCAAACTTACCTCAATGAATGATTGTATACCAGAGTAGTGTTCATGTCTTTTTTTAACCAGAGCAATAATGTTTCAACTATGAGGCTACAGGCAGTTTAGTGCATACTCATTGCAATCAGAACTCAATTACATTTACCAGGACAGTTAAGCAATATGCACTAACTTCTAAGCAATGATGATCTTTCTCAAATGAAGAAAATGACACAACAATCTGCTAAAAATTCAGTTTTATGGTGTGCTTAAGTGCATATGAACATGTCTCAGACTGCCCTTCTAAACAGTATATAAGCTAGGACTTCCTGGAGCTAAAAATAAATCAAGTTATTTATCCTTTTCCCTCACCATAATCCAGTACCTGTAGCTCTTAATGAAATTATACTTTATTACCTCTTATTAATTAATAATTTATCATCTAATTCACATTTCCCAAATATAATAGGTGATAATGTATATGTGCATTATTTTCTAAGTAAACATCAAAAATACTGATAAAGTGTCAAGAAATGTGTGAGTTGAACACCTGCCCTTTGAAAGCCTACAATGTATTTGCCTTTAAAATAATAAGCACCAAATAAAAGTGTATTGAATGAAATTTGTATTGTGATTGTTCAGTCTTTCAGCTGTGTCCAAGTTTTCATGACCTCTAGTGAGGTTTTCTTGGTAGAGATATAGGAGCACTTTGCCATTTCCCTTTCCAACTAATTTTACAAATGAAGAAACAGAGGGAAACAGTTAAGTGATTTCTCCAGAGTCACACAGCTAGGAAATGTCTGAGGTCAGATTTGAACTCCCAAAGATGAGTCTTCCTGACTCTAGGCCCAGCACTTTATGTACTATGATGCTACCTACCTTCCCTTGAATGGACTTAACTAATAGGAAATGGTATGCATTACTTTTTTTTAGTGAGGCAATTGGGGTTAAGTGACTTGCACAGAGTAACACAGCTAGTAAGTGTTAAGTGTCTGAGGCTGGATTTGAACTCAGGTACTCATGACTCCAGGACTGGTGCTCTATCCACTGCACTATCTAGCTGCCCCTATGCATTAATTTATAGTCAATATTTTTTAAAAAAGATATCCTGGTGTAGATAAAATAACACTGGACTTAGAACCCTCAGTTCCACTCTGATACTGGCTCTTCTGCTTATTATTTAACATCTCGATGTCTTAGATTCCTCAAGGTAAAATGGGGAAGTCAAACTAGGCTTTTTTCCAGCTCTAACCATCTCTTTCAATTTCAGGAAAGGCTTCTAGGTTATGTAGAAAACGGAGTTTTGGAGTTGGAGACCAGAAGACATAACTTCAAGCCCTACCTAAGACACAATCAATAAAAACTTAGACAAGTGACTCAGTAAAATGGAAATAATACCACCACCTACCTCACAACATTATTGTGTGGATTAAATTAGATAATTATGTAACTTGCTTTGCAAACCTTAAATAACTATTTAAATGCTAGCTAATAATATGATTTCTGTGAGGACACAAGCATCAACTAATATTAATATGACATGTATACTCCATGTACCTCATAAAATCCTCAGAGCAGTTAATGAGGTGTGCACTACAGATATCTTTATCCCCAAATTACAGATGAGGAAACTGAGGCTCAGAGAAACTGAGGGACTCATCAGAGACAGCTCTGAAAACAGATTTTTGTTTCCAAGTCCATTGTACTATCATTCTGTTTAGTATTTGCCACAAAGGAATAATCTATAAATTTGGAATCTTGAGTCTTATATCCACTTGTTTTGTTTCCTTACCTACTTACAAAATGAAACGATATTAAAACATCCAGATGCAGAATACATTATTTTGCTCTACAAAAGATGAAACTGATAATCAATTCTTCCTAATTTAGGCACTAGTTGGGTTATCTTTGATTCAGAATCTCTTAGGATGTGTGTGTGGTTATATACATACATGGCTGAGTTTACCTGTTGGAAATGACATATAATCGACTAACTGGATGAGGTTGTCAGGGTACAAGCTTTGCTTATTTTCTCTTCCTTAAAATACCTTCAGAAAACAACACATTTTAGGTCTGTGGTCTCTACGTTACTCCATTCTTAATTAAATAGAAACAACAACAATGACTACTAAGGTCTGATTAGATTTTAAACATATCCTTAAGCATCTCTCCATCATCAAATTCCAAGGGGAAAATATCTATTTACATTCACTACCTTCATCTCCTATCCTCTCTCTCAATTAGCAATCCGGGTTCCATTATCACCACATAATTGAAATTTCTCTCTTGAAAGGTACCAAAGATGCCTAAATTTACAAATCTGGTAGTGTTTTCTCAAACTTATCTTTCTTGATCTTTTTGGAGCATTTAATACCACTCATTACTTGTTCCTCTGTCATATTGTCTCTACTCTGGGTTTTTTGTGGTACTGTTCTCTCCTGGTTTTCCAACCTGAGCATTTCTTGTCTCCTTTTCTGTATCTTCAGATATATACTCAATAAATGTCACTGTAGCATGAGACTTTATCATGGTTGCTTTTTTTTCTTTAATATCTCACTTGGTGCCCACATCAACATCTGCGAGTTGGATAAGGATAATCAATTATTGTATCTATGCAGAAGATCCCCAGATTTCAATATCTTGCCCTGGATTTTCTCTTGAGCACTAGTCCTGCATAATTAGTGCTATTAATATTTCAATATGATTCTCTTCCTCTTCCAAACCCACCACTCATCGAGATTGCCCTCTTTTTTTTTTTTCAGATGCATCAACATTCTTCCAGTTTTCTAGTATTATAATGCTGGAATTACTTGACTCCTTGAGGAGTCATTTTCCCTCCTTCCCCATAACCCTTGTCAATAAATATTCCTATTTCTCCCTTGACACCATCTATCATGCCAAATCCCTTCTTTTCACACTGCTACAACCTCAGTTTAGGCTTTCATCACCTGTCGCCTAGAATATTAAAAGGGTTTCCTAATTGTTCTCCTTGATCCTTTTTTTTTTTGTTTACTCCAATCCATCCTCAAAACAACACATTATACCTTTCATAGAATCATTTTCCTTAAATAGAAATCTTATGTGTTTTCTTTATTAAATAAACTCCAATCTTTTCCTGCTTTGTCTAGGATAATATATAAATTCCTCTCTTTACCTTTTAAAACCTCTTACAATATGTTCCCAATCTCCTTTTCCAAACTTTTACTAGCCTTTACCTTTCCCTTCCCATGACACAACCTTCAATTTATCTAGGTTTGTAATCTCAATGTTATCCTTAACTTTTCACTCTTAGTCACTTCACACATCTATTCAGTCCCCAAATCTTCTTTCTACATTCACAACTTCTTTTACATCTGACACTTTTCCTCTACTCACAAAGACCACCAACCCAGGTTAGGCCCCTGAACAATGTCAATAGTTTCCTAATTGATTTCCTCACAGATCTCCCCTCTCTAATCCATCCTCACAGATGGCAAAGTGATTTCTTAAAACACAAATACAGCCATGCCTCTCTTTGATTCAACAAACTCCAATGGTGGCTTATTGATTACAGAACACGAATTCTTAATTTGGGGTCCACAAATCCCCAAGAGAAAGGCTCCATGAATAAATTTGAGCCATAAGTAAACATGAATGAAATAAAAGATAATCTCTTTATTTTCAATAAAATTTGTTTTATTTGTAATTCTGCATATTTTATTTTATGCCATTTAAAGGCATTATTCTGACAAGAGATCTCTAGCCTTCACTAAAATATCAAAGGGGTCCTTTACATATATACATACATACACACACACACACACACACACACACACACAAGAAACTCTGTTCTACATTAAATCTTTTTCTGATATCCCTAACTCTTCATTATAACTATTCTAAAAATCACCTTTTGTTTGTTATCTTTATACTTGATATGTACTCATTAAACTACATGGAGTTTACTCCAGTAGAATGTATTCCAAGGGATTTCTTTCATTATTGTCTCTTTATATCTAGAGCCCACAATAGTGCCTGACACATAATAGACACAATAAATTCTTATCAATTGATTGAGTCACCACTTGTCAGGGATCCAGAATGATAGATTGATTTAAATCCCAAGCAATAAAATTGGGATAATAAAATCGGTGACCTTGATATAAAAGACCAGACAACTAAGATCCATGGGATTGGCTCTGATCCTTTCCCAAGATAAAGTGGCCAGTCCAATGATTTTCTAATCAGATTATGCTTTGTTAAGGAGTGGCAATGATGCTAATAATGAAAATTATCATGATCTTAGGTGTAAAGTAGCAATAAGAATCATGAAAGAATGAAAATGAGAGACTTAAATAGGAAATACCTATCTTCTTCAATTGTTTTAGATGAGTCACAGACACTTGTTTCACATCCTGGATTGGAGAAAAAAGATGAATGATAGTGCCTTCTCATTTCCTATCATTTTCAGAACTATAATTGAATCACCATCCTACACCCATGCTATTATGACATTTCTTTGCTTAAATATTACCAGTATCAGTTTACAAGGGGAAAACAATAAGGAAAAGGAGTGACATTCTGTCTAAGCAGGGGAATAGAAAATGGATTCTTCAGTCATCAAAATATTTTTTAGGAGATGAAAGGAATCTTAGAGATCATTTCATCCAATTTCCTCATTTTACAAGTGAAGATATTAACATCTAGAGATAAGAAGTTATATCCCCCAAGTGATACAGCTAGAATAGACAGTTATTCAACAAGCCTTTAATTAAGTACCTTCCATGTGCTAACAATTATTCTAAGTATTGGAGATACAAAGACAATTTGTGCTCTAAACAATGAGCAATCTAATGAGAGAGACAACATACAAACAACTCTGCATAACAAGATATATAGAGGATGACTTAGAGATAAACTCAGAAGGAAGACACTAATTTTAAGGGGGGACTAGAAAAGGTTTTCGCAGAGGATGAGAATTTATCTGAGCCTTAAGGGAAGCCATGGAAACTAAGAGGTGGATACCAGAAGGGAGATGATTTTTGGCATGGTGAAGTTCTTGGACTAAGGATTTGGGGTGTTTTGTGTGAGGAAGAGCAAAAAAGTTAGTGTCCCTGGATCACAGCATATGTTGTAGGGAGTGAAGAATAAGATGATTGAAAAGTTAGGAAGGATCTAGGTTATGAAAAGCTTTGAAAGCCAGAAGAATTTTATTTAACATAGAGGTAATGGAAATGGTATTGGACTTGTAGTCTGAAAGCTATGATTCTAGTTTTGTCTTTAACACTTTTAAATTGTGTAACTTTGAGTAAGTCACTTAATTTCTCTCTCAGTGTCTTCACTTATAAGATGTATATAAGAATTTTTGCCCATAATTATGAGTTTTACCACTAAAGGATATTATTAGTCATTAATCTGATCCTATCCATCAAAATGGCTTTGGTGCTACAAAGACCCATACTCACCCTTGCAGTCTGATATTCTTCCAGAGGGTGTTCTATATTCTCTATACTACCATTACCTTTTGGATCAAAATGAGTTTTATCTATGTGTTAATATAGAAACATACATATACATATATGCTATTTATATAGATACCCCTATAGAGATATGAATCTATATGTGTATAGGTATGTGTGTTTATAGCTATAGGGAGAAATATGTACATATTTTCTTCCCCAATTAGACCCCAAGTTCCTTAATGGCAGAGACTTTGTTTTGTTTTTCTGTTTTTATTTTCCTAACATGTGACACGTAAGTCCTTAATAAATCCTTGTCAACTGATTGATTGTTTTAATAATGTTCTCAATTTCTTCTTAAATAAAGTAATATATTTTAAAATAAAGTACACAGTTTCAACTTTTCTTATATATACTTGCATGTTGATTTAGATGTGAATTGTGTATGTGTGTGTGTGGGGGGGGTGTATGTAATAATTCTCTAACTCTTACAATTCAGTGTCTTCCTAGGCACAACATAATAGTTTCCTTTAGTGAGTTCAACTTGCACTAAATGCTTAGGGTACTTTGGCCTTGCATTACATAAAAAATTAAGGTGGATATAAAAAAAAAGTTGGAACAATTCCCTACCCTTTGATTTCAAAGTATCATACCTCTCCATGCTCGGAAGTTGCCCACTTCTGTGTTGGTGATCCTATCTGACCTAGATATGCCAAGGATTCACCAAAGGCAGTGTATGTGGAAGCTGTTAAGCTTCTTCTCTTGTCTAGTGTATGTAGTCCATGTTTTGCTGTCATACAGTAAGGTACTCAGGACGCATGCTCTATAGACAGGAAATTTGTTTCCTCTTGTCAGTTTACTGTTTGTCCAGACATGCTTGGCAAGCTTAGACATGCATGAAGTAGCTTTCCCAATCCTCTGAAACTACTACTGAAACAAAGACAGCTGTGCTGGCTGGGTCATGTGCACCGCATGCAAGATGGGCGCATTCCTAAAGACCTACTCTGTGGCGAGTTAGCCTCAGGCCAAAGACCTGCTATATGCCCCCAGCTTCACCACAGAGATGTATGCAAGCGAGACTTGAGGGCTCTGGGAATAGACACCAGCAGCTGGGAGGAGATGGCTAAGGACCTCGCCCAATGGAGTTCAGTACTCAGGAGCAGCTTGTGCACAGCTGAGATGGGCCTCCAAGTTCTGGAGGAAGAAAAACAAATGAGATGCAGGAACCAATGGGCAACAGAGAGCGCAGTTTTCCAATGCCCTCGTTGCGGCAGGAGCTGTGGTTCTCATATCGAACTGCACAGCCACACTGTGGTCTGTGGCTCTTCAAGGCACTGATCCATGGTCGTCCATGACTGGCGGAAGCCTACTATACCTCTCTATACCCAACCCTGAAAATGTCCTCCTGAGCGCAGTAAAATGAGAGCAATGAGGAAAGGGGAAGAAGAAAAAAAAAGTTTAGTATTATTTAGCTCATCATGATTAGGCTTCTTCCTTAAGAGGAGGAAGCAGGGTGTGTGTGTGTTGACACATTTAGCTATGGTGAATCCCTGAATGTAGCCCCAGATAACAAAGGGATTCTGTCAACCCTTGTGTTTATCCTTATCTGACCTACTTGTGATTGGTTTATTCAATGGTACCTGGGTTCTACTTATCTTTAAGTGCATTTTTCAAACTGTCTTGGTTGACCTCAATACAAAACTACACAGACCTTCAATCTCCCATGACCATTCTGAATTGTTTTCTAGTCTAGATTAGAACCTGTTATTTGGATTGAAGCTTTTATTAAGGCTTCATTTCCCAGAACTAGAACAAGTCTGTGATCCGCAGACTGGGTGGTGAGGGAGAGCATATATTTTCATACCTTTGTTCCTGTATATATTCCACCATGGGTTTATATACTATAAATAAAATTTATAATTAGATTAGAGGAAAGTATAATTATGTTTCTATTACTTAATATACAGAACCATACTAATTGTTTTTCTTGTTCAGTTGTTTCAGTCATGATTGACTCTTCATGACCCCAATCAGGGCTTTCTTTGTGTGTGTGTGTGTGTGTGTGTGTGAGGCAATTAGGGTTAAGTGACTTGCCCAGGGTCACACAGCTAGTCAGTGTCAAATGTCTGAGACCGGATTTGAACCTAGGCATTTGAGCCATTTTGTCAGGCAATCAGTGGTTAAGTGACTTGTCCAGGATCACACATCTAGGAAGAACCTAAAGCTGGATTGGAACTCTACGTCCAACACTCTGCTCACTGGCTGCCTCCAGAATCATACTAATCCTTTAAACAATAAAGACAGCATTCCTAGTAACAGATTCAATTGGTGATTATAATGATGATGATGATACCCCCAAATAACCTAGAACATATAGTAAATAAATTATACTGGAACTAGTCCATTATCACAGACATATTATACACAGATAACTGAATATAATGTAGATCCATAAAAAACTAAGATCCGTGATTTCCATGGATACTACCATACAAAATCTTGATCATTTGAAAGCCACATGGAATTAAAAACTTTCAAGAAAATAAAAATTATGCATAACCTTTAA
The DNA here is from genome assembly GCF_019393635.1 of Dromiciops gliroides. Classification (NCBI taxonomy): domain Eukaryota; kingdom Metazoa; phylum Chordata; class Mammalia; order Microbiotheria; family Microbiotheriidae; genus Dromiciops; species Dromiciops gliroides. Next base: position 612,973,259 of record NC_057862.1, read on the forward strand.
TTTTTTTATATTTCCTTTAAATAATTTTAGCTTTCACCATCACAGTCCTGCCCTCAAGGAACTTATATTTTAATGGGGGCGGATAACATGTAAAAGGAAACCAAAAAGTAGATTATGGCCCACCATAATGAAAAAAAGTTCAGAATTAGAAGCTGAGGCCAGAGAGGAATAAAATCATGTTTCACCTGAGCACTTACCTTAAAATGGAGGTCCTGAGAAAAACTAACCAATTAGAGCAATCACTCAAGGAAAGAATGTACTTTCAGTGTAAAAAAGGCCAGAGGTAAAATGAATGTCTATGTAGATATGGCTGTCATGGTATACTGGAAAAAGTGGAGAATGTTCAAAGTGGAAACAAGAGTTGCTTTCAATAAGTATACAGAAGATCAATTTACTTTTGAATATTTTCATTCATTAGCAAGCAATAGTTATTTTATCCACATGTATAATATTTTGCAGCACAATAGAGAAGAAAAATAATAGCATAACAACTTGTTCCACGATCGTTTATACCTGAACTGCATTGAAAATGAAGAGAAAAAGGAGTTGAATTATAATAATGAACATATAATTTTTAAGATTAGAAAAGTGCTTTATTTTATATATATATATATATATATATATTTTCATTTGATGTTGACAATACCCTCTACAGTAAGCAATAAAGGTCTGATTTTTCTCAATTTGGTAGAAAAAGAAGCAGCCTCAGAGAGATGAAGTGATGTGTCATTTGTCACACTAAGTTAGTCAATAACAAAGTTGCAATTTGAACATGGATCATTTTCACTGTTGTATCACATGAACCTAGGATGTAGTTTTAATTTTTGTTTCATTAATACTCTATTTCAGTGCCTGACTTATAGTATAAATAATTGATAAGGGGCAGCTAGGTGGCACAGTGTACAGAGCACTGGTCCTGGAGTCAGGAGTACCTGAGTTTGAATCTGGCCTCAGGCACTTGACACTTACTAGCTGTGTGACCCCAGGCAAGTCACAATCCCAATCACCTCACCAAAAACAAACAAATAAATAAATAAAGTAAATAATTAAGCAAACAGACAAAAAAACCCAAATAAATAAATAAATACATGAATAAATAGATGAATCAATGAACAGAGAGATAGATGAGTGAGTGAGTGAATGAATGAATTATTGAATAAATAATTGATATATTGAATTAAATTCTGAACTCAATGACACATATTCCATGTTTTACTCCATTCTATTTCTCATGACTAACATTTGTATGGCCAGCTAGGTGCTGAAATGGAGAGGGTCCTTGGACAAGAGTGAGGAAGATCCATCTTCCTGAGCTCAAATCTGGCCTCAGATACTAGCTGTGTGACCCTGCAGAAGTCACTTAAGCCTGTTTGCATCATTTATAAAGTGAATTGGAGGAGGGAATGATAAACTATTCCAGTATTTTTGCCAGGAAAATCTGCAAAGGAGTCAGGAAGAGTCAGACATAATTGAAAAACAACTGGTCACAGTATTTACATAGTGCTTGAAAATTTGAAAATGACTTTATGTTATCTCATTTCAGCCTCAAAACAACCCTGTTAAGTAAGAAATGCAATTATGAATATAAATAACTCCATTTCACAGACAATGTTTTGGGACTTTGAGGGAATTGTTCATGGTCACATAGCTAATAAATGTCAGAGAAGGGATTTGAACTCACTTTCTCTTCATTCAAGTCCCACATTCCATTGACTTTAACACAGGCTCATTCGGGTATGGGGTGTATTGATTCAACTTGAATGTTAGTCAGAAAAAAACATTACTCCTGGTGACCTGGTGGCATATTAGACTGGGAAGAATGCCTACTTGGAGGGAGTTAACTGTCAGAGATGGTGGAAACTGAGAAGGCTAAAGGGAAATATCAGAATTACAGGCCCAGAGAGCTCTAAGTACAAGTCAGCTTGACTACTGGGGAATGAGAAGCTGTGATGTCCTAGAGAGACATCTAGGGAAATAAGTTTATTGATCCTAAAAGCCAAAGAGGAAAGTGGTAGAGACAGCTTTGAGGAGCACAGCAAAATGCAGAATGAACATGAACTGCTTTCTCCTCCAAAAGTGGGGATAATATAATATAAGGGAGAAGAAATCCAGAAAAGTCAGCTAATGAATGTTTAGAAAATATGGATGCTTTCATGTTAAATCTGTCTTTATCTATGTCTGTGTGTCCAGTCTGTTAAAGACATGTGTCCCAGTGTTAATGTAGTTTAGTTGACATTTTCTCTGCCAACAACAAGGCACAAAGTAAAAGATACTGGAAAAAAGGATCATTTATCACTCCCACTCTAATGGGTTTAGGAGTGGAGGAGAAAGATTTTTCCTGAGAGATAACCAATCTTATTTGAATCAAGGATTCTTTTAAGTCAGTACTAAATATTTATAAAACCTAATATTAGACAGCTTAATAGAATTCATTTCCTCATGCATGAAAAACATGATGGAGTTCCGCATGCTAACTTTAGCTTAATATTAATTTTGAAATATTAACACATTCTAAAGATATTGGTAAATTTGTAGATAAATCAACAAGCATTAAATAAGGTCCTGCTATTTGCCAGGCAGTTAGCTAATTATTGGGGAAATGGACAAAAAAAAAGTTCTTTATCTTAAGATGTCAAAAACTCAAAGGATTCTTTCAGGGGAAACGGCACTTTTTAATATATACATACACACAGATATGCATGCATGCATATACACATATACACATACATGTGCATGCATATATACATGATACATATATACATGCTATATACTGTGTAAGTGCATGTGCACGTGTGTCTATATGTGTATACACATGTATTCATACATACACATACAAAGGATATATAGAAAATAAATAGAGACTGTTTGGTTTGGGTTTTTTGTTTTTGTTTTTGTTTTTTTTATGAGGGGGTAGAAATTTCCAGTCACAACTGAAAGTGTGATAAGTAAATGCTTCATATAGAAAGAGGCATTTGAGCAAAGCTTTGAAAAGACTAGGGATCCTAGGCAGAGGGTACCATGAGAACAAAGGCGAATAGACTTGAGGCAGAATGCTATGTGTGAGGAACTGCAGAAAGGTATATTTGGCTGGATTGTAAAGGGCTCTAGGTGCTACACTGGATAGATCACTGAGCATGGGGTATAGAAGCCCTGATTTCAAAGACATTTTCAGATACTTACCAGTTATGGGGCTCTGGGGGTTGTTGTTATAGTTTCCTCAACTATAAAATGGGGCTAATGATAAGACCTACCCCCTGGAGTGATTGTGAGGATCAAATTATATATTTTAAAGCACTTAGCACAGGGCCTGCTACATAGCTGGTACTTAAAAAAATTTGTTTCTTTCCTTTCTGTAGAATGAAGGAAAGGATATAATGCATGCCATCAATAGAAAGGTAGGTTGGGACCAGGTTGTGAAGAGCTTTCGAGGGCCACTAAAGTTTTATTGATCAGGGAAGTAATGTAGCCTTTGGAAAACCACTTTTTGGTGGTGGTTTGGGGGTGGTCATGTAAGAAAAGGTAAGAGGGTAGATATAAGAGATGTTTTGAAGATAAAAGCAATAGGAACTGACAATCAGTTGCTTATATGGGATGGAGAAAAATGAGGAATTGAGAATTCCTAAAAGGTTCTAAATTTCAGTAGCAAGAAGGAAAAAAAAATCATAGGTTTGGTAGAGAAGGTGAAGATTTATTTAGAATTTTTTTGAGAATTGAGATGCCTATGGGATAATGATGGATTTGCTAATGTAAGGGATTTCTTTAGATACAGAGAAGCAAAAGGTATCTGAATTCTACTTTCAAACTTTTTAAAAAAATATTTGATTGCATTTGGGTTGTATTAATTTGAATAATCTTATAGGCTAGATTTGTAAAATGTGATAGATAATAACAGTTATAAATTGAGTCTCCTAATAGGAGAAAATGAAACATTCTTCCAATATATTGAAATAATATAATGTCAATGCAAATGGGTAGAGAGTTGGAATTGGATTAGGTTTTTTTTTTCTCCTCTTGGGGGAAAGGGAAAAGGTAAACTTCAATCTGATTAGAGAGAAATGTGACCCTGACCCCATTTTACAGAAGATTAGATCTTGCTAGGAAATGATTTTTAAAAGTGAACACAGACAAAATGATTTTCTTATAATTTTTCTGGTATAAAATTTACATGTTATTATTAATGATTCTTTAGTCAGGGCCATTTCACATGAAATTTTCCCCTGACATGCTGTATTTATACATCTTAGATTTTTTAAAAAATGTAAGGCGGCAGCTAGGTGGTGCAGTAGATAAAGCACCAACCCTAGATTCAGGAGGACCTGAGTTCAAATCTTGCCTCAAACACTTGACACTTAACTAGCTGTGTGACCCTGGGCAAGTCACTTAAACATCATTGCCCCACCCAAAAACAAACAACAAACTTAAGAAGATCTCAATATATAACTGTTATAAACTTGTGATCTCATTAGTATAAGCAGTTCCTAATGAACAACTTTCCTTTCCCAATGCTGATATGCTCATTGTTTACTATTTTTGTTCTTAGAGATTACCCTTGGTCACTGAGAAATCAAGTAACTTGCTAGGGTCATAGGACTACTGTATCAGAGGCAAGACATGAAACCCTCTCTTCTTAAGTCAAAGACTGGCTTTCTATACACTATGCCATTTAATTATTAATTTACATTTTACACATAAAAGGCACTGTGTTTTCTTCCAAAGAACAGAAAAAATATGGGATGTTTATGTGCAAGTGGGGGAGACAACAAAAAGATAGAAAAATTGACAAGCAGGAATAACAGTACCATTATAGTCATTTAAATTAGGAGATAGAGGGGCAGCTAGGTGGTGCAGTAGATAGAGCACCAGCCCTGGAGTCAGGAGTACCTGAGTTCAAATCTGGCCTTAGACACTTAACATTTACTAGCTGTGTGACCCTGGGCAAGTCACTTAACCCCAATTGCCTCACTAAAAAAAAAAAAAAAAAATTAGGAGATAGAAAAATTCACTCTTCTGAGGCAGGAGCAAAATTGTGAAGAGGTTTTGTAGAGAGCCAAGAAGGTTCTAAGTAGCCATTTTGAAGAGGGTAATGAAGATTCCATCAAGGACGAGTTAAGGCCTGAGTATAAAATAGGGCAAAGTTAAACACATACAACATGAATAACATTTGCAACCCAAATTCAGATAGCATCTATTTGAATGCTTTGTTATGATCCATTACTGTCAAGCTAATATTGCCTCCCACATGCAAGGTAATCTACTATGCTGTTGGTGTCCAGAGGTGGAGGCAGCCGATGTGTAGTGGCGAAAACATTGGATAGGAAGTAGAGTTTGTTTGTTTGTTTTTTCATAGTTGGACTAGCTGTGGATTTCTATGTCTAAAGCCCAGAATTAAAAGAGATCTTCAGATTTCCTTTTAAACTTCATTCTACGATGGGGGGGTGGGCAGTTAGGTGGAACAGTGGATAAAGCACCAGCCCTGGAGACTCAGGAGAACCTGAGTTCAAATCCAGCCTCAGACACTTGACACTAGCTGTGTGACCCTGGGCAAGTCACTTAACCCTCATTGCCCTGCAAAAAAACAAACAAAAAAAAAAATCCCTCCTTCTATGTAAGCATTTCTTTTTTTCTCCCCACCCCAACACTGAATGAGTAAAAAAAAAAGAAAGAAAACACTCAGGACAATTAGGCATAGTCAAGAAAAACAAAATCCCGCATTGGCTATGTCCAAAAACGTATCTCATTCTTTAGCCCTAGGGTAAGATCTTAGCCTAGATGTAGATTCTAAGCTACAACAGAGACTAACAGAGTAGAAATGACATACTTTTGTTGAGTTTTTCTATCTCTCTGTGTCCTCTTCATCATGGTCAAGTGCCTGAACCATAAAGGACCAAACTCTGACCACATACATAATCTTTATTCTTACACAGAAAGTCTTTTGATGAAAACTTCTTTTATGTACAGGTCAACTCAAGTGGGTAACAGGAAGGAAATCTAAAGAATGTGAAGTGAACAAAGCCAGGAGAACAATCTATGCGATGACAACAACATTATCAACTAAAAAAAAAAAATAACTTTGGAAAACTTAAAAATGCCAATCAATTAAATAATAAATCAGAGGATCCCTGAAAAAGCATTATATATACATAATATAGCATATTATATCACATATCACAACATATCATATCATATATATGATGTGTGTTTGTGTGTAGATATATGATATGCATATATCGTATATACGATATGCATATATCGTGTATATATGATATGCATATATCGTGTGTATATATATATCGTGTATGTGTATATGTATATATATATGTATATATATGTGTGTGTGTGTATATATATATATATATATATGATATGCATATATCAGATAGATAGATAGATACACACACACACTGGAAATGTGTAACTTTTGTCTACCCCACCAAAATGTGACTTCTCTTTTGATGGAAATCTTGTAATAAAATAAGGGGAAACATAGTACAGCATGACATTCAAAGAGTAGTTCATCTAGCACAAGATAGCAAAGTCCTGGAAACCCTTTATAAAATAAAATTACAGGGACAACTAGGTGGCACAGTGGATAAAGCACGGCCCTAGATTCAGAAGGACCTGAGTCCAAATCCGGCCTCAGACACACGACACTAGCTGTGTGACCCTGGGCAACTCACTTAACCCTCATCGCCCTGCAAAAAAAAATAATAAAAATAAAAATTACATAAATTGATGCTGAAAATGATTATGCTTTGCTGTCAGATAAATTTCTTCTAAAAAAACCTTCTAAACAGTTCTAAAAGTGACCTTGTCCATTCAGAATTTAAACAATAAATGTCTTGTCAACAGAAGAGCTGAGTGCATAAGAGAATAATGTCAGTAACTCCTGAAAAAGAGAACATGAGCTAGAGTTGAGGGGTTGTTTATAGTAAGAGCCTGTGAAGCCTAGCTCAATTTCCCCAAAGAAATTACTTTCATTTCAGTTCAAACTGGAGTATTATTCTGGACTTCCTAGGCACAATATCATTCTCTTAGATCAACTGAGACAAGCAAGTCAAACAAAATTAATCAGTTATTTGTCCAAGTTGGATATTTGCCATGAGTTGGTGAGGTTACTCTCACTCCAGGGTAGAATCCCTTCTTGAAGAGACCAAATAGAATAGACATAGAATAGGTTTTGGAACAGTGGCAAGAGGTCATATAGCACACACATGCTTATATTGCCCTTGGAATCAGAAAAAACCCAAGTTTAAATTCTCTCCAACCCTTATTTGCTATTTGACTCTGGGTAACTCACTTAACCTCTGTAAGCCTCAGCTTCTTTGCCTATAAAATGGGCATAATTATTGTTAGTATCTGTTTTGCAGGTTACTTAATATGCTTAAATGAGTATGCATCTATATACACACATACGCATTATGTATATATGTATACATAAAAGTATATACATATATGTGTATACACATTCACATGCACACATACATATTGTGGAAATTTATTGTTATTTGGGGACCCTCCCTTTGGGCTGACATTAAAAAGCGTTAGGCCCTCAGGGGTTTTTTCTGTGTAAGAGGGGCTGGGGCCCCTCCCCCTCCGCTTCAGCTGAGCCAAAAAGCCCAGTGGGCTTACTGGATGCCAGGTCAGACGGCTGGGGAAAAAAAAGCCCCAACTCTCCGCCCAGGGGTGGATCTACCCCAGAGATCCCAGGGGCTTATGCAGGCTGGCCTGTGACACAGCCTGTGCGGAGGTCCCTGGGCACGCAGCACGGGGCATGGGCCCCTGGAGCCCTGGGTGTGGTACACATGGGACACTCGAGCCCCTGCCCGGGCACAGCTCTAGTGTGGCAAGTGGATTAACTTGGCGTGTGTGGGGGTGCAGGGAGCCTGAGGTTTGAGGCGGGAGAAAGAAGATATATACCAGAGTTGGTTGGTACAAGGAGGTTGGAGAAGACAGACAAGGAGGCTCCTACAAGGACACTAAGGAGACTGAAAAGAGAGAGTACAGGAGGGAGAAAGCAAGAGAGTTGACAACGGCCCTTATTACATTAAAAGCAGACAGGTTGTATAATTTGCATTTCTTAACCCTTATTGTTTACATTGATTTTTATAAATAAATTCTGCTTTGATTATTTAACTTAGAGGCTTCTTAATCATTTGTTTATCAATTTGGGAGCAGAAAAGTGTGGAGAAATTTTTAAAAGGCCCTAACAGATTGGCTTAGAAAATTAATAGCAGTTAGATAGCCAGCCAGTCAAAAGTCCCCAGATTAGTCCTCCATTAAGATTAGGCCCTAGGCAAGTTAAATTAGCCACAAGTCAGCTAAAATATTATTACAATTGAATGCAACTGTGACAGGACTTACAGCCCAATTATAATTTTCTAAAGTTTTAATTTTTCATTTAATTACAATTTTTCATATAAGTACAGTTACTTAATTTTTCAGATTTGTTATAGTTAAATTTTTTAATAATATCTACTGCTTTGCAACCTTAAGAGCTCTATATAAATATAATATAAATAAATATAAGCATCATGTTTCTATGCTTAATTTTATAAGCATACCTACTGGAGAGCTTGATAAGTAGAACAAAGAAGTTTCATCTTTAATTCAATTAAATAACCAAGTTTGAGTCTGAAATCTTCCACTTACTACTCTTCAGATCTTGGGCCATATACTTTAATTCTCTGAAACTCAAATTTCTTACCTGTAAAATGATGAAACACTCCCATAGTTTTCCCCATGATTATTACAAGAGTTTGAGCCATATAAAACCCTATAAAGACATGGGTTAGTTTTATACTTAAAGGGTTTATGATTTCCTTGCTATAAGCAGGCCTTTAATCTAAGCATTTTATAATTCTTTTCTTCATAGCAGACAGAACACAACATAGTTCACAATTAACTGATTTTTTCCATTAAAGATGTGTAGTATCTAAGATAAAAAGATGGTTATGGTAAAAACAAACATACCTGAATTATTATGTTTAATAGTGCTAAAAAATTTAGTGAAGTTACTTTATACTGAGAGGTTATCAAGATGAGGGTGGCCAGAATGGAAAATTGCATAGAAGACATTACATGTGAGATTTGATTTGAAGAACTGGTGATGGAGCATTGAGAAGAGAAGACTTCAGAGGTGCAGGTTATTTGTCATAAAATGTTAAAAGTATTGTCATATGAAAAATAAATTAGTTCTACTTGGGCCCGAGGTACAAAACTTAAAACACTGTCTAAGAAGAAAAGAATAGAAGATTTTAGATATGCACAAGGAGAAATAATTTTCTAATAATGGCAGTTTTGCAAGAGAGGAATGGGCTATGTAAAGAAGACGTGGGTTCTCCATCATGGAAAAGTGTCATAAAGAAACTGGATAACTGCACTTTAAAAAAAAATTATCCTTCTTAGAAAAGTTGGGAGGGGCAGCTAGGTGATGCAGTGGATAGAGCAACAGCCCTGGATTCAGGAGGACCTGAGTTCAAATCCGGCCTCAGACACTTAACACTTACTAGGAGTGTGACCCTGGGCAAGTCACTTAACCCCAATTGCCTCACCAAAAAAAAAAAGAAGAAAAGAAAAGTTGGTAAAAAGAAACTTTGATTTCTTTTTTTATATATTTCACTTATTTCATTCAATATTACTCAATTACCTTTTTAAAAATAATTAACATTATTTTAAAATTCAGTTCCAAAGTATTTTCCTCCAATTTCCCTATAACCCATGCCCCCCCCTTGAAAAGGCAAGAAATATATTGATTACACATGTGAGGTAATTTAAAACATATTTCCATATTATCCATATTGCAAAAGAAAACAAAAACAAAATAACAAGAAAAAGAAAGTGAAAAAAATATTCTTCAGTCTATCTTCACAATGCTCACAAGTTCTTTTTCTGAAAACAGTAGCTAAATCCTTCACAGTTGATCATTGTGCAGTTTTGCTGTTACTGTATACAAAGTTTTCCTGGGTCTGCTCACTATACTTTGCATCAGTACCTATAAGAGAGAGATGAATAAAGAGAGACAGATACAAAGATACAAAGAGAAACAAACACATACAGACATACAGAAACATAGACAGAAAGACAGACACACTGAGAATGATGGACAAAGATATAAAGTCACAGATAGAAAGACAAAGATGGTTGGAGGGGAGGCAATGAGAGAGGAACAAAAAGAAGGAGAACATTCATGATGATGTAGAATAATGTATCAACAGCCAAGAAAAATAGTTTGGAGAAAGATTGTGAACCATTTTAAATGCCAAAAGGAGAAGTTTTCTGTATCTCTGTGTATATATACATCTTTAACTGTTATATATGCTCATTTCACGAACATATACACATATTAAAGTGTGTCAAATAACACATAGATTTATATGTGGGTATATATACAAAGTAAATATTATATGTGTTTGTGAGTGTGTGTGTGTGTTATAAATGGGAATGAAATGGGAAGGGACCAAGTATGCATTAAGACTCTACTATATGCCAGGCACTGTGCTAATCTCTTTATAAATATCACCTCATTTGAAGTCCACAATAACCCTGTAAAGTAAGCACTATTTTTCCACATTTTCAGTTCATGAAACTGAGGCATACAGTGGTTAAGTGACTCATCCAAGGTCACATAGCAATTAAGTATCTAAGGCAAAATTTGAATCCAAGTCTTTCTGATTTGGGGCCAACTGCTCTATTCTTTGAAACAGTTAGCTGAATAATATGCATGCATACATATTTGTACTTGTATGTATGTACATATATATGTATATGTGTGTATGTATGTATACACGCAGAAATGTATATAATCTATATGAGGCAGCTGGGGGCACAGTAGATAAAGCACTAGAATCAAGAAGCCAAGTTAAAATCCAACCTCAGTCATTAGCTATGTGACTCTGGGCAAGTCACTTAAGCTCAATTTGCCTTAGTTTCTTAATCTATAAAAGAGGGATAATAATAATAATAATATGTACCTCACAGGGTTGTGAGGATCAAATGACATAATATTACTAAAGAACTGAGCACAATGCCTGACACATGGTAGGCACTTTATACATTTTTATTCCCTTGTCTCCATATATGTATGAATGCATGTATATGTGTATTTATATATTTATATATATAGTAATGGGCTAAAATATATATGTGTGTGTATTCACACATATGTGTATAGGTAAGTGTGTATGTATATACATGCATACACTTTTATTACTATTATTTTTAAATCAGGTTTCCCCTTGCTCCAGGAGGCCTACAAGATAAGTTGTTTTCTCTGAGACTATTTTAAATAGGTCTATTTAAGTATTTGTGTGTGGGATGTTACCTAAAGAAGATTTGGTTGGCTAATCTAATTAAAACCCAGCTGACATAGCAGTCAGACAAATTCACCCTGAATTGACTAAATTAGCCACGGAACTAAAATTTGTCAGAGTTGGAACTCATTAGAAACGATGCCTATAGTAGTACGATTCTAATATCAGAACCTAAGAACAATGGGTCAGTAGCTTTGCGTGATAATCTTTCATTGCAGCTTCATTATTTATTTATTTATTTATCTATCTATCCCTTCATTCATTCATTCATTCATTCGTTTATTTATTTATTTAGCTATTTATCTATCTATCTATTTATTTATTTATTTATTTTTGCAGGGCAATGAGGGTTAAGTGACTTGCCCAGGGCCACACAGCTAGTGTCAAGGGTCTGAGGAAGGATGTGAACTCAAGTCCTCCTGAATCCAGGGCCGGTTCTTTATCCACTATCCACTGCACTACCTAGCTGCCCCTGCAGCTTCAATATTTTTAAAAGTAGCTTAGCCAGATGAGATTTCCCCATGAGGACAGTAGGTCTGTTGGTATGCTGTAGCTAAGTTAGCTAACCATCTAAGTTTTTTCTTCTATGGTCTCTACCCATAACTTTGTAAATAGGTAATCCGTTGGTCAAAAAAGGGTGGATACATATGTAGAAATTTATCACCATGACTGATAACCAGTTTCAATTTATGTTAGTTATTATATTCTTTCAATCCAGCAATATCTGCTTCCATAAACATTTGCCAAGTCATACATACACACACACAGAGGTGTGTGTGTGTGTGTGTGTGTGTGTGTGTATGTGTAGATATACATAGATATATGCATTTTGCTAAGACTTAAAGATACCAGCAAGGGGAATGGAGATAATCCTTGCCCCTAAAACACTTACAATTCATTGTTTCATTGCCTAGAGAGATAACTATAACAAATAAAGGTGATTTGACTTACATTGTGATAACATAGAAGAGGCCTGAATAGAAAGTTTCAAAAGCTTCTGGGAAGACAGAATTCACTTATAGTTAAGTAAAATAAGGATGGCTTCTTAAAGGAGATGGTACCTGAGCTGAGCCTTGAATATATACAATAGAATTCAACAGGTGGCAATATGGGAAAGAGCCCTTCCTTTTTTTAAAATTTTAATTATTTTATTTTAAACTTTCACTTAAAAAGAAATTAGTTCCAAATTCTCTCCCTACTTCCTATACCTCCCATTGAAAAGGCAAGCCATATGATATGGATTATCCTGCAAAATATATTTCTATTTAGCCACATTGAAAAATAAGAAAATATTAAAATTAAAAAGGTCTACTTTAATTTGTGCACAGAATTCATCAGTTCTTTCTATGGAGATAGTATTTTTCATCATTTGTCCTTTGAAATTATTTTGAATCATTCTCTTGATTAGATTACCTAAATATTTCACAGGTGATCATCCTTACAATATTCTTTTTTCTGTATACAATATCCTCCTTGTTCTGCTCACTTCACTTTGCATCATTTAATAGAATACTTCCCAGGTTTCTCTGAAACTATCCTGCTCATCATTGCTTATAACACAATTGTATTCCATCACAATCATATGCCACAACTTGTTCAACCATTCCCCAGTTTATGAGCATTCCCTCAATTTTCAATTGTTTGCCATCTCAAAAGAACTATTACAAATATTGTTGTATAAATAGGTCTATTTCCCTATCTTAATCTTTTTAGACACAGACCTAGTCGTGTCAGTGCCAGGTCAAAGAGTATGCAGTTTTATAGCTGTTTGGATAAGTTCCAAATTGTTCTCCAGAATGAATGTATCAGGTCACAACTCCATAAATAGTACATTAATGGGGAAGTTAGGTGGTACAGAGGATAGAGCACCAGCCCTGGAGTCAGGAGTACCTGAGATCAAATCCATCCTCAGACACTTAACACTTACTAGCTGTGTGACCCTGGGCAAGTAACTTAACCCCAATTGCCTCACTAAAAAAAACAAAAACAAAAACAAAAAAGTACATTATTGTCCCTTTTTTCCCCATATCCCCTCCAGCATTTGTAATTTTCTTTTTCTGCTATGTTAGCCAATCTGATAGGTGTGAGGGGGTATCTTAGAGTTTTTTCTAAAATTTTATTTCTATAATCAATAGTGATTTAAAACTTTTTTTCATGCAACTGTTGGTAGCTTTCATATGTTTTAAAAAAAGAAAAAAAAAACCAACCACCTGTTCGATATCCTTTGACCAACTGAGTAATGATACTGGTGATAATGGCCATCCTTGCTTCACCACTGAACTTACTGAGAAGGCTTCTAGGTTATCCCCATTATAGATAATGTTAGCTGACGGTTTTAGATAGATGTTACTTATTATTTTAAGAAAGGTTCCATTTATTCCTATGCTTTCTAGCGTTTTTATTAGGGATGACCATTGAATTTTAACAAAATTTTTTCTGCATCTCTTAATATAATCATATATATTATATACACCATATATTATATATAGAGGTATATATGTATATGTGTAAGTATCTATGTGTGTATGTATATATATAGAGATATATAATTTGTTTTTGTTACTGATATGATCAACACTTTCACTCTTTTACTGCTGACTTCAGTATATCTATTCAATACTTATAGATATCCATTGACTGATGCAACAGAGTATGGATTGATTCTCTGCTGATTTTCCTAATTTTAGCCTAACAATTTATACCAAGACAAAAGAGGTTCTCCATCAGCAAGTAGCCTATAATCTATGGAACCATAGATTGTGGAACCATCAGTTATAACAAATGGTGAAATTCTGAATGCTGTGGATAAATGTAGCTACCTTGGCTTAAAGCAAGGGAGATTAGGCAAATGAGGCAAAGTCAGTGGGGGTATTTAAGAGAAAGTCCACTAAATTAGGTGGCTCATGGCCAAACTAGGGAGGGTGGGAAGGTCCTTAAGGTTCCTTTCAGGGGTCGCCAAACTGTGAGATTAAAACTGGATATTAGATCATAAATCTCCCCTACTTAACCTTTCTCTTAATTTATCTCCCAGACTAGTAAATGGAAGAAGCTTCTGGTTTTCTAGATAGAGCCTTTATTGTATGGTAGTCACAAGGTGATGTTGATTAGAAGGATAGGAAAGTAGAAATACAATACAAATCGTCTTAAGTCTAGGCTTAGTCTATATTCCTTATAAAAACTCACCAAAAGAGAAGGCCACCTTTGGAGAGAGAGAGAGACCGTCTGTGCCGCGCAGTCAGGAGACCAGCAGAGCAGGAAAAAGACCCACTTCCGTTCTCTCCTTGTCTTTTAAGCTCACACCCCGGAAGTCGAGTGCGTAGCAGGCAGTCTGATGTGCGCAGCAGGCGGACTGTTGGTCTCCTCCCCAAAAGGGTGGTCCTTCAAAAACTGGAGTCTTTCAGTTATCCTAACCGACTGTTAAAAAACTTTCATATTTTTTTACCACAGCAGTATAATTTCCAAAGTGTATAATACATATACATATATACATATACATGCATATACATGCTTATTTATATATAATTATTTATATATACGTGCATATACACACATATATAAGCATGTGTGTATATGTATATATATGTACATACATACACACACATATATATGCATACGTATATAAACGGGCTTGATGAATGCATTGTCAGAGCTAGTTCAGTTTTTGGGAGGCTCTGAATGAAAGTGTGAGAGAAGAGGTATCAGACTGCTTACCAAGCAGAAGATCTACAGAGCCATCGTACTGACCTCATTGCTGTAAGTCTGTGAAACCTGGACAACATAGCAGCACCATGCCAGGAAATTGAACTGCTTTCATTTGAATTGCCTTAGGAAGATTCTGGAGATCACCTAGCAAAATAAGGTATTAAACCAGTCACACATTTTTGAGTCCTTTCTAGAGATAAACTGCCAAGCATTCAAACATTACTGTAAAGAGTACAACTTCAATGGGCTGGACAATTTGTTCGAAAGACAAACACATATTTTCCTAAAAGACTATTTTACAAAGAAATCACACAAGGCAAGTACTCACATAGAGGTCAGAAGGAGTAATAAAAGGACATTCTCAAGGTCTCTCTGAAGAACTTTAAAATCAATTATGTGACATGAGAGACACTGGCAAAGGGCCATCCAGCATGGGGCACCTGCACCAAAGAAGATGCTGTGCTCTATGAACAAAGCAGAATTTCATTAGTTCAAAAGAAACATGAAATATACAAATTTAAAGTCATCTCCACTCTAAACGTTCATGTGGACTATTTGGGTGCAACCTGTAGCAAAGCCATCCAAGCTCATATTGATCTGATCAGTCACAGTCAAGATACACTGTACCTTGACCCCAGCATAGTGATGTCATTTTGTCCTCTTTGAGAGTAGAGAAGAACCAACCAATTGACCCTGGACAAATTGCTTATCTTCCCTGTACTTCTGTTTCTGTTGAGAATAGTTTTGATTTGATTACTTTAAATTATTTATTTGCTCTATTCTGTTGCAGGCTTTAATATGATAGCTGCTTTCTCTAGGGCAGTGTCTTTAGGGATGGTTGTGGTTACAGCAATAGTGAAAGCAGGAAGAAGCAAGGAAAGTTTTATTTCCTTGCTTAGCAGCAATGAAAGAATTCAATTCAGAGCAAAAGACTAAAATAAAGAAGTTCCTGCTTGGAATTTATTACCTTATGTTCACTGGAGATGAAATATAGGTTCACTAATTAGTAACTTTGAAAAATGAAATATTTAATGAATATTATCTCCTCAATGGATTGAATAGTTATAAGTTGATGAATTTTGTACTCATTCTGTAATACACATTATGATTGCATGCATGCACGCATGTGTGTGGGTATGTGTGTCTGTGTGCTTAGCCTTTCCTTTCCTATATAGGAAAAAAAGCATTGGTTCCATACCCAATTCATGTTGGTACATTGGGTAACAATTTTTAAAAAATTTATTCCCCTTTTGGGAAAATCCTATGCTAGATTCAAAAGTATGATTGTCCACTAAAAAGCCAGGAAGGGGGTAATAAACAATTGAGTTTGAAAATTGAGAAGCATACTTTCCATCAATGAGAATTTAAACTTCCCCATAAGAAACCTGGTACTGGACTGAAAAAGAGGGAGTAATAGCCTGAACTGTTACGAATCCTAGTAGTGATTGACTTAATCCTCTATGCTAAAAACTCATACCCTCTATGTTTAAAACTTTTGTTTCTAGAAAATTTCAATCTGGTTAATCCCAAAGTATTTCAATACTTGGAAGTAAGAATTTCCAAATCTGAAAAATAAATTTGCACCAAATGATCATAAGGATTCTTTCCAGATCTAAAATTATCATGATGTTGGTGATGTAGCAATCTGTAGGACAACTGGCGGTCCTTGGAAAGTGATTTATATTTTATGCACCTCAGTTTTCTTATTCATGAAATAGTGATAATAAACATTTCACATCATAAGAGTCTCATGATAAAAATAACTATGTAGATCTAAAATTGCTATATTATAAAGATTCAGAATGTATTTATTTAGTACCTCCTATGAGGCTGGTATTGTGCTACAGATAGGGGGAACAAAGATTCTCTAGACACCAATATAGTTCCTGTCCTCAAAGAGTTTACATTTAATTAAAAGGAATTAGTATATATACAAAAACAACTAAAACGATATATTCAAAGTGATTTGGGGGTATGATAAGAGCATTAACCACTGGAAAAACAATGTATTACATGAATTGAGCTATGTAGGGAGCTAGAGATTTCAAGAGATGGAGTTGAGGAGAGAAAACATTTCATGGTTTAGAGAGTCTTTCAAAGAGTAGAATGTAATGGCATATACAGTGACCAACAATAAGCCACATTTTTCTGTAATGTAGAATACATCACATAGATGTATTTTGAAACCAAAATGGGAAGATGGATTGAGGTCAAGTTGCAAAGGACATTAAATATGAATTATTAGAGTATAGATTTTATCACCAAAGCAGTAGGTAGTCAGGGCAGCTAGATGGCGCAGTGGATAGAGCACCGACCCTGGAGTCAGGAGTACCTGAGTTCAAATCCGGCCTCAGACACTTAAAACTTGCTATGTGACCCTGGGCAAGTCACTTAACCCCAATTGCCTCACTAAAAAAAAAAACAAAAAAAAAACAAAAAAAAAAAAAAACAAAAAACAGTAGGTAGTCACTGAATCTTCTTGAGTAGGGAAGTTACGGAATGTAAGTATAATTTTGGAAATTAGATTGGAGAGAGGAGAGACTGGAGTAAAGGAGGCTAGTAAGGACACTATAACAGTTGTCCAGGTGAGAGATGATGAGGTTTTGAGATAGGATGATAGTTGTTAAGAATGAAAAATAGATGATGGATGACTAATTCTCTAGTGAATTTGGAAAATGAAAGCTGGTACATGATCCTATATTTATACGTTTCCCTGAAGTATTATTTTAGGTTCTACAACTGTAGAACTATACTTTAAATAGAAATTTCCTTCTCTGTTCTCGAGGGGTACCTAGATGCTTTATTGATTCTTTACATGTGAACATTCAAGGCCGCTTGTATAATTGAGGGGAATTTTAATTTTAAATGGTGATCAAACAGCTATAGAATCTTTACTCTGCTCCATATCATGTATAAGCCACAGTTTTATGGAGGTTATGAGAATAGTTAACCATCCCCTTCTTCTTGGATTTAGGTGCACCAACTGAAATATACAATAAGGTCTTGATCTTTAAATAGGATGCTAGTTTGGTAACTACCAACGCTGAACACTTGATTATCTAAAACACAGGCCACTGGAGACATGCTAATCCCTTATAAAGACTGGAGAAGAAAAGAGGTCTTAAATTTTGGCTATTTAAACAAAGTAAATGAAGAAACTATATTTTGCAGGCCTCCCGAGATCCTAGGGGAAGTATGAGAAGTCAAATGATTTTCACTGGAATGGACAATATTTGGTAAACTCAGCAGGAAAAGCAAAAAATATAGGGGTCACATATGCCTCATTAGTTTTTATACATTCAGGAAAACAACTTTAGATAAGTCTTATAAAGTTTCTGAAAACATAATTAGTCTTACTTCTCTCCCGGGTCAGCAAATGAAAAGAGATTCTTTGTATTCTGCATAGATAGATTTCAGGGTATATGTATGCATACAAACACAATACACATTGGCATAAACATGTACATGTGCACATATATTTACATACAAATATGCATTATATATATTCACATGTGTAATCTGTGTACAGGAAATTATCTATCTATACTTTGTTCTTTCTGCCCTCAATATAGCTGAGAAGAAAACCCAAATAACATTTGTTATTTAAAGTTTCCAAAGTACTTTACATATGTTATTTTATTTGGTCCTCAACATGGCCACATAAGGTTAGTGTCACAGTGTTATTTTTCTTATTTATAGTTCATGAAATTGTGATTAAGAAAGATTTTGATTAAGAAAGACTACTATCATTATTACCCAGCTAATAAATTCTAATGAAGGATTTGAACTTGTCTACCTGACTCTAACTAACACATGTTACCTACTCCTTCATATTCGCTCCTCTGCAACACCTATAGTATCTTTGCTTGCTATATCTCCCTTATGATGTCTGGATTAACATTCAGGTCTAGTTATGGCTTAATGAAACCTCTTTCCCACTGCAGGTTTTGCTGCAACTCCATGGAGAGAAGCTTCTTGTCGTTCAAATCACACATATATAATATTGCTTAGTACTTATGTGGGTTTAGCAAAGTATTTTTAAGATTATTTCTATAAGTTATTCCTAATACTCCTATGAGATGAGCCTCTCTTGAATTTTTAAATGAGGAAATTATTTTAAGGCTAGACAAAGTGATTTCCCAGAATGGCTTGGTAAATCAGAAATGCAGTAGAGATTGGGAATTTCTAAAGTTTTTTTTTTTTTCCCCTGTAACTATATGTCTCAACTCTGGGCATGGTTTGACTACTGCAGGTATAATGACAGCAAGAAAAGAATGAACTATAGTTGGCCAACCAACTTCCAGAAAGAGAGGAATGAGTTTAATGCAATCCACAGTTGAAAATCTAGGATATTTCTCCCCATAATTTGATGCTATCCCACAACTTCACTCTAAGTGGCATAATCCTTGTTCTGAAATAAACGAAGAAAAATGTCTAAAGTCCCAAAGTATTTTAGCCAGCTTTAGTATCAAGAGAGAATTTTAACACTAATGTAGGAGCACAGGATTAATATTTATGTTAAAATTCAATGTTTTGAAAGAGCTTCATGATATTAAAAGTGTCTAAATTTGAAATTATTTGAATGATATCAACAAGTCAAAAGATATTTATTAGGAACTTCTGATATGGTAGGGACTAAGTGAATTGCTGTTGATAAAATAAAGGAATATGAATCATTGCCTTTGGGAGCTTAGAATCTAATGGAGAAGACCACATGCAAAGAACAGAATATAAATTGGATATATACAGTATAAACTGGAGATAATCTCAGAGAGAAGAAACTAGCAAATGATGGGATTAAAATATCCATATCATTTATCTAGAAATTCTGCTGGGAGGCATATTTCCCCAAGGAGGTCCCCAACAAGGCAAAAATAAGAAAAATTAAAAAGAAGGATTCCATAGACATTAAAATATTAATATCAGTTTATAGTAACATTTTGTTTCATGATAACAAAGACCTAGAACCAGCCAATATCCACGGAAAGAGGAATGGTTAAACAAATTCTGGCACAATGAACACAATAGAGAAAAAAATAGAAAACCTGACATGTACTATTGAAAAGTAAAGTAAAGTAAATGGATCCAGAAAACAATATACAAACAATACAGCAATGTAAATGAAAAGAACAAGGTTCATATTGTGAAATTAAAAAGAACACACTTGGCAATAAAGAAGTTATGAGAGGAAGCCTACCTTTCTCTTTTGTAAAAGTATAGTGTTCATGGGTCTAGAACTTTGCATATAATGCCAGTTGTTTTTAAAATGAATTGATTGGTTTTACTGATTTCCTCCTTCCCCTTCTTAATTCATAGATGATAGATAGATAGATAATCTAGTAATCTGTGATATAAAAGAAGAGCGATACAAGGAGAAAATGGGATAATATAAAATATATCAATAAAATGTATTTTAAAAAACATGAATTTCTTTCAAGACTAAGACTGAGAAGACCTGGATTAAAATTCTACTTTTGGTACCCATTAACTACATGACCATGGACAAAAAGCCTAACTTCTCATTTTTTGTCAGAATGTGAGTTAGTAATTTATTATGTTCTCTAAACTATCCTAATGTCTGGGTTTAGAAATCAAGGCAAAAGTAATCTTCTGCCTTCAATTATCACAAATTCAAATTTTTTTTGTTGTTTTTGTGGGGCAATGGGGGTTACGTGATTTGCCCAGGGTCACACAGCTAGTAAGTGTCAAATGTCTGAGGTCAGATTTGAACTCAGGTACTCCTGAATCCAGGGCCCATGCTTTATCCACTGCACCACTTAGCTGCCCTTCTCAAATTCAAATTTACAGAAATAGGTGCGAGCACACAAAAAAAGAGTAAACCAATATTAATCTGAAAGGGAAGGCACCAGCATCTAGAAGAACCAAGAAATGCAGGTTCCAAAAGAAGATAAAATTTGAATTGAGTCTTGAAGGAAGCCAGAGAAAGAAAGTGTGAGGTGAGGAAGGAGAGCATAAGAGGCTGAAGATAACAGCTACTACAAAAGTACTGAGATAGGAGAAGGATGATTATGTTCAATGAAGATATTGGTCAGTAAATCTGGTTCATAGGTTTCATGGAGGCAAATAAAGTATGAAAAGAAGAAGTAGGAAGGGGCTACTTTACAATGTTTTAAATGCAAGAGAAATTTCTTTTTCATTCAGCAATTAATAGGGAGTCACTGGAATTTATTGATTGTGGGGTGAGGGGAGACTGACATGTTGAGACCTATCCTTTGGGAAAGTCAGTTTGTGTGTTTTGTTTGTTTGTTTTATTTTGTTTTGTGTTATTTACAGTATTGTTCAATCTTCATTCAGAATCCACAGTATTTTTTTTTTCTGGATGTGGAGCACATTTTCTATCATGAGTTCTTTGGAATAGTCTTGGATCATTGTATTGCTGAGAAGAACTAAGTCTATCACAGTTCATCATCACAAAATGTTACTGTTACTGTGTACAATGTTCTCCTGGTTCTGCTCACTTCACTCAGCACCAGTCCACTTAGGTCTTTCCAGGTTTTTTTGAAATCTGCCTGCTCATCATTTCTTATAGCAAAATAGTATTACATTACATGCATATACCACAACTTGTTCAGCCATTTCCCAATTTATGGACATTCCCTTGATTTCCAGTTTTTTGCCACCACAAAGAGAGCAGCTATAAATAGTTTTGTACAATACAGTCCTGGGAAAGTCATTTTGAAAGCTAAATGGAGAATGGATTGGGATAATGAAGATACTTGAGGCAGGAAGAACACCAGAAGATTATTGTAGTGTTCCAGGAATAAGGTGATAAGGCCTGGAGTAGGATAGTGGAGATGTATGTATAAAGGACAAAACTTGGCAACACCATCAATATGTGGGGTGAATGCTAGTGATGAGTACAAAATGGTAACAAGTTTATGACTCTGGACATCTGGGAGTAGGATAGTGTGATAGAAATGAAAAAAATCAGAAGATGGGAGAGTGTGAGGAGAGTATGAGTTATGTTTTTAGACTTGTTGAATTTGAGATTAATATGGGACATTTACTTCAACATTCAGAAAGCAGTTAATAGTGTGTAAATATAGCTTATTAGAGGGACTAGGGCTTGTATATAGATCTAAGAATAATGTGCATAGAGGTTTTAAATTAACCTGTGAATGCTGTTATACAAAGACAGACAAATAGATAGAACCTTTATTAAGCATTTGATACCAGAGTCTGTGTGAAGAACTAGGGATAGAAATATAAGCAAAAAGGATAGTCTCTACATGTAGGAATTTTCCATTTGAATAGGGAAAGAGAAAACATGAGGGTGAGAATCTACCAAAGGCAAGGACAAAGCTGCTGGTAAAGTTGTGAAGTCTGGGGAATAAGTTGAGCTAGAAGTGATGTGTTTGAGTCCCATTATTAAAAGACAACATTGGCAAGCAATTCACTAATTAGAAGAGTAGTACCTATGGAAAATGCATTATAAGAGGAACGTATAGACCAGGATGCTCCAGAGGAAGTCGAGAAGACCAAAACATAATTTCATTTGAGACACAACTTACTTGGTGATAAAGTGATGAAGTAGGAAGACAAAGAGAAGAGAACGCTGCACAGATCATTGTGGGACACTCACAATCATGGCATGTTAGCTAGTTGTATTACATATATTAATAACTGTCAAGGAATACTGAAAGGGGATAAAACAGAAAGAGAACATGGAGACAAAAGTATCATGAAAGCCTAGAGAGGAGAAAGTATGCAGGAGAAGTATCACTTCTTTGAAATGTTGCATAGAGGTCAAGAAGGATGAGGACAAAGGATCAAAGATTTGAAAATTAAGAGATAATTTCTAACTTTGGTGAAATCAGTTTCAATTGAAAATGAGATTATAAGATGGATTCCAGAAGCTTTATAAGAAAATGGGAAAACTGGAGGCATTTAGTATACAGATGGTTCTGTCAAGTTTACCAAAGAAGGAAAGGAGTCTTAGGATCATCAGATCATAGATTTAAAAATAAAAGAGATTATAACATGCCATCAAGTCCAATTCCCTCACCTCTGTTCCAATTACAAAAACTGGCATTGATATAGGTCTTGAGTGATTGTAAAGCACATTCATTACAACCAAGTTAGGTAATGCCAACATTATTATGCCATTCTACTGATGGGTAAATTGAAGTATAGATAATAAATTATTTTCCCATGGTCATTTATACCATTAGTATCTAATAAGGCAGAGTACAATCTGAAGTCTTCTGACTCAAAGTACAGCATTCTTTCTATTGAGCTTTCCTGTACTATATTGGACTCCAATGTTATCTACATATATTTCAGGAATATCATTAGACCAATGTTACACTAGAATTTTTATGGCAGTTAGGTGGTGACGTGGATAAATTTCTGGTCATGGAGTCAGAAAGACTCATTTATTTGAGTTTAAATCTAACCTCAGACACTTACTACCTGTATGTCCTGGGGATGTCATTTAACCCCATTTGCCTCAGTAGCTTCACCTGTAAAATGAGCTAGAAAAGGAAATGGCAAACCACTCCAGTATCTTTGCCAAGAAAGTTCTACAAGGGGTCATGAAGTGTTTGACATGACTGAAAATATTATATTGGTAAGGAAACTGAGGTGTACACAAGTTTTAAATGACTTTCCCATAGTCATTCAATTAGTACCCAAGGCAGAGTACAATCCCAGGTCTCATGATTCAAAGTCCATCATTCTTTACAATGAGCTTCTCTTTATGGTGCTTTATGGCCATCTACTTATATCTTAGAACTGTCATTTGACCAATACTATACTAGGATTTTGGTAATAGATAGTAATTTTATATTATTATTTAAGTGTATTTTAGAAGTAATGCATCTTCCCCCTTCATTCCTATTCCAGTACTAAAACACAATCTCAGATACAAATTCTCATTACATAAAGAGAATCACAAAAACACAAATGGAACTGGAGTAACAAAGAGGATTTAGGTCTTTAAAAAGAAGACATTTTTTATTTGTATGCTTTATGTTTCAATAAGAACCATTTTGTGTAATGTTCCATGTCTCAGTTTTCAATTGCAGATGCCATTAATAATTTGGCTTTTGAAGAAATTCATAATTGCAGACCTTATTGATTGCCAGAGAAGCTGACACAAACATATATCTCATTAACTAAGTGATCCATTTCTCATTGCTTCCCAGAGAGAAAAAAATTAAATCATCTCACCTTGCTGGTACATCGTCACAAACTGGATAAGAATTAAACATGGTATTAGAAAATACATTTAATTATCTTATTCCACTAATATCTGTTTCTAAAACCCATCACATTTTTAAAGTACTATACTAACTGGCCAAACACCTGGATTTCCCTGGTAATTGTCCTGTGTAAAATAAAGGACTGAGGTTAAACAGTTCAAGGCCTAGGAGGCCAAGGAAGAAGTTTGAATCCTGAAAGCAGCTGAGAAGGTATAGCAGAGTGCAAATCAAAGCCTGACTTGGCAATTGCATATGAACACATTATCTTTTCATACTCTTTGGTACATATTGTGCTGAATGAGTCAGTTTTAAGCTTGTATTTATAATAAAGGGATTCCAATTTTCACACACAAAAATGAAAACTTAGGTTAGATAAGTACATGTCCAATAGGAATTCCTTAGATTCCTTTATAAGGAATCACATAAAGCAAGGTTAAAGAGAAAAGAGTGGCTTATCAGTACTTTTTGATTTTCAATTCCAAAGAGTAAAAACATGAGATAAAAATTTGTCCTTTTTTTCTTATCCCTTTTACTTAAAATAGCTCTACTCAAGGTTATCAGCAAGAAGGCCAGTTGCATTTAGAAAATAAATATTCTGAAAATAAATGGACAAGAATGTAATTTGTTATTTAAGTGCTCTTAGAAATAGCCAGTACTCATGCAATGAAAAAAAAAATCCACCTGAAAGTTAATCCACAGGGTGAGTTTAGTTCAAACCAGGATCTAAATGGATAAACCTTTAACCCACTCTGAGTCTGTTTCATTAAATATAAAAAGAAGGGACTGGGTTTGATGAGGCCTAAGTTCTTGCCTTGTCCAAACATTTTATGAATCTATGATTATACAGAGCAACTCTCATAATCAAAGTTAAAATACAATTTGCAATTTCAGATTTCAGGGGGGTTTAGTTCCTATTTGCTGATAGGTCATTACATATACACATACATACACACATATAAGTACACATATGTGTGTACATACACATACATACATGTATGCACAAGACATATGATCCCCAAACCAGGTTTTCAGAAACTTTTTATGTTGCTTTTAAGGGGACTACAATTCTTGGAATCACACTTGACTCCTTACGCTATGTATCCAATTCATTGTCAATTTTTAGCATTTCCAATTTCTTAACATCTCACACATTGGTTCAGGACCTGATCACCTCCTGCTAAGGTTATAGTAATAGCCTTCTGCTTAGTCTTCCCACCGCAATTTCTTTCCTTATTCCAATTCATCCTCCACTCATACAATAACATGATTTCTCTGATGTACAAATCTCAACATGCCCCTCCCTCCTCCTTAATGCTCTCCAACAGATTTTTATGGCTTATTTTTTAAAAAATGAATTTATAATATATTTTGAAATTATGTAAAACATTACCATATTAATCATTTTGAATAAGAAAATTTGAATAAAATATAAAAATGAAAGCAAGTAAAAATAGCATGCTTCAGTCTGTGTTCACTCTTTATTAGTTCTTTCTATGTTTTATCATAAATCATTTGGGATTATTTTAGATCATTGTCTTGCTGAGAATAGTTAAGGCATTCACAATTCTTCATCAAACAATATTCCTATCACAGTGTACAATGTCCTCCTGGTTCTACTGACTTCAGTATACATCAGTTCATATAAGTCTTTACAGGTCTTTCTGAAATCATCCTGTTTGTCATAGCTTATAGCACAATAATATTTCATCACAATTATATACCACAGCTTGTTTAGCCATTCCCCATTTGATGAGCATTCCTTTGATTTCCAATTCTTAGCCACCAGAAAAAGATGCTATAAATAATTTTGTACAAATAGGACTTTTTTCTCTTTTTTGGGGATGCCTTTTGGTTATAAATCTAATAGTGGGATTGCTAGAACAAAATTATGCCTTTGGGCATAATTCCAAATTGCTTTCCAAAGCAGTTGGATACATTCACAACTCCAACAGTGGGTTAGGATCCCAGTTTTCCCACTTCCCCTCCAACATTCAATATTTTCCTTTTTTTATATATATTTGCCACTCTCATAGGTGTAAGGTTGTAGCTTAGAGTTGTTTTAATTTGCATTTCTCTGATCAATAGTGATTTGGAGCATTTTTATATGACTACAAATAGCTTAGATTTCTTCGTCTGAAAACTACCTCTTCATATCATTTGACCATTTATCAATTAGGGAATGGCTTGTATTTTTATAAATTTAACTCAGTTTTCTATATATTTGAAAAATGAGGCCTTTATCAGAGATATTTGTTTCAAAAATTCTTTCCCAGTTTTCTAATCTCCTTATAATCTCGGTTATTTTAGTTTAGTTTCATTTGTGCAAAAATGTTTTCATTTTATATAATCAAAATTACCCATTTATATTGTATATTGTTCTCTATATCTTCTTTGGTCATAAATTCTTCCTCTGATTATAAGTCTGACAGAAAAATTATTCTTTGCTCTCTTAATTTGCTTGTGGTATCCCCTTTTATGTGTTAATCATGTACCAATTTTAACCTTATATGGTATGAAATGTTGGTCTATACCTAGTCCATTATTCTAGGATGAAATGCAATACCCTGTGTTCAAAGTATTTAAAATTCTTCATAATCTCCCTCAGTTCTACCTTTCTAGACTTTTTTTTGAGGCAATTGGGATTGTGACTTGCCCAGGGTCACACAGCTAGCAAGTGTCAAGTGTCTGAGGCCAGATTTGAATTCAGGTCCTCCTGACTTCAGGGCTGTTGCTCTAACTACTGCAACACTAAGCTTCCCCTAGACTTTTTTTTTTTTTTAGTGAGGCAATGGGGGTTAAGTGACTTGCCCAGGGTCACACAGCTAGTAAGTGTTTAGTGTCTGAGGCCAGATTTGAACTCAGGTCCTCCTGACTTCAGGGCTATTGCTCTAACTACTGCAACACCAAGCTGCCCCTAGACGTTTTACATTTAACTCTCCTCAAGGCTAATATCTAGTCTATCTCTCACCACTGTCCCTTGGCACTGGCTATTTTCCATGACTGGTTTGCTTTGTACCCTCACACTCAACTGTTATTTTCCCTGCCTTCTTTTAAAATTCTATACAAATTCTACCTTCTGCAAGGTCTTTCTTGTTTTCCTCAACTTCTAGTGCCTTTCCATCTTAGATTACCATCTATCTATTGTAATAATTGGAATGACACCACCTGCTGGAGACTTACTGTAGGAAAGCTGCACCATGAGGAGAAGGGCTCTGAGGGCAAGGGCATGCGGCTTTTCTTTGGCATCAGGAAGTGACGTTTGCTTGTGGGAGGAAGAGGGGGTGAGGCACGCACTCTCAGTCGCTTTCATGAGGACTCTGGTGGAGAGCAGAGCTAAACATGCACTCTTCCTTTGATAGATAAATCTAGGCCTTTCTCTCTCTCTCTTCAGCAAATTCTTATTCTCCTTAATAAATGCTTAAAAGTCTAACTCTTGCTAAAGCTTATAATTTATTAGTGACCACTCATTAGATATTTTAGACTAGCTAGAAATTTTATCCCCTTACACTATTTTATATCTTTTATGTAACTAATTATTAATATGTCACTTCTCCCATTAGAATATGAGTTTCTAGAGTGCAAGAACTGTTTTTGCCTTTCTTTATATGCCCATCCTTTAGTACAGTGTTTGGAACATAGTAAGCATGTAATAAGTACTTGTTGATTGATTGACTGTTCTTGATTTTTCTCTAATTGTGTTTCCCCTTATACTGAGCCAAGTACAAACCACATGACTCTATTCTTGTTGTATATCAACCTAATTTTTTCTCTTCCTGAATGAAATTATCTCATTGTGGTACTGTATAAGTGTACTGAATTTAGTGTTAGAGTGCCTGAGTCCAAATTCTAGCATTTTATTTAGTACTGTAAGGGCCTAAAATTCTAGCTATGATGTCTAAAATCTAATGAATGGTCACCTTAAATTAGTAAATGTATCACACCAATCTTTGGGAATTAAGTATTTATTAAAGTTTATTAGGGGTTAGTAAAGAGAAACACGTGGATAAAGTATGAGATTTGCCTGCTCTCCCTATCCTGCCTGTCTCTGCTGCCAAGCCCCTGTCTGGCAACAAAAAACCTTGCTCCTCCCAGAAGACTCCTATGAAATAGGAAACAGAGCCACACACACACACACACACAGACACACACACACACACACACACACACAGAGCTCCAAACTAATTTGTTGGTAGCTCTGATTGACAGGACCCACAGGGCGGCAAACTTCACTTCCTGACACTGATCTGACTTTCGAAAGCCCAGAAAGGTCACTTCCTTATGCTAAAGTCACATGGTTTCTTTTCAGGCCAGAGCTCACAATGTCACTCCCAGCAAGGGGTGTTATTCCAATTCTTACACTACTGTTGTAACACAGGACAAGTCCCTCAGATATTCTGTCTTAATTTACTCCTTTGTAAGATGAAAGAATTAGACTTGATTACCCATAAGACTCCATCTTATCCTAAATCTATGATTTTATAACATTGATGTATCTGAAAATTGCAACTATACAGATTTTGGTGGAGGCAGTGATACCATTAATATGATACCAAAACATGGTGTAGTAGGAGATATTTTAATTCTAACATGACTAATCATAAAAAAACTATTTTGATATTTCATCATGGTTTAGATTTATTCCCCAAGGTAATACCAACCAAGCAAAATCTCTATCAGATTCTTCAAAGAATGATAGACTTACATTACTATTTCAATGTCAAGCTATATCTGTTGTCTTCATGACTAGTCTAGCTAAGGACAAAAAGATCATTATCTGAAAGGTGCCTCTTAAATACTGAATTCTTTAGTCCTGGCAATCCATGAAAATGTATACAAAATGGCTTTCAATCAGAAGTGGTTTCTTTATACAGCAACTTAGTTGGGATGACTTTATCAGTAGGAATCAACAAGACCTCTCCTCTCCCACTAGCACAACACATGGAGTTAGCAGCAATTGGCTGAGAGAGAACACTCCAATTCAATTAAGGAACTTATTCTTTGGTGAAACAGATGAAGATCAGACATAAGATCAACATTATGGCTCCCCCTGAAAATAAGCTTCCTAAATACTCCTAGTATTCTATGGCTATAGACTCTCTGATCAATAAAAGTTCTGATCTTCCCATATTTTTCTTCACAATCATTCAAGCAATAAATTGGCGTGACCTTCAGTTAACAGGTGTATTACCTGCCTCTCCTCTAGCTATGCTCTCTTTCCCCCAGGTGAGGATCGTTCTCTGACCCACCTTAGGATTTCCCAAATTATTGGCACATACTGACCTGCATTTGTCTGTATACTAGGTGAAAAGAAACTTGTTTTAGGGACTCAATTCTTATTGCTTATACTGGTGTTCGAATCAACTAGAACAAAGAAAAAAATGAAATATGTTGACATTCAATAAATCTTAACATATTTACATTTAAAAACCTTTTTAAATATGAAATGTTCTCATGTTACTATAATCACTTATGTTGCATAATTTTCCATTTAGTTCACATGATCTTGATGTATATTCTATAATTCTTAAATTTAAAACTACAGATTACATTTTTTCAAAGTATGATTTTAATGAAACTCAGTTCTGAGATTTGGCTGGACAGAAGCCCATTGGCTTTCAATGGAGTTTAAAGTAGGAGAGTTCCCAGGCCACTGAAGCATGTTTATCTACATCTCTTAGATACATATCTTAAGCTTTTGTAATGGGCAGCATGGTGCAAAGCCATGTTGGAGTATCCCATTTCCATTTAGTCATTTCTCTAATTGGAAAAATTCTACTTCTCAGTATGCCAATATGTTTATCATAGTTCATCATTACCTCAAGACTCCTAGGCCAAATAGAAGCAAATACAT
The DNA here is from genome assembly GCF_019393635.1 of Dromiciops gliroides. NCBI lineage: Eukaryota > Metazoa > Chordata > Mammalia > Microbiotheria > Microbiotheriidae > Dromiciops > Dromiciops gliroides. The sequence continues at coordinate 613,003,345 of NC_057862.1, forward strand.
ACTAAAAACATTTCTTCATGAAATTTTGATGGTCTGATAAGATTACCATATGCTAGAGAATTACTGGAAGTCTTAAAAACAAGTTGTTAGGGTGTTTTTTTTTTTATATTTTGGAGGAAAAGTGAGCTTCATCAGTTTCAAAAAATCTGTGGTAATATTCAACACTTCATTCTTTGTATTGTCTTAGCACTAATAAAAATTTCTTCTTTATAGCAAGTTGGCAGCAGTTTATTTTAAGGTTTGGTTTGTTTGTTTGTTTGTTTGTTTTGGTGAGGCAATTGGGGTTAAGTTACTTGTTAGGGTCACACAGCTAGTAATTGTTAAGCGTGTGAGGCCACATTTGAACTTAGGTCCTCCTGAATCCAGGGCTAGTTCTCTATCCACTGAACCACCTAGCTGCCCCATTTTTTTTTCGGGGCAATGGGGATTAAGTGACTTGCCCAGGGTCACACAGCTAGTAAATGTCAAGTGTCTGAGGCCGGATTTGAACTCAGGTGCTCCTGAATCCAGGGCCGGTGCTTTATCCACTGTGCCACCTAGCCGCCCCCAACTGCCCCCATTTTTTTTTAAACCAGTTTTCACAATTCTTTTACCTTTAGGAATTCTGCATCACCCTGAAGAAGAATGAATAAAAACCATCCAAGTCTCTCTGATAGTCTTTATTATCTAAGGTTTAATTAGGTTGTTTTTACAACAATAAATTGTTAATCCTTAGTGTTTTCTTTTATGAAACTTTCCTTGGAACTTTAATATGACAGATTTCATTTCATTTTCTGGCTCAAAGTATTCTATAAAAATGTGATCGGTAGGTTTCCTATGCATGTATGCATGGATGTGTGAATGAGTGAATGAATATCAGTCACATGATTGGCATTCACCTTTCTAAAGGCAGTAAGTATAATGTTTCTGGTTTCAAATGCTTTTTTTTCGCCCTTATTTGTTGTATAATCATGGTCAAATCTCTTATACTCATTTTTCTAATCTGTAAAATGGAGTAAATAAAGTAGGTAATATCTGTTACACATAGTTATGATAATGCTCATAAAAAAGATGGACTATATAAATTAATTTTCTAATCTTAACCTTCTATATAAATAGTGAGTCTAATTATTGTGATCTCTCCCAGTCTAATTTTATGTATTGACATCAAAATTACCTTCTATACACTGAATACCTAGCTACCTTCAATGTCTTAAATTTGTCTGTCATGTACTTAATATGTATGAGAGTATTAAAAGAACTCACAATGTTCTTGCTGATCTCCTGTTGCTCTTTTAAAACTATGGAGAATTGAATAAATACCACATGTGTGAAGATGAGCACAAATATTTCTGTTCTCAAAGAAAAGAAGAATACAGGGTGTTCAAACTTTAATGAACTTGACTTTGGTGGATGGCAAAATTCTAGAATGTATTATTCAAAATGTTAAAGTCAAAAGCCTTTAGAAAAGGAATGGTCATCAGTAAGATTCAGCATGGTTTCATAAAACATTCCATGCCCCAATGAACTCATTTCCTTTTTTACTGCATTTGTTGGTGGATTATAAATTGATTGAATGACTAGAGCCAGAAAGTAGACTTTAAGGGTTCAATGTTTCCTTAGGTCTCCAATGGAGGGCCCTAGAAATCTTACTTTGATCTTATGTTGTTCAATATTTTAATCAATTATTTAGGTAAAGATATATCAGATAATAGAGAGTTGGGAAGTATAGATAGATGATAGATAGACAGAAATGGATAGATAGATGTAGAGGTAGAGGTAAAGATAAAGATAGAGATAAATGTAGAAATGATAGAGATAGAGATACATATACATATATATTACATATACATATATATTATATACACATGTATATTACACATACATATGTGTATTCTTATGTGTGTATGTATATTTGTATCTATATATTATCAATATACTGTATATTAGAGTAAGGATTGCAAAAGAAGTCAACAGGCTAGAATTAAGTGTGAAACCTAATAATAGGATAAACTTTAATTGTAGTACATTTAAAGTCCTGTACTTTAATTTTTTTTTAAATCCTAGCAGAATTATAAAATGGATAAGGCATGATTACACAAGAGTTCATATTTTATTTTTATTTTTTTAGTGAGGCAAATGGGGTTAAGTGACTTGCCCAAGGTCACACAGCTAGTAGGTGTTAAGTGTCTGAGGCCAGATTTGAACTCAGGTACTCCTGACTCCAGGGTTGGTGCTCTATCCACTGTGCCACCTAGCTGCCCCCAAGAGTTCATATTTTAAAGATATAGTAGACTGTTTATATGAGTCAAAATTGCAATTATCAGTCAAGAAAGCTAATTCAGTCTTAAGATTATGTACTTTCACAAGTCCCATTGTGTTCTTCCCTGATCAGATCACAGTTGGAGAAGTGTGTTCAGTTCTGGGCATGTTTAAGGAATCAAATTATTAGTTTTGGATATGTCTAAAGGAAGACAACTTATAATGATAAATTGATTAGACTGAGCCATATAAGAAATGATAAAAGGATCTAAGGATGTTTTGACTGGAGAAAAGAAGAATTAGAGAGGATGTCATATGAAAGAGATATAATAATATTTCTCTTTGGTCACTGAACAAAACTAAAAAGAAAAAAAGTAGATTTGGGCCCATTATAAGGAGCACTGAAGAACTTTTCTAACAATTATTTACTTCACAATGGAACTATCTGACTTAGAACACTATGTTACTGACTCATGGGAGGTCTCTAAGCACAACATATGTAGATATGCAATTAAAGATATTGAGATATTGTGAAATAGGTTGCTATTCAGGAACATAAGCTCTCTGAAAGTAGGAAGCTATTTCTTCCTTTTTTTCTTTTTTTTGGCCATTCACAGTGCCTGGCACATATAGGCACTTAATGTATATTTGTTGATTGGTTAATTAATATTACCTGTAAGATCCCTTCTAACTTCTAAATTCTATGGTTCTCTGATGAATTTTATTAAATCAGAGAAATAAAGGGATAAGGCAACTTTACAAAAAATAAAAAGAAAAGAAAAGAATGAAAACTGTTCATGGTGTCAGTAGATTTTGGTTTTGTGTCTTTTTCTGGCCCTTGGTTTTCATGTGACACTAAGAAAATCACTTAAGCTCTGATTCTCTCAATCTTTCTGAGTTTCCTCAACTATAAAATGATAATAATACATGAACTAAAGAATTAAGAGGGTTAACATGATTGTTCTTAACATAATACCCTGTTAGCTTTAAAATGTTATATAAATTTCAGCTAATTCTAGAAATATATCAATTAGTCAATAACAATTTGTTAAGCATCTACTAAGTGTCAGATGCTGTACTAACACTCATAAGTGCTAATTATTAGAATCATACAATTATAGAGCTTCAAGAGCTTTTAGAATAATTTAATCTAAATGATCATTTTAGAGATTAAAAAAAACAAGGCTCTAGCTGCTTTACAATCATTTTCTGTTTCTTACCTCCTGTGGTCATCATCCTATTTCTGATCCTACCAGTTAAGTCTATGCTTAATATACGTGTATGTATATGTATATGTTTATGTTTATGTATATGTATATGTATATGTGTGTATGTATGAGTATTGTGTATATGTATATGTCACATGTATGTGATATTATCTATCTATATCTACCAGATATATGTGATTGTAATGTTTATACATATATTTGAAGGATTTTATATAAAGATTAGATGAAGAAAGATTAAATGGAATGAGAGTAATTAAATTGCAGGTATTGAGCTAACAAAGTTAAAAAGTTGCTTGATTACTGTCTTACAATGCATAAAACAGTATTATGAGGATAAAAAACAGTTTTCCTATACATAAATGGATATATAATCATATATGGTCAATAGAAATGTGGAGTAAATTGATGTAGAATCAAGTCTCTTGAAATTTAAAATGTCATGGTGCGTTTCTTGGCATTATCACTTTGGATGACCTACAGAAGGCTTTCCAGAGTCCTCATTTCCCAAACAACATCCTTCTGTCTTGGGTTTCCTGATTTTCGTTTAGGTCTCTCCTTTAAGAACAGAGTTCATTTCCCTCTCCCCCACCACACTACATAAAATGAATTCATCTATAAAAATTTAAATGTCTTGAGAATAATGATTTTTCTTTTTAATTTACCATTTTTGTTTCCCCTGTACCTAGCACAATTCTTGGAATATTTCAGTTATGTCTGACTCTTTGTGACCCCATTTGGGATTTTCTTGGTAAAGATACTGGAGTGCTTTACTATTTCCTTCTTCTACTCATTTTATAGGGGAGGAAACTGAGGTGGACACAGTTAAGTGACTAGCCAGGTTCATATAGTTACTGTCTGAAGTCAGATTTCAACTCAGAAAGATGTCTTCCTAACTGCAGGACCAGCACTCTAGTCACTGTATCACTTAGCTGCCCCAACCTGGAATATAATAGCCACTAAATAAGTGCTTGATGCATAGATATATACTATGGAAACTCTTATAGTCAGTTGTTAGTATCTGAGGATCTTTTACCTAGAAAATAGAAGACAGGAAGAACATCATATAAAAAAAAAACCAGACCTTTTTTTTTTTACTCTTTGGTCCCAGAGTACAAAATTAAAGAGTAAAGGTTAGAAAGCAGCAATGGAATATATTTGGGTCTATTGTAATGGGAGTGAAAGGTGAGAGAACCTTTCTAACATTTAGATGCCTCAACATGGAATGATTTAATTTGAAATAGAGTTGGATTCTTTCATCAATGAATGACTCCAAGCATGAAATAATGACTTTTAAAAAAATATTGTGGAATAGACTTTTGTTCATGTACATGGGTTATTTAAAGATAAATGCTATTGGAAATTGGCCTCAGGGTAGGTACATTTTTAGCTACTAGTCTGTAAATGGTTTTCCTCCTAAAAATATCATGTCCCAGGGCTGAATGCAGGACTTTTTAAAATAATCAGGCTAGAGAAATGGCTATGGAATGCATAATAAAATATAAAGAAGCTACTAAATACTCTACCACTCATTCTATCAATATCACTGGGGTAGGTAGGTGGCACAGAAGGATAGAGCATTGGTCCTGAAGTTGGGAGGAGCTGAGTTCAAATTTCACCTCAGACACTATGTGACCCTGGGCAAGTCACTTAAATTCAATTGCTTTAAATATCTGGGGCCAACTCCAGTCATGCTGATGTTTTGTGACTGGACCCAGGTGGCTTTGGAAGAGCGAGTGAGGTTGAAGACCTTGCACAGCCCCCCCCCCCTTAAATCTAATTCAGTGTAAGTCATGACATCATGCTGATGTCATGGTTCTCTTCAGGAACAAAGAACAAATAACATCAATGTCAGTGACTAGGTTTTCATCACTTTGAGGTCCACCAGAGTTAGTATTTATTGATTATTATATAATTGTTGACTATCCAGTTGCTGTTGTATAATTCACATCCCTCTTGGCATAAGGCACAGAAATTTTGGAGAATTCTAGCATTTTCCTCCTCATCTTTCTCCCCTAATTCTCATAATTCAATATAAGATGGTTTCAATTCATTGTCCAATGATAAATAGAAATGTAAATGTAAATATAATTATATAGACATATGCATATAATGCACATGAATATACACACATGAATATGCATATATGCATACACAAAAACACACTTATATGCATCATATACATACACACATATATATACCTATACATGCAAACATACATATACACTTGCACATATACCTATATACACACACGCATGGATACATACATATGTATGTATGTATATATGTTATTGTTCCAGGAAAACCAAAAAACAAATGATCAAAGAAAAATAATAGGGGAAAAAAGATATCACTGCTGAATCATCACATTGTCTTGCAAGTAACTAAACCAAATGAGAGGATACTTCCAGCAAGCCAAAAATATAATTATAGCCCTGTCCATTGGTAAATAACATTTCTTTGAGGGGGGAGGGGCAGACTATACACATACTGACACTGTGTAGCTTCATGGGGGAAAAACAAAGAAGTGTCTGCTGCCTCTTTTCCAACAAGGAATTGTGGAAAGAGATAATTGAGTCTTTTGGAGAAAGTAACATTGAATTTAGAGCACAAGAGACAAAGGATAAGAGCACTTATATATAAATGAAATGTTTAAAATTGACTGGCAACCTCACAAAAATGAGCGCAAATCCAGTTCTCAAGCATGTATTCTACCTTGTTATAAATAGCAAGACCCAAACACATACTTACTAAATACTTTAAAGCAAAGTTACAGTGTACTAGGTAGGGGCCCAAAGTGAAAGCTTTTCCTTTCAATATAAATGTAAATTAGGTTCTTTGAAGCATTGAAAACAATCAGTGTTAAACTAGCATATCAGCAGTGACTGGGACCAATGCTGACATAACATGGAAGGTACATGTCTCCACTACTCAGATGAGCCTATACAGAATTCTTTTTTCCTGAAGGTTAAAAAAAATAACTTGGTCATGATTTCACCTTCAGCTCCTGCTCTAATTCACTGCTTGTTTTCGTCATGACATTTACCAAATGATAGGCTATGTTCACCACTGATCTGATTACGTCAGGATCTCTTCATGTATTTCTTTCTCTAGATCTTTCTTCTTCATTTGATACTATTGACTACTATTTTTAAATATGTTTAAAGTTTTATCATCTTTAAGTTTATACTGGTCATAACCCAACAAATCTTAATCACCCATATTGAGCCATCCCTTGCAATAAAGCAATATAGTTAAACAAAGCATACAAAATGAGATGATTTTAAAATATATGCACTATCCTATATCCATAGTCTCACTCACCTTTCTACCAAGATTGAAGGCATGTTTCATTATCTGCCAACAAGGCCCAAGATTGGTTATGGCAATTGATTTGAGTTTTGCTTCCATTTAGGGCTTACATTATTGTTGTACACAGTGCATATATTTTTCTTGTTTTTGCTTTCTTTATTTTGCATATGTCCACATATATCTGCCCATGTTTCTCTGAATTTTTCATATTTTTTTCTTTTATAATACAATAATATTTGTTGGCAAATATACTCTACAGTTTGTTCTACAATTTCCCCAATCAATGAGAATCCATTATAATTCTTGTTTTATGCTACCATAAAATCACTAATATCAAAATTTTGAGTATAAAATATTTATTTTACGTTAAAGCATGGTAAGTTTCCAAATCTAGTGTCAGGCTTTGTGGGAAAGCTCTGAGCTCTGAATATATAATTACCATCACATAGGAAGATGAACTGGACAAACATTGCAGCCACAATCCCATCAAAATTGGACTTTCTGTCTTTGACCTCCTTGATATTTTATCATTAAAAGTCTTTCCTTGGACTTTTGTGATTCCAAACAATCATTCTCCCCTCTGCCTTGTCCGTCTGGTCAGTCCTTCTGTGATTCTTCCGCGCCCCCCCCCACATACACTTCTTTCCCCGCCCCCCATTAATGTAAGTGTGGAAATTACCTGTAAGAAATTCTAAACCTTGCCTATTGCTACAATCAGGATCAAGGTCCTACTTCAGGGTTCTCTGCCTCTGAAGTGTAAATATGCATGTGGGAGTAATCCCTTATTCACCCAAGGGCCATATGGTAGGTCAGAAAGAAAACAGTATCAACTTTAGGATCAGAATTCAGTAGATCAAAAAAAATTAAGAATTCAGTAGATGACTAATCAGGATCTTGAAAGCAAATAAGTACACAATCTGTTGGTCAAACTGAGCCAGTAGGCAGTCAGCCAGAAAATAGTAGGAAATAGAGTAAAGAGCTATAGATTCTGTTTGTACATAGTTTTTTGCATGTACTCTTACAAATTAGACTGTAATATTCTTGAGTAGGAGCGGCCTTTTGATTTTCTTTGTATTTCCAGAGCCTTTAGTAACATCAAAAGCTGGGCAAGTACCCTAATGAGCTGTCCTGTGTGATGTGGAGTAAAGATCACTGGAGTAAAAATCAGACTTGTCACCATGATTGAATCAGTTCTAGAATGGATCTTGGATGGGTTGAGTCAATCTATTTCCCTGGTACTCTACTTAGAATCCTTGGGATATTCTCAAACCAAATATAAATTCCTGACCACCACTTTCTATATGAATATAAATTTTTTGAGGGCGGCAACTGTATTTGCTTTTGTATTCATATCATATACACAGCTCTTATCATATTCCTTGGCACATAGTAAGCACCTAATAATTGCTCATTCATTCATTCTTTTATCTATTTATTCTTTTTGGCTTTATTATTTACTACTTATGTAATAATAGGCAATCCACTTGACCTATCTGACCCCTAATATCTTCATCTTTACAAAACAGACCTAACAATACATCCACTGCTTGCCTCACAGAATTATTCCAAGGATCAAGTGAGATAATGTGTGGAAAAAATCTTCTGTAAAGTGTAAAATGCTATATAAATGTAAAATTTTTTTCCATTTCCATAAATTTGAATATACCATTTAAATAACCAATTGCTCTGCTCTAACACCTACAAGCAAAACTCAGATACCCTGACAAGCAAGATGAGAGTGGTTTAGTGTCAGGTTGTGGGAAGAGCAATAGATTTTTTCATCAGAGAAGATGAGTTTGAATTGTAGCTCTACTGCTTTCTTTTATGACCATAACTTTACAGTTGGAAGGGGCCTTAGAGAGAATGTCTGGTGCAAATCTCTCATTTTACAGAGGACAAAACAGGCTCAACAAACTTCAATTATTTGCCCAAGGTCACAAAGAGAGTAATTAGTGGAGTCAGGCTACAGACCTAGGTTTCCCTTGAACCAATTTATCCTTCTCTTATTCCCAGATGTTATGTTCATATTTCTTTACATCCCCAAATTTCCATTTCCTCGTGTGAGGAAATTAGACTAAGTAATTTCTATGTATCTTTCAGTTTTAAAATCTAAAGGGAGACTTTTCTGACATACCCCCCACTTAATTCTAGTGCTTTCCGTTTTTGGATTCTTTCCAATTTCTGCTATATTTAACTTGTCATTCAGTAATTTCAGTCCTGTCTCACTCTTCATGACCCCATTTAGGGTTTTCTTGGCAAAGTTACTGGAATGGTTTGTTATTTCCTTTTCTAGCTCATTTTACAGATGAGGAAATTGAGGCAAAGAAGATTAAATGTCTTGCCTATATTCAGACTGTTAGTAAATGTCTGAGGCTATATTTAAACTCAAGAAGATGAGTCTTACTGATTCCAGGCCCAGCATTCTATCTACACACACACACACACACACACACACACACACACACACACACACACACACACACACATATACACACACACCCTATAGTAAACTCTTAAAACTCTTAACAATGTTTATTGACTCACTGAATACTTATTGACTGACTGGGTTCTTTTTTATGGTAAAGTAATGAAAGTCGCCACATGCTACAAACAAGGCAGCAAATATTTATTAAGTGGTCACTTTGTGGTAGACACTGTAAGTAGTGCCAGGCTTCATGGGAGAGCTTTGAGCTTTGAAAGTATATGTTGCTGTCATAAAGAAAGATGAGCTAGGTTTGCACTGTGCCTACACCCCTATCAGCACTTCTTATCTTCAACCCTGGGCTGCCAAATCTTGCTGGAGAGTTATAAAACTGAATTTTATTTCACCTACTAAAAATTTATGGGGCATAACTCCAGGTGGGCCCTCACTCCTGCTTAATCAAAAGGTCACAGAGGATCATGGTCTTACAGCTAGAAGGAACTTTCTAAACCATCTAGTACAAACCCTTTATTTTACTGAAAAGGAAACAGTTTCCAGGTATACAGGTTGTGAGTTTCACAAGGTGATAGAAATAAATAAGTGATCTGAAGGATTTGAATCCAGGTCATCTTACCCCAAATCCATTGCTCTAGTCTCTTGTTAGTTCTTTATCTCATGCCTCAGTGATAGTTTCAAACCATATTTTTCTCTCCTCAAGTCCCCAAATATACCCTATTATCCCACACTTACATTAAATGACTTAAGGTCATCTAGGAGGCCCAGTTTATAGAATACTAGGCCTGAAGTCAGGAAGACTCATTTGCATGAGTTTAAATCCATCCTCAGACATTTTCTAGCTATGGGACCCTGAGAAAATAAGTTCACCCTATTTGCCTCAGTTTCCTCATCTGTAAAATGGACTGGAGAAGGAAATGGCAAACTACTTCAGTATCTTTGCTAAGAAAATTCCACTAGAGTGGAATTTAACTAAGAGTCAGACTTATCTGAAACAACTGGACAACTCAGACTCCTATCTCATTGAATAGATAGAATCCATTCGATGGGACCTAACTTAAATCATGAAAAAAATGTCAATATCATCACCCATTCTTCTTTCATAGTGGAATAAAGCATTATATCAGAGAAGGAAGACCTGGGTTCAAATCCTAGTTCTGCTACTTATCTCCTATATTACTTTGGACAATGTTAGTTTCCTGGCTTTCAGCTTCACTATCTATACAATAAAGGAGTTAGACTATAAGACCTCTCTATGCAATTCTAAAACTATGAAGCTCTCATTTTTTTTTCTGCTATAAGATGCGGGGAAATTTAGGGAAATATGCTCCCTGTCTCTCTTAACTCTCTTAAGTAGATCATATACACCCTTGATCTGTTGGGGGTTAATATTAATGGGATCTTCCAGGTATGGGATATTAAGTAGCCTAAAAGAACCCCCCAAATAATGCCAGTTTTGCTGGGGATCATGCAGCCCATGGGATCCAGGGTGAGTTATCTCAATAATGGTGTCATAGATAGAATTATACTCAAAACCAAGAAGTGGGTTCAAGTTCTAACTCTGACATGATCAGTCTTGTGTGACTCTAGACAAATCATTTAATTTTTTCTTTGCTCAGAAAAGCTCTCTAATACTTCAAGTTAAAGATAAGGTGCCAACCTGCTTAGGTAGAAAAAGTTTCTTCATTCAGGAGGAATTCCCTATGCCAATTAAATTACAGATCACTCAATTAACGAATATTTATTAAGCATCTTATGTGCCAGGCATTTTGCTAAACAATGAAGATATATAGAAGGGCAAAAAACTAGTCCCTTATCCCAAAGAGATTATGGTCTAGTGGAACAGACATCATGTAATCAACTATGTGCAAATAAGATATACACAAGATGAATAAGAAATAATCTCAGAGGAGGCACTAAAACTAAGGAGGAGTGAGAAAGGTGTTTTGAAGAAGGTAAGTATGAGCATAGCTGAGATTTGAAAGAATCCTGCAGGTGGACAAGAAAAGGGAGAATGTTCTGAGCATAGGGGACAGTTTGTGCAAATATTTAGAAATGGGAGATGGCATGTCTTGTTCTAGAAATCATAAGACCAATATCACTGGGTCTCAAAATATATGGAGGGAAATAAAGTTTAAAAAACTATAAAGGTAAGAAGTTGATTAAGTTGTAAAGTGCTTTAAAACCCAAACATAGTATGGTATTTTTGCTCAAAGTCAAAAGATGCACTTCCTATCTTTATAACAATATTACCTCAGTATTAGTTGAGATACATTAAGAATATTGAATGCCTATATGTTCTAAAATGTTTATAGCAGCTCTTTCTATGGTGGCAAAGAACTGGAAATTGCAGGGATGCCCAAAAATTAGAGAATGGCTGAACAACTTGTGGCATATTATTGGGATAGAATACTACTATGCTATAGGAAATGATGAGCTCAATGATCTTAGAAAATTCATGTAAAGATTTGCACGAAATAACAAAGAGTGAAATGAGCATAACCAAGAGAAGGTTGTATACAGTAACAGGAATGTTGTTTTAAGAATGAACATTGAGTGAATAAGAAAGAGATGTAAAACTATACATGTATATATGAAGAAAACACTTTCTTATCTATAAAATGTTTAACATGCATTAGTAAAAAGAACTCTGAGTTTATATAACTTGAGTTCTTTTATCATAGGAGGCAACTAAAGTTTAGAAGGATTCAATGACTAGTTCAATATCAGTGATCTCATAAACAACAGATCCCAGATTGGAATTTTTTTTAACATCAGATTTAGTGATTTTCTCCACTACACTATAGCTTCATTCTGAAATGAATCAGAAAATCTAAAGGGGAAATGCAAACTGCAGAGACAATGTTATTGTTCATTGAACAAAGACCATTACCCATGCCTGTGTAATAGTGGGATGTGATTGAATAAATGAATAGAGTCATTTCATTTCTACTTAAAATAAATAATAAGATGTCCTTGTGGTTGAGAGGTTTTGTTTGTTTCTTCACTTTTCTTTAAGCCTCTTTTTAATCATATTTTAAGTATTATTTGTTGAAAATTGTTATGATGTTATTGTTGTTCTTATTTTCTCTATTCCTAAGAGCATACCATCTACTAGATAACTACCACTATCTGCTGAAAACTATGCTATGTCTGACATCACTAATACTATTCCAAATTGGATTTGTTGGAACTCATCAATGTTTCGTCAATTGACATATTGCTTGTTAGTAGTTGTATATTGGCATTATGGACCAATGTTGTGAAGATATGAATATGGTCAATGACAAGCAAACATATATTTATATATTATATGCATACATATTTATATCTGATTGTGTATGTATGTGTGTATATACATATGTGTATATGTTTGGATAGATACATGTATATTAATATAGCAAAGCATAATATGATGTTTATATACACACACACACACACACACACACACACACACACAAGGAAGTGACAAACCACTATAGTGTCTTTGCAAGAAAATCCCAAATATGGATCAAGAATAGTTAGACATGAGTGAAATGACTGAACAACAATAGAGATAGATAAACAGTTTTTGGAAGTTAATATGTATAACGGACTACTGATCAATACAAGAGAACCTGTGGTTAATGAGCAGACTATTATAAACATTCTGAAAATCGGAATAAGTTAATTGAGGCACTGGGAAGAAGAATTTATGGGTGTGAGTTCAGAAGCATCCATTGAGATTATTCTCTGTGAATTACTTACATCATCTGAACATTCTGGAACACCTGTAAATATCCAGGTAATGTTGTGTATTTTAAAATTGGTTCATAATATTTTTAAATAGAATTTTATTTTCCAAAATATATGTAAAAACAAAATTTTAACATCGATTATTTTTAAACTTTGTCTTCCAACATATCTTCCCCCCTCCATTCCCACCCCCCACCCACAAGAACTCAAGCAATTCAAAATAAGTTATACATGAGTAGTCATGGAAAAATTCCCATATTAGCTAGTTGTGAGAGAAAACAGTAAAAAAACCAAAATTTCAGATTAAGGAATTGTCAAAGAGGAAAAGAAAAAAAATTAATGTGTTTCCATCTGTTTTCAGATACTATCAGTTCTTTCTCTGCAGATGGGCTGCAATCTTCATAAGTCCTTCAGGGTTATATTGGATCATTGCCTTGCTGAAAATAACCACATGCTCCCCAGCATGTCATCCCCCACTATTGCTGTTATTTTGTATACAGTACATTTCGCTCTGCTTCAGTTCATGAACTCATAGAGAGGGTTGAGGAGGGAGGGAGGAAGAAAAATTTAGAACACAGAATTAGCTCAGGGACCCTGATCTCATTGGAGTGGGCTCATGGAGGGAATAGCTTTCATACCCAATTGGGAGGAGTAATCTATTTAAACCTGAAGAAAAGTAGGAGGGGAAGAGGATAAGGAAGGAAGGGTGAAAAAATGGAGTGCAAAGCAAGGGAGAGGATAGTCAGAAGTAAAACATTTTTGAGGAGGAATAGGTAAAAAGAAGATAGAGTAAATGTCATGGGAAGGGAGTGGGATGGAGGGAAATAGTTATGATGATTGATTATAATGGCAAAACGTATGGTACCTACTTTGCAGGGCTTTTATGAAGAAAACTTTCCATCAAGCTTAAGGTACGATAAACATGTTATAATGAACAGGATACTATCAGAAAAACATAGTCTTCTACCTAAGAGAGAAGTACAATTAAAGAATGGTACAGCAATACAGAATGGAAATAACAACTCAGCACAACAAATACATTTTGGGTTTGAAAAATTGTTTAGGGTAATATCTGTGTGGAAATTTAAGTTTAGACCTTTCCTGGTGGAAAAATATTTGAATGATGCTGAGTACACATATTAGTACTCCACAAGGAAGATTCTTTAAATGACTGGACCAGATGTCCAGGACTGACTCTCCCCTGACACTGATAGAATATGCTGCTTCATGGAAAACCTCAAAGTCCCTGCTTTTGAAAAAGGTAGTACATGAGAAATAAAACACTGAAATTAGATACTTAAAATTAAAACAAATGCTAACTCATAAACTCATAGCCTTGGTCAAACACTGGAAATGGAACTCCTCAAACATTGGTGAAAAAATATTCACCAAGGGGGGCAAATGCTATCCCAAAGCGTATAACATTTTACAGTCATTTATGCATACTTGTATCTAAAAGGGTACTTATCCCTTGAGGAAACTAATAACTAGAATGAGCTAAATAGCACCAAGGACTAAGAGGCTAAAATTTTCTGAAAGGATCTATAAAGTTTATAAGAAAAATTAACCAAATATTGACCAATGATTACCTGATGCATAGATTAAGTGAAATCATTTGAGTTGTAGAAGACAAATCAAAAAATGCCTCAAATGCTCAATATTCAAATCTAAATACTGCAAGACATGGAACAAAAAAAAGTAATTATCAAGGGAATGGCTCAATAGGTGGTGATTCAACTGAAGGACTTTATAGAAAATATAACGGAAAATATACATAGAAACAAATCCATCCCATATGGAAAAGTAATGAGAAAGGGAAATTAAAGGAAAAGTGGCTTAGTACATGCATATCACTATCATAAAAAAAAGTTGCAAAAGGCAGATATGACTTCTGTTACAGTTGTGGAGAAGATGGCCTTATACAATGTATATGTACCCAAGAAGAGAAGGTAACTTTTGTGTTACAGAATTTTATGATAATAGAACCAACATCAGGAAAAGCTAATGTGACCTAGGAAAGATATTATCTTTGTCACGGTAGACCATAACCAACATATCCCTTAACTATTCCTAGTTTATGTGTGTGTGTGTTTGTGTGTATGTGTGTGTTTCTTTCTCCCCGCCCCCCCCCCCAGGACTCATAGGATCTCAAATCGAGGTGATTAAACATTGACAGTAGAAAGTATATTTCTGTGCTAGAAAGTTGAGTAGAAGTGGCCATTGTGTTCTTGTCATTCTTTTGGAAATATTAAAAAGTTATTCAAAAAAAAAGAAATTAACAAAACAGCCTCTTAAAAGTTTTGATTTTGGAAGACTGAATGAAGCAAATTTTCCATACCTGGAATACAGTGAATAACATTTTATAATTTCCTAAAGATAATGCTATTGTTGACAAAGAAATGTATGTTCTGCCCCAGTATCCCACAACCCAACCTGTGTACATAGAATATCAGTCTTGATTGGATCCAATTTCACTCTATTTAAGAAAGTAGCAGAATAATTACTGCAAGCAGACTGGGATTTGAAATCTATGCATTTTGACCCTCCATGTCACTCACACAGAAATATAAATGAGAATTGAGTCAAGTTGTCACAGTTTAAAATGCCTGATTATTCAACTTCTAAAAATGATAGAAACAAAAATTGATTTTGTAGATTCTATAGCATCAGAGAAATAAAAGTAGTGGTTGAGTTAGAAGCATAGCAAGACACACTTTCTCAATTACCTGAGTGGGATGTTAGGTATACCCAAAGGCTGACTTATAAAATAGAATTCACTAATTCCCAACTATTTCAGGGAGGATATGGGGGGGGGTATTCAAATGATTTTAGAGAACATTTTAAGAATCTATTAGTGATTGACATCATCACAGAATCTGGTAACCTATATGTGTTGTCTATGGTAGTGGTATAAAAAACAGAAGGATGCATATCTGTCTTGGCTACTACACGCTGAATTAAAAAATTGAAATAGATGAATTTATATAATGCTAATGTTTCAAGATATCAAATTGTCTGCTATGCAGCAAGGGATTTTTTTTCTAATGGACCTGTCGCTATTATCAAATCCCTATGGCTATGACAGAAGAAAACAAAGAGGCAAATGCTTTAATCTGTCTAGTTGGAATCTCCCAGTTTGAGCACATTCCCCAAAGAATCTTGATGATGCTTACTATTTTCTTAAGACCAGTAGTGAAAGTAATTGCAGACATGAAGTATTTCTAACAGTTGGTATATACCATGATGGCATCATTGTCTTTGGGAAGACCACAGAAGAACATAAAGAAAAACTAGTGTATTGAAAATATTGAACTATACTATTTCTATTTTTTTGCTTGTTTTTTTTTCCCTTTTGCTCTGATTCTTCTTTCACAGCATGACTAATGCAGAAATATGTTTAATGTGATTGTACATATATAACCTATATCAGATTGCTTGCTGTCTTGGGAAGGAGATAGGGAGGGGAGGGAGAGAGAAAAATTTGAAACTAGAAATCTTATAAAATCAAATGTTGACAACTATCTCTACATGTAACTAGAAAATAATAGATTACTTTTATGATTCTAAAAAAAGAAAATATTGAATTAGCTAATGGAAAATGATTTAAAATTTAGTATTGACATGTACCAGGTTTTTAGAGTCTCAGTTTAGTGGATGTGTCATGTTGTATCCTAGTAAGATGGGAAAATAGGCCCAAATAATGTAGAAAAGCTTCAGAAAGTGCTATGGTCAAAGAAACTTTAAGACCTAAAGCTTTTTCTAGATTTTTATGATTTCCATCAAAAGTTTGTTAAAAACTCCGTTGATACTGCTAACGTATTGCGTGACCATATCCAAATATATATGATTGAAGGGGCACAGAAACAAGAAGAAAAGAAACATGAAGATGGGCAGACAAATATGAACAAGCTTCTAGAGACTTGACTAAGTTATCTGTCTCACACAAACCCCTATTTTGGCCTATGCCAAAACAAATTTGCCTTTTTGTCCTACAAATTCCAGTTTGGATGAACTGGAAGCAGCCATATGCCAATGGAATGATGGTCATTTCAAACTAGATGTATTTTACAGCAGAGTCCTGAATGATAAAGAAACCAGTTACCCCATTTAAAATCTGCAGTTACATTAAAATGAAAGGTCATTGAGAAATTCAAAGACTTTGCACAGATTGCCAAGTTACAAGTTTGGACTCACAACAATCCACTGACTTCTTATGGTCAGTGCCAAGTTGGATTCTATTTGCCAGAAATGGGGAGCAGCAATAGCCAACTATGATTTCAGCATATTTTAGCAGCCAGGGAAAACTAATAGGGATACAGATTCCCTATCCAGCAGAATACCAACACCAGGGTAATTCCAGAAAGAGTGAAAGCCATTTGTAAAGCTAAAGATCTAGAGTACATCTAGATAGATGGTAGTAGGGCTGAAAGTTTGTGACTTCCACTAGACAGAAAGAAAAGAGCATATGCAAAGGTCACTTCATTGAACTAATCACTTTAACTCAATTAAGTATAGATAATGGGTAAAGGAAACAAAAGGCTCATAAAATGCTACATGAAGAAATCTAAGGCAAGAATGTGTTTTTCCACTAATGTGAAAGGACACAAGCACCCATTTCTTGATGGCATTTTTATTGTTGAGACAATGGAATAAGTTGGAACACAAAACTTTGGTGTCTTCCTTGACTCCTCGCTCTTTCTCATTCACTATATCAAATCTGTTCCCCAATGTTCTAAAATTTAATTTCACAACATCTCTAATATATGTCCTCTTCTGTCTGATACTGCTGCTACCTAGGTCCACCCAGTCATCACCTCATCCTTGGATTATAGTCTTTTGGTTGTTCTTTCTGCCTCAAGTCTCTCTCTATTCATTTCGCAAATTAGTCTTTCTATAACACAAGTGTGACCATGTAGCCTCTTCTACTCTTCAATGAATTTCAGTGCCTCTATACCAACTCTATTCAATTTTTTATATATTACTTATCCCCATATATACTCTGTGATCCTGTATCACTGGCTTCTTTTGTTACGGGTACAAGACACACCCAAGTCCACACCCCAGTTATTTTCACAGGCCATATTCCTGACCTGGAATTCTCTCTCTCTCCTCCTCACTTTCCTGGCTTCCTTGAAGTCCTAGCTACAATCCCATTTCTCCAAGAAGCCTTTCCCAATATTCCGTGGTATAGAGCCTAACTTTTAAAAGTGTAGGCCACATCCCTTCTGGAGTTATGAAACTGAATGTGGGGGTCACAAAAAATTGGCAAGAGTAAAGGGTTATGTATATCTATTTTGTATACCTATGTTCCCTGGGTGGCCTGTGGCTCTTCAAGGTGCTGATCCATGGTCGTCTGCAACTGGTGGAAGCCTACTACTATTCCCTGGGTCACATATTATAATTTTAACTCTTGCATATTTATTATTTTTGTAATAGAATTATTCATTTATTGTATATCTTGTTTAATTGCTTGGTTCTTGTGGCCTATATCCTCATAACCTCACTATCATTACATAAACTATCAATGTTATCATCATTTGAATATGTAATAGCAGGAAGGCTGGGACTACCTTACAAGTACTGTGGTGGGCGGTGGTGGTGGTGGTGGTGGTGGTGATTGCGGTGATTGTGGTTGTCCATGAGAGCTGTGTCATTTTCAACCATCATATTTTAGAAAGATATCTTTTTCAAGACAGTTAAAGTCCCATTTTCTAAAAGAAGCCTTTTCTGTTCTCCTCCCCAGTTCTTTCTCTTTGAGATTGCCTTCCATTTATGCTATATATCTTTTTTGGATTTTTCTTTTGCCCAGTTGCTCTCTATTAGCATGTGATATCCATAAGGGAAGAGACTGTTCTTTTCTTTCTTTGAATTCCTAGCACTTAGTGCAATGATTAAAATTAGTAAGCATTTATGACATATATAAGGTGCTCAATATAGGTCAAATTGAAGTGAAAAAGTATTTAAAAGGCCAACAAATTATAGGAAATGGGACATCTTCAGATGACTCTCCCCTACCATTTCACTTTGCTTTTAGTACCAATCTCTGTTGTAATATGAGTCACTTTGTCCATTTTAGTATTTATACAATCAATTGGCTTCTGAAAGAGATGGTTTTGAGGAAAGCTAGACTACAGGAGAAATAATACAAGACACCTTTGCTTTTCATTCAAAAATGGAATGGAAAAATGTACCTTTCCATAGGAGAGAAATATTTCTGGCAAGGTAGCAGTAGCTTGGCCAGGTTAGCACATACACATACGTATGTACATGCATGTGCAAGTAAACACATTTACATAATATATGTATGCATGCATGTATGTATTAGAATTATCCTTGAGAATTGGGACTGAGTCTCTTGGAACAGAATAAACAGTATAATCAGTAAAGAGTGTCATGGGATAATGGAGAAAATGAAATGACTGCTTTTAGTTACTATTAAGCATGAGTGTACTTAGAAATATTAACACCACTGAAGTCAGGGCCTCAAAAATTTAGGTAGTATAGTGCAGTCAGATGGACTTGGAGTCAGGAAAATATGAGTTTAAATCCAGTTTTAGATAATTGCTTGCTTTATGACCCAATTTAAGTGACTTGAATTCTATCACAATTTCCTCAACTGTAAAATGGGGGGAGGGGTACCATCAACTTCTTCACAGGGTTGTGAGAATCATGAGATTTGTAAAGAACTTAATATAATGACTGGCACAGAGGGGGCTATGAACAATAGCAGGAGACATGAATGCCAAGCCCTTGGATCATTCAGAATCACTACTCAAAGATTCTTCTCTCCCTAGAATGTTAACTGCCAGAGGATAGTGGCATTGAGGGATCCGGGTGATTTGAGGAATTCTATCTACATCTGGAGAAGCTAGCCAGAAGACCTAAGGGGAAATTTGCAAGTAGAGAATTTGTCTTATGATTGCCTCTCTTCCAAATGCAGAACCATTCTGACAATACTAGTTATAAATAGAAAGAAGTGGTATAATATTTCTATGTAAGTTGGATTTTTTTTGCTAATTTCCAAAGTCAAAATTGCTAAATTCAAAGAAATGACTAATTTCTGGTATAGTGATATTGCCTTTAGGTAATCTCTTTCATCCTTCTCTTCAAAAGCCTAACATTCATCCTCAGGTGTTTCAAAGGTGGGATGTGAGAGATTCAAATTACATGGGAATCAAATTACATGGGAAATTTTCTTGCCCACAGCAACAATGTAGGCACTTTTAGGTAAGTAAACTAGTTCAGTTCTTCTTAAATTTTTTTTCTACTCTTGACCCCTCTTTGCCCAAAAATTTTTATGCAACCCTGGGTACATAGGTATATAAAATAGGTATACATAACCTTTGACTGTTGTCAAATTTTTCAATATCTCCACATTCAGTTACATGACATCATATGGGGTCACAATCCACAGTTTAAGATGGTAAGAATTAGTTCACAATAGTCAGTCTCTGGAAGAGTGAGAAACAGAAAGAAATCAGTCAAGCAGTTGGTCAGTGATAGTGGCTGGCCCTCTCAAGCAGGACTTTAGGAGTTAAACGGAAAGACTGCTTTACACAAATCCAATAATCAGCCTATCTTCATTTTATTAAAAGCAACTGAAGGTGGACATTAAAAAATGTAAAAATGCAAAATTGCAAGTCATTTCCCATGTAAATTACAGACCTGTCATTGCAAAGATTCTTAAAACCTAGCTTTCCCCAGATTATGTTATCATTTCACATTTATCACTAACCTACAATATTGCCAAAGAGAGAAAGACATCATGGGTTACTTCACAGAGCACTGCAATATAACTCAGGGAGCTGCGTTCTAGCTTCATCTCTGGAAACTAACTCACTGTGCTTTTAAGCAAATAACCATTCTGGACCTCAATGTTCTCATCTGTGAAATGAAAGGGTTGAAATAGGACTCACAGGACCCTTATAGGTAAACATGTATGATTCACCATAGAGGTACATTTAAAGTGGTGTGTGTGTGCGTGTGTGTGTATGTGTTTATATATGTATGTGTATGTTTTTTAATTCCCCTTCCCCATCTAAATGTATGAAAAACTTAGAATTGGAATTTAGTCAAACCAAATACAAATCTCAAAATACTGTGAGCCTTATTCTAATTTTAATTTCTATTTTCTCTATTTGAAAAAAATAATGTGGGGGGCAGCTAGGTGGCACAGTGGACAAAGCACTAGCCCTGGATTCAGAAGGACCAAAGTTCAAATTCGGCCTCAGACACTTGACACTTACTAGTTGTGTGACCCCGGGCAAGTCATTTAACCTTCATTGACCCACCAAAAAAAAAATAAGGTGATACAATTAATAGATATGTTCTTGGGAATCTTGACCCATCTATCAAATCACTACTTATTCTATCCATGCTGGTGTGACTGGACTCTATCAAGTTTGTTTCCAGGTATAATATTCTTTAATGATTCTATGAAAATTAAACTCAGAGCAGTTCTAAGAAGTGTTCTGACATTGTAAATTCGGGTTCCCCCATTGTCATATCATTCAGGTTCTCCTGTAATACAGTTGTACGCGTCACCCTTGATATAGGTTGACCAAGATTTTGGAATAATGCCTTACATTTATAATACATTTCAATACTTAGGAAATCCATTCTAAAAAATTCATTCTAAAAAACCAACCCCATGAGACATAGAAGACAAGTATTGCCATATGATATATATTAGTCATAATGTTTGGAAAGCTGGCCTTTGTAGCCAAGAAGATCTTATTTCACTTCTAGCCTCTGGCATATACTGTGTGACCCTGGGAAAGTCAATAATGCTCTCACCGTTTTAGGTATCTCTCTAGGACCTAGAATTACAGCAGAGAAACCACGTTACATTGGTAGCAAGAATTTACTTATCTTGGAGTTCTCATACTAATACAATCAGACCTAGACTTACATAGAGGCTTCTGTCCACCTCTGGAGCACCATGCCTATGACAATTGACTTCTCAAGGAAAACAAAACCTGAAAGAAGCCATGTGGTTTAGTGGAAAGAACATTCTGAGGAGCCTAGGCCCATTATCTGCTATGTCACTAATGAGCTGTAGAACTTTCATTTATTCACTGTACAATTAAAAGAAATGAGAACTTCAATTACAGTAATAGAGTAAACAAAATCCTGTAATATCAACTAGTCCATATTGAGGGGAGGGAGGTAATGTCTTCCTAGCCCCAATAAAATAAAAAATAAAGTATTATTGTTATACTTAATGAATTTCCTCATTCTGTATAATATTGAAAGAGCAGCTAGCTAGTACAGTGGATAGAACAGTGGGTCTGGAGTTAGGAAGACCTGGTTCAAATCCAGCCTCAAACACTTAGCTGTGTGACCCTGGGCAAGTCAGTTAATCCCATTGGCCTCAGTTTCCTCTTCTGTAAAATGAGCTGGAGAAGGAAATGGAAAACCACTCCAGTATCTTTAACAAGAAAACCCCCCAAAAGGGGTCACAGAATCAGACATGACTGAACAACAACAATGTACTGAATACCACTGCTCAGCAGGAGAAAGAGTTCTTCAAAGTATCTCTTTATGATGAAAAGTATTAATCTTCTTGTCGTGTACCTCTTAGAGTTCCAGTGTTCTTCATACTGGCTGAGCTAAATGAGCTATTTTACAGTAAATGGTGAGGTGATTATTTCTATGCTCTATTGCACTAACTGGGCTGGGGAGAAGGTCAATCAGGCCACCTACCAAGCTTCAAAGACCAGACAATACAGAAAATGGTTCAAAAATAAGTTATCTGGGATTGGCCTAGAGGGAAGCAAACTAGAGAACAGGGGCTTTTCAAAACAGAAAATTGCCAGTGGCAAGAAATAAAAGTGATAGTGTTGGACCAGTGGTATTTGTGTACTTTCTCTTTTAGCTACTTGTACAGAAGTGTGGGCTTCTCATACTCCTTTGTACTTATCAATATAAAGGAGAATGGAGCTAACCCTTGCCATGAGTAGTTGTTAATTTTAGAGCTTTGAATGAGGTAAAGCAGTGAGAAAGACACCCTGAGGAGAGTTCTTAGGCATTTGGAATCTGATTTGTGCATCCTTCCTTCTCCCTAGTCCAGGTCAGATTGTACAGTTTTAATCTGGCTACATGTGCTAGTTTCCTTGAGCTCCTTGTTTTGACTTGCCTGAAGACCCAAAAGACATTTAGACTGCATGGGCTAGGAAGGAGCTAAATTTTTAATGTATTTTATTTCATCCCTTTTCATCTACAATCATGACTCAAAAACTGAATACAGTTATACCATACTGGTGCTGGCAAATGATGTTGAAGTGCAACAGAATGAGGAAGATGGAGCATGGGCAATTTATATTTTAACGAATTAACAGACATGAACTCTCATCATTGTGCTACATGGTAGTTAAGCACAAAATGTAAAAGATTAACATAAGTATATGTAATTACCATTATTCTATGCTATTAAAGCAAAGATTTAAGAATTAATGGACAAAGCAGCAAAATATTCTGAGGCCTATGTGAAGACCCCTGGATCTGTAACATAGAACAACCTTGACCTTTGGATATCCATGCTTATTCTGTTATAGGCAACCTTGTTCAGATGGTGGGAACTAGGTGGGACTGTTTTGGTAGGGTGTGTTTAAAATCAGGCCAAACCAAGAGGAAAGACATTAAATGCACAGAGCTCCTGACACAAATACCCCCTAAACAACAATAAAACAGGCCCTGGAGTGGCAAAACCCCCAAAAAGAAGGCTGAGATTATTTTCCAGATTAAAGGGCGCTATACTTAGCTGCTAGAAGAGTCCAACCCCATGATTTCACCGAACACATATCCCAAACACACTGCACCAGAGAAACTTACCCCAGCTTCTGAATCAGCTGCAGCACCAGTGTCTTCTGGAACTAAACTTACTGTCAGGTGAGAGGGCTGAAAGGCTGTCTTGGGGGGTGGAAAATACAGAGATGTCTGTGTGACCCGAGGAGGAATTCAGCTATCCCACCCCAGCAGGGAACCAGGAAGAAATTTTGAGCATGAGGGAAGCCCAGGCAGGGGAAGGGCAGAGGCTCCTCAAAGCTAAGAACCACCTCAGGACTCTGTTGGCTGGTTAACCAGCAAGTTGGCTTGAGGTTACCTTCAGACCAGAGAAGAGGCCAGGTGAGAGAAAAACCTGCCCTCCCTCAAACCAAAACACCTGGGACCTTCTAAAGCTTGAAACTGTGCAGCTTGGAAGTAGGGCCCCACTGTAAGAGGGAGTTAAATATCAAGTAAAAGAAGGAAAGATGAGCAAGCAAAGAAAGTTGAGAACAACAGAAAGTTTCTTTAGCCACAAGGAAGATTGAGGTGCACCCTCAGAAGAGGATAACAACCTCAGGGCCCCTACATTGAAAGCTTCCAAGAAAAATATGAATTGGTCTCAGGCCACAGAAGTGCTCAAAAGTGCTCTTTGAAGAGAAAGTAGGAGAGATAGAAGGAAGATTTAGAGAGGTAGAGGAAAGAATGGAAAGAGAAATGAGAAGATGCAGGAGAGTCATGAGAAAAAAGTCAACAGCTTGAAAAGCCAAATGGAAAAGGAAATTAAAAAGCTGTCCGATGAAAATTATTGACTAAGAACTGATGACATCTTACCACTCCAAGAAGACAAGAGAACTCAGAGACTTTATATGAACAATTTTGTTTTGTTGGTTTTGTTTTCTCCTTCTGTTATTATATATACCATCTGTAACATGTACTCTCTGTAGAGGCCCACCCTCTGCAAGACCAATATCAAAGTGTTGCGTCCATGAGGGACCACCCCTCTGGACAAAACTCTTCTCTCTCCCTTTTCTATATTGATATTAATATAGTGTTAGTTAGCATAGGATATTATATTCTGTTATTTTCCTTTGAACTAGCTTAATCTCTGGGATCGCATAGGCTAAGCTTAGAGTTAAGACTGTCCATCTGTATTTCTACTTCCTTATTTCCCTAATTGGTTTCATCTTTGTGGTCTAATTAATTCCCAAGCAATAAAACCTGATCCTTTATGAACTAAAGCTCAGAGGCTCCTTTTCTTATTGGCCTGGGAGGAATATATAAAAAGGAAAGTTCAAAGGGGAAATTAAAAGTAAGAGAGTCCCTCATATTTCTGGGACCCCAATATTAAGGCAAGTCGCCCTAATATGTTCAGTATATCGAATTTTGGCCCTCCCAGAACTAGGATTGAACAAATAGATGCTAGTGACTTTATGAGAAACCAAGACATAGTAAAGCAAATCTAAATGAATAAAAAAAAGAGGGCAATATGAAATATCTCCTTACAAAAACAACTGACCTAGAAAATAGATCCAGGAGAGAGAACTTGAAAATCATTAGACTGCCTAAAAACCATGACCAAAATAAGATTTTAGATAGCATCTTCCAAGAGATTGTAAGGAAAAATTACCCTGATGCTCTAGAAGCAGAAGGTAAAATGGAAATTGAAAGAATACACCATTCACCTCCTGAGAGAGATCCCAAAAGGAAAACCTCCAGGAATGTTATAGCCAAATTCCAGAGCTCCCAAGTAAAGGAGAAAATATTGCAAGCAGCTAGAAAAAAGAAATCAAATACTATGGAGCTATAATAAGGAAAAAACAAAATCTAGCAGCTTCTACATTAAAGGATTGTAGGGCATGGAATATGATATTCCAGAGGGCAAAGGAACTGGGACTATAGCCAAGAATCATGTACCCAGCAAAACTGTGTATAATCTTTCAGAGGAAAAATTGGGACATCAATGAAAAAAAAGGACTTTCAGTCATTTGTGATGAAAAGTACTGAACTGAATAGAAAATTTGACTTTCAAATACAAGACACTGGAGAAGCATAAAAAAGTAAACAGGAAAAAGAATTCATGAGGGATATTAAAAGATTAAACTGTTTACATTCCTATATGGGAATATAATACTTCCAACTCATAAGAATTTTCTCAGTAAGGAATTCAAAGAAGACACAGGTCTGAACTGAATACGAAGGGGTTATTTCTGTAAAGCATTTATGTTTTGTTTTTTTGCGGGGAAAACAGGGTGGGGTGTCTTATGTCTGGGGCCAGATTTGGGTTCAGAGACTACTGGGTCCAGGGCTGGTGCTTTGTCCACTGTGCCATGTAGCTGACATGATGACATGATGACATCTTTAAAATAGGGTTGAGGAGTAGGAGGAATAGACTGAGGGAGGGGGAAGGTGAGAGATGGATTGGGGAGAGGTAGTTCACATGAAGGAAACAAGAAAAAAGTTTATGGAGGGGAGGGGAAGAGGGGGAAGGAGAGGGGGAGTGATTGAACCTTAATATCATCAGAAGTGGCTCAAAGAGGGAATAACATATATCCTCAAATGGGTAGAGTAATATATTTTTGCCCTGAGGGAAAGTGGGAGGAGAGGGAGATAAGGAGGGAGAGAGAAGAGGGGAAGGAGGGAAGGGCAGATTGGAAGAAAGAGCAGTAAAAAGCAAAACACTTTTGAGGAAGGTGAAAATGTTCTGCATTACTGCACAAGTATGTCATATTGAATTGCTTGACTTCATAGGGAGGTTTGAAGAGGGAGGTAGGAAGAAAAATTTAGAACACAGAATTAGCTCAAAGACCCTAATCTCATCAGAGTGGGCTCAAGGAGGGAATAACATTCACACCCAAATGGGAGGGATTATATAACCCTACAGGAAAATAGGAGGGGAAGAGGATAAGGAGGGAAAGGTGAAAGAAGAGAGGTAAGAGCAGGGGATGGGCAGTCAGAAGTAAAACACTTTGGAGGAAGAATAGGGTAAAAGAAAATAGAAAATGGAGTAAATATCATGGGAAGGGAATAGGATGGAGGGAAATAGTTGTGATGATTGATTACAATGGCAAAATGTATGGGACCTACTTTGCTGAGCTATTGTGAAGAAAATTCTTTGTCACATTTATGGTATTATGTAAAAGTTATGATGAACCTATCAGAAAAGCCTATAAAGACCTACATGAACTGAACCAGAGTGAAATGTACTGTATAGAAAATAACAGAAATAGTGTAAGATGATCTGCTGGGAAGCATGTGGCTATTTTCAGCAAGGCAATGATCCAATATAACCCTGAAGGACTTATGAAAATTGCAGCCCATCTATAGAGAAAGAACTAATGATGTCTGAAAACATATTGAAACACATTTTTATTTTTTTCTTTGACAATTCCTTAATCTGAAGTTTTGTTTTTTAATTGTTTTCTCTTACAACCTAACTAATGTGGGGATATTTTCCATGATTAATCATGTGGAACTTATATTGAATTGCTTGAGTTCTTGGGGGTGGGTTTGGGAAGGGAGGGAGGAAGAGGGAACACAAAGTTTTTAAAAACTGATGTCAAAATTTGTTTATAAATATATTTTGGGCAATAAAATTCTAAAACAAAAGGCTAAAAAAAAGATCAAGTAGAACCTTCCTCTCTGCTGTTAGCATTGTTCCTCTTCACTGGGGGTAAGGCAAAGGTCAGAACTGACATGACCTGTGTTTTAAGCACCCCATTCTTAGGAATTTGGCCAAGGAGAATGAAACAGTTTTAGCAACTTTTTCTAGTTATTCCTTTAGAACAGATTTGAATACATCCCTTCCCCTTCTTATCTCCAAGGCTACCAGGAAACTCATTAAATCCTTTGGGTTAATAGTTTAGGGCACTTTTGAGTGAGTTTGGTAGACCTCCTTTCCTCTATGGAAGCCATCTTGCTTATATATACCCGAAGGTGACATAAAGAGGTCAGAACCTAAAATGATTATTTTCTGTTCCTCTTCCTAAGGCAAAACAAGTTAAGCTAATGGGCTTGAGGGCACAAAATTATCTTTAATTTGCAAGAATGTTACAATCTCCACATTGAACTTAAACTGTTGGCTGTACATTTGGAACATCAAGCTATCAGTCAAGAATTGGTTAAGGTTGAGTGGTAGCAAAGTGTATTAGAAGCTCATATTTTATTAGAATTAGTTCAAGTTCCTTGTATCCTAATAGATTCCATTTTATAAGAACCACAAATTTCAATCATTCATCACCTTAGAAGACTTATCTTCATTAGTTTCTGTGATTCCCTAAATCATAATTTGATGGCCAGCTTTCAGAAGAAAATAATCTTTAAACTTAACCACATTCATCTAGTGATAACAAATTCGTAAGCCATGATGGTTGTTCCAATATGAAAAGACTTTCCAATTGTTACATTTATATTTCATCAGCATGACCTTTGAGGAGCATGGGTTACCTATACAAAAAATTCAGGCAAAAAGGGAATGAATTTAGATGAACATCCTCCTAAGTCAGAGTCAAAATGCATCCAGAGGACAGGAATAGGAATTTTACTTGATTGATCAGGATAGAGAGATATGTGTACAACAATAGTTATAAGGAAATTCATCACCATTTAGTCACTTCCAATTGCTCAAATTGATTTTCATTTCTAGATTTCTCATGTTGTGTTTGTTCAGGTTGCAGAGTTTCTACCTATTTCTTATCTTTTCATTTGAAAATCTACTTTTATTAAAGGTCTTTTTTGTAGGATTATACTAATTTTTAAAAAGATTATTTCTGGGGGCAGCTAGGTGGCTCAGTGGATAGAACACTGGCCCTGGATTCAGGGGTACCTGAGTTGAAATCTGGCCTCAGACACTTGACACTTACTAGCTGTGTGACCCTGGACAAGTCACTTAACCCTCATTGCCCCAGGGAAAAAAAAAGATTGTTTCTGACTATAAATGCTTTTATCTTTTGATTTTTGGAATATCATGGACCAAAAATTTCTTTTGTTGTCATTTATTGACAGGGCTTAATTTCAGAAGTGGGTAATGGATGTTTTTGTCTCTTCAATTTGTCCTTTGTTTTTGATATATCTAAAAGAGGTTTCTGTGTGTCTGTGTGTCTGTGGTGAGTGTAGGAGGTGAGAGAGAGAGACAGACAGACAGACAGAGACAGACAGACAGACAGAGACAGACAGACAGAGAAAGAGACAGAGAGAGAGACACAGAGACAGACAGAGAGAGACAGAGACAGAGAGACAGAGAAAGACAGAGACAGAGACAGACAGAGAGAGAGAGAGACAGAGACAGACACACAGAGAGAGACAGAGAGTTTGGGACATGGCTTTGAGGTCCTCTAATCATACTTCAAGCTTTCCTCATTCTTGTTTCCAGATTATTATTTTTGACAATAGATACCTCATATGGCTTTACCTTTTTTCTACTGTTTTTCCTGATTTTGGGGGGGGGGTTGGGGCTAATATTTGTTATTATCTCATGGAATCACTGAATTGTGTTTGATTTTCTGTAGCCTGTTAAAGTTACTGAAGCACTTATCCTAAGATAACTCTGGATTCTTATAACACCATTATGAAGAAGTTCCAACAGGTATGGTTATCCTAATTTTCATTTGAGGAAACTGAGGCGAAGTAAGTTTAGGTAATATATTCTATTCTTGGGAAAATCTCCTAGTTCAGTAAGGCTTTTTCACTTCAGATTCTTAGCAACTCTTTATTCTTCCAATATTTTCCAAAAGAGCTCTTTCATTTCATTTCATTCTATTTTTTAAAAAATCTTGTACTTAGAGTATGTGTGTACATATACAGAGAGAGATGTGAGTATAATATATTTATATATACATATATATGTACCCTGTTATATACATAGCATATAGTAAATACACTTAGTATTTATAAATTTTCTATGTCCATATATGTGTGTGTATATATGTATATACATACATCTACATATATACATATATCTCCATAATAGCATATCTAAATATGTATATAAAATATATAGATGCAAATGGCATATATGTAAACAGACACATATATTTATATAAATATATTAATAATGAGATACATATTGTATACATGTATGAAAGCACATACCTATATGTAAATTGATTTTATATGTGATATAGTATATATTACTACAATTGCTATTTACAATTGATAATTTTATATTTATCTTTATTATATGCTATATTATATATAATTTATACAATATTTATAATACTGATATATGTTTATAATTATTGCATTAATAGAATGGTATTAGTATAACTAGTATAATCAATATATACATTTATATGTACATACTTATATTTATAGAAAGCAAAAGCAGAACTAGAAGCAATGGGCAGAATTAAAAAAAAAATAAATAAAAAGGCAAATTTAGGGCAAATGTGAGGTATAGCCTCTTAGAAAATACTCCAAAATTAGTAGATGAGAGGTGGTGATTTTCTCATCTTAGGAAATTTTCATGGAGAATATGAATGAATGGTCATTTCCTGGGAATATTAGAGTTTCTTTTTCAGGATAGCTTTGAATTACGTGGCCACTCAATTCTGAAATTCTCTGATTCAGTGATTCAGATAAGGAGGATGCACTCAGGATCCTTACAGCCTCAAGTACAGAGTACTGAAATAACCAGGACACCTTATTGCAGATGCTTCTTTTTGTACAAAGTAGGTCTGTGGTAGTATCACCAACAGATTTTTGTTGAAGGGAGAGAGGCTGAGGAGACTTTGTGTAGATGGCTTTGGAATAAAATCTTTTAGATAATGAAAATGTAAGCTGGTTCTGTTGCCTTCTGGATCTCAATACTAGCAAATAACTTAATGGGATGGGAGGTAGAGGTGCCAGGGTACAGAAGCCTTCTTCCAGCTCACAGTAACCAAATAACCCATGGAGCCATTTTGTACAGAAAATATTATCTTGGGAAGATGTGAACATCAGTGAATTCTACATAGGAAACATGGTGTTAAATATTTCATGATTCTTACAGGAACTTTGGCTCTAATATGGCTTAGATGTCATAAGGCCTGGTCTTTATAACAACTATCCTAGTTTTTATTATCTTAGATTTGTTGCTAGAATATATCAGTGTCTTGATTTCCATGTCAATAAAATGGGGGAAACCTAAAATCCTTTTTAGCCTTACAGTTTATTCTTCTGAGATTTAGTGAGCAGCATTATTTGAAACATTGTGATACACATGCACACACAGAAAGACAATTACTGTTGTCAAGGAACTTAAAGTGGAAAATAATATCCTTATTTGTATTATCTTGCTTATATTTTTATTCTCAGCACTTAGTGCCTGGTACACAGTAGATGTTTAAAAAATGTTTATTGACTTAATTTGTCATTCAAAAAAAAAGATGGTCACAGGTTTTTTCCACTGGTCATTTTCTACCATGCGAATGATGAGGGCCTCTTCATATTAAGCTGCAGGATTTTTACCTCATTTTTTGATCTCTAACAGTCATTCAAAGTACAAAACTACCATATTAGTACAAAACACTCACAGGGTACACATTATGTATGGGTAAACAACCAATTTCATAGAATACAGTATGATTCACTCAGTTTAACAATAAACCTTATTTGAAATAGTTTCAACCTTGCTCTCTATGAGATTGGCCCACACAATCTTTTTTTTTGTTTTTGTCAGATTCACAAATAATGGACTTTTTACATTGGAAATTCTCTGCAAAGATCTAAATTCCATTTTGGAAATTCTCTTCTTTATTGTATTCCTCCTAATATTTTAACCAATATTCCTTTTTTTTTCTTTTTTGTATGGAGAAGATTCCTCCAGTGGTTACTCCCTTGTAATTAGCTAGTGTGTCCATTTCTCACTGCCTATTAGAGGTTTTCTAACATGGATCAAATGATTGTCTTTTTTTCCCTGCAGTTAAATGAAAAAAAAATTGTATATTTTTTTTTACAGTTATCCTGCCACTTTCTAATTTTTACCTCACTTCCCTTGTCAGATTTCCTGTCAGAAGCCCTGTGTTCTTTCTTTTGACCCTTAGAACCTTCCACAAATCACCCTATTTCTTTGTGCCTTGGGTCTTCACATGTTACATTACAGAGGACTGAATGACTTCTAAGGTCCTTCCAGGCTGACATTTATGATCTCTTGAAAATGTAAACCATTTCTGTTTGCATATAAAGTGTAGAGAGCAGGGTGGACAAATTCAAGTATGGATTTAATTGTCTCCTTGTAGTCCCTATTTTCCATTTGTGCAGAACAGAAAAGAGATATTCCATCTTCCATCATCATGCATTTGCACAGTTTTGTCTCCCATGCTTAAAATGCCTTTCCTCCTTAGCATCAGTTCTTAGAATCTTTATTTTCCTTCAAAGCTTATCTCAATACCATCTCCACATGAATCCTTGCAGGTTATATTAGAACACTCTAACCACCCACAAAAAGCCTTAGTTTTTTCTGATTTTTTTTTAACATAATTAAGTACAACTTCCTCTGGATTATCTTCTGAACAGGCCCTCATAAAATGGCACACCTCAGGTTTGTACATCTAATAGTCAGACAATTGACACAAGCTCATGTCAAAGATATTTATGGAGATGAAGCACTATGAACTATAGTAATATAATATTTCCATATTTCCCCCATCAACCTGTGGCACACTTCTCCATAAATACACTCAATTTCAGTGGGAAGAGTAGACATTTATATAGAGTACACAAATACTGAAGCACAGAAGTACACAGAACACATGTAGTCAAGAAAATGTATACCTTTAGTATTATAGGTCTGCAATCCCCCTTTTCTCATAGTGCTAACTTCATGTTCATACCCCACCCCAACAATATGGAATAGTATCTCAGCTGGACTCTGTAGGCTTGCTCAACGGGATACCTTTATCAGTCATGCTGCCCCCGCCCCTATACATAAGTATGCAATGTTAACTCTTAGAGGAAAATGATTATTTCATTCATTTTTTTAAAATTTGTATTCAAATTGGCCAGTACAGTACTCAGCACTCAGATGCCCCAAATGAATGATAATGCTTTTTTGAATCAAATTGATAAATTCTTATTAAATGATTGATGTTGAATGACAAAATATTAAAACAACAGGTGTTTAATTCCACTTGTTTTCACTCAAAGTATATTCAATGACACTTGATAGAGGGATATCTTAACTCCTATTTCTTCATTCCAATCAACTACATTCCCATCAACTTAAATGTGAGAACTCCAGCCAGTCACTCATTTTTATATACTATGCATATTGAAGTATTTCAAGGATATGTCATTTCAGTGGTTTGGGTCTTCATTACCTGATGAACAACTCTTTGGTAATGACATTCTACAAACATAGTGAGGCTGGTCTTCGGATGTCAAAAGTATGACTTGTAACTTAAATTCTTTCCAGATTGATATGTTCTCCTGTCAAAGTTGTGCTCCTTTGGCATAGATGTCAAGAAATCAAGGTCACTTCACACTGAGACAAGGTATCAGAGGCAGATTTCATAGGAGGATAAATATTTACTAATGTGCTAATGTAATTATATTTGTATACTTCATTTTCTATTTTCTAGGGAAAAATACAAATATCTCAGGCACTCACTAAGCATGTAGCCACACACAAAAATATATGTTGAGATATACTAGAATGAAAACTAAAATGCTAGCTGATTTTTTAAAAAATTAGATTGTACATTAATAAATTGGAATTTACTTCAAAGTAAGTTTTTCTTTTCCTTGAGTTTAGGTGTCCAAAGCACAGATATGCTGTTGCTTCATTATCCTTATTATTACGTTTATTTGAAATCCCATTTGAAAAATACTACATTGCTTACAAATTGATGGAATCAGCCAGTTAAAGCTGAGTAATTAAAAATTAATTGTTCACTGATAAATAATTAATTTAAAGGGGAAGTCAATAATTATGAAATCAAGAACCAAAATTATACTTGTTTTTACTTCTCCATTTTCTCCCACACATTAAAAGGGCTAAGATTTAAAAGGAGTGAGAATTTCTTCTGGAAAACAAAAATTCCAGTTACATACGATACCTTAATGGGCATAAACTGGCATCATAAACATCCATTGCCTATTGTCTGAGCTGTTGTTGATTATTAGCCTTGCTGAATTTAGTTAAACATGCAATTTTTTTGCAGAACCACATTCAAATCCTCACTAGTTTGATCACAAATCCAGAGATTGGAATCTCTGGAAAAGAGTACTTGTTCTGGAGTCAGAAGAAATAGATACTAATTCTACCTCTTTCCCTTACTATCAGGATGACCTTGGTTTAGCCACTTAATTTTCCTAAACCTCACTTTCTTCATGTGTAATACAAAGGAATTTATTGAAATGGGTGGGCTCTGATGTCCCTTCCAGCTCTATATGTTTGATCAGAAAATTCTATGAAGCCAGGATTAACTACACATTATGGTGAAATACACAATATGGTGAAATAGAATTTCAATCAAAAGTTCCTGGTTTACTATTTATATTTTTCTCTCTTTGTTGATGCTATGCTTATAAAATTTGCAGATGACAAGTCTAGGAGAGATAGACACTAAATAACAATGTTAGGATGTAAAAATATGTTGACATATTATTTCATTGTTGTGTTTGTTGTTCAGTTATTTCAGTCTTATCAGACTCTTCTTGACTCCATTTGAAGTTTTCTTGTAAAAGATACTAGAGGAGTTTGCCATTTCCTTATACTAGCTCATTTTATAGCTGAGAAAACTGAGGCAAAGGGCCTGATTTGAACTCAGAGAGCCTTTCTTACTCCAGACATAGCTGTAGTTTCACTCTTCCTTTTTTTCTTTTTTTTTTTGGGGGGGGGGTGGTGGAATATGAGGGGGTTGAGCAGTGAGCCAACTTAATTCTTTTTTTTTTTTTTTTGTAAAGCAGTTGGGGTTAAGTGACTTGCTCAGGGTCACACATCTAGTGTCAAGTGCCTGAGGCCGAATTTGAACTCAGGTCCTCCTGAATTCAGGGCCAGTGCTCTATCCACTGGGCCACCTAGCTGCCCTCGGCTTTATTCTTTATTTTGGGCCCTGTTGGCCTTCTTGTGGGGTTGCTCCTCCTAGTCCTGCTTCAGGCTCAGCCTCTCGAACAGGTATTCTCCCAGCCCTGGCTGGGGGCCGGCCTGCAGGTGGCGCAGGGTGGTCAGGTGGTCGCCCGGGCGCTTCAGCAGCCACACCTCCTCGCCCAGGCGGTGAGTGGCTCTCCAGGAAGTCCCAGAGGTGTGGATCCCCTTGACTGGAGTCCAGGGCGTGCAGCTTCAGGAGGGCCTGGTTCAGGCCCTTCTCCAGGCTCAGGGCAGGCTCCATGGCATCCAAGCTGCGGCCCCACTCATGTTGGGCAGGTTTCTGCACAGCCTGGAGGAGGATCCGGCCCCCACCATGGTTCTGGAGCCCCATAAGGCGCTCGGCGCCCTCGCGTTTTTCTTTCGCCAGGTAACAGAAAAAATGCGACACCCTCCATAGAACGACATCGTCCAGGTCGAAATAGAAACCCAGGGACAGGTAGGAGTAGGAGGCCTGCAGGTTGGCTAGGCGGTTGACCGGGGCCTCAGAGCAGAGGTTTTGGCGGATCTGGAAGGTGGAACTCATGGCACCAAAAGCAACGGAAGGAGATGGCCATCCAGGGGCTGTTTGATCTCAGAGGCCAGGGGCGGTGGTCCCGGAGGCGGATGGTCTCAAAAGCGGGGGTCAGGTGGTCCCAGGGGCTGGCGGGCTGCAGAAGGGTGAAGATCTAGCGCGAGGGGAACTGGGGCGGGGAACTCCGGGTCCGTTCCGTCCAAACACTGTTGAAGCAAGAACCATAGTCAGGAGACGAGGTCTGATCGATTCACTTTTTCACCTAGGTGATCTCCTACTAATTCATTGACTATTAGCTGTGTGATCCTGGAGAAGTCACAAAACCCTGTTTGCCTCAGTTTCCTCATCTGTAAAATTAGCTGGAGAAGGAAATGGGAGACCATTTCAGTATCTTTACCAAGAAACTCCCAAAGAGGATAACAGAATCAGACATGACTGAAATGAATCAGCAAAAACAACAATAAAAGAAAAGTAATTTCAAAAGATTAGTGATATAGAAAAATATAATTATCTTCCTTGGGAGATAAGTGTATTTATTTCTCTTATTAGATGACTTCAAGTAAAATCTTGAGCATTTGTAGAAGGGACAATTACTCAGGTTCTAGTTTGACTTGATAGCCTCTGAGGTCCCTTCTAAACCTAAGTTTCCATGATTCCTTCCCTACCACTCCCATATCAATGACTGACAACAATTTTCATCCAAACACCTCCAATTTTGAGATACTATCCTGTTTTTCTATAATTTGACAATCTAACAAACTCACATGAACTAACCATTAATATTCTATAAAATAAGTCTATTCATAGCTCTTTAATTATGCCCCTTTTCTTGATATGGATGAAAAATGTCAGTGAATTTTCCTCCTTTGAGTCTATATTGTCT
This sequence comes from Dromiciops gliroides, assembly GCF_019393635.1. Classification (NCBI taxonomy): domain Eukaryota; kingdom Metazoa; phylum Chordata; class Mammalia; order Microbiotheria; family Microbiotheriidae; genus Dromiciops; species Dromiciops gliroides. Next base: position 613,039,522 of record NC_057862.1, read on the forward strand.
CATCCTGATTTGAATCTCATATATTTTACTGAGAATACAGTTCTTTTTTCTTTCTTCATTAGTCATGTTGTGAAAGAAGAATCAGAACAAAAGGGGGAAAAATAACAGCAACAATGACAACAACAAAGTAGAAACAGTATGGTTGAGTCTGAATTCAGAATCCCCAATTCTTTTTTTTCTGGATGTGGACAGCATTTTCTATCATGAGTCCTTTGGAGTTTTCTTGGATCATTGTATTGTTGAGAAGAGTTAAGTCTACCACAGTTGATCATTGCACAATGTTTCTTTTCTGTGTACAATGTTTTCCTGGTTCTGCTCATCTCACTTATCATCAGCCCACTTAAGTCTTTCAAGGTTTTTCTGAAATCTGCCTGCTCATCATTTCTTACAGGACAATAGCATTCCATTATATTCATATACCAGAACTTGTTCAGCCATTCCCCAATTGATGAGCATTCCCTCAATTTCCAATTCTTTGCCACCACAAAGAGATCTACTATAAATATTTTTGTACATGTGGGTCCTTTTCCCTTTTTTATGATCTCTTTGAGATACATACCTAGCAGTATTATTATTGGGTCAAATGCTTTGCACAGCCCCATAGCCCTTTCGGCATTATTCCAAATTGCTCTCTAGAATGGTTGAATCAGTTCACAATTCTACCAATTATGCATTAATGCTCCAATTTTTCCACAGCTTGTCCAACATTTATTATTTTCCTTTTTCGTCATATTAGCCAATCTGATAGGTGTGAGGTGGCATATCAGTGTTGTTTTAATATGTATTTCTCTATTCAGTAGTGATTTAGAGCATTTTTTCATATATGAATAGATAGCTTTGATTTCTTCATCCGAAAACTTATTGTTCATATCCTTTGAACATTTCTCAATTGGGAAATGACTTGTATGCTTATAAATTTGTTTTAGTTCCCTATGTATTTTAGAAATGATGCCTTTATCAGAAACATTAGCTGTAAAAATTGTTTCCCAGCTTTCTGCTTCCCTTATAATTTTGGATGCATTGCTTCTGTTTGTACAAAAACTTTTAAATTTAATTTAATCAAAATAAACCATTTTGTATTTCATAATATTCTCTATCTCTTGTTGGGATTTATCAAATAGTAGATTACTAAAGTCATTTACTACTGTGTCTCCTATGCCTAACTTTTTCCATTGATCCACCACTCTATTTCTTAGCCAGTAGCAAATAGTTTTGATAACTTCCACTTTATAGTATAGCTTCAAGTTTGGTAAACCTACCCTACCTTCTTGAGCATTTTTTTGCATTAGTTATCTTGATATTCATGAACTTCTGTTCTTCCAGATGAATTTTGTTATTATTTTTCCAGCTCTATAAAATAAATTTTAGGTAATTTGATTGGTATGACACTGAATAGGTAAATTAATTTAATTAGAATTGTCATTTTCATTATATTAGCTTGGCCTATCCATGAGCAATTTATATTTTTTCCAATTATTTAGATCTGATTTTATTTGTGTGAAATTTATTATGTAATTGTGTTCATGGAGTTCCTGGGTTTGTCTTGGCAGGTAGATTCCCAAATATTTTATATTGTCTACAGTTTCTTTAAATGGAATTTCTCTTTCTATCTCTTGCTGCTGGGCTTTTTTGGTCATGTATAGAAATACTTATGATTTATGTGGATTAACTTTATATCCTGCAACTTTGCTCAATGTATTCATTGTTTCAAGTAGGTTTTTAGTTGATTCTCTAAGTATACCATCATATTGTCTACAAAGACAGATAATTTTATTTCCTCCTTGTCTATTCTAATTCCTTTAATTCATTATCTTCTCTTATTGCTAAATCTAACATATTTAATGCAATATTAAATAGTAGAGGTGATAATACATATCCCTGTTTCACCCCTGATCTTATTGGGAATGCTTCTAAGTTATCCCCAGTACATATAATGTTTGATGATGGTTGTAGGTAGATACTGCTTATTATTTTAAGGAAGGCTCCACCTATTCCTATGCTCTCTAGTGTTTTTATTAGGAATGAGTGCTGTATTTTGTCAAAAACTTTCTCTGCATCAATTGAGATAATCATATGATTTTGGTTAGTTTTCTTATTGATGTGGTCGATTATGTTTGTAGTTTTCCTAATGTTGAATCAGCCCTGCATTCCTGGTATAAAGCCTACCTTGTCATTGTATATTATCCTGGTGATGAATTGCTATAATCTCCTTGCTAATATTTTATTGAAGATTTTTGTATCCATATGCATTAGGGACATTGGTCTATAGTTTTCTTTCTATGTTTTGGTTCTGCCTGCTTTAGGTATCAACACAATATTTATGTCAAAAGGAATTTGGTAGAACTCTTTCTTCCCCTATTTTTCCAAATAATTTTTATAGTATTTGAATTAGGTGGTTTGGTGGATTTCACTGGTAAACTCATCTGGCCCTGGAGATTTTTTTCTTAGGGAGTTCATTGATGGCTTCTTCAATTTCTTTTTCTAAAATGGGTTTATTTGAGTTGGGTTTGATGGGTTTATTTCCTATTGTCTTATCCTTGGCAGTTTATATTTTTGTAAATATTAATCCATTTCATTTTGATTGTCAAATTTATTGGCATACTGTTGAGGAAAATAGCTCCTAATTACTGCTGTAATTTATACTTCATTGGTGGTGAATTCACCCTTTTCATTTTTGATACTGGTAATTTGGTTTTCTTCTTTCTTTTATAAAATCAAATTAACCAAGCAGTTTATTGATTTTTTTTCATAAAGCTACCTCTTAGTTTTATTTATTAATTGTATAGTTTTCTTAATTTTAATTTTATTAATCTTTCCTTTGATATTCAGAATTTCTAATTTAGTATTTAATTGGGGATTTTTAATTTGTTCTTTTTCTAGCTTTTTTAGTTGTATGCCCAATTCATTAATCTCCTCTTTTTCTATTTTATTAATGTAAGCATTTAGAGATATAAAATTTCCCCTAAGAACTGCTTTGTCTGCATTCCATAGATTTTAGTATGTTGTCTCGTTGTCATTATCTTCAATGAAGTTATTAATTGCTTGAATGATTTTTTGTTTGACCGACATTCTTTAGAATTACATTATTTAGTTTCCAATTAAGTCTCAATTTATCTTTCCATGGCTCTTTATTACATGTAATTTTTATTTCATCATGATCTGAGAAGGCTGCATTTACTATTTCTGCCTTTCTACATTTGACTGTGAGGTGTTTGTGCCCTAACACATGGCCATGTACCAATGAGAAAAAGATATATTCTTTTCTATCCCCATTCAATTTCCCCCTGACCTTCATCATATTTAACTTTTGTAACATTCTATTTAACTCTTTATCTTCTTTCTTATTTATTATGTGGTTAGATTTATCTGATTCTGAGAGGAGTAGGTTCAGATTCCCCGCTAGTGTAGTTTTGCTGTCTAATTCCTCTTGTAACTCATTTAAGTTTTCCTCTAAGAATTAGGATGCTATACCACTTGATGCATACATGTTTAGTATTGATATTACTTCATTATCTATAGTACCTTTGAGCAAGATGTAGTTTCCTTCCTTATCTCTTTTAATTAGATCTATTTTTGCCTTTGCTTTGTCTGAGATAAGGATTGCTACCCCTGTTTTGTTTTTTTTTTACTTCAGCTGAAGCATAATATATTCTTCTCCAACCCTTTACCTATACTTTGTGTGTATCTCTCTGCTTCAAATGTGTTTCTTATAAACAACATATTGTAGAATTGTGTTTTTTATTCCACTCTGTTATTTTCTTCCATTTTATCAGAGAGTTCATCCCATTTACATTCACAGTCAGAAATATTAACTGTTTATTTCCCTCCCATCTTCTTTTCCCCTTTGTTTGTGTATGGAGCAAACTGCCTCAGTTTACCCAAATAACTCGAGGAGACCACCAAGTCAAGCAGAGACAGATTTATTACATCCTCATGAGGACGGGCAAAACCCAATTACACATTGAAGTCTTGCAAAGATATGCCCAATCCTCTAGGTTTTTATAGTAATCTTGAAAAGGACTGTCCCCACATACACCTAGGGTGGATGAGCTCACAATCTAACATCCAATCCTGTCTCACCCAGGGTGCGTATGGAGACATGCATACGTGTTCCAGGGACAAGGGAGAAAAGGGGAGGGGGAACAAGGTCAAACCAAAGGAAAAGGAAACAGGGGAGTGAGAGTCAGATGTTTCACATCTCACAGTTCCCACTGACTCCCCTCTCCAGGCCCCTGTCTCTAAAGATAAGGATGACAGGGTTAAAATTTATCTTTGGCTATGTTGGGAAGAAAAGAATAATCCATTGTTGGGACCCCAAGGCCAAGGGGATTCTGCTCTGAGAAAAAGAGACAATGTTACTTAACATCTGGTCTCAACTCAATGGCTGCATTCTGTGCCTAGTCCCATCCTTTCTTCTTGAGTCCCGAGTATTGAATTGGTGGGCAAACTCCCTGACCCACTGACTGGGGTTCTGACACATGATAGATTGCAGACAAAACTAATATGTAGCTGACAAGTGGGGAGACTGAGCAGAAGTAAAAATACTGTTAATTGGCAATAAAACTTAAAGGAGACAGTGAGAATTTTGACAAGCAATAAACTTCTAACAAACTATACTGGGGCAGGTCTGGGTACCTTCCAGACCCCATGGTCAGAGTTTAATCTGACTCAAATCCATAATCATATCATACATTTGTATTCTACTTTCCCTTCTTTCACGCTATTCCACTTGGCCACTGTTTTGCCTCTGACCACTGCCTCCCTCAATCTGCCCTCTCTTTTATCAGCCACCCCTCCTTTTCTTTCACCTTTATTCCCCTTCTTCTGATCACTGCCTCCCTTAATCTGCCCTCCCTTTTATCAGCTGCCCTTCCTTTTCTTGCCCCCTTTTCCCCCTGCTTCTGCCCTCCCTTCTATAAATACCACCCTATTCCCCTTCCCCTTTTGCTTGCTTAAAGAGTAAGCTAAGCTTCTTTATACAAATGGGAGTGTATGCTATTCCCTCCCTGAACCAAATCTGATGAGAGTAAGATTGAAACAATGCTCACCCTTCCCTTCTTGCCCTCTAATATAATGGGTTCATTTTGTGCATCTTCATATGATGTAATTAACCCCATTCTACCCCTTCCTCTCCTCTCCGAGTCTCCTTTTATTCTGCCCCTTAAGTTTCTTTATATTATCAAATCAAAGTCAATTTAATAACAATACCTTAATAGAGATATAGATCCCAAGAGCTAAAAGTATTATCCTCCCTCGTAGGAATGTAAACAGTTTAACCTCATTGAACAATCTTCCCTGCCCCCCTTGTTTATTTCTTTATACTTCTCTTGAGTCTTATATTTGGAGATCAAATTTTCTGTTCAGTTCTGGTCTTTTTTTTTTTTTCAGGAAACCTTAGAAGTCCCCTATTTCATTGAATGTCCACCTTTTCCCCTGAAAGAGAATGATAAGTTTTGCTGGATAATTGATTATTGGTTGTAATCCTAGGTCCTTTGCCTTCCAGAATATCATATTCTAAACACTGTGATTCTTTAATGTTGAAGCTGCCATGCCCTGCACAATCCTGACTGTACCTCCATGATATTTAAATTGTTTCTTGGAATATTTTCTCCTTCACCTGAAAATTCTGGAATTTGGCTAAAATATTCCTTGAAGTTTTCCTTTTGGGGTCTCTTTCAGGAGGTGATTGGTGGATTCTTTCAATGATGAAAGACACCCTAGGTGTCTAGACTCTTTTCTTGATCGTGGCTTTCAGGTAGTCCAATAATTCTTAGATTATGTCTCCTGGATCCATTTTCCATGTTAGTTATTTTTTCCAATGAGGTATTTCACATTTTCTTCTGTTTTTTTTTCAGTCTTTTGATTCTGTTTGACAGATTTTTGGTGTCTCATGGAGTCATTAGCTTCCATCTGCCCAATTTTAATTTTTAAGGCACTATTTTCCTCAGTAAGCTTTTGCATATCCTTTTCCATTTTGCCAATTTTTCTTCCATTTAGCCAATTTTATTTTTTAAGGAATTATTTTCTTCAGTCAATTTTTGTGCTTCTTTTTCCAACATAACTCTCATTTCTCTCATTTCTTTTTCCACTTTTTCTTCTACCTCTCTTGTTTGGTTCTTAAAAACCTGTTTGAGCTGTTCAAAGAAGTCTTTTTTTGTTTTGGGATAAGATCATCTTTCCACTTGAGTCTTCACATGAGGGCATTTTGACACTCATCTGAGTTTGAGTTTTGGTCTTCCCTTTCACCATAGAAGATGTTGATTTGTTTCTTCCTCATATTATAGCCTATTTTTAAACTTATAAAGTTGAAGTCTGCTCCTGGGGCATAGGGGTCACTGTTGTAAGCTTCTTAACACTCTCAGCTGCAACCCACTCTTGGCTTTGTTAAGCTGCAGCAGTGTCAAGTTGCAACAGTGTCGAGTTGCAGCTGTGTTGAGCTGTGCTGAGCCACCCTCCCCTTTTGCCCAGGTGAGACTGACTTTTCTTGAAGTCTTCTAAATTATCTCAAGTAGGAGGATTGTGTCTCTGTCTTTTGTAGGTTCTGTAGTTCCAGAATCTGTTTACAGGCTTGATTGAATGCTGTTTTTGAGTGAAACAGGAAAGCTCAGGAAACTTCCTGGCTTCTGTCTGCCAATTGAAAGCATTATTTTCTTCAGTAAGATTTTGCACCTCTTTTTCCATTTGGACATTTTCCCCCCATTTAGCCAATTATATTTTTTGAGGAATTGTTTTCTTCATTCAATTTTTCTGGTTCCTATGCCAAGATGTTGACTCTCTTTCATAATTTTCTTGCATAACTCATTTCTTTCCTTATTTTTTCTTCTACCTCTTTTATTTTATTTTTTAAATCATTTTTGAGCTTTTCCAAGGAGGGTTTTTGGTCTTGAGACCAATTCATCTTCTTCCTTGAGGTTTCACATGTAGGCTTTTTGATAGTATTATCCTCATCTGAGTTTGTGTTTTGGTCTTCCCTGTTGTCATAGAAGCTGTCAATGTTAACGGCACTCTTCTGTTTCTTACTAATGTGGTAGCCTATTTTTTTACTTATAAATTTGAGGTCTGCTTCTAGGGCACAAGTGCTACTGTTGCAAGCTTCTTATTCTGGGGAGGATAGGGGTTGATTATTGGCTCTCTGCTCTGAGGCCTCTGGTTTGTGGATTCCTCACTGCCCTGGTGTTGTTCCCTGTGTTGTGATGGCTTGTTCTAATAACACCTATCCTGTGAATGGTTCTCTAGCTGGCAGTTTGCCCTTTCAGCAAAGGCTTACAGGTCTCACAACTGGCCTGCTGCACTACAAGCCTTTTGAGCCAGCACCAACGGGGACTCAAGCTGACAATCTGCGTTATATCCTGGAGTGTCCTGCTGACTTGCCTAGACCCCCATTTTGCCCAAGTGAGATCGAGCTTTCCTGAAGTCATCTAAATTATCTCAAGTTGGAAGATTGAGTCTCTCTGTCTTTTTCTAGGTTCTGTAGTTCCTGAGTCCATTTAGAGACTTGATTTAATGTTATTTGTGAAGTTAATTTGGGAGAGCTCAGGCAACTTACTGGCTTCGCTCTGCCATCTTGGTTCTACCTCCCATGGAATGTTCTTACTAAGAAATTTGTCCAAATTAAGTATTCTTCCTAAAGAATGAGTGGGTAATGCTGAATGAAGTGATCAGAACCAAGAGAACATTGTACATATTAACAGCAACATTGTGTGATGATCAACTATGATATACTTAGCTCCTCTCAGCAATCCAAAGACCCAAGACAATTCCAAAGGATTCATGATGGAAAATACTCTCCACATCCAGAGAAAAGAACTGTGGAATCTTAATGCAGATTGAACCATACTACTTTTATCCTTTTTTATTCTTTTTTTTTTCCCTTTTGTTTGGATTCTTCTTTTGCAACATAACTAATGAAGTAATATGTTTAAAATGATTGTAAACATATAATCTATATCAGATTGCTTTCTCTCTTGGGGAAGGAGGAGGGAAAGGAGTGGGAGGAAAAAAATTTGGAGCTCAAAATCTTACAAATAATGAACATTATCTTTAAATATAAGTGGAAAAAAATCCTATAATGATTGGGAAAAAAATAATGGTGGGAATGAATTTATTCAGAGTTTAGCACATCAACCTGAAATACCCTGGATGTGGTTAAATGTTTCTATTTCATCTTGCTTCTTGTGATCTATTAGGAAGTCAAAGATAAAGATATCTAAAAGGAAGCTAATAGAATACTTAAATAGATATCATATTTTATGCATCAAATCAGTGAGGTTTTAGTAGATCAAATAAAATAGCAAGTTAACTATCTTAGGCAAATGGTCCATTAGAATAAAAGTGTGGTTAAAAGGTAGCATATATTTGTTTGTTTGTTCCTCCTCCCCCTCTAGTACGAACATTTTTAATGTGTTTCAAATTTTTAATTGAATATGTTAAATTTTATGTTTTAATGATAAGTTTTTAAATAGAACATCGACTGCTTCAAATTATGTTGATTGCTGGGTGAATCTTCAAATGATGCCTGAAATAGTTCGATCTAGACTGTTAAGAAAGAGAGATTTGTGCCTGAGTTCTCCTTCTCAAGGGCCAAACTGCAAAAAAAAAAGGAGAGCTACATAATTAACATCATATTTCTTTGGATCAGAGTTGCATTTAAAGAAAATCCACATTAACTAATGGATCTAGTTACTAATGAGCTTCTTTTCTTCTTTTCTAAAATGACCACATTCCAAGCCATCCAACATCAGTATCTTTTCAAGATATTTAATGATCCATTTGAAATGGAACAAATGCAGAAATTGCACTTGTCCAATAATCGCTCTCCTCACTGAAAATAAACATACTTCCTACTTCTTCACTGCCAATGGAATACCTCATGCTTGCCCTGAACCACTGTTTCCCGTTGGTTGCCATAATGAACAAGAAGAGTGAACTGCAAGTGCTTTGTGGAGAAAGGCATTTAAAAACTCATAAATTGCTTTTCAGATAAGACTATTTGCATACATGATATTTGAAGCTTTATGAGCTTTTCTCACTTAACAATTTCTCAGGGTTCATATGCAGCCCCTTTCTTTATATTAAGAAAAATACAAATATGTCATTTCTGAAAAAAATAGTTCATTAGAAAAAGCTTTTATAATTGTTCTTTTGGGTATTTTATTTTTGCTCTTCTTATTTGTAGGCACTTGGAGAAAGAGTCTCAAAGTAACTAGAATGTTGTTTATAAGTTTATTTAGACTACACATTAATCCATAATTTTAGAAATGTGTATATTTTATGTCCACCTCTATATAATCTCCTACATGGATTCATCTGGTTTCTTGGATGAAGTATCATAAGTCCTCTTTCTTCCCAAGATCACTGTGGTATTGTTATCTCAATTTCCCATGTTTTTTATGCACAGTAAAAGGTAAAATCACAAAACAAAAAAAGAGAAAGTAGGGGCAGCTAGATGGCGAAGTGGTTAAAGCGCTGGCCCTGGATTCAGGAATACCTGAGTTCAAATCCAGCCTCAGACACTTAACACTTACTAGCTGTGTGACCCTGGGCAAGTCACTTAACCCCCATTGCCCCCAAAAAAAAAAAAAAAAAAAAAAAAAAAAAAAGAGAAAGTAATTAAAAATTGAATTTGTTGAAAAAAACAAACAAACAATCTCATGGTCCTAAGCTGGAATGATCTACCTAGGTACACTATTCTTGGTAAAATGACAGTCTCACCCTCCCATATAGACTTGTCTTAGAGACTTTAGCAAAAGACTGTTTATCTCCCACCTATATCCTTTTGCATGGGTGGCTATCCATGTCTCATATCACCTCTGGCTTAGCAGATGTCAGGTGTAACTTGAATCTATTCCCGATGCCCTCTCCTTGAAATTTGCATTAATTGTATTTGTTTTGTATTCACTTAGCTAGACACATTTGTATCCCTAAGAAGATTTTATAGACCTTGAGGGCAAGAATTGTTTTGTATTGGGCCTCCAGCAGCTAGAATAAGGATTTGCAAATATTGGGACATTGATAAATGTTTTGTCAAGTTGAAACTCTCATGAATTTGGACTCTGTTAATTTATTAAGTGGCACAATTTGGACAGAGCCTAAGTTGTTTTCTCATTTCAAAAGATATGCAGAAAGTAAATCAGTTATATAAACAAGACTGCATGGAGAATGTATAGAACTGCTTAAGAGAACTTTCAGGCATTCAAAAGTAGATTAGTGGGGGCAGCTAGATGGCACAGTGGATAGAGCACCGGTCCTGGAGTCAGGAGGACCTGAGTTCAAATCCGGCCTCAGAGATTTAACACTTACTAGCTGTGTGACCCTGGGCAAGTCACTTAACCCCAACTGCCTCACCAAAAAAAAAAAAAAAAAAAAGAAAAATGTAGATTAGCAGAACCATGTATAGTCATCCGACATGCTGATACACAATTATAAATCATGCTTGCTTATTCATTAAAATGGAATCACTAATAAGTAATGAAGCAATATTGCTCCTTTAGGAACAATCATAATATGTTTTGGAAAGCAACAAAACTATTCATAGAGGATATTTCTTTATTTCTTAGAATAATATTTTATACCAAGTTTAACATGAAAAAGAGGAGACACATACAGAGAGAGGGGGTGGGGAGGGAAAGAGAATTTCCATATATCAAGTAGAGTAGAAAAAGAGAATTATATATGAAATTGAAAATCTTTATTCAACAGGTTACTTTTAAAGGTATCCCAAATAAATTGGCCTCTTTATGAACTTCCTTCTATTCTTTTCTATGAATTAAAAAAAGACTACTACCTCAATGATCTTTTCTTTCTTTTTACTTTTTTGGCAATATTATCACTTTGTTGTCACTAGCAACTCTCTTTTTAATCTCTCCAAATTTAAAAAAAAAAAGAAAAGCACAATATTTTAACAAGTAATCAAAATCAAATGAACAAATCTACATTTGTCATGCCCCCCAAAATCTCATTTTGTACTCTGAATCCATCAGTTTTCTCATGGAGTAGCATGCTTATAATGTTTTTATTACTACATAAATTATTATATGTGTTATGCTTATTTTACTTTGCATTAATTCATATTTTTCCATTTTTTCTCTGAAATTTTTCTTTATATCATATTTTATAGCCCAATGATTAATTACAGTTGTCATGGGGGAAACATGTAGTGGGGGGTCATTAGGTATTTCTCTGTAAAAAAAATTACACTGGCACATAGTCCAATTAGAATTAAAATTGTTCTTTATTGGGCACTAGCGAGAGTGACTGAGAGGGAAGTCAAAGACTTAACCTCAAGGGTAGGAAATGTCTTAGAAACATCTTCCTCCAAGAACAGAAGGAAGGCAAAAGCTTTTATAGAGGATAGATGGAATGAAGACCTAAAGATGGGAAATTCCTTTTTGGGGTTTGGTGGGGAAAGCTTGGATGCTTGTCATTACTGAGAATCAAGGGGGATTTTTTTTTAGGAGTGATTGTCCTGACTTCTAGATTTATCTCTGTCTCCTAGCTCAGGTAGTGACTGTGCCTAACTGACTTTCCTGGTATAGAATTTTATTTCCCTTTACTTCTTAGGCATGTCTGTCTTGATACCTAGTTGGCCAATTTAAACTTTAATAGTCCCTTAATTACTTGATACTCATAGCTCCATACCAACAATTATATACCATTATTTGTTCCGTCATTCATAAGTTGATGGATACCCCTGTTTGTTCCAAGTTCTTCACTACAACAAAAAGAATTCTAATACCTATGTGCATATGAGGCCTTTGATGTCTTTAAAGTATATGCTTCATAATTTCAAGATTAGGTCAAAGGATATCTGGAGTTGTGAAACTTTTTGAACATATTTCCAAACTGATTTCCAGAAAGACTAGGCTAAATCATAGCTCAAGCAAAAATGTACCAGTGTCCCGTTTTTCTGTCAGTTCCTGAAACAATCATAATTTTCATGTGATGTAAAACCTTAGAGCTGCTTCAGTTTCTTTATCTCTAATTATTCAAAATTTAGAACTCTTTTAGATAGCTGATAATAATTTATGTTTTTTTTCTTTTGAGGATTATCTATTCATATTCTTTTACCATTTGTCCATGAAGGAATGTCTATTATTGTAATGGATTTGAATTAGTTCTTTATATCTCTGTCAGATAAATTTACTGAACATATATTTTTTTCCATTTAACTTTTTGCCTTATACTTAAAAATATACTTGCAATAAATATTTTTCACCAATTAAGATTGGACTCTTCTAGAGTTGGTCTGCATTGTTAAGATTTAATTCTATCATCACAGTTATCCTAGAAAGCAAAGTTTATTTAATATATAGTAGGTCATTGGATTCAAAGGAAGGAAGTATTTTAGAGATCATCAAGTCTTATCCTCTTTTCTTACAAATGAAGTAATTGAGGCCTATGGAAGTGAAGTCATTCAGCCGAATTGTCACAGGTAGAATTTGAACCTGCATCCTTTAGCATGAATCCCATGTGGTTTCTACCACGTTATTTCCAATATATGTTGTTTTTGTTGTTGTTGAAAATAGAAATAAATGCATTAAATATCTTTCATGAAGGGATATAAAGGTGATTTTACGAATAAATTTCTGAAATTCTGGAAAATGTGTACATTCTGTGTAACATTTAGGATGTTATCTAGTCTTGAGAAGGTTGTAAATAAAATGAATAATGAGTTGCATAAATGATCTACTAAAATCTTTCTTCATAAAGTAGGCACAATTGTAGATTTTATTTATAAGTAAAGGATTATATGAGTATAAGTAGTAAAACAAACATTATCTGGAAACAATGAACATACATACACTTAGGCTTAATATACAAATAAACTCTGTCCCTAGAAAGCTTTTGTTTTTGCTTTCCTGAAAAAAGCTTTATCCTCCACATTCTTTGGATGTATTCAAGAACCTCAAGTTATTTTCTGATGCCATGATCTTCTACAGTAGAAAGTAGCTTCAGGATATAATAAATATATTCTATGGCAAACAATAAATATAAATTCAAAAGAACATTTGGAAGGAATTTGAGGGGACTCTTGTCCCTGCTACCATACATGCTTTCTGAGGTTCTACTCTAATATTTAAATTTGTGGGGGGAAAACCAAAACAACTATACCATCAGGTTTAAATTGGTTAAGAGACTATATCACCTCTTCTTAAAATAGCCTCTATAATGCTAGTAAAAATTATTATTCTATTTTATAAATTTCATGTAAATATTTTTATATGGAAGCTGAAACTAGTCGACAAATAAGTTTTAATTTAGTTCCTGGAAAAATTCTAGAGTACATGGTAAAATAAACATCCAATAAAAAAGGAGCACTGATTTAATGATATAGTATGGCTTCCTTAAGAATAGGTTTGGATGAGCTATGAATTGGTCTGACCTTTGGGAAAACAATGTGGTATTTGTCTGTGTAAAAAAAAAATAACAAAACTTTTTCATATACTTTGACTACAGAGATTGAACTGCTAGACATTTAGTACAAGGAGGTAAATACAATTCTTATATATGAAAAAATATGTATAATCCTATATCTGTGTTAGCAAAGAACTGCAAATAAAGTATGTTTCCACAAAATGATGAGGATGTCTGCTATAACTTCCTCCCTGCTACAAGAACAGTTAGTTAATTTGTCTATATACTAAAATTATCCTTCAAAATATGGATAAAATAGATGTTAAAAACATATTTTAAAGGTGTCACATAAAAATTAGTTGGGACCATAAGGAACAAAAAAGAGGAGGAATTAGTTGAAGAAATGAAAAATTCCAAAAAAGAAAAAAAGAAATTTTGTAGGCAGAAAAGGAAATAATTTCAATGAGGAAGACAAAATGAGTCATCTGAAGAAACAGAATGAATGCAAAGAACCCACCAACTAACTATTTTTTCCAACATATATAGAAAGAGTTTGCTGTTGATCCTTCCTTCTTTTTTGTTTTGTTTTTTTGAGGGGCAATGATGGTTAAGTGACTTGCCCAGGCTCACATAGCTAGTAAGTGTCACATATCTGAGGCTGGATTTGAACTTAGGTCCTCCTGAATCCAGGGCCAGTGCTTTATCCACTGCACCACCTAGCTGCCCTCAGTCTTTCCTTCTTGAAGAGGACCATGACATCAAGGTAAAGCCATGATTCATAATGAATTAGATTTAAGTGAGGGAGGGCTGTACAAAGTCATTAACCTCATGCTCTCCTCCATAGCCATCTTGGTTCCATGGCAAGATATACATCAAGACAAATGGAAGTGGCCCTGCATGACTGAGGCAATCAGGTTTAAGTGACTTGCCCAGGGTCACAAAGCTAGTAAGTTTCTGAGGTGATATTTGAATTCAGGTCCTTCTGACTCCAGGCCAGTGCTCTATCCACTACGCCACCTAGCCATTCATAGAAAGAGGTATTTTAAAAAAGATTGATGCTGGCCTTGAAGTCAGAAAGATCTGGTTTCACATCTTACCTCAGACACTTCTTAGCTGTGTGATGATGAGTCAGTCACTGAACCTCTCTCTCTGTGCCTTAGTTTTCTCAACTATAAAATAAAAGGTTTGGACTCTAGGAATTCTGAAGCCTCTTTCAGTTCTAGATCCATGTTTTTTCTTTGATCAATAAACATTTACTTACCTATCAAATACCAGAAACTCAGTTAGTCATTGATGATACAAAGATCAAATTAAAACATTGCCTGCTCTTCAAGGAGCTTTTATTCCATACAGAAGAAAAAATTCTGTTCCTATGTGTATAATACAAAATAAATAAAAGGAAATTTGAAAAGGAGAGTCTTTGGCAGCTTTGGAAATTAGGGAAAAAAAAGCTCATCTAGAAAATAAACTGAGCTTTGAACAGTACTCAAGATTCTAAGGGGGGAAGTAAGAAATGCAGTTAATTCCAGCCATAGCTGACAGCCTGTGCAAATGGCATGTCATATTGAAAGAACAGCAAGAAATTTAGTTAGATGGAAGGAGTACATGAAGGAAAGTAATAATGTACGATGTAGCTTCAACAATAAGTTGGATCCAAATGGTGAAGGGCTTTCTATGCTGAGCATAGGATTTTGTATCTGGTCCTAGAATTATACAGATCCCTGAAATTTATTGAGCAGGATGAAAGCAGAACTATAATATGATAATAATGTCAGGCAAGGGTGTTGTGAGGCTTAAGTGAGTTAATAGATATAAAGCACATCACAAATAGTAAAGTGCTATATAAATGCCAGCCATTACAATTATCACTATACTATTATTATCAGACAATAGTCACCAGGCCTCCTGTTTGATCATGCCTTAATTCCCTGAGACTTCTTTTGGTCTCCTGGTTAAATTATCAATGTTTAGAGAATAATACATGAGTAAGTATGTTAAATGTTTAACAACCAGGTTCTCTGAAAAAAAGTGCATGTATATTATTGAAGTTTTGTTTGTTTTTGTCCATTGTACTCAAAGGGGACCAAAATGGCCACAATGTTGAGCTCAATACACAGTATATCCAACTGTGATTAATCATAACAATACCAGCTCAGAAGGTTCTATCACAGGTCAAGTATAAATAGTTTATATGGCCATTTGGGATGGAGATTTCTTTAAAGTTTCACATCACACATTTCTTTTGGACTACTGCAATTCTACTTTGTTCATAGAGCACACTGCCTTCTTTGATGCAGGCATACCATGCTGGGTGGTATTGTGCTAGTGTCTCCCATGTGATGATCAATAATAAAGTTTTTAAGAGAGACCTTGAGAATGTATTTGTATCACTTTTTCTGACCTCTATGTGTGCTTCTGTGAGTTCTTTGTATAAGTCTTATAGACAAATGTATTTTTGACAGTCAAACATGACCAAGCTATCAGTGTTTCACTCTTTGCAGTAGAGTTTGAATGCTTGGCATTCAGCTCAAGAAATGACCTCAGTTCCTAGTACTTTATTCTGCCAAGTGATTTTGAGAATCTTCTTAAGACTAATCAAATGGAAATGGTACAGTTTGCTGGCATGGCACTGGTATACTGTACAGGTTTCATAGGCATAGAACAATAAGGTCAGTGCAACAGCTCTGTAGACCTTTAGTTGGTAGGTGGCCTTTTTCCCCCCTTTTTTTTGGAGCCTTCCAAACACTGAATTAGCTCTGGCAATGCCCATGTCAACCTCACCATCTATATGTATATCCATGGAGAGTATCCTGCCAATGAAAGTGAATTTTTCCATAGCAATCAAATTTCTGCATTTGATATAACCTCTATTTCCACATATGGATGGTACAATGCTGGCTGGTAGTGAACCTCTATTTTCCTGGTGTTAATTGTTATGCCAAAATCAGCAAAAGCAGCAATCAATCCATTTTTATTGCATTTTAGCCTCAAAGGATACACTGAGGGCACAATTATTTGTGAACAAAAATGTTGTATGCCAGTTCTCCCTCCATTTCAGTATTGGCTTGTAGCCTTTTCAAGTTGAATAATTTACCATCAGTGTGCTAATATTATTTACTATCAGAATTGACCATTTTCATCCTTGTTGAAGGTATGTGATGACAGTCATGGAAAATTTCATTCTGAAAAACATGGAATCAAGCACAGAGGTCTGCTTCACTCTATTAGTTACTGGGAAAGTATGAGAAAATCATCCATTATCTAGAAATCATGAAAGCTTGCCATCATGAAACTGATATACAATACTGATAAACTTCTCTGGGAAACCAAATTTTAACATGATCCTCAATAGGCCTTCATGATTAACAGTATGAAAGGCCTTGGTTAGAGTGACAAACATGTATACAGACCTCTGTTCTGCACCTGCCATTTCTCCTGGACTTGTCAGGCAGCAAATACCATGTCAACTGTTTCTTGGCCCTTTCTGAAGCTACAGTGGATCTCAGGTAGATGACCATTTTCCAGGTGAAGAATCAGCCTAGTAAGGAGGACTCTGGCGAGAATCTTACTAGGAATGTCTTAGAAAGAGCCCCCCACCCCCCGCCCCAGCCTGTGTTTGTCACAGGACAACCTATTTGCTTTTCCTTTATGTAGATGGACAATAGCAGCATCCTTGTTCTTCTGGGGGATAACCTCCTCTTGCCATATAATGCAAAATATTTCAGTCACCTAGCACATGAGCAGTGGACGCCCTGTCTTTTAAACCTCAGCTGGAATGGAATCAGCACTTGGCACCTTTGTCAAGTAGAGGTGCCTAATGGCATACAAAATGTCTTCTTCACTTGGAAGTTCAGCTAGAGAGGGATTGGCTTCAAGCTGAGGTTGGCTTCAGCATTATTTGATGATGGTCCATTGAGAACATTTATGGAAATGTTCATCTGATCTCTCTAAGATCATTTCTTTATCACTAATTAATGTACTTCCATCATCACTGATTAGGTGAGATTATGCATCAAAGGTCTTTGGCCCATAAATAGCCTTTGGAGCATCATAAACAATTATCTGGACTGTGATTTTCAGTGTAAAAGTGAATCTCATCTGCCTTCTTAATAAGCCAATGGACCTGCATCTCTCTAAGCTTCACTTGTACTTTACTCCTTTTTCTTTGTTGGTTTGTTTTATTTTTGCAGGGCAATGAGGGTTAAGTGACTTGCCCAGGGTCACACAGCTAGTAAGTTTCAAGTGTCTGAGGCCAGATTTGAACTCAGGTCCTCCTGAATCCAGGGCTGGCACTTTATCCACTGTGCCACCTAGCTGCCCCCCCCCCGCCCCTGCCTTGTACTTTACTCTTGATGGAGTTAAAGGCTTCCTTTTTGAGAGACAGATGGACTATCCTGCTGTTCAACCCTGTAGAATTCTTGTTTTTCAATTAATAGTGTCTAAATTTCCCTATCATTTTCATCAAATCAATCCTGATATTTGTGAGTGTTCTGGTCCAGAAGAGTGAGTGTGGTGCTATACAACAAATCTCTGGAAACTGTTCTCTCCTTTTCTGCTTCACTGTTAGTCATTGTATATTGGTTCAGATTTCCTTCTAAATTATTAACAAACTGTTCACCTTAAGGAGAAGAGCTCTAATCTGTTGACATTGAGTCTCTGGATAGTCATTATGCCTTGGGGTCATTGCTTTTGTTGAATGTGAATATTTAGATTGGAGAGGATAAGTCTATTATTGGTCTAGCACTCTACACATTAGCTTTTGTTCTCACATCCTCTCTCTTCTCCTTACAAATACATAGTTTATTAAATTCCAATGTTTGCTATAAGGTTATATCTATGAAGTTTTATTACATTTAGGTAAACAAAAGGCAATGTTGGTGGTGAGAATGTCATTAGATACAAAAGTCTTCAAAAGAAAATAACCATTTTGTTGTTGTTGCTGTTTCTGACTCCATTCCTCTTATGGATCCCCTGCCATGTCTAATAGTCTGTGCCTACTTTGCGTTTAAAATTACCCAGAATTAACGGTTTGTATTATTTTGTTACATTGATAATGAGGGTCTCCAGGTTTTCACAAAATGTTTTCTTTGATCTTTGATCCATTTCTGTGATGCGAATATATGCATTGGTGATGATGATATGGCAGTATACATGCATTATTATGTAAAAAATTACCATATCTGTCATTTTGTACAAGAAAACGTGAATCAGACTTTTTTCTTTTCTTTTCTTTTCTTTTCTTTTTTTTTTGGTGTGGCAATTGGGGTTAAGTGACTTGCCCAGGGTCACACAACTAGTAAGTATTAAGTATCCAAGGCAGGATTTAAACTCAGGTCCTCCTGAATCCAGGGACAGTTCTCTATCCACTGCATCACCTAGGTGCCCAAATCAGATATTTTTAATGGACCTTTTCTATGTGCCTTCCTTTTGCTAGGAAGTGAGCAGTGTGGATCTTAAGAAGATTACTCAGATAGCCAGGGGGCTGCTGATTCTCACTGCTGCTTCAGTCCAGTGAAAAGATGACCCTGTTGCCTGGGTCCCCTATATGCAGAGTTGAGACTACAGGTCCAAGTGTCTCCATACCCGTTCTTTGTTTGCTAGTCTGTGGCCACACACATATGAGTGTGTGTATTTGTATGTATGGATACACATACATAGACTTTAAAGTTTATTCTGGAATATTATTTAATAATTTCTTAAATAATCTGAACATCAACATAAAAGTAAATAAAGCCCTGATTTTTACCTGTTGGCTATTTTTGAGGTATAAATGTTTACACTGAAAATTTAATAATGCCTTCTCATAAACGTGTTAGAGCTGGCTCCAGCACACCACTCTGGTAAAGTTCAGAATAACCGAAATTGGTGAAGATAGCCAAAAATAGCATTAAAAGGGCATTTGTTTTTACATGCAAAAAATCTAAGATCTATCACAGTAAATGACAGAGTCAGGGTCCCAAAAGATTTTGAGATTACATTATTGGGTTGAATAGAATACAATAAAATTTATTAGGAGGAAATGTAGCATTTTCCATTTGTGCTCAAGAAATTGATGATACAAATATAATATAGAGGAAAAGCTGTTATACAGCAGTTTGTCTGAAAACTGTTTGGGCATTTTTAGTAGACTGCAAACTCAATATGGGTCAACAGTCTGGTATATCAACCAAGAAAGCAAATGTAATCACATATTACCTTAAGGAATGCTATTCTTCTGGGATTAGGGAATTCAGTCCTGGTAGGGTCACAACGAAAAAAAAAATGTGCTTAATTCGGGACTCATATTTTAAAAAGGTTATAAATACATTTGACAGTGTCAAGAGAAATGCATGTAATGTGGCAAAGTATCTCAATTTCATGTCATATATAATTCAGTTCAATTTAACAAGAGTCTGGTATATGTGCAAAAAGACTTATAATACATGATCTCTGACTTCAAATATTAAAAGTGCAGTTATGTGGAAGATGTATTGGAGTTTTCCTCTTGGGTTTTAGAGATTAAAATCAGGAAAAATGGGAGAATGACACAAAAGAGCAGTAGTTGGCTTGATATGAGAAAAAATTTCTCTAATAAGTAAAACTCACCAATAGCAGGGACAATGGATATAGTGCCAAGCCTGGAGTCAAGTAGACTCATCTTCCTAAGTTCAAATATGATCTCAAGCACTTAATAGCTATGTGACCCTAGGCAAATCACTTAGGCCCTTTTGGGCTTCAGTTTCCTCATTTGTAAAATGAGCTAGAGAAGAAATGGCAAATCATTCTAGTATCTTTCTGAAGAAAAATGACTGAACAACAAATCCAAAAACCAGATCAGCTACCTCAGGAAGTGACAGATTTCTTCCCATTTGTGGTCTGTAAACAGAGGCTAGATGATCATTTATTAGATATTTTATAGGAGTTTCCTTTAGCGTAATTGCTATTCAGTTATACCATAATGATTTCTGAATGTCCTTCCAATTCTGAAATTCTGTGATTCTGTGACAGAAATCTTCCTATCAGTATAATAGATCTTGTTTTTGTTGTTGTTGTTGTTGTTGTTTTTAGTGAGGCAAAGGGGGTTAAGTGACTTGCCCGGGTCACATAGCTAGTAAGTATTAAGTGTCTGAGGCCAGATTTGAACTCAGGTCCTCCTGACTCCAGGGCCGGTGCTCTATCCACTGTGCCACCTAGCTGACCCCCAGTCTAATAGATCTTTTAATGTTCTGTAGAGTAAGCTTTATTTATTTATTTATTTTTGGTTTCATGCTGCCCTCCAAACATGCTGGCCACAAATGAATTCTTTGGTAAATAGTCCTGAGCAGAAAAGAAAGTTTAAGTAACAAGATTTTCTCTTTTCTAGAGGTTAGACTATTGCAGTTTAGTGTATGGTTTTTCATAACTAAATTCTAAATGACAGATGAAGCATAAAGCCTATCTAATAGTGCATTGACTTTGGGGAACGTTTGCATAATGACATTGACAATCCCTTTGTTGTTGGTTTTAATGAGTTATACCTAAGGATTCAGCAGACTTGCAAATTTTTAACTTTAACTCAAACTCATAGCCTTTTTACAAGTTGTCAAGAATATGCCAGGCTTTCATGTATTAAATGACCTCTTCAAAATCCGATCTATAGACACCATTTTATCCTAGGGACACGAAGGCACAGAAATGGTCAATATTTTGCCCAAGGTCAGACAATCTGAGAAAATAACTCCGCTCTCCTAAATGTCAATTCAATAGGAATACTAAAATATGCTGCTTGTTTCTCCTATCTCTGGGTACTCAACTTCATCCTAGATTTAATGGGTAATTTCCCTTCCACTTAATCACAGTCCATCTAAGTTTTCTTCCTGTCCACAAACTTTTATTCTTGATCTCTCTTTTTCAAATGATCCCTTTCCACTTCTCTATTCAAGCCACTGATAAAGCCACTTTCACGAAATGCCCCCACTCTGCTTGTAAGAGTAAATTATTGATGAGGATAGAAATGGCATGGATGGGGGGAGGGGAGAACTGATGGAGTAGCTCAAACTTCTTGCTTAGTGGACTAGACATATAGGGCTTTTGTTTGTTTTTGTTTTATTTAAAAAGGCCCTCTTAGATCAACTAACTACCAAGGCCTAGAGCACACTAATCAGTTTTTTTTTTTTTTTTCTGTTTACCTTTGCTCATCATTCAACTTAGCCCTTAACCATCTCTGATGGTTCTTTTTTTGATAAAGGCATTTTATTATTTTCCAGTTACATATAAGGATAGTTTTCAACATTTGTTTTCATAGGATTTTTAGTTCCAAATTTTTCTCCCACTCTCCCTTCCTTCCCACCTTCCCAAGATGGAAAACAATCTGATCTAGGTTATATATGTACAATCCCATTAAACATATTTCTGCATCAGTCATCTTGTTAAAGAAGAATCAGAGCACAAGGGAATACCTTAAAAAAGAAGGAAAAAAGCCCCAAAGTAGAAACAGTATGGTTTAATCTGCATTCATAATCCACAGTTCTTTTTTTGGATCTTGAGAACATTTTCTATCACAAGTTCTTTGAAATTGTTTTGGATTGTGGTTCTGCTGAGAAGAACCAAGTCTATCACAGATGTTCATCACACAATGTTGCTGTTACTGTTTACAATGTTCTCCTGTTTCTTCTCCTCTCAGTCAGCATCATTTTGTATAAGTTCTTCCAGGTTTCTCTGAAATTCTCCTGCTCATCATACTTTATAGCACAATAGTGTTCAATTATATTCATATATTACAACTTATTTAGCCATTCCTAATCGATGGGCATTCCCTCAATTTCCAATTCTTTGCCACCACAAAGAGAGCTGTTATAAATATTTTTTTACATGTGGGTCCTTTTCCCTCTTCTGTGATCTCTTTGGGATACAGACCAAGCAGTGGTACCACTGGGTCAAAGGGTATGAATAGTCCCATAGCCCTTTGGGCATACTTCCAAATTGCTTTCCAGAATGGTTGGATCAGTTCACAGCCACCAACAATGCATTAATGTTCCATTTTTTTCCACTGCTTCTCCAACATTTATTATTTTCCTTTTTGTCATATTAACCAAGCTAATAGGTGTGAGGTGGTACCTCAGAGTTGTTTTAATTTGCATTTCTCTAATCAATAGTGATTTAGAGAATTTTTCATATGGCAATACATAGCTTTGATTTCTTCATCAGAAAACTGCCTGTTCATATCCTTTGACCATTTATCAGTTGGGGAATGACTTGCATTTTTATGAATTTGATGTAGTTCCCCATAACCATCTCTGTCTCTTGTTGGAGAATGGCCCTATATCTGGGGCAGATTATAATTTTCTCCCCTCATCATCCCAGCCCACTATTAGGCCAGCATTAGTCTTTCCACAGTAGTATAATGGCTAGAGGGCTAGCTTGAAACCCTAAAAAATCTGGGTTCAAGTCCCATCTTTGACATTTACTGGCATAAAGATGTAATATCTATCCTCTTTGTGCTTTAGCCAGTTATCTGAGTCTATAAGCACAAACCAGTCAGCATTATTCCAGAAAACATCTTCTCCCCTGCATTCCCAATATCAATGCAATCTAGTTCTAGCTCTTTCCCTAAGTTGGGTATAGAATTCTTTTCCCTGATTTGATAGCTATTATTCCTTGACTCAAATCAAGGGGATGAGCATATCATTTAAAAAGAAATAGCCTCAGACCAGTTCCATAATGCTTCTTCAAGCAGAGAGAAATCATCCAAAAAGGACCCCTCCCCTATTATATGAAAGAAGTCTGGTTAAAAAAAAAAAACAACAACAACAAAAAACTTTTAAGTACACAGATTAAATTTATTACCCTTGTAATGATCTTCCATGTGACAGATGAAATTGGTAGAATAATATTTTTAAGGTTTGTCTAGTGGGCTCATTGGTATCTTATCATCTCATTTGTTCATGTACTTTATAAACAAAGTTTGCAGATGCGAAACCTAGAGGTGACATATTGATTCCTCAGGCTATCAGTGGCAGAGCCTATTTCTGTCTGCTCTCAGGACCAGAGAGTAGCTCTGTTTATAAGGCCATTTGCTATTTTACCTGTCTATTGCTTCTGTCAGAATTCATCAAATAATGCTTTCATGTTTAGGAAGCATCTCTAGGATTTGATGAGAACCTAACATTTTCTTATTTTGAAGGTCTGATACTTAATAACCTTTCTGTCAAACTAAGTCAACTAGGAAAGTTTACTTACAGTTCTACTTCTCTACAGCTGACTGCCAAACCGAGGACCATTCTAATATGACATCATCTTTTGAATGAATTTATGTATTTAAAACATATAGTTGAGCATAAGGTGTTAAACTTTACTACCTCCATTTTAGTACTATTTAAAAGGTCTTTTAGGTTCATTTTAGGACCATTGATAACCTTATCTCTTCCTCCATATTTTTTTCAGCCTTCAAAAAATCTTACCCTTTAAGATGTCCAGATTGTGAATGAACACTGATGTGAAAAATGAAAATAGAAAAGTAGAGAATGTTCTTACTCATTCCAAATTACTTCATGAAGAGCTCATTTCTCACATATAAAAGAGAGACTGTAGGTTTTAGGAATACAGAAGGGAAAGATATAAAAATAGAACCACCAAATGTACCTGGATATTATTCCTTCCAATTTAATGAAAAAAATATTAATTTCCTTATAACAAAGAGCACATCATTGAAGCCTTACTAATTATGAACTCCTATAGGAAATATTTTCATCTCTCATTATATATAAAGCAATTTGCATCATGTCTGGCATATAGTAAGTGCCTAATAAATGCTTACAATTGATTAATGGGTAGAAAAACCATTAAGAAGTTATTTTTAACCTCTGAAAGTTGTTGCTTGTTTTTATTTTTAAAAGTGTGTTCCTCTTTATGAAAGACTAGTTAGTTAAGTCACCAAGAATTTATTAATTGCTTACTAGGTGCCAGACACTATGCTAAGTACTCAGAATATAAGGAAAGGTCAAAAATGTACTATCTGCTCAAGGTCGTCACAATTTTAATGACGAAGAGAACAAGCAAATATATATATATATATGTATACACACACACACACACATATATATATATATATATATGCATATATGTATATATGTACTGCATAAAAGGAGAGCAGTTACATGGAGTGCTGGGTCTGGAATGAGGAAGACTCGTCTTCCTTAGTTCAAATCCAACCTTAGACACTTACTAGCTGTGTGACCCTGAGCAAATCACTTAACGCTGTTTGCCTTAGTTTTCTCATTTGTAAAATGAGTTGGAGAAGGAAATGGCAAACACTGTGGTATCTTTTTTTTGGTGGGGGGCAGGGCAATGGGCGTTAAGTGACTTGCCCAGGGTCACACAGCTAGTAAGTGTCAAGTATCTGAGGCCGGGTCTGAACTCAGATCCTCCTGAATCCAGGGTTGGTGCTTTATCCACTGCACCACCTAGCTTCCCCACACTGCAGCATTTTTGTCAAGAAAACCCTAAACAGGATCACAAAGAATGGGATCAATTAAGAAATGACTGAAAAAACAAACAAAATTTCAGAGAGGAGGCATGAATATAGCAGTAAAGTGGGGCAGTGTGAAGACCATCTACAGAAAGTGTCTTGAAAGGAGTTAGGGAAGCTGACAAAAAAGAGGAAGGAGAGAGGATTTCAGGGGTAGGGGAGAACCAGTGAAAAGATATAGAGACAGAATGTTTTAGAAAGAACAAGTAGGCTTGCAGAGCTAGAAGGAAGCTCTCCCAGCTTCAGTTTCTGCATCTGTAAAATGGGAATAATAATTGTACCTACTTTACAGGGTTCTATGAGTGAGATTTTCCCCAAGCCTTAGTTCTTTTATTAAAAATTGTGATTCAGTGTGCTCTGATCATTCTTTGTTGACTTAAGCAGTACTTTATTGTAAACTTGTTTCTTGACCATCACCTTTCCATTGTGAACAAGTGTTCAATTGAGGTACTAAAAAGAGTATCTTCTAAGCTGAAAGAACCAATCAGCATTAGAGATTCATAAACTAGATCTTTTGCAACAAAACTCTGAGCAGAGCAGTGAATTGGCAAGCTGCTAAGCTGGTCATTAACCTGAGTCTGTCACTAATGATCTATTTGACAATGTCTATCAATGTCTCGTTTCAGTAGTATTTGCAATAAACCTAGAATGAAGTGGGAGGATTTGGTCTAAAAAAGAGTTGGGTATAAAAACATTCAACCCTTGCTAGAATATAAAAACCACTGGAACCCTAGACTTGGGGTCTTGGCAGGCTTACCCCTTCCAGAGACCAGCTTCATTGTGAGACAGGATTCCTCTCTCAATAAACATATTTTCTATGGCTTGGAGCCTTTGCTGTTTCTTTCCTTCATCAGACTTAGAAATCTCCCTACAGTTCTAAGCATCAAATGAGATTATATATGTATAGCACTTGATAAAAATTAAAATTGTATAAATGGAAACTATGACTGTTATTATTTTTTCCACTTAAGAATATTTTTTTCCAATTACATGTAAAGATAGTTTTCAGTATTCAGTCTTTTTGACTTGAGGCCCAGCACTCTAGCCACTGTACCACCTAGCTACATATATGCTTGTGTGTGTATATATACACACACATGTATATGTATATTCATATACCACATATATACATATATGTATGTGTGTATATATATATCCCACAACATATATGAAGTTATAAGAGATATGTTTATCAAATATGACACAAAGATATTAGGAAAGCAAAGGCTAATGATGTTAAAAGCAGGAGGCAGTATTTCTTTTTTTTTTTTTTTTTTGCAGGGCAATGGGGGTTAAGTGACTTGCCCAGGGTCAAACAGCTAGTAAGTGTCAAATGTATGAGGTTGGATTTGAACTCAGGTCTTCCTGAATCCTCTGCTTGTGCTTTATCCACAGTGCCACCTAGCTGTCTGCTAGGTAGAGAATTCTTAACCCTATATGGGTTAAGAGATAAGAAAGATAAGAAAACAAAATAAATAACAAAAGAAGATATAATGAAACAAAAATAATACATTGACACGACATTGTGACATAGAAAAGCTTTTACATAAACACAATAAATGCAGCTGTGATTTGGAGGAAACCTCCATTACGATAAATTTTTCCATTACAGTAACTCTGATGAGGATCTTATATACAAGATAAATACAGAATTATCAGGCATGTATAACATCAAGAGTAATTCCCAATGAATAAATGATAAAAACAAAACAAAACGAAAACAAAACATGGGGTCAGGTTAAAGGGAAAGCAGAGGAATAATGAGCAAGGGGAAAGGATCAAACATTTATTAAGTATCTATTAGGTAGCAGGTACCATGTTAAGAGCTTTTCAAATATTATATCATTTTATCCTTTCAAAAATCCCAAGACATAGGTGCTATTATTATCCCCATTTTGAAGCTGAGTAAACTGGGCTAATCAGAAATTTAGTGACTTGATCAGGGTTCCACAAATACTAAGTATCTGAGGCACAATTAAAAATCAAGTCTTCCTGACTCCGAGCCCATAGCTCTATCAGTTGAGGCGTTGAGGCATCACCAAGCTGTCTCTCAGTAAATGTCCCCAAACAATTTTCAGCCATTAAGAAAAAATGATTCAAATCACTATAAATGAAAGGAATAAATAACAAAGTGATACTTAGTTTAAATCTTATGGTCTCAAAATCCTGGACATAAAAAGATGGAAATATCCAAAGTTGGGGATGCTATCAAAAACCAGTCTACCTTTTGCACTGGTTCTGGAGATGAACTGATTTTACTGATATGGAAAGAAATTAAGAACCATGCTATTAAAAAAGAAAACATCTGACTAAAATGCACAGAAATTTCATGCAGAGGTCATGCTGCTAGGCATATATCCCAAAGAAGTCAAAATTAAAAAGAAAATCCTCATAAATATCAAATAATTGTTTGCACCATGTTTGTGGTATTAAAGATTATGAAACAAAGTAGGTAGCCATCAATTGGGAAATGGACAAGAAACCAAGAATATGAAGAATTCATAGAAGTGTAGGAGGAATAACAGTAATTGATACAAAATAAAGAAAGCAACAAAATAATAAGTAAATAAAATAAATAAAAATAAACAAAATTTAAAAAATCAAGAAAATACTATACATACTTTCAAGAATAATGTAAAAGAAAATAAACACATGGACACAGATAAACAAACAAGCAAAAATCCTGAAAATTTTGTTAGTATAATGGCAAAGCTTGAACATGAGGAAAATTGACAAAAATGAATCTTTCCCTTAATTTCAGAGGTGAGGTACTATAACTTTTAAATATTGCACACACTGAAAAACATGGTAGATATAGTATTTGTCTTATTTTCCTTTTTAATCTTTTTTAGATGGGAGGGTCATCTGGGTAGCAGAGTAGGAGGAATATATTCAAATAAGAATGTTAAAAGATCCATTTTCAAATTAATTAATAAAAAAAAATCAAGGGGTTTTGAACAATGCTTTCCAAGTCTCCTCCATTTACAATATTCAAGAAATTTTGTGAATCTAGTAAACAGTAGATTCAGACACATCAGACAAAGTACAGTAAAATGATAATATAGAGAGCTTGATTAGAATTTGATATAAAAAGTTACATCTATGAGGAAGGGAATGGAAAAAAAGCAAGATTTTTGATTTCACGGTTATAAAGCGCACACACACACACACACACACACACACACACACACACACTAAACCCTTCCTTTTCAAACTAGTCTCATTGTCCCTTCTAAATTTTGCTCCTTCCCAGCATCCTTTGCTACTTTATGTAAAATTCATAAACCTAGACAAAAGATAACAACACATCAATCAAATACCCTGACAAAGGAAGTGAGGCAAAGACAGCCATCTCTTTCTGTTGTGTGTGTTCATCTTTACTAATAAGAACCTAAGGCAGATTAACTGGAAGGTGTCATAGAGCAGAAACTGGCTTCAGTAGATTGGTGTTGATTCTCTTAAGCCATTCCTGTTTTATAAACTGAACAGACTTTCATTTTTTCCCTCTTGCTGAACACACTAAACATTGAGAATATACTAATGTATGGGGGAAAGGTTGCCTGAGAACACTAACGAGTCAGATTTCTGTAGGTGCCAATCACTTTACTATAGTCTCTTCCCATCTTTAAATACTCAGAAACTGCTTAGAATGACAAGACTCTGAAGCTCTTCCACCACCCACTGACAAATACACTATATGGAATAAGATGTGCAAACAAACAAACAAACAAACAAAAACTTGGAGTGTTTATTCCATTCTATTTTATTTCATTCTAATAAACATTTAAGTGTCTACTATGTGTCAGGAATTGTGTTAAGGACTGGGAATAAAATTTATAATAAGAAAGATAGCCCCCCGTCCTCAAGGAGCTTACAAATCAAAAGGGGGGAGATATCACAGAAAAGGAGGCAGGAAAGTAAGTGGGGTGACATGGGGTTGAGGGAGGTTAGTAGGTGCCTTGAAATAGGGGAGTTGAAATCAGGTAGATCAGCAGATGCAAAGTAGAATGAGCTAAAAGACCAGTTTCTACCCTCCATAAGGGAAGGAATTGGGAGAAGTTTGGTAAGGGAAGAGGAGGCTGAGGGAAGTGATGTAAAACAAGGTTTGAGCTAGCAGCATGGTGGTGAGCTTAGAAATGAGATTATCCTATGAGGGTATTGATCCAGATAGTCTTTCTACCTTCTTCCCTACTTGAAACGAAAACAAAAACAACCAAAAAACCCCCTGTGCTTTCACCATACTTTCCTATATCTTAACTATAGTACAACTAGAACAATAATTATAATGACAACTCATATGTATATGTTGTTTTAGAGTTTGTAGATTTTTCTTTTCACAATAACCAAGGACTTGCCTAATATCCCATCACTATTGAGCATCACAGCCAAGATGTCAACCAAAGTCCTCTTACTGATGAGCTGATTAGCTAGGTGGAAAAGTTGAATAGAGTTTAGATCTGGAGTCAGAAAGACTCATCTTGCTGAGTTCAAATATGGCCTCAGATACTTTCTAACTGTGTGACCCTGGGCAAGTCACTTAACTCATTTTGCCTTAGTTTCCTCATCTGTAAAATGAACTGGAGAAGGAAATGGCAAACTACTCCACTATCTTTCCAGTAAAACCCTAAATAGGATCACAAAGAGTCAAACAACTGAAAAAATGACTGAACAACAACACATGATATGTAGATATGTTTTTTGGTACTTAGCGATTTTTTTCTTCCACTAATGTCCTTTTCCATTGTCTCATCATTGTAAGTAGGTATGACCTTAAATGCTTACATTCTCTGCAGGCAGACAACAAGAATTGGCAGGTTCTACTGCCCTGGAGAAACTACGTGTTTGGGCCCAGTATTGTCTGTTATCCAGGAATCAGCCTATCTCACCTCAGAGAGCCTAATTGCCAGCCTAATTTTAGATGATGATTTTCTGAGGCTCTCTAAAAATCACTTATTAAATTTTAGAGGGGTTGTAATATGAAAAGAGTACACAAATCCTCACCATCAAATGTCCTTGAAGTATTTATATAAATATTGAATAATGAAAATCACATTTGACTATTGATAGATCTATTATGAATATTCCCAGATTCTATACCTAGAAGCCCATGCAAACTTACCTGGCCAAAACAATGTAGTTTAAGATCAATCAGTATCTGAATAGATTCATAGAACCCTAATATAAGCAAAGGAATATCCAGTTACTCAACATTAGGCACTGTAAAATGCCCTCCCCTTTCTCATAGACATTGCCATCCCTCGTGCTGATCCCTGGCCTTCCATCTAAGACAAATATTCTTTTAAAAGTGTTGAATTTTTTTATGATTCTGTAACAAAGTGCCTAAGCATTTAAGAAATCTGAGGTGAAATCTAAATATGGGGCATTGCCATAAATAAAATTAAAGAAAGCAGAAAAATGATTAGTGCACGTTTCTCCACTTTCAGAGCTACACTCGGAGGAGATTGGATTCATTCTTTGTTTTCCTGTTTCTCCCTCTGTGTCTGTGTTTCTGGCTGTTTCTGTCTCTACATGTGCCATTCTGTCTGCTACTCTGTCACTGTGTCTCTGTGTCTCTGTCTGTCTCTCCCTCTCACACACACACACACACACACACACATGCACGTGCACACACATATACATATATACACACACATTCACATGACTGGAAGCTATGTTCCATTGCCAAGGTAATATTCAGAACTTACTGTGCAGTGCTCAATAGGCTCTTGAGGCAATATAATTTAAGAGAATGTTATAACAGAATAGTTAGTTTACAAATGACCTCATATATGTGTGTCGTCTGGATTGGCCATATTGAACTATATTACAGGCAAACCATTAATATAAAAGGGCTGTAAAATCCACAATAATTAATAAAAATGTGATATTACTTTATTTGTGGTAGTAACTGTGATACAAATGGTGGTGGCTGCAGTGAGGGCAATAGCCTTGCTCTGATGCATCAACATGGAACGAAGAACTCTGGATTCTTGAGAACTATATCGGCTTTAAGCAAGCTTAGGTAGGTAAGACCAAGTTGGCAAGGGTCCATGTCTAGACCAAGTGATGTTCTGTTATCTTAGGAGCAATATATGATCAAGAATTTGCATTGGCCCTAGATGGATGATATGTTTGATCACATTAAATCTTGAAGACTGTGAATTCAATTAGAAGGGAATTTGATGACCTGCCTCAGTGGATGAAATACCCACATCAATGAATCATAGTTATTGAAGTACAGAGGAGTAAAAATCCATATATTTCTACAAATTATCCTCTAGTTAATAATGATGGTTCTATATTATTTATTATAAGTTCATGTTTTATGGGGGAACCATAAAATCGCAATTATAATTCTGTCTACATTTCTCTTTCTGTGTCCCTCTGTCTCTCTGTCTCTGTCTCTCTGTGTCCGTCTGTGTGTCTGTTTCTCTCTTGCTTGTAATTCTTTAACTTAACCTAAATATTAATAGGAGAAATATTACATGAAGAAAGCTTGCATTGTTTGCGGTCTTGCAAAGAAATAATATGCATGCTTAAGGGTGTATATTGGCACATTTTCCCATAACTGCTTTTTCTAGTCATACTTACAAATTGCTTTTGAACTGATATTTTAAATGCTTTTTTTGGAAAACTACACATTTCTGTCACAGAGCTAATTGCACTGAAGATGCCCAACAACATGTTGTTTCTATCATTTTATTACTAATGCTATTATTATTATTATTGTTAATGTTCTTGTTACTGTTACTATACACTGACAATTTAATAGCTATCATTCAATGTTCAATAGAAAGAATAATATAGGGTCTTCTCTCATAGTACTTACAATCTGTAAGAAAATGGATACTTATTGACATTAATAGGAAATAAATAACATGTAGAAAGTTGTTGCTTTTTTTCTCTTTGTAGTTTTGTTTTGTTTTGTTTTTGTTTTGCAGGGTAATGAGAGTTAAGTGACTTGCCCAGGGTCATGCAGCTAGTAAGTGTCAAGTGTCTGAGCCAGATTGAACTCAGTTCCTCCTGAATCCAGGTCCAGTGCTTTATGCATTGCTCCACTTAGCTTGCCCTAAAAGTTGTTGCATTTGAAAGGGTGTATTATTAGAGAAAGAGGGAGAGAGACAGAGAGACACAGACAAAAAGAGAGACACAGAGACACAGAGAGATAATGGTTGAGAAGTCAGTCTTAGACTTCTTATTCTGGCTTAGCATGCACTCTTAAACCAATCATGTAACTTCTCTGAGCCTCAGTTTGCTCATCTATAAAATTAGTATACTAATTAGTATAGGTATTATCATGGTAGTTGTATGTTATTTCTGGCATCCTAGCAAAAGAAAATGAACATGTCTTCCTTTCTGATACTTATAGCTGTCTATTACCTTCAAGTCTTCTTATTAAGGTGTGAGGGACAAAATTTGATATGCGGAGTGTGGGGACCAATTTTTAATATGGGGAGTGTTAGCTAAGTGGCTCTCCACAATATTGGGGCAAGGAAGGAGACTGGCAGCCTCCCTCAAAACAGAATAGGATTTATTTTAACGAGGACAAACTTAAAAAAAACCCCAAAAAACACAAACAGGATCAGTAGGATCAAGGGAAAGGAAATAAAATGGGGAAAGGGAAATTATACAACCTGAAAAAATACCACCGCCCAGGAATCAGCTGAGAATACACCACTGCACTCCTGTCACCTTCCAGCTTACAGCTAGAATGGCAAATTCTCCCCATTCCCAGAAACCCCACACAGCCCCCAACCAATTGTCTGGGCGCTCTGACAGTCACATGACTGCCCTCACTAGGCTTCTAATCATTATAATTTTGCCAGGCCCATGTAGGTGTCAGCGAGTGGTGATGACATGAGGTGCCAGCACCATGGCAATGGCTACAGCCAGTGAGTGGAGCACCGTGTGGTTTGCGGAGCCCCAGGCCAGTGTGCGCTGAGGCATAAAAACCTCAAATAACAATTCTTTACAGGAGCCTTATTTGGGTGACTCGCCTTAATATTGGGGTCCTGGAAATATGAGGGACCTTTTAGATTTAAACCTCCCCTCTGAACTGCCCTTTTTAAATATTTCTCCCAGGCCAATGAGAAAGCAGCCTCTAAGTTTTGGTTCACAAAAGGATCAGATTTTATTACTTGGGAATTAATTAAACAATAAAGGTGAAACTAATAAAAAATCAAAGATAAGGAAATAGGAAAATAGAAATACAGATAGATATTCTTAACTCTAAGCTTAACCCAGACCCTTTCCAATTTAGCTAGTTCAAAGGAATTTAGGGTTTTCCATAAGTAACTCACCAAACAACTGAAGATTTACAGTTGCTAACCAGAGACAGCGGTCACCTAAGACAGAGCACAAACATGCACCAAGCACCACCACCACACGGGGCCAAGAAGAAAGAACGAGAGTGAGCTCAAGTACTGGAAGTAGTCCGCCTCCCTTCCGGGAGCATTCAATCTCCTCTCCCCAAAAAGGGGAGGTCCTTCAAAAAGCAACTTTCGTAAACTTAGGGTGGGCCAGGTGTGGCCCCTCCCAAATGAGTTAGCTAAAAATGGGAATATTAATCTTTACCACAAATAATTTTTACCACAAAGGGAATCTATTAGTAATAGAGGGAGAGGGGAAGAGGGGAAAAAGCAAGGTATTGTTAGCTTTTTCTAATCCATGTAGTAAATATTACTAAGAATCGACTGTGTGTATCTCTGAGCTTCTCCAGGAAACATGCATTAACCTTCCCCCTGCAGGAGGCCCAGGTCGGGGAGGGGCACAGCTTCCTCAGAAGCTAAGAACCACAACACAGAAAGGTTTGCTGGTTGGTTAATTAGTAAGTTGACTTGAGGTTATCTTCATACCAGAGAACAGGCCATGTAAGAAAAAAACCTAACCTCTGTAAGATGAAAACACCTGGAACCCTCTGAAGGTTGGGACTGTGTAGCCCCAGTAGGGAGTTAAAAGTCAAGTAAAAGACTGCAAGATGAGCAAGCAAAGAAAGTTGAGAATTATAGAAAGTTTCTTCAGAGACAAGGAAGATCAAGGTGCACCCTCAGAAGAGGATAACAACCTCAAAGCCCCTACATCCAAAGCTTCCAAGAAAAAAATATGAATTGGTCTCAGGCCATGGAAGTGCTCAAAAGGGACTTTGAAGAGAAAGTAGAAGAGATAGAAAGAATATTTAGAGAGGTGGTAGAAAGAATGGAAAGTGAAATGAGAGAAATGCAGCAATGCAGAGTCATGAGAATAAAGTCAACAGCTTGAAAAGCCAAATGGAAAAGGAGATTAAAAAGCTGTCTGAAGAAAATTATTGCCTAAGAATTAGGATTGAATAAATGGAAGCTAGTGACTTTATGAGAAACCAAGACACAGTAAACAAATCCAACTGAATAAAAAATAGACGGCAATATGAAATATCTCCTTGGAAAAAACAGCTGACTTGGAAAATAGATATAGAAGAGGTATTTTGAAAATCACTGGACTACTTGAAAACCAGGACCAAAATAAGAGTTTAGATAACATATTCCAAGAGATTATCAGGGAAAATTGCCCTGATGTTCCAGAAACAGAAGGTAAAATAGAAATTCAAAGAATCCACCCATCACCTCCTGAAATAGATCCCAAAAGGAAAACCTCCAGGAATATTATAGCCAAATTCCAGAACTCCCAGGACAAGGAGAAATTATTGCACGCAGCTAGAAAAAAAGAATTCAAATATTTTGAAGTTCTAATAAGGATAAAACAAGATCTAGCAGCATCTACATTAAAGGAACAGAGGGCATGGAATATGATATTCCAGAGGGTAAAGGAACTGGGACTATAGCCAAGGATCATGTACCCAGCAAAACTGATATAATCTTTCAGAGGAAAAAATGGGTCTTCAATGAAAAAGAGGACTTTCAGGCATTTGTGATGAAAAGACCTGCACTGAATAGAAAATTTGACTTTCAAATACAAGACCCTGCTAAACAGGAAAAAGAAATCATGAGGGACATCAAGAGGTTTACATTCTTACATGAGAAGATAACACTTCCAACTCATAAAAAAAACTTTGTCAGTAAGGAATGCACAGAGGACACAGTATGAGGTGAATATGAAGGGATGATATCTGTAAAGCATATTTTTTGTTTATCTTTGTTCTTTATGGGGCAAACAGGGTGGGGTGTCTTATGTCTGGGGCCAGATTTGGGCTCAGGGCCTCCTGGATCCATGGCTGGTGCTTTGTCTATTGTGCCACCTTGATAAGCAATAATGACATCTTTAAAATAGGGTTGAGGGATAGAAGGAATAGACTAGGGGAGGGGGAAGGGTTAGGTGGACTGGTGAGAGGTAGCTCAGATGAAGGAAACAAGAAAACAGCTTATGGAGGGGAGGGGAAGAGGGGGAAGGAGTGGGGGAGTAAGTGTACCTTACTATCATCAGAATTGGCTCAAAGAGGGAATAATATATTTTTTGTCCTGAGGGAAAATGGGAGGGGAAGGAGATAAGGGGGGTGGGAGAAGCCTGAAAGGAGGGAAGGGAAGTTTGGGAGAGGGAGCTGTAGGCAAAACACTTTTGAGGAAGGTGAAGATAGTCTGCATAACAGCATATGTATGACATATATTAAATTGTTTGATTTCATAGGGAGAGTTGAGGAGGGATGGAGGAAGAAGAATTTAGAATACAGAATTAGCTCAAAGACCTTAACCTCATGAGAGTGGACTCAAGGAGGGAATAACATATACACCCAATTGGGAGGAGTAATCTATTTAACCCTACAGGTAGGTAGGAGGGGAAGAGGATAAGGAGGGAAGGGTGAATGAAGGGAGGGTAGAGTGGGAGGAGGGGGCAGTCTGTAGCAAAACACTTTTGAGGAGGAATAGGACAAAATAAGATAGAAAATAGAGTAAATATCATTGGCAGGGAATAGGATGGAGGGAAATAGTTATGATGATTGACTACAATGGCAAAAGGTAAGGTACTACGTAAAAGTTATGATGAACAGGATGCTGTCAGAAAAACCTGGAAAGATACATATCAACTGAAGCTGAGAGAAATGTACCGTATACAAAATAACAGCAATAGTGTAATATGATCTGCTGGGAAGCATGTGGTTATTTTCAGCAAGGCAGTGATCCAATATAACTCTGAAGGACTTATGAAAATTGCAATACATCTACAGAGAAAGAACTGATGGTATCTGAAAACAAACTGAAACATATTTTTTTTTCTTTGACAATTATATAATCTGGTTTCATTTTTATCTGTTTTCTCTCTCAACCTAGCTAATGTAGAGATGTTTTCCATGACTACTTATGTATAACTTACATTGAATTGCTTGAGTTCTTGGGGTGGGGGTGAGAAGGGAGGGAGGAAGAGAAATTCGAACACAAAGTTTTTTTTTTTTTAAAATTGATGTCAAAATTTGCTTTTACATGTAATTTGGAAAAGAAAATTCTAAACAGAAAAAAAAGAGATTTGCAAATGATTAAAAGTGTATGAAATAATGAATTTGGGGGATACAGGGAAGAAGTATATGATATATATGTACATATGCAAAGCGATATAATCAGAAGCAGGAAAATAATACACACATACTATAACAATATAGATGTACAGAATGGAACAGCAAAAAATGAAATTAAATGCTGTGAAATAATAATAAGCTTTTCCCCAAAGAAGAGGTGCAGGAATATGCCTTATTCCTTTGCAGAGACGAGGGGTGTTAGATTTGAAGTATTTGCTCATGTTGCTGAACTATTTTTATATTTTATTCTTTCTCATGTAACAATTGGAATGACGCCACCTGCTGATGACTTACTGTAGGAAAGCTCCAACATGAGGAGAGGGCCTCTGAGGGCAGGACCATGTGTCTTTTCTTTGGCGTCAGGAAGTGACGTTTGCTGGTGGGAGGAAGAAGGGAGAGGCTGGCGCGCTGGCTCACTCTCTTTCGTGCGGACTCTGGTGGAGAGCAGAACTAGGAATGCTCTCTCCCTTTAATAGATAGATGAATCTAGACCTTTCTCTTTCTCTTCACCAAATTCTTATTCTCCTTAATAAATGCTTAAAAGTCTAACTCTTGCAAAAGCTTATAATTTATTGGCAACCACTCATTAGATATTTTAGACAGTATAGCTAGAACTTTAGCCCTTACACTCATAAGGAATAGCTCTTTGAAAGAGGAAGGTAGAAACCATATTGAAACACGTTCTATTAATTTGTTAGTCATTTTCCAGTTGTATCTGACTTTTCATGATCTCATTTGGGCTTTTCTTGGCAGAGATAGTGGAGTGGCTTTCTATTTCCTTCTGAAGCACATTTTACAGATGAGGAAACTGATGCAAACTGAGTTGAGTGACTTGCCCAGGGTCATAAAGTTAGTATCTGAGGCCAGATTTTAACTCAGGAAGATGAATTTTCCTGACTCCAGACTCAACACTTTGCCACTAAGTCGTCCTATTGAAAAATGTATATGATATAAAACAAAAGATACCAATTAAAACATTTAAAATAAATCTTCTATGTATATGATGCCGGGCTAGGTGCTAGGAATGCAAAGAGAGAGCATAAGCCCTGCTGAATGGGAGGAAGGATAAGGATACAAATAATTATATTACATTGGAGAGTGAGAGAAATTCAAATGAAAAGTCTAAGAAAACAAATATGAGAAACTAAAGAAGACAGATACTATTTTATTTGTCTCAGTACAAGAGGAGGTGAGTGCAGAAGGGATGAACTCATGAAACAGCTGAGCTGGGCCAATAAAGGAAGGGATGAGTTCAAACAGATGGAGGTGGAGACAGGAGTTAAAGAGGAAATATCAATTATAGTGTTTGTGGCTAACAAGAGTAAAGGAATACAGACAAAACACTGTAGGACAAAAACCAGAGAGAGCAAAGAGATCAGTTTAGCAGGAAATTTGAAATATTAGGCAGAACCTCTAAAGATATGGTCATACAAAAATATTATAACAATGGGAAAAATAAAATGATGATGTACTTGTCTGTCACTCTTTTGTGACAGTAGCAGGGAACATAGTGGATAGAGTTGCCCTCAAACTCAGAAGACATAGTTTCAAGGTCCAACCCTGACATGTGTAGGCTGAATTGACTTGGACAAGTGATTTAAACTTTTAGTTCCCTAAAGGACTCTTTAAAATTATAAATTTCAGAGAAGTTGCTGATTTGCTAGGATAAAGGATTTTTTAAAGAGATCCTTATACTATTATCAGAGGTCCATTCCTTAGTCTCTATTTGATGTCCTATTACTGTCTCTGCTTTCCAAAAAACTGTCCACTTAGCTTTCTGTCCTCTGCTTGAATTTGAAGGAATCAAAAGACATTAAAAGGAAAAATTAAAATCAATGAATTCTATTGGGAAAGGAAACAGGAAGATAATATAATATAATGTAATACTATACTGTAATATACTGTAATAATATAATATAAATGGCATAAGATGTGACAATATAATATAATATGAAAAGATATATGATACAATATAATAAATAACATATATATATGAGATGAGAAAGGAAATGAGAAAATAGAATAGAAATAGAATAGAATAATATAGCATTTCTTAGGGCTCAGAAAGATACCAAGATGATAATTTATCCTTTCATTTGTGTATGTGTGCATATGCATGTATGTGCACATAGATGTGAGTAATATAAATGCTCATGACTGAAAAATATAGTCAAAGCATCTCAAAACTATTGAATTCCTTAGGGAGTAGTCAATAGGGTACATCATATACTGTAGGGAATGATGAATGAAGGTTAAAGAATGCTTCAGTGAACAACATTCTTGTTTGTGATTTAAAGCAAGTTTGCTGTTCTCTGGATATTGTAGTGACCTACAATTAAATAAAGAAATCAAGTCTTGAGATGATACTCATCACAGTGTCAGTAAATGCTACTCAACATGAATGAAGCTTATTTCCTCTGTTTGCCTCTTTAGATATTAGCATTCCTGGTAAGCTGGACAAGCTAATCTTATCCATTATGTAAGCAAAGTTAATCAGCAAACCAAGGTAACTATGATTTGCAACAATCTACCTTTGTCCTTGCTTTTCAGATACCTTACAATTGCATAAACACAATGAAGGAGAGAGACAAAAAAATCTCTTCTAAATAATCTCTGGCAAAGTTAGTCTTTAGCACTGTGAAACAGCTTTACTATGCCCACAAATTATGGATAAGGAAAATTCTAGACATAGAAGAGAAAACTCCAAGGGCAGGTTCCAGGCTTTTATGCTCAACAAAAGTGTTGTCTCTTAATTTTGGTACCTTCCAGGAGCCAAGATAGCAGAGTAAAGGCCAGGATCCAGCCAAGTCTTCCAGCATTCCCTTCTCAATAACTTTAATGCTTTAAATCAAATTTTGAAGCAGCAGGGCCAACAAAAAGCCAAAGGGAGACATTTTTTCAGTCTATGACAATATAGGAGGTCTGCAGAAGTGGTTTGCAACGCTGGGGTGGGTACAGGCCCCTGATGTTACAGGAACCAGCAGTGGACCTTGGGCGTGGCCCTACAGAAGAGCAGCAGCAAGAGGAGTTTCAGAAGCTTTCAGCCCATAGACAATAAGGAGTGTGTCAGACAACTGGTCAGTATTAGATTAAAGGGGATCCTTTGCTGTCATGGATTAGCAACTGTATTTCATAGAAGCAGCTGTGGCTCACAATTCCAGGGTAGAGAGAAGCACTTGTGATCAGTCACAAAGGAGAAGGGTCACTAGTCACAGTTCCATGGATAAGATGAACACAAGCACTTGCAGATTCAGGATAGCAGGGAACCTGGTCATAGTCCCAAGAATGAGAAGAGCAGTTGTATTTCTGGCTGCAAGGAAGTAGGGGCCTTTTCTTGGCAGAAACAAAAGGATATATCATATCATTGACTAGACCTCTCCCTGGATTACACCACATGAGAAGCACCTAAAACTTGAAGATCCCCAGAATTAGTTCAGAAAATAGCAGCACAAAAAATACCCTGAAACTTGAGATAATACTTCCCCACTCTAAGTGAATAGAGCTCAACTTTAATACAAAGTTCAAAGTTCAGAAATAGCCCGGAAGAGGGTGGCTAGGTGGCACAGTGGATAAAGCACTGGACTTGGATTCAGAAGGACCTGAGTTCAAATCCAGCCTCAGACACTTGACACTTACTAGCTGTGTGACCCTGGGCAAGTCACTTAACCCTCATTGCCCTGCCAAAAAAAAAAAAATAATAAATAAATAGCCCGGAAAAATGAGCAAATATCTATTATAAAAAGAGAACTTAACCGTAAAAAGCTACTAAGGTGGCATGGAAGACCAATACATAAACTTAGAAGAAAATAACTTTGTGAAAATAGCTGTAAAGTGTTTACAAACAACAACAAACAACAACTAATTGAACCCAAGAATTCCTAGAAGAGTTTTAGAATGAGAAAAGAGTGGTAGAGGAAAAAAAATGTCTGAATAGAGGCATTTTCTTTTTAGGGAAATTCTGTATAATCCATTATGAATGATCAAATACCAGATAAACTAAGGACAAAAATAAAATCTGAGATGGCAATAAAGATAGTTGATTTTGGTTGTGGCAATCATGGTTTCTTACTTGATGAAAAAGGCAGATTTCTCTAATCTTGAGCTCACCTTTGTCTCCAAGAAGCAGCAGCCAGAAATA
The DNA here is from genome assembly GCF_019393635.1 of Dromiciops gliroides. Lineage (NCBI taxonomy): Eukaryota > Metazoa > Chordata > Mammalia > Microbiotheria > Microbiotheriidae > Dromiciops > Dromiciops gliroides. Next base: position 613,079,998 of record NC_057862.1, read on the forward strand.
GGAGGAACTAAAAAAAAAAAAAAAAAAGAATGTTCACTCACTCACCCCACATCTCAAAATACCAGTTTTATTCTGTATTATTGTTGACACTCTCCAATGATTTCTACAGCCTTTTAACTAGGTTGATAATCACTATGCCAAAATATACATTTACTTAATAGATAATAAGGGAATGACCTGGAGAAAAAGAATAAAAAGAAATTAAGGATCCCAGAAGAAGATAATGTATTTGAAGAGTATAATGTTTCTCTATTAACCTTTATCTTAAACTTTCATTCATCTTTTTCTTTGTTTATATATTCTATTGAGTATGGTCATACTTTCAAGGTTTCTTTGGGATAGAAACAATAAATAAAGGAGAAAATAAGGTCTTTAATCGGGGCAGAGAAACTATAGCTCCTGGTATCACAAACCTTGGAAGTAGGAATACCCAAAGATGGGAACAGAAGACAGGGTTTTTATGGGGTAACAGAACAAAAAGGGAACCAAAAAATTGCTCCAGAGTGACATATAGCTACTTAATGTAAATGAACCTTTGACAAAAGAAATAATAGAATTGCTCCTAAGTTAAGTATAGGTCTTACTGACTGAATAGAAACAACTTAATGTAGGTGGACTCTTTTTACATAACATAAAGTCCAGGGAGGGGATAAGTTACTTGGGGGAAGGTCCATAAGTCCAGCAAGAGTCTGGAAATTACAAAGACAGTCAGCCCCAGGCAATTCATTTGTCTGGGAAAGAGGGGACTGGGTGGGGAATCAGTTCTCAGTAAGTTTTGTAGTTCTCAGTAAATTTTGTAGTTCTCAGTCCCAATTTATTTGATTCTCACTAGTGGTACAAGAGCACAGAGACAGGGCCTAGGAAATTATGAAGACACATTATGCGTACTACTTCCTCACCATTTCTAAAATAATCTATCATCCCTTTTCTCTCTTCTGTGTTCCCCTGTATGTGTTGTCTTTGCTCAGACAGTTATTCAGTCACTAATCATTTTTTAAAAGTTTATTTGCAGAGTTAAGCACTGGGGCATACAAAACAACATGTGAAAGTTAATCCGCTATCTCAAGGGACTGGCAGTCTAATGGTATACACAACATGCAAAGAACTATGAACAAATGAAATATACAGAGGATAAATCAGATAAAAATGGCATAGGGAAGATGATAGAATTAAGAAATGTTGGGAAAGGCTTCCTGTAGAAGGTTATTTTTATATATATATATATATATTTTTTTTTTTTTCTGTATCTGTTGTTTTTGTGGTGGTTTTTTTTTTTTTCCCCAAGAGGACCGATGACATCATGATATGATAGGAGATTCTTAGCTGAGACTTAAAGGAAGCTAGGGGAGCCAAGAGGAGGAGATGAGAGGAAAAGCATGCCAGCTAAGCTTCTTAAAGCCAAAGACTGTCTTGTTTGCTTGTGTTAATATCCTTGGTGCTTAATGAAGTGCTAGGAGTATAGTAAGTAATTGATAAATGCCTGTTCATTAATTTAATTTCGTTCATTCATTCAGTTAATTAATTTATATATTGAATGAAGAGCTTTCTAAATATAAAGACTTATAGAAGCAAAATGATATGGGAACAGAATGAAGTACATTTTGTCCCTGTCATCTGGTCTGCCACTGCAGTTGATCCAAAATGTTTTTAATGAGCGTAAAATATTAAGATCAAAATGTAGTGTTTTATTTTCCTATAAAAAGCAGGTATTTTATTTACCTGCATAGTAGCCCACATAAAGTGAAAAATTAAAAAATTATTGAATAATAGGGGTAGCTACGTGGCACAGTGGATAGAGCACTGGCCCTGGGTTCAAGAGGATCTGAGTTCAAATCTGGCCTCAGACACTTGACACATACTAGCTGTGTGACCCTGGGCAAGTCACTTAACCCCAATTGCCTCACAGAAAAAAAGAGAGAGAGAGAATTATAGAATGATAGTCACCTGTCCCAGGGACACAGCAACCTGAACCTGCATCAAAATGAAAATGACATAACAATTTTATAATTACATATATGCCATGGTTCTAGTTTCAAAAACCCTTGCATATATCCCTGTATGTTATCTCGTTTTATCCTTAGAATAATCTTTGAAGAAGGTACGCTACCCTTTCCATTTTCTGGATGAGGAGACTGAGGCCTAGTTGTTAAGTGACTTGCTCACAGGTCACACATATGGTAATTTGTAAATTGGGACTCGAATTCAGGTTTTCTGACCCAATGGTCAGTGTTAATTCCCACTTTGCCACGCTGGTACCCATTTTAAGGAAAATATTTTTAAAGCTCACAATATTGTCAGACATTGTTGAGACAGTGTGTCACAGGCATATGTAAATGTGTAAAAATGTATTGAAATTATATTTTTATTGTCTATTTTGTGCTTGATAAGGTTCATAAAGTTAAGGGAGGAAAGGGGAGGAAGAAGCATAGAACTAATACCTGGAACAGACTGAAATAGTAAAATTGTCAGATCATTTCCATACTCCTTTAGAAAATTTTTTAAAAAATGGATGGCAGTCGTCATTTGAAGCTAAAAAAGGGATAGATGCTTTGTAGTTACAGAATCAACAAAAATAGGGAACTGTTTTGATTGCTAATACAATTTCATTCCTCCCATCAAATGCAAAAAAACGATTTTTTCACTTAGATACTCTTTGGAGATGTTCAAATACAAAACATATCACCAAATATGTAAGAATAAATTATAATTTTAATTGTTTTCTATAAAGTTGGACTGTAGGCATCACTTGGTCAAATACAAGTTTAAGGCTGTACATTATCATATTTGTGCAGAATAGAAGAGGATAGTACAGTAGGATAGACTTATTTTCTGCCAACTGAGAGGTCCTGTTTCAAATAATTCTTCAAGCAATTCTGGAATAATTTTGATTTAAAGAATTACAAACTAGCTCTGTTTTAAAGAACCATGAGAAAATTTCAAGAAATGTTTCTATCTCAGTCCTTAAATGTGCACAAATTCTGAATCCTGAGACCCTAAGCTGATACTCTTCTTAAGCCAGGTAGAAACAAGTACCAATATGGAAAATAAATGTCTCCAATAGAGTAAATAACCTCCCACCCACTCCTATTCTTGATTCACTCTCCCAATTCCTTCTTCACACATTGGTAGAATACTACAAGTATATTTTTTAAAGAGAACACACAATTGTCAAATAAACTTTATATGACCTAGCATTTAGTGGCTAACATGATACTCCAATGAAAATGTAAGAGGCATAAATTCAACATGAGAGATTTAGAGGTGGAATAAATGTAAAATGTTATCTAGTACAGGGGACAGCTAGGTGGCTCAGTGGTTAAAGCACTGGCCCTGGATTCAGGAGTACCTGAGTTCAAATCCGACCTCAGACACTTGACACTTACTAACTGTGTGACCCTGGGCAAGCGACTTAACCCTTATTGCCCCACAAAAAAACCAAACAAAACAAACAAAAAAACCCCCAATCAAACAACCCCCCCAAAAAAAAACAAATAAGAAGTTAAATAGGTGAATGAATAGAATGTTAGAAAAGTTAGACATGATAGATGGCCAGCCAATCAGTTGTACTCTCTGCAAAAGAGTTTGAATGATTAACAGCTCAGCTTAAGGCAAGACCTCAGTATCAGTCACCTTATCTTGGCAGGTGATCTTCAGAACCTTCCTAAAACGATTACAATGGAAGCAATTCAGTTTCCTGGCATGTTGTTGGTATACTGCCATGTATTCATAGGCATACGATAAAGTGAGCGCAATGGCTCTTTACACCTTCATTTTGTTAGAAAGTCTAATACCTCTTCTCTTCCATAATTTCCTTTGGAGGCTTCCAATGATGAGCTAGTTCTGGCAATGCAGGTATCAACCTCATCATCTAGGTGGACATCCCTGGAAAGTATACCACCAAGGAAAGTGAACTTATTCACCGTATTAAAATTTCTCTATTTTCTGTGATCAGTGGTTTCATGTATGGAGAGTGTGGTGCTGGCTGGTGGACAACTTCTATTTTCTTGATGTTCAGGCCAAAATTAGCATTTGCAACAAATAGTTGATCCATATTTTGTTGTATCTCAGCCTCAGAGGCTGTATTGAATGAACTGCAAACAAAATGTCACACGTAACTTTAGTCTTGGTGTTCAGCCTTTTCAAGTAATTTATAGTTAGTGTGGCAATTGACCTTGATGCTGTTTCTGTCCTCTTGTTTTTTTGTTTTTGTTTTTTTTTGTTTTTTGGTGAGGCATTTGGGGTTAAGTGACTTGCCCAGGGTCACACAGCTATGTTTGTATCCTCTTGAAGGTATATAATAACATTGCTGAAAATATCAAGTCAACAAGTATGGGAACAAATATATAGACCTCCTTCAATTTATTGGTGACATGGAAAGTACAAGAATATTGTTCAATATCCAGGACACATGCTAGTGTGATATCATGCCATTGTGTAACTGAAATACAATACTGATGAACTTCTCTGGGCAAACAAAGCTTGCCATTGTGTAATTTAAGATTCTAAATGTGGGTTCTAATCTGTTCCCCCAGTTTTGGGGAAAACTGACTAAAATCACTGATAAAAACGAGTTTAAGTTTTTAAGGGTTTATTGAAAGGTAGAAAGAGAAAGATTGAGAACAGAATTCCAACAGCATGGCAATCCTATCTTTCCTCAATTTTCCTGTGACTTCCTCTGCTGCCACCACCACCAAGTCAGGAACCCAAAAGAGAGAGAGCTCTCCGTGCAGGCCCTCCTTCCTCCTTCCTGTCCCCTCCCAGAAAATGGGAGGCTCCTCAAGTTGATTGACTGGTAGCCTTGGTGGACAGTACCCATGGGCAAACGTTACTTCCTGACGCCAAGGAAAAGCCGCGTGGCCTTGCCCTCTGAGGCATTCTACTCATGGTGGAGCTTTCCTATAGTAAGTCTCCAGTAGGTGGCCTCATTCCAATCATTACACCATGATCTTCCACAAGTCCTCAAGAGTAACAGAATCAAAGGCCTTGATCAGATCGATGAACATTGTATATAGAACTCTTTTCTGCTCCTGGCATTTCTCCTGAAGCTGTCTGGCAGCAAACACCATGTTAGCTGTTCCTTGGCCCTTTATTAAGGCAAACTGGATCTCAAGTAAATAACTATCTTCCAGGTTGTTTGGGACAAATGGCCTCAGTTTACCCAAATAACTCGAGGAGACCACCAAGTCAAGCAGAAAAAGATTTATTACATTCCTGCAGGAATGGGCAAACTCAATGCCTGAGCCGCAAGATTCCCTCTGCTCCTCCCCCACTTCCTTAACCTAGCCAGTTTTTTAAGGGTAGCTTCTTCAACTAAACAAAACTTTTCCTTCTAAATTCCAAGCACAGACTTGCTCTCTCTCCTCCCCCCACAGCAGAAAAAAGGGGAAGGGGTGGCCTTCCTTTCTTTCTTTAAAAAATTCCCAACTATTCACTCTCATGTTCCTAGTCACACTGTCAATGCAGACAGGGCACACTTTTCTTTTACCAATCATAAATACTTGAATCACAGCACTTCAGACCATGTAAGCCTGCAAACAGCTTCCTCACCATTCATTCCTCCTTACTTAATCAAACTTCCTCATACCTTCTCAACACACTTAAACCATTTGAAACTAGCAAAGTGGCAGCTTAGCCAATATCTCACTAAAAAACCCCATTTATCTATTTTAAGATAGACCCAGGGGATTCTCTTCTTTAATCTGCCTATTACCAACTTTAGGTGTTCCCTAAGAACAAACTTCACCCTCACTCTTTCTCCTTTGTGGTCAGCAGCCTTTTACCTAAGGCTGCAGATGGATCACATTCTAAAAATTCAAATTCTGAGTAATTTACAGTTCTACAATCCCCTTCTCAGTCCCTTTTCTAACCCAGACTGCAAGGATCAATTTCCCTTTCTTCTTCTTTTGTCAATACAGTTATTTTGATGGAATTTTTACTCCTGGACCTCTACATTTAATTTCAATTGAAAAGGTCACCTTCCAATTATCTAACCCAGGATTGTTTCCAGCCTCCTCTGGCTCTTTAAACTTGCCCTACTCTAGATGTTCTACCCGTATTTTGTTCAAGGTCCCAGCCTAATCTGGACTTTTTAACCCTGAACTCACCGGGTTCCTGTTTTTGCTCGGGATGTCTATTTAACCCTGGCTCAGCATGGACCTCCACCTTTAAAAGGTCTCTACCGTATAGCCGGATTTTCAACCCTGCAAACGCAACAGGTACTAAACCCCCCCTAGGGGTGTTCCTATATTTTGTTTGGGGTGTCTATTGTTGGTTGGGCGTCCCCAGACCTTTTCAACCCTGCAAACTCAATAGGGCCTAGAGGGAATCCTAAGGTTAATTCTGTATCTTGTATCCGGGTGTCTATTTAGTCCTAGTGACCTGTTCAACCCTGCAAAACTTCAACAGACCTTAGGATGATTATAACTAGGGGTTCCCCAATTTCGTCTGCCCCAAACAAGGTGAAGGTGTTAAGGAGTACTCTGGAAAGAATCTTGAGATTCACAGAGACCTCCCTGTTATTGTCACAGGACAAACTCTTTCATTTTTCATTATAGAGATGGACAATGGAAGCATCCTTGAACCCCTGAAAGATAAGCTCCTCTTGCCATATAACCTGGAACAGTGGATCCCCTGACTTTTAAATATCACCTGAAATAGGATCAGCACCAGGCACTTTGCCACAGAAGTGGAGCCCAAAGATATTCAAAACCTCTTCTTCAGTTGGAAGTTTGACTAGAGGGGGATTGACTTCAACCTGAGGTACACAGTCAATGGTTTCAGCATTGATTGATGATATTCTGTCGAGTACAGTGTAGAAGAGTTCAGCCAGTCTCTATGGGATCACATCATTATTACTAATCAATGTTGTGGCATCAGTACTGAATAGTTTAGATATGCCAAAGGCCTCTGGCCCATAAAATATCCTTCAGGGCATCATAAAAGCCCAGAAGAGTTAAACCTTCAAGGGCAGATACTTTTTAAAATTTTTATTTTTTTATCCCAGTTTCTCCCTAACTACTTTGAATATGATAGCTATATCTTAAGAATTTATTAGATATGATTGCCTAACACTACAGGTAGTAAGCAAGAGCACCAAAATTCAAACCCAGTCCTCTGACTCAAAATCCAGTCCTTTTTCCATTGTATTAGACAGCTTGTAACTATTTTGATAGTCACTCACTAATACAATAAATCTGAGAAGAAAACTGATTCTCATTATAAAGATATGAAACCCCAGAAGCTAATGCAGTCAGTTAATTGCATGACTGTATATTGTGTATATCACAGGAAGTGATAGTTCAACTGCACCACATGCTGATCAGGTCACATATGGAGTTGCTTGTTCAATTCCAGATTCCAAAAGTTAGGAATAAATAAGATCAGCAGGAGTATATCCAGAGAAAAGCAGCAAAGGTGATAGGAAACAGTGAACCATATGATTCAAAAGTGGGGGGTGGCTAAAAAAACTAGGTAGCTTTGAGAAGAAAAGAAAAAAAAAACAGAAGAAGGGAAGGGAAGAGAAAGGATGGCATGAAAGGCTCTCATGAGTAAGAATGAACAGATTTATAATAGCAGTTGGTAGAATAAGGAACAATAGGTAGATGTTACAGGGAGAATGATCTTACTTCATCATAAAAGGAGTTTCTAACACACTAGAATTTTCCAATAATGGAAAGAGTTACATTTTGTCGCAATGAGTTTCCCATCACTGTAGATATTCAAACATCATCTATAATAGAAAACTTTATCAGAGATTCAGTCATAAGTGTTCAAGCATTGGATAGAAGGTTGGAGTTGATAACTAGTTTTTTCTAAAAATAAGATTTTGTGATTCACTTGGATTTTCTGATCAATCCAAGCTTGATTTTCCCAACTTAATGACTTCTGAACTTGTCCTTGACCCTTTATGGAATGTGATAGTATTATTTCATCTACCAGTTTGGAATTTCTAACCTAGACTTGGATTCTGTTTCCTCCCCTCTTCTTCACTGAATATACCTTAAAAAGTATTGTAGAGTAGAGGAAATGAAGTTCTATCTCTAAGTGATGTCATCTGGTGGTTACTCTCCTAGCCTATCTTGAGACTTATTACTGTAACATATAGATCTTTATGTGCCTGCATGGTGAAGCATTGAAAAAATCAGATATCCATTTAATTCCTTTCTCTGCATTTCAATAATGTCTTATTAAAACTATTCTTGTTATTTTTATTCTTATTTTGTCATTTGATATTCCTCTCAATAAGTTGAATAACTCCTTAAAGTCCAGTAAGAAAAACATACAGATAATGCTTCTGCCAGGTGACCTTTAAATGAAAGCAGAAGTGACTCTTCTGAGTTGTTTATGGTCCTTATAAAGTAAAGCATGCTCACTGAATGATCAATCATCAGAGATTGATTTCTGAGGTAAGCAGACTGAAGTAGATGAAATAAACAGCAAAATGAACTGTAAATAGATTATCAGCAAGTCAGACAGAAATATGACTATGCTCAGAGAACAGATGTAATTTGATAAAGACCAGTTCTGTCAGAGATGTTTAAAAACATCCCTAACATAATTGGCATCAGACTATGGGAAGCAGAAAGCTTTTTAATTGTTTTCTGATGTTTTTGACCTTTGTGCTATGTTCACTCAATACGCATTTATTAAGCACCAACTATATGGCAGGAACTTTGTTAGAAATACAAAGAAAATCAAAAGACAATACCTGACCTTGAGGACCTTGTATTATAATGGTAGAAACAACATGCCAACAACTATGTACAAACAAAATACATAATGAGATATATTGGAGAAAATAAAGAATATTGCTTAGAAAATTTGTACCCAGATTAAAAGAAAATATGAGATTTTTCATTTTCTGTTATGGGTGGTTTCTTGCCATTCTTTCTTTGGTAGATAATTTTTGAGTCACAGATTAACAAGAAAATTCTACTCTGGAGCAGAAATTCTTACATGTGTCAAATATTTTCATTGATATTTTTTTTCTTATTTGATGTGTCTTTGAGTTCTCTTTAAAGATAGTATCAGGTATACATTTTTTCATCCTAGAAATTTTAATCCATGGATTCTGATAAATCTCATACTTATTTCTTAAGAAGGACAAAATATTGGAGCAGCTAGGTGGCACAGTGGATAGAGCACCAGCCCTGGATTCAGGAGGACCTGAGTTCAAATCCAGGCTCAGACACTTGAAATTTACTTGGTGTGTGACCCTGGGCAAGTCACTTAACCTCACTGCCTTGCAAAAAAAGAAAAAAAATAACTCATTTTTTACTTTTAAGTATGACAGTAACTGATTTCCCTTTTGTATCTATGATATGATCAGCTAGAAATTATGTGGGTGTTTTTTAGAAAATAAAGGGCTTTTGTGTTTCATTTTATTATACTAGAGACTATGATGTTCATATCACTTTATGAGTTAAGATTTGCAAGTTCAGGACTAAGGTCAATTTCAGGATCGGTAATTAGAATACATAGACACCAGATAGAGAAAATACCGTAGTTACTGCCTTCTGGCTTAAACAACTATGTTTTAGTAACAAGGATGATGAATTTCATTTTGCCCCATTTTCTTTTTTCAACAATTGATCTATTCTATTATTTGGTTTCTTTCTTTTTTTTTCTCTGGACCACAAAGAAAACTTCTCTTATGCAGATTGGCAACTCATCTGTACCTTTTAGAGTTTTAGAAATTTGCTTGTGAAACAGTAAGCTACTTAAACGTGGTCACTGTGATAATGTGTGCCTTCCTGCCTCCAAGGACTCTGGATTCACAAAGATTATACCAAAAATAGGTATATCCTGTTAAGTTTTCCTATGCTGGAAAGGTTTTAATGGGGGCTTCTTATGACAGATTGTATTTGCTATCTGCAGACCAGACAGACACCATGAAGTTACTCACTACCATTAGGCTAACCACTAAATTAATGATCAATCCTTTGGCATGGAAGCCAATTAAATGAAGAAGTTTCTTATTAAATGGCACTTAGTCTTGTGTCTGTCACTGCTGAGGCTGTATGGCTGTGGTAAAGTCATAGAAAAAGGAAGAGAAGATACTAAGAATGGAAGTGTATTTATTCTTCATGGAGCAATGGATATAGCACTGAATGTGGAGTCAGGAAGACCTGAGTTCAAGTTTGACCTCAAACAATTCCTGGCTGTATGACCCTGGGCATTTTCATCAGCAAAAAGTGTCTAATAATATCACGTCCTTTTCAACATTGTTTTGATAATCAAATGACATAATAATTATAAAGCTAGCACAGTGCCTGGTTCATAGTATTTTATAAATATTAGCTATCATTTATTTATTTATCTAGCAATTTATTTATTAGCTAAAATAATGATACCCTAGATGGAGGATCCTTGCCCAATGACCAATATGTTGAAATATTGCAGGAGGAATTGAATCTCATACACACACACACACACACACACACACACACACACACACGCACACACACACCACTATTTCTAAAAAGAAATTACCAAAAAAGGGAATAGAAGCTAATAGGTTATTTTTATTCATGCAAAAATGGGAATTGATAGTTGGTTTGATCATGTATCTAAAGGCTACTAGAAATATGGGTACGTGGTAGTTTGCCATGTAACATTTCTGAGGAATATAAGTAAGCTTTCAGAAGCATGGGACTGACCATATTCCTCCTCTGTTTGAGAATCTTAGTGCCTCCTTATCAATTCTATGACAAAATATATTCCTATCAGCTCAAAATTTAATGAATCTCAGTCTAGTTACAGCCAATAATTTCAGGCCTATTTCACATTACAACCCTTTTTGAACTCTACGTTCCAGCCAATATTGCTTACTTTCTGTCCCCAAATTCAAAATCACGTCTTGCCTCTATTCTTTTTCAAAGTTGTCCCATGTATCTGGTGTGCATTCCCTCCTCATCTGTCTCAGTGTTCTTCAGTGTTTGCCTTAGGTGACACCTACTGTGGGAGGACTTTCATATTCTCTCTCTCTCTCCCTCTCACAGACACACACACACGCATCTCCAATAAATTTGTTTAAATCTGCAGTATGTTATAAGCTATTTTGGAGCAGGAACTATTTTTTAGTTCCTTTTATCTTTCTTTATAGCCTGTGGAGCTAGAACAATGCTTTGAATATAATCGGTGGTTTAAAATGATTATAAAATTTAATCCAATTAAGCAAAAATTAAAAATTACCAAGAACAGCAACATGTATTGCACATGTAATGAGGGATTTAGTTTTACATACAACTCTTAGGTGATAAGCTGTCATATCTTTGATCTTCCTCACACTTAAAAGTTCAGACAAACCCAAGGCGAGCACCAGCAAAAGCGAGGTGGTGATATAAAACAGAAACATTTCAAAGAAGAGATGGGTCAGATAGGTTTTTGCACTTTACAGTCCTCTGGCCAGTCCAGTGTATGTGTATATAAGGATGTATATATGTATATTTATGCATTTATGTATAAACACACACATCAATGTATATCTTAATATATACACATATATGTATAGGTTTTCATATAAATACACATATACATTAGTTAATATTGCTTTTTTTCTTTATGATCATAAGAACTATTCAGTTTTTATCTTGATGTGACTAACTCCACTAAAATGTAGTAGCAAAAGGAATAGAGGTTTGTTTTTTGTTTTGATTTTGCTTTTCCTACATCATTGGGTACACCATGAGCTAGAAGAGTTTAACTGGGTAAATCTACACAGCATACCCTGAAGACCAATAAAAAAAGTACCACCACTTCCTAAAGGAATAGAGCTATGGGATAGCCATTGTCAGACCTCTAAAAGCAATAGGAACATTGGCATTTCCCAAAAGTACCCTCCTAGGCAGTATGGAGCTCTTGACTGATACAAAGAGGCTGAAATTGAGAGTTCTTACAGTTTGTGATTCAAAAGTGTCAAGCAAATTATCAGTAGTACCCACCTGGTGGCTAAGGACAGGATGAAGAGATTCATTTCAGCAGAACCAGTATAGCGAATCTTCATATGCAGGAATACTTACTGACTTCAGTTAAATTATGGAATGAGGTAGGGCACATAGAGAAATATGGCTCAGGATTAAGAAATGGAGGAGGTTGAAAGCATGTATACTATTCAGAAGCTTTTCTCATATGCATCATGAGTAGTTTTTTCAGTTAAAAAAAAGAGTTGGAAAACATTGCAGATGGCAAGCAGCAAACAATATCACACATGAAAAGGAAAAATTGACTATATCTTAAAAGATAAGAAATGACTTGTTACCAACATTAAGGTTATTTCTGAATTTACTGCCTGCATGCAGCTGGATTTTTTAGAGCAAGAGTAAAAATCAAACCTAAACTAGAATATAGGATAAAGATGGTAGGCTATGTTGAATCTGAAATGCATATGTCAACTAGGTTGTTGACTGGCTGCAGCTCATGAGAAAGATGAGCTCTATGTATAAATTCAGGAGTCATTTGAACAGATATTATATTTGATATATGTAGAATGTAGAAGATAAGGGGCTCAGAGAATAGGTGTGAAATATTCTAATACATAGAAAATGGTGCATGAATCATTATTCTGCAAAAAGACTGGGAAGAATCACTCAACCAGATTTTTTATAAAGCAGTGGACAGTGCCATGTAAAACAAGGTTTTTTAGAATTTTTCCACTCATGACCCCTTTTTGTCCCAGAAATTTTTACATAACCCCAGGCGTATAAATATATAAAATAGGCATACATAACTTTTTACCATTGCTGAGATTTTTGTGACCGCCCCCACAATTAGTTATGCAACCCCATATGGGGACTCATTGCACATTTTAAGAAGGTTGGATGTAGTATAAACAAGGGAAGAGAAAAACTCTAGGACTAGAAATTGGATAACAATGTCAAATGCTAAAGATATAAAGAAGAATAAGAACTGAAAAAAATTGTTTAGCAAATAAAAGATTGTTAGTAACTGTGGATAGAGCAATGTCAGTTTAGTAATAGAGTCAGAGTATTGAGTCAGATTTGAGCAACTGGAGGAAAAGAATGGATTTTTTCTTTTCTTTTTTCTTTTTTGTTTTTATTTGTTTATTTATCTATTTATTTATTTATTTATATCATGAAAGGGTTTTTTTTTTTTTTTGGCCCAGGAATGAGGGTTAAGTGACTTGCCCAGGGTCACATAGCTAGTAAGTATCAAGTGAATGAGGCCGGTTTGAACTCAGGTCTTCCTGAATCCAGGGCTGATGCTTTATCCACTGTGCCGCCTAGCTGCCCTATTTCATTATTTTCTAGTTACATGTAGAGATAGTTTTCAACATTTGTTTTTATAAGATCTCTAGTTTCAAATTTTTCTCCCTCCCTCCCTTCCCTCCACCCTCCCCAAGACAGCAAGCAATCTGATATAGGTTCTATATGTACAATCACATTAAACATATTTCTGCATCTGTCATACTATGAAAGAAGAATCAGAGCTAAAGGAAAAAACCTCAAAAGAGAAAAACACAAAAAATTAAAATAGTATGGTTCAATCTGCATCTACATGTATGGACATATGTATGCATGAACCAAAGTTTACAATAGCATCATTTACCCAGTTTCCCATGTTGCAAATCTTCTTTTTATTTTGAATCTTCTCTTTCATGTCTCATGTTGATTTTTCTTTATAAGAAACTCTCATGTGCAACTCTTACTCCTTTCTTTCTCTATTAATATCCTATTATAGACTTTTATTGTCACCCATTTGAATGACTTCAGGAGTTCCTTGATATGTTTTCCTGACTCTATTTTCTACCCACCTCTAATTGTTTCTTCATTCATTGTCTGACTAATAGTCTTTGTAAATTGACTTGGCCCTTCACTTCCCTACTAAAAAAAGCCAAACAAACAAAAAACCCAAACCAAAACAAACAAACAAAAAAGCCCTCCTTACTCTCCCAAAAGCATGCCCAAATTTTTCTTTTGTTGTGTTTTGGGTAGGTATTCAAGGACCTCCATTATTTAGTATCACCTTTGTCCTATTTTATTTCATACTGCTCTCTATTATACATATATCTACAGCCCAGCTAAACTAAATTACTCTGGATACAGCTTCAGACTTCCTAATTTGGTGCCTTTCCTTATTCCTTTTTCTTTGCTTAGAATGTCCTCTCTCCCTTTCTTCCCTTATTTAATTTACTCTATCTTTCAGTGCCCAAGTCCAAATGGAATTATTCAATGAAGACTTATTATTATTTTTTTTTTAGTGAGGCAATTGGGGTTAAGTGACTTGCCCAGGGTCACACAGCTAGTAAGTGTTAAGTGCTTGAGGTCGGATTTGAACTCAGGTACTCCTGACTCCAGGGCCAGTGCTCTATCCACTACTCCACCTAGCTGCCCTAGTGAAGACTTATTTAATCTCTTATGTATTATTCTGTCATAATGTAATGACAGCTCTACCACTCATATCTCTTAGTTTTATACCTTGTTAAGACACTTATTACATACAATTTTGTATTAAAGTTAATTGTCCATATGGCAAATTATTCTGGCAAATTATTAGAGTGTAGAAACCGTGTCTTCTCTAAATTTTTCATATGTTCAAGCAGTCATCCTAGTGTTTTGCATACTCTCACTGTGTATGTGCATAGGTTTTTCAAAGAAAGAAACATTTGTTTAATAGTCTACATACATACTGAAATGAAGAGAGGCTATGGAGTTAATAGGGGATAATTTAGAAAGAAAAAAACAAGTGCTTGCATTTGTTGCTAACAAGATATTAACACCTTTTCCATGAGGCTCTCTTTGGAGCATGTGTCAAAAAGAGATGTTTCTGTGTTTCTGTTTTAGTTTCAGAGGAGGACTTTTAAAATCCTATTGTTCATAACTGAGAACTAAAATAATTTCTTACCAGATAACCTTTTCCCCACAGAATTTATTCATTTCCATCTCCATGCTCTGTTCTTTGTTGTTTTTTCTAACCTGGAAGTCTCATTCTCTCTCTGTTTATCTGAATCTTAGTAATAATTCCTCCATTAATCATAGAATCTTAGAGCTGGGCAGGAGATCAGATTGTTGGTTAAAGTGCAACTTGAAACATGAATCCCATCTACAATATCCTATTGAGTTTTTTCTATATCCTTCCTTACTTATTGGCACAGTGGATAGAGTCCTGGGCTTGGAATGAGGAAGATCTGACTTCTTGCAAAGTCTTTGACCCTCACCAAATAAATTCGCATAATGAACAAAATGGATATGATAGTAATATCACCCACATCATAGGATTGGTGGAAGAAACTAGACATGCAATTGAATACTTAGCAAACCTTAAGGAACTACATAAAAAGGAGCTATCATCATCAGCTCACTCTCCTCTAATTTATGTCAGCAGTTAGAATATTGGATAAATATTGTAGCCCATGAGTTACTACTCTGTTTATCCTTAGTTGTTTCAAATGTAGAGGCGGAATGGAATGGTGAATAAAGAGTTGGGGATGGAATCATGAAGAAGTGGATATAAATACTACCCAAGAGACTTGGGCAAGCCACTGAAAATGTGTGTGCTTCCAACAGATGCCTAGAATCAAATTAACCTTAATCATTGACTGGTTATGATCTTACCTAATGCAAATTTTCCATATATTCATATCTGAGATATGTATTTTTGTCATAAATCAAGAAGATTATGAGAACCATAAGGCCAAGGGTTTGAATGCAGAAAGTAATGCTTCATTAACATGAGCATCTACTATGCAATGCCTTGGATGCATACAGACCCATACTCATGAAAATATTTGAAGTCCTATCATGATTATGTCCCTGTGTTTTAAAATATATGCTACTAATGCTTGCTTACAAGCTTCAATGGAAGTTGGAGGATCTCAGAGAAGGAAGGTTGGCATCATGGAAAGTTTTAAAAATTGCTTAATTTCCCATATATGTTTTTTTTTGTTTTTGTTTTTTTTTTTAGTGAGGCAATTGGGGTTAAGTGACTTGCCCAGGGTCACACAGCTAGTAAGTGTTAAGTGTCTAAGGCCGGATTTGAACTCAGGTACTCCTGAATCCAGGGCCGGTGCTTTATCCACTGCTCCACCTAGCTGCCCCCAAATCCATTTCTCTTTAAGCAAGAGGAAACACAGAAAGTTTGGAATCTAAGCCCTGGTCGTTGTCCAGTTTTATTTTGGTTTTTGTATTTTGTTTGTTAGTCTTGTCCACTCTTTGTGACCTAACTGGACTTTTTTCTTGGCAAACATACTGAAATAGTTTGCTATTCCTTTATCCAGCTTATTTTAAAGATGGGAAAAATTAGACAAATAGGATTAAGTGATTTGCCCATGATCACACAGCAAGGAAGTGTCTGAGGCCAGATTTGAACTCAGGTCTTCCTGACTCCAGGCCCAGCATTTTATCTATTTTACCACCCAGCTGCCTCAGCCCCAGGTAACTTCTAGAAGAAAGATAACATTTTTATTCTTCCTCCAAAATAAACCCCATGTATTCATGATAGGATATGTGTAGAAAAGATATTACAATAAATTTAAAATTGTTGAAATAATTTCAGGCCAGTGAGAAATTTAACCCCCTAAACATATTTATCAATTACTATCTCTAAAGCAGGGGAAAATCTGAGAGGTGTGATGAGGCAGGCAATTAAATTGGTCAGCCATTAAAAGTTGTTACTTTTAGTATTTGTATCTTACTAAACATATTTTTAAAATTCACTGTGTCCATCTCGAGAGAGAGAGAGAGAGAGAAGATGACATTGTTGATAAAAGGGCCAGTCATCAAGAAGAGTTTGGTTGAAATTCTGCCCCTCACACCCAATGGTTGTGTTACCAATTGGAGGTCACTGAATCTCCCAAATACCACTACCCCCTGCCACCCCAGGCAAATAGAATTTACATTATTGTCAGACCTGCATTAATGAGAATGTACACAACAGGAAATCACCATTCGATGAAATTGTAGTCAGGGGAGAGGAGGTAATCCTATGATTTTCTGAATATAGCATAGAAATTATATTAAAATTGTGGACATCATTACCTTGTTAACTGTATTATGTTATTGCTAATGTTTTGCTAGAATACTATCCTTTAAAAACATAGTATAAGCATATAGATTATTTTCCTTTTTCCTTAATCATCTTTGGAAACAGACTTAGTAGTGGTATGGCTAGGTCAAAGGGTACAGGCAGTTTAATAACTCTTTGTGCATAATTCCAGATTACTCTCCAAAATGGTTGGATCAGTTCAAAATTCCACTAACAGTGAATTAGTGTCCCACTTTTTCCACATCCCTTCAAACATCATTGGCTTTCCCCTTCAATCATTTTAGCCAATTTGATAGGTATAAAATGATATCACTAGGTT
Source organism: Dromiciops gliroides (assembly GCF_019393635.1). Lineage (NCBI taxonomy): Eukaryota > Metazoa > Chordata > Mammalia > Microbiotheria > Microbiotheriidae > Dromiciops > Dromiciops gliroides. The sequence continues at coordinate 613,097,318 of NC_057862.1, forward strand.
GTTTAATTTGCATTTCTCTGATCACTAATTCTTTAGAGCATTTTATATGACTATTAATTACTTTGATTTTTCATTGGAAAACTTCCTGTTCAATTCTATATGTTCTAAAATATTTATAGCAGCTGTCTTCATGGTGGTGAAAAAATTGGAAATGGTGGGGATGCCCATCAATTGGGGAATGGCTGAACAAGGTGTGGCATATGATTCTGATGGAATGCTACTATGCTATAAGAAATGATGAGCTTGATGATTTAAGAAAAACATGGATAGACTTGCATGAAATAATGAAGAGAGAAATGATCAGAACCAAGAGAACATTTCATACAATAACAGCACTAAAGTTTTAAGAACAACTTTGAGAGATGAAGTAATTTCAATTATTATAAATAACAAGATTAACTACAATGGACATCTGGAACACACTATCTGTATCCAGAGAAAGAACTTATAAACAGAAGCATATATAGAATTATTTTACATATACTTATACCTATACAGCACACACATGTGTATACATTATACATGTATGTGTATTTGTACATGCATACATATGTAGATACACATGTTCACATATTATATACACATATTTGTGTCTAATGGACGCTATCTCTACTATCTCTAGGGTGGGGGGGAAGGAGGGAAGAAAGAGAAAAAAGAAAGTAATGTAATATATATGTATGTATATATATATTTAAAAGGGAAAATATGGTGTGATTCAAATGACTCATTGCATGTTTTAAATTCCCTATTTAAAAAGAAAAATGTGTATGTTTGCATATGTATGGGTGTCTATATGTGTGCACATATATACACATACATGTATGTATACATGTATACGCACGCATATGTACACTATCTCTTATGTACTCACATAAATACATATACAGACATATATACAACATATGTATACACACATATGGCATAATTTTTCCTTTAGGATTTTGAAGAGTCAAAAGGAAAACAATACTGGTTAAATGAATATGCACTTTCAAACAGACTTTGCTGGGATGCAATTATTCATTAAGCAAAAGATGGTTTTACCTTAATAGCTTTGGTAACCTGAACATGAAATAAAGGGAAAAAAATAATTCTTGGTTGGATTTGACAGTTTTTGTTCAGCAAAAATTCTCTCTTGGCAGTCTGTGAATAGGGTCTGTATCTTAATTATTAGAGGAAACTCCAAGCACAGCTGGCACTCTCATATTTGGCTGGTCCCTTTGGTACCAATATAGGTTTGACCTGGCCAGCTTCTCCCTTTCCAGAATCAATTTCTAATTTCACAGCCATGTTTTCATTCAGTGGCATGAAGAAAACAACTGGGCAGACTGATTTCATTTGTAAGCTGGCAAAAGATTGTGTTAACAAGAGAAGCTGAAAATGTTGAAAGTAATTAATGATATTTGGCCAAAGATCGATTATTGGGAGGGGCACCACTAAGAAGAATGAGTAAAAATGAGAGAGGGTTGTAATGAGGGTAAGGTAATTCGAATGTTTCCCCAGGATGCCAAAGTTTAGAAGGTGCTGACAATAACTTCAGTTAAAATTAAAATATTCCATAAAAATCCTTCTTCCTGGTTGGTCCCACACAGGTAAGTTCCTCCTTATTATGGTGGCCTAATTTTATATCATTGTGTCTTCCTTTGGGTACTAGTGTCATTAAATCCCTGTACTACTCCCCCACCTTCTTTGGGAGAAGGATCTGAATTTGTCTTTTTTTTTTTAATGGTTTCTAGCCTCATGCTGCTTACTTCATTTGATTGGTCTTTATGAAAGTAGTCCCATGCATAGTAAATCTGATAATGCATCTATGTTTGAATGATTGTATGTCTACGAGACTCACAGATTTACAAAATTTGAGAATTAGAAAGCAACTCAATGTACATTTAAGCCAACCCATATGTGAAAGGAACTCTCACCAAACCATATCTAACAAGTAGTCAGCTTTTGATTGAAGATCTGAAAGATGAGGGGATCCACTATCTTTAAAGGAAATCCATTTCAAATATTGACTTAGAAAATCACAAATTAATTTCATCTATGTTTAGATGTATTTAATTTAGTATGTTTGAGCTGAGCTTTGAAGGCAATAAATGACTTTTGGAAACAAAACTCTAGTGTCAGGTAATAAAAGGAAAGCTAAACAGAGGAGTTTGTATTTGATCTTAAAGAGAATGGAGAACCATTAGAGTTTATTGAGTAGGATAGTAAAATGTTTAGATTACCACTTAAAAAATTCACTCCTATGACTGTGTGGTGGATGGATTAGAGAAGACAGAGACTTGAAGTAAGGAAGCCAATTTGGAGACTCTTACAACATTCCAGTATAGAGGGGACAACAGTTTTAAATAGGATAAGCTATAGAGGTGAGCAGTAGACAGGTAGAGAGGATGGACTGAGGAGAGAGAAGGGGAAAGATATTCTGAAAGTAGAAATTACTTCATTGGTACCTGCGTGAATGAGGGAGAATGAGGAATTGAAGAAAATGTCTGGAATGTTAACTTCAATAGTTGTCAGGTTGGTGGTACCTTCAATAGTTATAGGGAATTCAGACAACAAAAATAGTCTTTGTTTGTTTTTAAAGACAGATAATGACTTCTCTTCTGTACCCGCTGAGAATGAAATGAAACAGGAACATCCAATTTTAAGTGTATAACAATTTATAATTGGAGATATGACTGGAGCTTAGAGGAGAAACTAGGACTTCTTGTATAGAGTACTAGTCCTCTGCAAGAAGATGAATATTAAATCCATGAGAGTATGTACAGTACTATAGAGTCATCTTTCTTATACAGAGCTTTAATCATATCATTCTCCTTCTCAAAGAGCTTCATTTACTCACTACTTACTCTTTTTTTTTTTTTTTTTTTTTTTTTGGTGAGGCAATTGGGGTTAAGTGACTTGCCCAGGGTCACAGAGCTAGTAAGTGTTAAGTGTCTGAAGCCGGATTTGAACTCAGGTACTCCTGACTCCAGGGCCGGTGCTCCATCCATGGCACCACCTAGCTGCCCCTCACTACTTACTCTTTTTTTTTTTTTAATTTTTTTTTTTTTTTTTGTGAGGCAATTGGGGTTAAGTGACTTGCCCAGAGTCACACAGCTAGTAAGTGTTAAGTGTCTGAGGCCGGATTTGAACTCAGGTCCTCCTGAATCCAGGGCCGGTGCTCTACCCACTGCGCCACCTAGCTGCCCCACTACTTACTCTTAATGAATTGTAAAATTGTAAATATTTTGGCAAAAGTTGGCTCATGGTGATACATGCGTTTATTGGTCTTAGCATTTCTTGGGAGCCATTTAACAAGTTATAAAGGGCTTACATTCTATGCCAGTGTTGTGAGAGTTGCCAGATCTTTGAAATTATGGATGCTTAATGTACCAAGTACAAGAAATTGAATATATTTTCATTTTCCTCCCCTTAGCACCAACATGCAATTGGCTAATGGACTTAAATATCCTTTATACTTATGTGGATTTATAACTTCATTAGTGTCTATATAACTCTCTACTAATGCAGATCTCAACATTTCTGTCTCATTTCCTTGAGTGTGTTTTTCAGAAATCTTCCAATACTAGCTTTACTTTGTATTCTAGAGGCTTTCCTTTTCTATTTTTAAAGTCACTGGTGATGATAGTATATACTCTTTGGACGGTTTTACTCCTATATATAAATTATATTAAGACTCTGTCCTCATTAAAATGACATATAAATATATTAAAAATAATGCTAGCATGTGCTCCAAGTACCAAAAAGAATAAAGGTCACAACCAACTTTGAAGTGCTAAGCCTGGAGTCAGGAAAATGGGTTAAAATTCCACTTCTGAGACATATAACATGCATGAAAATGGGTGTGATAGTATCTGCTAAGGTTCTCCTCTTTTACTCCATGCTGCTTTCTCTGAAAAGAAAGGAAGCTCATTGGCTTAGGGAATAAAGACTCAAGTCTTGCTTCTGTTGATGGAGCTTCTTGGTGGTTTCAGGCTATCCTAAAAAAAATTTCCTAGTCACACAGAAGTATCAAAAAGGCCTCTGGCATGGATTTGTGACCCTTTAAATGTGGTTGAGTAACAAGCCATATGAATCTGTTGATTAGATATTTCTTTGTGTGATTACAAGGAGGTAATATAAGTGCTATATAGTTATTGAGTGTCTTTTCTACACTATGACTAAATTAACTTCCTCTTTTAAGCTCTTCTGATCTTCTGACTTAAGGAAAATTTCATGAGGACACTACTAAAAAAAGATACAACATATATTACTAAGAATTGTGTTATCCTTTTTCAAAAGATGTTTTCTACATTTGTAATCCATTACCATTACACTCAAAGCTCATCATAATTTTAGATGACACAAAGATGGGAAGTATAGCTAACCCAGAGTAGGGTTTAATAAAGATCTAAAAAGATTTTGACATTATAGAACATTCAGCTATATTTAATGAAATGAAATTGAAAATGTATAAAAGTAAAGTTTTATACTTATATGGAAATGAAATCACCTTTACTTCACAAATATAATATGGAGGAAACATGAATAGATAGGATTTAAAAATACCTTGCTGTTTTAGCAGGCTATATAATGTGGCAGCTTAAAAAAAAAAGTTAATGCAATATCGGGCTGCTTTAAGAGAGTCATAGCTGCTAGTCCTACCATGTTCTGCCTTTGTCAATTGTGTTTGTTTCTGATAACCATAGTTTAAGAAGGACATTATTTCGGGGGGGGGGGGGTTTGTTGGTTTTTTTTTTTTTGGAGGGGGAGGAGGCAGAGCAATGAGCATTAAGTGACTTGCCCAAGGTCACACAGCTAGTAAGTGTCAAGTGTCTGAAGCTGGATTTGAACTTAGGTCCTCCTGAATCCACTGTTCCACCTAGCTGCCCCATAAGAAGGATATTATTAAGAAGGACTAAAGCATATTCAGAGAAGGGCAATCAGGATGATGAGAGAGACTTTGAATTCTAATGATATGAGGATTACTTGAAAGAACTGGTTATATTTAGTTTAGAGAAAATACCTCAAAGAAAAGAAAATGATACCTATTTTAAGTATATGTAGGATATGATAGCTACATTTATGTATATAAGTGATAAGATTTGTTGAATTTGGATCCAGAGGGCACAACCAGGCTCAATGGGAGGAAGCTGAAAAGAAGCAAATCTAGGTTCAGTGTTAGGTAAAAAAAAAAATTACTACTATACAAAAATGGAATGTGTTTCTTAAGAGGTTATACCTCCTTGAAGATGCTGAACCAAAGTCTGAATGCCCAATTTTCAGGTCTCTTAGAATGCAGAACCTTTCAATACATCGTTTTGATGAGGTGGCTGCTGAGTTCTTTATTAACTTTCAAATTCTGTGATTTTTGCTATACTTTGAAAATACCTTTGTTACTACCTAATAAAGTCAACTGAATTGGCTGTAAATGGAAATTACACTGGTAGGGGCTGAATATAAATATTTTTAGAAACTCAGTCCTTCAAGATTACCTCCAGAAGCCTATGAGTAGATGTTGACCCTTGAGGAACCCCACTTATGCAGGGGAGTCTGAGTAAGGGAATGGTCCCAGTAGAATACTCTATACATGTAAAGCATTTTGAAAACTTTAAAGCATATTACAATGCTTAGTTGTTATTATTTGTTTAGTAAAGAAATAATCTTTCAATGCAACTCAGATGGTATTGAATCCTACTAAAATGTATGAATATTTTAATACTTTTCAGATTTTTAACACTATGGGATATTTCTTCCTTCACAAAGCTACTACTTAAAAAAATATGAAACAATTTATGAAACCTACACAACCTCCAGGCACTCCAAGATGGAGAAAAAAGAAAGTGACCCATAAAGAACATTCTATTTTCACAATAATATTTAAATAATTTGATTTTCAGTTGCTTTCATCATTGTCAATATGAAATGGTTTCAAATTAATTTATATAAATATGCCATATTTTTTACTTTAAATTCTACATATTTTTCTTTAATTTAACATATCAAAATCTGAGTGAGAGAGGGAGAGAAAGAGAGAGACAGAAAGAGAGAGACAGAGACAGAGAGACAGAAAAAGAGACAGAGACACAAACACAGGGAGAAACAGAGAAATACGGGCACAAGAGATACAAAGAAAGTGAGAGGCAGTGAGAGACAGACATAAGGATATTTACATGATAAACAATATTCCATGTACCTTGATCTTACCAGAAAAGGGAGCACTGGGAGTCAAGATGTAAATTAAAGACCCAGATCTATCATCCACAAGAGCAAAAGATATTTTGAATTGAAGAAAAGCCTGTTGTCAAAGGAGGATAGTTGTTCAAGCTCTCTGAGATTTAATTTCCTCATCTTTAACATGAGAACATTGGACTAGATAACCATAAAGGTCCCTTATATCTCAGCTATTCTATGAAGAGTTGAAGATTTCCCCATTCCCAAGGGAGTATATGTATACAGGTAATACACACACACACACACATACACACATATATATGGATATGGATATGTATGTATACACACATATCCATATCCATATATACTCAGAGAGGTTTTATATATAGTAGTAGTAGTAGGCTTTCCGCCAGTCGCGGACAACCATGGATCAGTGCCTTGAAGAGGCACAGGCCACAGTGTGGCTGTGCAGTCCAATATGGGAGCCGCAGCTCCTGCCACAATGAGGACATCGTAAAACTGCGCTCTCTGTTGCCCTTTGGTTCCTGTGTCTCATTTGTTTTTCTTCCTTCAGAGCTTGAAGGCCCATCTCAGCTGCACACAAGCTGCTCCTGAGTACTGAACTCCATCGGGCGAGGTCCTTGGCCATCTCCTCCCAGCTGCAGATGTCTATTCCCAGAGCCCTCAAGTCTCACTTGCATACATCTCTGTAGTGAAGCTGGACACGTCCAGCAGGTCTTTGGCCTGAGGCTAACTTGCCATAGAGTAGGTCTTTAGGAATGCGCCCGTCTTGCATGTGGTGCACATGACGGAGCCAGTGCAGCTGTCTTTGTTTCAATAGTGTGTAGATGCTCGGAAGTTGCGCGCATTGGAGCACTTCTGTGTTGGTGATCCTATCTGACCAAGTTATGCTAAGGATGCACCTAAGGCAGTGCATATGGAAGCTGTTAAGCTTCTTCTCTTGTCTAGTATACATAGTCCATGTTTTGCTGCCATACAGTAAGGTACTCAGGTCGCATGCTCTATAGACGGCAAATTTGGTTCGTCTTGTCAGTTTACTGTTTGCCCAGACACACTTGGCAAGCTTAGCCATGGCTGAAGTAGCTTTCCCAATCCTCTGATTGATCTCAGAATCAAGTGACAAATTGTCACTGACAATAGAGCCAAGATAGGAGAATTGGCTTACCACATCCAACTGGTGGCTACTGATATATAGATATATATGTGTGTGTGTGTGTGTGTGTGTGTGTGTATGTATATATGCATATACACCCACAGAGGCATATGTGTGTATAGATGCACATGTTTATAAGTATACACAGAAATGTATATGTATAAGAGTTTCACAAAGCCTTCAGACTCATTTTTTTCCTGAGTCTTGTTAGAAAGTACATTGTATAAGCAATATATCATATATATGAATGGGGAAAAGTGGAGAGTCAACTAATACAGAAAATGAGACTATATGGTCACTGATTAAAATTATCAATATCTGAAGTATCAGTCAGCAAAACACAGCGAGAACAGGAAAATTGTAGAGACTGGGTTGAGACCTCTTTCTAGACATCTAGCCTGGTCATATATACCCAAAATGAAGCATCTTCCATTTATTTTGGCAGATTCAAACTAGTAAATATGCAGAACCCAGATTTTTAAACCTTTAATAGTATATTAGTATTGTAGGTCCTACATATCACCTATTGAATGTACATTCTAATATGCCTAGCTGGCCTGACTTTGGTCCCAGTTTTGTACCTTTCTAACCCACTGTTGCTTGTGAGACATGCCACATATACACCTACCATGTAGAGATTTTCTTCTTTGAAAAATAGAGATTCTGACCCCCCAAGTAACAGCAGGATGGTAAAGATGATGGCAGTGCTATGGAATTTAAATTGCCTCTTCCAGCCCTGCATACTAATAGTGGTGCTTTAGCTTATTAAATTCACCTACAACAATTAGATGGAAACTCAACCCAATTCAACTCTTGGAATATAGTGGTCATTCACCATTTCTTAGATGCTAAATGCATGTTAAAAGAATGCTCAGAGAAAACAAAAATATGATAATGCCCAAGAAAATGTTGCCCAAACTAATCTAATCTGAGACAAAAATGGGGTTGAGTAAAATAAAGACAAAAAAAACCCCAAAAACTAGAAGCAGATCTCTAGTGGAATTTTTTTGACTGCCAAAAATTAGCTGTGTGTGACCTCAGATAAGTTGCTAGAACTTATCCTCAATGATGGAAACTGAACTCAATTCAACTCTTGAATTATATTAGTCGTCAGTGAAATTAGTTGGTAGAATTTAAATGGGATCCCTAAGGTCTACTCTATCATGAAATTTTACACCATTGGACTTCAATGACTCAGGAGGAAAGAGCAATGTTGATGACTTTGTGTAACTCTGCCTCACGTTAATACAATTCATGTACAAGTCAAGATATCAGCTGTGATATCATTTATCCTCTTTGAAAACAAAGAACAAACAACAACAACAATAATATATTTGATAATTAAAAATTGATGAATGACTTAGCTGTCTCACAACCCCAAGGGTCCCTATCATGTTCTAGAAGAAGATCTATTTTTTATTTCTTAGAAATGTTATTATCAACTGAGAAAGTGGGTAGAGGGTCTGAAATGTCTACAGTATATTTCAATGAGTAGATTTGAAAAGGTAAACTACCAGGAACTAGGAATTAAAGAGGTTGGGAGTTATAGCTTCTTGGAAGATATGGGGAGGTGACCATTGGTGGGCTGGCATCTGATTTGGCCCTTCTCCATCCCAATTGAAATATTTTGATGACACAGAAAGGTCAGATGTGGCATCCATTACTGTTCATTCCATCGATTAGTTTAGGGGCTTACTTCTGGAGACAGACCTGTTTGGGGGAACCCTTCCCTATCTTTTAATTGTATAGAGTCCACTTTACAGTTCTGTAAAAGCAATTAGTGTGGAAATTCTTGAGAATGTATTGCCTGCATGTAACTATATTTCTTTTTCATAATCCAAGCTCCTGACATATAGCAAAACAAAACAAACAAAAAGGGGGAAAATGGAAGATTTTCTTAACAGATGTTACAGGATACCTTGAGTTGAATTCACTTTTCTTTGGGGAATATAGACTATTAGAACTTTCAAAATGGATTTACAAAACTCTCTTAAAAGGATGAGTACTATAAATATACATTTTGCAACAAAGGTATTAGGCTCAGACTGTAGCACAAAGTGCATCTAACTAAAATTTTAGAATTCTTATCATGTAAAATGGTAGTAGGTAATGCCTCCAGACAGCATGCTATATTTTAGGCAGTTTCTCTTAAATGGTAATTTCACAGTGATAGCTGATTTTATTAAGGGAGCTGTAGAGGGCATCTTACTACATCTCAAAGTAGATTCCATTGTATCAATTAACAAATGTTCTATTACAGCAAAGTGACTCATTACTTTAAAAAGCACCCAGTTTCATTTCCTTCCATGCCATCCAATTTATCCATTGTGGTTGCAATAACTGGGTTCAACTTCAGAGTTGCACAAGAGGATATCAGAATGGATTGCTTTGGAAAATGATCAAGTTCTTTAAACAACCACAAATTTGTTTGTTCATTTGTTTTTCCTCAGAAGTAGAGATCTGTTTTTTGAACAGTCTTCCAGTGATGGTACATCAATGATGAGTCACTGGACCCTAGTTCTGAAGAATCTAGTTGATCAAAAAAGGCACTGGGAAAGTGCAGAGAAGGCATGCTACAGATGCAACACACAACAATGAGTGATACAAGGACCTCATCAAGGAAATGTGTGAAGGGGAAAAATAAAATGGACTGAACACATAGCATGAGGAATAACTGAAAAGATACCCAATTGCCTTATCATATGCTGGGGATCTCAGGATTATGCAAGAAAGGACTCTAACATTTTGAGTTAATCCCCTCTGAAAAACTAATAGAGAGATATGGATTAGGGTTCCATAGGGTGAGCAAGCAGCAATGGGTGGGAAGGCTAAAGGAAAAATGCTTTCTTTTTTCTTGTATCATCCTCTACCATAAGTCTGTGGTAAAAGTAAAGCAAATCACAGATGCTATAGATCCCATGTAGTTTAATATGCACTTAGTAACATAAAACTAGGTAATACCTAGACAAAAGTACTTTTCTAACACAGCAGTATTCACTTTCATATCATTTTTCTTCAGTGAGAAATTAGTATCCTGTAGTTGCTTCCTTGCTCCTCTCTTCGGAGGCAAGAACAAAAGACTTTGAGCTTTGGCCCCCATCTCTATTGTTGACTTGCTCATTTTCTTTGATAACATGGATTTCACTATGATATGCTAGGAATGAGGTGGGGTACAGAACAGCCTGTCAACTTCCCTGGACCATCAAAGCCATGCTATTTTACTTTGAAAGGAAGATGGAAGAGATAAAGATAGAATTCAAGTTTTGATTAAAAGGCTCTACTTCTAGGGTTTGATTTCTGAGGGGAAAAATTGCATTTCATCAATCCCACTGGGCTCACATTTCACCATTCTTCCACAAACTTGGAAAGCTATTGCAGATCCCATTCAGTTCATTTGGTATATAGTTGCCAAGTCTTAAGTCCCTGACTTATATAAATGCTATAATAAGAAAAGACAATGAGGATCAGAACTTGTTTATCTTTTATTAAAATATGCTGACAATAAACATGGTGGATGAAAAGAAAACAAGTGTTACTGCCCAATTTGCCAATAAAGGGTACCACTAAAATGCATGTAATTTATCTAATAAATCACTAAAATCTGTTAGTCAGATTCCCATTTGGAATTGCACGCATACACACACAATCCAGTCTAATCTCAATGAGCACCTCATGTATTTATACCACGAGGTACTCCAGTGCATTGCCAAATTTTATTCCCTTGATTTTTCATAATTGCATGTTATGGAGATTCTTAAAAAAAAGTTAAACTCATAGGCCCTTTGAAATCATCTCGTTCATCCAAACCAACTATTTCAGAACATTTAAAAATGTGAATATTTATAGCTTTAATTTCTTTTCTCTTTTCTTTTTTTTGGTTTTGTTTTGTTTTGTTTTGTTTTGTTTTGTTTTTTTGCCAGGCAATGAGAGTTAAGTGACTCGCTCCGGGGTCAGAGAGCTAGTCATTGTCAAGTGTCCGAGGCCAGATTTGAACTCAGGTCCTCCTGAATCCAGGGCCAGTGCTTCATCCACTGTGCCACCTAGCTACCCCCAACATGCCAACTGCTTTGAAAATAGAGAAAATTATCACCAAAAGGTTAAGTGCTTCCCCCAGTGCACGTAGGAGAAGTAGGATTCACTCACATTTTCTAACCTCAAATACAGTTTTGTTCACTATACCACATTGTTTCACACAAAATAGTCTTGCAACAATAAAACTGTCAGAGCCAAGATGGAGGAGGAAAGGCAGTGAGTTCTCAAACTCATGACATGATTACTCCAAAAATCATCCAAATAATGCCATAGGACAATTCCTGAAGCAACAAAATCCACAGAAGAATGCACTGAAATCATTTTCCAAACAAGGATGGCTTGGAAGGTCAGAAGGAGGCAGCACCAGTGTTGTCTGGAACTAAGCTCATAGTCTGATGAGAGGGCTGATCCCTTGGCAGGGGGGGATTACAGGGGTCTTTGCTGGTGTTGAGGCAGAATTTGGGTTTTTCACCTCTGCTGGGAACCAAGAGGTAGGCTTGAGTATCAGTGGAACAGGTGGGTGAGGGGCACAGGCTCATCAGAGCTGACAACCACAGCACACAAAACTGGTTGATTAGCAAGTTGGTCTGGGGTCACCAGGGAACAGGCCAGGTGAGTGAAGAACCTGATCCTCCTTAAATCATACCACAAGCTTGGGATAGTGCAGCCTGGAAACAGTGCCCCACTTAAGGAACTAAAAGTCAAGTAAAAGAAAGGCAATATGAGCAAACAGAGAAAGGTAAGGATCATAGAATGTTCTTTAGTGACAAGGAAGATAGGGATCCACCCTCAGAGAAAGATGTCAACATCAGGTCCCTATATCTAAAGCGTCCAAGAAAAAATATGAATGGGTCTCAGGTCATAGAGGCACTCAAAAAGGACTTTGAAGATGAAGTTAGAGAGATAGAGGAAAAAATGTAAAGAGAAATGATGGTGATGCAGGAAATCCATGAGAAAAAAGTCAACAGCTTGAAAGGCCAAATTGGCCAAATGGAAAAGGAGGTACAAAAGCTCTCTGATGAAACTAATTGCCTAAGAATTAGGATTGAAGAAATGGAAGCTTGTGACTTTATGAGAAACCAAGATACAATAAAGCAAATCCAAATGAATAAAAAATAGAGAGCAATGTGAAATATCTTCTGGGAAAAACTGCTGGCCTGGAAACACATCCAGGAGAGATAATTTGAAAATTAACGGTCTACCCAAAAACTGTGATCAAAGAGCTTAGACATCATATTCCAAGAAATTGTCAGGAAAAATTGCCCTTATATTCTATAAGCAGAAGGTAATATTATAGCCAAATTCCAGAGCTCTCAGGTCAAGGAGAAAATATTGCAAGCTGCCAAAAAGAAAGAATTCAAGTACTGTGGAGCCCCAGTCAGGATAGCACAAGATCTAGCAGCTTCTACATTAAAGGACCAGAGGGCATGGAATATTATATTCCAGAGGACAAAGGAATTGGGATTACAACTAGGAGTCAGGTATCTAACAAAACTGAGTATAATATTTCAGAGGAAAAAAATGGGAAAAAACCCAATAAAACTGTCACACCAACCCTTGCCGATTTACTGATACTGTTAGATATTCAAATAAGCATTAGAGCCAGCATCTTTTCAAGCTGAAATCTCATAGTCAGTCAGAGTTCTCAGAATAAACATAATCTAAGAGAAAACTGAAAGGATATGTTTTTGTTTCCCCTCAATATTACTATTCTACAGCCCTCAAGAGAAAATGGGCTTTAATAGTTTCTATACTTAACTATAGTTCTAAGAGTATTCATCCTAAGTATCATTTCATTTACTGACATACTTACTGCATCAATCTCTCAGAGTCCATAAGTAGATTTTTTTTCTTTGCTTTTGTTTTTTGCTTTTTTTTTTTTGCAGGGCAATGAGGGTTAAGTGACTTGCCCAGGGTCACACAGCTAGTAAATGTCAAGTGTCTGAGGCCAGATTTGAACTCAGGTCCTCCTGAAGCCAGGGCCAGTGTTCTATCCACTGCACCACCTAGCTGCCCTCCCTAAGTAGATTTTTTATGGGCAGATAATAGGATCTGATAACATCCTGTGACAGATTGATTGGTACAGCTGGGTGGTGCAGTGAATAGAGCACTAGCCATGAAGTTGGGAGGACCTGAGTTCAAATCTCACCTAAGACACTTACTACCTGTGTGCCCATGGGAAAGTCAATTAACCCCAATTGCCTTAAATATCAAGGGTCATCTCCAGTTGTCCTGGCATATATCTTGCCACTTGACACAGATGGCTCTGGAGGACAGACTGAGGTTCGTGATCTTGCACAGCCCTCCCTCACTTAAATTCAATTAACTTTAAGCCATGAGATCACCTGATGCCATAGTGTTCTTCAAGAATAAAGAACACACAATGACAAAAGGATCAGACAATTAACACTAATAATAATGATATCAACAATTATGTAGCATTTTAGTGATTTATATATTATGTCATTTGATCCAAACAACAAATCTGTGAGGTTAGTGATGTTATTATCCACATTGTATAGCTTAAGGAAATTAAGAATGAGAGAGATCAGGGTCACTCAGCTAGTTAAATGCCTAAGGAAGTATTCAGCTTGATGCTTCCATACTGCAAATGCAGCTTTTTGTCCCTTACATCCAGGAAGGAACTTTGATCTTTTGGTTTTTTTGTCCATACCGTTCACATTCCAGATGAAGACACTGAAGCCTAGGAAGTGGCATACCTAATATCACTCATGTTCTAAATGTCAGAAGAAGAGTTCAAGTCCATCTTCTCTGATTCCCAATCCCAGATCTTTCCACTTTATATATAGAAAGATATCTTTCTTTTTTTCTTTTTTTTTGACAAGTCAGTGAGGGTTAAGTGACTTGCCCAGTGTCACACAGCTCATAAGTGTCAAGTGTCTGAGGCTGAATTTGATTTCAGGTACTCCTGAATCCAGGGCCAGTGCTCTATCCACTGTGCCACCTAGCTGTCCCAACCTTGGCCTTTTTAAGCTAAGGGTTTCCTAGCTCCCTGTTTATCTGAGGCAACACCCATTCAGTAGTTAAAGACAATTATGATAATGAGGCAAAAGATGTCCTAGTTTGCCTTCACAAAAGATTAAACCTAGGAGAGAATGACCCTCAGAGTTTGGGGCTAGAACAGAAACAATTTCTATTTACACTCACTCAGAGCCATCAAAACCCAAACAATAACCAAGTGAGGCTTGAATTAGAACATGTATTGGCCAATCAGTGAGAGCCAGAGTGATTTGAGTTTAAAGGCATAGTTAAGTACCTCCAATTTAATCCCAGTAGATTTTATCAAGTTTTCCAGATATACATACATACATATGTATGTGTATATATATATATATATATATATATATATATATATATATATATATATACATAATCATGAATGAAGTATAAAAGAGTTAGTTATCTAGTTATCACTGGGGATACAAATAAGAAAGAAAAAGATCATCCCTGCCTTCAAGGAGCTTAAAATTTTTTTGGTAGAAGAGAGTGCACAAAAGGAAATTGAAAAAGGGGCAGGGACAGAGAGCAGCAGGGGCAAAACCTTGGGTGGTTTACCTGGCTCAGGAGACATGATGGAAGTTGAAACAAGCAGAACTACTGATAGAAATTCGAAAGTGATGGAAGATAGAGGCCAGGATATGGGTCATATAGGATAAGGGGTAATTTTCATACTTTTTTGAAGGGGTTCTAATTTGGTATTCATTAGTACAGGAAATTGCTTCTGTAAAAATTTCTACATTGATCCATATCATTAATTCATTGGTAAAATAACATATTAGAGATGGGGATTTAAAAAAATCTCATATTAAACAAAATGAACTAATCAACTAATATACAAATGAAAGAAATCAAGTGAAGAAAAAATTCAATACCTCTGATAGACAACTAAAAATACATATAATACCAAGATGATTACCCCAATAGAAAATGGTCAAAGGTTTTGAGAACAAATAGCTTTCAAAGAATTACAAATTGTTGACAACAACATGAAAATTATTCTGAATCTAATAAGAAGAGAAGGAAAAGGTAAAACATCCCTGAGAGTTTTTTTTTTAATATAAACACACACATGTGTATATGTGTACATATCTGTATATAGATATATATGTATATATTTATGTTTATGTGCATATGTATATATGTAATACATTTTGAATAGCATAGGTTCCATTGGATATTTCTGCATTTCTACCATCTACCAAAGAGTAAGTCTTTGCTTAGCTCCAAAATTGAAAGTCACCCCTTACAAAGAAACTGTGTAATGATCATACTGAGTTGGGGCAAAGGTGACAAAACCACCACCACCACCACCACCACCACCCACATCATCATCATTACCACCACCACCACTAACATTTAACAATTGCAATCAGTAAACATTTAAATGTCTATTATGTGTTTGGCATTGTGCTAAGTACTTCACAATTATTATCTCATTTGGCCCTCACAACAACCTTGAGACATAGGTGCTGTTGTTATACCCATTTTATAGATAAAGAAAATAAGGCAAATGACTTACTCAGGATCACACAACTGGTAAGTTATAGGGGCTAGATTTGGACACAGGGATTCCTGACCCTAGGACCAGCTCTCTAACCATTTCATCAACTAGCTGTTTCAAAAGAAAGAATAATCAGCATCAATATTAACAAATATCTAACTTAGAATGGCACAGTTATTTTAAGTTGTAGAGTTTTAGAAACTTCAAAACTTAAAGGAGCAGTTTCTGTATGAAAATGGTCTCAAAAATTGCTTGGCATAACTCTTTAAACTTTTTCTTTATTTTTTCTCATATGTCCTCTACAACCCCTCCCCTACCCTGCCCAGCCACAAAAGAAAAGCTGGGATTTAGAACTGAGCCTGACAGTAATCAATTAGGAGAGAATTTGGTTCTTGGTTTCTTCTTGAACATGTTAAGATGTTGTTTTGGCACAACTGCTTATTGATGAAAATGCAGCTCTGTATTCTGTGACAAGGCATTATTCCAAGTAATTATCACAGTGCCTGGAATATAGTAAGCATTCAATAAATGCTTATAGCATTGACCATATAGGAATTACAGGTTTTTAGATCCAGAAATGAAAAGCAGAGTTGAAAGCATACCAGAATTCCAATTGTGCATAGACAACATGTTCAGAAGACAATCCAAAAACCAAACTGTAACAAATGGGTCTTTTCCTCCATTGCAATTTTTTCATTTGCTTGCAATGGTCTTAAGTAGAAAGCAGAGCATCAGAATGCCACAATGGTATGTATTTCTTCTTTGCAGCTCATGAATCTGAATGAGAATCTGACCAGATATAAAGTGCCTTAAATGTTGTTTTGACAATTCCAAAATGCCCTTTCTGATTTTCCTCATTCTTGTGGCTATCCCCCATAGACATTCTGTAAACTCCCAATATGAGACAGGATATTTCTCCTTCCTCTTTGATATTCGATTCTAGGAAAGAGAGGCTAAAAGGATATTGTCTATGGGAGGCTTTCTCTATTGCTCCCTATTTGAGGCAATTCCAGGAGAATTCTGACCTTTAAGTCAGAATTGGCTTGTGTCCCCAATGTTGTGTAAATCTGCATTGCTATTTTCATACAACACGTCCCATTTCAATACTAATACAGATTGTTTGAATTCACCACCTCCAATATATATATAGGTTCATGAGATCCTACATCTAGATTAGGAAGGAATACTGTGGGTTATCTAATCCAGTGGTATCAAACTCAAATAGAAATAGGACATACACATATATAAACATATACATATATGTGTATGCATGTATATGTATTTGTTTTCTATATATTTATATACATAAACATATATATGCATATATATATTCTTTTTTTAAAGACCCTTTACATCATTTCTTTATTTTCTTTTTTTTATAGTAATACATTGCAACCATCTTATGCTTATCACCTTCCTTTCATTGTCCTTTGGGTGATCATCAATTTCCATTTTTCACAGAATATTGTGTTCTACGACTCACAGTAATACAACATCCCTAGATGAAAGTTGTCATTATTAAAATGAAGCTTTGTCTCAAAGAAAAATTTGGAGTGATTATAAAAACTTCACAACTTTCCAAAAAGTAATTCAATCGATTCTGCTTCAATTCTGGAACCAATTCAATGTACATCTGTAGTATTTGTCATATAGTATTTGTATACATATAAAGTGTATGTATGTATGTATGTATGTATATATATTATATAATACATATACATACATATTTGTGTGCAGAGTATATTTATGTTTACATGTATGTACATGCTCATATACATGTGTATACACACAGAGAGGGACTAGTGCTGGAATTATTCATGTAACTGCATCACCATGTCATCTGCAAAAATATTCACTTTGAATAGCTTACCATCTGTAAGGAATCACTTCAACATACACTCAACACTGAATCTCGTTCATGAATACCTTTTGTGTGAATACATCTCCCTGTTTTATGTGTTATTTGATACCAATAGAGTATCATTAAAAAAAAAGCCATCTCCATCAGTATATGTTTCACAGAATCCTCTAGGATTTTGACAAGGACATGGAAAGCAGCTTCTTCGAGGAGAGATTTTAAGGCAATATTTGTTCTAGCAAATTAGTTTTTAATGATCAACAACTGGTAAACTCAGTAGGATCTTACATTCTCTACATCACTAAGTTAATTGTGCAGAAATAAAAATGTGACCTCCTTCTTGACTATGACTTAAGCAAGTCATATATATTGGAGGTGGTGAATTCTCTTCTAGTTTCCTCATCAAATATGTACTCTTTGCATGGGCTGGTTAAAAACTGAAAAGAACAAAGCTTCTTTGACATTGTTGTTGTTTGACATTGTTGCTGCACTTCCAGCTAAGGCAATCGGAAGACTGAATTGAACAGGAAAAAGTCTTCAATGAATGCATAAATTGTTCCCATAGAAATTTTACTTAGCTGGGAAAGCAGATGAATGTATCATTAATTGTAAATGTAATAATAATATATAAATATTATATAGTACTTAATATTACACAGTGATAAATAATATAATTTGAATTTCCCCCTCCCCCATATTTTCGGTCCCTTTCCCTTCTTGATTTTCATTGAAAATTGATTCCCCAGTGACACTGACATTGTGTCATCTATACCACAGACCTCCTTATGGTCTTAAAGTCTAAAATGATCTATATGCTTTTCCTACGTTTTTCTTTTTCTTTTTGAAAAGAAATGTGTGATCAAAAGTAAAGGCTGCCTTCTTTATAAACAGTACAGCATCTCCTCTTTCTCTGATGGTGAAAAGATAATTAAAAACTATTCCTCATATTTGTTTCCCTTTTTCATCATGAAATGTCCTAGGATCTTTGTTTATTTGAATCTCTTATGGAATTTTATTTAAACTTATTTTCCCTTACCCTTATTGTTTTGGTTTTTAAGACAAGAATACTCAAAATCTAACCTCTTCCTTTACTGTAAGATTTTAAGAATTTATATTAGTAATAATAATGTCCATTTATGTAGCACTTTTAAAGTATATGTTATATCATCGGATCCTCACAATAGCCCTGTAATGTAGGTATTGTCATTATTAATTTTAAAGAAGAGGAAAAAGAGGCTGTGAAGAGACAATGACTTGCCAAGGATGCAATATTTTTAAGCAGATTTCAATTAAGTCCCCCTGACTCTAAGTTAGTGTTCTATCCACAACACAAACTGCTCACCTAATTTATACTCAAGCGTGTGACCAACTTTATCTCTCCATTTGTGAGGCTAATTGTGTTTCCTAAGAAGATTGTTTTGCTTTCCTTATTATAACAATTGATGGTCATTAGTAAAAAATATTGTTGAAAATTGTTAAATGATCAGTGGTGATGTCCTTAACTCCATAGATTTTCCATGCTTTAGCACCAATAACTTATTTAAATAGGTCAAATTGGAAGTATAATTGCATGACACTTTTAAATTTGTATTCGTTTTTCCTAGTAATGCTTCAATTTTGATCTTTTCCCTGAGAACTTGCTCATTTTCATGAGGGTCAGTCAGACTCTAACCCTAACTCTTTGTGTCTGCTGGTGTTCTGTCATTGACCTTCTCTCTCTACTCTCTTTCTTATTGACTGTATAAGCTTATCTTTGCATAAGATTTCCAACTCAACCTCCTAAACTCTTCTCTCCTAGGTTCTGAATCATCAATGGACTAATAGACATTTTAAACTTATTCCCCATAAGCACCTCAAATTCAGTGTTTCCAAAATATCACTTTATTTCACCCAGAACCCATCCCCTTTCCTAAGCTTTCTATTATTGTCAAGGGAACCATCATCTCTTTCAGTTACTCAGGTTCATGACCTTGGAGTCATCCTCAACTCTTCAATCTCTTTCACAGCTACATATACATTCTACTGCCTGTCCTTTTCTTTTTTCTCTCCAAAGCATCTGGTGCTTCTGTTCCTGTCTCACTACACACATATCCAGCACCATAGTTTAGGGTCTTATAAGCCCCACCTTCTACTGTTGCAATATTTTCTTGATTGACTTCCATTCCTCAAGTCTTCTCCCATTTCAATCCATGCTCCACATAACTATCTAATGGATTTCTCTAAAGCAGAAGTCTGATGATTTCATTCCTTTGCTCAATAAAACCCAGTGACACCCTATTTCCTCTAAGGGCAAAGGTGGACTTTTTGCCATTTGCGGTCTTTATAAAACCTGGCTACTGAGCCATAGCCAGTCATCTTGATTCTTTTCTTGTCACTGGACTCTGATGATACCAGAGGAGAAAATGGGGCTCTTGACTGTGTGTAACTCTTCTACACCTAAATCTAATTATTGTGCAAATCAATATATCACTCTCATGATGTCATTGGTCCCCTTCTAGAACAAAGGATGGGTGGGGGTAGGTAGGTGGTGCTGTGGATAAAGCACTGGCCCTGGATTCAGGAAGATCTGAGTTCAAATGCAGCCTCAGACACTTAACACTTACTAGCTGTGTGACCCTGGGAAAGTCATTTAGTCCTCATTGCCCTACCAAAAACAAAACAAACAAACAAACAAAAGGGACAAGCAACAACAATCTGTTTCCAAGCTATATTTATAGTCTATTCCTTTCCATGTACTCTGTGACCTAACCAAATTGCCTTACTGTGTCTTTCACATGATGCTCTATTTTCTGTCTCTTTGACTTTAGGGAGGCCGTGACCCATGCTGTAGTTTTCTCCTTCCTCACCTCTTCATCTTTTAATTCCTAGTTTCCCTGAATTTATTTTTCCTAGTTTCCTTTAAAGGACAGATGAAGCATAACTGTCCATAAAAAGCCCTTTCTAATCCCCCAAGTTCCTAGTGCCTAATCCACAAAATTTATCATGCATTTACTTTGTGAATAATTACTGATATGTATACGTATTTTCCCTTTATAATATGACAATTCCTGGAGTATAAGTACTCTTCCATTTGTGCCTTTGAATTTCTAGCCTGTTAGCACAGTGTCTGCCATTGAGGAAACACTTAATAAATGTTTTGAATGAAATAAGCAAATATTGAAGTATATGGATGTAATTTGGATGGCCTTTTGAGCAACTTGTAGAACTTCTCTATTTGTCATTTGCAACATATGTTAACATGTAAGCCGAAATTATTTTTTTCTAAAATTTTATTATTAGTACTTATATATGAAACAACCAAATATGCTGTGAAATGAGGTTTCTCATTGCCTTTAGAGTTATGATAAAACTGACTCTTTTAACTCCTTTTTTTTTCTTTTCTTTTTTTTGGTGAGGCAGTTGGGGTTGTGACAGCTAGTAATTGTTAAGTGTCTGAGGCCAGATTTGAACTAAGGTCCTCCTGAATCCAGGGCCAGTGCTCTCTATCTACTGCACCACCTAGCTGCCCCCTTCAACTCCTTTTTTTTGAAGTCAACAATTTGTCTTTCAGACCCCTGTTTTCCCTTATTATCCCATTTTCCTACTGTTCTTGCAGGATGCCTAGTATTACTTAACTGTCCAACTCTCAGCAACCATAGAAGGAAATAAAAGGAAAAAGTGAATTACCCTCCCCCCTCCAACCCAGTAATATTTGTTGAGGTTAATGCTTCCTAGGAAATACCTATTTTAACAGAATATTAAGAAGAAACCAGTGCATCATTCCAAACAATAAATCACTAATAATAGATTTCAGCCATCAATGGACATATGGAAGCATAAAGAAAAAAGTATGCTATCACCAGAAGTCATTGGTTCCTCTGAATTAGAAATTTGAGTTGTTCTGAACATGGGTTCCTTGGCCAGATATATTCCTTTACATGTAACAAAATACACTAAATCCCAGATCATATATATCCCCTATAATATTATGTCATTAAACATGTTCTTTTTGGTCCCTTTCCTACTGGCAGTGTTTTAATCTATGGAAGAATATACCCAATGTGTTGTGTGAAGGGCTCATTTGTGATTTATTTTACTTTGCTGGGATGTCCTCTTGTTATCCAGTGAAAATAAATTTCAGTGGAGTATAGTGATCATATGATTACAAATTAAGAGCTGAAATGGACCATGGTAACCATTCAGTATATAAGGCCCATAAAGATGAAGTTACTTGCCCTCTGTTATATATGTAGTAAATGGCAAAATAAGGATTTGAACTCAGGTCCATTGTCCTGTTGGGATTCATATGTGAGGGTAGTCTGTTAGTGAAAAATATAAAATGATCACTAACCCCATGTTTTTCCTTTGTTATTTTGGTAGTAACAGTGGTAAAATATTAATAGCAAATCTAACAATAATATAGCAAAGAAAGGTTCTAAGAGTAGACGCATAAGAAAGTAACTATGAAAAAGACAGAATATAATGGAAAAATATTATATTGTGATGAAATCAGATATGAAAACCCTAAATGGAAGTTAAAGGACCATAATTATTTATATGGTACCCACCAGAAATAATGGCTTAATAAAAAGAATGAATACAAAATAAAAGCAGAAATTTCCAAAGACAAATATAAAATTAAATGTAAAACTAAAAAAAAAAGTATAAAACTAAAGATGGAAATTAAAGCAGAAATAAGTGCAGAACTCAGAATAGTAAAATTAGAAAACAATAAGACATAAGAAATTAGGCAATATAGAGCAATGTAGTTAATAGTGTCTAAAATAATGAAGGTTAGGAGCAGCTAGGTGGCACAGTGGATAGAGCAGAGGCCCTGGAGTCAGAAGGACCTGAGTTCAAATGTGACCTCAGACACTAGACACTTACTAGCTTTGTGAACCTGGGCAAGTCACTTAACCCCAATTTTCTCACAGTCACAAAAGAAATGTTTGGGTCCCCTAGGTGGTGCAGTGGATAGAGCACCAGACCTGGATTCAGGTGGACCTGAGTTCAAATCCAGCCTAAGACACTTACTAGCAAGTCACTTAACTCCATTTGCCTCACCAAAAAATAAAAAAATAAATAAATAAAAAATGAACATTGTGGAAAATGTAATATGAAATTTTGGACTCAAAATGGAGGAAAATTTAGAAGAATAGAAGCAAATGTTAGCATCAGAAGGATAACAAATTAGAGTAACTAAGCCTTGTTCTTCATATTTGTAAAGGACCAAAATGACATCACCTTGCCCTGGTCACTGTACAGTGCCTAACTTTGGCTAATTAGTCCAATATGAACTAGAGTTCTACTACAAGTCAGGAATAGTCCACATGAACATTTGCAGTGGCTTTGTCTCTAAATTTGTACATCTCCAGGAGGCAGAGCCAATATGGAAGAGAGAAGCCAGGAAATTGCCTGAGGTTTCCTATGGTTCCCTCAAAAAGAAAATTAAATCAAGACACTAAACATATTCTGAAACTACAGAACCTACAAAAAGACAGAGATATATAATCTTCCAGCTTGAGATAATTTAGAAGACTTCAGGAAAAGTTGGTCTCACTCAGGCAAAAGGGGAGCACAGCAAAGCACAGCTTAGTGCAGCACAGCATGTAAGGGGTCTGGGCAAGTCAGCAGGAAGCTCTTGGCCATGGCAAAGCAGCTGATACCCCTCGATCCTGACTCAGAAAGCAGGTGGCACAGCAGGCCAGTTGTGAGATCCACCAGCACCAGCTGAGAGGGGAGGCTGCCAACTGGAGAATCACCCATGGGATAGGCATGACTGGGCCTGGCCATCCCAGTGCCTGAAGCAATCACAGGGAGCAAGCCCAGGGTGGTGAGAAGTTCACAAGCCATAGAGGCCTCAGAATAGAAAGCCAGTGACACAGCCCCTATCCCCCAGCACAAGAATCTTGAAACAGTGACCCTTGTGCCCCAGGAGCAGCCCTCAACTTTAAAAAATAAGCTGCAGTATGAGTAAGAAACAGAAGAGGGCTCTTACCATTGAGAGCTTCTGTGTCAACAGGGAAGAGCTAAACATCAACTCAGATGAAGACAATACTCTCAAATTGCCTACACGTGAAACCTCAAGAGGGAAGATGAATTGATCTCAAGACCAAAAGCATTTTAAAAATCAATTGAGAGAGGTAGAATAAAGATGGGGAGAGAAATGAAAGCAACACAAGATAATTATGAAAAAAATATCAACAGTTTGGAAAAGGAAGCATAAAGATTGAAAGAAGAAAGCAATTCCTTAAAAAAATTCATTTGGCCTTGGAGGGCAGCTAGGTGGTGCAGTGGTTAAAGCACCAGCCCTGGATTCAGGAGCACCTGAGTTCAAATCCAGCCTCAGACACTTGACACTAGATGTGTCACCCTGGGCAAGTCACTTAACCCTCATTGCCCTGGGAAAAAAAAAATTCATTTGGCCAAATGGAAAAGGAGGTGCAAAAGCTTACTGAAGAAAACAAATCATAGAAACAATCACCAACTTCATCGAAGAGAATGATAATAATGAGAAAACAAACCAATAGCTATGGGATTCAGCTGAAACAGTGCTTACGGGAAATTTATATTTCTTTTATTTTATTTTATTTTTTTTAGGCAGGGCAATGAGGGTTAAGTGACTTGCCCATGGTCACACAGCTAGTAAATGTCAAATGTCTGAGGCTGGATTTGAACTCAGGTACTCCTGACTCCAGGGCCTGTGCCACCTGGCTGCTTGGGAATTTTATATTTCTTACTGCTTACATAAATAAAAAAGAGAAAGAGGAGATCAATGAATTAGGCATACAAATAAAAAAGTTAGAAAAAGAACAAATCAAAAATCTTCACTTAAATTATAAATCCTGAAAATCAAAGGAAAAATTTAATAAAATTGAAAGTTAGAAAACTATAGAATGAATCAATAAAACTAAGGGCTAGTTTTATGTAAAAATCAATAAAATAGATAAATCTTTGGTTAATTTGATTAAAAACAAAAGAAAAAAGAAAGAAGAAAAACAAATTACCAGTATCAAAAATGAAAGGGGTGAATTCACTGCCAATGAAGTAGAAATTGAAGCAATAATTAGGAACTATTTTCCCTAACCGTATGCCAATAAATTTGACAATCTAAATGAAATGAATAAATATTTTTAAAAAACACAATTTGCCCAGGTTAATTAAAAGAGGAAATAAAATCCTTAAATAAGACCATATTAGAAAAAGAAAATGAACAAGCCATTAATGAACTCCCTAAGAAAAAATCTCCAAGGCCAGATGAGTTTACAAGTGAATTCTACCAAACATTTAAAGAACAATTAATTAATTAATTATCCCAAATTATTTGGGAAAATAGGTGAAGAAAGAGTTCTACCAAATTTCTTTTATGACACAAACATGGTGTTGATGCCTAAACAAGGCAGAGACAAAATAGAGAAAGACAATTATAGACATATTCCTTATGAATATTGATGGAAAAATCTTAAATAATGTATATGCAAGCAGATTACAGCAAGTGATCACCAGGATAATACCCTATGACCAGGTGGAATTTGTACCAGGAATGCAGGCCTAGTTCAAAATTAGGAAAACTATTAACATAATCAACCACATCAATAAGAAAACTAACCAAAATCATGTCATTATCTCAATAGGTGCAGAGAAAGCTTTTGACAAAATACAGCACTCATTCCTAATAAAAAACACTAGCAAGCATAGGAATAGGTGGAGCTTTCCTTAAAATAATAAGCAGTATCTACCTAAAACCATCAGCAAGCATAATATATAATGGGGATAAGGTTAGATGGCCTTCCAATAAGATCAGGTTGAAACAGGGATGTCCGTTTTCACTTCTATTATTTAATATTGTAATAGAAATGTTAGCTATAGCAATCAGAGAAGAAAAAAGAATTAAATGAATTAGAATAGACAAGGGGAAAACAAAACTATCACTCTTTGCAGAATGATAAAACAATTTAAATGGAAGAGATTTGATTTCCTGCTATGGAGCTTGTATACTGTTAAGGTTTCAAAGGAATAACACCATGGTGTCAGCACAATGTCTCTGTAACCTTCAGTTTGGCAGGCAGTCTAATATGTTATCCCTTCCTCATCACAGGGGTTAAATGTGTGGTGCCCCCATGATCTTCATAAAATTTTGGCCCTTCATGCTAGAGAAGAAATCTTTATTATTATGGTATTAAAGATAAAATATGTTGATAATATACAATGCTATACATATATTTTATGTATTTTGCGAGTTTGTAAACTATTTCTTTTTTGACTACTGGCTTTTGCATGCCATCTGTGGCTTCTACAGAAGTCTCAAAAAATTCCCATTTAACTTCTTATGCAAACCTGTGATATATTGAAACTACAATGGGAAAACCATAATGCAAAAGAGATGACTGTACCTCTACTCTCCCACACTACTTGCTAAATAATAATACACACAGGAATTCTTGATGAAGGCATAAAGATGAAACAGACAGCTTTTCACAAATGATATTCTATGGCAGACCAAATCTCTATAGTCCACAAATTCTGCAGATAGACAATATGTGAATCTGATAGGCAGTGTATGTACAAATACATGTGAGTATATATGTGGGTGACTGACTCAAATAGGGTCACAGAGTCAGACTTGACTGAAATGACTGAACAAAGCATATACATAAATGTGTATGTGTGTATACACATACACACACATATATACACATACACATATACAAACATATAAGCATGTGTGCACATACATGCATGTACTTGTATGTATTCACATATGAACTATACATATGTGCATACACACATCCTACCTTCTGTGACTGGCTGTGAGCACAGCATATCTCCTTTATTCACTGCATTCACCCTCTTTTCCAAACATGCTCCAAGGTCTGGAAGAAGAGGACTTAGCCCATAGGCACTTTTGCTGCAAGGCAGTAGCTAACATGTGCACAGTTAATATAGCCTGGATCCCCATATCTGTCTCTGATCTTTTGTAATGTTTATCATTAATAAAATAAAAATAACAGCTTGTCATGCCCCCAGATGGCAAAAATTGGCCAAGCTGAAAAAGTTACTTTCCACACTTATATTTGTTCAGCCATACCACAAAGGCTCCTATCTCTTTTGGCCTCTGTGTACTCAATTAAACACATACATATGGGGCGGCTAGGTGGCGCAGTGGATAGAGCACCAGCCCTGGAGTCAGGAGTACCTGAGTTCAAATCCGGCCTCAGACACTTAACAGTTACTAGCTGTGTGACCCTTGGCAAGTCACTTAACCCCAATTGCCTCACCAAAAACAAACAAACAAACAAACAAACAAACAAGAAAAAAAACCACATACATATAAAACAATTGGGAGCAATCACATCTTTAAAGAAAGCCAGATTTAAAATAACTATTGGAACAGTAAATATCCATTTAAACAGAAAAAAAAGAAACTTGATTTAAATCTCTGTCAATCTAGAATGTAAAAGGAGGAAGATACCCTAATATCAACTTGAAAGCTTGGCCAAAATAAAATTCACTAAGAAACAGGCTTGCCTTCCCACTTTGATCATTCTGGCCCCAATCTGCTTCTGAGTGGTAAAGTCACCAACCATTTTGGTGGAACTGCAGTACACTTGACAACATCATCATCTACTGCTGTTCATCTTCCTTTGTTTCTTGCCTATTTGTTGTCATTTTTCATTTTCAAATGCCCAGTGCCTTAGTAAAATGTCTTGAATAATGTAAATATTTAACCAATATGTATTCAATTAAATAAGCATAAAGACTGAACACCATATTTTTTGGAAGATACTTACATGTGATAGTAATGATATACTATTTTAGAGGAAACTAAATAAATCAGTGTAGAATAAAATTTAGGGTGCAATCTAGTTTTCTTTTCTTCTTGATTGTTAAATTTCTGGAAAATACTCTATTTTTGGGGATCCAAAGAAAAGTAATTATAAAGGGCCTTACCAAAGCTAGTTTTAATTCCTTAACTATCACGTAGAAGAGCACAGAATATGTTAAGTCAAAAAATAAAATTTAATCATGTTATGCAAATTGTAATGATGATGAATGATAACCACAACAGTAATAATTACTACATTTATGGAGCTTTAATGTTTGCAAAAATGCTTTACATATGTTTATGTCCCTTTGACCCTCACAATAATCCTGTGAAAGTGCTATTATCCCCATTTTACCAGATAAGAAAACTGAGATTGAGAGAATTAAATTACTCACCCCAGAATAGGGCATAATGAAAAAATTCAAATTTTGTATGCTAGACTCCACCTCATATAGCTTTTTGGAGAAGAACACTGGAAGGAAATTTTGTGTCCTTATCACAACTTACCTCCATAGTAATTCAGTTATTTGTATGAATATTCTTATAATATTTCTGTATAATTTGACTTTACTGTCAACCTTGACTCGTATCTGATAGTCTCACATTTATCCCTTCCATATAAAAGTCCTGTTAGAAACCACCTTGAGTATGAGAAGTATCCTTCCTTCCCTATAGTCTAAGATCTTGCTTTTCTTTTCTTCTTTCTCTTTCCCCCTCCATGTACTGATTGTTTGTTTAAGGACTTTTCCTCCATCTGTACACTGTTCCTGCTTTTCTATTTGCTTTAAAAAGACATAAAATTTAACTTTGGTAGTGAAGGATAATATATCCTGTAAATCCATGTTTCTCCTGCTACTTATGCAAAGTCAGGGGCTAAAGTTCGTGGTGAAATTTATCCCAACTTCTCATGTCCATTATTACCTTTTTTTGTTCTTTTTCAGGGCAATGAAGGTTTAAGTGAGTTGCCCAGGGGTCACACAGCTAGTAGGCGTCAAGTGTCTGAGGCCAGATTTGAACTCAGGTGCTCCTGAATCCAGGGCCAGTGCTTTATCCACTGCACCCACCTAGGTGCCCTGTACTACTAGGTTCAACTTTGTAATGGGTATATTGGAAATGTAGATTATGGTGTATAGGGAGGTTTATATATGGTAGAGATTCCCAAAAGAAGTTTCAGTAATTTCAGTATGTAATTTGCAGGGAAAAAACATGCTTGGAAATAACTTTTTTGATACTAAAATCCATATAAACTCACATTAATTTTTTTTATCACATAGAGGTAATAATAAAAACCAAAGGAATGTATAAGACTATTAAGGGAGAAAATGGAGGGAAAAAGTAAGAAAAGTGACAAAAATAGTACCCTTTTTCATCCACCATTTTCAGGCTATTGTTTTATTATCAGCATTATCCTGATCAATTTTATCATCATTACAATAACAATAAGACTAACATTTATATAGGGCTTTACGTTTGATATGTTACTTTAAAATACTATTGATTTGATTTTTCTCCTTACCTCTGAAGGTAGTGCTATTATTAAGTGCATTAAGTGGTAGAAGGGGGGAAAACCCAAGATGGCAGAGGAAAAGCTGCTACTCTCTCTGCTCTCAACAAACATGTTCACACATTCCATAAAATAATGCTATAAGACAACACCGGGAGCAGCATAATCTACATAAAAACAGAGTGGGACTATTTTCCAATTAAAAAAAAAAACAGCTTGATTAGGTGACTGGGATCACCTGCTGTTTGAACTGAGAGAGAAGCACAGTACATGGAGCAGGACCAGCCTTGGGCAAGTAGCACCTCCACAACTTCAGAATATTCAGCTGCTTCTTCTGAAGATTGCCTCACAAACCCACGAGGGGGTCCAGGGGATGGGGGGGATAAGCTGCGGTTTCTGCTGGAACAGGGGCAGGGGCCCATGTTCTGAACCAGCAAGCAAATTCGAGGGACAGCCGCCCAGTGGGGGAGGGGCACAGGCACACCAAGCTTCTAACCTTAGAAAACCAGATTTCAATCAGATATCTACTTCCAGATCAAAGAGAAAAAGGGATGTGGTTACTTACAGGACAGGCAGGCAAAGAACAAGCCTAATCACCCCCCTGGGCTATACTGTAGCTCTGGACAGTTCTTCCTGGAAGCAACACTATACTTTAAGATGGAGTTAAAAGCCAAGAAGTAGGCAGTCAAGATGAGTAGGCAGAGAAAACAGCAGACTATCAAAAGCTTCTTTGGGGGGAAGGTAGACCAGAATATAACCTCATAAGAAGATAATAACAAAGTTAAAGCCCCTGCATCCAAAGTTTCCAAGAAAAATATGAATTGGTCTCAGGTCATGGAAGTGCTCAAAAAGGACTTTGAAGAGAAAGTAAGAGAAATAGAGGGAATATTAGAGAGATAGAGGAAAAAAATGAAAAGAGAAATAGGAGCAATGCAGGAAAATGATGAGAAAAAAGTCAACAGCTTGAAAAGCCAAAAGGAAAAGGATATAAAAAATGATTCTCTTCCTAAGATTAGGATTGAATAAATGGAAGCTACTGTATTTGTGAGAAACCAAACACAGAGTAAAGCAAATCCAAAGAAATACAAAAATAGAGGGCAGAATGAAATATCTCCTTAGAAAAACAACTGACCTGGAAAATGGATCACGGAAGGAGAGAATTGAAAATCATTGGACAACCTGAAAACCATGACCAAAATATGAGTATACACAGCATCTTCCAAGTGATTGTCAGGTGAAATTGCAACTGATTTTCTAGAAACAGAAGGTAAAATAGAAATAGAAAGAATCCATCCAAACACCTCCTGAAAGAGATCCCAAAAGGAAATCTTCTAGGAATATTATAGCCAAATTCCAGTGTTCCCAAGTCAAGGGAGAAAAATATTGCAAGCAGGCTAGAAAAAAAATTCAAATACTGTGTAGTGACAGTAATGATAACACAAGATCTTACCAGCTTATACATGAAAGGGACTGTAGGGCATAGAATATGATATTCTGGGAGGACAAAGGAATTGGGACTACAAGTCAAAAATCACCTATGCAGCAAAACTAAGTATAAATATTTCTGGGGGGAAAATGGGACTTTAATGATAAAGAGGACTTTCAAGGCATTCAATGATGAAAAGACCTGAAACTCAATAGAAAATTTGACTTTCATATGCAAGAACGTAGAGAAGCATAAAAGGTAAATCTAGGAAAAATAAATCATTGAGAGACATTAAAATGTTAAAATGTTTACATTCCTACATGGAAAAATAATAGTTTCTAATTTATAAGAACTTTCACAGTATTAGGGAAGCTGAAAGGAATATACATAGAGGCACAAGTGTGAATTGGAATATGAAGGGATGTATATCTGTAAAGCATTTATTTTTTGTTCATCCTTGTTTTGTGTGTGGCGGGCAAGGGTGGGATGGCTTATGTCTGGGGCTGGATTTAGGCTAAGTGCCTCTTGGGTCCAGGGCTGGTGCTTTGCCCACTGTGTCACCTAGCTGACCCAAATTGACATATTTAAAATAAAGTTTAAGAATAATGCACTGGAAGAAAGGGAAAGGAGAGGTGGACTGGGAAAAGTAGCCCACATAAAGAAACAAGAAAAAGCTGATGGAGTGAAGGGAAGATGGGGAAGGTGCAAGGGAGTGAGTGAGCCTCACTTTCATCAGAATTGCTCAAAGAGAGAATAACCATACATTCAAGTGGGTATAGTAATATATATTGCCCTGAGGGGAAAGTGGGAGGAGAAAAAGGAGGTGGGGTGAAGGAAGGAAGGGCAAATTGGGGGACAAGGCAGTAAAAATCAAAACACTTTCAACAAGGGATAGGTGGGGCAATGAAAAGCACTCCAAAGATAGTTTGAACAGGGTGCAGATAATAGGATTATTACTTGCCTTGGCGTGGACATCAGACCTCTCCTCATGCATCTCACAACTTTGTTAGCTTTAGTTATATCCCACCCTTGAATTAAAACCAGCTTCCATTTTACAGAGCTTCTCACATTTTTTTCATATGAGTCTATGTATCCATCTTTCTTCCTTCTTGCATCTGCAAAATAGTGTTGTTTTTTTAATAAGTGTATGAGTTTATATTTATCTCCATTAAATTTCAATCTATTAGGTCTAACCCATTTCGAAGCCTGCAAAAATATGGGCATTACTGTCATTCAAATTCTTTCATATACTAATGAATCACAATTCAAATTAAGATATTTTAATTAAATTGAGTTTTTTTTAAATTCACCATTTAATTTTTAATGATATACTTAACACTATAATGTCATATGACTGAAGCAGAAATGTAAGGTGGACAGAATATTTAGCGTTCAGTGATGCAGATTTAAGTCCTGGCTCTCCTGTCTACTACCTATGTGAATTTGTTGGGAAAGTTGCTTAACCTCTCTGGGTCTCATTATAATCATACCTCTTTAAAATGATGAGGTTGGAGACTAAATGATTTTGCCTATTCTCTTTCTTAAAAATTAGATTAAATCTATTTATGTTACATTTTAAATTCTGAACTATATTCCTCCCTGCCCAGCCCACACTAGAGAAGGCTACCATTTAACACAGATTTGTAGACATGTAGGTAAAATTATAGTATTCATACTTCTATTGAAAGTTCTTTCTCTGGAGATGGATACATCTTCCTCCTCAGGGCCGTTGAAGTTGTGTTGAATATTTATAATACTCAGGATAATGTGTTGTTCACAATTATTCTTTGAACAGTATTGTGAGGGGGCAGAGCCAAGATAGTGGAGGAAAGACATTAAATGCACAGAGTTCCTGACACAATAACCCCCAAACCAGCCATAAAACAAGCCCTGGCACAGCAAAACCCACAAAAATACCAGGCTGAGATTATTTTCAAGCCAAAGGACTGCTTAGAGGGGGCCATGCTGGACTGCAAGAAGAGTACACATTCACAGTCATGCCAACACAGTCCCCAGGCAGGCTGTGCCAGAGGGAATTTACCCCTGAGCCTCCAAAATCATCTGTAGCACCAGCTTCTTCTGGAACTAAGCTATAATCAGGACAGAGGGCTGAACCTAAGGGGATGGAGGGGTGGAAAATACAGGGGGTGTCTGCAGGAGCCTAAGGAGGAATGCAGCTATCCCACCACAGCAGGGAACCAAGAAAAAATATTGAGATCTTGAGCTGTGGGAGGCCCAGGTGGGAGGGGCACAGGCTAATCAGAACTAAGTACCACAGCACACAGCACACAGTTTGCTGGCTGATTAGTTAGCAAGTTGGGCTTGATGTTATCTCTGGGACCAGAGAACAGCAAGGTGAGAGAAAAACCTTCCCTTCCTCAAACAGGAAACACCTGGTGGACCCTCTGAAACTTGAAACAGTGTAGCTTGGAGAAGGGCCCCACTGTATGAGAGAGTTAAAAGTCAAGTAAAAGACAGTAAGATGAGCAAGCAAAGATGTTGAGAACTATTGACTAAGGAAGATCAAGGTGCACCCTCAGAAGTGGATAACAACCTCAGGGCCCCTACATCCAAAACTTCCAAGAAAAATAAGAATTGGTCTCAGGGACATGAAGTGCTCAAAAGAGACTTTGAAGAGGAAGTAGGAGAGATAGAAGGATGATTTAGAAAATTGAGGAAAGAATGGAAAGGGAAATGAGAGCAATGAAGGAGAACCATGAGAAAAAAGTCAAGAGCTTGAAAAGCCAAATGGAAGAGGAGATAAAAAAACTTTCAGAAGAAAATAATTGTCTAAGAATTAGGATTGAACAAATGTAAGCTAGTGACTTTATGAGAAATCAAGACACATTAAAGCAAATCCAAATGAATTTAAAAATAGAGAGCAACATGGAAAAATTGCGAACCTGGAAAATAGAACCAGGAGAGATAATTTGAAAATTTTTGGACTACATGAAAACCATAACCAAAATGAAGAGTTTAGACAGCATCTTCCAAAAATTGTCAGGGGAATTGTCCTGATATTCTAGAAGCATAAGGTAAAATAGAAATTTAAAGAATCCACCAATCACCTCCTGAAAGAGATCACAAAAGGAAAATTTCCAATATTATAGCCAAATTCCAGAGCTCCCAGGTCAAGGAGAAAACATTACAAGCAGCTAGAAAAAAGAAAAAGGATTTCAAATACTGTGGAGTTTACAGTAATGATAAAACAAATCTAACAGCATCTACATTAAAGGATAGGAGGCATGAATATGATATTCTGGAAGACAAAGGAACTGGAAGACAACCAAAAATCGTCGGACCCAGAAAACGGAGTATAATCTTTCAGGGGGAAAATATAACTCTGAAGGGACTTATGAAAATTGCAGTCCATGTACAGAGAAAGAACTGATGGTATCTGAAAACAGATTGAAGCATAATTTTTTGATAGTTCCTTAATCTGAAGTTTTGTTTTTGTCATTTTCTCTCAAAACCTGGCTAATGTGGAGATGTTTTCTATGACTACTTATGTATAACGTATCTTGAATGGCTTGAGTTCTTGGGGGTTGGGTGGAAGGAGGGAGGGAAAAAATGTTGAAACACAAAAGTTTTTTAAATTGATTCAAAATTTGTTTTACAGGTAATTTTGAAAATAAAATTCTAAACATTAAATAAAAAAACAATATTGCTTTTACTACGTATACCATTTTTGTTCCTGCTCATTTCACGTTTAATTTTTTTCATGCAAATCTTTCCAAGTTTTTTTTTAATTCAACCAGTTCGTCATATTCTTATAGTATAATAGGTTTTCATCACAATCATATAAGACAACTTATTTAGCTAGTCCTCAATTGATGGGCATCCCCTCGATTTCTAGTTCTTTGCCACTGAAAAAGAGAATTGCTATATTTTAGAATATATAAGTTCTTTGACTTTTCCCTGATAACCTTGGTAACAGAGGCTAATAGTGGTATTGCTGAGTAAAAGGCACACACACTTTAGGAACACTTTGGCAATAATTCGAGATTGATCTCCAAAACTGATGGATCAGTTCGAGTCCCACCAAAAAATATTAACATCTCAGTTACTTCTCTTGTAGCTTTAAAAGTATGATTGATGTTTTTTCATTGGTGTTATTTATTTGAAATATGTAATAGATTAGTAATTTACACAGTCAAAACATTTTTTTCAAAAAAGAATAATATTTTTGTTGGCACTTAAAATATTTATGAGAAATTACTTTGACAGTAAGGAAGAGTGCCGCAAAATGTAGAAAGGGTTCTTTTTTTTAGTAATTGAAACTAAATTTCCAGCCTGAGGTTTTTTTGTGTTTTGAAATTTCTTTATCTTTGTGTATTCAATTCTTTATTTGTTAAGCAGTTTTATACAAAAGGAAGAGTTATGAGAAACCACTTAGAAAGTCAAATTTAATTACAATAAATCAGCAGTTATAACAAGGAACAATATATCCATGTCACAATAATGTTTACATCAATACATCTCTCCTTTTTTGGTGGTACATCTGTGAAGGAAAAAGCCAAGACATTTCTGGACTCTAATAACATACCAAAGAGGACAGAAATAAAAGCATTCTCTTCAACTCCCAAAATTATAAAATGATTTTATGACAACCTCAATAGATGTATTTTATTGGAATACAAAACATTGGACAGATTGTATCAGTGAATGGTTAGGGGAAAGAACTAGCAAGGCTGAAAAGTTTAAAGGGGCTCTAATAGGAGAGAAAACAAATAATAAGTGGTAGTCATTGGTGGAAAAATTTGCAAGATTTGCAAGATGAAAGGGACACATTATGAATGTTGAGAAATGGGGTTTTTCTATCATTCTGTAGTGAAAGAGAAAACTGAAACATTCATATCTCTTTGAGACAATTAGATGGCTTTATCAACAGAACATTGGACCAGCAGTCACCAAGACATAAGTACAAATCTAGCCTCAGATAAGTACTCTAGCTGTGTGTTAGCCCTAGACCTGATTCTGCCTCACTTTCTACATCTATAAAATCTATAATACATTAAAGGACAGGAAGGCATGGAATATGATATTCTGGAGGCCAAAGGAACTGGGGACAACAACATAAATCACCTTCCAGCAAAACTGAAAATAATCTTTCATGGGAAAAATATAACTCTGAAGGACTTATGAAAATGAAATCCCATCTACAGAGAAAGAACTGGTGGTATCTCCCAGGATTGTTGTAAGATCCATTGAGATAATATTTATAAATGTTTTGCAACCTTAACCATGAAGACAGAGACAAGATTGAGGAGAAAAGGCAGAAGTTGCCTGAGCTCTCTTCATTTCACCCTCAAAAACTTTAATAACTGCTTAAAACAAATTATAGAGTGACAGAACCCCCAAAAGGATGGGGTGAAACAATTTCCCATCACAAGATAACTTAGAAGGACTCCAAAAAAGTATGTCTCACTTGGGGAAAGGCAGAGCACATTCCAGTGCAGACAGAGTTCAGGAAAGCCAGAGGCAGGTCCCTAGAACAAACATTGATCAGCAATCAAGGTCCTGTGGTACAAAAACAAAAACAAAACAAACAAAAAAAGTGGCACACCTATTAGGCTTTCCGCAATGACACAGCAGAGTTATGGTTAAGCCTAGCCAACCCTGAGGCTCTGGCACAGCCTGCTAGACCAGGTTTGGTGACCCCAGCATAGCAAGCAAGCTGCTAGCTTGGAGGCCCTGATGAAGAAAGTCAGTTACCAGTCTTCCTCCCTATGCTAGAAAATTGGGACAGTGAACCCAGCCTTCACACCTCAGAAGCAGAACTCATCTTTAAAAGTCACAAAATAAGCTAGAAAATGAGCATTAAAAAGAATAAAAAACCTACCCAAAGAAAGATACTATGGTGATAGGGAAGATCAAAACATGAATTCAAAAGAGAAGAATAATATCAAAATGTCTACATGCAAAGCCTCAAAGAGAAATATGAATTAGTCTCAGAGAAAAAGGCCTCCTGGAAGGCCACAGAAAATATTTTAACAATCAAGTAGGAAAGGTAAAAGAAATACTGAAGGTATTCAAGAAAATCAGGAAAGAAGAATGAATAGCTTGGAAAAGGAAGCACGGCAAATTGAAAAAGAAAAGGCCTTAAAAGGTAGAATTGACCAAATGGAAAAGGAGATGCAAAGGTCCACTGAAGCAAACAACTTTTTAAAATATTAACTGGCTAAATGGAAAAAGAGGTACAAAAGCTAACTGAGGAAAATAAGTGCTTAAAATTTTAAATTGAGCAATAAGTGAAGCAAATGACTATGAGGCATTAAGAATCAATCAAACATGGACCATACTATCTCTTTTGTTTTGGGTGCTGTTTTTCTTTTTTGAGGTTTTTCCTTCTTGCTCTGATTCTTCTTGTACAACATGACTAATTCAGAAATATTTTTAATGTTAGATATCAGATTACCTGCTGTCTAGGGGAGGGGGGCAAGGGAGGGGAGGGAGGGAGAAAAAATTTGAAATTGAAATCTTATCTAAACAAAAGTTGAGAACTTAAATAAATAAATAAATTTTTAAAAAAGATCAATCAAACAAAGTCAAAAGATTGAAAAAAAATAGATGAAAAATAGAATACCTCATTGGACAAACAACTGACCTGGAAAATACATCCAATAGAGATTTTAAGATTATTAGACTATCTGAATGACAATATTTTTTTAAAAGAGCCTAGACATCATCTGTCAAGACATTATCAAAGACAGTTGCTCCAACATGCTAGAGGAAGAAGGTAAACTAATACTTGAAAGGATCCACTGATCACCTCCCGAAAGAGATCCCAAGATCCCAAATTCCAGAACTCTCAGGTCAAGGAAAAAAATATTGCAAGCAGCAAGAAAGAAACAATGCAAATTTCAAGGAATCATAGTCAGGATTATGCAGAATTTAGCAGCTTCTACATTAAAGGATCTGAAATTTTGGAATATGATATTGAAGAAGGCATAGGGACATGGATAAGTACCAAGAATCAATTACCTAGCAAAACTGAGCATGGTCTTTTGGGGAGAAAAATGATTTTTAATAAATAAGGGACATTGAAATATTCTGCATGAAAAGGCCAGAGCTAAAAAGAAAATTTGATTTTCAGACACAAGAGTCAAGAGAAGAATAAAAAAAGTAAACATGAAAGAAAAAAAAAACAAATTATTCTATAAGGTTAACATTGGACAGGGCTAAAGTAATATCAGACATTTATGTTCGAACCTTCAGTAACAGAAATAAAAACTTGGAGAAACATAGCTTGAGGGTAGACTCTGCAGAGAAGGGGCCCACCAATCCCACCCTGAACCTCCAAAACAATAATTTTCAGCTAATCACAGCTACTGATCATCTGCAAAACAAAGTTCTTGCCAGCAAATCCTTTGAACTGTTAAATGACTCAGCATCAGAAATAGATATGACTTTCATCAATGGAGATGATATTAAAGAATATGTGTTAAGACATGTTTTGTCACTGTACCTTAAAGTTCACTGGGCATTTCCATCTGATTTGTCATTGAAATTTTTTCACTGTGTTGACTCTGAATTAGAATCAGTTCTTTTAGAGCAGGGACAGTCTTGCCCTTTTATTCAGTACTTTGTACTTCATAAGCTCTTAATAAATTTTTCTTCACATAAAAAGAACAATTTACCCAGTATTATATAAATTATTTGGTAAATAGACAATGAAGGAGCCTTAACAAATTCATTTCAAAACAAAAATGTGGTGCTAATACCTCAATAAGGAAGAGGGAAAACAGAAAAAGACAATTATAGACCAATTTCCCTAGTGAATCTTAGAGCAAAACATTTAAATAAAATACTAGCTAGGAGAGTTTAGCAATGTATCACCAAGATCATTCTCTATGACTAGGTGGGATTTATACCAGGAATGAAGGGCTGGTTGAGCACTTATAAAATTATCATTATAATTGGCCATATCAATAACAAAACCAACAGAAATCTTATAATTTATCTCAATAGAGGCCAAACAAGCTTTTGACAAAGTACAGCTGCTATTCCTTATAAACACACTTGAGAGCACAGGAATAAATGGAGCTTCCTGGGGCAGCTAGGTGGCTCAGTGGATAAAGCACCGGCCCTGGATTCAGGAGTTCCTGAGTTCAAATCCGGCCTCAGACACTTGACACTTATTAGCTGTGTGACCCTGGGCAAGTCACTTAACCTCCATTGCCCTGAAAAAAACAATAAAAATAAATGGAGCTTCCTTAAAATGATAATAGTATCTACCTAAAAACATCAGCAAGCATTATCTATAATAAGGATTAGTTAGAAGCCTTTCCAATAAGAACAAGGGTGAAGCAAGGATGCCCATTATCACTATTATTCAATATTGTACTAGAAATGTTAGCTTTAGCAAAAATTTAAAAAAAAAGAAATTGAAGGAATTAGATTAAACAATGAGGAAACAAAACTATGTTCTTTGCAGATGATAAGATGGTATACTTAAAGAATCCTAGAGAATCAACTAAAAAAACATGAAGTAATTAATAACTTGAACAATTTTGCAGGATACAAAATAAACCCATGTAAATCATTAGCATTTCTCATTCCTGAGCCAAAGACAGCAATTTTCTGTGCAAGTTCGCTAAGGGCAGGAGCAGAGCCGACCCATAAATATTGTTCAAAGCCCATTGGCTAGCATCACTCAAGTCTATTGGTTCACTGGATTTGAGGGCAGTTCAGCAGTCATGCTGATGTCAGAGCCAGAGAACAGTCCTCTGGTGGGAACAAAGCTTTCAGGTGGGTGTGGTTTTAGGGGCTCCTAGAAGTCCAAAAACTACTATTATTTTCTCACAAAAAGATAGAAAGAGGAATTCCATTTAAATAACTATAGAGAATAAAAATTCTTAGAAGTCTATCTACGAAGACAAACCCAGGAAGTGTATGGACATAATTACCAAACACTTTTCACACAAATAAAGTCAGATCTAAATAATTGGAAAAATATCAATAGCTTCTTTATAGGCCAAGCTAATAAAATAAAAATTCAATTATACTACAATTAGTTTACTTATTCACTTTCATATCAAACTCACAAAAACCTGTTTAAATAGCTAGATTTTTTATATTATGTCTCAATTGTCTAATTTCTCAAATACATAGAGAACTAGTTCAAATTTATAAGAACACAAACCATTCTGTAACTGATAAATTGTCAAAAAACACGAACAGTAATTTTTCAGCTGAGGGAATAAAAGATTATCCTTCATCACCTATCAATTGGCTAACATGGCATAAAAGAAAAATGATAAATGTTGGAAAGAATGTAGGAAAATCAGGACACTAATGCATTGTTAATGGAGTTGTGAACTTATCCAACCATTCTGGAGATAATTTACAACTATGCATAAAGAGCAACCAAACTGTATATATTCTTTGATCTACTAATACCACTACAAGATCCATATCCCAAAGAGATCATAAAAAGAGGAAAGGATCTACATGTACAAAAATGTTTATAGCAGCTCTTTTTGTGGCGGCAAAAAATTGGAAATTGAGAAGATACCCATCAATTGGGGAATGGCTAAAAAAGTTGCAGTATATGAATGTAATAAAATACTATTTTGTTAGAAATGATGAATAAACAGATTTCAGAAAAAAAAAACCCTGCAAAGACTTACATGAATTGATGCTGAGTGGATTGAATGGAACCAGGAGGATATGATACACAGTAACAGCAATATTGTGTGATAATCAACTATGAATGACTTAGCTTTTCTCTGCAATAAATTGGTCCAAGATAATTCCAAAGGACTCATGATGAAAAATACAAACTACATCCATACAAAGAAAGAATGGAGTCTGAATGAAGGTAGAAGCAAACTATTTTCACTTTTGTGTGTGCGTTTTTACTCTTTTTTCTGTTTCTTCTTTCACAACATGACTAACATGATTTCACCTATATAATCCTTATCAAATTACTTAACATTTTAGAAAGGAAGTAGTGTAGGTAGTGAGGAGAATTTGGAACTCAATTTTTCTTAAAATGAATGTCAAAATTGTCTTTACTTGTAGTTAGAAACAATAAAATAAAATAAAAAATAAAAATAGAATAAAGGCAAAAACCCCACCCTTAACACACTATGTAAATGTAGTAAGTAGTAAATTATATAAGTAGTTCAAAATGCAGGCGATTTTCCTCCACAAATTTTCCCCCTTTTTTGCCATTTTGACAGATCTGAGTCTATCTGATTTGGTATCAGGGGCATCAAAAGGAGCCCTAATCCTGACAATGCCCACAACTCCTTTACAGCCATCATATTTACTCATGCTAAAAAAAATCCACAATAAGAGATTTGAAAAGAAAGAGGTCATTACACTTGGTACTTACTAGATTTTTGATAACTTAAGAGAAAACATCTTCAGGTAAATGATGAGCTAGAATGTTAGATTACAAAGCGGTTAGAATACAATATGAGGAAAATAACTGGGTATAACTGTAAATGGCTTTCTTCAAGGTTAGCAAAGAAAGAATATAGCATAAGAGATGGCGAGCATCATAATTTCTTTTTTTGTTGTTTTGTCTTGTTTTTTTTCTTGGTGAGGCAATTGGGGTTAAGTGACTTGCCCAGGGTCACACAGCTAGTAAGTGTCAAGCATCTGAGGCCAGATTTGAACTTAGGTCCTCCTGATTCCAGGGCCGGTACTCTATCCACTGTACCACCTAGCTGCCTCAGCATCATAATTTCTAAGTAGTCTTTTCTATTTACCCTTAAGGTAGCCCTTGATAATTCCAATTTATGGACCTACTATAAGCTTCCATAAGTAATTAAATATAAATTTCTTAAAGGAAATAATAGGAAAACAATGTAGTTTTAACTCCTGGTTCCTTGTTCTAGATATGAATGTGTTGAGAGCATTTTGCTTTTTTCCTGTATTTGCCATAATATAAATTTCCTGTATACTAATCCTTGGTTGGTGCTTTTTCTTGCATCACAACATTTTTTAAATTTTTCCCTGTTTTCCCCTCTACCCCTAAATCCTCTCTTTTAAAAAATAAAAACAAGGGGCAGCTAGGTGGCTAGAGCCTAGCCCTGGATTCAGGAGGACCTGAGTTCAAATCCATCCTCAGACACTTATCACTTACTAGCTGTGTGACCCTAGGCAAGTCACTTAACTCCAATTGCCTCATCAAAAAAAAAATAAAAACAATTAAGCTTTTTCTCAGTCCTTTTCTTGACCAAGTGATATTGATACTATGTGCCACTCTGTATACTTATACAGTGGTTTTGTGGCATTGTACACTCCTGGGACTCTTTCTTATTTGATTATTTCTTCTCAGTTTAATTAGTTATTTCATTGTCTATTTTCCAGCTTTGATATGTATGTCTATCCCAAGGTCTAGTCCTAGACCCACTTCTCTCTATGTGCTCTCTCTTCATGATCTCATCAAATCACATTCCTGAGCCATGCATCACCAATTTCATGTACAGCATGCCCAAAATGCAATTCACCATCTTTCTTCAAAAAGGAACTCCTGTTCTGAGCATCCCTATTTTTAACGATATCATTAAATTTTTGCTCACTTATGTGTGCAATCTCAGAATTATCCCATTACAATTTCCATCAGTTACTAAAAACGAGTGTCCACATCTTACCCATTCTATACACACTATAACTTTCACACTCCTCTTGAGTTATTTTTTAACAAAGTTTTTATAGTCTTCCCATAGGCTCACATTCAAATAGAAACTACTGAATATTGAGGCATCTTGTTTTATTTGTAATGTTCTCGTCAAGTTCTTAATAGAATTTCTCTATTTCAACCCCTTAGTACAAGGACTGGAAATATCTTCATATTTATACTGCATGCTTATATTCATTATGACTGCTACAAGGTGATATGACCAAGTGCATGACATGATTCCTCTTGCTCTTTGGAACACAATCAACACATCTTTGTTTACAAAGAGATCTGTTCTGGGCACTTAGTCTCTTTGACAGTTTATCTTTTCTCCTTTACAAATGAAGATAGAACTCAGGCCTAACTCTTCTCTTACATCCCTCATAAGATAAACTGTGGGAGATTTGGTCATCAGAAGTCACTGAAGTTACATGCCCTATTTCCCCTCTTGACATTTCTGCCAAATTCAGAACCTTCAGAAGATGACAGGAAGGGAGAAGGGGACTTTTGTACCATTCCCTCTGCTTTTCTTCACTTATCTTATTCTCCTTTGTGGTCATGGGGTCAGCTTTTACTCTGACTTTATAATTTGAGACCTGTGGAAATTGATTTCCTTTAGCTTTGGGTAGCAATAGAGTATCTGCCTTAAAATCAACCTGTACTCTCAGACTTCATGTGATCCTCTGCTTTTCCCAGTTCCCAAAATTTCTACATTCCCCCTCTACCAATTTTTTACTCCTCCCTATAGATTCTCTATCTAGCCTGTCCCAAGATATTGTCTGTAGTAATACATATAAAGTGATTTACAAACTTTTAACTGCTTTGTAATTGTCTTGTGTTATTACTATTTGCATAATCCCAAGTCTTCTGGGTCCTCTTTTCTGTCTTCAAAGCTTTACTAACTCAGGACACACAAAGAAAGTATAGTTGCATCTGTGTAGTACAAAATCAGGATGAGAGATAAAAAAGGTAAGTAGCTGCCCAAGAATTTTCAAGACTGCTTTTTTATATTAAAAAATACAGATATATTTACTTCAAGAAAAGTTTTCTTCACAGTAGGCAGGAATTTTGTCAAGGGTGTATTTCTTCCCCTATATAAAATAGGATGTTGTATTAGATGGCCACTAAGGTCTTTTCCAACTCAGACAATCTATAGTTTATCATACTGAATAAGTGGTAAGAATTCATATTTCCTATGCACATAAGCAGGGATGCAATTCTTAAACCTTGCTTCTTCCAAGTTCTGGTTCTAACCTCTCAGATAACCCGAGATCCAGCCCAGGGGCTAGAAGGAACCTGGAAGTATTAGTATTATAGGATTCAGAGCAAGTAGGGTCCTTAGTGATAATTTACTCCAACTCCCTGGTTTTACAGAGTGAAGCAGCCAACCATTAAGACCAAGTAATCTGTTATTCAAACAGAACCAGGATCAAAGAATTGAGTCCACACTCTCCTTCCACCTCTACAGCAGAAATGTTGTAGTCTCCTGTTTCCAGAATGTATACACAGGAAATTCTTCCTATTTTACTTTTCCCTTCTTTACAAATTCCATACTTTAGAGAAAACATGAAAGACTACAGAAATATATTTGAATAAAGAACAAAGAAAATTACAAATCTTCATTTTTTTTCCCTGAGCATAATGAGTATAATAACTATGATGAGAGTGATGAGAGCACCACTTTTTTCATGACTACCTTTTCTCATAGAGACAACTTGGACTAAATATAAATTTTCTGTAAATGAGGACCACATCTGCACTGGTAAACACAATTGCCCCAA
Organism: Dromiciops gliroides; assembly: GCF_019393635.1. NCBI lineage: Eukaryota > Metazoa > Chordata > Mammalia > Microbiotheria > Microbiotheriidae > Dromiciops > Dromiciops gliroides. The sequence continues at coordinate 613,141,208 of NC_057862.1, forward strand.
TTGCAAGGATCCCTCCAACAACAATCACTACTTTGCTTTCTGGGACCAATGCCAAAACAGACATGATCATAAGGAACATTATGATCATAAATGAGTTTATAATATTAAGTAAAGGCCAAAACAAACATTTCAACACTAGGTCAAGTCTTAGTATATACAATACTATGAAACATGGGAGGGAACTCACCAATGGCTTCCAAAGCTTTGATCACTATGTATGGTTCAGGGGCTTGAGCCACAACATATAAGACCGAGGTTATTACTGTCAAAATTTGTTCAAATAGTGACCCTTGGCAAGCCTTCCAAGGAACTCTTTCCATGACTCTCTAGGCACGTAGTTCCATGGCACAACTGATAAAACATATACCCTGGGGCCAATGAAAAAAATGATACGTTCCTGTTTCCCAACAGGCTCTATCACCCATCTTCTACTGTGTTCAGGTCCATGTATTATTCAGTTCTCATCCTCTCAAGGGAGTGGTTTAAGCTATCTGGAAAAATGGCTCTTTTCCCCTACTAGACTGCAAATTCTTGGATGCCAGAAGATTTGTCTTATTCATCTTTTTAACATGCAGAGTGCCTAGCACATTTTTTTTGCTCAGAAGAAGTATGTGCCTGCTTCATGACACCTACTTCCCAGGATTCTTAAGTCATGAAAGATCTATATACCATTGCACTAATAATTATGGAATGTTAAAAGACCCAGAAGATCTATGGTATTTTATGCAGATCTTCTATTAAAGTTTTATGATAGGATATTGACAAGCATAAAAAGGAATTGCTGTAGTAATGGCACCAATGCATGGACTGTCAACATAAACAAGATTAAAAAGACATTAAAGTATTTAAGGATATAATAAAAGAAAAGAAATGTGTTTTGTTTCTTCTGACTTTCTTTTATCAATTTGGTACATGGAGGGACCAACCTCAGTAATAAGATCATGGACTGAAGGAAATCATGAAGTACAAGTAGCATACATAGATAACATATACATATTTTAGGAGTGGAAGAAGGCAAGAAACATAGGTTAATGCCTTTCATTTATTTTTCTATGTTTTCAAATTCAGTTCCCATAGGGTTCTCTACTTTGAGCTCAGAGATGAAAATCTAAAAAGGAAATAGGCATCATGAGTGATACTTCTCTTCTTTAAACTTCCATCTATTTTAGCCCTGCAAATTAATGGCAAAAACTCATCAGGTAATCCAAAATTTTATTAACTCAACCCATCCAATGGGAAACAAATATAATAAAATAAATAAAATGTGTTCATTTACCCATTACTTAGAAAAATAATTATGACATAATTAAACATCTCCACACTTCACCTCAAAAGACCAGACATATTTAGGAAAGGAAGAACAGACATGATCTTTCTACTTTTGGTGCTTTCTACTTCTTCCACACTCTAACTGTTTAATATTTAAAGAAAATGCATCAATAGTACCTTAGTGAAAATAGGTCAAGGGCTTTCTGTTTTTGTGGGGAGGGGTGCACACAATCAAATTGCATGTGAATGTATGTTTGTACTTAGAATTGTGCACAGTAGCAAAATAAAAATTTTATGACTATGTTTCCATGGCAGTCAATAAAAATATTATTCTGCACCTACCATGTGCAAGACATTTTATTAGTTGCAAAGGCAAAAACACAATCATCCCTACCTTCAAGGAATTTACCTTCAATAGCTGATTAAATCACATAGAAAATTAATGATTTGGTTTCTCCAACCATAAAAATAGGCAATTTCTATTAATCAATGGGAGATCCAAATGATATGGTAAATACATTCTGTAAAGTCTTTGTTCAGTGGACAATCTGTGGAAAGACAACAGATTGAATAATTTTTAGATGAAACATTTATGTTTAAGACAAATATATTTATCCCTTAGATTGATCCTCTCTAGGAAAGGAATAGATTAGATGAATTAATTTATGGAGATATGAAAGAGTTTAATGTAGTTGGAGGGAAAATGGAATTTTAAAAGCCAATTTAATTTGGCTTTTTTATTTAAATTCTTGATGAGGATATAATTACTAATATTACTGTCCTTTCAATACATATATACACCTATACAATATCTAATATTTAGATGACATTTTTAAAAATCGCAAGATAATTTAGAAATTTTATCTCATTTGATGTGCACTACAACACTGAGGTAGGAGTTATCTTTATCCTCATATTATTGATGAGGAAACCAAGGCTGAGAGAGGTTAAACAACTTTTCCAGGCAAAACAGCCAGCAAATATCTGGGATAGGATTTGAACTAAGGTCTTTCTGAAGTACAATGCCCTATCCACTGAATCACCTGAATGACAATATCTTGAAAGAATATCATATTTTGGAAAGAAAAGAAAATGTTACACTAACATGTTTTCAAAAAAAAAAAGTAAGGAAGAATTGAAGGGCTGCATTATAGTCCTGTGCTTCCTTTACTGTTCTGTACTAGCTGCCCTTCATCCTCAGTTTACTTATTGATCATTGGGATCCTTCTTGGGATAGCTACTTAACCTTTGCCTCATTCTTCTCACCCTGAACATGAGAGTCAACTATGCCTTCTTGGGGTACAAATATGTGGTGAAAGCTAACGGGTGTGAGTGGGAAGTGCTTTGAGTTCCTTGGAGATAAGTGTTTTATAAATACAAGCTGTTATTAAAGGCTGAGCTCTGGTTTTAGCCTATGCATTTCAGCAGTTAGTGGGTGGGCAGCAGCCCACTTGTACAACCCTGCCAGAGAGCATCTCGGGAAGGGGTGTAGTTCTCCTGGCACTCCCCTCAGCCTGCTGTGGTTCAGTTCCATTGTTTTCCATTTTCTCACTTTCTCAAGGATAACATCCTCCCCAGCTTGCACTTAAGGTCAATCCCCAGAGAGGGAAACAGTCAGGGAGGAAATCTCAGAAGAACAGATCAAAGTAGCAATTTTCGTAAAAATAGCTGGAGTTAGCCAGTGATCAAATGGCTTTTTCAGCTCTTGCCTTGCACACACTCATTACTGTACTTCTCTCCCACACACTCTACCAGTGTAAAAGTGTCTGTTTGCTGGCACTGAGGTATTTTTTTTTCCTTCCTGAGACAGTTTTGAAAGTACCTGGTTCTGCCTTTTCTTCACCTTGGTCAAATTTCAGTCATAAACCCCGTCAATTCTGTCTTCTGTGAGGAATCTTGGCTTTGTCATTAAAATACTTGGTATAAGCATCATCTCTGCATGTCTGAAGCAGCAAATACATTTGACAAGAGCTTTGAAGATCGTATGATTGGTAGATGAAGAGTTGAAATGACTAATAAAAATCATGTAGTACAACCCCTTCTATTACACCTGAGAAACTGAAGCCCAGAAAGGTTAAGTGATTTACCAGAATTACTCAGGGAATAAGTAGCAGACACTCTTCCTTTTTTTTTCCCACATCCAACAGACTTTTCACTAGATTGAAGAGATATTGTGGCAGCACCAATGATTGATTGGACATTTTGACTGAGGGATACTGATTCCCACTCTCCTTTCTGATGTACATGTTTGCAACTGTCTATATATACAAAGAATTTCAAGAATGGGCAGTCTACATTAGACAAACACCATTTTCAGAAGTTTTGAGGCTTCCAGAATTCATATATTCCTTTACGAAAATGTTAAGTCCCTCAAAAATCATTACATCTCAGTTTCTGTCATTTCTAAAGCCTTGCTTAATTGACTGAGGAAATAGAGAAAGAGAAAAAATGGAGGGCTAAAAGAGATATTGGGGATGCAAGGTGGGGAGAAAAAAAAAAGCACATGGCTACTGCCAGTGACTGAATTGGAGAAAGCTTCCATTTGATATTTCAGTTCAACCTTAGGATGTTTATGTATATATGTGTGTTTGTACATGCATATGTATGTGTATGTATGTGTGTAGAAGAGATATGAATATGTTTGTACATGTGTGTATGTATATTTATGTGTGTATATATGCATATATATTTCTAATATAATAAAGTTACAAAGATTTACAGTTCAATGTAACAGAAATATTTATCCTTCAAAGGTAAGAAAATGTATAGATAGATAGATATAGATATAGATTGCTATAGCTATATATACTGATATGGATACAGATATAGAGATACACTTGTATTTATAAAATAGCTTGTATTTATAAAACACTTAACTCCAAGGTACTCAAAGCACTTCCCACTCACACTCACTAGTTTTCACCACATATTTGTACCCCAGGGAGGCATAGTTGACTCTCATGTTCAGGGTGAGAAGAATGAAGCAAAGGTTAAGTAGCTGTCCCAAGAAGGTTCCCAATGGTCAATAAGTAAGCTGAGGATGAAGGGCAACTAGCACCCGAAAAGTAAAGGAAGTAAAGGACTATAATGCAGCTCTTCAATTCTTCCTTACTTTTGTGAAAAATACATTAGTGCAACATTTTGTTTTCTTTCCAAAATATGATATTCTTTCAAGATATTGTCATTCAGGTGATTCAGTGGATAGGGCATTGTACTTAGAGTCAGGAAGACCTGAATTCAAATCCTATCTCAGATATTTGCTGGCTGTTTTGCCTGAGCAAGCTGTTAAACTTCTCTCAGCCTTGGTTTCCTCATCAATAAAATGGGGATAATGATAGCACCCTCCTCAGGGTTGTAGTGAACATCAAATGAGATAAAATTTCTAAATTATCTTGCGATTTTTTAAAATGTCATCTAAATATTAGATATTGTATAGGTATATATATATGTAAGGAAAGTAATATTACTAATTATATCCTTATCAAGGATATATAGATATAGATACATACACAAATCAAATATATAGCTATATCCTCATTTCTTATCTTTGAAGGATAAATGTTTCATACATATGCACATGTACCTGTATGTATACGCATACATAATGGTTCAAAAAGCTCTATAACTTTGTTAGATTTAAATGAGAGAGTTGGTTTAAATAAGAGCTAGAATGAGCCATATGTATAATGTAATCAAATCTCTCAATTTTATATATTAGAAAAATGGTGTCCAAATAAGGAAGACAACTTGCTCTTAATAACAAATCTCAACAGCATCTGAGCCAGAAATAGAAGCCACATTTCCTGAGTTTAAGCTCACCATTCTTTCCATTCCACCATATATCTCTGCTTCCATTATTCAATGAAAAAATGAATGATACTGCCCTTCAAATACATATATATGAATATATGTGTGTGCTCATATATATACACATATATACATATATCCCTGTGTATAGATGCATATATCAACTATATGCTACATATATGTGTTTGTATAAAAACATTGATCAGACATTTCCATCAAACATACGTTTCATATTATTGTTTGTGTATATTATAAATATATACTATGACTATTGCTATTGGTACATGTGTATATAACATGTAGATATTGATAAATAATAGCTATATATACCTACATTTGATAAATGCATGTAAATATACATATTGTATCTAGAAACATACTTGTAAATACATATGTGTACATATGGTTCTGCATACATATGTGTAAATACACACATGCACATGTGCATATAATCATACACAAATACCTATACCTATACAGAGTCACAGAGAAACACAGATACAGACTCATACACATACACATACATATACACATACAGACACAGACATATAAACCTAATTGTACATGCTGATGCCAAACTTTAAAACTGAAAATATTTTTATATAGGAACAAGGTGGGTTTTTTTTAATTTCCTATCTGCTAAAGCAAACTAATACTTGTTTCAGAATAACATACTAATATATCAAGTGCATCCCTAATCTCATTCTGAAAACAAAACAAAACAAACAAATCCTATCCACTGCCTTCACTTATGACTTCCTAAGTTCCAGTATGTTTTGTTTTGTTTCCCCCTCTGACCTTGAGGTCATATATCTATAACTTCTTTTAAATCAGGATGGAATATTTGGATGTTGTCCAGAGAAAGTTAGCCTCGCAAGTTCTTCCTGTCCTCATTAGGAGAAAAGCAGCAGGTTCTCACACCTGAGAGAAAGATAGGAACATCTTATTAAATGACCACCTTCATAAGGAATTGATGTTGTATTCTAGAGAGAATTAAAGAATCATTTTTTGATATGCCAGGAAGTTGAGAAAAGCAAATGGATTAAGAGAATAAGTAGATGGCTTTTCTGTTTCATGAATAATCTTTATGTTTTTAATTTGGCAATTCTTTGCCACAGTGACATCTCTATATATTTTATGCATCCATTGAATAGAATCCTTTTAATTGACATGAATGCATTTTCCCCACCCTGTGAAGGAGTCACTCATTGCTCTAAGCATAAACCCGGTAAGCAGCTGATTTCTGTATGTTTGTGACAAACACTTAGGCATTTTTTTGGCAGCTAAAAGAGTCAAAAAATCAATCAACAAGTACCTATTAAGCACTGATTATTTGTCAAGCACTATGCTAAGTTCTGGGAATATAAAAGAAAAAGTGAAACAATCCCTTCAAAGTGTTTACATTTTATTGATGTGTACAGTCTCTATGTATATAATTGTAAGCAAAACAAATAGAAGACATTTTAGGGGTAAAGCACTACCAACAGAGAAGATCAAGGAATGCTTCATGTAGAAGATGACATGTGAGGTGAGAAGTGAGGAGGAAATGCATTGCGGGCATGTGGAATGGCCAGCGCAAAGTGACAAAGTTTTCGGTCTGAAATATAGTAATAAGGCCCTTTGGCTGGATTGTAGAGTACATTGAGGAAACACAGAAAAACTAAAGAGTTGTGGAAGCCAATTTTGGTTTCATTCATTCAATAAGATTTGTCTCCTGATTACCCATCACTCCTCCCACTATAGTGACTCAAATGGAGATACTTAATTAGAACAAGGTGAACTTAAATCAGCCTGTCTTTTTCATGTGGAAAGTTGAAACAACCAAGTGATACTTTTTAATGTTTTCTTAATTTTATGTAAATATTTTAGTCTAGAAAAAGTTTTACACACTGATATTCAACCTAAGGACAAAGAGTTTTGGAGAAATGCAGCAAATCTGAAGGAGCTGTAATTTGTAGATATCCAAAAACTAGTAGTGCCAATTTCTAGGAGATGGGCAGTATTTCATTATCATCACACCCATTACAACATATACCCACTTTTCAGATGGGACCACTAAGGAAATAGATAAAACAAGGATAGGTCAAGTGCTTACCCTCTGATAATTCTGAGAAGAATATTCACCAAGTTCTCAGCTTGACCCTGGGGTATTAATAATGTCAACTTGTATTGCTTTGGAAGGCATTTTTTAAACAACCCTGATAAACCTGACATCGAGCAAGTTGTTTCAGGTTTTATTCTATACATTTTAACACTGTGAACTTACTCTTTAGCCTGGTGAGGCTCAGTAAAAAGGATAGGATCAAGGGTAATAGAGATAAGCATCTCTGACATAGTAAATGTGTTTGAAAATTTCAATGTTATTTTTAAAATGATAATTCAAAAGAGTGAAATTAACTTTTGAGCCTCCCTTTACTTGTCAACAAGTAAATTTAGAGAGCACCAAATGGTCTGTGAAAGGACATCTTTCTTTTTATCCAAATTAATCAGGTCAGCAATCTTCAAATAATCTACCTTGAAATCATGTTTTGAAACCTAAATCTGTTGCTTTTGCAATTGAATAGGAGATACAGCATACAAATAACAACATACAAAGATGCTATATAGAGAATAAATTGGAACTCTTCAACAGAGGGAAAGTATTAGCATCAAGAGGAATCATCAAAGACTTCCTATAGAAGGTAAAATTTTAGTTGAGGCTTGAAGCCAAGGAAGCCAAGAGGCAGAGATAAGACAGGAGAGTATTCCATAATATGTCAGTAAGAAAAATAAACATTAGAGCAATGTGTCTGTGGCCCAAAATAAATTAGGGTGAATTTAGTCAGAATAGATCAAGGATTGTTTGTGTTTAGTTGGCATCAAGATATTGGAGAAAATTTAAAACTGTAGGATGTCAGGGACTGTCTTTTAAAAATATTGTTATATACCCCAGCACTTAGTACAGTAGATATTTAGTAAATACTTGTATATTATTTAATTGAATAGGCACCTATGTGGGACAGGGATAGAATGCCAGGCCAGGAATCAGGAAGACTGATCTTCCTGAGTTTAAATCTGGCCTCAGACACTTACTGGCTATGTGACCCTGGGTAAGTCATTATGTGACGACTAAAATCTAATGTGTGCATCCTTACCTGCCACACCCCACTCCCAGTGTGTGTGTGTGTGGAAACTAGCTAGGATTTACTTATAAATTCAGCAAAACCTTAGGTTTTAAGCATTTAGTAAAGTATATTAGGAGTTAGGAGAGCGAGAGAGCGAGAGAGAGAGAGAGAGAGAGAGAGAGAGAGAGAGAGAGAGAGAGAGAGTGCACGTCTCTGAAAGAATGGGAAAAAAAAAAACTAGCTCAGCTTGAGAGAAAGAGAGAAAAAACTCCTTCACCTAGCCACTCACACTTCCAAAGAGAAAGAGTTCCACTCAATTGAACTGGAAACTCCCTGTGGAACAGGAAGAGGGACAGTGCCCACACACAGCTCAAAGCTAATTGTCTGATAGCATTCAAATCCATTGATTGACATGACTTAAAGGTGGTCCATGAATTGAAAAGGCAGCCAATTTGACCTTAGAAACCTCAGAAAGATCATCTTATGCTTTCTCAGCAGAGGGCCCTGGAGAGTAATATATATAACAGGTAATAAAATACCTGTTTGCTTCAGTTTCCTCCATCTGTAAAATGAGCTACCAAAAAAAATGGCAAATCTTTCCAATATCTTTGCCAAGAAAACACTAGAGTAGGTCATAAAGAGTCAGAAATGAATGAATAAAAACACTGACACTGGCTGGTCAAAGGCTCAGTTATGCCTTTGGTTTTCCTTTAAAAAGCAGCACAGAGAAAAAATGAAATAAAACAAAACAAGCAGCACAGAATATCAAGAGCATTTTTAGCATTGTTCAAAAAGGTGTGTGATATTCCTTTCTCTTCTCTAGCTCTCATGATAATGTTTAGTGGAAAGAAGTCCAAGTGGCAGTGGAGTGAGATGGTGAAAGGTGTGAGGAAAGGCTGAGACAAGGGCTATTAACTTCATGGGATGATCCTGCTATCTGATGACTACCCAGGATGGATGTGACAGATTTAAAAAAATGAGACCCTGAGAGAATAAAACTACAGAGCCCTCTGCCAGTATTAGACTTAGAATTTCTGCTCTCTCTCAAAGAGCATAGAAGTACCCTAGCCAATGATTACAGCTCAGACAGGCACTAAAGATAATGGAGTTCTTTCTTCTACTCTACAAAATAGTAATAATGCAGTGTAATTAGCAAATTCATGAATGGTCCTCTTTATACTTAATATAGAAAGACTAATTAAGTTCAAGGATCATCCCCATAACCTATCATCAATAGAACACACACTTTGGTTGCTGCTCTTGTTTTCCTAATAGAAAGTTTTCTGTATGATGGCTAACTCAGACCCATGCTCTGGAAGCCATATAATCTCTGTTTGACTTGTTTTCCACAATTGTAAAATGGGAAATAATTGCTCCTACCTCCCAAGGATGTGGTGAGGATCAGATTAATATCTGTAAGACACTTAGCAAAGTGAGTGCAACAAAATGAAACACTTTAAGATCATTCAGCACTTAACAAAAGGATGTTTACTTAGCCATTGCAGAAGAATATCCAACTAGGATTATGCAATGAAGACACCATGGGTTGATTCAGTCAAATGAAGACAAGCATCTGAGAAAGCCCAGTTATGGTCATCAAGGCTGCTTTGCACTTAAACCATGAGGAAGTAATATCAACAGTGTAACTCCTTAGACCTCAAATCTAAGAAAATTTTGAGGTGCCTCTGTACTTTTAAAGGAAAAATGAACTTAACTTGCATGGGGTAGAGGAAGAGTCACAGAGCAGATAAATATGTATTAATCTAAAGACACTTATGATCATAAGCAATGAAATGAATTTATCACATGATTGGCCAGGAGTAGGAGTATACCCTATGCTCAAAGACAAACATATCTTTAAGTGGGCCACTCACATCATGATCATAAATTTTACATTCAACTTCTACAATAACAAAATTAAACGAAATTAAAATAATTGGTAATACTTTGAATCAAAAAGACCTTGCCTCTGACATTTACTAGCTGTGTGACCCTAAACAAGTCACCTAATCTTTTTTAGCCTCCATTTTCTCATATGTAAAATAGGAATGATTAATAATAGCTGATTCCTCATAGGGATGTTGAGAAAATGTTATAACATATACAAACTACTTTGTAAACCTTAAAGAACTTAATAAACGCTAGCTATGGTAGCAGTAGTAGAAGTAGTAGTGGTAGTAGTTGAAGTAGTAGTAGTAGCAGTAGTAGTAGTAGTAGTAGTAGCAGCAGCATTAACAGCAGAAGCAGCAGCAATAGAAATAGCAGAAGTTCCAGGAGTAGTCAGTATGGGCACTTCCTACAAACAATTCTGGATAAATGGTTGCTTGTCCTTTAAATTCCCAGATTTCTTTTTCAAATTCTGTTTGTTTGTTTGTGAAATCTTTAGCAACTGGATCAAAACAAATCTATTCCATCCCTTAGGAAAAACAACCAAAATGTTATGTAGTAATAGCAATGGGTGAGGGAGCATCATCTCTGTACTCAGTGTATTTATGTCAAATATAAAAATTAGGGTGCATTACCTCTTGTTTACCTCCTGGGGAAGAAAAAATTTAAAGACTGCATACTGTATCACATACTAGTTTCTCAGAAAAGTCAATCAATAAACATTTGTTAAACACCAACTGTGTCCCTAACACTGCTAAGTAATGGAGAATCAAAAAGATAATAATCAATAAACTTTTATTGATGTCATAGTTGTCTTAATGGTCAGGTATGTTTTTCTTTTTAAATTAGACGGTGTGTTTGTGATATTGGTTGGAATATAAACTTACTCAAAGAGATATCTTGAAAGCAATTTGCTTGAGTTCTTGAGGTTTACTGCCTTCTTATGAAGTAGAGTACCGAATTTACAGTTAGGTGATTTCCACAGCAGTTTAAAATGACTGGCTTCCTAAAACATAAATTATTAATTCCAGGGTGAAGCAGTCTCTTCCAAAGTTGTTTTTACTCCAATATAATTTATTACATTCATGACTTTTATCAGTGTCCTTTGACTTTTAAAAATCATTCAATTTAGTTTTTTATTTGAACGTCAGTAAGTATTTCAACTTTGTAGAATGGTTGTGGCTGACTAGCACTGATTCAGTGTTCTAGAATTTTGAAATATGAAGAGGCTTTAGATGATCATGATATTTCTTACATATGTAGCTTTTTATAAACTTTACAGTTCTGTATTATTATTACATCATCATCATCATCATAATACCATTACCATTATTATTTTATGTCATGGGACAACCTATGGATTTGGAGATTCCTCATTTTTCACCTCTTTTATATTACTTTGATAATTCTCTGACTGATTTCTCCAAGATGCCCTGGGAATCTCAGTGTTTGGATAACTTTATTATCATCATATAAGATTCCTTCATCCTTGATACTCATCTCATCACTACCCCCTTCCTCTCCTATCAGAAAAAGGGGCCATAAACTCCAAAACTCCATTTAAGGAGAAATCTGAGCTCAAATATCTATCTCCTTATTTTTCACCTGGCTGCATTATTTTCAGATTTCTCTGTCTGAATTCTCCATTGTGCTTCACAGTAGGTAAGTTCTCTTCATCCTTTTACCTCTTTCCATCCCCTTCATTGTTTCTAATACTATTGCTTTTTAGAAGCTCAGACCAGATAAACTGGTCAACACTCTTTGTGTCTGTCATTGATTTTAGGGAAAATATATATAACAAGTCAAGGAAAAAAACATTTAGTCATTATTTAATATGCCATGTATAGTGCTGTGAGATTTAAAATTGGATATTAGATCATAAATCTCCCCTACTTAACCTTTCCCTTAATTTATCTCCCAAACTAGTAAATGGAAGCAGCTTTTGGTTTTCTAGATAGACCTTTTTATTTATAGTTATGATAGTCACAAGGTAATGTTGATTAGAAGGATAGGAAAGTAGAAACACAATACAAATCGTCTTAAGTCTAAGCTTAGTCTATATTCCTTATAAAAACTCACCAAACCGAAAAAAGGCCACCTTTGGAGAGAGAGTCTGTGCCGCGCCGTCAGGAGTCCCGCCAAGCAGGCAAAAGGGCTCCTCTCCTTCTCTCCACCCCGGAAGTCCCAAAAAACCCCGCAGGCAGTCTGACATGCGCAGCAGGCGGACTGTACCCGGCAGGCAGTCTGACATGCGCAGCAGGCAGACTGTTCATCTCCTCCCCAAAAGGGTGGTCCTTGAAAAACTGGCGTCTTTCAGTTATCCTAACCGACTGTTAAAAACTTTCATATTTTACCACATTTCCCCCCTTTGCTTCCTCAAGAAACGGAATGTTTCCTTGATGGAACAGTAAAAAGAACATAATAACTTTTGCTGACTAATAATATGCGAACAACAATACAGAAAAGGAAGAGAGGAAAGTTTTTGTCCAGAGGGGCGATTTTTTTTTTTTTTTCCCTCATGAACCGACGCTTTGACATTAGTCTTGCAAAGGGAGAGCCTCTGCAGAGAGTACATGTTACAGATAGTATATAACAGAAAGGAGATAGTAAAAGCTAATAAAGCAAAACAGTTCATATAAAGTCTCTGAGTTCTCTTGTCTTCTTGAAGTGGTAAGATGTCATCAGGAGGAAACTGGATTCTGGTCTGGAAAACTGGATTCTGGACTCTGGTCTGGATTCTGGATTCTGATTCTGGCTCTTTCCTTTGGACTCTGGTGGAGAGCGGAGCTAGAAATGTGCTCTCCCTTTAATAGATAGGAATCTAGGCCTTTTTCTCTCTCTTTACCAAATTCTTATTCTCCTTAATAAATGCTTAAAAGTCTAACTCTTGCTAAAGCTTATAATTTATTGGCGACCACTCATTAGATATTTTAGACAGTTTAGCTAGAATTTTAGCCCTTAACAGATGGCTGACCACGAAGAGGAAAGCTAACCCTCAGTCTTCTGATCTTCTGGTTGGGTAAGAAATTTCCCCTCCCTCTCCCTTTAACTGCTAAGTACTGGCGTACTGGCTGTGTTTTCCCTTTAAATTTTTTCGAATGGACCTTTTAAACTCCCTAATTACCCTATTTTTGATTTTAGTCTGTTTAACCAGACAAATGGGAGATAAGATCATGTTAATGCTTTGTTTTTGTGGATTTTCTATTTTTCTTTTTATTTTTGTTAAAAGAGCCAGCAACTTACTCACACAAGGAAATATCTCCCACTCTCCCAACCATGCTTTTTCAGAGAAACCTGAAGAGATTCCCGCAGCTTTTCCCAGTTCTAACACTAATTGTTGCTCTAATTTTGCATGCCTGGAGGCAATGACCCACCGTCTAGAAGTTTTTAATCCCCTAGCACCTGGAGGCAAAGTGGGGGAAGAGGAATCCAGGCCTGAGTTCAAAATCAAGTCTGATTCAAATTGTGCTGGTCCCTCCCCTCCTCTCCAGACCCCACCCTCTACTCCCCCCATGGCCAAGCCCATTGCTTCCCCTGCCCGGGAAGTCCAAAGATCTAATGCGCATGCTCAACTTTCTCTAACTACATTTGCAGCTTCAGGCTCAGCCCTTCCCCAGCCTGGCTGTGCTTCTGAGACAACCTTAGAAAACCCTTTCAATTCCAGATATGCTCGTTTTGTTCATAATTTTGCTAACCTGCTTTTGTCTTTAATTAGTAATCTTATAAAGCATTTGTATGGTGAAAAGCCCGACAGACAATATAGAGGGGTTAAAGAAGAAAAACTTAAGCTGAATAAGAATGACAATCATCAACATAGTTCAAGACTCTGCTTCTTTTGCCATGGAAGCGTATATATTTTACAGAAATGTAGAAGTAAGCAGCAAGGTATTGATATGAGTATTGGGGATTTTAGATATCGGAATCAAAAATGTTCTGAATTCACTCAGAGTAATAGTATCAGTTCAGAGGTTACATAGGATTTCTATGCTATTATATATACATTTTGAAATTAATGGTATGGGTTTATTTTCATAGAGATTTTCATGCTTTTGAGATTGTGTCTTATACTTAGTTTTTAAAACAAGGAGAATATTTGTAAAAGCTTTTTATAGTCATGTGATCAAGTTTATATTTTATAATACTCTTATTAATATTAAGTTCACATTCATTTAGTCCTAGTTTGAATTTCATTGTTTTTTATTGTTCCATGTGTATTTTCTTCTACTCGTTTATCTATCTAATTTTAAAAAATTGCAAGATGGTTTTGATTTCATAATACAATGTTAATTCTCGGAGTATTGTGGTCCCATATTCTGAGTTGTTTCTTTTTGTTTTTCTCAACTGATTATTTGATCAAACTCTTTAAAGCATTTCCTTGGCAAATTGGTTGCCATGGCAAGTGTAAATTGATTCTAGAAGTATTATTTTTGATAAGCACATTCCAAAAAAAAAAAAAAAAGAGGGGAACATTTGTAAAAGTTTTCTTTTTTCAAAAAAAAGTTTTCTTTGAGATTCTGTTGTGCTTTAACTTGTATTTAAATATGTTCAGATTTTTCAAAAAAGTAATTGTATACTAAGTTAAAAAAAGGGGTATTATTTGAAATTGTTGCATAATTATATATTGTGTTCTGAGTCAAGATGTATTCACATTTTTTGCAATCATTTATTATCCTCAATTTTTAAATCCATATGAGACTTGGATTATGGGAACTTATCATTTAAGACATTAATTGCCTTTATTCTGAGTTATCAGATGCCAGTTGGCCAAGATGCCATCCAATCACAAGAGGAATACATGCAAGAGCAGACACTGAACTGTCACATGAGGGGAGAAATGCATGAAGTCAAGGTATGGCCGAGGGAACAGCTTTTGACTAATGTTGAGGTTGGATTCTCTTGGTTTAATATTTTATTTTATTTTTCCCCACAATATTGTACAGATGGCTGGAAGTATTCATCCCACCCATCTCACTCCTACACCTGGCTTCTATGCTCCCTCCTATATGCCTGATGCCATGGACATCTCAATCCCATGCATCTGATTAAGTCTGACTCAGTTTCCTCCAATATGTTCGGTGGCATGGACATATATTCCATCCACCTATTTTAAGCCTGGCATACTGCATGGACAGTACATATTGCTCAAGTGTGGGAATGCTCATATCCCATCATTTCTCTGTTCTTTTATGGTAACCCCCATAATTATCTCAGGTGTCATGATAAATAACAGTGTTGAATTTGGCCTTGACACCTGTTACCAATTATATTAGATTTTTTAATTTCTCATAATGGCATGAGGATAATTAGGCAGATGATGCAAAAAGTGATAAAACAAAGATAAAAATTATTTTTATTAATTAATATCGCAGCAATTGTCTTCTCAATTACCCTCCATGAGGGGGGACTATAGTAATATTATAATTTTAAAGAATGTTTCAATTTTGTTTTATTATATGTTTCATGTGTAACAACTAAGATTCTGAATTCCCTTAGACATGTTTTTGAGAACTTTCATTGTTTGATTTGATTATTGACAAAGCTATTTTAAAGTTGTGTTAAGCTCAATTTTGTAGGAAATTTTCCTGGCTGATTACCAGCATCCACACATCAACCCCTGAAAAGACTTCCATTCCACGACTACACCTAGAGGACATCTGAGAAAAGACTTTCAGAGACTTTAAATGAACAGTTTTGATTTGTTCTTTTTGTTGGTTTTTTTTCTCTTTCTGTTATAATATACACCATCTGTAACATGTATTCTCTGCAGAGGCCCTCCCTTTGCAAGACTAATGTCAAAGCGTCGGTTCATGAGGACAAAAAAAATCGCCCCTCTGGACAAAACTTTCCTCTCTTCCTTTTCTATATTGTTGTTCACATATTATTAGTTAGCAATAGTTATCATATTGTTTTTACTGTTCCGTCAAGGAAACATTTTGTTTCTTGAGGAACAACAGGGGGGACTGTAACGATTGGAATAACGCCACCTGCTGGATACTTACTGTAGAAGAGTTCTGCCCATGAAGGGAAGGTCTTTGAGGGCAAGACCAGGAGTCTTTTCTTCAGGAGTCAGGAAGTG
Source organism: Dromiciops gliroides (assembly GCF_019393635.1). Lineage (NCBI taxonomy): Eukaryota > Metazoa > Chordata > Mammalia > Microbiotheria > Microbiotheriidae > Dromiciops > Dromiciops gliroides. The sequence goes on from NC_057862.1 coordinate 613,157,351, forward strand.
ACGCGGACTAGTGGGAGGAGGAAGGAAGAGACTGGCGCTGACTCTGGCTCTTTCCTTTGGACTCTGGTGGAGAGCGGAGCTAGAAATGTGCTCTCCCTTTAATAGATAGGAATCTAGGCCTTTTTCTCTCTCTTTACCAAATTCTTATTCTCCTTAATAAATGCTTAAAAGTCTAACTCTTGCTAAAGCTTATAATTTATTGGCGACCACTCATTAGATATTTTAGACAGTTTAGCTAGAATTTTAGCCCTTAACAGTGCTAAGCCTTGGACAGAGACTCTTTTTTAAAAATTTGTTTTTAAGGAAAACCATATTAAATATGAAGTGAAAAAAATCTTAAAAAAGGATGAAATTATTGGGATTTTTGTTTGTTTGTATGTTTGTTTTTCAGGCCCTCATCACCATGCTTTGATTATTGCAATAATCTGCTGCTGGACTTGCCTACCTCAAGTCTCTCCTCATTATAATCCATTCTCTATTTATCCACTAAAGTGATCTTCATAAAATACAGAATGAATCATGTCATTCCCTTTTCCCTGATGTCAACTTAATAAACTCCAATGACTTCCTACTTCCTCTAGGAGCAAACAGAAAATTCTCTATTTCGCATTCAAAGTCCTTCACATTCTATTCCCTCCACTTTCTCATCTTCTTAAACCTTACTCTTTTTTTAACTTTTATAATATTTAATTTTTCCTAATTACATGTAAAACAGTTTTTTAAATTAATTTTTAATTTTTTTTCTATTTGGAATTTTTTCCAAATTACATGTAAAAACAAATTTTGACATCAATTTTTAAAAAATTTTGTGTTTCAACTTCTCTTCCTCCCGCCCTTCCTACAATCCACACCCAAACAATATAATATAAGTTATACATGAGTAGTCATGGAAAACATATCCACATTAACCAGGTTGTGAGAGAAAACAGAAAAAAAACAAAACTTCAGATTAAGGAACGATCAAAAAAATATGCTTCAATCTGTTTTCAGATACCATCAGTTCTTTCTCTGTAGACGGATTGCAATTTTCATAAGTCCTTCAGAGTTATATTAGATCATTGAATTGCTGAAAATAGTCATATGCTTCCCAGCAGATAATCTTACATTATTGCTGTTCTGTTGTATACAGTACATTTCACTCTGCTTCAGTTCATGTAGTTCTTTACAGGCTTTTCTGAAAACATCCTGTTTATCATAACCTTTATATAGTGCCTTAAAATTGACAAAGAATTTTCTTCACAATAGCCCAGCAAAGTAGGTACCATACATATTCCCATTATATAATATAATATTATATATATATATATAAAATATAATAACTATTTCCCTCCATCCTATTCCCTTCCCATGATATTTACTCTATTTTCTATCTTCTTTTACCCTATTCCTCCTCAAAAGTGTTTTGCTTTGGACTGACCTCTCTTCTTTCTCCCTTCCCTCCTTATCCTCTTCCCCTCTTACTTCCTTGGAGGGTTAAATAGATTACTCCTCCCAATTGGGTGTCTATGTTATTCCCTCCTTAAACCAACTCTGATAAGATTGAGGTCTTTGAGCTAATTCTGTGCTCTAAATGTTCCTTCCTCCCTCCTCAACTGTCCCTATGAAATCAAGCAATTCAATATGTCATACATGTGCAGTTATGCAGAACATCTTCACCTTCCTCAAAAGTGTTTTGCTTTTTACTGTTCCTTCCCCCAATCTGCCCTTCCCTCCTTCCCCTCTTCTCCACCCCCCCATATCTTCCCTCCCACTTTCCCTCAGGGCAAAATATATTACTATATCAACTTGAGTATGTATATTATTCCCTCTTTGAGACACTTCTGATGGCAGTAATGTTCACTCACTGCCCCAATCCTTCCCTCTCTTCCCTTCCCCTCCATAAACCTTTTTCTTGTATCTTTTATGTCAGTTATTTTTCCCCACTCTACCTCTCCTGTTCCCTTTCTTCCAGTGCATTCCTATTACTCCTTAACTTTATTTTAAAGATGCCATCATCAGTTAGCTAGGTAGCACAGTGGACAAAGCACCAGCTCTGGACCCAGGAGGCCCTGAGCCCAACTTCAGCCCCAGACATAAGCCACACCACCCTGAATGCCCCACAAAAACAAGGATAAACAAAAAAATAAATGCTTTACAGATATTATCCCTTCATATTCAGTTCTGACCTGTGTCCTCTAAGTGCATTCCTTTCAGCTGCCCTAATACAGAGAAAGTTCTTATGAATTAGAAGTATTATCTTCCCATGTAGTATTGTAAACATTTTAATCTTTTAATATCCCTCATGATTTCTTTTTCCTGTTTACCTTATTTAAGCTTCTCTAGGGTCTTGTATTTGAATGTCAAATTTTCTATTCAATGCAGATTTTTCATCACAAATTCCTGAAAGTCCTCTTTTTTATTGAAGTACCATTTTTTCCCCTCAAAGATTATAGGCATTGGAGCAGCTAGGTGGCACAGTGGATAGAGCACCAGCCCTGGAGTCAGGAGTACCTGAGTTCAAATCCAGCCTCAGACACTTAACTACTAGCTGTGTGACCCTGGGCAAGTCACTTAACCCCAATTGCCTTACTAAAAAAAAATTAAAAAAAAAAAAGATTATAGGCAGTTTTGCTGGGTAGTTGATTTTTGGCTGTCGTCTCAGTTTCTTTGCCCTCTGGAAGATCATATTCCATATCCTCTGGTCCTTTAATGTAGATGCTGTTAGATCTTGTTTTATCCTTACTGTAGCTCCAGAGCATTTGAAATCCTTTTTTTTTTCTAGCTGCTTGTAATATTTTCTCCTTGACCTGGGAGCTCTGGAATTTGGCTATAATGTTCCTGGAAGTTTTCCTTTTGGGATCTCTTTCAGGAGGTGATTTGTAGATTCTTTCGATTTCTATTTTAGCTTCTACTTCTAGAATAGCAGGGCCATTTCCCCTGACAATGTCTTGGAAGATGCTGTCTAAACTCTTATTTTGGTCCTGGTTCTCAGGTAGTACAATGATTTTTCAAATTATCTCTCCTGTATGTATTTTCCAGGTTATGTATTTTTCCAAGGAGATATTTCATATTGCCCCATATTTTAAAAATTCATTTGGATTTGCTTTATTGTGTCTTGGTTTCTCATAAAGTCACTAGCTTCCATTTGTTCAATCTTATTTCTTAGGTAATAATTTTCTTCAGAGAGCTTTTGTGTCTCCTTTTCCATTTGGTTTTTCAAGATGTTGACTTTTTTCTCATGACTCTCCTGCATTGCTCTCATTTCTCTCTCTATTCTTTCCTCCACCTCTCTAAATCCTCCTTCTATCTCTCCTACTTTCTCTTCAAAACCCCTTTTGAGGACTTCCATGGCCTGAGACCAACTCATATTTTTTCTTGGAATCTTTGCATTTAGGGGCCCTGAGGTTGTTATTCTCTTCTGAGGGTGCTCCTTGAAATTTCTTGTCACTAAAGAAACGTTTTATAATTCTTAACTTTCTTCGCTTGCTCATCTGGCTGTTTTTACTGGACATTTACCTCCCTCTTATAGTGGAGCCCTACTTCCAAGCTATGCTATCCCAAGCTTCAGAGGGTCCCAGGTATTTTGGTTTGAGGAAGGCCAGGTGTTTCTCTGGCTTGGCCTGTTCTCTGGTCCAAAGATAACCTCAAGCCAAGATGCTAAATAACCAGCCAGCAGAACTTTGTGTGCTGTGGTGGTTCTTAGCTTCTGACAAGCCTGTGCCCCTCCCCCAACTGGGCCAACCACAGCTCAAGATTTCAATATTTCTTCCTGCTTCCCTGCTTGGGTGGTATAGACAAATTCCTCCTTAGGTCCTACAGACACCCCTGTATTTTCTACTCACCCCCGCTCCCTGGCCAGCCATTCAGCCCTCTCATCTTACCATAAGCTTCATTCCAGAAGACACTGGTGCTACAGCTGATTCAGTGGCTTGGGGGTAACTTTCTCTGGCACAGCCTGCCTGGGGACTATGATGGCATGACTATGGAGTTGGATTCAACTTGCAGCCCAGCACAGCCTTCTCTAAACTGTCTTTGGCTGTAAAATAATCTCAGCCTGTCTTTTTGTGGGTTTTGTTGCTCCAGGGTGTTGTTTTTTTTAATGGCTGTTTTGGGGGCAATTCTGCCAGGAACTCTGTGCACTTAATGTCTTTTCTCTGACATCTTATCTCCACCCCCTAGAAGTCCAAAACTTACTCTTTAGTACATATTCTTTGATCCAGTGACACTGGGCTCTTTACTGTACCACAAATAAGACAATCTATTTCAGCACCAGGCATTTTTAAATTTTATTTTTTATTTATGGGATAAAACAACCATTTTCATAACAGCATAATAAAAAGATTATTTCACATAAAACTCCAAATCTATTATGTACATACTGCTATTCCTTTTAAATATATAATAAAGTTATCTTGTAATTTTATTTTTTCTTCCATTTTTGTTTCTTCCCTCCCCTTCTTCCTTTCCCTCCCCCAGTGATTGCTCATGACTGGAATGCTTTCCTTCCTCACTCATCTCTGACTACTGATTTCCCTTGCTTCCTTTAAGTCTCACCTAAAAATTTACTTTCTATAAGAAGTCTTCCCTAAATCATTTTCATTCCAGTACTTGACATCTTAAATTATTTCCTATTTATCCTTACAGATCTTGCTTTGTAACTATATGCTTACATATTGTCTTCCCTATTAGATTGTAAGCTCCTAGAGGGTAGGAACTGTCTTTTGCATTTTTTTTTAGTCCCCATTACTTAGTAGCACTGTACCTGGTACATAGTAGTCATTTAATAAATATTGTGTGATTGATGCTATTGCTAATTATCTATTTGCTCATGATATTTATGTGTACATGATAAGTTCCTAACTTCTAATCTCATTACCATTTGCTAAATGAAGCCTTGATTGACAAGACCTCCCACAGTCTCCTTTCTTTCCTATTTGGAGGACTGGAAGGTGGAATATCAAATTCATTTCAATGTCTTCCCTTACAGAAGACAGAAGCTGTACTCAGCCTATAGCATTTTGCATCTGATGCTTTTCCTGGTTTCAACTCCATAGACCAAGATGCCTCCCCTTTTTGTCTATCCCCCTTTCCCAACCCACCCCTGCTTTACTGCTTCATTTTCCATTATCCCCCTTTGAGGTAGGTAGATGGTGAAGTGAATAGAGCAGTGTCTCTGAAATTGGGAGAGCCTGAGTTCAAATCTCACCTTGGGGACATATTAGCTGTGTGATCCTTTGTAAGTTATAACCCCAATTGCCTTAAACATCCGGACCATCTCTAGTAGTCCTAATATCTATCTTGCCACTGGACCCAGATGGCCTTAGAAAAGAGAATGAGGTTTATGACTTTTCACAGCCCTCCATCATTTAAATCCAATTGACTGTAAGTCATGATACCATGGTTCTGTAAAGCCTAAAATTCTAGCTGTCATGTTTAAAATCTAATGTGCGGTCACCTGATTGACCCCAGTGTGGGGGAGAAACTAGCTAAGATTTACTGATCAATTCAGGAAGAGTTTAGGCTTTGAAGTATTTATTAAAGTATATTAGAAATCAGTGAAGAGAGAAAAGAAAAACAGCCTTCATCTAGCTATCTAAGAGAGAGAGCATGTTCCTGTCACCAACACCTGATTCCTGAATGACCAGACCCAGATCCTTAGCCACTGTGAAGCCCCCTGTGAAACAAGAAGCCAGGCCATCCTTACACAGAGCTCCAAGTGAATTGGCTGGTAGCACTGATTGACACGACCCACAGGAGTTACACACAACTTTTGGACACCAGTCCGACCTTTGAAACCCCAGAAAGGTCACTTCTGGACGCCAAGTCAGTGTTTTCTTTTCAGGGATGATTGTTACAATGTCCTTCTCAGCAGGGGGTGTTGTTCCAATTCTCACAGTTCTCTTTGAGACTGAAGAACAAACAAACAAACAGCAACAACATTAGTTGTAAGCTCCTTGAGGTCAGGATTTTTTTTTTTCTTTTATTAATTATATCCCCATTACTTAGCACAGTACCTCACAGATAGTAGGCACTTAATAAATGTTTTTTGGATTAGATTGAATTATTTTCAAAGTAAATTGAAACCAATAAACTTTTCAGTTAGTGAACTATGCCTGGTTTACAGACATATACAATGTTTATAGAGTATTATAGTGTTTGTACATCAGTTTCTTCATCAGGCCTTACTCTCTGGTCATAACAGTGTTAAGGCTAAAATCCTAGCTAGTCTGTCTAAAATATCTAATGAGTGGTCGCCAATAAATTATAAGCTTTTATTTTCTTTCTTTCAACAAACATTTATTTTATTTTCCATTTATATATAAAGGTAGTTTTCAACATTCATTTTCATAAGATTTAGAGTTCCAAATTTTTCTCCCTCCCTCCCTCCCTTTCCTGCCCCCTTCACAAGATCCCAATGAGGTTATATATGTACAATCCACAAGTGTTCTTTTTATCAGTTCTTTCTATAGGGGTGCATTGTAAACTTCCTCATTGGTTCCTTGGGATTGTGTTGGATCATTGCACTGCTGAGAGTAGTTATCATTCACAATTACTCATTGAACAATACTGCTGTCACTATGCACAATGTCCTCTCAGCTCTGCTCACTTCACCATACATCGATGTTCATTAGTCTTTCAAGGTTTTTCAGGGATCATCCTGTTTGTCATTTCCTGTGGCACAAGTCCATTCCACTACATTCATATAACACAGCTTTTTCCATCATTCCTCAATTGATGGACATTCCCTTGATTCTCAATTCTTAGCCTCCACTAAGAGTTGCTATAAATATTTTTTGTACAATTTTTCCCCCTTTTCTCTTTTTCATGATTACTATTGTTAACTGTTTCCCTTCCATCCTATTCCTTTCCCCATGATATTTATTCTATTATCCATCTTCTTTCATCCTATCACTCTTCAAACGGGATTTGCTTCTGTCTGTCCCCTCCCCCACTCTGCCCTTCCTTCTTTTGTCCCTCTCTCTTTATCCTTTTCCCCTCCTATTTTCCTATAGAGATTACTCCACCCAATTGAATGTGTACATTATTCCCTCCTTGAGCCAATTCTAATGAGATTCAGGTCTTTCAGGCAATTTTGATGAGTGTTAGACTCATTTAATGCCCAGATTAAATAGATTACTCCACCCAGTTGGGTGTGTCTATTAGTCCCTCCTTGAGGCAGCTCTGATGAGTTTAAGATCTTTGAGCCTATGAGTGTAAAATTCATTTACTGCCCTGCTTCTCTCAAATCTCTTCCCCCACTCCGTAAACCTTTTCCTGTTACTTTCATGTAGGATTTCGCTTCTGCCCTTCTCCCTCCCCCAATGAATTCCCTTCACTCCTGAATTTAACCCTAAAAATGTTATCATCTAGCTAAGTGACACAGTAGACAAATCATCACCCCTGGACCCAGCGGGGTCCCAGCCAAAACCTGGCCTCAGACACAAGACAGTCACCCACTGTACAACCCCAGGTGTGTCCCCCAGCTCCAATTTTTTTTTTTTATGGTTCTCTAGGGTGTTGTATTTGAAAGTCAAATTTTCCATTCAGTTCAAGTCTTTTCATCACAAATATCTGAAAGTCTTCTTTTTCATTAAAGTCCCATTTTTTCTGCTGAAAGCTAATGCTGAGTTTTGCTGGGTAGGTGATTCTTGGTTGTAATCCCATTTCCTTTGCCCTCTGGAATATCATATTCCATGCCCTCTGGTCCTTTAATGTAGAAGCTGCTAGATCTTGTGCTATCCTGACTGGGGCTCCACAGTACTTGAATTCTTTCTTTTTGGCAGCTTGCAATATTTTCTCCTTGACCTGAGAGATCTGGAATTTGGCTATATTCCTAGGAGTTTTCTTTTGGGGATCTCTTTCTGGAGGTGATTGGTAGATTCTTTCAATTTCTATTTTAGCTTCTTCTTCTAGAATTTCAGGGCAATTTTTCCTGAGAATATCTTGAAAGATGGTGTCTAAGATCTTTCCTTGATCATGGTTTTCAGGTAGACCAATAATTTTCAAATTATCTCTCCTGGACCTATTTTCCAGGTTGGCAGTTTTTCCCAGAAGATATTTCACATTGCCCTCTAGTTTTTTATTCATTTGGATTTGCTTTATTGTGTCTTGGTTTCTCATAAAGTAACTGACTTCCATTTGTTCAATCCTAATTCTTAGGCAATTATTTTCATCAGAGAGCTTTTGTACATCCTTTTCCATTTGACTTTTCAAGCTGTTGACTTTTTTCTCATGCCTTTCCTGCATCACCCTCATTTCTCTTTCCATTTTTTCCTCTACCTCTCTAATTATATCTTCAAAGTCCTTTTTGAGCACCTCTATGGCCTGAGACCAATTTGTATTTTTCTTGGAAGCTTTAGATATAGGGGCCCTGATGTTGAAATCTTCCCCTGAGGGTGCCCCTTGGTCTTCCTTGTTACTGAAGAAACTTTCTATGGTCCTCACCTTTCTCTGTCAGCTCATCTTGCCTTTCTTTTACTAGGCTTTTAGCTCCTTAAAGTGGGGCACTGTTTCCAGGCTGCAGTATCCCAAGCTTAAGTAGTCCCAGGTGGTATGATTTAAGGAGAATCAGGTTCTTCCCTCACCTGGCCTGTTTCCTGGTCCTAGATGACCCCAGACCAACTTGCCAATCAACCAGCTTTGTGTGTTGTTGTTCTTAGCTCCGATGAGCCTGTGCCCCTCCCCCACCTGGGCCACTTCTACTCTAGCCTACCACCTGGTTCTCAGTAGGGGCGTAAAATCCAAGTTCAGCCTTAGCACCAGCATAGACCCCTGTAGTCTCTCCCCTGCCCAGGGCTCAACCTACTCACCAGACTGTGAGCTTAGTTCCAGATGACACTGGTGCTTCAACTGATTCAGAGGCTCTGGGGGTCTCCTTCTCTGGTGAGGACTTCCTGAGACTGGAGCTGTGTCAGGGTGACTGTGGGGTTGGGCCCGACTCCTGTATCAGCACAGCAGTTCCCTCTTTCTGACCTTCCAAGCCGTTCTTCCTTAGAAGATGATTTCAGCACATTCTTCTGTGAGTTTTGCTGCTCAGTGCATTTTCCTATGACTTTATTTAGATGTTTTTTGGAGCAATTGTGTCATGAGTTTGGAGCTCACTGCCTTTCCTCCGCCATCTTGGCTCCACCCTGGAAGTCCTGCTGGCCTTTTCTCTCATGTGATTTTTTTGTTTCAGGGAAGAGAATCTGCTTAGGTAGTCATTGCTGAGCTGGTGCCACCCAGATCTGAGATCATAGGTAGAAAGGTCACTTACACAATCTGGAAAGCCTAGGAGGTAGGACTCAAATTATAATCGTTTTTTTCTTTTTTTTTTTCTTTTTTAAAAATTTTTTTAGTGAGGCAATTGGGGTTAAGTGACTTTCCCAGGGTCACACAGCTAGTAAGTGTTAAGTGTCTGAGGCCGGATTTGAACTCAGGTACTCCTGACTCCATTATAATCTTAACAATACTTTAGACTTTTAAGCATTTATTAAGGAGAATAAGAATTTGGTAAAGAGAGAGATTAAGGCCTGATTCATATCATATATCTATTAAAGGGAGAGAGCATTCCTAGCTCCGCTCTCCTCCAGAGTCCACACAAAAGAGAGCAAGTCAGAGCACCAGGCTCCCCCTTCTTCCTCCCACAAGCAAACATCACTTCCTGACGCCAAAGAAAAGATGCATGTTCTTGCCCTGAGAGACCTTCACCTCATGTCGCAGCTTTTCTACAGTAAGTCTCCAGCAGGTGGCATCATTCCAATTGTTACTGTCACCCCTTTGTTTCTTCAAGAAACGGGGTGTTTCCTTGATGAAACAGTCAAAAATAACAGAATATAATATCCTATGCTAACTAACAATATGTTAATAAAAATATAGAAAAGGGAGAGAGGAAAGTTTTGTCCAGAGGGGTGGTTTTTTGTCCTCATGAACTGGCACTTTGACATTGGTCTTGCAAAGGGAGAGCCTCTGCAGAGAGTACATGTAACAGATGGTGTATATTATGACAGAAAGAGAAAAGAAAAAAAAGTCTTTTCTCAGATGTCCTCAAGGTGTAGTTGTGGAATGGAAGTCTTTTCAGGGGTTGATGTATGGAAACTGGTAATCAGCCAGGAAAATTTCCTACAAAATTGAGCTTAACACAACTTTAAAATAGCTTTGTCAATAATCAAATAAAACAATGAAAGTTCTCAAAAAAAAATTCTAAGGGAATTCAGAATCTTAATTGTTACACATGAAACATATAATAAAACAAAAATTGAAACATTCTTTAAAACTTAATATTACTATATATATACCTTATGGAGGGTAAATTGACAAGACAATTGCTGTGATATTAATTTCTAAAAATAATTTTTATCTTTGTTTCATCACTTTTTGCATCATCTGTCTAATAATCCTCATGCCATTATGAGAAATTTAAAAATATAATATAATTGGTAACAGATGTCAAGGCCAAATCCAACACTGTATTTATCATGACACCTGAGATAATTATGGGGTTTACCATAAAAGAACAGAGAAATGATGGGATATGAGCATTCCCACACTTGAGCTATTGCTCAAGCCATGCAGTATACCAGGCTTAAAATAGGTGGATTGAATATATGTCCATGCCACCGAACATATTGGAGGAAACTTAGTCAGACTTAATCAGATGCATGGGATTGAGATGTCCAAAGCCTCAGGCATATAGGAGGGGGCATAGAAGCCTGGTGTAGAATGAGATGGGCGGGATCAAAACTTCCAGCCATCTGTACAATATCATGGGGGAAAAAGAGAAAAAAAGAAAAATTAAACCAAGAGTATCCAACCTTCACATTTGTCAAAAGCTTTTCCCTCATCCATACCTTGACTTCATGCATGTCTCCCCTCATGTGACAGTTCAATATCTGCTCTTGCATGTACTCTTCTTGTGATTGGATGGCATCTTGGCCAACTGGCATCTGATAACTCAGAATAAAGGCAATTAATGTCTTAAATGATATGTTCCCATAATCCAAGTCTCATATGGATTTAAAAATTGAGGATATGATCACAAAAAATGTGAATACATCTAGACTCAGAATATAATATATAATTATGCAACAATTTCAAATAATACCTTTTCTTTTTACTAAGTATACAATTACTTTTGTGAAAAATCGGAACATGTTTAAATACAAGTTAAAGCACAACACAATCTCAAAGAAAACTTTTTTATTTAGAAGAAAACTTTTACAAATGTTCACCTCTTTTTTTGGGGGGAATATGCTTATCAAAAATAATACTTCTAGAATCAATTTACACTTGCCATGGCAACCAGTTTGCCAGGGAAATGCTTTCAAGAGTTTGATCAAATAATCAGTAGAATATAAATCCTATGTAACCTCTGAACTGATATTGTTACTCTGAGTGAATTTAGAAGACTTTTGATTCCAATATCTAAAATCCCCAATACTCATATCAATACCTTGCTGCTCACTTCTACATTTCTGTAAAATATGTACCCTTCCATGGCAAAAGAAGCTTAGTCTTGAACTATAATGATGATTGTCATTTTTATCCAGCTTAAGTTTTTCTTCTTTAACCCCTCTATATTGTCTGTCAGTCCTTTTATAATACGAATGCTTTAGAAGGTTACTAATATAAGACAAAAGCAGATTAGCAAAATTATGAACAAAATGAGCATATCTGGAATTTAAAGGGCTTTCTAAGGTTGAGTCAGAAGCACAGCCAGGCTGGGAAAGACTGAGCCTTAAGGTGCAAATGTAGGTAGAGAAAGCTGCACATGTGCATTAGATCTGGACTTCCCTGTAAAGGGAATAAAGGGGCTTGGCCAAGGGAGGGGTAGAAAGTGGGGTCCAGAGAGGAGGGGAGGGACCAGGGCAATTTGAATTAGACTTGATTTTGAACTCAGGCCTGGTTTCCCCTTCCCCCACTGCTAGGGGATTAAAAGCTTCTTGAGGTTGGGTCCTCCCCTCCAGGCATGCAAAATTAGAGCAACAATTAGTGTTAGAAATTGGAAAAGCTGCAGAAATCAGAGCTTTCTCTGAAAAAGCATGGCTGCGAGAGGGGGACCACCCTTGTGTGAGCACTTTGCTGGCTTTTCTAACAAAAATAAAAATAAAAATAGAAAATCCACAAAAACAAAGCATTAACTTGATCTTATCTCCTATTTGTCTGGTTAAACAGACTAAAATCAAAAATAGGGTAATTAGGGAGTTTAAAAAGTCCATTTGAAAATTTAAAGGTACTTAGCAGCTTAAAGGGAGAAATGTTTTACCCAACCCGAAGATCAGAAGACTGAAGTTCAGCTTTCCTCTTTGTGGTCATCCATCTGTTAAGGCTAAAATTCTAGCTAGACTGTCTAAAATATCTAATGAGTGGTTAGCAATAAATTATAAGCTTTAACAATAGTTGACTTTTAAGCATTTATTAAGGAGAATAAGAATTTGGTAAAGAGAGAAAGGCCTGATTCATCTATCTATTAAAGGGAGACAGCATTCCTAGCTCTGCTCTCCATCAGAGTCCACACGAAAGAGAGTGAGTCAGAGTGCCAGGCTCCCCCTTCTTCCTCCCACAAGCAAATGTCACTTCCTGACACCAAAGAAAGGATGCATGGTCTTGCCCTCAGATGGCGGAGCTTTTCTACAGTAAGTCTCCAGCAGGTGGTGTCATTCCAATTGTTACAACAGCATGGTTCATGAAACAGATAAAAACAACATATTCCATCCATTAAGGTTTTTTTGGGTGCATTTGTACATCATGAGGGTTTAGGTTGGGGTCAAAGAGAGGTCTTATTCACTCATATCTTACAGAGAACCTCTAAATGCCAATATGCCCCAAACTACTCTAACGATAAATCCATTTTCATTTTTTTCTCCCTATAGAGGAATAATTTAGCCAATAAACAAACTTTTCCAACAAATAATGCTTTAACTTGGGTATGCATTGGCAATTGTCCTAGTTTTTTATAACACATCATTAACACCCGATTGTACAGACATCCCACATGCCTTGCAGTTTTAGAAATTTTAAAAAACAATCATGGATCAAGAAAAAGCCAAAGGAGGGAGTCCAGAATGGCATGAGGTCTGAAAGCCACAATGTACAAAGAATAGCCAAAGAAAATCAAATACCTTAACCCTGGAAAGAAATCTAAAGTGAGTCATAATAACAGTGTTTAAATAGGTAAAGGGCTGTCATTTAAAAGTGGGAGTAGAAGTTTTAAGTTGCTTCAGAATGCAAAATTAAGATGAATGGGAAGAAGTCACATTGAAGCAGTTTTTATACTGATGTGAGAGAAAAAGCTTTCTAACAACTGGATCTGACCAACAATGAACTGGCCCTCATTTGGCATGCCATAAGATTTGGGAATTATAGGGAGGAGGAAAAGGATGGAATAAGAGCACTGTGTTCAATACTGTACAAATATGCCAATTGATCCTCACAACAACACTGTGAGACAGGTGTTGCTGTTATCCTCAGAAGGTAGTTGTTGTTTTTTTTTTAACTTCCTTCACTTCTTAGTTTTCACTACTTCACTAGAAGGTATTCAGTTGCTCTGATGGTATCCCCCTGCATACAAAAATGTGTGATGATAACACATATCAATTATGCTGTAAAACGAGTCTATACTTAGAGATTAGACTAAATTTTATTTAAATTCTTATCTAAGTTTTCCTAAATTTATTACATTTTAGATATTTCTAGATGACTAGTTTAAGCAATATTCACATTTTTAGTTGCAGTCAATTTAGCATTTGTGGTTATGATAGACTTTACATACATCGCTTTGCTCAAGTCTTTTAGATTCTAGAATTAGTGTGTGTGTATGTATACTGAAACCCAAATCTTCCCATGTGAGTGTGTTGACTGAAGTGAACAAAGCCATCATGAAATATATACCAACTAAGATTACAGTAGTATTGGAGGAACCAATGCTTGGGTATGTTTTGTGACTATCATATCAAGTATTTTTTTTCCTGACCAAAGAACATAAATTCACCAAAACTCCATTGGCAAAAATACAGGTAATTTTTATGGAAAACAATGTCCCATCTTCCCCTCAAAAGAGTTAGAATTAAAGATCTAAAATTTGTAAATAAAAAACAACCATGTAAGAAAATGATGTTTAATAATAGTTCACATTAAATAAGGCTTGCTAAAAGCTTTACAGGCACTGTATTATTTGGCCCTCAAAAATAAACATGTGAGGTAGACATTATAATTATCTCCATTATATAGATGAATTAGTGAGATCAGGAATCTATCTATGCTCATATACCTATTATGTCTTTGAAGCAAAATTAGAAACCAGGTCTTCTGATAACACATTTTATGCTACCTACTATACCACTCTATTTATCAGTGAATAGGAATAGAATAGAAGCAGTTAATATTGCCACTCCCTCTGCCCCTTCATCTCAGCATCACTGTTGTGACATGTTTACAGAAGTGTATTGAAAAAATAAATCCTAAATGGAAGATAATCTAAGATTCTTTAAGTGGATCATGACTCACAGTGTAAATTGAACTTCGACATGACTGTAAAAGTCTTTTGTATTTGTACTTTAAATCCAAAGAGGCCTGCATTTTACTATACCAAATATTATTGAAGAAATAACAAAGAAGGTTTTTTTTTTTTTGGTGGGGCAGTGATGGTTAAGTGACTTTTCCAGGGTCACACAGCTAGTAAGTGTCAAGTGTCTGAGGTCAGATTTGAACTCAGCTCCTCTCAAATCCAGGACCAGTGCTTTATCCACTGTGCTGCTTACCTGACCACAAAGAAGGTATTCCTTATCAGGAAAGGTCATATTTGTGCAAGGACATTTCTGAAGCACTTTAAAGGTGAACATAAATCTTCATACAAAACACAATATGTCTTCCTAATTATCAAAAGGAAATCTAAATCTAAGCATAATAATAAATATTTTTAAATAAATGAAGTAATAAATTCTCATAGAGAGAATTGACTGCCTTTCAATAAATATTCTATAGAAGTTCAGGTTTTCACTCAAATAGCAAAGGTACTCATTAATTTCTAGAAACTTTATATGTGATTAATAGTTTGGTGCAGTTCATACAACTAGAAGAAACTGTAGAATCTTGGAGTTGGAAGAGACCTCTAGAGAGGTGTAGTGGATAGAACAAGTGGCCTAGAAACAGGAAGACCTTAGTTCAATGTCATAGATTTCCTAGTTTTGTGACTGTAGGAAAGTCAATGAAGCTCTGTTTGACTGAGTTTCCTCAACTGTAAAATTGGGGAAATAATAGTTTCTGCTTTCAACTGTTATTGTGAAGGTTAAGCTAATATATTTAAGGTACAGTACAGACCCTGGAATATAGTAAGCACTTAATAAATGCCTGTTTCCTTCTGTCCTTCCTCTCATCTTACCCATCTTTACCTGAAAAAATCAATATTCTTTAAAACATATTGAAGTATAAAGAAGACTCTGCCTCAGACCAGGGTATATACCTTGGCTCTGACTCTTGCAATCTGTGTGATCTGAGTAAATCATCTCCCTGGGCCTCAGTTTATTCACCTATAAAATGGAGTGATTTGACTAGGTAACTTCTTCAGACATTTCAGTTATGAATGACCCTTTGAAATCTCACTTGGGGTTTTCTTGGCAAAGAAACTGGAGTGGTTTGCCATTTCCTTCTCCAGCTCATTTTATAGATGAGGAAACTGAGGCAGATGGGGGTTAAGCATTTTGCCAGTGGTCACACAAGTATGTATCTGAGTTTGAATTCAAATTAATGAAGATAAGTACTCCTTATTCCATGTCCAGTGTTTTATTCACTCCTCCACCAAGCTGCAGCTCAAAATTTCTTCCCACTTCCATATTTATGATTCTGTTTTCTTTGGCATTGAACTGAACTTGGTCTTTCATCCTTTCAAATGAAATGAAGTTATGTTTCAGAGAAGTTTAGAATGTGAGCAAAAACCAAAGAGTTACCCCAGGTCCTAAAAGGCTATCTACAAATAAAAAATACTTTCTTATTTAAAGTCCATTCATACAAAATATAAACAGTATGCACAAATATAAAAAGCCTAGAAGCACTGGTGGTAAATACATTCAAGTCCCAGCTATGAAACTTACAACCTATGTTACTATGATCAAATAAGTCCCTTAACCTTCCTGTCACTCAGTTTCTTGACCAGTAAAATGGAGAAAAATACTTGTAGTTCACAAGGTTGCCATGAAGAAGGTATTTTGATTTTTAAAGGAATAGAAAAAGAATATTTTATTATGAAAAGCTCTCATGGACAAAAACATATTTTGCCTAGCATCAATAATTATTTTTATAAAAACATAAGAAAAGAAAAGAAAAGAAAACTATATTATGTGGGTAATATAGAGCCTCATATGGCATATTGGGAGAGAGACTTAGATTCAGTCAGAGTGGGCTGGATTTCAAGTTCAGCCTAAGATACATGCCAGTTGTGTGAATTTAGGCAAATCATATTACCTCACAGTGCCTCAAGCAACTTCCTAAAACAGAGCTGCAAATCAAGTGCTGATCAATTTTAAGGAAGTCTCTTCATTAGAAGGATCTTGCATCAAGAAAATAAAAAAAAAATCACTGAAAAAATATATATTTATGTATGAATTGTTATAAATGTTTTACTGGGTTAATGGATATAAATAAATAAGTCTATCACAGGTTTTGGCTATAATATTTTTATGCAGATATTACTGTTTCCCTTCATTTGCTTTTGGGCAATATCCAAATCTTATTTTTCATTTTTTTTAAATTTTCCAAACTAATTTAGCTATAGAATACTTTGGAGTTTGAAGTAAACACTTGGAACCTATAAAATGCTAAACTAGTCCAAGCGGATGAAAAAGCCAGTTAACCTTGGAGTAGAAACAGAATCCAATATCTGAGAATGAGAAGAGAATCTGAATGTTAAAACCTTCCCTTCAGCATAGCATTAGATATTTTGAGCTGTAAGTGGTCTTGAAGCTCAACCCTCTCTTTTCCATGTAATTGCTGAATTGGGTTAGGTTAGATTCAGGTATACTCCAAACTAATTTTTTTGTGTGAGGCAATTGGGGTTAAGTGACTTCCCCAGGGTCACACAGCTAGAGTTAAGTGTCTGAGGTCAAATTTGAACTCAGGTCCTCCTGAATCCAAGGCCAGTGCTCTTTCCACTGTGCCCCTTAGCTGCCCTACTCCAAACTATTGATGAGAGAGGTAGGTTTATGTGAAAAAGATATATTTTGAATGTTTTGGCAGCTCAGGTAAATTGTGAGTTTTTAAAAGTATTTCATAAGAAAGTTGTATATTTCTTTTTTATATGGTTTTATCTGGGAAACTATATATTTTACTATTTGTGGAGGGAAAATGAGTCCTGAAATATTCAGGTATATCAATAGAGCCTAATTTTTTACCTACTCAGGAGAAGCATTCTCGAGATGTTATTTTTAAATTTATTTAAAAATATATATTGTTGATGCCTTTTGGTGTTGTTTTTTTTTTTTGTCAGTCATCTTCTCTCTACACTGAACCTTTATTTAAGAAAAAGAAAATCAATTAAGCAAAAACAGTTGATATACACACCTTGTCTAACAGTTAATGTGTTTTGTTTTCCATTCTCCAGCACCTTTACTTGTTCTATTACTCAGTGTTAAATTTCCTTTTAATAATCTTTTCCTTTTTCTGCTGTAGGCATTGTGTATTTTAGTTTTCTTGCTTATGGTCATTTCACTATAGTATGTACAAATCAGTATGTCCACATCAGTATGTACAAATCTTTCCATGTTTCTTTTCATTCCTTGCACCCATCATTACTTGCTCCATAATAGTATTTCATTAACATGAATTTATAGCATATGCTATAAATTTTATACCTTCCCATCAATTGATGGGCACCTACTTATAATTGTTATTGTTGTTGTTTGTTAACATACCAATTTCCTTGAATACTTTTGTATATGTTGATTTTTTTTTTTTTTTTTGGTCCTTGACAACATTTTGGGGTATAGACTCAAGAATGGGATTGCCATTTCATTCATTTTGGAAGTTTTAAACAATGAAGGGGAGCTGGATTTGGATAAGTTAATTGGGAAGTTGCCTTGGATAAGAAGTAGTTAGACTGGCTATACAGAGCTTTAAGAAGCACAGGAAGAAAGTGAGAAGCCCTTTTGATGAAGTTGCTAGTTTTTTCCCATTGCTTCCAGAAACCAAAATTATTTTGAGAAATGTTTCTGAACCAAGCACATTTTGCCACATACTTCTAAATTTTTATCAGAAGTATCTTCCTGCAAATTCAGCCAATTACAATGAATCTTTTACTTCAGACAAATGTTGAGGTAGTATAAGAAAAAATAGGGAAAAAATTGAAACGTCACGTCCAAAATTCCTCAAAAGTATTTATAAGACTGACTAGACCATCTATCAAATCCTGTTACAGGAAAAATATAGTAATAGCAATAACCAGAAGAGGGATATAATTTACTTACACCATATTTTTTCAAATAGTTTTAAATTATTTACCCTATTTATTACTGCTCACATGACAGTTGGGCAAATTTAATGATGTGAGTATTATTTTTTGATCACCTCTCATTTTCTCCCTTTATGCATTTTCCCTCAATTTCCACTAAAGACCTTTGCTTGGTATATTCCTTGCTTTATGGAATCTCATTTACTTTGGATGAACTGAAGTTTTATTAAACTTTATTCTATGCACTATTCTCATTCGGTAGTAACAATTTCTAGAGCAAGATGATTATCCCAAGGCTGAAGATAATATTGAACCTCAAGGAGACGCAGACAAAAAATGAAAATCAGGCATATCTTCCCATTACAATCATCCAAAATTCTTGAACAGAGTTTAATGGATTTAACTATTCCCTCTAAGTCAAGAAACATATGAATCACTTAAGGATGGAGTTTGATCCAAGGTTCAAGGAGAAAACAACTATTAATAGTGATTGAAATGAGATCTACCTCTCTTGCTCATTTAGTTTGAAAGACAATTAAGAAACTACAAATGAGTTCAAGCCCCAAGGTCTAATGATGTGTTTTGTTTGTTTGTTTGTTTTGGTTTGGTTTTTCTGGTAGTGCCCCTGGAGGAGTTTACCCCAGGACTTGGTTCCCAAGTTTGTCCCTTGAAGGACCCCTTTTTTCTCTGCTTCTTCTGAAATATGATGAAATCACCATGTCTTAAGCATTTGATGTTTTTTTTTTTTTTTTTAGTTAGGCAATTGGGGTTAAGTGACTTGCCCAGGGTCACACAGCTAGTAAGTGCTAAGTGTCTGAGGCCGGATTTGAACTCAGGTACTCCTGACTCTAGGGCCAGTGCTCTATCCACTGCGCTATCTAGCTGCCCCGCATTTGATGCTTTTTAATACCCCATCAATAGTGAGCTTCAAATCCTCTGCAATATATGGAATTGACCAGACACAGTTACCCAGAGTAAAATGATCAACCCTTCTCCTATCTTGGCAACTGCTTATGTGGAACTTTGCTTCATGCTCATGTTGTCCCACAAAAGAATCATTCATCTGTAAATAGGGTAATTTCAGGTTAGGTCCACATGCCTATCCTCCTCTTCACTGTTACTTCTCCCAGATTTCCACGTAAATCTCTATCTGCTTAATTACATTTAGAAAGCAATCTCTTGGTCTTTTTTGTTATCACTCTATTGCAGTTGCTGTCTGTATTTATTCACTTTCCTGGTTTTCCATTCTTCTGCTCTTTTCAAGATATAGATGATCTCTTCAATTCTGGTTTACTTTCTAAAAGTGTTTCCATATCTTCTTAATTTTGGAACATACATATTTTGTACTGTATGGTTAAGTTCAGATTTGCAAGAAAAGCTACCCTGGGTTACATTCTAGGCTCTAATGGACTTCAGAAGATATTCTATTCCCTCCTCTTTTTTTTTCTAGTAGTCATAAAAATCTTATGCCATTTGAATGTCATTTCCCTTGTATTTTAAGGTCTTCTCTTTATGGCTTGCAGAATTTGTTTCTGGATTGAATTGTTATAAATAACTACTATATGTCTTAGAGTTCACAGACTTGGGTTTTTTGTTTGTTTCGTTTGTTTTTCATGGAGGCTGCCTGCAAATTCTTTCAACCGGAATTTAACCTTCTATGTTCAGAAGTTCTGGACAGTCTTTTCTATTATTTCCTTCATTGTTTTGTTAAGGCTTTTTGTTCTGTCATTTTTTGGGGGGAGACATGATCTTTTGGTTGTCTCTATGCATCTTGTATTCAAGATGTGTATATTCTGTTTGCATGAATTTCATATTTTCTTCTAAGGTACTTGTTTTGTACTTTCTCTTCTAAGTTGTCTTTTACTTCTGTGTGTTTGCATTTCTAATCTATCATTTTCTTTTTATTTCTTTGGTGAAGCTTTCCAGTACAGATTCATGGGCATTTGTTTGTTTTAATTCTCATTATATTTGCTCTGCAGGCCATAAATTCTGCTGTCATAATTCTCAGTTCTCTTTTAAAAAGTTCAAGAATAGCAGGTTGTAGTTCCATGTTCTCCTCAAATTCCCCAGTGTGCTTTGTCTCATCAGATATTAGATCATTTTCCTTCATTTTGAAATATTTATTCATAAATGCCTGAATTCATTTGCTAGATGTGGAGGCCATATTTCTTTCTGTTGTTATTTTTTTCTATTTATTTATCTGTTCAATGTCTTTGGGATTGTTTCTTCTTGGAATCTTTGGTACTTTCAGGGAACCCCCCTTCCCCCTCCCTTCTTATTTACATATTACTCACTTCTGAGTCCCTACACTCTGACTGTAGTTTCCTTGGCAGTTGGATCTGAAAATATCTCAGTATCTTTTCACACTGGGTAATTCACAGTTTGCCAGCTTCTATCTCTTCCCCAAATGACTTTTAGATGCTCAAAGTTGACCTCAGCTGGATCCTTTGCTCTTTTTTTCTTAGGTGTGGTGGAGTGTTGCATAGCTCCCCATATGTACGGTATCCTATCCTGGTGATCTGTATCATGATTTCTGTTCCTTAGTTCTCTAGCTCAGCACTAGTAATTCAGAGCCCACTTTTACTGTTGCTGGTAGTTAAGAGCTACAAGAAGTTTTACAGCTGTCACACAGTGTCAAGCGTCTAAGGACAAAATAGATATGCTACGTAGATATAAATGGTCACACAATTAAAAAAAATGAAAATATAGAGACTAGTCACCTTTCATAACTATGGTGAGTAGAAATTTATCTGACTAAACTATGGATGTAAGGGTTAATAAAAGGGGAAAATACAATTTTCTTTACATAAAATTGTAAAAAATAATCTTTTGCATAAAAATCAGGAAGTAGAGAATTAGGAGACAAATGGAAGAGTTGGAAAATAATTGCATCAAATGTCATTAATGAAAATCTGATACCCAAAATAGATGAGTATTTGGGACAAATATATAATATTAAAAGCTATTATCCTCCCAATAGAATAGCACTCAAAGAATATGAACAAATAGTTCTCAAAAATTGCAAACTATTTTTTTCTCTTTTTCATTTATTTATAATTTTCCTCAATTACATGTAAACACAATTTTCAAAATCCATTTGTTAAACTTTATGGTCTAAATTATCTTCCTTCCTCCTCCCCCACCCCCCAGGAAAGCAAGTTATTTACTATAAGCTATACAATGTTGTCATGAAAAAACATGTCCATATTAATCAGGCTGTGTTCTTATCCTCAGAGTAGAAGTATTAATTCTTCTAGAATACCATGAGAAAAGAACATATTTAAAAATGAGTTGAAAGAAGATTAAACTGAAATAGCAATTTTTAGATAAAGACTAGAAGAAGCCTATGTATGCTGAGAAAAATCAGTGATAAATTCGAATATGAGAAAATGGTCAAGATGATGGAGAAAACCATAAGAAATATGACATAGAGAGGCATAGTAAAATAGTGACTATTGGTAAAATAGAATATGAAGAATTGTAGAAGCATGAACAGCCTTATTTAAGAAAAAAATTGTCTTTTCAGAAAATGATTTGCATTTGTCTAAGACATGGGCTTTTATAATTGCTGGGTCACAACTCACTTGACTTAGTGTGCTTGTGATTAATAGATTTTATATATATATATATATATATATATATATATATATATATATATATATATATATATATATATATATATATATATATATATATATATATATATATATATATAAAACCTATATCAGATTACCTGCTATCTAGGGGAGGAAGGAGGGAAGGGAGGGAGGGAGAAAAATCTAAAATTGGAAAGCTTGTATAAACAAAAGTTGAGAACTATCTTTACATATAATGGAAAAAATAAAATGCATTATTAATAAAGAAAAAGAATAGCCAAGTCTTTCACAGCTTACAATATTGCTGTTATTTTGTATAGAGTGCATTTCATTTTGCATGAGCTCATGTAACTCTTTCTAGGTTTTTCTGAGAGCATCCTGCTTATCGTTTCTTATAGCACAATAGTGTTCCATCAAATTCACATCCCACCATTTCTTCAGCCATTCCCCTGGGTTTCTGGGTCTGCCCCAAAGCCCACCATTATTAATTATTTTCTCACATCCCAATTGATAGGTATCCCTTCAATTTTGAATTCCTTGCACCAGAAAAGGGCTGCTATAAGTATTTTTGTACATATATGTCCATTAACTTTTTGTTTTTTTATCTCTTTTTGGATACTGACCTAGTAGTGGTACAATTAGGTCAAAGAGCATACATAGTTTTATAGCCCTTTGGCCATAGTTCCAAACCACTCCATACAATGTTTGAATCCATTCATAATTTAACTAACTGTTAAATTAATGTCTTATTTTCCCATATCCCCTACATATTTGTCATTTTCCTCTGCTGTCCTATTATCTAATCCAATAGGTATTAGGTAGTACCCCAGGATTTTTTTTGACTTGCATCTTTGTAATCAATAGTGAATTTGAGTATTTTTTTCATAGAACTATAGATAGTTTTGATTATTTTATCTGAAAACTGTTCATATTTTTTGATCATTTATCAGTTGTGGAGTGGCTCTTATTTTAATATATTTGCTTCAGTTCTCTATATGTTTGAGAAATGAGGCCTTTATCAGACAAATTTGCTACAAAATTTTTTCACAGTTATTAGTTAACTGTATTTCTCTTCATCATAATCCCTCCCTATCACATTTACTCTATTCTCTATTTCCTTTAGCCCTTCCCCTTCTCAAATATTTTGCTTCTGACTGACCCCTTATTCATTCTTCCCTCTCTTCTATCAACCCCCTCATTATCACCTTCCCATCCTAATTTCCTGCAGTGCAAGATAGATTTCTGTACTAAATTGAATGTATATTTTATTCCTTCTTTGAGCGAATTCTGATGAAAGTAAGTTTATGCACTCCCCAGCACCTCCATCTTCCCCACTACTGTATGAACTTTTTCTTGCTTCTTTTATGTGAGATACTTTATCCCATTCCACTGCCCCCTTTCCCTTATTCTCAGTGCATTCCTCTCTCACTCCTTAATTGTATTTTTTAAAGATATTATCCCTTTATGTTCACCTCAAGTCTGATCCCTCTGTCTAAATATATTCTATCAAGCTGCCCTAATAATGACAAAGTTCTTATGTGTTAGAAGTATCATCTTCCTATGTAAGAATTTAAATCCTTTAACCTTTTAATATCCCTTATGATTTTTTTTTCCCAGTTTACCTTTTTATGCTTCTCCCAAGTCTTGTATTTGAAAGTCAGATTTTGTATTCAGCTCAGGTCTTTTCATCTAGAATGCCTGAAAGACCTCTCTTTCACTTAATTCCCATTTTTATCCTCAAAGTTTATACTCAGTTTTTCTGGGTAGGTGAGTCTTGGTTGTAATCACAGTTCCTTTACCTTCCAGAATATCATATTTTAAAACCCCTGATTCTTTAATGTAGAATCTGCTAAATCTTGTGTAACCCTGACTGTGACTCCACAATACTCAAATTGTTTATTTCATGCTGCTTGCAGTATTTTCTCCTTGACATGGGTGCTATGGAATTTGGCTGTAATCTTCCTGGGACTTTTCATTTTGGCATCTCTTTCAGGAGGTGATCTGTGGATTCTTTCAATTTCTACTTTAACTTCTGCTTCTAGAATATCAGGGCAATTTTCCCTGATAATTTCTTGGAAGATGATGTGTAGGCTCCTTTTTTGATCATGGCTTTCAAGTAATACAATAATTTTCAAATTATCTCTCCTGGATCAATTTTCCAAGTCAGTTGTTTTTCCAATAAGGTATTTAACATTTTCTTCTTTTTTTTCATTCTTTTGGTTTTGCTTTATTGTTTCTTGATTTGTCATAAAGTCATTAGCTTCCATTTGCTCATTTCTAATTCAGCTTTTCAAGGCACTCTTTTCCTCACTGTTTTTTGTACCTCTTTTACCATTTGACCTAGTCTCTTTTTTAAGGTGTTATTTTCTTCAGTATTGTGTGTGTGTGTCTCCTTTACCAAGATGTTGACTTTTTTAATGATTTTATAACTTTTATGATCTTCCAGGTTGGAGTTCACACTTTCCCAAGCTTCAGGGGATTTGTGTGAATGTTTCCAGACATTTTTCTAGGAATTTGTAAGTTCAGTTCTTCCAAGATGGTATGATTTAAGGAGAGGTATGTTTGTTACTCCCCTGGCCTGTGCTCTTTTCTGCAAGCAACCACAGACTTATTTTTGTGCTCTACAAGTATGAACAGAGTCCCACTCCAGTTTGACTGAAAGCTCCAGGGTGCTTGTGCTCCTGCCCTGTCTGAGATAATCACCCAAGGCTGTGACCTGGATGGGAGTATGGGAAAAACAACAGAGTCCTGCCTCAGTGCTAACAAATGTAATCTCCTTCTGGTCAATTGTTTGACTCCCTTACCAATCTGTGGACTGAATTCCAGAAGCAGTTGCTGCTGATGTTGATTCAGAGGCTTGCAAAGTCTGCTCCTAGGATTCTGTGGCTGGGTCTGTGCTGGCACTACCTGTGTTAGACTGAGCTTCACTCTGACCCCAGTACAACCAACCTTTTTTGCCGACTTTCTAAGTTGTCACTGGCTGAAAGGGTGTTTCACCCTGTCATTTTATGGCTTCTGCTGCTCCAGGAATTGTCTTATGGCATTATTTGAAGGTATTTGGAACAGTCTTGGGGAGAGTTCAGGCAAGTCATTGCCTTTCCTCAGTCATTTTGTCTCTGCTCCCACAAACTCTTAATAACTAAAAACAAACAAGCAAAAACAACAACAAAAATGCTTCATATAACACATAACTGAAAGAATAAAAATAAAAATAACTCTGAGGTTTTACTTTGCAACTGTGAAAATTTGTCAAAGATATTAAAAAAAACGATGAGAAAAACTAATATTAGAGAAATTGTTGGAATGCAGGGGCTCTGATGCTTTTCAGCTGAGATCAAATCTAGTCTCTGGCACTTAGCAGCTGTGTACCCTTGAACAAGTCACTTAACCTCTGCTCATCTTAGTTTCTTCCTCAGTAAAATGAGAATAATAAATTTGTCTCACTCCCAGCATTGTTAGGATTAACTTCTTTGAATTAATATTTGTAAAGGGAATAGCATGATGTCATACACATTTTAGGCTAACAAGTATATTAGTAAAACAAGTATAATTAGGGGCAACTAGGTGGCACAGTGGATAAAGCAATGGCCCTGGATTCAAGAGGATCTGAGTTCAAATCCAACCTTAGCTATTTGACACTTACTAGCTGTGTGACCCTGGGTAAGTCACTTAACTCTCATTGCTCTGCAAACAAATAAGTAGATAGATAGATAGATAGATAGATAGATAGATAGATAGATAGATGAATGACTGAATGAATAACTTAATGAATGTATGGATATATATAAATAAATAAATAAGTGAATGAATAAATGAATGAATGAATAAATAAATAAAAAGTAAATTTAAAGCTAGTATAAATACTAGTTATGATGATGACAATGATAGTGTTGTTGTTGTTGTTGTTGATGATGATGATGCAAAGTTGCTGAAGTAATAAAATGGCCTATCTGTCCTGGATATCAATTAGGAAAGATAAAACCATGATTAAATAGCCTAAACTCTAACTCAGTAATTACAATGCTGAGTATATTCCAAAGAAGTAAAAAGTTCAAGTAAGTATAAAATATTGATAGTAGTACGCTTTTATGTTAGCAAAGAACTAAAACAAAAGTCAGTTCTCATTGGTCAGTAAATAATTGAGAAACTATTTTATGTGATTATAATGGAATTCCATTATTTTGTAATAAGAAATTCTAAATATGAGAGTTTCAATGAAACATGGGAAGATTTGTATGGATTTCTAAAATAAGGTTTTCATATTTTTCACTGTCTTACCTTTCTCTGTCTACACTCTAATTTATTAATATCTCTCTTAAGATATTTAATGATTGAAAATTGCTCCTGATATGATGTGACCACCTGCAAAGAACAAATTGTGATTATTACTTAGTTGTATAAGGTCACCTTTTATTCTTAATACAGTTTTATAATTATTTTACTTCTTTCTGTTTCATTTTTTCCGCTTTGTTTTGGGATTCTAGTTTTGTTTTGTTTTTGAAAGTTACAACACATTTCTCAGCATTAGTCAATGAAACATCTCCTCTCCCAAAACTCTTCTCAGGAATAGCAGATAAGCCAACTCTTCCTCATGTTGTACTTGTACAATTAGTTGTTATTTCAATGATTTAGACATAACAGGGAATTTAGAGATCACCTACTCTAGTCTTCTAAGTTTTAAAGTTAAGAAGCTGAGAATACATCTTATGGGGAAGTTACATATAAAGTAGTAGTTTGAGGCTAAATAAAATAAACATATTTATAAGTATTTTTATCTAATGATGAAATACCTTGTAAAATAAGCAGTTGCATTCCATCTCTAGTTTATTCTAGCCAAGTCTGATAGACACTTTTTACCTGTTTGGGGTGTCATAGAAAATACTTAAGTATTACATAAGGGAGGTAAAGGTAAGTTGGGTTAAATGACTGCTAGGGTCATTTCAAATTCTAAGACTCTATAATATTGTGAAATAATGATTAATATATTTTTATAAGATTATGAAAATTGCTTCTGAGAAAAGCATCCTCAGAACAGAAGATATTATTAAAATTGGCATTACCAACTGTATATACATGTGAGTATTGTTTCACAGAAAAGCATTCAATGTGGAAAAATCTAGATTCAAGGAGATTATAAGTGAGTTTAATTAACAATACATTTAGTTTTATACTCCCACCTTCCTATAGAGAGATAGTTATGATAAATCTGAATAGGCATTGCCAGTGTAGGTTTATTTAGGGAAAGGAAAAAAAGCCAGGGGAATAAAAAGTAGAAAGAATTAAAATAACTACTTTGGTTTTCTTCCCAAAAAAGAATATATTCTGTCTCTATATTTTATCACATTTCCCCTCTTTGGGAGATAGAGAAACTGAGGAACTGAGAGGGTAAAATTTTGTCAAAGTTTTATTTTTACTATAGAGAATATCAAAGATTTAGAAGCAAAGTGAGAAAAAATCCATTGCATCATCTAATTCATATAAATCTTTTATTATAGAACATTAGGCTTTGGAACTTGGGTTTCATGTGAAAATCTTACAGAGAATACAATCATATTATGGGAAAATTTTAAAGTTGCATTAGTATTGCTTAATATAGAAACACAATCCATGGTTTCGATAACCCATGTTGCATACATCACATGCCTGTTTTCATTTATCATTTTACCCTGGATAATGGAAGGGACCTGTGATCCAAATATTCCCAAAGAGCAAAAAATTCAGCACCACCACCACACTATCAATCATCAACCAACAATCATCAGTCATAACCATCATCATCTCAGAATAATTTAATCTTTGGCTTTGAATAATTACTGTCTGTATGTTTATAAATCCTAATTTAATTTCCCTTGTCAGGAAATTCCTCCCCAGGCCTCCCATGGCAATTTTCATATATATATATATATGTGTGTGTGTGTGTGTGTGTGTGTGTGTGTGTGTGTATGTATATATATATGTATCTGTGTATGTATGTATGTGTATATATATATATATATACGTATACACACACATATATATCTTCTTAATTCATATATAAGGATATTCATTTAAATTTATGTGACATGTTCTGTGTCTATGTTTACAGATGCATAAATATGTATGCACCTATATAATTCATACATATGGATATATTATATTCCTATACTCTTTATATAAAGATATATGTGGGTAGCTTGGTGTGTGCACACATGTGCATGAACTCTAATTGCTATGAGTGTCCTGGAGGAGAAGCTGCTAGTTGAGCGGGGAATAAAAAGGTAGATATTATTGTCTGTATATAAATAAGACATAATATATGAGTACTCTAAGTAGAGCAATAGGGAACTATGGCCAAAGAGCTATAAAACTATACATACTATTTGACCTAATAATATCAATACTAGGTAGGTATCCAAAAAAAGTAAAAAAACAAAAAAGTTAAAGTTCATATATCTACAAAAATATTAATATCAGCCCTTTTCTGGTGCAAAAAATTTGAAATTGAGGAGATGCCTATCAATTGGGGAATAGCTGAACAGAGTGTGAGATGAGATTATGATGGAACACTATTGTGCTATAAGAAATGATGAGCAGGATGCTCTCAGAAAAACCTGAAAGACTTACATGATCTGATGCAAAGTTAAATGTACTCTATACAAAGTAATAGCTATGTTATAAGATGATCAGTTGTGAATGACATAGCTATTTTAAGTATTAAAATGATCCAAGTCAACTTGAAAGGGCTTGTGATGAAAAATGCAACCCATCTGCAGAGAAGGAACCAATGGTGTCTGAATACAGATTGAAGCATAATTTTTGCTTATTTTTCTTGAGATTTTTTGTCTGTTTTCTTTCACAACCTAATATGGAAATGTTTTGCATGAATACACATGTATAACTCATATTGAATTTCTTTCATTCTTAAGAAGGTGGGGAGGGAGGAAGAGAATTTGGATCACAAAGTTTAAAAAATGTGGGCAGCTAGGTGGTGCGGTGGCTAGAGCACTGGCCCTAGAGTCAGGAGTACCTGAGTTCAAATCCGGCCTCAGATATTTGACACTTACTAGCTGTGTGACCCTGGGCAAATCACTTAACCCCAATTGCCTCACCAAAAAAAAAAAAAAAGTTTAAAAAATGGATGTTAAAATTGTTTTTACATGTAATTGGGGAAAAGAAAATTCTATTTAAATAAATTTGGTCGCTTAAAATAAAAAAAAAAAAAGAATCAACCAAAAAGCTACTTGAAACAACAACTTAAGCAAAGTTGCAGGATATAAAATAAACCCACATAAATCATTAGCATTTCTATATATATGACCAAAGAAGTGTAGCAGCAAGAGGTATAAAGAGAATAATCAATAAACAATATAAAATATTTGAGAGTCTATCTGCCAATGCAAATCCAGGAACTATATGAACACAGTTACAAAATAATTTGCACACAAATAAAATTAGATCTAAACAAATGGAAAAAATATAAATTGCCCATGGGTAGGTCATGCTAATATAATTAAAATGACAATTCTACTTAAATTAATTTACTCATTCAGTGTCATACCAAACTACCAAAAATATTTCAAAAAGCTAGAAAAAATAATAACAAAATTCCTCTGGGTGAAAAAGGGTCAAGAATATCAAGGGAATTAATGAAAAAAATGAAACGGAAAATGGTCTAGCTATACCCGATATAAAACTATATTATACAGCAGCAACAATCAAAACTGTTTGGTGCTAAGAAATTGAATGGTGGATCAGTGGAATAGGTTAGGTACGTAAAACAACAGTAAATGAATACAGCAATCTCCCATTTGATAAACCCCAAAACTCTAGCCTCTGAGAGAGAAGTCACTTTGTTTTAATTTATAAATTTTATAAAGTAATAAACATTTTTACTTATAGTTTTTGGTTCCAATTTTTATCCCGAATTCCCTCCCTCCCCTTCCTCTTCTTTGGGGTGGTAAGCAGATAAAGGTTATACATGTATGCTTATGTAAAGTATTACCATATTAGTCATTTTGTATAAGAAAATTTGAATGAAGTAAAAAAATGAAAGTGAAAAATAGCATGCTTCAGTGTGTGTTCCATCAATATCAGTTCTTTTCTTGGAGGTGGATAGTATGTTTCACCAATAGTCCTTTGGGATTGTCTTGGATCATTGTATTGTTAAAAATAGTGGTCATGGGCAGCTAGGTGGCACAGTGGATAGAGCACCGACCCTGGATTCAGGAGGACCTGAGTTCAAATCTGGCCTCAGACACTTGACACTTACTAGCTGTGTGACCCTGGGCAAGTCATTTAACCCCAATTGCCTCACAAAAAAAAGAAAGAAAATAATGAAGTCTTTCACAGTTCTTCATCAAACAATATTACTGTCTCTGTGCACAATGCTCACTTGGTTCTTCTCACTTCACTATGTATTTGACAAAACTTCTGGGAAAACTGGAAAATAGTATGGCAGAAACTAGGCATAGACCAACAAGTTGTGGCATATGAATGTAATAAAATACTATTGTTCAGTAAGAAATAGTAAGCAGACAGATTTTAGAAAAACCTATAAAGACTTACACAATTTGATGCTGAGTGAAATGAGCAGAACCAAGAGAATATTGTATAGAGTATCAACAGCATTGTGTGATGTTCAACTGTGATAGATTTACTTTTCCTCAGCAATACAATGATTCAAGACAGTTCCAAAAGACTGGAAAATGCTCTCCACATCCAGAAAAAGAAATGTGGAGTCTGAAAGCAGATTGAAGCACACCATTTTCACTGTTGTTGTTGTTCTGTTGTTGTTGTTTCTTCTTTTTTGTATTTTTTTCCCTCTTTGTTATGATTCTCCTCTTACAACATGACTAACGTAAAAATATGTTTAACATGATTGTATTGTATAATCTATATCAGATGACTATAGAGAACACCCTGGACTTAGTCCAGTAATTGGAAATCCATGGGTTAAGTTCCTCTACCCCTTTACCCAGCTAAGCAAGCAGGACTTGGAACAACCTATCACAGGAGAATCTCTGCTAACATGTATTCCCAAAACAAAGACTAGGTAAACACGGACAGCTGAGGCTGAGAAGGAGAAAAACATCAGTGTTCCCATGAGAATGTTTTTTGCTTTCTTGTTTTTTGGCACACTGTGCTTGCGGTTTTGGGGGTATATAAAGTGTGTGAGAAAGAGCTTGGAGAGCTTGCCTGCCTGGCCTGCTTCACGGCCTGCTACTGAGTTACAATGTAGTGCATTGGTTCAAGGGCTGTCTTTATGCCCTCTACTGTTATGATTAAAGCCTGTTATTGAACTGTTCCCATTTGAGTTCTGTCTCATTCATTCCCGCCTGGTGAAATTTCGCGACAGATGACTTGTTGGCTTTTGTAGGGGGGATGGAGAGAAGGGTGGGAGAAAAAATTGGAACTCAAAATCTTACAAAAATGAATATTGAAAATTATATTTACATGTAATTGGAAAAAAATACAGGTATGGGGAAAAACAAAACAAAGAAGGTGCTGTGCTCTGAATGAAGCAGAATTTTAGTAAGTCAAAAGAAATGTGAGAGGAGCAAATTTAAAGACATCTCCACTCAAAATGTCTATGTGAACAATCTGTGCCCAACCTGTGGTAAAGCCCTCTGAGCTTATATTGTTCCAATTAGTCACAGTCAGGAAACAATGTACCTTGAATCCAACCTAGTGATGTCATTTTGGTCCTCTTCAGGAAAAAAATGGCAGCAATCACCAACCAACCAAATATTTGTTATATGAATGAATTTATTAATGAGTGTTTTTTATGCTGTTTTTTTTATTCATCAAAACTAATTTGCATTCTTTGAGTACAGAAATTTGGAGCAGGAAATCGCTGTATGAGAGCTCTCTCAGTTAACTGCTTCTCTATTTGCCTGGCCCACTTTTTCAGTAATGTCTTTCTTTCATGACATTCTTTACACTATTCCTCTTTTGTAATTCCTTATATGCAAAGTGTTGCTTCCTGCTTTTATCCATCATGTACTTTTCCATTGCCCTTTGGGTGAGCCTCAATTTACTTCCTTTTTAGACTGTCATATTTCATATGTAAAGATTCACTGAAAAAGCACTTGTTTTTTGTTAAATAAAATTTGTCTTTATACAAAGGAGAAATTAAGTGTTGTTCAAATAACTTTTCAGTCTCCAAAAGGCAATTCTTTTGTTGGTTTTTTGGTGACAACCAATGTAATCCAAATTATACTGTTTAAAATAGACCCTTCCAGGTTTAGCTTATCATTCCAAAATCTTATACATCAAATAAAGATCCAGGGATGATTCACAACCAAACTAAATGAAGTAACCCAAGATGGAAAAATATGTTTCCTTCCATGATAGTGTGACAGATGACTAATTTCCCTACTACTTCCAAATTCTTAGCTGACGCAGGCAATAAAAAACTGAAGCCCATTACCATGTATTGCAAATGATGAGATAACCCCAAACAGTGACCGGCTTTACTTACAGGGAACACAGATGACTTTTTTTTTGGAAAGTGATGGTTTCCACAGAAGCAATGAAATCATTCATCAAGGCAATTTCCATTTTTCCATTGTTGAAAGG
This sequence comes from Dromiciops gliroides, assembly GCF_019393635.1. Classification (NCBI taxonomy): domain Eukaryota; kingdom Metazoa; phylum Chordata; class Mammalia; order Microbiotheria; family Microbiotheriidae; genus Dromiciops; species Dromiciops gliroides. Next base: position 613,189,901 of record NC_057862.1, read on the forward strand.
ATGAATTTAACAGCTAGAAAGACTCTGCCAATAAGGCAGTCATTTTTATACATACCTAGAGACCCTCAAATTTGATGTTTTTATATTTTCCCTTTGCAAAGCGTTTTGGCCAGAAAGACAGTGCAAAAGGGAAAAAAAGAGAAATTAACATCTCAGCACTTACTATGAGTGTTTTGCATTAGTTTATTTTTTTCTTTTTATTTTTTTTTCCAACAGCAAGGTCATTGGAAAAATTCTGAGGCAAGAAAATTCAACACCTCACACGATCTTATAAAATATAGCTTCTTATATAGAAAAACCAAGGGAATTTTGGCAGGGTAGCTAATCTTCAAGCAATAACCAGTGTTTTAAAATGCTTTCTCAGGAAACCTAAAAGCTTTATTTTTGGCAATCCTAGTCAACATGCTGTCAGTTACCTCCTCCAAGATGCAATTACAGTCAGCACTAAATAATTTTGAGCTTCCGGCAATAGGCTACATTCAGCAACGTTTTTCCACAGTCTTATGAGCAAACTCACTTTTCTTTCTCTTAAAAGATACTGACCTAGCATCAGCTCAATTAAGCTATTTTGTGGTGGTAAAGACATTGAAGGGTAGCTTTGGTTAACAATTATTTCTCCAATGGCTTTTGGCTAGATTCAAGAAGCAAGACTGAAGATTTGAGGTCTCTTTAAAACTCTTCAAAGGACTCTGTGGCAACTAAGTGAAAGTTTCTCAAAAGTGAAAGCAAAGATTAGAGATATTCATAGCTTTTTGTAACTTTTCAAATAGTTGTCTATTTTATCGTGATATGTTATGAATTCATAAAGCATAAGCATATTTTGTTAGAGTGACTTAAAGGGCTTTACAAATATGAATGTATCAATCATTCCAAAATCTCTGAGGCGGTTGATAGCAAATGCAATTTAATTTATTTTTGAATTAGAGAATTAAATTGGGGAATCAAAGGAACACTTAGTAGCTTTTTCAAAAGTTATTGATCAATATGTTTAAATTGTTGGAACCTGAAGCCAGGTTTTCAGGTAACCAGCCATTTTTCTTACCCTGTCTTTCTTACCTCTCTGCTAAATAATAGCATACTACTTTCTTAAGAATGTTATTTTCTTAATACTTTTACTTTCTTCTCCTGACAATGAATTATATCATTCTTTAATGAATGGTATTACATTGGAAAAGCCTTTTTAAACTTTGTCATATTCACATGAATTGTTTTATTTTGTAATTTGCAAAGTATATTAATTTCACTGGAGGCTTACAGCAGACATGTATGGTATATACCGTCAGCAATATTAAGGTCATCTAGGTAGTGTAGTGGATATAGTGAAGGCCCTGGAGTCAGGAGGACCTAAGTGAAAATTTAGCCAAAGACACTTATTAGCAGTGTCTCTTAACCCAATTTGCCTCAGTTTCTCATCTATAAAGTGAGCTGGAGGAGATGACAAATTACTCCAGTATCTTTTCTAAGACAAATCCCCAATGGGGTCATGAAGAGTCAAACAAGATTCCCCAACAACATTAGTATTATTATCCTCATTTTAGAGATGAGAAAACAAACTTAGAAATGACTCTCCTAGAATGATAGAAAAAGTAAATATGGAAGATGAGATTTGAATATGTGTCTCTTCAGGACAGCTAGGTGGTTCAGTGGCTAGAGCACTAGCCCTGGAGTCAGGAGGACCTGAGTTCAAATGTGACCTCAGACACTTGACACTTCCTAGCTGTTTGACCCTGGGCAAGTCACTTAACCCCAATTGCCTCATAAAAAGAAAAAAAAGAAAAACAGATTGAATACCTCTCTCCTGATTCCAAATTTAGCAGAAAACATAAGGCTCAGTTGTCATTTTTACTGTCTACTGAGCACATTCAATAGACAAATCATTCCCATCTTAAAATAAAATACTATTTCTTTTACGTACTATAAATAAATAATTTACTTATATTTAAAATAATATATGGATTTCAAACAAAAATCTTCCTGACTGCAAGTCCAATACTCTATCTATCCACTACCCCAACACTATCCCTCTAAATAATACATAAAACATACCAAAAACATATATTTGAAGGCATAAACCAATGAAAATATTATGTATACAGGAATATATATACACACATATATACACATATATAAGTATGTGTATATGTTATTTATATAATCTATATGTATATAGGTATGTGTGTGTGTGTGTACACACACACACACAGAGTCTACAAATATACAAATACATTGACCTAATGTAAATGGAAGGTTTTCTTTCATTTTAATGGCAGAGTTCCTATGGTGATATGGGGAGGGAAGTGGGGGAGAGAAGAATGGAAGACCTATTTCCTTTTCTTGTGAACTCACTTATAATTTTCAGTACTGGAAGCTCCATAGTCATCAAAAGGACCTCCCCATTTCAAATTACTGCCTTAGGGCAGAAGTTAAGGCGGGAAAAGAACCAAGAAATCTAGATCCCTTGTCATTTTGCAACTTCCTCTATAACATTTTTGGGTGTTTATATATAGATCATACAATAGTGTCCAAAATGAAGAGATTTGCTTTATCACCCATTATTGAACTGTCATTGACAAGCTATAAGGGAGCATGAAAAAAATGTGCTAGAAAATAATCCCCATTTGTTGCACAAAGGATAAGCTTCTGAAACTATAGGCTAAGTGTCATAGGATTTTGCTGAGCTCTGTCTTCCAAGAGATGAGCAGGTGATGTTATTTTACTAGCTAACTTGAAATTGTAAGGGCCTGGAATGAATTAACAGGCTGCTTGAATCAGGAATTTTAAAGATGTGTTTGATGATGACAGAATATTCTATTTTGGCACTGGTCCATGCCACATAGAAGAAAGAGTGGGAATCAGCTCTGCAGAAATAAATCTTAATGTCCTGGTTACCACTACCCATATTGCTCAATAAAACTGGCTTTAATGTCCAAGGCTGTCTATGATTTAGGATTGAATAAAAATGTACCTTTCCACTGTTTGCCAAGTTATCCCAAAGCCATTATAATAAGAAATTGCTTAGCCAAGTATCTTGACAACACCTAGAAAGTGAGAGGCATCTATCTAAACCAACTCCTAGTCTATTTTCTATAAGAATAATATTCTATGAAGGATATATTATATGGATATGGAAATGTAGTATTTTTTGTTCACTGTAGAATAATTCATCAGCATATTGACAGAACATACAAATGACAGTTCATATCAGAATACAAATGAATTATATATAGCCATGTTTCTGGAAAATTAGATGCAAACAAGATTAAAAAAAATAATGATATGCACTGCATCTTATGCATCTCATTTCAATTTTTCCAGCCCCATGTCATATAGTAGTATGACAACTATATCCTTCATAAAATATAGAAATTGTTTTTTTCTCAAATGGAAAAATGATGTCCAATTTGAGGATCTATGAGATCCTGTGTAACTTGAGGCTAAGCATCCAGCCACAGCTGATATATTTTGTTCAATAATATCTTGCACATTATTTTATTTCATATGTTTACAGTAAGCTCTTTTTGAATAATTTCCCATGTTGTTCACCAAGGATTTATTTATGTATGCTATACAACAAAGTAAGGGAGCCACATTTTTTTGTTGGATATCAAAGGCCTAAAGGCAAGGGCATAGACAAAATAGTCACTGGAAAAAAAAAAAAAACCAACCTTCTACCTCTGTAAATATGTGATTTTCCCAAGTGTACAGCAGACACCAAAAATGTGAAAACCAATAGGACTCTATGAAGATATCAATTCATTTAGTAAAGGTAATGCCATGGTTGATAATTAAAATGAGACTGATAGGCAGGTCAGGGTTTATAAATAGGAAGCAGTACTTAGGAGTCTTCAGATAGCCTAGCTGCATACAAGTTACCTCTCCTAACAGTTTGTTACCTCTGTATGTGGCCCCAGATTTTGAAAGACAACATTCTTACTGCTTTTCAGTGATTCCTCCTAAAAGTGTTAGAGTCTTGGAATGCAATCTTGGAAGAGTAAATAAATTACACAAAGGTTAAGAAATACATATACCATATAAAACCTTAGTAATGTATTAAAGTTGAGTTGCTGCAAGGCAGAAATAAGACTATTATCACTCTTAGTAGTTCTACCTTATCTAAGGCTCACTGAGGGAACACAAGGAGAAGAGCAATGGGCTAAAGTAATGAAGGGTGATTAGATGGAAGTATCCTAGGATTAAGGAAAAGATAATGAGAAGTACTTACTTTTTTGAATATAGGTGTAGGTCATTCAAATAAAGAGTTGTGGGAAGAAAGGGAAGATTGATATTTATGGACAATGCAAGGGAAGTTTCCAGAAAATGTTAACATTTAAATTAGAATAAAGGTATCTGTATTTGAATTCAGGAGGGAGGAAGAAAGAATTTGTAAATGTCTAAGAAAAGATATAGGGATAAAATCAGGTAAAGTCCAACAATTGGCAAGTATTTAGGGATGATTTAAACTATAAATAAAGCAAAAGCCATTTCCAGGGATCTGGTTCTCAGTTGGGAAATATGTGTGGAGGAGTAGGGCATAGTATGCCTGCCTTTAAGTAAGAGAACTGGGATTTGCTTGTTTCAAGAAAATAAAGCTACAGCTATCTAGAGCTTTTTTTTTTCTTTTTAAAGCTATGACATAATTGATTTTGATGAAGGAAAAAGAATTAACTTAGACTACTACTGGTAAAAATTCAATCATAGAATGGAAAAATTGCAGAATGAAGGAGAAACAGAATTCAAAATTTGCAGTATATAAGAACATCACCTAAAATAAAGATACATCAGGATCTAAAATGAAGCCATGTAATAAAATTTATTATACTTTATATAAATCTGAAGAGCAAGGAGTGGCAATCATGTTTTCAAATCAGTAACTGTAAAAAAAGGACACAGTAACACAAAGAGAGGCAAACAGGAAAATTACTTTATGTCAAAAGCACCATATACTGTGAAAAACAATGTCCTTATTTTTCTAGTGTATTTCTATTTCATTATGTCATATAAAGTATATTTAATAAATCTTAGTTTCTACATGTATTTATGAAGAGTTTATGGCCTATAACATGATCAATAAATGTGAACATTAAAGATGATGATAAAATCGTATAATTTTTAAGGTTTTTAAAAGTCTAAAATACTTAGTTTTGTTGATATCCTGTTCACATCAATATTTTTATTTTTTAAAATAATTTTGTTAGATTTTTCAAGTTCTGAAAAACGTTATTTAAGTGGCCTTGTTAGCTTTCTTTAATTAAGTTTTGTCTATACCTATCATTTCATGAAAATACAGAATTCCTGCTTTGAAAACTCTCTTTACTGACAGGTACTTTTGTTTGTTATACAGGGTATTTAGGATGGACTAACACTTTTTGTATGAGTGCTTGCCAAACCCTTTTCAAGGCTATTCATCCACTTTGGATGTTCACTGATCATCCAACCCTTGCCTGTCGCTTCAAAAAAATGTAGCATGTATAGCAGCCACACTAAATCAAGTTGAGGGTAACCAACAGGTTTCAAAATCAAAGGTGTGTTGGGTACTCTCTACTTCAAGCATTTTCCCCTGGCAGAATACGCAGATGAGAACAATTTGTTCCAAGAGCCATGAAGGCAGCTAATGCAGGTTCAGTGGAATACTTAGAGTTTGATCAAACATTGAAGAAGCCAAGACCATCCACTTTGTCCCAGGGTATCTCCAGTTGTCTAGATTTCTGTCTTGTCACTGTACTTTTTAATGACTCAGGAAGAGATAGTGATGCCGATGCTTTAAACAAGTCCACCTCACTTAAATCTAATTCATGCTCAAGTAAAGACATCACTCATTCCTGATGCCATTGGTTCTCTTAAAACACAAAACAAAACAAAACAAATAAAGGAACAAAAACAATTTCCTTGTAAAACATTGTTATAAGGTTGCCAGTGGTCAAAGAGAATTCAAATGAGTTGCTTAAGTTTATGAAGTTGGTATGATGTTGTGTTAAGCCTCCTATGCAGTTTGTCTCTTAATTAAATAAGATCAACTGTCATATTTGTAAGTATGTATGCATATAATATATATGCATATATACGTGTGTATATAAAGAATATATTAATGAACATATCCAGGTATGCATATGTATATAAATATTTTGGTGTGGGAAGCTTTGGGTGCTTGTTGAGAAATGTCTTTTCTCACAAGATATCAATTAAAAAAAAAAGAAAAATGTTGTTCATTCATAGTTGTTTACATAATTTCCCCTCCATTGGACTATTTTCTTCTTGAGAGCAATACACTGATTTAGGGATTGGGGGACTTTTTTTGTTCCCCTTTCTTTTTATCCCTAGCATTTAGCATAGTTCCTGACACATGGTAAGTACTTATATATAATTGCTTACTTGACTTGATCGACTTCTAATCCCTTTAACAAAAAACAAATAAAGATTTTAAAGAGTAAAATGTGAAAGTATTATTTATGTTAAAGGTCTATTTTACAAAGTAATACAAAATAATAACCCTTAAATTAATGTGTGTTTTTTTTTCATTTGTAGTCTTGAAGCATTGAAGATCTGAATATCATAATACAATATAGAACACTGAAAAGACAAATCTTTGTTCTGGATTTTTACAAAGAAAGATAATGACAGAAAACAGTATGGTAGAAATAACCTCATTTACACCTATAGACCCTCAAGTCATACTGTATACCAAGATAAGATCAAAATGGGTACATGATTAAACATAAAAAGTGAAACCATAAGCAAATTAAGAGATCATGGAAATTTATGGATAAGGAAAGAATTTAGGACCAAAGAAGATATAAAGAGTATTACAAAATGTAAAATAGATAATTTTGGTTATATAAAATTTTAAAGTTTTTGCACAAACAAAACCAATGAAGCCAAAATAATAAGGAAAGCAGAAAACTGGGGGAAACATTTGTAAGAAGTATCTCCGACAAAGGCCTCATTTCTCAAGCATGTAAAGAACTGAGTCAAATAAAAAAGTTTGAGTTATTCACCTATTGATAAATCATCAGAGGATATAAACAGGCAGTTTTCAGGCAAAAAAATCAAAGATAACTTGAGTCATATAAAAAAAGTTCTAAATCACTATTGATCAGAGAAATGCAAGTCAAAACAACTCTGAGGTACTACCTCACACCTCTCAGAGTGAATAATGTGACAAAAAAGGAAAATGTTAGATGTCAAAAGGGATATAGGAAAACTGGGACTCTAATGCATGTTGGTGGAGTTATGAACTTCTCTAACCATTCTGGAGAGCAACTTGTAACTAGGCCCAAGGGCTATAAAACTGTCCATACCCTTTGATCCAGCAATATTGTGTTAGGTCTATACTCCAAAGACATCCAATAAAGGGGGAAAAGACCTATTTGTACAAAAATATTTATACCAGCTTTTTTGTGGAGGCGAAGAATTGGAAATCAAAGGGATTCTCAGCTATTGGGGAATGGATAAAAAAAGCTGTGGTATATGATTGTAATGTAATATTATCATGCTCTAAGAAATAACAAGCAACATGATGTCAGAAAGGCATGGAAAGATTTACATGAACTGGTGCATAGTGCAGTGAACAGAACCAGCAGAACATTGTACTCAGTAACAGCAATATTGTTCAATGAAAAACTGCAAATGACTTCACTGTTCTCAGCAGTACAATGATCCAAGATAATCCTGAAGGACTAATGATGAATCACACTATCTGGCTCCAGAGGAAGAATTGATATTTGAATACAGACTTAAGCAGGCTATTTTTTACTTTCTTTTATTTTATCTGTTATTTATCTTCATGTAAAAAATGACTAATCTGAAAATATTTTACATAATTGCATGTGTATAACCTATAGCTGATTGCTTATAGGCTCAGAGAAGGAATAGGGGGGAGAGACAGGGATAGAATTTGGAACTAAAAATTTTAAATTAAAATGTTAAAAATTGAAAAAAAGAAAAACAGTTACATCAATACAATTCAGAGCTCTTTCTTCCCATGCTGACCAATGAATTTTAAGTCTCAAAGGTATTATTTGAATAGGAAGAATAAAAATGCTGATAATTTGAAACCTGAAAGTCAATGAAATGTAAAAGAATAACTATCCATGAAGGGGACAAAAGAATTCCTAAAGTCCTTGAAATATTTCAATCCTTTGACATGAAATAGCAGCAGTAATTTGAGAAGTATGTCCCAATAAGACTAGTCACAGCAAAATTCCATTTTTTTTTCACCTTCTGGAAACCATATGGGAAATACCACAAACAGTGCAAAACTATTGATTTAGGGAAGTTGTAGCAATTCTACTAATACTTATAATGCCTTAATGAAAATAATGAAATAAAGCATATTATATAAGCATATTAGCATATGTAAGCTATTGAGCATGCATTAAAGAAGGTGACAAGGGTCTCTGTTAAAAGCCATGCTTCCCCAGAAAGTGTTCAGTATCCAGTGTATAGGATGTATGGGAAACTGCTTTCATTAGGCAAATTGCAAAATTTTTTTTGGGGGGGGCAGGGTGGGTGTGTTTAAATGAGTGACTGTTTAACAGGCAATTTTGAGGAATATAAGTTTTTAGGAAAAGCAAAGTAAAGTGACTTGAATATCAGTAAAGTATGATAGGAAATTTAATGTGTCAAGAAAATGGGAGGTTGCACTTGCTTGAAAGTATAAATTGTAAAATAAAATAAAATAAAATGCAAAAGTAACTTGACAGCATAACACACTTTGTGTTCTTCCCATAGATGATTGTGATCGGGCCAATGGTACAGTCAGATTTCAGAGAAGGAACGAAAACAAGTGTTCAACATTGAAGATATAAAACTATTTTTCAGAAGCCCAACCTTTTTCCCTACCTGTAATTTTCATCTCTGCAAATCATTCCCTGTTGCATGACATGATTGACATATCTTAAGCCTCCTAAGCTACTTTACAGGCTTGTTGGGAGGAGCAAATGATAAAATATTTGTAAAGTGCTTTGAGTAGTGCCTGGCACACAGTAGGGATTTAATAAATGCTTATTCCCCTCCCTCCTTCCCTTAAAATTCTGACTGTACTCTATTTTTGTAGCCATCGTTTTCTTTCTTTTTTTAAAATTTTTTTCATAGTTTTCTTTACTTCTGTATTAGTACTCTCTACTCTAGAAGAACTGAACTAATAACAATTTTCTAATGGTACTCCAACCAACACCTACTACGAACTAGAGACTATGTTAGGGGATGTAAAATAAAATAAAAAATACACCTGATATTTTTCTTCCCTCACACTTTTGCTCATGTTCTTCCCTCCACATTTTTCCATAATCTACTCATTCTTCAAGGCCTAAATCAAAGGATTCCTCTTCTATGATTCCTACTCTGATTTCATAGCCAGAAATAAAGTCATATCCCTTTCCTCTGAAATTCTATGACTATCTGTAATATCTCTCATGCAACATTTGGCTTTGTATTGTAGTTGTTGTTTTTTTTTGTTGTTGTTGTTTTGGTTTTTTTGCGTGTGTGTGTGTGTGTGTGTGTGTGTGTGTGTGTGTGTGTGTGTGTGTGTGTGTATCATCCCCCTAAGTAAATTATAGAGAAAAGTGATTGGGTAGAAAAGAATCCATGGGGGAGGTGAGGGGTAGAAAAATACTATGCATTGTTCATATATATTCTAAATAGGACAATGTTTTAAATTTCTATATAATTTCTCATGGGCAAGCACATGCCATTTCTTCCAGATGATTCTTCAGGAACACTATAATTCCTTCCTTATTACCATCTCTTGATCTGCTGTCTCCTCTCAATATCATCCACTCAGGCTTCATGGGGAAGCAAATGTGTACTTCTACCATACAATTCTGCCTCAAGTCCTATTAATTATTGATTAATGATTCAGGGGAGGCATGTATAGGAAATTGCATGCTTCTCAAGGAAAATTTCAGTTGTGTCTGTATAAGGGTAAGAAATCCATTCCTATTCACTCCCACTGCATTTTAGGTGAAAGTTTTAAGGGAAAGGTAAAAAGATGAAAGTGGAGAATTGACTAAAAGCAGACTGTCCCTCCTTTTTAAAGACTTGTTGAAAATAACTTCTGCAATGAGAAACTGTTCTTCTCCCAATATCATTTCAGATACAACCCTAGGCAAATAAAAATCATTACATTATAGTAGACGTTATATAATAGTACCATTTCCTGTTATGAATGGGTTAGAATAGATAGCCATTGAAGTGATTTTCAACTCTTAAATTCTATGAATCATGACCAGTTTCCTGTCCTCTCCTCTCAAAAACTTGACAGTAGAGAGGCCCATACCCTACAGAGGTCAAAATATGGTCATCATATTAACCCCTGGGAGCCATTTATATAAATACAAAGCCAAAAATCCAAAAAAAAATTTCTATGCACCTCTCCAAATCCTATTTCTAATGGACAGCACTTAAAAATTTCCATTCTCCTTAGCGTTCTTTGTTAGGCACATGTTACAGCACATTTTATTTTGCATTTCAGCATAGGTAGAAGACTGAGACAGGTCACATAAAAATGAAATTTACAACCTTAAGGAAAATAAAGTATTAACTCACTGTGATGGGATATATCTGTGACAAAGATCAATTACCTCTAATTAACAATGCCTTCCCAGATGACTCACATTTTATACTTACAGTATCTGAATAGTGTACCCTGGGATGAGTAAGTTTCCTTTCATAGTAAACTAACTTAATGTGTTGAAGTTGCTCAAAATAGGAGGAGAAAAAATATGAGAAAAAAATAAAAATAACAAATGTGTCAGAACTGCTCAAAAACAAAACTGAAATCACCCAAACAAATAATAATTTTAAAAAAATCCAACCTTATCCAATCTCCTGAGAAGGCTGTAACCCACTCAGAAGCAAGATGGATATTAGATCTCACAAAATTCTTCACATTTCAAAGGTTCAGTAGCAGGGGAGCAATTCTCACTGAGTGTGATAAGGCCTGTGAATAAACAAAGACTTAAAGATGACTAATCTGTTAAAACCTGTCCCCTGGTACCACAGCAACCATAAATGTTACTTCTAAGAAACTTTCCTGATGATATGAATGATACTGGACTTGTGAATTACAAAGAGGCTTTATCTTTATTCATCTGGGAGGGGAAAGCATAGAAGACACCCTGAGAAACTAAGCATATGGAAAAAAAAGACTAAGGGTGATGTATATACTCATCCAATTTGTTCCTGATGGGAAGAAATTTTTTTTTTAATGCTTTTAGAAATAATTTCCTTTCTCCTTAAAATAGTGAACCTTCACCAAATGTTATCTGTTCCATAGTCAGGTGCCTGTAAACAAACAAGGAACAAAACAAAAATGAAGAGAAATGGCTCTCATGTTGCTTTGGAACCTGAAGCTATTTTTAGGGTTTCCAAAAAAAAGTATTAGTCACCCCAATTACTTCCTCAGTAGTATCTTTGTCAGTTCCAATTCAGATTCTATTCTATAGTGTGTGAAAAAAATAAGATGCAGAATGACAGGAAATCTGAAAGGGACTTATGGTTTCCTAAAAGGTGTCTCAGAGGGTATCCAATTCAACCTGCACTTCAATATGAATACCCATTTGATCATTGCCAAAATGTTGTCATCCAGCTTTTGGCTAAAGACCTAAATTCAGGGGGAAATTACTACCACCTGAAGAAGCCACGTTCTACTTTTGGAGAGCTCTAATTGTTAAGAATTATACATCAAGCTTCAATTTGCCAAATTCAAGCCACTGCTGCTACTTATGTTCTCTGGAGATAAATTGAACAGATCTAATCCTTCTAGGTAAGAATTTTCATCCTTCACACATTGTCTTCTATAGTCTAATCATCCATGATTGCATCATCTTATACTCTCAAGACATCACCTTGAGTCCTGTTACCATTCCAAAAACTTCCTACCTTATTAATTTTTTTTGGGGGGGGGTTCTTTGTGTACACTTGCATAATTGATCAGCAAGGAGGTCCTATTTATTTATTTGATTATTTATTTATTTGTTTGTTTGTTTATTTATTTATTTATTTATTTATTCATTCATTCATTCATTCATTCATTCATTTATTTTAGTGAGGCAATTGGGGTTAAGTGACTTGCCCAGGGTCACACAGATAGTAAGTGTTAAGTGTCTGAGGCCAGTTTTGAACTCAGGTACTCCTGACTCCAGGGCTGGTGCTCTATCCACTGTACCACCTAGCTGCCCCCAGGTCCTATTTATTTCAGTGTATTTGTCACCAAGGGAAAAAAAAATCTTGCTCATGTCTACCTAACACCATATCAACAAACCACTTCAATCAAAAACATCCAAGTTAATTAAAATTGGGACAAAGTGATAATGTGACTATATAATCATTTATTTTACTGAGTTCCAGCTATACATACACAGAATTTATTGCCTGCTATATAGTACATTTGGTGTTTGATGAATTAAAGTCTCATCTCTGACATTGACTACCTATGATGGTGGTTAAGTCACTTAACCTTTCTGCATGTCAGCCATCTCCCTAAGACTATGTTATAAGTATATAAGGGGCACGGAAAACAAAGTTTCTGATTCTGAGTGGAACAATGGGCAACAAATCTTCATCACTATAATTCCCTCTTCTAGGCTTCCTAGGTCAAAGCTCCTATTCATGCCCAAATCAGTGCTATCTCTGGGGTATACCTATCTTGGTTCTCCCTGCCCTTCCATTGTGTCCTTTGGAATCCTGGTTTCCTAATTAACAAATGGCTCTTGATATTTCCCTCAGATTTTCTATTTATTGAAATGAAATATTCAATGAAATACAAATGCATCATTGAGCACAGGGACTATTTACTTTAGGTGGTTTTTTTCTTTTCTTTCCCTTCTTTTCTTTTCTTTTCTTTTTTTAATGCCTGAGGCCTAAAGTGCAGTGCCTGAAATATAACAGGAGCTTAAGTAAATTAACAAGCATTTACTGAATTCCCAATGTGGGCCAGGCACTGTTCTGGGTGCTGGGGATAGAAAGACCAAAAGGAAATCGACCCAAATCTCAAAGTCCTTGGAGTCTATCATGAAGATGCACATCTATATGTGTGTATCTAATGTGTATATATATCATATACATATACACATACATGTATACATAAACAAACATTTTTACATGTGTGTGATAAACATAGGGTAATTTGGTTGGTAAAACTGAGGGGGAAACTGAGAAAAGGCTTCATGTAGAAAGTAGAATTTGAAAAGAGTTTTGAAAGACAAAGGGCATACTTAAGTATGCATATGCTGGGCATAAATAATGCAGGTCCAGATGAAGAGAGGTTTCCCTTCAGTTAAGTGGGGCAATTAGTACAGAGCCAGATAGGAGATATATAGGAGATGGAATACAGTTTGTAGGGAAAGCAAGAACACCTGTTTGCCTGGAGCAAGTAACATAGGAAGGGGAGTAATAAATGATAAGTTTCAAAAAATAGGTTCAAAACAGGTTCTGAGGGGCAGCTAGGTGGCGCAGTGGATAGAGCACTGGCCCTGAAGTCAGGCAGACCTGAGTTCAAATGTGACCTCAGACACTGAACACTTACTAGCTGTGTGACCGTGGGCAAGTAACGTAACCCCAATTGCCTCACAAAAAAAAAAGAAAGAAAGAAAGAAAAAAAAAAAAACAGGTTCTGAAGGCCTTTAAGTGTCAAATAAGAAATCTTATATTTTTTCTTATTGAGTTTATTGAGTGACAAAGTGAACTAGTAAGAACTATACTGTTGAAAAATCACTTAGAGATATATAGCAAGGTTTGGAAAGTAGAAGAGATTTAAATCAGGGGGGCAAATTAAGACACTTCCAGTAGTCTAAGTTAGAAATATAAGGGCATGAATTATAACAATGGTCATGGAAGTAGGGAAAAAGAGAAACGTTTTGGAAATGACAAAATTTGGCAGATGACTGGATTTGCAGGGTAAGAGAAAGTGAAGAGTCAAGAATAAGTTCAAGGTTGAAAACCTGTTTATTGAATTGAATTAAGTTTCTGCCTCTAATGCTTGTTATAGTTGTGATCATGGAAAAGTGACTCTAAACTTTAAGTAGTTCTCCAGCACAATAAGAATGCAAAAAGCATTATGAACAGATTGGCCACATCATGCAATAAAGAATATCTTTCAACTGATCTTTGCAATGTTATTATGCAGAATTAATAATAACTAGAAATTTCAAGCAGTTTTATTATTTGTATGTGAATTGATTGAGACTAAGTAGAACAGAAGCATCTGTGATGATCTTGGATGCTTTAAATGAATATGCAATATCTTTTTTCACTTTTTGATATATTGATACCCCACCCCCAACACTGCCCCAGTTTTAATTTCTTCTTTGTGTTCTCATACTCTATAACCACTGTTCATAAGCTTCCACTGATGTGTCTGATTTCCTAGGAATCTAGAAGATACAAGTAATTCAATCAAAGATTGAATTAATACCAAGAGAAAAAAATAGCAATAAAAAAGTCTTTCCCATACCTGGGCTACACTCCCCATAAATACATAAAGTATCTGTGGGATGGTGAGCTGCATACAGTGAACATTCATGGGAAGACACACATATAGAGAACTTATAACCAGAGCTCATACCAAAAAAAAAAGGTGGGGGTAATTTACACCTCCATATTTGTTAGCCTCATGATTGATGTCTTTTGGTGATGACATCATGCTATTCCTGATGGTCTCACATGTTTGCCTCTTCATGCTGCTGTACTGATCCATTGTTATTTTCAGGAATGGTCAATGAGTATAAATTTGTGAAACTTCCTTCTGCTTCTAGATTCTGTTGATTTATCTGGAGACTTCTACTACTTCTTCCTAGTGACAGTGGACTCTGTTGGTGCTCTTTTAAAAAGCTTAAAGCACAGTTTGATTTGTTGATTTATTCAGTTTTTTTAGCAGTTCTTATAGAAAAAGTGGAAGCCCTCAAACATCCAATTATCAGACGAGGAAGAAATTTTGTTGTAGCTTTTCTCCCATAAGGGTAGGGCTGTTTTTCTCGGTCTTGGCTGGAAAGGACATGTCTTCTTCAGATAGAGATGTTCCTAATTCTGATCAAATTCTGTAACTCAGAGAGGATGATATTGTAGCTAACTCATGCTTCAGACATCCATTTTTCAGTGTGTTTTCTGGTCACTCAGGTTTATATCTCTCTTTTAAGAGTCTCACACTGACTTGGAGTCAAAAAGTAATTCGAATATGCATTTAATTTCCAATTAATGTCAGTCTCTGTTTATAAGACCTTCTCTCATTAAATTGCCATGAGTTGTCAGTATTTAGAGCTCCCCAATTTCTAACTTCAAAATTAATTTCATCTCTCATGAACATATCAGAGTGGAGTAAGGAGAAAGAAAGGGAACAAAACTAAGCTAATAGGATAAAGTCATTGTCTATTGCCTATGTAACAAGATTCTGAGCTTTTCATAGCTATGTGCATCTAGTCAGAGCTTCCTTCACATATAAAAATGAAAATAATTTCCAAAAATTGTATCAAATATTCTAGCATGAAAAGGAATTATCAACTAATCTTCTTATACCCTGTCACATGACTTTGGTGAGCCTAAGTTTTGCATCCTTCTTTTCATATACTTTCATTGTTGACCCATGAAAAGCTCTTTTCTTATCTTCAACCATTGGAAGGATATTTTTAGAAGGAAAAATGTACTTCCACAGAAAATTTCAGGTTCCCTTATGTATATGAATCAATTAGTTTTACTCTTTAGGAATCTTACTATCTGATAAAAACTTTAATTCATATTTATTGTGTATTCTGTCAACTTCCAAATATTTGTGGCTATTATTATCTTTATTGGGGGGATCAGTTTGTATGGCTAAATGGAACTGCATTGTTGGAGTCATGTCTGTTTAAAATATTTTAAATGGGGTCGGGGGTGGCAGCTAGGTGGCCCAGTGGATAAAGCACCCGGACCTGGATTCAGGAGGACATGAGTTCAAATCCAGCCTCAGACACTTGACATTTACTAGCTGTGTGACCCTGGACAAGTCACTTAACCCTCATTGCCTGCAAAAAAACAAAAGAAAAGAAAAATTAAATATTTTAAATAGGGAAGGAAAGGGAAGGGAAGAAGGTGGAAGGGAAGGAAATATAGATGTTTTAATAATTTGAAATTCTTCTGAATTCCTACATATTGCCCATTTATTTCATATTCTTTCTCCTCTCTTTCTTTCCATACATATTTGTATATATGTGCATATACACATACATGCATGTATATAACTGCAATTTCAAATAAAAATATTTAAGATGATGGATTGAAGAAGTGAATTTCAAGGTGACTGAATAAAAGGAGAGAACAATTTTCACTGAATATCATTCTTCTGCTATGCTATGATAAAATGGGATTGGAGGGAAACATGGATTACTTAGGTGCAAGAATTTCAGAATTCTTAGCTATACTCCAATCACAGAAATCAACAAATGCCAGGGGAAAATTTTTATTTATACCACCAGTTTCAAAACAGAAGCTTAAATTTATTCTTCTTTAACCCTACAAATTCCAAGAGAATATTTTTTCATGATGGTAATGGAAATAAAGGAGAAATTGATGATATTTTCAATATAAAATGAGAAATACATTTATTTCAAGAGGAATAATGGTAAGAAATAAAGGTGGAGTCGAGTCACTGGTTTTTATTTTTACTTATTTATTTTAAGAAAAGGAATATCTAAGAAAGTCCTGGTGTAAGTAACTTCATATGACTCAACAATTTCACTATAGGTTAATTAGTCACAGAAGTGCCTAAAAAATAGCACTGAAAATATTGTCAAGGTAATGTATTGACTATGCAGTATTCCCTTAAATTATGAAGGATTAATGGTGTGAATTTATGTTAGTCCTACTCTTTTATTCTTCTGTCTGCTTGAAAGAAGACTGGTCACACAAGAGAACACTGCTTTACATGAAGAAATACATGGGGTGAAACACTGGGGACCAATTACAATCACAGAGAAGAATAGGAAACAAAGGCTAAGATATTCTAATGATTCCCTCAGAAGTAGATTTTTGAAATCTCAAATGAAAGGTCAGTTTTCTGACTCTGGAATTCAATGCCTCAGGATACTGATGGCCAGGAATTCAGAAATGATGTTTCAAAGTGACCTCTTTTTCTTTTGCATTTGAGTATGAATGTCCAGGTGATGTCACCTCCTTATATCACTGGTGGCATACTTTTGTTGCCCTTATTGTATTTGGTCATGTCTGACTCTTCGTGACCCTATATGGGGTTTTCTTGGCATAAATGCTGGAGTAGATCATCATTTCCTTCTCCAGCTCATTTTACTGAGGCAAACAGGATTAAGTGACTAGCCCAGGGTCACACAGCTAGTAACTAGTTGAGATCAGATTTGAAGTCAGCAAGATGAGTCTTTCTACTCCAGGCCTAGCACTGCCCATTTATAACAAACACCCCAATATCAAAATCAAATATCAATATCAAAGCAACAGAAGATTTTAACCTGTTTCATTTTCTGCCTACTTGTATCCCCAGTGCTTAGCAAATATTCGGTAGATAGAAAGGTCTCTCTGTCTCTGTCTCTCTGTCTCTCTCTTTGTGTGTGTGTGTGTGTGTGTGTGTCTGTCTGTCTGTCTGTCTGTCTTTCTCTCTATCTCTCTGTGTTTCTCTACCTGTCTGTCTCTCTATTTGTGTGTCACTCTCTCTGTCTCTTTGTCTCTCTTTCTGTTTTTCACTCTACCTCTCTGTCTCTTTCTCTGTTTCTGTCTCTCTCTGTCTATGTCTCTCTGTCTACCCCCCCAAAAAACCTTGACCTTCTTACTGTGTTTTTTTTTGCATGAGACATTTCATCTTTCATTTCTGTGTTTTTTTGTGCATTATCTGCCCACTATGTCTGTAATACATTCCATCTTCATCTTATCTCTTAGAATTCCATTTTCCTCAAGTCTCAATTCAAATACCACTTTTCACATGGAACCTTTCCTTATCCCCTATTAATCCCCCCCACCTGTTAATCACATTCTCCCCAAATTAACAGCTGGATGGAACAATGAATAGAGTACTGAAACTGAAGTCAAGAAGACTTGAATTCCAATCCATTCTCAGATGTCTATTAGCTCTGTGACTCTGGGCAAGTCACTTAACTCTGCTTGCCTCAGTTTCCTCATCTTGAAAATGTGGATAATAGTCATACCTACGTCCCAGGGCTATTTTATATTTAAAAGTGTTTTATAAATCTTAAAATATTATATAAATGATAGCTAGTTATAAATTTTGATTATAACCATCTGAAACTCCACCAGCTAGTTTGCTAATTCTCTGAGATTAGGGATTGTGTCACTGCTACTACTATTGTAGTTCTAGCAACTAGCACAGTAACAGGTACATAGTAGGGTCTTAATAAATGCTTTAGTGAGAGAAAGCTGCAGGTACAGTAGATAGAGTGGTGTGGCCTGGAATAAAGGAGACCTGAGTTCAAATTCAAACTCAGATACTAGCTGTGTGACCTTGGTAAAGTTGTTCAACCCATTTTTGCCTCATTTCCCTAAACTGTAAAATAGGGATAATACTAGCACCCCACCCTTTCAGAGTTGTTTTGAGGTTCAAATGGGACTTCTATATTAAATTTCCTAGCATAATGACTGGCACACACGATATTCATGCTTCTTCTCCCCCACTTCCCTGCCCTTTGAGTGATTTATTGAGAAGACTCAATAGGACCTGATAGCTGACTTCAAGTATTTAAAACAAGAAATAGATATGTCCTGTTTGGACTCTCAGGGTAGAACTAGGAACACTGTTGGGGGGGGGGGCGTTGCAACATCCAAATTTTGGATTGATATCAGGAAAAACTACCTAAAATTAATGCTGTTTATAAGGGGAACAGACTTCCTTGAGAATAACTATATTCTATTGTATTAATACCATTCGATGAAAGACAAGATAGATGACTGTGTTCTATGCTACAATATGGGTATTGGAGAGGAAGAAGGGAATATGGATTATATGAGACAGTATCTTAGGTCCCTTGCAACCTGGGAATTCTGTGGCTTCATGATATTGCTATTTTTGATACATTATAAGGACTTGAAAGAACCTTTGGGACCCAACTCTGCCACTTAGTTTCCTAAATGACCTTGGACAAGTCACAACCCTTCTGAGTCTCAAATTGCTCATCTGTAAATTCAAAGGCTTATAAAAGATAACCTTTAATGTCTCTTCCAGCACCAAATCTGATATCCTATGATCTTATCATCTTTTAGTGAAAATCCTTTATTAGTGGCACACTATTGCCACACATTAGAAGCAGAGCCAGTAGCTGAGCTGGAACTCACATTTAATTCTCCTGAATCCCCACTTCATTTTCTACTCCATCATATATCGAGCCAGTCTCCCTACTCACACAATCATATTTTACCCCATCGTCCTCCTGCCATGTTGCCCTGATGCTGCCTCAGCACCTTCCCAATGTAATCTCCCATGACCACGCCCTGGAGGAGCGAAAACTTAGTTTTGGAAATGCCACTCTCAGAGGCAGGATAATCTGTATTGGTGTCAACTGCATGGTCTAGCCAAGTAACAACCATTCCATGATTCCATTTAACCCTAATTCCATTCTTTACAAAGACAGTCTTCTAGCCTTTCCATTCACAAACCACAAATACACACACACACACACACACACACACACACACACACACACAAACATACCTACTCACACACCCACACATACTCATGGTCATTCACACATGTTTACAAACACTCACATTTATACATACACACACACTCATGAACATGCAAACACATCCTTTCTGCCTCTTACTCTCCGAATACTAATCAAACCAACACTACCATTGCTTATAAAAAGGGTATGTCAGTCAGCTGCCCTATGGCTCAGGTAACTATATGTCACTTTCCAGAGTGAAGTATGTTTTCCATTTAGAATATAAGTTTATGGGGTGAGGGCTGTCTCTTTCTTTTAATTTCTATCCAAATTGCTTAGCACTATGGTCCTGAATAATGAGTTTTAACCCTTAATTTCAATCAAAAACTCTAGTGTGGAAACAATTAAGCAGACTTTTGCCAAATCTGACATACATGCCTTTCCTTAATATGTTAATAAACATTTAGATGATGTCAGTGATCTTAGAAAAACATGGAAAGATGCACAAAATAATGAAGAGCAAAATAAGCAGAACAAAGACACCATTGTATACAGAAATAGCAATATTGTTTTAAGAATGACTTTGAGAGGGCAGAGCCAAGATGGTAAAGGAAAGACATTAAATGCACAGAGCTCCTGATAAAATTACCCCCAAACAGCAATAAAAGAACCCCTGGAGTAGAAAAACACACAAAAATACAGACTGAGATTATTCTCTAGCTATAGATAGATTACAGGGGGTTGTGATTGAAGTCCAACCCCATTATCAGGCCAACAGAGACCCCATTCACACTCCCGGAGGAATTTACCCCAGATCCTCTGAATCAGCTACAGCACCAGCATCTTCTAGAACTGAGTGGGTAGTCAGTTAAGAGGGCTGAATGGCTGCCCAGGGTGGGGGGTGGGGGGCGGAGGGGGAAGCGCAGGGCTACCAGCATGATCTAGGGAGGAATTTGGCTGTCCCATCCCAGTGCGGAACCAGGAAGAAATCCTGAGCAGTGGGAGGCCCAGGTGGGGGAGGGGTACAGGCTGATCAAATCTAAGAACCAAACTACTGAAAGCTTTGCTGGTTGATTGTTTAGTAAGTAGGCTTGAGGTTATCTTCAGACCAGAGAACAGGCCAGGCAAGAGTAAAACCTGCCCTCCCTCAAACCAAATCACGTGGAACACTCTGAAACTGGAAACAGTAGTAGACCTGAAAAACAGGGCCCCCCAGTGGAGAATTTAAAGTCAAGTAAAAGATGAGCAACCAAAGAAAGTTCAGAATTATAGAAAGCTTCTTCAGCACCAAGGAAGATCTAGGGTCACCATCAGATGAGAAAATCAACCACAGGGCCCCTACATCCAAAGCTTCCAAGAAAAATATGAACTGGTCTCAGGCCATGGAAGCTCTCAAAGGGTACTTTGAAGAGATAGAAGGAAGATGTAGAGAGAGGAAGGAAAGAATGGAAAAAGAAATGAGAGCAATGCAGCAGAGTCATGAGAAAAAGAGTCAACAGCTTGAAAAGCCAAATGGAAAAGGAGATAAAAAAAGGTCTGATGAAGATAATTGCCTAAGAATTAGTTTTGAACAAATGGAATCTAGTAACCTTATGAGAAACAAAGACACAGTAAAGCAAATCCAATTGAATAAAAAAATAGAGGGTAATGTGAAATATCTCTTTGGAAAAAGAGCTGACCTGGAAAATAAATCCAGGAAAGATAATTTGTAAATCACTGTACTACCTGAAAAACATGAGCAAAATAAGAGCTTAGACATGGTCCTCCAAGACATTGTGAGGGAAAATTGCCTTGTATTCTAGAAGAAGAAGCCAAAATAGAAATTGAAAGAATCCACCAATCACCTGAAAGAGATCCTAAAAGGAAAACCTCCAGGAATATTATAGCCAAATTCCAGAAATCCCAGGTCAAGGAGAAAATATTGCAAACTGCCAGAAAGAAACAATTCAAGTGCTGTGGAGCTCCAAAAAGGATAAAGCAAGACCTAGCAGCTTCTACATTAAAGGACCAGAGGACTTGGAATATGGTATTACAGAGGGCAAAGGAAGTGGGACTACAGCCAAAAGTCATGAACCCTGCAAAACTGTGTATAATCTTTCAGATGAAAAAATGAGACTTCAATGAAAAAGAGGACTTTCATGCATTTGTGATAAAAAGACCTGAACTGAATAGAAAATTTGACTTTCAAATACAAGACCCTAGAGAATCATAAATAGGTAAACAGGGAAAAAATCATGAGGTACATTAAAAAGTTAAACTCTTTACAGTCATACATGAGAAAATAATAGTTCCAACTCATAAGCATTTTTTCAGTAAGGAATACACAGAGGACACAGGTCTGAAGTGAATATGAAGGGATGGTAGTTGTAAAGCATTTATTTTTTGTATGTTCTTGTCCTTTGTGGAGCAAACATGATGGGTCATCTAGTATCTGGGGCCAGATTTGGGCTCTGGGCTTCCTGAGCCCAGGGCTGGTGTTTTGTCCAATGTGCCACCTAGCTAACCCATGAAGACATCTTTAAAATAGGTATGTGTAGGAGGAATAGACTGGGGGAGGGGGAAGGGGAGACATGGAATGGGGAGAGGTAGTTCACATGAAGGAAACAAGAAAAAAGCCTATGGAGGAGGGGAAGAAGGGGAAGGAGAGGGGGTAGTGAGTGAACCTCAATATCATCAGAATTGGCTCAAAGAGGGAATAACATACATACTCAAGTGGGTATAGTAATACATTTTTGCCCTGAGGGATAGTGGGAGGAGAAGATGGGGGTGGGGGGACATTGGGGAGAAGAGGGTAAGTAGGGAAGGGAAGTTTGGGGGAGGGGGCTGTAAAAAGCAAAACACTTTAAAGGAAGGTGAAGATGTTCTGCATAACACCACATGTATGACATATATTGATTTGCTTGATTTCATAGGGAGAGTTGAGAAGGGAGGGAGAAGAAAATTTAGAAAACAGAATTTGCTCAAAGGCCTTAACCTCATCATACTAGGCTTAAGGAGGGAATAACACACACACACACACACAGGCAATTGGGAAGAGTAATCTATTTAACCCTATAGGAAAGTAGGAGGGGAAGAGGATAAGGAGGAAAGGGTGAAAGAAGGGAGGGAAGAGTAGGGGAGGGAACAGTCTGTAGCAAAACACTTTTGAGGAGTATTAGGGCAAAATAAGATAGACAACAGAGTAAATATCATTGGAAGGGAATGGGATAGAGGGAAATAGTTATGATGATTGACTACAATGTCAAAAGTATGGTACTTACTCTGCTGGGATACTGTGAAGAAATTGTCAAGTTCAAGGTACTATTTAAAAATTATGATGAACAGGATGCTATCAGAAAAACCTGGAAAGACCCACATGAACTGAAGCAGAGAGAAATGTACTGTATAAAAAATAATAGCATTAGTGTAAGATGATCTGCTGGGAAGCACATGGTTATTTTCAGCAAGGCAATGATCCAATATGACTCTGAAGAACTTATGGTAATTGCAGTGCATCTACAGAGAAAGAACTGATGGTATCTGAAAACAGACTGTAACACATTTTTTTTTTTACAATTCCTTAATCTGAAATTTTGTTTTTATCTGTTTTTTCTCACAACCTAGATAATGTAGAAGTGTTTTCCATGACTACTCATGTATAATTTATGTTGAATTATTTGAGTTTTGGGGGTGGGGGTGGGAGGAGAGGGAGGAAGAGAAGTTAGAACACAAAGTTTTTTTTAAAAAATTAATGTCAAAATTTCCTTTTACATGTAATTTGGACAATAAAAGTCTAAAAACAAACAAAGAAAAAAAAACAAGTGAGAAAAAAGGGGGGGCAGCTAGGTGGTACAGTGGATAAAGCACTGACCCTGGATGCATGAGGACCTGAAATCAAATCTGACCCCAGATATTTGACACTTACTAGCTGTGTGATCCTAGGCAAGTCACTTAACCCTCTTTGCCCTGAAAAAACAAAAAAAAGAATGACTTTGAGTGAATAAGTTATTCTATCATGAAGATCCAAATTAAGCTTAAAGGACACGTGAAGAAAGATCCGATATGCATCCAGAGAAAGAACTGATAAATAGAAGTATGTATAGAATAATTTTACATATACATAGATATTTACAAAATTTTACATATACATAACTACTTATATCTAATAGTAGCCATCTCTAGGGTAGTGGAAGAAGGGAACAAGGGAACTAAAAAAGAAATGTAGATAACATTTCCATATATTTAAAAGGTATAGCATGTTGTACGTAATTTATTTGCAGTTTCATATGCAATCTTTTTTTATTATATGATGTTATAGAAATGCTTGTTTTATTCCAGAAATTTAAGAAATAATGATTTTTAAAAAAACAATTGGGTTGATTTAAAAACTTCCATTGAAAGAGTGGAAAATCTGTACATTTTTCTTTATAGAAGTTTCAGATCTGAAGAAAAATAGATTAAATAAAGGCATTTTATAAGGTAGAAGTTCTGCATTCAGAATCAAGGCTTCTACCATCTAGTACCTGTGTGACCTTGGGCAGGTCTCCTCTTTTGGGGGGATTCCTACTCTTCACCTGCAATGTAGGTTAGACTTGGAGACTCCCAGGGGGAAAAGTACACCATGCATGAGGCTTTGAGTTAAGAAGATAAGTTCAAATATTACTTCAGCCACATATTAGCTGTGTGACTAACAGAGTCACTTTAATCTGTCTGTGGCAGTTACCAAATATATAAAATGAAATGTGTTGAACTTTATGACATCTAGGGTCATTTATAGTTCACTGATCCAAGACCAAATTGACTCTTAGGTCCCTCCCAGCTCTCAATCAATGATCCTAAATCAAAATGAATGTGAAATCATTATTTTAGTGGATCATTTGACATGAAACATATCACTTTCTCAAGGTGGCCATATTTTTCCTAATTCACATGAGTTCTTACAATTATAACCCAGGCATTTATTTTGCTAGTCTCAGATATTAAAAATGAACTTCAGGGAGGCTTACTCTTCCTCAAATTCATACATCAAACACAGTTGATAAGTCATAAACTAAATATATTTGGATGAGGCCTTGTGTTGCTTTGCTTTTATTTATCCAATAATTAGTAGATCAAAAAATTTCAGATTCCCTGATCCAATTTTTGTTCTCACTGCATTCAGAGGCCTCTCATTTCTCTTATATCTCAGTACTGCATGTTCCCTTCTGGGAGAAAATGTTTTAATATTTTTTTTTGAAAAAAGATTTCCATTATTCAAATACCATGGTGGGTATGCTTTGTGTTTAGGTTCTTTGCTGAATAAAATGGTGACACATGGGATTTATAAAGAAGGATGCTGGAAAAGATGACAAGTCTGAGCCACAGTCAGAGACTTTTAATTTAAACATCTGTCTTGAAAATGGTCTAGAAATAATATTAACTGCCTACAGTGGCTGTGACTACATAAGCCTTAGAGAATTGAATGCAAAAAATCCACATACATTATTTAGCATTTCCTATATGCAAGGGGGTGTTCAGAGCCCTAGAGACATAAATATAGGAAAAGATGCCATCCTTTCCCTCAATGACCTTACAATCTACTAGGGAAGATATGACAGCTACACAAATAAACATGGTATAAATGTGGCCCAAAGGAGACACTCAAAGTGCTGTGAGACAATCGAAGAAGATTCCATCTTGGGAATCAGGGAAGGCTTCAAGCAGCTAACGTGGACCTGGAAGGAAGAGAGAGAGGGATTTTAACAGATGGAGATGATGGTTCATTACATTGATAAGCTGGAGAGTATGCAGAAGGGGAAAACCAGGATTATCAAGGGCCTTGAATTCACTAGGTAAAATCAACTGATATAATTATGGCGTTACAAAACACCACCACCCATCCCCAAACACACACAGTGATATGGGACTGTATTGTAACATGGAGTATGTTAGATCATTTTTCTATGTCAGCCCAAATATTCTGAAAAAATATTAAGGAAGATTAAAACATAAACATAAATTAAAAAGAGGAGCAAATAAGTCTGAGTTTCTACAGGGCTTCTCTCCTACCAGATCCAAGTCCTTGCTGCCTAATTGTTGAGGGACCAGAATTAATTGGCATCTGCAATAAAGCAAATGTAAACATTTTACAATCCCCACTGGTACAGGTTTTTGCAAATAAGATGGATGACCATTTAAATCCAAATCTTTAACAGTGTACCAAATATTAGGACTTAAGGGCACTGGCCCTGGAGTCAGGAGTACCTGAGTTCAAATCCGGCCTCAGACACTTAACACTTACTAGCTGTGTGACCCTGCGCAAGTCACTTAACCCTAATTGCCTCATTTAAAAAAAAAAAAAGAAAAGAAAGAAAAGACTTAAGAAATAAACAAAATTTCACCTACAATTTCTTTTTCTTATCTCTCCAATATTTTAGTTATGGCTGAGCAAATAGTATTCTAAACAATTTTTTTACTTTAGTGTTTGGTTAATAACTTTGTTTGACAAGGATAAATAAACATTTATGTAGCATCTAATATGTGCCAAGCATTTTGTAGCTGGGAAAACTAAAGCAAGCATAAACTAAAGTGACTTGTCCAGAGTCATCCAGCTCAACCCACTGCTCCTAGAAATAGGGGCACGTAGACATAAATATAAATGACCCTACAATGAAAATGTCCTTTTAAAATGTTTATTTTACTAAAAAAATCAATTGGTCAAAAGATTTGGCATGAGTGCATAAGGGCTTAGAATTCTGAATCCATATGGCCCTGTTAAAAATTGGTCAATTTAATTTTCTAATAAAAAGTTATTAAAGATCAACTCATTCATTTGTCACATAAATTGGGATGTAGAACCCAACCATCGGGAAAAATGGAAATGAGATGTACTCAATGTATTATAAAATCATCTATAGACCTTCTTTCTATTGTAAACAAGCCATAAGCACTCATGGATTTGGCTCCTATCAAAATATGTCTTTTAAAGTGGCTGAAGTTATTTCATATTGGTGACCATCTATTCCTGCCTGTAATGATATTACAGTTAAGGGAGCTCAGGTACCGTAATTCTAAGGGAAAATGTCATGATACTTTAACCACAATTATTTAAATGCATTTGAAATATGTCTCTTTCCCACTCTTTCCTAATCTATGTAGAACAACAGAGGATTTAAGATATGACCTGTGGCAAAATATTTTTCCTGTTCAGTAAAAGCACTAAATCTCAATGCTGTTACTGAAGTATGTTCAATTGTTCTATAAGTCTTTCTCCTCTCTTCATTTTATCATGGAACTAAGATTAAAACATGCATTTAAAATGTATCTAATTAGGGGCAGCTAGGTGGCACAGTGGATAATGTGCTGGCCCTGGATTCAGGAGTACCTGAGTTCAAATCCGGCCTCAGACACTTGACACTTACTAGCTCTGTGACCCTGGGCAAGTCACTTAACCCCCATTGCCTCACAAAAAAAAACAAAAACAAAAAAACAAAACCCAACAACAACAACAACAAAAAACAAAAACAAAAACAATTTATCTAATTAGATAATTTCTCTCACCTAACAATATGTTCTTTATCCTAAATCGTCTACAAAGGTATGGGAAATGTCAAACCCTCTGTATATATACTTCTTTCAACTCTGGTGTTTTGTTTTGTTTTGTTTAGCTTTGCTTTGTTTTTGGTTGAGGGATGAATGTCAGAGTTTTCATTTGGTCTCTCAGAGAGCATTTTCATATTTGGATATACAATAGTGAAAATCCTGGTAGATGCATGCTCTTTTGTTTTTACATTTCTTTCTTACTCAAAAATTGCCCTATTTATATGTAGATATTCTGAAAGATAAATCTTTGAAACAATGTATCCCTTATTCAAATATTATATCATGAATATTTAAACATATTACTATCAGTTTATATGAAAGCACATTAAAGTTTTCAGTGTTTTTTCTTCAAAATTCCTTGCGAAGTATGTAATATAAACATCATTCCAATTTCAGATAAGAAAACTGGGGCTCAAAAAAAAGAAAAAACTTGCCCACTATCACACAGCTCTTAAGTTACAAAGACAATATTTTTTATATTTGTTTATTTATTTAAAGTTTTGAGTTCCAAATTTTAGCCTTCTCTCATTCCCTCCCTCCCTCCCCTGCCCCCTTCCTGAGGTGGTGAGCAATCAGATATAGGTTATACATGTGCAATTATGTAAAACATTACCATATGAGTCATTTTATATAAAAAGACACATAAAAAAAGAAGAAAATGCAAAATAGCATGTTTTAGTCTATGTTCATTCAATATCAGTTCTTTCTCTGGAGGTGGATAGTATGCTTTATCATTAAGTCTTTCCAGGTTTTTCCAAAATTATCCTGCTCATCATTTCCCACAGCACAATAATATTCCACTACAATGACACACCACAGCTTTTTCAGTCATTCTCCAACCGATGGGAATTCTTTTGATCTCTAATTCTTAGCCACCACAAAGAGTTGCCATAAATATTTTTGTACATTTTTTTCCTTTTCTTTCTTTCACAGTTACTACTGTTAACGCTTTCCCTCTATCCTATTCCCTTCCCCATTACATTTACGCAATTATCTATATTTTTTCACCATATCCAGCCTCAAAAGGGATTTACTTCTGACTGCCTCCTCCCCCACTCTACCCTCCCCTCTTTCACCCATTCCTCTTTATCCCCTTCCCCTCCTACTTTCCTGCAGGATTAGATAGATTATTCTACCCAACTTCATGTTTATGTTATTCCCTCCTTGGGCCAACTCTGATGAGAGTAAGGTGTTTGAGCCAATTCTGATGAATGTAAGGTTCATTCACTGCCCTGTTCCTCCCCCATCTCTTCCCCCATTCCATAAGCCCTTTCCTGTTTCTTTCATGTGGGATTTCACACTATTCTACCTCTCCCATTCCCCCTCCCCCAGTGCAGTCCTCTTGCCCCCTAATTTTGCCCTAAAGATATAATCATAAGCCAGCTAGGTGACTCAGTGGACAAAGCACCCACCCTGGACCCAGGAGGACCTGAGCCAAATCCATCCCCAGTCTCAAGACACTCACCCACTGCTCATCCCCAGGCATGCCACCAAACTCCAAACACCCCACAAAAAAGATAAACAAAAAATAAATCTTTTACAGATATCATCCCTTCATAATCAATTCCCACCTATACCCTATGTCTAAATTTATTTCCATCATCTTCCCTAATACTGAGAAATTTCTTATGAGTTAGATGTATCATCTTCCCACATAGGAATATAAGCAGTTTAATCTTTTAACCTCTCTCATGAGTTCTTTTTCCTGTTTACCTTTTTATGATTCTCTAGGGTCTTGTATTTGAAAGTCAAATTTTCCACTCAGTTCAGGTCTTTTCATCATGAATACCTGAAAGTACTCTTTTTCATTGAAGTCCTATTTTTTCCCTGAAAGATTATATTCAGTTTTGCTGGGTAGGTGATTTTTTTTTTGTTTTAGTCCCAATTCCTTTGCCCTCGAGAATATCATATTCCATATACTCTGTTCCTTTAATGTGAAAGCTGCTAGATCTTGTTCTATCCTGACTGTGTGTCTACAGCATTTGAATTGTTTCTTTCTGGCACCTTGCAATATTTTCTCCTTGACCAGGGAACTCTGGAATTTGGCTATGACATTCCTGGGAGTTTTCATTTTGGTATGACTTACAGGAGATGATCGAATAATTCTTTCAATTTCTATTTTACCTTCTGCTTCTAGAATATCAGGGCAATTTTCCCTGACAATTTCCTAGAAGATAATGTCTAAGCTGTTTCCTTGATCATAGTTTTCAGGTATTTCAATAATTTTTAAATTATCTCTCCTAGATCTATTTTCCAGGTCAGCCATTTTTCCAAGGAGATATTTCACATTGCCTCCTTTTTTTTTATTCTTTTGGATTTCCTTTATTATGTCTTGATTTCTCATAAAGTCATTTTCTTCTATTTGCTCTATCCTAATTTTTAAGCAATTATTTTCTTCAAAGAACTTGTGTGCCTCATTTTTCATTTGGCCAATTTGGCATTTCAAGCTGTTGACGTTTTTTTCATGACCCTCCATCACCATTCTCATTTCTTTCAACTACAATGAAGGAAAAGAAACAGCAAAGACTCCAGGCTGAATAAAATAGGTTTATTGAGAGAGAATATCAGTCTCACAATAAAGCTGGTCAGTCAGGGGTAGGAACTGAAAGACCCCAATCTTGGGGCTTCACAGGGTTTTATACCCCTTCAGGGCTTAACTAATTTTAGACAATCTTCTCTCTATTTACAATCCATAAATTTATCATCCAGACTTGTTCTTAGCCACTTTTTTGCTATTAGCAGGGATTATCACAATCTACAACTCTGATTGCTAAACACTTAATACTGTGAAATAAAAGTTAATAGTTAGGAGCTTCAGATGATGACTAAAGATGGTTATTCTGGAGAACTTGCTTATCATCTGACATTGCTACTCATATAGCATTGCTAATCATATGAGACTGAAATTAGCTCTACTAGTATCTAATTTACCTAATCCATTATTATTAACATAATCTACTAATAAAATAAAATATCTAGATATAGTAAATCACATATTTTAGTTAATACACTGATTATTACCATAATTAAATCATTTATAACTAAGGGGTGGGGAAAATCTCATTCACAAGGTCAGGGTCTCTTTTGAAAGAATTCCATTGTTCTGTTTGAACTTTTAGAGGCTTTGGTCAAACTTTAACTCAACAAATAACCTACACAGGTCCTTTGCAAATCCCCATTGAACTGTTTTTGCCTCCTACTTACTTCCTGCCTGAAACCCTGTATTTGTTTTGGGAACATTTTTGTATTTTCCCCCCTATAAAATATAAACTCCTTCAGGTCAGGCAGTGTTTGGGTTTTACCACTAATTCTGGCAACTAAGAATAGTACAATGTGTGGTGCATGTGGTAGACTGCAGTTTTAAACTTTTAAAGCTTTAAAACTGTAATAATATTATTTTCACTTTAAAATGGATTTTTCTCTTTGGCCTATTGTATCTAAGCTATCAAAACTTAAAGGTAGACTAAGATTTTGGGGATTCTATGTATTAGCTTTGAAAAATTATTATTAGTTCTGGATAGGTGATGACACAGGGGAAAAAGTAAACTTTTAAGCTTCTCTCTAGATTCCCATTAGAGATGTAATGACCCAAGGACCTACACTCATTCACCAGTAGAGGGAGTAGACTAATGGAGAAGTTCCAAACATTATAACTATGCATCTTTTTATTTGTTATCTTATTGATGGCATGGAACTAGTAACTTTGGGCTGCAAGCATCCTAACAGCAGAAAGCAGTCAACTTAAGATCCTAAACATCACAGGGTTCTGTACACATTCCACCAGACCCTTCAGAAAGATCTTCAAAAGAGAACATGCAGAGACACATGAATCAGGACATAAGATTATAGTTGTTGTTTTTTTGTTTCTTTTTAAATGAGACCCTTTCTATGCAAAGTAGCTTTAACTAATGAAAACAGACTGTAGTGGAAAAGGTTTAAAATTATTGAGGGAGGATTGTTAAGGACAAAAAGAGCACCTGGAAAATTATCAAAATAATTGGTGGGGTCATTTATTATGAATGGAAAAGAGTAATTAGAAGGGAATTCTTTTTTTTTTTGGGAGGCAGTTGGGGTTAAGTGACTTGCCCAGGGTCACACAGCTAGTAAGTGTTGAGTGTCTGAGGCCGGATTTGAACTCAGGTCCTCCTGACTCCAGGGCTAGTGCTCTATCCACTGCACCACCTAGCTGCCCCAGAAAGGAATTCTTAAGAGGACTTTGAAGATAATTTTTGTTTTCATGATCTCAAGAGTCATTGGTGGGGATGTTCTCCAACTCAGGACAATCACAAGAAAAAAAAGATGATAGGATATGAAAATCTAATGGAAAATAAAACAACAATAACATTAATAATTCTTAAATTTACCTCTAGCCTGAAAGAGTTTTTGTCATTAATCCACAGTGGATTTACTTTATGGAACTGGTAGAAAATAATGGTCACAATATGCTATAGTAAAGAATTTATTAAACTACAGAAATTATTCTATACCTTATTAAGTAGAGTTACTTAATTAGAATTCAGGGCATAATTAAAAAAAAAACCTTCATTAAAACTTCTCACCGATTAGACTATCCTGTGGCCCAGGCCCTAAGGAGAACACTGTACTTAATTTTTATAATGAAGTTATAATGAAGCATATATTATAACAGGCTCTCTGGAAATATTTGGAATCAATGGAAATATTATAGTCAATTACTTTGATCTACAATTATAAAATATATAACCAGAAAATAACTTAAAGATCATCATTTCCTATCCAGCTTGAAGCATGAGTCTCCTCATTAAAACCCAGAAAAAGTGATCATCTAACTTCCACTTGAAAATCTTCAATAAAGTTTTCAGGCTACCAATCCCATGTTGAGTATCTCTAGTTGTAAAAGAAAAAAATAGTCTTTTTTTCTCTTATGAATATTCCAAAATTTATCTTCAGATGACTTCTATTTGTTCCTCATTCTGTTAAGCAAACCAACAAGTCAAATCTTCCCATGTGACAACCTTTAACATATCTAAAGACAGCCAACATGCTGTAGGATCATTGACTTAGATCTGGAAAGGAATTTGGACATCATCTGATCTACTCCCTTCATTTTACAGATGAGAAAATTGAAGCCTGGATCATTTAAGGACTTGTCCAAAGTCACACAGAAAGTAAGTCACAGAGCTAGGATTCAAATCTAGTAATCCCTATAGTACTACCACAATGTCTCTTCCAAACTAAACATTAGCACTTCCTCCAAACAAATCTCCTAGGACTGGTTTCAAATCAACCTTATTGCTTTGGACTGCTTTACAGATTAGATGAGGATTATAATTTCTGGATGGGGCATAGTCATGTTATTCACTTCACTTCTATCCAGATTGGCCCATGCCACCAACATTTGTCTCATCTGCATTCAGGTACAAATCTCCAAGTTCTAAGGGGAACTCAGAAGGTGGGGGGGGGGGAGGAGGAGGAGATTTGTACCTGAATGGGGATTGATTGTCACTCCCTCTCCCCTGTCAGCTCACCTTCTGCCTACTCAACATCTTCACTTCAACATCCCCTAGAAAAAGAATTCTCTGAAGGCATCTTAATGATTATTGAGTCCATACATGGAGTCAACATATCATGATATGACTGAAACATACTGCTCATTCTACCCTAATAGTTCACCCTCCACCTTGCTCTACCTCCACACTACTACCTGTGCTTAGTCCCTTTACCATCCTATCTCCCTGCCTCCCTTCCTGGTCATATTTATATTTTGCCTTCCCCTATCTGCTACCAAGTTTTGGCTTTCTGATTCCATGGAAAATTGTTGCTACCACAGTCTTTCTCAAGCCTAGTTTCTCTCACTCAGCTTGATATATTGAAAGGGAAGTAGGATTTTTGGCCAGGGTCACACAACTAGAAACTAGTAAGTTTCTGAGGCAGGAAAGTAGATCCACATTTTCCTGATTTTATGTCCAGTGCTTTTTCCACTATACCATCTAGCAGCCTTGATAAGTATGCTAAGATATGATAGATAAGGGGATAAGGGCTCTTCACAATCTAAAACCACTCTGCCTTTGCAGAGCTTATTTCTGATTTTAACACTATAATGTGAGTGAGATTTTCCCCGTCCCTTAGTTATAAGAGATTCACTATAGTTTTAAGTGATTTAATTAAAATAATATTCAATATATTAACAAAAAATAATTGTGATTCATATAGATTGCATAAGGTTAGTAGGTCAAGTCCTTTTTCCATGTTTCTCAATTTTCCTATGACATAGTGTAGTAGATCTTGTGATATCTGCCCTAGGAAATGTCACAGGGTCTGTAGGTGGTCAGTAATACTGTTCACGCCACTTTACACTGGCCTACTGTTCACGCCGCTTTACACTGGCCTACCAATGATCCACCCTATTGATATCATAGCGCTGATCCCTTGTTATTACTCAAGACTATGTCCTAATTTTAGAAAACGTCCCCCAGGGTATATAAACCTATGTAGTTTGTACTTCTGGGTCTTTCAGGCCCAAAGCCTGGATGACCGGTTTTGTTGAGGGACAAGCTCTCTCTCAATAAACCCATTTGCTTCAGCCTGGAAACTTTGTTATTTTCATTCTTCCGTTGGACTTAAATTTTTTCTGCGACAATTCACTTCATATTCCAAGTGGTCAATCAACAAGCAATTATTAAGTGCTTACTATATATCAGGCACCAGGCACCAGCGATACAAAGAAAGGCAAAAACATAGTCCCTGCCCTCAAGGATCTTCTATGGTAAACCAAACAGTAACATACAGAAATTATGACTGTGCTTATAAGGAATATGGGCCCTCTCTCCACAATGATTTCTCTACTCAGTGATGGCTATGTGGAGCTGGACTAGAAGCAGTTCTGATTGTTTGGAGGGGAGAAAAGTGGTATCACTATTCTCAAGGCTCAGATTTGATCATTGTCCTCAAGGAACTCAGGGAAGTCAGGAGAGGTTTAAAGAAAGAGCATTGAAATCATGGGGAATTATAGAAAACCTGAAATAACATTGACTCTCTAGAAATTTCCAGTCTTGAATTTTTCAGGTTCCATGTCTTCAGTCAAATGATTCTCTGTGTCTGGAATCTCTCCTTGCATTTAGCCAGCTAAATTTTCATGGATTCTTTAAATACGAATGACACTTTATTCAAATATACTTCTTTTTATCACCTGTCTGTAATAACATTTTCTTTTGCCAAACTTAACATTTTGTAATGTATTTCAACCAATCAATCAGTCAATAAATGTTCATCAAGCATTTACTGCATGTCAAGCAATGTGGTAAGCATGGAGAATACAAAGAGGCAAAATATAATGCCTGTCTTCCAGAAGCTTACAATTTCATGAGGGAGACGACATGCAAACACATCTATACAAAGCATCCATTGAAGTGCAATGCAAATTAATTTGATCAAATAGATTAAATAGATCAAAATTAAACTAAATATTTTATATATAATTTTAATGAAATGAAAAATTTATAACATTCACCCTAAGTTTTCACATTGTAGATATCCCTTTTTCCAAAAACACAAAATGAAAACCTGTTCAATCAAAACAAAACAAACAAACAAACAATCTGGTATCAGAAATGAGGAATTCATGGAAAATGAAACCAAACCAAGAACTTGGATTGATGTAGACCTATCTGTGGATGATGTTCCCTTTCATGGTGTTTCTTGGACAGCATATAGACAAAGTTTATGTCAGAGTATGAGATAGTCCACAAAATTTTAGATTCTTAACCAAAGTATTTACTAGTACGACCCATTTCTTCTTATACTTCCTTTTCTCACACCCCTGTCACATTTACTTACTAGATGCTAAAGCTCTTCTGGCCTTAGTATACAGAAAGAAAAGAGTTCAATTCATTATGAAAATTAAGTAAAGCCTAAGCAGAGGGTAAAATGTATCCTGATTCAGAATGTGAGTGCTGTTTTTTGGTTTTTGGTTTTCTTTGATTGCCAAAATGTACAAGATGAAACAATCTGGAGCCATCAAGAAGGTGCTCCCATTGGGTTGTGGAAGAACAAATCAAACAAATGATAAATAATTTCATTAAAGAGAATGGAAACAATAAGACAATATTCCAAAATTTGTGGGATGTCCCCAAAGCAGTAATCAGGAGAACATTTATAGAACTAAATGCTTACATGAATAAAATACAGAAAAATCAGGAAAATTAAATCACCATGGAATTAAAAGAAAAACTAGAAGGAAAGGAAATAATTAAAAATCCTTCATTAAAAATTATTGGCAATCCTAAAAATCAAAGGAGAGTAGTAATAAAATTGAAAGTTTTAGATGTATTGAAATAATAAATAAAACTAGGAGCTGTTTAAAAAAGCAAAAATAAATAAAACATTGGTTAATTTGATTTTAAAAAAGATTCAAAGAACTAAACTTTGGGGATAAGAACCTATTATTTGGCAATATTTTCTGGGAAAACTAAAGTTTGCAACACACAAAGTATAGAACAAAATCTCTCACTATGTAACAAAATAGGGTTCAAAAACATTGCATTTTTTTAGACATAAAGGGGGGTTAAAGCAAATTCAGGGACCATAGAAAATTTTATCTATCTTTAATTTATGGATAAGGGAAGAATTTATGACAAAAAGTAGATGTAGGATCACAGGAAGAAAAATAGGATAATTTTTACTCTATTAAATTAAAACAATTTTGCACAAAAGCAATGAAGCCAGGGCAGGAAACATGTGTGTGTGTGTGTGTGTGTGTGTGTGTGTGTGTGTGTGTGTGTGTGTGGAATTTATAGCATATTTCCCTGAAAAAGATCTCACTTCTAGAATATATGGAGAACTGAGTCAAATATATAAAAATACAAATCATTAATCCATTGATTATTTATCAAATGATATGAACAGGCAGTTTTCAGAAGCAAGAATATCTGTTATCTATAGTCATATAAAAATGCTCTTAATCACTATTGATTAGAGAAATGCAAACCAAAAAAAAAATAAACTCTTAGATACCACCTCATACCTATAAGATTGACTAAAATTACAGAAAAGGAAAATGACAAATGTTGGAGGGAATGTGGGGAAAAAAAGGATTGTTGGTGGAGTTGTGAGTCAATCCAACCATTTGGAGAATAATTTGGTACTATGCTCAAAGGACTATCAAACTACTCATGCCCTTTCACACAGCAATACAACAACTAAGTCTGTATCCCAAAGATATTAAAGGAAAAGGACCCACATGTACAAAATTATTTATAGCAGTTCTTTTTTGTGCTGCCAAAAATTGGAAATTGAGGCAATGCATATCAGTTGGGGAATGGGTGAACGAGTTGTGGCATATAACAATGATGGAATACTATTGTGTTATAAGAAATGATAAGAAGGATGTTTTCACAAAGCCTAGGAAGACAGATGAATTGATGCAAAGTGAAGTGAGCAGAAGCAGGAGAACATTGTACAGAGTACCAGCAATATTGTGAAATGATCAACTGTGAATGGTTTAGCTATTCTCATCATTACATTACAGTGACGCAAAATAATTCTGAAAAACATATAATGAAAAATGCTAAGCACATCCAGAGGAAGAACTGATGGAGTCTGAGTGCAAATTGAAGCATGATTTCTTTTCACTTTATTTTTCTAACTTTTTTTGCAAGATGGCTAAAATGAAAATGTCTTGAATGTTTTTAACTATTTAATTGATATCCCATTTTTTGCTTTCTCAATGGATGAGGAAGGAGAGAATTAATTACACAATTTTCAAAAAAAAATGTTTCAAATAATAATGTTGTTTTTATTTCTAAAAAAGAAAGTGTTCCCAAAACAAAAATTACAAATGGGCCTTTGAATCAATTCCAATGGAAAGATTGACAGAATAGTTCAGCTAATTTTTGTCCTCCTTATGGGAGCTATCTTTATTCTACAGTGAGTTTAAGAAGAAACGTCCTCTTTAATTTATTATTTTAAGTAGAAAGTTGCTTCTCTGTCTAAAATAGGGTGATATGTGTTGCTCTCTTAGGGAAAAGTTGAGGTGGAAATGAAAATCATCTTATATATTGTTACCAGAATCCTTCTTGGAGAAAAAAAATGGGTTATCTTCCAGAAATTTAGCAAGCTTTCAGTTCTCTAGCAATCACTCCTTTTTAAATTATATATTATCTCTCATTTTACTCTGTATCAATCTCTATGATGCATATTTATTTCTTGAATTTACTTATATAATTGATGCTATTAAACAAGGAAGATGCTGTTTTGGGAAGGCAGATGACATTTAAAATGATAAAGACTAAACTAACATCCTTTTTACAAGTCACTTAAAAGAGGTAAGACAGGGCAAATGGGGAAAGACTATTAATCATAGCATAATGAGGGAAAGAAACTTTTAGATAAAGCTAGATGAGTATGAGACTTTATCCATACAGCATGAGAAGAACATGCCTACCATGGTCAAAAGCAGAGGTTTTGGCAGGGTACAAAGCAAATATCAAGCACTGTATATGTATTCCCTTTTTCTAGTGGAATAGAAATTCATTCAATTACTGCTTCTACAGTGGCTCAACAAAAGAGTTCTGCCAAAATATTGGGGAAGTTGTGTTGTTCTTGTGGTGATGGTGGTGGTGGTGGTGGTGGTGGAGTCATTTTTCAGTTGTGTCTAACTCTTCACGATGCCACCAGGAGTTTTCTTGGCAAAGATTCTGGAGTGTTTTGCCATTTTCCTTCTCCAGTTAATTTTATGGATGAAGAAACTGAGACAAATAGGGTTAAGTGACTTATCCAGGGTATCACAGTTAATAAGTGGCTGAGGCCAGATTTGATCATAATAAATCTTCCTGATTCTAAACCTAGTGCTCTATCTAATGAACCACCTAACTTCTGGGGCAGTTTAGAAATTTCCTATAAATGCAAAATTCTAGTTAATATTATTGGAGGTAGTAAAGCA
Source organism: Dromiciops gliroides (assembly GCF_019393635.1). Lineage (NCBI taxonomy): Eukaryota > Metazoa > Chordata > Mammalia > Microbiotheria > Microbiotheriidae > Dromiciops > Dromiciops gliroides. The sequence continues at coordinate 613,227,986 of NC_057862.1, forward strand.
TGCCAAAAGTCATATTATAAGAAAATGAGGGAGTATATGATGATATTACAGTCTCATTATCAGTAATTTTTTATAACTTAGTGAACAAAGAGATACTTAGAAGCAATGAAACTATTAGACTCAACCTTGCCAATAAGTGTTTTCTCTTCTCATGCTAATTGTCCTTTTTCTGCATAGAGAGTTCAGTCATATAAAATACTTAGATTTTGTACCAGTCAGTATGGTGAAAAGAAATGTAGAAATCAAGATGGGAGTGAGAAGTATTGAATATTAAATATAGATTTCGTACCCATCCTCCTACAAGATAATAAATAGGTCAGAGACATCAATAATACCTCCTACAATTTGTTCATCCAGATCAGAGAAGGCTATTTCTACCTCTCTTACCAGAAGTAGGTACCTCACAGAAACCAGATCAGAGAATGGATAGGAAAAAGCATAATAGCAATTTATTTTTTCCCAAGAAGAAAGCACCATGATCATGTGGAGACCCTTCCCAAAAGGGCTTGGGGACTAACTCTTTCTGAGGGTATATAGGGTTTATTTGTCCATGGGTTACAGGGCATTGTCAGTTACAGATGTAATGATTGGAATAAGGCCACCTGCTGGAGACTTACTGTAGAAGAGTTCCACCCATGAAGCGAAGGTCTTTGAGGGCAAGACCAGGAGTCTTTTCTTTGGCATCAGGAAGTGACGCGGGGTAGTGGGAGGAGGAAGGAAGAGACTGGCGCTCAGTCTCGCTCTCTTTCCTGAGGACTCTGGTGGAGAGCGGAGCTAGAAATGTGCTCTCCCTTTAATAGATAGGAATCTAGGCCTTTCTCTCTCTTTACCAAATTCTTATTCTCCTTAATAAATGCTTAAAAGTCTAACTCTTGCTAAAGCTTATAATTTATTGGCGACCACTCATTAAATATTTTAGACAGTTTAGCTAGAATTTTAGCCCTTAACACAGATCAACCAAAAAGCAAATGCTATAATAAGAATGGATGTAACAGAGACATCATGATAAGATTACAGGTTTCCAAAAAAGGATTTGGCAAGAATGAGAATGCTGAGATGTCCTCATAAGATAAGGACTTGCTATCCTTAGGGAAAAGAAGTTACCAGGTAGGGACTTTTATCAGCTGGCTATCTGGGTTCAGTTTGGAATTCAGTTGAAGGACATTTTACTCTTATTAACCCAGGGTTTCATAAAAAATACTTTTGGATAATAAAGCACCTCCATTAAATCAAAATGATCCATATATTCATATTAACAGGAAAAAGTTATGATATCCTGGAGACCACAAGACACAGGAGGAAACCAAGATTGTTTGCTTCTAAAGGAGAAGTAGTAATGAAATGTTTTTACATAACAAAAATAGTAGGGCAGTGAACACTTTTTGTAAAACTTAAATTTTTTTTCAGTTGAAATAATAATTCTGAGCCAAAGTAGAGCTATTTCTCTTTCATATTTGGGTTTTCTTGTCATATTTATCCAAGTCCTTTTCAATTTGCTATATGTTGTTCTTCATTTCATGATTTGACCTTTGAAAGCTTCCAACTCATGTCTTTTATACCTCCAAAGTTTCTCCCTCTCCTGTATTAGACTAGAATGTTAACTGAATTGTGTCCAAACGAAGCATACAGTGCACATTTTGCTACATTTAACTGAATTTTATATTGGGATATAGAATCATGAGACATATCAATATGAAATTTTCATGCTATTCTTTGTAATTTTCCACTATTTTCCAAGTTTCTTATTCTAAGAAAGATATTTCCTTCTACAGTTAGGAAGGAATGTGATGCAGAACTAAGTGAGATAATGTCAGGCTAATAGAACATTGTCCCAAGATCATGTTTTGCTCTCCTGCTGTAACATAAAAACAGGGGCCAAGCCGAAGCGATGATTTTCTAAGTAGGAAACATTTATCCTGTGACAATATCTTATTACAATTAATTTATTTCCAGTATACAAATGACAGATGCAATTGTAATTGCAACCCCTGTGGATTAGCAAACATTGTTCTCCCCTGGTTTCTTTTTGAGCTTTAAAAGTCTGAAATTCTATGATTCCAGCTGAGTACAAGCTACCATTGAACAGCTTTTTGTTTTCTTTGGTGCTTTATAATCTCCCTTTTCTCCCACTTCTCTCTCTCTCTCTCTCTCTCTCTCTCTCTCTCTCTCTCTCTCTCTCTCTCTCTCTCTCTCTCTCTTTCTCTCTTTCTCTCCTATAGCACTCTCATGAGGTGGTAAATTCCCCATCTGTAAGTGAGAATCTGAATTTTTAACTCAATTATCTCTATATCTTTTCCCTGTCTCTTTTTTCTCCTTTTTCATGCTCTGATGTTATCTCTGTTTCTCATCTCCCTTTCTCCCTTTTCCTACCTCTCTCTCTCCCCTCCCTGTTGATCTACCTCTGCATGAATATCTGTATTTCACTACATTTCTGCATAAAATTGTTTTACAAAAAGTTGTGAAAAGTTTGCACCATTTTGAACTAACTGCCTTAAAATTATTGTTGCTTATCCCAGAGTCAAATAAATTCAATTATTGCACATAATCAATTTATGAACACATTATCAGCACTTCTCTCTATAGGAACAGAAAAGGAAGTTATTGTAGGAACTTCCCTTGGTTCCCTGAAACACCAAAATCATATCTAGTGCTCATACTTATGACCATACTAAATCACTGGTCATGGGATGAACATCAGATGGATCTCTTCTCATACTTTTCTAATATACTTTAAAAAGTATAGGAAACATCATTTGGTCAGCTTCAATTTCAGTTTGAGAAGTGATTTATGTGATTGCAAATTTCCCATCTAAAACCAGAAAAAGGTGGTTGGGATTATCTTCCCAGATGAGAGGCTACTCAGCTCATTTTTCAGGGAACAATCCTTTGTCATTTTCCATCACACTACTCAGGACAAACAAAAGAAGCACATGTCTTTCTCCTTCTTCTACCCAACAAGACTTGTGAAAATGCACACCATGTAATAGATTATGGAGATCCCATTTGCTATTATTTGGTTAATTTAGTCATTATGTCCATGCCAAACTGAAAGCATAAAACATACCATGATAAATGTTTACAACATCTGTGAGCATGAATTATTGAATGAATGAGCATTGTGATAACAAGAGTAAGTAGCTATAATGTCTTTAGATTATCATTTCAACACAATGCTCCAGAACACTTGAAACCCAAGAGAAATATTGCAAGGCAGTTTGGAAAATGTCTTAACTATGACATAGAAACAAGCAATCTTGGATTTGTAAGGGACCTTGGAGGTCTTCTTATTCAGCTGTCAGCTGGATTGCTGAATATATTTTAGTAAATTTACTATGACAGATTGTCTACCCTCTACCCAAAGGAATGGCAATCAACTACTCCATGAGACCATTATTCTATATTTTTGTGGAAATCTCTAATTGTTACAAAGTGCTCCCTTATTTTGATTAAAAATTTGCTCCTTAACTTTAATCCATACATCTTAGTTTTCTACGCTGGTGCTATGGAAGTGTTGAAGCCATCATCTACAAAACCCTTCAATGTTTGAGGGCCACAATCATTCTGCAATGCCTTTGTCACCACATTTTCCATTCTCCACACAACTTCAGTTCCTTCAATTAAACATACGGTATGATTTCAACTCCTCGTAACAGCCCTTTAGTTCTCTTATGGACAACTCTTTAATTTGTCAATAGCCTTCATGGAATCTAAGACAAAAAAGGCAGAAGAGTTGAGAAGTGGTTTCTCAAGTGCAGAATATAATTGCACCATAACATCCCCAGTTCTGGACACTATTCTTCAATTAATAGTCTAAGTTCACTAGGATTTTTTTTGGCTGTCATATCATGGCATTGGCTGATATTCAAATTAACATACAGTAAGTGAATACTATTTTCAAGGTAATCTATAAGATAACAAGGATACAATGGCAAAAAAGAAAAGAAAAAGAGAAAGAAGGAAGGAATGATGGTGAGAGAGGGAAAGAAAGGAAAGGAAAGGAAAAAGAAAAGAAAAGAAAAGAATCACACACAGATAAGTCCCTGTCCTCAAGTAATTTACATTCTTTCAGTTGCATACCAAATGCAAACAAGTAAATAAATACAAAGTACATACATTTTTTTTTATAGGGCAATGAGGGTTAAGTGACTTGCCCAGGCTCACACTGGTAGTAAGTGTCAAGTGTGTGAGGCCTAATTTAACTCAGGTTCTCCCAAATCCAGTGCCGGTGCTTTATCCACTGCACCACCTACCTTCCCCATATACAATGTTTTAAAACATTCAAGGGACACTCCCTCAGAGACCTAATTTGAAAATAATATGGAACTATTAATGACAAAACTCTGAATCTGTTTATTCAACAACTATATCAATGTCCATCTAATTCAGATATCATGTTGAAGTAAAAAACAAAAAACAAAAACCACTGAAGCCTTGTTTTGAGCAGAGAATTGACAAAGTCTAACCATTAGGAAACCATTTGTTTGCCTGACTGTCCTGTTCTAGTCACCCTTTGGGGTCACATTCTAAGATACCCCATATTGATTTCCAGCCACTTAAAAATTGGTTAATCAAAAAAATTTGAAAGCTTTCTCCACTCAAATGATTGGCACCTCAATCACATCTAGACTGAATAGGAAATCTGAGCTAACTTGCTCTAGATAAGCCAAATATGAACCTTTTGGAGGTAGGTTGGAAGAAGCAAGGAAATCCTGGTAATATCCTAGAAAATGGGAACTGATATTGATGGGCTAGATGGGGGAGGCATTTATTAAGCACCTACTATGATCCGTACACTGTGCTAAGAATTCTACAAACATAGTTTTATTTGATAGAATTTTTTGGTAAAATAGTTTTCTCAGGAATTCCTATATTTGACTATCACTAAATACTCTGAATGCAAACACTTAATTAGCATATTACCTTATTCACAGTTCCTCTGTGTTTCTTTGTCAGGCAAGGAGGAGAAAATGTACACAGAGAGAAAGCAAAGTAGGAAAAGATGTTCAGGTCAAAATTTTCATGAATAAATCCTCTGAAAATTTAATAAGAGACTAAAGAAGGCCTAGTAGGCCCTGAATGAACAAATTTTTTAAGCAAAAAGTGATATGGAAAACATTAAAATCCCTGATATTTCAAGAAATTCAAGATAAACGGAAGAAAATGAAGAAAAATAAAGTGGCCAAAAGCCAACATGGAAATTTGCATTAATTTAAACTTCAATAGCATTATTATATCTCCTTGCTAAAAACCACACTTATCACAAAGTCATCTCATGGGAGGGGGCAAGAAAGTGGGAAAAAAAGTTTTTTAAACCTAACTAGTATGGAATAATGTTTGAAGTTATGTAATTGCTGTAGTTACATTTAAATTATTTTCTTATTATGTAACTTATTTAAGGTTTTTCATCATCAGTTGATGGTATGGAAAGGACAAAACAATGTGTGATTTCAATTTTATTTTCTGCCAACCCAATTACTTTAGTAGTTTGACTTGTAGTTAATAGTATGTAATTATTCAACAAAAATAGTCAGTGAGGTCTCAGAGAAGTACTTCCCCAGGCTTAACTAGATCATATCTCCATTCCCTCATATTATTCCTAAGAATCTAAATAGAATCCCTGGATTGATCAAATGAGCCCTTCAGAGATCTTTTCATTAGTGTTTATTTTTTTTTAAATTTGCCTTCATAAATCATTTGAAACACACTCAGGCATTAATTAACTCAGTGATACTCCTATGTTAAACTATATAGTAGGCCAAGAAGCCACCCAATATCCTGCTTTTATCTCTGAAATGTTGAAATTAAATGTTTCTTTGACAATGCACGCATAGCTGTAATCCTTCTCACTGTTGATATGCTAAGTCATTCTCTTACTCACCAAAAAAAAAAAAAATTTCTAAGTTACAATTCTTTTTAGTGAATATGTCAGATGTTCAATCCAGTGTTCAATTCCAAATAGTACCAGAATTATCAAAATTTAGAAAGTAAAAATGATCGCAATGATCACCACAATTTGGAAAACCCATATGCTTAACCTGATGAATCAAAACAATACTCATATCACCAGTGGCCCCTTGAGAATCAATTTTAGCAGATAATTTAGGCTTACTTTTCAAGCATGATCATACTCAAGTTGCTCATTGCAATAGTCTGCCACTTACCATTTATCATATGTACCATTTAACAATAAATAAGTTGTCTCTTTTTTTAACATTAAATCTTCCATACACCCCTCAGTCATACATCTTCCAGAATCTCTTTAATGGTGCCAAACTTGTTTGGGTAAAAGAGTTAAAACTTAATTTCTAATTTCCTATTTCTGTTGAGGACGTTATTGGGCTTCCAGTCATCCCACTTCATAAGAATCCTTAACCCCTTTCCTCACCCTACATATTCAATCAATTACCAATACATAGTAATTTATTCTACTTCCATAATATATCAACCATCTGTACCCTTGTCTTCATTAACAGAGTAACCATGCTAGTTCTGACTGAGATGGACCATTGTAACTGCTCCATAACCAGATTGGTTTCCCAGTTTTCATTTATCCTCTGTCTAACTGTCTTCTGTATAGCCACCAAAATAATATTCCTAATGCACAGAAATGATTACATCACACCCCTGCTCAAATATTTTCAATATCTTCCTATTGACTGCAAGACAAAAGACAAATTGCTAAGCTTAAATTTATAAGCCAAGCCTTCATAATCTGTCTCTAGCCTAATTTTCTGAGTTTATTGCCCCTCACTACACATCATATTCTCTCTGTTGCAACCAAATTGGGTTATTTGCTGCTTCCCGAAGTCAGCATCTTCTGTACTTTTGTACAGGCTTCCCAGGTCTGAAATGTGCTCCTTCCTTAACTCTAACTCAAAAATCCCTAGAATTCATTCAATTCTCACTTGACATGATACCCCTTGATAGACTTGCCTTTTCTGATCATTCTAGGTGTTAATGTTCTCTCCCTCCTCAAATCATTGTGTATATATTTATCTGTGGAATGTCATATTCCACCCCCCTACTACCCTGATACAGTGGTTATTTTTCATGGAGTATTTGTATTCCCATTGCCTAGTATAGTGCTTTGAAGATATAAAGAACAATAAATGTTTACTGAATTGGATTATGTCTCAGGTCCTCTCTAAACTGATTTTTAAATTATATTACTTCTGTTTTGTATCTGACATTTACCAAAATCTATATCCTCTATGGCTACGTGTCACCCCATGATTTATTTGTAGCATCTAAAGATATCATGTACAGTGATCTAGGAAGCAGAGAGGATCAAGAAATGCTTATTAAAACAACTAACTAGACTTTCATACTTAAGTTACTGTTTCAAGCTTAAAACTAGGTCCAGAAAGGCCAATCTCTGGTCATTTCCATATAATTTATAGTTTTGTCATTTGAAAACATCATAATCTTTATCTAACTACCTGCTATGCAATTTCAACTGGATGTCTTATAGTCATTTCAAACTCAGCATGCCCCAAATTTATTATCTTCTCTTCATAAACCCACTCCTCTTCCTGATTTCATTGTTTCTAATGTCACACTATCCTTCCAATATTCAAATTTTACATCCTCAAAAGAATCTTCAACTTTTCTCTGTCCTTCACCCCAGATATCTAATCAGTTCTTAGCTTGTCATTTCCACTTCTACAACACCACTCACATCTACCCCCTTTTCTCTCCTTTTAACACATGGCCACCACCCTAGCTAGTCAGGCCCTGCTAGACAGCAATAAAGAACTGGTAATTGGTCTCCCTGGCACTATTCCTTCCCCATTGCAATCCATTTTTGACATAGCTGCCAACTTAATATTACTTAAGCTCCATTCTAACCTGCCACTCGCCTTCTCAATGATATACAATGGTTACCAATTAAGGGAAAAATACTCAAAAGGGTAAAGATACAAATTCCTCAGCAAAGAATTTAAAATACTTCACTATTTGGCTCCAACTTCCATTTCAAGATGTATTTTACATTTCTCTGTTTCATGACCTTGTTATTTTCATTAAACTGAGAAAATATTCCCTGCCCTCAATACTGTACATATTGTTGTCAAGCGACTAAGAAGTATCTCCTTATTGCCACTGTCTCTTAGAATTCCTTAGCTTTCTAGTGGATAGAGCCATTTCAACATTCAGATTATCATTTTAAAAAATCTGTATAAAGGTTTTATCTCCAACACTCAGTAAAATGTAAGTTCTTTGGGGACAGGGAGTTTTACTTAATTTTTTTTCAGTTACATGTAAAAACAATTTTTACCATTTGTTTTTAAATTTTTGATTTCCAAGCTTATCTCCCTTCCACCTCTTTAAGAAAGTAAGCAATTTAAAGCTATCTATTCCCATATGAAAAAATGCTCTAAATCTCTAATGATTAGAGAGATGCAAATTAAAACAACTCTGAGGTACCACCTGACACCTATCAGATTGGCTAAAATGACAAAAAAGGAAGATAATAAATGTTGGAGAGGCTGTGGGAAAATTGGAACACTAATGCATTGTTGGTGGAGCTGTGAGCTGATCCAACCATTCTGGAGAGCAATTTGGAATTATGCCCAAAGGGCGATAAAGCTGTGCATACCCTTTGACCCAGCAATCCCACTTTTAGGTCTTTTGCCCAAAGAAATCATGGAAGGGGGAAAGGGACCCACATGTACAAAAATATTTATAGCTGCTCTTTACGTGGTAGCAAGGAATTGGAAGTTGAGGGGGTGCCCATCAATTGGGGAATGGCTGGACAAGTTGTGGTATATGAATACAATGGAATACTATTGTGCTGTAAGAAATGATGAGCAGGAAGAGTTCAGAGAAAACTGGAGGGTCTTACGTGAGCTGATGATGAGTGAGATGAGCAGAACCAGAAGAACATTGTACACAGTATCATCAACATTGAGTGTTGACCTACTGTGATGGACTATATTCTTCTCACCAAGGCAATGGTACAGAAGAGTTCCAGGGAACTCATGATAGAAGAGGATCTCCAAATCCAAGAAAAAAAAAGAAAGAAAGAACTGTGGAGTATAGATGCTGATTGAACCATATTATTTCTTTTGTTTTGGGTGCTGTTGTTATTTTTTTCTATTTTGAGGTTTTGCATCACTGCTCTGATTTTTTCTCTTGTAACAGGATTAATGCAGAAATAGGATTAATGTTATTATGTGTATATATATGTGTGTGTGTATATATCTATATCTATATGTATATGTATATAGATATATAGATATAACCTATATCAGATTACCTGCTGTCTAGGGGAGGGGGGGAGGGAGGGGAGGGAGGGAGAAAAATCTGAAATTGTAAAGCTTGTATAAACAAAAGTTGAGAACTATCTTTACATGTAACGGAAAAAATAAAATACCTTATACATTAAAAAAAATTAAAAAAAAAGTAAGCAATTTACACATTCAGAGTCATGCAAAAACAAACTTCCACATGACCATGTTGCAAAAGAAAACAGACCAAAACAAAGAAAATTTTAAAATGTGCTTTGACCTGCACTCAGGCTCCATTAGTTCTTTCACTGGAGGTCGATAGTATTTTTCATCATAAGTCCTTTGGAATTGTCTTGGATCATTATATTGCTGAGAATAGCTAAAACATTTACAATTTAACTTGATATAATATTGTTGCTACTGTATAAGATGTGCCCCTGGTTTTGTTCATTTCACATTCCATCAGTTCATTTAAGTCTTCCCAGGTTTTTCTGAAACTTTATAGCACAGCAGTATTCCTTCATAATCATATACCAAAACTTCTTGAGTCATTTCCCAATTAAGGGACATCTCTTCAGTTTTCAATACTTTGCCACCACCAAAAGAGAAAGTATAAACATTTTGTATAAATAGGACCCTTTCCCTTTTCTTTGATTTCTTTGGGATACATAGTAGTGGTATTGATGGATCAAAAGGTGTGCATGGTTTTATAACCCTTTGGTCATAGTTCCAAATTTCTCCCCATAATGGTTGGATCAATTCACAACTGCACCAATAGTACACTAGTGTCACAATTTTCCCACATCTACTCCAATATTTGTCATTTTCCTTTTCTGTCATATTAGTCAATCTTATAGGTATGAGTTGGCACTTTGGAATTATTTCATTTGCATTTCTATAATCAGTAGTGAAGTAGCTAGGTGACTCAACAAATAAAAGCCAGGGGCCTGGAGTCAGGAAGATCTGAGTTCAAAAATGACCTCAGACTCTTATTAGTTGTGTGACTTTGGGGAAATCATTTAACCTTTGTTTGCCTTAATCCTCTGGAGAAGAAAGTGGCAGACCACTCCAGTATCTTTTCCAAGAAGATCCCCAAAGGGGTCATAAAATCAGGCACAACTAAACAACTGAAGAGGAATCAATAATGACAGCACATTTTTATATGCCTATAAATAGCTTTGATTTCTTCTTCTGAAAACTGCCTATTTCTGTCCTTTGACCATTTATCAATTGAAGAATGACTCTTATTCTTATAAATTTGACTCACTTCTTCATATATCTGAGAAATTAAGCCTTTGTCAGGAAAAAATAACATGCTATAAAACAATCCTGAAATTTTTGCTTTCCTTGTTTGTTTCTGCAAAATCATTTTTTAAATTAATGCAATTAAAATTTTTCATTGTACATCCTGTAATGCTCTGTAGCTCTTATTTGGTCATAATTTTTTTACTTTATCTGTACACCTGCCAGGTGAAATATTCCACGCTCCCCTAATTAGTTTAGGGACGTGGAATTTTAAATGATGTCTTTGTATACCCAGCATCAAGTCATGTGCTCTAGAAATAGAAGGCTCTAGAGAATTTCTTGTATCAAATACTAAATGCCAGTCACTCAGAAGTCTCTAGAAAGACATTAAAATCTACATAAATGGACAAGTCAAATGGTCTTTTTAATCACAACAGAGGTGATATTATGAAAGTTAAACTACCAGTGTTCAAAAGCTTAATTTCAGACATTCAATTTGTCAAAAGTAATAGTGTTCATCACATCTGCTTAGTAAAATCTTAAAGTCAAACCATTTTGTTTCCTTTTCTTTTCCTCTCTTTCCCTCTTTATTCTCTACTCCTTGTCTTTTCTCTATCCTCCCATCTCTTTTCATAGAGAGCTGTTTGTATCTTCTTTCCCAGGAGTCCCCTATCTATTCAATCGCAGTTTGTGGCTAAAGTTAATAAAGGACAAAAAATTGTAATTCTTATCAACAGGCATTATGTCTTTATGACAGGTTGTTTGTCCTGCACACAGAGAAAGTTGCCTTTTGTAGATCATCATCCTATTTAAATTCATATTGATTACTTTTTTCAATAGTCATTTTTAATATCTTGCCTTGGCTATTAAAATGTTTAATATCTTTTATTTTCATATCACCTTCATCTCTCACTATATTTCTATCAGTAATTCTCACTCAACTGCTTCATTCTGAGCCCTTTGCCACTATAAAATGTGTTGTTATCCATATTTGGGTTGGTAAAAATGGATATTTCATGAAATAGAGCACCTTTAAACACTTCTAATTAAATGAGTGTGAGTTAAATTAAAACAGTTTGATCTTCAAATACAAGTCTCAGAAATACATAAAATATAAAAAAGAACAAGAAAGAGGAAAAAATAAGAGATTCAATACTATTAAGCTCTTTATATTCCTATATGGCAAGACAATATGTGTAACCCTTAGAAACATTATTGTTATGAGGGCAATTAGAAGGAGGGTACTTAGACAAGGGATGCAGATATGAAGTGAAAATGAGAATATAAAAAAAAACAGATAAATAAACAAAAGTTGAGAAAAGTTGAGAAGAGGGAAGGGGAAAATAAAATGGGATAAATTTTCTTACATAAAAGAGGTATGAAAAACATTTTACAATGGAAAAGAAGGGGCTGGGCAAAGTTTGAACCTAACTTTCATCAGAATTGGCTCTAAGATGGAATAATACACACACTCAGTTTGGATATAGAAATCTGTAACTCATCCATAAAATAGAAGTGAATAGCAGAATGGATTTAAAACCAGAATCCTATAATATGCTATTTAGAAGAAACATGTTTGAAACACAGACACACACACACACACACACACACACGCACACACACACAACATAAAGGTAAGGGTCTGGTGCAGAATCTATTCTGTTTCATCTGAAATTTTTTACAAAGGGTCAAGGGTATCCACAATGATCTCAGAAAAAGAAAAAGTTGAAAAATAGATCTCATTAAGAGATAAGTTAGAAATCTATATCTTGCTAAAAACTACTATAGACAATGAAAAAATGTCAATACTAAATATATAGCACCAAATGATAAAATATCTATATTTTTGAAGATGTTAAATTATAGGAAGAAATCGAAAATAATACTATACTAGTGAAGGACCTCACATTTCCCCTCTCCAAAAATTAAATCTACTCAAAAAATAAAAAACAAAGAAGTTAAGGAAGTGAAAAAAATCTAGAAACTTTAGATAAGATAAATCTCTCGAGAAAATTCAAGGGAAACGAAAAGAAAAAAAAAATATATATATATATATAAATAAATATATATATAAATATAATATAATATAAATAAATATATATATATATATTTTTCTCAGCAGTTCATGGAACCTATGCAAAAAGTGACCATGTTTTAGGGCATGAAAAACCCACAACTAAATGCGAAAAGCAGAAATATTAAATGCATTATTTTCAGAATATAATTAAGTAAAAATCACATCCAAAAATGAAGACATGGAAGCAAAAATTTTAATTTAATTAAAAACTAAATAATTTACTCCAAAAGAATAAATGGGTCAAAAAATAAATCATAGAAACAACCTATGATTTCATCAAAAAGATAAACAACATACCAAAACTTATGGAATGTAACCAAAGCAGTAAGTAGGGGGAATTTTAGATCTCTATATTTTATATCTCAATAAAATAGAGAAAAGCAAATCAATAAATTGAGTATTTAAACAAAAACTAGAAAAAGAACAAATGAAAACACCAAATTGGTAATCATGAAAATCAAAGAAAAGATTAATAATAATTATGTCAGAAAATAATTGAACTAATAAATAAAACTAGAAGCTGCTTGTAGGAAAAAATACAATGAAATAGATAAAAGATTAGTTAATTTGATTTAAAAAAGGAAAGGAAACCAAATTACCAGTATCAAAAATGAAAGGGGTGAAAGCATCAGCAAAGAATAAGAAACTAAAATAATTATTAACAGCTATTTTGCCCAGTTATGTGCCATTAAATCTCAAAATCTAAATGAGATAAATATTTACAAAAATATAAATTACCCAGATTAACATAAGTGAAAGAGAATACTTACATAACCTGATCCCAGAAAAAAATAAATTGAACAAGTCATTAGTGAACTCCCTAGGATAAAGTCCCCAGGGCTAGATGGATTCACAAATGAATTCTATTGAATTTTCAAAGAACAATTAAGTCCAATATTATATAAACTATTTGAAAAGAATAGAGTTCTAACAAACTCCTTTTATGACAAAAATATGGTGCTGAAAATGAAAAGAGGAAACTATAGATAAAGTTTTCTACTGAATATTGATGCATAAATTTGAAATAAAATACTAGCAAGGAGATTACAGCAATATATCACAAGGATCATACCCTATAACCAGATGGAATTTATACTAGCAATGCAGGGCTGGTTCAATATTAGGAAAACTATCAGCATAAATGACCATATCAATAACAAAACCAACAAAAATAATATTATGTCAGTAGATACAGAAAAAGTCTTTGACAAAAAGAAGCACCCATTCCTATTAAAAACACTAGAGAACATAGGAATAAATGGAGCTTACCTTAAAATGATGAATATCATCTAACTAAAACCAACAGCAAGCATTATCTGTTATGGAAATAAGCTAGAAGCCTCTCCAATAAGATCAGGAGTGAAGCAAGAATGCCCATTATCACTGCTATTATTCAATATTGTACTAGAAATTCTAGCTATAGCAATGAGGAGGAAAAAAGAAATTAAAGGAATTAGAATATATAATAAGGAAACAAAGCTATTATTCTTTGCATATGATACCATGGCATAGTTAGAGAATTGTAGAAAATCAACTAGACAACTAGTTGAAAAAAAAAACATTAGCAAAGTTGCAGGATGCAAAATAAAACCACATAAATCATCAGCATTTCTATATATTACCAGCAAAGTCCAGAACCAAGAGATAGAAAGAGATATTCAATTTAAAATAACTATAGGCCATTTTGTGGAGTAGCGCAACAGCTGCGCGGGGACGGAGCCGGGAGGAGCGGGAAAAACCCAATTAAGCGGTGGGAGTTGGATCCCCGCCTGTTAAGCCACAGCACCCGAGATGCATCGTGACTCTTGTCCGCTCCATTGTAAGGTTTATGTAGGTAACCTTGGTAACAATGGCAACAAAACTGAATTGGAGCGAGCTTTTGGATATTATGAACCGCTCCAGAGTGTGTGGGTTGCAAGAAATCCTCCCGGCTTCGCATTTGTTGAATTTGAAGATCCCAGAGATGCAGCTGATGCTGTTAGAGAACTAGATGGAAGGACACTTTGTGGCTGTCGGGGACGGGTGGAACTCTCGAATGGGGAGAAAAGAAGTCGTAATCGTGGTCCACCCCCTTCTTGGGGTCCTCGTCCAAGGGATGATTATCGGAGAAGAAGTCCTCCACCCCGCCGCAGATCACCATGAAGAAGAAGCTTTTCTCGAAGCAGGAGCAGGTCCCTTTCAAGAGATAGAAGAAGAGAGAGATCACTGTCACGGGAGAGAAATCATAAGCCTTCTTTTCCAGGTCTCATAGTCTCTCTAGGTCAAATGAAAGGAAATAGATCATCGGCCTTCAAGAGGAGTGATGTACAGGAAGTAGCCCTTCATTTGACAGGAGCATGTACAGAACATTACAAGTTTTGTTTGAGCCTTCATAAGCTCAGTGCATTTTTAAAATGTTTTAGCTGTTAAAATTTGTTTATTGTCTTATAACGGTGACACATGTAAAGATGTGTATCTGTATGGTTTGAAACAGATCATATAAGGCATGTAATACCAAAAATGTGTTACTTTATAATGTTCCTTAAACAATATTTTAATTTCTATTCAGTTTATTTTGCATCAATTTGCAAATAAACCTGTAAAACCTGCAAAAATAAAATAACTATAGACAATAAAAAAATATTTTAGAGTCTACCTCCCAAGAAAAACTCAGGAATCATAAACACAATTACAAAACACTTCTCACACAAATAAAGTCAGATCTAAACAACTGGAAAAATATAAATTGCTCATGGGTAGGCCAAGTAAGTATAATAATAATGACAATATCATACCAATCAAACTATGAAAAATTATTTATCAAGCTAGAAAAAAATTAAAAATTCATCTGGAAGAACCAAAACTCAAGATATCAAGGGAATAATTTTTTTAAATGTTTTCTTTTTTCTTTTCTTCTTTTTTAAACTGTTTTTTGCAGGGCAATGAGGGTTAAGTGACTTGCCCAAGGTCACACAGCTAGTAAGTGTCAAGTGTCTGAGGCCGGATTTGAACTCCAGTACTCCTGACTCCATGGCCAGTGCTCTATCGACTGCACCATCTTGCTGTCCCCTGGAAATCAATTTTTTAAAAGCCAACAAAGGTAGTCTAGCTATATTAGATCTCAAACTGTATTATACTGTAGTAATTATCAAAGCAATCTGGTACTGACTAAGAGAAAGAGTGGTGGATCAGTGGAATAGTTTAGAAACATAACACATTTTAGTAAATGACCATAGTAATTGAGTGTTTCATAAACCTAACAATTGGAAGTTTTGGACCAAAAATATTGTTTGAAAAAAACTACTGGGAAAACTGTAAAACATTATGACAGAAACTAGGTATAGAGCAATATCTCACACTGTATACCAAGATAAAGTCAAAATAGGTACAATATTTACGCCTAAATGGTCATATAATAAGCAAACTAGAAAAGCAGGGAATAGTTTACCTCTCAGACCTATATAGAAGGGAAGAATATAGGACCAAACAAGATAGAGAAAGCACTACAAAATGTAAAATAGAAAATTTTGATTATGTGAAATTTAAAAGTTTTTGCATACTCATAAAAAAACCTAATTCAATCAAAATTAAAAGCAAAACATAAGGGGTGTGGGGGAAATTATATAGGATGTATCTCTGTAAAAGACCTCATTTATTCACATATATAGAGAATTATCTCAAAGTTATAGAATAGAAGCCATTCCCCAATTGATAATTGGTCAAAATTTATGAACTAGAAGTTTTCAGATGTTAAGGGTTAAAATTCTAGCTAGTCTGTCTAAAATATCCAATGAGTGGTCGCCAATAAATTATAAGCTTTAGCAAGAGTTAGACTTTTAAGCATTTATTAAGGAGAATAAGAGTTTGGTAAAGAGAGAAGAAAAAGGCCTAGATTCCTATCTATTAAAGGGAGAGCACATTTCTAGCTCCGCTCTCCACCAGAGTCCAAAGGAAAGAGCGTGAGACTGAGCGCCAGTCTCTTCCTTCCTCCCCCACTAGCCCGCGTCACTTCCTGACACCAAAGAAAAGACTCCTGGTCTTGCCCTCAAAGACCTTTGCTTCATGGGCGGAACTCTTCTACAGTAAGTCTCCAGCAGGTGGCATTATTCCAATCGTTACACAGACAAAAAATGTCAAATTTATCAATAGTCATATGAAAAAAAAATCCCCAAATCACTACTGATTGGAGAAATGCACATTAAAGCAACTCTGAGATACCACCTGACAATGATAAATGTTGGAGGGGATGTGGGAAAACATGCAAACTAACACATAGTTGGTAGAGTTGTGAACTGATCCAATAATTCTGGAGAGCAATTTGGAGCTATGCCCTGTAAGGGGCTAAAATTCTAGCTATACTTGTCTAAAATATCTAATGAATGGTTGCCATTAAATTAGAAGCTTTAGCAAGAGTTTAGACTTTGGGGGCAGAGCCAAGATGGCAGCGAGAAGCTAGGAACCTTCTTGAGCTTTCCCATATTTCCCTCAAAAACAACATTAAATCAAGCCTCTAAACAGATTCTGGACCTACAGAAGCTACAAAAAGAGAGACAAAATCCTGCTACATGAGATAATTTAGAAGATTTCAGACAAACTCTGTCTCACCTGGGTGAAAGGGGAGTGGGGCTCAGCACTACTCATCCCAGCTGGCAGCTCACCTCAGCAAAGCTCAGCCCAGTGTGGCGTATATATGTGTGTGTGGTATGTACACAAGGAGTACATATACATGTATATGTGCATACATACACTATCCTTCTATACATATACACACATGAATATATATGCTCTGTGTGTGTGTGTGTAATCATGGGTAAAAGTAAAGATATTTTAGGAAATTTCTGAGGGAGTTCTCGATTAGAACATAAATTGAATTAAGAAATGAAAAACAATTAAGAAGTGGTAATAAACATATCAAAAACATGATACTATCTGAGGTATTCCACATGGCTAAAGAACATCTTCCTCCTCCCTATGAAGAAGATGATGGTGTGCTTCCCATATGTTTTCTTTGGAGCCAGATTTGCTTATTATCATTTACAAGATTCAATTTCAATTGTGTTTTTTCTTTAAAAATGATAGTATTCAGGGGGCAGATAGGTGGCGCAGTGGATCAAGCACTGGCCCTGGATTCAGGAGTACCTGAGTTCAAATCCGGCCTCAGACACTTAACACTTACTAGCTGTGTGACTCTGGGCAAATCACTTAACCCCCATTGCCCCACAATATATATATATATATATATATATATATATATATATATTATCCTTTTATAATTTTTATCTAGTTCTGCCTACTTCACATTGAATCTGTTAATGTAAATCTACCCATGCTTCTCTACAGTCACTGTTTCTTATAACCGTGATATTCCTTTACATTTACTCATGCACCATAATTTATTTTACTATTTTTAATTGTTGTGCATTTGCTATTTCCAATTATTTCCTACTATAAATAATGCTACTATAAATGTTTTGGCATATATAAAATGTTTATTTTTCTCCTTGACCTCCTTAGAATATGCCTAGGCATGGAAACTTTGGGTCAAACATTATGTAGATATTATTTACTTTCTTGAAAAAAAATCCAAATTGTTTATCAAGACAATAGCAACAATCTAAAGATCCAGCAACAGTAGGTACTTTTTATTAAAACTCTTTCAAACTGGACTATTCACATTTTTTGTCTTTACCAATTTTCTGGGTAGGAGATGAAATCTCAGAGTTATTTTGATTCGTATTTCTCTTATTGGTAATTTGGAACACTCATTAGATTGTTGTTGTTATGTAGTCATTTCAGTTTTTTAACTCTTCATGACATCATTTGGAGTTTTCTTGGCTCATTTTACAGATTAGAAAACTGAACCAAATAGGACTAAAATTACTTCCCAGGGTCACACTGCTAGTAAGCATCTGAATCCAGATTTGAACTCAGGTCTTCTTGACTCTAGGGCTAACACTTTACTCACTGTTCCATCTTGCTCTTCTCATATGGTTGTTAATTACTCACAATTCTTTTGAGAACCACACCTATAATATAACTAGTTATCTATTTTGAATTTACTTTTGGTCTTATTTTTTGTGTTAATTATATATCTGAAATTAGTTTTCAAAAAACCTTCATTCATTCCTTCTTAATAACTACAGTTATCTTTTCTGCTCTTCTCTTTGTGGCACTAATTAAAAGCAGTCTACGAGAGGTGCTTCCACTTTTTCTTTTCTCACTCAAAATGTTTATAATAAGCAAAATTTAATCACTCTTCTAATTGGAGAGAAAGGGAAACAAATTTTAAGTACCAAGACAGTTCAAAACAAGTTTTTATGCAGTACTAACTGGAGGATTACATACAATAATTCTAAAAATCACAAAACCCATACTAATCAGAGGGGTTAAAAATCACAGAATATATCATTGCTTTTTATGGTGTCATATGGTAATCTCATATTTTTAAAATGATTTGTAGATTAAATTGTTCACATTTTGCATATTTTTAAACTATGCACTTCTGGGATGAACTGGTGGTTACTCTTGAGGGAAAGACAAATGCCAAAATTATCAGATCATTTCTGTCAGGGTAATTAGAGAAATAAGATATTTCAGAGTATAAGTCAAGTTCTTAATATCAGGAGAAAGCCTCAGACTCAAGGACATGTATGTATGTATACAAGTTTATGTATTTATGTATAACTACATAAATACATAGAGTACAGATATGCATATTTTCACATTTACCCACATGGATATATTCTTGTATGTAGTTATATGTGTATATGTGCATGTCTATATTTATATGTATATATGTATATATATATATATACACACACACATACATATATATATAATACCTACATATATGCATACATCCATATATATACAAATATATACACATACATAATACATATATTCATAAGTATTGTGAGTACTGTGATAAAAAAATGGGATTTTGCAGATGCCCAGGGGCCCCACCTGAAGACTGATTTAGAACTGTTTGAATTGGGTGAGACTGAGTAGCTACTTAAGAATGATTAATTGAGACCATGCCTTCCTGGCCCTGAGTGGGGTGTTGTTCTCAGAGGCTGTGGACTACTGATATCAGCAGGAGACAACCCTCAACCAATCAGCTTGAAGGACCTCCACTTTTTTGGAGGGAGACAGGAAATAGGAAGGCGAGCGGAATTGGCCTCTTTTGGTCCAGAACTAGCTTGGTGGTGGGAGACAGAGAACAGCTGGGCCCCCGTTTCCATCCAGAACTTTGGGTGAGGGATTTCATGTGGACTGCTAGGAAAAGCAAGGGTTTCTCTCTTGCTTTATCAACTCTCTCTTCACTAACTTCTAATATACTTTAATAAATCCTTAGTATCCTAAACTCTTGCTGAATTTATCAGTGATTTTAGCCAGTTTCCCCCCCCAAAAAAAAGTGTGGGGGGGCAGGTTAAGACCCACATTTAGATTTTAAACATCACAGTTTGGCCAGCCATGAAAAGCAAAGCTGAACCTCAATCTTATGATCTTCAGGTTGGGTAAAAAATTTCCCCTACCCTGTCCCTTTAAATTCCAAAGTACTGCTAAGTATTGGCTGTTTTCCCTTTAAATTTTCAAATGGATTTTTTTAACTCCCTAAGTACCCTGTTTTGATTTTAGTCTGTTTAACCAGACAAATGGGGGATAAGATCATGTTAATGCTTTGTTTTTGTGGATTTTCTATTTTTATTTTTATTTTTGTTAGAAGAGCAAGCAAGGTGCTCAGACAAGGGAATACAAAACTTGCCCCCTCTCCCAACCATGCCTTTTCGGAAAAACTTCTGACTCCTGCATTTTTTTCAAATTCTAACACTAAGTGTTTCTCTTTTGAGACCATGCCTGGCTGGCCCTGAGTGGTGTGGTGTTCTCAGAGGCTGTGGACGACTGATGTCAGCAGGAGATGACCCTCAACCAATTAATTTGAAGGACCTCCCCTTTTGGGGAGGGAGACAGGAAGTAGGAAGGTGAGGCTCTCCAGTGGAATCAGTCTCTTTTAGTCCAGAACTGGCTTAGTGGTGGGAGAAAGAAAACAGGAGGGCCCCCCTTTCCATCCAGGACTTCGACATGCTGAGGGACTACATGTAGACTGCTAGAAAAGCAAGGGTTTCTCTCTGGCTATACCGACTCTCTCTTCACTAACAACTTCTTCTTCTTCTTCTTCTTCTTCTTCTTCTTCTTCTTCTTCTTCTTCTTCTTCTTCTTCTTCTTCTTCTTCTTCTTCTTCTCCTCCTCCTCTTCCTCCTCCTCCTCCTCCTCCTCCTTCTTCTTCTTTGAGGCAATTAAGTGACTTGCCCAGAGTCACACAGTTAGTAAGTGTTAAGTGTCTGAGGCCAGATTTGAACTCAGGTCTTCCTGAATCCAGGGTCAATGCTCTATCCACTGTGCTACCTAGCAGCCCCTCTTCACTAACTTCTAATACACTTCAATAAATCCTTAAAATCCTAAACTCTTGCTGAATTTATCAGTGATTTTAGCCAGCTCCCCCCCAAAAAATGGGGGGGGCAGGTTAGGACCCATATTTAGATTTTAAACATCACAGTACTATCAACTGAGACAATTGCAAAGAACTTAATACAGTACCTGGTACTACATAAATTATGTGCATATATATTTATAGGAATTAATTGTGATTTGGGGTTTTCATAACCTTATCTTTGCTTCATTATGGTGAAACTGAAAAAAATGTAAGCATGAAAATCCTAAGAGAAGATGGGTGTGTACTTTGGGAGATAATTGAACAAACAAGAGGAACTCTGAGCACAGGGAACATTTATTGAAACTAAGTAACTAAGCCTTCCCTAATAGCTTCCCCACACCCACATGGGTCTGGCCAGATTATAATGGCGACAGCCCATGTGGGCATCCCAAGCCAATTGGATACTCAGACAAAAACAGAAGAGACTACAGAGCTAATTCTCCTTAAAGCTATACATTTTGAGTGGTGGTGAGTTTGTGTTTTTGAGGCAAACCTAGCTCTTTGGAGCTGGCTGGGCTAGAGGCCAGTTCAGGGTGCCTGGGGCCTTTTTACCCCAGAGATTTAGATTCCCTAGCTCTATTAACCTCAATTGTATTTTGAACTTGATACCATTAATAAACCTGTTTTGTTTTTTGAAAGAGGCTGTTTCCTTTCTTACCCCAATACTACAGCGAGCTGCCACTTCCAATACTAAATTTGGCCCTTATAGTATGTATGTATGTATATGCATGTATACACATGTGTATAATGTCTACATCTATATACAGACATATTTATGCATATTTCTGCATGTATTTATGGGTACATTGTTGTCAGGTGTATGTGAAAACATACTAGACTATAATTGCTACCATTCTATCTATAAGTGTAACTGAAAAACCAATGAAAAACCAAGAATGTTTCCTTGTTCTCTTAAACAATAGAATTAATGAATTGATATTAACATATATATGAGCCTGATCACCTTTGTCTTATAGAAAGTTATCTTCTTTTCCCCTAAAATCATGAAAGATTATTAACTTAATAACACTGATAAACAACAATAATTTACTATGTCCAATAAAGACATAATCGATGGATTATGGTATTTTAAAATTTTAATAATTTTAGGAACAATGTAAAGCAATGATTTATTTATTAAACATTTCCTGTAAGCCAGACTAGATATTCTTACAAGTGATTTATATACTTTAAGGTATTATGCAAATATGAGCTATTATTATTGAAACTCCCTTCCAATTTAAAAACGCTATAATTTAAAATTAAATCCCTGTTTAATCCTTCATCTTAGTATCTCATTTTATTCATTTGGGCCATTTTGAGGTATAAGCCTACCTGATAGATGATAGATAGATAGATAGATAGATAGATAGATAGATAGATAGATAGATAGATAGATATAAATGTGGATATAAAGGAATATGTAACTGTAGCAGGAAATGTAGATATACATCAACATAGACATAGAAATAGAGATGATGTGAAATAATAAAGATAGAGAGATCAAGATACATAGATGATATAGCTATGGGAGACAGAAACAGAAAATCAGAGGCAGGCAGGCAGGCAGGCAGGCAGGCAGGAAGGAAGGAAGGAAGGAAGGAAGGAAGGAAGGAAGGAAGGAAGGAAGGAAGGGAGGGAGGGAGGAAGGAAAGAAATAGAAAGGATGGAGAGAGTGATGGATACAGAGAGAGAAAGAAAGAAAGAGAAAAAAGGAAAGGAAATGAAAGGAGAATAAAGAATGGAAGAAAAGAAGAAAAGGAAAAAAGAAGAGAAAAGAAAGAAACTAAAAACTTCAGGTTATTCTCCTTTCTTTCTCAAGAATCTCAATCATTGGCTAACAAATTTTCTCCATACTAGCCATTTGATGTAAGCCGCTGAAGAAAGATAAAGAAAATCATGAAAGCATGCTGAAATTCTCCACTACAGATTTGATACATTATCTCAACTGGGCCCTCACTGTGCCATGGAAATCTTTGTTTACATCCCTAAATGAACCACTATCACACTCACAACAGAATATTTTTATCTCTATTCAAAAATCTAATGGACTCCCTCATTCTACCCTCTCAGATAAGAACTTTGCCTCATATTTCACTGAAAAAAAAAATGAGGTTATTCACCAAGAATTTCTTTTTTCTCCTTGTCCTTGTCTTACTTTACCCAGATATCTTCCACCTCTATCCTTCCTGTCATCCATGTAACTCTTCTGGAATGTGCTTTATGTACTTCATCACTACAATGGGGTACAGAAAAACTCATTAATATACACACATGCATGTGTATGAACACACATATATGCACATATACACACATGTGCATATACACACAATCCACGTGTGTATGTACATATACATACATATATTTATATACACACATATGTATGTATATACATATATACACATATTATTTGTTTGTATATAATTTAAATTATGTACATATATTTTATGTATATAATTTATATTATTTCACATCATCTCTATTTCTACACACATACACATATATGAGCAAAAAAAATCAATCATTAGAAATTAAGAAAATAACCACATTCTGTGATTACACAAAAAGAATATATGATAGTTCACTCAAAACCCAAAACACTAGCCACTATAAGCCTTGAGGCTGACAAATATTCATAACTAAGGAAGCTCTAAGACAAAAACTTTAAATCTTGCATCTGTTTATAATAAAGGAAATTCAACATCAATACATAATATTACAGGTGCACTTTTATAATTTCAATAATTAATGACCAAGGAATCTATCAAATTAAAAAAAAAAGATCAACAAGCATTGGTTAAGCACATAACATCAACAGGTTTTTGATAAAAAAGACAAAAGCAATTAACTCTCTGCCTTTGATGAATTTATAGTCTTTATAATAACAACACAGATAATTACAATTATGTATAACAAAAGATAATTTGTAGAGGGAAATTAAACTAATAGATAGATTCAAGGATTTAAAACGAAAAAGTTCTTGCTGTTTGGTGGCTACTTTTGTTGGAAGTGGTGAGCTATAATCTCAAACCTAGTTCCTTGGAGTCGAAATACATCATCATAGAAAAGGCCATTAGATTTGGTGGCCTCTACCTTAGAGCCTCATCAGAGTGACAAAGAATCTGTGTTGGTACAAATATAATCATATATCTGAATTTGTCCACTTTTGCTGATTATAGAACAAAATGCTGAGCAAATATTTCAAATTCTATCACATAATGTCTACATGGGACTGTAAAGTAAGCCCAATGTCTATGGTATTAAACTTTATAAAATCCATTGAAATCCTTTTGAAATTACACTAAATCCATTTACTGAGTGAAAGCACTCAGTGTTCCATATTTCTATTATCATTTTAAGTTTTGCTAGAAGCTTAACTTATATTATTTTATCTTCACAACAATCCTGGGAGTTATTTTCTATTATTAGCCCCACTTTACAAATGAGGAAACTGAAACACTAAAAGATTAAGTGACTTGCTCAAGGTGACACAACTAGTAGGTATATGAGACTAGATTTTAACTCAGGTTTTCCTGAATTCAAGAAATAATTATGGGGGGCAGCTAGGTGGTGCAGTGGATAAAGCACCAGCCCTGGATTCAGGAGGAACTGAGTTCAAATCTGACCTCAGACACTTGACACTTACTAGCTGTGTGACCCTGGGCAAGTCACTTAACCCCCATTGGCCTGAAAAAAAAAAGAGAAATTATGGAGAAAATGTATAACTGTGGAAATTACTTTGTTACTTTTGGCACTAAATAAATTATTCTTGATTGAATGAATTTTGTGAATGAAAAAGGAGCTAATGTATTTGCAATATCCCAAATATATAAAAAAATCAACAGTTTTCATAAATCATTGTGAGGGGTCTAATTTCCTTTTTCTAGTAACAAGAGCATCACTGCCACTAACTTAAGAGCTGGGACTATGTCTTATTTATCATTTATCTGTCACAGTGGTTAAGATAAGGCCTTTACACATGATTGGTACTCAGGAAATGTTTGAATGAGTGAATCAATGAATATTTAATATGTGTATTCTTAGTAGCCAGGAGCCATGTGCTGAGTCTAAAAGACAACTGAGTTTTCAATAAAATGATATAAGAACGAGGAACAAAATAATAGTTGAACTCACAAAATAAACCCTCAGATATTTGGGGGCACTTACTTTAATGAGTAAATACGTAGTTTTAAAAATTTTCTTCCAGTTAAACATTTTGATTGGCTATTTCAGTCATATAAATTCATTCAATAGTCTCTCTCTTTTTTTTGTTGTTGTTATTTTGCTGGGCAATTAGGGTTAAGTGACTTGCCCAGGGTCACACAGCTAGTAAGTGTCAAGTGTCTGAGGTCAGATTTGAACTCAGGTCCTTCTGAATCCAGGGCCGGTGTTTTATCCACTGTGCCACCTAGCTGCCCCAATAGTCTCTTAAATTAAAAAGAATGCATTACTATCCTAATAAATCATGATATTTTAAAGTTGGAAGGAATCTCATAAATGAAGGAGGTTGGGACTTCTTCCACATTTAAATAATGCTTTATTGCTTTTATACAAAGATTCAATTTATTTTTCATTTAACACAAGAAACCGAGACCCAGAGAAGTGACTTTCCCAGCGTGAGGATGAGCAAGCCTCTACCACTCCCTAAGAAATTTTTTTTTAAATGTAGGTTCAGTGGTTGTGAGGGAGCAAGAAAGAGGAGGTAAAAGGGAAGACTGAGGGAATAGATGATGTTATGTAAGGTAGTTCTATCAAAAAACAAGGTAGAGGCATGAGGAGTGTGGTTAGGGTGGCTCACAAGGCTAAGGCTTTTTTACCCAAGGATCAAACTATTTATAATGCCGGATAAGTCTACTACCTTATCCTTACTATGCAATATCTCATATGGGATGCCAGCAGGAGGGGAGAGAGGGCAGAGTATTAAAGTAGCAGAACCGAGAAGCAAAGAATATGTTTATATTCAATGCTAGCAGTGCTTTATAATGGACAAGAATATGGCAATCAAAGATTCTTAACATTTTTCTTTTGCTTAATGTGTTTTGGACTCCTTCAGCAACCTGGTGACACTTATGATCCTCTTCTCAGAATACCATTTTACAGTCAGTAAAATAAATACAACTACAAACGACCCAACTATATTGAAGGAAAATTATTAAAATTCACAGAACCTAGGTTAAAAATTTCCATGTAGATAAGTACTAAAAAGTTAGTTACTTGAAGCACAGGGAGATTAAATGATTTTTCCAGCAAAATACAAGTAACAAGTGTCAGAGACAAGATTTGAGCCTAGATTTCCATCAATGAACTCAAGAAACTTATCATCTTTTTTTTTTAAGTTTTAAAACTAAAATTGAATAGAATGAATGAAAGAATGAATGAATTAATGAATGAGTGAATGGATAAATAAATAAATGAATAGACTTTCATCACCATCTTTCTCTCTTCTTCATTGGTTCTCACTCTCCTGAGTGTCCAGCCCTATTAAGTCCACAGAATGAAGATCAGCCTGAATTTAAGATAATTTAAGCATTTGATTAGCTAGACTCTTTAGTCTGAGAAATGTTTCTTATTGCGTTTTCTTTTCTTTGCTGCTCTGCTTCTGTGTGTAAGTAGGAAACATGTTAATTTATCCCTGTCCTTAAGATGAAGTTTACAGTGTTGGGATGGCAGGGATATCTGAGCCCCCCTGGACTATTTTGTGTTCTATAAACCACCAGAAAGGTTATTGTTTCATCTCCAGTTTTCTCCAGTTCAGTGGCTGTTCTCTACTTATTAAATATAGCCTAAAATTAATTATAGCTGAATAGCATATCAGCATATTTTATAGTTTATACAATGAAAAGGTACAACCCAATCAAAGATGCCTAGAAATATCATGAATTCAGGGGCAGCTAGGTGGCACAGTAGATAAAGAACCAGCCCTGTATTCAGGAGTACTGGAGTTCAAATTCAGCCTCACACATTTGACACTTACTAGCTGTGTGACCTTGGGCAAGTCACTTAACCCCCATTGCCCTACACAAAACAAAAATAAAAAAAACAAAACAAAAAAGAAATATCATTTCAAAAGAAAAGAAATTTAAGTAGGTTCATCTATTATTACCTAGTAGGTAATTAAGGTATTGATCAGTTCAAGAGTAATAGCCTTTAAATATCACCTTTCTCACCCTTGAAGATGGTAAAAGAACTCATAAGTCTTACAAGTATAGGGGAATTGTTTCCTTGTGTTTTGTCTCAGAATGGACTCATTTAATAATTTATGCTTACCCCCCAGGACAAATTGACTAACCAAAACCTATAGGAGCTATTTAAATCAAAAGGAATATATTGGGGAAAAAGAATTTTTAAAATTCTCTCTTTCAATTAGCAAGATGGATCTTAAGTGTTTAAAATGTTCCATGGGATTGAGAAATTGCCTTAATAATAATCATTGTATTATTATTATTATTTGGGAGAGACCTCAAATGTCAGGTTACCATGCAATATCCCTAATACATACAAAGAACTTTCTAGATAAATCCTTCCTCACTTCTTCCTCCCATCTACTATTCTATACCCCATATTTCTTTTAGAATTCTGTCTTATCAGAAGGCTTTGCTAATTAACCTGCTAAGAAAATGCTCTTTTACTTTTTGTCTTTTCACTCATTTGTTGTTTTTCAGTCATTTCTGAATTTTTGTGACCCCTGTTATTGCTTTCTTCTCAGATACTGGAGAGGCTTGCCATTTCCTTCTCCAGCTCATTTTAGAAATAGGGAAACTGAGACAAAGGGTTGAGTGACTTACCCAATGTCATATAGCTAGTAAGTGTCTGAAACCAGACTTGAACTCAGAAAAAGGTCTCTTTCTGCCTCTAGACCTGGTGCTCCACTCACTGTACCACCTTGCTGCCTCTCTTTTCACTCATATATTCATTTTAACTTTTATCATTTTTTCTCATCTCTATTTTGCTTTTTTATATTATCTCAATTAGTTTATATTCATGAATGATCTACTCCAAATAGATCATAACCCCATAGTGAATATATGTCTCCTGATGTGTTTTTATTTTTCCATGTCTCCCAAAGGGCCTACTATCATCCTCTGCATCCCATTCACACAGGTAGGAGACCTAATGATCCATCTGTATCTGATAAAGTGATCAGAAATAATCCAAGATATTGAGAAAAATCCTGAGAAAAAGGAAGGAATTCAAACTCATGCTGTGTTTTTAATGTGTTTTTGTTTTCCATGATATAGTCACAGTGAAAAGCATGGCATATTGGATAGAAAGCTGGTCCTGGTGGCAAGAAGAACTGATTTTAAATCCTACCTCTGACACATACTGGCTGTGTAGAAGTGGATTATTCACTAAATCACACAATGCTCTAACTCTCTAAGCCTGCAAATTGCAGAAAAAGTTCCTGATCTTTATGGGGAAAGATTTCCATACTAGGAATTTTTCACACTGATGAAATCAAAGATCCATATCAAAAAAGAGTGGGAAACATTAATTTAAAGGCAAAAGGTGACTAAATGCTCAAATCTCAAGGAGGAGCATCATACTGTACTGACAAACTACAATCATTTCTATTTGGTTTAAATTATACAGTGCAAGCAAAGGTTTTATGTATTGAATCCAGCTTCTAAGTAAATATGTTTTTTCGCAAGGAATGGAGCATAAACAATAAGTTTTTAAAAAGTCATAGAAATTAAGTGGTAGTTCAACAGCAATGGAAACCAATTGAAAATGAAAAATATGAAAAGACATTAAAAGAAAAACAAGATAGAGTAGAGATTCTGTCCAAATGGAGCCAAATTAGAATTACCAGAATCCTATAAAACATGGAACACAATCCTAGGAATCAGAAGGTTCACTCCACTTTCCATCTATAGCTCTGTTCTTCAGCATCTTTTCCCCCCTCTTTTTGTTATTCACCACTTTATCAATGTTCTTCATAAAATGCAGCAGAGGTATTATTATCAAAGTTTAAAACATTTTATTGTGCTCCAAAAGAATAAATTTTAGTTTTGTATGGTCGTTTTCAGACATACTTTTAGTGACCTGTAAGTTTTCAGTTCTTCCAAGGTAATATGATCTAAAAAGAGGTGTGTTTACTTATCTTCTGGTCTGTGCTCTGGTCTGTGAGAGACCACAAGTACTCTTTTTTTTTTAATTCCATAAATTGACCCATTTATTGTTTAACTATGTGCCACAGATATTTGATAGGGAGAATATTTTATTGGTCTTTCAAATCCATCAGTCTTCTGATGGCAGATTTGACTGTGACTGCAGAGGTGGTTTTGTAGTCCATGCACCAACAGCTACTGTTTTTTATACAGGATCCTAAATGCCAGATACCCACAGCCTGTCTCTTCATTTTCATCTTGGCACAGAAGGAGCAGGTATACTTGGCATGCTGGCTAATTTCAATTTTCTTCACCATTTTTATGAGGGATATACCATAACATGTTCCATATTTACCAACAATTCCGACCTTCTTGGTGTGTTTAGCCATGTGGCCAGTCGCCAGCCTGGAGCTTAAAGAGGAACAAGTATTCTTTTCTACTCTGTAAATGTGGGGCCAGTCCCTGCTCCACTGAGGCCACAAGCTCTGGTGTGCTAGTGCTCTTCCCTGCCCCAGGACTTCCTCCCAGGACTGCAACCTGGATTAAAGTATGGGCAAAGCAACAAAGTCCTGCCTTAATGCTAACAAAGAGACCCCCGTAATCTCCTTCTGACCAATTGTTTGATCCCCTTACCATCTGTGAGCTAAGAGTTTCAGAAGAAGTTGCTGATGCTTCTACTTCAGTGGCTCCCAAGGCTTATCCCTGGTTTGCTGGGGCTGGGGCTGCATTGATGGGGACTGCACTGGACTATGCTTTACTCTCACCCAGGTACAATAGGCCTTTCCTGTCAACCTTTGAAGTTGCCTTTGGCTGGAAAATCATTTCACTGTGTCCTTTTGGGGGATCTACTGCTCCAGGAATTGTCTTATGGAATTCTTTAAAGGTGTGTGGAGGGGTTTGGTTGAGAGATGAGGCGAGACTTTGACTTTCCTCCACCATGTTGGCTCTGCCTAAGACTAATCTTTAAGGCAGCTGAGTGATATGACGAATATGGTGCTGTACCTCAGAAAAGAAAAAAAAAAAATATATATATATATATATATATCACAAGGTCAAGAAGAGTACACTTGTAGTAGAATCCTAAGCAAGTCACTTCATGACTATATTCCTCAAAAGAGGTAAAATTTATAAAGTACTCTTCAAAACTTAAAGTGATCAATAATACTATCTTCTATAATTATTATTTTCAAGTTTTATATCTTTGAATAACCTTTCCCCTACTCTCACAGCCCATGATAATCTCTTTTTTCTGAAATTTGATTATTTATATAACTCATTTTGACACTCAATACTATTTTATATTATTCATCATTTGTGTCCATCAATATGTGTGTGTGTGTGTGTGTGTGTGTGTGTGTTCCTCAAGATTTAGGTCTCTTTTTTTTTTCACTTAGCACAATGTCAAGTATCTTACTATATGCTCCATAGATGATTATCATGAATGTCTTTAATTAGATGTACGACCAAAGTACTACAGTGGCATATTCTGGTTATTAAAATAACCAGAGCAAGTGTCTTCTAGAGAGTATTTACAGAAAGACTTAGTGAGAACTGTGCAGATTGAAAAGACATGGAGGAGTTGATATCTGCAACATGGTAGCACCATGAATAGTAAATATAACAAATCTGAAAATAATAGGTTGTTTTAGCCCCAGATAGTAGTGGATCTGCTTCAATTAAATTATGTTAAGTAGGAGAGATATTTGAGGAAATAATGACTATTACATTGAATTAAGCTGGAATACTTTGGATTGTAAGAAGACTCTGGTGAGCTTCCAATTCACAAAAAGGACCATTATAAGGAGGAGCTTAACAAATGAGAATTTTACCAAAATTAAAAGAATCAGAGGATAATGTATAGCCACCCATATGCCCCTTTCTTTTTGTAATTGATATCATGAGGTGGTACTAGGTATATTATTCTTTCATTATAAGACTCAAACCTATAAGCTGGGACTCTATCTCATTACCCTATGTGTAAATTTTTAGAAGCCAGATACAATACATAGGTAATTAAAACAAGTATACACATAAATGAGATCACTGAATCATCCCAGTATAGGTACTCAATAAATAATTATTAAGTTGATATGAAATACAAATTACTTATCCACCCATTCATTTAATTTTTAACTTTATTTTTACATCATCCATTTTCAAAGTATGCCTCATGCGTTATAGTCATGAATCATTCCTTGTAACAAAGGTTTTTTGTTTGTTTATTTCTTTGTTTGTGGGGCAATGGGGGTTAAGTGACTTGCCCAGAGTCACACATCTAGAAAGTGCCAAGTGTCTGAGGCTGGATTTGAACTCAGATACTTCTGAATCCAGGACCGGTGCTTTATCCACTGTGCAATCTAGCTGCCCCTATTTCTTTTTTTTTTAATTGGGGAAAAAAAGAGTTCATCAAAATAAATCAATATATAAATTGAATTAACAGTATTTGTAATTTTCTATATTCAGTTTCTCATTTCTGCAAAAATGGAAAGGAAATTTATTCATATCTCATTTGAGGTAAAAATAATAATTAAAATTACATGACATTTCATTCCTTTTTTTCTGTTATTTTCATTTGTAATCCTGAAGTAATTGTATATATTTGACTTTACTCTGCATTAGTTCATAAATCTTCCAAAGCTTCTCTGAATTTTATATCCATTCTTTCAATAATATACCATTATATTAATTTACCAGAATGCATTCATCCATTTTATAATCAATTGTATTTATATTTTTTCCTGTTTTTTCTATTATAGAAACTGTCCCTATTAATATTTTGATGGATATTGTGGGGTTTTTGTGTATGTGTTTGACATCCTTGGGGCATATATCTAGAAGTAGGTTTTAGAGGTTGTAGATAATAGGTATAGATATTTAATCACGTTGCTTAATTCTAAATTGCTATCCATTTTGGTTAGACTTATTCTTGGTCTATCAGCAATAAATTAATGTGCATGTCTTTCAATAACTCATCTAAATTTGATTCTACCTATTATTTGTTCTCTTTACCAGTTTGTTGTTGTTGTGAGATGATCTTCAAGGTTGTTTTGATTTGCATTAGTCTTATCATTAGTGATTTTTAACACAGTTTTCAGTTTTTTCTTTTGAGAAGTGAATATCCAAATTATTTTATCAGTTATCTATCAGAAAACCAACATTTGTTTCTAGAGGATATAGTCAAAGAATCTATAGAAAATAGTACTTCTACTTTTATTTTCAAATTTTGTTTACTTTTTAAATGATATTTTTAATATAGTCCCCAAATTTTTTCATATACCTAAAATGCTGGATTTTTATTTAATATATTTTGCTACCTTAGACCTTTATTTATATGTCCTTATAATACCCAAATTTGGGGGTTGTCTAATTTTAATTTTTGAGTTTCCCTACTTCATTATATTTAATCATTAGATTTGGAACTAACATTTCTTTTATTGTTCTGAAAGAGAATAGAATTTGACACTGGATGAATAGACACAGTAACCACAGCAAGGCTTGAGGTAATGTTATACTTCTGGTTGTGTAACGACTGGATAGACGCCACCTGCTGGAGACTTACTGTAGGAAAGTTCCACCATGAGGAGAAGGCGCCTGAAGGCAAGACATGTGGCTTTTCTTTGGCATCAGGAAGTGACTACGTTGGTTGGTGGGAGGAAGAGGGGGCAAGGCTGGTGCTCTCGCTCTCTTTCATGAGGACTCTGGTGGATAGTGGAGCTAAAGATGTGCTCTCCCTTTGATAGATAGATGAATCTAGGCCTTTCTTTCTCTCTTCACCAAATTCTTATTCTCCTTAATAAATGCTTAAAAGTCTAACTCTTGCTAAAGCTTATAATTTATTGGCGACCCCTCATTAGATATTTTAGACAGACTAGCTAGAATTTTAGCCCCTTACAGATGCAACATTGACAACAATCTACATTTGCCAAAGTTGCATGTTCTTTATTCCTGCTGACTTGACTATTAATTATCTTCTAGATTTGGCAGGTGGGGAGTAAGCATAATAACAGAATTTATGTGAGCAAATTGTTGTTCAGTCATTTTTAGTCATGCCTGATGTTTCATGAACCCATTTGGAATTTTCTTGGCAAAGACACTGTCATGGTTTTTCATTTCCATCTCCAGCTCATTTTACAGATGGGGAAACTGAGGCAAACAAGGTTAAGTGACTTGTTCAGTGTCACATAGCTACTAAGTGTCTGGGACCAAATTTGAACTCATGAAGATGAGTCTTTCTGATTCCAAGCTGTATTTACTGTGCCACCTAGTAGTCCAGGTGAGCAAATGCAGTAGCATAAATCAGCTCCAGAATGGGAAGGGATCAGGCAATTATTGCTTCAGAGAGATTAAGGAAATTGCATAAAATGGTCAATTGTGCCTTTTTAAAAACATATTAAATAATAGCCCACAAAGTAATTTGATGCCTAAGCCTTTCATCAATTTAGAAGGAAATCTAATACTGTAAGTCATAAGTTCCTTTTGCCAAATATTGATCTTTGTGCTTCATAGGTGACTGTCTCTTGGAAAAGTCATTAGCAAAATAGAAAAGTTTGTGAGCCAAGTTATTGGACTACAATTTGTGATTATTAGTACATTCTTACAGCACAATAAGCCTCAAATATATGCATGATCAGAACTTTGAAAGTCACATGATTTTAAAAGTAGAGCATAATGAAACTATGGCTAAACTATAACAACTATGGCTAGGGAGAGAATTCTTAGACAAACAGGTGAAAGAAGGGATTTTTTTTTTTTAGTGAGGCAATTGGGGTTAAGTGACTTGCCCAGGGTTATACAGCTAATAAGTATTAAGTGTCTTAGTCCAGATTTGAACTCAGGTACTCCTGACTCCAGGGCCAGTGCTCCATCCACTGTGCCACCTAGCTGCCCCAATAGAAGAGATTTTAAAAGATAAAAGAGACTATTTGGATTTTGTTTTTTAAAAAAAGCTTTTGCATAAGTAAAAAGAATTAAGGTGAAGAGAAGGTTTTGATTAAGTGCTGATATCCATGGTACATGGAATTCTCATTCTTCAATAAATAAGCATTCAAGTAATACAATGCGATGATTTTCAAAAGACAAATGGAAACTATCAATAATTATATTAAATGATGTTCCAAATCACTAATAAAAATGTAAAAATGTAAAAAACAGCATGAATATTCAACCTCATATCCATCAGGATTTTTTAAAAATATAAAGGTAACAAAAAATGAAAATGGCCATGAACATAATAAGAATACAGACAAAATTTTAAAAAAACTTTTGAAAGAACTTTAAATTGCTTGAAAATTATGAAATTATTTCAGAAGAAGTTAATTTCATAATCTTTCCAGCTCACTGACAAAAATTCTAGGCATATACCTCAATGATGTCAAAGAAAAGAATGAAAGATTCTATTTATACAAAATATTTATTGCAATGAAATTTTTGTATCAAAAAACTGGGAGAGAAGTGCCTGTATAATGTGCAGGAATGAAAATATAGTATTTAAAAATGATGAAATATTATTGTGCCATCAGAAACATGAGAAATTATGAGGAATTAAGAGAAACTTGGGAAGAATCATAATAAATATTGGAAAAAATAAGTAGACATTTATTTGTTGCAAGGGAAGGTTCTATTGCTAGAAAGTTGTGGTGATATAAAAAGATCATATATTAAGTATTTTAAAGGAAAAGAAAAAGAATATGTAAATAAGATGAAAACCCTTGAATTAAAAATATAATACAATCTTGTTCAAGTTAAGGAAAGTGAACAGAAGCAGGAAGGGGATAAAAGGGCACAGAGATAACAATAATAAGGAAAATATTGGAGAAGCCAGTTGAATTTTGTCCTGTTGTGAAGGTTCTTACTTCAACCACCTACAATGTCAACAGGTACTGATATTTTCCTGTCTACATATGATGAGGCATGGTGCTTCACATACAGCACTGACTTTTACCAAATGCCATTGGTAAAGGAGTCAAACTGCGATTAGAACTGTTCAATAAATCTCAAGACAAAAATGACTAATTCTCTAATCACTTATGGTTTTTTTTTTGTGTGTGTGCTTTTTTTCTACATTCATTTAAAATATAGGGGAGGAGGAGCAGCTAGGTGGCGCAGTGGATAGAGCATTGGCCCTGGATTCAGGAGGTTCTGAGTTAAAATCCAGCTTCATACACTTAACACTTACTAGCTTGTGACCCTGGGCAAGTCACTTACCCCCAATTGCCTCACCAAAAATAAAATAAAATAAAATAAAATATAATAAAATATAATATAATATAATATAATATAATATAATATAATATAATATAATATAATATTGTATAATATTGTATAATATTGTATAATATTGTATAATATTGTATAATATAGTATAATATAATATAATATAATATAGGGTAGTTTGCATGCCTTAGGTATCTTTCTAATGTTATGAATCCCTCGAGTCCCACTAGTGCACTTCTCAACATGATTAATGGTTAATAACAATTAATCAGACAGACGTAATTGGCTTTTAGAAAAGGTTGTACAGTAAGGATAGTTAGTACAAAATTCCTCTCCCCCTTCCCCTTCAGAAAAAGAAGGAAAAAAACAAGAACATTTTCCCACAAGTACATAAAAGATTCTGGAAGAAGGTGGGTTCTATCTGAGGATATATATCATGTGACAAAGGGAGTAACAGTTCCTGGAAATCATTTTTCTGGAAGTCCTCTTCTTCCCTTTGTATGCTGCCCAAGAAGTTCCCCAGAGTTATGATGACACTTTCAACCGAGCTCATCATAGAATCCATAAGCTGTCTTTCTTCACTATGTCTAGTTTATAATTGTTCCCCATAAAGACACTATTGTGAGCCATTACTGTTACCAGAACATTGCTAGAATGGCAAAGAAAAGCCCAAATCTTCCAACCCTTTACAATTCATAAGAATATCCTTAGGTCAAGAAGTAGGTGGGAGCTAGACTTTCCTCTCCCCTCTCACAGCCTCTAACCAAGGGATTTTTATCAAGAACTAGAGTAGAATTTTATTTTAGCTCATTATTGGAATCATGTTGGTTTCCAAACTACCTTTTTATTTCATAAAAGATACAACAAGTATGGTAGGTAATGGTATTGTTTGGTTGTTTTCATTGTGTCTGATTCTTCATGACCCCATTTGAGGTGTGTTTGTTTTAATTTATTTATTTTTTATTTTATTTTGTTTTTTAGTGAGGCAATTAGGCTTAAGTGACTTGCCCAGGGTCACACAGCCAGTAAGTGTTAAGTGTCTGAGGCAGGATTTGAACTCAGATACTCCTGACTCCAGGACCCGTGCTCCATCCACTGTGCCACCTAACTGCCCCTTAATTTATTTTTTTAGACAATTGAGATCAAGTAGCTTGCTCAGGGTTACAAAACCAGTAAGTGTCTGAGGTTGGATTTGAATTCAGTTCCCCCTGACTCCTAGGCAGGTGTTCCCATTCACTGGGCCACCTAACTGCACCTCATTTGGAGTTTTCTTGACAAAGATATTGGAGTGGTTTCCCATTTCCTTTTGCCTGGGGAACTGAGGCTAACAGGGTTAAGTGACTTGCCCAGGGTCACACAGCAAGTAAGTGTCTGAAGACAGATTTGAATTTAAGAAGATGAATCTTCCTAACTTCAGGTTCAATGCTCTATCTACTGTAGCACCTAATTGCCAATGATAGATAATACATTAGGTGATTACTTTTGGTTGATTGATTCAGTAGGTATTTTGTCATTTAATAGAGGTTTCATGGTTAATGTCTCTTTTTAGTTATTTTAATAGGGGTGTGCTTGTTTAACCTAATAGACCCATGCAAATACCCTTACAAAGCAAAGCACTTTGCACACCTTGACATGCTATATAAATATCAGCTATTATTGTCATTATATTAAGTAAGCTATTGAAGTAAGTAAGCTTCCAGGATACTTCCTAATAGCTACAATTCACTGATTTCTCTACTTTTGTTTTTCCTTTCAGAGACTGCTGTACAAGTTGCATATATATATATCATCCTTTCTTGTGTTTTCTCTGTTTGACTCTCTGTTTGACTCTTCAGTCATAAATCAGATTAGTAGTTAGCAATAAAAATACTAAATGGGCAAAGGAGAATTGATTCCCATGGCGTTGCAAAATTCTTTGCCATTATTTAAAAATTATCTTGAAAAATGTCTATCTCACTTTTGAGGACATTTTTTTTTTCATTTTATCTTCTTATCATGACTTCTTCACTTAGGCCTTTCTGACATGTTTCAGAAAGCCTGGCCTTTGGCAGGGAATATTTCTTACTTACTTATATGAAGCATAAACCACAGCTGAGTTCCTGAGGAGAAATAAAATTCCCTTCTTTTAGACAGCAGCAGCAGAGGACAGAAGGTGTAGTCAGGCAACAGTGACTTCTGTGACTGCTGGTGCTTCAACTGAGACTGGCTGTTCCTACATGTCAAGTTACTTGTTATTATAGTCTGCTTTTCCCCTGAAAAAATAAGTAGTTTTCCTTAAGTTTTCATACCTGTGAAAAAGACATTTTAAATCTCTATAGGAAAAGATTCTTTTTTTCTCTATACCCAGAAAATTAAGGGGTCTCGGGCCCTGATATTTTTATCCTCATGCACTCTTTAAAAATTGTGCCATCTCTCCTGCCTGTACAAAGAAAGAGTGGACTTACTGTTTAATTGTTTTGATCATCCTAAAGCGAGATGATATTCTCTAAATCCTCAGTATTGTCACTATACACCAACTTCTTCCCCTTCTCTATGATTGATAACATAAACTCACTAATTAGATTTTGCATAAAATACTTTTGCCCTGATTTCCATAACATATCTTAAATATGGCAAATACTGAGATAACACTCAGAGATGTTTGAGAAATGACCAGCAATTGGAAAAAATGTTTCCTCACTCGAAAGTGTGATTATTTGAATAACAATATAATTAAATTGGATGCTTATTTTCTGACATATTCTATCAGAACATCTACAAAAGGTCATGGAATATTTTTTAAATGCAGATGCTCTGCTTTACATTATTCAAAGAAGTGTGGAATGCAAAGGAACACTGTTTTAATCAAGGAAAGGACCAATTAAATTCAATAAGCATGTATTGAATACTTACCATGTGACAGCTAGTGTAATATTCAAGACACACAGGAAATAGGCCAAGGTTACCACATTATTTAGAGGTAAGGAGGGTGGGAATATAATAAAGGAAGTGAAGAATGGTAGGAAAAGGAGAAGTTATGAAGCGATCTAAATGTAGTATAGGGAATTTTTTATTTGCTCTCGGAGGTAATAGGGAGCCATTGACTTTGGTTGATAGGGCCTGGGGTGAAATGGCATGATACCTTTAGGAAAACCACTTTAGTAACTAAGTAGTAAATAGATGGGAGAGGGAAAAAACTTGAGGCAGGAGGCCAGTTCAGAGGCTATTGCAGGAATACAGATGAGAGTTGTTGAAGGTCTGAACTCTGGGTTGCATGGAGTATAAATTAAAAGAACAGTTGCAAAGATAGGAATTCCAAGAACTAGCAATGGCATAAATATGTGATATGAGTGAGAGTGGAAAGTTAAGGGTGATATTAATTTTAAAAGAGGAAAGTGTTTGGGGTTATACATTTATATTTGACATGTTGAATTTGAGAGGTTTATGGGACATATTTCATTAGATCCTCACAACCACCAAGTAAATAGGTGCTAATACTCCCATTATAAAGACAAAAAACTAAGACACAGAGAAACTGAATAATTTAGCCAGGGTTGCTCAAATTTTATGTATTTAAGGTAGAATTTGAATGTAGGTCTTCCTGAATCCACAAAAACAATATACAAAATACTTTAAATTTTTAAAAAGCAGGATAAAAGAATATAAATCAATGAATTTCAGAAAGAATAATCACAATAAATGAATTCTCAAAGGACCAAAGTAATCCAACGAATTATGTCAAAAAATTAAAAAATTAACCTCGATGTCACATAAACATGTCTCAATTTTTAAAAAAATTCTTCTTACAAAATACCCTTTTTGAGACAAATATTTATTTGTACTCAACCCAGGAAGGGAAAAGGTGAGAAAAAATTACTGGTATAATTAATATTCATGCAAAATATTGAATAATATATTAGCAAAGAGGCTAAAACAATTTGTTCAAATATATTAACTACAGCAACATTTCTTTTATGTAAGAAATAAAAATAGTTCAAAATTAGGAAACCTATTAGTATAAATGGTCATTTTGACAGTACTAGAAATTCTTGAGGCAACTAGGCAGTGCAGGGGATAAAGTGATGGGCCAAAAGTTAGGAAGACTTCTCTTTTCCTGAGTTAAAATCTGTCCTTGTACACTTACTAACTCTGTGACACTGGGCAAGTCACAACCACGTTTACCTCTGTTTCTTCATCTGTGAGAGGAACTGGAGAAGGAAATGGCAAACTACTCCAGTAACTTTACCAAAAAAAAAACACAACAACTCCAAATGGGGTCACAAAATTTAGGGTATGATTGAAATGGCTAAAAATCAAGAAGAAGAAGAAATTCTTGGTACAGAAATAAGACAAAAACATTAAATAAATGATCTTATGCAAAGAGGAGATAGAATTACCTTGATTTGAATATGATGTGGCTTCCTTAGAAAATCCTAGAGAGTCAAGAACAAAGATCATCAGGAAGCTAATAATTTCTCTTAAAGTTATAGGATACAAAAATATACAAAACATTATTGTTGTTATTTATTAATAATAAAAATAAGTCAGAAGAATTAGAAAGAAAATTGTTGTCTTAAATGCCTGTAAATTAATCCCCTAGGCATGCACTGAATATTATTATAAAGTTGGAAAACCAAATAATGCCAATGCCCTAGTATTCTTTCTTTACCAATTAATCATGGCAAGATCCCTAGAAGAGTGATTACATATACAGTTATCCCTTCCACATTGTGACTTCCCCCATCTTGTTTTTAATATGTCTAGGGTGGGCATAAGAAATTATGTAGAAATGTTGGGGTAGTTTTGTAGAAGCTTCCGATGACAGGTGAAGCCCAGCAAATAACAAAGAGCCTATGTAAACACCCCAAAAAAGAAAATGGAAAAAAAAGCAGATTTCTCTTCTCTAGTACAAAGGGAAGTTCAAAAAGTTTTAGGAATGGGACGGGTTATAAAGACCATTAAAGACTAGAAAAATGCCTGATGTTTTGATTTTGAAGTTAATAGAAGCCACTACCATTTACTGAATAGGGTCAGGGAAATCTGATACAGGATAGACCTACACTTTAGGAAAACCACTTTGGCAGTTGAGTGGAGAATGAAGTTATTGTAATATTCCAGACTTGAGGTGACGAGGGTCTGCTCAAGGGTGGTTGGCAGTGTCAGAGGAGAAAATATGGCATCAACAGACATCATGTAGGTAGAAGATGTAGGATTTGGCAGATTTGGAAATGGGGAGTGAGTGAGAGTGAGTCAAGGATAATATCTCTGTGGGGATTTTCCTGGGTGAATGGGAGGGGGTGGTGCCCTCCACAGTAATAGGAAAATCAGCATTAATTCAAGTTGTGAACAAGTCTTCAGGAAAGTGAAAACTTTCAAGAGTTAGGCTTAGTTGTTGGTGACAAGGAGGAGATGTGGGGATGCTGCAGTTGGTAGTAAACACATAAACCTTACTGATTTAGGGCCAAGGTATATCTCTTGCCACAATGAAGCTTTCACAAGGTTACTGTTTATGATCATATGCTTGTCAAATGAACTAGGCAGAGGAGCTGTTGTGGTGGTAGGTGAGAATATTTAAGGTTGCTGCTTTCTCTGAGTTTGTTCTGGGTCTTTTGAAGTGATTTAAGTACCATTCTCATCTAGTCAGAGAAGGATGCACCGAGGATGGCAATATTTTAGGTGGTGAAAAGGACAGTAGACTGCAAGACGGGGGCAGCATTTTAAGTGTCAACAGAGAAATATGTAGAAGATAAATTGAGGAGGAAGAAAGCTTTAACAATTAAGAGCATTAGAAAAGATTTAGAGAAGTAGGTGGCACTGGAGCAGAATATTGACTGATGGTCATTCAGGTGGAGAGGAAGAGAGAATGTATTTCAGGCATGGATGACTACTTATGTGGTTGCATGGTAGGAAGAGATGGGTGGTGTGTTCAGTACAGCAACAGCAAGTTCATCTCTGGTTAAAACATTTTAGGAAGGTATTAAAAACTGGAGAACTTTCAGAGGAAAGCAACCTGAATGGTTTAAAGTCTCACGTTTATCTGATATGAGCATAAATAAAAAGAACTGGATCTGATTAATAAAGAGGAGAGAAGACTCAGAAGGATATGATGGATATATTCAAGTAGTGGAAATGCTGTTATACAAAGGGAGGATTGAACATGGCTTCTTGGTCTCAGAGAGAAGAACTACAAGGAATTACTGGGATTTTCACTGGGCCAAATTTAGGCTTAATGTAAGAAAAATGTTTTTAACAATTTGATCTATACATGGTATAGGTGTAGTAGTTCATAATCCTTGCTAATGGAAAAGTTGAAGCAGGCGTATCTCACCACCTCTAAGTTCTGAACTATAGTGGGCTAAGCTGACTCTTCAGGTTTAATATGATGGAGGGGCCAACTTTTTCTCTAAGGAAGGATGAAATGGTACAAAATGGAAATGTAATGGGTCAGAGGTCCTGTGCTGATCAGAGTGGGACCTGGCTCATGAGTAGGCTCCATACATCCAACCTAGTAGAGAGAGGGAAACAAGGTCTTTAAAAAATGTAGAAAGCTATACAAAAGTTGAATGGAGTGCTTAAGGAAGTGATTTCCCCTCTAGAGGTTTTCAAGTGAAAAAAAATCAGCGATAATTTTTCTGTTATGTTGTAATGGAAATTATTTAGGAGATAAGGGTTAAGCTAGATAATAATTAATAATAATGAAAATATTAATAATAATAATGATAGCTAAATTTTATATAGTACTTTAATGTTTTGAAAATGTCTTTACCCATACTATTTTATTTGATATTTTTAACAATCCTGAGAGGTAGGTGCTATTGGTATTCCTATTTTACAAATGCATAAACTGAGGCAGAAGTTGTGTCTTGCTCAGGGTCCCCAAAAGAATAAGTTTCTGAGGCAGGGTTTAAACTCAGGGGTTTCTGACTCCAAATTCTAGAATTGTATCCACCCAGCTGCCTCTTAAGTTGTAAGTGGTCTTGGAGTTACCTTCGAAATAAAAATACTATGTTTCTGGATCATCCCAGGTACTATTCATTGTTCTACCACTAACTAACCGTGATTTGGAGCAAGTTCCTTCCTTTCTCTGGGCTTCATTTTCCTCATCTGGAAACTAAATTATTTGGGCCATTTGGTATTTATGACACTCCCCATTCACAGCTTTATAACACTGATTTTAGTCCTATAAAATTTTACCTAACAAAATAATAAAAGCTAACGTATATAAAATATTGTAAATTTTCTTAAATGCTTCAAGTCTATTATATCTTGCTCTTCACAACTTTGAGACACAGGAAATATAAGTACTATTATTCCCATTTTATAAGTGAGGAAATCATGGCTCAAAGTATTTAATATTTAACCAATATTAACCCCAATGACAAAGAGCCATTAAATGGCAGAGCTCAGATTCAAATGTAAATCTTTATATGAAAATTAGTATTGTTTGTTGTTCAGTCACTTTTTTCAGTTGTATTCAAAACTTCATTTGGAATTTTCCTGGCAAAGATACTGGCATGATTTGCAATGTCCTTTTCTAGCTCATTTTACATATAAGGAAATTAAGGCACAAAAGTTAAGTCACTCACCCAGAGTTGCCAGATTTGAACTCAGGAAGTAGAGTCAGACTCCTGGCCCATGCTCTATCCACTGCACTACCTAGCTCCCCAACTTTTTACTATACCAAGCTGACTCTAATACAGAAGACAAAAAATAGCTATTTCCCTTTTTCTTCTTGGACTTTTCCATTGGAATGGAAAAATAAAAAAACAGGGGTAGGGTGAAAGAAGATAGAAAATACAGTAAATATCAAGGGGAGGGAATAGGATGGAGAGTAATATAGTTAGCAATAGTAACTGTGAAAGAAATGATGAGCAGGATGTTATCAGAAGGACGTATGAAAAATGCAAACCATCAACAAAGAACTGAGGGTATCTGAATACAGATTGAAGTATAATTTTATTTGTTATTTCCTCTTTCTAAAGTTATTTTGTCTATTTTCTTTCACAACCTGACCAATGTGAAGGTATTTTGCATGAGTGCACCTGTATGACTTATATTGAAATGCTTGATTTCTCAGGGAGGGTTGAGGAGAAAGGGAGGAAGAAAAATTGGAACACAAAATTTTAAAAAGTCAATTTGAGAAAAATAGGGTTTTTTTAAACATGTAACTTGGTGAAAATTCAAAATAAAAAATAAATATCCAGATTGTTACAATATGGAAGTTCTTTTATCTCCAGTATGGAGGTAAAAGTCATTATGGTTGATGTGACATTAATTCATCACAAAGTGTTTCAAGATGATGATTACACCATTGAAGCATGCTGAATGGAGCCTGACACATTATGCAACAGGATAATCTAATCCTCACTGAAGCCACTAGATTCTATTTATCTGCAAAAGTGAAGGTCTGCTAAGCTTAAAAAGGTGGCTCTGGAGAATTTCCAAATTTCATAATCAGAAGTATCCATGTATTCCATTTGAGGTTCTTTGAACAAATGTAATCCATTTGGTTAATATCTGATTTCACTAAGGGCATGTTAAAAATACCACTGAGAATAATATTTGAATCATGACGTTGCCAATGGGGATACTCTTTAAAAATATTTATGATTCCAAAATGCTGAGTTATAATTAGAAGGGAATTGTAAACAAATTGACTTAAGCTAAATTTGCTGATGCAAATACATTCAGAATAGAAGACAATACATCATCCTTGTCTTAATCTCTGTAACTTGTCTTGAAAATTCTATTGACTTGCCGTCTCATAGGTTAACTATGCACAATATAAAGGTCTTTAGTTTCTGAAATATTGCTGTGTCCCAGAAAAATATGCGTGCACCACATCCCATGAAAATTTAATTGAGACATATGTTGCATAATAAAGAACCTCAGTTGGCATCAGACATAGAAAGATTTGTTCTGTTTTCCTACACAATATCTGTATTGACTGTGCTCATTCATAGTTAATTAGATACTTAGTAAGGGGCATGGGGGAGAGTTCCATAATATTCTTAGCAAATGAAATAATGGAATATGAAAAAGCTAAAAGGGCCTATGAAGTCCCTGATGAATTCCTTAAACTATTACTTCTGTATTTAAGAAGAAAATCCTTTTTTCTATTTTTGAATGCCAGGCACTCCCCTTAAAATATGCAGAACCTGCCAACATTCTGAGTGGTGTAGTATCACAAA
This sequence comes from Dromiciops gliroides, assembly GCF_019393635.1. NCBI lineage: Eukaryota > Metazoa > Chordata > Mammalia > Microbiotheria > Microbiotheriidae > Dromiciops > Dromiciops gliroides. The sequence continues at coordinate 613,272,499 of NC_057862.1, forward strand.
TGTCAGCAGGAGAAAGACCCATGAGATAAAAGCAAATTCCAGGCCAGGAACTGCACAACTCTAGGATAACTGGTTCCAAGGTGAATGTGCTTGGCAAGGTAGGGCTGTTTTATTTTTCTCAGAAAACACACTGTCACAAAGTATTAATGCCAAATGTGTGCCTAGAACTTTAGAAAGATGAAAATGAAGATGCAGAAAAGACCTCATTTCTCAGTCATTACAAAATTATCCCAATGTTTAGAGATGTTTTCTACATTCATGTGAAATATCTCATGTGGTCATCGTGATATCCAATAATATTCCACAACACCTAGAATAATTAATATCTTGCATACATTAGGGGTTCAATAAGTGTTCATTAAATGATTGGTTGGACAGATGGATGTATGACTGAATTTCTTTTAAATGTTTATAGTTAAATTCCTTAAGTTAGCAAGATGGGCAGCTGTCTCAAAATTATAATAATTGAAACACATAATAATAATGACCAGACAATTTGATAGCAGCAACATATTTTAAAAGATAGAAATGTGACTAGATGTAAGGAAAGAAATAAGCTTTTCTTTTTTGCTTACTCAGATTCATTTGCAGGGTGGACTGGATCATTTTGTCCTCATAGAATAAACTGTAATGGATCAAGCCAACAGAGTTCTGTATATTCCCTTTGGCAGGTTCTTGTTGTAATGAATTTGTGCCATAATATCCTATTGAGGAAACTGAGAGAGAAATATATATATATATATATATATATATATATATATATTTTACTTTAAGTCAGAGTAAAAAAAATCTATGACAGAGACGCTTCTCTAAGCAAAATAGTAGATTTTAGCTCATAACTACTGGTTTGGGACAGCTAAGTGGTACAGTGGATAGAGTGCTGGGCCTAGAGTCAGGAATACACATCTTCTTAAGTTCAAACCTGGCCTCAGACACTTAGTAGCTGTGTGACCCTGGGCAAGTCATTTAACCCTGTTAGACTCAGTTTCCTCATCTATAAAATGAACTGGAAAATGAAATTGCAAATAACCACAGTATCTTTGCTAAGAAAATCCCAAATGGGGTCAAATAGAGTTGGACATGACTGAAACAACTCAACAACAAGAACAACTGGTTAGCTGCAGCTGCTCTGGAATATTTAACTCTTTAGAAACTGAAGGTACTAACTTCAAAGAATCTCCTTTTGGAGAGAAAACACCAATTTATCAACTTTCACAAAAGCATATTGACCCTTTCCTATGGGATCAAGCCACTGAATATTTCTCTCCCCTCATACCATAATTATGCGCTGAGTTTTTCCCCTCAAAAATGCATAGCAAAAAGCCTCTGGGATTCCATCTAAAAGATCAGTGTCAGAGTCCTGTCATCCTTCTTTAAGGGAGAAGTTGTAATTAAGTTCAGGACTCTAGGTGAAAGAAGAAAGAACCTCCAGAAATTTATACCTATTAGAGCTATGCCTGGCATTGAGCAGTCGAGAAATACTGAACAGCAGCCAGTGATATCAGCAGGAACAATACTGACAGAGACTACATGAACATTTAGACAAGCAGGGAGAAGGCCCAATTGGAGCAGGGCAATTATAACATTATTGAGAAATTTGGGGCTCTGTTGCATCAGAAATGTGAACTTTTTGTCTCCATATGGGGACCCTACTCCCTTAAGCCCTGATGTAGCCTACTGCCATTCATGTGTTTCCATGGCACTACATCACCACCCCCCAGTGTGTGGCACTTCTACACATGTCTTATTACATATTTTCCCCACCCATGTTCCTCTCCATTCATATGCCCTGGCATATATATTCCTGCACATGTCCACTCTTCTCAATGATAGTGTAGGTAAATATAGGAGATTGTACCCTAGATTTAAGAAGAAAACATTTTATTTCTACTATTCTAACTATACTTATGAAATGCATTTTAGTTTTATCCTCCAGCTAAATAAAAAATAAAAGTAATCATCGTCATCACCACCACATTGGTGGGATCCTGTGAGCTGTGTCTTTTTATAGGTGTGTTTTTACAAAATTCCATGTAGCTGGGGTAACCATGACTGAGAGATACATGGATGAGTATTAGATGGTGCTGAAGGTATTACATTAGGTACTTTAGAGATCAGTTACACATAAAAAAAAGTGTGGAGCAGCTAGGTGGCACAGTGGATAAAGCACTGGCCCTAGATTCAGGAGAACCTGAGTTCAAATCCAACCTCAGATACTTGATACTTACTAGCTGTGTGACCCTGGGCAAGTCATTTAACTCTCATTGCCCCACAAAAAAAAAAAAAAAACAAAAGATATCCATTCCTCCAACCATTTTGTGCCAGACTCTAGGCTAATTACTTTTACAGATATATCATTTGATCCTCACAAAATCCCTGGAAAGCAGGTGTTAGTGTTATCCCAGTTAGTAACTGAAGCAAAGAGGTTAACTGATTATCCTAGAATCACATAGCAAGTAAATGTCTGAAACCAGATCTAAACTCAAGTCTTCCTGACTCGAGGCCCAGTGCTATATCCAGTGGTCCATCAGCTACTTCTAAAAGGGCATTGTCCTTCCTTTTCATGAAATTTAGTAGTTGGCTCATATTTTCCTTTCCACTTAGAGCCCTGCACTTATACTCTGGAGTTACAATTTATGTGTCAATGCTCTCTGAAATACTCTTGCTCCCTAATTCATCACCTCAATGAAGCTCTATGTACATTCACAGCAATTCAGCCACAAAAAGGGATAGTTGTATTCTTGATCTCATTACTGCCTTACAGTGTTCCAGCTCTACAATGTGTAATTCTAAAATTTCTTTTCCCAGACATAACTAATCTCTATCCTCCTAACACTACCCTTATTCTCCTACTTTTTTTTTCTTCCATCCTCACCACAATGACTACATTACAATCTATTCTATTACTTTTCCTATTGTCTATCCCCACTGCTCTGGAACAGTTGCACCTTAGTCCAAGGTATAAAGTCAAAAGTTGGTGAGATTGAATCAATCAGCCCATTAGAAGAAAAAAAAAAAAGGCTTCAAACAACTTTCTAGTTATTCTGTTATGTAGCCAGAAGCCAAAAAATATGCCATGGTCAATGGAAAGTGTTTCAATGTACTACCTCTCTACAGATGCATTTTATATTTCCTTATCTGTATAGATATTTTATCATCCCATATCATCCAAATAGAATAAGATTTCCTTGAGCTTAGGAACTAACCCTGATCTTTGAGGATGTAGCAATGACCTTGTATATAGTAAGTGCTTAATGCAAATTATCTTTGGTCTCTGGGACCCCAAGGATAATAGGGTCTCACTGACTCTTTTGAAACCTGAAACACTTTTAAGTCTACCCTGCCTTTGGAAGTCATGTAACTCAGTAACCAGGTGGGGTTAGAAGAGTTTTGAAGGTCACTACTTTTGTTTTGCTTGCTAAGGAGTCTGAGGGAAGTGAAGTGAATTAAAGGTGAGAATACTTATGGATTTTAAATTATTATCAGAACTATACATCCACTAATATTGTCTCAAGATTAATTTTCCCAAGTACTTTTTGCACAGATACTGTCAAGATTAATCAATTAATTTGTTTTATTTTCATATCTATTTACCTGATTTGAGATCAGAAATTTTTCTTTTTTATACTTTAAATGCCCAACACATTTATAATGATGAATATGAAAATGAATAGGAATATAAAAATGTCATAAAGAAAGCAACTGTTTGGAAGTACATCAACCACCCAAGTTCTTATCTTCACTTAAATCATTAGTAAATTCATCAAGATTGTGAATTAGACTTTAAACATTTATAAGACCTATGGGAACAACTTAATGTCTATGTAAGCCCAAACTTTCACAGAAAACTTAGAAGGCTCCTTTCCAAAAATAAATAAATGAGTTAATTCCCTCATGCCTCCACACACATACCTCCATCATCATGATAACCTTTCCCATCACCATTAGATATGTATTCCATTGTGTTAAGTATGTCTTTCTACTTATGCATAGGAAATAATGTTAAGCCTATGCTTGCATCTCACCCAATGGCTATCACTAGCAACCCAATTCAGATTCTAGTGATCACCCCGTACTATCCTATCTCATTTCAAATGCTTTTCAGACATCTAACAACCAGGTTACGATGACTGAAGCTTTAATTTCATAAAACCTGTGTATGAATCATAAATAAGGTCATCATAAATCAGCTGAAGCCATCTAAGGGGGCCTTGTAGCATTTACAAAATAATGTTGGATGATTTTCATATGTCCCTAATAATCTGAAATGGAGAAGGTAATCCAAACAAATCCATTATTTTTTGCCAAGAAAATCCCAAATGGGATCATGAATAGTATGACCCAATTAAAAAAGACAACAACAAATAACCTAAACAGCTTCCCAGACAAAAGTTGCTCCAATACCAAAAGAACCATCCAATTCTCCAAGATATTTTTGTATGAAAGTGAAGGACAAAGATGATATTCCAAAGCCATACTGAAAAATGATTGCTTATGCATCCTGATATAAAAACTACTTTGAATAAGGAAGACCACCTTAATTTCAATCCGACCTCTGATATCAGGGTAACCATGGGAAAATCACCTTCTCTACCTGAGCATCGGTTTCCTCATATAGAAAATTGGCATAATTATAATGCCTTTAGTAGCTACCTCATAAATGTATTGTGATGAGAATATAGTATATAAAATATATCAAAACAAACCCAAGAACTATGTCAACAAAATTTTTAAAACTTTTCATATAAATATAAATATAATAAGATACATAATTGGAGGAATATTAATTAGTCATGGGTAGGTAGGGCCAATATAATAAAAATAATAATTTTATCTAAATTAATTTATATATTCAATGTCATCCAAATTAAATTACCCTCCAAAATTTACTAAGTTAAATTCATTTGAAAAAACAAAAGATCAGGAATATATATTTTAAAAAAAACAAATGGAAAAAAATGTAAAGGAAGGCGGTTTAGCAATACCACATCTTAAACTATATTGTAAAGCAATAATTATCAAAACTATCTGATACTGGCTAAGAAATAGAAAGTTAGATCAGTGGAACAGAACAGACATACAATTTACAGGAACAAACTACTATAGTAACCTTGTGTTTAACAAGTATACAGACAAGTTTTGGGGATAAAAAATCTTAAAATTCTCTTAATGCCGGCTGTTACTGTTATTGTAATTTTGTTTTTGAAAAAAACTTCCCATCCCATTTGATGCTATTCAAATAGACGTACTCCCAGGAGAAGTTCTGTGGACTATTTTATGACTGGATGAAATGCCTGCTTTCTACAGTTCAATACTATTATTAGAATGTAAGCTCATCTTCTGTAGGCTGACAAAAAGCTTCCCTGGGGCAACTCTAATAGCAGATGAGATGATGAGAATGTACTTTGCCCTGTTCCCACATGATTTTGATTTCTTCTACTGGGTCTCTATATTTTGAATATTTATCATTCATGAAGTCAATTGATTGTAAGTATTTATTATGGAGACAAATAAACTGTTAATTTTTTTTTAATGAATCCATGAGCTCTTGTGGACAACAGTTCATTCTGTGATACTCCTCCACTTTAAGTACATTTATTGATTCACTATTAGACATTTTCATGTCTATATTTGTAGCATGGAAATTTATTATCTGACAATTCTTGACTTCTGCTGTCTAATTCTAAGTACCAGTTCTTCATACCAAATATTTATTAGGTGCTAAATTTATGCAGCCTGGTGTGATTTACTGCACAGTTGCTTGCATTTCATCAAACAATCCACATTCATCAATGATTCTACACTTCTTAAGGATAACCCTTCTGTAATTTCTGGTGGTAATAACTATTTTGCAAACATAAATTCCTTCATTTATACTTCAAAGCTCCAAATGATTGACTTTTGATCAAAGCTTCTCAGTTGACATGTGAGTGTTTCACTGTGGACATCACCAATGGAGGGACTTTGATTCTACTATTAAAACTTAGAAAATCCACACACGGTGTGTCAATAAACCTCTTGTGCATATACTCACTAAATGTAGTGTTGTCAACATATTGCCAGAGTGATAAGCTCTGTGTTTTCTTAATATAATTTTTTGATGTTGTTTGATCACCTTTCATTTCATTCTCTATTTTGCCTTGACAATTCACATAAGATTAATATTGAACAGTTGCAAAGTGATTCAAATGCATTCCTTTCATTAAACTTCAATTTTAGGGTTCCAGTCAGTTTTATTTTTGTTGTTTGTTTTTTTAACATTCATAGCCTCCACTTTCTCTCTGATAGCTTTATGTGTATGTGTCTTGCCTAGAAAAGATCCAGGAAATTGGATGTATAATAATTATCCATTGGTCTAATTTGATCTCCAAGTTCAAGATCATAGCTTTTATTCTAATTTAGTAATTTATCTTTATCAAGTTCAAGTGAAATTTAGATAACATTGGGGAAAATTTCCCTGAGATAAGATGGATATTTGAAGTTTTTTTTTTTAATGGATCCATATAAATTGGTCATCCATGTACATCAAGTGATTATTATATTTTAATTCAATTTGCTCGGTGACTTAAAAAAAAGATTCAGTTTTATTTCTTGGTAATAGTAATGAAATTAATTCTAGGAAGAACCATAATAGTCTTAAATTGTCTTTCTAGAATATGGCTAGTTTTATGTCAATCTTGACATTATTATGCTATAGTGGTGTGTTTTAATGAAAGAACAATTTCTATGTAGATATCAAATATTCATTTGTGAACATTGTTTGGATTTATTTTATAGATTTTTTTGCTATACATAACAAAGCCATTACTGCAAAACAGAGTTAAAAGCTTTCCAATATAAGCAATAAAGGAAATATAAAATATATGGTCCTCGAGGATGGCTTGTTAAATAATCACTGAATTGATGAGTTGCTGAGACTTTTGTGTGCATTATTTTTAATTCTCAATGCAAACAATTTCTTGTTTTATAAAAAAAAATTAATCAATACAAGATATTTGTTATAAAGTCTGTAAATATGTAATTAAACTATATATGGAGGCTTCACTGGTATTCTCATCTTTTGGTAATAAATATGTAATGGCTTCTGATAAGGAAGACAGGATCGTATAGGAAACCATAGAAAGTTTCTTCAGTGACAAGGAAGATCAAGGTACACCCTCAGAGGAAGATGTCAATTTTAGGGCTCCCATATTTAAAGCTTCCAAGAAAAATTTGAATTGGTCTCAGGCTATAGAGGCACATAAATAGGAATTTGAAGATAAAGTTAGAGAGGTAGAAGAAAAAATGTAAAGAGAAATGAGGGTGATGCAGGAAAGACATAAGAAAAAAGTCAACAACTTGAAAAGTCAAATTGGCCAAATGGAAAAGGAGGTACAAAAGCTCTCTGATGGAAATAAATTGCCTAAGAATTAGGATTGAACAAATGGAAGCTAGTGACTTTATGAGAAACCAAAAGACAATAAAGCAAATCCAAATTAATAAAAAAAAAATAGAGGGCAATGTGAAATACCATCTGGGAAAAACTGCTGGCCTGGAAAATAGGTCTGGGAGAGATAATCTGAAAATTATTGGTCTACCTGAAAACCATGATCAAGGAAAGACATCATCTTCCAAGATATTCTGAGGGAAAATTGCTCTGATATTCTAGAAGCAGAAGATAAAATAGAAATTGAAAGAATCTATCGATCACCTCCAGAAAGAGATCCCAAAAGGAAAACTCCTAGGAATATTATAGTCAAATTTCAGAGCTCTCAGGTCAAAGAGAAAATATTGCAAGCTGCCAAAAAGAAAGAATTCAAGTACTATAGAGCCCCACTCAGGATAGCACAAGATCTAGCAGCTTCTACATTAAAGGACCAGAGGGCATGGAATATGATACTCCAGAGGGCAAAGGAACTGGAATTACAACCAAGAATCACCTACCCAGCAAAACTGATTATAATCTTTCAGAGGAAAAAATGGGACTTTAATGAAAAAGAGCACTTTCAGGTATTCATGATGAAAAGACCTAAACTGAATGGCAAATTTGACTTTCAAATACAAGATATTAGAGAACCATAAGAAATTGGAGTTGTGGGACATACCTGGGGTCATGCAGTGGGTGACTGTCTTGTGTCTGAGGCCAGGTTTTGGCTGGGATCCCCCTGGGTCCAGGGTGGATGCTTTGTCCACTGTATTTCCTAGCTGCCCCATGATGACATCTTTAGGGTAAAATTGAGGGGTGAGGAGAATGCACTGGGGAAAGGGGAAGGGCAGAGGTGAAATCCTGCATGAAAAAAACAGGAAAAGGCTTACAGAGTAGGGGAAGAGATGGGGGATATGCAGGGCATTAAATGCATTTTACGCTCATCAGAATAGGCTCAAAAGACCTTAAACTCATCAGAGTTGGCTCAAGGAGGGAATAACATATACACTCAATTGAGTGGAGTAATCTCTCTAAGCCTGCACAAAAATAGGAGGGGAAGGGGATAAAGAGAGAGGGGCCAAAGAAGGGAGGCCAGAGTGGGGGAGGGGACAGACAGAAGCAAAACCCTTTTGAAGAGAGATAGGATGAAAGAAGACGGATAATAGAATAAATATCATGGGGAAGCAAATAGGATGGAAGGGAAACAGTTAACAATAGTAATCACGAAAAAGAGAAAAAGGGGGAAAATTGTACAAATAATATTTTTAGCAATTCTTTGTGGTGGCTAACAATTGAGAATCAAGGGAATGTCCATCAATTGAGGAATGATGGAAGAAGCTGTGGTATATTATTGTGGTGGAATGGTCTTGTGCTATAGGAAATGACAAACAGGATGATTCCAGAAAAACCTGGAAAGATTCATCAACTGATGTATTGTGAAGTGAGCAGAGCTGAGAGGACATTGTGCATAGTGACAGCAGTATTGTTCAATGAGCAATTGGGAATGACTTAACTACTCTTAGCAATGTAATGATCCAAGGCAATACCAAGGGACTAATGATGAAGCTTACTATCCACCCCCAGAGAAAGAACTGATAAAAAGAGCTCTTGTGGATTGTACATATATAACCTTGTTCTCCTCCATCTTAATCAGACTCCACCCAGCATTACAAGGAATTTAATCTTATGTGGAGGAGCTCATCTGCTCTACATAAGTTTAGGTGTGGATAAATTATTTGAATAGGTGGTAAGTTAGTAATAAATTACATATTAAAGTTCATTAGAATAGGTCCATTTCTTGTAATATTAATTCATATTTGTGTTTTTTTAATTATTATTCCTACTGTACTTTAAAACGTAATTTCTATTTATATATTATTATAGCTTTTTTGGCAGTAAGCATTTATCATTCATTAATATCATATATTCCAGTAAAGAATTGACCATGTGGCAGTTAGCACAAGCAGGAGAAAAGCCCTAGATCCATATTGTCCCTCAGAGAGACAATATCACAAAGTCACATGGTCTCAAGCCCTACAGAACCCCCTACAAAACCTATACTGTCCTGTGAGGAAGAGCACACACCAAGACAGCCCCGGAACCTGGTGTTGCCAAGGATGTCATCCTCTTTTGATAGAGGTGAGGCATTATACACTGATTGGTTAGCATCATTCAATTCCATTGGTTGACAAAGCTTGATTATGGTCCAAACTAAAAGGACCTCTACTGATGACAAAAGAATAGAGACCCTTGCTGAAGGGCAAAAACAAATTCTAGTATCTAGGTGTGGTTTAATCCCATCAGTTCAATGAGTTAGACAAAGAATAAATCTCCATTTCTTTTGTTCCCTTGGGCTTGTCCCAGACAAAAGCTTAAGTTCCTCAATAACTGGACTTTCTGGTGGGGGGGCAGGGAGCAGTGAAACTGATTTCTGGGTGCCCCAAAGAAATTTATTATTAATAATTATTTTCTTTCTCACACACTTTTTTTGTATACATGAATCACTTAGTATTTATTAGGCATATACTTTGTGCCAGGCATTATGTGAGGTACTTGTGATTACACAAAAACATGACTGCAATATCCTATCAAATATGTATAACAAAAGAGGATTTCTAATTGTACACTCTGATTTTTTTTGGGGGGGGCAGCAATGAAGGTTAATTGACTTGCCCAGGGTCACACAAATAGGGTAAAGTATCTGAGGCCAGATTTGAACTCAGGTACTCCTGAATCCAGTGCCAGTGCTTTATCTATTGTACCACCTAACTACACCCTGTACACTCTGATTTAAAGAAGATAACTATCCAAGCTTGATGTTATAAGCACATCCCATTTCAATAACACATGCTAACTGTCAGAAAGGGGGTCTCATTTCCTTTGGGAATCTGAATACATGAAGTACCTTGGTGCACCATTCCAACCTTGCTTTTTCGGTCGCATCCTTTGGTGGTATCAGATAGGAAGCATGGATGTACTTGCTCAGCTTAGAATTTATTTTCAAAAAGAAAGGGAAAGTCATCAGGGATTTGAGGGTATGATTTTGACAGTCGTGTGGAGATTGAATGGGCTGCTTTGAGCAGAGGTTTGCAGCAGGAAGACTGATTAGGAGGCCATTGCAATGCCTTAGAAGAGAAATGGTGGGGGCAGCTAGGTGGCGCAGTGGATAAAGTACCGGCCCTGGATTCAGGAGGACCTGAGTTCAAATCTGACCTCAGATACTTGACACTTACTAGCTGTGTGACCCTGGGCAAGTCACTTAACCCTATTGCCCCACAGAAAAAAAGAGAAATGGTGAAGGCCTGTGATAATTTGGAACTGTTTGAGTAAAAAGAAAGCATGTGACATGAGAGATTTTGTGAAGGTAGAAGCTGTAAGATTTGGCAACTTATCAGACATGAGTGATGAAGGAAAGGGATTGTTCAGTATAATCAATCAATCAATAGACACTTATTAAGTGTTTGTTGTATTCCAGGAATGAAGCTAAGCATTAGGTATACAAAGAAACCTTTTTTAAAAAATACTCCCTGCCCACGAAGAGGGGGCAGCTAGGTGGTGCAGTGGATAGAGAACTGGCTAAGGGTTCAGAAGGACCTGAGTTCAAATCCGGCCTCAGACACTTCCACTTACTAGATGTGTGACCCTGGACAAGTCACTTAACCCTCATTGCCCTGCCCACCCCACCCCCAAAGAAAAAGTGGTTAAAAAAATAAGGTGGTAAGTAATCAGATACAGGTTATATACATGCAATTATGGAAAACGACAATATTAGTCATTTTGTATAAGAAAACTCAAAAGAAAAAAAATGAAAGAAAGTGAAAACTTGCATGCTTCAGTCTGTGTTCAATAAATATTAGGTCTTTATTTGGAGGAGGACAATATGTTTCATGAAGAGTTCTTTGGTGATTGTTTTGGATCATTCTATTGCCAAAAACAGTTAAGTCATTCACAGTTCATCATATAATATTGCTGTCCCTGTGCACAACATTTTCTTGGTTTTGCTCCCTTCACTAAACATCACTTCATATAAGCCTTATCAGGCCTTTCTGAATTCATCCTTCTTATCATTTCTTATTTTATTTATTTATTTAGAATTTGTCTGCACCTTACATGTAAAAACAAATTGTAACATTGATTTTTAAAACTTTGTGTTCCAAATTCTTCTTTCCTCCCTTCAAAATTTTTCCAAGTTACTATTTATTGCTGTGTTTCCCTCCATCCTATTCACTCCCCATGTTATTTACTCTATTTTCTATCTTCTTTTACCCTTTCCCTTCTCAAAAGTGTTTTGCTTCTGACTGCCCCTCCCCCAATCTGTCCTTCCTTTCTTCACTCCTCCCCCCCATCCCCTTCTCCTCCCACTTCCCACCTAGAGGGCAATATGAAATATAAGGAAGATATATTACTGTAGCCAATTGAGTCTGTGTGTTATTCACTCTTTAAATCAATTGTGATGAGAGTAAGGCTCATTTATTCCCCGGGTCCTCCCCCATCTTCTCCTTCTTTCCATAAGCTTTTTCTTGCTTCTTTTATGTGAAGTACTTTACTCCATTCCTCCTTTTCCTTTCCCTTTCTCCCAGTGCAATCCTCTCACCCCTTAATTTTATTTTAAAGATGTCATCATGGGGCAGCTAGTTGACACAGTGGAAAAAGCACCTACTCTGGACCCTGGAGTACCCAAGCCCAAATCCACCCTCAGACACAAGTCCCTCACCAGCTGCTCGACCATGGGCATGCCACCCCACCCTGAGTGCCCTGCTAAATAAATAAACAAACAAACAAATAAATAAATAAAATAGAATAAACAAAAAATAAATGGTTTACATGTCATCCCCTCATAATCTATTCCCACCTATGTCCTCTGTCTAAATTTATTCCTTTGGGCTGCCCTAATACTAAGAAAATTCTTATGAGTTAGAAATTTCATCTTCCCACGAAGAATGTAAACAGTTTAGCCTTTTAATGTCCATCATGATTTCTTTTTCCTGTTAACCTTTTTATGCTTCTCTAGGTTCTTGTATTTGAAAGTCAAATTTTCTATTCAGTTCAGGTCTTTTCATCACAAATGCCTTTAAAGTCCTCTTTTTCATTTAAGTCCCATCTTTTTCCCCTAAAAGATTATACTCAGTTTTGCTGGATATGTGATTTTTGGTTATAATCCTAATTCCTTTGCCCTCCAGAATATCATATTCCATGCTACCCAGTTATTTAATATAGAAGCTACCAGATCTTCTGTTATTCTGAAAGTGGTTCTGCAGTATTTGAATTGTTTCTTTCTGACTGCTTGCAATATTTTCTCCTTGACTTGGTAGCAGTGGAATTTGGCTTCCTGGAAGTTTTCATTTTGGGATCTCTTTTAGGAGATGTTTGTTGGATTCTTTCAATTTCTATTTTACCTTCTGCTTCTAGAATATCAGGGCAATTTTTCATGACAATCTCCTGGAAGATGGTATCTAAACTCTTTCCTTGATCATGGTTTACAGGTAGTCCAATAATTTTCAAATTATCTCTCCTCCTTCCTGTCAAAACTGCTTTCTGGCTTCCAGCATGGGGAAAACAACTGAGTTCTGCCTCAGCACCAACAGAAACCCATGTAATCATCCCCCAGCCAAATACTTAGCCCTCTCACCAGCCTGTGAGCTGAGTTCCAGAATAAGCCACCACTGCAGCCAATTCAGAGGCTCCAGGGGTCTCTTTATCTGGCATGGCCTGAGTCTGAATCTGCACACAAGACAGAGGGGCTGTGCTTTGCTTTAACCCAGGTACAACAGACCTTTTCTACCAACCTTCTAAGCCATCTTTGGCTAGAAAATGATCTCATACTGTCCTTTTGTGGGTTCTGGTGTTCCAGGAATTGTCTTATGGCATTATTTGGAGGTTTTTGGAAAGATCATGTAGTGATCTCTGAGAGGTTATTGCCTTTTCTCTGCTATCTTTGTACACAGTACTTGTTAAACAAGCAAAGGTGATTTCAACCATCTGGAACACCTACTTTTCCAAGGGCATATAAGTTGTGAGATCACTGCCATGGCCGTCTGACATTCCAGAGTGACACTGACCTCTTCTATTAAAATGTTAGCTTTATGAATAAAATGATTAATTGACCAGAAATTATTTCTCTCCAATCTTTTAAACATCATAATGCCTATTTTTGAAATTAAGAAACTGAGGCAGATAGAGATTATTAAGTGATTTTCCCAGGATCAGACAAGTAGTAAGTATCTGAGGTTCAATTTGAAATCAGGTCTTCCTCACTCCAGGCCAGAGCTCTAAACACTGTGTCACCTGACTACAAAAATCTTAAGTAATGGGTATTCAATTTGTGGAGTCTTTTCCAGAGTTTACTTATGCTAAGGTAATACTTTCCAGTATGAAGTGAAACAAGTAGGAGTTAACCTTTTTTTTTCCTCAAGGTACTTCTCTCTTCCACAAGTTTTTTTTTTTTTAAAATACAATTTATATTAATTTTGTAAATAACTTGAGTTAGAACTGAGTAATTATTTTAAATATATTCCTTCTAATAGATGTGTTGGAGATGAATAACAAAAACATTTACCTATGTCTGTCTATTCATGTATCACTAGCAAGAAATAGCATTGCTTATACTTACCCACTTACACCCAGCTGAGAGAATATTCTAATGAAGTTGACAGTATCTACAATTCAACATTAGCTTAATTAGGTCCTCTTGTTTTTCACTGCTTCCACTTAATTTTAATAATTCATCAATTCCCCTTCTGTGGAGAAGAGAAACCATTGGTAAGCTCTAATAACCTGACTCATCCTCAAACTCTTGTAAATTATAGAAGAATAATATTTTTAGTTGCTAATGATGCTTTGACTCTTATTTCCCTATGATTTAATTTCACAGGAATATGTAATACTGGAGTTGGAAGGGACCCTAAAAAATTATTACCCCATCTCCCTCAAGGGAACAGGTTCAATGAGGAAAAAATACTAAAATAATTCGAGGAAAAAATTCTCCAACCCTACTTAATAACAAATATATACAGATATACATAAATATAATAAAGAATAAAGCTAACATATACATTCTGGTACAGAACAGGCCTCCATTATTATTACATCCAACTGATGGGTATTTCTCAAAGGAGAAAAGATAAGAAAATTAGATATTTTGTTAACTTTTGCCTATCGTAAGAGGATTTTTTTTTAGTTTGATGATAACCTTAAGTCAATATGTTATCCCATGAAAAAAAAATAGTGCTTTCCTCTGCTCCATGAAAGATAAGATTAGAAAATTTCAATGAGAATTGTGAATTTTTGGATCCAATAAACTTATTAATGATCTACTAGAGAGTGTATAGAAGACTCACCTTGGAATCAAGAAGACCTAGGTTCAAGACCTGTCCTTTCAGTGCCTCCCCCACCCAAGTAACTGACTGCAAATTACAGAAGAGGTTCTGAAGAGTAGATTGCATTTTTTTGTTTTTGTTTTTTTGTTTCTTTGGGAGTTTTTTGCAGGGCAATGTGGGTTAAATGAACTTGCCCAGAGTCACATAGCTGGTAAGTGTCAAGTGTCTGAGGCCGGATTTGACCTGAGTGGTCCTCCTGAATTCAGGGCTGGTGCTTTATCCACTATGCCACCTAGATACCCCAAGTGGAATGCATTTTGTTTTTGTTTTTGTTTTGTTTTTGGTTTTTTGTGGGGCAATGGGGGTTAAGTGACTTGCCCAGGGTCACACAGCTGGTAAGTGTCAAAGTGTCTGAGGCCAGATTTGAACTCAGGTACTCCTGAATCCAGGGCTGGTGCTTTATCCACTGCGCCACCTAGCTGCCCCAGGAATGCATTTTGACACAGGAAGTATTTCACATTGAAGAAATTCCAGGTCCAGACAGATCCTACCCTCCCCCCCACCTTGCCACCATTTTTAACACACACACACACACACACACACACACACACACACACTGACCTAATTAATGCTAGTAGCTCTCCTAACACAAAATGTCAGTGTAATGTGATAATGGACAGAAACTAATAGACCATTTGTATTTTCCATTGAAAACCTGAAGCCAAAGACGACATGAGGAACTAAAATATAACTTTTAGAATAGTTTAGCAATAGTAATATTTTGCCCTTGGAGCTCTGTTACATAAGGAGATTTATTTTAGAAAGAGTTAGCATTAGATGCTATTTGATTTTCTACCTGAAGTATTCAAAAATCAAAAGCAATGAATTGGGATTATATGAAGTATCTAATAATATTTGCTTTATCTTCCATCATATTGGTTATTTTTTGCCAAGAACCTGTAATGTTCAATGTGATTTTTTTTAAAGAACAGTCTTACTGACCATTAATTTTTGTTGTTATTTGAAACTGCATCTAGTATGTTAAAAGTGACTATAATTTGTTTCTATGTGCTTAAAGACTAGACTTCTCCTTCATTTTCCCCCTTTCTTTCTTGCAGCTTACATGGGATTTATTGAGCCTTTCCAAATCACACTAGAAATTTTATGAGACCTGGCCACCTTAGTCAAAGTTATATTTATTAGCAAGGTGGCATGGTTTGGGGAATCATAATTGGGTGTAAGTCAGTAAGCCTACATTTGAGGCCTGGCTCTCTTCCTAACTGTATGACCTTAAACAAGTTATATTACTTCTCTATATATCAGTTTATTTTAAATATGCTCATCATAATGGTAGGAAGAAAGCCCACTTTAGGTTTATTTCTTATAATATCAAAGATTTTTTTTTTTACATTGAGAACCTACCTTAGTTATTTTGTCCACATCAAGTTATTTATATCATCTTAGGATGGGATAAAAAAATTTCAAACTATAAACTTGCTCCAAATGTTATATACCAATGTCAATAATAACTCATATTCAACCAGAGTGCTAAGCTTTGCAAAGTATTTCCCTCACAGCTGTGAGGCAGGTCTTATTATGCCTATTTTGCAGTTAAAATACCTAATTGGGCTGTAGTAGAGTTGTCACAATGGGATTAGACCTAGTGCCAATGACATATGGCTTTGATTCCAACCTGGCCTTTGCTGCCTACCAACCATGTGACCATGGGCAGGTCATTTAACTCTTCTGACCTTCAGTTTCCTATTCTGAAAATGGTGTCAGTCTTACTGGTAGTACATACCTCACAGGGATATTGTAAATCTCAATTAAGAATAGAGATAGGTGCTTTGTGAACTGTATAGCTATGTATATGATTATTAACATGTTTTACATTATAATTTGACATAATTTGAGCATTATATAGTTTTTATAGATATGACATATTACAAATCATATTGTATATGATATATAATACATATAAACATTATTACTATAATTAGAATGCGAGACCTTAAGTGACTTTCCAATGGTCATAAATGTAGCAAGTCTAAGAGACACAATTTATTTGCTTTGTGTGTGTATATGTGTGTGTGTGTGTGTGTGTGTGTGTGTGTCAATTGGGATTAAGTGATTTGCCCAGGGTCACACAGCTAGTAAATGTTAAGCGTCTGAGGCCGGATTTGAACTCAGGTCTTCCTGAATCCAGGTCTGGTGCTCTATCTACTGTGCCACCTAGCTGCCCCTGACACAATTTATTTAAACACACATTACTAAGGGCTTTTAAGATCCTTTCATAACACTTCATTGCTTCATTCTATTTCTCTCTTGTATGCAAGAGCAGAATGATTTGTAGTGGGTATACATGCTGATTTTACATACACATACACACATATGTATGAATACATGTATGTAGTTAAATGTAGTTATAGTTATTGTATAAATAGTTTTGGGGAAACAGAAAGGAAATAAAATTTATTTTAATAGGTGATTGGTTAATCAATCAATATATTTAAGTATTTTTATTACTATAGAGAAAATATAATTAAATCAATCCATGAGTCATAAAATATTTATTGAGCACTGATATATTCCCAGCAATTGATGAATTTCTGAGGAAGAAAAGGCAGGGAATGTATTAGGAATGATTACCTGTTTTAATGAGCTAACAGCTTACCTAAGGAGATAAGACTGGCACGCCTTCAACAATTAAGTACTGGAGATTATGAAATGAACTGGACATGCAATGAGAATTTAGACAAAGGACAGTCAAGGAAGACTACTAGGAAGAAATGTCACTTCAGCAGATTGTAGAAAGTTTGAAGGGAGGGACAAAAGGAAGGCATTCTTGTCATGATCACAAAGATAGCCCAAGCCCAGAGACTGAACTGGATTCCACATGTGGAGAGAAGAGAAGAGTAGGCCTTTTTCTGATGAGTAAAGCTGGGTGAAGAAAAGTAGTAAGAAATGAAGATTCAGAGAAATTCAGCTGTTTGCTTCTTTTTAAAAGTAGAATTTAAGGCTTATTCCCTTATCTACTATATTTAAGATCTAAAAATTGATAAACATCTTATAAAACAGCAGACACAGAGTTAGAGATTTTAATGAACTGAAGGGTAGGAAACATTTTATTTTAATTTCCTTTTTCCCCTTTCCTTTTCCTTTTCCTTTTCCTTTTCCTTTTCTTTCTTTCTTGGTAAGGTCCTTCCCTGAAGCCCCTACTCCTATTGTTGTGCTGTGGAATAGGTCCCAAATTCATTAACGCAGTATTAGCAGACCCTAAGTTTGACAAGTCTCCTCATGCTGGGAAGGTTTCCTACATGGGTAGACTGCAACTGCTATCTAAGGTCTAACCTGCAATCTCCTCATAGTGACCAGATAGAAGATACAGTTTTCAGTGAAGTCATTGCTGTTTAAACATTTTTCTTTTAGTCATATCTGACTCATTGTAACCTGTGATGTTTAAAATCTTAATTGTGGTCACCAAAAATTAAAAGGCTTCAGTACCAGTCTTTGAGCATTAAACATTTATTAGAACATGCAGATATTTACAAAGAGTTCAGAAGGTTATGAAAAAGAAGTCCTACCTAGCCTAGAGTTCCAGCTTGGTTGGGTTCTTCCTGAAGTCCTCCTCCACAAGCCTGCTTTAATCAGGAACTCCTCAATGAGCCTGTCTTAATCAGGAACTCTTTCACCAGCCTGTTTTAATCAGGAATTCCTCCAGAAGCTGGTTGTGGAAGCTTTTTTATAGATCTGGAACAGAGGCGGTCCTTACACACTGCTTCAAGGTGATTGGTTGGCGTCATCCAAATCCATTGTCTTTGAAGGTGTTCTCAAGTTGAGTTCACAGTCTAGTTTCTGAGAACAATACCTTCTTAAGGGATAGCCAGGCGTGATTACAATCCAATTAACTTGAAGTAGGCTTAATCAGCAGTCAATTACTCTCACTTGATTCAATCAGTCTTGATTAATCTCCAGGTGGGTCTTTGAGTATCTGCTAAATCCCATTATTTCATCACAGACCCCATTTAGGGTTTTCTTGGCAAAGATATTGGAGTGGTCTGCCATTTCCTTCTCCAGCTTATTGTAGATGAGGAAACTGAGGCAAACAGGATTAAGTGAATTGTCCACAGTCACACAACTCATAGGTGTCTGAGGCCATTTTTAACTCAGGAAGAGTTCCTGATTCCAAACCTGGTGCCCTATTTACCTCACTACCTACCAGCATTTTCAGTCAAAACAATTTTCAAAGATGCTCCAATTGCAGAAGGTTTACAATTACTTTAGGTCAATGGAGGACCCATCACAATGAAATCACAAATTCTTTTCTTTTTTTGGGGGGGGGGGCAATGGGGGTTAAGTGACTTGCCCAGGGTCACACAGCTAGTAAGTGTCAAGTGTCTGAGGCCGGATTTGAACTCAGGTACTCCTGAATCCAGGGCCAGTGCTTCATCCACTGTGCCACCTAGCTGCCCCCGAAATCACATATTCTTAAGTTACTAAAAATATATTAAACAGAATTCAAAGCATGATCAATATAAAACAGCATGCTTTGGAAATTAAGGTGATCACTAGGATGTTTATTACTTCAATACCTGAAACATCTGTTACTTAGTGGATATAGCTTAAACAATTTGAAAATTACAAACTGTATGACTTATTCATATATTTCTTTCATTTGAAGACTTCTGAGTACGTCTAGAAAGTTGCATGATTCCTAATCTGTCCATCTCCAAGGATCCAGATTGTCTCATAGGCCACATAGGAACAAAGAAGTCACATTACTAGGATAGGAGATACTGAATTTCCTTCTGAACTCACTCAGAGCTGGCATTTTCTTTATTTATTTTGGTAGGAGGGGAAGATCTATTTCTACAGTTTGGAAACTCCCTCCTCTGATATGGATCAACAACTTGTATGTAATTTTCAATTTTAGAGATTGGTCTGGAGCATGTAGTAGGAAAATCACTTGCCCAGGGTCACCCTTCCAATGTGTATAAGAGGCAGGATTTGAACCAAGGAATGTCTCTAAGGTCAAACTTGTATCTATTATGTCATGATGTTGTGGATACATACTATAGTGAAGAATATCCTAAACTTGGAGCTTCTGCCACTAACCAACTTCATGGTCCTGTGTAAGTCATTTCCTTTCCCTAGCCCCAAGTTTCCCTATTTAAACTTTGAATATCTCAAACTAGATCAGTGATTCTCAAATATAGTTCTAAGGACACTTGGGGGTCCTTGAGACAGTTATGTGGAGAAAAAATTCTGAAATGGGAAAAGTATTTAAAAAAAAATACTAAAATATTTTCATTTCTAATATGGTAAATATATACACACATATATGTGCATACATATGCATATAGTCACATCTAAACACATGTTTACTTTATGTATACATATATGCTTACTTGTATACATATGTATAGATGTATATACATATATATACATCAATATATACAAATATATACTTATATAGTATAGTATGTATAGTATAATATGGTACAGTATACTATAGTATAGATAGTAGAGTATAGTTTAGTACAATATACTATACTACACAACACTAGATCATATAATATACTATACAATCTATACTGTATATATATATAGTATATATGTGTGTGTGTGTATACACACACACACTATGTGTTATATATAGTGTATTGTGGTATAATATACACATAGTATGTACAGTATTGTGTGGTACATATAGTATAATATAGTACAGTATGGTATGATATGGTATGGCATGGTATACAATACAATACTATACTATACTATACTATACTATACTATACTATACTATACTATACTATACTATACTATACTGTACTATACTATTGTGAGAAAATAATTATCAATATTGGGTTTGGGGGAACACAGTGAGCCCACCCCCACTCTGGAACTCTGGCTAGTTTCTCAGAGGTAGCCCAAAGGTACATTAGAGATCAGACTTCCAGTAGTGATAAAGACCACATCTACCTGAAAGCCTTTGCCCTCAGACGTTTTGTCTTTCACCAGGCCCTGAGCTCAGCACAGTACAGCTCATTTTGATATGGACCACCCTCTGGTCCAGTCAACCAATAGAATTGAATGATATTAGGCAATTAGCTTACTCTCTCTCTCTCTCTCTCTCTCTCTCTCTCACTGTCTCTCTCACACCTGGGACCCCGAGTGGACTGGTCACACACCCTCTCTCTCTGCCCACCCTGTTCCTGAGACTCTCTAGGACTTGAAGCCATTCTGAAGTGGAAGCTAGCTGAGGAAGGGTAAGCCTTCTCTCTCTAGGTAATGTAAGGCTTCTGAATGCTACTTTCAAGCCATGTGCTCTCTCTCTTTATCTATGGTGTTGAGGATTTTTGGTTTGTGTTTAATGCTGTCAACTCTTTACTAATATTTAATAGACTTAATAAATGCTTGCTACCAAAATTGGTGCAATAACCTCTAATTTATAAGTAGTAATATATTAGAAACCCCAGCTAGGTTCCCCAATAACTTAGAACAGAGATAGGTTTCCCCCCAATATTTCAAAAGATTCATACTATACTATACTATACGATACTATATGATTCCATACTATATATTATATTATATTACATTATACTATACTATACTATACTATCTACACTATATAAGTTTGCTATACTATAGTATATGTAACTATACTATACTATATACATTATACACACATATACATTCACATACATATACATATACACATATGCATACACACATAAAATAACCAGTGCTCTGCTGCTAAATTTTTTTTGGGGGGGCAGGATGGGGCAATGAAGGTTAAGTGACTTGCCCAGGGTCACACAGCTAGTAAGTGTCACGTGTCTGAAGCTGGATTTGAACTCAAGTCCTCCTGAATCAAGGGCCTGTGCTCTATCCATTGCACCACCTAGCTGCCCCCTGCTTCTAAATTTTTAACAACCATCACTTATGAGCCTATTTGAGCTGACTCCAGGAAAACCTTGGATATAACTCACATAAACAATCAATCATCTTTGGGGTCTTTTTAAGAATATAAAGTGATCCTCAGACAAAGAGAGAGAGAGAGAGACAGAGAGAGACAGAGAGACAGAGAAAAAAAGAAACTACTGGAGAAGATGAAAGTTAAGATTCCTTCTTGCTCTAAAAGCCTATGAATAATTATAGAAGTTCTTCAATTCTAGGACACTATATCTATCTCTATTTGCCTAATGGTCGCACTTTTTGAAAAAGTATGAAAAACTGTCAGCTGCAGTGATTTTGTGGTCATTAGTATGTTAGAGAATATTGTTCAAATTATGAAATTCAACTCAATGTCCTACCTCTTCCTTGAAGATTTCCTTGACTACTGAAATCCAACATGTTTTGTCACTTTTCTGACCTCTAAAATCCTTATTTTCTTGATTTCAACTTTGGCATAATAATTGTATGCTGAGTAACATCTCTTAAATTGTTGTCTTACATGAGACCATAAGTTCCTGCAAGGCAAAGACTGTGTCATACTTAGATGAACGCCCCATAGAACTGTGCATTGTATTGAATATGTAGTAGAAACTAAACAAATATGTATGCAATGAATGAAAACAAGAATTGTATCAGCTTAATAAAATTAAACTCATTGAGGATAAGGAGGATCTCTCTCTCTCTCTCTCTCTCTCTCTTTATCTCTCTCTTTTTTTGCCTCTCTCATTCTCTCTTTCTGTATACCCAGAGCCTTGAATAATACCTTGCACATAATATAACAAGCATTAAATAAATGTTTTCGGGTTGAATTTAATTAATCTCCCTTTGCATATTCTTATCCATAAAAGAACTATAGTTATGGTCTTTTTTCTGTGATAGATATAAATTGGTTAGGTAGCTGTGTGGGCTAGTGAATAATAAATGCACTAGAATTGGAACCAAGATGAACTGAGGTCAAATTCTGATGCATAAATTTACCAGATGTGTAAGCCTGTGCAAGTTATTTAACCTCTCTCAGCATGTTTGTTCATCTTTAAAAATGAGATAATAATAGCACTTACTTCACAAAATTATTAATATTAAGGAAGGTAAAATATGTAGTGTTTTGTAAATCTCAAATCTCTATATAAATGTCAACTCATAATTAACTATTTGGCTCTAGCTCCCTTTTTACATATGTAATCATAAAATACTATTGTTAGATGGAACTTCAGAGGTCATCTAGTTTAATCAATATTCAAAAGGAACCCAGATGATAACACTATTGACAAGTGGTCATACAGAATGCCAAAGAGAGGGACGATCCATCACCACTCAAAATAACCCACCCCAGCTCTAATGTCAGTATTTTTTTTCCAATGTCGAGCTTAAATGTGTCTCTTTACAACTGCCACCAATTGCTCCTGAATCTTCTCTGCTTTAGCCCAAAAGAACAAGTTCAATTTCTTCTTCACATTGACAAAAGGTATCATGTTCCCCCTGAGTCTCCTATTTTTCAGGCTAAACTGAAAACTGTTCCTGATTCCATGTGTGCTCAAGGTCCTTCATCATACTAGTTGCCCGCCAGTCTGCCAGTTGAAACCAGCTAGCTCAGCAATGTCCTTAAAGCAAGATGCCCAGAAGTAGAAATAGTGCCCTCCTCCCCTATTCCTGGAAGCTATACAACTCTTAATGAAATTCAAGTTCCTATTAGCCTTTTTTACTGTTACATCATTTATTGCTTCCCATTCAGTTTGTAGTCCATTAAACCTACCTTTCTTTTTAAACTACTTCTACCATTATCCAATAGATAAGTTGTCAAATGATATGAACAAATGGTTCTCAACAAAATAAACTCAATCAAAAATATTATTGGGGAGGGATTGTACATATATAACCTATATCAGATTGCTTGCTTTCTTGGGGAAGGGATAGGTAGTTAAAACCTACAGACAGGGGGAGGTAGGAAAAAAATCAGAACTCAAAATCTTAGAAAAATGAATGTTGAATGGTATCTTTACATGTGGTGAGAAAAAATAAAATCCCATTGAGAGTAATAAAGAATAAGTTCAATCTATTAATGACAATATGAAAGAATAATTCATATCACTAATAAGAGAAATACAGATCAAAACAAACCTAAGGTTTTACCTCACACCATAAATGGGCAAAAATGGAACACAATTAATTCTAAAGAGTTGTAGGAAGGTAGGAACACTAGTGAATTATTAATGGAGCTGTGTCTTAGTCTAATCATTTCTGAAAGCAAATTTCTAATTTTTAAATAAAAATACTAAAATGTCCATACCCCAAAATTCTGCTACTTGTCATATGTAAATGACACTATGCACTTTGACAGCAAAGAAAAGGAAAAAGATACCTATCAATTGGGAATGGCTAAATAGTATGATACATTAATTAAATGGGATATTAATCTACTATAAGTATTGTAGGGGCCAAATTTAATATGGGGAGAGTTAATAGGGTGGCTTGCCATAATATTAGGGTTTAGAAAATAATGAGGGACCTCTAGGTCCAAAGCTTCCTCCCCTACAAACTGCCTTAGAGGAAAATATATAATCTCCCTGGCTCTAGCAAAGGCTGTCTCAAAACCCAAACTCACTTTCAGCTCAGCTAATTCAAAGAGCTGGATTTTATTAACTCACCACCAGGGGTCCGTAATTCCTATGGGAGTCAGCTGTTCAGCCCACTCCAACAGCTCCTCCAAGGCCAGAGAGAGAGAGAGAGAGAGAGAGAGAGAGAGAGAGAGAGAGAGAGAGCAAGAGCCACTTCCTGTTGGGGGGTCACTTTTTCCAACCTTTTCCCTCCCCCCAAAGGGGAGATCCTTCAAGTTATGTGGTTGAGACTGGTTCCCTGTTGATGAAGAAGTCCACCTTCTCTGAGGGCACTCCTTCTCAGGGTTGGCCAAGTTTAGAATAGGTTTACCAGGGCAGGCCAGGTGTGGCTAAAATCTAAACATCTTTAAGTGGATACTTAGTAGTTTCTCATTCACACCCAATTCAAATACTACTAGAGCAATCAAGTCAGATGCATGGCCATCTGCAAAATTCCTTTATTTTACCACAGTATGAAAAAATAATTATTAATAATTTATTTACTGGACCCAGAGATCATTTTCTCAGTCCTTTCTCCCTCCAACATCCCACCTTGAGGAAGTCTGGTTCTCCTTTAGAAACTTCATCAAATCTCATGTGGGACAAATCCAAGGGAACAAAAGGAATGGAAGTAGATGGGTGAAGGGATTAAATCACACCTAGATAATGGACTTTGCCTTAAGAAACTTGAATGAAGGGTCTTTTGCATCATTTTCCCTGATGTCATCCCTAGAGTTCATTTTAATGTAGACCACCTTCAAGTCATGCCAACCAATAGAGTTGAATGATGCTCACCAATTAGATTTCTTTGATGTATATTGACCCATTAGCTTTGATCAGTGAATAATGACCTGCCTCTATCAAAAGAGTATAAAAATTCCTGAGAAATGTCAAGTAAGGGTCTTTTGAGTATTGTGGGGCTTCTAGGGCTTCTGGGGCATCTTCCAAACCTCTCTGCTTTCTCTACCACATGACTTGAGAACATGAGAAGTTAGGGAGATATGGTCAATACTTTAGTGGTATAATCTTAATAAATTAATATATGCTAACTCCAAACTGATAACAATTAACTAAAAAAAAATGGGGGCAGCTAGGTAGCACAGTGGATAAAGCACAAGCCCTGGATTCACGGGGACCTGAGTTCCAATCCAGCCTCAAATACTTGACATTAGCTGTGTGACCCTGGACAAGTCACTTAACCCTCATTGCCCTGCCCCCCCAAATAAGAAACAATATATATGCTGAATGTACAGAAAGGAAATATGTACATGAACTGATCCAAAATGAGATAAGCAAAGCCAAGAAAAGAATAGAAGAATATACACAATGACTAAACCAATTTAAGTAGGGAGAAAATACAAAACAATCAAAACTCAATGTTGCAAAAATAAAAAAACAAAAGAAGAAGAACAAGTAAGGCTTCAAAGAAGAGATGTGAGAGGAGATATTTCCTACCTGACTGCTTTATAGAGGTGGGGGTTGGGGCCTAAGACTGATACATCACAGGTGTTTTCAGGTTCATTTGTTGTTGTTGTTTTTAGTGCATTGATCAGTTTTGCTACCTTCTGTTCTTTTTCTCTTTTTTCCCCATAATTTTTTTTTAATATGGGGTGGTTTTCTGAGATTGGATGGGGAAAAATACTAGGGAAGATTTTAGTCATGTAAAAAAAATAAATAAAAACTTAATAAACAACTTCTAACCATGCCTCCTTATCTTCCATCTTGATTTTACAATCCAAGTATAATATTTTTTCTTATTGATTTTCAACTCAGACTTAGTCCAAAGCTTGAGCCTAACAAGTACTTTGTGATACCTGCAAATACAATGGGCATGGCACTATACATTCATCCAAGTCATTCATTTGATAAGCACAGTGTCAAGCATAGATGTCTGGGATATCCCACTAGAAGACTCTTGCCATCTTGACATTGAAACATTAACAATTATTTTTGTAGTTAATACAGCCATTAAATCAGTTCTGTATATATCAGACTATAAAACCACCTAATCCATATTTCACCCTCTTCTCCACAAGAATAACATGGATGTTCTCTCAAAAGTTTTGCAAAAAAAAAAAAACTGGATAAACTTTGTTTCCAGTTTTCTCTCCATCTACTATTGTCATAAAAGGAAATGGAATAAGTCTGGCATGACCTATTATTGAGGATGCCATGCTGGCTCTTTGTGATCACAACTGCCTTCCCTAGATGCTCACCAACCATCTCTTTAATGATCCTAGAATTCTTCTCAAAACAGAAGTCAAGATATCAACCTTCTTTCCCATTCTCCCCCTCTCTTTTTTTTTGAATTGGGATAGTATTTGCCCTTATCCAATTTTAGGGTAAATTTCACATTTTCCATGATCATTCAAATAAAATTTATTGGCTCAGCAATCACATATGCCACTTCTTTCAGTACCCAATAACGTAGTTCCTCTAGGCTGAGTAGCTTCAATTAATCACAGAAATTGGGTACTGTCTTGCTATCATTTTACTTATCTTGGGTATAAAATCTTAGTCACTTTTTCTACTATTCTCTGTTTAAGGAATCATTGCCTTTTTCAGAGAAAAATAGATAGGAAATAGGAATTGAGAACCTCTGACTTCTCTCTATGGAAAGTTATCATAATCCTATCCACTCCAAAGCATCTTCTCCTAATATGGCAAAAGAAAAAATAAACTTTAATTATCCTTACCTTTCATTGTTACCCTCATCTCATTCTGAGTTTTGATACTCATCACCATTTTATAAGTTCATGCCACATTCTTATTTTCATTATTTTGTTACATGGCCTAGCTTCCTTTTTTTCTAAATTTGTTTTTTAAAACAAGGTAGATGATAAGATTTATGCACATCAATATTAATCTTTTTTCAAACCCATTTTTCTTCATTATTGTATTTAATTATTTTTGTAACTTCAGAATTTAAATCTTTGTCATTCTCCATCCTTCTGGGACTGACTTTATAATTTTAGCCTATAGGATCCTACCTATCTTTCCTTTTAATCCTTTTAAATCTGTTTTATTTTTCTAATCTAAGAAAAATGTTAGATTGTATCCAGAGTTTCTTATTTTATTTCTCACAAACATTAAAAGAGAATCACTTCTTTTCAGGGTTCTGATCATTTCAAGCACAGAAATCAGTTTCTTTAAAAACATTAAAATCAGGGCAGCTAGGTGGCATGGGGCAGCTAGGTGGCACAGTGGATAGAGCACTGGCCCTGGATTCAGGAGTACCTGAGTTCAAATCTGGCCTCAGACACTTAACACTAGCTGTGTGACCCTGGGCAAGTCACTTAACCCCAATTGCCTTACTAAAACAAACAAAAAAAAAAAACAAAAAAAAATTAAAATCATTAAAACTTTGTTCTATTTGTGATTTAACAGAATTCAACTAAGATATACTGGATGAAATCTTTTCCATCTTGACTCAGGGAATGATGAATTCAAAAATGTTTTCTTAGACTTAAGCATGATGAAAAATTGGCCCCTCCTCTTAAGAAAACAACAACAACAACAACAACAAGATTCTTCACAACACAACATGTTACCTTCACTGAATCTTGCTGTCAATTACTTTGTCTTCTTACACTCAGTCAATTCTGTTCAAGGAGCATTAGCTCACAGAAAAAAATCACAACTTGGGCCATAAAACTATAATTTTATACTGTTTACTGGCACATGAAAGGGTCTGACAAAATATTGACAATGCTAAAGGTAAGAATTAAGGTACTCTAGAAAGAAAGCAGACTGACATCTTTGGTAAATGGAAATTGTTAAAAACCATCAGGAAAAAAAAAAGTTTTCCAATCACTATAACAAGAATAGATATCAAACACCAAAATACAAAAATAAATTTTTCTTCACAGTATTTTTAGGATATGAATTTTAAAACAAACCTTTTGCTCAAAATAGCAATTTGGGAAATACCCATTCCAAATGTCGCTTCTAAAGCCAAAATTCTTTTTCCCAGAAAAATATAAAAAAACTACCCTTAAGCCAAAAAGAATGTTTCTTTTCCACATGGAAAGAGGATATCCCTTACATACTAAATGCTTTGGGAACGTTTTTTAAACTGGGGAAAAGCAAAGCAAAACAAAACAAAACAAAACAGGGAAGTTCAAAAATGAACATTGACTGGAATGGAGAGAAGAAATGTTTATTAAACATTCACCTACCTTTCTTTTTATATCCACTTGGTTGATAGTGGACAAGATGATTTCATGGTAGATGCAAAGTACACACACACACACACACACACACACACACACACACACACACACAATCTTTGTGATTAGAAAAGAAGAAAATTTGAAGTATCAGGAAACTGGGAACTAATAATCACTCTTTCCTCTGAAGTCTTCCAGCATTTGGTTTTGGTCTATTTGTTTGTTGGACATATCCTATCTCTCAACTCAATTGCTCTCTTGGAGGGCAGTATTTTCTTACTTACTTCCCAAAGTGCCCAAGCACAGGGTCTTGCATATAATACAAGTTCAATACTTGCTAAAAGCAACACTCCTGGGGCAATTTCCCTCCTTTACACTTTACTGGTGAAATATTTATTATTTACTGGTTATTATTAGCCAGACAACATATTTATTCAAATAAACACCATTTAAGCTAAACAATATGGCAAGTAAGAGGAGATGAGTCTTTTCTGCTCTAATTAAAGACATAGGATATATTTCCTCATGGATTACCACACAATCATTATGGAAAGGTATATGTAAAGAGAATGCAAGTGATTAGGAAACACTCATAAAAGGCACAAATTAAAGAATCTCTGTGGCCAGTCACATGCATGAACAGGTATGCACAGTAGGCATGAGTAGCCAGGGTATACGTGCTACTACATTGTTATGTGATATCACTTTTATCTGTTTATGTCATGGGGTCATTTTATTGCTCTTTATTCTTCTCTGCTGAGGACCCCTTCATTGGGCTTATCATCTCTTCTGAACACATTGTCTTTGTTCTAAAGTTCTGTCTCTTCTGGGCATTTCATCTCTTCTCTAGACTGGGCATAGAGCCTAGACATTGTTATCACTGGGCATCTCTGCTGGGTCTCATGAATGCTACAATTCCTCTCTGTTACCACTTTCCAGGCTTCATCTCTTCAGAATCACCTGCTAGCCATCTCAAATTCCATCTTCTTAGGTGTAGAGACAGAAATTCTCTCCCTAATAATAGAGATATCTTTACCTTAGCCAAAGCCAGCATACTTATCACACCCACGTAATGATATCTGGACAAATTTAGAGTGTCAAAAAGCTAACAATAGAAATATACTTTTAAATATCAGTGACTAGCACTGAATCAAAATCAGTTGTCCCCATAAAACTATCAGGTTTTGGATTAGAAATTACTTGTAGTCCACATTTAGGCTCATTACACTCTGGTGTCCCTGAACCTGATCTTAAGGCACTTGGCCAAAGAATGAAATAGGAGTTATAGAGGTTAGAATAGGAACACGCAGAAAGGTAGCTTTAGGTCTTTACAAAAAGCCTAATATAATCCAAACCATACCTAAGGGTAACTTCAGGGGTATCCCAAAAAGGGAAAGAAAGATTTCTAGAAACTAAGAACTGTGAATTATGCCCTTGACAAAAGGCTCTCTAAGCTTGAGTTAATTTTCCTCACATGCTGTATAAACTCATTGGTGAATGTAATACAGATTAAGGGATGGCAAAGTCAAAATATACTTGATTTGGTGAATTTTGTGTTTGTTTATTGTCATACCGCTCACAAAAGTGTTTGACTCAACCTATAGTTCCAACAGCTACTTATTAGAGTACCTGCTTTCAAACATCCCAAATATAGGATTTTATCATTTTTTTTAATATTCCCCATTTTTGTTCTTTAATGGGTATTGGGTGATATCTTTTTCTTTTCTGGGCAATGGGGGTTAAGTGACTTGCCCAGTGTCACACAGCTAGTGTCAAGTGTCTGAGGTCAGATTTGAACTCAGGTCCTCCTGAATCCAGGGCCAGTGCTTTATCCACTGTGCCACCTAGCTGCCCGGGTCATATCTTAATTCTATGATTTGTATTTCTATAATTACTGGATAATTTGGGCATTGTTATATGGTTATTAATAGTTTGTGTTTCTTCCTTCAGAAATGGATGCTTAGTGTACTTTGTCCATAGCTACACTTGGAAATGTGTGCTATAATTGTTTTTTATAGATATGTATCAGTTCCTTATTTATTCTAAATGTCAGAACTTTTTCAGATACATTTACTTTTTGTTTAATGTAGAGAAATTTCGTTGTGCAAAAAATGTATCCCTTGGTAATCAGATACATTGCTTTTATCTCCAATATTTTTCTTTCTATTTGAGGGAGGAAATCCCTTCTACTTATGAGAAATATATATCTTTCCATGAGTTTTCACTTTTAATGTTTTATACATTCAGTTGGTTACTGTAGCATGAAAAAATGGATTTAAATACCCCTTTATTGGCCTAGTTATTGATTCATTTATCTAAGACATACACACATATGCATGTATGTATGCATATATATGAGGGGAGAGAGAGTGAGAGCAAGACACACACACACACACACACACACACACACAGAAAGTTTTCCATTTCCATTTTCCAACTTTTTTTTTTAAATATAGCCATAGCAAACACTGATCTTGTGTATACATTGACTTCTATTATTTTTGGCTTCTCTGTTTTGTTTCATCAATCTAATGTAACTCATTATTCTTTTTCTACTACAAGGAAGTGCTTTTTAATAGTTTGCTTTATAATAGAGTTTGAAATCTAATTTCCTTTTGCATAGTTATTGATATTCTTGCCTATTTATATTCCTGTATATTTGATGATTTTTTTTAAATTCTATGAAATAATCTATTAAGTTATTGATTCAAGGTGCATTGAACCTATGTTTGTTTGTCAGATATTTTTATTTTGATTATACATGGTCAAGCTATCAACAGAATATGTACCTTCTAATTAATATATTTTTATTGATTCATGCTTTATACATATCTCTAGAACATATTGTTGTCTTTCAATTGGATGTCAACGTTTACAATGATAATTTTCTTTTAGACTATATCCTATGATAACATACTGGGATATGTTTTTTGTTAAATCATTTTCAGTAGTATCCATCTCTTTGTGACCCAATTTGGTGTTTCTATGGTTGAGATTCTGGAGTGGTTTGCCCTTTCCTTCTCTAGCTCATTTTGCAAATAAATCAAATAGGGTTAAATGACTTGACCAGGATCACATAGATCGCAAGTGTCTGAGCCCAGATTTGAACTCAGGAAGATGAGTCTTCTGACTCCAGGCCTGGTGCTCTATCCACTGCACCACCATAAGGTGGTGCATAATATCCAATATTGTGATATAGAGTATATAGAATGTATTATTATCTTGTTAATGTGTAATGTGAAAATATATTAGTTTATTGTATTACACATGAGTTGAGCCTAGATGCCATGTCTCTCCTTCAATTTTGTTGAAGAAATAAATAAATGAT
Source organism: Dromiciops gliroides (assembly GCF_019393635.1). Classification (NCBI taxonomy): domain Eukaryota; kingdom Metazoa; phylum Chordata; class Mammalia; order Microbiotheria; family Microbiotheriidae; genus Dromiciops; species Dromiciops gliroides. The sequence goes on from NC_057862.1 coordinate 613,304,268, forward strand.
TGTCAAGACATAATAATTATATCCATCTACTTGTACATGTTTTTCTTCTAATCTTTGCTTAACTGGATTTATTTCTAGGAAATAATAATTATATCTACTCATTCTCTGACCCTCTCTATCCTTTGTTTGGTCAAATACTCTTCCACTATCCATAGATCCAGTTTCTCCTTTTTGAAGGTTATCTTCTTATATGGTATGAGGTACTCATCTAAACCTAATTTTTGCCAGTCTGTTTTGTCAAATAGTGAGTCCTTATTCCAGTAGCTATGAACTTTGGGTTCATCAAATATTAGATTATTATGTTCATTTACTTCCACATATTGTGTACTTAATCCATTCCACTGATCAGTCTCTTTTTATAATCAGCACCAGATCATTTTGATGATTAATGCTTTGTAATAAAGTTTTAGATCTTGCAATACTAGGCTCCTGCATACCAACTTTTATTCATAATTTATTTCTTTATAAAAATGATATAATATATAATTAATATAATAAATCAAATTATTGAAATAATATAAATTATATAACCAATAATACAAAGTCATCTCTTCCTTCATTCATTTATTTACTTATTTTTTATGTTCAGGTCCACATTCTCTCTCAAATTAATTTTAGCTCTTTCAACTTTGTCAAAGTCACTCAGTATTTCAGTTGATTGTCAACTATCTAAAATTCTCCAAATATATTACCAAGAAATCTGAAAAAAAAGTTTCTTTTCCAGTGTTATTCCTTAAGTTTCTCTTATCATTTCCTATAAATAGTATTCATTGATAATTCTTATTGCTTTAAAATAGATTTTATTGTTGAGGGGCAGAGTCATGATGATGAAGTAGCAGCTTTATGCTGCCATAACACCTCCCTCAAAAGATCCAGAAAATCCAGCAGACTAAATTTTGGTCTGGAAATGGAAGGAAAAATAAAAATATCTATTTTTCAGACCAGCTCAGTGGAGATAGACAGAAAGATCTGTGGACAGTGAGGATGGGATCTGACCAAACATGTGTCTTGTGATTAAGAACTAAAAGAGAATTGGTCTATGAATCAGTGCAAGATGCAGCCAGGCATATAGAGGTCCCAACCTGACCCTGATCTAATGTATGATATGTGTATGCATACCATCAAACAACTCTCTTGTTCACTATTCAAGTGTGGGTCACAAATGCAGGATGGATGGAGGAGAAGAGCTATGCTTAAGGATGGGGGGAGAGGAGTGGCCATGGTCTGAGCTGTGTACTAAGTGAGGTAAAAATTTAATAGCAAAGAGGAGCTATGAGGCTCTAAATTCAGGTTCAAAGTAGGAACTCAGTTCTAACCTGCAAGATAGGCTGAAGCCAGCAGTCAAATAGCTAGGTCAGTAATCCCAGAACAAAAGTATGCCTGCAGTTTGTACATTCCTAACTTCTAAAGCTCCTTAATGGGTAGATAATCACAAAATCTAGTAGTAGTCTATTGGAACTTTGTGAGAAAATAATGGGATTTTGGGACTCCCGGACCCCCTGCTGAGAGAGCCTGGACTGACCTTTCTTAAGGCCAGCCCAGAGTCAGGAAGTTAATTAATTCAAAACCACAACCACCTGAAAGCCTTGTTCTTGCCATAGGATTTGTTCTCTGGGCTCTGCCATTAGCACAACTGCACCAAACCACCCTCATATCCAGTGAACCAATAGATTTGAAGAATGCTAGCCAATTAGATTTAAGCAGTGTGTTAGAGAGGGCTCTTCCCCTTCCCTGAGAGAGCTTATGCTCATTGATCTCTTTTTGGCCTGGGAACTTGGTGAGAGCACAAACAGCCCACTAGGGTTCCCCATTTTCTCTGTTCCCTCTCTTCTATTTCCTAGATAGGCTTACCTATCTTTCAGAGCTATAAGCACTCTCTTCACTAATATTTAATACACTTTAATAAATGCTCAATGCCCACAAACTGCTGCAGTATCCTCTAATTTCTAAGGAACAGAAATAGGGTGACCACATATAGTTTTACTCGCCACAACTTCTAACCAGGAACCAGCTAAGAAACATCTTTATTCAGACCCAAATCTATTTTGGGAACTTGCAGAGATAAGACTAAGAGGGTAGTAAGCAGTCTTCAGTCTAGATCACATTACTTTTGGAGCACTGAAAGCTTACAGGTCCCCACCCCAAGTTTTCCCTGAGACCCTGGGATTATGCAAATGTTATTATTCCAATAAAACAATAAAAGGACAAAAAAGGATATAAACTTCAGAGCAGACATTTACCACAAAAATGTACAGAGCCTATATCTAATATAAAAACCAAAATCAGGATATAAACTGGAACAATGAGGAAGCAGAAAAAGAAGAAAAAGAAGCTCAGGACAAAGAATTGTTATGGTAATGGGGAAGATCAAAATATAAATTCAAATAAAAAGGATTCCAAAACATATACTAGCAAAGCCTCAAATAAAAATAGAGTTTGGGAACACGTCCAATCAGAATTCCTGGAAAACATTAAGAGTTAAGAGCTGAAAGTGATTTTTAAAACAAAATAAGAGAGGTAAAAGAAAAAAATGGGAAAAGAAATCTGAGCTATGGAAGATGTGGGAAGAAAATTAATAGCTTAGAGAAGATGCACAAAACTTTATCCTAGAAAATAGCTTCCTGAAAATTAGAATCAACTAAAGAGAAGCTAATGATTCCATGACACATTAAGAAATATTTTAAAATACAAAAATCAAAGTAATAAATGGAGCTTTCTTTAAAATGATAAGTATTATCTATTTAAACAATCAGCAAGTAAGAGCTATAATGGGGATAAGATAGAAGCCTTCTAAATATGATAAGAATTGAAGCAAGGATGCTCATAATCACCACTATTATTCAATATTGCACTAGAAATGTGAGCTATAATAATAAGAGGAGAAAAGGAAATTGAAGGAATTAGAATAGGCAATGAGGAAGCAAAATGATCACTCTTAAAAGTCCATTCAAAATAATTAATAACTTTAGTAAAGTTGAGGGATATAAAATAAATCCTCACAAATCTTTAGCATTTCTATATATCACCATGAAAGCCTAGTGGCCAGAGACAGAAGGAGAACTTCCATTTAAAATAATTGTAGACAATATAGTATCCTTCGGTGTCTATCTACCAAGATAAACCCAGGAACTATTTGAATATAATTACAAAACATTTTTCACTCAAATAAAGGCAAATCAATTGGGAAATATCAATTGTTCATTGGTAGATCAAGTAAAAATGACAATTCTACCTAAATTAATCTACTTATTCAGTACCATACCAAACTACCAAAAATTATTTTATAGTGCTAGAAAAATACTAAGGAAATTTATTTTAGAAAACAAAAGGTCAAATATATCAAAGAAATTAATGGAGAAAATGCAAAGGAAGATTGGAATTTGAAACTATATGATAAAGCAGTAATCATCAGACCTTTCTGGTGCTGATTAAAAAATAGAGTGGTGGAACAGTGGAATAGATTAGGTACACTAGACAGAGTAATAAATGACCATAGTAATCTTCTGTTTGATGAATCCAAAGACCCCAGCTTCTACAATAAGAACTCCCTATTTGGCAAAAAACTGCTGGGAAAACCAGAAAACAGTATGGTAGAAATTTTGTATCAACCAATTTGTTATACTATATACCAAGATAACATCAAAATGGGCACATGATTTAGACATGAAGGGTCATTCCATGAATAAATTGGGAGTAGATGGAAGAGCTTACCTGTGAGGTCTATGGAAAAGGAAAGAATGTAGGACCAAAAAAAGGATAGAGAGCATTATGAGAAGTAAAATGGATTATTTTGTTTATATTAAAAAGAGTTTACAAAAAACAATGCAACCAAGATTAGAAGTAAAGCATAAATCTGAGAAACATTTTTACAGCATGTGTCCCTGGTAAAGGCCTCATTTCTCAAACACACAAAGAATAAGTCAAATTTAGAAGAAAACAAGTTATTCCCCAATTGATAAATGGTTAAAGGATATGAAGAGGAAGTTTTCAGATGAAGAAATGAAAGCTATTTATAGTCATATGAAAAAATGTTCTAAATAACTACTGATTAGATAAATGCAAATTAACATGTACCACTTTACACCTATCAGATTGGACAATATTAAAACAAGGAAATGATAAATGTTGGAGAGAATATGGGAAAATTGGCCCACAATTCACTATTGGTGGAGTTGCAAACTGATGCAACCATTCTGGAGAGAAATTTGGAACTATACCTAAAGGGTTATAAAACTGTATAAAAGGTTATAAAACTGTATGAAACCCTTTGATACAGAAATACCAAATATATATCCCAAAAGGACCTACATTTATAAAAATATTTATAGGAGCTCTTTTGTGATGTCGAAGAGTTGGGGATGCCCACCAACTGGGAAATGGCTAAACAAGTTGTGGTATATGAATGTAATGGAATACTATTATGACATATGAAATAACAAGCAGGAAGATTTCAGAGAAACCTGGAAAGACTTACTACATAAATTGATAAAAAATGAAGTGAGCAGAAATATGAGAACCTTGTACACAGCAATGTCAACACTATACAATGATTATCTATGAAATAATTAGCTCTTCTCAGAAATGCAATGATCTAAGAGAATTCCAAAGGACTCATGATAGAAAATGCTATCCACATGCAGAGAAAGAAGTGATGGAATGAGAATCCAGATTGAAGTACACTATTCTCACTTTATTTTTCATGTTTTTTTTTTCTCTTTTGGTTTTTTCTTCTTTCACAACATGTCCAATATGAAAATATGTTTTACATAATTATACACATATAACCTATATCAAATGGCTTACCATCTTAGGGAGGGCGGAGTTGAGGGAGAGAGGGAAAAATGTGGAGCTCAATTTTTTTTACATGAATGTTAAAATTTTCTTTACATGTAAGTGGAAAAATTAAATAATATTTAAGAAAAATAAATATTAAAAACAAAAAAGACTTTAAAAAGAAAATGTTACATACCAATTAGCAAAAGAAACACCATGGAAACTGATAATATTGTATTTTTTTAAAGGATCAATTGGACTACCTCTAACCTGTAACCAAAACCAGAAAATTCTAAACATCATATTTCAAGACATTATAAAACTTCCCAGATCTCTTGGAACCAGAAGTCAAAGTAGACATTAAAAGAATCCATCGTTCACCTCCTGAAAAAAAAAAAAACAACAACCTCCAAGATGGAAAATCCTGAGAATATTATAACCAAAATGTAAAGTTGCCAGGTCAAAAAGGAAGGAAGGAAGGAAGGGAGGGAGGGAGGGAGGAAGGGAGGGAGGAAGGAGGGAGGAAGGGAGGGAGGAAAGATCATTTTTATCTGTCAACACACTTCCTGAAATGGAAGTGAGGAAAGTATTATAAATACATTTGTCTGCTGATGTGTATTTGACTACTTCTGAAAGAAATTAAATCACTAATACATAGGAAAAAGAAAATTTAAACCACTCTGAGATTCCTCAAACCCTTCAGATAGATAAGGAAAAAATGGAAAATGAAAAATGTTCAAGGGGCTCTCATAAAACAGGTACATTGTTTGTGTCTCGATGAACTGGTCCAGCCATTTGAGAAAGCAATTTGGAGCTATTCCCCAAAAGCGGTTAAACTTTATAGCAATATAGCAAAACCTTTGATCCAGCAATACTACTACTAAGTTTATACCTCTAAAGATATCAAGGAAAGAGGAAAAGGATCCATATGCGCAAATATATATATATGTGTGTATATATATATATATATATATATATAAATCTTTTTTCTGGTGGAAAAAATTTGGACATGGGAGGAACATATGTGTTCATCAACTAGTGAATGACTTCACAAATTATAGTATATGAATTAAATTTTATTGCTCCGCAAGTAATGCTGAAGATAATTGTATCATAGAAACATGAGATTTGTATGAACTGAGGTAAATTAAAGTGAGAAGAAGCAGAAGAATAATTTATATAATAACAAAAATTTTGTAAAGACAAACAAATTTGGAATGGATCAACAGAGTGACCAACCACAATTCCAGAGGACACATGAACAAACATACTACCCACTTTCTTTTAGAAAGATGATGGATCTGAAATGCAGATTGAGCCACATTTTTGTATATGTCCAATGTACGAATTTCTTTTGCTTCAGAACACATGGTTTTAACCGACTTTGTTTTCCTTGCTTTTCTCACTGGGGAAAGGGAAGGATGAGAGAGAAAGAATGTGAACCTGAACATCAAATTAAATTTTAAAAAATAAATTGACATTTTATTGATATATTTTCATTTTATATAAATATTTTAACTATATCCCTTCCTCTCTTATTCAAGTTAGTCATCCATTATTATAACAAATAATTTTTGAAAAGAGAAAAAAATATATTCAGCAAATGCAGTGTGTGTGTGTGTATATATATTGTATTTCCTCTTTAGGGTCAACCAAACTGGTTTTGTATTAATTCAGAGTATTTAGCTTCATTTTTTTTGTAGTGGTTCTTTCCATTTGTGTATATTTTTTGTCATTGTGCTTCATGTTTCCTGAATCTGCATATTTATTTTTCAATCAAAGCACATGTCTTTCTATGCTTCTTTTACAAAATCTTTAATGTTTCTGGTTTTTGTTTTTGTTTTGGTGAGGCAAGTGGGGTTAAGTGACTTTCCCAGGGTCACACAGCTAGTAAGTGTTAAGTGCCTGAGGTCGGATTTGAACTCAGGTACTACTGAATCCAGAGCCAGTGCTCTATCCACTGCACCATCTAACTGCCCCAATGTATCTGTTTTTAAAAGGAAACATTACATTATATTAATATGACATTCTTCAGTTGATTATAAAGTACTTCTGTTTCCATTTCTTTTCTCTCACAATAAAAGTTTTGCAATAATTTTTTACACAGATCTATATATATATATATATATATATATATATATGTAGTAGAGAAAAGTTCTCATGAAAATCTACAGGCAATTTAGTCACTCCCTTTGCATAATTTCAAATTGCTTTCCAGAATAGTTGCAAAACAAAACTAAATAAAACAATATAATAAATTTTATACCTGTCTTTCCACAACTTCTCATTCTGTCTTTTGTCATACTTGCCGATTTGTTGGGTGTGAAGAGGAACCTGAATGATGTTGATTTTTATTAATCTTTTTTTACATTATCCATATTTGTACAAGTATCCTTCCTCCTTGCTCTTCTCAGAGTGACATTCTGCATAAAGAAGAACACAGTTTAAAAGGGAAAACAAAAGAAAGAAAGAAGAGGAAAAGTCAACCACCAATCTTATATAAAAAAAAAAATCTGAAAATAAATTCAATGTAACAAACAAATAAATGTTTCCTCTTACTCTGTTGACAATGAGCTTCTAACATTCTTTTCTACCACAAAAATGCTGCCAAAATTTTGAGATGTACTTACTAGCTGTGTGACCCTGGGTAAGTCACTTAACCCTCATTGCCCCACAAAAAAAAAATTGCGATGTAAATGGAGACTTTCTTCTTATCCATTGTCTTCTTAGGATATAATATGTAGTCACATTATCCATAAGATTTGAATTGCTTTCAAAAGTAGTTGCACTGACTCACAGCTGCACCAAAAATGCACTAATATTCCTATGTTCCTGCAACATATGTAACATTGACTATTCCCTAGTTGTTGTTGTTTTTCAGCTTTGTAAGCTTTTTGGGGTGTGAGGTAAAACTTCAGGTTTGTTTTTTTCTGATTTTTACTATTTGGATCATTATTTCATATGCCTGTTAATTATTGAAAATTCATTTGAAAATTCTTTATTAAGTTTTGGATGATATACCTATTGAGGAACACTCTCCCACATGTTGCCAAAAAAACCCTTCACATAGCTATAAAGCATTTATATTATATCTATATAATTCACATCTATATCTAGCAATATATATAAATATCCATGTACAAATACATACACATATATAAATATGTGCATGTCAAAATACACATGCTTACATGCACATGTATATATGTTAGTTGTCTATACCCTGATCTGATAAATTTGAAATAATTTTTCCAAATTTATATTTAATTGAAAATTTTAACCTTGGTTCATTAATTTTGTTTCTTCATCTAATCAAAATTATTATTTTCTTCCCTCTAACTCATATCATATTTTCTTTTTATTCTTTAAATAAGATTTCATTGATGTCTTCTTAAAAAATTTCAAAGATTCTTGCTGTATCCCTCTGCCTCCTTCTCCTAAGGATCTATCCAATATAATAAATTGTATTTTTATAGGCAAAAAGGGAAAAAGCAACAGAAGAAATAATCATAATTGATCGAAACACCAAAATACTCTGAAAATAACTGCAATGCAAAACAGGTGGAGTGGAAGTGTATTCTCGTGTATCTTCTTTTGATCCATGTTTGTTCTTTATAATTTTTCAACATTCATTTGACTTTTCAGTTTGTAGATGTTCTTTTAACACTATTAAAAGATTTTCACTGTTATAATCATTGTGAATGCTAGGTTTTATTATTCGATTTATTTCATACTTCATTAGTTAATATAGAATATTTTTATTTCTTTTTGAACAGTAATACATTCACATGCTACAATTTGTTTAGAGATTCCTCAATCAATGAGCATCTAATTTATTTCCAATTCTTTGGTACTACAATAAGTGTTTGGTTTTTAAAATTTAATTCAGTGGGATGTAAATTCCACTGCTATTATTATTTGTGGGATTTTAATATTATCAATTACCTTTGTCTATAAGCTTAGCAAAGGTTAGGCTTTGCTGGGTCAATATGTATGGACATTTCAGTCACTTTATTTGCAATTCCTTATTTCTTTTCAAAATGATTTAATGGATTAATAGCTCTGTTGACAATGCACCAATGTGCCTCTTTTCCCTAAAATGCCTCCATCATCAACTATTTCCATCCATCCTTCTCAATTTGTATGGTGTAAGTTGAAATCTCAATATCATTTTGATTTCTATTTTTCTTATTAATTATTGTGAACATTCTTTCAGACTGTTATTCTTTTGAAAAGTTTGTTTATGTCCCTTGACCTGTTTTATTAAGTTCTGTAAGGTATTCTTTTTATAATTGATTGGTAGAGGATTAGTGGGCCAGTAGGTTGCACAGTGGATAGAGCATTGATACTGAAGTCAGGAGGACCTGAGTTCAAATCTCACTTCAGAAACTTACTAGGTGTGTGACCCTGGGCAAGTCACTTAACCCCAACTGCATTTTTAAAAAATAACATACAGGGCCATCTCGAGTGATCCTGATATGTATATTGCTACTGAACCCAAATGGCTCTGGAGGAGATAGTGAATTTGGTGACTTTTCACTGACCTCCCTCACTTAAGTCCAATTCACTGTAATTCAAATCATCACCCCAATGTCATGGTCCTCTTTGTGAATGAAGGACAAACAACAAGAGCATTAAAAGTATAATTAAATTTTGTGTTGTGGTTTTATAATATTTTCATGGACCAGCAATGAACACTAAATATTCCTCAACCTATTTAAGTTGTTCTTTATTTCTTTAAGGAGGATTTTGTTATTGAATCTATACGAGAATTTTGTATGCTCTGATACATTGATCCACAGACATTTTATTCATTTAGTAGTTACTTGGAAAAATATTTCTCTTTTTATTATGATCTCTTGGATTTTGTTATCATATTGAAATGCAGTTGATATTTTAAATCTTATTTTGTAGCTTTTAAATGTGCTGAAACTATTATTTAAATGATATCTTTTCTGATTCCCTAGGATTTTCTAAATAAGTCATCTTATCACCAACAAATAGGTTGTTTTATTTAATTTTTATCTGCCTTTATGACCCCCCCTTCCCCCGGCGCTCCTCTCTCTCTCTCTCTCTCTCTCTCTCTCTCTCTCTCTCTCTCTCTCTCTCTCTCTCTCTCTCTCTCTCTCTCTCTCTCTCTCTCTCTCTCTCTCTCCCCTCACTGCTATTAGTCACATTTCTAGAACCATATCTAATGATCATGAATACAGTGGACATTGCTGCTTTACCTATGTATTGAGAAAACTTCTATTATATCCTCATCTCATATATGATTGTTTGGGGTTTTATATAGGTAGTTTTTTATGATATTAAAAGTGTTTCTCGGGGGCAGCTAGGTAGCATAGTGGATAAAGCACTGGCCTTGGATTCAGGAGGGCCTGAGTTCAAATCCAACCTCAGACACTTGACACTAGCTGTGTGACCCTGGGCAAGTCACTTAACCCTCATTGCCCTGCAAAAAAAAAAAAAGTGTTTCTCACACACCCATACATTTTTATTTATTTATTTATTTTTAGTGAGGCAATTGGGATTAAGTGACTTGCCCAGGGTCACACAGCTAGTAAGTGTTAAGTGTCTGAGGTTGGATTTGAACTCAGGTACTCCTGACTCTAGGGCCAGTGCTCTATCCACTGTGCCATCTAGATGCCCCCCATTTTTAATTACTTAGCAAAAATTATTGTTGTGATTTTTCAAGGTTTTTCCCATATCTAGTGGGATAATCATGTGATTTTAGATAATTAATTTTAATATAATTAAGTTAATTGATTTCCTAATATTGAGCTATCCTTGCATCACTGGTAAAAATCCATTTTGGTAATAATGAATAATTTCTTAGATGAATCACTGTAGTCTTTTTTACAGGATTTTATTTATAGTTTTTTAATTGATATTCATTAAAGCTATTAATCTATAGTCCTTTGCATGTGTGCTTTGTTTTAAGATTATTGGAATTTGGCTGACTGATTGGGATGAGCCACACCTGGCCTGCCTTGAGTGATGTGTGCTGCTGATGTCAGCAGGAGAAACCACTCTCCACAGGAACTTTTGAAAGATCTCCCCTTTTGTGGGGGAGGAAGAATAAACGCTCAATGAGGGGAGCTCAGTCTCTTCTGGAGTGACTTTCACTTCCGGTGGTGCAAGCAGCAGGAGTAGATGAGTCCTGCAGGCCCTGGCTGAAAAGCTGATTTTCCATTGAAGCCACGGACCCCAGGTGGTGAGTTAACATATGAGCCCTGCTCTTTTGAATTAGCTGAACTGGAAGCAAATTTGGGAATTGTATAGACTTAGGTTAGAGTTAGGTGGATTATCCGTATTTTTTTTTCCCTATTCCCTTGTCTTTGATTGTATTAATTTCACCTTTGCTGTTTATTTCATTCCCATTAATAAAACCTGATTTGTTTGTGGAAAAGAGGCTGTTAGGCTCCTTTATTTTTGGCCTGGGAGAAATATCTAAAAAGGCAGTTCAGAGAGGAGGGAACTTTGGACCTAGAGCTCCCTCATTATTTCCGGGACCCCAATATTACTATGAGCCACTCAATGAACTCTCCATATATTAAATTTGGCCCTTACAGCTTTCTCCTTTCCTGAGTCAAGTATTAGTATTATAGTAGAGTCATAAAAGGAATCTGAAATGGTTCTTTCCCAAAATTTGAAAATAATATGTGCTGTATCTATTACTAATTTTAAAAGGTTGATAGAATTATCCTGCAAATAAATCAGAGCCATGAGTTTTTCTACCTTCCTTTGGTCATTCCTTTCCAGATAGTTCTATTCCTTTTCTGACAGTGGGGTACTTATGATCTCTAGTTCAACTTCTTTGTTTGAATATTTTATTATTTTAAAGGTATTGCACTATTTATTTTGTGTTCTCCATTTTTTTTTGCTATGAAATATATAATGAATTCTAAAAACTTTTTAAATTTCTCCTTATGTTATTACTTCACCTTCTTAATTTTCTATTTTGTTGATTTGATTATCTGCCATCTTTTCAGGCAGTTTGCTACAGGTTTATGTTTCTTACAAATCTTTTCAAATAAAAACTGCTTAAAGAGTTATTTATCATTTCTAGAGGTTTTTATTTCCAATTTATTTACTCTTCCTCTAAATTTAATACCTTTTCATGGTTTTTAGGTCTATTTGTTTATTTACTCTAGTTTATAAATATATATGCAGTTAATTAATTCTTTCCTTTGTTAAGACATGTTTGTAAGGATCTATTAATACCACCTTCAAAATTGCTTTAGCTCCTGTGGCAGCTAGATGTTTCAGTGGCTAAAGCACTGGTCATGGATTCAAGACAACCTGAGTTCAAATCTGGCTTCAGACATTTGACACACTAGCTGTGTGATTGTGGGCAAGTCATTTAACCCTCATTGCTCCACCAAAAAAAAAAAAAAAGGATTGCTTTAGCTCCATCCAAGACATTTTGGCATGTTGTTTCATCATAATAATTTTTTTACATGATTATTGTTTCTGGGATTTGTTATTGGACCCACTCATTATTTGGGATTTCATTCTTAAGTCTCTATTTCAGCTTGTATCTTTTGTTTATACTCTTACTAATTACTATTTTTGAAATGTTATAGTCTAGGGGGGCAGCTAGGTGGCGCAGTGGATAAAGCACCAGGCCTAGATTCAGGAGTACCTGAGTTCAAATCCGGCCTCAGACACTTGACACTTAATAGCTGTGTGACCCTGGGCAAGTCACTTAACCCCCATTGCCCCCCCCCCAAAAAATGTTAAAGTCTATGAATGATGTGCTTAATATTTCTGTGCATTTTTTACATTTGTTTGAAATATCTCTGTATGTGTACATGATCAGTATTTATAAGAATTTCATATAGTGCTGAGAAATATGTATAGCCATTAGCAATCACATTGAGAAAAAGCCATCAATTTTTAGATATAATTTCTTTAGCAATTTGATCACTTCTTTTTTTTTTTCATTTTTATCATCTTAAGATCTAATTGCTTAAGGAAACTAGAAAGGAAAGAAATAAAAAATATCTTGCCACTATTGTGTTGCAGTCTATATCAACTTATAACTATGTTATTTTTTTCTTTTGAAGAATATAAGTTTAATATTAGTAGTGGATTGCTGTACGTGGTTCCTTTTATCATAATGTATTTTCTTTGTTCTTTTCCTTTATGTATTGTGTGTGTGTGTTTGTTTTGTTTTGGGTTTTTTTTGTCTGATAGCATGATTACAACTCCTGCTGTTTTGGACTCTCCATATATTTCCTGTCCCTCATTTTCATTTTGTGTTCATCTGTGTCATTGTGTGTGTGTGTGTGTGTGTGTGTGTGTGTGTGTATGTAAGCAAAATATTATTGAAGTATGTTTTCTTATTCAATCTGTGAATAGATTATTTAGTCTATTCACATTTAAATTTATAGAGTTAGGTTCATATTTCTTATATATATACACATATATATATATATATATGTATATATATATATATATATTTCCCCCAAATCAGGAATTTCCAATCAGGATTTTTTCCTCTTCCTCTGCAAACACACTAATAAGTTTCATTCTGTTTTAAGGTAACAGTATCACCCACAGCTTTACTCTCCTCACTTTCAACCTCTACTCTTTTCTTTATAACCCCTTCATTAATTTTGGCATTTTGTTTAACTGGTTAATTTAATTTGTTTTGCTTACTTTTATCCACTTATTTCATGCTTCCTTTCAGTTAAGTATTCAAGTAATATGTCTTCTTCACCTCCTTTTTAATTTGCTTTGCCATGTTTTTTTAATTTAAATTTTTGCACCCTTTTTCTTAAAAAATAGGCTTTTTCCCTTTTCACTTTAATATTGATTTTTCCCTTTCTGACTATTCAAGGCTTTCATTCTTTAATCCACAGTCTTCATTTTTATTTAATCTTTGTTTATTCTCTATATTTCTCATGAAATTAAAATATTTAAGATACCTATTTTTAATTTTCCTAAACAGTTTCTTTTTACCTTGTGGATATCACTACCTTATTCTTCCCCTCCACTTTTGTGGTTGGGCATCATTCTCACAAATACTACTACAGATGATAAAGAGGATATTGCCACAAAGTGGGAATTTTCCTTTGTCCTTAATTATGTTGTTCATTGTTGACTTTTGTTTTCCCTTTGGTGATTTCCCCCCATTTGTCTAGAAATAGTTTCCTTAGGTCCATGTTTTACCACTTTTCTAGGTATCACTTGTCCCAAAGAGTACTGATTCCTCTCCTCAGGAAGGCTGAGTGGCCTCTAGGAATCAAATCCCTGAAGATCATATCCATTGTAAGATGTGTATTTCTTTTTTCTCATAGAAATATTCATCACCACCACCTCTAAAACAAGATTTCCTGAGGCAATACAGGGGCTATTTTCCCTTCATTTTTTTTAAAAAATGGATTTAATACAATGCACATTCTGCTCTATTTTATTTCACATATTCCACCTTTACTGTGCCATCACTTTCTAGGTGTGTGATCTTGGGAATCATTTAACCTATCTGTGCCTCAGTGTCTTCTTTTATAATGATAACACCTACTACACAAGACTGTTTTGAGTGATGCTTTAATATATGTGTGTATAACATTTGTCAATCCTAAAACACCATTTAAGTGTAAGCTCTATTTATTTATTTGTTTAGTCATCATAATTACTGCTAAATTTAGTCTGATAAAAACAATGAACAATCTATGAAGTGCTTTAAGGTTTAATCCTTTATGTTTCCATGCATTTCTCCACTTTCAAGTCTGTCTGACTTTTCCTTTAACCATGGTCCACTTGAGTACATTTAGAAAAAAAAAACGCTTATGGGTGTTTCTATTATTATTCTGTTATTGTTGTTGTCTTTGGATGCTGCATCTCTATACCTTTCTGATATCTCTGTTGCCTGAGGTATTTGAAAAGCAAATAATTTATCCAGGTCTGTCTTTCTTTCTAGAAATATTTTCAATGCCCTTTTTGTCGTTAAACAGCCATCATTTTTTATTACTGGTTAGATTCAGGTTGACAGGGTATGTTATCATTGGTTGGACTTTCATTTCTTCTGCCTTTTGGAACACAATCCATTCCCTCTCACATTTTCTGGTATTAATTTCTTTTTAAGTTTGATAAAATTTTCCTTTGAATTCATCAGGATTCAGAGGCTTTTCTCCATACCCCTCTCACCCCACCTTTGATGATTTTGTTAGTTCTGTTAGCTTTTCGAATGTTGACTTAAGATATCTATTTAATTTTCTGTTAGTTTCAGTATTTTAAGGCATTCCTATTTCTTTTATGAACTCAGTTCCATTAACATAAAATTCTGCCTAGTAGTTTCCAAAAATTCTTTTTATTTGGTTGTTTTATTTTTGTCATATTCATTTGTTATTTCATTGATTTATTATTCCCTTTCTTTTTTAATCAGGGTGACTGAATTTATATTAGTTTTGGTTAGTCTTTTCAAAGGACAAGCTTTTAATTTTCTTTATTGCTGTGGCATTTTTGGTTTCTAATTCTCCTGTTTTTAGCTGATTTCAGGTTTATTTATTGATATTACAAATTTTAAATGCATATTCAGTTCATTCTCCTTTTTTATTTTGTTAATGTATATTCCCTTTTACCTCAAGCAACCCCCTTCCTATGTTACCTCTTTCCCCAGTTGTACTTATCTTATTAATTATTTTTATGTCTTCCTGTTATAGTTATCTAATTCTTCTCTTATTCCTCTCATTTAAAATTTAATTAAAACTCTCCTTATCATACCCTTAAATATCATTGGTTTCTTTGTCTTTTCCTGCTCTTTTTTCTAAACTGTATTTCTTTAACTTATACTTCTTAGTAATTTTCTTACCTATTTCTCTATTCTAAACTTTTATTCTTTGATCTATGTTCTTATAGTTGTTTGTTCTGAATTTAGTCTCTGCATCCCTCATAAAATCAAAGCTTTATATTATCTAATCCAAGTTCCCTCTTCTAAGCAATTTCTTTGTTTTCGCCTTGTAGATTTCTGCACCTTTTTTGTGTGTTGTGAGCAACTCTCAGAAATGTCATTTCCTGAGGGAAATAGAAATGTCCTAAATATTGTTCCATGGTAGAAAATTGCCTGTGTTTCTGATCATATCATTTATTTTTCCCTCCCTGTTCTTCCTGTAATCATTTTCTTTTTATTAATTTACCATGAAATCTGCTTGAAGTTCATGCCTTCCTAACCTCCTGGAAGCTGATTATTCCTAGAAGCTCTTATTCTCCTTCTTAAGAAGTGGGATGATGGATATAAAACTTGGAGATCCTTAAAGATACAACATTCTCCCAGATGTCCTAATCTCTATGAGCACCAATTATCTGTAGATTATACCCAAGGTAAAAGTCCAATCTTCTATTAGAGGATGTCTTTCCTCCCATAAGAGTGCTCTTAGGTGGGACTTACTCCCACTAGTGAATCAGCATTTCCCTTTTTCTTTCCCCATGTTTCAATGCATCCTTTTTCTCCCTAATCCACTCTCCATAGAGCCCAAATTCTATCACTCTCTGCTTTCCTCCTGCAAAACTTTTGGTTCACCTATAGGCAGGGTGCAGTGAGTTATAGTCCATGAAGTTTTAGTTCAATTTCTCCATCTTTGCTTCTGTTTAAGCTCTACTTCTATCATTGTCTTCTCATATACTTTTAGAAATAAATCACTTAATGATCCTGTTTAAAAAGGGAGGGGAGTTGTAACATCATAGATGTTTTTTTCTATTTCTCTTTTCTTTTTAATTGTTTCTTCTCTTTCTCTTTCATTTTTAATTGTTTCTTCTCCTTCTCCTCTCTTTTTAATTGTCTCTTAGAGACTGGATATTCCATTTCATTATTTGTCCTTTCTCTAATAGATATTTGCCTTCCTTTTTCTTCTCCTCTCTGAGGTTTTTACAAATTGAATAATTTCTTCATTTTTGTAGAAATGCTTCAAATGTAGCTCATATAAAAACATGTATCATTTTTTGTTGATAATTAGGCTCTCATACTTGCAGGATAACTCATTTCAAATTTCATTCTGTTCTCCTTTGCTCTTCAGAACACATTTATTCATTTCTTTCTTTGGCTTCTGTTGGGTGGAGAATAGTCCTTTGCTGTTAAATTTTATTTTCCTTTCTATTTGAAGATCTTTCTCTTGGTCACTTGCAGAATTTGTTGTTCCTCATTGGAATTGTTAAATTTAAATTCATATGACTTAGAATTTGTAAGATAGAGTTTTTCTGGCGGTGAATTGATGGATACATTAATTTTTGTGTTCAGAAATTTTGACCATTTTGTTGTTGTTTAGTCATTTCAGTCATGTCCAACTTGGTCTTTTCTTGGCAGATACTTAAGTTGTTTCCCATTTACTTCTTGAACTCATTTTACATGTGAGGAAAATGAAGCAAACAAGGTTAAGTCACTTTCCCAGGGTCACACAGTTAAAAAGTATCTGAGACCATACTTGAAACTGAGGTCTTGCTGACTGCAGGCCCAGCACTCTATCCACTGTACTGCCTAGCTATATTTATCTTATATTATTTCTTTCATTGTGATGACTAAGATTTTTTAAAATTTGTATCATTCTTGGAGACTTATGATTCCTAAGGTGTTTTTTTCTATGGATCCTTTTTTCAATATCAATGTGCTTTACTTATATACAAATCATGTATTCTTCTAATATTATTTCATATTGCTTCTTTTCTTCCAAGTTGTCCTTCAGTTTAATAAGTTGTTTTCTCTTCAACTTCTTTGAAGAGATTCACCACTGTCACTTTGAAGGATGTTTTTCTATTGTTCTAAATATTTCTATTTTGCAAACCCTAAATTTTACCATTGTTTCCTTTGTTCTTCTTGTTGGTCCTTTGTTCTCGAAGAGGACCATGACATCAGGGTGATGTTATGACTTGCACTGAATTGGATTTGAGTGAGGGAGGTCACCAACCTCACTCCTCCAGAGTTATCTGGGTTCAGTGGCAGGATATACATCAAAATGACAGGAAATGGCCCCAGATGTTTAAAGCAATTGGGGTTAAGTGACTTGCCCAGGGTCACACAGCTAATAAATGTCAAGTTCCTGAGGCCAGATTTAAACTCAGGTACTCCTGAATCCAGGGCCAGTAGTGGTCTATCCACTGTATCATCTAACTACTGCAGTCAAGATTTTTACTTTTTTGCTGAATCTTTCACCCAGTCCCTCAATAATCATTCATTATGGGGCAACTATGTGCCAAGCATGCTACTTCATACAGGTGAAAAAAAGAAAAGAAAAAATGTGCAACATTCAGCAGGAGTTTCATGCCCGCTATGAATCTAGGGTCCTATACTTCAAGTATCTATTCAATTCCGGTTTTCTTACATTATTTAAGAGCCTGATAATTAATATAGTAGATAGGGTGCTACATCTCAATTCAAAAAGTCCTAAGTTCAAACTCTGCCTTAGGTACCTAATAACTGGTGTGATTCTGGACTTGTCAAAATCTCTTAGACTCTATTTCTTCATCTGTTAAATAAGGATAATAATAGTATCTATTACATAGCATTTTTTAATTATCAAGTGAGATAATAGTTATAAAACAATTTGAAAACCTATAAGTATTATATAGATGCTATTGTTGTTATAACTTAGAGATTTTTGTACTGAGATGTTTTAGTGTCCATCTTCTCATTTGTTTTAAGATCTTCTGTATTTATTTCTTTTTACCCTAAAATTTTAACTGATTTTTTTTTCTTGCTGAGATAATGAGTAACTTTAGTTCTTTTTTTTTCCTTTTATATTCCACGATATCTCACTTTATGACTCCTTTATATTATATTTATATATATTCTATGATGGTTCCCCTGAATGCTAGACCTTAAATTCAACTCAACATCCTATATTGAGTTCACTTTTTATTGGCTTCAGTTCCTTCCCTGAGTTGCTTCTGGAAGGACAAAATTAATTCCTGCTGCATGCCAGTTCTTTTTCCTTAAAGGTGGATGGACCTGTCCTATCCACCCACTTCCCAAAACACACACACACACACACACACACACACACACACACACACACACACAGAGGACACCACCTCCATTTCCCTTTATTCTTTAGGTCTCTAAGTGCTATTGCACTGGGCTACTAGCCAAGGGCAAGCATTTTTCCATTTTCCTCTACTTTTCCTTCTGCAAGGGTTAGTGACAGAGGAGAGTCCTTTTGTTGTCAATGAATGATGGGGTGTTGGCAGGAGCATAATGGATGTGTTAACAGTGACTGCAGCAAATACACACATAATACATACATATGTATGTATATATGTACGCAGTGTATATATGTATATACACATGTATGTATATGTGTACATGCATGTGCATTGCATATGTATACACATATGTATATGAATGTATGTAGATGTGTATATATATATATATATATATATATATATGTAAAATGCTTAGTTAATTTTCAGAGCAGAAGCCAATGAATAGGATGTTACTATTCCATCAGAATATGGAAACTTATGAAGGATGTAGTGCTGAATGAGAGCATTAGGAATTAGCCTCTAGTGTTAAGAATCAGATTGTTAACCTTGCTGAGCTTCTTCATGTTCTGCTGTAGAAAAAGCTAAAATTGCTTTGCCTGCTGTGTATAATTCCTATCTTGGGGAATTTTTTAGGATTCTTTGAGGACTGGGGAAAATGTACACTCTTTGATCTTATTGATCATGTGATCTCATCTACAGTTATCTTATCAGTAGTAATTTGATTTATAACTTCAAATGGTTGGAATGTTCTGTGACATTTCATTATTCTTTTTTGAGAATTGCTCATCCATATTATTTGGCCAATTTTCTATTGGAAAGTGGGCTTCAGTCTTATTTATTTTATTATATACATACATGTCTTAAAGCATAAAGCACTTAGAGATACAAATATTTTAATATTTGTTCTTATTTTTAAAACATCTCTTCATACAGCAGGTTAGTGGACTGGCATTGCTATACATTGTCATTATCTTTGCTTTTAGTGAGAAATTCATCTATTTGCATTTAAGGTTATAATAAGAGGGTTTACATTTTCCTCAATTTAATTATTTTACTTGTTTTGCCTTTCTTTAAAAAGATAGCATGCTTCCACTTTGGTGAACTTGATGCCTGCAGTTTGCTTTGTTTGCTTTACACTTACATTGTGCTTACACACTATTCTAATCTTACATAGACACAGTCATTTATTGGCCCAATACAAAGCTCCTTGAGATTAAATAATACAGATATTCATATATATTTAAATATAAAAATATATGACACATATGTATATAACATATGTTATATGTATGTATGTATGTGTGTATAATTCTTTTTATTCTTGTATACTACTACCTTGATAAGAATTTAGTTTAAATCTTCCCTGCTTTACCAGCCCCATCAAATATTTTAATTGAATAACATTCAATTATGGTACCCTTTCAAAGAAGTCTTGTTTTACTGTGTTCTCTTTTTCTTTTGCAGCTTAGCATTTTCTAACTTCCAAGGTCCCATTCTTATATGTACATCTGTTCTCGACATGTTTTTCACTCAGATGGGCCTCTTGACGACAAAAGCTTTGCTCTCTCTTTTATCCTAGTCCTCTCTCTGTACATCTGTACATTCTGAAAAAGCCTCCATTACACAGATTTTTTCTTTATTTCTTCACTTTGTTTGATAAGGAGTTCTTTTTGAAAGAAATTCACTCCTAAAAATATCATTTCATCAAGTAGGCTTTATGATGTGGTGAGATTCATTCTTTATATTAAGTCATGAGTTAAAGTTCTACACCCTGTCTTTTCCATTACCACCAAACTGTCCCATTACCACTCAATATATAAAAAATTGCTAAAACCATGATCTTTGGATCTATGTGCCAAATTCTCTACTGCTGGCTACTCATGGGGAATTCTGCCTTTTTTCTTCGGGGGTGGGATATAGTTCTGGGATGCAAGACTTAATTTCAGGGGTTCTCTTTACAGTGCCCATTGTGCAAAACCAATTTTTTTTGAGGTCCCTGTTGCTCCTAGTCTCCAGTATAGGAACATGCTTGAATATCCTCTTATTACTCTCCCTTTTGTGAGCGAGACAACACTCTTTCTTCCCCTCACAGTCTGTCCTCTCTTCGAATATCTGTAGTCTACTTTACCAGAACCTTCAAAGAAACTGAAGAAGTTAGTATCCCAGGTGCCTCACATCCAAACTTTTTGTTAGTGTATCTCCCAATCTCTCCCATTATTTGAATCTCCTCTCCTCACTTGATTGACATCTTCAGTGTTATTCCTTGCAAAACTATTGATTCACTTAAGAAGGAAGTTCGATTTTAGTGAGTGGAATATTAATTCAATTATTCCTCCTTCACTTCTTCATACTCCTTTAGCTCCCCTTAAATCTTTATCTGCTTAGATAAGTTTCCCTTGATGATTCATCTTTAGCCTTCAATCAGTGTTCTGGTTTTTTTAAAACCTCAGTTTCTCTTATCCTGTGAGCATGAAGGAATGGATTCAATATCTGTATTTCCTTAGCTTTCTTATAATGATCTTGCTTGATTTGTTTTCAAGTCAGTTGAAATATTTGCATCTATTTTTTACTGATACTAAGCAAATTACTACCTTTGTTTAAAGGTGCATCTTTTCTCCCTGATGATTAGGCTTGGCATGGCTGGGTAACTGGGTATGTTTTGGTGTTTTGGGAAAGTTGTATTCTGATCTTGTTTACTTTGGGCAACATGAGTATCCAATCTATCCATCTTCTCTTGTTTCTCGTAGAGATCTGTCCTAGATTATTTCATTGATGGGTAAAAATCTTTCTTTTGCATACTAGCGATCTTCATTTTTTGACATTGAAATGCTGAAATTTAAACTATACATTCCTTGATGTTTTAACTTATAGTTCTCTTTTGCATATCTAAATATAATCAAGAAATCACTGATTTAAATACTTATGGTCAATTTTATCAAATTATTTCATATATTATATTTTCAGTGGGTTTTTAAAAAATATATCACTTTTTCTTACAACACTTATGATCTTCAAATTATCTAGGTTTACCCTGTTACCAGAATAAATTTTCTTGGCTTGCAATGAATTCATGTACTATTCCTGAATTATTTTCTTTTCTTCTGTTTTTCCAAAATACCTTATTATATGTATTTTTGTTCCAAATATCTCATTCTCTTTTTTTGGTATCTACTATTTCTGAAAAGTCCTTCAGTATCTGTACTAATTAATATACCTGCTTATTTATCATATCAGTTTCTTCAAGTGCTTCCTGTTCTATACTAATTTATTTCTAAATATTCTTATTTCTGTTTTACTTCATTCTAGAGTTGTTTGTTTTGCTGTCATTTTATTATTTCTTGAGATCTGGAAGAATTTACTATCATGATTTTTCCCCACTGAGGATTTTGTGCTTATTTTCTCTATATAATTACATGTGTTGATAAGGTTGTCATTTTTTTTCTATTTCAATATGAATTTTTCTCTTTCTTTATGAATCTAAATCTTGTTTTATCATTTTACAATATATGTTTATACTTTTTTCCCCTACTCTTGTTAAAGGATGTCAGATTTCTAAACTGTTTTGTCTGCGTTCCTTCTGCTTCTGTGGCACATTTCCTTTTGTCCAGACCCATTATTGGGAGAGATGGGGATTCATCTTATAGTCTCCTCTATAGTGGTGGTATAGTAAATGGAACATAGTTGAGCCTGTTTCTCTACCTTTATCTTGGATGCTCAATCCCCATCCCTTCTTAAAGAAATTGCCCATCTAGGTCTCCTGACACTCCACAGTTTTGTTCCCCTTCCATCACAAGATTCAGTGTTCTCCACCTGCTGTTCAGTGTGTGAGGTACAGGTAGAATTTTTGCTGTGAAGGGACAAGATAGAGAGGCTGCCCAAGTTTCAGCTTTCAATCTTACCTTATAATTATGTTGTATATTTAAAAGGAATACCAATTTGTACATTACACCCACCTCATCTTCTTGATGAAAATTCTCATTATTTTAAATGTTGTTCTTTTCTTCTGTTGTGAGATAGTTTTACTGAAAAGATGAAAAGAAATCACACAGCCACATACACTTACCATGGTGTGTGTCTGTGTAAATGACTGCATGCATACATAAACACACATATCATACATATATACATATATATACATACATACACACATATACATTATGGTTTCAATATTGTTTTTATTTTTTAATTTAATTTTTGTGGGGCAATGTGGGTTAAGTGACTTGCCCAGGTTCACACAGCTAGTAAGTGTCAAGTGTCTGAAGCCAAATTTGAACTCAGGTCCTCCTAAATCCAGGACTGGTGCTTTATCCACTATGCCACCTAGCTGCCCCCTTCATTGTTGTTTTTAAACATTATGTAGTTTCCCTTCTCTCAACAGTATCTAATTTTAATATTGTCTTACTATTGTCATTTATAATCAGATATTATATCATTGATTTTTGAATCACATGAAAAATAAGAAAATTGTCTATTCTCTCATTTTAATTGTATAGATGTATTTTTTTGTTTTTATATGCAACAAATTTATAATTTCTATTTTTAGTCTATTCTACTTTTCTAACTTGTGGAGTTTAAAACACTCATATTGGAAATTATGATTGTCAAATTTGTCATGCATTTTTAAATTTTAAATGAGCAATAAGTCTATGAAAGGTTTTCCTTATGCCAAGTCTCCTTACACCACTCTCTCCACATAGTTCCCCCCATGTACATTGTCTACGCCACAGCATAAAATCAAAATTTACTTTTACTTTCTCACCGTAGCCCTCTCCCCTCTTTCCCTTCCATCACAAATGAGAATAGATTATTATTGTTACTTGTGGGATCTCAAAATTTTTAGTTTCTCTGAGGCAAGGTATCAAAGGAATTGTTATGTCAGAAATGTAGGTGGGGCTATCTTTCAATGGTCTCATCACATGATCATCTTTAGCATAATTGACCTCCCCTAGCAAAGATACCAAGTGGAACCAAAGCGTGTTATGTGAAAGTGAATAGAGATAATATATATATACACACACATATTATATATACATATATTTCCCCCTGTCTTGTCATAGGTTAGCACAATAAAGGAATCTGGACCATATTAGGAATCAAGGAAACTTCAGAATGGAAAATGAAACAATGTCCTTCCTCAGTCAGAGATTTTGATCAGGATTTCTTCCTCAATCTTTAAGCAATCCTGTTTCCTAAAGGCAAAGAGATTGAAACCAAACTAATTATCTATTGCCAGTAGTCACAACTTCTCCTTTTCCTTAAATTTCCCAGCTCCACAAGCACAAGGCTCTCAAATCCCAGTGATGTTGTTCCAAAGTCTGTGTACCTCCAGCCAGCTATGCTGTTTTTTCCCTCGACATTGGGCTTACCACTGTCCCCATTCCATGCAAAAGGGAAACTAAAAGAAAGAGGAAGAATGACTTGCCCATGAGGATAAATGAAAACATTTATTCTGGCCTTCACATTCCTATTTTATTGTTTTCTCTTTGATATTACCTTACCTTCTTTGACAAAAGGTGTAGTTAAACTTAATTTAAAAAATATTTTTCTGATCTAATTAGCAGTTGTAATAATATGCTAGTAGGACATTTACTTAAAATTCTTTCCCAGCAATTTTTTTTTTTTAGAAAAATATTGCCACTGTATGACTGTATTGTCAGGCACTTCAGAAGACATTAGTTTCTAGATTGCCATCTTCAGGGTTTTTTTGTTGCTGTTTTTAGTCATATTTTAATCATATCTGACTCTGTGACCAGATTTGGGGTTTCCTTTGCAAAAATACTGGAATGGTTTGTCATTTCTTTAACCAACTCATTGAACAGATGAGGAAACTAGGGCAAACAAGTTTGTGGTTTTCCCAGGGTCTCATAGCTAGTGTTTGAGGCTGCATTTGAACTCAGGAAGAGTCTTCCTCACTCCAGGTCGAGGACTTTATCCATTGAGCCAACTAGCTGCCCCTCAGCCATTCTATATGAAACTCTATAAGAAATTCATCACTTTCAGACTTTTTAATTATTAATAAATGTCTAAATTGTATTTGTGTCAGGACCACAATCATTTATTGAATACTCACTAATAGGGTTAGAAGGGCAAAGATAGAAGGAAGGAGGATACTTGTTATTTTGTTATCTGAAGGATGGGGGTGATAATGCCAAGAATTTTTGAAGGATGAATATCTTATGATTTTCATCATAAATGATTTCTATCTGGTCAACAACATGAGGCTTGATCATCTTTGGGGTTCAAATTTTATCTCTGCCTCTACCTTGTTGTATGACTGTGTGTTATTCAACTTCCAGGTTTAAAAATTCTCATTTCCATATTGGAGATAATAATACTTGCACTTTTACAAACAAAATATTTTGTGAACCTATAAGCACTACATAAATTTGAATGGTAGTGGTGATGATGGTAGATGAAGCAACAGTGATGATTAAGATCATGATGTGTCTCTATTCCTCATCTGGCTGAATTAAGGCCAGTGAGTACACACGTATACACACACACACACACACACACACACACACAAATAAGCTAAACTTCATCAGAGGTTGTTCTACCAATGCTTTTTAGAATAGGCAAATATTCTACCAAAGCAAATGTATAACCCATTGTAGAATATGAAAGCCAGATTCCATTGTGAAGATAGGAAAGGGGTATTTATTGAGGATCCTGAATCAGAAAAATAATCAGAAAAAACTTGCATCCATGAAATGTATGCTTAAAAAAACCTCATATTAATTAATATTCACCATAAACATTGCTACATAAGCATTGTTCTAAAGTTGTTTACAAGATTAATTCTAATGTTTTACATACAGCATCATAATTTTTCAATAATAAAATATTTCATTAGCCATGTGTGACCATGTAAAGTAGATAAAATAAATATTTGATTTATCCTTGATTTAAATCTACCTCTCTTATAGAAATATGGTCCTCTAAAATAAATGCTGCAATCATATTTATATGAGCAAATAAAAATACTGCTGCAGACAAATTAGAACACAGTAGAAGAGAGCAAAATAGACTTGGATTTGAAGTTAAATGATCTGGATTTCAAATCAAGACTCTGTGACTGCCTTCTATAACAATAGTCAAGTCATTTAACCTCTCTGATCCCTCATTTCTTTACATGTAAAATGAAAGAACTGTAGTAGGTGATGGCAGACAGAATCACAGGATCGTCATTCTAATCTACACCAACTGATATTTGATCATGAATTCTTTCTAGAAAATATCTAACCAGTATATTTGCTTAAAGACTTATATCAAGGTGCAGCCCATACCTCCCAGGGCAGCCCATTAAATTTCAGACATTTCAAATTTTTTAGAGAAATTTTCTTCACATATCACTACCTCTGAAATTTCTAGCTGCTATTCCTACTTCTGAAGCTTAGAGCCAAGGAGACTTAATCTAATCCATTCTTTCTATGATAACCCTTCACATACTTGACATTTATTATATATTCTTGAAATTTTCTCATTTTTCAGATGATACAACCCCCCAAATTTCAAAAGATCTTCAAATGGCAAGGTCTTAATACCCCTAGCATCATGATCACCATGATATAGAATCCCTCCATATCAACAATATCCTTCCTAAAATGGATAGACTTGCAAAAATGATGAAGAGTGAAATGAGCAGAACCAAAAGAACATTGTATACAGTAACAGCAATGCTGTTTAAAGAGTGACTTTGAGTGAATAAGTCATTTTGACTATTATTATAAAGAAAATAGATAACATAGCATAGAATATGAGAGCTATTGAAGTTTCTTGGCAAAGATACTGGAATAGTTCGCCATTTCCTTCAACAGCTCAGATTGAGTATTATTATAAATACTCAAATTAATTACAATGGACATATGAGGGAAGATGTCATCCGCATCCAGGGAAAGGACTGATAAATAGAAGTATATGTATAGAATGGTTTTATACAAACATACTTACATATATTTGTATCCAGTAGTAACCATCTCTAGGGTGAAGAGAGGGGAAAAAAGGGAAAAAAGGAAACTCACATGATAACTTTGTTGTATATTTAAAAGGAATACCAGTTTGTACATAATAGATTTGCAGTTTCATATGCAGTCCCCTTTTTATTATATTGTATTATAGAAAAGATTGTTTTATGACATAAATTAAAAATAAAATAAATGCATATTTAAATATAAATATATAATTAATATCTTTTGTCATTACATTACCTACAATTTCTCTATATCCTTCTTTCTAACTCCTTTCCAGAGAAAGATCACTTTACTAAAGAATTTTAAAAGAGGAAGAAAAAAATTCCAACAAAACTCTCTCCACCCTTCATGTTACTTTGCCCTAAGTAGAAATATAATATCATGCAGGAGTTAAATTCCACTAGGAAAAGAGGCTACAATTGCAAGAAATCCAGAAAGATAAGAAAGGAAAGGAAAAGGAGACACAACTTGACATATGGACAAGGAACTGGTCTTGGAGTCAGGAAGAACTAGGTACAATTTTTATTTCAGACATTTTCTAGCATGTGACCCTGCACAAGTCAGTATAACTTTCTGTGTCTCTGTTTCCTCATCTGTAAATAAGGATATAAAACAGACCCTTTGATCCCTTTGAACTTTCGATCTATGATCCTATAGTATAAAACAGGACTTCTTAAACTTTTCCCATTCGTAAGACCTTTTCACCTGGGAAATTTTTACACAACCCCATAGGTACATAGGCATATAAAATAGGTACATATAATCTTTTACTGTTGCCAAATTTTTGTGACCCCCATATTCAGTTACATGACCCCATATGGGGTTGTGACCCACAATTTAAGAAGCTTTGGTATGTACAGGATGGGGGTAGTGAGGAACAGCATTTTATCTCTGCAACTGATTCCAAATTCCAGTTCCTCATGAAAATTTAGCTAAGAAAATGTGTATTGGAATGAGGTTTTTGCAGCTGCACACAGAGACATCCAATCCAAACTCACATCTAGTCTTTATCAAAGAGGGAAAATAAAAATATCTTAGTGTTTGCCCCAGTCCCCTAACTATTGTTTCATTGGCAAGAGCAAAGAGGTTGAAAAAAGGAATTTTGTTCCATGTTAAAATATTCAGATGCCATATTTACAATGCCCCTCCAAGCCTCAATTTTTGTCTTGCACATTTAAGGTCAACCTTCAGTTGTTAAGAGTCTGCTGCACTTGCCTAAGAGCAGTTCCCTTTGGGAAAGGTTCCCCACAAAATGAATGCTATGTTGAAATCCAGGCAGCTGTTTCCTTGAGAATGGTGGGGTGAGGAGTTTTGAGCCTCCTGTCACTATATCAAGGCACTGCTGGTATTATCTAGCTTCATTCAAGTCCACAAGTATCTGGAAAAATAAGAACTGGTATACAATCTGAGCAAGTGCTGGCAAAACTGCTTTTCTCAAAGAGGTGATGGGAAGATGACAGATATTGTTTTAAAGCAGCTGTCTGACTCACAGAATCTATTGAAGAAAACATGGCAGGAAAGGAAATTGGCTGTTAATATGATAAAAGCGATAGCTTGGAAAGAAAGGAAGGAGGGGAAAAGCATGCCATCATCTGACAATATCTGTCACTCAAAAAAGAGGTGGTAAAATAGTTATAAGGGTTTCTCCAGATCTCTCCAATGGTGACATTAGTTCCCTTTTTCCTAGCATCCTGCTTGTAGATTAATTTTATTTTTTATATTGCTATATATAGTGACCAACATTTTGAATTTTGTAAGGCATTTCTAATTAATAGTGAGACCCATTTATAACATATTTGTTAAAGGAAAGAGCTCACAAGTTCTAAGGGATATACTCATGAACAGATTTACCAAATCCTAATAATGAGCTACAACAGTCAGTCAGACAAGCATTTCTTAAGCACCTACTAAGTACCAGGAACTGGGCTAAGCATTGCTGATACAAATAAAGGTAAAACAAACCATTAAACAGAACACAGAGCTCAAATCAGAAGCACCCTAGCATGGAAATAGGGCACTGGATTTAGAGTCTGGAAGACACAGACCCAAATCCCAATAAAGACCCTCTCTAGAGATGTGACTCTTACACATTCATTTTGATTCTCCTAGCCTCAGTAAAAACGGGGGTGGGGTACTCCCTACTTCATAGAGTTGTTCTGAGGCTCAAATGGGAAAGGGTTATGCATTTCTGTAGTACCTACTATGTGCTGGGCACTGGGCTAAATGCTTAATAAATATCTCATTTGATCCTCACAACAATCCTATGAAGTAGATTCTAGTTTTTTTCTCCATTTGACAGTTGAGGAAATTGAGGCAAAAGAGTGTCCATGTCACGTAGCCAGTAATTGTCTGAGAGCTTCTGACTCCATATCCAACTCTCTATCCATTGTTGTACCTAGCTTCCTTAGCTGGCAGCCGGCAGCTGGCAACTGACTGGTTCAAAAAAAAAAAAGTAGAGTATATAAAAGCTAATTGAGTCTCTTCCTTTATGAGACTACTCAAGTATCATCTTCTGCATTAAGCATCTTCTGATTCCCCCCAACTTACACTACCCTCCCCTCCAAGCTACTTTGGATTTAACTAATTTGCACATATTTAAATTTATCCCCTTTCTATTTCTTCTGTATATACTTACACAAGTCCTTATTGTCTTTATCAGTAACATAGAAGTTACTTGCAAGTAAGGATCATGTTATTCTTTGTATTTGTAGTCCCAAAACCTAGCACAATGTTTGGTACATATTGGGTAATCCAATACATGTTGATTTTCTGATTGTTTAAACCAAATTTGCAAACTTTAAAGCCTTATATAAATTCTAATTGCTATTCATTACTGAATAGGAGATTAATGACTTTTTAAAAATATATATTATATTTGGTTAATCCATTCCCCAATTTCTGGGTACCCCCTCAGTGTCTGGTTCTTTATCAGTATAAAAAGCACTAAAATATCTATCCACTGTGGCACCTAGCTGCCTCAAATATACAAATTAAAAATAAAGGACATATGAACAAAGACATTATCTGCATCTAGAGAAAGAACTGATTAATAGAAGTATGTATAGAATCAGTATACATATATATATATATATATGTATTTATATATTATATATAAATATATTTATACATTTATATCTTTTTAATTTTTAATTTTTTAATTAAAAAAATTTTTTTGCAGGGCAATGAGGGTTAAATGACTTGCCCAGGGTCACACAGCTAGTATGTGTCAATTGTCTGAAGCCGGATTTGAACTTATATCTGTCTGCATCCAGGGCCAGTGCTTTATCCACTGCACCACCTAGCTGCCCCTATACATTTGTATCTAATGGTAACCATCTCTAGAGTGGGGACAAAGGTGAGAGGAAAAAAAATTTACATGGATAATTTCATTATATATTTAAAAATTGTACATAACTGTAATATATATGAAGTTTCATGTGCAATTTTTATTATACTGTTATGAAAATGCTTGTTTTATTCCACGAATTAAAAATAAGATAAATTGTATTAGCAGATAAATTGTATTAGCAGAAAGAAAAGGAATATGGTCAAAATAAGAAATAGGTCCTGCTTTCAAGAAGCTTACAATTTAGCTAATGGGGAGTCTAGAAGTTCTCTTGGTACGGTACTTAGATTTGATAAATCTTGTACGATACCTCTTTAGTCAACTTATCACTGAAGCAAAGATAGGTGCAAGGAGACATTATGCTCCAACATACTGTAGCTAACTAGTATAACCATAGCTGGAAGCTATGGCGTGTTTATTGTCCTATGTTAATACTGTGAAATTTAAAATTGGATATTAGATCATAAATCTCCCCTACTTAACTCATGCGCAGCAGGCGGACTGTACCCGGCAGGCAGTCTGACATGCGCAGCAGGCGGACTGTACCCGGCAGGCAGTCTGACATGCGCAGCAGGCGGACTGTTCATCTCCTCCCCAAAAGGGTGGTCCTTGAAAAACTGGCGTCTTTCAGTTATCCTAACCGACTGTTAAAAACTTTCATATTTTACCACATTTCCCCCCTTTGCTTCCTCAAGAAATGGAATGTTTCCTTGATGGAACAGTAAAAAGAATATAATAACTTTTGCTGACTAATAATATGCGAACAACAATACAGAAAAAGAAGAGAGGAAAGTTTTTTTTTTTTCTTTCCTCATGAACCGACGCTTTGACATTAGTCTTGCAAAGGGAGAGCCTCTGCAGAGAGTACATGTTACAGATAGTATATAACAGAAAGGAGATAGTAAAAGCTAATAAAGCAAAACAGTTCATATAAAGTCTCTGAGTTCTCTTGTCTTCTTGAAGTGGTAAGATGTCATCAGGAGGAAACTGGATTCTGGTCTGGAAAACTGGATTCTGGACTCTGGTCTGGATTCTGGACTCTGGACTCTGGTCTGGAAAGCTGGATTTCTTCTTTAACTGTTTGAATTGCTGTATTTTTTTTTTTTTTTACTAAACCTTAGCATAGCATTTTGCAATCAGTAACACTTTTTACCACCATGTGTCTGGATCAAAGTCAAATTTAGTATGTGTTCATGACACCTGAAAATGTTATGGAAAGGTTATCATACCATATCTCATGGTTCCGAGACAGCCAGTGATTGTGCTAGGCCACAGGTGAATTCAACTGAGTGAGATAAAAAGATAAGTAAGTTCAGTTAAATTAGGTTAAATTAGGAGGGAGAGAGGATGAATACTGGACTGTGCCTAGTAATTGTGCTCTACATAGTCACCATCATAAGCAAACCATGGACTTATGTATACCTGTCTCTCCTTTTGTTGCACATATATTCTCTCCAGGGCCTGCATCAGAGTTCACAGCAAGTTAGTCTCTGAAATGATAAGTTTCCATATTTCTGAAATCTCATTAATTTCACCAAAGACAATATGATGGTAAAAATGTGTGCTATGCTGCATAACTGAGAATATATTAGTGATATATACAATAATTCCAAACCATACCCAGAGTATAATGACATATAAATAATAAATGAATGTAAATAGCTGATTATATTAGACATTGTTACATAATCTTCTTTTAGACATTATTACATAATCTTCTTTTAGCAAGTAGACCACATCATCTTATACATGAATTCTCTAGTATAACAGTAGCAGATACTTAAAGTGGTGATTAATTCATCAAAAAGAAATAAGACTTCAATTAGCAAGATTCAATATTCAATAGCATATACTTAAAATGCCTTTGAAAAGTCACTTAGTTTACAAAATCGGGTTTTTAAAGAAAAGCAAAAGAAACAAAAGTAAAAAAAAAACAAAGCAAAACCAAAAACCAAAAATAAAAGGCAAAAGATTCGCTAAGCACCCTTTTGTGCTCTTAAAGAATTTAAAGGTGTGGTGAATTCCAGGTCTTTTCAGTGCCTTTCAAAAGTCAAAACAAAACAAAAAGCAAAAAGGATAAAAATAAAAAAAAAAAATAGGTATAGGGTAGGGAAAAGGGTGGGAGAAATTGAGGTGGGCCAGAAAACTAGGCCATGTGCTTCAGTGCTTTTGCCTGTGGAAGGAAATGCTTGTTAAATTTTAAGGTATTTAAGCTGCTAGAGTTTGGGGTATGCCACATTGTTTTAACTGGTTCCCCAATTCTCTGCATGCCAAAGTGGCAGGGGTTTCTGAATTGTCATTGATCTTTCTAATGCTGTCATAATGTTCTTTATGGTAGAAAATGTGGAGTTCTCTAGCATCAGTTTTGTCTGTGCCACTGATTCTCAATAAAGGCTGATTTAATTGATGAACCACAACATTCAGCTGATGCTGCTTAGCAAATGCTACAATTGTATCATTTCCTCCCCACTTTCCAAATTTCTTTAATTCATCAACATATTCTTCAAAAGGGGAGTCATTTACTCTAAAAGACTCAAACTCTTGTCTATGGTTAATCATATAAGAAGCAGCTTCTTGTCTGTGTCTGAGATGATTTCTACAGTGACCTTCTAGCTGGTCTGCTAAAGCCCTAAAAAGGCAATTTCCGTCTCCTGATACTTTACGAAGACTGAGTCCCAAAGCATTTAACTGATCAGTGGGATTATTAAATGGGAACTGCCTGTTTCCTCTGAACTTTCTTTGCTCTTTAACAGTTGCTATCGTTAGGGTTTTTACCTCTTTAGCGTCTACCTCAGGTCTATCTGAAATCTCTTCACCTATGAATGGTGCAGGCTTTATATGAGAGCAATGAATCCATGAGTCTTTTTCACCAATTTTAATGGCAGTAGGAGTTGTCAATAATACCTGAAAAGGTCCTTCCCAGGCAGGTTGAGTTCCACTGGTTTTCTGAAAATTCTTTACATATATTTTATCTCCTGGGTTGAAGTTATGCAATGAAAAGTCTAATGGTCCTGCCTGGACCACAGCTCCTGCCTCATGGAGTTCACGTAGCCTGGTTTGTAATTCCTGTATATAGGAAGCAACAGAAGTATCACCTCCCACCAGTGATGTATAAACTGGGGAAAAAGTTTTAGCTTGGATAGGAGGGTGACCAAAAAGCATTTCATAAGGAGATATATGAAGTTCTCCTCTTGGTCTACTTCGTAGATAGAATAATGCCAATGGTAGAACATCAGGCCATTTCAAATGGGTTTCAGTACATAATTTGCCAATCATACTCTTAAGCTCTTTATTCATACGTTCAACTTGGCCTGAACTTTGTGGATGGTAGGGCGTGTGGAATTTTGGAGTCACTCCCAAGAAAGAGTAGATTTGGGATAAAATCGAATCAGTGAAATGTGTGCCTTTGTCAGAATCAATGCGGGCTGGTGGGCCAAAACGAGGTACTATCTCTTTAAGGAGAATTTTGGCAACAAAGGCAGCTGTGGCTCGGGGGCTGGGAAAGGCCTCCACCCACCGAGTGAGCTGATCAACTATAACAAGGCAAAATTTATAATGTCCTGCTTTTGGCATAGTAATATAATCAATTTGTAAGTGCTCAAAAGGTGTATATGCTAGAGGACGCCCTCCATAAGCTTTGGCCTTAAAAGCATACTGATTATAAGACTGACATGTGGAGCAGCCCGAGCAGATTCGAGATGCTGTATTAGTCACACCTGGTGCTATCCAGGTTCTCTTAATAGAGTCTACAATGCCTTGTGTACCAAAATGGCCTTTTCTGTGAACAGAGAGGCATACCTGGTGGTAGAATTTCCGGGGAAGAAATGGCTTACCTTCCGGAGACACCCAGATGCCATTGATCTGTTTCGCCTTAAATTTCTTTTTCCACTTTTCTACTTCAGAATCGTCATAGGTTAGGTTGGAAGGAATATCCTCAGAAGGTGAAAGGTTAAATACATGTTCAGGAGCTTCTAATGCAGCAAGCTTGGCTGCAGAATCGGCTCGTGCATTTCCCTTTGAAACAGGATCACTATTCCCTGTGTGGGCAGGGCAATGTACAACAGCTAGGGAAGAAGGCAGTTTCAGGGCATCTAAGAGGTCCTTGATAAGGTCCCCATTGGCAATAGCCTTGCCCGAGGATGTTAGCCTCGTTGACGCCAAATCATACCAATAAAGTGGCATATGCCAAAGCCATATTTCGAGTCAGTAAAAATGGTGGCACTCTTATCTTTAGCTATATTACAGGCCTGTGTAAGAGCCACAAGTTCAGCAGCCTGTGCACTAAAATGGGAAGGCAGAGAAGCTGCCCAGAGGGTGTCATAATCAGAAACTACAGCAGCTCCAGTAAAACGGGTTCCCTCTCTCATAAATGAGGAACCATCTGTATAGAGGACAAGATCAGGATTTTCTAAAGGTGTATCAAAAAGATCATCACGGGGTTTTTCAGCCATATCAACTAAAGAAGCACAGTCATGCAACGGTTCCCCCGAGAATGGTAAATTAGGGAGTAGTGTTGCTGGATTAAGAACTGTGCAGCGTTTTAAAGTGATATTCTCATTACCTAACAGGGTTATTTCATACTTAGCCAGCCTTTGATCTGAAAAGGCTTGTGTCCTGTGACGTAGTAAGAGAGCCTCCACTTCATGAGGGCATTGCACAGTTAGAGGGTTACCTAGGACCAAATCAGAGGCTTTTTCTACCAAAAGCGCTGTGGCCGCCACTGCTCTAAGGCAAGGTGGCACTCCAGCCGCTACAGGGTCCAGCTGAATTGAATAGTAGGCTATAGGACGCTGGTTAGGCCCCAGTGACTGAGTCAGGACTCCAGAAGCCACCCCCCTTTGTTCATGCACAAAGAGAGTGAAAGGCTTACTATAATCTGGCAGTCCTAGGGCAGGTGCTGATAACAAGGCCCGTTTTAATTCTTTTATGGCTGAGAGATGCTGGGGATCCAACTGTAAACTGTCTGGAACAGAACTTTTTGTAAGAGCTATGAGGGGTTTAGTAATTTCACCAAAAGAGGGTATCCATTGTCTACAGTACCCGGCTGCTCCTAGAATGGCTCTCAACTGCCTCTTAGTAGTGGGGGCAGAGAGTTGTTGAATGGCCTGGACTCTCTTAGAAGAGACAGAGCGAGTTCCAGCAGCCAAAATAAATCCTAAATATTCTACCTGGGGCAAACACCATTGTACCTTTGTCTTGGAAACCTTGTGTCCTCTCTTGTGCAGCTCCAGCAGTAAGTGACGGCTATCTTCCTGACAAATTTCAGCATTAGGAGAGGCCAAAAGTAAGTCATCAACATATTGTACTAGTGTGGAGGCTTTAAAGGTAATAGAGGCCAGATCCTGCTGTAAAATTTGGGAAAATAATGTGGGACTGTCTACAAATCCCTGTGGGAGTCTAGTCCAGGTCCACTGTCTATTTTTCCAGGTAAAAGCAAATAAATATTGGAAGTCCTCATGTACTGGTATGGAGAAAAAGGCAGAGCAAAGGTCTACCACTGTGAAACATGTAGATTCATAGGGAATTGAGGAAATTATCATAGCCGGATTTGCGACTATAGAATGTCTAGGAATAACATAATTATTAATCGCTCTAAGATCTTGCACAAAGCGATAAACAGGTTTACCATCTGGCCCAGGCTTGGGTTTTTTAACTGGCAAAATGGGAGTATTGCATGGAGAGTGATGACATGGAATAATAATACCCTGGCTTTTCAAAGCCTCAATTATAGGGGTGATCCCTTCTATTGCTTCCCTAGACAATGGATACTGTGGAATGGAGGGGGGTGGTCCCCCCTTAACTTTAAAGGTAACAGGCATGGCAGACTTAAGGAGCCCCACCTCATTAGGGGATGAGGCCCATAAAGACTCAGGAATGTCAGAGGGGATTTTGGATACCTCCCCTGCTGTTCCTTGAGCTTCTGTAAGTAAAATTGGTAATAAATGAACAGTATCCTCTGGCAATTGTAGGGAGACAGCCCCATCTGGAGCACAAGATATGGTTGCTCTAAGCTTACAAAGGAGATCACGACCTAATAAATTTACAGGGGCATCAGGCATGAGTAAAAATGAATGTTCTACTGTTAAGGGCCCCATAGATACCATGCGAGGATTCAATTTTGCCACTCTCTGGCTCTTTCCTGAGACTCCCACTACATTCAAATATCCTACAGGTCTACACCCAGCATCTGGTTTGCTTACTAATACTGATTTAGAGGCTCCTGTGTCTAGCAGACAATCATAATAAGTCTCCCCCACTTTTAAGGTGACATGTGGTTCATTACTCTGGGGAGGTGAATGGACTGGCACAAGTGCATTCAAAAAATCCGGATCTGGGAATATATGGCTTTCATTATCTATGTTCCATTCCTCCCCAAGACACCGTCATTCCTGTGTCCTCTTCTGAGGGGGACCTTGGTTACCATTATTCTGGTACTGCCTTTCTGTATTCCTCCGAAAAGATCTATTTCTATTTTGATTTCGCCTGTAATTAGAATTAGAATTTCTTCTCCAAGTCCTACATTCTCTCAATTCATGCCCCTCCTTACGACAGTAACAACACACCTTAGTGTCCTTGCTCCGGTGTTCACATGGCTGACTAGGAATCGCTGGTGCCAGAATGCTCTGTTTAGGGTGATCTGGATCTTCCTCACGTGAGTCAAAGACATAATTTGCAAGTTCCTTAATTCTATCTACTGTGAGATTTCTCCAGTCTGGACATTGTTTCAGAAAGTATCTGCGTATTTCTGGCAGTGAATTATAAACAAATGTGTTGAGAACGATATAGGAATCTCTTAAATCTACTGGATCCAATCTGGTGTACTGTCTAGCGGCCTCACAAAGTCTATCATAAAATCTGTTTGGTCTTTCATTAGCCTCCTGAGGTAGGCTTAAAAATTTCTGCCAGTTTTCCGGTTTTCTAGAGCAAGATTCCATTCCCTTCAGAAGTGTTTCTCTAGCATCTTTTAATCTTTGGAAATCCCTATCATCATTATAATTCCACTCTGGATCCTTTAGAGGCCATTCCACATTGGCCTTACCTTTCGCAACAAGGGCATTTCCTGCTGAGATAATATCTGTAATCTCAGTTGGGGACAGTAAAGTTTCCAAAAGGCAAGTAACATCAGCCCAACTGGGTTGATATGCATTAAATATAGTCCTTAACTGTGAAATTACAGTGTTTGGATTTTTCTCAAAACTAGGGATGAAAGATTTCCATGCGCTCAAGTCACTTGGTCTAAAGGGGCTATATTTTCTGACTTGAATTGGCACTCCCTTTTTACTATGTTCTATAGCTTCCTGCAGAGGGAGTAGTTTCTGTTGATCTGATTCTAAACTTGGATCATCTCTAGTAGAAACAGCCATTTTGAGGTCTCTCTCCATATGTGAGAATTTCATTTCGAGGTCTCTCTCCATATGTGAGAATTTCATTTTGAGGTCTCTCTCCATATGTGAGTATTTCATTTTGAGGACTCTCTCCATATGTGAGAATTTCCCCCATATCATAACAATGATAATAACAAAAACAAAACAAGACAAAAAAAAACCCCAAAAAAATAAAATCCTTAGTCGTATGAACTATGGATGTGGTATTAAAAGGTATTTCAATTGCAGGCATAAAATTTCTACTTATATTAAACGTATTTTCCCAAAGATTCTCACTTATACTATTATACAAAAAACTTTTTGCTGCCTGAATGAGGAAAAAACCAATAATGTTTTGAAGGACCATTGAGTAAACTATTCCTCTAAGTCGGGACGTTATGCTGTCCCAATACATTCCGATGAGAAAAATCAAAGGGATAGTAGAATATTCGAGCATCTTGCCCTTTAAACTGGGCTGGCTTTTCTGTTTAAAGCAAGACTTTTAGAGGCTTAAAGTCTTTAAGGGAGATTAGACAAAGGGAAAGTCCGTGGGGGGGGGGGGGGTATTCGGAAAATCCACCGAATTAGCCGGCTTATGGCCAAACTAGGGAGGGTGGGAGGGTCCTTAAGGTCCCTTCGGGGTCGCCAAACTGTGAAATTTAAAATTGGATATTAGATCATAAATCTCCCCTACTTAACTTTTCCCTTAATTTATCTCCCAGACTAGTAAATGGAAGAAGCTTCTGGTTTTCTAGATAGAGCCTTTATTGTATATAAGGTGTTGTTGATTAGAAGGATAGGAAAGTAGAAATACAGTAGAAATCGTCTTAAATCTAGGCTTAGTCTATATTTCTTATAAAAACTCACCAAACCAAAAAAGGCCACCTTTGGAGTGAGGGAGACCGTCTGTGCTGCGCCGCCAGGAGTCCCGCCAAGCAGGCAAAAAGGCCTCCTCCGCTTCTCTCCACCCCGGAAGTCAAAAAACCCGGCAGGCAGTCTGACATGCGCAGCAGGCGGACTGTACCCGGCAGGCAGTCTGACATGCGCAGCAGGCGGACTGTACCCGGCAGGCAGTCTGACATGCGCAGCAGGCGGACTGTTCATCTCCTCCCCAAAAGGGTGGTCCTTGAAAAACTGGCGTCTTTCAGTTATCCTAACCGACTGTTAAAAACTTTCATATTTTACCACAATACACAGTTACAAACTGCATGGAATCCCTGAGCTGATTCAATCACCAGAGCCAGAGCACAGTGAGGGTAAATCTATTTTCATAACAATATCTCTTCAAAGTCAGATGATTGGTTTCCTTCTAGGCCTGTCAAAATGTATTCTGCAGCTAATAATAGGGAAAGAAAAAAAACAACAGAAAAAGAATGGCAAAAGCAAAAGATATGTTGTCATTTTTAGACTGAAAATCAAATCTGCAGAGCTTTAACTAGAAATTTTGTGATTAAACTCATCCTCACATCGCCACTGGCAGTTACATCCTTGGTCTCCTTTGGATGGGGACTCCAGATATGAAGACCCTACCTAATGGAATGGAACCAGAGACCCTGGATCACCTGAGGACCCGTTTGGGGAAGGTGTTGCCAGAGAGAAATAGGGTGGGATTCAAAGCTCACACAATAGAAAGACAGAGAGATAAAGGTATAGATATAGTTTGTTTATCATGCAATATGTAAGGTATGTGTAGGCATAAACACATGTGTATGTTTCTATGAGGGTATCCTTACCTCTGACATAGTTATATGTATTATATATGTGGGCATCAAGTTTTCCACTCAAGAAGTTTTGATGGCAAAAAAATGCTTCGATTGCCCGGGCTTAGGAACAGCTCTACAAATATGCTGTTGTTTCAGAGTTCCTTCCTTTGGATGGGCTATTGGCAGAATTTGCCTTGGTGAGTGAAACTGAAAAGTACTTACTTCATCCCTAGGGTATGCTCTAGAGTCCTTGAGTTTCTTATCAACTAGATGACATTGTAACCATCTCCCTCCTCCCCTTATCCTATGAAATGTCTTGAGTGTAGTAATATACTAGGTGGGGTAGCTCTTCCTTAATCCTGGTCATTTAATGCTATTCCTCACAAGGCTGAGGTTCAGTGCTTATTCAATGATAAAGTACTCTTCTTGTGTTGCAAGTAGGGAAAAACAGTATATGGCATGAAAGAGAGATCTGAAACATTTGTTTCTCATTGTTCTAAGGTCTTGAAGAAATATCAGACTTGGGGAGGCAGTGCTGTGCTGTGGAAAGACCATTCGCTCTGGAGTCATTGTGGGACCTAAGGTCAAGTCCCATTTACTGCCTATGTGACTTTGGGCAAGTGACTTATCCTCCCTAGGCTTCAATTTCCTCCTCTGTCAAATGAGAGGGTTGAACTAGATGACTCCAGAGATCTCCTTCTGACTTTATGTCTGTAATCCTACAACATATATATATATATATATATATATATATATATATATATATATATCACTAGGGATAAAGACAAATAGGAGCATCTGTATTCTCTCAGTATCCTGGTATTTGAATTATTCATTTCTGATATGTATTTCCTCAGGATTATCTGCCATTCTGCTACTACCTACTCATCTACTTGAGACAGGAACTATTTGAAGGGTCTCTGGTTCATGGATTTGTAATTATCCCTGTTTAATTTCTTTGTAAGCTTATGAACACCCTGTCACTCTTATCCATGAAAATGTGGCCCTGCTTTACTTACATTCGGATGTTCAACTTTCATTAGAATCAGGCCAGGCTACACTAAAAAAAAAAAATCCCTCTTAAAGGTCAGGGTTCTTAATTAAATGAAAAACACAGGCAGTAGCATTATCAAGGGGGAGGGGGAAGACTAGATGACTGCAAAGCATGTGCTCTTTCCAAGAGACGTGCCAGAGATGGCAGGAGCATCCAGATGACCCTGTGCAAAGACGTCACGGCCCCACCTCATTCACTCCATAAGAGAAAACTGAAAGGTTTTCTTTACTGAGTTTTCAAAAACAAACTAGATATTATTTTCTTATCGTAGATGCCTTGATTTTGACCACAGCAAAGATTTTAAGTCCAACTGCGTGACCAGAGATCCATTCCCTTACTTCAGACTTCTACCTCTTCCCCCTCCCCCCAGGTTACCTTA
Organism: Dromiciops gliroides; assembly: GCF_019393635.1. Classification (NCBI taxonomy): domain Eukaryota; kingdom Metazoa; phylum Chordata; class Mammalia; order Microbiotheria; family Microbiotheriidae; genus Dromiciops; species Dromiciops gliroides. Next base: position 613,344,837 of record NC_057862.1, read on the forward strand.
CTTTTATTTGCATTGTACATATATGTACACACACTTGCATATTGTCTACATATATGTGCATGTCATTTCATCAGTCAGAAATTAATCTCCTTTAAGGGAGAGACTATTTTTTAGCATTGTATCCCCAGAGCCTAGTGCTGTACAAGTAACCACAGGAAGCAAGGCAAACAGTTTCATAAATATTCAATCAAGTTGGGCTAATGAAGGACACAGTCTTCTTGTAGATGAATGTAAATTTAAAGGTTTTTGTTATTTCAAGAATTCATATTTTGCCTGAACAGAGAAAATAACTACTATTCAGGTCATGACCCAGAACTGCAGCTGACACATCTAGGGACAGTTCGGGCTACAATTCCAACCAGTAAAGCCCCAGGGAGCAATGAAAAGAATGGAATTGACTTGTTTCCCAGGAGAATTTAGGGAAATGATAGCTTGTTACCCAGGAGCAAATATTGATACCTACTCAACAATTGACTGACAGGAACATGATGAAATCAAATATTGTGATTGTGTCAAGTGGACTTTATATACTGGGACACATTAGTCAGAAAACCTTAAGGGAGGGGGCAGCTAAGTGACACAGTGGATAAAGCATGGGCCCTGGATTCAGGAGGAGCTCAGTTCAAATCCAACCTCAGATACTTGACACTTACTAGCTGTATGACCCTGGTCAAGTCACTTAACCCTCATGGCCCCACAACAGAACAAACAAAAATCCTTGAGGGAGAACTTTAAGACCACTTCCAAATATTGATCATTTACCTGTCACCAATAGGCAAAGACTGGGCTGGGATTTTAAATAAAATGTTTTTCTAAGATTCCATTTTAGACCATTCACAATCTGTGACAGACAAGAGGGGCTTGCATAGCTCAATGAAATAATGGCCTGGTCAATGCAGGGTTACCCAAGATAAATAAGTCATAGTGGAGAGCTCTGACAAAAGGAGGCCTACTGGAGAAGGAAATGGCAAACCACTCTAGTATCTTTGCCAAGAAAATCCCATGGATAATACTAAAATGGTAAAAGAGATGACATTAGGGGCAGCTAGGTGGTGCAGTGGATAGAGCACAGGCCCTGGAGTCAGGAGTACCTGAGTTCAAATCCAGCCTCAGACATGTTAAGGGTTAAAATTCTAGCTAAACTGTCTAAAATATCTAATGAGTGGTCGCCAATCAATTACAAGCTTTAGCAAGAGTTAGAGTTTTAAGCATTTATTAAGGAGAATAAGAATTTGGTAAAGAGAGAGAGAAAGGCCTAGATTTCTATCTATTAAAGGGAGAGCACATTTTTAGCTCCCTTCTCCGCCAGCGTCCTCAGGAAAGAGCCCCAGAGTCAGCGCCAGTCTCTTCCTTCCTCCTCCCACTAGTCCGCGTCACTTCCTCCCGCCAAAGAAAAGACTCCTGGTCTTGCCCTCAAAGACCTTCGCTTCATGGGCAGAACTCTTCTATAGTAAGTATCCAGCAGGTGGCGTCATTCCAATCGTTACAGTCCCCCCTGTTGTTCCTCAAGAAACAAAATGTTTCCTTGACGGAACAGTAAAAACAATATAATAACTATTGCTAACTAATAATATGTGAACAACAATATAGAAAAGGAAGAGAGGAAAGTTTTGTCCAGAGGGGCGATTTTTTTTTTGTCCTCATGAACCGACGCTTTGACATTAGTCTTGCAAAGGGAGGGCCTCTGCAGAGAATACATGTTACAGATGGTGTATATTATAACAGAAAGAGAAAAAAAACAACAAAAACAACAAATCAAAACTGTTCATTTAAAGTCTCTGAAAGTCTTTTCTCAGATGTCCTCTAAGTGTAGTCGTGGAATGGAAGTCTTTTCAGGGGTTGATGTGTGGATGCTGGTAATCAGCCAGGAAAACTTCCTACAAAATTGAGCTTAACACAACTTTAAAATAGCTTTGTCAATAATCAAATCAAACAATGAAAGTTCTCAAAAACATGTCTAAGGGAATTCAGAATCTTAGTTGTTACACATGAAGCATATAATAAAACAAAAATTGAAACATTCTTTAAAATTATAATATTACTATAGTCCCCCCTTATGGAGAGTAATTGAGAAGACAATTGCTGCAATATTAATTAATAAAAATAATTTTTATCTTTGTTTTATCACTTTTTGCATCATCTGCCTAATTATCCTCATGCCATTATGAGAAATTTAAAATCTAATATAATTAGTAACAGATGTCAAGGCCAAATTCAACACTGTTATTTATCATGACACCTGAGATAATTATGGGGGTTACCATAAAAGAACAGAGAAATGATGGGATATGAGCATTCCCACACTTGAGCAATATGTACTGTCCATGCAGTATGCCAGGCTTAAAATAGGTGGATGGAATATATGTCCATGCCACCGAACATATTGGAGGAAACTGAGTCAGACTTAATCAGATGCATGGGATTGAGATGTCCATGGCATCAGGCATATAGGAGGGAGCATAGAAGCCAGGTGTAGAAGTAAGATGGGTGGGATGAATACTTCTAGCCATCTGTACAATATTGTGGGGAAAAATAAAATAAAATATTAAACCAAGAGAATCCAACCTCAACATTAGTCAAAAGCCGTTCCCTCAGCCATACCTTGACTTCATGCATGTCTCCCCTCATGTGACAGTTCAGTGTCTGCTCTTGCATGTATTCCTCTTGTGATTGGATGGCATCTTCGCCAACTGGCATCTGATAACTCAGAATAACGGCAATTAATGTCTTAAATGATAAATTCCCATAATTTAAAATCTCATATGGATTTAAAAATTGAGGATAATAAATGATTGCAAAAAATGTGAATACATCTTGACTCAGAACACAATATATAATTATGCAACAATTTCAAATAATACCCCTCTTTTTTACTTAGTATACAATTACTTTTGTGAAAAATCAGAACATATTTGAATACAAGTTAAAGCACAACACAATCTCAAAGACAACTTTTACAAATGTTCCTCTCTCTTTTTTTTTTTTTGGAATATGCTTATCAAAAATAATACTTCTAGAATCAATTTACACTTGCCATGGCAAACAATTTGCCAGGGAAATGCTTTAAAGAGTTTGATCAAATAATCAGTTGAGAAAAAATAGCAAAAACAAATAACTCAGAATATGGGAGCACAATACTCCTAGAATTAACATTGTATTATGAAATCAAAACCATGTTTCAAAATTAGATAGATGAATGAATAGAAGAAAATACACATGGAATAATAAAAGACAATGAAATTCAAACTAGGGAAATCTAAATGAATATGAACTTAATATTAATAAGAGTATTACAAAATATAAACTTGATCGCATGACTATAAAAAGCTTTTACAAATATTCTCCTTGTTTTAGAAACTAAGTATAAGACACAATCTCAAAAGCATTAAAATCTCTATGAAAATAAACCTATACCATTAATTCCAAAATGTATATGTAATAGCATAGAAATCCTATGTAACCTCTGAACTGACATTAATAATCTGAGTGAATTCAGAACACTCTTGATTCCAATATCTAAAATCCCCAATACTCATATCAATACCTTGCTGCTTACTTCTACATTTCTGTAAAATATATACCCTTCCATGGCAAAAGAAGCAGAGTCTTGAACTATGTTGATTGTCATTCTTATTCAGCTTAAGTTTTTCTTCTTTAACCCCTCTATATTGTCTGTCGGGCTTTTCACCATACAAATGCTTTATAAGATTACTAATTAAAGACAAAAGCAGGTTAGCAAAATTATGAACAAAACGAGCATATCTGGAATTTAAAGAGTTTTCTAAGATTGTCTCAAAAGCACAGCCAGGCCGGGGAAGGGCTGAGCCTGAAGCTGCAAATGCAGGTAGAAAAAGTTGAGCATGCGCATCAGATCTCTGGACTTCCCAGGCAGGGGAAGCTATGGGCTTGGCCATAGGAGGAGTAGAGGGTGGGGTCTGGAGAGGAGGGGAGGGATCAGAGCAATTTGAATCAGACTTGATTTTGAACTCAGGCCTGGATTCCTCTTCCCCCACTTTGCCTCCAGGTGCTAGGGGATTAAGAGCTTCTAGAGGGTGGGTCATTGCCTCCAGGCATGCAAAATTAAAGCAACAATTACTGTTAGAACTGGGAAAAGCAGCGGGAATCTCTTCAGGTTTCTCTGAAAAAGCAAGGTTGGGAGAGGGAGAGATATTTCCTTGTGTGAGTAAGTTGCTGGCTCTTTTAACAAAAATAAAAAGAAAAATAGAAAATCCACAAAAACAAAGCATTAACATGATCTTATCTCCCATTTGTCTGGTTAAACAGACTAAAATCAAAAATAGGGTAATTAGGGAGTTTAAAAGGTCCATTCGAAAAAATTTAAAGGGAAAACACAGCCAGTGCACCAGTACTTAGCAGTTAAAGGGAGAGGGAGGGGAAATTTCTTACCCAACCAGAAGATCAGAAGAAGACTGAGGGTTAGCTTTCCTCTTCGTGGTCAGCCGTCTGTTAAGGGCTAAAATTCTAGCTAAACTGTCTAAAATATCTAATGAGTGGTCGCCAATCAATTACAAGCTTTAGCAAGAGTTAGAGTTTTAAGCATTTATTAAGGAGAATAAGAATTTGGTAAAGAGAGAGTGAAAGGCCTAGATTTCTATCTATTAAAGGGAGAGCACATTTTTAGCTCCCTTCTCTGCCAGCGTCCTCAGGAAAGAGCCCCAGAGTCAGCGCCAGTCTCTTCCTTCCTCCTCCCACTAGTCCGCGTCACTTCCTCCCGCCAAAGAAAAGACTCCTGGTCTTGCCCTCAAAGACCTTCGCTTCATGGGCAGAACTCTTCTACAGTAAGTATCCAGCAGGTGGCGTCATTCCAATCGTTACAGACACATAACACTTACTAGCTGTGTGACCCTGGGCAAGTGACTTAACCTTAATTGCCTCACTTAAAAAAAGAAAAAAAAAAAAGAGACAACATTGAAAATTGAGTCTCGGGCAGCTAGGTGGCGCAGTGGATAGAGCACCGTCCCTGGAGTCAGGAGTACCTGAGTTCAAATCCGGCCTCAGACACTTGACACTTACTAGCTGTGTGACCCTGGGCAAGTCACTTAACCCCAATTGCTTCACTAAAAAAAAAAAAAAAAAAAAAAAAAAAGAAAATTGAGTCTCTCAGGTCAGAAGATGTTCAATAAACTACCGTGGAAGAACAAGGACAACTACAAATAGTTCCAGTACTAATGAAGCGGTTGGGCCAAAGCTAAAAGGTTCCCAGGATTTGAGATCCATTCCCTTACTTCAGACTTCTTTTTCTTCCTGTATGTAGTACTTCTTTTTCCCTCCCCCAGGTTACCTTACCTTTATTTGCTTTATATATACATGGATACACATACGTATATTTTCTACCTATATGTGAATGTGTTGTCTCATCAGTGAGAAATTAAATTCATTTAAGGGACAGACTGTCTTTTAGCTTTGTAATCCCAGAGCCAAAAAAACTGTGCAAGTAGCCATAGAACACAAAGCCAACAGGTTCATAAATACCCAATGCTCAGTTGTGGATGCTTCTAGTGATGAAAGGAATTTCCAGTGCAATAAAGATCAGTATTGTGTAGGAACCTAGAATGCCAGATATATGAACCAAGGTAAACTGAATTAGGTCAAACAGGAGATGGAAAGATTAAACATCAATGTCTTATTTGTCAGTGAACTTAAATGGATGGGAATGGATGAATTTAATTTAGAGGATCCCTATATCTACTGCTGTGCTCAAGAACCCCTTAGAAGAAATGGTGTATCCCTCACATGTCAATAAAAGGGAGAGAAAAGAATTACTAGGTAATAACTTAAAAATGACCAAATGATATCTCTTCAAATCCAACATAAACCATTCAATATCATAGTAATACAAGTCTGTGCTCCAACCACTGATGCCAAAGAGGCTTCAGATGATCACTTCTGTGAATGCCTACAACATCTTCTAGCAATAACACCAAAAAGATGTCAGATTCATCATAAGGGATTTGGAATGCTAAAGTAGGAAATAAAAAAAAATTGAAATAACAGGTGTTTGACTTTGTAGTGCAAATTGAAGCACAGCAGAGACAGAGTTTTGTGAAGATAACTTGCTGGTCATAATAAACACTTTTTCAACAATCCAAAAGGCAACTCTACATATTAACATCACCAAATGGTCAATATCAAACTGGAGCATGCTATTTTTCACTTTCTCTCATTTTTTTTTATTCAAGTTTTCTTGCACAAAATGACTAATATGGTAATGTTTTACATAATTATGCATGTATAACCCATATCTGATTGCTTGCCAGCTCAGAGAGAGGGCAGAGGAGGGAGGAAAGGAGAGATAAACATTGGAAACCAAAACAATAAATAAAAATGTTTATTACTTTTAAAAAAAATTCAATTTATCATATTCTTGGCAGCCAAAGGTAGAGAAGCCCTACACAGTCCGTAACAAGATCTTGGGCAGACTGTGGCTCAGATCATGAGGATTTTATTGCAAAATTCAGGTGAATTAAAGAAAGTAGGGAGCTGTATAGGTATGGCCTAAACATGATTATATAGGTATGGCCTAAATAGCATCCCTTTTGAATATGAAGTGGAGATGATGAATAGATTTAGGATTAGATCTGGTAGATGGATTGCTTGACACTCGCCAACAAATGTCCATATAGTGAAAGCTATGAGTTTTTCCAGTGGCAGTGTATGACTGTGAGATTTGGACTATAAAAAAACATTGAGTGCCATGGAAACAACGTTTTTGAATTGTGGTGCTAGGGAGGACTTGTGAGAGTTCCTTGGACAGCTAAAAGGTCAAATCAATGCTTAAATTAATTCAGGCAATTTACTGGAAGGTCAAATACTGAAACTGAAGCTTAAATACTTTAACCACATAATGAGAAGACATGACTCATTGGAAAAGACCCTGATGCTGGGAAGGATTGAAAGCAAAAGGAATAGCAGATAGCAGAGAATGAGATGAGTAGGTAGTTTGATGGAAACAACAAACATGGACTTGAACAGATTTTGAGATAATGGAGAATAGAAGGGTCTGGCATGCTATGTTCTATGGGGTCACAAAGAGTCAGACAGGACTGAACTGAATGACAACAAGAACACAATCTGTCAGATCCCAGGGTCAGTTAAACTTATCTATTCTGAGTTCATTTGAATAAAAGAGAATTTTGCTCAGGGCCAATATTCAAAGTGATCCTTTCTTTTATGAAGGATTTTAAAGATACTATCTATGTAAATATGTGTGTATATGCATATGTATATATATATACATAATGTATGCATGTAAATATATACACACATATAAAATGTGTGTATGTGTGTATAGATATAGATATATATGTTTTTCTGCAGTAATCGCAATCAGGTTTCAGGATCTGAAGATATAATTGAGCAGTTGGGATCCTGAAAAATGCCTTGAGTATAATATTTATCCCCATAACATCTTAATATTTTTAGTTATTGAACCAAAAATCAAAATGGGGCTGTTACACAGGGATAAACAACATTATGGCTTTTATAGTGGGGTGCTGGTAAATGTTTAACAACTGGTTCTCTGAAAAAAAAAATGTAAATACAACATGCTTTTAAGTTTAATCTGCAATAAATTTTCTCCAAAACTTTAAGCCTATACATTCAACAGAAAAACAAATTTATAGACTTTGACAATTTCTGAGATATAAATGCTTAAACTGAAAGTTAAACAATCAGTTCTCAAAAATTAGTTCTAGTTGACTCCAACCCTGTTTTAATAACACTCAATGTAGAGGAACTATAGGTGGAAGAGAAAAACAGGGAAGAATGAAGTGAGAAGAGAAGGGGAAACAAAGAATGAATGACAAATGGAAAGAAGTGAAATGAAAGAAACTTGCTTTGACCTGTGTATATAGTTCTTAAAAGATAAAGGTTACTTTTTCCTTGGATTACCTATATATTTAACCCTCCATAGACTTTTTTTTTTTTTTGCAGGGCAATGAGGGTTAAGTGACATGCCCAGGGTCACACAGATAGTAACTGTCAAGTTTTGAGGCTGGATCACCTAGGTGTCCCTCCCCACCCCCAGTAAACTTTTATGTAAACTCCTACAAACTTTGATGTGCTTGACTGGGTTGGAGAGACAGATTCCCTTTCCCCTATACTAAAAGAACAATAAACTGGAGAAAGGATAGCCTCAGAATAAGTCTATTAATAAAGACATCAGGAATAGTAAGGGAATAAGTTGCAATAATGAACATTTTCATCCCCAAAAGGGACTCATCACATGATTGAAATTATCATTTTTCCAAATCTGTCTTCAGATTCAATTCAATAAACATATTAAGCAATTATTATGCACAAGGGGAAAAAAAGAAAAAAGAAAATATCCACTCTGAAATAGATTACTTTCTCTTGTAGAAACATGTATCCAATAAGGGAAAGAAGCTATTTATAAGTAATATAAAGCAATTTTAAGAGGTAAAGATTTGTAAATGAAATCATGAGGATAAGTCTCATAAAGGAAGTTATACCTGAGATACAATTTAAAGAAAGTAGTGATTCAGAAAGAGTCGGAAAGTAGTATAATCTATAAGGGACTGTTGATCATACAAAGTAATGTCCAAATTATTGTATCCTACTGAGACAATCTATGTCCAATAACGTGGACAATAAAATTTCTCAATGCATTTCTGTCTCTCAATCTTGATCTCATTGCCTATAGAAAAGTGCAAAAGTAGACTCCCTGTGGGGACAAAGTCTATTACTCAAGTCACATGATCCAGAAAGAGCCACAGTGCAATATTCTTCCCATGCAAATACTCATACTAACCTTAAGGTCTAATTTGTCACATCTATCTGGTATTACAAGCTCATACTCTTCTTAATTAAACTGCTAGGCTATCTCAGTGGTCTTTAGGGATGGGAACAAAGCCAGCACAGGCATTTCCACTTGCATAAAAATGGAATTAGAAAAGATAGGTTATAGAAACCAAAGTCAAATAGTCAGTTAACTCTTTCAGGAAATTCAGCAACAGATGATTAGAAGGAAAGGGACTTTAACAGGTTGACTCTGCCATTACTATGGTAGAAAACTCTTTTTCTGATCCCTTCCAGTTGAAAAAAAGTTCTTGGATTTATTTTGCATATACTTATCTTTGTACATATTGTCTCCCCCAAGAAAATTCAAGCTCCTTGAAGAAAACCATTCTTTCATGCATGTCTTTGTATTCCCAGCTTCTACTTCAGTGCCTGGTACATAGTAGGGCACTTAAACATTTGTTAATTGAGTGACATTGCAACTCTAATTCCAACCAAACTGACACCTCAGGGGAGGTATATAAATGCTTGGATGGTAATGAAGAATTTGACAATATCTCTCACAATATCCTTGTTGACAAGACAGAGAAATATGGTGTGTATGATAGCAGCATGAGGTCAATTTGCAACTAGTTAAACAATTTAACTCAGAAGTCACCGACTGTCAAATTCAATGGAGGTCATTAATGCTTTATCATTATATTCTGTCGACAATCTTACTCTGTTCTTGTCAACCATTTTGTCAATGCTTGAGGTGAAATGAAGATATGAAATATATTTAATGAGAAGGATAAGAGATTCTTAATAGATCTTGACCAACTGAAACACTTTTTTATATCCAATAAGATAAAATGTAATAAGGATGAATGGAAAAGTCTTACAATTGGGCCAAAAATATCACTTGTCAAAGCATACAATGAGCAGTGGGGTACATGAAAAGCATCAGAGACTTTTAGTGCAGTTTACCTTAATAGGAGTCAAAGAATGACAGGACAGAGGCTAAAGCTTATGTCATCAAAGAATGAGTACAAGGATCTATCTGGAAATGTTAGGTTTGAAAAAATAAGTGAGACACATAATCACTGCCTTTAAGTATTTGGAGTTTTTTATTTTATTTATTGTTACTACCTCTTTTTTCCACAGCCCCTTTTCCATTAAAACTTCTTTTTAAATAAAAACTCTCACGTTAAGGATGCATAATAAAAAAAATACTTCCGTAACACCGGCCACATCCAAATAAGCAAGTCTCATTCTACCACTCTGGCATGAGATAGGTAATACATTACATCTTAAGTCCTCTGGACTCAATATCTGTGATTGTATTGATGAAAATATAAAGTTTTTCAAAGTCATTTTCCCTCAATGATATTATTGTTCTTTTAGTTGCCTTCATTTCACTCTGTATCAGGCCTTTCCAACATCCTCTGGACACTATTCATTTTGTAATTTCTTATAGCAAAATAATATTCCATTACATTCATATATCACACTTTGTTTAGCCATTCCCCAATAAGTAAACTCCACTTGAATTTCAACTTTTTAGTTACTATGAAAAGAGCTGTTATAAATATTTACATGCATTCGGGTATTTTTCCTCTTTCTCTGAACTCTTTGGGGAATAGGGTTAGTAATAGGATTTCTAGGACAAAGGGCATGCAGAGTTTAGAAACTTTGGAAGCATAGTTCAAAATTGGTTTCCAGAATGGCTGAACCAATTCACAGCTCTATTCATGGGGTTTTCTCACAGACTTTCAATGTTTGTCCTTTTATTTAAATCATTTTTGACAGTATGATGGGTGCAAGGTAGAACATCAAGAGAAGTATTAATTAGCATTTATGTAATTATTAGTGATTTGGAGCATTTGTTCACATGGTTTATTAATAGCTTACATATTTTTCCTTTGAAAACTATCTGTTCATTCCCTTTGAATATTTTTTAAGGAATGGCACTTAGTTTTATAAATATCAATATATACTGGAAACGGAACCAAAATCAGAGAAATTTATTGCAATTTTTTCACTGTTACCTATTCCCCTTCTAATTTTAACTGCATTAGATCTATTTGTGCAAAACCATTTCAATTTTATGTAACAAAATGGTCCATTTTTCTTTTATACAACACTTTTTGTCAATTGTTTAGTTATTTTCTCTTCCCCTGTCTGTAGACCTGAAAAGTAATTTCTTCCTTGTTGCTCTAATTTTGCTTGAGATGTCACCTTCTATATATAAATTATGTATCTCTATCTGGTGTCAATCTTGGTGTGTAGTGTGAACATAATGTATGCCAAATTGTTTACCAGTTTTCCAAAAAGTTTCTTTTTTGGTTTAATAGTAAGTTCTTTACCAGTAAATGGGGTCTTTTGATAAATGGGTATATCAAATACTCTATTATTGTGTTATCTTGTTTGTGTATTTTTTAACTTAATCTGTTCAACTGATAGACCTCTATTTTTAACCAGTACCAAATTGATTTTTAGTAATTATTGCTTTGTAGAATAGCATGAGATCTAGTATGACAAGATGTCTCCCACCCTGCTTGGAAATTTTTTTTCTCTTATTCTATAAGCATTTGATAGTTTTATTGCTATTGTACAGAAATAGAAAATTAATTAGGCCATATCATCATTTTAATATGTCTACTCAACATACCAATGAGCAATTAATATTTGTTTAATTATTTGGGTTTGTCTCTTTCTGCAAAATGTAGTTTATAATTGTATTCATAGAACTTCTGAATGTATCTTGATGGCTACACTTCCAAATGTTCTGTAGATTTTAGAGTTGTTTTCAATCAAATTTCTCTTTCCATCACTTCCTGATGTATCTTATTTATAATATATTGGAATATTGATAATTAATGTATATTTGTTTTATAGTATACAGCTTTGCTTCATATATTGTTTCAAATAAATTTTTATTTGACTCAGGGTTTTCTAAGCAGAACATCATATCATCTGGAAAAAAGTGATAATTGTTTCATCTGTGCCTATACTTATGCCTTAGATTTCTTTTCCTTGCCTTTTAACAACTCTAGGACCTTGTCAAATAGTAGTGATAATGATGAGCATACTTGCTTTACCACCTGATCTTAGCAGAAAGGGCTATAATTTTTCCTCATTATATCTAATCTTTACTATTGGTTCTAGATACATATAACTTACTCTATCAGAGAAGGTTCCATTTAATCCTATATTTCCTACTGTTTTTAACAAGAGATTGTAATTATTCAGTATCTATTGATGTAGTCATATGTTTTTGTTTTAATATTATCAATATGATTTAATATATTTATAGATTTCCTTTTGTTAAATATACTCTGAATTCCTGATATAAATGTTTTCATTTTTTAAAGATAAAAACCTGACCATAATGTATATTTCTAATATACCATTGTAGCCTACTTGTTAATTTTATTTAAAATCTTGTGTCAATATTCCTCAGGGTTATTGATTTGTTGTTTACTTTCTCTCTTTTATTCTCCTTGGTTTATATACCAAGATCATATATGTAACATAGAAAAAGCTATTAGAAGGGTTACTAGGATTTAATAGTTCTTTGAGTATTTGTTAGAATTAATATGTATATTTGCCTGGTTCTATAGCTTATTTTATCTTTGAAAGGTCATTTTTGTGTTCTTCAATTTCTTTTTAAGATATTGAAAAATATCTGAACTTCTTTTGTTCACCCATGTAGCTTATATTTTAGAAAATATTCATTCAAGTCCTCCAAATAATAAGTTTAATAACCATATACCTTGGCAGGATAGTTCATTATAATCTCATTTATTTACTCTTCAATCATGAATTATACCTTTTTAATTTTTGATATAATTTTGTTTTTAACTAGACTAGCCAATTGAGTATCTATTTTATTAATTTTAAAATCTCTTTTTATTACATTGACGTCTTGTTTGTCATGCTTTATGCTTTCAATTTTATTAACATGTTCTTTAATTTTTAGAATTTCTGCTTTTTGACTGAGTTGTTTGTGGTAGTGATGGCATTGTTGTTAAATTATCAGAAAAGTAAAGAAATTCAAATAATTTATTTCTAATCTCCCTATTAACATGCAAAAAAATCATTCTACATTTCCCTTCCAATCAAACTATATAAATGTGTATACCTTTCCCTATTTCTCTTCACTCTTGCATTTTCTTTTTAAAAATTCTGCTCAGTTCTGGCCTTTTAATCTGGCATGCTTGGAAATTCTTTGTTTCCCCTGTCGTTTTGCTGGGTAGTTTATTCTTGGCTGTAAACCTTTGTTTTGAATATTGTATTCCAAGTTCTATTCCTTATGTGGCAGCTGTCAAATCTGTGATTCTTACCATGGGTCTTTTGTATTTAATATTTGGGTTTTGGCTACTTGTAGTATCTTTTATTGACCTGGAAGCCCAAGATTTTGGTTATGATGTTACTAGGGGTTGTCTTTTAAGCTTGAGGTTATAGGTGTATTATTTCTATTTTCACTTTGTTGCCTTGTTCTAAGAATCCCAGAAAATTTTCATTTCTAAGTACTTGAAATACAGTGTCTAAACCATTTGGGTATATTATTTTCATATAGTTTGAAAATTCTTCATCTATTTCTCCCGGACCTGTTTTTGGAGTTACTTGTTTTTAATAATACATTTCTTGGGGGCAGCTAGATGGTGCAGTGGATAGAGCACCGGCCCTGGAGTCAGGAGTACCTGAGTTCAAATCCAGCCTCAGACACTTAACACTTACTGGCTATGTGACCCTGGGCAAGTCACTTAACCCCAATTGCCTCACAAAAAAAAAATAGGGGGCAGCTAGGTGGCACAGTGGATAAAGCACTGGCCCTGGATTCAGAAGGACCTGAGTGTTCAAATCCGGCCTCAGACACTTGACACTAGCTGTGTGACCCTGGGCAAGTCACTTAATCCTCACTGCCCTGCAAAAATAAATAAATAAATAAATTTCTCATATCATTATTCTAGGGGTTTTGTGACTTTGTTTTAATATTTCTTGATATCTCATTGAATTGTTTTCTCTTTGGATCATTCTAATGTTCATGATGTTGGAAAAAATTCTAATGCCTGCACTATCCTAGTTAATGTTCAACTCTGTAATCAAATAAAGCACTGTGAAGTCATTGAACAAAAGAAAATTAAATTTTCTCTAACAGCATAGGTGATAAGGATACAGTGGTACTTAGCTTCCTTTGACATAGCCCTTCTCTTCCCCATATGGAAATATGTCTAATTATTAGAGAAAGCTATAATAAAGGACAAGGTGGTCTTGTGGCCTTGAGAAATACACTAAGTCTAAGAGGCCCAGGATCTGGATGGCTTGGATTTTTTATGCCTCTGGGCATAATCAGAATCATATTTTTTATGTCCCTAAGCAGATTCAAGGAAGCTGGGGCTGAACAAATCCTGGTGGCAGCTTTGTCGTCTTTTAGGGAAAGCTAAATCCTAAGGATTAGGGAAGAGAAGGGTACTGAGTCTCCCCATATTGTGAGTGGGTTGGAAAGATGCCTTAGGGAAAGAATGTTCCTATCACACAGGATATTTAGTCTTTCAGTGATATTTTCTACTGTTGAATCAGAGATGTCAATTTCCCTTGCCATTTTTTTCTTCCCTAAGTATTCCAATTTTTATCTTTTTTTTTTTCTTGAGGCAATTGGGGTTAAGTGACTTGCCTAGGGTCACACAGCTAGTAAGTGTCAGGTGTCTGAGGTCAGATTTGAACTCAGATCCTCCTGAATCCAGGGCCATTGCTCTATCCACTGAGCCACCTAGCTGCCCCTGTACCTCATTTTAAATTTCTACTGGGTAATATTCTCTATCATGCATGACCCAAACATTTTTTTTTCTTCAAGGTTTTAATTGGATTCATGAGATCTTAATTCCTCAGGGTTTGCTTCCTGAGTCTCTAAGTTCTCAGAGTATTTGATATTTTTCTTTATTTCCTCATTTCAGCAGTCTCAGTATTTAGAGTAGGAGTGTGGTGTGGTGTACTGTGCTTGAGTAAGACTCTGCTTCTACTTTTCTGAATGGAGTGGGTAGACCCTGTTTGACTGTTTGTGTGTTGGCCAAAACTAGGTCCCACTTTCAGGGAACTCAGACTGCTCCCCAATTTGGCTCTTCCTAGGTCATCCTTGTTGTCAGAGGGCTCTTGGATTTCAGGCATCATAAGCTGGGTATTGAGGATAAAAAAAAAAATAATCCCTACCCTCAATAGACCTTAAATTAGCCAGCTAACACTAGGGTGGACCCCCTAATTGGATCTCTCCAAAGCAAAGCTGGGATAACCACTACTGAGCTATATTGTCAATGAGACTTTTTTGTAAGGAATGAGTAGGACCATGTAGCTCATGAAGCTTCTTCTGACTCTGAAATTCTGCAATTTTATGATCCTGTTATTTTAGGCTTTTAGGAGGTTAAGTCAGCTAGACAAGTATAATATAACATGACACAGGATAATTACATAAACTTGATGCAAACAATATACTGTTTGAGATTCTAGGGAAGAAAGGTCCTTAATATGTCAGATCATTTTTATCTGTCAACACACTCCCTGAAATGGAAGTGTGGAAAGTATTATAAATACATTTGTCTGCTGATGTGTATTTGACTACTTCTGAAAGAAATATTGAAAGCCTGGTACCAAATGAGCATTTACCCAATTCACAATCTTATGAAAATGGGATGTACCCAGAGAATATTCCTGAGCTTGCACTCTATTCAGCATGTAAAATTTAATAACCTTGTATTGCTTTTTAAAGTACTGTTCTTTCAGACCTTTTGAAATGATTTTTTTTCTGTTTTACAGGACAACTACATATTATTGGAATGATAAAGCACAACATCTTGGTTCATTTATTACCCACAGAAGCAAGCTATTTTTATGACCTTTATGTTTAGCATATAGCAAAAGCACAGATTGCACCAAATTTATTTCAGGCACAACTAGGAGGATTCATATACATGGAAAAGGAGCATGAAAAATGCAATCTTAAATGCTAGTGAATGAATACTTGTGGAAATTACATCACCAAAACCCATCTTTTCACAAATAGGATATCATGAAAATAGAATAAGTGAAGATCTAAAAAAGAACATTGAGAATGAGTGATGGCTTTGATTAAAGTAATCTCTACCGAAGAGTTTAATTATTGAGGGGTAAATGACTTTTAAGAGGAGAATTAAATAATGAAACTCTGTGCAGATGAGTTGTTTCTTGAACTATTATTGCTTACTTTGTAAAAGTAAGATGCTCTAACTTAAGAAGGCCTTTATTTTACAATTTTTAAATGAGCCAAAATATTTATATAACTCATTTTCTAAAAGAGCAAATAACTATATCATTAATGGAGATATTTGTTTAATTAAGAAGTCTGTTAAGATGACATTCATAAATGTAGCATGTTTTCAATTTATAAGGATATTGTTCTTATTCAGTAGTTTTCATTTATGTTAGATTCTTCATGACCCCATTTGGCAAATATACTAGAGTGATTTGCCATTTCCTTCTCCAGTTCATTTTACATATTTTACAGATGAGGAAACTGAGGCAAACATGGTTTGAGGTTGTGCCCAGGATCACACAACTAGTAAGTGTCTGAGGCTAGATTTTAATTCAGGTCTTCCTGACTCCCCCCTTGGCTGCCCCTAAAAATAAGGATATTACTGAGGATACTAACATAAGTGATATGTGCTTTAAAATATTAAAACTGTCCTTAGAACCTAAGAAGGAACAGAGAATTCCTTTAGTTAGCTTATGAACAAGTACTGGGGAAAATCATACCCCATACTATTACAATTGGATTTTATTTAAATCATGTTTCATCTTTAAAATATGGATATAGCAATTGATCAATCATCAAACATAAAGGCACAGTTCAATGACATTGTATCATTTTTCCCCAAATAATCTTTCATTCAAATTTATGTTTGGGATCTTTGAAACATATGGTAATAATAGATGTAACACAATTGTAAAGGTAGACTATTTTACTATTTGGATGCTCAAAAATTTCAGTGCTACATTTTAAGGGTCAAATAAAAAGGGAGTCTGGTTAGTGGACAGAAGGTCAGTCTTGAATACATGAATACTTGGGTTCAAATCTTGCTTCTGACATATGGTTGGTGTGACCATGATTAAGTTATCTAATCTTTCAGTGCCTTGGGTTACTTTCTAAAACTCTTACAGAGCAGTGGCTGATGAGTGTTGATAGAATTAGTGGAAGTTTCCTATAACTATGAAATCCCAGGTGTGAAGACAAATACATAAAATTAATGTTAATGACAATGGCACTATGAGAGTCTGAATTCCAAATAATATCTCCTCTGGCTGACTCATCTTAATAACAAAGAATCCAGATCAATGTGATTTTTTTTCAATATTGTCCTCAACCTTACTTGGCACTCTTGAAACCCACAAATTCTTAGCAGTGTGCTAAAGTATGGGTGGCAAGTCTCTAAAACCAGTATTTGAACTTTACCCTCTTTCTTTATCCCATCAATCAGAATTTCTTGACTTATTTGAAGGTTACCCTTATAACTTCAATATTGGCTAGACTTGGAAATTTAACTATAGCATAAACACACCAGTTGGTCAGGAGGTAAAAAAAAAAAAATTATTAAGTGCCTATAATATACTAGGCATTGTGTTAAGTGCTGGGGATACCAAATAACAACAACAAAAAACTAACTAATGTACTCTTTCATGGAGGAAACAAGCTGAAAGCCCAAGTATGAAATGTTTAAGTGAGTAAGTTTTTATTAATGAAATTTTCTTAGATATAACATAATTCATTATGTGAAACAAAATTCATGGAGCCAAACATAACTGAAAACTACTGAACTTAAATCCTTATAAATTGAAAACATGCTAGATTTAAGAATGTCATCTTTACAGACTTCTTAATTAAGCAAATATTTCCATTAATGATATAGTTCTTTGCTCTTTTAGAAAATGGATTATATAAAATTTTTGTCTCATTTTTAAAAAATTGTAAAATAAATATGACCTTAGATAACTTTAACCTACCTAAGAACTGGGTGTCAGTTCTTCCGTCTGTAGAATTAGGACATTGGACTAGGAATTCTTTAAATCCTCATCCATCTCAGACATTCTAGGATTTTGTGTTGAGTTAGAAGATTCTCTAACATAGAGGATTTGGTTCAAATTGAGTCTAAATGACAGACACTAAAAAAAATTTTTGATTTGGATATAAACTACTCTTTTTTATGGCATTTGTAATTTTTTTAGTTCCATGGCTATATGATAGGTAAAGAGAATAGTTTTAGAAACAATCCCAATCCCAAGATATTATAGAAATGCTCTTGAGAGAGTACAAATCATCATAAAGTGTGCAAATCAAGAACTCTCCATCAAGAAAACTAAACCTATGTGGGAAGACTTCTTCAATATTTCAAGTACTCACTGTTTCTCTAAGATTTAAAATGTATTCAGTCCTAGCTATCTTCTTAGAAGTTAGATTTGTACACAGGATCTAGATCTATGGATAATCACTAGGCCTCTAGCTTGGTATGAGTGCATAAAAGAAAGAAATGAATAGAATGAATGGCTGAGAGAAAAAAGTATATTATTAACCACTTACTATAAGGTAACAAGTGAACTAAATGCTGGGGGTAAAAATATCTAGCCTTTGCATAGTGCTTTAAGTTTTACAAAGTACTTTATAAATAATATATAATTTTATCTTCACAACATCCATGGGGTATAGCTATTATTTTTCCCATTTTATAGAAGACAGGACAGAGGCAGACAGAGACAGTCACTTAGCCAGGGTCACGCAACTTCTAACTCTCTGAGACTGGATTTCAACCCAGATCTTCCTACTTGCAAGTCCAGCACTCCATCTATTCTGCCACTTAATAAGACAGCCTTTCTCATAAAGATCATATATTCTAATTGGCAAGAGAATACAAAGTACAAGATAGGTGGTGGGAAGTGAAAAGTGATTTGCTCAGGGAAGTTACAGAGATATTGAGTGGAGAATTAGGATAACCAATAGATAAGTACTATTCAGTATTGTAGGGAGAGTGGGGAAAGCAAGAAGGGAGCTAGGTGGCACAATAGACAGAATGCCAGACCTTGATTCAAGAAAACTCATTTTCCTTAATTCAAACGTGGCCTCAGACACCTCTTAGCTTTGTTGTGACCCTGGGCAAGTCACTTAAACCTGTTTGCTTCAGTTCTTCCTCTGTAAAATGAGTTGGAGAAGGAAATGGCAAACCACTCTAGTATCTTCAACAAGTAGGGTCATGAAGATTAGGATATAACTGAAATGATTGAACAATAATAACAATATCCAGTACTAGCTGTTAATGAGATTACTGTTCCCAGAGTCAAATGTGAAAAGGAGTTGGGAATGGGCACACAAAGAGCATGAAGTTGGTCTGGGGAGCTGGATGGTAGATCAGGGTGGGGCTAGATATGGCAAATTCTCACCAATGAGAAAGCTAGGGAACCAGGGCAGGGAGGGACTTCTGGTTTGGAGAGAGGCTGAACCATAAGAGTATGGCCTGAAGATGTCTATGGAGCAGACTAGTGAGTGTGTAGGAATACCTTTCCATGCTTATACACTACTGACACAACCTTCAAAAACTCAAAGATATTTCCATGTCATGGTGAGGCATTAGAGAACATTAGTGACACTTTGAAACCATATTGGTGCACATATGTTGAAAGCCAAATTTGGCTCAATTCTGCAAATATCAATTAAGCATCTGCTATGTGTAGGTCACAACACTAAACATTGGGACTGCAAGGACACAAACGAAGCAGATTCTCTCCTTAAAGAAAGAGTATACCTTCTACAGGTAGAGATATATGATCACAGATAAGTGAACAGAAAATGATTTGATAAAGGAAAAGACACCGACAACGAAGAAGATTAGAGATGGCTTCACAGGGAAGGGCTCACTCAAGCTGATTTAGGACAAAAGATATAGATGGTTAAGAGATGGAGATGGCAGCGGGGGACGGGTGCATTTTGGAATAAGGAATGGCTTGTCCAAATGAGCAGTGGTTGGAGGTAGAAGGCAAAGATTGGGAAACAGCTAGAAATCCCTATTAGATGGAAATTAATGTGATGAAAAGCAGTCTTCTAGAGTAAATCTAGAAAGGTATGTTGGGGATAGATCATAGAGGGCTTTCTATGCCAGGATGAGGAGTTTGTATTATAACACTAACCATTGGCCCTCTTGACCTGGGAAACCAGGTAGGTTATATTTCGTATGGGACTTTGTCTGGGATAAATCAGGCCCTTTGTTTTTGTGGGGACACCTAGTGAGATTCTCTACCTAGAACTTTTGATTCTACAGCCCCTACCTTAAACTGTGATATGCTAGAGAAATTTGGCAAATTTTTAGGCTTAGAAGTGTACAATCGATTTTTTCCCAGTGAGTATTACTTTATAAGGTAGTTCTGTTAGTAATTTCTTCTTTGTGTATTATTTAAATATTGATACTTTTCATATTACAGAATTTTGTGCAAATATTAATGAACTGATGATACATTCAGTATGCTTAGCCCAGTGCCCGGCACACAGTGGCTCCTTAATAAATGCTTATTGATTCACTCTTATTAAGTCTTGAATAAGTACTGATTCTAAGTTCAAGGTGAGAAATTTGGAACATCTAGATTGTTACTGTCTAGGGCAAATGTTACTATTTTTATTTTACATTTAGTAAAACTTAGACTTCTTTCCTTTTGTAAAAACAAAATGCCCAATAACTTCTTAGGATGAGAGAGGTCCAGGGCCTAAAAGTCCACAAGTCACTGCCATTCTTTGGTGCTTCTCTGGCCTGTGTCTTATCATCCTGTAGGTGAATTTACAATTCCATTTGGTTTAGCCTGGCATTAGCAAAAATCCAGGGAGAAATTTCAGGTGTCCTTTAGGATAAGGGACCCAGAAGAAATTGCCTAGGACTCAATGGGGTTTGTCTGTGCTAGAGGGACCCCTAGAGAATTTTAGTGTGTCCTGAGAAGAAAGGGACACTTTTTATTAGTCCCCAATTGAATGGCCTTATACACTGAGAGAACCATTGGAAGAGTTTTCACCCATGACACTTATCTCATTTGAGAATGGCATGACCCCAAATCTACTCAAGACCCTAAATCCCTGTGGGAAGAGCTCCATGTAGCTTGGGAAGCTCAGAGTCAACCAGGTTTCTGGTCAAGACGGAAGTGAGGTTTTGGTTTGGTTTTTTGTTTTGTTTTGTTTTGTTTTGTTTTTGCTCTTTCTATTGCTTGTTGATTGAGAAAGCTAAATCTAAGCAAGCAGAGAAATTTGGTAAATTTTTAAAAATGTTCCTTATTTTGCTGGCTTATTTGAAGAATGTTTTGTATTTGGAGATAATTGTGCTTGTTCTCTGTACACGTGGGAGTGTATATTATAATGTAACATTGGCTGTTAAGAGATTTCACTCTATGGCACTGGGAAAGCAAGTGAAAGGACATTGCTTATGCCTCCCAAGAGACCATATGTGAAGAACTGTTCTGAATTTGGGAAGTCTGTGTTTAAAAAAAATGCACCCTTGCTTATTTTCAGGGATATTAAAGTTTAAACAGAGGGAAATGTTTAACTTGGGTTTGTTCAGGCATGTCGAGATCACCTAATATGTAGGCAACCTGAGGAACCTTTGGTGCATGTCCAGATTGATGAACATAGAGGTTTTTGCCTTTCCTACCACATAAATGACTGTAACGTGTGTTTATTGGCTATGTAAACAGAAGAGGTTATGTCTTTAAAACTGAAGAGACTTAGTAGGTCTCTTTCTTTTGGCCATGCTTTCTGGCTTCTGCTCTTTCTTGCCCATAAGTGCCATGAACTGCAACTGTAAGAGGGGAATCTGCTTCTTTTATCCTTTTTAGAAATGGGTTTTGGGGTGTTTGTTTCTGTTCCATTTTTGCTTTCTTCAGTGTCAGGTGCCAAACATGGGATCTTGAGTTATAGGCACCCTGGCTGCTGGGTTTCTCTGTCACACTGGCTGGTCACATCTCTCCAAGTGCAATCCTGTCTCCAACGTTACCCTGGCTTGAGCTCCCAAGTCTAGTGGGAGTTTGGGAATGGGAGGAATTGGAAATTATGTCTCCAGAGCTCCTGGGTTACAGTATTTTATCCTAGAGGGAAGAAGGATACATTGAAGAATTTAGAGAAAGAAAGCATCATTGGATAATTTTTTTAAAATTTTTTTAAATTTTTATTCATTTATTTATTTGTTTGTTTGTTTGTTTGGTTTTTGTGGGGCAATGAGGGTTAAGTAACTTGTCCAAGGTCACACAGCTAGTAAGTGTCAAGTGGCTGAGGTCGGATTTAAACTCAGGTCCTCCTGAATCCAGGGCCAGTGTTTTATTCACTGTGCCACCTAGCTACCCCTTTTTAATTTTTTTTTGCAGGGCAATCAGGGTTAAGTGACTTGCCCAGTGTCACACAGCTAGTAAGTGTCAAGTATCTGAGGTCAAATTTGAACTCAGGTCCTCCTGAATCTAGGGACAGTGCTTTATCCACTGCACCACCTAGCTGCCCCCATTCGAGAATTTTTGAGAAGGAAAAGAACATTGGACCTTTGACTAAGGAAGATTATTTTAGCCAATAAATTGGAGAAAGAAAAGACTAGAATTAAGAAAAAAATATTCCCATAGCAAATCCCTTCCCATCCTTTAAAAACTCATATAAATACCCCTCCTAACTCAGTTCTTCTCTTATATCCCAATTTAAGAATGCCCTTGGACCTTCCATATAAAAGGTTTAGAGGTAGAAGGGAATTTAAAAGCAATTTAGTCCAATTTCCTTCTTTTACATTTGAAAAACAGACCCAAGGAGGTTCAGCTTGCCCAAGGACACAGAGAAATTAAGAAACAGAGCATGTGAACCTGTATGAAATAAATGAGGCTTAAATTGTAATTCAGTATGATCTTAGGGCATAATCACCTAAATTCTTTAGCTCTTGCCAAGAACAGGTATACATGCTTGAAATAAATCTAAACAGACTGCTCTATCAATGTTAGGCCTATGTTACCAATGTATTGATATGCCAATGTCCTGATAAACCTTCCAAGGAAGAAGATTGTGAATGGTAGTTCTAAGAAATAGTTGCAGTATGCATGAAGTTTTTTTGATATCTATAAAGCTTATTATTTTATTAACTATATAAAGAGTGCTATTGCTATTTTTCTCATAGTTTCTTGCATATACTATGAATGTAGCTATTTTCTTCTTTTCAATAAAGTTTCTATTATTTCAAGGATTGAATCCATGGAAGAGACTTTTTTTTTCAGGGCAATGAGGGTTAAGTGACTTACCCAGGGTCACACAGCTAGTAAGTGCCAAGTATCTGAGGCCAGATTTGAACTCAGGTTCTCCTGAATCCAGGGCCAGTGCTTTATCCACTGTGCCACCTAGCTGCCCCCAGGACATTCTTTTAAACCTAAAAACCCTAAGTTATCTATCTACTTCCAAATCCAGTGTCCTTTAATAAATTTACAATGTGTTGTTGGCTATTTAATTTATTGGTATGTGTCTTATCAACATCCTAGGATGTAAGTGGGAACTGTCTTTCATACAAACTCTATATTTCACTGAGTACCTGGTATAATAGTCTTAACAAATAGAAGATTAGCAAATTTTGGCTAATGAAATTAACTGGGGCATAATGTGACATAAAATGAGGAAGACTGACAGAGCAGATTATATAAGTCTCTTGATTAGAAGTCTGTACTATATTTAGCAGGGGCCTCACCAAAGGGTTACTTTGTTTAAAGCAAGGTTCAAAAAATACATATGACATAGAGAGAGCACAGGAAGTAAAAAAAAATCATTAAAAGATAATGTTCTATTCAGGAAGACATCTTTTTGAGTGGTTTCTTGTGATACCGAGATTCTAATTGCAACACAGAAACACAACTCATCAGTCACTTTAGGATGGATTTCTCACTAATGTCCCTTCAGATAAGTGGTCTTGCTAATCTGAGCAGCTCAACCCATCAGCACAAGGCAAGCAAAAAGCATTCTCACTAGCCAGAGTACAGATAGAAAATTAGATCTTGGAGTTCTAATTTCAGCTCCCCGATGACCTCATTTTCTGATTCTGGAAAAAATCACCTGAGGAGCCCCTGATTAAAATTTCCTATTGCCTGAATGAATCTGTCCAAATTGGAAAGCTGCAGAAGGTGAAATTATGATGAAGTAGAAAGAGACCCTGGCTCAAACCTTACTGATGACACTTACTGTCTATGTAAATGTAGGTAGCTAGGTGGGACAGCAGATTAAGCATTGAATCTGAAGTGGGGAAGATGAGTTCAAATCCGGACTCAGATACTTGCTAACTGTGTGACCCTAGGCAAGTTCCGTAACCTCTTTCTGTCTCAGTTTGCTCATTTGTGAAATTAGAAGAATAACGGTACCTCTCTCCTGGAGCTATTATAATAAAATTAGATGATATTTGTAAAGGGCTTTGCAAGTCTTAAAGTGTTATCTAAGCACTATTATTATTAACTTTAACATATCACTTAAATTTTCTTTTGTAATATAGGGATAATAGAACCTACTATGAGGTTTATTGTGAGAGTTATATAAGGTTATGTAAATGACTTTGCAAAAGAGAATGTTCTTCATAGAACTGTGTACCCCGTGTGTGTGTCTGTGTGTCTGTGTTTCTTTCTAGTTCTTTCTCTTTAGAGGTAATTGGGAGATACAATGGATAGAGTGTTAGGCCTGGAGTCAGGAAGATCTGAGTTCAAATGTGACATTTATTCATTGTGTGATCTTGGACAATCTCTTAATTTACATTTGCCTTAATTACCATATCTTTCAATTGGTGATAATAATAGCATCTGCCTCCTAGGGGTGTTGGAATGAACAAACAACCTAATAATTATAAAGCATTTAGCACAAATATTAAGTACTATTTAAATATTAGTTATTATTATTATAAATAAGGGTATTATTATTATTAGGAATAATCATAGTAGTAATAAAAATAATGAAAAACATTCAAGCTGTAATGCATAGAACATAACAGCATAAAGTGTAATGGCTTCAGAGTAGCCTCAGGAGCCAGGTTCAGGTCCTTCTTCTGACACAGGCTAGCTATGAGATTCTGTGACCATTAAATAATTAAATAATGTATCGGCTGTCAGAAAAGTCACAGCCAGAGTCACTTCTGTTATCTGAAAAGAAAAACAGGGCAAAGAGGAAGTCACTGATAGGAATTCCTCTCACCTATCAACTTACAACTCTTACAGAACATAGGAACTGCATAGTTCTCTTCAGAAAGTAGTTAAATCTACTCATGTCCAAAAGAGAATGTATTAAATTTTCCTCAAAAAGGTGAATTAACTAGTCATATTTGGTCATCTGACCAAAGAATATAGTACCTCAGGATAGCAATTAAAATCTCTCAGTTCCTCTCTTGAATTTTCCTCTAAGTATAATAGTACAGTTCCATTTTCATCAGAAATGACAGCTAAAGTTTCCTTTTGGAAGGCCAGTTAAATTTGCATTTTCTGAAATTGTGTTTTGAGATTCTCTAGAAAGATAAGAGTTAACTGCCTAAATCTATTCCAGACTCATTCTCCAATGACAGCCAACTGTCATTCTCTCACAGACTCATTTACCATTAGCACTTAACTATCCAAGTCTCTTCAGGAATGAAGTTCTGTTATTCCACACTCAGTGTCTCGCACACTCTTTTCTGTGATAACATTTAAATGTCAGTCCCATGATTCTTTGTGTTTTCATAAAATTTCAGTGGCAGTATCCAAATTCTTTGTGATAGGAAATTTTCCAGTTGGAGTTAATAGGAGAGCGAGCGAGACAGAGACAGAGACAGATAGAGGGGGAGAGAGAGAGACAGACAGAGACAGAGATACAGAGAGAGAACAGAAAGAAAAACAGACATGGAGAGAGAGACAGAGATAGTGACACAAAGAGAAAGAGATGGAGAGACACAGAAACAGAGACACGGAGATACAACACAGAAAGAAAGAAATTCTCTCCTTTCTTCCCCCTCCCAACATTTCCCTTTCAAAACTGTTCATCCAATTCTAGATTTATCAACTCTTGATCTTAGAGTTTCCTACCACTGGATAATCATACTGCTTGACTGACTTTTTTAATATGTAGGTCAAGAGAGTTGTCTGATTCTTTCAGCTAGTCACAGGATGTTTCATGCGTAGCATCATCACCTGCTTTAATCCAGTAGCAGTTGAACTATAGTCCTTTCTAATTGACTAAGAACTCATTTATACATTGTGTTGGTTGGTAGTATAGAAAATCTCATCAACAAGTAGTTGACACTTTGGTGAATATATTCTGCTGATCAGCCAATTCAACTGAGGTATTTGGATCTTCTGTGATTGTATTAAAGGAGAGAATACCCTTTCACTAAAGTGGCCATATCATTTGATGGTTTGCTAAGGAAACTTGAAAGCACTTTGGACTTGCCCATGGAGTGTCATGTAAACAGTTTTAGAAGAACTTAAAGCTCTTAGTGTAACAACTATTGGGAGTCACATGGGACAAGTCTGAACTTTTTTTTTTTCTTCTTGAAAAAGCTCATTCCATTGTGTTGTTTATCTCATACACCCAAAGGGAAGACATTTTTGTTCTGCTAGAATCTTCTTGAATGTTCCTCTGCTAGAATATTTCTCTGATTCCACATTTTGGCATGGAGGTGAACTAGAGTTCCTGAAAACTCTTCCACATTATGAAGTACTTTGTTTTTTCCTAGAGCAATTTATCAAAACAACAACTCTTCATCTTCCAACACTGACTAGCTATGTGACCCTAGGCAAAGTCACTTAAATGCATTCCCTCCAAAAATAACAAATAACCCCCTTACATGAAGGAGTTGCTATTTGCATTTCTGCAGGGAGAAACTGTGTGGATTAAATCACAGTTATTGAAAGAATCTGGGTGATACAACAACCACTCATAGCATGTCCCCACCAGAAACAGAAAAGAGAAAACCACTGCTCTCAATGGTACCTTTAAAAATTCCTAGGACCAAGATATTGGTCTACTGCCATACACTCATTGTGTTATATAATTTTCCCTAACCTCTCTTTCTCTTCCTCTCCTAGTATATTCCTCTTCCCCCCTCTTTCCATTCTTTTTTTAGACCAAGATGCAACAAAACCACTACAGATCTATAAATTAAAACCTCTTCTTCATCAGACTGTGACAATGTATAAATAATCATTGCTTTAATGGTGATACTGTGGATTTCTTTCTTTCTTTCCTTCCTTTCTTTCTTTCAAATATTTAATAAAAATGATATTGCATTTTTAGCCTAGTGTAAACAGAGCAGTTCTGTCCATCTGTGGGAACTACTATCTCCTACTGTAGTCTTGAGGGTCCCAGCTAGTGTCAGAGAGCATGCCTGCTTAGTGATCTCCATAGCAACCACAGCCTTTATCTTGCAAGAAGTACTAATGTCAGAAGGACCCCATGGTTCCTTAGAAGGGCATAACGGTCCTAAAATAGCACCCTTGGCCTTTATGCAGAGAAGCACAAGCTTTAATTAGAAAGATCTTTTTAAATGAAACTTTGCCATAAGGCTGGGTGGCTTTATACTGTTTCTTCATAAGATCACCTCAAACAATCATTGTTTAAACTAAAGACAAACCCTTACAACCTCACAGAAAGGGCTGCTCATTAAATTAAAGCAATAAAGAAGTTAAGACATATTTGTTTGATTTTCATTTAATAGGAAATAGGAGTACATACTTTACATATATTTCTTTTTTGAAAAATATTACATTCAGTAAAAATCTGCTTTTCTTCCTACCCCCACATTCAATTATGGAGAATGAAGGAAAAATAGAACCAGTGTTAAAAATCATGTATAGTTGAAAGAGGTGGAGTCAGATGAAGGAGTAAAGGCAGGGACATGCTTGAACTTTCCCAAATTTCTTTCCAAACAACATTAAAATAACATTTCAAAATGAATTTTGGAGTAGCTGAACCCAAAAAGGACAAGGTAAAACAATCTTCCAGCTCAAGTCAACTTAAAAGATCAACAGAAAGGTCTGTCTTACTGGGTTGAGACCAGACTGTAGTCCAGTGCAGGTCCTACCTTGACAAGCCAGCAACATACCCAGGAAGCCAGTAGAAGAATTTCCCCTAAGAAGCCAAGCCAGCAGTGCTCTGGTAAGTAAGCATCAGGTCTTTACGGTGACTGATTCAGGCAGCAGCAACTTCCAGAGCTCTCAGCCCACAAACAGTAAGAATCAGACAACTTCTCAGAAGGCACAGAGCATTACACAGGACAGGAGAGAAGTGACTATACCTCTCTTTAGATCATACAACTAGTCTGGAAGATGAGCAAACAACAACAAAAAATAAGAACCTTAACATAGAAAGTTACTATGGAGATAGGAAAGGAAAAAAAAAAAGAAACTCAGAAGGGGACAATGATGCCAAATGGCTACATGCATAGCCTCAAAGAAAAAAAGTGAAATGGTCTTAGGCCCTTACTGGATGTCTTCAATATGGACATTAAAAATCAAATTCAAGAGGAAAGGGTAAAATTGAGGAAAGAAAAGAGAGTGATAAAACAGAATTGGTTTTTTTAAAAAAGTCAACAGCTTGTTAAAGGAAGCACAAAATGTGAAGGGGGTGGGGTGGAGTGTACAAATAATCCACGGAAGAAAACAACTCAAAAAGTAGAGTTGGGCAACTGGAAGAGGAGGTACAAAAGCTTATTCAAAATAATTAAAATTGGACAAATGGAAGCTAATGACAACTTGAGGCATTAAGAAACAATCAAAGCGGCAGCTAGGTGGAGCAGTGGATAAAGCACCGGCCCTGGATTCAGGAGGACCTGAGTTCAAATCTGGACTCAGACACTTGACACTTACTAGCTGCGTGACCCTGGGCAAGTCACTTAACCCTCATTGCCCTGCAAAAAACAAACAAACAAACAATCAAACAAAATAAAAATAGAAGAAAGTATGAAATACTTCATTAGAAAAACAACTGATATAAAGAATAGATAAGAGATAATTTAAGAATTATTGCACTACCTAAAATCCATGATATAAAAAAGGGCCTAGACATAATATTTCCAGAAATTATTAAGGAAAACTGCCCTGATATCCTAGATCCAGAGGGTAATATATAGAAATTAAAAGAATCCACCAATCACCTCCTGAAAGATATTCTCAAAGGAAAATGCCCAGGAATATTATGGCCAAATTCCAGAATTCCCAGGTGAAGCAGCAAGAAACAATTCAAATATCATGGAGCCATAGACGGGATAACACAGGATTTATCAGCTTCTACATTAAAAGATCAGGGGACTTGGATTACAACCAAGAATCACCTACCCAGCAAAACTAACTATAACCCCTGTGGAGGTTGGGGGCGGGGTATTTAATGAAATAGAGGACTTTCAAGGTATCCTGATAAAAAGACAATAGTTGCACAGAAAATTTGATTTTCAAATACAAAATTCAAGAGAAGCATAAAAAGATAAACTGGAAAGAGAATTCATAAGGAATTCAGTAAGGTTAAACTGTTTACATTCATACATCGGAATCTGATACTTTTAACTCTTAAGAACTTTATCATGATTAGGGCAGTTAGAAGAAGTATATATAAACAGGACACAGGTATAAGTTTACTATGATGAAATGATATTCAAAAAAATTGAAAATTAAAATTAAAGGGTGAGAAAGAGGTATGCACCGGTAGATAGGGGAAGAAAGAAGTAGAATGGGACTAAGTTATCTCACATAAAAGAGGGACAAAAAACCTTTTGTAGTGGAGGGGAAATGGAGGATAATGATAGGCAATACTTGAACCTTACTCTCATTGGAATTGTCTGAAAGAGGGAATAACATACATACTCAATTGAGGATAGAAATGTTATACTTCAGAGAAGTAGGATAGGAAGAGGGGGTGCCGATAGGAGGGAGGGCACATTATACACTGGACCACCTAGTCGCTCCTAAATACTTACATACATAAAATAGAGAAAGATTAGATCAATATATTGTGCATACAATAAAAAAGCATTAAAAATCCCTAATGAAATACCAAATTGGAAATACTGAAAAAATCAAAGGATAGGTTAATAAAATTGAAAGTAAGAAAACCATTGAATTACTTTTTTAAAAAACCTACAAGCTAGTTTTATGGAAAAATAATAAAATAATAAACCATTGGTTAATCTAATTTTAAAAAAGAAAGAAGAAAATCAAAGTATCAGTATAAAAAAATTAAAAGGGTGAAAAGAGGAAATTAAAGCAATTATTAGGAGTCATTCTACTCAATTATATACCAATAAATATAACATTCTAAGTGGAAAAGATGAATATTTACAAAAATATAAACTGTCCAGATTAACAGAAGAGGAAATAAAATACTTAAATAATCCATCTTAGTAAAAGAAATCAATCAAGTCATCAATGAGATCCCCCCAAAAAAAAATTCCCCAGGGCAAGAAGGATTCACAAATGAATTCTACTAAAATTTTAAAAAATAATTAATTCCAATAATATATTATCTATTTAGGAAAATAGGCAAAGGTATAGCTCTCCCAAATTCTTTTTATAACACAAATATTGTGTTAATACCTAAGCCAGGAAGGGCAAAATCAAAGAAAACTATACACTAATCTCTCTAATGAATATTGATGCAAACATTTCACAAAGATTATACACTCTGAGTAGGTGGGATTTATACCAGGAATTTAGGGCTGGTTCAATAATAGGAGAACTGTTGACATAATTAACCATATCAATAACAAAAGCACCAGAAATAATATGATTATCTCAATAGATGTAGAAAAAGCTTTTGACAAAATGCAAAATTCATTCCTATTAAAATGCTTGAAATCATAGGTATAAATGTCTTTCTCCTTAAAACACTTGATTTTTCCCCCTTTTTGGCTGCTTGTAGTATATTTTGTTTGACTTGAAAAATTCTGGATTTTTGCTATAGTGTTCTTGGAATTTTTCATTTGGGGGTATCTTTCATGAGTTGACCAGTGAATTCTTTCTTTTTGCACATTTATTTCTGATTCTAAGAGAACAAGATGATTTTCTTCCAACGATTTTTGAAATATAATGTCTAGGCTCCTTTTTTTATTGGTCATGGCTTTCAGGTAGTCAATTACTCATCTTTCTTCTTGATCTTTTATTCTAGTTAAATTATTTTTGCTGTGAGACAACTTAAATTTTCCACTATTTTTCAGTAATTTAAATTTATTTTGTTATTTCTTAGTATCTTATGGAGTCATTGGCTTTTTTTAATACATTCAAATTTTTAAGGAGTTTTTTTACTTTCACAAAGTTTTGTACTTTTGGGGCCAAGCTCTTGATTTCCTTTTCCAATTCTTACTTTTATAAATCTCATTTCTTTTCCATTTTTCTTCTAACACTCTCATTTTATTTATAAAACATTTTAACTTTGTTTTACATTGTTACTACTTCTTTTCCAAGAATTTTAGTTGAATTTGTATCTATATTGGTCTTATCATTGAATTTTTTATTTGGATGTTTTAGAATCATTCTTTTATTCTGGTTTGTCTTTTAAGTGTCCCTAGCACTATAATAGCTTTTTTATGGTGGGATTCTTTTTTTCTTTGTTTGTTTATTCCTTCTTCCAACCTCCTTCCTGATTTTGAACTCAATTTTAGGGTCAGATTCTGCACACTTCTAGAGAGAAGATCTAAACTGGTCCTTTTGCTACTTTCTTGTTGTACTGAGTGACATGTCATTCTTGGATTTCAGGTACAGCTAAGGTAGGTTAGGGACCTTCAAGTTTTCAATGCTCCAAATATATTCAATCCAGAACAAAGTCTTATTAGTATCCTTTGTTTGAATTCTGTAAGTACATGACTTGTGTTTGTGTCTGAGAAACAGTAGACTACTGAGAGATTCAACCACTATCAATCAACCAGAAGGCCCAGTGGTTTAGAATGACAAGATGTGAAATCCATCCTTTGGTCTGGGATTACTTTTGTTTTTCTTCTTTTATAGACTTCATAATGGGTTAGAAGCCAACACTGAGACCTTGCTCTGCTTCTAGGATCTGAGCCATATTCTGTTGTTTGCTTCTAATCTTTTCTCACAGTGTGGTACTTAGGGTCCATAACTGGCCCTTACCCCAGAAAGCTCCTCTTGGGCGAAGGCTCCCTTCTCAGTGTACCCTGGATCTGTGACTCAGAATGGGACAATGAGTGAAATTATCCAGGGGTCACTTAAATAGGAAGTATAAGAGGCAGAAGTTGAGCTGGGCTCTTCCTTAAAGAAGGCTTCTTACTGTTGTCAATGATTTACAATAAACAAAATAGAATTTAATTTTTAAAATAGTCAATTAAAAAGGCCTATGACTAGTCATAGCTCTGTGGTATTATTAAATAAATACATTCTCAACATGATCATTAAGTGCCATTGGAAGGAATGAATGACTGTATTAGTATTGACAGAAATGGACACAGCATTTGGACTGATAGTTTGCCTCAGCCTCAAACTTTTGCTGAAAAATCAAGTGCAGTAAAGGACTGTATTGGAGTCTCTCTCTCTCTCTCTCTCTCTCTCTCTCTCTCTCTCTCTCTCTCTCTCTCTCTCTCTCTCTCTCTCTCTCTCTCTCTCTTGTGTCTGAGACCATATTTGAAATCAGGCCTAGTACTCTATCCCCTACAAGACATACAGACAGATAGATAGAGATATAGAGAGATATATAGAGAGAGACAGAGAGATATAGAGATATAGATAGAAATAGAGATCTAGAGATAGAGATATGTATGTATATGTATGAATGTATGTCCTTGTGTGTATATGTATACACACATATTTGCGTGTATATATGTATATACATGTATGTATTAATATATGCCTATTTGTATGCATGTATAAATACATATCTTTGTACATTGTATGTGTGTACACACACACACAAACCACCCCTCTGGCTTTTCTGATTATACCATTAGTTTTTATTCAGTGGAAATTTTAAAAAAAGAAAAAAGTAAGGAAAGTGTAGCAATAAATAGGTGTTGGAAGGTTTCTTTTTTTGAGAGACCTTTGTGTTCAATATTAGCATTTTCCATGTTTTTTTTAAAGATTTATGAAAAGCTGGCACTGATATTATAAGTTATTGGAAAAGGGAGATGAATTTGGAAGAGCAGAAGTAGGAGGCCTAGTTCTATTTCTGTTTTTGCCATTCCCTGGCCATATGAACTTTGAACCTGAGTGAAGCTATTTCAGACTGACATCAAAATTCCTTAATGTATAATTAAAACAACTTGAGATACCTTCCTCTTTGACTTTTTTTGTTTTTGTTTTTTTCTCTCCAAGAAACCTGAGGACTAATGCTTTCTCTGGAAATGGTATTTCCTCATAGCTACATAGAACCACTTCTTAAATCCCTCCTCTTCAGTGTATCAAAGGGGCCAGGGTCATGGCATCGACTTACTTTATTACTATGGTATTACTCCTTTGGCTTCCACCTTGAAGATCACCCAGAAGTATCATGAGTGAGAGACAAATGGAACCAATTTCTCCCTTTTGTTGGGTTGGCTGCCTTCACTACAGATTCGTTTACACACTTACAACAGGCATTTTGAATTAGTTAAATCCCTAAGAGTCTTTTGTGAGGTGAATCCTAGTTGTTTTTCCAGTTTCCTTGTACTAAACTGGTGACATACTCTGGTGAAGATTCCAAATTGTTTTATAGGAGGAATGACAAGTTAATACCAATAAATTGCTCTGGGCTCTTCAGAAGAATGATGCTTTACAAATACCCAGAAGTATCATTATTCATTCATCTTATGATCAGAATTGAGACTTTTTAAAAAAATCTAATATTACCTAGTTTAAAATAATAGCCCAGGGGGCAGGTAGGTGGTACAGTGGATAGAGCACCAGCAATGGAGTCAGGAGGACCTGAGTTCAAATCCAGCCTCAGACACTTAACACTTACTAGCTGTGTGACCCTGGGCAAGTCACTTAACTCCAATTGCCTCACTAAAACAAAACAAATAAAATAATAGCCCAACTTCTAGGGAATGCTCTGCTTTAACTCTGTTTAGACTTTATACTACAAGGTCATAGAGTCCACCCCCTCCTCAGGTGGCGCAGTGGATAGAGTGCTGTGTCTGGAGTGAAGAAGATTCATCTTTGTGAGTTTAAAGCTGGTCTCAGACACTTAATAGTTTTGTGACCCTAGGCAAGTCATTTAACCCTGTTTTCCTCAGTTTCTCCATCTATAAAACAAGCTAGAGAAGGAAATGGCAAACCTTTCCAGTATCTTTTCCAATAAAACTCCAAATGGGTCACAGAGTCAGACACGACAGAACAACAACCCCTTATATGTTATAAATGTATTATTTTAATACTTAGTGATGGAAACTGAGGTACTTCCTTCAGCATATAACTCCTTTTTTAAAAAATTCACATTTATATACCAATGATTATTCATTAAGTTTGCATGAAGAGGGACCGTATGCATTATTTCTTATTATTGGTGAAAATTTCACATTTCTGTGCATTTTGAACAGCCTTCTCAGTGAGCTGAAACGTTAGTTCCAAACTCCTCCTTTCTGTCAAAAGGCTTGCCTTCCTCTTTCCATTTCTCAATAGTTTCATGAGATAATTAACAGGTCTGGCAGTGTTTTAAAGTACAAATCCACTAACTGTACTTTGAAAAATCCCCACCTTTGTCCTCTTCGTTCAAAAAGAAACTAGTTGAAGAGAAATGTTATATGTCTGGGTAGAGATAAAGTAACACATCAAGGACATGGGCAGCCCCAAACACCTTCTTTCTCCAGACCTTCAAATGGTTGTTTATGGGATTCTATTTTATTCATGAGTCCTGGTGGTACAGCTTGAGAAAGCTCTATCCATGAATAGGAATGTTGGAGCGGGAATAAGGCAGGGAATGGGTTAGGATTCTCATCCCCCTTCACTTGATAGCATTCCCTTGAATGTCACATGTTTATATACATGTTTGTATACATACAATAAAATGCAATTATGTATGTTGTTTCCCTACTTAGATGTATATTTATGTATGACTGTGTGTATATGTGCATGCATGCACACACCATATATACATATGTTAATATATCATACACATACCCACATTATCACATTTTGCTATATATGCATAAATACATGCATGTTATCACATTGGATGTATACATGTATACACATTCATACATATACACATATATGTTCCTTGAATACAACATTTCATTTCCTGACTCATCATTTTCACTGGTTATTCTTCATGCTTAAAAGTTTCTTTCTTCTCACCTCTGCTTTCTGGATTCCTAGCCTGCTTCAAATCTCACCTTAGTTCCCATCTTCTGCAAGAGGCTTTTCCCACTTTACCTCAACCCCCTCAGTTCTCTCCCTCTGAGATTAGCTTCCATTTAAATATGTGTACACATATGTATACATGTTTATATACATGTGTGTATTGTTTTTTGTGTATTTGTGTGTTGGTATGTATGTTTTGCCTTTCTTTGTATTATCAGAGGGGCGTGGCACAAGGTAGTTTTTGGTTTTTGGTTTTTGGTTTTTCCTGGCACATAACAATGTAAGCACTTAAAAATGCACATTGACTAAAATTTAACTTACTTAAGAGGATGGCAGTTTGCAATGGAGAATGGAAAATAGGTCTTGAGAAAAATAAAATAAGGGAGATAGTTTATAGAGCAGGATGTATGTTGTTACAGATTTTTAAGCCTCTTTCATGGATTCCTATGTTTAGGTGCCTCTATGTGTGGGTCAGAAATTATTTTATACTGTAGATTTATACTCTAAAATAACAGTAGTGACTTTAAAAAAATAAGAACACCAGATTTTTTCATTTGAAAGACTGCTGTCCCCTTCATAGTAGTCACCTTCGGAAGCAATTTACTTATTTCAATTATGCTGCTGTTTAAACCATTTTTGGAGACAGTTTATGAGACACTAAAGAAAATGATTCTCATTACTTTAGGGTCCCTTTTTTTTTTTTTTAGTCAGGTGCAGTAATCCACATCTTGTTCATGGGAATTGGCTTGGAATGTCTTTTGTCTGCTTTAAACAATCAAATGAAGAATAATGTGCTGCAGGCTCTGAAGGTATTTCTCCCAAAGGAGCTCCAAATCTTTTCACAGCAATGGTGGTATTGGAATACAGCTTCCCATGGGGAGGAGGGGCATTTTGTAGGGGAACACACTGATTTGGAATTATAAATTCTGCTATCAGAAAAAAATAAAATCCCTTTCATTTTGCCCTATGAGCTACATTCTGCATGTGGGACTCCCTATCTAGAATAGAATGAAGACTTCCCTTACTTGGAGTACATCAATTTGGGGGATCCTGGAAAAAAACACAGAGCCTTTATATTCCAGGGCTACCTTGCTTTGCACAATCAACAATCATTTATTAAGCAATTAGTATGTATCAGGTGGGCTGGTAGGTTGCACAATGAATAGAGTGCCAGGCTTGGAGCCAGGAAGACTCTTCTTCTTGAATTCAAACCTGACCTCAGACACTTATGTGACCCTGGGCAAGTCACTTAACCCTGTTTGCCTCAGTTTCCTCATCTGTAAAATGAGCTGGAGAAGGAGATGGCAAACCACTCCAGGATCTTTGCGCAGAAAACCCCAAAAGGATGATGAAGAGTCAGATATGACTGAAAAACAACTTAACAAAATGTAGCAGGCACTGTGCTAAGGGCTGGGAATACAAAGAAAAGCAAAAACATATTTTCTGCACTCAAAAAGGTCAAATTCTACACAGGAAGACAACATGCAAACGGCTATTTAGATATTCACATATCTCACTTTTGCATTTACATTTTCCATGTAGGTTGATTATGACTTAGTTGCATCAGTATGCTCTATTAGAAAGAACATCCAACTAGGAATAAATAATTGAACAGGGGAAATCATTTATAGACATGTATTATATGAAAGTATGTTTATTATGTGAAAGCTCTGTAGAGCTTTCTTTTTGAAAAAAAATTTAAAAAGACAATTATTTTTGCCATTAAGTTTTATTTTCCAAAATTACATGTAAATACAAATTTTTACATCAAAAATTTTTAAACAAAATCTCTTCCTCCCTCCCTCAACCCACCCCACCAAGAACTCAAGCAATTCAATATAAGCTATACGTGACCAGTCATGCCAAATATTTCTCATTAGCCAGGTTGTGAAAGAAAACAGACAAAAACAAAACTTTATATGAAGGAACTAAAAAAAGATTCCTTCAATCTGTATTCAGAAACCATCAGTTCTCTCTCTGTAGATGGACTGCATTTTTCATAGGACTTTTAGAGTTGTCTTGGATCATTGCATTACTGAAAATAAGCAAGTCATTCACAGCAGATCATCTTACAGTATTGCTGCTATTTTGGATACAGTACATTTCACGATACATCAGCTCATGTAGGTCTTTTTCTGATAGCACCCTGCTCATCAATTTTAAAAAGACAATTCTTGGGGCAGCTAGGTGGTGCAGTGGATAGAGCACCAGCCCTGGATTCAGGAGGACCTGAGTTCAAATCCAGACTCAGACATTTAACACTTACTAGCTGTGTGACCCTAGGCAAGTCACTTAACCCCAATTGCCTCACCAAAAAAAAAAAAAGAAAAGAATTCTTATAAGGAATTCACATTCTCATAGAAGAAACAACACACATTACAACTAGGTGTCAGAAAATGTAGGTGTTAGCCTCTGCTCCACCAGCTTGTAGCAAATAATTAAACTCAATATTACAGTTTACTTATCCATCAAATCAAGATGACTACATTTGGCATGCCTACTTCTTGGAGATATTGTAAGGATCCAATAATATAACATATGTGAAAAGGATTTGTAAAATATAAAGAACTAAGCAAGAATGGAATGTGATGTTGCCATATCTCTATGCCCTCACCATGTGTTGATTCTACTTTCTGTGTTTATATGACCCACATGTATGGAATATCAAGTTCTCATAATTAAGTTTCTTCCTACCTGTTCTAGGTCATCCTGATGAGTACCAAACCAAGAATTATGACAGGACAATTTTCACTTTTAAATTGAGATCATGAAATGCTAAGGGCAGATTGCCTAGTATTGCAGTGAATTATACATTACTAATGTTAATATTTACTGTTGTTCACATAATATTTTACACATTCATGGATCTCAGTGTTGACTATAGGAAAAATGAACTCAGATAAACTATGTATTTTGGGGATAATTTTTGATACAAACTTTGTTTCCTTTGGCTACCAAGAAGGCCATTCTTTCTTGGATGTTGTGTTTAAATTAATGATTAAGATTGTAAAGATTTTCCTAATACAAAAACACACACACACAGAGAAATGAAATAGTCCCTACACTCAAGGAACTTATATTCTGTTAGGAAAGTTAAACACATGCAGATAGATAAGTGTGTGTATGTGTGTGTGTGTGTGTGTGTGTGTGAGAGAGAGAGAGAGAGAGAGACAGACAGACAGACAGACAGACAGACAGACAGACAAAGACAGAGACAGATAGAAAGACAGACACACAGAAATTCAGATGGACAGATAGGTGGACAGAAACAGAGGAGACAGAAGAGAAAGAAGAAAGAAAGGAAGGAAGAAAGAAAGAAAGGAAAGAAGGAAGGGAGGAAAAAAGGAGGGAAGGAAGGGAGGAAGGAAGGAAGAGAAAAATTTTTAAAAAGGAAATAAAAGAATGAAAATAAATATTTCTACTCAAGAAGCTTATTATATTGATCTCTTTGAAGTATCTTCTTTCTTCCTGAAGGTCCCAACTACCTGGTGTTATCTTGTCAATGTTGCAGAAATATAGATTTTATCAGTGTGAGAAATACCTGGTATAGGTAGTCACATCATCAAATAAATCCTAGGGAGTTAGTTGCTTGAGGCACAGAGATATTTTGGTGACAGATATCACTAGTATTTGTCAGAAGTAGTACTTGAACCCAGGTCTCCCAGATTTTAAACCTAGCATTAATGTTCACTCCCTATTACCCTCTTAGCTATGTGCAATGGTTAAAGTTCATTAAACGTGAAGGCCCTACAAAAAGGGCTATTCCTTCTCTACATTCCATCATGCATAAAAAATGTGTGGAATGGCATGGCCCTGAGATTTCTGTGCTTAAGGCAGATTTGTTGAAACTAACCTACAAGTTGAGAATTTTGAGGAAGGACAGGCAAAAGGCAACAAGATTTATTGCACTTCCTTTCCATCAGCAACCAGTATCATTAACACAGCTTGTAAATAGCTCTCAACTGTTTCAAATAAGATAAGCACCAACTTAGAAAATATATATTCCAGTTTAATGTTTGTGCATTTTTCTAAACTCTTGCTTAGCTTCCTTTTTTTCCTATTTTGATGTATAGCACAGATGACATGTTTAATAATTCATGTGCTTTGGTAGATTTAATGAGCCTCCAGACATGCTTAGCACCGAAATGTGTCTAGCATTGTGAAATTTGGGGAAAGTCTTGAGATTTTACCTTGGATTCAATTGCTCTGTGTGTTTGAGGAAAGGCTATGCTTCTTTAACAGAATTGGCATTGTCACTCAATGCCAATTTGCCTTGGCTATCTTCCTTATGTCCACAGTTAGTGCTGTGGCCTGATTCCATCTGACCCAGACAAGCTTGACAGGATACTCCTTCATTTATCAATGTCATTAAGTTGGTCAGAGACTCCCTAGAGTTCCTCCATGCGGTATGGGAGAACAGAGTTATCATTTTACACTTTTAGAAGATAATCACTTTGCAACTGTCCAAGTCTTTCTAATCCAAATATCTTAAAACGGCTTTATTTTGACTTCACCCCTTCCATCCTTCCTCTAGCTGCGGTGACTCAATGACAGAGAACAGGATGAATGACTGCCCTCCATTTTACTCTATTTTCACATATTGCTGTTGCCAGAGATAAACAACATAGAAGCAATCAAGTCTAATTAGAGAACTTATAGCAAACCTGAAAAAAATTAAAATGATAGAGTGCTAGAAATGACTAGTAAAGCCTGGAAGTGAAGATGTTAAGATGTTACAAGGTACAAATGGTCTTCTTAGCACAAATTAATCAGTCCACAAATATTTTGTAGTCAATTAGTGTGCTAAGTATCATACTTAATAATCTGAAAGGAGGAAAAATGATAATATTCTATGTCCTCAGGGAGATTAAAATATAGCTGGAAAATAGAAAATTTGGCAAATGTATGAAATAGTCAAATGTGGTAGCAAAGCAAATTGGAATAAATCAATGTACTATGTTTATATATATATATATATATATATATATATATAAAATGTGTGTGTATATATGCATATATAAATATATGTGTGTGTACACACACACACACACACACACACACACACATATATATACATATATAGTGGGGCAATGAGGGTTAAGTGACTTGCCCAGGGTCACACAGCTAGTAACTATCAAGTGTCTGAGCCGCATTTGAACTCAGGTCCTCCTGTATCCAGGGCTGGTTCATTATTCACTGTATGACCTAGCTGCCCCCTATACCTATAATTTCAAGGTTTTCATGTAGCAGGAGTAGGCCCAGGGGTGGTAAGTCAAAGAATGCTTCCTAGAGGTGTTGGATACTATAGTTGACAGATATGGTTTAGTGAAGAAGACGCAGGAGAATATGGATTTTTTTTTTAAATAGGAAGGTCACTATAAGTCATTTCTAAGGAAATGCCTTCATGGGGGTTTGAGCAAGTTCATCTAGAAAATCACTGACAACACTACTCAGGAGCATAGGATTCTAGGACCTAACACAATAAAGGAACCTTAGAGTTCATCTCATTCAACCCTCAACAGTTTAGAGACCAATCTGTTAACACTTTTGGCACAGCAAGGAGTCATAATTATGCCATCTAACTTTAAATCCATCTTTCTTACCAGTAAATCAAGTGAACCTACCTCGACAATCCACCATCCCCCTCATGACAATTTGAAACACAGGTCTGCAAACCATATCTAACAATTTCTGCGTGTGTATGTACAATACTAGGTACCAATGAACCATATCCTCCTCCTATTCAGGGCACAAACCTAAAAAGGGTTTGTATGTGAGCATGGCAATAGCCTATATGCTTTCCAGAAACTTCCACTTTCAAATACCTCTCATCTGCTCTGTATATCTGGTACATACCTAGTTATTTACATATCACTTCTGCCGTTAGATTATAAAATGCTTGCAAAAGATGATGATTTCTTGCCTTTGTATCCCAGTACTTAGCACAGTCCCTGGCACATAGTAAGTTCTTAATGAATGTTTATTGACTGACTAACTGATTTTCCCTGAGTCAACAAAGTATAAGGAGACTCACTATCACCTGAGTTAGCAGCCATATTTAGCAATTTGTCAGAATATCTACTGCACGATAAAGAAATTGTTTTCAATATTCAGGAACAACCATGCTGAAGAAGTCACAGACACAGTATGAAAAAGGGTTTAGAGATAGCTTAAAGTGAAGGTTTTATTTGTACAAAAACTTTTTGAATTTAATGTAATCCAAGTTATCCATTTTTCAGTTCACAACCTGCTCAATCTCTTATTTATTGATATGAATAAATTAATATAATATTAATAAATTATCCTATCTGTAAGTCTGATAGGTAATATGTTTCAGGTTCTTCTAATGTCCTTATAATATCTCTATTTATATCTTGGTTGTCTATCCATTTTGATTTTATCTTGGTCAATGGTGTAAGGTATTGGTCTATGCCCACCTATGGCCAGACTGCTTTCCAGTTTTCCCAATAAACTTTATCAATAATGAATTCTTATCTCAAGAGCTTAAATCTTTACTTTTGTTAAATATTATTATTTATTATATTATTATTATTATTATTATTATTATTGTTAAATATGTTACTATAATCATTTTCAACTGTTTATTGCATGTTACTCTGTTCCACTGATCTAACTCTCTATTTCTTAGCCAGTACCAGATAGTTTTGCTAATTACTAATATAGTTTAAAATCTGGTACTGCTAAATTTCTTTCCTTTACATTTTTTTCATTAATTCATTCGATACTGTTGAATGTTTGTTCATCCAAATGAATTTTGTTATATTTTTCTAGTTCAATTTTTTTTTTAGTAATTGGGATGGCATTGAATAAGTAGATTAGGTAGAATTGTCATTTTTATTATATTGTCTCTGCCCACCCATGAACAATTAATATTTCTCCAGTTATTTAAATCTGACTATTTGTGTAAAAAGTGTTTTGTAATTATGTTCAGGTAGTTCCTTCTTCTTGTTGTTTTTCTTGACAGGTATACTCCCAGATATTTTATATTGTCCACAATATTTTCAATGGGGTTTCTCTTACTATCTCTTTTTGCAGGGTTTTATTAGAAATGTTGATGATTTACATAGTTTTATTTTATATCCTACTACTTTGCTACAATTCTTGTTTCAAATAACCATTTAGTTGAATTTCCATGATTTTCCAAGTATATCATCATGTTGTCTGCAAAAGAAGATATTTTTATTACCTTACTGCCCATCCTGATTCCTTCAATTTATTTTTCTTATGGATATTGCAAGCATTTCTTATTCAATATTGATTAACATTGGTGATAAAATTGTGGAAATTTATTTTGATTTACTGGGCCTAATTTGAGGGGCCTAATCTATTGGAGGAATAATCTGACTGGGGTACTAATCTGGGACTTTTGACTAACTGGCTGTCTGACTGCTATTAATTTAATATGGGCTGTTTATAAAATTCCACCACACTGCTCCACTCCCAAAATGATAAGCAAAAGATTAAGAAGCCTCTTAACTAAATATTCAAAGCAGAGTTTATTTATGAGATATGATTTAAAATTAAGAATACAGGGAAATAAAATGTACAACCTGACTGCTTTCCTGTGGTCTTTTCCCACCTTTTGCACCTTTTTAATACAATAAGGGCCATTGCCACCTCTTGCCTTAGGGTATGTTCCACTTTCATTGTTCAGCTACTTTCACTAACTTTCCTCTTAATCTTCTGGCCTCCTTCCAGCTTCTCTAGTCTCTGTAGCCCCTTTCTGTCTGTTCCTCTCCAACCTCTTAACCTTCTGACCTTTCCCTTGCTCCTAGTCCTTTAGCCTTCTCCTTCATCCTTCTCCTTTCTCCTAATCTTGTCAATCAGCCTCCTTTTTCTTGCTCTTAGCTTTTTCTCCTTCCCCCATCTCTTAGTGCTCCAACCTTTCTGCTCTCTTAATCTTCGCTTTCTCCAACCTGTACCCTGTGCTGACCACTTCTGTGCTCTCTGCTGCCTCCTGTTCTGTCTGTCTGTCTGTCTGTCTGCCCCATCAGTCTGCCCTCTGCCACCTTTGCTGCCTCTCTAATCTTGTCACCCGGCCTCCCTATCTTCTCCTTTGCCTTTCTACCTGTCTCTGACTCCCAGGTCTATATATCTTTCTCCTCTCTACTCAAATCTCAGGGCTTTCTGTGCCCCCCACACACACACCAAGCTAATCCGCCAGCCAGGGCTGCGGCTGGGGGGAGGGGGATGCTCAGGTGTCTTGTGAGTACCACACCCAGGGCTCCAAGGGCCCATGCTCCTGCTGCACGCCTGGGACCTTGGCACAGGCTATGACAGAGCCTGGCCTGGACGAGCCTGGGATCTCTTGGATAGATCCTCTCAGGGTGGAGGGAGCTCCCCAGCTGTCTGACCTGGCATGTTGTACAGCCCACGGGGCTTTTTGGCTCTGCTGAAGCAGAGGGGGAGGGACACTAACACCTCCCACACAGAAGAGGCCCTGAGGGCCTAAGGCTTTCTAATCTCAGCCCGAAGGTAGGGTCCCCAAATCAAAATAAATTTCCACAATATTGAATACTGCTATGCTAAAAGAAATGACAAACTACTCAATTTTAGAAAAATGCAAAAGACACATTAAATAATTAAATGACAATAACTAAGAGAACATTGTATAAAGTAACAATAATATTGCTTACAACTAAACAACTAAGTTATGTTGTGTATTATAGATACTCAAATAAACTACAAAGAACCTATGAAGATATTACCCACTTCAACATAA
Organism: Dromiciops gliroides; assembly: GCF_019393635.1. Taxonomy (NCBI): domain Eukaryota; kingdom Metazoa; phylum Chordata; class Mammalia; order Microbiotheria; family Microbiotheriidae; genus Dromiciops; species Dromiciops gliroides. The sequence continues at coordinate 613,388,626 of NC_057862.1, forward strand.
AGAACTGATAAACAGAAGTATGCATAGTATGATATGGTTAGACACACACACACGCACACACACACACACCTATATATATATGTATAGATATATGATATATACATGTACATATATATTTTGTGTCAAATGATGGGGATGTACCTGTGTACATGGTGAGGAAGGTCTTAAAAATAACAATAAAACGTGGACAGCAGAAAACAAAAGAAAACTCAAAAGGAAGCACAAAAAGGTGGGATAGTTGTGAAAAACAATATGTAGTATTTATTACATAGCTTTTCAAAAAAAGTAAACAATGTAAAATAGACATTCGTGGTTTCATAGTGAATCCTCTTTATGTCTTGTGCTGTGTCAATGAAATGCTTTTTTTCCTTTTACATTCAAATTCAAAATGAATAAAAAATTGAAAAAGAAAGTATGGAAGGAAGGAAGGGATGGAGGGAGGGAGGGAGAGAGAGAGAGAGAGAGAGAGAGAGAGAGAGGGAGAGAGAGAGAGAGAGAGAGAGAGAGGGAGAGAGAGAGAGAGGGAGAGAGAGAGAGAGAATGACAGAATGACAGAAAGAAAGAAAGAAAGAAAGAAAGAAAGAAAGAAAGAAAGAAAGAAAGAAAGAAAGAAAGAAAGAAGGAAAGAAGGAAAGAAGGAAAGAAGGAAAGAAGGAAAGAAGGAAAGAAAGAAAGAAAGAAAGAAAGAAAGAAAGAAAGAAAGAAAGAAAGAAAGAAAGAAAGAAAGAAAGAAAGAAAGAAAGGAAAAGGTGAATTAGTCTAAAGTCTGGGCCTAGCAGTATATTTTTATTTACTATGCTACTTCTGCTAAGTTATACTTATTAGAGCACCAATTGAAAAGATGGGGGCCCTAGAGCAAGAACTTGAAAGATGCATATATTACCTTCTCACAGACTGGGATCATGAATTCCAGAGGTCCATTTTGGAGGGTACTGGTCCAAATATGGAGAAATAGGGCAGCAAGCAGAAGTAACTTCAAGCAGGAGTACATGGACAGGTTATTTGTTTTTCATTCCCAAAGAGGACCATGACATCAGGATGATGTCATGACTTGCACTGAATTGGATTTAAGTGAGGAAGGGCTGCACAAGGTCACCAACCTCACTCTCTCCTCTAGAAACGTCTGGGTCTAGTGACAAGATATAGATCAGGATAACTAGAGATGGCCCCGGATGTTTAAGGTAATTGGGGTTAAGTGAATTGCTCAGGGTCACATAGCTAGTAAATGTCTGAGGTGGGATTTGAACTAAGGTCCTCGCAACTTCAGGGCCAGTGCTCTATTCCCTGTGCCACCTAGATACCCTGGTATGGACTGGTGGCCTTCTTATAGCAGTTTACTCAGGCTAATAAGTAGTGATAGTTTGCTATGCAGTTGTGTATCATTTCAATGAAAGCCTACTCAGAAGTGTAGGATATTTAAATAGCTGTATCTCCCTTTGAAGCGTAAGTATTGATGCAGCTTCCAGACACAATAATGTGTGCATCTTGAATTGAAACTTTGTAACTTCCTTGAGTCCTGTATACCTTCATATTCTCTAATTGTCTTCATCACACAATTAAACACTTTACTATATTCTGTTATTCCTGACTTGTAAAAAAATATGTACCTTCTCCCCAAATAGATCTTAAACTCCCTGCGAACAGAGGTCACTCTTATGTTTGGTTTCCTTTATGGAACCTAGTTCAGATGTTTTAAACATATAAATGTTCTAAATAAATAAATAAATCTAAATAAATGTTCATTTAAGAAGTAAGCTTTGAAAATTATAACCTTGGCTGTAAAGAGCAGGGAGATGAAATAAAAAATGTGCTAGAGCCAGTTCTAACTGCCCTCTCAAAGTCCATTGTAAAATTATCAGTATGAGCATTTATATCTCATAAGTCAGCAAACACCACAGATAAAGACTTTCTTCATTGTCCTATTGATTATCTAGACTTTTAAAAGTAATATTGTTAATACTGCAGATTAAGCCCCAAAATATGTTAAGTATACTGTTTTTTTTTTCCTTCAGAGAATTAGTTATTAAACATTTCCCAGCACACCACAGAGCCTAATACAAATACCTACCAAGAGGAGAATTGGATCAAATGTTAAAAACAATGATTTATTCTGGTAATGCCATTTAGTATCCCAATCCATCTCACTAAGCATAAGGTTCTAATAAGGATACTGATGATAACTCTCACTAGTATTGGGGAAATTAATAGGGACTGGACCTATGATATCACTGGTATATGAAGCTCCCAGATAAGGAAACTTCCTCTACAAGTGGAGGTAAGCATTGGTGGGGTTACGGGATTTGCCCAAGGAAGGTCACACAGTTAAGACTTTAAAACAGGACTTGAACTCAGGTCTTTCTGGCTTTGTGGTTGCTTTCCAGCCACTAGGACCTGCTGCCTCTCTTTTATTTTATTGTTACAGTTATATAGCTTTATGTAAGAAGTAACTGTCAGGGGCAGCTAGGTGGCGAAGTGGATAGAGCACCAGCCCTGGATTCAGGAGGACCTGAGTTCAAATCCAGTCTCAGACCCATGACACTTACTAGCTGTGTGACCCTGGGCAAGTCACTTAACCCCAATTGCCTCACCAAAAACAACAACAACAACAACAAGAAGTAATGTGTCATGGCAAATGGAATCACGAGTATGAAGTTAGAAAGTCCTGGGTTCAAATCTAACTTCTGCTACTTACCACCAGTATGATCTTGAACAATTCACTTAAATTTTCTGAGCCTGATCTGAACTTCTTCATCTGTAAAATAAAGGGTTGGATAAATGATGACCTCTAATAGTTTTTTTTTTTTCTGGTTCTAAAAATATGACACTCTGACGTCCTAAAATGGACTGCAATCTGCATTAGAAAGGAAATTCCCACACCAGTTGTTTCTAAAATTAAAAAAAAAATTGCAGATATTTTTAGTATTTTTATTCATTGTAATAAATGTTCACATTTACATAGGAAATGAAGGTTTATAAAGTTATTTACATATGGTATCTTATTTGATCCTCACAAAAACTCTGTGAGGTGTATATCATTACTATTACCATTTTACATCTGAGAAAATGGGCTCAGGGAGGACTTATTCCAGGTCACACATCTCACCAAGGGGCAGAGGTTGAATACTTACAACAACAAGTCTAATATGTATAGATACTGAATATAGTTCTTTTAAAAATTCTACTAAATATTTCTTGGGGTCCTCAATGGAAGAAAAGTGGCAATAGGTTAAGCTATGCTTCATGGGACATTTCCATTATATTTATTTGTCAGTGAAAATGAATGAGAGAAGTGAAGCCTGGTCTGTCTTCCCCCTCTTCCATCACTTCCACTGACCACAAAGTTCAAGCGTGTTCTGAATGAACAACTTGTCAGATCAGAATATGAATTCAAAACTCTACCCCATCAACCCTGAACCTTAGTTTATGGGCCTTGTCCTTACTTTTATCCTCTCCTGCTCAGACCTTCAACATCACCATTGACAGTCATTACAATGGGAAAAAAATGATCCTAAAACACATGGCAAATCTATAGTCAGAAAAAAGACCTTTCAATCTCACATCCACATTGAGGCTTCCTTCAAATCCCCACACTTTGCCTGTACTTATGTAACAGAAATTGTTTCACAACAAGGTCAAATGTAAACTGAATACAAGTTTCAAAGTGACTAGTACCTACAGATTAGGGCACTCTTGTGGGTAGAGTGTTTGGGGATCCTCAGGGGAAAAGCATGATCTCCAATTCTGAAGGGATAAGGGAAATGGTTATAGAAGTACCAATTTCCCCAGGTGAAGATTAGCATTATATCAATATCTCTCAAATTTTTAAAAAAATAATTCTTCATGGTAACCTCCTGAGCATGAGGTGCTCTCTTGAATTCAAAAGCAGAAATCATTACATTGATTCACACAGATGGATGGTGGGTCCACAAGGCAGAATGAGCAGAGAGGCACTTTCCTCTTCTACCAGAAGTCTTGAAGTGAGGGATGGAGAGGGAAAGGTGTAATGAGGAATGAAGTAGACCAATGCAATTGAGTTTAATCCCATTAGACATTCTGGCCAAGACTCTTTCAGGGTAATATTATCAAATGAATTTCTTTATAAACCTAGTGAGAGAGAAAAGGAAGGAGCTGAGCTCTAAAATTCCCCTTTTTTTAAGTACCATCTGTGAATATGACTGCTCAGGCTATTGCAAGATAGCCATGAAAATGATTTTATGCCACCTTCCTGTTTTCAGAAGGAACATGATAGCTAGAGTATCGATTTTGAAGTAAACGATGTAGGGAAGTAAAGGAAGTAAAGGAGGCCCTGGTTTATAGCTCAAGACAGTGAGGCATAGTGAATAACATCCTGTGTATGGAATCAGGGAGATCTGAATTCAAAACCTGCTATTAAAATTAGCTACATGATGGTGGCCAAGGCATGTAAACATAGATCTTCAGTCTTTTCATCAGTAAAAATGGGGTTTCATAGTAGCACCTACCTCATGGCTTATTGTGAGAATAAAAAAAAAATAATGTATTCAGAGTACTTTGCAAACCTTAACAAATTATAAAATATTAATTATCCCTAGTATTATTATAAATACTATTATTGTTTAAATCTCACTTGTTATATTTGCTGCCTGAGGGATCGTGAGCCACTTAAGTTTGTGTACCTCAGGGAATTCTTTTGTCTGCTGAGCCACAGATGAGTTGTGATCTACATAGGTGATGGAAATTCTCATACCAGGAGTTTCCAATGCTGCTAAAATGACAGATCCTGCAAGTATTCTCATATCCACATATTTTTTCTAGAAACCATATAAAATTTCTTTTAGGGGGAACAGAAGCCAGGAATTGAAGGGATGATATCATACCTGATGAAACCAGAGTACCAAAAAAGAGAGCACATATGCCTGAAGCTTCCTCCCTGAAGTGGCACAGGAAGGTCTGCCAGAGAGGATCCTGAGAAATGTGCCAAAACAGGGGAGGTCCCACTTCCTATCCCACTGAAATTCTTACCTGTGATGCCATGGGGCTCAAGGCCAGGAATTTCCATCTCAGAGAAGCCAAGACCAAAGGGAGAAATTTCCTTGTCCTTGGCTGAAAAACAGGGCACCACTTGGCACATGGGAGCATCTCTCCAGGTCTGGTCTTCAGTGTAATTCCTTTGTCCCTCCCCGTACTGTGCTTGGGCTTGATTGAGTGGTGCTAGGAGACCACCTGGGCTGTAACCCAGGTTCAACTGCCATCCAGCACATAGAAAACTGCAAATGATACCCGAGTCTTTGAGTCTCTCTTTCTTATGCTAACTTCTTTTTTTTCTTTTTCTTTTTTCTTTCTTTCTTTCTTTTTTTTTTTGCAGGCAATAGGGGTTAAGTGACTTGCCCAGGGTCACACAGCTAGTAAGTGTCAAGTCTCTGAAGCCAAATTTGAACTCAGGTCCTCCTGAATCCAGGGCTGGTGCTTTATCCACTGCACCACCTAGCTTCCCCCTCTTATGCTAACTTCTAAGGATTAAATCCTTTACAACAGGACAATTTGTATTCTAGCGGTCATTATTTTACACCAAAGTGTTGTTGCTATTTTTCATGGTGATACCAAGATAGTGTATGACAAAGGCCCTTCAGAAATCCAGGGTCCTGCTTCTCTCTTCCAAAGATCATTTCTGGGGGCAACTAGGTGGTACAGTGGATAAAGCACTAGCCCTGGCTTCAGGAGGACCTTTGTTCAAATCTGGCCTCAGGCACTAGACATTTCCTAGTTGTGTGACCCTGGGCAAGTCACTTAACCTTCATTGCCCTACAAAAACAAACAAAAAACAAAGATCATTTCTTATCTCCCTCCCTACACCCTATCTATGAGAAACATTCCTTTCCTACACCTTCAGTTCTCATAAATTTTCTTTAAAACCATTGTTTCATTCTTTTTTTTAGAGGCAACTAGGTAGCAATTGATAGAGTACTAGGGCTGGAGTGAGGTTAGACCTGAGTTTATATCCACCCTCAGTCACTGACTTGTTCTGTGACTGTGGAGAAGTCACTCAAATTCTGTTTGCCTCAGTTTCCTCAACTATAAAATGTGGATAATAATAGCACCTTAGATCAGATGAAATGAGATAATATTTGTAAAAAAACATGCTTAGTACAGTACCTGGCACATACTAGGCCTAAGGTTTATTTTATTTCCACCCCTACCCACTGCACCTAGCTGTCTCTAGAACAGTGTTGCCAAACTCAGATAGAAACAGATTCCTGAAGGCTGAATATTGGCTTCAAAAAACATAAATTAACATTATTTATATTTTATATATTTTATTTATTCTGTTAAGCATTTCTCAATTACATTTTAATCTGGTTTGGCCTACCAAAAAAAGGAAACAAATAAGGTCTCTCTCCTCATGGAGTTCTCTTTCTAATAAAAGCATTTTTTCCTCATCTTCTTTAAGTGTGTTAACACTCCTCCCACTCTCTTTCCCCAGCACACACCTGATGTTAAAAGTTTCTATATGCTGAAGATGGCTGGTGAGTGATATAATTCATCAAATTTCTTTGTGACTCCATCTGGAAATTTAGCACTGACAATGAGATCCATTCATCATTTGAGCTCTGTGGTTTAATTCCAAGCAAATAAGCATCAAGTTCCGTATTTGGATAAAGAAGAAACCTAGGGTTCTTAATTGAGGGGAAGTGATTTGGCCAACATCATGCATCCTAGCAGTGGTGGGGTAGACCTGGCATCTGTAAACGTCTTTTGCTTTTCATTTGAATGCAAGGAGTGACCATTCTTAGTAACTTCCATTCTAGATTGATTTTCATTAAGTCTCATTGCAAGTAATTAAGTGTGGCACCCAGGACACAAACTAGGGTAAGAGCAAGTTTTTGTAGGTTGCCTCCCTTGAGATGTCACCAAAATTCAGCAGGCTGACCTTCAGGGTTTTGGTAAAGATCAATGCCCCACCCTTACCCCAGGGACAGTCAACCCAAAGAGAGAAAAGTTAAGGAAATCTGCCTTCATACAGCTAGCAATGGTGTACTCTCTCTCGTTAGAGACATTACAAATATCTCAATATTTGAAGGATCTCCATAGAGGTGGAAACATTTTTCAGCAATATAGATTACTAAGTCTCATTAGCTTAGATTTGTTAAGAGTTACTTTGGGGGCAGCTAGGTGACACAGTGGATAGAGCACCGGCCCTGGAGTCAGGAGAACCTGAGTTCAAATCCGGCCTCAAACACTTAACACACACTTACTAGCTATGTGACCCTGGGCAAGTCACTTAACCCCAATTACCTCACTTAAAAAAAAAGAGTTACTTTGGCTAGAAAAATCATCACCCCAAAGTTAATCAAATGATGATTCTCTGAACTTAGCAAGCCCCACCCCACCCAGATACTCAATCACTAGGCCTGTGCTCAAAACTATTCCAACATAATAGGACTTTAAAAAATAGTTTGAATTTCCAAATACTGGGCTGGCAGGAAGGAGGAGGAAGAGGGTCCTCCTAATAGCTCTCTATCTTTTTCTTCCTGGTTTCCCACTATGTAACATTTTCATCTCCAGAAATATATGCTCACTCTATGATGTCATCCAATATAATTGATATGCATGTTCAGGAAGGACTGGCACCTCTGATGTGAGGGCTTGCTGAGCCCTTTTTAGGGCTGCTCATCCACCTTTGGTGTCCACCACCTGTCACCCAACTCTTACTTGTGGCTCTAAGAAGCTGTAGCATGAGCAGCAGCTACAGCCCAATAAAACCATCTCAGCCGATGGTCTAAACCAGGTTGAGATTAACTAATGGTCCTCAAACCCATTGGTGAGTGAGGGGGACTGAAGACTTCCTCCAGTGGAATGGACGTGTAAGAACCTTTTTTCCAATGGGCCATGAAGGTGATAGAAGCAATCACAGTGGAGCACTTAGAGAGCTTGGTCAGATGGAGGAGACATCAAGGTCCTCCACTGCCTCTCAGGTCATCATCAATCTTCTTTACTTTTGTCTGGCCAACATGCTCTAATGCCTCTAGAAGAGATTGAGACTGACAACTTTGAGCAACTCTGCTTCACTTAAATCCAATTCACAGGCAAGTTAAGACATAACCTATCAAGTAGCTGAGATTTACATTCTTTAAAGTTTGCTAAAGTTTCCTTGAGCATGTCAATCCTAGCTGGCAACTTTTTACATGACACTTTAAAATCTTCAAAGCACTTTACATGTATTACCTTGTTAACCCTCAAAAACAACACTAAAATGTAGGAGCTACGATTATTCCAATTTTACAGATGAGGAAATTGAGACTAAGAGGGGGTAAAATGACTTCTTCAGAGTCACACAGCCAAGTATCTCAAAAAGGATTTGAACCCAGGGCTTACTGACTCCAGGTCTAGTTTTCTTTCCGAAATGCCACCAAGTGGCCTCATATTCCAAAGGATCCAGTCCACTAGCTGCGGAGGAGCTCCTTGCCAGATCCCTGCTAAGTATCTGACCTCATTTCTCCATGAGATCCTATCTTTGATTCATGCAAACTACAGTATTTCACCCTTGCCAGTTACAGCTATAGGCAGGTGCCAACTAACCAAGAGGCTGTGTTCCAAATGTTGGTTTTTGAAGTGGAATGCATTCTTCCTTTTACAGGGGGAGGGGAATGTTATACAAGCCCCTAACATTTATTATCTGTATGACCTTAACTATCAGAGTCTTAGTTTTCTCATCTATAAAATTAGATTATTGATTTGTTCACCTCTTAGGGTCCATCTAGACCTAAATCCTGTGATCCTATATTTAGGTTATCAGGCCAAGTCCCAAATCCTTACGTATTTCATGATAAACTGTACTAATACTAGTTTACAACCATGTACAAGATTATCTCTCTGGGAAAAGGCATTGAGGATAATAGTTCAGAGTGCCAGGTACACATTAGCCCATCTGCATTGGAACAGCAGTTATTATTTCAAATCAGAACAAAACAAGACAGAGCTTTGAGATAGAGGTTTCAACAGGAGATGAGAAAGAAGGTATAAGTTCAGAACTAAGGCTATATAGAAAGAGGGATTACAGAGCTAGAGCATCACGTGAGGGAGAATCACCCAGGAACCCCTTCATTGTCTTGGTATCTTTCTGTTTTCTTGGTTCCTACCTACCCTTTTCTTCTGTTCAAGACTCTAGGGATTAGTCACCTTTCTACTCATTGCTTATGTCTGAGATTTCTCCTCTTCTTGGAAACTCTCTGGGAGAAAATAAGGCAGCACACACGCCAAGGGTGTATACAGCTAATGGTAGGAAAAAAGGACAACAATTTAAAAGCTTTCCTCCTCTTCCTTTCTCTTAGTTATAGACTAAAACTAGCTTCAGGTGAGAATTCAAAGCATGGGGTGGGGGGTATCAGAGTGTAGTTAGGATGGGAAAAGGGGGAAAAGGAGGAAAAAATCCCCATGCATTAATAGTAAAGAGTCTTAGAACAACTGATTCTTTCTAGATAAATTCTAAGTGAATTTGGAATAAAGAAGATGAAGATAATTGGATATTTGTAAATTAGGAACTCGGAGTAACTAAAGAAAAAATTCATACTAACTCCATTTCTAAGTTGCTAAATTAAAAGTGAGAAGGAATCACAGAGATCAGTGGGTCTAGGACTCTCATTTTATAGGTGAGAAAACTGAAACCCAGAGAGGTGGACTTGTCTAATGTCATACAGATAGTAAAAAGCAAAATTGAAATTAGACATTAGGGCTGCTGACTTTCAGTAGAGAGCTGTTTTCAAAACACTTTGCTAATGAATTCCACTTCCTATTTCCTAGGAAAATAGCAGCCATTCCTCAAGTTTCAGATGGGGTCTTATTTAGCTTCTCCATGAAACTTTCATGGGTACCTAGGTGGGGCAATGCACTGGGCTTAGAATCAGGAAGATTCATTTTCACAAATTCAAATCTGGCCTCAGACACTTGACACTTACTGGTTGCGTGACCATGGGCAAGTCACTTAACCTTGTTTGCCTCAGTTTCTTCATCTGTAAAATAAGCTGGAGAAGCAAAGATCAAACCACTCCAGTATCTTTACCAAGAAAAGCCCAAATTGAGTCACAAAGAGTCTGAAACAACAACATCAATAACAACACGAATTTTTCCCACTTATTATGGAATAAAAAGAACAGCTACTCTGAGGTCCAAGTACCTGGAATGCCCATTCTGTCACTAACAACCTGTATGTCCTTTGGAAAATTGCTTAATCTCCCTGGGCCTCAGGTTTCTTATCTATAAAATGAACAAGTTGAACTAGATGGCCTCGAAGTCCCTTCCAACTCCAAATCTATGATCCAATGGATAATTGAACCTATGCTGATCTCACCTTTCTCTGAACCCTCCAACAAGGCCTTCATTCCATAACCCTCAGAACAAAGTCATAAAATCTCCCTATGCTAATAACTCCCCTCTTTCTTCTATAGTTAAATCTAAATTCATGTTTGCCATTTAAAGCTCTTCACAGTATGGTCTCTTTCTATCTTCCAGGCTTCTTAAACATCACTTCTCTCCACATATTTTGTTTTGTTTTGTTTTGTTTTTGCAGGACAATGAGGGTTAAGTGACTTGACCAGGGTTACACACCTAGTAAGTGTCAAGTGTCTGAGGCTGGATTTGAACTCAGGTCCTCCTGAATCCAGGGCTGGTGCTTTATCCACTGTGCCACCTGGCTGCCCCCCCACATATTTTATAATCCAGATAAACTGGGTTTTTATTGTTTAGTCTTGTCTGATTCTTCACAGCCCCATTTGTTTTTTTGTTTGTTTGTTTGTTATTTTTAGCAGAGATACTGGGGTGTCTTCCTATTTCCTTATCTAGCTCATTTTATAGATGAGAAAACTGAGGCATACAGGGTTAAGTGAATTGCCAGGGTCACACACCTAGTAAGTCTCTGAGACCAGATTTGAACTTAAAAAAATGAGTCTTTCCAAATTCAGACCTGGCACTCTGTGCACTATGGCACCACCTAGCTGTTCAAACTGTCCTTGCTGTTCTTCATATTTGACCCTCCATCTTTCTTCTGTTTTAAGGTAAGGATGAATAAACTCTTTTTTGCAGCACCTAATATGTGGCAGGCACCATGACAAGCAATTTTTTTATAAATATCTCATTAAATTCTCACAACTCTATGAAATAGAGGCCATTATTAACCTTATTTTACAATTGAGGAAACTGAGGCAAACAGTTAAGTGACTTGCCCAAGGTCACACAGCTAGTCGTAGTCTGAGAACAGATTTCATCTCAGGTGTTCCTGACTCCAAGTCTAGTACTCTAATCCATTTCACCACCAGCTGTCTTGAATATAGTCACCTCCACATCTTAAGAATACTTTGTTCCCTTCAAAACTGGTCAAGCACCATCTTTTATAGGATGTCTTTCCTGATCACCATCCCAACTCAAAAAATTACCTTGTATTTACTTTATCTTTTGTATATCCTTGTTTTTTTCTAAATGTTTTTCCCCTAAAACTTCAGCACTTAGTATGGTGCTTGCCACAGCGTAGAAAACTAAAAAATATCTGTGGATCAATGATAAATTAATAATTAGTTAATTGATAATAAATTAATCAGTTTGTACAATTATAACTATCTTGCAAATAAAAACAGAGATAAAAATCAGATCAATTTTATTTGGGGCTAATGTGGGGGTGGTGTTATTCTTTCCTTTCTCCCCTCATGAAGTTTTTTTTTTTTTGGTAAAGAAATGAAATTAGTGATTAAATAACATCATTTCAAAATCCTTGTAATTCTCTAAAAAAAAAATTCCCCAGAAATGCATGGAAAAATCAAGAATAATTAAGTTATGCATAAAATCTGAAAAGGAGCCCTATCAGAGGATCTCAGGTTATAGCTGAAAGAAGGTGAGGTCTAGAGAGCTTAACCAATTTGTTTGAGGTTATATAGGTAGTAAATGAAAGAGCCAGGATTTGAACTCAGATTTCCTGCATCCAAATTCTGCGTTGTTTCTACTTCAGCATCTCAAATTCATTCAAAAAAGTCACCATGACAGGATGCCAGGGTGAGAAAAAGGTTAAGCCAAAAGGTGTTGGTATGTGTGCACAGATACACGTACATATATACATATGTGTGGGCTACATATGTAAATGTCTATGCACACAAGCCCATACAGCTATATGTTACTATTCATGTGTTGGCTGAAGCTAAAGGCTGCCAGATAACTCCTTTTCGACAGCTTGGAGTTACTGTTGGGAACAGACCCATGTATGGAAGCGAAAGCAGAAAAGTACAGATAAGCCGAGATCCAGCTATGCAAACCATGTTTAGAGACACTTAAAGGACAAGCATCCCAGGTCCCTTCTTGCTGGTAAATTTAGAGAAGCTATTCTACTGGGTCTCTTTTTTTTCCCATCTAGCCCAAGGCTGAGTTGCAGAGATAGGACAGAGGTAAGTGAATGCATTGCTTGCATATTTACCACCAAAACTTGTCTAATGGTTGTTTTCTGTGATTCTCCATCCTCCCGACTCCCTTTCCCTCCCCTCCCCCAAGGAAAACTGCTAGTAAGGATTTTGAAATAACAAAAATCAGGGTCCTTTATAACAATGTGGAGAAAGAGCAACTGGGATTGACAAGCAAAGTGACAGAAGACAAATGGTGCCAAGTAAACCTCCTTTGTCCTGGGTTACTTACCATTTGGATGGTGGAACTGGTTGATAGGAATCTCTTCACATTCGTTAGGCCTTTTGGAATGAATTCATGTTTTCTTTAGGGTTCTCTGAACATTCTTTCTGTTTTCCTTTGGGTGGGGTGCACCAGGTCTCTATCTCCCTCACATCGCTTCTGTCTTCCCCTACAGGAGCTTTTCTTCCTCTCTAACATGTCTGGCTATTGCTTAATTGGACATAGGAAGAGCTGCTTGTAAAGGACATTATTTTTTTTTGGCAGCCGAAATCATTTTCAAAGTGGCTCTCTGTAGATCTGAGGTTGATTACATCCTGTTCAAAGATTCTTGGGCTGCCTTTACAGACGTAGCATTGCGAAAGTTGAAATTGCTGAAGCCAGCTGTGTGCACTGGCCTTCTCTCAACTGCATTCCTTCCAACTGAATGTTTTCAGGAAGAAAAGAGATAGAGAAGAAAATATCCCGGGGATTTTATTTATTTTGTCATTAGGGGTGTTACAAAGGCAACTCTTGTGGCTGAATGCAAAAAATGATTACATTTATTGAAGGCGTTAAGTGCAATCCCCTGCAGATCTGCAACCTCAATCATGCAGCGTCCCTACAAATGTATTGTCTAGATTAACCAGGGTGATTCAGCTAATTTACATATGTCAGTTCTAAAACTAGTCCTTCCGATGTGATGATTGGATTGTGAAACCGTATTTGGAAAGTATTGACTCCTATGACATCCTATGTAACTCTCATCAAAGTCAAGGAGAAAAAATGAAGGTGATCGAAGTATATGCTTGCTTTGTCAGGGATTGATGAAATAATATTTTGCAAGGAGAATAAATTCAAAGTCAAGATTTACATTAAGGGGGAAATATTTCTTTGATTCAAATAAGACCTGAATAAGCTCTTATAATTGTTCACTCATAAACAGTGGGGCTTGAGAGGAAATAAAAATAAATTGAAGGTAACTTTTCTTCCTTGATCTCTAGTTAGTGCTGGGAAGGAAGGAAAACCAAGGTGAAATACTATTTTAAAAGATATCTATTGAATGTATTATATGCCTTTGAAAGTGAAATTACCTTTGGCCACACTTAAGATGTGTAAGTTTTCCAAATTAGTGGTATCTTTAGTTCATGCTTACGGCAAAGAGAGTTGCAGCATGGGAAAGTTACATGTCATTGTAGCTCTTTTAAAGATATAAAAATGAATCATCTTTATTAAGATAAAACTATATTTATAGCTGTAACACTAATGGATGATATTTTCACAGCCTGATCATTATTTTAAAGCAACAAGCCATTTTATTTAGATCCTTCCTACATGGACACACATTCCAGCTCACCCTTTCTGCATCTCTGAGATCTGCTATTTTATTTCATTTAAAAATACTAATCTTTTATGCTTGTGAAAAAAAGAATAAACTATGCATCCTTTTTTTAAACTAACAGTGACAAGCTGTCATAACTTTAGCTAAAGTGGAACAGGCCTACAAAAGGATGGTTTGAAAATACTTAATTAAACACTCCATACCAGCCAACTTTCCAAAAGGAACAGCACAGCGGGAACCTTTGCAATTTTCAATATGGAAAAGGCTCATAGAAACGATGCCGTTGGTATTCGGGAACAGATGCAATGCATAGATGACATCATCTGCTGCTCTAGCCTTTGCCTACTGCCAAATGCATTTCAAGTGTGCTCTCAACATGGCGAACGTCTGCTCCCAGTTTTTCTTTAGGAAACAGTAAAACTTCAGGAAAGGGATGTAAGTAGTACAGATTGGCACACTGCTTTTTATAACTCAAACATTTAAGGAAGAACATTCCTGACAAATACCATTCTGTCTTCTCAGTCTTTCTACTCCAAACTGCTTTAGCATTCATTAATGATTGTGTTCATGTACCAAGAATGTGAACCAGGTATCTCTGACCATGTACCCTCACTCCTCGGGGATCTATCTATCACCTCTAGGATGAAATATAAACTCCTCTGTTTAGCAGGGGAAGTTTTTCACAAGGTATTCCAGTCTACCTTTCCAGGCTTATTTTACATTAGTCCATAAATTCTACTTTCCATTCTAACTGGCCTACTGTTTCATGGACACAGCATATCAGCTCCAATTTCCGTGGCTTTGCACAGGCTACCCTTCATACCTAGAATGTGCTCCTACCTCATATACCCCTCCAAAATTCCTAGCTTCCCTAAAGGATAGATTCTGGTTCCTTCCTATTACATGGGGCTTTTCTGGTTTCTCTCAGCTGTTATTTCTCCAAGCCTCTCATATTAATCTGTATTCACTATTTACTTATCTATCTATCTATCTATCTATCTATCTATCTATCTATCTATCTATCTATCTATCTATCTATCTATCTATCTATCTGTATCTCTGACTTTCCATATGACTAAATCTATCTACCTATTTCTGTCCACCTCTCTATTTGTTTCAGCTGATTTATATACTTCTTGTTTTCCCTACCTCTTTATAAGCAACAATTTCTCTTTTTATCTGTCTGTCTATAGCACCTTGTATAATGTCTGGCAAGTTGCAGATGCTTAATAAATTTGTATTGAATTAATGAATGCATCATATATTTAGAAAAGAAATAACTGCATTGAGAACCCAATGTAAAAAAAAAAGAAAAAGAAAAATCAAGACCTTGAGGAAATATTCTGTGATTCTTAAAACAAATGCAAGAGGTTAAAAAGTTAAAACTGGCTCAAAAAGATCTTCCATTTTCTGGGCACAATCAGCCTGGATTAGTTACCAGGACACATGCTTTTAGCCCCCTGGGAAAGGGAGTATTTTCCCATGACTACTACCCTCATTTGGGTATTGACCTCCCAGACATAATAGAATATTCTTTCTATAGAAAGGGTAATGCTAGGCTTTCAGGGTTGGGGAATTGAATGGAATAAAATACAGGGCTCCCTGAGACTGAAGAAAATAGGTTTTATTTTTCATCTCAGGAGAGCAGCAATTTTGTCTGCACCATAGTTGTATAGAAAAGTAAGGACTGTAAAACAAAAGAACAAGGATGGAGGTCATAGCCCTACCTGGCTTTTTCTGTCTTGTTCCAAGTTCATTTGAAGGCAACCATGGACATTATGGGTGTTGAAAGGAAACCGGTCTTCCATAATTTCACATGGGTCCTCTTCAAATTTGCTCAGTGAAGTCTTCTACATGTTCTTAAGGGATGTAGAATAATTACCAGGGTATAACAGTGGTTGAAAATAATTTTCTAATCCAAAGACAGAAAAGAAAATAGAATCAGCAATCAACATATTCACTGTTCTTATTTTTTAAATGTGAATATGTTATGGGGGTTTGAGGATCTCAAAGAAAATAAAAATTATTGGGGTAATTGAAAGTAAGGTTTCAGTTGGGTGTGGTGGCTCACACCTATAATCACCTATGATCACTACAATACTGCGATGATGAGGCTGATGTTCAAAGGTCTGAGCTTCACTAGGCTAAAGTCAGCCAGATATCCACCCTAAATCTAGCACCAATGTGTTGAGTCTGGTGACAAGTCCTTAGTCCTATCTAAGGAGTGGTGAACTGACTCAGTTTAAGAAAAAAAAATGCCACAATAGGACAGATAAAAGATTCTTCGTTGAACAGTATTAGAATTAGGCCCATATGTGGTCACTGTGCTTCTAGACTTGGAAAAATAGGGAAACAGATTCATTTTTTTTTTTTAGTTTGAATCTTTGAAGATCTTCCTAACTGACTAGTGAGAACTTACGAGAACACTTCAAATATCTTCATTCAAAAGATGGCATGGCCTTTCTTGACTTTCAGGATTTTATTAATACCAGTATCTTTCCAAGCAAATTCCCCATTTCCAGGAGATAAGTGTGAGTTATTTAAGCAAATAAAGGGGGAAGCAGACCAGATAAGAGCAGAGTTGGTGTGGAAATGGATTTTCTGATCTACCAAATGCCTTTGCCTATAGGCCACACTAATCAGCAGCAATGAGAGAAAAATGTGATCAGGAATTTATTTATGGGATTTAAAAAAAACATAGAGAAAGCTGGAGATTGTGGTCCTTACCAGAAATATAAATATAAATCATGTGATTAATATAATTTTCTGTTGACAGAGAAGTCTTCTTAACAGATAGATGACAGCTGATACATAGATTGTTTGATAAAATATCCTTCAAAGATGGGTACTGATCCCAATTATCAGAAGGCATAAAATATGTACATATGACATTATAGCTCTCAGCTGTAGCTATTAAATGTAATGTTATATTGTTTTATTACAACGTCCAAGTCACCACCTTGAAAGAGCTCATTAAGTCTGGGTAGCAACAGTAGTTTAAGGAATTCATATTTTGCATCTTTCCCTTTTCTTCTTTTGTAATAAATATCAGAAATTTTAGAAACATTTATCTATTGAGCTGATTGACAAGGGTCTTTGAGTTTAAGGGCAGCTCGGTAGTACAGTGGGTAGAGTACTAGGCCTAGAGTCAGGAAGACTCATCTTTGTGAGTTCAAATCCGGCCTCAGACACTTGACACTTACTAGCTGTGTGACCCTGGGCAAGTCACTTAACCCTGTTTACCTCAATTTCTTCATGTGTAAAATGAGCTGGATAAGAAAATGGCAAACCACTATAGTATCTTTGCCAAGAAAACCCGAAATTGGGTCATGAAGAGTTGGACACAACTGAAAACCATGGAACAACACTTTAGTTTATCACACTCACACACACCTACATAGAGGACAAGAAGGTGTTCTCTCCAGAACAAACACTAGCCAAAATTCTAAGAAAGAAAAACGATTGGGAGCCTATAAAGAAATATCATCTCAGATTTCAGCTCAATGTTAGTAAGCATTTTTCCACAATTCAAGCTTTCCAAAAATGGAAATGGATGATTCATGAGATGTTAGGTTTAGAATGTAAGCTCCTTAGACTATTTTGTTTTTGTCTTTGTCTCTTCAGTACCTTAAATAGTGTCTTCTACATAATAAGTGCTTAATAATAGTTTGTTGAATTGAATTGTTGAGGTACCTGGCAGTGAAAGTATACAAGCAAATCCTGGATGAATATGTATTAGGAATACCTCTTAGGGGCAGGTAGGTGGTGTAGAGCATAAAGCACCAGCCCTGAATTCAGAAGACCTGAGTTCAAATTTGACCTCAGACACTGGACACTAGATGTATGACCTTGGAGAAGTCACTTAACCCTCATTGCCCTGAAAAAAAAAAGAGAGAGAGAAATACCTCTGAGGAGATTCTTAAATTGAGTGGAATATTAGACTAGATGACAAATCAGGGCCCTTTCAACTCTAGCCAAATTTCAGTTATTTTTATCATTAGTCAATCAATTAATAAATCAACATTTATTTAGTGCCTGCTATGTGCAAGGTAAATTACTTGAGGGCACAATACCTTGCATATAGCAGGCACTAAATAAATGCTGATTTATTATTATATGATCATAGGCCAGGTGGATATTCATTGATTTCTTAAAATATTCATTGATTTCTTGACTACAAAATTTCTTGGTTACAAGAAATTTTCTCCATACTGATCACTGCTTTATAGCAAAGAAGATTTGTAGACCCTGAACACTGAATCATAGAATTATGGCATTGGAAGGAACCTTGATGCCCATCAAGTCCAACTCAAATGAAAAGGAACCCCTACTATAATATGTCCAAGAAAGGGAAATTCACACTCTTCTTGAAGACTTCCAATGAGGAGAAACCTACCAAATCCCAATATAGTCTAATCTATTTAGGGATAACTCTACTGGTTAGAAAGGAGTTTTATTTGTATTTTGGTTTTGAGATTCTTTGTTTTTCTAACATTGTCTAAATTTGCCAATTTGCAATTTCCATTCATTGCTCCTAGCCCAGCTCTCAGAGATCCCACAGAATGAGGTTAGTCCCTCTTCTACATGATAAACCTTCTAAAGCCTGAAGTAAGCTATTATGTTCCCTTTGAGTACTCTATTCTCCAGGCAGTCCTAGTTTTTTTTTTCAACCAATCCTCATATGACATGGACTCAAGGATCTTTACAATCTTGACTCATTTAAAATGTGATTAATATGTTCCATAGAAATGTAAAGTTAAATTAACCTTGGGGAAATATTTCACATGCAATTGTGAATCTAAAATGATAAAAAAGAAACCTATTTTTTATCTTTATCCTCAACAAAAATCTTAGTTATACTTAGATGTTCAAGTCATAGTACATTAAGCACCCTGAATATTATGTGGGAAAATATACATTTAATTATGGGAATCAAAGGTGGCCACTAATTTAGTGTGCAAAAGTGAATGAAAATTAATAAAATACACTTATAAAACTAAAAAAGAGTGGGGGCAGCTAGATGGCACAGTGGATAAAGCATCAGCCCTGGATTCAGGAGGATCTGAATTCAAATCCAGCTTCAGAAACTTGACATTTACTAGCTGTGTGACCCTGGGCAAGTCACTTAAGCCTCATTGCCCTGCCCCCCTGCTTAAAAAAAGCTTTCCCTGCCTTCCTCATTTATAATCTATGTACAGAAGAAAGAATCTTGAATACCCTTCTTCTCCCATATTCATTATTCCTTATTGTGCCAGGGTTTCTTAAGAGGGAATATGCTCCATTTCTTGGAGGTTTCCTTAGAAGAAAAAAAAAAAGGCACTCACTTTGATGAAGCCAGGTAAAAGAAAAGAGTAAAGATGATACATTTAATAAATTAAATGTATCAAAAATGAAGTTATCTGGGGCCAATAAACTCTTGAAGGATTTGGAGGCAGGTTATCATTAGCAATATCAGTCATGGGGACAGCTAGGTGGCACAGTGGATAAAGCACCGGCCCTGGATTCAAGAGGACCTGAGTTCAAATTCGGCCTCAGACACTTGACACTTACTAGCTGTGTGACCCTGGGAATCACTTAACCTTCATTGCCCCACAAAAAAGAAAGAAAAAAAATATCAGTCATTCAATAAACATGATAGTATTAAATACTTACTATGTGCTCTGCACTGTGCTAAATACAAGGGAAACAAAAATGGTAAAAAAAAAAAAACAAAAAAACCATGATTTCTGTTCTCAAGGAGCTTCTATTCTCATGGGGAAAATCCCTTATGCTTGGAAAATATGCTTGGCAAGATTTTTAATGCAGAAATATTTAGCTTAGGTGACTCTTCAACCAATAGAATGGATTCCATGGTATCATAGGTGATCAAAAAGCAAATAAGTATGTACATAAAAATAGAGACACAGTGTAGATAAATACAAGATAATCTTAGAGGCAATGAACCAGCAGTAGAGGAAAAAAAGGGTAGTCTTCATGCAGAAGGAGAAGCTTGTGCTGCATCTTGAAGGAAACCAGGTTAAGCTAGGAACCAGAGGTAAGAAAGAAGAGCATTCCATTCACTGGGCACAGCCACTGGAAATTCGGAGTTGAGAATTGTCATGTCACATGTGAGGAACTGTAAGGAAGCCAGTGAAAATGTGCTTAGTAGGATTCCTAGCAAGGAAAAACTATCACTTACATGGTTCACCAACTAATAGAATGGATTCTGTGGTATCACAGACAGATGGCCAAAAGAAAAAAAAAATGTTAGAAGGAGCCAGTAGTGTGGCTGTTTGAATAAAGACAGAAACAGTGCATGAGGGGAGACAGCATTGGTTCTGAATGGAAGGTTTAAATAGGATCACGAATTAAAATTTTAAACCTGTCAGTTCAGTAGCACATTGGATGAAAACACTGCTATTCATTTTCATTTCAGAGATTTTCTAGTATTGTGCAGAGTACCGGACTTAGTACTAAGAAAGACCTGATTTGAAATCCTGTTGAGTTGTGTGCCCCTGGACAAATTATTCAACCTCTATCACCCTGAATTTCCTCATCTATAAAATAACTATAGTAGTTCAAAAAATTGTGAGGATCCCATTAGATTTTATATGAAAAGCTTTAACTAAAAGTACCAGATAAATGTAAACTAATTATGATTCGTACATTTTCAAATGAATATTTAAATAGAATTCAGATATTAATTCGCAAGCATATTTAAAAAATACCAACACTATCTTAACCATTTTGGAGAATAGAAAACACACTTTAATTGACTTGCCTCTGTAGAGAATGGGAGAAAAAACATAGTTTCATATGGTATTAAGCCAGATTCAAACCACCAATTGAAGTTAAAGGTTAGTATTAATCCAATAAATTCAGGATATGTAAATGAACCGCCTCCTAGTTCCTCTACAAACTAATATTTTCTTCAATTACCTTTGTTATTCAAGAAAAAAGAACATGTCATTAATTTTATTGTAGTCTTCTGGCTTCATCTACATGGGCAATTATGGCTATAAAATCATGAGATTACTCAGGGATCATTCATTAAATTTCTGGAAGACTTGTCTCCTGAAATTTCAACTAATGGACTTGCTTCTGAGCTTCTGAAGGGTTAATTAGAAACGTTCCCTCTTATCTAAAACTGAACTAATTATAAAGTATGGAAAAGAGCCAAGGTCCTATTTTCAGATGGCCTGTTCAATCTCTGACACTGACATTTCTATTCCACAGGTAGCCAGGGAATCTAAGGACAGCAGGAAAGTGAGGAAATATACCTTTGGAATTTCCAATTGGGGCAGTAAATATAGCAGAGCAAAAATCAGTATTTGCATCGTCCCTATAGATCCTCCTTAAGACTGATTTTTACTGATTATAATTGTTTTCTTTTGTGATTCAGAGATTCTGGCTTCTGTGGGGTTTTTATCAAATAGGCAAGTAGCAAATCGCTGATTGTTGGGGATAGTGAAAATTTGATCTGGGTTTTTAAAAAAGAGAGAAGTGGAAACTAAATGACAAAGATATCGTGTTTGAGACTTTGCTCTCCATTTTTCCATTCATGACCTCTTTTCACCAGAGAAATGTTTATGCAAGCCCAGCTATATAGGTATATAAAATAGGTATGCATAAGCATTTACTGTTGCCAAGTTTTGCACAGTCCCCGCATTAAGTTGTATAACCACACATGAGGTCACAACCCACAGTGTAAGAAGCTCTGCTCTGGGGGCAGCTAGGTAGTGTAATGGATAAAGGATTGGCCCTGGATTCAGGAGGACCTGAATTCAAATCCGGCCTCAGAAACTTGACTCTTACTAGCTGTGTGACCCTGGGCAAGTCACTTAACCCTCAGTGACCTGGCCAAAAAAAATAATTATAAAAAAGCTCTGCTCTGGGATATGAGATTTAGCAGGCGTTGACAACAAATTCAGCATGAAAAGTACAGAATTCTGCCTGGTTAGAATGAATAATTGATTAAAATAGAAAGCTAACCAATGATGGACAAGAGTGAATTCCTCCCATATCCAGAAATCTTTTTTGAAAAGAATGTTGGGGTGGCTAGGTAGCACAGTGGATAAAGCACTGGCCCTGGATTCAGGAGTACCTGAGTTCAAATTCAGCCTCAGACACTTGACACTTACTAGCTGTGTGACCCTGGACAAGTCACTTAACCCCCATTGCCCCACAAAAAAAAAAGAAGTAAAGAAAAGAATGTTGGCCCAATTTTACACTTACAGTCAATGGATGTGACTGTAGTCAGGACAGATTATGAAATACAAGACATGAAGCTTCTAGAATTAATAGACAGACTTCCCCACCCCCCACATCCCACCTCCACCCTGATGGCAGTTTACTTAATAACATCCTGATTCCCATGGGCTTTTCCCCTCCTTTCCACCATGGAAAAGGGTCAAAAAGCTTTCATGCAACTCACCCAGGTCATGTTATTGAGGCACAAAAAAATTTCTAGTTATGGTTTTGTGCAGAATCCTGTGTGGGAAAGAAAAGGGGAGGGAAGGGACAGAGAATGTTGGGTAATTTGGTGTTTTATGTAAAGAAAATTGGTCAAGAGAAAAGCACATGGATTTTGTTGCCAGAAGAGTTATTTTTCAAAATGGACTCCTACCTGTGTGACCCTGAATAAATAATTTGACTGCTCAGGACCTCAGTTTCCCCATTTATAAAAAGAGAGGGTTAGAATATTTGACTTCTAAGGTCTTTTCTAGCCCCAAATCTATGAATTCATTTTCTTTCCTAAAACTATAGAATTATTTCCTCAAGTTCTTATTATACCAGTCAACCAATATTTTTTATATTAATTATTTCACTGTAATAAGTTATAATTTTCACTGTTATATGCATTTTTGATACCAAGAACATCATGCACAATCAGCATACATACTCTATTATTCAAATTTATGCAGAAGGTAAAAATATTAATACTAAGGCCTTTAAATCAATCAATTAAACAGTCATGAAGCATTTATGGATATTGAATTGTATGAGGTCCTGTAAGTAATGCAAAGAAGTCAAGAGTAATACAGATACAGGATGAATATATGAAAAAACCAATGCTACAATGAAAGTACATTGTTGTGATTATGATGACTGATAAAAGCTTCCATGCAACTAGTGCTTTAGAGTTACTAAGTTCTTTGTTTACATTGTAAGATTTGATGATGCTACTAGCCCTGTAAGGCAGATATTATAAGCACTGTAACTAGTACATTTCACAGACAAGGAAACTGAGCCTTGGAAAGTTCCCAGAGAGTTCTAGTTGTAAGGCTAAGTGTGTATTGGTGGTTACTAAAAGAGTTATAACTATTATTGCCTTGTATGTATCTTCCCTTGTTTCAGGCTTCATGATCCAAGACTTAGATCAGTTTTTCTTCTGGACAGTTTGAATTACTTTCTATGATGTTCTATAGAGTGAATGGAAGTTTTTTTGTTTTGTTTTGCTTTGTTTTATTTTGTTTTTATTAAACATAGCCTTTGCCTAAACCAAAATACAAAGCAAGTAAAAATGTTTGGAATTCAACAGCAAGGACACTATCAATGGATCACGGAAGACACAGAGGTCCTTTGAGCATGCCTGGTTTGGCTAATATGGAGACTACTGCACCCCGTTCTCGGTAGCACCTCTCTATCTGACATCTTTTTGGCTGTACTCATTTCTGTAACTCCTATCTGTTGCACCCAGAATGAACACCATGAAATGAAAATAGGAGAGCAGAGGAACTTCCCTTCCCTTGTTTATCTCTTTTTTATTGAATATCTGATAAATAGCCTGGAGGGTGTTTGCTTCTGTTCTGTGTTGGTTCTCCTCAGTTTCAGATGCCAGAAGTTTCACGTGGACTCATGCCCACAGGACCAGAAGTTTGAGCCATGACGACCTTGGACCAAGGGTTGCAGGTGGAAGGGTGTAGCAGAAGGCCAGGATGGCATGGAAACCCTGAGAAACCAATGTGACTAGGACTAGGGCCTGGTTAAAGCTTCAGGAAGACTTGAACCTTGAGGAGAACTCCAAGGAGACTGAAAACACAGAATAATAGGTTAGAGCTTTCCAACTCTCACCAGCTCTACCTCACTCCTGATGCAGGTATGGTGTATTGATCTCCACCAATAAAGAGAGAGAGTCCTATATAAAGTACTTTGATGGCTGATGCTCTTTGCAGTCCCTTGCAAAGGTCAGCTGTGACAAATCCAAAACCTATAAATATATAGTATAAACATAAACATCAGTGCTTCTTTATACAAGGATGATTTTCTTTATACAAGGATGATTTTCCTAGCATCCTAAATAATCAAACTTCAGTACCATTGAAACTAAAATAAAATGAATGCACATAAACAGTACATGCAGTAAACATGACACATAGAATTTCAAAGATACTACAGTGACAACATGCCTAACTATATACAAGAAATATACATACATACATATTTCAAAAGTACATGCATATTCCTAGTATAATCCAATCAATTCATAATAAGAAATAAGTATGGGCAATTAAATGGTTCAATAATAGCACTGGGCCTGGAGTCAGGAAAGTCTGAGTTCAAATCTGGCCTCCAACCTTTACTAGCTGTGTGATCTTGGGCAAGTCACTTAACCTCTGTTCACTCTAGAATGCAGCTAGGTGATACAGTGGATAGAAAATCAAGCCTAGAGTTAGGGAAACCAGAGCTCAAATCTGCCCTCATACACTTTAGTAGCTGTGTGACCCAGCGCAAGTCACTTAACCTCTGTTTGCCTTAATCCACTGCAGAAGAAAATGACAAACCATTCTAGTATCTTTGCCAAGAAAACTCCATGGATAGTAAGGTCCATGGGATCATGAAGAGTCAAACACCAATGAATTACTCAATAAAAATGGTCAGCTAGCAAAATACAGTTAGCCAATTGTTAAATAACACCACCAATAGTCCTATATATAATGTAATCCCAGTCCCAAACCCCACCCATATGGGACTTTCTCCTTATTGGTGAAGATCAATGCCCCATATCTACATTAGGGGCAAGGATGAATTAGTGAGAATGGAAAAGTCCTAGTCTCTCCAGTCTTCTTAGAGTTTTCCTCAAGTTTTAAGTTTCAGCTCTTCCTTCAATATTGATTCCTAGTCACTCTTGTTTGTCAGGACTTCCTGAGAAGGACAGAACTTCCTGAGATCCAGTCTGGTATGCATAGATGCTCTACTATTCAACATGCCATCCTGACTCCAAAGTAACCATGGTTTGAACTCTTGGTCCTATGAGGATTACCTCAGCACGTGAAACTGAGGACAAATAACAACAACACAGACACAAACACCCCCAGGCCCAATTCTTGGAGTCAGGATCAAAAAGGTAAGGAAGGTAAGGAAATTATCTCCCTTCACACCAGTTTAGTTCATGACATCCATTCTGGGAACAGCACATAGCACCCAGAAGATAGTAGTCACCAAAAAGAGTGCGGCCAAAAAGATGGCAAAAAGAGAGGTGTTGTCTAAAAGGGAGCAAACTACTCAGTCTTTCCACTTTTAAAGATGCAGACAGTCAATCCAGGAAGCTACCCCCACCCATGTGGGAAAGGATATGATAGATTCCATATTAGTCAAACTGGGCTTGTTCAAAAGGCCGTGCAACATTACAGCAGTATTTGAATATCTATACAAATCATGGGCTTATATAGATTGTAGGTTAGTTTAGTTTGAAAATGATATTTCTACCTAAAGAGGAAGAAGTGAATGGACTACAGAATGGCATCTTCATGTAGGAATCCAATGAGGAATCAGAGATATTTTAAGTATCCTAAGGTGATTTTAACATGAGGGGCTCACAACATTATCACTATAAAATCATTATAAACATTGCCTCTATAAAATACTCCAATGGCGTGCGTCTCAAATAGCCTCTGACAACCGAAGTCCAACTCCTGGCCTTCTCGTGGCCGAACTGGAGAAGGGACAAAGGTGAGTCACTGGCGCCTTAAAACCAGTTGCTTCGGGCAGGTGGGGCTCGTTAGCCTTGGCAGGCAACCCGCTTAGGGGAAGGCAACCCTGATTTTAAACCTCCGCTGCCTTGTGGCTGTACCTATATATGGGGAAGGCTTCAGGAGTTAACCCCGAGGAAAAATCAGGAGTCGGAGTCCCTTAGGCAGTTGGATGTCGGACATCACATCCCTCTGGCAACTCCAGCGGGGGCACTGGTGCCAAACTGTATTGGCTCTGCCTCTCCTTTGGATCCACTAATGTCACCGAGAGGGAAAACCTGCTGCACGGGCAACAGCTTGTTTTCCAATTGATCTGCCCAGGCCAGGACCCTGGAGAGGACACTCCAGCTATTCCTCATGGGGTAGATACAACACAGGGTGCAGCAGTTACTGGTTATATAAGTCACTCAGGAGCTGTGGCTCCTGTATTGGACTGCACAGCCACACTGTGGCCTGTGGCTCTTCGAGGTGCTGATCCATGGTCGTTCACGACTAATGGAGTCCTATATGCTTCAAGGGTAGTCCTTCAAGGATTTCAGGCCCTTTAGCCTATGAAAATTTGGGAATCATGGATTTAGTAGAGACCTTAGGAGACCTCTATCCCAATCCTTCATCCCCATTTTAGAGATAAGGAAAAATAACTAGAAAGGTTAAGTGACTTAGCCCAAGATCACCAAAATATTAAATATCTTAGTATTGGAACTAGGTCCTTGGATCTAATATTGATTTTGGCCCTGTGTGACTTTGAGTAAGTGACAATCTGACTGAGTCTGTGACCTCTAAGGTCCTTTCCAATTCAAAAATCTGAGGATTCTATCCCTGCTTCTATTTTCATGAGTCATGATGGCAGATTGTAAGCACTTCAAAAACTAGCACATATGTGAAAAGGAAGGCCTGCCAATCAGATATCTTCAACTGAGAAATATGTGAGTCTGGCAACTTTTTTTTTTTAAGATCACTCTTCAAGAATGAATAATGCATTTGTGATATTTCCTTCCTTTTCCCCTCATTCCTTCCTTCCCTTCCTTCCTTGTTTCCTTTCTTCCTTCTCCCCTCTCTTCCCTCCCACCCTTCCTCCCTCCCTCTCTTCATTCCTCATTTTATTTCTTTCCTTCCTTCCTTCCTTCCTTCCTTCCTTCCTTCCTTCCTTCCTTCCTTCCTTCCTTCCTTCCTTCCTTCTTTCTTTCTTTCTTCCTTCCTTCTTTGTCTTTTTTTTTCTTTAGACTTACTATTTTTGAAGTCCTATTGAGAAACAAAACATTAAAAGAAATTGTACAAAAGTTAATAAGGGAGCAATGCATCCACATGATGGGTAGTAGATGATGTCACTTAAACAGCCTCTGAGCACAGGCAATCATGCAAGGCAACAGGAAGTATTTCACCTTCACCTCCTCACTGAAATCAAAACACTTTAGTTACTCTGGGACAATCTGTACACAACCCTTTCCAAACAGGGACTGTTGTGTATTATTCTGTCCTCTCACAGTGCCAAGCAAAGTGGCCCTTACGTAGTAAGCATTCCACAAATGTGGTTGACAGAACTGGAATCATCTAGTCATTTTAATTTTGTCTTGGAGCAAAATTGTGGGATAGAGGTAAGGGGTGTGTGGGAAGGGACATAGGCTTCAGGGTTTGTAGATTGTCTCAAAATTTCTCATTTGATGCCTGGGTAAATGCTTCAATGGAGTACAAGGTTTCCATGCCACAAGCCAAATTGTCAGCAGCAGTATATTGTATAAGCTATCAAAAGACTAGAAGGGATATGGTTTCATTTTTGCAAAAAGAGGCCTGTGACATACTTTTAGCAGTGGTAGCTTTATGGGCAAATGAATGACACAAAGTCCTTAGCTTTCTCTTTAGAGCTTTTCAAAGCAACAAATTGAGGGGGACAGTGCCCAATTTATTAATAATCCAGATGTAGATATGTTTAAATCATAAGATCATAGACTTAATGCTGCAAGAGTCTTTAGAAGAGACCTCATCTAATCTAACACCTCATTTTACAAAAGAATGGAGGTCCAGGGAGGTGTAATTGTTTGTCCAAGTTTACATAGATAGTAAGAGACAACATTACAGAGGGATTTGAACCCAGGTCCTCTCACTATAATTTGATCCCGTCTTTCTGTATCAGACTGACTTCCCTCTCCCTAATAGGAACAATTATTCTACATCCCTCAATTTAAGTTTTAAGTGATTGACCTAGAGCATTGTATTCTTTTTATAACAACATTTCTGAAATTTATGAAGCCAGAGAGCACATTGAGACTTGGAATATATTCATAAAACAGATAAAGATGGGGGCAGTGTCATCAGTATTCCTAGGATAGAAGGGGATTGAGGAAGTTTGGAAAAATTAGAGTCAATTACATCTATTTTCATGTAGAAAAATTGCTAGAGAAAAGTTTTTTATGTATTAAAATGGCTTATTCGATATCTTGGAAAGTGACACTAGCATTGGTAGGCAGCCCTTTGAAAGAGAAAGTGTTAAGTTTAGAATCAGAAGACCTAGGTTCAAATTCTGGTTTTATCACATAATACCTATACAACCATGGGCAAATTCCTTATGGTCTCTGGGACTGTTTCTTTATCCACACAAAATGGGGTAGATGCATCTTTGAGGTCCCTTCAAGTTTTATATCAATGAACCTATGATATTATGGGTTGAAATTCTACTTTAACCACTTAATACCTATATGACCCTGGGGAAATTGCTTATTCTTTCTAGACCTCAGTTGTCGTTGTTTATCCTTCATTTTCAAAGAGAACCAATGATGTCTCAACTTGCTCATGAATTGGATTTAAGTGAGGCAGAGCTGCTCAAAGTTGCGAACCTCACTTCTCCTCCAGAGGCATCAGAGTCCAGTAGTAGGACAAAAATCAAGATGACTGGTGACGGCTCAGAATGCAGTGAGTGACCTTGACCTTTCTAAATTAAGGTCTTTTTCAGGTCTCAGTTTGTCTAAGACAACACCCTTTCAGTGACTAAGGACTAGCTGAGACCTTGGACAAAGGTGGCCTAATTCACCCTTACAAAAATTTCAAGCTGAGAGGGGAAAGCCTTGGAGTTTATGTCTCAAACAGAAAACAATTGTTATTTACACTCATCCTAAGCCATCAAAATTTAGACAATGAGCCACAGAGGCTTGGGCTGGTGGCTATTGATTTTTCAAAATGTATTTTATTTTCAATTCATGAACATAACAAGCATTTCCATAACATTACAAGAAAAAAGATGATTGCACAGGAAACTATAAATCTACCATGTGCAACTTGCTATTCCCTCCAAATATACAACAAAGTTATCAAGTAATTTTCTTTTTTTTTTTCTTCTCTCCCCTCCCATAGCCCTGGAGAAGGCTACCATTAAACACAAATAGAGATAAATATGTAAAATTATTCTATACCAACTTTATTAGTTCTTTCTCTGGATGCAAAAAGCATCTTTCTTAATATGTCCTTAATTTTAATTTGTGTATTTATAATAGCCAAAATGACTTAGTCACTCAAAGTCTTGTTTTTTTTGTTGTTGTTTTTTTTTTACAGGGCAGTGGGGGTTAAGTGACTTGCCCAGGGTTACACAGCTAGTTATGTGTCAAGTGTCTGAGGCTGAATTTGAACTCAGGTCCTCCTGAATCCAAGGCCAGTGCTTTATCCACTGTGCCACCTAGCTGCGCCCCCCCACCCACCCAACTCAAGGTCTTTCTTAATGCAGTATTTCTGTTACTGTCTATGATGTTCTCTTGGTTCTGCTCACTACACTTGATTATTTCCTGCAAGTCTTTCCATGCCTTTCTAATATCATTGGGCTAACTATTTCTTATAGCACAGTAGTATATCATCACAATCATACACCACAACTTGTTCATCCATTCCCCAATTGATGGGAATCTCTGCAATTTCCAGTTCTTTGCCACCACAAAAAGAGCTACTATAAAAATCCCATTGACATTCAAAATAATAATCACTATTTGTGAATTTCCCTCCATCTTATTTTTATTATTTTCTTTCTAAGTCTCTTTTATACCCTATCCCTGTTACCTTATCTTCCCCCACCCTTCTATTGTTGACTATTATTTTTATTGTTGTTATTATTATTGACCATTCAATGAAAGCCAGAGTAATTTTGGGTTAAAGGCATAATCAAGTAGTTTCATTTAGAACATGAGCTTTTTTAAAGTCTCTTTTTTTTCTGAGCTATATTTTAAGAAATTATAAATGAAAACTATATAGGACAAAAAGTAAATTGTCCCAGGTCTGGGGGGGTATTAAAATTATATGTACACATAAATATAGTATTGATATTAATATAATTAACATTAATAATTAATATTAAAATACAATTAAGAAATAAAAGAAGAAATTTAGCCCCCAAATGTCAATATATCTTACAAGATAGAAGTGACCAAAAATTTTATTCCTATGGACAGAGAACATGCACTAAAGTATATGGTGCTCCAAGTGGAGAGGGGGATCACATGTGGCAAGGGATAAAGGAAGGAAGGAAAGAAGGAAGGGAGGAAAGAAGAAAGGGAGGGAAGGAGGGAGGAAGGGAGGGAGGAAGGGAAGAAGATCATCTATTCTGTACTTACAAGTACCATGCACTGCTTAGTGCTGGTAACACAAATGCATCAGTTCTTGCTTTCAAGGAGCTCACAGTCTAATTGAGGGAGACAATACAGAACCATCAGCACAGTTAAAATTAATTTACTTGGAGAGAGTGATGAACCATGCACTCACTGTAGAAATTTAATCATTGCCTTTTCCTTCTTAGACCATCCCTCCAAGGTTTTTGACTGTAGTGATTATACTTGCCAATAGCGGGAGAAAGACTCTGGCCCTCTAATTAAACAGTTTTTATTCTTCAATTGGAAGATTTGTCTCACTTGGAGTGGGGAGGCAGTGTCACTTAGAAAAATAGCAACACAGTGAAAAGAGCATTGATTCTGGAATCAGAGGATCTAGGCTCAACTATTCCCTTGTTACTTACTCTGTATGACTTTGGGGGAATCATTTTGCCTAGATGAGCATCAGTTTCTTTATCTATAATATGGAGGCCTGTTCAGCCACAAAGAAAACCCAAGACCTACCACAGCACACCACCATTAAATGAATGTGAATTACCACAGGGAGGGATTACTGCCTGGGGTAATGAAATGACTTTACCCCTAACTAGCTGTGTGACTTTAAGTAAGTAAACTCTCTGAATTTTTGTCTATTTGAAAAATAAGGAGCTTAAAAGTCTTCTCTAAAGGCTAACTTTCTATCTACTGAGCCATATGCCCTGTCTGACACTTCAACCCCTACTCTAATTATTGTGTCTGACTATATAATATTCATATTTTCTACAATATGAAATTGATAACATTTATTGTTTCTGAAATAGCATATTATAAGGGGCAGCTGGGTGGCCTAGAGTCAGGAAGACTCAACTTTCTGAGTTCAAAACTGGCTTCTGACACTTACTAGCTGTGTGACCCTAGGCAAGTCCCTTAACTGTGTTTGCCTCCGTTTGTTTACCTATAAAATGAGCTAGAGAAGAAAATAGCAAACCATTGCCTTATTTCTGCCAATAAAATCACAAATGGGTCAAGAAAAGTCAGATACAACTAAAGAGGGCTGAATAACAACAACATATTTTGAAGGGATGATTTAGTTTCCTACGTCATCAACTCACCCTCTTAAGACTATGAATTCGCAGGTTAAAGCACTGGCTCTGGATTTAGTAGGATCTGAGTTGAAATCCAGCCTTAGACATTTGGCAGTGTGACCTGGGCGAGTCACTTAACCCTCATTGCCCCACCCACCTCCAAAAATATACATATGCATATATATAGGAAGAGGCCTTTATGATGTATATAAGACAGAGCTAGTCAAGGCCCAGAAAAAAAAGCTTGTTATAGAATATCTTTGAACATTGTGGGTTTGGTTTTATGTGCTAAACCTGGTTAGACCAGGTTAATTCTTCAGGTAGCACCATGTCTGATGAAGTTCTTTCACCATAATATATACATCTAAAGACAAATGTTATCCTTATTCCCAGAAATCGTCATTTGGAGGAAGCTTTGTAATTTTTTTCCATTTATTTTCACACCTATCTATCTTGTGGTATGGTTGTTGACCTTTCTATATATCATAGATTCCATTTCTACATGTTAGGACAGTGGGGGCATTAAACCATACATAAGAAGACCTGTGGGACAAATTTCCTTAGCTTTACAATGTCACATTATCTATGCTCTATAGTATTTTTATTAATTTTGTTAAATATTTCCCACTTGGGGCAGCTAGGTGGTGCAGCAGATAAAGCATTAACCCTGTATTCGGGAGAACGTGAGTTCAAATCTGGCCTCAGAAACTTGATACTTATTAGCTATGTGATCCTGGGCAAGTCACTTAACCCTCATTGCCCTGGCAGGAAAAAAAAAAGATTGAAGAGAAAATCCTGCTTGTTTCATCTCTTGTCATTAAATATTTCCCACTAACATTTCAATCTTGTTGGAGCCACACTTGGGAGTGTTATGGACTTCAGGCTGCCCATTGGCCACTTCTTTGAGAACTTTATTTACGATACCTCCAATTGATTTTAAGAGGATTGTTTTTGAATTTTCAAAATGTAAATCATTATAATTAACCTTAACTAAAATTTGCACACATATGTATCTGTGTATGAACATTTTAGTTCTTTCATTGATATAGATAACAACCCCTGCAGAGATTATCAATATGAATTTCTATGACTGAAACAAAAACATTTTTCTGAAGTCACCTTTACTGAGATTAGTCTTCATGAACTTGGCCAGGCTAGCTAAACAATGATCTAGAGTTTCTACCTGGATTCATAATTGAAGCCTTTTCCACTTGGTAGAACTTGTCAGAGCTGGTACTCAGGCGGAAGTCTTCAAGAAACCCACTGCCATACCCTGGTGGTCTTAAGATCACAGATGGAGAGATTGAAAGGTCCAGCCCTAGGAGTTATCTGGTCTAATTGCTTAGATGATGAAATTGAGACAACATGGATAAAGTAGCCACCTGAGCTCACATAGTTACCAAAAGAGCAGAGGCCATATTGGGGTCCAGGTTACTCTATCTCTACATCCAGCACTCTTTTGTCTGTTAACACCTGGAGGATCAGAGTATAGCATTAATGGATATACTCCTATACTTCTCTCGACTTATAGGATTATAAGATTCAAAGCTGGGAGGGAGCTTAAAAATCATTCTAGCCCAGTCTCCTAATTTTACACATGAAGAAACTGTGACCTAGAGAGGAGATTTGCCCAAACCCCCCCCTCTCTCTCTCTCCCTCCCTCCCTCTCTGTCTCTCTCTCCCTCCCTCCCTCCCTCCCTCCCTCTCTCTCTCTCACACACACACACATACCAACATATCATACATCCTTTGAGGGTAAAATACAAATAAATAATTTATATCAATGCTTAATATTGAAATTACACATCAGAAATGTCTATTTGGCATATTATATCATGAAACAGGGTTCTACTTCACTATTCCAAACTTAAAGCCAATAATTTTTCACCAAAAAAACACAGTATCTCTAAGTGATTTTCACTAGAATTGAAGGCCGTGTGTTTTTAAAGCACAGTACCTAGCTACTGCCAAGGAAATATAGGCACACATAGAAAACTAACGATTGTGCTTACCACTTGGCTGATTGTATTGACCAAATATGTACTTTTTGGGTAAACTCCAGATTCCAAACAAACTACTCATATAAGTCCACTGCGGGGTGGGGAGTGGTAGAGGAGGAGGGAAGAAAGACTGTGGCATAGTCAATATACTCAATAAAGAGTTGGTTTCCTAATCAGGCAGACAAGTTCAAATCATACAGATGACACATACTAGTTTGGTGACTAATTCTGAGCAAGTTACTTAACTTTTCTATGCCCCTAGGCAACTATGCTCTAAAATGCATAGCAGGTACTGACCTGCAAAGGCAGAGGAGTTTCCTCACTCTTCCCTATTCTAACCATATCATAGATTCAAAGTCAAAAGGAAAATTGGAGCCATCTGATCCAAAGCTTCTTAAACTGTGGGTTGCAACTCCAGATGGGTTCAGGTAACTGAATGTGGGGGTCATGAAAAATTTGGCAACATTAAAAGGTTATGTATACCTATTTTACGTGCTATATACTTGGGTCATGTAAAAATTTTTTAAGTGAAAAGGGGTCGCAAGTATAAAAAAGTTTAAGAAGCCCAGATCTAGTCCAACCCTCTCATTTGGGAATGGGAAGACTAGAGAGGATAAATGACTTCTCCAAGGTGATGGAGGAAGTAAGTGAGAAAGATGGAATTTGAATTCAGGTTCTAGTGACTCCAAGTTCAGGTCTTTTTCTACTTTACCACACATTTTTATTCCTGAGAAATAAGCATAAATAAATAAAGCCTATGAATAAATAGAATTACCCTCATTGAAGAAAGGTCAATGCAAATTCAATATAATCAAATTGTTTTATGGATGAATCTTAATTAGGGAGGAATAAGGGAAAGAATTTTCAAGTTTTCTTATAGGTTTGTAAACCTGGAGGGTCATAATGTGAAAGCCCAAAGCAAATGGTTCAGGAAATGAGTGTTGTTATATAGGTATGATATTAAAGGGAGATTGGAGATAAAGATTGGAGTCAATATGCCCTTTCTGGGTTTAGCTGAAGGGAAGCAATTTTATTATCCTCAAGAGAAACATTTAACACTTAGGAGAGAACCGCGTTGCTCGCTATTTTTTAAAGAAGAAGAAGAAGAAGAAGAAGAAGAAGAAGAAGAAGAAGAAGAAGAGGAAGAAGAAGAAGAAGAAGAAGAGGAAGAAGAAGAAGAAGAAGAAGAAGAAGAAGAAGAGGAAGAAGAAGAAGAAGAAGAAGAAGAAGAAGAAGAAGAAGAAGAAGAAGAAGAAGAAGAGGAAGAAGAAGAAGAAGAAGAAGAAGAGGAAGAAGAAGAGGAAGAAGAAGAAGAAGAAGAAGAAGAGGAAGAAGAAGAGGAAGAAGAAGAAGAAGAAGAAGAAGAAGAAGAAGAAGAAGAAGAAGAAATAGTATACATAGTTATAATCAAAGCAGGGTCTAGAACTCAGCTTTCCTCATTCTCATCTGTTTGCCTTTTCCCCTCCATTCTACTCTATTACCCTACTCAAATAGTTTAACTGAAAAGAATAATGTTTAATAATAAAATTATAAGGAAAATACCTCAGAAAAAAAACAATTGTTGGACTTTATCAGTTATGTTAGAAACACAGAGAAAAGGAGACAAGCTACATGTAAAAGGAGAACTTAATTTTGCAGTTTAAAAGTATTCACTGTTTCCCCTTTATCCTTCTTTTTTTTTTTTTGGCTACTTTTTTAAGTATGCCCCTGGGAACTTCCCCTTTGACAATTACATGGGAACATGCTAATTGTCTTCACATGTTGGACAGATTTAATTTTCTTTCAAGAGTTCCAAAGTTTCAAGAGATTCTGCCTATGTGTTCATGGAAAAGAAACACAAGGGCTGTCACTCTGTTAAAAGCAGCCTCTGTAAGTGAATTCAATGTCATGACAGTTCTCTAGCTGTACAGTTATACTTTAAGGATTTCCAACCCATCCCAATTACACAATTATAAAACTGGAAGTGGCCTTGGGTGTCATCCAGCCCTTCATTGCATGGATAAGGAAATAAAGGTCAAGCAACTTTCCTGATGTCATACAGAGAGTAAGCAGAAGTGAGAAGCAAATCCAGGTTTTCTAATACAATAACAATAACCTTTCCATGGCACCAAAGGTTTCTTTCTTTAGTGATCTTGAAAGAAGTATTTTCATTTTCTTTAGGAAAAAAGTTTTGCACAGAAGGTGTCCCCCTTGTGGCAATAGCAAAACCTGGAAGGGACTGCTATTCTAATCCAAAGATATTGAACTCATAAATCAGGACTTTATGCTTCTGCTCTCTCACCATTTTTCAGCACCTCCTTCCAAAGGGGATAGATAACCTTTTGGGTTGCCTCTTACAGACTAGAGTAATGCACAGTCAGACTTGTAGTCAACTTCCTACCGATGTCTTTTGAACCCTTCCTTTTTTTTCCTTCCCTTGCCCTGCCATTCAAAGGATGACTTTTTCATAAAATAATTATCAGAACCCTCAGAGGAATTATATTTTCATCAGCAATTTACTCTCTGTAGCATGAAAAAAAATGCTTAACCGCAAGCTGCACTTTCTGTATGCAAGCTGCCCATTAAGCTATCTCAGTTGTGCAACTGAAGACAGGGTCCTTTGAAGAAACCATGGGAAAACCAGTCTGACTCAGCAGTGCCCACACTCCTCTTCCGTCCTTGTCCCCTCCCCCTTTGGTCTAGGATAAACATGGCAGGATGTTCAACTGGGGGGGGTTTGTTTGTGGACACAAAGTATTTCTCTTGGGCATAGTGACTCCTTAGTTTGAAAAGTGGCATTTCCTTAAGCTCAAATGTCCATATGCTCAGGAATCTTCTCTGGGGGTTGCAAGAAAGAAAGTTACTACAGGGGTTTGCATAAGCCAAAAAGAATTGTCCCAAATTCAGTGACTAAAACGGCAAGCCTAGCTGAAGCTTCATTTAAAATTGGGGAATTGAAAAGTATTCTATCTAAAACTTTCCCCTTCAGCTGATTATCTTTTATAGAAAGGATGTTCAATCAATGGAAGTAAGGCAGGAGCTATTTTGGATCACAAACAGAAAAAAACCCTAGCATAGGATGCAGAAATTCTAAAGTCTAGTTTATAGTTTGGTCTTCCCTATGAACTAAGTGACTACAAATAAATAACTTAACCTCTCTGGCCTCAGTCTCCTCATCTTTAAAATGGAGTTGGACAAAACATGGTGGTGAATGTCTGTAATCCCTGCTGGGGAAGGCTGAGGCTGGTGGAGCCCTAGAGTTTGGGAATTCTGAGCTACAAGAGGGTGTCTTTTGGATGTCTGCATTGACTTTGGCACCAATAGAGTGAACTCCCAAGAATGAAGGGCAGCTATGCTGCCTAATGAAAAGTAATCCTGCCCAGGTCCAGTCCAATCAGTACTGGAATTGATAAGGCCATAAGGGGCTACTACACTGCTAGTCTGGGTGAAATAGGGAAGCCTAGTCTCCACAAAATATATGAAATAAAATACAATGAATTGGTTGCTTCCAAATCTATGACTCTTGTCATAGATAGAACCATATATATGTGTGTGTGTGTGTGTGTATGTATATATACATACATATGTATGTGTTTTATATATGTATTTATGTGGGGAGAGAGAGAGAGAGAGAGAGAGAGAGAGAGAGTCAGTCAAGAGTCAAGATTCTATGTGTAAGGATAGGAGACTATCATAGACTGTATATTAAAGGGAGGCAAACTAGAGACCTATAGCCTCTTCTTTCCCCAATGTTCTCCAAGAGAGAACTCCTATCAGGAGTAGAAGCAGTAGTTTGAGAACCTGAAGCTACCACTCTGTTCTCCTCAGAGAATGGGCTTACCAGACTACCATTATATTTATCTTCTTCCTTTAAATATTGTTCATCTAAGGGATATGGTTGTATTCTGTCTAACTTTCAATCATTTTGTCATTTTGGGGAAAGGGGAACCCTAATCTATATATTCAAATCTTGACTCCTTTCCCACATAATACCAGTTCCACAAAGGACATACAAAGAGAATAGCAAAGATTTTTATTTATAATTTATCCAAATCATAGCAAAACAGAAATCAGAGAATGTATCCACAGGAGAATATATACAAGATGAAGGTGCTCTCCCATTGAAAGCAAGATAGCTCAGCTCAACCAAGAAAGTATCCTAGATCTCACCCAAGAGGAGACTACC
The DNA here is from genome assembly GCF_019393635.1 of Dromiciops gliroides. Classification (NCBI taxonomy): domain Eukaryota; kingdom Metazoa; phylum Chordata; class Mammalia; order Microbiotheria; family Microbiotheriidae; genus Dromiciops; species Dromiciops gliroides. The sequence continues at coordinate 613,426,343 of NC_057862.1, forward strand.
TGAAGTCTATAGAACAGCAAGATGGGGGTAGAGACAATGAAGAGTGTCTGCTCCTTAAGGGTATTCCTTTCAAGCAACCTGAATTGAAGTTGACCTCTTCCATCTTTTCTCTCAAAGCTAGAAGCTGCTTACAGGCTAGACTAAACTGGAAAAAACAAACCTTACTTGGAGAGTCCCTATGGGACTTCCCACTTGAGGGGTACCAAAAGGGGAAGTTATCTGAGAACTGAAACTCTCACCTGACACCAATTCTGCTCCACCCCTCAGGAAGGGCAGGGCCTTTATTTCCACAGATAAGGAGAAAGTCCCATTCCAATGGGATTTGGGATAGTGTTTAAACTATGTCTGTGGGTTTCTACAATCCCTTTTAGATCTAGTGTTCTAAGATTTTAGGTTCTCTGAATAGCTTCCTAAATTGTAGTTAGTAAGATACCATTATCTCAGGCCAAAGACCTGCTGGACACCCCCAGCTTCGCTACAGAGATGTATGCAAGGGAGACTTGAGGGCTCTGGGAATAGACATCAGCAGCTGGGAGGAGATGGCCAAGGATGGTGCCTGATGGAGTTCAGTACTCAGGAGTAGCTTGCACGCAGCTGAGATGGGCCTTCAAGCTCGGGAGGAAGAAAAACGAATGAGACGCAGGAACCGAAGGGCAACAGAGGGTGTAGTTTTCTGAAGTCCTCGTTGCCACAGGACCTGCAGCTCCTGTATTGGACTGCACAGCCACACTGTGGCCTGTGGCTCTTCAAGGCACTGATCTATGGTCGTCTGTAACTGGTGGAAGCCTACTAAAAGATACCATTATACAACTCCCACCTCAGTAAACATTCATCTCAGGAGCTCATCATCAAAGATTATCTAGCATTATCTAGCACAATTCTTGATATAAGTTGTTAATGAATGCTTGTTAGATGATTGATTGATCAGAGGATATACACTGTTTTATAATTCTTGGGGCATAATTTCAGATTGCTCTCCAAGGTGGTTGGATCATTTCAAAGGTTCACCAACAGTATATTAATGTCCCAATTTTTTCACATCCCCTCCAACTTTTGTCATTTTCCCTTCTATCATTTTAGCCAGTCTGATAGAGGGGAAATGATATATCACTTCTTTTAATGTGCATTTCTCTAATAAATAATGATTTAGACTGCTTTTCATATGACCAAATAGGATGTTTTTATTTCTTCATTAAAAAACTGCCCATTCATAAGCTTTGAATATTTATCAATTGGGGAATGACTCATATTCTTTTTTTTTTTAGCTCTCTGTTCTAATTTATTTTTTAATTTCTATTTAACCTCTAACCTATTTATATTTGAGGCAAAAAATAGGTAAAAGTAATAAGCAGAATATATTATAATGTCAGTTACATGAAAGTCATAAGGGGGAATAATGGAAAGAGCAGGCCATTTATGGAACTTCTCTCAGTCCTTGAGGTACAGCAGTCCATGAAGTACAACATGTAGGTACAACTGAGAAATTCAGCACCCTGAGAATGACTCATATTCTTATAAATTTGACAGATGATATATTTGAGATGAGACCTTTATCCAAGAAACAATCAATAAAAATTCCCCCAATTTTCTGTTTACTTCTAATTGTGACTACATTCATTGGCTTTATTTGTACAAAATCTTTTCTATTTCATGTAATCAAAATTATCCATTTTACATCTCAAAATGCTATCACTTGTTTAATGATAAATCATTCTCCTATCCATAAATCTCATATGTAATATGTTCCATTTCCTTCTGGTTTTCATCATTTCTCCTTTTATAATTAGGTCATGTGTCCATTTTGACCTTACCTTGGTAAATCATGTGACATATTGATCTATACCCAATTTATGACAGACTGCTTTAAAGTTTTCTCAAAAATTTTTTTTTACCAAATAGTGCATTCTTATACTAAAAGTTTAAATCTTTACATTTGTCAAATACAAGATACCCTGTTCCCCTGATCTAACTTTTTATTTCTTAGCCACTACATAGTTTTGACAATTACTAAATCATAATGTAGTTTAAGATCTGGTACTGCTAAACCTCCTTTCTTTATTTTTTTACACTACTGCACAACTATGAACAATTAATATTTTTTCAATTATTTAAATCACATTTTATTTGTTTAAAAATGTTTTTTTTTCCCCCTCGGGGTTGGGAGGTGGGAACGGAGGGAGGAAGAGAAGTTGGAACACAAAGTTTTAAAAAAAATTGATGTCGGGGCAGCTAGGTGGCACAGTGGATAGAGCACCAGCCTTGGAGTCAGGAGGACCTGAGTTCAAATACAGCCTCAGACACGTGATATTAGCTGTGTGACCCTGGGCAAGTCACTTAACCCTAATTGCCTCACACACAAAAAAAGAAAAGAAAGAAAGAAATTGATGTCAAAATGTGTTTTTACATGTAATTTGGAAAATAAAATTCTAAACAGAAACAAATAAACCTTTTTAAACAAATAAAATGAGATTTAAAAAATAGTTGATTGATTGAAATAACAGATTCCTAACTGAAAAATATCCCAGCATGGAATGTTAGGCCCAAACCAATTTGGTTACATTAAAAATACATCAATATAAAGTCCTCCAAATAGATTTTAAAAACTCAAGCAATTGCTTAAGTGTTCCAAGACAGGGGAGAATTTGCTTGAGAACAGTTTATATGAAAGAATTAGAAGATATTTAATTTAGAAGAGTTTATGGAGTATAGTGGGTAATGTAAGGTTAGCAAATGACTTCTACAGCTGGGCTTCTTAAACTTTTTTTCCACTTGTGATCACTTCCCCCCCCCCCCCCCCCCGCCAAAATAGTTATACATAACCTCTTACTGCTTTTACATGACCTCCACATTCAGTTAGGTGATCCCCACCTGGGGTCTCAACCCACAGTTAAAGAAACTTTGCTCCACAGAATGCTGCAGGAAGCAGTCAAGTCCTGACAGAGCTGTTAAAGGAGGCTAGAGAAGGAAGTGGTATTGACTGATCTGCTATGGCCAACCACAGAACATTTTACACCCTGGTTTCTTTGTCCAGATCGTAGTTTTAGAACTGTAGGGTGTTTGTAAAGATCAACTGTTTGATTTTATACAAGTCTTCATAGCTCTCTAGACCTGGATTTTCTTAGTTGTAAAATGAAGGGGATGTGCTAGATGCAATCTAAGGTCCTTCTTTCTCTAAATCTGTGATCTGAAGTGACTTATCCTATGTCAAGGATGGAAATAGTATCAAAGACAGGACTTGCACCCAAGTTCTCTGACTACAACTGATACTACGAATACTACCATCACCACCACCACTATTATTGCTTCTAATACTACAATTACTATTACTGCAACTCTTCTTCTCCACCTGCTCTTCCTTCTCCTCCTCTTCCTCCTCCTGCTATTCCTTTTCCTACTACTACTACTGATGCTGATGCTCCTCCTCTGCCTGAAATACAATAAAAAGAAAATTGATATAATACTTTAGACTTGCCAAGAATTTTACATATTATTTATTGTTTATCCTCACAACAACTCTATAAAATAGATGCTATTGTTAACCCCATTTGACAGATAAGGAGACTGAGTCTGATAGAGGTAAATAACTTCCCCAGGGTTATACAGATAGTAAGTATGACAGGACTCAAATTCAGGTTTTCCTCACTCCAAGTCTGGCAACCACCTAGTTGTCTTCAAAACCAATAATCTTTTCTTAACTTTTTTTTTTTTTTTTTTTTGCTGGGCAATGTGGGTTAAGTGACTTGCCCAGGGTCACACAGCTAGTCAGTGTCAAGTGTCTGAGGTCAGATTTGAACTCAGGTACTCCTGAGTCCAGGGCTGGTGCTTTATCCACTGCGCCACCTAGCTGCCCCTACCAATAATCTTTTCACCACTGTGATTTGAGTATAAAGAAACCAAAAGGGAACCATGGTATCAGACTTAAGGAGCAGACAAAAATTGATGGACCAAAACAAAAATCCGAGGTGAGGCAGCTCAGTTGACACAAAGACTACTAAACTTTTAATGGAACAGGTGGAAGGGAAAACTAGAACGCTGGGCAACATCAGAGTCAGGCTAAACAGAAATTATTAGGGTAGTTCAATGCTGAAGTACATTACCAAGTAAAAAACGTAATCTGTTCACAGAATCCTTTCAACAAGTGAAGTAGCCCTGCCCAAAATAAAGCATTTAAGGAGCCACTGTGCTGTGCTGTGACCCTGGAGCCTAATATTGGTTATAATGGGAAACCTGAATTCTCCAGATGAAGTCTTATTCTGCTAAATTGCTGTAGTCTCTAAGAAACTACTGATTTTCCTGATGGTTGTTTAGGGTAAAACAAATCAGCAAAGTGTATTCCTAATTTAAACCAAATTCTATTTTTTGAGGAAGAACTTTCCAGTGATATGAAACATATAGGGAATTTGATTTTTAAAATGGCTGTGTCATTTTGGACATTGCAGTAGTAAAGGGGAGGAGCATTGAACAGTCAGATATGTGCTCCTTTCTTTAGGGAATCAACATTTTAAAATACAGAAAAAGGAGGGACAAGAATCTATAGACAGAAGGATTTTGAGGGAATATAGCCCATATTTGCTAAAAGTAATTCTAACTATACAATTGCAATGGAACCCACTAAGAAGAAATGAGAGAAACACCTAAAACCAAACAGAAAACATATTGATGCAGGGTGAAGGAAGTTTTCTGAAGAGCTCAGATTGACAAAAAATTTGCACATAAGGTAGAAGGATAAACATATAATGAAATTAATGGAAAGCCCATAGGGAACAGGGATACTGTTGTTGTCCACTTCAAAGAGGGACAGAATATACATGACTAGCCTCTTCTCTCCCCCACTCTTCCCTAGTGGATACTTCAATTTCAACCAACTGAAAGGAAGAACAGGAAGTTGGAGCCAGAACTAGAGGGACAGAGTGACCTCAAAGAGAGGAAGCAATGGGTTAGGGATATATCTATCTGTTTCCTTAAATATCATTAGTCTAGGGAATATGATCAGATTCAATCTAAATTCTAATCATTGTTTCTTATTATCAGGGGAAAGGAAAACCCAGAGCTCTATATCCAGGACTCCCTTTTCCTTTCCCACCAAATACCAGTTCTACAATGACGTACATGGAATATAGCAAAGAAATTCATTCATTCAAATATGTAGCAAAAATAGAAATTGGAGAAAGTATTCATAAGAGAGAGGCAGCTCAGTGGATAGAGCACTGGGCCTCTAGTCAGGAAGACTTGAGTTCAAGTCACAGATACTCATAAGCTGTGTGACCCTGAGCAAGTTACTTAATCCACTAGAGAAGGAAATAGCAAACTACTCCATTATCTTTGCCAAGAAGTTCCCTCAAGTCTCTAGAGTAGCAAGAAAGTAATAGGGACATGATAGAGACTGCTAACTCCTCTCATGTCTTCCCAAGTCTTTTTTTTTTTTTTTTAAGCAACCTGAAGGGAAGTTCCATCTTCCCTTGAGACTGGAAGCCAATAGTACCCAAGGCAGCTCAAAGCTCAAAGAATACTAGGTGAGAACTGAAACTCTCTTGCTCTTACAAACTCCACCCCACCCCCTCACACAGTGCAGGATGTTCACCTACACCCATACAGAGAAAGTTCCATGCCAATAGACTTTGAGACATGAATGCAAAAGAATGGCACAAACCTATTAGAACAGTGTCTAAATGGTAAAGTCCCAGACTGAGCTACAGCAAAAATATTTGCTACGAAACAACTAAAAAGAACTTTTTTTTTTTTAGTTAATGGACCAAGCAATAAGAATAAGGAAGCTATAGGCCCATTGCTTGTGATGAATGGTATAATAGTAATGAATAGCAGCTGATATTTGGATAATTCCTTAAGGGTAGAAGATCTATAATAATAACTCAGAGGAATGACAAGGGAAAGACCAAAGAATTGGTCTTGTGGATTCATATTTTAACTTTTTTTGTCCCGTGGACCTGCATGGGTTGTAGGAAGTAGAAAGAGTGCTGGATTCGGAGGCAGAGGACCTGGGTTCAAATTCTGATTGTCACTTATTAACACGTTGACTTCAAAAAAGTCATTTAACCTGTTGGGGCTCCAGTCTTCTAATCTGTAAATGAGAGATTTTAACAAGATGGGCTCTCAAGACTCTTTGAGCTCTAAAGCCCAGATTTCAAAATACTTATAAATCAATAGCCCCCGAGAACAAATTTTCTTGATTTAAGATTCATGGATAAATTTTAAGGAACCTAACATTTTTATTAAGCTCTGTGTAAAATTTAGCATTTCCCTCAATTATTAAAAATATTGTTATGAGAAAGGATCCATGGGCTTCCCTAGATTGCCAATTGGACAAAAAAAAAAAAAAAAGAAAGGAAAAAAGGTGAAAAACCCCTGATCCACGGCTTAGCCAAAATTATGTATATCTCAGAAAGAAAATTGATTGGTTAATTTTTGTCCTCCATTCTCCAAGAGGACCAAAATTATGTCACTATGTTAGGGTCAACATTGAGTGTCTCTAACTATGGCAGATCAAACCAGTGTGAACTCCAAAGGCTCTACCACAAGTTGGGCACAAATAGTCCATATGAACATTTGGAGTGGAGATAGCTCTAAATTTGTGCATCTTGAATATCTTTTGATCTTTGCAAGTCTGCTTCACTCATAGAGCACAGCATCTACTTTGATGAAGGCATGCCATGTTAGACAATCGTGTTCCAGGGTCTCCCATGTCTCACAATCAATTATAAATCGGAATTGATGAGACCAATAGTACAGTTGGACAAATAAGGTTGGCCCAGAGTTGAAAGGGAGAAAAAGAGCAAGCTACATAGTTTTCAGGGATTAATATATATATATATATATATATTTTTTTTTATATAACTATTCATTAATGCCCTGTTATATGCTAGGCACTATGCCAAACACTGGGGATACAAAGAAAGGCAAAACAAAACAAAAAAACTAACAAACAAAAAACCTACAGTCCTGCCCTCAAGGAGTTTACAGACTAATGAGGGAGATATACAAACTATATATAAACAAAAAATAGACAGTATTAATTGGAGATAATCAAGAGGGAAGGCAGTGGCATTACTGGTGATCAGGAAAAGGCTCCTTACAGAAGATAGGAGTTTAACTGACAATTGAAGGAAGTCAGAGAAGCCATGAGGAGAAAAGACTGGACAAGTGTAATAAAACAATCTGTGAAACAAAAAGAAAACTAATTGATACCCTGAGTTTGTCAAATATTGCCTTAATGCTGGCATGTTATTCTGAACATGGAAAGTAATATCCCTATGGTACTGTGTGTACTGGTCAAACCACATGCACACCTACCTGGCCCGATGTATTCTCTGTTCTGAGAATCTGAATCATTTTAAAGTAGATGTTAACAAAATGGAGTGTGTTCAAAGCACAGCAACCCGTATGATGAATAAATGGGAAATTGTATAATATAAGGAATAGTTAAAGGAAAAGTAGAAAATTAACTTGTAGAAGAAAAGACTGCAGTGGAGACATAATTGCTGCCTTTGAATATTTGAAATGCTATTCTGTGGAAGAGGGCATTTATTCTTATTCAGTGTTACTAAAAAAAAAAAAAGTGAAGTTACAGGGTCCCAGATTTCAGGTCAATATAAGGAAGACCTTTCTAAAAATCAGAGATGCCCAATAATTAATAGAACAACCTTGCAAAATTTTGAATTTTATATTACAAGGAATATTTAAGAAGATGTAAGAGCATTTATCTCAGGAAATGATAGGATTTCTTCATTTGGAAGAAAGGACTATATGACCTCCAAGTTGTTGGTGGATTTGGTTTTTTTTTTGATTTGTTTGTTTTGTTTTCATTTGGTTTTGGGTTTTGGGTTTTGGGTTTTGGTTTGGTTTTTGTTGTTGTTGTTGTTGTTGTTGTTTTACTGTTTGTTTGGGTTTTTTTAAGCACTATAAGGTATGCATGAATACAGAAAAACCTGAGGGGTATGTGTATACAATGGATGGCAAGTAGTCTGTTTGGATTGGAGCATGCTATCTATGCTTTTGAATAGTTGGGTTTTTTTTTAAGAGTTATCAAAACAGACAAGTTTGAGTTTTTTCATTATTCAGTGGACATCCATTAACCAGGTTTTAGGAATGAAAAGTATGATACCATCAGAGTTGCATTGTTGAGAACATTAGGCATTGGTATGGAAGATGGATTAGAGTAGAAGGGAGGAGCAGGCAGTAATGAAAGTGTTTGCTAAGGGGGAAAGGAGGAGGAGTGTGTGAAATAAAAAAAAAAACAAGTTGTGTCTGAGCAAAATTGAAGAAGGAAAATAGGATAATAATAAGGGCTTTGCAAAACTCAAAATTCTATATAAATGCTAATTACGATGATGATTGTTATTTTTGGTCATGTCTGACTCTTCATGACCCTGTGGTTCATACTGTCCATGGGGTTTTCTTTTCAAAGATGCTAAAGTGGTTTGTAATTTCCTTCTCTAGTAGATTAAGTTTAACAAGAAGTTAGTTAAGTGACTTGCCAAGGTTCACACATATAGGAAGTGCCTGAATCTAGATTTGAACTCAGGTCTTCCTGACTCCAGGCCCAGTGCTCTAGCTGCCTCCTGATTATAATTATAGCATATATAGCAGTACACACAGAACATTATTATATGTATTGTAATAGTAGCATATATGAATGCTTATACAAAACTGTATTTTTAAGGAGAATATAACATTTAACAAATTGTATACTTTATAAAATAATTCAAAATGTCCCTTATATCTCAAAAATTCTTTGATTCTGTAATCGTCAAGTAATGAGGTTATTGGAAAATCAATAGTCAAGGGGAAATGGAGTGTAGAAAAAACTTCAAACAGGAATCCTTTACAACTAAAACATAACTAAGGGTTATGACTCAGGGGATTCCCTTACTCAATAGGTTGCTTACCATAAGGTTTGACACATAAAAGACATTCACTAAGTACTCATTGATTAATTACATTTCTAATGTTTCCCTCATCTCCCTTTTCCCATTACAATGCTTAGAAAATTGAATTTGTTCATCTAGGCAATGTAACCACTTCACTTTCTTCAGAAAGAATTTTTTAAATTGTTTGTTTCTGTTTATTCTTTTCCTTTAAAAAGGTAACAATTTTAAATGTTTCTTTTTATTATTAGCAGTAGCACAGTGCTAGTTATAAAAAAAGTTGTAGTTGTCCATGATGCCCCATTTTTATGTGTATACACACACACATGCACACACACACACACACACACAAATATACATAGATGTGTATGGGTATATATGTCATTCAGTCATTTTTCAGTTGTGTCTGACTCTTCTTGACCCCATTGGAGGATTTCTTGGCAAAGATACTAGAATAGTTTCCTATTTCCTTCTCTAGTTCTTTTTACATATATATGCATATGCATACATGCATACATGCATATGTGTGTGTATAATTTATGACTTCAGTCTTTCAAATAATGTCATCTATAGAGTGGTAGCTGGATCGTATAGTTTATATAATGCTGGATCTATACTCAGATTAACCTGATTTCAAATCCAGCCTGACATTTCCTAGCTGTGTAATTTTAGTTATCAGCTAACTTCTTTGTGCCTCACTTTCTTTATCTATATAATGAGAAAAATACTAACATCTCTCTCTCAGGGTTGTTGTGAGGATAAAATGAGGTATCTATAAGTAGTAGGCTTCCACCAGTCGTGGAAGACCATGGAACAGCACCTTGAAGAGCCACAGGTCACAGTGTGGCTGTGCAGTCTGATAATGGAGCCGCAGCTCCTGCGGCAAGGAGGACATCTGAAAACTGTGCTCTCTGTTGCCCTTCGCCGTTCCTGCATCTCATTCGTTTTCCTTCCTCCCGAGCTTGAAGGCCCATCTCAGCTGCGCGCAAGCTACTCCTGAGTACTGAACTCCATCGGGCGCGGTCAAGGTGTTCAGTACCCAGGAGCAGCTTGCGCATAGCTGAGATGGGCCTTCAAGCTCGGGAGGAAGAAAAAGCAAATGAGGATAAAATGAGGTATCTATAACGTGCCTGACAAACCTTAAAGAGATATATAAATACTAGCTATTATTTTCAGTCCATCCCGCTCAATCCTTGTATGTCTATGCTATTTTTGTCCATGTCACTCCATAAATTCTTCATATAGGATCTATCCTCTCTTGAATTATTTAAATAATTCTTTGATACCAGATCAGTATATCATTTTACTTCCTCTCATAAATGTCTGTTCTCATATAGATATAGATATGGATAGGAAGATAGAGATAGAGAGATAGAGATAGAGAGAGAGATAGAGAGAGAGAGATAGAGAAGATAGAGAGATAGAGAGAGAGAGATAGAGAGAGAGAGAGAGAGATAGAGAGAGAGAGATAGAGAGAGAGATAGAGATAGATAGAGAGAGAGAGATAGAGATAGAGAGAGAGAGAGATAGAGAGAGAGAGAGAGATAGAGAGAGAGAGATAGAGAGAGAGAGAGAGAGAGAGAGAGAGAGACATAGAGATGATATGGATATGGATATAGATATAGATATTGTGGGGACCAATTTTTAATTGGGGAGTGTTAGCTAAGCAGCTCGCCGCAATATTGGGGCAAGGAAGGAGACCGGCAGCCTCTCTCAAAACAGAACAGGATTTATTTTAACAAGAATGAACTTAAAAAAAAAAACACAGACAGGATCAGTAGGATCAAGGGAAAGGAAATAAAATGGGGAAAGGGAAATTATAATACCTGAAAAAATACCACTGCCCAGGAATCAGCTGAAAATACATAGCAGAACACCTGTCCCTTTCCAGCTTCCACCTAGAACGCCCAATTCTCCTCCCCCAAACCTAGAAGCACCCCCCACAGCCCCAGCCAATGGGATGGCTGCTCTGACAGTCACATGACTGCCCTCACTAGGATTCCAATCATTATAATTTTGCCAGGCACATGTAGGCCTTGGTGAGTGGTGATGATGTGAGGTGCCAGAGCCCTGGCAACGGCTACAACCAGTGGGTGGAGCACCATGCTGTATGCAGAGCCCCAAGCCAGTGTGCACCGAGGAATAAAAAACTCAAATAACAATTAATTCTTTACAATATAGATATAGATATATATATATATATACACACACACATATATAATACATATACATAGTAGTAGTAGGCCTCCACCAGTCGCGGACGACCATGGATCAGCGCCTTGAAGAGCCACAGGCCACAGTGTGGCTGTGCAGTCCTATGGGGAGCTGCAGCTCCTGAGTGACTTATAACCGGTAACTGCTGCATCCTGTGTTGTATCTCCCCCATGAGGAGTAGCTAGAGTATTCTCTCTAGGGCGCTGGCCTGGGCCAATATGGAAAACAAGCTGTTGCCCATGCAGCAGGTTTTCCCTCTCCGGGACATTGGTGGATCCAAAGGAGAGGCAGAGCCAATACAGTTTGGCACCAGTGCTGCCGCAGGAGTTGCCAGAGGGATGTGATGTCCAGCATCCAACTGTCTAAGGGACTCCAACTCCTGATTTTCTCTGGGGGTTAACTCCCGAAGCCCTTAACATATGTGGGTATAGCCACAAGGCAGTGAAATACATATATATGGAAAAAGAGATGGAGTTGATATAGAGATATAGACAGAGATAGATGTATGTGTAGGTTTATGTGTATGTGTATGCATATATATGTATGCATAAATGTATTCATGCATGTGTCTCATATGTATATATATGTGGATGTATGCACACACAAAAATATAATTACGTGTTAATTATATATGTATGAATGAATGATTGTATGATATTAAATTATTATTTCTTATATATAATGGCGACAATATTACTACATATGTGTGTTATATTACATATATAGTATGTATATCTCATATATAGTATAGTATTTTACATTCCTTCTCACACAAGTCATAATTAGTGTTATGGTAACAATTACATACGTCTACCATGTGTCTTTCAGATGTTCCTTGGATAAAATGAAAGTTTCTTTGTCTGACACCATGGTGGCCCCTCATTTTCAGCAATTAGGGATCACATAGAGAATATGACTACTAAGAAAGTGATATTGCCTCTCCCAGAAGGAAATAACTTATGGTCACTGAAATTACTTTGTAAATTTCTAAATTTGATCCAGTCTCCTCTTTTCTTCCTTTGCAATTTTGGGCCCAGCTAATTGAACATCTGCAGTGCTTGGCCATGATATGTTTTCAAAGGCTAACTTAATGGATGTCTAGCTAACTGTGTGCTATAATCTAAGAAATAGACAATTATTTTGTTTTTGGTTTTGTTTGCCAATTTAGATTGTTAGTACATTATTTTTGAGTGTCCTTTGGATCACATTATGGAGACCTCACAGTGCAGTGTTTGGGGACTTGATGGATTAAAAAACTGGTATCAGAATAGTAAAGCACCTAGAATATCTTAGTTTGGACTGATTATAGGACATCCTTCCAGAGTTATTATAAGGATCAATTGATATGATAAATGGAAAGTACTTTGTAAACCCTAAAATACTATCTAACTAAACTAAGTAACTATCTAATTAACTATACATACATATGTATGTGGAGAGAAAGACAGAGAGACACAGAAAGAGAGAAAAGAGAGAGAGAGGTGAGAGAGGCAGGTAGGTGGCATAGTAGATAAAGCACTGAACCTATATAATTCTTGACAACAGATTATGTTTTTTTTTCCTTTTCTAAAATTCATTTTGAATTTAAATATAGGTAGAGAAACATTTCTATATATACAGCACAACTTAGAATAGAAAGCATACTCAATACAAAACCATGGATTTCCACTTCACACTGTTTTTTTAAAAAATACATCATAAATACTATACATCGTTTTCAAAACTACCCTGCTTTTCTGCGCTTCCTTCTAAGTTTTCTTTTGTTCTCTTCTATGCACTTCTTTCCTCCCTCTCTCCTCACCCCATTCCAGAGAAGGCTACTATTAGACACAAAAAAAATGTGTGTATGTATATTTGTATGTATGTGTGTGTGCAATGGTTCATTAGTTTCCAAATTTTTCCACATAACCTCCAACATTTGTTGCATTTTCCTTTTATCATTTTGTGCAATTTTATAGGTGTAAGATAATATCTCAAAGTTACTTTAATTGTAGATTGTCTTAATAAATATTTGTTAGGTGCTAGATTTTTGCAAGCCACAGTGATATGCTATATAATTTCTACTCTTCTTTTGCATAATATGCATAAATTAAATGTTGTCGGGGCTCTTTGACAGTAGCCATTCTAACGCGCCTTCATAACCTCCATTTTTATAAACAAATCTACGTGGTCTAACCATCTTATTCAACCTTTCTTTCAATGCGTTGTAAATTCAATTCTATGAACTTATGAATGTCAATAAGAGAGGATCTTTTGAATCCTTTCTTAAATCATTGCCATTTCATTATCTCCATCTAGCAGTAAACCATGTTTTGTTACATTTACCAAATCTAGAGGCAGTAGTCTATATTGACTCTACTATTGCTCAATTAAGAGCTATGTTTATTATGAAAGCATTCTGTAACATTTTAATATGTTTATCATGTCCTCAGAGAATATCTCATAATCTTTTTTCTTCCTTTGTAATGAGAAAGTATTAATCTTTCAATAGTTGTCATAGGGTGATGGACACTGTGTTTTGTTAATATTCTGAGTTCTTTTTGGATGGTTCACAAATTATGATTACTTCTTTCTAATTATCTTTTTTAGGGTTCAGAATGAAATGTTCTATGGAAAAGTTGCTATCCTGTAATGATTTTATTGTTTTTAATATTCTATGGACTATTCATAAGTGCATAAATGTTTTCCCTAATTGGATAAGAGTGTTGGGACTCAAATTTATCTTCTTTAAATAAGGTTCACCAAAACCATCTTTGTAATAAGTACAACAGCATTTCCAATTGTGAAGTACTATATTTGTTCTACTACCTTCCATGTCAGACATTTGACACTCAATAGCTGTGTGACCCTGGGCAAGTCACTTAACCACAATTGCCTCACACACACACACAAAAGATATATACAGAAGGACCTGAGTTCAAATACAGCTTCAGACATTTGACACTTACTAGCTGTGTGACCCTGGGCAAGTCACCTAACCCAAATTCCCCTGCAAAAACAAAAACAAAACAAAACAAAACAAACAAACAAACAAAAAAACCTGGAATGTAGATGCAGTGATTATCCTCATTTTACTGGATACAGAATCTAAGGCTGAGAGAAGTTAAAATTCTCACACATTGTCACATAGCTAATAAGTTTCTCTGGAAAGATTTGAACTTTTGTTGTCCTGACTACAAGAATCCATTATTTCATAACATGGAGCCTTCTCTATTTTGGCTATAAACCCAGAAGGGTTATGCATGCTTTATACCTCTGGACCTGTTGTGTTATGGGGCATACAATGGGAAAAAAATTTCTATGAACATTTTGCTTATTTATTTTTACAAAAAAAAAAAAGTTATTGGCACTACATTTTCTGGCACATACACACATCTTTTCCACCTCTCTGCCTTTTCTGCCTCCTGATCACCCTTGAAAGGCAATCTTTACACATCAAAAGTGTTGATCATTGCCTGCATGGGATGATTTACTGCTACTGTTATAATAGCATATCATTATTCTTTGAGATGGAAATTGAAATATTAAAAATTGGGGACTGGGGGATGTTTTATACATGATAACTAATTTAGCTTACATTTTATATAAATAGTATTCTAAGATTTACAAATTACAGTCTTTAAATAACTAAGGTGAGTAGTATTAAGTGTTATCATATCCAAAAGGCTCAGATATTTTTAGTGATTTGTTTCAGTCTCAAACTGGGAACCAACCCTGAGTGTCATGACTCTGAGATCAAGGTAAATTTCCAATAAATTATCATTTCTTCCTGTTCCATAATCAATAACTATCCTTTATAGCTACAGATGTGGTCTTTTATATTTCTTGTGCTGGTCTTTTACTGCCCATACTGAAAGAAAACCACAAATATACTAGATTATTTTTTAAAATCCAATTGAATGAGCATTTATTAAACATATCTAATATGTTCAAGTACCCTAACTTTTTATCATCCCAGATGACAAATTGAAGAGCTGATAATGACCTACATTTGGCAAAGGAAGTTTCTCCAACAGGAATTCCCTAAACTAACGAATACACAGGTCTGTTCCCCTCCAAAAATGGACAAGACACTGTGTTAGGTGTTTAGTGTACCAACAAAAGAGAAATCATCCTGGACCTCGAAGTTTACTTATGCTAGGAAAGTTAGAAAGTATACATAGATAAGTAGATACAAAGTATATGCAAAGTAAATGCAAAGCATTTTCCTTAAGTAAGATGTTATTAACCCTAGGGAATTTAACAAAAGTGCTGATTAGGGCTAAGATAGTGACCCTTGTATTGAACCTTGAAATAAGCAAAGAATTACAAAAGGTAAAAGTGTGGATACATAGGGAGTGCAAAAGTAGGGCAGTGGGAGGTGGACTTTTATTGATAAGCAACAGCAAACAGACAAGTTTAAAATACAAAGTTTGCGAAATTGAAAATATAAGCTGGATCCAGGTTGTGAGGGATTTTAAAATACCAAGTGAAGAAGTAATCTTTAACCTTGAGGCAATAGGGAGACATTAGAGATTCTTGAGCAGGGGAATGATGAGGCAAGATTATTCTTTGTATTCACACTTAGTGCAGAGCCTTGCATATATTAGTTTCTAAATAAATGTGCAGTTAATTGAATTAAAGAAATGATGTAGTGTATGTATCTATAGATGTATGTGTTGTGTTTTTGTTTTTGTCTTTTTGTTTGTTTTTTGTGAGAGGGGCAAGAGGTAGGTGAGGTAGCATAGGAACTACTTCTAGATACAGGTAATGGAGGATAGCTATTGATTATGAAGCAAGAAGGCAGAGTTGTGTGGCTATTAATGGAACAGCTATGTGGAAGAGGGATTGAAAGTGGAAGGAACTAGAGGCATGGATATCAATTAGGAGGCTATTGCACTACTCCAGGAAAGAAGTCATCAGAGCCTGAGTGAGTATAACAAAATGGAAAGTTACTGTGTGAGTAGAGAGAAGGAAATGGATTTGAAACATGTTTAGTGGTAGAATCAACAAAATTTTCAACTGATCAGCCATATGGGATGACAGCTTGAAGACCCTTTCATGGCAAATTGTCCTAAATATACTTAAGAAAGCCATTCCTTTATTTCCCCCCTCCCTATTTTGTTCTACACAGATTATTTTAAGGGCTGATCCCTATGAGCTTCCATGGATGCAGACATTTCTGCTTGTAATCTTCATAGAATTGTAAATATCAGATGTGAATAGTATCAAATCATCCTTAAGTTATGCATTTAAGTCAAGAAGACCCTATGTTTCCATTTGTTGCTAGCAGATGTTGGTGATTCTTGTTGCTCTGAAAATTCTGCCCAGCATCACAGTAATTAAATACATTTCTAATGTTAGCATGGGAGGCTAGAGATAACTTCTTATAAATGGCAGGAAATTTATTTAATATAGGCCCTTAGATATGGCAAGAACTGAGTCTATTTGTGCTATGTCTAAACACCTATCCACAAAAAACATTGTATTCTATTTGATCACATCCTCAAATTTCTTTTTTTTTATGTTTTAGATTTTAATAGAATTTTATTTTCCAAAATATGTAAAAACAAAATTTTAACATCAATTTTTAAAAAACTTTGTGTTCAACTTCTCTTCCCCCGTCCATTCCCACCCATCACTCATAAGAACTCAAGCAATTCAAAATAAGCTATACATGAGTAGTCATGGAAAAAATCCCATATTAGCAAGTTGTGAAAGAAAACAGTCAAAAAAAAAAACTTCAGATTAAGGAATTGTCAAAAAGGAAATGAAAAAAAATTAAGTGTGTTTCCATCTGTTTTCAGATACTATCAGTTCTTTCTCTGCAGATGGGCTGCAATCTTCATAAGTCTTTCAGGGTTATATTGGATCATTGCCTTGCTGAAAATAATCACAGGCTTCCCAGCAGATCATCCCCCCCCCCCCACTATTGCTGTTATTTTGTATACCGTACATTTTACTCTGCTTCAGTTCATGTAGGTCTTTCCAGGTTTTTCTGATAGTATCCTGTTCATCATAACCTTTATATAGTACCTTAAGCTTGACAGAGAATTTTCTTCATAAAAGCCCAGCAAAGTAGGTACCATACGTTTTGCCATTATAATCAATCATCATAACTATTTCCCTCCATCCCACTCCCTTCCCATAACATTTACTCTCTTCTTTTTACCTATTCCTCCTCAGAGGTGTTTTACTTCTGACTATCTACTCCCTCACTCTGCACTTCCTTTTTTCACCCTTCCTTCTGTGGAAATTTATTTTAATTTGGGGACCCTACCTTTAGGCTGAGATTAGAAAGCCTTAGGCCCTCAGGGTCTCTCCCCCTCCTCCTCAGCTTCAGCTGAGCAAAAAAGCCCCGTGGGCTATACAAGACGCCAGGTCAGACAGCTGGGGGGAAAAAAGCCCCAGCTCCCTCTGACCTTAGCGGAGCTATCTGAAGGATAGCCTGTGCTGAGGCATGATGCTTGAGAGCACACACCCCCTCCCCACCAGCTGCAGCTCTAGCTGGCGGATTAGCTTGGTCTGTGGGGGTGAAGGAAGCCCCAAGATTTGAGTGGAGAGAAGAAAAGGTATATATAGACCTGGGAGTTAGACTGGAGGGGGGAGGGGGGGACTAAGGAAGGAGTGAAGACAGACTAGAGGACGGACTAGATAGAAAAGACTCAGGGGTTCTGATGGACAAGAAGAGGTCAAGAGGCGGCTGAGGAGTTGGCAAAGATTGGAGACTAGAGACGGGGCTACAAGGACGCAGGAGAAGAGGGACTAGGAGCAGGCAAAAGAGAGGCCGAAGGGCAAACTGACAGAGCAGACAGACAAGGTTACAGGCCTTAATACAAACCAGGGAAAGTGTAACGCGCTGGAGGCAGCTAAGGCCCTTATTGCATTCAAGAAGTGTTCAGCAGGTGGGAAAGAGACCACAGGAAAGCAGTAAGGTTGTACTTTACTTCCCTGTATTCCTAATTTGAAATAGTATCTCATAAATAAACTCTGCTTTCATTATTTAGTTAAGAGACTTCTTAATCTTTAGTCTATCAGTTTGGGAGCAGCGTGGTGGAACTTTATAAATGGCCCACATTAAATTAATGAAGTCAGATAGCCAAATAGTCAAAAGTCCCCAGATTAGTCCTCCAGTCAGATTTAGCCCCCAAAATTAAACTAGTCATTTAAAAATATTTCAATACTTCCTTATCCTCTTCCCCTCCTATTTTCCTGCAGAGTTAAATATATTGCTCCTCCCAATTGGGTATGAAAGTTATTCCCTCAATAAGCCCACTACAATGAAATCAGGGTCCCTGAGCTAATTCTGTGTTCTAAATTTTTCATCCTCCCTCCTCAACCCTCCCTATGAGATCAAGCAATTCAGTATGTCATACTGGTACAGTAATGCAGAATATCTTAATCTTCCTTGAAAGTGTTTTGCTTTTTACTGCTCTTTCCCCCAATCTGCCCTTTCCTCCTTCCCTTCCCACCCTTTTCTCCCTCCTCTGCCCAGGGCAAAAATATATTACTATACCTACTTGAGTATGTATGTTAGTCCTTCTTTGAGACAATTCTGATGATATTAAGGTTCACTCACTCCCCAACTCCTTCCCCCTCTTCTCCTCTCCTCCATAAGCTTTCTTCTTGTTTCCTTCATGTGAACTACCTCTCCCCAGACCATCTCTCCCCTTCTCCCTCCCCCAGTTTATTCCTCCTACATCTCAATCCTATTTTAATGATATCATCATGGATTAGTTAGGTGACTCAGTGGACAAAGCACCAGCCCTGGACCCAGGAGGCCGCAAGCCCAAATCCAGCCCCAGACATAAGATATCCTACCCTGTCTGCCCTACAAAGAACAAAACATAAATGCTTTACAGATATCATCCCTTCACATTCAGTTCAGCCCTGTCTTCTGTGAATTTCTTACTGAGATATTTCTTATGATTTAATAGTATTATCTTCCCATGTAGGAATGTAAACAGTTTGAGATTTTAATATCCCTCATGAAGTCTTTTTCCTGTTTACCTTTTTATGTTTCCCCAGGATCCTGTATTTGAAAGTCAAATTTTCTATTCAGTTCAGGTCTTTTCATCACAAATGCTTGAAAGACCTCTTTCTCATTGAAATCCCATTTTTTCCTCTGAAAAATTATACACAGTTTTGCTGGGTACATGATTTTTGGCTGAAGTCCCAGTTCTTTTGCCCTCTGGAATATCATATTTCATGCCCTTCGGTCCTTTAATGTAGAAGCTACTAGATCTTGCTTTATCCTTATTGGAGCTCCACAGTATTTGAATTCCTTTTTTCTAGCTGCTTGGAGTATTTTCTCCTTTACCTGGGAGTTCTGGAATTTGGCTATAATATTTCTGGAGGTTTTCCTTTTGGGATCTCTTTCAGGAGGTGATCAGTGGATTCTTTCAATTTCTATTTTAGCTTCTGCTTCTAGAATATCAGGGCAATTTCCCCTCACAATCTCTTGGAGGATCGTGTCTAAGCTTTTGTTTTGGTCATGCTTTTCAGGTAGCCCAATGATTTTCAAATGATCTCTCCTAGATTTATTTTCTAAGTCAGCTGTTTTTTCCAAGGAGATATTTCACATTGCCCTCTATTTTTTCATTCAATTGGATTTGCTTTATTGTGTCTTGGTTTCTCATAAGGTCACTAGCTTCCATTTGTTCAATCCTAATTCTTAGGCAGTTATTTTCATCAGATAGTTTTTTAATGTCCTTTTCCATTTGGCTTTTCAAACTGTTGACTTTTTTCTCATGACTCTCCTGCATTGCTCTCATTTCCCTTTCCATTCTTTCCTCCTTTTCTCTACATCTTCTTTCTATTTCTCCTACTTTCTCTTTGAGAGCTTCCATAGCCTGACACCAGTTCATATTTTTCTTGGAAGCCTTGGATGTTGGAGCTTTGACCCTGTTATTATCTTCTTCTGAGGTTGTATCGTGGTCTACCTTACCCCCAAAGAAGTTTTCGATGGTCTTCTGCTTTCTCTGCCTAGTCATCCTGGCTTACTATTTCTTGACTTTTAATTCCTGCTTAAAGTGTGGCGCTGCTTCCAGAACACACTGTTCAAGCTACACTGTGGCCCAGGGGATTTTGGACTTCTTCTCAGCCTTCCTGGTCTTGCTTTCATTTGATTTTAAACTCTCCACTGGGGGGTGGGGGGTGGGGGGTGGGGCGGGGCGGGGCGGGCTGCTTCACAGCTCCATTCCTGTTCCCAGCTTCAGAGGGTCCCAGGTGTTTTGGGTTGAGGGAGGGCAGGATTTAATCTTACTTGGCCTGTTCTCAGGTCCAGAGATAACCTCAGGCCTACTTTACTAAGCAACCAACCAGCAAAGCTTTCTGTGGTGTGGTTCTCAGCTTCCAATGAGACTGCTCCCCTGCTCCCCTCCCCCACCTGGGTCTCCCGCCACTCAGGATTTCTTCCTGGTTCCCCGCTGGGGTGGGACAGTTGAATCCTTCCCCCAGTCCACTGGTACCCCTGCACTTACAACCCCCCCCCCCCACCAGCCATTCAGTCCAACCACGTGCTCAGTTCCAGAAAATGCTGGTGCTGCAGCTGATTCAGAGGCACTGGGGCAATTTCCTCAGGTAGGTGTCTGGTGTGTTGGCCCGATTGCAGGGTTAGTCTTTATTCATGGCCCAGCATGGCCCCCTGAAATCTATCTATAGCTGGAGAAAACTCTCAGCTCATATTTTTGTGTGTTTTTCTGCCCCAAGGGTTCTTTTATTGCTATTTTTAGGGTGCTTGTATCAGGAGCCATGTGGGTTTAATGTCTATCCTCTGCCATCTTGGCTCTGCCCTTCCACATCTTCAAACTTCTTAATCTGATTAAGGTCCCATAGTCAACTTAATTTTTGGTAACTGATTCATATAAAGAGAAGAAAGACTATTCTCCATTTCCAGGTATTCAGTCACATGGATTTCTTTCTTTCCTGAACAGATAACAAATTATGGTATTTGACATTTTCATGCTGTTTTCTCCAATGACCTTGTGCCATTGCATCTATGCCCTGGAACAAAGAATCTGTATCTGATTTGAAAAGCTAGTATTGTTTTTAACTTGTATCCTTTTTCTGCACCTGATTTCCCCCAATCAACTGGCACTAAAACCATGTCACTGTGGAAACCTTATCAAAAGCCCTGAGTCAATTTTCATAGCTACATCAACAAATGGTAGAGTTGGGAAGAAATCCACTTAGTGCGTTAATGGCCAAAGTGTGTATGATATGACATAGGGAAGAAGAAGTGTGTGACTACTAAAAGCATTAATATCAAAACACATACGCGGTCATTGTTTTTAAGCCTGTTTGTAGTTTTTTCTAATAGAAATTATTTTTAAATGTTTTCAGCCAAGTCCAGGGTGTTAGAGGGCCAATAGCAGTATCCCTTCACCCAAACCAGAGAGGTTGTTTGTAAGGTTATTTATAGTAATTGAAAAATTAAAACACACAAATGAAGGATGGGACTATATATCATGGTTCATGTGAAAAAAGAAAGAGATCTTGAGATTTTAGTGAACTGGAAACTCAATATGATTAAATGGTACATCCTAGAAGTCAAAGAAACTAATGTTTTCTCAGCAAGAGTCATAGTCAGAAAGAGTGAGGGGAAACTACTGCTGTAGTCTCTCCTAGTCAGAACACACCTTGAGTCATCATGTTCTATTCTCAGCATGATCTGGAAAGAAGAATAAGCCAAGCAAGCTAAGCATATACAGAGGAGGGTGATCAGGCAAGTAAAAGGAGAGATGGATATACTGTATAAGAATCAGCAGAAAGAATTAGTATTTAAAAAGCTGTCACATGGATGAGGATGATTTGGACAGAACTGGAACCAGCAGATGGAAGATGATTATAGGTAGTCTGTTGGCTTGCTATAAGGACATTTCTTGATAATTAGAGTCATACAAAAGTATAATGGATTATCTTGAGAAGTGGGTTTTTGTTTACTGGAAGGGTTTTCAAACAAGCTATCTGATATCTCTCTAGGGATATTATGAAGATTCCTATCCAGGGATACTGTGGTCTAGATGACCTCAGAGGTTCTTTCTAGGTCTTTGATTCTGTGATTCAGAGACTGATACTTTCAATAGTAATTCTTCTGTTTCATTTTTCTGTAATCAAATATCAGCCTCACAGTATGTGAGCAGATGCCTCACTTCAGACATGTCAACCCTACAGTAAGAGAGGCACAAAGGAGAAAGGTAAATACCATGGTCAGTTTCTCTTTGGAGTTCTAGTCAAGAACTGATTTGTTTGTGGATCTTTTTTTTTTTAAGTCTGATTCTGTTCTCTTATTTGAAAAAAAGCAAGAGAATTGTGTTACATGTGTGTGTGTGTGTGTGGTGTGTGTCTGTATGTATATGTATATATACATAGAGAGTTATATATACTATATATAAAACTATAACTATATACCTATATAAAAATATATATATATAAGTATATATAGCTACATATAACTCTCTCTATATAACATATTATATATCTACATATACATACACACATATATGTATACAATATATATAGACATACACACACACACACACACACACACACACACACATATATATATATGCTATTCTCTAGGTCCTAAGGATGTAAACTGCAATAAAAGTGACAATGTTGAGCATACCAAGAAGATTAGATTGTAAACTCCCTGAAGTCAGGGACTGTCTTTTGCCTCTTTTTGTATCTCCATCCCTTAGCACAGTGCCTGTTACATAGTAAGTACTTGATAAATGTTTATTGATTGATTAAGATCTCATATATATTTAATAGTTTTTCCTTGGCATAGAAAAATCAGTTCAAATGGATGTACCAAGAAACTCAAGTTCTAATCCTAGCTGTATAATTTATCCACTGGGATAGTGGAGAGGTGGCATAGTAGAGGCTAAAGGGTGGACATAAAAGACCCATATATACCTTGCATCCAGAAATAGAAAAATGATTAATCAGGATATTTGAGTGTAACTAAAGCCATAAAGGGATTTAAAAATCTTCAATGATACATAAATAACAGATAAAGAATCGTCAGCTCTAGGTACCAATTGTTCCAAGTGTGGCAGGAAATATTAAATTATTTAGAAGAGCTTGTCTTGCTGATAAATGTGTGTATGTCTGTGTTTGTGTGATTCTGAGCCAAGATAGTGTAGGATATTCAAAGAAAAACAATAAGTTTTTTCTATAACAGGGGTTAAAATAACTCTTTAGGAAAAATATATTCTCTTTCTGACCCTTAAATTATGTAGCAGAAAGAGGTAGAGCGGGATAATAACAATGCTTAGTGTTTATACAGCATCTTATGTGAAACGTTTTAGTGCATTTCTATCACCTAATCATATGCCTATTTCCAGTCCAAGGACACTGTCTGCCCCACCCTACTACCATCTGCAGTGGAAATGAGTCACAATAGATTTTTAGATTTCTAGAGTTGTTAATGGACTTAGAGATCATATAACCTAATCCACTGTTTCTCTGGAGAGGGAAATTGAAATACAGAAAGGTGAATTGACTTTTTTTTTTTTTGCACAGGACAAGGAAGGTTAAGTGACTTGCCCAGGGTCACACAGCTAGGTGAATTGACTTTTCAAGGGATGTACCACCAGTTACTGAGTACTCAGAAATAAGATGTGAACTCAGTTTTCCTGATTCCCAAGTTCTCAGGTCTCTCCTCTATACCGACCTAACTCTCATTGGTCACATCCTCCAGAAATGCAGATCACAAGGCTTGCATGACTATTCATTCATCCTTTGTGACTCTTATTCAAGTCTTCTCCTAAATCCACCAATGGAGATCTACCAACTTTCAGGGAGCTTCCTTCTCAGTACCTTGACATTACTTGGATTCCACTGAAACACTTAGGTTAGCCATTCATTACTTGCCACTCATGTGTATTTTTCTTACACATTACTATCATTTATGTCAATCTTTAAAATAATGTTATATAGTCAAAAAACACATGGCTGTTACAAAGTGATGCATTTTCAATTAATCAAGCATCTCCCTGCACAAATATATACATATACACAGACACAGACAGATGCAGATATGTACATACATATACATATACATACACACATATATGTGTGTATATATATATATTCTATTGATATTATTGGAATATATGTGTGTGTATGTGTATGTATGTAAGTATTTATGTATGTATGTGTATGTACATATCCCTGATTCCCAAAATAAGATACTTCACTTTTTTCTATGAAATGAAGTGTTTAATTCAAGAAGTAATATTTATCTTTTTCTTCAACAGTGACTGCCCCCACTTTTCCGCTCCCCTACCACTAACACCCAGCACCATTTTGGTAGCATTCATAGAATCATAGAGTTTGAAAATGAGCTCAGAGTTCATCTAGTCCAACTTCCTATGTAATTAATGTAGCATCTGCTGTTGTGCCTGCTTTCAACTCCACTGAACAACATGTCCTTCTCAGGATAACCTCATCACTGCTAACTCAAACCTTATTGACACCACCTCTCTCAGCTTCCTCTGTCCCCTGATTGGAAGGCTAGAGGGTAGTGAAGCAAACTCCTCCCAATGCTTTGCTTTATAGAGAGCAGCAATTGTACTTACACTTTGCATCTGCTTTTCTACTTAGTTTCATCTCCATGGAACAAGATGCCCCCATATTGGGTACTCCTGGTTTCTCTCCTTTTCCTGACTCCTTTTGGGTGTTCTCTCCCTCTATTCGATTTTAAGCTAATTTAGGTCAGGGACTGTCTTTCTTTGTATTAATAATTTTATTAATAATTAATCTCCTAGCACTTGGCACAGTGCCTGCCACATAGTAGATGCTTAATGTATGTTTATTATATTGAGAGACCTTGCACAATTTCCCGGAGAGATGTTCCTATAGCTTACTATTTAAAAAGGCAGTATTTCATACAAGGAAGGCAATTGGTCTTCTAGAAATATGTTCATAGCAAGCTCTACCTCCAACAATACGTGAGAGTGAAGCAAAATGGTAACAAAACCATACAGGGGGTCCTTTTAAAAATGTGGTACCAAAATTGAAAAGTCTTTCATCAGTAGTTTGATAGGTATAAAGTGTAGTACTTCTGATAACCAGGGCAAGGTACTTCCAAGGTATATGTTGCAATTGAGGTTTTTTTGTCGTTGTTTTGGTTTTTTTTTTTATCCACATGATGATTTTTTCCCTAGCTTGAACCCTTGTCCAACTAAGCCCCTCTGTTGTTGTTGTCATTTAATATGGACATCTCCCATATCAGTCCTCTATTATCCTATTGCTGTGCCAAGCAATATTTGTTGCTATACCTCAAACACTGGCATTTTAACAAGAGTCTTGCTGTGCTAAGCCTTTGGGATAGATTTCAGAGTCATCTCCATCTAGATATGATGCCAATTCATCTATGCCAGTGGGGATCATTTGTGGGTACAAGAATAAACATAATTTTCCTTTTTGCCTAAATTCTCTGGCAAGACCATTTAGATCAGGTGGAAGTGAGGTGATACCTTGGTCTACTTCTTAATCATCATAGCCTCCGTTAAGAACTCAAGTAATTCTAAGAATATCATGGAATACATAGCACCAAATACAATGCCTGGCACTTAGAAGGCACTTAATAAAGATTGGTAAAATGTTGCTATTTCAAGCATCAAATTTCCATACTTCAACAATCAGTTTACAAAGATCTAGTCCATACACTTAGCTTTTCAGCTTTTCATATAACTGCTATTTTGATCCTCTTCATTTGATCTATAATTTAGAATACTGAAATTTCCCCTCTTGACTTTGGGAAGCACAGACACATACATATCTTTGCATATTAGTGTTAAGCATAGATATAGATATAAGTATAAGGGATTTCAATTATATTTCACGTATAATATGGACTGGATAAAAGATTAGATAGAAACATACAGAAATGTATACATGCATGCATACACACACACACACACACATACATTCTTGAGGTTGGAAGAAGAAGTCAAAAAGCTCTTTTTAAAATGTGATACCCATGGGGGCAGCTAGGTGGTGCAGTGGATAAAGTACTGGCCCTGGATTCAGGAGGACCTGAGTTCAAATCCAGCCTCAGACACTTGACACTTACTAGCTTAATCCTCATTGACCTGAAAAAAAAAGTGGTACCCAGAATACTGAATGCAATCTTTTATTTGTGGTTTGACTGGTATAAAGGGTAGTGATCAGGGCACTGCTTCCAGTTGAAGACTGTAATAGACTTTTGTTTATTTACTTGTTTGTTAATTTTTTGACATGTGTATGTATTGCAGCTTTGTAGTTCATGTATGTCCACATGGGCTTATCTATATGTGCATGGAGGTGTAAATAGATATTTCTAGAGTCTTCTTTGCCAACCCCTCCCCAAGGGAAATTTTGATTTCTGTTAGGCACAGAGAAGGAAATTAGGGCTATAAGACTGGCTGCTCAGTTCTACTCAGAAAATAAATTTATATCTATCTGCCCCTACTAAATACTGTCAGTCTGGGAGGATAAATTTTTTGATTCAGACTGAACTCCTGGTCATTGTCCCTTTAACAAGGAAGAAGTGCCTAAAGTTATAAACCCAAAGATTTTATTTACTTTTCACCAAATGCCAGTTACACAAAGACTATCACTTATAATGAAGATAAAATAAACCTATTTATCCAAGATAATAGCAAAAAAAGTCAAAGTAGTTAGACAGATGAAAACATATTAGACAATACACAAAGAGAGTAAGTTCTCTCATTGGAAAGGAAATAATTTAACTCACCCAGAAGAGAGAGTACCCGATGTCACCAAAGGGAAATCCCTCAATGTCTCTAGTGTAAAAAGCTGGGATTAGGGACATGATTGAGGCACCAGTTTCTCCACATGCTGGCTTCCTCCTGGGGTCTTTATTTCCCTCTGGGGATCCTTCTCTGAAGAAAGCCTGGAACTGTTCTCCCAATGTCAAGTCAAAAGAACTAGTATGAGGGGGCAGCTAGGTGGCGCAGTGGATAAAGCACTGACCTTGGATTCAGGAAGACCTGAGTTCAAATCTGGCCTCAGACACTTGACACTTACTAGCTGTGTGACCCTGGGCAAGTCACTTAACCCCCATTGCCCAGCCAAAAAACAAAACAAAAACAAAACAAATACTGGTATGTCTCCTTTCTTAAGTTCTTGCCACCTCTGTTGCTTACAAAGGCATGGAACATTGAGCAATCATTCTCCACCAATGAGAAGTCTTATGCAAATGATCTGAAAACTGGATTGCATATATTTCACATTTTCTAAAAGTTATATATGGAAATATTACATACATATATATACATACATATACTCTCTCTCTTTATCTCTATATCTACATATATTTGGGAAAGCTACATGTCTCAGTGGATAGAATGCTAGGCATGGAATCAGAAAGACCTGACTCCAAACCTGTCGTCAGACACCTACTACATATGTGACCCTGGGTAAGCCACTTAACCTCTGTCTTAATCCACTGGAGAAGCAAATGGCAAATCACTCCAATATTATTTTTTCCAAGAAAACCACGTGAACGGCATGGACCATGGTGTCATGAATTGGACGTGACTGAACAACAACAAAATGTATATATGTATAGATACATATACACATACACCTTAGACTAACACTAATCCATAAATTCACATCCAAGTGACCAAGTTCATTGCTCAAGTTCATTCTGAGCCATTTAATATCTACTTGTGCATTTGATTTGTATTCCTACAAATTAAACCCAGGTTTCTGCCTAAATTTATTATTCTCTCTCTCTCTCTCTCTCTCTCTCTCTCTCTCTCTCTCTCTCTCTCTCTCTCTTCCTCCCTCCTCCCTCCCCCTCCCTCCCTCCTCACACTCACACACGTATATGCACAAACACATTGTCATTATTACCATTTTATAAAGTACAGAGTTTGGCTGAGAAGACTTTTGCCTCCTCCCTTCTGTAAGAGATGAGCTGGGGCAGCTAGGTGGCACAGTGGATAAAGCATTGGCCCTGGATTCAGGAGGACCTGAGTTCAAATCCAGCCTCAAATACTTGACACTTACTAGCTGTGTGACCCTGGGCAAGTCATTTAACCCTCATTGCCCTGCAAAAAAATAAATAAATACATAAATAAATAAATAAATACATAAATACATAAATAAATAAATAAATAAATAAATAAATAAATAAATAAATAAATAAATAAATAAATAAATAAATAGATAAATAGATAAATAAATAAATAAAAAAGAGAGATGAGCTGATTGTTTTAGAGACTTGGTCTTTCTTCTCCACTGGACAGGCTTTAAGGAGAGCCATCTTTTTGGCCACTGCCTACTTTTTCCTTTTGCCCTCCTATCTTATTTTACATGAGAGGTAGAGGAAAGGATTGCATAGGCAGTGATTATAGTGGCCTACTGTTTTGCAGAGCAGCTAGGTGGTACAGTGCTGGGCCTAGAGTCAGGAAGACTCATTCATCTTCATGAGTTCCCATATAACCTCAGACACTTACTAGCTTATGTGACCATGAGCAAGTCACTTAAGCCTATTTCCTCAGTTTCCACATCTGGAAAAGGAAATGATAAATCACTTCAGTATCTTTGCCAAGAAAACCCTAAGTGGGGTCACAAAGAGTGGAACATCACTGATCAACAGTATCCTTTTGCAGATTAAGAAAATATCTCATGGTTTTATCCCAGTTTCAGAGTGGCCTGAATCCAAATGAGTTCTTTTCTCTGCAAAGTTAGAACTTTTATATGTGTGCGTGTACACATCTATACATATATTATTATTATTATTATTATTAATGAAACATCATAAAATCTCAAGCTCCTACTTCTTGAAAATATTTCTAATAATTTTTATACTTTAAAATTCTGTGTATTCAAATAGTCTCTATCATTCTATTTTTGCTCTCTCTCTCTCTCTCTCTCTCTCTCTCTTTCTCTCCCTCTAGCATTTAATGAAAAAAAAACTAAAAATCTTATCTTTTGTTCACTTTTTTAAAAAGCCAGATTTATGGCAAAAATGACAAAATGGCAATACTCAATGTTGGAGGGGGTGGTGTAATGATTGGCCGACTAATGCATTGTTGGTAGAGCTGTGAAAGGGTACAACCATTCTGGAAAGGCATTTGGAATTATGCAAATGCAGTGAGTAAGATGTCCATATATTTTGAACCAGAGACTCCATTATGGGGCTTATACTTAAAGAAAGCTTTTGATAAGAATAAAGTTCCAATATACACCAAAATATTTAGAGCAGTAATTATTTGTCATAACAAAGAATTAGAAATAAAGTAGATGCTCATAAATTGGGAAATGGCTTTAAAAATGTGGCATATGAATCTAATAGAATATCACTGGTTTCTAACAAAAACTGTATGTGATGAATACAGAGAAGCATGGAAAGATTTATATGACCTTATTGTGATGAAATAATGGGATTTTGCAGATACTCAAAGACCCACCTGGAGATTAATCTAAACTGATTGTATCAAGTGAAAGTGATTGACTGCTGATTAGTCTACTTCAAAGTTAACTAGATTGTAATCACACCTGGCTAGCCCTTAAGAAGGTATGGTTCTCAGAAGCTAGACTGTGAACTCAACTTGAGAACACCTTCAAAACCAATGGATTTGGATGACGCCAACCAATCAGCTTGAAGCAGTGTGTAAAGACTGCCTCTGTTCCAGACCTATAAAAAGCTTCCACAATCAGCTTGCTGGAGAGTTCCTGATTAAAGCAGGCTTGTGGAGGAGGACTTGAGGAAGAACCCAACCAGGCTAGAACTCTAGGCGAGATAGGCTTTTTCTTAACTTTCTGAACTCCTTCTGAATATCTGTATGCTTTAATAAATGTTTAATGCCCAAAGTCTGGTGCTGAATCTTCTAATTTAAGGCGATCACACAATATAGATTTTAAACATCACATTATATAGGGAGAAATAAGTAGACCCATGAAGACACTATATACAATAACGATAATGTAAATGGAAAAACAGACATACAACAACAACAAAATCAAGAGTAAATGTAACAAAAGTATGAAGATAAAGCAAGATTTAAATAAAGAGATATGAACACTTAGCTAGCTGTTTGACCCTGGGCAAGTCACTTAACCCTCATTGCCCTGCCCCCCCAAAAAAAGAGAGAGATATGAGAAGACAGCCCCTACTCACCCATTTGTGGAGGTGGAAGGTCCACAGGTGTCATACAATGCACTTGTTTTCAGACTTTTTCCAATGTATCAATCAGTTCTCAATAGGTAGAAATCCCAGCAGGTGGGTAGACAATGTCCTGAAGTTCTGGCAGCAAGCAGCAAGCAACAGGTACCCAATCAGATAGACTGTGATTTAGGAACTAGACTATCAATACCTGGGAAGACTGTTGAAACCAGACAATTCTAGTCACATTTATGAAGCAAGATATAGAAGGGAAGGGAATTTGAAAGAGTTAAAGGAGATAACTTTATTATACTTTAAAAAGGAATAGCAAATTAGACATAATAGATTTACAGTTTCATGTGCAATCATCTCTTTATTATTCTGTTATAGAAATGCTTTCTTATTCCATAAATTAAAGACAAAATACCTAATTTTTGTTTTATTTATTTAATTAATTTATGGAATAAAACAATAATTTCCATAGCAGAATATTTTAAAAACTATATTAAAGTTATGTACATTACTTTTCTTTTCTTCCCCCCTTCTTTTCCTCTCCCCACCCCAGTTCAAGGAGAAATTGAGCCCACAATGGACAAGGTAAGAACCAAGCTACTTGGAGATTCAGAGTGAAAGGTCAGAGAGGGAGTAAGAGAAGAGCTAGTTTGCTATTAATCTGCCATGTATCCCTGAGCTTTTTACTTCTTGGGACTGACTCTCAGTCCCAGAGCTTGAGCGATAATTAGGGCTCTACGTGAGGCTTAAGTTGTCCTTGCTATAGAAACTTAAGTAATACTTCTGAGACAGAGACAAAATCCCACCCATTTATACCTGGATAGAAACTATTCTCAGAAATCAAGTCTTAATATATGTGTGATCCAGAGAGTCTGAGATAAAATCCAGCTTCTTACACATACAGGTTAAATGGTCCTGGGCAAATCTCTTAACCTCTTGGCTATCCACTAAAGTGCTTTAGGCTGCTTTTATTTTGTGCTTCACTGGGGTCCTAAGGAGTTTGTTAGGTTGCATGGTGTTTATGATTTTATAGGCTTGTATACCCCCTTAGTCATGGTGATCCCTAAAGGAGACTGACTACATTTTAGCCACTAAATGTCCCATTTGGGGGGGAAAATTTTAGCAAAAACTGTCTCTTATGCCTAAAATTCTCTCCCTCCTGGCTTCCTTGAGTTCTTACATTCTGCAAGCCTTTCCCTTTTCTGTTTAATGCTAGTACATGCCATATAAAAGTATCTCCAATTTATTCTGTATATATTTTGTTTGTACATAGTTGTTTGCTTGCTGTATTCCTCATTAAACTGTGAGTTCCCTGAGAATGGGGACTATTTTTAAATCTTTTTGCATGTCCAGTACTTAACACAGATTTTGGAACATAATAAATAAATGCAAGTTAACTTGTTTCAAAAAAGTTGTCACTTTTCTGATTTAAATCATTAGTTCTTAGTGAAACTATGGGCTAGCATTGTTATTAACTTGGACAAATTGGGTTTTTCCTCTTTTTAATTTAGCAGAACTTTTTTTCATGTGTTGTTTTGTTTTTGAATTGCTTCATTTATTCAATCTCTCCTCACACAGTATTTAAAATGAAGATTAGTCTGGGCCTGACCCAAGACATCAGCTGTCCAAACTACCAATTCGAGAGAGAGAAGGTGTTGAATTACAGTAGTTGAGGAAATTAGCTTATCTAGGAGTTTCCTTGATCAATGAAATCACAGAGACAGTACTAATTGCTTATCCTTCTTTTGCTTACTAGCAGGAAATTGATCAATATAGGGTGGTTCCTTGCTTTAAAATTTTGGGGTATTCACAAAAGAGAAGTCCTTTTCCTCCCT
Source organism: Dromiciops gliroides (assembly GCF_019393635.1). Taxonomy (NCBI): domain Eukaryota; kingdom Metazoa; phylum Chordata; class Mammalia; order Microbiotheria; family Microbiotheriidae; genus Dromiciops; species Dromiciops gliroides. The sequence continues at coordinate 613,458,397 of NC_057862.1, forward strand.
GTTCTTTCTTGTTGTTGTTGATGTTTTTTTGTGTGTGTTTTTTTAAAGGGGGAAGGAAACCAAAATACTTGAAATCAATGGTTATGCAATGAGCTAAAAGAAATGGTTAGGGTTATCTATTCTTATTGTGGTAGGTAGGCATGTTAAGTATTAAATCATTGGGAATTGCAGCACCAGCACCAACAATGAAGATATTTATATATTAATATAAAATTTGCATGTATATAACATATACTAGTATAATATTTATATAATATATATTATTAACTTCTTTCGCTTTAACCCCTATGCTTTGATGAATCACAGATGACCTTTTCCCCCTTAAATCCACTTTAAATTCATCTTCTTCTTTTTCACATATGTACTTATATTCTCAATGAATGTCCCTCCTTCCTCCCCCTTCCCCAGCAAAACTGACAGTGATCAGTCAGTATTGATCTGACAGGGGAAGGAGCAGGAAGAGTACAATAGCTTTAATAAAAGTTTTTCCCGGAAACAGACTTAAATGCTTGGCAAATCTGGATCCAAAGTAAAGCCATTTGAAATAGCTACTGAGACAAACACCAGAATAACCAGCAGGAAGTCTGTGAGAAGAGACAGGCTGACAGTGAAACTTTAGCAAGTATTTAGATGACAAGGAACTAGAAATCGAAAGTTGATTCCAGGCTTGCTGGGGAGGGAGTTTCCTTTTCAAGTAATCATCCCAGTTCTCTCACAGTTAATTAATTCTTTCCCTAGTGTCTTGTGCCTTGGGTAGCCCTGGAAGGGCCTGTATTGGACTGTAAGGGGCTAAAATTCTAGCTATACTATCTAAAATCTAATGAGTGGTTGCAAATAAAGTATAAGCTTTAGCAAGAGTATTTAAGTGTTTAAGTATTTATTAAAGAGCATTAGGATCAGAGAGAAAGGTAACAATCTAACTATTTCTAAGAAACCCCATCATCAGACCTGCCATGGCGAGGTCAGGAACAAAAAGGACCCAACACCTCCTGTGAAACTGGGAACATCCCCTCCACATATACACACACAGTTCCAAGCTAATTGGGTGGTAGCTTTGATAGACAGTACCCACAAGGCAACATCACTTCCTAACGCCAAGGACCTGACCGCATGGCTTACCCTCAGACACCTTCTCCTCATGGCCGGGCTTTCCTACAGTAACTCTCCAGCAGGCACCATTATTCCAATCATTACAGGACAGACTGAATTTATGTCAAAGAACAGGAAAATAATAACTGTATATTTGGGGGCACTAGGTAGCTGTGATATGATATAGTGGGATGAGAGTTGAGTTTATATTTCATAGACATGAATTGGAAATCCAGGCCCTGACACTTAATTGTGTGGCTCTGCACAAGTCACTCATTTAATGTCTCTGAGCTTCAGTTTCTGCATAGTTAAAATGGGGATAACCATGCTTGTTTTATTGATCTCATAAGGTTTTTATGTTAAAAACACATGGTAAATCATAAAGCATTATAGATACATGAATAATGATGATCATGTGATTATTATATCTATTCACAATTCTAATATAACTAAAAGGCTAAGGTTCTTTGTTGTTGAGCATTATCACTTGATAAGTTTTCCTAACCAAAACAATACTTTAAACATTATTCTCATAACATTTTAATCTTCAAACAGTATCTACATGTGAGAGGGGGGAATATGCAAATACCCTACTCTATACTTAATTCCCTAAAGAAAGGAAGGATGGATTTGAAAAATCTCAATTAGCAAATCCCAAATAAAGCAAAAATCTTTCCTACTTGATTTGGGAATACATTATACATTGCTTCTCACCATTTGCCCAACCCCCCTATAATTTTCCTTTATATTTTTTGTTTCTACTAGTATTTAATTTGTTGATTGATTAATATCAAGACTAAGAACTAACAGTTAGAGGGAGGTAAATTTCATTTTAATGTAAAAAATAATTATTTCTTAACTAGAGCTGCATGAAAACAGATCTGAATCAATTAAACAATTATTTGATAAATGCTGACTATGTGCCAGGCACTATGCTAAGCACTAGAGATACAAACACAAAAATAAAACAGGGACTTCCCTCAAGGACCTTATAGTCTAATGGAGGGGGGAGAGAACATGTACATAAAAGTACATACAACATAGGTGTAGAGTCAATGAAAGGTAGCAGAAGAAAAGGCTTTGCAGAGGAATATGACAAGACTGGTAAAAGGTTTCTATATAATGTGATTTGTAGCTGAGTGCTTAAGGAGTCCTAGGATTCTTAGAAAAACAAGGAAGGAAAACATTCCAGGCATGTGGGACAGCTAATGCAGAGGCATGGAGTCAGGACATTCAGTTTGATGTGTAGGAAAGAGGAAATAAACCAGTATAACAGCACCATAGAATGTGTGGAAGGGAGTGATGTTGGAAAGTTAGAAAGACAGGAAGGGACTGGGCTGTGAAGAGCTTTAAATGCTGAACATGAAGGTCACAGGAAGCCACTGGAATTTATTGACTAGAGAATGACTTCCTATGTTTTAGGGAAATTTCAGTGGTAGCTTTGTGTAGGATGGATTATAATAGGGAAAGAGTTTGCTAAGGAGACCACTTAGGAAACCACTGAATGACTTTGTTGTCCTGTTGGTTGTCCTTCATTATCTAAGAGAACCAAAATGACATCACTATGTTAAAGTCAAGCTACCATGTGTCAGAATATGACTGATCAGATCAATCTAAGTTTGGAATACTCTACAATAGGTGGGGTACAAATGGTCCATATGAACATTTAGGGTGGAGGTATCTCTAAATTTGCACATCTAATTTCTTTTGAGACACTTCAGTTCTGCTTTGCTCATAGAGTACATTGCCTTCTTTGAAGCAGGCATGACATGCTGGGTAATCCTTTGCCAGTATCTCCCATGTAATGCAATCAATTTCACAGTTCTTCAGAGGGAATTTAAGAGTGTCCTTTTATCACTTCTTCTGACCACCATGTGAGTACCTTCTATGCACGAGTTCTCCATAAAATTGTCTTTTAGGCAAGTTATAATATTATAGAAAAAATGTTTATATTGGGTGGGAGGATAGACTAGATAGTATTTGGGATGCCTTCCAAGTTTCTAAGATAGTATGATTTTAACTTTCATTCTGTCAGTAGCTCTCTTCTCAGTAGCAGATTGAGGTGACCCAGAAGTATGCTAGGTGACAAGAGGAAGAAAATCAACAACTGGCCATCAGTGTTCTATAAAGCAAGTAACCAAGCCCATGAATCATTGATGGGTGCTTATGACAATGGATATTGTCTTTTCTTATGGGATGTGCTCTGAATATTTTGAAAGGTCAATTCTCATAGCAGTTTGCCTTCTAGACTGGCATCTTTCCTTTATTTCAAGATCCCTCTGTTACTATGCCTTTAGTTCAGAAATAGGCTCTTTTGTTTAATGACTATCTCTATAATTTTTTCACCAGATTGCTAACATTGTAGGTTTCTCCTCTCCCAGATTCTCTATCATGGCCTTTCCACTGAACACATCGTCTTCTGGATAGAAATGTTTTTGTTTGTTTGTTAATTGTAATATATTACTGATCTCTCTTTGTATCTCTCTGTTTATGTGTCTCTATCTCTGTTTCCATTTCTCTCTCTCTCTCTCTCTCCCTCTCTCTCCCTCTCTCTCTCTCTCTCTCACACACACACACTCACACTCATGTTACCATGGAATAGAGATATTTATTGATTTTTCCCTTACAAAAGTATCTGATTATTTAAAAATTCTAGTGCTAGTTTGACAAAATAAGTGTGATATCTGTATTGAAACACTTTCAAAAAGCTCATTTCAATAAATAACTGAAAAATAGAATAACATTTGCAATAATAATTTCATATTTTCTGTCAACTTATTAGTTTGAGATATATAAATAGGTTATTTCCAAGGAAAATGTCTCAGATCTCTAACTTCTCATTTTAATGAAAGGGCATAGTTCGTCTGTATAGCTAAAAGAGAAAGATTACTTTAATCTGCAAAAAGATGTGGTGTGCTTAGCTTTTTACTTATAACGTATTCTCATTTCAATCCAGTGACAGGGAAGTAGGGTGGTCAAGTTTTACCAAGACTGAATATGAAAATGCTGTAAGGCTTTTGGCATTGACTGATAAAGTCATCTATTCTAATGGAAAAGTAGAGCCAGAGAATTAAGTGAGATGCCCTACTTGTGAATAAGGCTTATCAGATGAGACTCATACTGAAGAAAAAGAAGCAAAATAAGATTAGTGTATTTAAAACAAGTTGTCCAGGGTTAGATAACAGTGTAAATTTACAAATGGTGCTGGGTCCTAAATGCTCAGAAGGAATTATGAAGTACAATCTGTGAAGTGCCATAGGTTTCTATAAATTTCTGCAATTTTTTGGCAAGTAACGATTTAGACATGGTTTATTTTGTGACCATAATGGTCATGCAGGTGTGCTTCTGTGTACACGAGGCTGCCTCAGAACAGCTGAACCTTACCAGAGGAGAATAGACTGTTCTGGCTTCCCCACCATTACTTAGTTCTCTGTCACTTGAGTGCTATATTTTGTGCCGTATCTATGTGTTCCTTTGCTCTTTCATTGTGTTTTTAATACCATGATTTTTAAGAATGGTTTTTGCATCCAAACATCCAAAAGTGATAATTAGTAGTGAGCACACATCCATAGCACTTGATGATCTTGCAGCAATTGTCATTTTGGAATGTCAAGCATTCCAAGGACCTACAATGAAACAGGATCAATCAAACTGAAGTGATGAGGAAGGGATAAATAAAAATCAAAAACAGCAAGAACTGATGAACCATTGTTGTAAAATAGCCTAATTAGGTCTCAAAAAAGTCAGTCTCTTCCAAGGAACCTAGCAGCTGGAAGGGTTGTTATTGATTCTTTAGCAAGGTTGGGATAATGATAATTATAATAGCTAACATGTATATAGTGCCTATTATGTGCAAGGTACTGTGCTAAATGCTTTGCAATTGTTATCTCATTTGATCCTCACAACAACCCTTGGAGTAGGTGCTATATCTTATTACCAGTTTACAAATGAGGAAACTGTAGCAAGCAGGGGTTAAATGACTTGCCCAGTGTCACATAGCTATGAAGGAGAAAGAGGAGGAGGATGGGAGGAAGAGGAAGAGGAATAGGAGGAGGAGGAGGAGGAGGAGGAGGAGCAAGAGCTTGTCATGACCATGCAAAGTCTAGAATGTTGAAGATTGTAAAAAGGGAATTTTTACTGGTGACACTCAATTTTTCATTCAGGGTCATCTTAAACTATTGTTAGAAGTGCAATGAGTAAAATCTAATGTGTGGTTGCCTTCTTCCTGTCCCCAATGTGGGGGGAAACTAGCTAGGATTTACTTCTAAATTAGAACCATTAGTAAAAGTTTTGGGCATTAAGCATTTATTAGTGAAAAAGAGAAAACCTGGGTCAGAAAACCAAGAAAAAAAACTATCTATCGTGTAATTTAAGATTCTAATTGTAGATTCTAATCTGTTCCCCCAGTTTGGGGGAAAACTGACTAAAATCACTGATAAAACAAATGAGTTTAGGTTTTTAAGGGTTTATTGGAAAATAGAAAGAAAAAGATTGAGAACAGAATTCCAACAGCCTGGCATTCCTATCTTTCCTCAAATTTCCTGTGAAGTCCTCTGCCGCCACCACCACCAAGTCAGGAACCCAAAAAGCGCCAAGAGCTCTCCGCACAGGCTCCCTTTCCTCCTTCCTGTCTCCTCCCAGAAAATAGGAGGCTCCTCAAGTTGATTGGCTGGTAGCCATGATAGACAGCACCCATGAGTAAACGTCATTTCCTGACGCCAAGGAAAAGCCACAATGCCTCTGAGGCATTTTCCTCATGGCAGAGCTTTCCCATAGCAAGTCTCCAGTAGGTGGCATCATTCCAATCACTACACTATCCTAGATGAGATATAAGGGTTCAACCTGGCCTGCTTCTTCTCCCAAGTCTTCCACCATGAGGCTGTTCAGGAGCTGAACTGAGAGAGGAAACATCACTTCCCACTTCCTGCCTCCCTCCCTGCAAAGAGGCTGTCCTTCAAGCTGATTGGTTATCATCACCCAAATCCAATGGTTCTCTGGATTTGAGGGTGATCTCCTTGTTGAATTCAAAGTCCTTAGCTTCTGAGAACAATACCCTATTGAGGACCAGCCAGGTGTGGTTTCAATGTAATTAACTTTAAGTGGGTTAATCAGTAAAGTCAGTCTCTGAGTCAGTCTCACTTAATTCAATCAATCTAGATCAATTTCCTCTGGTTATGGCCTTTTGGTGTTGACAAAAGCCCATTATTTCTTACAGAAAAAATCCAGGTGAATATATATAAAATTTGTGTATCTTCATCAGACTGTAAAGCATACACACACACACACCAGATTTTGGAAAAATCTGTTTTACTTTCAGGTTTCCTGAACGTCTTGTTCTAATTGAAAGAGTGGTGAACTCTAATATATTCATCAACTGAAAAGCATCATTGTTTCAGAATTACAATAATTTCCATATGGGGATAGAAAACTGCATGACCATGCATCATGCAACACATACTGAAACATTAAAAATGTACTTATAAGATGGAGATTGAGATATTTTAATAGCCTGGGAAGTCATCTGATTTAAGCCTATTGAAATCTATGGACTATAATCAAGGCTAGACTTGATTAAAAGGACAGTTCACCAAAGAAATCTTTAAAGCTAATGTTGAACAAAGCATGACTGAATGATGAAAGATTAAAGAATCCACATCAAAATCAGGTGAATTCAATTCCAAATAATGTAAAATATGTGAATCCAACAAAAAGAGTTCACATTAGTAATATTTTAAGAAAAATTAAAGATGTAAATCTTTTAAGGTTTATTATGTGTCAATACATATAATCATTTCACTTTATCTCAACTAATTCATATAGCATTATATTTGCTGAAGTAAGTTCTTCATTGTAAAGGTTCCAACAATCAAATAAAGTCATTAATTTTGTAGGAAGCATTGGTAAAAGGCAAAGCTTTAAGGTTTGGAAAGTGCTTTACTTACATTACCTCATTTGGTCCAAATAATAACACCATGAGGGACATGCTATTATTATCCCCATTTAACAAAAGACGATGCTGAGATAGAGTGCTAGAGTGCTAGGCCTGGCAAAGAACAGGATTCAAATTCTGCCTCTGACACTTATAAACTGTGTGATGCTGGATAAATTATTCAAAACCTGTTTGTCTCTAGCAATTGTGTGGGACTATGTCATAGGCTCAGTGAAAGAAGTGCCCATGACTGGGTTTCCTACACCCAGTGAAATGCCATATTCTTTCAGTCAGTATTCCCTTAGCAATTTGTACATTTTGTTTGTTTGTTTTTTTGGTGGGGCAATGAGAGTTAAGTGACTTGCCCAGGGTCATACAGCTAGTAAGTGTCAAGTGTCTGAGACCAGATTTTAACTCAGGTCCTCCTGAATCCAGGGCCAGTGTTTTATCCACTGCGCCACCTAGGTGCCCCCCCCCCCCGCGCGCCACCTGGGTGCCCCCCCCCGCCCCCAATTTGTACATATTTAACTTTTAAGACCATCAGACCTATAGTTCAATTCTTGCTCATATGGAGTCCCTTCTACTTTTATCTTTGTCCAATAACATTCTATGTAACATCTTTGTTAATTCATAATAATTGCTAGCATTTTGATAGTGTTTTATGATTTACAAAGTGCTTTGCAAATATTATTTCATTTTATCCTCACAACAACCCCTGAGAGGTAGGAGCTACTTTTAATCCCCATTTTACAGATGAAGAAACTGAGAAATACAGTTTCTCAGTGATAAGCCCAGGATCCACTGTGACACATAGGTGGGTGATGATATTGAAATATAGAAGTGTGGCAGTGGAATAAATGAGAACCTTGACAATCTGATTATGTTTATAGTAGAGAACAAGAGTGAAGAAGACACTAAATATAACATGGAAGGAAATGCAAAAAGTTATGAATTAAACCAAATGAGAAAATAATAAGGAAACACTATGAACTCTGAGAGAATTATTTGGATTTATACAAAAAGATGAACTATCTTTTCATGTGCTTTGACACAGATATTCCAATGCAGGATATATGCAATGAGGAGATCAATGATAAAATGTAAGGCCCTATACACAACAACAACAACACCAATATACATGTAGAAATAATTTTGTGAGTGTGTGGTAGTAAAGGAATGTAAACAAACAATATGCCCATTGTTTGGAAGATGGTTAAGAAAATTTAGCACATAAAAGTCATGAAATATTATTAGCAAAGGCCTGCCATAAAAAATAAAATGCTCTATCTATAGGAAACAAATCACATGATTAATAAAGAGAAGCATGAAAAGATTTATATGAACTGATGCAAAGTGAAAGAAAAAGAACCAGAAAAACACTATGCACAAGGATTACAAAAATGTAAATGGAAGAACACTTACAACAAAAAAAATTATAAATAAATATTTCAAATTATATGAACCAAGCTTTGTCCAAGTAAAAGATATGAGTACTCATCTACCCAAGCTCCTTTGCAGAACCAGGAAAACCAGGACTGTTTTATATTACATATAACATCATTTTATGCGATTTTGTTGTGAAACTCTTTTACTCTTTTTTAAAACAAATCTTTATTATTAAGAATAGCTTTTTGTGAGGAGAGTATTAAACCATGGATACAATGAGAAATGATCTTAATTTAAAAACCAAAACATGATAAAATTGCATTTTTTAAAAGTACAGATAAGAGAAAAGTGTTCTAACCTAACTTATAGTATACTAAAGAATTATGTATGTTATCTCTCAGTATAGACAGAACTAAAGGTAAAATCCAGTGTAAATCAATAGAAAGCAAAGAAGGTGGAAACAGTAAGATTCAAGTATAAAAAATACTTTAAAAATCAGAGAGAGTTTAATTAAACCTGCCAGATCCTAATTACCATATAGGACCAAAGCAAACAAAAAATCCTAAATTATGAAATGCATTGTTGGGTGGATATTTATCAGAGATTTGGATGATAGCTATTTAAGTAGAAGGAAAATATTGTGTCTTTTACAGGGAAAATGGCAAATAATTAAGAAAGGAATAAATTACTTTTTAAAAGGAACTGACAAAATATAATTCCACAAGAGAGAATTTTTTTAAATGAGACTCATAAGGACTCTGTTAACCCTGACATGTATAATTTACAGCACTGCAAAAGACCAAAAAATGTGGAGTTTATAAATGACTCATCATTTTAAATCCAAAGAACAAGTCAACCTGGTTGCTCTTTGTGCTAAAATTTTGAGGGTGTCCTTTACACAGTCAAAGTATTTCAGAGCTAGAAGAAAATTCAAAGTTAAACTAATCTGATCCCTGTCATTTTATAGATGTGGAAATTATGATCCAGAGAGGCCAGTGACTTGCCTCAAGTTAGCTAATGATGGATCAATTTGTTTCACCTATCCATGGTGATGTGACTGTGCCTGGAGGGGAAAAATACCATAGTATTTTATCAGTGAAATTACTTTATAAAAATGGGAATGATGATGGCAAGGAAATATAATGCAAGGCATAATAACATGATAATACAAGATCTCAAGTATGATACTTCTATGAGGACTGCAAGAAATCAATATTGTTTTCTTCAGGAAAAGATGATATTAATAGGAATTAAATTAAGGTATACAGTATTCTTAAAGGAATAATGAATATAGGTACAATAGAGCTTTTTAGGTGTATGTCAAATACAAAAAAAAAAAGCCATCACATGAACTTTAATTAAGGGAAATAAACTCTAAAAGAGCAAAGAATGTAGAGTACATTATTCTTTGGAGTAAATTAAAATTGATGCAACAGGAATAGCTAATAATGTTTTAGGTTCAGAGGAAGATTATGTGAGGAAGTGAACAGAAAAATTTAGTCTTTTTTCCTCCCCTTCAGGCTCAAAATTATTATACTATAATTCCCATGTGGTCATCAGCTAAAATATAGTAATAATAGTGCTTCCCTTCATATGCAAACATGATAGTATTGACTCATCACCAATAAAGCATGTGCTTTTATTTTGCATTGCTTTTCTAACAGTGAGGATAGATTTGCATCACTCCATTCCCACTTTAGCCTTTTAATAGAACTTGCCATGCAAAAAGTACAAATTTGCAAGATTCCTTCTTAAGGTGAAGGTGTAGCCTATAGCCAGGAAGGATAAATGGCCCACTTGGGGATCAAGTCTATGACCTAAATAGTATCATAAAGTTCCATTTTCTAAATACTTGAATAAACCAGCTGATCCAGTGATCAGTTCAAATGTTTTCATCCCAAGACTAATTAGTTGCCTCTGTTATGTACTATATGCCATTATGTTATGTACTATATGCCACTTTATAGTCCAATTATTTCATCTTTCTTTTTAGCCCTTACTGAGTTCCTCTGCCTATGTACTTTGCTTTTCTATCTCTAATTCAAGTTTCAGGGCTATCTGAAATAATTTCCAAATGAATTTATGGTACAGTATAACCATGTCTAGCATAGCATATATGGTTAAATATATGTCACATATGGTCTTTTGAAATAAAACCTACCAAGTAAATAGATTGATGATCTCCTAAAGAAAAAAAATAGAAATTATTCAATTGATTACAACTTAGCAAGCAAGAATTTATTGAGCACCTCTAGATTTAGAAATGTAAGACATGATGCCTACCTTTAAAGAGATCACAGCCTAAAAGGGGAAACAAAACAATCTAACACAGAGAGCCTTCATAATCTAGTTAAGTCCACAGAGATCTCTTTCCATCATGAATACTTAAGTGTTTATTTTTTCTACCATTCATTTGGCACTTAGCCCTGTGATGGCTGTTACATTAAATTTTCACATACTTGATTGCCTCAGTTGAGCCTCTGGTCAATCATATATGATTGCCCTTTGCTACATGGAAGAAGAAATATAACTCACAATAACTCTTCTGTTGTATTCTGCTGATGCTCTCTTTGAGGAGGCTCAATTCAAGTGCTATCTTTTCTTTCTTCCCTTCTTTCTTCTTCCTTCCTTCCTTCCTTCCTTCCTTCCTTCCTTCCTTCCTTCCTTCCTTCCTTCCTTCCTTCCTTCCTTCCTTCCTTCCTTCCTTCCTTCCTTCTTTCTTTCTTTCTTTCTTTCTTTCTTTCTTTCTTTCTTTCTTTCTTTCTTTCTTTCTTTCTTTCTTTCTTTCTTTCTTTCCTTCCTTCCTTCCTTCCTTCCTTCCTTCCTTCCTTCCTTCCTTCCTTCCTTCCTTCCTTCCTTCCTTCCTTCCTTCCTTCCTTCCTTCCTTCTTCTTCTTTCTTTCTTCTTTCTTTCTTCTTTCTTTCTTTCTTTCTTTCTTTCTTTCTTTTTGTGGGGCGATGATGGTTAAGTGACTTGGCCAGGGTCACACAGCTAGTAAGTGTCAAGTGTCTGAGGTCAGATTTGAACTCAGGTCTTCTTGAATCCAGGGCCAGTGCTTTATCCACTGCATGACCTAGCTGCCCCCTCAAGTGCTATTTTATACCAAATGTTATTGCTGAATTCTCCAGTTGTCAGTCAGGCAGTTAATAAACATTTATTAGGAGTCTACTAGGTTCAGTTATGGAATGGCTGAAAAAGCTATGGTATGTGAATATAATGGAATACTATTGTTTAATAAGAAAGGATGAACTAGTAGATTTCAGAAAAACATGCAAAGACATATGAATTGATGGAAAGAGAAATGAGCAGAAGCAGGAGGACACTGTACATATTAATGGCAACATTGTGTTTTGATCAACTATGAATGACTTAGCTCTTTTCAACAATATAATGATCCAAGACAATCACCAATGACTTTCATTAGAAAATACTATCCACATTCAAAGAAAGAACTGATGGGCACTGAATGCAGATCAAAACATATTATTTTATTTCTTTATTTTTGAGGGGTTTTCCCGTTTATTCTATTGCTTCTTTTACAACATAACTAATATGGAAATATTTGTCTTACATAATGGAACATATATAACATATATCAAATTGCCTACCATTTTAGGAAGGGATAGGGGAGGAGAAAAATTTGGAACTCAAACTTTTAATCTTAAAAATTGTCTTTAGGGGCAGCTAGGAGAAACAGTTGATAAAGCACTGGCCCTGGATTCAGGAGGACCTGAGTTCAAATTTGGCCTCAGACACTTGACACTTGTTAGATGTGTGACCCTGGGCAAATCACTTAACCCTCATTGCCCCACCACCCCAAAACCCCCAGCCTTTACACATAACTGGAAAAAGTTAAAATCCTATTAAAAAAAGCATCTACTGCAAGTGAATCCTGTACTAAGTGCTGGGAATACAAAGAAAGGAAAAAACTATATTTGTTAGTACTCACTTTCCCCAGCCCAGGGGAAAAAAAAAACAAAACTTTACAATTGTTTCTTATTTATTTTCTTATTTCCCTCCATGCTTATATTTTATTCCCTTCAGTAAAATATAAACACTTTCAGCACAGATTTCTTTTTAATCTTTGTAATGATACTGCCCTGTGCATAGTAGATGCTTACTAAATGTTTGCTGAATTGCATTAAATTGATTTTTTAAAATTTTTGTTTGTTTAGAATTTTATTTTCCAAATTACACGTAAAAACAAATTTTGATGTCAGTTTTTTAAAACTTTGTGGTCCAACTTCTCTTCCTCCCTCCCTTCCTACACCCCACCCCCAAGAACTCAAGCAATTCAATATAAGTTAGACATGAGAAGTCATGGGAAACATTTCCATATTAGCTAGAGAGAAAACAAATAAAAATAAAACTTCAGATTAAGGAACTGTCAAAAATTCTTCAATCTGTTTTCAGATACCATCAGTTCTTTCTGTTTAGAGGGATTACACTTTTCATAAGTCCTTCAGAGTTATATTGGAACATTGCATTGCTGAAAATAACCATGTGCTTCCCAGCAGATCATCTTACACTATTGCTGTTATTTTGTATATAATACATTTCACTCTGCTTCAGCTCATGCAGGTCTTTCCAGGTTTTTCTGATAGCATCCTGTACATCATAACTTTTATATAGTACCTTAAACTTGATAAAGAATTTTCTTCACAATAGCCCAGCAAAGTAGATACCATATGTTTTGCCATTATAATCAATCATCATAACTCTTTCCCTCCATCCTATTCCCTTCTCATGATATTTACTCTGTTTTCTATCTTCTTTTACCCTATTCCTCCTCAAAAGTGTTTTGCTTCTGACTTCCCCTCCCCTAATCTGCCCTCCTTTGTTTCACCCTTCCCTCCTTATCCTCTTCCCCTCTTACTTTCCTGTAGGGTTACTCCTCCCAATTGGGCGTGAATGTTATTCCCTCCTTGAGCCAACTCTAATGACATTAAGGTCTTTGAGCTAATTCTGTATTCTAAATTTTTCTCCCTCCCTCCCTCCTCAAACCTCCCTAAGAAATCAATTAATTCAATATAAGTCATACATGTGCAGTTATGCAGAACATCTTCCCCTTCCTTGAAATTGTTTTGCTTTTTACTACTCTCTCCCCCAATCTGCCCTTCCTTCTCCTCTTCTCCCCACCCTTATCTCCTTCCCCTCCCACTTTTCCTCATGGCAAAATGTATTAATATACCCACTTGAGTATGTATGTTATTCCCTCTTTGAGCCAGTTCTGATCATAGTAAGGTTCACTCACTCCCCCACTCCTTCCCCTTCTTCCTCTCCCCTCCTTAAGCTTTTTCTTGTTTCCTTCACATGAGCTACCTCTTCCCAGTCCACCTCTCCCCTTCGCTCTTCCCCAGTGCATTCCTCCTACCCCTCAACCCTATTTTAAAGATGTCATCATGAGTTAGCTAGGTGACACAGTGAACAAAGCACCAGCCCTGGACTCAGGAGGCCCCAAGCCCAAATCTGGCCCTAGACATAAGCCATGCCACCCTTCCTGCCCCCCCCCCCCAAAAAAAACAAAAAAAACTGAGGATAAACAAAAAATAAATGCTTTACAGATATCATCCCTTCTTATTCAGTTCAGATCTGTGTCTTGTGTCTAGGTGTATTCCTTTCAGCTACCCTAGGACTGAGAAAGTTCTTACGAGTTCAAAGTATTATCTTCCCATGTAGAAATATAAACAGTTTAATCTTTTTTTTTTTTTTAAAGTGAGGCAATTGGGGTTAAGTGACTTGCCCAGGGTCACACAGTTAGTAAGTGTTAAGTGTCTGAGGAGAGATTTGAACTCAGGTACTCCTGACTCCAGGACCAGTGCTCTATCCACTGCACCACCTAGCTGCCCCCAGTTTAATCTTTTAATGTCCCTAATGATTTCTTTTTCCTGTTTACCTTTTTATCCTTCTCTAGGATCTTGTATTTGAAAGTCAATTTTTCTATTCTGTTCGGGTCTTCTTATCATGAATGCCTGAAAGTCCTCTTTTTCAAAGAAGTCCCATATTTTCCTTTGAAAGATTATACTGTTTTGCTGGGTATGTGATTGTTGACTGTAGTCCCAGTTCCTTTGCCCTCTGGAATATCATATTCCATACTCTCTTGTCCTTTAACGTAGATGCTGCTAGGTCATGTTTTATCCTTATAGTAGCTCCACAGTATCTGAATTCCTTTTTTCTGGCTTCTTGCAATATTTCCTCCTTGACCTGGGAGCTCCAGAATTTGGCTATAATATTGCTGGAGGTTTTCCTTTTTGGGATCTCTTTCAGGAGGTGATTTTTGAATTCCTTCCATTTCTATTTTCCCTTCTGCTTCCAGAATATCAAGGAAATTTTCCCTGACAATCTCTTGGAGGATGGTTTCTAAGCTCTTATTTTGGTCATGGTTTTCAGATATTCCACAGATTTTCAAGTTATCTCTCCTGTATCTATTTTCCAGGTCAGCTGTTTTACCAAGGAGATATTTCATGTTGCCCTTTATTTTTTTTTATTCATTTGGATTTGATTTACTGTGTTTTGGTTTCTTATAAAGTCACTAGCTTGCATTTATTCAATACTAATTCTTATACAATTATTTTCTTCAGAGAGCTTTTGTATCTCCTTTTCCATTTGGCTTTTCAAGCTGTTGAATTTTTTTCTCATGACTCTCCTGCATTGCTCTCATTTCTCTTTCCTCTACTTCTCTAAATCTTCCTTCTATCTCTCCTACTTTCTCTTCCAAGTCTCTTTTGAACACTTTCATGGCCTGAGACCAATTCATATTTTTGTGGAATCTTTGGATATAGGGGCCCTGAAGTTTTTATCCTCTTCTGAGGGTGTACCTTGATCTTCCTTGTCACTAAAGAAACTTTCAGTAGTTCTCAACTTTCTTTGCTTGCCTATCTTGCTATCTTTTACCTGACTTTTAACTCCCTCTTACAGTGGGGCCCTGCTTCCAAGCTACACTGTTCCAAGCTTCAGAGTGTCCCAGGTATTTCAGTTTGAGGGAGGCTAGGTTTTTCTCTCACCTGGCCTGTTGTCTGGTCTGAAGATAACCTCAAGCCAACTTGCTAATTAACCAGCCAGCAGAACTTTGTGTGCTGTAGTAATTCTTAGCTTCTGACGAGCCTGTTCCCCTCCCTCATCTGGGCCTCCTACAGCTCAAGAATTCTTCCTGCTTCCCTGATGGGGTGGGATAGCCAAATTCCTCCTTAGGTCCTGCAGACACCCTTGTATTCCCCCCAACACCAGCCATTCAACCCTCTCACCTAACCACAAGCTCACTTCCAGAAGAAACCAGTACTGCAGCTGATTAGTAGGCTTGGGGGTAAGTTCTCCTGGTACAATCTGCCTGGGGTCTATGTTGTTGATTGCAGGGTTGGACTCTTCTTATAGCCCAACACAGTCCCCTCTGTGCTGTCTTTGGCTGGGAAATAATCTCAGCCCATCTTTTTGTGTGTTTTGCTGCTACAGGGGTTGTTTTATTACTGTTTTGGGGGTAATTGTGTCAGGAGCTCTGTGCATTTAATTTATTTCCTCCACCATCTTGGCTCTGCCCCCAGAAATCTCCTAAATTGATTTACTTAGCTTACATGCCTATTTTTGTGTCTCACCAATTAGACTTTAAGCTTATTGAGGCAGAGATCATGTTTTTATGATTATTTTAATAAAGACATCACCTAACAGAATACCTGGGGCATACTTGATACTCAAAACATGGCATTGCAGATTGAGAGAATGGTATATTGAAATTTTTTTAGAAAAAAAAAACAAACCTTAATTTCTATAGGACCAAAAATAAGTTTTTAATATGAAGGCTAGCAGTCAACAAGTATTTATAAAGTGCTTATAATCTATCAGAAACTGTGCTTAATGTTGAAGATAAAAATGAATACAAAAAAGAAAGATTGCCCTGCAATCAAAGGGCTTATATTCTCTTTATTTTTTTAATTGACATATATTATTTTTACAACATCTTAGTTTTCCCCAACATCCTTCTCGTTCCATTTCCCAGAGATCAATCCCTTTTACAGATAGTATAAACATTACTATAACTGATCAATGCATTGCAAAGGTCTGAAACAATGTGCAAAGCTTATGGTCATCCCACCTCCACAAAAGGGTGGGTTGGGGATGGCCTCTCATATCTCTTCATTCAAGTCATGCTTAATCTTGGTATTTTGCAACATTCATTTTTGATTTTTTTTCTGGGGATGATTCTTTCCATTTGCATTGTTGTAGTAACTTTATACATTATTTTCTTGGCTTTGTTTACTTAGTCTGGATCAGTTCATCTAAATCTTTTCATGATTCTCTGTATTCCTCACTTCCATAATTTCTTATACCACAATAATGCTCCATTATATCATTTTAACTTTTTAAATGAGCAGATCAGGTGAAAATAGATGGGGAAATTCTGTGTGCTTTGAAATAGCATTTCATAAGTATGACTATGATCCAGAATTACTGCTGGCAATCTTTACCTTTATGAACATTCTTTCCTTGCCTGAAGATAACACTGCCTGAAAAATAATCTATCAAAATGAAAAGTTTCAACAACTTATATATTTTTTAAAAAAACATATTGTTTTGTGTGATCCATCTACAAAAAAACATGAGGAGGGTAGTTAGAATAGACTTCAAAATCAGGCCATAAAGAGTTGAAGAAAAGGGGATGCGCACTTTGAAGAAGAAAAGTCTTATGAAGGACAGGCTAACTGTCTTTAAGTATTTAAAAGACTGTCATTTGGAAGAGTGATTGGATTTAATTTTCTCTGCCTCAGAAGGCAGAACTTGGAAGACTGACTAGAAATTACAGAGAAGATTTTGGTTTAATGTAAGGAAAGGACTCTTACCCAGTTAGAGCTTGCTAGTACTGGAATGGGATGCTTCAGAAGATAATGGATTCCTGCTTAATAACTGCCTTCATAAAAAGCTTGTTTGACTTCTCAGTGCTTTTGTTGAAGGGTTTTTAGTCAGGTATATTTTGATTCTAATATCTCTTCCAATTCTGAGCTTTTGAAATTCTGTGAGGCAGAAATGCCAGGCCCTCCTTTATAAATGTGTCCATGGTTACAGTTAAGATTCATATTATAGACTTCAGTTATAATATTGCTGGACTCAGCTATACCATGGGAATACTTATGTCTAATAAAACAAACAGCCTGGCAAAAGCCTCAAACAACAACATTTATTAGACAGGTATTAGTTCTCTCCACTTTCTTCCACCTTTATAAAATATTTCTATTTAAACATGTGAATATGGATGGTGCCTGGAAAGAGAGATATAGGAAAGGAATTGCTTCAATAGAAAATCTGTGGGATATGAAAAGTGGAATCTTTGCCTCTACTGAATACATTCCTTTTCTAACACCATTACCCCAGCCCCCAGTAGTTACTAATAGACCATATAAGATAAATGCATGTAATCTTTTCATATGGAAAATCTAATCTTGCTTTGTATAGATTCTACCACATACCTTTACCCTCATTTCTATAGGCCTTCATATAATTTCCAGGATGAAAGGTGAAAGAATTTAATGGGGATTCAGATATGTAAAGATTTCAAGATTCTCCACTCATGCTTGGAGTCCTTCACTGATCCTCAGATCAGCAATATAACTGAGTGTTTAATATATGCTTATGAATACTTTTTAAAAACTAAATTTCATTTATTTATTTGTTTGTTTATGTCACATTTTAAGTTCTAAAATGTCTCTTTCCCTCCTTCCCCACCCCACACTAGAGAGGGCCCCTATCTGATACAGATAGATAGATAGACAGATAGATGATAGATAGATAGATGATAGATGGAAAGACAGAAAATATGTGTGTATATATAGATAAACATATATTAAAATCTGTCACTTGGTAACATACATATATATGTATATGTATTGTGTATATATACGTGTATGTGTATGTGTGTGTGTGTGTGCATAAAACCATACTATGCATTCTCCTATGTATTGATTCTTTCTCTGGAGTTGGATAGCATCTTCCCTCATAGCTCCTTTGTATTTGATTTGAATGTTTATGACACTCAGAATAATGTAGTTGTTTATTTTTCAAACAGTATTGCTATCAGCTATGTGAGGCCATCTCCAGTCATCTTGATGTATATCTTGCCACTTGACCCAGATGGCTCTGGAGGAGAGAATGAGGCTGGAGACTATGCATAGCCCTCCCTCACTTAAATCCAATTCACTACAAGTGATGATATTGACTCCCAATGTATTAGTCCTTTTTTCCAGAACAAAGGACAAATAACATTGCTATCAGCTGTATACAACATTCTCCTATCCCTATTCATTTGACTCTTCATTATCATGTAAGCCTTTCTTTCCATGTTTTTTTCTTAACTCAACCTATTCATCATTCTTACTGCACAGTAGTACTCCAGCAAAATCACATGCCACAACACGTTAGCCATTCCCCTAATTGATGGGCATCACCTCAATTTCCAGTACACTTCTTAATTGTTGATTGAGATTTTAAAAATTCTATTATCTATTGTTTTATAGAGAATGAATTCATCTCTACCCCTTCCTTCCCCATTAGACTATAGGCTCTTTGAGGACAAGGACCATATCATTTGTGTGTGGGACTTCTCTTGCTTAGTTAGGTGTTGGTAGAAAATAAGCTTTTACATAGTGGCTACTATGTGTGAGACCTGCACTAAGCACTTTACAGCTATTATCTCATTTGATAATAGGAATCGTAGGCATTACTACAAATTTGTTGAGCATGTTAGTGAATGAATAAATCCACAAGGCCTGAAAGGCTATATTTGCAATAGAAAAATTAACGCGAAGCTACCCCAGTGTGAATCTGGAGGAAATGCTATTAAGATTTACAGAAGAAAAAAGACACTCTGTGTATATGTACAAAATTTACAATATGTTGTATTTGCCTTATCCAAGAAAATGAAGCAGAAGAAGTGGTTGAAAATTAATTTAAAAATCACCTCAGTTAATCTGTAGAGAGGCTTTTATCTTTATTTTTTTTAAGTGTTCATGTCAATTTGAAGAACATGGACATCATTTCCCATTAAACAAATTAATAATAATCTCAAATATCTGCGCTGTACTGGGAGACACTACAAATATCTAACAATGGAAACCCCTGTTAATGTTAAATCAGGATTAAGCTTTTCAAAGATGAATATCTGTCATTAATTAATATGTGGTGGTTAGTTCATATATCAGTTAAAAAAAGTTCCTTTCAGGAGATGTCAGAAAGCCAGATTAAAAATCAGAGGAAGAGACTTTATTCCTGCATGCTTTATCCAAAAGATAAAAAAGCACCTACAGTCATACAAATTTCTCCTGAATTCATATGTTAAAAGGGTCAAAAGAGAAAAATTATCTTATTAAAGATTGTTATGAGGTTCAAAATTTCTGGGTTGGGTCAGGTTTTGAATGAATTAAAAATTTTTTAAGGCATTGTGTATGTGTGTTTGGGGTGTAGCTTGTTTTAAAATTCCACAATTTCTTAGGTAAACTCTGCCCCATTTGGGAATAGGCCAGGTCAGTTCAAACACAGAAGACATGAAGATCAGGAGAGCTGCTGTTTCTGGAAGAAAAGTGCTTTGCAAAAAATCCCCAGCTACATGTCAAGTTTTTAGATGTATAAAGGCAAATTTTAGAAATTCACAATGCAATTCTAACAGTAACAGGTCACTTTTATCAAGGACAACAGCAGACAGAAAACCCAGTTCTATATCATTTTCTGTAAGAGAATTTTTTAAAATAACATTAAAAGGCAGGCCTATAAAATTTACCTGAATTTCAATTGAGATGATGTAGACATGGGTTTCTTAACATTTTATGTTGTCATGGAACTGTTTGTCTTTGTGGACGCATCTTTGGGATATAATTCTGGAAGTGGAGTCAGGATGATCTGAGTTCAAATGTGACCTCAGATATTTTCTAAGTGTGTGAACTTGGGTAAGTCACTTACCCTCTTTCTGCTTCCCTTTCTTCATCAGTAAAATGGGAATAATAGTAGGATCTATCTTGGATAAGAGTAGCATCTACCCCCAGGGATAGTTTTGTGGATAAAATGAGATAATATTTACAGAGGATTCTGCAAACCTTACAGTACTATCATTGACAATTTTCTTATTTTCTTGATTAAAAAAACACACAGAATATTTCAAAAGTCTTAATGAAGTTTTAAGCTACTAAAACCCAGGAAAAGAGCAGTATAAAGACATCATGAAAAAGGAAAGGATATTGGAGCCCTGTGGTACTAGAGGTATCTGGAGGAATGCATTGCTTTACCAAATATGTTCTCTCCAATAGGATACTCTAAGTTTTTGGCCATTCTTGCATTGCTGTGCTTGTGGTAGAGTACTCCACAAATCTATGAGTAGAATGTATTATAGCAACTGTTGTTGCCATTTTAGTAAATCCATTTGCTTTGAGTTCATATTGTTTACCTTTTGACTTTTCAAACTTAGCACATCTTTTGGAAGTTTGAGTTATAGTTTTAGGAGTAAGGACCCACAGACTTCCTATGAAACTGAGGTAACAGTTATTCTCCCAGGGGATCCAATTTGGGATGAGAAAGAAATAGCTCTTGAAGGGAAGTGTACAAGTATATGACATGTAGTTTCGCACTGGAGATCAAAAGAATGCCAACGTTACTTTAACATAAGAATGTGACTGTTCTCAACTAGTTCATATTTGTTTAGGCATTGTCTTTCATTTTGCCTATAAACAATACTTATTCTCTATATAGTCAGAGGAATTGTCCTGATTTATGAAAGCCATGAGATAAATCAACAAAACAAAATACATAATAAGGAACCACATCAATAGTGAGGGCATTCTTATTATCCCAGCCCATAAACTACATCTCACTTGTATAGAAATGAAAGTATTAAAGGGCAAATACCAAATCTTTCCAGTTAAACTAAGCACAGGTCCTCCATGTCTTTTTTAGGCTAACCTCTAAGACTATACCATCCATCCTGAGTCAGCTAATCAGGAACAACCAATGAGAAACTGCCCTTAAGGAAAGACAAATGCAATTGGCTAATGATATGTTCAAATAGGTTTCTTTACTAAAGGAATTAGACCACTTGATTTTCAATAGAACAACTAAAAAAGCTTTACAATGTTGGCAAATACTTCTAAGTCCCCTAAAACAAATTTTTAAGACAGATGCATAGAAAAAACACTAGGTTTGGTCACATTTCCAGTGTTTCACTCCTACCTTTACTACCAACAAGCTGTATCGTTTTGAGCAAACCATTTATGTTCCCCTGGCCAATATGTAAACTGAGGGTGGGTTACAGTATGGTCGAAATGATAGAGAATTGACTTCAGAGTGAAGAGGACTTGGTTTCAAGTCCCACCTTTGGCATATACAGGTTGTTTGAGTCTGAGCAAGTCACATGAGCACTGAGGTGTTGAGAGCCTCCAGTTAGCTCTATCACTACAAGTTGTTGAGCCGTTGTAAATCTCAATCACTCTAAGGAGTATAACTTGGTAAGTGTGGGGTGGGGGGGGTGGGGATGAAGCTAACTACTTCAAATGTTCTGAGTAAGAGGTAGAATGTGAAAAATATTAGAGTATTTTAAAAGCAGAATATACTCCAAGATTAAAAGATATTATCATCTCTTCTTTTATAACATGACTGATATGGAAATATGTATAACATGATTGTATGTATATACACACATGTATACACATACATATGTATACACACACACACATATATATACACACACATATATCTGATTGCTTGTCATCTTGGGGAGGTGGGGAGGGGAGGGAGTGAGAAAAATTTGGAACTCAAAATCTCACAAAAATTAATCTTGAAAACAATCTTTACATGTAATTGGAAAATAAAATACTACCCCCACCCAAATAAAAGATATGATCATCCCTTTGCTGCATAGTTCTAAAAATTTCAAAGCAAAGATAAAAGGAACTAAGATTTTTTTTTTCCTGTGAAATTTCTTTTTAAAGCTTTAATTTCAAAGTTCACCATACACGGTCTTGAATGATTTTTTGAGGGTACCTAAATTCACAAGGACTCAGTACTTATAACTGGTAGTGACCTTAGAAACCATCATGTCCAATTCCATAATTTAACTGACAGGGACATTGAGGTACTGGTGGTTTAAGTGTCTTAAGAGTCCAAGTTCATAAAACTAGAAAACATGTGAGAGATGATTTGAATTTGTATCGTCCTGACTACAGGGCCACTGCTAACCACTACTACACAGAGCTACTGTGTTCTAAGTGGCTAGTTCATAGATTCCTGCTATTTTCAGGATCATCCAGTTCTGATAGAAACACCAATATCAAGAGGCATCTATTAACATACTCGTATGTACAAACTCTTTTCCGTAGGTATTTTTGATTAAGCCTCCTTCAAGGGCTCCTAACATTGAAGTGTTGAGTCTATCAAAACAATTGAGCCTCTCAAATGATTCCAATGGGCCCAGTTGCAGGAATAATGAGAAAACCATATATCAAAGTCTTAGTGGAAAGATTTGTTGAAAAGGCTGAAGTGTATGCTCTCATGAACTTTTGCTGATTCTCTGCAGTAACTCATATATTTAGGGGGATTTCCCTCTGTTTTAGTAGAATGTAAACCCCTGAGGGCAGGGACTATTACTTTTGTAGCATGAGGGAGAGCTGGGCTGGTTGTTCTTGTATCCTTCACACAGTACTTTGGGCATTATATATTTATTTATTGTTTATTGAATGAATTTTATGTTGGGTTCCATTTTGTTGATAAATCCATGATCCATTGATAATAAAGTTTTGTGTAGCTTCTTTGGAAAAAATCTATTTAAAAAGGGAAGAACCATCTTCTAAAACCAACCCTTCAGGAAAGCTACTTTCTTTGCTGTAGCAGAACTTGGTTATAATGAGGCAATTACTCATCATTTCATTCTCACTCTCTGGGAGCTTAATTTGACATTGAACTTGTTCCTAGCCCCTTTCTGTAGTAAAATTGTGAGATTAAAAAAGGAAGAAAACAGATGAAAAGAAGAGAAGAAAAAAGGAAAATGATGGGATAATACAGAGTAAAAGATGTTGTACCTTTACCCCCACTCTTTCATCCTCCAAATTATGTATTTTAGCCCACTGTTTTATTTTTGGCTTCCATGGATTACTTGGGAGCTTAGATAGGACTCCTTGCTACCACCCACACTCCTCAGAGGGAGGATTTGCAGCGTGCAGTGGTTATTGAAATGTTTTAGATAGGGATGG
The DNA here is from genome assembly GCF_019393635.1 of Dromiciops gliroides. NCBI lineage: Eukaryota > Metazoa > Chordata > Mammalia > Microbiotheria > Microbiotheriidae > Dromiciops > Dromiciops gliroides. The sequence continues at coordinate 613,482,013 of NC_057862.1, forward strand.
GGCTATGGAGTTGAAATTGGCATTATTACCTTATAGCTAAGCAAAAGAACTATTAAGAGCCCAGCGTGTTGTCCCAAAGAGAAAACAAATAGCTCAGAGTCATTTGTTTGTTTCTTTGATTGTTTTTCCTAGAGAGTAAAAATCTTCTCTGAGAGAAGAAAGCACTTCCTGTATTTCTTTACTGAGTTATCATTCTGTTAAGGCTAAAATTCTAGCTAAACTGTCTAAAATATCTAATGAGTGGTCGCCAATAAATTATAAGCTTTAGCAAGAGTTAGACTTTTAAGCATTTATTAAGGAGAATAAGAATTTGGTAAAGAGAGAGAGAAAGGCCTAGATTCCTATCTATTAAAGGGAGAGCACATTTCTAGCTCCCTTCTCCGCCAGAGTCCAGAGGAAAGAGAGTGAGACCGAGCGCCCGTCTCTTCCTTCCTCCTCCCACTAGTCCGCGTCACTTTCTGACTCCTGGTCTTGCCCTCAAAGACCTTCCCTTCATGGGCAGAACTCTTCTACAGTAAGTATCCAGCAGGTGGCGTTATTCCAATCGTTACAGTCCCCCCTGTTGTTCCTCAAGAAACAAAATGTTTCCTTGACGGAACAGTAAAAGAAAGGCCTAGATTCCTATCTATTAAAGGGAGAGCACATTTCTAGCTCCCTTCTCCGCCAGAGTCCAGAGGAAAGAGAGTGAGACCGAGCGCCCGTCTCTTCCTTCCTCCTCCCACTAGTCCGCGTCACTTCCTGACTCCTGGTCTTGCCCTCAAAGACCTTCCCTTCATGGGCAGAACTCTTCTACAGTAAGTATCCAGCAGGTGGCGTTATTCCAATCGTTACAATTCACTGTAGAGACTTCTTTGTAATCAGATGAATAAAGTATGTATCACTAGTTATTAGACTATGGTAACAGTTGTACTATATAGAATATTTTTGTAAAGGTATCCATTTTAATAGAATATTGATTATAGTGACATTGTTGCACTTTTAAAAATATGCCCTGAAAACTCCTCCCTTGTAAGTATTATCTTCATCCTATGATCTTGCCCTGTGGAGGCAGAGTTGAATATTATAATTGAAAATGGTTACCATATTTAGGGTGAGGGCTGTAGATTGTGCTTTGGGGGGGATATTTTTTAAAAGTTTGAGGTCTTTATATGCCTTTAGGAACTAGGTAATAAGGGCTAAATAGTGACTTAGGAATCAGAGTTGAAAGAGGAGTTAATAACATAGTAAAAAAACAAAAACAAATGCACTTTGAATCAGTATGTAATCATTCAATCAACAAACATTTATTAAATTGCTACTATGTGTCAGGCACTGTGCCAGGTTATAGAGATACAAAACCAAAAACAAATGGAATAATCTCTATTCTCAGAAGGCTTTCATTACATGAGCAGAGACCGCATGTACACATACAAATATATACAGTCTATAGAGAGAATTATTGTTAAATAGAAGGATATGAAAAAAGGTATTTAGGTAGCAAGGGTCTTAGCAGTTATAGAGATCTTAGGATCATAGACTCAAAGCTGAGATCCTTCTCTCAAGTTCTACCTTCTCATTTTACTCACGAGAAATGTCGTGGTTGTTCATTCCTTTCAATCATATCTAACTCTTCACGACCCTCTTTGGGCTTTTCTTGGCAAAGATAGTGCAGTAGGTTGTCATTTCATTCTCCACTTCATTTTACAGATGATGAAACTGAGCCAAACAGGGTTAAGTGATTTGCCCAGGGTCACACAGAAGATTTGAACTCATGAAGATGAGTCTTCCTCACTCTCGGCCAGGCACTCTATCTACTGTGCCACATATTTGCCCAATAAGTAGAATACAAGTACCTAAAAACCTGGGACTCAATGTCAAAGTTATGTGCACAACACCTAACACATTTCAAATTTCAACAACAATTCCATATTATCAACAATTTATGTTGTCAATGGATCTCACCCTTTCTACAAGATTATTTACAATGATATTTCCCCTAAACTATGTAATTCAGAAATTTCTTATTTAAAATAATAATAATAATAATAATGCTTTGCATTTAGATAATGCTTTATGAGCTATACAAAACATTTTATCTACATTATAGAATTGGGTGTTTCTAAAATTGCAGGAATGTAAGTAGTACAAATAGCACAACTTTACATATGAGGAAGGTGAAACTACAAGAAATAATATCACAAACTAGAAGCTAGACTCACATCTTGGAGTCATAGGATACAGGAGCTAGAACGTACCTAAGAAGTCATCTACTCCAATATCTTCAATTTAAAGATGAGACAGATGATAGGCAATGAGAAATCAAGAGACTTACCTGGGGTCACACAGCGAGGGTCAGAATAAGGATTTGGGGCAGCTAGGTGGCACAGTGGATAAAGCACTGGCCTTGGATTCAGGAGGACCTGAATTCAAATCCGACCTCAGACACTTGACACTTACTAGCTGTGTGACGCTGGGCAAGTCACTTAACCCCCATTGCCCTACAAAACAAAAAACAAAACAAAGAATGAGGATTTGAACCCCAGCACTTTTTTCTGTACTGTGTAAGGTCCTTCAACTCTTAATCCACTACTCTTTTCACCAAATCACACTTTGGAGGCATTTAAAAAGCAGCTGAATGCTCCAAGTTTTTGTGGCTGGGCCCTAAGAAAAGGTGTGAATAAGATGTCTGCCTTTCACATTTCCCATGTGTTGAGCAGGGGAATATTTTTGGCTTAGCATAAGTACCAACAATATTAAAAATAGATTTGGTCCAGAAATTCACAAAGGGATCCAATAGCTTCTTAAATAGGTTACATGTCTGTTTTCAGGCAACCAATTGACCAAAAAAACATTTATTGACTGATATGGAATTACTAACAGCTGGCTGATCAGGTTTTTTTTTTTTTCTTTTTTCTTTTCGCGAGGCAATGAAGGTTAAGTGACTTGCCCAGGGTACACAGCTAGTGTCAAGTTCTGAGGCCACATTTGAACTCAGGTCCTCCTGAAGTCAGGGCCAGTGCTTTATCCACTGTGCCAGCTAGCTGCGCACAAACAGTTATTTTTTTTAATCTGTTGAGATAATTTTGATCACTTCCATAAAAGAGTGTTATAAATAAAGGAAAGAGCCTGGGAATGGAGAAAGGAGGTGAGAGGTCAACTACAGGAGAGGTAATACAATGATAGATCATCCCAGAGTCAGGAAATCCCACTAGACAGTCTGATTTACTAGAAATACTGCTGGACTTGAAATCCAGAAACTTGACTTTGGAAAGAGTGACAGGCAACTTCTTAGATTCCTATTTTTTTCTATAGAATGGGGATGGTCCCACTTGTATAATCTATTCCACAAGGTTATTGTGAGTAAAGCACTTGACAAATCTTAAAATGCTAGCTAAATGGAAGTAATTTTCCTAATATTAGATCTGCACTTGCCAGCTGTTTGTGACAAAGTGGACAAGTCACTTGAGCTGTTGAAGCTAGTTTTCTGTACTTTAAAAGGGGAGAATGGATCATAAAATCTCTGAAACTTCTTTTGAATCTATAATTCCATTAGAAGCCTGAATCTAATCTTACATGGGACAGGGATTTTTGTGGTAGAAATATTTATTGGATGATGGCTATAAGTGGGTAATGCTTTGTGTGTATTTGTTTATTTAAATGGTTTCTCTCTCTCTGTCTCTCTGTTTCCCTCCCTCTCTCAGTCTCTGTCTGTCTCTGTCTCTGCGTCTGTCTGTCTCAAACTCTCTCTCTGTCTTTGTCTCTCTCTCTGTGTCTCTGTCTCTCTCTGTCTCTCCCTGTCTCTGTCTCTCCCTGTCTCTCTGTCTCTCTGTCTCTCTCTCTCTCTCTCTCTCACACACACACACACACACACACACACACACACACACACACACACTCTTCATTTCTGCTTTACCCCTTAAACAAAGACTACCTTCACTGCATGTCAATATCCTCACTGAATCACCTGGGCTACTGAACTAGGAAGAAGGGAGATCCAGTGTAGTTTACTATTTCATGCTTTCATAGTTCTCTAAGCCATTCTGTTAAAAAAAAAAAAAAAGGTAGAGAACTCCACCAAGAGTCAAGGAATTTAACTTTTCCATCTCCACTTTTGCTGCTGGTTCCTGAGTTCCTCTGTCTATATCCTTATTCCTCCTCCCCCCATTGAAATCAGGAAATAATACATGTTCTTTTATATTACAATGTCAAGGTGTTGTAAAAATTAATGAGGTATCAAGAAAACTGGCGCGTTGCTTTTTTTGTTAATTATCATGAATTGCAGTTTGTTTTTTTTCTTAATAGGACTATATAAACGTGGCAAGGTGCATGGTTCATAGCCAGCTTCAATCAGTGGCTCCCGACAGGGCTGTGGGTAAACTTAGCTTTCCTTCAGCTTTTGCCTCCTAATTTGAAAAGCTACCTTCCTTTCCCTGCTAGGCGGCAGCGGCTCAGCCTTTATTCCCAGGTGAGCTGCACTCTCCCAGGGAAATACCAACCAGGAGATTCTCTCAGAGCTCTTGGCTAGAGGAATGCCCCCTCTTTATCGACGGTGTCAGCATCCGCTAGGATGCGGGCATCCATCTCCCACATGTGGCGAAAAGAAGGGAGGGCGCCAGACAGCATCCATGCCCCATCTCCATATCTCCTCGCATGCATGTAACTACAGTGAAGGCTGATGCGTGCCTGCGATTTCTTTTAGACAGGAGAAACAAAGAGTATGGAGGAAAAATAGGTCCGTTGTTTCAGAATTCTGAGTGGAGAAGGCAATCTGGCAACCTGGAGAGGATTGTGGGGCAAAGGTGTACAGTTGGTTGGATAGAGGGAGGAGGTAAATTAAAAAAAAAAAAAAGTTGGAGTAGCTTTGTAGCGGGTAATCAGTAGTGTAAGGAGGGTCTAGCTGTTGATGATCAAGCTGGCATCCAGCCATGATGCACTGCGAGAGAGAGAGCGGCTGTTCCCTCGATCTGGAAGCCTAAAAATCGGAAAATATTCTGCACAGGAGGCAGCCCCGAGGGCAGAAAGAGAGAGGAAGACAGGAGGGCGCGCAAGTGGCCGCGCACTCCACATACTCTCTGCCTCCGACCAACAGGAGGAGAGGCTGTGCGGGGGGTGTGTGCATGAGGCGGAGGGAGGGCGATAGTAGGGGCGGGGAGAAGTCGGGCGCCGGGGCTCCGCCGGCTTCCCTCAGCTGCTCGCTGTCTCCTTTTCCCGGTGAGCTGAGCAGCAGAGAATGAGGCACAACTTCAAGGGCACCGGAGGAGAGAGTGGCTCGCACTTCTTCTCCCTCCGCGAGCTGCTGCTGTTGCTGCTGCTGCCGCCTCCGCTGCCCTTTCCCCGCTCGTAGCGGGTGCGGGTGCGGGTGCGAGTGCTAGTGGTTGTGTGTGTGAGTGCCTCCGTGCGTGTGTGTGAGTGCCTGTGTGACTGTGTGTGTGTGTGACTGACTGTGTGTGTGTGCGTGCGCGCGCGCTCGCGTGTGTATTTCCTCTCCTCCCGCACACAGGGATTTGCCGCTGCCACCGCCGCCGCCGCCGCGGTTCGCCTCTGCCGCTGCTGCTCTAGCCCGCTGTGCATGGGAGTCTTCCTGGGGTGTCTGGGCTTTGTGTTCCCCCAACAAACATGATCAAGGCTATCTCTTCCTGATCGGGATATATTTAAAGGAGGAAACGAGGCGTGTTTCCTACTAGAGCGGAGAAACGCACCCTGGAAGGAAAAAAAAAAGCAATCACACCCCCCCAAAACCAGGTAGGATCTCATGGTGGGGAGGCAGCCAGAAGGGAATCCTGGCATGAACTGTCATTTATTTTGCCATATGCTCCCGTTAATATTACATTTTTATTCCCTTTGCCTCGGCCTCCCCCCCCCCCCATGCCTCATCATCATTCTTATAATTGCTAGTATTTTATACAATAGAACATTAAAAAAAAATGTGGTGGCTCCCCTGGAATTCTCAGGTAGTAACGTCGGGGCGTGTGTATCTGTTGGGTGTGTGTATCTGTGTTTCTTCTGTATCTCTGTCTTGTGTCTGTCTGTCAGTGCTGGCTGCAAATGAGAAGAGGGGAGCAGGAAAGATGCAGCATCCTGCGAATCTCTGACTGAGCTCAGGCGAGTCAGAACTGGGCGAGGGAGTGAGCCCACCCTTAATGCAGGGGAGGTGCAAAATCAAAGTCTCTATGCAGTCTTCCGCACCCCCAGCTCTCAAACTCTCCCCTGGGGGTCTCCCTCCAACCCCTGCTTCCCAACACCCTCCGTTAAGCAGAAGCTGGGCGCTCCAGTATTCTTGGGGCGGGGGCAGCAGTGGGAATGGGTGGGGGAAAATGATGGTAGAAAGACTGGAGGTGTGGCAGGAGTCAGAGAAGATGGAAAGCAAAGAAACATTGCAGAAAAGCAAGCTGAACGGTCCTTGGTCGTTATGCATTATGCCATGATATGATGATATGGATTGGGGATTAAACACACACACACACACACACACACACACACACAGATACACACACCTTCCCTCAGGAGAACAGAAGGGAACTTTACAAGCCGAGCTGTGCACACATGATCAGTCACTGGAGCACAGCAGACTGAGAGGGAAATGATATTTGATGGGTTCTGTGATCAAGGAACATACTTCTTGGTAAAGATTTTGCCTCCGAAAAGAGGAACTAGGAGATTTTTATGGCAGGAAGGGTGGGCTGAGCAACCAAACTGCTGCTTCTATGCATTTTCTTATGTTCCCTCTCAGCTGAGTGCTGCTAGCCCTTTGATGAATGGTTTGGAATCTGCATTCGTATTTCCCTCTCCACCAAGCTGTCAGTGGTTGACTTGGGGATAAAGGGAACTCGGGGATTTAGAGGAAGGACATTGGAGTGATGGTGCTTCAGATTTATCTAGGGATATATGAATATTGCGATAATTTTACTTAAGAAGAAACTCAGCCTTCGCACCACATAGTGGCATGACTTCCCTACACACAGACACAGACACACAAATCAATCCTTTCCTTAGTTAACCACTAGTGGCTGTGAATGCTGTTAATAGTACAAACTTTGGGGGAAAGAAAGGGGGGGGAAGAGGGAGAGGAGAGGGAGAGGGAGAGGGAGAGGGAGAGGGAGAGGGAGAGGGAGAGGAGAGGAGAGAGAGAGAGAGAGAGAGAGAGAGAGAGAGAGAGAGAGAGAGAGAGAGAGAGAGAGAGAGAGAGAGGAAAGGGAAGATAGTGAAGGAATCTTTCTCTTTCTTTCTTTCTTTCTTTCTTTCTTTCTTTCTTTCTTTCTTTCTTTCTTTCTTTCTTTCTTTCTTTCTTTCTTTCTTTCTTTCTTTCTTTCTTTCTTTCTTTCTTTCTTTCTTTCTTTCTTTCTTTCTTTCTTTCTTTCTTTCTTTCTTTCTTTCTTTTCTAACTTAGACCTGTTGGAGCTGCTAAAGGCATCCTTATGGAGAAAGGGAGCCCTGCAGGTGGACGGACATTCTGCTTAAATCTTGCTGGATGAACTTCTTGGGCAAATCCCAAATAAATTATTTTAAGATGCTATAGTTCATTAAGGGCAGGGTTTGTGAAAGTTAAATTGGATGCAGGCAATTAAGAATGCACAATTTTGTATTCAATTTTTCTCTGTTAAGATTTTCCTCTATGAGATGGGGAAAGACTGGGGTTTTCAGAAAGCAATAGCTCTTGATTCCTACTCTCCTCCCTCATTACCCATCTAAGAGCACACTCACTCTATTTCAGGAGGGAGGGAGGGAGGGAGAGAGAGGGGAGGGGAGGGAGAGAGAGAGAGAGGGACTGAGACTACTTCAGGAGCTACTACTACAATAGCAGCAATTTGGGGAAAGAGGAAGGGAAATCTGGCTGAGCTCCTCATTCATTTAAGATATGAAAACAGAGCCAGAATAAGGGTGATTGGTTTTAAGTTCCCCTTTCAAATCCTGTGGCACTTGGATCCAGCTCTCTGGGTTGGCTGTCTTACTCAATTTGTGGGTTAGATGTGTGTGGCAGTGGGAGGAAGGCAGAACTAGCTAGAGCTTTGCTTGATTTCATGAGTGACAGGGTGGGAGAAGACCTATTTAGTTTAGTGAGAGAGAAATAGGATTTATAAATTCTGTTTGGAATTTTAAAAAAAGATGGTCCATTTAGCTCAGAATCATTTTAGCTAAGAATTTAATATGAGGATGAAAGAAACCTTAACCTTTCCTATGAGGGCTTTTTTTTTTTTGGTCTTTCATAAGAAATAGAGCTATTAATTTCTAAGAGGAGAAGGAAAGGTTGGGCAGTGGTAAGCCATCATTTGTTGATGAACTGTGTACACATGAAGAACCTTACTGGAGGATGGATGAAATAAAAATACAGAGTCCATGATAGCAAGGCTTCTTCTATCTGTGCTATCCTGAAAACTTGGGATGAACAGGAGAGGCAAACCCATTACAGGAATATGAAGGTTTATCTTTATTCTTTTTTTTTTTTTAAGGGAGAGATCAGATGAGAAGACGGAAGCCAGCTACCCTGTAACCCATAAAAAAGAGAAAGTATAGTAATCACAGAACTTTAGTTCCAAATAAAAACCAGAAAGTAGGGAACCATGGTAGAGGACTATTTGTTGGCATTTTGTTAATTGATTTTTCAAGCTTTCTAAGGTGTTGTTGTTGTTGTTGTTGTTGTTGTTGTTGTTGTTGTTGTTGTTGTTGTTGGAGGGGAGGAAGGAGGAATAAATAATGTCTTCCAGAGAGCTTTAGCATTTAACAAGCTATATTTAACATGTTTTCTGTCAGACAAAAATAGACTTTTATTTATCTTGCAAAGCAAACTCATGGTTCCTTCCCTCTTGGCAGTTAATCTGTTTCTTTGACATAATAAATAATAAGAAAGACACTGCAGATCTATTTAAGTTGTAATTTCTTTCTAAAGCAATGTGGCATTAATACTATTACTAATTCCATTAAACAGTACCCAGTTTTGCTCTGTAGATACAACAGGGCAGACACAGTTCCCAAGCAAGTTCAGTTTCATTCTTCAGTATTTGCTTTGCTTGTTCCCTTGTTTCAGCTGGGTAAAAACATCTCCTATTAAAGGATGTCTCCTCACTGGGGTAGAGAGGGATGGATACAGGTAAATGAGGGAATTTCATTTCAAGAGAAAGAAGACTTTCATTCTGTAGTAATGTTGAAGACTCTAGTAGAAAGAGACCATATTTTAATAAAGCAAGTCAATTTTAAATGAAGAGAATATAACTCTTATGTTATATGCATTTCATTTTGTATAGTTGACAGCAAATTTAGTTTTAGACTAAAATATAATGCTCTTCTTTTTGCTTCCTTCCACCTACACTTTTCCCCAAACCCTATCTGCCCATTCCTTCTTTCAGAGATAAGTATCTCCTATTCAGCCATGCTAACTAGTTGTCAAACTCTCTCCTACTATGGGATCTTCTGCTTTATCTTCATCGGTTATCTTTCTACCTGACCAAACTCTCTTGCTCCCTCTTGTGGTAAACAATTTCCCCAATAATCCCCAGATCCCCAAATCTGATCCCTTATAACATTTGATACCTTTTGGTAGTGAATGACTAATATCACCAGGTAAAGAAGCCAATGGATTACTGGGGTAGCTCTCTGCCTTGCTTTTGCTGAATCAAGGAATTCCAATGCCCCGAATGTCTGCTTGGAGCTCTGTGGCAGTTGGTTCTATGTGATAGTCCCTTTCCAATGTCCCTGCCCCCACCCTCCCCCAAAAAACCCTTTTATCTGTTTCATGCATGTGAAAAGAGTGAGCCTTCATACATATACATCAAAAATATTTTGATACCTCAGTCATTATGCCTCAGATATTATATCCATGTAATATTAACACCTCAGATATTATATCCATATATACATCTTGGACTTCAACATCTCTTTTTATTTAGAAAAAAAAGAAACTCCAAACATGTATTTATAGTTAGTAGTTCCTTTACTCAAGTATATTGACTGACTCCATCATTTGGAAAACAAAATCTTGAATATAAGAGAATTCTGGGATTTTCTTACTGGTGCTGTTGAATGCTTTTCAGTATTACTTCTTTGGTGATTCCCTCACATGTCATGCCCATGATAAGATTTCATTTACATCTATTCAGCCTAGAAAGAATATCAATAGGTATCATTGTAGATTCTTTGCCTCTCACATTTCAGACAAACCAAAAGCTGGGATTGGAGCAACCCCCCAGAGAGTTGAGTTGGAAGGAAAGCCATTGTGGTCAGGTCTGGTTCTATGTATTGGCACAGTAACAGCTGTCTATGTGGGATGATTTGAAGGGTAATAAGAATTCTCACTTACTTCAGAATATATCCCCCATAGGTCTGTTGTGATGTCTGAAATTGGGAGGTTATATGAAATAGACAGAACCCTGTTAAAATGTAAATTGGCTTCTTTGGAAGGAGATATCAGGGGCAGCTAGGTGGCCCAGTGGATAAAGCACTGGCCCTGGATTCAGGAGGACCTGAGTTCAAATCCGGCCTCAGACACTCGACACACTTACTATAGTTGTGTGACCCTGGGCAAGTCACTTAACCCTAATTAAGTACAAAGGTACTAGTGCACTTAGTGCAAGGAAGGAGATATCATAAATACATTTGGGGTATGGAAATTTCCTCCAACAAACTTGATGTTCAACACATCTAGATTAAGTGACTTACATGTTCACACAGCTGGGATGTTGCAAAAGCAGGACTTCAACCTATATATTCCTAATTGTAAGGCCAGCTTGCTATTCATTTTCCCTGAGTATGTCTTATTAACCTATTGGTACCAATTAATAAAGCTAATTCCAAAAATTCTAATTATCCATTTCAAAATGGATTTGTTTATGGGATCACTTTGCTGTCATGCTGCAAGGAGCAAAACTTTTCCTGATTTTCCCCAGTTGCTAATGCCTTTCTCTACTCCCCCCCCCAATTATCTTGTATTTTTCCCATATACTTATATATATACACACATATATATACATATATATATACATACATACATATATACATATATACATATATATATATATATATATATATATATATATATATATATATATATATATATATATATAAAAGCTCCTTTAGGGTAGAAATTTTTCATTTTTGTCTCTTTCTTCAAATTCTGGCGTCATAGGCACTTAATAAATACTCATTGATTAATTGACAACCAGGAGGAAATAGAATTCATGACATTTAAGTTCTGTGGGGGATGAAAGAGAAGAGAAGGATCTAGATACTTCCCAGTTAATGAGGTCATAGGTGGAGTATTTTGGAAGGAGGGAAGGGAAGTTCTAGTCAGTCAGCTATGGGAAAATTGTAAGGGGACTTAATTGTAAGTGTACATTAAATGATAAAGCCCAGTTATATGGGTGTCAACAGGACAAGAACACTAAAGAAGATAGGAGACAAGGATAATTATGAGCTTCATCTACCCTTTATAATTATTTTAGCCCATGATTAGGTGATGTCCCATAAAACATCAGGCTTTTCTGTTCATATTTGACAAATCTTTCTGTGGTATAAATTACATCCATGGGACCCTCAAAAGGTCTGTCTGTCTGTCAATCTCTGTCTCTGTCTGTCTGTCTGTCTCTCTTTCTCTCTGTGTCTAATTTAATTGCCTTTTAGATGATCTATCTGTAGCACAAAAGTAATTTCCTGGTTGAATGTAATGCATTGTGCTTCCTGAATGTCAGAACATGATATGCAGTTAAATGGATAGCACAGTAAGGCAGCTGATAGTCTCATCTTTCTGACTACTTGTAAAACTGCCCTTATTTGATTATGACACAAGGAACTTCTCCCCTACCCCCAAATAACAACTTGTCAGTTATTTCTATTCAGGGCTAGTCTTCCTCTTTAGTGATTCACTACCATCCCAAGAGCAGGGAGGCCCTACCTAACATGAACCTTACTGTGTACAGTTCTTCCCTAGACCATCCTTCTCAATATTGAAATGTAGACAAAATCTAGTCAATGTGGATATAAAAGAAAGCTTTAATAATACTACTAGCTCTATGTTCTAGGGAGATCAAAAAAAGAGAACAGCTCTTTTGTGGTGGTCAAAAACCTGAAAGCTAAGAGAGTGCCCATCATTTGGGGAATAGCAGGAATAAATCATGTTATACAAATGCAATAGTATACTTTTGTGCATTAAAACAGGATAGACAATGGCTTCAGAGAAATCCAGGAAGACTTTGGTGAACTGATGCAAATTGAAAAAGGCAGAACCAACATAAATATTTTCTACTATAACAACAACATTGTAAAATTAAGCAACTTTGAAATATTTAAGAATTCTGATCAATGCAGTGATCAATCATTATTCCAGAGGAGTGTTGGTGAAGATTGCTATTCATTTTTGATAGAGAGATCATAGACTCAACATGCAGGATGAGACACATTTTTGAATATAGCCAAAGTGGGAGTTTGTTTTGGTAGCCTAAGCATATTTATTACAAGGATTTTGTTTTTCTTTCTTTTTCCAGTGGGAGAATGGGAAGAAGAGAAAATTAATAGTTGTTATTTATTTTTTAAAGGAAGGAAAGGAGGAAATTGCTTCCCAAGTGTTCAATAAAGAATTGAAGGAGTGAAAGTGTAAAGGAATGAAGTGTAAAAGGGGCAGGTATTAGTGGTCAGTTCTTACCTTTTACCTCTTATCCTGCTGAGCTTAGATTTAATGCTTATTCTTCAGCTTCTTCTTAACACTAGTTGGTAATACCACCTTCTTGTCACCCCACCAGTTGCCTCCCTACACCTTCAGTTGCTAGTCTCCCACACCAGGTAAAGTCCTCTAAAGCTCTGAACATATTTGGAAATTGTTCTATAACTGGTGTTAGCAGCAGGTTTATAGAACTGATCTCTATCCTCATGACACAAACATCTAGAACTTTCTGAACAGACTAAGTTAGCCTTGCAATGACAAAAGAGCTTAATATTGTCAACTCTTCAAGCATGAGTTGCTTTAGAGAGGGAGAATGAAAGAAGGATGCACCTGAATTCAGGTAGAATTCGATATAATCTGATACCTTATATGCCTCCATATATTTCCAAATCATTCCATTAATAAAAATTGGCAATTTATCATATATCAAGGATATATAGTGTACCCGAGCAGTAATCTAATGGTTGGGGATAGAAATTAAGTCAAATTGTTATTAGTGTTATTTTTTCTCCATGATATCTGGCTGTTCTTTGAGTCTTTTTTGTTTGTTTGTTTGTTTGTTTTGGTGAGGCAATTGGGGTTAAGTGACTTGCCCAGGGTCACACAGCTAGTTAAGTGTTAAGTGTCTGAGGCCGGATTTGAACTTAGGTCCTCCTGACTCCAGGGCCGGTGCTCTATCCACTGTGCCACCTAGCTGCCCCTCTTTGAGTCTTTTCAAGAACCCAGATACCATATCTGTTTTACTTGCTGTGTTACCCTCTTTCAGCTTCACTTTTGTCACCTGTAAAAGGAGGGGTTCAGACTAGAGAGCCTATGTCGTCCCATTAAACTTTAAATCTATGACCCTAAGATCATATGCATGGTCCATGGTCCCTGTGCTTTGGGCCTTTAGATATGTTTGTTTGCTCTCCTTCCTATAATAGGAAAGCATCCAGACATGATATCTGTCCATTCTAACTCCAGGATGTCTCTAAGAGGATATCTGATTAGGTTGAAATTCTAAAGGGTAAAAGCTGACTTTCCATATGTCTAGAGAGGCTATGGGACTTAGTGAATAGAGTCATCATATACATAAGTTCAAATTCGAGCACATACTAGCTGAGTATCTGTGAGCAAATCCCTGGTCATCTTTATGCCATCCTCCCTGTATTCCAGCCTCTACTTCTGACACAGAATTCCATTTCCCATCCTGGACCTTAGGTTTCTGATTGGTGGACGTTCTGCCCAGATATCTAACCAACACCTAAATGGCTTCCTTGGGCTCCACCCCACCCTCACACGCGCGCACACACACACACACACACACACACACACATACTTTCTCTCTCACAATTTCTATATTTCTATCTCTAGCTCTGAAAACAGTAAACATTAACATTACCATTATTGGAAAGGGTTTGTCAATCAATTGCTATGTGTCTCCATTCACTATCCCCATGACTTTCAAAATACCCTCCCCTGACCACAATTATCATAAATTATAAATGTGTTCCTCTAGTGAAACATTAGAGTATAAGACTCTTAAGGTCAGGTGCTGGCTCACTTTTTGTATCTGTATCACAAGTGTAAAGTATACTGACTTGTACATAAGTATTTAATAAATGCTTTCCATCTATTAATCCATATCTCTTGCTATCCATTCACTTAGCTATTCAATGCCCTCAGGAATCCCTCCAAGAATGCTAGTTAACAGATGTCTTGTCAAACTGCAGTATACATTAATGGAGAGAGTTTTCACACTGAAGGTTTCATACATTGATGAACCACAAGTCCTGAGCAAACGCAACAAAAAAGAAGTCCTCAGATTTTGGCTTCTTAGTTGGAATTCGGATGCTTGTCAGATACTTTAAAGGGAATCACAAAAGGAAATGTGAAACTTATTTGACAGTCAGTCACATTGCACATCCCAGGTTGCAAACTGAGCTAATACTTATAAGAAGTGAGCAAGATACAAAAAGTATACTTTGTATTAACTAAGAATTTAACTAGGTGCCTGATGAAAAGCAGCAAGCAGGTGGTGATGGAGAGGAAGCTCTTCTGACTCACAGTGTCAGATAGTGCAGAGTTTTGAGTTTGTAGTTATATGGCCTGAATTCAGATCCCAGCTCTGCCACTGATTACTTGTGTGATCTTGGGCAAGTCATATAATGTCTTTTGGCCTCAGTTTCCTCATCTGTAAAAGATTGGACTAGATGACATCTAACAGTCCCCTGTATATCTATATCTATGATAGTGTTACTGTAATGTGAATTTTGTTAAAGAGAAGAAAGGTCTTTAGAAATAATATTTTAATGAAACATGTCATAGCTTAGTTAAATTTTAACTGAGTTTTTGTTATTATTGCATTAGTCTCTTCCTCAAAACTACTTTCTCCTGATGTAGAATCATCCCTCATAACAGAGCATTATAAAGCAAAAATAAAATATATTGACCACATGCTTTGCACATAGTAAGTAATTAATGAATTTTTCATTCATTCCTTCATATTTTAAAATGGATACCTTATTCTACACTTAGACAATGTAGTGGAAAGAGTGCTAAGTTTTGAATCATATGACCTAGGTTTGAGCCTTGGTTCTTTTATGTACTACCTACGTGACCTTGGACAGACTACGTAACCTCTCTGGGCCTAAGTTTGTACATCTATAAAAATTCAAGCTTTGAACTAGACTACCAATAAAGTACCTTTCAAGTATATATCTATGATTTTATCATCTTTTTAAGAAGAGGAGAAAAGTATGTTTCATCATCAGTCCTTCAGAATAAAAATTTGTCATTGCATTGATATGAATTCTAATTTCTTTTAGTGTTCTTTTCCTTGACATCATTGGGATCATTGTGAATATTATCTCTTAGGTCTGTTTACCTTTACCTACATTAGTTCAAACATGTATACCTAAGTTTCTCTATTCATTTTGTAAGGCATAGTAACTTTCCATTACATTTATATACAATTTGTTTAGCCATTCCCCTAAACAATGGGTACCCACTTTGATTCCAGTTTTGTTTTGCTACTATAAAGTTCACTTCTGTGAATATATTCGTTCATATCAGTCCTCCCACAGCATTTGATGTCCTTGGGCATAGTGGTATACTGAGGTAAAAAGAATTTGAACAATTCAGTTACTTTTCTAGTGTAATTCAAAATTTTTTTTCCAGAACATTTAGGCTAATTCACAACTCTTTCTAAAGTGTACTAGTATGTATGTTCTCCAACACTGCTAGCTTCTATCTTGAATCATCTTTCCTAATATTTTTCAGTTATTTCATAGTATTGTACAATGTTGCATCTCATTCTTCCACACAAAGGGGGCAATAAGTGGTTAGATCTATTCTATAGAAAGATAATCTCTCCTCATCACTGAGAGCCTGACTTTCACAGCATCCCATTAGTACTTAGTGATGACCAGGCTTTCGTTTGTAGAAACAAAATTCTAGGCTTACTTCTTTCAATAATTTTTTGTTGATTAGTTAATTGATTTTTCTCTTTCCCTAGATATCTATGGGAATTTAATCAAGAGCAACTTTTATGGCTATTAGGTTTTTCTTCTGTATTAAAAGAAAATAGTACCACTTTCTGACAAGGACATTATGAGTAGTAGAAAACCAGTAATGAATGCTAAAAATCCAGGACAGTTTTCTTCAAGTAATTAAAATAGCTTATGTTTTATCATTTCTATTTTAAAACCCAAGTATCTATAAGTTACTCAAAGTACATGGCTAAGACATAGATGACCTGTTGCTTAAATGCCTTGCAATCTTACTGGGTGATAGGTGAGAGTGCACTTCATATAAGTGATACAGAGAATTATTATTATTATTATTATTTTTAGCGAGGCAATTAGGGTTAAGTGACTTGCCCAGGGTCACACAGCTAGTAAGTGTTAAGCATCTGAGGCCAGATTTGAACTCAAGTACTCCAGATTCCAGGGCTGGTACTCTATCCACTGCGCCACCTAGCTGCCCCCAGAGGATTAACTTTTGTTGTTCAATCATGTCCAACTCTTTGTGACCCCATTTGGGATTTTCTTGGCAAATATACTGGTTTGCCATTTTCTTCTCCAGCTCATTTTACAGATGATGAACTGAGAAAAATAGGGTTAAGTGACTTGCCCAAGATTACACAGCTAGGAAGTGTCTAAGGCCAGATATGAACTCATGAAGATGAGTCTTCCTAACTTCAGGCCCAGCACTCTATTCACTGTGCCACCTATTGGGAACCTTTCTGGACCTAAGTTTCTTCCTTTATAAAATAAAAGGATTGGACTAGATAGATGATTGTGAATGTTCCTTTCAGCTCTAGCATTCGATTATTATATAGGATGTAGGAGTTCACCTGGCCTTTGAAAAAGGAGGTGGTGGCACTTCTGATCAAAGGTAACTTCTCAGGGACAAGAACTCCTGGAAATCACGACACAGGAAGACACTGAGTCTTCCATGAACTCAGTGTCCCCAAACTTTATACATTTCTCACTTTTCTTCTTTCTATCTACTTTTTCCTCATGTGAAGAGCATTTCCAGTTATGTTAAGTACTTTGGTGGGAAACTCACCTGGGAAACTTGAGGACCTTGCAAATCCAAAGTTAATAAGGTTTTTCCTTCTGAAAACTCCCCATTTTATGATGCAACCGAAAAGGGAAAATGGCCTGTCCTGTTCCTCATCTGCCCAGCATTTCTCTTGGATGTTAGCAAATTAGAATGGGGCAGCTAGATGGTGCAGTGGATAAAGCACCAGCCCTGGATTCAGGAGGACCTGAGTTCAAATGTGACTTCAGATGCTTGACACTTAGTAGCTGTGTGACCCTGGGCAAGTCACTTAACCCTCATTGCCTCACCCCAAAAAATGTATTTAAAAATTGGCTTAGCAAATTAGAGAGGAGATAAAAGAGAATCATTACACACTTATCATAGAGAATGAGAGTGAATTTTGTTTTAAAATTTTCTTGTGTTTCCAATAGGCAAAAACATGAAAGCAGACAATAGGAACAATCTTATACTAGTTAAGATAAAGAGTAGAAATAATTGTTTTCTCATGAATTCCAAGAGATGCCCCATGGATAATACAAAAGGCAGGGTGTGGTGTTTTTCTTCTCCCAGTAGGCTTTTTTTTTTTTAAGAGAGAGATTTATTTTAATGTAAATGTTTTCTACTTATCCAAAGGTAGGAGACAAGGTAGAAAACATTTAGCATGGTGGGATACTGTACTAGGAGTCAAGAAAGCAAATGACAAACTCTGGCTTTGCCCCATTCCATGTGTAGTTGGCCTGAGGTCCCTCAAAGTTCTCTTCTAACTCCCGAATTCTTTGATAAGCTGAAACCTCTCATGTATTCCTAATAATATATTTGTTCAAGTATAGGGCAGCCCCAACATAGACTACCTTCCTAAAATGTAATCTCTATGAAAGGAATAAGTGTATATGCATAGATGCATATACACATGTACATATGTAGAAATATGCATATATATGTATATATGTATACATAGGCATATACAAACATACCCATATACATATAGTATCATTTTCTTCATCCAGTGATCAAAATGCCTTAATTTTCTCAATTTGATTATATACTTGTTCACATAAAGTTCATGGCTTTGAATGCTTGATACAATTGAGGTTTCTAGTTCTGCAATTATAGTAGAGTTAATATAGAAACTTCATATCTATGCAAATGAATATGTACTGATATTTATTTATCTATATACACATATACTTTCCAAATATGTACACATAGATGAAGTTTCTACATTGATTAATGCAATATACATTAAATTAATATGAAATTCCTATAGAATGAACATTTTTACTGTGACATGTTTTTTAAAAACATTGCTTTCAGTTAAAATAAAGAGTTCTTTATTTTCCTTAGTCTAGCTTTCCTGATCTTCATTAGTTGTTGTTATTGGGTTTTTTTATTTCTACGAAAAGTAGGACTGTAGTGTGTTTTTATTCCAAGCCAGATTTTGAGGAAAAAAAATATGATATGTATTGAAACCATTGTGGTAAATAGTATTTTCCAAAGCTTATTGTATATTTCTGCTTATGGGAACTAGGAATTGCCCTTGGCAAAATTATAAAGTAGGTGAAATCCCCTTCACTCCTCAAGTGCTTTTTAGGTTGCCTGCGGCCCTGCCTTGTAAGGGAAGAAAACCTATCTGGGGGACGAATTTGCTTTAAAATGTCAGAGACTTAGTATTTTATTTTCTCTTAGGAAAATTTGAATTTTAAAAAAGGAAGAGTGGAAAAAGATAATGTTTAAACCAAAAGAAATGAATCAATAAAGTTGAAATTCTTAAGCGTTAGTAATAGACTGAGGGAAGTATTTTTGTGTAGGAGGATATTTCAGTGACCCTCAAATTCCCCAAATTTGGCAATCTTCTATCCAAAGATGTCTAATGTCAACAATGGAAAACTGCTTCTTATCCTCTTAGTGTTGAATGAGCAAGTTATCATCCCAAACATTGGGAGTCAGAATGGTGTAGTGGATAGGGTGCTAGATACAGAATAGGAGGCTTACATTTGAATCTGGCTTCTGCAACATACTATCTGTGTGATAAAGGGAAGGTCATTTATTCTCTTCAATTTCTTCATTTTTAAAATGAGGAGATTGTATTAGATGAGCTAGGTATCTCCCATGTCTATATCTACTATCAAAGGAGCCTATAATTTATCTATGCCACTATTTACAGAATCCTACAAGAGACTCTGAGTATGGAGAAATTTAAGGAAGGACCCTCTTCACAAGCAGTTTTCTACAATTCAGATACCCATTAGATATGTACCATAGTCTGAGAAGTTAGAACTTTCTGGTCACTTTGAGTTATATAAGTATAAGGCAGCTAGGGGGCACAGTGGATAGAGTTCTGGGCCTAGAGTTAGGAAGTCCCGAGTTCAAATCCAGCCTCAGATACTACCTAACCATGTGACACTGAGGAAGTCACTTAATCTTGTTTCTTCAATTGTAAAAAGGAGATAATAGCAATCCCTAACTTGCAGGTTTGTTGTAAAGATCAAATAAGATAATACTGGTAACACAGGAGGCATGATAGAAATGTTTTTCCCCTTCCCTTCTCTACAAGTACAATAAATAACCCAGGCAATTTTTAAAAAAATGTCCCTTTGTTCTGATTGTCTGAACAGGTATGCTGTGCAAGTAAAATAGTTCATACATGGTAGTAATTTCCTTGACTCTCACCCCCCTAAGAAACATACTGTGATTCAGTAGTCTTGGAAGTAAGAGAAAGACTAAAATTCTGCCTCTGATTCTTCTTCATGCGTTGCTTCTGCATTCTTGCTTACTCGTTTTCCCATTTGTAAGTTTGAGGAAATGGTACTGATATTTCACAGGAAGTTTGTGACTAGAACCGAGAATTTCCAACTCTTTTTAGAGGCTTGAAAATAGATTGAATTATTATTTTGATTCTAGGCAGCTATTATTTGACCTTGATTCTTCCTAAACCTGTTCTCTTTCTCTATCTCTGTCTATATCTGAGTCTCTGTCTTTACCTTTGTCTATCTCTATATCTTTGTATGTCTTCATCTCTCTGCTTCTGTCTCTGAGTTTGTTATTCTATTTCTGTTGCTCTATAGTTCTCTTTCTCTCTATTTCTGTCTCTGACTCTCTTTCTCCTTCCATCCCCAATTTTATTTTCTCATATTGGAGCTTCCTTTATGCTATTCATTGCTCCCTGGCCAAATAGAATGACCCTGAAATTATTAGAGAACTTTGGATTGATGTCAGATCTTAGCATCTGGTCCCCTGAAGAGATCATCTCTGTTCCATACAGCATGATTAATATAAGTACTTTTTTGAAGCTTAACATTGATGGAGAAAATAGCAGGGTCTTGATGAACTTAACTGAAAAATAATTGGATTATTTTGTAGTTAGGAAAAATGACTTGGTAGGACCCAGGTTATCACACTTCTCTAACAATAGAGCTATTTTCCATTTGAGAAGGGCATACGTCATCAAGAAACATTGCAGTGGTATGATTTCTTATGGATGGTTCTGGGTGAGTCCTTCTTTTACTCTGCATTCCCTGCAGAGCTGATCTGAGAAGGGTAGGAGGAGAATGTCCAACTGACTTCAAAAAGAGCAAAAGATTAGCAGGTCGTCTTGCTTTCAGTTTACTTTTTGTTCATTCACAGTTGGATAGGTTTATGTTCTCAAAAGATGACCTTTATTGGCAAATATGGTCAAGCAAGTCTTCTCTATGACCTACCATTGAGAATAAGACTTTTCTAGTCTTATATAAATTGTTAATAAAATCAATATTAGTTGCCCTTCTCATTAAGTGGAAAAATAATGGATTCTAAACAGAGAAGAGCTGACTTCTTTTGTACAGGCCCCTACAATGCAGGGATTGCTTGTATATCATGAATATCCACTCTTTTGGACTCTTTGGCTATTTTCTTAATATACAAGTAAAAAAATATATGACAGTCCTGAAATAGGTAGTACAGGAGCAGCTAGGTGGCACCATAGTGCACAGAGCACTGGGCTTGGAGTGAGGAAGACATCTTTCTGAGTTCAAATCTGGCCTCAGACACTTTCTAGCTGTATGACCTTGGGCAAGTCACTTCACCCCCCTATTGCATTAAATATCCGGCACCATCTCTAGTCATATATATATATATATATATATATATATATATATATATATATATATATATATATATATATATATATATATATATATACACATACACACATACATATATAATATGTATGTGTATGTATGTATGTATGCGTGTGTATGTATGCATGTGTGTGTATACACACACATACATATCTTGCCACTGGACTCAGATGGATCTGGAGGAGAGCATGAGATTGGTGATCTTGAACAGCCCTGCCTCACTTAAATCCAATTCACTGAACGTTGTGATGTCACCCCAATGTCATGGTCTTCTTCTAGAACAAAGGACCACCACCACCAACAACAACAACAACAGACACTTCCTAGCTGTATTGCCCATGGCAAGTCACTTAACCCTGTTTGCTTTTCTTATCTTTAAAATAAGCTGGATGGTACAGCTAGGTGGCACAATGGATAGAGCACCGACCTTGGATTCAGGACGTGAGTTCAAATCTGGACTCAGACACTTGACACTTACTAGCTGTGTGACCTTGGGCAAGTTACTTAACCCCAATTGCCTCACCAAAAAAAAATGAGCTGGAAAAGGAAATGGAAGAGCACTCAAGGTTCTTTGCCAGGAAAAACTGAAATGGGATGACAAAGAGTTGGACACCACTGAAAATAGACAACAAATCAGAATTCTTCAAGCATTCAAGTGTGTTGGTAATGTTGGAACACCATCTTAAACTGGAATCAAGTGGGGAAGAAGACATGCCCAAGTACATCTAGGAATTTAAAGCTTTTAGAGGTTTTTGCTGATAAAGTGCTACTTTAGTTTTAACCCTTTTCCAGATTATGTGTGTAGAATTCTTATCTCCTAGGACCCATGACTGTGAACTTTGTTTAGTACGTGCACTCTGTTCTCCTATACTCTTAAGCTTTTGTTAGGGACAAAACTCTGGTTTCCTGTATTTATCTTTACTCCATTTGTTTTACCCCAGAGAGACCTTAACTCCATCTGAAAGTCTTCTCCCTCACAATCTGTTCATTGTTTTCTTCACTTGATGATTTGATTTGATGTTATTTTGTTGTTGTTGAATTATTTGGTCATGTTGTAACCCTGTGTACTGTTGCATAACAATGTGGTTTTCTTGGCAAAAATATTGGAGTGATTTGCCATTTTCTTTTCTATTGAATGAAGGCAAAGATTAAGTGACTTACCCAGGGTCACACAGCTAATAAATGTCTGGGGTTAGATTTGAACTCAGGTCTTCCTGACTCTAGACCCAGAGCTCTATCCACTGAGACACCTGGCTGCCTCCTTGGTGATATTGACCCTGCACCAAGCTCAAATCCATTTGAACCCTGCCAAAACAACTCAGTAGGAAAAAAACCTGTACTCCCTTTTACAGTCATTCTTATTCTATCTCTGAAGAACCATCCATTTAATTGGGCAGCCTGGTGAAAACTCACTATGTTAGATAAAAATTTAGACAAAGAATAGCAAGGCTCATGGTTAGACTGTTTACTGATTGAAAAAAACAAGCATTCTCCCTTTCATTCCTATAGGCATTATAATGGCCATAAGGTTGAGAACAGGAAAATTACTTTGGATATCAGATGGAATGGACAGGTTGAGAAAAGCCATTAGGAAAGGCTAAAACCAGTGGGGCACAAAGATAGAGTCTTGTGTTGGCTAATCTTAGAAACTCCCATCATTTGCTTATTCCAGCCTTGAGACCAGCTGGGGCTACATAGAAGCAGGGGGAATGGTCCTATGGGAAACACAAGTTAACTGTTCTAAAATATAGATCATCTGAACTATAACTGATAATCAATAGTTCTCTTGAATGACTCTGGTTACAAGGTCAAAAGATACCTTATGTTAGGAGTAGAATTCTGGAAGGGAAGTACATAAGAATTATTTGTCTACCGCCCTAGGACAATCCTAATTGAAAATCACAGGAGCAGAGCTGTTGTAATGCTTGAAGGGGTCATAATACATCAAGCACATAGGTACCAAGCATCAAAGGTGGCCCTGGAACCCAGGTGCTCTGAAGCCAGCATTAGTGCTCTTTCTCAAGTACCATGCTGAGGACATACCTGACCAATCATATTTATTGCTCACATGTTAGATAAGGTCATTCTTTGTAGTAAAGCAGATGTTGTGCTACTGTGCTTTCCTTACTAGATTCAGCCATCTTGCCATATGCTCTGATTTAAAGATGGACTGTTGTTAGGCAGGCCTGTTTGCTCAAAGAGCAAGTACAATACTTGGCAACATATCCCCGAGGCATTTAGATTACTGAAGCATCCCACCATCCACTTGGCTACAGTCCATCAAAGACTAGTCCTGCAGTAGTTTCTCTCTCCTTTTTATAGAACGGAGATTCTTAACCTGGGGGAAGGGTGGTATGACCTTTTCCCCCTTATTACCAAAATAAGTCACCAAAACTGCAACTCAATATTCTTGGTTTCCTTTGTAAAACTATATTGTATTTTATGCATTTAAAACTTTATTCTGATCAGAGGTTCTATAGGTTCCACCAGCTTGGCAAAGGATCTATAATATAAAAACAGTTAAGAAGCCCTGATATAGAGACACTTATTTCATTACCACAGACAACCATGCCCATTTAGAACTTGATATCTTGTCATTATCCTTTGCTAATACTATTTAGTTCTCATGAGCTCCTTGAACATGGCAGAGGCTTTTTTCATGTTTGTATCTGCAGTGCCCAGCACAGTGCCTTATATTCCTGTGGAAGATGGTTAATCAACATTTTCTAAATTGATTTGGATTTGATTTAAAATCTGTATTTAATGGCCTTGCCCAAGGATGTACTATATTTGTTGCTGAGTTGTCTCAGTTGTGTCTAACTCTTCATGACTGCATTTGGGGTTTTCTTGGCAAAGATACTGGAGTGGTTTGGCATTTCTTTATTTAGCTCATTTTATAGATGAGGAAACTGAGACATACAGGGTTAAGTCTTTTGTCCACGTTAACATAGGTAATATATGTCTGGGGTCATATTTGAACTCAGGTCCTCCTGACTCCAGCCCCAATGCTTTGTTTGCTGCACCACTTAGCTGCCAAGCATTGTCATTTAGAGTCACAGTGATGCTGATCACCCCAGGTAAGAATTCATTTTAAGCAGCCATGGAGATCAGCACTGATGCGTGTGCTTAGGATGGAGAGAAACCAAATCAGGACTGATAAAAGTCAGATACTAGGTTTAAAGAAAGAGAGGCAGAAGGCCAAAATATACAGATCCATTCTGTTTTAATCCTTCTTGTTCAATTTTCACAGAAATGAGTGTTTATGAGGAGAATTGGGAGGATTTTGAAGCCAAGCTTTAACCCAATACTTGATAGGAATTGCCTGGAATAGAGACCATGGAAGTGCCAATTTTTCAGGCCGAGTGGTTTTAGAAGTAATGACAATGCCATCTCTTCCCCCCCCCCCATATACAATTATGATGAACTTTGAGCTGTCTTTGAGTGGATATTTGATGTAAGTTTTATAGACATGTTCTCAAAGAGGAGTGGATATTTTCCTCTTTGCCCCGCTGCAGGTATCGTCCCCTACTCTGGAAATGCAGGCGACCTGCTATGTTAGTATTTGGATATTTCATGCTCTTAGTGGGTCTCTCCACATCCGTCTAGACTGCTTTAAAAACGTAGCCACAAAAAGAAAAGAAGATAACTAGGTCCCCAGATTTGGGGAGGTAGTAAAGGATGCATTGGATTGGTAGTGACACAGCATGACAACCAATCTCAGATCTGCCACTAACCATCTGTGTAAATCTTGGGCAAGTCTTATCCCTTCTCTGGTCCTCAGTTTACTCATCTGTGAAATGTGGCATTTGCATTAGACAATATTTAAAGCGACCCTCAGTTTTAAAATCTTCTAGGTTTATGAGGCAAAATGTAACTGTGAAAGAATTCTTTGAGTAGTGTTTCTTTCTAACAGTGGTGATGGATTTTGGCTGACCTATCTTTACCTGGTCAGCTTGAAAGTACTGGCACCCATTTAGGAGGTGGCAGATGACGGTCAGGGAGGCTTATAATGTGGATATTGTAGATTACATTGACCATGGAGGCATAAATAGGGATAGCATTTAGTTACTAATAATTATCTTTGAACTAATTGTTTCTAGTAACTCACTAGCCCACTTTAGAAAATAGACTAATTCCTTCTCCAGATTGGTAACCTTCAATAGGTTTATGTTGATGAAAGGGACAGAGGTTTCTTTTCTCCATCTCTGTCTTCACTACCTGGATATAAAGTGATGTTTCAGAAGGCTGACAGTCCCCAACAATTTTCCAAAAAGACCATAAACACCCCTGGGGATTTTCCTTTTTTTTTTTTTAAATCCCTTTTTTCCCCTTCTTTTAAAAATAATATTTATTTGTTTTAACATTTTAAATTATTAATTCCAAATGAGTTTCTTTTTAAAATTTTTTTTTCTTTTAAAATTCACAAATACTTATTTTTTTCTCCCTCCAACTTTCTAATTCCACAATAGAAAAAGAAAAACAAAATCAATTTTACTAATAAACATAGTCAAGCAAAACAAATACCCACATTTGATATTTAAAATATATATATGTGTATATATATATATATATATATATCTCATTCTGCTTCTTATGTCCCTCATCTCTCTGCCAAAAAATATTCTTCATTCATGCCCAAGAGTTGTGGTCAGTCATTGAAATGATTAGAATTCTTAATTGTTGAGTAGTTGCTTATCTTGACAATGATGTTGTCATATACTGTTCCCCTCATTTTGCCTATTTCACATTATTAACCTCCATCTATGTACCAGGAACTCTGTTACTGTTGAAGATACAAATATAAAAGCTATGTAGTTCTCAACTATTTCCTTTTTGTTTCTGTATTCTCAGAGTCTAGTATTCTGCCTGACAAAGTAGGTAGTTAATACATTCTGAGTGGATGAATGGATGGATGGACTGATGGATGAATGGATGAATTCCTAAGGATAGTAGCTTAAAAGGAGTGGAGAGTCTCTAATCTTGGCCATTTTCCTAACAAAACTGAAAATATATTAGATACTGTTCTTGCAGCGTACACTATAACATTATCTTCTCTTTCAACACTACAAAACTGAGGTATCACATAGTAATTTTTTAACGAGATTTACTACTTCATAATAGCCATAGAGCAATCTGGACTTTTTCCTCCCATCACATTTAATAGCTGGCTTAGTGCCTTTGACCTTCAAGTGAGTCCCTTAATGCATCTAAACTGTTTTGGAACCTCTAATTTTTAGCTTGGGGTGAGGCTCTTATCCAGCCTAGTTTGGATTTCAGAATTTTTATGGTCTTTTTTTGAACATGTAGAAAAAAGTACTGAAAAGCAATGGATCCCATATCATAGATAGTTTAAAATGTAAAGAATATCCACAAGAGAGTTCCAGAATATCCTGGCATTCTGTCAGCTGAGATGAGGCTGCTGAATCAATTTGTTTGTAATGTGTAGGCCTGGGGACATACCTGAGCTCTGAGGAAGTTTTCACACAAAGATCTTAGAGGGAAACAGGTTAAGATATGGGGTAGTTTATCTTGCCTGAGAGTTGATGGGACAAGTGAAGGAAAGGTTATGTTTTGACCTAGCCAAAGTATGTAGAAAACTCTTCCAGTTCTATTTCCCACTCCACAAAAGGTCAAACAGAGTTTGACCTGAAATAGGACTGCCAGTAGGTTATCATTAGATTATATAACCTGTTCGTGGGTCCATCAGAGTATGAGCTATCCTTGCTGCAAAGAAATCTCCCTCCAATAAACTTGCCCTTTTGAGCCTTGTCTCCTAGGCATTTCTTCACTTGGGTCCTCAAAGCAAAAGTTCAATGGGGTGGTTTATGGTTCCAGCATAGATTTTTGAATGACATAGGAAAGTGGTCTTTACCCACATTACTGTGGTTGCTGAGTCAATTGAGTTGATTCTTGAGCCTCTCTATCTTTAAGTGACTTGATGCCTATACCTGTTTTCAATATGTCCTCATTTTGTGCCTCCTGACACTAAGCCACACATATGGATTAGAATATAATAATTATTGCTGATTTGTGTCACTTGAACTCTGTCTCTGTCTCTCTATTTCTCTCTGTCACTGTCTCTCTCTCTCTTTGTCTCATGTGTTTCATAATGACCATGAAAAATATGACACTAGTATATAAACATAACATTTTATGGTTGGTAATGATAATTTCACAGTCTGTCAGACCCCCATGCTATACTACAACTAGACTTGGTGCCTACTGATCTTCCTTTCCTCTCACCAATTGAGGACAAACAGATTTTAAAGTAGACTATGTAGATATATGTAGAGTTAGCTATGAAGGGAGACCAAATAACCAGCTGCTAATATGGCATAATACCAGTATTTGCCAAAAAAATCAGGAGGAAATGTATACTTGTTCAAAGTGTATTTTGAAAATTATATTTAATTTTTTGAAATACCACATCACTTAAATCTTTTTTTAAAGGAAGCTATAGTTTTGTTTGTTTGCTAGGCATAGTTTTGATCACAGACAGTCTGGCATGTTTAACTGAATTTCAAGTAAAATTAGAATATCAATGATGGTTTTTTTCTTCCATGACACAGAGCACAAGGTAGGATCCAAATTTCGGATTCTCATCAGGTTTTGTGTCCACAGATTCCTTTTTTCCTAAAATGTACAAGTTTCAAAGTGACAATTCAAGTAAGAGGGTTTTGGCTGATGGTGCTGAATGATATGCTAACCCAAAAATGAGGGGGGAGGGAGATTCACTTCTATCAACTGGAGAAAATCATTTAATGCTTTAAAGGTTTTCTTATTATCTATTAACATGCATAAATGTGCATCCGATGGGGCAAGACTGTTATTGTGTTTCTCATTTCTGATAAGTCAACTGTAATTCTTGAGCAATCAGCAAACCCTGGGATGGAAATCCATCCTTTAAAAATTAAAGGGCTGTTTAATAACTGATGACTCCTCAAAGAGTAACTCGAGGGTTTGTGATTATTAGATGTATATAAATCAGTGATGGAAAAAAAAACATTGTCTTATCTGAAATTATCTGATCTCCTTTTCCCCTCCCTGATTTTCTGTATATAGGTTGGAACAGCTGGAAATTTGACCAAGCAGCAACCATGATGAAATTAAGTCATTCACAGACCCTGCCACTGGGATATTTATTAAGCACTGTGGCTCTCTTGCTTTTCCACCTGGACAAAATAAGTGCCGAGACTGAAGGTGAAGGAACTGGAAATGAGACAAATGAATGTACTGGCTCTTATTATTGTAAGAAAGGTGTGATTTTGCCCATATGGGAGCCCCAAGATCCTTCCTTTGGAGATAAAATTGCTAGAGCTACTGTGTATTTTGTGGCCATGGTCTACATGTTCCTGGGGGTATCTATCATTGCTGACCGATTCATGTCCTCAATAGAAGTCATCACATCCCAAGAAAAAGAAATAACCATAAAGAAACCCAATGGAGAGACCACCAAGACCACAGTGAGGATTTGGAATGAGACAGTTTCCAACCTAACACTGATGGCTTTGGGCTCCTCAGCACCTGAGATCCTACTTTCTGTGATTGAAGTTTGTGGCCATAACTTTACTGCAGGAGATCTTGGTCCCAGCACCATTGTTGGAAGTGCTGCATTCAATATGTTCATTATCATAGCACTCTGTGTCTATGTGGTTCCTGATGGAGAGACAAGGAAGATTAAGCACTTGCGAGTGTTCTTTGTGACTGCCGCGTGGAGCATCTTCGCCTATACCTGGCTCTATATGATCCTGTCTGTCATATCACCAGGGGTTGTAGAAGTCTGGGAAGGTTTGCTTACTTTCTTCTTCTTCCCCATCTGTGTTGTGTTTGCTTGGGTTGCAGACAGAAGGCTTTTGTTTTACAAATATGTCTATAAGAGGTATCGAGCTGGCAAGCAAAGGGGAATGATCATTGAACATGAAGGAGACAGGCCCTCTTCCAAAGCTGAAATTGAAATGGATGGGAAAGTGGTCAACTCTCATGTCGATAACTTCTTGGATGGTGCTCTCGTTCTGGAAGTTGATGAGAGAGACCAAGATGATGAAGAGGCTAGGAGAGAAATGGCCAGGATCCTGAAGGAGTTGAAACAGAAACACCCAGAAAAGGAAATCGAGCAGTTAATAGAATTAGCCAACTACCAAGTCCTGAGTCAACAGCAGAAGAGTCGCGCCTTCTATCGTATCCAGGCTACCCGTCTAATGACTGGAGCTGGCAATATTTTAAAGAGACATGCTGCAGACCAGGCCAGAAAAGCTGTCAGCATGCACGAAGTCAATACTGAAGTAGCAGAAAATGACCCAGTCAGTAAGATCTACTTTGAACAGGGCACTTATCAGTGTCTTGAGAACTGTGGCACAGTGGCCCTCACCATTCTCCGTAGAGGTGGCGATTTGACCAATACTGTTTTTGTTGACTTCCGAACAGAAGATGGCACAGCCAATGCCGGCTCTGATTATGAATTTACTGAAGGGACTGTGGTCTTCAAACCTGGGGAGACTCAAAAGGAAATCCGAGTAGGCATCATTGATGATGATATTTTTGAAGAAGATGAGAACTTCCTTGTGCACCTCAGCAATGTCAAAGTGACATCAGAGGCATCAGAAGATGGGATCCTGGAGGCCAATCACATTGCAACCCTTGCTTGCTTGGGCTCTCCCTCTACTGCCACTGTTACTATTTTTGATGATGACCATGCAGGTATCTTTACCTTTGAGGAACCTGTGACACACGTGAGCGAGAGTATTGGCATCATGGAGGTCAAAGTATTGAGAACATCTGGAGCACGAGGAAATGTTATTGTTCCCTACAAAACTATTGAAGGGTCTGCTCGTGGTGGAGGAGAGGATTTTGAGGATACCTGTGGAGAGCTGGAATTCCAGAATGATGAAATTGTGTAAGTACTAGTATTTTAATGATCTCTCAAATTAAGTTTTATGAATAGATTTCTTATTTTAGAAGATTTCTTTGAGCATGTCAATTTTGAACTAAATACTACTTGCTCAGATGAGCACATACATATATTGGCTTAATAGCCTTTCAGATCATTTTTTTTTTTAGTGAGGCAATTGGGGTTAAGTGACTTGCCCAGGGTCACACAGCTAGTAAGTGTTAAGTGTCTGAGGCTGGATTTGAACTCAGGTACTCCTGAATCCAGAGCCAGTGCTCTATCCACTGTGCCACCTAGCTGCCCCTCTTTCAGATCATTTTTAAAGTATTTTTAAAATATTTCAGGTAATGATAGCAGGCAATACTGCCTACATGTATCATCACATCCATGATGCAATGAATAATTTATATTCTGCTTTGAACAAATATTCCACAAGAAGTAGAGTATCTAAAACCATTATAATATGGTCATCTAATTGATGGCAAAGAGTAAATAGATAAATGCCTAAAAAAGGAAAAATCTCTGTTTATTTTTTATGACCACCAGGGTTAACTGAAGATAACACTTCCATTTTTATTAGGTACTTTGCTATTTAAAAACATATATGTGGGGGCAGCTAGGTGGCGCAGTGGATAAAGCACCAGCCCTGGATTCAGGAGTACCTGAGTTCAAATCCGGCCTCAGACACTTGACACTTACTAGCTGTGTGACCCTGGGCACGTCACTTAACCCCCATTGCCCCGCAAAAAAACAAAAACAAAAACAAACAAACAAAAAAACATATATGTGTGTGTGTGTGTATATATATATATATGTATATTATATATATACATATGTATGTATATTAAAATACAAAAATGTTTGCATCAGATTGTTAATGCATTATAGTGATGAAATTACTAACTCAGTTCTCTCTCATGTATCATTTTGGTGGATGGTCAGAAAGCTTGTTTCTAGTTTAGTCTCTTTTATTTTATGATGTTAAACAGACTGTCTTCTGCAGTTTGTGTTTGTATAATGAAAGAGTTGGGGGCAGGGGGTGGAGGAGCCAAGGGATGCCTAATTGTCAGTAGGTGGCTTGATATGAAAAGCGAGGCACAAAGGAAGAGACGTAAAGAATCAGCTTTCTTATTGTATGTATTACTGTGGCATTGCCCAAGGAAACTGTACCCATGTATTCTTTGACCTCAAAGTCCAAATAGCAGGAGGATGTGATCCTGCAATTTGGTAAAACAATGCCATTCTGTGAACAGTCATTTAGAGGAGTCACTTTCCCCTCTGTGCCTATGAGATTGTGTTGTCAGTGTTCCAACTTACTGGGGGAGAACCCAGCTCAATTTGCTGTAGTTCTTTCTCCATCATTTAATCATCTAAGTGCTGAAATGGTTTATAATATCCATGACTTGGCTAAGAGTTCTAATGTCTGTGCACTGAAACCAGGGGAAGTCAAGGAAGGATGAAAATTGAGTTTTATTAGTCCATGGTAATTAGGGGATTTTATAGAACATAATGATAGAGCTTTTAATTTCTAGAGGTGTTTAATTATGACTTCATATGGTGATATCATGAAAAGTACCAAACATCACTGAAAAGTAAACCTCCATTTATTCAAAACATAGGAAAAACAAAGTCAGATTTTTTTTTGGCTCATGTTCTTATTGTCTCCTAAGTCCCTCCCTAATGCTCAATTGTACTGGCAAAAAATCATTGATTAGAATTGCACCATCAAATCAACAAAGGAGATTTTGGTTATCCAGTCTTTAATACAATTTTCTATATTGAGCTCTGTGTGGGTCCATGTTTCTCATCTCTGATAAGCCAAATATAATTGGCAAATAGAGGGAAAATGTAGCAAACCAGAAGGCTTTGCCATAAAATTATAACCTTGACAACTCAAGTGGGTATTTGATAACTGGTGACTACTAGAAAATGAGTACATGTATCATCTATCTATCTATCTATCTATCTATCTATCTATCTATCTATCTATCTATCTATCTATCTATCTATCTGTCTGTGTGTCTATCTATCATCTACCTATTTCAATTGATCATTCAATCCAGACATATCATCTATAGAAATAAACACATTTTTTCAAAATATATAGTTAAAATTTTTTTAATCTCATCAAACCTGTTTACATAATAGATGTTTGTAAATATGTATATTTGCACATGTGTCCATACATAAATACATACACATATAGGACCAACATACCATTACAGTGTGTTTATATGTATATATCAATCTATTCATGTATTCATTGCATATAGCACATATATCTATACATTAATGTATGAATATATAATTATGTGTATATGTGTGTATATAGATATACATTTATCTATATACATGGACATGTTACAACTTATTGAGGGAGAACCTAGCTCAATTTGCTGTAGTCCTTTCTCCATCATTTAATCACCTAAGTGCTGAAATGGTTTATAATATCCATGCCTTGACTAAGAGTTCTAATATCTATTCTTATATCTAAGATGTTAATAGCATAGTAGATAGAGACTGTTTTAGAGTTAAGAAGACCTCCTTACTGATATACACTAGTTGGTTTATCATAGACAAGTCACTTAATCTCTCATTGTCTCAGTTAACTCTCTAAAACTGTAAATTACAGAGGAGTTGTGAGTTTGCATTGTGAATTTCCATTCAAGTTACCTATCTGTCATCTTAGAAGATTCCATAGAGCAGTAACTTGTTTTGGATTACATGGCCTGGTTGTAGAACCAATCTCTTTCTGGTTCCCAGACCAGCTATATGTTCACCACAATATGCCATCTGCCTTTTTATTAGAATATATTAAATGAGGGAATTAAACTTACTGATTATGGCATACTGGTCTATTAGTAGGTAAAGCATGGACATATACTGGTAGGGATTATTTTCCTGGGTAGTTGCATTATTGAGATTCTGAACTGTTATCACTACAAATGTATTTTCTCTTTCCTATTGGCACTTTCACGTTCCATACCCAAAACTTCTCAATATGTTTCTTTTTTTTTTCTCTGCTACATGACACCCAGTTGAGAAATTAATAGAATCAATAAGGAAGGTCATCCAGCTAAAGTTGTATTGCATGTCATTTGATAGATTCAATCAGGTAGCCTTGAAATATAACTAGTTATATTTAGGTTTTAGTTGTTTCCTTCTGAAACACTTGATTCCCCACTTTTATTAAGACTAATGTTCTTGCATGGTATTCATCTTGAATGCAGGGTTGCCCTAATTGATATGCTGTCCAAGACTCTTACTAAGCCATAAATAAACAACCTTTCAGCTAGAATATAGAAAAAGATTTTTAAAAAAAGGAAAGCAAGAATGATGGTTATTTGTTGGAATAATTTATTCTGCCAAACTCCATTTAAAATATTTAACATGCAGAATTAGATTGATTTTACTTGCCTAGCCAAAGCAATAGTGCCACTCTTTGACTGTGTATTCGCTTATCAAAATTGGTCAACATTTCAGTGGCAGAACTTTGAATCGCAACTTGGGTAAATCATTTTAAGTAGATACAAACCTGTGTTAGTGCCCTGAGAGACCTGTGATGTTGAGAACTTGAATTGCATTGGTGAATGACAGTGAATAGTTTTGATTGAATATGATAATATGTGACTAAGCCTACATTCTTTTTGCCTACTAGGATTTAATTGAAATGAATCTAAGGGAATCCAATACTGAGTATCTTAGAAGCTACTCCTTACTACTAACCATGAAATTACCTCTTTTTATCCTTTAATATAGTTACCTATATCAATAAAGTTCTTCTAGTTGCTGGCCTGTCCACCATCAACTCTCTGTATCACTTCATGAGGTTAAGCATACAACCTCTGTTCTCTGCTTAGTAATACTTCTCTTTAAATGCTATCTTCAGAGCCCTATAGGTGAAATAATTACTGGAAAGGTAGTGATTTCATGGCTATATTACTCAAAGAAATCATTACATAGGATGAAAATCAATTGTAATCTAATGAAAAATAAACATTAAATTGTTATTTTATGTTATTCCTTCTTTGAACACATATAACACTGGTCACAGTTAGAGATAAGGTAAATTACTTACCTTTGATATTTTATCTTTGAAAAACTACTTCACTTATTGCAAGTGTGTCTCATTTAATGCACTCATTTTTATACTCAGGTGAATTCTTTCAAGTTGAACTTTTATGCTAAAATACTTATAAAGATTGACAATTGCTGAATGGCGCCTTCAGTTCTACTAAAATACAGGTTCAGAATGCCATTAGAATAAAAAAAAATGGGACCCTGTTAAATGCTTACTTTAAAATTAACACATTTTGTATGTACATGTTTAAATTATATGTATATGTGTATGCATGTATGCATATATGCATGGATATGTGTGTGTACATATACACACATATACACATAAAACCCAACCTATGGTTAAAGTCAAATCCCAAATAGCTGATCTTGATGATAATTTATTGATGTTCTAGATAACATTTTATTTGATAACAATAACAGATATTGACTCTATTTAGATAGATTTTGTCCACACATTTCAGGTCCTAATAATTCATGGATGTTAATGATTCTAATGTAGTGATAACACTGTCACCAAATAAGTACATTTCCAAGAGGTGACATTAAACTGACTTCCTTGGGGAAATGCTAGGATTTATTTGCTAATATTGACATTAGATGAAATTTTAGATTTAGTTATAATACATGTGTAATACAGAGAAAAGAAGATTATTTTGGAAGATACCTGAGAAAAGGCATGCATTTTACAATCGAATACCTAGAATAATAGATAACTCAATGGAAAATGTTGCTTATATTAACATTTTATTGGCTGAAAAGTAAAATTAGAATTGCAGAAAGCAAAGAATACAGTTGAAATTCACTTTTCCCTAATACTAAATATTATATTAGAAAAGAATGAGGATGGCCAGTAGATCTGTTGTGTCATGAACACAGTGAACTCCCACATGCAGAAATTATTTTTCCAATCTAAGTCATCACATTATCTCCAAATTATAGTCTGATAGGGTTGCCTAGATCGCCCTCTGTCACCTGGCCAGTGTATGACACAAGTCTTCCTGGCTTGCTTTATATTGTAAAAGATTATTTTCAAACTGAAACAGATTTTTTTTTAAAAGTTATACATGAAGCATTTAGCTTTAACACAAATATTTACATTTTTGCCAAAAAGATAGTAAATAAATGAGATAAAATCATTAAAAAGCCAGATTCTTGTATCGTATTAAATTATATGAAACAACAGAATGTTTAAAATGAGATACTTTTTTGCAAGTATTCCTTTCCTCTTGATTTATTCAGTTCTGTTAAAAAATAACTTATTGAGAGCAGATGGATACAATTCTGAAACAGATAATTATTTAGAAAAAAAAGAAATCAAGATATGAAAAAGGAGAATAAAACAGTAGAGAAAAACCAAAACAGAAGCTCAAGTACAGAAGACTTAAAATAAAATATAAGGCATAGTGAAGACCTAAGAGGATGCCAGGAACAAAGAATTCAGAAAAGTAAAGCCATTAACTGATTTTATCTTAAAACTGCCCATGTGCAAACAAGTGCTACTCTGTAGAACACTTTAATGCATTTAGACAATTAAATGAAGGGTCCTCAATATTTAACATGCAAATAGTTCTTTTTTCCCCGAGTAATATGGTGATGGAATAAATTTGTTTTTAATAATTTTATATATTTAATGGATTTCTAGTTTACTGAATGATTTTCTTCACTCCTGACTATTTATCTCATCTAAAAAAGAATCAAAACAATAACTTCATACAACAAAATTTGGAAACTTAAATTATAACAAGATATCTTCTTGTCGACCACAGCTACTGCCCAAAGAAAATTTGTTTAGAAAACTAGTAAGGCACATTGCTAGAATTGGAACCCAGATCTTCTGACTCCAAGCCTAATGTTGCTTCTATATCCTATATAAATGTTATTTTGTATAAAAAGTCCTGAGTATGACTCAAGACCTGGATTTGAATCTTCTCTCTACCATTTCTTCATTGTATGACCTTGAATGAACAGACCACCTTACTTTGTTTTGTTTTTCAAGGTCACGCTAGATAATCTTCTGTGACCTGGATACTGGTCTTAAAGGTAGCAATGCCCTGAAATTCCTTATATTTTTGTGGTAGTGACTCAGTTAATTAGCCACTCCCCTAATATCTTCTCTAGCACTTAGTTCCAACCCTGAACTACTCAGATCCACATTAAACTATGGATGATATAGTTAAATAAGCACCAGAGAGGCCCAAAAGACCTATTCACTGATGTTGCATCTAGGCATTAGTGTTTACATTTTATTTGATCTTTGCAAATTTTCCCCATCTTTTCTTGCCATTCTTTTTTCTCTTGATGTGTGATGTTTTTGATGCATAGCTAACATTAAATTCCTTTATTATTAGTTTTCTATCATGACCTGCAAGAGCCTTGTAGTTTTAAATTTTTATATATGGGTTTGCCTGAAATGCATCTCTTTCTCAACTACTCAAAATAGTGGATTTGAGTTTGCCTCCTTTTTATATGTTCTTCACATGTCTAGTTGATGACAACAGAGAAACCCCAAGAGATGCTTGAGACACACAGTGCCATGTGTCAGCTAAACCCTGATGTTTAAAAAAATGCACCATTTAATTCTAGAGATAATGAGCAAAAACTCAACAGGATTTGAATGCTTCAATCCTAGGGATACCACTTACTACTTCTGTGAACTTGGGCCATTCACTTGCTTTTTCTGGATCTTGGCTTCCTCCTCTGGAAAATTAAATGTTGTATTTAATGAACCAAAGGTTCTTTCCCAAATCTACATGCTACAATCCCATGTAAGTAGGTATGAATATGGTTTGTTTTTGTTTTTGTTTTGTTTTTTTGGTGGGCAATGATGGTTGGTTAAGTGACTTGCCCAGGGTCACACAACTAGTAAGTGTTAAATGTCTGAGGCCGGATTTTGAACTCAGGTCCTCTTGAATCCAGGGCGAGTGCTTTATCCACTGGGCCACCTAGCTGCCCATGAATATGTTTTTATATTGGCAGCTCAACTTAGAGAAAGGGGGACTGAACCTGTGATTGTAATGCTATCGGACATCTCAGATTAGGAAACTTCTTTTTCCAGTACTGGATGACACTTTCTCTGCAATTTATAGTCCTATAGAGTTGATTGAGAGGTTAAGAGTGACTTGCCCAGGGCCACACAGCCAATGTGTGTCCAAAGCAGCACTTCAGCCTAGGTATATCGGACTCTGAAGCCAACTCCCCATCCACTAAACCACCTCTTTGTCAAATTCATTTCTGGATGTGTTCTTGGAAAGTCAAAATTTAAGACACACATGTGTCTGAAGTGTTCATGTTTTCCTCTACTGGATCAAAGGAAAAGAAATTAAATTTTGGCTTTAAGGCTAAAATTAGCAAGTACTTTATGACATTAACTTTCAATCTCTTTATGCAAAACCAAATGCTCAGATGTGACAATAATCTGCATATGAACAAAGTGTTATTTTTTTTTCTTTTGCCATCAAATTAGATTCTCTTTGGAAAGAATAGATTTGTTATATGTGTAAAGGATATTGTAAGTTAAGTGGAGGAGTCTTGCTATTTTTTTTTTATGACCAAATATTCAGAACTACTGTAATTCCTTCATTTCCCCTTGTTTATTTTGTACTGCTCCTCCTCACTCTCCCATCAAAGGAGAAAAGAAAGAAGTTCCTGGATATCATATACTGGCATACACGGTGGTACTTAACAGAGACACAGGTGACACTGATAGAAAATGGAATACATAAGACATCATTAAACAAAATATAATCTCCAACAAACCAACATTATGAGGACAGCCTTTTGTTTTCCCACATTGGAGGTCATAAACTTAATTTGACCCAGTTTTCAAGTGAGCTAATCAGTGAGTGATAGATAGAGATATAGAACTGATTAGATTTTAGCTGTCTCAAAAATAAGTGAAAGTTGGTCTTGTTCCAGTTTTCTTGCTCAACCAAAAGGGTATTAAAATATGGGAATTGAAATGAAATTCAGTCAGATTGCCTCTATATTAGAGATGTCAAAAAATGGAATGAGTTGCCTTTCCAGGTGTAGTGTCTGTTCTGTTATTGAAGGTGGTTTTTAAAAAAATTAATTTAGAATTTTCCCCAAGTTACATGTAAAAAAAATTTAAAAAACATTTTTTACATTGATTTTTTAAAACTTGGTGTTCTAAATCTTCTTCCTCCCTCCCTCCTTAACCCTCCCTATGAAATCAAGCAATTCAATATGTCATACATGTGCAGTTATGCAAAACATCTTCTTATTACTCAGGTTGTGAAAGAAAATAGATCAAGTACATTTAGAAAGAGGTGCTAAGAAATAAAATTATACTTCAATATGTATTCAGATACCATCAGTTATTCCTCTCTTGATAATTTGCATTTTTTCATATGTCCGATATCATCCTGCTTATCATTTCTTTCACAATTACTATTATTAACTGTATTAACCTCTCTCTTATTCCCTCCCCTTGATATTTACTCTATTTTCTATCTTCCTTCACCCTAAACCTCGAAATAGTTTGGCTTTTTACTCCCCTCTCTCCCAATCTGCCCTCCTTTCCTTTGCTTCTCCCCCCTTATCCCTTCCCCTTCCACTTTCCCTCAGGGCAAAATATATTACTATACCCACTTGAGTGTGTATGTTATTCCCTCTTTAAGCCAATTCTGATG
Source organism: Dromiciops gliroides (assembly GCF_019393635.1). Lineage (NCBI taxonomy): Eukaryota > Metazoa > Chordata > Mammalia > Microbiotheria > Microbiotheriidae > Dromiciops > Dromiciops gliroides. The sequence goes on from NC_057862.1 coordinate 613,520,899, forward strand.
AGAATAAGGTTTGCTCACTCTCCTTATTGAAGGTGTTTTAACAAAGGCTAGGTATCCAATAATTGGGGATTTTAGATTTAGAATGATCAGCTCTGGGTTTGGCAGCAACATGGACGTTTGCAGTATCTCTGATTATAATAATCACATGTGGTAATTGTCCAAGAAACTTTAGTAAGCCATCTAGAATTGGCAGGAGGGGGTGGGGGAGGCTTTCTTTCTTTCTTTTCTTTTTTTGGTGAGGCAATTGGGGCTAAGTGACATGCCCAGGGTCACACAGCTAGTAAGTGTTAAGTGTCTGAGGCCGAATTTGAACTCATGTCCTCCTGAATCCAGGGCCAGCACTCTATCCACTGAACCACCTAGATGCTCCAGGGAGGCTTTCTTTTAAGAAACATTTGGTAACACTGAAACATTCATTTGATATTCCTTAGGCATAATTCTTTGTGGGGGGGAGGGAGTGGCAATGAGGGTTAAGTGACTTGCCCAGGGTCACACAGCTAGTAAGTGTCAAATGTCTGAGGCTGAATTTCAACTCAGATCCTCCTGAATCCAGGGCAGGTGCTTTATCCAATGTGCCACTTAACTGCCCCCTTATGCATAATTCTGATAGGGAAGATTAACATTATTTTTTATCTCACAAATAGTCAATATAACTTTTTGATATTTCAATATTTTATTAAATATGATTATGATACATGTTCATAAGAAACATATCTAATTGTAAAATAATGGCACAAAACAGTTATTTTCTACATGATAGCCTAGACCATATACTCTCAAGGAATCTCTACCCTTATCAAAAATAATAGGGAATTTCTGATCCCGATGAGAAGTGTCACTTGAATGTAAGTGTTAGTTTTAAAGGAAGCTAGTAATATTTCTAGCTCATCCTTGGGTATCCACAAAGTACACTTTTTCCTACTCCTTATTATCTTTTCCCTCTTCCCTCTTTTCTCCCATTATGATTCCTTGTTTTATAGTAACGTTAGACTTAGCATAAAACTGGTTGTTTATTTGTTCACATGATTTTAGGCTATGATTTGCTATAAAAGATAAAAACCTCTAGTCCAAGACGAGAAATGTCCCTGAAATCTCATCCCGCCGATTGGACAACAACAATATTTTATTTCTCAATGAAAAATAAATATTTATTGACTGGCTGCCTGAAATAGGCAACTTGTTTTTTTGGTTTTTGGTTTTTGGTTTTTGCTGTGAAATAATAGTGAAAGAGTAATAATTACTAGTAAACATTTAAAATGATATAATTTTCCATGTATAAATATAACGATTGAAGTTGACCCTGGAGAAGATTCAGTAAATGCACCAGCCTTTGTTCTTTGTGTGGGTATTTGTATTTGCTGTCAGACACAGCTGATGTGTTGGCTGCTTTTGCTGAAATGAGTTTTCCCCCCTTTCAAATCTTTGCCACAAAGGATGATTTACTAGGTTGAGAGAGGGAACAGGATAGATTTAGAAATGGAAGCAATGTAAAACAAGAGATATGCATTAAAAATAGTCATTAAAAATATTATGTTTTGGTATATTGGAGTAGTCCTTCTCAGGACAAATAACCATTGAGTATTGGAAGAAGGGCTCACTAACAGGATTCTAATGTGTTAGAAATTCACTTTGAAAGATACATCTGAACCAGAAGTAGAGCAATTATTCATGGCCCTTTGGGTGAATTATATGTTCAAAATTAAATAAACAACATATTTCTCCGAATCTGAATGAATGTCTGAATCCCTCTCAAATCCCCAACAAAGGAAAAATACATTCAAGTCAGAAAGAGGAATTGTCCATAATGAACAACTGTTTTCCTCCATTTTTGTTTTTGGGTTTTGTTTTGTTTTTTTTGCAGTAGTATTTTCTACACTTAATGAAAGATACACACACACACACACACACACATATATATTTAACTTCATCTTTGTATTTATCAAATATGAGGGTTCCCAATACTTCCTTGGGGAGGCAATTAATTTTGTGGAAAAACAGTCCTGTTTCTTTTTGCTTAGTTTATCAAATCATTCCCTGTTATGCTGCTTAGGCCAATTCCTACAAAACTTCTGTCTTTCTTTAAGTTTAAAACCTGTAAAAATATTTCATAATTTTCTAGGAGGCTCAGAACTTGGGAAATCCTATTATTCATGTGCCAGGAGTAGGAAAATCTTTAGGATACTGTTGTTTAGTTGTTCACTTTGTGTCTAACTCTTTGTGACCACGTGGACTAGTTAGAACATGGCGTTTTCTTGGCAAAAATACTGAAGTAATTCATCATTTCCTTCTCTGTTTTTTTGAAGGCAGGGATTAAGTGACTTTCCCAGGGTCACACTGGTAGTGTGACACCCTATTTGAACTCTGGTCTTTCTGATTCCAGGCCCTGTGTTCTAACCACTATGTTACCTACCTATCCCTTTAGAATACTAAGGATTTGAAAACAGCTGTCTCATGAATTTAGTCTTTTTTTCTAATGCCCCTCCCCATACTCTACAAGGGAGAATTGACACTTCTGCTTTGTCAAAAGACAAGCAGTTCATTAATTTTATCTCTGGTCTTTTTTGGTCTCATTCACAATGAATGGCCTTGTTTAGAAAGATGGCTAGTGATAGGCTGGAAATCTGGCAGGGGGCCTATTCTGAATGTTTATGTTTTTATCTCTATATCTCTATGTATCTATTTATATATCTATCTATCTGTCTGTGTCTCTGTCTATCCATCCATCCATCCATCCATCCATCTATCTATCTATCTATCTATCTATCTATCTATCTATCTATCTATCTATCTATCTATCTATCTATCTATCTATCTATCTATCTATCTATCTTACCAATCCTCATTCTGCTTCTCACCACATGCCATGAATGTGAAAGTTTAATCACATTTAATGCTTTAATTACTGTTCATAGGTCACTCTTTCCAAGTCATTTCTTCCAGATTTTTAATCACATCAATGAGATTCTTTTGCTCTGAATTCTTTTCAATTAACTTTATTGAAAATTGTGTAGTGAAGATGGAAAAAAAACTGGAGAGGATAGTAGTGAAAACAAATTATGATGGGATAAAGCTGAAAGGGAGAGCAGAGACCTCAAGTCACATCCCTTCCTTTTATAGGTGGGTGCATTGGACAGAGTATAGGGTCTAGCTAGAGTCAAGAAGACCTGAGTTAAAATCTGGCCTCAGATACTTGCTAGTTTAGCGACTCTGGGAAAGTCAATTAATTTCCATCTGCCTCAGATTCCTCAAATCTAAAACGAGGATTTTTTCTGTCTACACTAAAGGGAAAACATTGCATAGTAGTTGGACAATCAATTTATTTTGTGCTTTTCTCTAAGAAACACCTGGACTTGGATGACATTTTCCCTGCAAAGTAAGTTGATGTTAGTTTTATGAGTCCACATTGTTCATCAAGTTATAGTACAGTTCAAATCTATGGGTATTTAAAAAAAAACTTTTATTACTTTCTATTTTATTTTGTGTTCAATGTGATACTGAAGAAATTATTGATTTGCTTAGGAGGCATCGGGCAGTTATTTACCTGTATAATGATACCTTCCTGAAACCAATGGGGTCTCTTTCTCCATGTTCTGTGTACAAAATTAGCTTGTATTTCACATGAGAATGGGGAATCATCATCTATTTATACCCATCCTTGCTTCTATCCATTTAGCCATGTATTTGTAAATATAAACATATGTCTTCTAAATAAATGGCAGTTTGAATAAGGACATTTTAAACAACTCTTGGCACACAGGAGACCTCAGCATGCCTTCCAGGCTCTACTCAGAGGGCATGCATTTGTGTCATGCTGGGCAATGATATATAATAAGGCCTTATACAAGTTCCAGGAAATGAGTGTTGTGTTTTTTTTTCCTTGCATTTGAAATGAACCACATATGGTATTTGGCTTAAAGAAAAATGAAGGGGAATTAAGTAGATCGATGCTTGTAATAGTTGGATTTTTTTTCATCTGATTTATAACCTTTCTCTTTAGTGAACAGGCAGAAATCTGCTAAAGATTCTTGAGCGATTAACTGAGAAATGATTAAAAAAATATAATCAGATTGAACCTTGAGAATTCAGAGACAAAAAATGGAATCAATAATATCTAAAATGACCATCAATATTGTTCATCAGCAGTAAAGTTACATTTGAGAATTAATTCACAATGTTAGTAACATACTTGTAGAGTGCTGAGGTGACTAACTAATAGTGAGCAATACCAGCAGCCTGACTGTGCCTTTGGGAGATCAAGGGAGCGATGTTGTCTTTTAGCAGAATTTCTTTTGCAGAATCACAGAAGGATATTAAAGTGGGAAGGTACTTTAGAAGCCATCTAGTCCAACCCATGACTGAAAATGAAATCCCCATTCAATAAATGGTCATCCAGCCTTTATTGGAAGACCTCTAAATAAGGGGGAACCTAGCACCTCCACAGCAACCCATTACACTTTGAGATAATTCTAGATGGGAAGCTGACACACTTGTAACCACACCATTGTTCCTAGTTCAGGCGATTGGGGCCAAATCAAAACCTGGTTATGTTGTCCTTTTCCTGTGTAGTGACTCTACCAACTCAAGTTCCATGTGTGGTAGGTGAACATATTCAGTCTTCCTGTGGTAAAGAGTCAGCAGCCAGGTGAATGATGCAAGAGAAAAAGCAAGCATGAGTGCATTGCCCAAGGCAGCTTTATCCTGATAACAAGAAGCATGATTACAGTTAATTTGAGTGATTAGAGATGATACAGAGGACTTAGATCTCCGGAAAGAGACATTGGGAAAACAGTCTACTGTCTATGTCTGGAGCAATCTCTTGGGCTTTCAAAGCAGAAGAACACAGAATTCAAAGAAATGGCAAAGTTGTGCACATAACTGTATTTTCAGTTTGAGTGAATATAGCATGAAAAAAGCAAAAATAGAACAGGCAGTGAGCCCAATTTTAAGTGTTCACATTCAATTCAATTAAATCCAATCCAACAAGTATTTCTTAAGTCCCAACTATATGTATGGTACTGTGGCAAATCCTGAGAATTCAAATACAAAAATGAAAATATTCCTGACTTCAAGGAAACTCACATTCTATTATGGGAAATAAAATATATAAGTCAATAGGTATTTTGCCAATTTCTTGGGTCTAGACCCATAATTTCATTAGTGACAGAAATATCTAGTGAGGAAATTCCCTCCACCAATGCAGATCAGAAACTCATCTGTAACTTACTGTCCTGGAGACTTATTTTGGACACAAAAGGTTAAATGGTAGCTTGTTCTGAGTCCCACAACCAGTATTTTAAACTCCAATTGTAACCCTATCCACTGCATCATGTTGCCTCTCACAGAATATATCCATTTTTTTTTTGGAGGGGGAAGGGAGCACTAATGAATCCAGGGTTTAGCAAACGCTTTTATATAGCATCAAAGATGCAATAGCCATGTGTCTTTGCGCAAGTAACTTCAACTTTCAGAGACTCAGTTTCCTCAAATATAAAACTAGAAAATCAACAGCAACAGCAGCAACAAAACCTACTATGCTCTCCTTAGCTACTTCACAGAGTTGTTTTGAGGAAAAAGATTTGTAAACCCTAAAGCTCCATGCAAATGTGAATTTTGTTGTTGTTGTTGTTAGTCTTTTTCAAATGGTAATATATCAGTAAAACATCCTCCTTTCCCGTAATGTTCAAGTAAATTAAATGTAGGAAGAATTTATAGGCTTATTTTGATAGTCCGTTGTGTAGAATGCTTTTAATGGTAAGTGGAGTCATATTTATCTTCAGTGTTATATATCATGATTGATGTTGACTTTGGCCTGACTCATCTTTGGAACTGAGATCAAAATGAAGGCATTTTCCTTCAAATTATATTGCATAGTAATTTAGTACTCCAATAACTTTGTTTTTCATTACATCACTCTATTGTCCTCAGAAGTATCCCACAATATTCTTTACCAACTACATAGAAGACATGGTGTCAATCCATTGGAAGTTTATATTTTAGCTGTTGGAGCCTGGGCCTGGGAGTTAAGAGGCTTATATCAGTTCTTAGAAGCAGTGCTTTGCTCAAAAGTTAAACAAAAGAATTTTGCCTACCACGAGGGACTTTTGTAACAGAACTTGGAAGCTGAGATGCAGTTTAATAGGTTTTATTTATTTATTTATTTTTTGCCTTGCTACCATCTCTCATTCCTTCTCCCTTTCTTCTCTCACCATCCAATTCCCACTGTGGCTCCCATTGATACTCTAGGCCCTTTGAGACTAACAAATACCATTTGTTTCTTCTGGAATCATTGTCTCATTAAGGGACAGACTGCCTCATTGGTCAGCTAAGGAATGAAAAAAGAGATATGCACAGAGTCTATGGCTTCATTCTCTAACAGTGTAGCAAATCCTTCTCTTCCCAGCCTGACGAGAAAGCATTTGATAATTCAAAGTAATTCCCTGAACATTTTTTTTTGAAACCATGTTGCACTCCATTCTAAATAGATACATCTGCAGGATCCTTAATTTTCTCTGTTGCCTGGTAGGTTTGAGTGTGTTATTAAAGGAATGAGAAGAAATCTATTTGATTTCCTGATTTCTTCCTGGGGATTGGATTGATTTGGGCCATCCCAGAGCAGGAAGTTCTTGACATAAAGCCTGTGATTCCATTATCTTTTGGATGAGATGTAGGACAGAAACCCTGATTTTACTCTGGTTTCATTGTACATTTCTGAAGCTGAAAGGGTGGTTTGTTTACCCAACAATGTGCAAAATATATCCCCATCCTAAAACAGAAGGACTGCTATTACACAAGGTATTGGGGCATGCTACTAGATAATTTCATGTTTATTTCATAGACATTCTGAAGATTTTATTAATTCAGAGAAAATTGATGTCTCTGAAGAAACAACACCACCTATTTAACCAATTATCTGAGAAAGAATAAATGGGGGAAAAGCTGATGTTTGCCTGCATTGGCATAATTTTTCATTATGTCAAAGGTGATATTTTATGATAAAGGTTTTACAATTAGAAAAAAGTCTTCCTCACAACAATAAAAATGTAGATTTCTCTCAGGTGAGCCAATTTTTTTAAGGGGGGGGGAGGGAGAAGAGGAGAGAGTATAATAAGCCCTTTGAGAGCATATTAATCATTCATTCAAAAGTATTTATTAGGAGACTATTTTGCATATGCCAGACACTGTGCTAGGTGTTAAGAATACTAAGAACTAAATGCAAGTTTTTACCCACATGAAGCTTATATTCTATTTGTGGGAGACTATATGTGTATATATTATAACTTGTATGCACGTACGCAGGTATATGTAATCATGTATATGCATGCATGTCCATGTGTGTATATCTTTCCCCTGAATATAATTCAAGTTTCTGGAAGGTAAAAACTGTATTGTATATATGTGTGTATATGTACATATATACGTACACATATAAACTATAAAATCATTAAATAAGAAGTAAACTTGAGAGCCAAGAGTTAGTTTAACAGTTAGGGGGATCCAGAAAGTCCTCTTGCAGGAAGCAATTCTTGAGCTGAGCTTTGAAATAAACTAGGGATTTTAAGAGGTGAAAGTGAAGAGGGAATGCATTCCAGTCAAAAGAGGGAAATGGGAAGGGGCAGGGCATAGTGGGTACAAAGGTGAGGATATGGGAGATGGTATATCTTAGATGAAGGGTATAAGAAGGCCAGTTTGACTGGAACTGTAGAATGAGTGGAGTAAGGGTAAGCTACAACGGTAACTTTGGGACCAAAAAGTACCTTTTGAAAGGCTTTCATTATCAAATAGAAGAATTTGTATTTGATCCTAGAGTTAAGAAGCTATTAGAGTTTACTGAGGACGGGAATGGCAAGATAGGTTCTTATAAATTTTTCTTATGTATCCCCAATACCTAGCACAGTATCCTTAGTATAGGGACTTATGAATACAGTGAATTCTCTCCTGATCTCCCTTGCTACTGGTGAGTGCCCCTTAAATTAAATTGCATTTGTATTTTATATAGCTATACAATAAACACGTGTTTATATATGGAGATACATATTGATATTTATACACACAACTTTGTGATATATGTGTACATGCATCCACTGATGTGTACATCTTGTTTCCCCTGGTAAAATAGGTTTTTTAGAGGGAAGAGACTATTTCAAGTTTCTGTTGTTTGCCCTCTACATTTAGCACAATTCCCAGAACATAGTAGTTGCTTTAAAAATATTTGTTTATTGATTGATTATAAGTTACACAGTTAAGCCCATCATGGTGGTGGTCCTACCTTATATTGAAATTTGACCTAATATATAGAGTCAGCATGGAGTCAGCATTTTATGTCATTAAATTGTTCTGAAGCTGACCAAGTTCAAATGTTCTCTTCTGGCTCATAGGTCTTCACTGAAATTCTCACCAAATTCTTAAGTGAACAACATTGCTTCTGTAGTCAATTAAAAAAATAGCTTCTGAGTGCCAACTGTGTCACAGCAGTTACAAGTAATCAGACCACCCACTTGCCATGCCCCTCGACCCCCGCCCCAGAACACCAACACTGTTTCCCTGCTCACAGAAATTGAAAGCTGACTCATGTATAATTGTGGCACTTATACCCCCAAATTGCCAAACCCCATCTAATTTTATCAGGGAAATAGGAAAAGTCCAAGAAAAATCAATCTCCACTGATTTTTGTAAAAGTTTTAAAAACTCCTTATTGATATTTGTGTGTGGATATATATATATATATAATACATATGCACATATATATGAGTATATACACATATGTTTATATATATGCATGGATTTATGTATACAGATATACATACAGAGACATACAGATATATGATATAGATAGCAATTATATAAAGACAGCCATAAATAAGATATAACTATATAGGTATAGATATATGAAGATATAGATAGATAAATAGAAATATAGTCATTAAATTGATGAGTTATGAAGCATTTTTTGAAGTAATCTCAGAGTGAAATATGCATTCTGCATCAGTTCATGTCAGTCTTCACACATCTATTTAAGTTATTTATATTTGTGATATTTTTTTGTGGTACAATGATAAGCTTTTATATTCACATATCACAATTTTTGTCTCTGACCTTTTGTTTCCAGTGTTCTTCTACTAACCTACTAAAGGAAACCCATGGTGGAGAATTGGCTGAGCATAGCCTAGGGAGATAGCAGTTTGATCCCAGAGTCTGAGCATTGAAGGAAGATTGCCATTTAGTTGATGAGCCCATGCATTACGCACCAAATGACTTCAGTTTCGATCCTTGCCAATGAGATTAGACCCTATCCCCAAGTAGCTCTGTGCCCCCAACACTTTGTCAGTAAAACGTTGTTGCCTGGAGTCTCCAATGAAGAGAAAGACAATGATCTAATGATCACAGACTGACCTCATCTCTGTGGCTGAGCCCTAAGACCTTTACAGTGAACCAGGCACTTAGATGGCTAGGTGATGTAGTGGATAGACAGCCAGGCCTGGAGGCAGAAAGACTCATCTTCCTAAGTTCAAATCTGTCTTGAAACTGTGGGACCCTGGTCAAGTCACTTAACCTGTTTACTTTGGTTTTCTCATCTGTAAAATGAGCTGGCGAATGGCAATGAAATGTCTAATCACTCCAGTATCTTTGCAAAGAAAACCATAAGTGGAGGCATGCAGAGTCAGACACAACTGAAAACAACTGAAGAACAACATTTAGATATAAATAGTTATAAAAGTGGTGTTTTCATGCAATTATATGTATCTATCCAGGTTTTGTATGTATATACATATACATATGTATATACATATGTGTATATCTGTACATATATACATACATATATACACACAGAGTAGCAAACTGTTTTTTATTTTTCTGATGATTAGGAAATATCCAGTGGTCCTACCCCATGATAAAGGAGAAATTTACCATCGATGGAAAGAGTGGAAGCTCTTGGTATTTATGGAGTTAGCGCTCCTAGTAAGAGTTGACAAGTAAATAAGCAGAAAAAAAAATCAGATACAGCGTTTGTGTGTACTTCCTTTCTCTGGAATACTGCTGCTTTAGCTGTTGGGTTACCATAGGAGACACGGGAGGAAATCCCTAAAGCCATGTGGCTCTTAGGTTGATGTAAAGGAAAACTGCTAAAACTATGAAAGGTGATGGTGGCATCTCTCTTTTACATAACACCATAACAGGTTTTTTTCAAAAGACACTCACACTTTCCAGTCAGATGCTTCAGGCAACACATCAAAGTGTCAAGGATTTGTTTTTGCCCCATGGCAATATTTTAATGCTATTGGCCTCAGACCCAATTGCATGGGTTATTTATAAAATGCATATTTGGTTTGCATGTCTGGTTAAGGCTTTTCCCCCTACTCTGAATGGGCTTCACATTATTTGAATCTCTCACATTGAATTTTCTCTTAAAAATCTTAAGCCTTCAGGGAGCCTTATGAGAGCAGGAGTTCTTAACCTCTGTGTGTGTGTGTGTGTGTGTGTGTGTGTGTGTGTGTGTGTGTGTGTGTGTGTGTGATGGACCCCTTTGGCAGTCTATTGAAGCCTATGGACCCCTTCTTAGGTTAAGGTTTTAAGATGCATGAAATTAAAAAAAAAACTAAAAAAACTAAAAAAACTCAGGATTGCAAAGGAAACCAATTATATTGTAATACATTGATCAAAATCAATTTAAAAAATCAAATTCAAGCACCCCAGGATAAGAACCCCGATACAGGAGGAAAACTAAACTCTAGAGGCTCTTTCAGGGAAGATTTTTAGCATGCTGAAGCCCTAGAATATAATCCTTCATTGGGGCTCTATTAAGCATAATTGCTTGTGTAGAACAGGTAAGGTCAAAGCCCCTGTGACTCCTCTTGTGGTCAGTAGACTCTTCCTTACCATAGAAAAATGAAAAGAGTGGATATTGGTTTTGATTACTGTTGCCTAGGAGCTATGGAGTGGGTGGTTTCTCATTTAGAACACAGCCACTGAAAAGGATCCCAGGGTTGTTTACATGGTGAATCAAAGAGGAAGTACATTTCCTTGTTGAATGGGGAAGAGACTACTTTAGTCCTAATGACAAATTCCAAGTTCATTTGCTTTGGTTTAATGGAATACACTGTCTTTTACTTTGTGAAATAATTATTTTTGAATATAGTGATTGACATAACATGTATTATGCCAAGTTACTTGGCAATTCCTGAGTATGCATATTTTTCTTTAATATTTATTAATAATTTAATTTTTATATTTATTAATAAGAGCAGATTGATTTTAAATGAAATGTAAAGAGAGAGAGAAGATGAAAGCATTTATATATTACCTACTATACTTTAGGCATAGTGCTAAGAATTTTACAAATATGATCTCATTTGATCTCCACAACAACCCAGGGGTTTTTGCTTTTATTATTAAGATTTTCCAGTTGAGGAAGCTGAGTCAAAAAGGTTTAAATGTTTTGTCCAGGGTCACACAGATAAGTATGTAAGGCCAGATTCGAACTAAAATGTGTCTGAGTTCATATTCAAACTCAGATCTTCTTAACTACAAGGTCCTATACTCTACCTACTGTGCCACCTATGACTAATAACAATTATCAGTGGTAACTAGCAATCCCACACTGCCTCTAACATATTACCTGTCATAGAGGTGGTATGAAAGAATATAAATTAGCCCTGGACTTGGAGTTGGATGATGTGTTCTAGCTGGGGCTCCATTAGGTTAGATCAGAGCATTGGAGCTAGAAGAAAGGCTCAGAGGCCCTCCAGTCTAACCCTCTTACTTTATACCTAAGGGAACTGAACTTCAGAAAATTCAAGTGACTTAACCAAGGTCACACATGTGGTTAGTTGCAAAGCCAGGATAATAGGACTTAGAGCTGGAAGGGTCTTTTAAGTCATTAGAGTTCAATGCCTTCATTTTAAAGACAAGTAAAAAGAGAACCAGACCAGTTAAGTGATTTGCCAAAGTCACAAAGGTGGCATAGCCAGGATTAGAACCCAGATCCTGGGAGACCAAACTTGGAATTTTTTCCTGTGATTCCAAAGATAGCACTTGTTTGGGTACTCTGAGCTTCTTTTTTTCCCTTATCTGTAAAAGAAAAACGATAATATTTACATTACTGGTCTCACAAGCCTCTTCTTTTTGGTGGGGGTGCAGGGGGAGGTCAACATCTGTGATTTAATAAATGTAGTAAATTCTGAGGAAATTTACTCCACTAATACAAATCCACAACTGTACTATAATTGGTATTTGCTTGGGGCACTGAGAAGGTAAGTGACTTAAATAGGGTCATATGAGCCAAATATGTATCAAGAAGGGATTTATAAAATACAGCACGAAAAGTTCATAAAAAGGTCTATAGTATAAATTTACCTTCAAGTTTGAAATGAACACACCAAACCTAAATATGATGGAAGGCTGGGTACCGATCCTGGTCAGGGGAGGAAAAATCCATAAGGAGTTTTATAGCTTTAATTTGGCTTCCAGGTTTTACTCAATAAAACCAAGACTACAGGTGAGAGGAGAGGAACAGATGTGGAGAAAAGCTGCCTACAGAAGCCATTCTAACACCTGGCCCCATTCAGGGTTGTTAGTCTCTTTGAGCATTGAGTTCCTGTCTCATGAGTCACAAACTAGCTATTAGTGATGAAAATGGAGAGAACTCCTGCTCCTATCTCATTCATCTTAATAGTTTACAAATTGTATATGCCTAATATAGAAATAGGCACAGACAAACAAACACACATATAGTATAGCTACAATTTTCTTGATAAGAAAATGAATCTGTTTTACAGGGCACACCGAGGTGATATATTGATGCCATCTTGCAAGTGGAATGTGGTTCTTTACTAATTGAAAATGGTATTTAACTACATTTACAGTGAACTATAGGACAACAATGCCTAAAGCTACTTTATTCTACAATTAGAATTAATGGAACATGGGCAACCTACCTCAGTTCACTTCTATCCCACAGTCAACTTTCAAAATTCTGATATTCAAATCTTTAAAGGAAGAAAATGACAAAATAATTGTTTGTTTTAGTACTCTACTTAGCTTGGTCAGTCATCCAGTTAATAAGCATTTATAAAGCACTTACTGTATACCAGACCCTATGCTAAGCTAAGCATTGGGAATACTAAGAAAGACAGAAACAGTCTTTGAGGACTTGCTTTCTAATGGGAGAGACAATATGCAAATAACTGTTCATACAGACAGATATGGGACCCTTAGGTGGCTCAATGAATAGAGTGTTAGGCTTAGAGTCAGGAAGACCTGAATTTGAATCCAGATACTTACTAGTTGTGTGACCCTGGACAAATCACTTAACCCTGTTTGCCTTAGTTTCCTCATCTGTAAAATGATCTAGAGAAGCAAATGGCAAGCCACTTCAGTTTCTTTGCCAAGACAAGTCCAAAAGGGGTGGTCTTGCAGAATTGGACACAATTGAAATGACTGAACAGCAACAGCAAATGGAAAACATTCTCAGAGGGACTAGGAGGGATGTGAAAGGTATGTAGAAAGTGAGATTTCAGTTGAATCATGAAGGAAGCCTGGAAGGCCAGGCCACAGAAATGAGGAGAGATTTCAAGCATGGGGGGGGGGGGAGAGAGAGAGAATGAATAAGGGCAGCAAATGAAAAGCAATGGGATCAGGAGATGGTGTGTTCAAGAACAGGAAGAAGACAGGTGTTGCTTGTTTGTAAAGTATGTGGAAGGGAATGAACTATTATATTGGAAAAGTAGAAAGGGGCCTTATTGGGAAAGGTTTTAAAAGCCAAACAAAGGATTTTACATCTGATCCTAGAGCCATTGGAGTTTCTTATTCGTCTTTGGTTTAGTATGAGTCAAAGGTTTTTGTTTTGGGCAAATTCTGTATGTCTTTAATGTGCCTTCAGTGAGGAGGATCAATTCTCCTAGTATCTTGAATCTGTGGGTTAGATGGAACTTTGATCTGTGCTGTAGGTTGTAGGTTGTTAAGCTAGGCATGTAACTTGGACTCAATAAAAACAAACTCACAATCATGCCATCATTTCCTGTCACATATAAGGAAAGAATAAAGGAGCAGGCAAACGTGTGACAGTGAGCATGAGCACATCTGTTTATTTCTCTGCAGATTGATGTTTGGAGTTGTCACTTTTTCAGAATTATATTGCTTCCCATTTCTTCAGAATGGAAAATTGATTGTGTAGCATTGATTGCCTGTGTTCTCAAAAGGAAGAAAAACATGACCTACACTTGAGTCTCAGGTTCAAGCTCTCATTCTCTAGTTATTGATCAGTAATTTCCCATGACTTTGGGCTGTGAATGTTTCAGTTGTGTTGCCAATATAGCAAGAGGGTTATAGACAGGCCTCTACTCCCATTATCCCAGCTCTGCTCAATGGAAAACTTAAGTTTAATGAGGCCAGATCAGCCAAGGCAAGATTAGGGTTTGTTTAGATACATGTACATGCAAAGGCCAATGAATCCTGCATTTGCATCCTACAAACACCCTTGATTTTAAATCTTACCTGATTTATTTCTAGATTTTATGTTGTCTTCACTCAGCTGCCATGTTTACCAAAATTGTTGACCAGTATCTTGAATTCAGGTTTGGGAAGCTAGCAAATCAAGATATATTAGTACCTTGATGGGTAATGACAGACTGAGTAGCTATTCTGGGGGAAGATAGGAAAAGGACAGTGGCTGACACCCACTTAGGGCCATTTAGGGCTTCTGACATATTGTGAACTGAGAACGTCCCCATTCCCATGCCCCACACACTGTGTAATTCTTTCCCTTCCCCAATGAGGAAGAAGAATGAATTTCTGGTGAATACTTACTTCCTCACTGAGGGTTCCCATCTGGCTCCCTTTCTCTTCTTCCTTTTTTCTTTAAAAATTGGCCACTTTCATTGAGTTTTGCAATTACCACCTGCTTGCTTCTTTGACAAGAATTATTCTCGGAATTGATGCTTTGAAGATTGTCCTAGCAACAGGTTCATTGGGAAAGCCAGTCGAAGGCAGGTGCTTTCTTTCTGCCTGTCACTATTATGATCCCTCCTAATCCACCATAGGGATCCCCTCACATTAGGCTCCCTAGACAAGAAAGAAGTGCATAGAGAAGGCCTAAGGTAATATGTGTAAATTTAATTTAGGAGAATAATAAACTTTTAACATACCAAGTTATCTCCCTCCTCCAAAAAAAAAGTGAAAAACCCCATCATTATAGATAACTTAAATGAAGGATAATAATTTCTAAGAATAGAACTGGAAGGAAGAATAGAGCTTATCTATCCCAGCCCCCTTTATTTTATAGTGATCTAAGTGAACATTTATATAGTGCTTTAAGATTAGTACAGCACTTTGAAACATAGTACTTAACTGGGTCCTTAAAACAACCCTGTGAGGCAAGAGTGAAAAGAACTGTGCGCTAAAGTGAGGAAACTAAAGTAGAGAGGGGTTACATAACTTTCTCAAGTTTGAAAGGATTTAAGTTACTTGTCCAGGGTCAGACAAGCTAGTAAGTATCTGAGGCAGGAATTGAATTCCAGTTCAACTCCAAGTCTATCTAGCTGCCTATAAGGCAAAGGAGACCCAGAAAGGTTAAGTGACTTGTCTGAGATCATACCTGTGCCAAATATATGACAGAACTATTATTTGAACCCAAGTCCTTGGAGTCCAGATCAGTTTTTCTTTGTTATATAATGAAAGTGTCAGTAAGATCCACCAGTTCTAAACCTAAGGACACACAAGGAAATAGAGTTTAGTGGAAAGAGTGATAAAACCAGAGTCACAAGTCCCATATCAGATCCTGACTTTGCTACTTACTATCCTGTGACTTTGGGCAAATGTTCTACCCTCTCTGGGCCTGTTTCCCCATTTATAAAAGGAAGGGATTGAAGTAGATAATCTTGAAAGATTCTTTCATCTGTAAATCAATAGGACAATGACTTAAAGTTCTATTATTTATTTAACCCATGAAAATCAGCCCTGGGCAAATAATTTATCCTTTTTTGGCTTCTCCATTTCCTTATCTATTAAACATGTAATATGATGCTTGGAAGGAAACTCAGTGGCCATTTAGTCCAACTAGTACAACAAAGGAAAAAAGGATCTATTACAACCTGAACAACAACCTGTACACCATTTCTGACAAGTGGTTTTCTTAAACTGGAGAAGAGGATGGATTATATTATCTCTAAGTTCCCATAGATACACGTGACTTAAGGTTTTTATTTTGATGAAAGACAGAAAATAGTCCCTCTCCCCCACCCTCATTTTTTTTATAAGGCAATTGGGGTTAAGTGACTTGCCCAGGGTCACACAGCTAGTAAGTGTCAAGTGTCTGAGGTTGGATTTGAACTCAGATCCTCCTGACTACAGGGCCGGTGCTCTATCCACTGTGCCACCTAGCTTCCCCTTCCCACCCCCAGTTTTGACCACAACTGTTCAAGACTTTCATTTTAAGACTCAAATGGAATTTTTGAAACTAACTAATCCTTCAATCAGTTAGTTTTTCATATGAACTGAGACTAAAGTGTACTTTCTGGGGGTGGTCTTGAGATGGAATAATTCCCTAAGACCTATTCTGACCAAGCAAGTTTTCCCTTCCCAGAAAGGTCATCCTCAAAGCCTGAAATCTGGAGGTGAATAGCAAACTATCCACCTTTATGTTCCTAGGATTTTCCTTTGTGCAACACTAGGTTAGTTCTGTCTGAAAGTTTCTGAAATCCCAGTCATGTTCAAGAATCTTTAAAATTGGACTTTTGGGTTTGTCTGAAGTCTTGTTCCAACCCAGACAGAAAATATGACTTAATTGCCCCATGTTTTATTTCCTCCTTTATGGTCACTAAAAATATTGAGGAATAACAATAATAACATTGTTGTTGCTTGCTTTTGCTGTAGTAGCCATGATAGTTGCTGCTGTTGCAGTGGTGGTGGTGGTGGTGGTGGTGGTAGTAGTAGTAATAGTGCTGGTGGTAGTAGTAGAAATAGTGGTGGTGGTAGTAGTAGTAGTAGCAGCAGCAGCAGCAGCTGTTGCTATTCTGGACTTTGGATCAGGGAGGACTTTCCCTCTGCCAACAGAGATCAGCAATTATTCAACCAGCCAAGGCCAAATCAATAGCAAATAGCATTCATCAAGACTATGGAGGAAGAAGTAAAGAGTGTCACAACTTGCATTTTTCCTTGCTTGATCTGATGTTTGGGATAAAGGCAGATCAAATAAAAATATCACCTTTTCAAAAGCTAGATGGGCCTCAAGATTGTATGGGCCTGACTTTATATAATGGAAAAATTGCTCTCGAAATGTGATCTTGCTAAGCTGGTGGGAGTATCAGATCAGCAGAGGGCATTTCCTCAGTCTGCTGTTTCATTGGGAATCCAGTAATTCATTGGCTTAGATTCTTTGTTTGTAGGGAGTTCAGGGTTCCCCTGGGCCACTCACCATAAGGCAGCAACCAGCCGACCATAATGAATTAGTGTCAGGTCTAGATTTAGCACAAACTGTGTCCCACTTTCTTAAAGAGCACCTCTAGGTCATGTAGCTAGTTATTGAAATTCCTGCAAATGCTTTTAGTATCCCAGGGGTTTTATGAGACCAGAGGAATACTTCCTTTAACACATGATTGCATATGAGGTACACTATCCTCTCTAGACCTATTGGGTCTCAAGTTGGTTGTACTTCTAGGATATCTCTTCTCATTGTGAAAGGTTTTACACATTCTTCCTGACTGGTAGCATAAGTAAAAGAAAGAATCTCATAAATGGTCCTAGATTCCCTTCCAAAGTTATCTAGGTCAATAAATAGGTTCTGACATAGTAATATAGAATGCTACCTGTACACCCAGTTAATGGTCCTTAGTTTTCATCAGTAGGATCTGTAGTTGCTTGTTCAGTGGTTGGGAAGGATTTGTGCTGGTCTGCATGTACCATCTTATCCAGTTCCCAGTGTGAATAATAAAAAAGTAATCCATCAGTCAGTTTATCCAATGAGTAGCACAGAACCCTGGGGCTGTGGAATGAGCACAGCCAATTAGCCTAAAAGAGATTGAATATTGGTATCATTAGCTTAGTCCTATATCCAACTATGGTAACTAACTAGCTACATAGTCACAAATGTAACTCTCCTTGAACCACACTATGCTGTAATGCAAAGTGCAGAATAATAGGAATAAGAGAAACTAATGAAATTTTGAACGTGATTTTGGCTTTTCCTTTTTCTGTTTTTAGTTTTAGTTTTGTTTGTTTTTTGGTGTTAGATCTATGATTTCATTAATATAAGGAGTCTCAAGTAAGGAGATTTCCTTTACAAATGGAGATGGGTGTTGGTTCTGTAACTTATAGTCTTAGAAAGTGTCATGAGAGGTTAAGCTACTTTTCCAAAGAAAATACATTTCTTCTGTTGCAACTTGGACACCTGATGTTCTTTTAACCACAACCCCCCCCCCACACACACACTGATTTTTTTGGGGGGGTGAGGCAATTGGGGTTAAGTGACTTGCCCAAGAACACACAGCTAGTAAGTGTTAAGTGTCTGAGGCCAAATTTGAACTCAGGTCCTTCTGGCTCCAGGGCCGGTGTTCTATTCACTGTGCCACCTAGCTGCCCCCACATACTTGATTCTTATAAAAAACCCCTTTTGAGGTAGGTAGCACAAATATTTCTATTTCCATTTTACAAATGAAAAAAATGTGGATTGGTAAGGTTAAGGATTTCACCCGAAATTGTAAAGCTAGTAAGTTTATTACCTACTTCCCTTCCACCAACCCTCTTTGTCCTTCTAACCATACTGGGAACCCTGTGTCCCATATTCAGAATATTAGTTGTGTATATATCTATCTATATATAGATATAGATATATCTATATGTGTGTGTATATATATGTGTGTGTGTGCGTGTGTGTGTGTGTGTGTGTGTGTGTGTATATATATATAGAGAGAGAGAGAGAAAGAGAGAGAGAGAGAGAGAGAGAGAGAGAGAGAGAGAGAGAGAGGGGTGGGGGGGCAATTGGGTTTAAGTGACTTGCCCAGGGTCACACAGCTAGTAAGTGTCAAGTGTCTTAGGTCAGATTTGAACTCAGGTCCTCCCGAACCCAGGGCCAGTGTTTTATCCACTGTGCCACCTAGCTGTCCCTTTAGTTATATTTTTTAATCTTCTCTACAAAACTCTCATATGTAAACATTGGCAAAGTCCACTTAATTCTTCTTCTCAAAAACCTCTTATATGGATCCCTTCCTCTTTATTCCAACTGCTATTATGTTATTACAGTCTCCTATTACCACCAGTTAGTACTAATAATACTACCATGATAGCATTTTTTCCAGCAACTTAATTCTTACAAAGTGATTTACATGTGATCTCATTTGTTCTTCACAACAACCCTATAAAGTAGTTGCTGTTATCATCCCCATTTTACCAATGAAGAAAATGATACTCAGAAAGGTTATAAGTGACTTCCCAGGGACATACATCCAATAAGAACAATGCAGAAATGGCACTCATGTCTTCCTGACTCCAGTCCATTTTTTTTATCCACTATACCATCTAGTTATTAAAATAATTTTCCTGCCCCCACTTTCTCTCCTCCTCAGTCTTTCCTGAGAGAATTATCTATTTCATTCATAAATCTTGCCATGTCATTTCTATGCTCAAAACTCCATTGCACCCTTATTTCTTCTTATTTTTATTATTGTTATTTTTGGAGGTAATGGGGTTAAATGACCTGCCCATCATAACACTGCTAGTAAGTTTCTGAGGTAAGATTTGAACTCGCATCCTCCTGGCTCTAAGGCAAGTGCTTTATCCACTGTGCCACCTAGCTGCCCCACCCCTATACCCCTATTTCTTGCTAAATAAATTTCAAGGGGGCTGCTAGATGGTGAAGTGGATAAAGCACTGTCCCTGGATTCAGAAGGACCTGAGTTCAAATCCAAACTCAGAATTTGACAGTTACTAGCTGTGTGACCCTGGGCAAGTCATTTAACCCTCATTGCCTTGCCAAAAAAAAAAAAAAAATCAAGGCCAGCCATCTAACACTCTGCAATTTGTTGTCACTCTAAGTTTCTATCTTTAACTTATTTTATTTCTATACATGGTTCCTATATTCTAGGGGCATTGCGCTACATTATTCCCCCAGCATTGTATAGCTTTTCACCTCTGTGCCTTGATCCATGCTAATTTCTTTGCCAGAAGTTCCAACCCTTCCTAAATTTGCCTGTTAAATTCCTACTCATCAACAAAAGCCACCTTGTCTGGAACTGCACAGTGGAAAGATCACTCTTCTTGGAATCAGAGGACCTGAGTTCAAATTCTACCTCTGATACTTGGGATGTGTGTGACCTTGGGCAGGTCAATTCTCCTAAACCTGATTGTTCAGCTATAAATTGAGGGGGTTGAAATAGATGATCTCCAAGATTCCTTTTAGCCTGAAATCTATGTGTCTTCCATAATCTCTCTTGGTGGAAATGGCCAACAAATTCAACATTAGGGGAAATCGTATTGTGCTTGTGTTTTATCTCTATATTAACTAAAAAAGTGAAGGAACCTTGTCTTAACTAAAATTCCCACCTCCCCTAATGCTTAATGTATACACAGTAAGCTACATAAACATTTGTTGAATGATTCAGTGAATAACTACAGAAGATGCCAAAACCAGGATGAAAACCTGTGTCTTCTAACTGCAAATATAAGTGCTTTTCCAATAGCATGCTTCCTAAGGTCTCTTGCATCCCTATTAGTTAATGAATGCCATGAGCTAGAAAGGTTGTTCATTAGATATATGCAATAATCTCTGGATTTTTTTTGGGGGGGGTTACTTAGGCACTTACTAACCTTGTGACTGTGGGCAATTCATTTAACCTCTGTTTGCCCCAATTGCTTCATTTGTAAAATGGGTATAATAATAGCACCTACTTTCCAGTGTTGTCATGAGGATCAAATGAGATAATAATTGCAAAGTACTTAATCTAGTGCTCAGCACATAATTTAGTGCTATAAAAGTGTTTGCTATTATTATTATCATCATTGCTAGTATTAATTATATCTCTGATATTTTCTTTTTTTCCTTCCTTCCTATCTTCCTTTCTCTTTCTTCTTTTCTTTTTCTCTTTTCTTTCTTTTTCATTCCTTCCTTTTCTTTTTTACTTCCTCTCTCCCTCTTTCTCTTTTTTCTCTCTTTCCTTTCTTCCCTCCCTTCCCTCCCTCCCTCCTTCCTTCCTTCCTTCCTTCCTTCCTTCCTTCCTTCCTTCCTTCCTTCCTTCCTTCCTTCCTTCCTTCCTTTCTCTTTCTTTCTTTCTTTCTTTCTTTCTTTCTTTCTTTCTTTCTTTCTTTCTCTCTCTCTCTCTCTCTCTCTCTCTCTCTCTCTCTCTCTCTCTCTCTCTCTCTTTCTTTCTTTCTTTCCCTTCTTCCCTCCCTTCCTTTCTTTATTTCAAACTATCACTACTTAAAACTGAATTTTTGCCAGAAATACACTTTTACACCAATAATGTATGATTTCATCTGAACCTTCTTTTCAACAGAAATTTCAAATAAATTAAATATGGCCTTACTATCATATATTTCATTGTCAATCAGTTTTTATAAATAATTGATGAGATGATGGCTTATGTTTTCCCTTTGGATACAGACTGCCTTTGTGACATCATTGCCTTGAGGAATTGTCTTTGGCTTTCTACTGCCACCTTCCCCTTTTCTCCTTTGACTTCAATTTATTAGTCTTTTAGAAAAGGAGATAATGTTCTTTTTCTATTGTGAAAACTAAAATTGTAATATGGTGTGTGTATTTGTATGTACACATGTATATACATAATATGTATATACATACATAGTATATATAATATACTCACATACATACATATGTATACACACAATTCATACATGAATGCATCTGATTTCATTTTATATTTTTTCTTTGAGGACTCCTGAACTAATGTAACCTTGTAAAGCAACTACAGAAACAAAATGTCTTTTTCAGAAAAATAGGGGAATTAAAGTTGCTTTATCATGAACATGTCACTCTGACTGAGGACTACTAATAGCTCTGGGAAAAACCAAGACCTATTTTAATGTAGTTTAATGTTTACTTGCTACAAATTACATTTTTCATGTTTTTGCCTTAAGAATCAATTAATTGATTTTTAAAACATTCAGAAATGTTGCTGTTGTTGTTTTAAGGGCAAGGGGTATCATATTCGCTGGGGTAAACATACATATACACATCAAGGTGGGCAAGAGATAAAGGAAAACAGTTAGTAATAAGACATAGAGAGCTGCTTGTGGAGTCAGGAAGACCTGGTCCTAATTTGCCTCTAATCCATACTGGCTTTTTTGCACCGATCAGGATATTTAACCTCATAGTGGCCTAGGCAATTCTCTAAGACTCTAAGCTACAGAATAGTTTCCAGTCTGCATTGAAAGAGTGAATTGGAATGGTGGGAATTCTGTATAATAATGAAATCAAAGGTCTAGAGAAAAATACAAAAAAATGCAATGTGATTTTCTTTTGTTAGCTCTTTTCCACTGTCACACTCCGTAAGCAAATACATTGTCAATAATTTGGTAGTAGCAGAAAATTATAGGAAATACATAGATTTTATAAAAAATACAAATTTTAAAAATCATAACCATCTACTTTAAGGATCCTTAACTTGGGGTTACTGAATTTTTTCCAATGTTGCAATAACTTTTGCTAATTTTCAATTTAGTTGATTTCTTTTGTAGTTCTATATATTATGTTTTATCAATTTAAAGATATTATTCTGAGTATCTGGAGGCTTCACAATACTGACAAGGGGATTCAAGGCACAAAGAAAGGTTAAGAATACATGCTCTGCTTAAATATCTATATTCACTTCCCATATTCTCCATGACTTAAAAAAGTCACTGAGCCCCATGGCTCCTCACTGTCACATAGAATAGATTATTTTAAATCCATTGATATCATATACAGCCAGTGAATAATGTTCTCAATATCCAAAGCCTTTTAATTAAGCCAAGATGTAACTCCTGTTCTCTTATCTTTCAAATCCATTTTCATTCATCATCAAAGGATTGTAGGCTTCTAGGTTGACAGGCCTGAGAAGTCATCTTGTTCAAATCTCTTATTTTACAGATGAAGAAACTGAGGCCCAGAGAGTTCACTTGACTTGCCCAAGGTCACAGAACTTGTCACTTGATAATATGCTAATGAATTTACACAAATATTAAATTGTGTAGTTCTTTCTTTTAAAAAAAATTCTTTTAAAGAATCTCTAGTATGGTTTAGTAGTAAGGTGTAATAGATAGAACTTGTACATGGGTTCAGAAGACCTGGGTTTGGGTCCTTGTTCTGATATTTCTGTGTCACCTTGGGCAAATCATACCACCTCTCTTGTCTTTCAGTTCCTTCTGAAAAATGAAGGGTTTGAACAAGAAGATAGCTAAGATCACTTCTAACTGTGAACATCAGCTAAAATTTAAAAGCTATGGAATCTTTCCTTGCTTTTGCTCTGATTTGTCCCATTTGTCTGGCCAGCTCCAACAAGGGCAGGACAGATATATAAGACATAGAAGAAGTCACAGGTTAAGGAAAACACAAGAGTACATTTCAATAGAATCCTGAGGCCACTTGGGTGGGGTTGTTGTTGCTGTTTTTCATTCATGTCCAGCTTTACATGACCACATACCCTCTGTCCTTAAGACTTTCTTGGCAAAGATTTTGGAGTGGTTTGCCATTTCCTTCTTTAGTGATTCCCCATTTTTACAGATGAGGAATTGAGGCAAATAGGAGTTAAGTGACTTGACCAGAATCTGACAGCTAATAAGTGTCTGAGGCTGGATTTGAACTTAGATATTCTTGACTCTAGGCTTACCTGTCCCTGGGTAGGATAAACAAAGTTAAGGAAACATAGGTAGGCACAGATCACAGTAATAAGACAAAGCTAAAGCAGGACTCCTTTTTGGTTCACTGAGGAACATGAGTAAGGGGAATAGACTGATAAGGATTGTGATGTTAAAGGAGGGCCAGAAGGAGAGGTCAGAACTCTGGACAGCCAACAGGGTCAGAAGAAATCAAACCAATGAAATTGTTATATTGTTTTTCTACAGGAAAGCGAGACAAAATTTAGAGTCACATGATTCAACATTAGCAAGACTATGGTCAGTTAGGGAAGGCTTCAGCTGGACCTATTGCCCCAGCTTGAGCTCCAGGGAAGTTATTCCTCTGACAAACTTCTCAACCTTTACTTCCTTTGACCCTCTTGGAGAACTTTTTGGATCTTAAAGGACCATGTCTAGATAGGTAAAATATGTATCTTCTGGGAGTAAGGGTCCTTTCCCTCTATGTAAATGCCACAGAGAGAGAAGACACTGTGCGCTTGTGTCCAAAGAGAGAAGCATATCTTCCAGGCCAATTTGGCGTTTTGTTCTGTCAGACTCTAGGGGTCGTCCATTTGAATAGACCCTGCATCCTTGTCGCAAGCATCTATCTTCTTTGATGCAGTCATTTTCTGGGCCTGAGTCAGGGAATCCTGACAACTGGTTAAATAACAACTTCCAGTGACCCTCAACATTCCAACATATAATGGTGTTATCAGTATCTCTGTACTTGGCAGGAATGATGTCTAGTTTTTTTAAGAAAAAAAGAATTAGGGGAAAAACATACACACCCAACACTACAGTGTTGTGCTAAGCCAGTTGTTGCCATGGCAATAGGTGCTATATACATCTTGGAGAAAATAATTTGAAAAAATAGATATAAAATCACAATTCTCTTACAAGGGAACCAAACAGCCTGTCTGCATTAATAGCATATCCTTTTCTTTCATTTCTGCACAAAGGAAACCAGACATCAAAGCAAATCCACAAATATTTTTTGGAGTGCCTACTGTGTGTAATCCATTCTTTTTTCTGTACTACTACAGGAGTCCCGACGAGACTATTAAAAGAGTGACATATTCTTTGGTACAAGGTTCTATACCAGTTGAGAGAGAGAGAGAGAGAGAGAGAGAGAGGGAGACAGTACTTGCTAACCACCTTATCTCTGAATAAGCCCTACAGGCAGTTGATTAGGAATCCAAATGAATTAGGAACAGTTTGCTCTTCTTAGATATAACCATGTGTTTTTTTTTAGAATGAAATCATTTGCATAACATGTTGAAACAATACAGTGTAATTTTTAATGTCTCCTTCCTGCTCTGAAAACCCAGTTGTGTTGTCAGGGCTTTTAGCAACTGTGATCTGAAATAGGCCACTACAACTGCTCTGGGTAATATGAATGAGTACAAAATATTCCCACTTACACTGGTTCCGTGGATGTAATAACTGTTTCCTAAACAAACAAACAAAAATTCTGTTTTCTGAGAAAGAGGGTTTCTGTGTAGAGGAAGAAATGCCATGTGACTCCAATGCTGAATGCCAAAACAAATGAAATAAGCTTTATTTTGAAAAATAAATACACAAGTGTTTTAATATTTGTTTTGTGAATAGTGCAAATATGTTCAAAGATATACTCAAACACCTTTGATGATGGACCACAAGGAGAAGTCTGCAGTGATGTGGTTATACTGTGTCTGCTTCTCAATGCCTGAGGCATCCTTTGTAGTTGAGCACTATTACCTCCTTTCTAGAAATTTTGTCTCTAATTGGGCTGGTGTATGTTTTCATATATCTTCCCTTGTTGGTGTTCAATAAACATATCCATGATAGAAGTGTACTTTGTTTACAATTGTTTCTTTCTTTTCATTGGCTAGTATGGATACATCCATTTATGTATCCATCTATCCCTCCCTCCATCCAACTCTCTCTCTCTCTCTGTTTCTATCTATCTATCCATCTATGTATCTATGTATATGTATCTATACATATGGTTAGAAAGAAAGATAGATGATAGATAGACACATTGGGATTCTACTGCTGAGAAAACAAATGTCCCACCCCCCTTTCCTCCTCTAGTCCTACTAAAAGTATTAAATAAAACTAAAAGATTGCAGGGACCATTTGTTTTTTTTTTTTCTTTGTATATGTTTTTTAGAGTAGACTTTTAATTGGCACTTGTTGAATTGAATTGAACCAAAGGGAAATTGTACACATCTTCCAACTTTTGTCATCTCTAGAGTTGGGCTCAAGGCTGTCAGAATGGAATTATGTTTACCCTGAATTTTAATGACTGTTTTGGTGATGCTTTTTAGGAATTTATTCCATTTCATGTTTTCTTAGCCCAGTAAGAGAATCCAATCTACAAACAAAACCACTGAATTTTGATAAGGTTCTCTCTTCATTCTGCCGGCCTTCTTGCAAGATTATATTGTTTAACAATACATAAGCTGAAATATGACAAACTAAGGAATTCAAAGAATCCATTTGATATTTCCCTTTACCTTTTAATACCTTGATGTTTAAATTTCTAGAATATATAATATATTGTATTTTATATATATATATATATATATATATATAATATATTATGCACATAAATGTGAATTTTTATACCAGAAGCATCTCCTTATAGTTGTATAGGCATGGTGAGGAGGAACTGAGCAAGATGAAAATTGTTTTAAATTTAAAATGTCAATGAAATATCATGCTGTCCAATCCTCAAATGCTAGGACTGGTTATTTTAATAGATTGAAACATGAGCTAAAAGAGCTGGGCAAAGGAATCACATTTGTAGTTCCACAATCTTTCTTTTAGTCTTGCAAATCCCATATTCTAAATTTTATTCTCCATACCCCTTGACAAGTGTGCTGCAAAATAAAGTTCTTAATCTTGAATGTTTATTTGAGAAATTAACGAAAGCCATGTTAAAATGTTCAAAGATTTGAGGAATTTAAATGGACATTTGAGGTTTTATACTTCAGACTTCTACCCTCAGAAAAGTATCTGCTTTACATCCTTCCTGACAGGTGGTTTTTATTTCTTACTAAGCTATCCAGAGCCATGCCAGGGGAAGTGACATCTATTTTTCAAAGAGTCATTTTCGCTGGCAATCAAAAGAAAAGGAAGACTCAATTCCTTTTTGGATTTTGATATTTTTGTCTGGATGTTACAGTTTTGTAAAACTTAAAACTGGAGGGTGAGATGGTTAAGTAAGGTTAAAGGTTAGTACTAATATAAGTTAGACATTTGGATTCCTGGTCTCCAGATCAGTGGCCAAGAAAACCAGGCCACTATTTACATAAATCTACCACTATATTTCTCTTGCCTCTATTTGATATGCTGCTTCACTCCTCTAAAATAGCATGCGTCTATCTATTTTTAGTGTAATGTCTAATTTTCTCATTAAAACAGAAATACACATAAAAGTAAACAGTTCAATCAGTGGGTGATTGGATATTTAAATAACTGGCATTCTATAGGAACTATGAGAATACTAACCTGGAGGGCAATTGCCACCCCCCCAACCTCGATTCTAATCCCTCTCTCCATCCTTAGTGGTAATAATCAGCGTTAGCACTTTCACCAGTTTCTGAGACCACTGCTGCCCGAAATTCTTTCCTTCCATACAAACCATTACCACAAATGAAGAGTCCCTGTTACCATATCCGCCCTCCCAACTGAGAAGGTATGCACATCTCACTACCAATGCATATCATATTGCTGAGAGGAGGTAATTGTAACAACAACAACAGCTCGAGAAGTGGCAATCATTTAAGTAGTCATCATGGTGTAGTTATGAAGGAAGCCTAGGACTCATTAGGATTCTTTAGGGAATCATTAGCTGCCTCAACAAGTGAAAGCTGGTCTGTCAGAGACATCATTTTTAGCTGATACATATTTATATTATCAAGATACCAAGGGTGAAACATGGGCAGAAAGATGCACTATTACCTACAAAGTGTGAAAAGATCTTGATGAAGACCTCCAGGACATTAGGTAGGTCCTCTGTGGAAGATGGGTAAAATAAGTCAAGTCAAGTCAATAGGCATTTATTAACCATTTACCACATGCCAGATGCTGCAATATAGTGGCTGGTGATGTAAAGAAACTCCAAACAAAACAAAACAAAAACAGCCTCTGATCTCTGTGAACTCAACAACTACATACAAACAAGATATAGACCAGAAAAATTAGAGATAATATGAAGGATGGTACTAGCATTAAGATGGAAGGTGGGAAGAGAATGTCAAAAAAGGCTTCTTATAGAAGATAGGGTTTTATGTGGGATCTGAAGGAAGGAAGGGAAGCCAGCAGATGAAAATAGGAAAGGAGAACATTCCTAGGGAAGACAAGTGAAATATCCAGTGGAAATGTAGTCTGAAGATGGAATGTTGTATGGAACAGTGGATAGAGTGCTGGGCCTGGAGTCAGGAAGACCTGAGTTCAAATCTGGCCCAAGGAGGCAACTAGGTGGCACAGTGGGTAGAGCACCAGCCCTGGAGTCAGGATGACCTGAGTTCAAATATGGTCTCAGACACTGCCTAGCTGTGTGACCTTGGGCAAATTGTCTAACCCTAATTGCCTCTTTAAAAAAAATCTGGCCTAATACAATCACTAGCTCTGTGATCCTGTCCAAATCACTTAATCCTGTTTGCCTTAGTTTCCTCATCTGTAAAATGAACTAGAGATGAAAATGGCAAACCATTATAGTATCTCTGACAAGCAAACCCCAAAAGGCGTCACAAAGAGTCAAATGTGACTAAAGTGATGCGACAATGGCATTTTATCTGAGCTTTGAAGAAGTAGAGGTGATGAGGGAGTATATTCCAAGAATGAGGAACAACCAA
Source organism: Dromiciops gliroides (assembly GCF_019393635.1). Taxonomy (NCBI): domain Eukaryota; kingdom Metazoa; phylum Chordata; class Mammalia; order Microbiotheria; family Microbiotheriidae; genus Dromiciops; species Dromiciops gliroides. The sequence goes on from NC_057862.1 coordinate 613,549,560, forward strand.
TAGAATGGTATAGAGATGGAAGATAGAATGTTAGGCATGAGAAACAACTAGAAGGTAACCTTGAACGAACAAAAGATAAGGTAGAACTCAGTTAAGGTTTTAAATACCTGCCAGAAAACTCCATATTTAAACCTTATAGGGCATAGGGAGTCACTGGAGTACACAAAGCAGATGGGGTTAGAGATGGGCTTTGGGAATCTCACTTTGGTCACTGCATGCTCAGGCCCAATAAGAAAAGATTTAGTTAGGGATGACCTGATAGCTGTCTTTAAGTATTTCAAGGACTGCCATGGGGAAGAGGGATTAGGTTTGTTCTGCTTAGCTCCAAAGGCCAGAAGTAAGTTGCAGAGGCAGATTTCAACTCAATATAAGGAAAATAATTTTCTAGTAATTACAATTGCCCCAAAGCTGAATGGGGAGCTTGGGGAGGTAGTTAGTTCCTCATCACTGGAATTCTTCAAATGGAATCTGGAAGACTGCTTTTCAAAGAGATTAAAGAAGGAATTGCTAGGAAGGACTGATTATACTACATGACTTGTGACAACCCACTTAACTCAAATTCTCTGATCCTTTGGTTTATGGTTAGTTCTGCCCTCAATATCCTTTCTTAAATGACTGCTGAAGGCCCCTTCTAGTGTTAGGTTCCTATGAATTAAAAACTCCAGGGAGTGAGAAAAAAACCCAGAAACCAAACTCCTGAAAGATATAATACCTTCATAAATCCAGGAGGATTTACAGTAGCGGCTATTTTGGATGGTATAAAATTCCTGGTGTCTCAGTCATATGATTAAACCATGCTCTATGGTGTGCCAGAAGGCAGAGCTCTAAGCTCTAGTTTACTTTTGATCCTGAAGAATTGGATTATCTTAATATATGTGGGGGGGGGACCTAAATAAATCTCTAGAAGGTATTTTTAGTTCAATGTGCTTTTTTTAAAAAGTGAATGGATGTTAATATTTCTCATCCATGAATACCAACTATAACTGAATATTTGTCACAATAATGATGTATGTTTGTATGGTATTTTATAAATTACAAAGGATTTCACTAAAAATATCTCAAGTTTACACCATTTCTCTTGGTCCTCCCAACATGTTGGTGAGGTAGTTGTGATAGCAATTGTTATTTCCATATATTTTCCATTGGGGGGGGAAACTGAGGCTCCAGAGGTAAAGTGACTTTTCTGGGACTATACAGCAAATAGGCAAATGAAAGAACAAGGATTCACACCTTGATCTCATTATTTTAATTCCAGTGCTCTCTCTACAACCTACTTTAGTCATCATCGACTCTAATCTCCATATTGCATATGTAGTCAATACAGAGCTATGTTGGAGCCACAGAATCCAAGAAAGAGTACTGGGTTTGGACTGAGTGTTCACAAATCCTAGATACACCACTAGTCCAGCAGCTGGTTGATCTTTGAAAAATCACTTGAGTTTCTGGCTTTAATTTCCTAGATAGCCTTTGAGGTGTCTTCCAAATTTAAATCTATGTTTGGAAAATAAACTTCGTATAAAGTTTTTTGTTTGTTTTCTAGTATTTAGTGAGGGAAGGAGAAGCATATAGTGGGCAATAATGCTTTTTGTATGCCAAGTATTTCAAGTGTAAAAGAAAACAAGAAGGCTTTCAAAAATGCTTTAATAAAGTACTCGTGCTTATCAATAGTCTATTTAGAAACATCTCCCCAACATGCTTTCTCCAGGCAGGAGAAAGCAGATCATCACAAAGGAACAATGGCACCTTCATTGTTTACTGTTTTGTCCCACCTGACAGCTTCCTGCGGCAGAAGGGGGAAGAAAAGAAACCAGTTAAAATAAGGTTATCATCAAATCAGTTTGAATTTTTTGCAGGAACATATTCAATATTTATCTTTCAGTTTTTAAAAATAGGTCTTTTGGAGTAAATGCTCTAAAATGTTCAGGTCAAGACAGTTAAAATCGATGTAAATGAACGAGATAAAGATCTATTTGGAAGTAAGCCTAATGCATCTGGCAGTTCAATGGAAGTCCTCACTTGCATGAGTGTATGCATATGGAAGTGACATGGGAAGAAAACATAGCCCAGCCACTGAAGGCTTTAGCAGAAGATTCACCTTCCTGTAGCTGTTTGGATTCAACAATAGGAAGGATATGAGAAATTCCTGATGGAGAGTTCAGAGGATCCTGTTCCCATTTATGAGAGTAAATGCTGGTGCATAGTGCCAAAAAGTGACATTTGACAATTTTAAAGGGGGATAAAGAACTGGATGTCTATGAGCCAGTGGGATTTACTAACTGAATGGAAGCACTAGCTACATAAGGCTTGAAGGTGTAAAAAATTAGTATGAAACTGTCAGCTAAAAATGCGCTCCCCCACAAATGCTCATTGAGGTACAAAGCTAGAAGATAATGCATAGATCATCTACTTCAACACCCTCATTTTGGAGATGTAGCAGCTAAGGCCCAGAGAGATGGAATTACATATGGCAGAAGCTAGGATAGCTCTTATGGCTTCACACCAGGTTATTTGTCAGCATGGCCATAGGTTCTTTTTTTGCAATTAAGTTGTCCAACCCAATCCAAGTAAGAAAATGGGTCTTTCCCCATTTCCTTTCCTGGTCAATACAAATATATGATTGTTATGATGGCAGAAAGGAGAGTAGTGTTGGAAATGAAGAGTTTGGACTTGTTAGAATCGGATGATGGTTTACAGTGGGCACTTCAGGTGACACTATTTGTTTGAAATCAAGTCATTTAAAAAAATCTCTGATGCTTCAAAAGTTTCTTAAGTGGAAGTCATGGCATAGTTTTAAACTTGAGGAGTCTGATAGTCATCTAATCCAATGCCTTCACTTTACCCTGGAGGAAGAAGAGTGACTTTTTTCATTGTTAAATAGATAGAAAGTAGAAGGGTAAGGATTCAAACCCATGGCCTGTCACTCTAAAATGTATCCTATTGTATTATATTACCTATCTTCATCTCTAATCTGCTATCTTCTCTCAGAAGAAACTGGCCCTAGAGACTTCCAAAATAATCAAATGGGTACATAGGCAGTAAAACAGTTTGGGTGCACTTTACACATCCACAGCCAGAACATAAGATGGAACAAAACAAATGTTTGTATATGTATGGATAAATATATGCATGCCTATGAAGAAAAACCAGACCTCAGAAATCAGAAAGTTTTAAATTCAATTCCAGCTTTCGACACATACCAACTACTAAGACATAGTGAGTCACTTGACTTTCCTGACTCTAGCCAAATGTTTAATACTATAGGTTCCAGACACATTACTAGAGAGGTTTTCACATGAGTAGCTCCTTACATTAACAGTTTTATAGATCTAGACATAGATAGATAGATAGATAGATAGATAGATAGATAGATAGATAGATAGATAGATAGATAGATGTACAAATACACAGATACATAAATGATAAAGTAATAAAAGGATATATAGTTATAATTCTATACTATATGTATTTTATATTCATGTTCTCTGTTATATATAAGTATATATGATCTGTATGTATATTGTACACACACACACACACATATGTATACCTATTGTATGGCAGAAAGGAGAGGTGTTGGAAATGAAGAATTTGGACATATTAGAATTAGGTGATGGTTTACAGTGAGCATTTCCGGTGACACTATTCATTTACAATACACAATATACAATACATAGATATATATGCTGTATGCACACTATATACATATGTGTGGCTATATTATATATGCACATATTTTTGTATGCTATATGTACATATTGATCATGTCATACACATATTGTGTCTATAAATGTATACATATATGCTTCTATGCACATATATATAAATATAGATGAGGACACTCAACTCTCTTTATACACACACATGTGCGCATGTACACACATAAATTATTATCTAGTCTCTCTATACTTACCACCAGAAGATCTATAACTAAAACATATTTCCTAAGTTCAACCTTCATTAATTCTGATGCCCATTATACAAACCTTCTAATTTATTTGTAAGGAAAATAGAACCAGAAGCTCAAGCTAAATGAATGAAAATTTTGGTTCAGGGAAGTTTTGAATGCTATTTTGATTTTCCCCTTTGTTTCATAGTATTAAGGTATGTATGTATATGTTTGATGGATGATGCAGTTCTTTCATAGGATGGTTTTTCAAAAAGCAACTTTGGTACAGTGTATGATTGATTTAACTAAAAAGAACATGGGGTTCAGTTTAGTTTATGCTATTCAGTCTGTATTTCTGGAACACAACTTGGTTTGGTTCACTTCCCTGAATCAAAAAGCCAACCTCAAAAGACAACATGTCAAATACAAATGTTGAATAAGCAGGAGGTTCATCATACAAATTTGCCAAGGCAACATATGCTGCTCATGACATCATGTGGTGAGGCACATATGTAGAGTGATTTTTACATGACTACTTTTATAAGCAAATTGGCCTGAAAGCTTTACATAAATCCTTTGGGATGTCTAGAAAGCTAAAGTCATCATTCAGGGAATTATTTTTTCATCACTTTATACCATCAGTCATTTCCACTCTCCAAAATTATAGAATGAGAATAAAGTCATTTCAGAAAACACATCCATGAAGTACATAGTAAGCTCAAAGCAGTGAGCAATGCATCCCCTCCCCCGAAATGCTTACTGGTCTCTGAGAAAATTAAAAACATACTAGAGTTGTACAGATTACTTGGTATATGGTTTGTGCAAATGTTTTTCGAATTTAGTTATTTGGGGGCAGCTAGGTGGCCTAGTGTATAAAGCACTGGCCCTTGATTCAGGAGGACCTGAGTTAAAATCCAGCCTCACACACTTGACATTTACTAGCTGTGTTACCCTGGGCAAGTCACTTAATCCTCATTGCCCTGCCCAAAAGAAAAGAAAAATTTAGAGCACTTTTTATAAGAGAGTGAAGGGGGGAAAAAAGAATCCAACTTATGACACTGCCAATTCATGAATTTTCAAGTCTAATTTTCCATTCTGGATCACTAACCATATGATATTATGAATTAATGTCCTCTATAATTAAACATTAAGCACTGATTAGAAGTATTTTTTAGCATCTGAATGATGAAATGTGATTTTTGTATTGTAGTTATTTTAATGCTCAATTTCTGTATTCTGTGATAATATAAAATGCTTTTGTAAATTAATTCTAATGTATTCAGAACAAAGTATTAATATAATTTACCAAAACAACAACAACCTAAAATATTAGTCTTTTACTTGCACAAAACTAAGTTTCAGGTTATGTGGTATATGTATGTGTTAGAATTGGGGTTAGGGATTGTATACCAAGTAATTTTCTGAGGACAGCCATTGGCAGTACAACTGAAGAAGGTATTTACACACAGTCAAAGGAAAATATTTGCTTCTTCTATTTAAGGTTTTGCTTTTTGCCATAATTGGAAGAAAGATTCCAGAGATCTCCTAGTATCTCTTTTTTCTTTAAATCCCTTTATCTTAAAATCCTTTCAGTTGATAATTAGCCTCTATAAACTCTAAGCTTTAAACTGTCAACTCTCAACTCATGCTTCCAGTCCATAGTTCTATCTTTAGATTCAAAGGACAGAGCAGTAGTATTATGATTATGAGAAGCAGTGATGGTAGTAGTAATGGGAAGGCAGGAAGAAAGAAAGGAAGGAAAGAAAGCAGGAGGGAAAGAAGAATGCAAACATGCATATGGTACCTACTATGTGCCAGGAACTGTGCTAAGTGCTTTACAAATATTATTTCACGATAACCTGGGAGATATTATTATCCCCATTTTCAGATGAGGAAACTGAAGCAGACAGAGAGTAAATGAACTTCCCATGGTTATGTAGTCTAAAGAATTAATTGTTATTTGAGGATTTTATGCCTCTGTACCCCACACATCCCCCAACTAATTGTCTGGTCGCCCTGACAGTCACATGACTGCCCTCACTAGGCTTCCAATCATTATAATTTTGCCAGGCCCATGTAGGCGTTGGTGAGTGGTGATGACATGAGGTGCCAGTGACATGGCAAAGGCTACAACCAGTGGGTGGAGCACCATGGGGTTTGCGGAGCCCCAGGTCAGTGCTCACCAAGGCATATAAACCTCAAATAACAATTAATTCTTTACAGTAGATAGTAAATATCTGAGGATGGATTTGAACTCAGGTCTTCCTGACTTCAAGCCAGTACTCTATCTACTCCATCACATAATTGCCTCAAAATACCAATGTTTGGGGGCAGCTAGGTGGTTTAGTGGATAGAACACCAACCCCGATTGCCTCCAAGAAAAAAAAAATGGCAATGTTTTTAAAAGCCATACATTTTAAGGGCACTCAATGTAAAAACTCCTGCCTTCCTACTACCATTAAATGGTGAGCAATAACTCACTTATAACTTATAGTCTTAGCTGTTTGGAACACTGAGAGGTTATACAACCATCTTGCTCATGGTTACACAACTAGACTGTGTCACAGGTAAGACATAGATTTTCTAGAGTCAGCCCATTATACCATTCTGTTTTTCATAACTGTTCCCCAGATATGTATTTATAACTTCATTCTATACAATTTTATAGCATCTGCGGAAATCTAAGCTTTATCTGAGTCAGAGAATTTTTAGATCCCTTGCCAATACTATAGTAAAGAACTCTCAATACTTCATGTATCTCTCAAATTAGAAAGGGAGAGGCATATTCAGAAAAAGAGCAGAAACAAAGGAAAAGGATGGAAAGGATACACACAATTGGGTGTATTGTACATTGTGTGATATATACATATATATAGGGAGAGAGAGGGTTTTGAGTTTCAAAAGAACCAATATTTCCTCTGATCCTAATAAAGATCACATAATCATTTAGTCTATGTACCACTTGTTGTCCCATGTGTATGCCCAGATACAGAGTACCTGAATGACCAAAAAATTCTGATTTTTCTATGTGAGTGTTATGGGAGCAGCTAAAAGTGATTATTTTGGTTGTATCGATCTTGTGGCCTAAACAACACGCTTTTAAAAGAGGCAGGGGAGACAGCTAAAGCAGTGGTTTGTGGTTATCAACAGCCAAAGAGCATTTTAGTTAAACTGCATTTATGTCAATTAAAAAAAAAAAAGAAGACAGTTGGAGGGCCTGCATAGTAAACATCCGACAATGGAGACTAGCCTATGCTCATTAAACATGAATGCCTTGTTCCAGAGATGAAACTAAGGCAAAATGAACCCAGCTGAAAATGTGTGGCTTTTAAAATTTTCATGCATCTGTTTATTACCTATCTGGATAGAAGCTTGACTTTATAAATGGGCTAAACTCTGTTTCAATGTGACTTCATATCACATTGTTTTTGTTTTTTGTTTTTTCCAGGTTCAGGTAGAATGCGTGAAATCACGACATAGTCCCCTTGCTAAAATGTGACACAGGAAGAAGTTAGCTTTTGATATTTTTTTGTTGCTGTTTTTTCAGTTGTGAAAACCCCATTTGGGGTTTTCTTGGCAGAGATACTAGAGTGGTTTGCCATTTACTTCTCCAGCTCATTTTACAGATGAGGAAAACAGAGACAAACAGGGTTAAGTGACTTGCCCAGGGTCACATAGCTAGTAAGTATCTGAGATTGGATTCGAACTCATAAATATGAGGCTTTGTGATTCCTAGACCAGTGCTCTGTCTACTGCACCAACTAGCTGGCCACATTAAATGCTTCATCCTGTGTCATCTCTGTCTTTTCCACTTGTTTATTTAATTTTTAACCTTGGTCTTTAGATTTGAATTGTTCTGCAATAGTTCTCCAAAGAATCTGGAGGATCTTGATTTTTGCTTACTGTGGCAAAGAACCAACTGGACATTTTGTGAAGCTGTTTTTATCCATTTCATCACACCCAGCTTTAAATATTTCCTTAATCCTCGATTCCTCTCAATACTCCTGAATATGATGATAATGATCGTGATGATAGTTAACATTAATTTGCTAAAATACAGTGCTAATCAAAAAGTACTTTACAATTATTAGCTCATTTAATCCTCCCATCAACCCTGGGAAGTAGGTGCTATTATTATCCTAACTTTACAAATGGGGAAACTGAGGCCGGCAGGTGGTTTTTTGTTTCTTTGTTTGCTTGTTTTTAAGTGACTTGCCCAGGATCACACAGCTAGTGAGTGTCAGAGACCAGATTTGAACTTAGGTATTCCTGACTCCAGATTCAGCTCTCTATCCATTGCACCACCTTGCTGCCCCTAATAGTCTGTCAGAATGTTCATCTGGTCCTTTTTTTGTTTTCTTTGGAGGCATCCTTGTACTTTTTTCATGATCTATATTTCCTTCCAGAATGTAACTTCTTTACCTGTTTACTACTTCTAGTCCTAGTGTTCACTAATGTGATACAGTTTTCTAAATAACATGATCATTTAATAAATGCTGTGTCTTTAGCAATGCATTCATGCATGAATGAATGAGTGAATGAATGAATTAATGGCCTTTTTCAATATATCAAATCAGAATGTACTAAAATATTAATATATAACCCTGAAGAGTGCAGTTTACATCCAAAGGATCATTATTCCCAGATCTATCCACATGCCATATGTGTAAAAGGCTAGTATTTGGCATTTACCTTTTCTAGATGGGGAAGTTAAATCCAGATAAAGTTACTGCTTCCTTCAAAATGAACGATTAGGGGCAGCTAAGTGGCACAGCAGATAAAGCACTGGCCCTGGATTTAGGAGGACGTGAGTTCAAATCCAGTCTCAGACACTTAACACTAACTGTGTGACCCTAGGCAAGTCACTTAACCCTCATTGCCCCACAAAAACAAAACAAAACAACAAAATGAACTATTAAAGCAGGTTAGTGAAGCAGATGACCTAGGTTCCCTCAGTCCTTGCTCAGTTTTCTGCCTACTTGTTCACATCTCTCTTACTAGGTCAAGAAGAGGACCTCGAAATGCATACCCATTGGGAGTTTATTTAACCAAACTGAAAAAGTTTGGGCCAGAGATAGCCCTGGGCAAAAATGAGAACCTTGTATGTTTCAAATTTTCATTCTATCACTTTTTTTTTTCCCCCTCACATGTCCTCCCCCCCATTCCAGGCCCCATTCCTATTGGTCTTTGCTTTTTTCAGCTAACTCTTGATCTTTTAGAGAAGCTGGAGCACAAAGACGGTTAGCTGATAAAATTTTAAAATGTGAAAGTGGTCTACCACTCCCATCCTCCCAGGGGTATCTGCATCTTAATTAGGAATGCAAGGTCTACCCTAGAAATTAAATCTACCTCTGGAATTTGTGAGAGGAACCATTTCAACATGCCTTATATCATATCCTCAGATCTACTCCTGAGGCTCACTCTGATTTAGACATCCTAGAAATAGGGAAGTGTCAAGACTGGGGGTTAGAGACATGTGGGGAAGCAGAGAGAAATATCACAAGTTCAACACCAAACACAGCATGAATTTTTCTATCAGCGGGGGCGATTTCTTATTGTATGAGTGAGATCCATGCAGATAATCATTGCATTCCCTTTTCCCTTCCAAGACTGACTCCTGGCCTGATGAAATGAGAGAAACTATTTTAAATGGACATCACAACCAAGAAAGACCAAGCACCAGACATTATTTTAAGAAAAGAAAAAAATAAATAAAACATTCTAGGAAAACTGAGAATTAATAAAAGGGTTAAAGAGAGACCTAAAGTTGTGAGGACTAGATTGGGATATCTAAATGTGAAACAGAAAGTAAAAGGACAAGACTTTTCTTTCTTATTATTAGAAGATACAATTAGAGATAGCTTTTGTTCCTTGAGGCAATATCCCCTCTCCCCATATGCTTGGGAAAAAAGAGTAAAAACCTACTTGCCCTAAAGAGGGCACTAGTTGTTAATTATCATTCTGTTTGGCAATAGCCAAGGAGGACTGTAAGAACTTGCCATTTTGTGATTATTTAAGTGATTTAAAAAAAAATTCCTTTAGCACTAAATATAGCATTAGGGAGATTGACCAGGTAAAACATTGGCCTTAATGGCATGTCACCTATAGAAATACAGTCAAATTATAAGTAGTAGCTACTTGTGTTTGAATTACCACATACATACATACATGGATACATACACACATGCATGCAATAAGAAACTGTTGAAAATGGCCAGCCAATGTTCACTGTTTTAAATATGCCAATGGTTATTGCAGTGTGTGTATGTGTGTGTGTGTGTGTGTGTGTGTGTGTGTGTGTGTGTGTGTGTGTGTGTGTTTCAACTTTAATAGCTTGACCAAAAGCAAGTTACCTTACTTTTAAACCAAGTAGAGAGCAGGGAAGAGAACTCAGAATTTTATTGCCATTTATGTTCAAGCACTAGATCTCAGGCCTTCAAGAGATTTCCAATCAGTGCAAGGATTTTGGTTTGTCCAATGCTTTATAACAAAGCTTTTCTTTCAAAGAAGTGGAAAAAGTTCATTTCAAAGCACCTTCACAAGAGGCCTGGAGATAGGGTAGTTTTTATTAGACTATTTTTTTTGAATTGTAAAACCAAGGTGCAGAGATATCTCACTTGACAGTGGCTGAGCAGGAAATTATTGGTTTATTCAAGTACTGAGTACTGACATACTCTCAGTTCATGATTCTACCTCAGACTTCATTTTGTATTTCATTTTCATCAGTTCCAACAAGGACAGGGTAGGAGTGGGGATGGGGGAGCAGTTTAGGGTTGGGGGGAGGAAATAGCTTATGCCTAGTAAGATAAGTTGTGACTTAGAAACTTTACATTAGGCAATAAAGATGCTAATTGACATTTATTTTGTGTTTTGGGGTTTACAAAGTTATTTTCAGTCATCATCTAATTCTATCCTCATAACAATTTTGTGAGGTAAGTGGTATTAATTTAGCCATTTTACAGAAAAGGAAACTGAGGCCAAGAGAATTAAAAAACTTGCCCATAATCAATAACGAGCAAACATTAGGCTCCAAAACCAGGTTTCCCTGATTTCAAGCACCCAAGTTTATCCATTTTCCTATACTAACTATCCTAACTCTTCTTACTTGTAATACTCTTTGCTTGATTGTAAATAAGTAGGATTAGCATGACCAGATACTAATATTTGGCATTCACAACTCTTGCTTGGCATTCATGTTTGGTTTTATATTTTATTTTTTAAAAGCCAAATTTTAGCCCCCCCCCCTTTTCCCCTCTCTGTTTTTAAGACTTAAATTATTACCAAACTTGCCTTAGGGCACTTGTGTCCTTCACATAGGGAGACTGAACAGCCTTTATTTATGCTTAATTATTTTTATTAAAAGCAATATTTAGAGAGCCATTTCAGGAAAATTTTTGCACATGCCATTTATAGATCTGACTTTGGTTCCCACAGATGCAGGTTGTGTGCTCAATATTCCCTTGGCATTTCCATGAGAGGAAAATACTGCTTAAGAACTGGGTGGAGGAAGTCATATGAACAGGAATCAGAGAGCAAGAAATGATTCTTCCCTCTCCTTTTTGCTGTCTCTCTCTGTCTCTGTCTCTCTGTCTCTCTCTGTCTGTCTCTATTTCTCTCTCTGTGTCTGTTTGTCTCTCTCTCTGTCTTTCTCTCTGACTCTGCCTCTCTCTCTCTCTCTGACTCTGCCTCTCTCTCTCTGACTCTGCCTCTCTCTCTTTGACTCTGCCTCTCTCTCTCTCTCTCTCTCTCTCTCTCTCTCTCTCTCTCTCTCTCTGACTCTGCCTCCCCCCTATCATTCTTTGTCTCCCTGACTCTGTTGTTTTTATGGCACTGTCACTATCTCTCTGTCTCTTTGTCTTACTATCTCCCTGTCTCTTTCTATCTCTGTCATTTGTCTGTCTGTCTGTCCGTTTGTCTATCTGTCTCTTTCTCTCTCGAAACACCCACAGGCTGGTCCTGGGTCGGAGGGGGAGGTGAAAAGGACAGTGAGCTATCTGTGGTTGGTTTTCCTTGGAATGTGTGTGGCAATACAGAAACACCCGGGGAAACTGAGGCAAAGATTGCCTAAGAATATGCTCACTTTCCATTGTGTATGTTAGGGAACCTTCTTCATATGTTATTTAGTGAAGCATCATCAAGGGTTTGTTAAACCATTCCATACCGTACCAAATTCCCAGAGACGTGAAATTCTATTTATCCATCAGTCAAGCCACAAGTATTTATTAAAGACCTAATAGGTGCCAGTCACTGTGGCAAAGTGTGAAGCTTGGAGTTAGGAAGAACTGAGTTTGAATCTTGTCTCAAATACTTTCTGTGTGACCACAGGAAAGCCATGGAACCTCTCTCAGCCTCAGTTTCTTCATGTGTAAAATGATGTGGTGGGGGAGGTGAGGCTTACTGAAATAAGATGAATAAAAGATGCATTCTAATAGGAAGATAACAAATACATATTATAAATACATATGGATTAAATATAAAGACAAAAATATAAAGTATTCATACACATGGTAATTTGGGAGGAAAGGCATGAGAAGTTGATGGGATCAGAAAAGGCTTCAGTGGTGTTTGAGCTACATCTTTTTTTTTTTAAACAGGGCAATGAGGGTTAAGTGACTTGCCCAGGGTCACACAGCTAGTAAGTGTCAAGTGTCTGAGGCTGGATTTGAACTCAGGTCTTCCTGAATCCAGGGCCGGTGCTTCATTCACTGTGCCATCTAGCTGGCCCCTGAGCTGCATCTTAAAGGAGAAGATATATTCTCCAAGTCAAAAGCTGAAGGGGAGTGAATTCCAGACATGGTGGTAGAGTGAGAACACAGAGACGGGATGGAGTGTAGTGGCTGCTGCAGAACGGAGGAGGTGGAGTGAACAAAGAGGCTGGAGAAATTGGGACCAGGTTGTGTAGAACTTTAAAATCTAAGCAGAGAAGTTTATATTTTATCCTAGAGGCAATAAATAAGAAACCAGTAGACTTCATTGAGTAGTGTAAGGAAAATATCCTTGTCATCAGTATGGAGGATGAATTGTAATGGTGAGAAACTTGAAACAGGGAGACCAATTGGGAAGCTGTTACAATAATCAAAGTGAGAGTCTGAACCAAGGTAGTAAGTGTGTACAGAGAGAAGGTGTCAGGTCCAAGAGACATTGTGGAGGTAGAAATAGCAATAATTGTTAACTTATTGAATAGGTGGAGTAAAGGAGAGTGAATTATCCTTGAGTAATGTAGATGAGTCACTGGAGAGCTGACTGGGCCTGTAGTCAGGAAGACCTGAGTTCAAATGTGGCCTCAGACACTTACTAGCTTACTTATTTGGGCAACTCTCAACCTCTGTTATCCTTAATCCACTGGAGAGGAAAAGGGAAACCAATCCAGTATCTTTGCCAATGTGATGAAATAATGGGATTTAGCAGATACTCAAAGACCCACCTGGAGATTAATCTAGACTGATTGAATCAAGTGAGAGTGATTGACTGATAATTAAGCCTACTTCAAGTTAATTGGATTGTAATCACACCTGGCTATCCTTTAAGAAGGTATTGTTCTCAGAACCTAGACTGTGAACTGAACTTTAGAACACCTTCAAAACCAATGGATTTGGATGATGCCAACCAATCAGTTTGAAGCAGTATGTAAGGACCGCCTCTGTTCCAGACCTATAAAAAGCTTCCACAATCAGCTTGCTAGAGAGTTCCTGATTAAAGCAGGCTCCTGGAGGAGGACTTGAGGACGAACCCAATCAGGCTGGAACTCTATGCTAGATAAGCCTTTTCTTAATTTTCTGAACTCCATGTGAATACCTGCATGCTTTAATAAATGCTTAATGCCCAAAGACTGGTGCTGAAGCTTCTAATTTAAGGCAACCACAATTTAGATTTTAAACATCACACCAAGAAAACCTAGTGCATATTATGGTCCATGGAATTGATAAGAGTCAGACACAACTGAACAACAATGGCAAAATGTCAAGATCACCAATCTGGGAAACTTTAATAATTATGGTACATTTCATAGAAATAAGGGAGTTTGGAAGAGGGATATATTTGAAGACAGAAAGGATACTCCTATGGGTGTTTATGTAAATCAAGCCCTCACTCAGGAATCCAAGGCAATCCAATCTAAAAACTATATTGCTTACAAGGTTAAGTACAAAACATTCTGCTGGTCACTGGTGAGACTGTTGACCACTGGTAATAGACAAAAAGACAAAGAATGAAAAAGGAAAAGACCTTCCAGGAATTTATATTCAACTGGGGGGGGGGGATACAACGTTATATAGCCAGGCAATATAAAAGGTCATTTGAGAAGGAAGGAGAAATAAGAAAAGGAAAAAAAAAACTAGAAGAATCAGTAAAGGCTTCCCATAGGAGGTGACACAAGAGCTGAACTCTGACAGAAGCTAAGAATTTTAAGAGGTACAAGTGAAGAAGTCCATGTCAGAGATGGCATACTAAGGCCAGAAAGCAGGAGAGATAGAATATGCTTGGTTTGTTCAAGGAGGCCAATCAAATCTTCTGAAACAGATAGTAGTGGGAAATAAGTCTGCAAAGGTGGGCACTGGTATCTAGATTGTCAAAGACTTTTAGTGCTAAGCAGAGGAGTTTTTATTTTATCTTAGAGGAAGAAGGGAGCCACTGAAATTCTGAGAAAAAGGAGTGATGTGCTCAGGATTGTGTTTCTGTGGCAAAAAATAAATAATCCAGGTTGTAGAGTAGAAAGAATGTTGGATTCTAGTCAGTGGATCTGGGTTTAATCCTGACCCTACCTCTTCCTACCTGTGTGACTTTGGGTCAGTAACTTAACATTTCTGTGGCTCATTTTCCTCATCAGCAAAATGGGTGAGTTAGACTAGATGATCTCTAAATTCTCCCCCAGGTTTAAATCTATTAATTTAATAGATAATAAATTTAAATTTATTTTCTTCTGATAGCTATAATTACACCATTCTAGAAGAATTTATAACTCTTCTTCCTTTGGGTATTGAATAAATCCTTATGAACAGCAGTTGTTTGAAAGGTCAGGGGTTGTCTCTTCCCACTTGGGAAGGAAATGAAAAAAAAAGCCTCAGGTAAATAAGACATGCCAAATGACTCTGGTATTATCAATTAAAAAGCATGTATACCAGAGAGCTTCCTTCCTCCCCACCCCCCATCTTCAACTCATAGTTCTTAATATGCCTGATGATTTTTGGAGAGATGAAGAAAACTCAGGAGATGAGGCCTGCTTCTCTATTTAGTATCCTTGAAGTTCAGTTATTTGATTAATACAGAATAGCTGAGACAGGAGTTAATAGAGCAGGCACAATGTGGAATTGGTCTGGTTTTCAATTTACTTTGAAATTAAATAAATGTGTTCAGTTTAATTCAATAAGTATTTATGGAACCCCCCACTGTGTACCTGTTTTTATTTTTTTATTATTAACGCAAAAGACTAGATCAGCAGAAAAGTTACATATCAAATATCCATAGAAATATAGAGTTTTAATGGATTACAGAGCTCACTTAATCTAAGTCAATCTAAAGCACTGATCCCCCACTGTAATACCTCCAACGAGTGATTATCCCACCTCTAAATACTCACAGTGATGGAGAACTCACCTGTGAATACTTCAAATGCTGAAAAGTTTACCACCCTGTGAAACAGTGCCTTTCTTGTGTAGAGGGCTCTAATAGGAAATTCTCCTTTTTCATTGAGCTGAAATAGGTTTAAATATCTATTGGAATGGAATGCAATAAGCATTTATTAAGCACCTATTATTTTCCAGGCACCATACTAAATGTTTTACAAATATCATCTCATTTGATCCTAGATTTTGGAAAGATTGATGTTAGATCTGTCCTTGTGTACCAAGTAGAAAAAAGTTAAATTCTTCTGATATGTGAAAATTAATCAGTTATTGAATGAATGAACTGAGGCAAGCATTTATGAGTGAATGAAAAAAGTGATATGCCAAGCATTCTTCTAAGCACTGGAGATACAAATAGAAAATAGAAATAATTCCTGCTTTCAGAGAGCTCACAGTGTAATTGCAAGGGATCGTATGCCACCACTACCTAGTCTTATTTTCTGCAGGCTAAAAATACTCAATTATGGAATAACAAATTTAGGGAATTTCCATTGGAAGACACTTCAAAGACCCTCTAATCCGGATTGTATCTGAAAGATTATCCCCTCTACAACCTGTCCAAAAGGGAAGCCATCTGATCTTTTCCTGAACATCTATCTCAAGGGAAGGGAATCAGACCAACCCTGAGGCATCCTTTTTGGACAGCTCTGTCCTTATATTAAACCAAAATTTGCTTCTTCACCACTGTATTGCACCCCAGATCTACAAGTGAAAGGGATCCCAGAGTCCACATAGCCCAACCATCCTTTTTTTTTTCAGCTGAAGAAAATGAGACTTTGGAAAACTGTGATATGTAAACCTAAGGGCACACAGATGGTAAGTGTCATAGGTTGGATTTGAACTCAGGTCTCCTCTTTCCACTAAACTGTAATCTATTTCTCCTAATTCTACCCTCTGAGATCAAATAGAATAAATCTAATGCCTCTTTCCTGGGAATTTAATGGACCTTTCATTGTTCCTCATAGGTCAAAATTTTGAGGGAGATAACCATTCTGGCTGCCTTTCCCTAAATATTATCCAGATTATTAATGTACTTTTTAAATGCTATGCCCTGCTAATGTTTTACATAATTACATATGTATAACCTATATATGAGCTTACTACCCCAGGGAGGGGGGAGGGGAGGGTGGGAAGGAGGGATAAAATTTGGAACTCAAAACTTTAAATAAAGGATTCTTTACTGAAAAAAAAAATGTTATGCCCTAATTGGAACACAGTACTCCAGATGCGTATGAGACAGCAAGGCAGGACAGCAGATAGGGTGTCAAGATAGTGGTCAGGAAGACCTGAGTTCAAATTCTGATTCACACATTTACTGACTGAATGGGGAAGTAATTCAGTCTCTATTTACCTCATTTCTTTATCTGTAAAATAAGGACAATAATAGCATTTATCTCCTGGAGTTGATCTGAGGATAAAATGAGATGATATTTGTAAAGTACTTTGCAAACCTTAAAACACTATACGAATGCCAGTTATTATTATTATTTAGTCTAACTAGGACAGAAGATCATGAAACTCGAGCCTGGTCTTCTGACAGGCCAACGTGCTTTACAATATGTTACACAATATAGTTCTCGTGATGATTATTATGCATATGTCTAAAGGACCTGAAGTTTCACAGAAAAAAATGGCCTTTTTATTGTCCTACTTTGAGACTGGCACATGGGCTGATTTGCTAAAAAGTGGCACATTCCCTAAAGAAGTAGGACACCTGGTCACCCTCAGCTCTGTGCTGGGGCCAAACCCAGGATAGCCAGCTCAGTGAGTGAGAACTGCCATCCAGACACTGTACAAATCCCCTTTAAGGGGTTCACAACATGTTCTGGGGCCTCTTATTTGCCTTGTCACTGAAGAGATGTCTAATAAGTGCTCAGGTAAAAAAAAAAAACACAGTTTATCGCTTGCCATCATTTTCTTCATTTTTTCTTTATCTGGATTAAACACGTGGAAAGTGTAGTTAGCAGCCCCTGCTAGTGCAGAATAAGCAACACCAACTTCAGTCCTAAACCAAGAAATTAAAAAAATATTATTCAAGCATCTGTCTCTGAGCCCTTGAAGAGAATATGTTACAACGCATGGGAGAAAATGGCTTCCTTGTTACTGTAAGATGTTAAATACAGTATGCTCCAGAAAATTAGTTTGTAAGCTTTCTGTTATGGGAAGAGTGGAAGAGAGCCTAGGTTGAGTTTTCTAGTTATGGTTAGGGTTATAGCTATGTTCTAGAAATGGTTAACTGTTTGGCTGGTCATCTCATTTGGGGAAGAGTAGGAACCTAATATTAGTAAGAGTAAATGCTCTTACTTTTTTTTTTTTAATATGGTGCCCTACTGTATAAACACTTAAAATCCATCGACTTGTTTTGTGCTTTTCTGTTTCCATCAGGGAACAAACTAGCTCTGCCTCCCATGGAGTAATTATTTGAATGATTTCTTTTGTACATTCACTAGAACATATGTATTTGACCATAACAAAGCAGTTACAGTGTCATGTATAACATGTTGCCAGCCTGTGTCAAATACAGGGAAGCTTTCATTTTAAAAATGCATCACAGTTCAATTTTAATTATCTCTCCCCTCTCCTCCCCTCTCCTCCCCTCTCCCCCTCACCTTGTGAAGACATCATCTGCAGGTGGAAAAAGGCCTCAGTGTAGATTACATTTCCCAGTTGGAGTCAGTCCGTCTGATGCTTACAGATGGATAGTTCTTTGTTGGAGGACAGATGGAACACAATCCAGTAAAGCCATGTGGGATCCCCTTCTATACATCTATTGATCTCTTTATGATGTTCATCAGGATGAACGTGTATAAAGTGTCTTACTAAAGCCTGGGTTCTTAATATGCATTTGGTGAACTTATTTAAAAAAATATTTTGATAACTGAATTTCTGTATGATTCATTTTCTTTGAAGTCCTATGCATTTCATTAGATATATTTAAATACATTATTCTAAAAGGAGTTCACAGATTTCACCAGACTGCCCAAGAGGTCCATGATGCACACACAAAAGGAATAAGAAGACTTGCAAAGATACACATTGCTATTGTCCACTGGGATTTTTCTAAGGCAACTCATGATATCTTCACAGCCAACTTTTTTTTTTTCTAGAAGGAGGGATGGGGATGATTTCCTATCTGTGGATGATGTAGTTCTCTTAAAATCTTCTACTTGCACTTTCTGTTGCCCTTGAGCACACACGTGTGCAGACAAAGACAAAACTTTGCAATAGTTAAATTTGCTGGCCTGCTGACAACTCTAGAAAAGGGGGCATGGAGGTTGTTGCCAGAGGTTGTTTTGCATTTATCAGGATTTCCTTTATATGTCATGCCAGTTCCATTTTCTGTAAGTGTGAGTTGGTTCCCATGGTCCAGACACAACTGATTTTTCCCTAAAAAAACTGTCCTTGATAGTAAACACTAATAGTGGGAGAGGGGTGCTACCTAAGAGTAACACAACCTGATGAGATAATAACAATGTTTCCCATTAATGAGCCTGTTGTGGAAAAGCACCGGAGTGAGAAATTAGGAATGGGAGGGGAACCTACTTTAGGCTCTGGCCTTGACCTTAGGGAAGTCATTTATTTTCCATGGACTTCAATTTCCTCCTGTGAAAATGAGAGGTGATTGGTACTAGATAAATTATTGAGGTAACTCATATTATTGAATATTTTCCAGGTTAGCCAGAGGTAACTATGCCACACAGTGGATTCACTGATTGGGCCTGGAATCGGGAAGTTGTTGTTTGTTGACTCTTCGAGTGCTTCAGGGGAGTGCCCTTGTTGTTGTTCAGTCATTCTTCAGTCATGTCCAACTCTTTGTGATTCCATTTGGGGTTTCCTTGGCAAAGATACTAGAGTGGTTTGCCATTTCTTTCTCTGGCTCATTTTACAGATGAGGAAACTGAGGCAAACAGGGTTGGGTGATTTGCCTAGGGTAACACAGCTGGTAAGTGTCTCAACTCAGATTGACCTCCGGAAAATGAGTGTTTCTGACTCCAGAGCCAGTGCTCTGTCCACTGTACCTAGCTGCCCTCAAATCAGGAATACTTGAGTTCATATAAGACCTCAGACACCAGCTGTTGTTTCTTCAACTGTAAAAGGATGATAATAGTAGCACCTACCTTCCAGGGTAGTAAGAGTTAATTTTTATATTTAGAAAATACTTGGTGCTTAGCACAGTGCTTGACAAAAAGTAGGTACTTGATAATTGTTTACTTCCTTCCTATATTCATTTTCTTATAGTGCAATAATCCATTTATTCTTTATATCTTGTATATAACGAATTTCCATGCATCTTGTCTCCTCCTTTAAAATGTGAGTTTCCTGAGGTCAAGGACTGTTATTTCTTTTCTTTGTATTCATAGCTCTCATAATAAACCCTTAACAAATACTTGTTGATTGATTAATAACACCTGATGCTTACATGGTAAATTAAGATTTGTGGGTGCATCTCATTAGATTCCCATGACTCTAACACAGGTATTGTAGACATTATCTTTATTTGATGGATGAAGAAACTGAGGCTAAGGGAGGTTCAATGATGTGACCTTGGTAACACTGTGTCAGAATGTCTTCTGATGCTAGATCCCACACTCCTTCCAGTGTGGGGATGGAAAAATATACAATTAGCCATTATATAGAGGATAGTGAGATAATCACAAAGGTGAGAGACAGGAAAAATTCTATGAGATTTTTGAGGAGGTATAGATTCCTTTCACCTAAGGGATTAGGGGAACCTTAACCTTGTAACTGGATGAAGCCTGCAGAAGGTCCCCTGAGAAAGGAGCCCTTAGAGCACTGTTATTCCACATTTACATATTCTCAGTTGTCAAGGACATATATGAAGGTCATGTGACTGCACAATTAAGTTACTAATTTTGCCCTCAAAGAAGGTATAAAATAGTTATCTGGCTGTTGCAATGAACTCCTGAGGATAGTTTATGAGTTCTGGAACAATCTATTCTCTATTCAAATGTCTCTTGGAGAGAAGGGCACTGAAATAGAGAAACCAGAGAGTGAGGCAGTATCAGTTCCTAAATCTTGTACTGTAGTTCCTTTATCTGCTCTGGCTGCAGCTTTGTAGTTCTAACAGTAATACCATCTTGTAAAAAGAGAGATTGAGTTAAAAACAATTGTTTAAATTGCTTGATCTCCCTTTAGCCCTTAATCCTAAAGCATGATGTCACCTTGCAATTTCTTTTTGTAACTAAAATTTGACACATAATTAAAAGCTATTGTATTTTAAACTAGGTCAAACATAAGAAAAGTAGTATTCATCCCTTTAAAAAAAGATATTGGCAGTGTCAAACAATCAGCTAGCATTTGACCAAAGCTAAGACAAAGCTACAAGGGTTCTCCTAAAAAGCTAAGAGGAACTGCTCAATGGGCATCCTAGGGACAATTAGTTGATTAGAAAATTGTCCTGTAGGCCTAGATTGGCTTAGAAGCTTCTAGCTGGATTGAAAAAGAGAAAAGAAAGCAATCAATACAGATAGGGAAAAAGCACCCATATTTGGGGGCCAACTTCTTCAGTATGTATACATTCTAGGCAGGCATCTTCATATTTGAGGTCTAATTTTATAACTTGGAAAGTAGATTTATTTGACCCTTTGGTTTGATCCATTAAATGACAACAATTTCTAGGACCTATAGATTCTTTTAAAATATCAACTACCTGCTGAGATCAATAGCAGCTCCAAACATAGCATAAAGTATTTCAAAACAATGGGATTTTGGTGATTATCCATTCAAAACAGCTCTGTTCTTACTTTCCTGAGTAAATTCATCTTAGGGGACCAGTGATACATAACTCCGCAGAAGAGATTGCTGAAAAACAAGTTCTTGCTCTTGTTTTGAAATAAGAAATCCATTTATCAAATAAATCTGCCTTCGAAGTTATGAAATTAGACCTATTCAAATATGAAAATGTCTACCTAGGATATCTTTAATAGTGGTTATTTTTGTTTGTTTGTTTTGTTTTCTTTTTTGTTTTTTTAGTGAGGCAATTGGAGTAAAGTGACTTGCCTAGGGTCACACAGCTAGTAAGTGTTAAGTGTCTGAGGCCGGATTTGAACTCAGGTACTCCTGACTCCAGGGCTGGTGCTCTATCCACTGTGCCACCTAGCTGTCCCGATAGTGGTTATTTTTTTTTTAACATTCTATGTGAGGAAAAGTGCCATAGTTGAATACTGGATTTTGAGACAGAAAGATTTGGCTTCTAAACTTTCCATTGAAATTTACTAAACATGATCACAGGCATGTCATTTAACTTCAGAGACCCAGTTTCTTGATCTGTAAAATGATAATTAGAATGCTTGTATTACCTATTTCATAGGCTAGTTGTGATAATTTTTGTTCAGTCATGTCTGACTCTTTGTAAACCTATTTGAGGTTTTCTTGGCAAAGATATTGGAGTGGTTTGCCATTTCTTCCTCCAGTTGATAGCAGAATGAAATAATGTGCTTCAAGTGATTCTGTATCCTTTAAAGCCCTCTGAATTAAGTTACTATTGTTATTTTAAAATACTCAGGAAATGTCTTAAAGATATCTACAATTTCTGTTATCCTGTAAGGTTTCAAAGCATTTTCCATATGTCAAGCTTTGAAAGTGCCATTATTTTCCTCAGTTTACAGTTGAGGAAAATAGGTTTGACATGATAAATAACTTACTTAAGGTCCAACAGCTAATAAAAGTGTGAGAAAAGATTTAAAGTAAAGTCATCCCGACTCTAAATCCAGTGCTTTACTATACCACTTCACTGAATATGATATGCAAGTGAAATGTTGCTTATTTATATATTGACATATTTATTCTAATTTCCACAATTCAAAAAATCTAGTTTTAAGGCATTTTAAATGGGAAGATTCACTTTGATTAGCCAAGTCATCTTAAGAGTTAGAAAGGACCTGACAAATCATTTAGTCCCTCACCTTCATTTTATAGACGTGAGATCCAAGGGGCAGAAAAGTTAAATCACTCAAATATACACAGCTAGTTAGCAACAATATTAGTCCTAGAACCTCTCTACTAATTCCTAGAACTTTATCTTCACCACTGTTCCCACTGTGATCTGATCTAGAAGAGAACATGGTGGTCTCATGGTGAAGTGTCAAGACTCTAAAGTTGGTACCTGATGAATTGATCCTGAACATCTTAGACCTACTATTCTCTTATATGAAGTGAATCTAGGTGTCCAAACAGCTGACTCTCTTTGAGGCCTTCACTTGTGGCCACTTTTGCTGATTCTACCATCTGATTTTCAAAGATGAAGAATGTCTCTGTGTTTAAGAAACAGAGATGAATAGGGGCAACTTGGTGGTGCAGTAGATAGAGCACCAGCCCTGGAGTCAGGAGGACCTGAGTTCATATGTGGCCTCAGATACTTGACACTTATCAGCTGTGTGACCCTGGGCAAGTCACTTAACCCCAGTTGCCTCACCAAAAAAAAAAAAAAAGGAAAGAAAGAAAGAAAAAGAAATAAAGAGGGAAGGAACAATTGGTGATGACAAATATCAAGGATTCAAATTTTAAAAAAAGTTTTAGAGATGGCCTTTTCTACTCCTTGAATTTTCTTAAAAATTCTATTCTTCAGCAGGTTTCAAAATAGACACTGAAGCTTCATTGCATGTATAATAACTGAGGTTTTTGTTATAGGATAGGCTGATTGGTGAAAATGATAACTGCAGGAAGAAAATGCACACACATACACAAGCACACAAAATTCAATGCAATTGACATTCCTGTAGAACTTATAGCACTTTACATATGTTATCTCATTTGATCTTAATCCTATGAGGTTTGTATGTTGTATAAATATCATCCCCATTATAAAGATGTAACAACTGGGACTCAAAAAAGAAAAGTGACCTGTCCAAAGGGTCATTGCTAATTCCAGTTTTCTGACTGCAAATCTCAGTGCTCTTTTCACCATGGCAGTATCTCAGAAAGGGGTCAGGGTAGCATATACTGAGAAAACTTTACTTTTTCATGTCATAGCATTTGAACATTTATAATCTCACCCTAACCACTGTAACATCTTAAAATCTAATAATAGCCACTATATGAAGAGATGGCCTTGTAATCCCAAAATCAAATAATAAACTTGTTGCCAAGGAATTCAAGGATCGTATAAAATGAAAATCTCTCATTTTTCCACAATTTAAAGTTGGTAGAATATAGATCAATATTCCACCCTTGGTGCTAGACAAACCTCTATGTGCCATTACTGTGCTCTAGTCATCTCCTCAATGCTGGTGTTCTGCATGAATCGCTTTTTTCCCCTTAGTCATTCTCCCCATACCCATTCCCTCCTCCAAGAGGTCCCTTGCCAGTGTCTGAGCCAATTTACTTTCCCTACATATATTAAAAGCCAAAGCAGAGATAATGATTTTTCCACCAATACATGTGGGAGATGAATGAAACATTTTTAATGCATGCCATAAACAATAATGTGTAAGTTAAGGGGAAGGTGGTAACTTTTTTGTTTTTGTTTTTTTTAACAAGTTTCCCATTTCTACAAACTCAACTTGGAAGAGACCAGGAGTCCCGGGCAGAATGATGGAAAATGTTGCAAATTCCAAATAGACTTTAGAAAGCTCATGTGAAACATCCCCTGTTGCCAGAAAAGGGGAGGGGGTGGGGGCGCAGGAGAGGGAAGACAGAGGGTGACTCTCTTCAACTCAGGCCCAGGAATAAACTCCCACCTCCTGTCTTTGTTTTGGTGAGTTGTTCAAGCCCACTGGAGGTTGAATCCAGCTGACTTTTATGTGGTCTGCAACATCCTTTTCTGTGAAGTCTGGGAAGAACTTTGGTGTTACAAACACTGAGCCTTCCCGTGGGGAGGAGGGAGTTCTGTGGCCTCTTAAAATGGAAAGCATGACGTGTGCTTGGGCAAAGCTGATTAATGATTCCTTGCTTGTAAATTTTGCAGAGGTTAACAGATCCCTGTGGTAAAACATATATACACATTGTAAGCAGCATAGCATCTGTTTCTCCCCACCCCCACCCTCCTTTAAGAGTGTTGTGACCATATATAGGCATGGCATCAGCTTACAGTCTGTAGGATTAGAGTTTTCTGTTTAGATTTATAGATGAAAGTCCACAGTTGGATGTGATTATAAATATTTCTTGATTTCTGGTAGCCAGCCCAATAATCTCCCTGTATTAAAAAGGGTTTACTATAATTATCTTCTTGTAAAATACCTTTTCATCTCAAATGTGCCTTGGAAAAGGGATTTACTTTGCCCTCAAATGGGGAAATGGTGTTCTGAAATTAAGAAATAGATTGGAAACTTTATCCCGATGCCGAAATGAAAATGGAATTCTGTCATGAGCCCTGAGTACCTTGTCTAGGGCTGCAAACTGGACAGTTTTATGTTATAATGCTGCTTTGTCTTGCTGTGGGACTGGGACTGCTGCTATGGTAATAACGCCAGACCTTCTGATGTCACATGCTCAGAGCCTGTAAGCCAAAGAAAGCATGTTCAGAGAACAGTGTCAACAGTGACTGTGCTAAGAGAGTTTGCTTGACTACAGAGGTATATGTATGTATGCACAATGCTCATTTTAATCATCTTTGTTTATTAAGGTGCCCAATTTCATATGTATGTGCAAGTATATTGCATGTGAACCTATATGTGACAACATACACACTCATATATGTATACAAAGTATATGTCATATATATATGTGTGTGTGTGTATATATATATATATATATATATATATAGAGAGAGAGAGAGAGAGAGAGAGAGAGAGAGAGAGAGAGAGAGAGAGAGAGAGTGTATGCTCATATATGTTTACATATATATGAGATTTAGTGTATAGAGCTGACATTTGAGTCAGGTTCAAATTTCACCTTTGACTTCTTTCTCCACCATGTCCCAGCTCCTTTTTTTCCTTTTTCATTTTTTAGGGCAATGATGGTTAAGTGACTTGCCCAGGGTCACACAGCTAGTAAGTTTCAACTGAGGCTGGATTTGAACTCAGGTCCTCCTAATCCAGTAGCTGTGCTTTATCCACTGCGCCATCCAGCTGCCCCCCAACCCCAGCTCCTTTTATAAGTGTTATCTTCCCCCACTAGAATATAAATTCCTTGAGAGAAGGAACTGCTTTTCTTTCTGCTTTTATTCAGATTCTCAGTGCTTGGCACATAACTAGTGCTTGACAAATAATAAATGCTTATTGACTTGATAAGCAAAAGAAGAACAAACCATGGGCTCAGTAAGATACACCATGACATGGGAATGAAGAGAAAAGAAATCTTATATTTCTCTTGTGTTCCTTTCTGCTTGTACCTTCATATCATTTTAATGGAGAAGTATATGAACCTTCAGTGGTAATCAGGGTATTTTGGGTGTTGTGAAAATCAGCCCTTGTAGCACATACATAGCACATTCCCCCAGTTCAAACTGGGAGCAGAAGAAGGTGATATTTGGCCTTAATTTCCATTTCACCAATTTCCCCAAAGCAATATATCCCAAAGGCCATGTGATATGCTTGGCAACTTTTCTAACCTTACATCTCTTCCTGCCATGTTAGTATCCAACTGCTCCTCATAATGGTTTGTCATCACTACCGTAGCCTCTCCATTTTCTCAGTCCTCATTCCATGTGAAAAGTAGACAGGAAGAATAAAAGATAAGAAATAAATTTAAAAGCCAGTCTGAAATTCAATCTCTACTTATTCTCTCATCATACCTTTTCCAAAGTAGGAATGCAAATTAAGGTTGCTTCCTAACATACCCTACTCTCAAGTAAGGAGAAGAATAACTCAAAAGGGGGCAGAGATAATTCATAGCCACAATTTCATTCTAGCCATTAGTTCCAACCTCTTATCCTCCACAACCTTTGCAAGAGTTGCTTAATGAGTAACCAAATTGACTTGTTTGAATTTCATGTCTGGCACACCCACTGGTAATGGTGCTAATGAACAGGGAATTGGCCCAGATGGCAGGCTGCCATAAGACAAAAGAAGGGAACAAGAGCCTGGATAAACCCACAACTGCATAGTCTTTTTTTGAATACCATATTATAACATCCTAGACTGGTGAATAGGAGTGGAAAGAAGTTGCAGGATACTGTTGCTTAGACTAAGTGCCAGTCACCCCCCCCCAAAAAAAGGATTAAGCTCATGCCAGTCAACAATTAGCAAACTAGTAGGTTGCAATCTGTTCCTGAGCTAATTGCTTATTTACTTAAATAATGGCTGCTATCCTTCATTAGGGATTGGACTATAACTGTATTAAACACATCTTTGGGACATCTTAGAGAAGAAGAAATGTATGAGAAGACTGGGAAAGATCAATGTCTCACTTTTCAGAAAAGGAGGAGACTTCAAACTTGCCACTTTGTTAGTGGTCACTGGAAAAATAGCAAATTATTAAAAATGGGGGTGTGAGTATCTGATTTAAAAGATGTAAAGATGATAAGGAGCCTACATGCATTTATTAAAAGGAAGTTATGCCAAACTTAGCTGGTCACATAAGCTCAGTGTCATCTTATGTTCTTCCTCTATGTTAGCACTCTATACAATCAGATGATGATAAGGTCTATTGATTCTATTTCTTTACCCCCATTCTTTCCATTTCCATTGCATCTATCTTCATTTCTCCTCATTCTTCTCTTGCTTAAACTATTTTAATAACCTCCTAATTGGCTTTCTCACCTCCAGTCTATTATCCTCCAATAAATTCTTCATACTGCTACCCACTGAATTTTGTTCATGTGCTCTCTGCTTATCTCACTCCTCAGTTTGACAATCTCCAGGATTTCCTTATTGCTTATAGAATAAAGTATAACCCCCAGTCCTAGCACTGAGACCTTGCCCAGTCTGTTTCCAGTATGCCTTTCAAACCTTTTATTGCACTACTTCCTTTTATGTACTCTATCATCTAGCCAACTGGACTACTCTCTAGACCCCATAATTATCATGTCCTTTCCCAATCCTTTGCCTTTGCTCAACCTGTTTCTCATGCTTAGAGTGGACTCCCATGTCTATCTTTTGGCATATTTCGCTACTTTCTAGCACCAATCTCTTATTATTAAACTTTCCCATACTTCTCCTCACTTAACCAATTCCCTGCCAAAAGTAGCTTCTTCTCCCTTACATTCTTCATAGTATTCCTTAGCTCTCCTGTATACTCATCACATTTTCTCTTTAATTCAAGTTATTTGTGTACATGTCTTTCTTAGATTGTTAAATTGTAAGATTCTTGAGAGCAGGGACTGCATCTTTGAAAATTTATTAATGTTTTCACAGCCTAGCAAAGTGAATTGTACAAAAACAGGTGCTTTAATATGTTTGCTGAAGTGAATTGAAATTACTTTTCTTTTTTGATGGAGAAGTGAGGATGATAGACAATAGGAAGTATACATTGGTTACCTTGATGTCAGCAAAGCATGATAGAGTGTCCTTTGGTATACTTTTGGATATATTGGTAGAAGAGAGACTTGATGATATTAGCACTCAGGTGAATTCAGATAAACATGTACATGTCAAATATCTAATTTGTGCAACACATTCTGCTGTGAACTGTGGAGGGTAGAAAGATAAGAGCTAGCATTTAATCACCTAAAGGTTTGTAAAGTGTTTTACATATGTTAATTTATCATATCCTCAGGTAAGTAGATATTGTTATCCCCATTTGACAGATGAGGACACTGAGGAACAGAGTTGAAGTAACTTCCCCAAGATCACACAACTAGTGTCTTAGGCAGGGTTCAGACTCTGGTTTTCCTGACACCAAGCCTTGTGCTCTACCCACTGCACCAATTAAACATACGCAGTTTATATTTTCAAATGGGTTATTGCCTGGTAGAGAACATAAAATATGTACACAAATAATTATATAATTCACATATAACTATATAAATCAATTGATTGCTTAGGGTCAACCCTGATGGGGATGGGTGAGATGGGCTAGAGCTATATCTTCATACATAGCCATTCTCATATGTTAAACAATGACAAGGTGTGCTTATTAATTTGAGGTAATAATATAGGTGTGAGAATGAATAGCTAGAAAAATAACAGAATCAATATTTGAAGTTGTTTTCTTTCTGAAATGCTAAGTCAAAACCATCAAGGTGAACTCCTAAGAGGGTTAAGTGTAAATTCTTATATTTAAAAAAAAAAACTATACAAATAAAGGAAAGGGGAGACATGGCTTGGCAGCCATTCAGGTGAAAAAATATCTGGTGGTTTTACTTGACCACAGACTTAATAGGAGCCAGTAGTGCTGAGAAAGCAAGCATACATTTAAACTGTACTAATAGAAACTGTGCCCATATCACTCAAGTCCATTATGTTCTCTTCTGGTGAGAGCCCATCTGGGAATATGGTATCCTTTCTGGATACCACAATTTAATAGGATATTGTCAAACCAGAGTATGCTGAAAGGATGGTCACCAGGATACTAAGGAGTTGGGGAAGGATGAAATACAAAGGAACAGCTGAAGAAAATGGAGGCATTTAGCTCCAAGACAAAATGTCTATTTTTAAATAAATATTAAGAGTTGTCTGTCCCATACAGTATAAGAGATAATAGATTTATACCGTATCATTCAACAGGCATTATATGCTGAATAGAAATTGAGAGATGGCAAATTTCAGGTTACCATGAGAAATAACTTTCTGTTAGTTTTGTATCATGATTGAGGGGATTACCTCATGATGTGATCCCATTCCTGTCATTAAAAGTGTTCAGCTTACTTATCCGAGGTCATCTGTCAGGGATGCAGGTCAAAGGATGGCTGTTTTGGATGGAAGCTTGAGCTATAGGACTTCAAATGTTTCTTCTAACTCTGAGGTTTTCAATTTCTAAGAGATTTCGGTAAACCTAGTAGCATTAGTTTTGTTTTTTTGTTTTTGTTTGTGTTTTGTTTTGTTTTTTTTGTGAGGCAATTGGGGTTAAGTGACTTGTCCAGGGTCACACAGCTAGTAAGTGTTACGTGTCTGAGGCTAGATTTGAACTCAGATCCCCCTGAATCCAGGGCTGGTGCTCTATCCACTGTGCCACCTAGCTGCCCCATAGCATCAGTTCTTAAGCTTTAGTTTAGGGTGAAAATATATATGTTTTTCATAGGAACAGTTTACAGTGAAAGGGTTATCATCAGTGTTATTCTCATTAATGTTTAAGATGAGGATGGAAATATGAGAGTAGGTAATATAATAATTCGTTGATCATTTACAGAAATTAGCTAAGTTAGAAACATACCTCAGCTATAATCATTGAACAACCCAATAACTCAAATACACTTTATTAACAAATATGCATTTGTCTCAAATTGGGCTTAATTAGTTGCAGCCCAAGAAAGCAAATACAAACATGTCAACTAGTTTGATAAATTAATATGATTTTGTGGAAAGACCATCAATGGACAAGTGACCATAAGATAGAGAAGTATGGGAGAAGCTAAAATGGGGGGCTCTTGTTGGACTAATCAATGGTGTATGGTGACCAAAGAAACATACATGTAAAAGGTCACCTACAGTGAGATAATTAATTTACAAAAGTGACATTTGGGAACCATGAATCCAGAAGGCAAGGCAATGAAGGAGTTAGAATCTGGGCAAATCAGAGAAAATAGGTAAGATAGAGGTTCAAGATAAGCAAGTAGGAGTCAGTATCCAAGGGGATACATATCACAAAGGAAGGCAGAGAAAGACATAGAGTACAATTACACAGGCTGGCATTGCTGTCCAAACATTCAGATGAGACACAGTGTTATAGGTAGAAACAAATTGAAGAATATGGCAGGTAGACTTGTTTTCTTTTTTTTTTGGGGGGGGGGTCAGGTCAATGGGGGTTAAGTGACTTGCCCAGGGTCACACAGCTAGGAAGTATCGAGCATCTGAGGCTGGATTTGAACTCAGATCCTCCTGACTCCAAGGCCGGTGCTTTATCCACTGTGCCACCTAGCTGCCCCAGACTTGTTTTCTAAAGTTCAAATTAGGAATTAGGAAACAGGCAGAGAAAGGAGTCTGGAGGTGAAAACTGGAATTTCACCTCAGGATCCAGTACAGAATTTGGGAGGGTTATCTTGGTTTTGAACAACAGCATTCTTAGCATTAATAAAGTGTATCCAAGTGTGAAAGAGGGACCAACACATGCTACCTGTGGCCAGTGACTATGAAACTTTGTTCTCAGAGGTATCCTCAGTTATGATAGTTTAATTTCATGAATATAGTTGTATAACCAACAATGATTCCATAATCTATTCCATGTCACTCAATTTGACTCCATCACCAAAATTCAAAACAGTCAAGATGAATATCAGGATTTTAGAATGCTTAGAGCTTTAATACCTAAAGCAAAATGGATCTCTGAATGATATTTTTGTATGACCATATTTATTAATTTATCAGTTGTCTTCACTGGAATATTATGTCTGACCTTCGTATAGTCATTTAAATTTCCCTAGAATTGTATCTTCATTTCCATTATCAAATAATAAGAGATAAACTTTTTCAGGGCAAGAACTGTTTCATTTTTTGCCCTTATATCCCTAATGACTAGCACAGTACCTGGTGCACAGTAGTCATTAAATAAATGCTTATCGAGACTTTGTTAGCTTATATAAAACATAAACAAAGGAAGAAAAAGAAGATAGGATTAACATCAGCTTTTGCTCCATATTCTCCCAAGCTTCTCAGATCTTTCTGTCTGTCTCTCTTTTAAGAGTATCATGAAGAGAATGTTTAATATATTGTTTAAAAGTAGGTTTGGGGACTATCTTTAGATTTCATTTGCACGTACTCTATCTGGCCTCTCCTATGACTAACTACAGTTTCTACGGGGAAGCAAAATGACTCACATTTTTTACTGACCTGCTTCGTTGAAAACCAACTCCATCCCTATCAGGTCAGGTGAATGAAGCTTGCTTCTGAAGTGGTCTGAGTGAAAAGGTAGGGCAGCTGTGTATGCAGAACCCTACTAATCAATCAACAGAATAGGTAGGCAGGAAGTCTACAGGATAAATGGACTGGGTATTCTCTGAAACCAGTCTATCATTCAAACATTTTGATTTTTTTAAAAGACCTGATAGAAAGGCACAATTCTATGTCTTCATTAATTAGAACCAGTGTCTTTGGGCAAATTCTTTTGATGATTTAAAAAAACAAACCTGTACGGTTCATGATGCTAGGGGTTGTCTTTCAGGCTATCATCTTATCTGAGTGACCTGGAGATGAGTCCCATCAGATTTATCATATTAGTTTACTTCTATTGTTCTGAACCAATTCTAGCAAAAAAAAAATCATTTTGTGCATAAGTAAATGTGATATATACTTTTTGTATCAATCACCCTTGAAAGGTTGACATAGTAACTCCTGAGTTAAATATGTATTGAATTGATTTGGAATGTGTTTGGTTAAACTGACATGCTCAGAGGTTGAATTTGAGAGAGAACAAAAATAACATATTTTTGAGAAATATATTGTGGATGTCAGGGAATCCCATTTTTGTTTGTCTTTCAGGGGCCACCCCACCACTGTGTAAGATAGAACAAGGCATCAGCCTAAAATTCTCTGCTTTTTCCTTACCTTAAGGGACATATCAAATGCATTCTTCTCTTAAAATGACATATGAGAAATTGACTCTTTCCTTCCTAAAGATTAAATTTTATTGTATATCATGTTCCTTTTAACTATATGTTTTCTTTTATTTATTTATTTTTCTCACCTCCAATTATTCTGTTTCTAACTCTTCAATCTTGAGCTCATTCTCTGACCTCTCCCCACTGCCATCACTTTCTGAATCTGAAAATATCTGTCTCAGTACAAATATATTCCTAAGTCTCCCCGGCTGGCCGGGAGAAGAGCTTAGATATTTTCAAAACTTTGTTTTAGAGTGGTAAAATTCATCCCATCCTCCCCAATCTATTATAGGAAATCATTTTCTTCATTCACTTGTGTCTAGACATAAATCTCATGTGTACATCCTCCCTTGCATGTCTTCAGTTGGCCTTCTTTCACTATAAGTAGAGATTGATAGAGCAGCTAGGCAGTGCAGTAGGTAGAGTTCTGAGCCTGAAATCAGGAAGACTTATTATCTTCATGGTTCAAATATGCCCTCAGACACTTAGTATATGTGTGATCCTGGGCAAATCACTAAACCCAGTTAGCCTCAGGTTCCTCATCTATAAAATGATGTGGAGAAGGAAATGGTAAACCACTCCAGTATCTTTGAAAAGAAAACCCCAAATGGCATCATGAAGAGTTGGACAAGACTGAAATAACTGATCAGCAACAAAGATTACTAAGAGGGCCTTCAGGTTTCAGGTCATGGGGCTCTATTTTTACTGGGGTTACCTTTATAATAAAGTCTCTTTGGAATTTCAGAAACTGAACTCCTTTGGAGGGGGTCCCAAATGGACACCCTGTTTTCTTATACTGAATGCCACTCTGCCAAATATCATCCTAGCAAAGTTCACTTGCAGCTATTTTTCAGCTTTGATTAAATGGTTTGAAAGCACCAGGAGGTTTCTTCCAGGGGCCTCAGCTCATTTGCATAACTGTATTAAAATAGAGTAAGTGGTCATGAAGAGACCCAAATTAGCACATCTGATTTTCAAAAGCCCAGCCCTAGCCCCTCATAATTCACAGAATCAATTTGTAAGTTGACATCAGAAATAAATGGTTCCATCTGTAAAGTCTGGCTGGCTGGCACAATGCATTATCTAAACTCAGTCAGAGCACTTAGCACCTGGTAGGTTTCAAGTACATCTTAGCCATTAGACTCCATTAGTGAGTGGAGGGTCTCTTGAATACACTGTTAAAGCCTGCTGAGGTAGTTCCTGCTAAGCAGGGCATCGCTAGTTCACTAATCTCTGTTTCCCCATCTTTTCCTCCATTTTACCTGACCTCACTGTATCCAACTGATGGCTTCTTGCTGGTAGGATTTGAGAACACTACATAAACATGGTCATTCTTTTTTTGTGTGCACAACCAAGGAGGCTAGGGTTTATATATATATATATATATATATATATATATATATATATATATACTGTTCTCAGCCTAGCCAACCTTTAATAGTGGACTTCTCTTGACTCTGTAAACTATTAAATGAGTGGTATTCTTCTCAGAGATTACTGAAACTCAAAATTTGGGAATAATAGGGCATAGTTGGCAGCATGCTAGATCAGAAAGGGACTAGTCTTGAAATTCAAAGATAAATATTTGAAGCTAACTGACCAATAAACTTAGCTTCACTAATACCACCATTTTCTAGAAGAGCTAAAAGATTAAAGCTGGTGTACTAATGAATGTAGATTTTTCTTAAGAAAGAGACAATGACTAAGATATTTTATAAGCTTAGATAGAAGAGGCTTCCTCATAATTAGGATAATGAAAAAAGATATATTTTGTGCAACCATGAATATTATATCTACTTCAGTTGACTCAGGTTTTACTGTCTCTGCTTACTAACTGTAGGCAACTCACAACCTCTCTGAGATTATTTCCTCATCTGTAACCACAGAGATAATATTTGTGCTGCCTGTGCCCCAGGGACGTTCTGAAGGAAGTACTATAGACATGTGAACTATTCTTGTGGCTATTTTTTGTTGTATTATTTTGTTCCATAGAGAGGACACAGGACCAATAAGTTGAAGTTCCAGGGTTGCAGATTCAATCTTTAAGGGAGAATTCTCTAACAACTGGAGATGTCTATTAATGGGAATGATATGATTCCTGATGAAATAAGAACCCAGTGACTGGAAATGTTTATATAGAGCCTGAATCACTACCTTTCATTAGTCTCCATTGAGAGACATAGTTCCCAGTAAAAAGGAAGTGATAGTGCCGCTGTAGTATGATATTGTCAAACCACATCTGCCATATTGGGATCAGTTCCAGATATCACATTTTAGGAATGGTGCTTAATAAAATGAGATGTTACCAGAGGAATAAATCTAGAATGATCAAGATCTCAAGATCATGTTATTGACTGACATAGAGAAGACTGGTACAAGGATAGGGCATATTAGCTGTATCCAAATATTTGAAAGGCTATGCCATAGAAGCAAAAAAAAAGAAAAAAGACTTCTCCATTTGGCTCAAGAAGACAATTAGATGGGAATGCAGATAGAGCAATGAACTTGGGTTCAGGAAGATCTGAGTTAAATTCAACTCATATTGAGTAAGGGTAATGCAGTGGTGGAGAGAGGAGGAGGCAGATAGAATCTTTATATAGAGTCCAAGAATATTGTTCCAATCTTGACCCTACCACTTATCTCCTGTATAACCTTGGAGGAACTTCTTGGTTTCATCTCTAAAATGGTGTGGATTGACCAGGTACTCTCTCAGGTCCCATTGAGCTCAAGATTCTATGTAAACAAACCTTAGCTTTTAACAGGATTCTTTGATAGAGGACCCACAATGCTTAGAAGAGATGGTAATGTCTTAATTATAGCTTGATATCTAAAAATAAAGATGTGGCCAAGAAGCTTCTCTTTAAAAATTAATGCAGAAGAATGTGTTTGAAAATACTTTCTAAAATATCCTATATGCACTACACTCTTAAAAAGGATATAGTTGGCCATTGGAAGCCATACACGCATATAAGAGATTGAAATATTGCTCTATTTTTAGAGCCAACGTTTTTGTTTTGGGTTTTTTAATTTAAAAAAAGTAATAAATTATTGTTGTTTTGCCCAAGAAACATTCAAATCTGGTAGCTCAAAAAGGTATTACTGTATACTACAGTGGCAACATATTGACCAAGCACCCAGATGTTTGTTGCATTGAAGGTCCCTTGGTATTTGTTGTGAAAGCATAATTTTACGTTCAATTTTATTTTATACAAGAAATCAAGATAAAGTATCTTGGTTTGTGGATACAATAAAGCATAAGTGTGCAACTAAGAAATGAGGATTTGTGTTCCACTAGCAACTTAAAGCTTTTTTAAGTCCCTAGAACTATAAGAAATGGAAAAAGACTAAGAATGATTCAGAGCACCCCTCAAGGAGATCATCTAGAATTGCTAGTAGAATTCTTTTTAAGCCTTAGCAGATCAAATACACATGATTAGTATTCAGTGGCATGGCACAGCATTTTATATCCTAGTTAATGTAAAGTGGTTAATTCTGCACCAAGCACAGAGAATTTTCTGTATTATTTCTTCTCTTAATTTCATTAACATTTTAGAATTTCATTTCAATGATTTAAGCGTACCACCAAAAAACAATGCATTTTTGAACAACATTTGTTCCAGTGGCATAGGATGGTGTCTCCTCTTAACTTTGGTTTCATCTACCACTGCTACTGCCATGCCAACTATTAGATAATCTGGCTATGTCTACAAATGAAATTGGCCTCTTAAAAAAAAAAGAAAGTATATTCCACATCTTTGCACAATATACAAATATGGCTCATCATTCAGGGTGGCACATAATAAGTGACAGATATGTTGTTATTTTTATTGAACATCAAGATGGTAGATGCAGTCAGAGCCATAACTAGCAATTTTGAAAGCCATGGTAAGTATAGATAAATGCACGTGACACAAACAGTACAAATATTGCCCTCAAATTAATATTACTTTATTTTTTAGTTGGAAGGGACCATAGAGATAAATCTGGGACCTAAGGATGTGATATCCAAGAGATATTGGCTGACTTGCTGAGGAAGCTATACCCAAGGGAGGGAATGTGGGGCAGGTCTAGATGAAGGTGAGCTCTGGAACCATCGGGGACCTTCCTGTATAAACTCTTTTTTTTTCTTCTTAAGCAGGTGCTAAATTCAATTGTTGCTATCTGCTGAAGATGTGTAAGTGCCTTTAGTATCCTAAGTTTTGGCACCTGCCATCACTGCCCTAGTTACAGTCTGGGTTTGCTTTGCAATTATTAGAACTATAAACAGGCAAACTTTCTTTCTTCTGTGTCACCCCCAAACAGAAAGAAATAGAGAGGTTTTGATAGCCTTGGGTCATAGGTAACAGATATCCAGGAAAGACCTGGCATGCACCTTTTGTAGTAGCCATGTGCTACCATAGGCAGACATCTTAATTGTATTAACACTCTGGTATTTCATTTCTTTTGAAAGCTAAGTCCTTGGATCACAGTATTATAGATTTAATTAGGATGTACCTGAGAAGTAATCTAGACTAGTGATGTCACACTCAAATAACCAGGGAATCCCTGCTTCCCACTGCCTATTGACTTTGTTGTTCAGTCATTTATCAATTGTGTCTGACTTTTTGTGACCCCATTTGAGCTTTTCTTTACAAAGATACTGGAGTGGTTTGCCAATTCCTTCCCCAGCTAATTTTACAGATGAGGAAATGAAGGCAAAGAATGCCCAGTGTCACAATGCTAGTAAGTGTCCGAGGTCAGATGTGAACTCAGGAAGATGAGTCTTCCTGACTCCAGGCCCAGCACTCTATTCACTATGTTGCCAGTCTGCCCATATCATCTTAGAAAACCCCAAATTAACACTATGTTCTGTAGTATGTTCATTTATTTCGTTAAACATTTCCCAATTACATTTTAATCTGGTTTACCTCCTGCCGGGCTTGAAGTTTGACACCTCTGATCTACCTGAAACCCTTCATTTTAAAAACAAGGAAACTGAGGCCCACAGAGCCCAACTTAATTGCCTAAGGCCACACACGTGGAAACTGCCAGAGCCACCATGTGAACCTAGGTCCTCTCATTCCAAATCAGCTCTCTAATGCATCCCATTAACTAGAGTGGGGAAGGTCAGCAATTCCACCATATCTAGGAGAAGACACGAAAGGCAAAGTCATTGAGCATGTCGAGCTGTTTAATCCTTTTTGCTATTTCCTGAGGCAGTCTAAGTTCTAGGGGCCATGAAGGCCTAGGATATTGCTGAGATACAGAATGGATCTTTGTAATGCTGTGCTAGTTCAGGGTTGGGTTAGTGTATCACAGACAAGGCCCTGGTCCTCAAGTTCAGAGGATGCAGCTATTTGCCAACATTTCTCTAGTTCTCAGGAACAACTCAGCAGAGATGAAAGAGTTGGCAAAGCAGGTGGTGCTTTAGATATCACATACAGCGGGGGGCAGCCAGGGACCTTTCTGATACTAATTTTTATAAAGGCACATACTTTTAACACCAGAAAATTCCTCCTTCCAGGGCATGTAGGGAATTATTTTGTGATAGCAAATCACATGGGTTACAGGGAAGGTGTTAAGCCTCTATAGGCTGCAGCATGGGCAAAATCTACTTTCCAAAAGGAAATGCTTTGAATTGAATGAAAAATGCTTTCCACACCATATTTAGATTTGCCTTAGGCCTATCCCTACTATGAAATCTGAGGTCGATTCCATAATTGTCTAAAAGCCTCAAAGATCCTAAGAGTGCTAGTGCTATCGATTAAGGCCACTCAAAATGGCAGGCAATCATTTAGGATGGGTCATAGCTATCCTGAGTGGGGTCTTGATTAAGTATATTTTGTTTCTGAACATGAAAAGGGCCCCTTTCTTTGGGGGGAGGGAGGGAAAAGAGGGAATCATTCTAAAAATTACTTTGAAGGGCAGGTGTGAGAACCATTTTATTTTTCTTGGTACGATGCCAGGTTTCCTTTCTTCCCCATTTATTTTTGATATTCAGACAACTTACAGCATTGTAAATATTATGTTTTACAATTGAGTGTTGGCAGGCTTTATAGGCAAGATACCAAAATAGAAAGGGGTGTCAAGTCATGAAGCAGGCAATTCTTTCTTACTGTGCCCCAAGTTGCAGACTGGTCCCTTTTATACCTCATTCAACTTCTGCCAACCTGGCAACTAAAGCTGATGAGGCCTAGGCAATGAATGGAGGAGCTTCTGCCTCTGTGATCGTAAGTCACTTCGCTAAATTGGGCCCAAGTTTTCTCATCTGGAAAAATGAATGAGCTGGTTGGATTAGATGATCTCCAAACTGATTTCTTTCTCCAAATATAGGATCCCATGGCCAACTAGTTCGCACTCTTGTATGCTATACCTATCCTCCCCCAGCCAATCTTGCTGTAGGTATTTCATATGTAACCATTCTCAGCAGGCTTAGTCATATGCCTAGCCAAGGTACTGAGCTTTGGACAGTGTGATGTTAAGAGAATGCAGGGGACCTCTCCACCTTAAAATAGCGCCCCCCCCCATTCCCTACCCTCCCTGACAACAAGATGGACTAGAAATTCTTTCAAGAAAGATTCAGTCTTTAGGGCTAAACTCTGCCCTTTTCAGAGATCTAACCAAAGATATGAAAAAAACTCAGAATAGAGACACATTAAACTACCAACAACTTAGTGTGAGTTCATTGATTACACGTCTTTCTTTTTTTTCCAAGACTGCAGGCAAGCATGAGAGCAGCAGGGTCCTGAAGTGGGAAGGAAAACAGGAATTATAGAAATAAAACAGATCCTGAAAGTGAGAGGAGCTTATTGATTGTCAATTTTTCTGAACCCATTTCCCCTTTTTTCTAACAAAGCTTGAGAGTACTTGATCTCTTATGGCCTCTGTAGCTCTAACATCCTGTTGTAATATGATGAAAATAATGCTAAATAAAAATGAATCTGCTAATCATCTGTAAAATGGAGTACAGAGAAGGGGTGGAGAAATTAGCTACCAAACATGAGAAGACAAATGTCCTTCACTAAAATGGAAAGGGGTGGATCTAAAAGGGTTATTTATTATGAAGGCAGAGTCATCAGGATTTGGTGACTGACTAGATAAGGGTGTAAGAGAATAGGCAAGTAAAAAATGAGTCAACTTTTAGACCTGGTTGACTAGAAGAATGACAGTCATTGACCAGAGATGATCTGATGTGATTTCAGCTCACTTCCATGTAACTTTATCTGTTAGAAAGGGAAAACCCATGGTTGATTAAGTGAGTGTTTAGGACAGATCTGTGTGACACTCAGCAGATGTTTAGAGAACAAATAAATTGGTGCTCT
This sequence comes from Dromiciops gliroides, assembly GCF_019393635.1. NCBI lineage: Eukaryota > Metazoa > Chordata > Mammalia > Microbiotheria > Microbiotheriidae > Dromiciops > Dromiciops gliroides. The sequence goes on from NC_057862.1 coordinate 613,588,959, forward strand.
AGGATATTCATTCTACTCTAAGTAATCTCTCAGATTCCTTCCTACTCAAGAATTCAGTAATTTCAGGGTGCCTTAAATAGAGACTGGATTCTCTTTTTTGCATCATTTCAAAACCTTCAGTTCCTGCAGTTTAAAGGGAAAGTGGACAAAGGAAGGGCTACATGATTGGCTGTGAGCAGCTCTACTGTAATACTACATCCCCACCCCTCTGGGATGTTAATGATAAGGGCTTTTTCTTAAGGCTGTAAAGATAAGGAAGGGTGTGTGCCAAGTTTGCCCTGATTTTTTTGTAGACAAAGCCCTGAGGAATGTCAGAAAGAATGGTCTGAGCCAAATAATACAGAGCTACTGGAAAACTTGAGCCTTATGTAGAGTGGCAGGAGACAGTGCACACAGATCTACCAAAGATATGGCCTTTTCACAGAAAGTCTATTTGAGTGTGGGAGTGGAAGAGAACTTTTTTTTTTTAAGTTTTAGAAAAAAAAAGTGTTATCAATGCAGGCCAATTTTCTTTTCATTAATCAAAAATAATTTAAAAAACATTCAATATGTTTTGAAAATGGGTCCTTATAGAAACTATATTAGTGACTGTATCTTCAAATACGGATATTTGGTTGATTGCTTTGTCCCCTATAATTCTAGGACTCTAAGTTACTTCATAAGAATTTCAGCGGTGTCCTGGAAAGTGTAGTTTGACTAAAACTGGACTTTGGAGAGACTTAGTTTGCATAGGAGGAAGGAAGGAAGGAAATACATATTTATGAAGTGCCTATTATTATGTGCTAGGCACTCTGATAAATATTTTATAAATATCTCATTTGATCATCAAAACAACTCTGAAAAGTAAGTGCTAAAATTTTCATTTTACCATTGAGGAAACTGAGGCACGCAGTAATTAAGAGACATGTCTGAGGTCACAAATGTCTAACAAGTGTCTAAGGATGGATTTGAACCAAAGTCTTCTTTATTTCAGGCCCTGTGTTCTATCTACTGTATCTGCCTCTCTGAATCATCCCATTTCTGACTTGTAGGAATATTACCACAAGCTAGTGGCTTAACCTCTCCATACCTTATTTTCTTTACTGTCAAAATGGGAGTATAATACCTTCCTTTCAATGTTGTTTTGGGGAGCAAATGAAAAGATATTTAAGTTTATATATATATATATATATATATAGTGTGTGTGTGTATGTATTTATATATGTGTGTGTGTATATATATATATCTGTCTGTCTATCTATCTATGAGACTTTCTCTATTCATTCTTGCTTTCAGATGATATTGGGCCAATTACACTGGGCCCCTAAACATTTTAAAATCTCCTAAATAAGTCCAGTGTAGTTATTCCTAGAGGGAAAAAGAAGTGAATGAATAATTATTATTTTCCAGACAATGATACACATTTAGACATTCAGCCCATAGAGCTCATTCATCAGTTTTCACATGTTAGACAATTCCAGTGGACAGAGACTTAGTCCAGAATTGAATAGGAGATCAGGCAGGATTTCCTTTGGGAAATTGCAAAGCTCTTTTTATGACTTTGGGCTTTTTCCTGAAACAAAGGTCCATCTTTTTAACCACAGTATTCTTCTGGTGATGTTTTAAGACTGTGAGTCATAAAGCACTATAGTCTGTATTAAACTGAAGTCAGGGATCACTCCAAACACAAGGTAGAGAAGCATGTTTGGCATGAGCAAGTTGCAACACTTTGGGGTTTTTTTTGTTTTTTGTTTTTTCCTTTTTTGCAGGACAATGAGGGTTAAGTGACTTGCCCAGGGTCACACAGCTAGTAAGTGTCAAGTGTCTGAGGCCGGATTTGAACTCAGGTACTCCTGAATCCAGGGCCAGTGCTTTATCCACTGTGCTACCTAGCTGCCCCAGTTGCAACACATTGTATACAAGGACCCCTGAAAGGCAGCAAGAAGGAGGTCATCCATCATGAGTGAAAAAAATTGGCAGGCATGTCATATAGCAAGACTAAGTATTTTGGGTGAACCGCCTATGGAAAACATGGGACAGAACACATGAGAATTACACAGGATAGGTCGGAATGGATGGTTTATGGTCTGCATTGTTAGAAGGGATGCCCACCTCAATGAAGTTACATGTCCATTGGAGTGTATATAATTCTATGAGTTTTAGAGTAGGAGTAATATACATATAATGACATATGTATATGTATTCTCAAAAGAATAAATTAGTAAGCATTCATTCTCTATGTGCCAAGTATATGTGTATACATGCATATGTGTATATACATGTATATACATATGTGTGTAGTTATTAGGGATATATGTATATATTTCTAATTATTGTAAATGTAGGAATATATATTACTACTACTACTACTACTAATAATAATAATAATAGAATATGTGTAGGAACATATGTTGGTTTTGTTCAATTCTTTTTCAGTAATGTCCAACTTTTTGTGATCCCATTTGGTATTTTCTTGGTAAAATAGTAAAGTAGTTTGCCTTGTTCTCCAGCTCATGAAGCAAACAGAGTTAAGTTGCTTGCCCAGGGTTCCACAACTGGTAAGTGTCTGAGGCCAAATCTGAATTTTAAAGTCTTTCTGACTTTAAGCCCAGTACTCTATGCACTGACCCAATTATTAGCAATATATCTCCATATTCATAATAATAACTGATACATCAGGAATATATCTAAAAATAATTGAGGTAAAGAAATATGAATTGTGGCAAAGATGATGATCATGTTCACTCTTCAACATATAGGCAATACCACACCAAAATCTTCCCAGGAAAATAGTTTTATGAAATAGTTTTTAAGTCTCTGGGACAGGATATTCCACACCCTATTCTGCTTATTAGTTCTAATGTCTCACAGCCTCATATAAATTCCCACAAATTATATAACTAGAATGTAAGTATCCCCATTGGTGAGAGTGAAAGAATTTCATTTCCCCGGTGTCACTAGTGATCCGGAGAGGTTAAACATTATTTGAGCCATTTCCGAAATTTGTGAAATTAAACACTCCAAGTACACAGAACACTGCTTTTCTTTGCTATGGAGAGTCTGTTATTTTAGCGGATAACAATCTTTATTCTCTTGGCTATATTTAGCTGCTGTTGCTGCTGCTGCTGTTGCTTAAATCCCCTGACTGAGCGTATCCTTAAATTGAATTGGTCACACAATGCATTGGCTCAGAACCCCAGTACATTTGTGATTTTCTCCTTTGTATCTTGCCAGGGAGAAATGAACCCTTAAGGCCTGAAGGCAAATGAAGCAAACTAGGGAGATACAAACCACTCAAGTTCTTCTAACAGACAACTTGTCCAAAAGTGCTTGAGGTCCCCTGCTGAACTGTTTGCCAACTCTGTAGCTTGAACCCCTGATGGATCCTAAGGCATTTTTATTTCCCTTAATAGTTGTTTTTTTTTTTCTTTTCTTTTTCAAAACAGTTCAGGAACTCTGTATGAAGAGAGATACATAAGATTTCATAAGGAATGGGGCGGGGGGAAGAACACCTATCTTAAGGAATCTAAGACCCTTTCATTGGAAGTATTTCTGTGACTTCACAGGATAATGTGGTGTTGTTGTGTTTTTTTTTGTTTTGTTGTTGTTGTTGTTTTGTTTTGTTTTGGTGAGGTAGTTGGGGTTAAGTGACTTGCCCAGGGTCACACAGCCAGCAAATGTTAAGTGTCTGAGGCCAGATTTGAACTCAGGTCCTCCTGACTTCAAGGCTGGTGCTCTATCCACTGCGCCACTAGCTGCCCCACAATGTGGTGATTTTTACCATTATTTGATCATGTCAAGAGTCATTACAAATTATTCAGGGAAACAGTGGATTTTATTTTTCCTTAATCACAGCCTAATTTAATCAGAATTCTTCCTGTCATCACAGGTGTTACAAATCTTACTAATCAATAGGGGGAAAAGACAGTTTTAGTAACAGTATGGGGGGGAGGCAGGAATAGACGGAGACAGACAGAGACAGACTTCTGTACAGGGGCTTTGTCAGCCCTAGGATGAACCTCATTAACATTTAGGCTTCTTCATTCAGGTTTTGTTTTTTTTCTTTTTGTTTTTAATTTAAATCCAGTATATGTAAGAATAATGAAACTAGGGTAGTTGTCTTCCTCTCTGAGAGAAAAAAAAATAATTAAAAACAGGGAAGTCAAATTCCCTAGTGCTACAAGAAGATATGTTTTTTTTGTTGTTTGTTTTGTTTTGTTTTTTGGTGAGGCAATTGGGGTTAAGTGACTTGCCCAGGGTCATACAGCTAGTATGTGTCAATCATCTGAGGCCGGATTTGAACTCAGGTACTCCTGACTCCAGGGCTGGTGCTCTATCCACTGTGCCACCCAGCTGCCCCAGAAAGATATGGTTTTGAAACATTGCAAAAAGATAAAGATGCTGGTGAAGGGCCCATGGTGGAATCCATAAGACACTTTAAGAAATAAGTCACCACAGTGGTGCTGGTCACTTGGACATGCAGAAGGCACATCTTCCAGAGATGAGGGGAGGCCTGATGTCCTGCTTTGTGCATCTTCCCCTTCCTTACTAGAAGATTAGAAATTGTTCCAGTTTCATCACAATCAGCTTTACCTGCTTAGACTCCTAACTGGGAGGAAAGTTAGCAAAGGGCCCGAGAAAAGGAAGAGGTTGGAAGGTTCAGGGGAGGTTTTTATAACTTCTGCCCCCCAGATACCATGATGCCACTCCTCAAGTGCCTAGTACTCATCAATTCTTGCAAGGACTTAGAGCTCCATGCAACCTTGGAGCTTATGTGATAGAACTCCTTCATTTTACAGCTGAGGAAAGTGAAGGCCAGAAAAATGAAATGATTCATCTAAGACAACTACAAGGCCCAGCAACCCTTTGACCCCCTGTTCTTCTGACTTAAATCCTCTTTCTGCTGCTACTCAGGTTACCTCCATCCACTCCCTCTTTGTACAATATTCCTTGATACTGTGTAGGCTCTGTGGAGCGTACAAAGACAACAAACTTCAGTGCCTTCCCACTAATAGCTTAAAAACTGATGGCAATAACTGACATTTACAAAGCAATTTAAGATTGACTAAGGGCCCTTCTCATGGCCACCTTTTGTTAGAAGGTACTGTATCACCCTCATTTTATGGATGATAGAGAGAGATGTCCTGCTTTAGTGGAAAAAAGGAATAGCCTAAGAGCCGGAAGGAATTAACAGCTTCTCATTCATACTGATTGTGAATGATCTGAGATAAAACAGTGAACTTCTAAGTGCCCCAGATAACACTTCAAGGCCAATGATTTTTAGAGCTGTCATTCCTCTGCTTGGGTATGAGAAGTTTATTGATATGGAATTGTCTCTATCCCTGAAATCATTAGTTTAGACAAAATCAAACAAACAAGTCCCAAAACCTGAGGTACAGAAAGGTCATGCTCACAAAGCTATTGATTATTACGGCAAAGAACTAAAATAAGTTCATCGAATTCCAAGATAGAGAGGTAGCACAGTGGACAGCCTCAGACACTCACCAGATGTGTGACCCTCGGTGAGTCACTTCACCCTGATTGCCTCAATTTCTTTATCTATAAAATGATCTGGGAAAGGAAATAGAAAACCAGTATCTTTGCCAAGAAAAGCCCAAAATGGTGTCACAAAGAGTAGGACATGATTGAAATGACTGAACAATGAAAACAATGAATCCAAGACCAGTACTTTCCACATTAGAAACAAAATAAGAAAGTGTAGTACACTGGAAAGAATATGGAATGAAGCGATTTTGTGTGTGGGAGGAACCTAAGTTTGAATGTACTCTCTGTCACTTAATACCTTGTATAAACTCTACTCGGCCACTTATTCCCCACAGGCCTCAGTTTCCTCATTAGTAACATGAGAAGGTTGGACTCAATGACCTCTAAGTTCCTTTCAAGTTCTAGATTTATATCTTGTAATTTTTTGCATATAATGGCATCAAAAGAAGAGTATCCTATAAATGCCATAGGATATTATAAACAAAGTGCTGTAGTTGTTTAGCTGAGAGAGGAATTGTTCCTGTTTAAATCCCATTAGAGTCAATTTCCCAGGGCTGTCTAAACTTTCTTGATATATTCTTTAAGTCAATTCATTATTCACAGACCTGTTAAGCTTTTGTCCCTTCTAATTTACAAAAAACAAAACAAAACAACAACAACAACAAAAAAAAAAACCAAGACAAAACCTACGGAAAATATTTGGAATGGATTTGTTCTATTTAAACCACCAAGGCTCATATAAGATAATTTTTAAGTCCTCTTAAAGTAAAAACATTTTCAATTAGAACAAGATATAGAAAAAAAAAAGAGGAGAAAAGCTGGTCATAGAAAATGAGTACTCATAGTTATGTTTTGTACGCTACAATGAATAGGAATGAATTATTCAAATGTAAAATAGTTTTATAAAAGAATTTGGGGCAGCTTGGTGGAAAAAATAAATGGAAGACACTTATAAATATGAAGAACACCGATTTGGTAAGGAAAAACAGAACATCAACTAATAGGAAAGTATCTCATAAAGCAAGACCCAAGAGTATAGTGCTAGATTTATAGTGATAATCTCATTGCAAGTATCCCTCACTGTCCTTGGAAGCCCCATTTAAATTAAGCTATGAAACTCCCAAGCTAGTCAACTTCTATTATTTGCTATCCTCCATTCATAATACGAACATTTCTGCCTCCATGCTCAGCTCCATATCAATTGCTTATATTTATGCTCCTCCAGATACCTAGAATGCTTTCTGCTCACTCTCCCTGCCTGTTGGATTTCTATGCATTCTTTGAATCCAAACATATGCACCATTTCCTCTGGGAAACCTTATCTGATATTTTTAGGTAGCATTGATCTTTCCCCCCTTGGACTTCATATACAGCTGTGTTTACTCTAATGAAATTCTATTATTTTTGTGCCATATTTACTTGTGCATGGCTCATAAATCCCCACTAGAATATAACTTGCATGATGTCAGTAGTCCATGTCTTAGGTGAACTTTATAACTCCCTTAGTGCCTGGTACAGTGCTCTACATGTAGCAAGTATTTAATGAATGTCTGTTGATTTGAATTGAATCGCAAAATAAGGAAGAGGTCATGGTAAAATAGAATACATTGTGTTTTATGCATTTACCAAGATTTGGAGGTGATGTCTTCTGGGGTGTCGTCTAGGCGGAGTGGCCATTCCTCTTACGGCCACTTGACTTGTTGATTCTCACTCTGGGTGTTGAGGCGCATTATGATGTTTTCTCAAAGATTCATAGAAATGCAGAAGAGCTTTCCTTAATTAATCCATTATCTCTGAAACCCTACATTGTTTTTATTAATTAAAACATAGAAAATTATTTACCCATAAAATGGTACTCATCTCTCTTCTAATATAAGCACACCCTGGTCTGATTTGCTTAAATAATAACATTTGTATAGCACACTTGCATTGTGCCAGGCACTGTGATAGCTGCTTCACAATCAGGATCTCATTTGGTCCTCACAATAGCCCTGAAAGGTGGGTGCCATTATTATCCCCATTTCACAGATGAGGAAACTGAGGCAAACAGGGTTACACAGCTAGTAAGTCTCTGAGGTCATATTTGAACTCATGTCGTGTTTTTTTTTTGTTGTTTTGTTTTGTTTTGCGGGGCAATGGGGGTTAAGTGACTTGCCCAGGGTCACACAGCCAGTAAGTGTCAAGTGTCTGAGGCCGGATTTGAACTCAGGAACTCCTGAATCCAGGGCCGGTGCTTTATCCACTGCGCCAACTAGCCGCCCCCGAACTCATGTCTTCTTGACTCCAGACCCATAACTCTAACCACTGGCTAAAGTATTTGTTAAAAATGAGGCAAAATGTATAGAAGTATTCCAATATTTGAACAATATATCACAGGGAGAAAGATCAGAGTCACCTTAAATGATCAGTCACAGTAGCTAACTCCTCCACATGGTATAGTCCAACAATTCAGCTCTCCCAGCATGACACTGAAAGTGTCTTCTGAAGAATGTTTGTTTGTTTGTTTTTTTCCACAAGATAAACATTAAGCAGAGTTAGCTGCCTTAGTAAATGCTTCTTCATAATCTTTCCCCTTTACATTTAAATCACTCAGTTTCTCAGGAATGAATTTCTTTTAGTCTTGACTACTGATAGTCCTCAAATAGTTTCTTTCCAATGTGCTACAGTGGGAAAATCACTAGCTATGGAGTCATGGGGCCTGTATTCAAATTTCTTCTCTCATGGTTATTATGTGTGTGACCTGGGCAAACTCCTTAACCTCTTTTGGCCTCACATTCTTCTCTGAATAACTTTCCTCCTATAAATATGTCACCCTAATGACAGGTTGACTTCTAGCCTTCTGACAGAGTCCTCCCAAATGATAATTAAATTGTTAATTCTCCGTGATTCCATTTTTTCTTAAAGATATAGTAATATTAGTCAAACTGCTGCGGGAGTATTGAACCTTTCATTACATTTAAATATTTTGGGTTTTAATATGTTTAATTAAATCTATCTTGAATTTCTTAATACTTGGTAGGTTTTTTGAATTCTCCAATTTAAACATTCAAAATTTAATATTTAAAGCACCCACTACATGTGATGAACTATGCTGATATAGATTTAGAGTTGAAACAAGACATAGTTCTTGTTCTGAGGAGTAAATAAATGGTGGATATTAGTATAAAGATCTGTAACACAACTTATAAAAGCATAGGAAAGATCCAAAGAAAGTACTATAAGTAATTCAGAAAATGAAAAGTCACTTCTCTCCATCAGGGCTAAAGATTTCCTGGAGCCAGTAGTACCTAATCAGGGCCTTGAGGAAGAGATGTATTCTAAAACGTAAGGGCCTATCAGAGCTGGTACCCTAGGCAACTCTTCCCCCAATTCTTCCAGTCAGTGTTTCCTTCACCTTTCCCCCTTCCAGCTAGATTCTGACCTTCCCCCTTTCATCTCCATCCTCGCAAGAGGAAGTTGAGTATCGTTGCCTACTCAAAAGTTTGGCCCCACTTTCTTCTTCCCATGGTTATGGACTGAGACCCTCTTTACCCTCCCCAGATGTAGAGAAGAAAATTTCCCTCAAACCACTTGGATGATCAGCGATTCACTAATTACAATCCTTTTAGTAAGATGGAGGACAAATAAGCCTTATCATTTGCCCTGTCGCTGAAAGGTATGGAGCATGGGCCTTTACTTATCTGTCCTGCTTCTGTGAAATATAGTCATTGTCATCTGCCTGACAATATACCCAAAGGAATCCCGAGACTTGCAATCCACCCTATCAGTGCATCCCAAGGACCACGGGACCTTTTCCATCTGTCTTGCAGCTGAATCTTCCTTTATGTGTTGTTTCCTACAATTAGAATATGAGATCCCTGAGAAGAGAAAGTGTCACGCTTTCCTATTTGTATCCCTAGCCCTTAGCATGGTGCTTGGCACTTAGTAACTGATTAATGAAAACTTTTTTTATTCATTCACGAATGTGAAGAAAATTCCAGGAATAGGAAAACAGTGTATACTAAAACAAGGAAGTAGAAACTGTAGAATGATATCTAGGAACTGTGAGCTGTTCGTATTCTTTTTCACTGAAACTCACAATGTGTGAAGGCAAGTCATTTTGTGTAGATATGTGTTAAGGCAAGAAGAAAAGATATCTTTAATTTTCTGTTTTCTTTTTGAATGGTCAACTTTCTGTGGGTGAGGGGATAGGATAAAAAAAAATATTTAAACTTAGCCATGGTTAACATAGCAACAGAAAGGTCTTGTAACATGAAAGTACATGTGAATTTTATATTGAGCTTTTCAGTCATTTTGCACTAGAATAACTGAACACAACTGGAAAAATGACCAATGTACTAACATAAGTACTTTCCTTCTTTGAAACCTCTCATTAAGTACTTACTTTTTACTTAATCTAAATGACTCATTTCCCTCCAATACTATCATATGTTACCCCTCCTGTAAACATTTTACCAATCAATCAAGTATTTATCAAGTACCTAAACTCTGCCATTTAACTGTATCAGGCAATGAGGATACAAATGCAATCAATGACACACTCTCTCCCTACAAGGTACTTATGTTCTGGTGGGGGATGCAACAGTAGATATAGAATACATTGAAGTAGAATGAATACAAATTTCAAGTAGATAAATATGAGGTATTTATTGTAGAAGAGCACTAACATTTGGATGTAAAAGCATAACTTTAATGTGGGGCAAGTAATAGCAGTAGTAAGAGTAATAATAAAAATAATATTAAGAATAGTTAGCATTAACATAGTGCCTACCCTATACCAGGTACTTTGTGAAGTGTTTTACAAATATTATATCATTTGGTCTTCAAAGAAAGCTTGGGAAGAAGGTGCTATTATTATCCCCATTTAGATGAGGAACTAGAGGTAGAGGTAAAGTGACTTGGCCAGGGTCATGCAACTAGTTATGTGTCTGAGGTCAGATTTGAACTCAGGAAAAAGAGTCTTACTCTCTCCAGGTCTAACACTCTATCCACTCCACTACCTAGCTATTGACTCATATTATTAATTGTGTCCATTTGAAACTAGCAAGGGGTCTTTTTCTTGACTAGATCTGTAGTGTAGGAGATAGGCACAAAATGGCCTAAATGAATATTAGTGTGGTTTTTAGATATTCAGAAAGAAAATGGATTTTTTTCTGTGATTCTACTTTTCCTTGTATAGACACATCCAATCCCCCAACTATATTTGCTTAGGACCAATTTTGGGGAAAAGTCCATATTAAAAAGAAGCAAATCTTCCAAAATCACCATACAATTTGATCCCCAGATAATGAGATATGTCCTTCAAGTATTTACTGAGTCACCATAAACAGCAATTCTAGTGCTGTAATGGAAGTCATGAAAACACATTTTCACAAATTCACATCAATGCATCTTTCATTATCTAAATATATAAACAGTGGAACATATAGAGTTTAATTATACAAATCGTGTATCATATGAGAAAAACAAAACACAACATCCTAACTCCTTCACCTAAATAATGATTCAATGATAAAAAGTATTTCCATATAAGTTTTAAGGAATCATTATTATTTATGACAGAATTATTTTTTTCAGCCCTTGAATACCTAGATAAATGTAGGAAAGCCATGTCTGCAACTCACTTGTCTAGCAAATCTCTGAAAGGAAAAGAATTGGAGATTCTCCATTGCCATAGGCTTTCTTCTTCATGCTCCCTGCCACCTCTCTGCCCTTCCATCGAATCTCTCACTCTCACACCCCTGCCTTGAAACCCTGTCCCTGCAGGTCCATATCCCCAATTTGAGTCCTGATTTTTCAAAACTGGGCCAATCTGCCTTACTGAAATGAAAAGGAGACTAGAGAACAGTGGGGAACCTACTGCTTTATTTATCTTTTTCTTTAAAAAAAATAGGATGGAATAGCTGCAGAGAGACATTGAAGATGCCTAAAAGATGAGCACCTTCTTTGGCCAACAGTGATATGACCTACTCTATTTTTTAACAGTAAGCAACACACAATAGAAGTTAGGCAAGAAGGAAGATCTGTCATTCTTCTCAAAAATCTGAGTCTTAAGAAACTTTCTGTATTCAATTCAATGATTCATTAAGCACCTACTGTTTACAAACATGTTTTTCTAGGTGTTGGGCATAGAAAAACAAAAATGTGACAATCTTTACCCTCAAGGATATTACATTCTCTGGAAGGGATAAATGTACACATGAATAATAATAGCCCTATTAAAAACAATGTGTGCTGGACCATGGCTAAAAGTATGAGAAATCGGCTCTTATGGATGGTACCAGAAGGATATATAATGATATGTTAGAGAAATACTTGACTTTATTGCAAAATAACCTCTTGTGACATTACTAATAGAAACCCAGGGCTTTTAAGGTGAAGTCATAGTTTATCCACATCAATTGACTGCAGAATTAATGTATTTACATAGAACAGGAAGAAATGGAATATTCCCTTTACTACTTAATATGATGCTGTAGCTGAGCATAGTGGCATACACCCATAATCTTTGCTACCAAGGAGACTGAGATTAAAAACAGCAGATTGAAGCTCTGGTGCTAATCGGTAATGGTATTGGGCTAGTAATAATCACTGTACTTTCATATTGGATGAGATAGGAAGACTGAATCTTTAAAAGTTAATAATAAAAATTACAATGCTACGTATATTATGTGTAACTAATATCTATTTGTGGTTTTGACCACTTAAAATTACTTAATCCATCTGCATATCAAAATATTCAGATTCAATGTCACATTTTCTCAATGGATTACTTTTACTTCTTATGATATACTCTCCTTTATGTCAAACTTGAAGAATTTCAAAATATGTAAGGTGCAATACAACCATGTAAGACAGGTGTTTTAGGTTTCATCAGCACCACTTGATAGAGGAGGAAATTTGAGCTCAGAGAGGTACAGTGATATCCCTCCAGTCACATAACTAATCAAGTGCCAGAGATAGAACTCAAGCCTAAGGCTTTCTGATTCCATAGTCAACCTTGTATCCACGGCACCAGGATTCCACTTAATATTGCTATGTTTGATTTCAACGTTTTCAGTTATCTCATTAGATTCATGACCTTGTCATTTAGTATAGAGCAAAGCCAAGCCAATTGTTTCCAGTAGTACTACCTGGATCTTCCTCTTTATTCAGCCTAACTTGAGGATTTTAACAAATAGAAAACTCACTCTTTCATCTTCATTTCTTCCCCCCCCCACCTTGTCCTTTTCAATTTCCATTTCTTGAAGTTATCAGCTTCTCTTGTAGGGTGGTCAGCAAAATGGACAAAGTCATCGTACTCTAATTTCTGAGTTTTCTTCTTTCATTTGTAGGTTCAGTGTTTGGCTTCCTATCCTGTCCAGGTCAATCACAAGTCATTATCTATCGATATCCACATTTTTACATTGCCCCCATGTACCATTGTCCTTCAATCCATTCAAAACCATTTGCCTCAGAGAAATTATGTCAGATCTCGACTGTCACCAGCATGCTAATTCAGTTCAAGAAATGTTGATAGTCTGCTTTGTTTAAAAAGTCCTGGGCTGGGCACTGAGGAATACTTGGCACTGGCCAGGCTCTCAGGGCACTTACTATTTACCCAGCTAATACTAAAACTAGAATTCAATTATAATACGTCATAGGTACAAAAGAAGGTTCATGGCAAATACAATGTGAGGCTCAGGTAGGGAAAAATCACCAATGATTAGGGAGAATAAGGGAATTCTCTGAGGAAAAGGTGCTATTTAAGTCAATATGTAAAGGCTACATAGCAGTTCAACAGGGAGTGCCAAGGAAGTGGGGAAGACATTCCATAAATGTGGAATAGCATGAGCAAAAGCACAGACAGGAGAAATTGTAGAGGAACGATATTCAGCAAGCAGTCCAGATTGGCTGGAATGCATAATTCCACACGGCAGGGACTGGTCTGGGAAAATAGGGTGGTCTGCTAGATTGTAGAAAGCCTTAAATGCCATCTTAAGGTATTTAAAGTTCACTTGGTAAGATCAGAGACCATTGAAAAGTTTCAGTTAAGCTCCATGAAAGAGGAAGATTAGCCTGCCAATCATATAAAGAATTACAGTGAAGAGATATTAGATGTAGAAAGACTCAAAGGGGGCCTATTATAATAATTAACTCAGCCAGTTCGTGGGACTATACTAGAGTCATGGAAGTGGGAAGAAATAGAAAGGAAGAGAAAGTGCAAGAAATAATGCCTAAATGAAATCATTAGGAAGTAATAACCAATTCACCACTTTGAGCTTTGGGACATAGAAGACAACGATGGTTTTGGTGCCAAAGACAGATGTAGATTAGGAGCCAGATGAGGCCTCAGAGACTATCATATACAACCCTTCCCCCTGCTTCATGAATTAGGTAAATGGGATGCAGAGAGGTCAAATGACTTGTCCCAGGTTAGGTGGTAAGTAGCAGCACTTGTGTGCAAACCCAGTGTCTTTCTCCTGCTTCACAATGCCTCAATTTGCCTCTCAGAAAGATGGAACAGCCTCTAGATTAGTGTCTCCTGCTTCCTTTCTAATTTTCCTCCTGTCTAAAGACATCAGTCTACCAGAGAGCTTTGCTTTAGCTTTGGTTCCATTCAAGGAAAGGAGCCTGTGGTTTTCTCCTCACCATTTAATCAGAGAGGTTGATTAGGCTACACTCCCTGATGACTTCATTCTGGAATCATTCCTCATGGCCACCACCACTGAAACATTGTAGGGTGTTTTGTCAGTCCAGAAGAGATAAAAGCCGGAGAATGGAGATGAGGACTGAGTCCAGAGTCGACAGGCCAGAGACTTTCTCATGTAGGAAACTAAAGCCCAGGATCTGTCAAATAAAACTGCACCACCAGGTCACACTGGGAAACTGCTCCTTCCCTTGGTTTGTGCGGGAAAAGCTGAAATGTGACCCTTTATTTGAAATGGAGTAAAACAGACTACAAATATTCATTGGCAGTCAGAACACATTAAAAGCCCATCTTGTAAAGAAATGACCTCAGGCAGGAGGTTGACTGATTCTTACACCAATACCTCAACCCCATGTGATATTTATTTGTTGATGATCACATGATCACAGAATCATTAGTCTAGAGTTAGAAGGGTCTTCAGAAGCCCTGTAGTCCAACCCCCAGCCACACACTTAATTTTAAAGACGAGGAAGCTGAAGCCCTGAAAATTTAAATATCTTGTCCAAGGTCACACAAGTAGAGAACATTGAATTGGGATTTGAACCTGGTTGGCCACTTATCTATAAAGCACTTTAAAATTTGCAAAGCACTTTACATAATATATTTCAATTGATCCTTGCAGTGACCCTCTGGAGTAGGTGATAGCTACTATTATACCCATCTTATAGATGAGGAAATTGAGCCATTAAAGTGACTTGTCAAGAGTAACATAGCTAGTATGTTTCTGAGGGAGGATTTGAATTCAGGTCTTCAAATTTCAAATCCAGCACTCTATCTACTATGCTACTTAACTTCCTAGATAACCTGGCTCTATAATTTTATGAATTTTGGATCCCTGAGAATCCTTCTAAATGTATATACCTCTAAATACTATCCTACCAATTTAAGAAGAGTCCTTTATGAATCTTGGCCTGTACTATGGCCTCCATTGTCTGTTCAGTTCTTTCCTAGTGTCATGTCTTTATGCATCTGTACATATAAAAATAAGCTTAACAAATATCTCATCATGAACAATGTGGAACGCTAGATTTCTAACATCTGCATATGCTTCTTTAGAACATACTCAAGGTGCATTACCATTGATTTTTTTCTTTCATTTCTTATTTTGTTTTTACCTTATTTCAAAACTACCTCTCTTTTGGAAGAGAGTTGGCATTGTTAATGATGACCCAGGTGCTATTCCAAAATAAGCACTCTTCTATACCACCAGCGCAGGTCATGTTTTCCCACTGTGCTCTATGCTTGGAGACATGTACAAAAAAGAGCCATGGGAAATAGAAATAGAAGGGAGTGATTTTTCCATTTCTTAACCTGACTGCATGTGGGCTGATTACTCTGGGGATTAAAAAAACAGACTGAAACTTGGTGGAACACAGACACATGCTGGCTGCAAATACATTCAGAATATTGCTGGTTTAAAATTATCTCGAACTTGGAAGATCATGGAGCTCCCAGCTTTCTTTCTTCCTTTAGTTTATCCTCCATAATTTCTGGTGCCTTGAGATAGGATGCAGACAAAACAACTTAGTTACGTGGGCCATTCTTCTTTGTTCAGTACCCTGATCTCCCCGCCACACACACACACACACCACGCACTCCTCCCAGCCCAACTCCTCTTCCCTGTGTCTTGCATTCTGTTTCTAGAATTGCATTTTAAAGGTCAAGCATATGTTTCATTGCTACAAAACTTTCTGACATTAGCCTGCTCCCAAGGCCCAGGCAGGGTCCAAACCTCTCTCGTAGTTTAGTGTACCTGGAAAAAGTGAATTGCTGTTGATTTGCCATGACAGGCTTGCCATGATAAGAGGCCCCATATCCCATGTGTTATGAGAGCAAAAGAAATTGAAACACTTGGAAAACCAAGAGTGATGTTTAGCCAAGTTTTCACTCCATTCATCAACTTACTTGTGATCCGCCATTGCAGTAGAATTGGAACAACTCTAAATATTGAAGAGAGATGTGTAATCAGCATCTAGGGCCCTTTAAATAAATAAAACATGTAGAAAAGAATGCATTCTTAATGACAGCTTTAGCCATTTCTTGCTCTGGTTGGGTAGGGCATCAATGGGCCTCCAGAAAATTGTTATTCAAAATGGAATTTTCTCATTATTATCCCACACTGCATCCAGAAGAGGATATGTCAGTTTCAAGAGATGCTCCAAAGACCCATGGCTTCATTCTTTTCTTTATTCTGGGAATAAATCAGCAACCCCCTGAAATTCAAATTTAATAGGAAGAATATTTTATGTCTTGACATTTTCATTCCTTTGCAGGTATATGGAAATGTAATTTATAAAGTATTTTTGAAATGAAAAAATGCTGCAAAAACACTCAATTCTTATGCTGCAATTGCTGAAGTTCACTGCCTGTTCACAAAGAACCAGTGGGAGGTGATAGGCAAGTTAGAGAGGAGCAGAGGGATCTGCTGAAAGACTAGAAAGCTTCCCTTGCCTCACATCCATTTATCATCAACAAATGAAACTTAATGTTAGGAAACTAATTCTCCTTTACTATCATTCCCATTGTCATAGCCCTTAACTGTTAGCCACAAGCAAGGTTAAGAACAATTTTGAGGTTATGGATAGCTAGATGTGTGTGTGCATATATGTGTTTTTATGTATGTATATATGTGTGTATATGTGTGTGTGTATACACACACGCGCGCACGCGCACACACACATACATGTGTTTATAGGTGGGAGACAGACAGGCAGACCAACCTGTCCTTGATTTTCCAAACTCTACTCATTTGCAAAGTTTAGAAATATTGCAGAATTAACACTCTCTTCCTCTTTATCAATAAAACAAAGATTACCGACACTAATTTCCCACATCCTGGTACATGTTCAAAAGCCACTGTTCTAGAGATTGAGAAACAAGGTGATTGAAATGCAAAGAACATATTTGTTTGTCCTTGACAGCAGCCATTCTGGTGCATCTCAATTTGGGGAATTCAAGGTTCCAGAATCCTTAGGGTTACTGTGGGAATCTGGGTCTGACTCCAAATATATTATGAGGGGCAGTTCCCTTACACAGTTTTTCCCAGTTGTTCTGGGAAGCCTAGTCAATTGGCTTAGGGCAACCTAAATGTTCTAAACTGAGTGCCCCAGTCCAAACTGACTGAAGTCATAGGGAACAATAGAAGACTAAGAAAAAAAAATCTTCTGGCCTTGACTTTTGCATCCAAATATTACTTCATCAGAATGGTTATTCTTAGCAGATGTTTCTTAAATGAAATTTCTCCTCTCTCTTTATCCCTGTTTTTGACTATTAGAGAGTTTTTTAAAAAAACATATTAATATCTGGAACATGAACTTTTTCATAGCAATAACCTTTTTAATGTTAAGTCAAGTCAATCAGTATTTATTTAGTGCCGATTATGTGTCAGGCATTGTGTTAAGCTATGGGAATATAAATAAAGGTCATATTCCCCCAAGTCCCTGGATTCCTGTTTTCAAGAAGCTTAAAGCTATTAGTGGAGACAAACTGCAAACAACTATATACAAAATATGTGTATGTGTAAATATATACATTGGAGGTAACCACAGAGGGAAGGCATTAGCATTCCCACTGCAAACTCGGGATAGCCACAATTCCTCCCCGCCCGCCCCCCCCAGACACACACACTTTTTAGTCTTCTTACACTTGATTCCTGTTTTGCCACACAGGTCTCCTTGTGGGTCCTCACACACCTTTTGAGGTTTGATTACTGTCCTCAAGAATCTCACATTCTACTTGGGAATATAACATCTAAAAATAGGTATATAAAGTCTGCGTATGTATATAAGTATGTTTGTATATACATATCCATGAACATATACATATATACATACATACATGCATGCATGCATGCATACATACATACATACATAGAATTGAAAATAAGATCATTAAAGGCTTTAGCAACTGGGGGGATCAAGAAAGCAAAAAAGGCCTCTTGCAGAGGGCATTTCAATTGAGTCTTGAAGGAAGCTCAGGATGCCAGGAAGGTGAGGTGAGGAAGGAAGGGGAGAATTCAAGGCCTGGGAAACAGCCAGGAATAATGCCTTTGAAGAAGATAATAGTGCTGTGTATAAGGAATACCAAGAAGACCAGTGTCTCTGGATCATAGAGTACATGAGGGAGAGTTACATGTGAGATGACTGAAAGGTAGGAAGGAGCCAAGTTGTAAAGGGCTTTAAATGGCAAAGAAAAGATTTTATATTTTATTCTAGAGGTAACAGGGAGCCACGGGGGTTCATTGAATTAAGTAAACATGGTAAGTGCTTAATAAATACATATTGACTGAATCATTGGACTTAGTTTACCTCTGGGTGGAAGGCTGGGTGGAAAGCTTTTTATGAGGTTTGTATAAATCTTTCATCCAGGCACTTACTCACATACCTTGGCCCAGACCCAGATATCAACTTTAGTTGGCACCTCAAAGAAATCTTACACCATGTTTCATTGTAAACACCCTATGGAATCAGTAACACCTGTACTTTGGGATTCACATTCTGGGATGCGATAGAGTGGTAGTTTGGGATATCTTCTCTAGGTTATATGCCACATTTCTTCCACTGTTACTTCTGAATATTTGAAAATAACATTGTCATAGTTGAGGCATCTGTTATCCACCATGCTTAATTTCCCTTTGATGTGAATGGAAAAGGAGATAACTGCAACAGTGCACAGCAAATTTAAAGCATAATGGCAGGGAGTTGTGGGATTATCTTGGCATCTTAAATTGAGTTTTTGCTGGTTAGAAATAACATTCTCCAAAGTTGTTTACAAAATGCATTTTTCCCTTCTTTGTTATTTCAAATCCTATCAGGAATGTGAGATACCTAATGAGTAGAGGCAGCAATTGTATGTTTAATTTGTTTAATTTTTATTGTCTTCTATGAAGCTCTTTGTGTGGACACCCCATGTAAGTACCTGGATAGTCTTGTATACCTCCAACTCTCTCTATATGGGGATATTTTCTACTACCCAGCATTACCCTTATAAATATACCTGGGCTAAAGTATTACATTCTTATCATCCTGGGGGCAGCTAGATGGCGCAGTGGTTAAAGCACTGGCCCTGAATTCAGGAGTACCTGAGTTCAAATCTGGCTTCAGACACTTGACACTTACTAGATGTGTGACCTTGGGCAAGTCACTTAACCCCAACTGCCTCACTAAAAAACAAAAACAAAAACAAAACAAACAAAAAAACCCCATTCTTATCATCCTAAATAGCTCAATGATGATGAAAACTTTAGTCAAAGTTAATCCAAGTAGAGAACTGAATTTTATTTTCAGGCTCATGGAATTTCTTTAAAACACCTTCCTAGCTTCTCTTGGTTTGTTTCCTGCCTTTTCTAGGGGTTAACAGCCATCTACAATGTATAAGGGTTGAATGGGGTGGCCACACCCACTGGTAATACTTCACCTGTGCTTTTGGACACCTACTTAATCGCAGAGATGGCTCACTTGCTCAAAATTGATCTTGCACTGGCAAATCTAGGTTCCCATAGAACAGAGATTCTTAACCTTTCTTGAGTTGTGGGCCCTCTTGGGTACTCTGGTACACGCTATGGACTTCTTCTTTGAATAATGTTTCTTAATGTTGATAAAGATGCCAAATTTCAGGGTGAGTTTAGGAAAAAAGTAAAGATATACTTTTCCCCCATCCAATCTGAAATCTATTCATGGACTTATTGGAGACCTGGTAAGAATCCATGGTATAGGATCGACACTAGACAATTGCACTCAATTTTCCTTCAGCATTTTGAGGTTCTGTGAATTTGCAAGTTTGAGTGCCACTTCTACTAATGTAGATCACAGCAACTCTGTTGTCTTCAAGGTTTGCTCTGATAAATGTCAGCACCTGGTGACCAAATGATGATGTGCTTCTATGCATTTAGCCAGGTTGGTTCATGGACTTGTGATTCAGTTGTTTCAGTTGTGTCTGACTCTTCATAACACCCGTTTTGAGTTTTCTTGGCAAAGATACTAGGGTGGCTTGCCATTTCCTTCTCCGGCTCTTTGTACACATGAGGAAACTGAGGCAAACAGGGTTAAATGACTTCTCCAGTATCACACTGGAGTCAGCGTCTGAGGCTGAATTTGAACTTAGGTCTTCCTGACTCCAGATCCAAGCCTCTATCCACTGAGCCGCCAAGCTGTCCCTTGGTTCTTAAACAAGCAACAAGTCCACACTTTTATTACATGTTCTTCCATGTTGGTAGCACATTCCTAAATTTGTATTCTACAGGGTTACTCTTCAAAGATTCACTATCCCCTCCTATTACATTGAAGTAGTGGAGGAAGACTTCAGTGAAGATTTTTTTTTTTTTTACATAGCATGGACTTAAATATTTTCCTAAAGGATGGAATAATAAACAAATCTTTCAAATGAAGTATGATAATCTTGGACTTTGATAGCATTTAATTAAACTGGTTCTCAAACATATTGCACTTTTGAGAAGAAAGGTTTTTAACACAGATTAGTAGTGCCCTACATTTCAAATGATCAATTCATTTAACTCCTCAGTGTCTCAGATAACTCTCTCAAACTGTAATTTAGAGAAGAGTTATGGATGTGCATGAAGAAGACAAACTTTCATGGTAGGAGTTCACTAGAGTGATGAAATCAGAGTTCTGAATTAAAACAAAATGATTTTAGATTTTAAATGATGTACCTGTGGCTATACAGCTTATTATATATCTTCTGCAAGACCTGAAACATAGGCCTTCCTGAATCCAAAACTGGCTTTCCGTTTGCTATATTGCGCTGCCTCTTTTGCCTTTTAAGTGCTCCTATTTTCAAGCCCACAAAAAAGTGCTACTTTGAGTTTTAAAAAGGAAACCAAGAAAAAAAAAACCAATAATCACTACAATTTAGCATGGAGCTCTCTGCAAAGCTTTAACAATTTTCAGTTTTAAAAAAGCCCAAGATGATAAGATAATATATGATGTTAGAAACTACCTAAAGGAAGGGATCCTTGATAACCTTTTGGGAAATCAGCTTCACAAGGAAATGGAACTATTTTCATTGATTCATGTGGCTATTAAGTCCTATGCACTCTCTAAGTGAATTCTAGTATTATTGTTCTGATTGGAGAGTAAATAAACTTGGGAATCAGTGAGGCCACAGGTCAAGGCCAGCTTAGAAGACAGCTGTTTTCTCACCACCTGTCTCTTTGGCAGGCTTGAATGAAATATGCACATGCAAATTAGACTGATTCTGGGCAAGAGATCTGTGACTGAGTAGGTGCCCTCTTAGTGCCTGCCTGCAGGCCAGTTGCTGAGATCCTTGCTCAGATGACCAGATGGATCAGCTTTGTCATTATATTTGCTCTGCCACCTTCAGAAATATGGAGGAAAGGGATGAGGAAAATGAAAGGAAAAGTATATATTCAGTCTTAAGCAATACTGTGAGTTAGATGATTGGACTTCAGCACAACCTGTTCTCCCATATATCTATCCCCTCCTCTGACTAAAATATCACATCCCCCACCTATTAGCTAATAACTAAAATGACAAGAATTATTTCATAGGATTAAACTAGTGCTAGAAATTAATGAAATAGAATCAGAGGATTTATAGCTGGAAGGGACCTAACTTTAAGACCTGTTAAATGATCCCTATAAAAAGGTATTTTTATTATTTATTTTATTACTATCTGTTTATGAGGAGTAACACTTAAAGCTGTTATACACCATATTCTTCCTCAAGCCTCTTCCCACTTCAGTGCATTCTCTACACAGCTGTCAAAGTGATTTTTCTAGAAGCACAGAAGATTCAAAAATGTCACTCTCTTACTTAAAAAAGTTCCTGTGGCTCCCTATTGACATTAGTATAAAAATATAAACTCTTTTGTTTGTCATTTAAATCCTGGCCCCCAACCTATCTTTCCAGCCTAATTATACATTACTCCTCTTTAAATATACTATCTAATAGGCAGACTTGTTCTGTGTGTGTGTGTGTGTGTGTGTGTGTGTGTGTGTGTTCCTACATACAACACTCTGTGTCTGCATTGGCTGTGCCCTTAGACAGAATCATAAAACCCTTACTTCCTTCAAGATGGAGCTCAAGTACCAATTTCAACATGAAGCCATTGCTTATCATCCCGATTGCTAGTATCTTCCATCCTTAATTGTTTTGAATTTATTTTCTGTTTCTTAGATAGATGATAGATAGATAGATGTATTGATTATCTTTTCTTATAAACTATAAGTGAGAGCAGAGATGTTTCACTTTTTTCTTTGTATCCCCAGCACGTTTCACAATAGGTCCTTAATTCTTTTTGATAGATTAATTTTGAATAAATTTTATTTTGATTATTCCCTTTAATTCTATAACTTCTGCCATGTAGGTAATCTTGACTTCTTTTTAGTAAGGTTCAGTGAATCCATTGATTTAAGAGTGAGAAGTCAAGTATAGGCTTCTGAAACATGATACAACTATACAAATCTTCAGACAGAAAATGAGATGTAAACCCAGTACATGTTTAGGAGAATTATTAGATTAATTTGGGATGCCAAGAAAGAGAAAAAAAAGTTTCATCCTCAATCCAAATAAAAGGTTTAGGGAATGATAAATGAACCATGTAGACATATTCACCCATAAAGGAAGGATACAAGGAGACATATGATTATCTACTTCACTGCCATCGACTGAATTCCTTCTTTTGTCGGGCTTAGGGAAATAAAATTTCATAAGTAATTGTTCCTGGTAGGTTGACTTTATCCAGGTGAATAGCCTGACCTCCATGTTACCCATAGATCTTATGTGATATGAATTATAAAAAGGATATATGCACATATACATATATATATATACACATATATGTGTGTATATACACATACACATATATATATATACATACATACACACACACACACACATATATATATATGTGTGTATATACACATACACATATATATATACATACATACACACACACACACACACACACACACACACATATATATATATATTCTAATCCAGGGTAAACAAACTGTAGCTGCCAAACTCAGAATTCCTTTGGAGTCAGGAGCTTATCTCATAAATATTCTTCAATTATTCTAGTTTTTGGCATGTCCTCCACATTCTGGGTAAAGGGTCTTGATCTAAATAACTTTTCTTCTTGGCTCTGTAGGCAGATTTCCACAGATTTTCTCAAAATGTGAGCCTAGCATCCTTACTTCTTTCCTCATAATAGTCCTACAAGAATGTTAGTTACTTTCTTGTACTTTTTTCTAGTCACAAATGATCTAGAAATAAAACTATACTGACAGGGAGTTGTTATTGACTAGTAACCAGCAGCTGTTGCTAACAATATCCATCCCCCACTCATAGCTTTGGAATATGAATCTTTGGCCGACTTTTGGCCCCTTGATGATTCTTTGGTAATAATGCCCAAGAAAGCCTGAATGAAGAATTTATGGAAGAGAAAACAAAAAAACCATTGGTTTGGTTTAATAATCCAAGTTAGTGCCTAAAGAAGAGTCTGAAAATTGTGTTTGTCATTTGCTCCCTTGTTCTTATCATTTTGTCATGAGCTCTTCTTATGGTGGTGACAACTGTGCCTCCAGGAAAGCACTAGGTCGCTTGCTTACAGATGTTGGCGATGTAGCACCAGCAAGCATTATGCTTCACTTAATTGCTTGAGTTCCAATTTATCATTTATGCTAATGTTGCCTTTCTATAATTTATAGCACATTGGTGCCATGAGGGCTACCAGCCTTAAGAAGAGCATTTCTTTTGAATAATCCAGACAGATGAATTGAATGTAAGACTATGTCATGTCTCTAGTTAAAAAGGGATTTCCCAAGATCTAGGAAAATGTTAAGTGTAAAAGGCAAATTTACCCCTAACTAGAGATTTTGGAATCCCTGAGGGTATAGGGTGGAAACAAAATATCCTGACCTATAGAATCATAGAATGTCAGAACTAGAAGAGACTGAGGGATCATCTAGTCTAATCCAACCCTCAGGAAAGTGAGGCCCAGGGAGCTGCACTATTAGTGGTTAACGAAAATTTAATTATGGCAATGGGCAATGTATAAGATCTAGAGATTACTAAGACTAAAGGCTAGAAAAGTTTAACAATCCATCTGCTGCCCTTAAGAAGCTTATTCTTTAACTGAAGAGCAATGAGATGAATCCCATTTGTCAAGAAGGCGTGGTGTGCTGGGATATGCACTAAATATAGAGTCAGGAAGACCTGCTATTGGCACCTACTTCTGAAACTTAATAGCAGCATGATCTTAGGCAAGATTTTTAATCATTTTGCATCCCAGTTTCTTTTGTGAATGGGAATAAGGATGCTGTAATAACTTCCTCTCATAGGCTTTTGGTAAGGATCAAATACTATCATATATGTATATATGTACACACATATGTATATATATACATATATAACTTTGTAAATTTCAAAGCTATATATGAAAATATGCTTTAATTGTTTTAATAAACATGTATGTGATATGCTTTAATAATATATAAATATTAGTTTATTGTTATTATTCCAAGAAGTACAGCCTGACAGACCAAAAAAAAATGAATCATTTATTATATAGTCCACATAAAACTGTTGATCCTACATGTGAATAATAAAAGAATATAATCACTTAACATTCTTTGAAACTGGTTGGGCATTGGGCCTGTTACTATGAGGATTAAAAAAAAAGAACTATCCCTTTCAATGATATGTTATTTTGTTGATTTTGTTGGCATGGGTACTTCCTTCAGTGACAAAGATTGGAACCTTGATATAATTTATTTGATGGCATTGGGGAGTTGATGTGGCTAAATCATAAATCAACCCCTGGCCTCTTTTCTCTTGGTGATGAAGCTGAAAGTTGTTTTCTTCCATTCAAAGCAAATTTTGGTCAATCAAGAAGCGCTGTGATTTCAATTCTTTCAAGTTTATAGACAAATGCATTTCAGTCCATAACACTGTTCCCTTGGGAAGCAGATGGCCTTGTGGTTTTGATGTCAGAAATTCTATAATAGACCTGAAGGCCATGTTTGCTTATCGATATGAATGGTTCATGCTTCAGTTTTCATAAGAAATTTTTCATATCTCACCCCACCATCATTCCCATTGCCTTTGTTTCCCAGGTCTATTGATAATAATCTTGACTGAAAAATGAGAGTGATATGTCTCTGTCTCTCTGTGTCTCTCTGTCTCTCTCTTTGTTTCTCTCTGGCTCTCTCTGTGTCTCTGTGTCTCTGGCTCTGGCTCTCTCTGGCTCTGGCTCTCTCTGTTTCCCACCTCCCTACATCTCTTCCTCCCTCTCTCTCATTAAATACCAAGTTTCAGGTAGACTCAATGATTTTATACCATATGGTTATATAATCATTTAAACACCCAATGGAGCCTATTCATTTCTCTGTTAGCATTCCCATTGTCTTGATTCATCATATTTGTTACTGCTTAAAAAGTTTGGAGTGGAGGTCATGGATCATAAAATGTTAGGATTGGAAGAGATCTCAGAAGTCATCTATGTCAACCCCCATCATGGTAGGATGCATGCTGAGCTTGTGTTCTGCTGATACTACCTTTAAGATGTCATAGTCCCCTCCATGCCACAGTGAATGATCTGTGTAGGACTTAAGTGGAAAATTATTGTACATAAGCCCGATACATGCAAGATACAACTGTCTCAAGAATGCTATCTTTCATGTCACCACAATCACAGAGTAGGTTATGCAAACCTAGCATTTATGTAGCACTTTCAGAAAGGCAAAATGCTTTTTATGTTATTATTTGATCCTCACAATAATCTTTTACGATAGGTGCTATTATGATCCTTATTTTTCAGCTAAGGAAACTGAGACTGAGAAAAGTCAATTCATTTACCCAGGATTACACAACTAGCAAGTGTCTGAGGTGGTATTGAATTCAGGTCTTTTGACTTCCCCGTACCAAACAGCTGCCTTGTGAAAGGCAAGGTATAAATGAGGTCATGGATTTGATTTTTATCAATTTATTTAACATTGTCATAAATTCTATGAGAGGAAATATGGTGCACACCAAATTTGGAATCAGAAAACCTGTGCTCTCCTACCAGGAAGAATTTAAATAAATAGCTACTTTTCTCAGGGCCACAATTACATCCTCTGTAAAATAGAGGTCATAATACTATAGTGCCTCCCTCATCAGCTTATCATAAGGAGCAAGTGAGATGGTATGTGTAAAGAGCTCTGGTATTCTTCAATGATGACAGAAAGAACAGATGTTACTATTTCTTAATTGAATAGAATTTTATTTTTCAAAATATATGTAAAAACAAATTTTAACATCAATTATGTTATTATTAACAAAAATAATCCATATAAAAAACTGTCCACTGTTAGCAGAAGAACATAACTTGGGAAGCATTGAATATCTAAATCATCAGAGAAGTAGTAGAAATAAGCCTAAAGGAAACTTTAAAATATGCACAAGATGGGGGCAGCTAGGTGACATAGTGGATAAAGCACCAGCCCTGGATTCAGGAAGATCTGAGTTCAAATCCAGCCTCAGACACTTGACACTTACTAGCTGTGTGACCATGGGCAAGTCTCTTAACCCTCATTGCCCCTGCAAAAAAAAAAAAAAAGAAAAGAAAAGAAAAGAAGAGAAGAGAAGAGAAGAGAAGAGAAAAGAAAAGAAAAGAAAAGAAAAGAAAAGAAAAGAAAAGAAAAGAAAAGAAAAGAAAAGAAAAGAAAAGAAAGAAAAAAATATGAACAAGAACTAAAAATAAAATAAGATGCAATTTGGAAAAATGCAAATTAATATGTTTTGATGTCTGCTGTAATTCAAAATGCAGATACTCTACAAGTGGAAAATACTTAGTTGAGAAACGAGGATGGATAAAAGTTTAGCTACTACTATATAATATACATATAATAGCCATATGATATGGGAACACATGTTATCACCTATCATTGATGTGATGATTTTAGTTGTAGGTTACTTTGTAGCTCATTGGCCACTCAGAGAGAGGGCTGGAATGATTAAATGGCCAGCAGAATTTGATGTTTACAAAATGATCTTGTCAAACCAATAGCAAATTGGGATAAAGTGACTACCCCAAAGCATTTGAAAACCTGAATACACCATGAATAGCAAACAATTCTTGAAGGCCCTCCTAGAGTATTTGAGGAGGGGAACATGACTGAACTTGGAAAAAATAGCTGAATGGAAATTAGGGAAAAAATTCCCAAATAACTAATTGCAGGAGACTATGGGACCATTATCTAAGAAACGGGCAAAAGTGGGAAAGTTAAAGGACAATGGAAGGATCTCTTGAAGTATATGCTATATGAAGCTGTTATCTACTGGCAAAGGGTTGTTGATTTGTTTTTCTTTTCTGTTTCACTATAAGTTCATTTATGGGTCCTCTCTTGAGAAAACTGCCCGCCTACTACCTAAAGCTAGGAGAATCCAGACTCACAAAGAGGGGAAATGAAAGAACTTATTGTGAACTAGCCTTTGGGAGCAGCATTAGCACATTTGCAAAATAATATCTCTGTTTACATTGATATTAGCCTTTCCTGTAAAATCATTCTTGACAAGTCACTGTAATTTTAGTACAGCCATTAAAACAGCTCTGGGAAAGTGAGTTTATTTTTTTTTCTTTCAATCTTTTTTGAACCAGAAAGTCAATTTAATTTTTTTTAAGTACCTAGCATCTGGAAAATAGAGCAATCACAATAGTCGGGCTCCTAAAACAAATAACACAAATACCACATCGTCAATTTAATGCAGACAACAATATTTGGCATACTTTAGCTACCAAGATACAGGAAAAGGTTTGTACTTGTTGCAGATTTGCCTTAGACAGAATTTTAAGAAATTATGGAGTTTAAAAAATTACAATGTACTGATAGGCAACCAAGCAGATGACAATGTTCTGAGCTACCATTTTTCAGAAGAATGCTTGTCTTGGAAGATACTAATTTCTAAATCTATTCTCCTAAAGTGATAGGTGGCAGCCCTTTCTTGAATACTGGGGCAGGGGGGGTTCTAGGTCAGTCAGTTAATGACCATTTATTAAGCACCTACTCTGTGCCAGGCGGTGGCTAAGCATGTAGGATCCAAATAAATAATTGTATTAAGCATGTGGGATCGAAAGGAAAGTGAAAGATAGTAATGGCTGATCTCAAGGAACTTGCATTCTAATGGTCACTGGAAAGATTTAACACGTTGGGATCAAAAGACCCAAGAAATCCACAACTATTCTAGAACAGCTCTGCCCAAATCTGAGTCAGGCCTCAATCTGGAATAGCAGCAAATTAGGGATTTGTTTTGGAAAATATCTTTACAGAAACACTGATTCAATTTGTAAGAAAAATGTTCAGTTTGTCCATTGGTCCCATGTACCTTGCAAAAAAACTTCAGACCAATATAGAACCCCCCAGGCCTCTCCTAAACTGGGTCTTTTCTATTCAGATCTCCAGCCTTGACAGCATAAAAATAATGTCAAAATGTATTTATTAATATACTCAATATATTATATATGTTTATATGTAATGACATCATAAATTATATTTATTATAACAACATTATGGAGTATATCATTATATCTAATCTTGTTCTCAATTTTTTCCTTGGACAGAAGTTCTTGGAAAAAGTTACTATCTGGCTATAAATCTTTTATATTCAGTGCTCAGCAGGATATTGAATAGGTGAATAAAATAACTATTTTTAGTTGAATTAAAACATTGAGAGGTTAGTTCAATTTCTGTTGGTATACTAAAAGCATCTATGATATAAGTTCAGTAGCAGATAGAATGATGAGACTGGCATGTATTTGCTTGTCCTTTTGATTCTTCTTTTACATCTCTATATTTCAAGAGGTTTTTTTTTTTTTCATTTTACATAGTTTGGAGATTTTGTGTATTTAGCATGGCAACATCTATTAAAATGTTATTCTTAAGTTTTAATAGATCAATATCACATGCAGGCATTAGTGGGAAGTATTTCTGCCTGATAATTCTCTGGTTTCAATACAGTTTATTTAATGAAAGACTATTTTGAGCTTTGTGTTTTTAATATGATTAATTTATGGGCTTATTTATAGTAGTAATCATAATAGCAGCACCAAGGACAGTAATAGATATTTACATTTTGCTTTAAAGTTTGTAAAGTGTCTTATGGGGATGATTTCATTTGATCTCTGGGTTAACTGCTGGTCAAATTTATTCCTTTGAGATCTCCTTGCTCTAGATCAAATCATCACAGTAGTGACTATAGACTTGGAACAGGAAGGGTTGCACAAAACATCTATGGAGAGTTTTATTTTGAATTTAGCTATCTTTGGGATATTTTCTTAAATTAAAAGGATGGTAGCTATAGCATATATACCTGCGGCAGTTACTGTATAATATTGCAACATGGGATCCTTTAAAGTTGTGTTTCTTTATGTATACAAACATATGTGCATACAATACACATGTGTGTTATTTCTACATACTTTAACACTTTACCCACTCAGCCTAAGCATTCCATCTTTTCCTGCCTCTATGCCTTAGCATAGTTTACTCGCCATGCCTGGAACCTTCACCCCAAGCCATCCTCACCTTCACCTCTGAGGATCTTTAGCATCTCTGAAGGCTTAATCCATGTGCCACCTCCTGATGAAAGTCTTTCCTGATACCCTTATTTGTCCTATCACCTTCCTCAAATTATAAATCATTCAACAAGCATCTAGTGATGACATCTGTGAACTAGGAGGCAATGCGTAGATGCTTGTGATACAAATGCAATATACTTTTCTCTTTATGTGTTATAATCTCCCATCTAATAGAATGTAAGCTTCTTGAGGAAAGGGACTGATTTTGTTTTGATTTTGTGTCCCTATCACCTACAATAGGTGCTTAATGAATGCTTGTTAGATTGGATTGGATGTATTCAAGAACCTTTACTTCAGTTTTTGAAAAAAAATCATCTTAAATTGATTTCAAATTATTTTAGCCAATTAGTTTCCATTAAATTTCTGTTTTTGAATTTGTCCTGAGAATAGATAGAAAATAACTGTCACTTTCCTTCTTTGGGATCACCAAGATCGAGAAAGCCTTTTCACACCACACTTTTTTCATGAGCGGGGAAATATTTTAATCATATTTCCTAAAAATTTATTTCTGTTAAGTCAGTAGCATGTGTCCTAATTTTTTGCTTGTATACCAGATTCTCCTCAGATTTAACCTGTCAACACAATGTACATTTAATCACAATTATAGACTAATCAATTTTTTTTGGTTAATTAGAGTGGGTTTGCCTTCCAGATGAAGCTGTATTCTGCATTTGAAAAGACTCATATAAAAGAGATGTTACTTTCTTTGTGATCATTTATTCAATACTATTTCCAAGAATTTAAAAAATGCTGAACTTTATGACATTTTGAATTAAATATCAACTCAATAGGAATTTATTCAGTACCTGTTATGGGGCAGAATAATATAAAAAGTATAAGAAGAAATTGGGGGGAAGGGAAAAGCACAAATATCATTTCCCTGCTCTCATGAAGGTATATAAGGATTAATTGAAAGGACTACATATTTTTAGCCTGGAGGATAGAAGACTGTGTAATAGTAATTGTAGTAGTAATGGTGGTGGTGGTGGTGGTATCACTTGCAGCAGCAACAGCATTAAACAACTAGCATTTCTATAGTGCTTTTATGTGTGCAAAATGCCTTACAAATATTTTCTAATTTTTCCTTCACAAAAACTTTGAACTGTAGTTGCTATTATTATCTCAAATTTTCAGCTGAAAAAAATTAGGCAGAGGTTAAGTGACTTGCCCAAGGCCACACAGTTAGTATCTGAGGTAGGATTTGTACTCAGGTCCCCCTAACTCCAGATCCAGCATTCTAACAACTATAACATATAGCTGCCAATTCCTTGTGTTCAATTCTCAGTAGAGATGGTAAAGGTTTCTTCAAGACAGCTCTTTTAGCTATTATTTTGGAAGTATTATAATGTTAAAAGAAGGATTAGCCTTTTTGCTTTTATTTTCTTCCTCTCTTCCTTTCTTTCTTGTCTACATCTTTTACTTTATAGATGAGGAAACTGAAGCATAGAGAGTTCAAATGACTCAAAATTGAGTGGTAGTGAAATATGATGTCCAGAATTTTGGACCTGATATTAAAAAAGAAACTGAGGATAAAGCACCGCCCTCAGACACTTCATACTTACAAGCTATGTGACCCTGGTCAAGTCACTTAACCCTCATTAGCCTGAAAAAAAAGAGTTACAATTATCAACTTCACATGTAGGGATGTAAAAAAAGAAACAGTTCAAACTCCATCCCAGATACTATCTATATAGTCCCAGAGCCAAGTCACTTTACTTCCCTGAGCCTCAGTTTCCCCCAAAACAAAATAGAGATAATAATAACAATAGTAATTAACTCACATGGTTGATAGCTATATCTGTGTGCCTGTGATATATGTGTGTGCATATCAGTAGTTATTATTATGAATGCTACCATCACCTGTAAACTCAATATTCCATAGTTCCTTTCCATGACTGCATTCCTCAGCCCTAATTTCTCATCCAGCTCTCTCCCCATCCCCAAAACATGTTTTCCAATATCCCAATCATCCCAGCAGAGAAAATTCTGCTGTTATGTATCTTCCTTCCAGATCAGGGCTCCAGTATCATAATCTATTAAAACTAAAGTTTTGTAAATCAAATTAAATTGCAAATAAAAAAGGGGAATGAGAACAACCACTTCCTCTATTCCGTGCTTTCTTCCCACTCTCCCCACCACATCCCTAAACAGAATTGAAACCCAAATCTCCAACTAGAAACTCTAATCTATCTCTTCTCTTCCTTTCTATGTCTTCTGAAAATAACAAATCAGGTAAAAACATATACCGTTAAGCACTTTGCCATGCCCCATTGGTCTCTTGAGCACAGACTGATGTATGATGATGATAGGGAGAATTCCAAGGAAGAAAATGGAGAATTGGACTCAAAGAATAAGAAATAACTAGATTCCAAATAAGAAGGAGGCCGCTCATGAGTTCCAGTGTCCATTACTCAGTAAACTGGGCTAACCTTAGAGGGGAAGAAAGAATAGCAAAAAATATCCCCGGCATTATTATCTGCCTCTTTATTTTGCTTTTCATAATTTAAAATGCCCCAGATATAAATGAACCCACTTAATTTCTTGTTGCTGTAGTGACCCTTGCTTGAAAATTTTAGACTAACATGAATCATCAATACTTTGATAAATAATTGGATTCTAACATGGCCACCTGAATTGTAAATAATTTGACAACTTGACTGAGAATGTTTTAACTTCTATTTAGACTGACAATAATGCTGATGGGGGAAAATGCTGTTTTGTTTAATAGTTTTCCTCTGGAAAGGTGACACCTAACAAAGGTGGAGAACTTTATTAGTTGATTGTGAGCTAAGTCCCTGTGTGTGTTTTCTACATTTTTTGTATACATCTATGAATCTTTTGTGTTTTATGTGTATTTTGTGGGGTGAAATGAAAGTTGTCTTGCAAGCAAAAATTCCATTTGTTTGTGTTTTGTTTTTATGATGAGTACTTGTATACAGGCTAGGTGCCTAATTAATAATCATCATAATAGTAACAATAATAATAATCTCTTAATATCTGCTTTTGCCCATTTTTTTTTTTTTAGTGAGGCAATTGGGGTTAAGTGACTTGCCCAGGGTCACACAGCTAGTAAGTGTTAAGTGTCTGAGGCTGGATTTGAACTCAGGTACTCCTGACTCCAGGGCCGGTACACTATCCACTGCGCCACCTAGCTGCCCCCTTTTGCCCACTTCTAATCCCTCTTTTACCCACATCGTCAAAAACCTAAGCAGAGGCAATATTCTGAGATTTTCCAGATATATTTTGGGTGGGTGAAATAATGAGCCAAGGAATGTGATATTGTCAAGGTTTGATCAAACCTGGTCCATGTGATCTTAGGATTTAGTGGTATTGAGTTTTGGATTGGCAGCTGGGTGGTACGGTAGATGCAATGTCAAACCTTGGAGTCAGAAAGATTCATCTTTCTGAGTTCAAATCTAGCCTTAGACACTTCCTAGCTGTGTGACTTTAAGCAAGTTATTTAACCCTGTTTTGCCTCAGTTTCTTCCTCTGTAAAATGATCTGGAGAAGGAAATGGAAAACCATTCCAGTATCTTTGTGAAGAAAACCCGAAATAGAGTCGTAAAAACTCAGATATGACTGAAACAACTCAACAACAACAAAACAAGATAATAGATTTTAAGTGTTGTATAACCATAAAGTACTATTTTATCATTATTAATATTAGTAATAAAACAAAATTGGAGCTAATTAAGACAGATATCATACACATTTGATAGATAAGGAAATTAACGTCCAGGGATATTCCTCATGGTAGCGCAGCTCATTTATTATTTATCTCCAAAATATAGATTATCTGCTTGTTAGCCCAGTGCCCTTTTCTCTGGATCACATGCTACAAACATTTGAGAATGAATTAAGGGTACATTAGAGTGAAAATTAAGGATTTTTTTAAATCTAAAAAAGTGTTGATGAAATTTCCCAAGTGCCTCACTCTGCATTATTGAACATGACATAGTCAGCAGCAGATTATCATAACCAATAACAGTGGCATAAATTGAGAATATATAGGTAGGTGTTGGATTGTAGAGATTTAGAGAAATCTGAGATATTCTTTATCCTTAGGTTGGACACAACCATCAAAATAGAAATGACAATGACACATAAGCAATCCAGAGGGATGTGTATATAAACTCCAAGAGTTTATAGAGGAAGCATCCTTGAGATGCAAGAGATTTTTTTCAGGGAAGCCATGTCCCCAAAGTATATTATTCTGAACTTTTAAAATACACACACATATTGATCAGAGAAATGCAAATTAAAATGACTCTCAGGTATCACCTCACACCTATCAGAGTGGCAAATATAACAAAAAATAGAAAATATTGGATGTTAGAGGGGATATGGGAAAGCTGGGATGCTAATCCACAGTTGGTGGAGTTGTGAAAAGATTCAACCATTGTGGAGAACAATTTGGAACTATGCCCAAAGGGCTATAGAAATGGGCCTTATCCTTTGATCCATCAATACCACTGCTAGGTTTATACCCCAAAGACATCCCCCAAAAGAGAAAAAGACCTATTCGTACAAAAATATTTATAGCAGCTTATTTGTGGTGGCTACGAATTGGAAATCAAAGGAATGCCCATCATTTGGGGAAATGATAAACAAGCTGTGGTATACGATGGTGACGGAATACTGTTGTACTATAAGAAATGACAAGCAGAATGACTTCTTTGAGGCCAGGAAAGACATGTATAAAATGATGTATTGTGAAGTGAGCAGAACAAGGAGAACATTGTACAGAGTGGCAGCAATATTGTTTGATGAACTGTGAATGACATGACTATTCTCAGCAATACAATGATCCAAGACAATCCCAAAGGATCAATGATGAAGCATACTATCCACCCTCAAAGAAAGAACTGATATTGATGGAAGAGACTGAAGCATGCTATTTTTCACTTTCTTTCATTTTTTTCTTTTAATCAAGTTTTCTTGCACAAAATGACAAATGTGGTAATGTTTTACATAATCATACATGTATAACCCATGTATGATTGTTTGCTGCCTCAGGGAGAGGGGAGGGGAGAGAGGAAAAGAGGAATAAAAATGGGAACCCAAAATTATAAATAAAAATGTTTATTATGAAAACAATAAAATAAAATGCACACATATGTGCACACACAAAACACTAACTTTGCATAGAAAAACTATTACTTGGTCAAATTTAGGAGTCATGGCTTTTATTTTATTTTATTTATTTATTTATTTATTTATTGCGGGGCAATGGGGGTTAAGTGACTTGTCCAGGGTCACACAGCTAGTAAGTGTCAAGTGTCTGAGGCCAGATTTGAACTCAGGAACTCCTGAATCCAGGGCCTGTGCTTTACCCACCGTGCTACCTAGCTGCCCCCGGAGTCATGGCTTTTAAATGAATCTTGAAAATTTCATGTCTTTTTGCAAGTGATATATATACATTTTGTTAATGGTGTACATAAGTAACGGCAAGATGGAGGTTTGTGTCTATGACAATGGTTATGACATATACATAATAGGATGATTATTGACTCTAACTTAATGAGGACAAAATGACTGAATAATAAAATGTCACCCAGTTTAAGCATACCCTTTAAAATCAAAATAAAGCTACTCATTTAACCTCCTACATTGCTTTTTAGGAAATTATAGGTATTGCCTAGGAATGTAAGGCATACCTTTCCCTACAAGAACTGAACATCTGAAAGACCTGAGCAGTATAAGCTGAATGGGCAATTTAGAGCTTTTCTTAAAGAAATGGAATGGAGAGATGAGTCATTAGTGTGGGCTTCATTTTACGTTTTAAAGACATAAATATAATGTGTCAAATTTGAATTAGTTTGATGATGCCCAAGGTCTTTTCTCCTGTAACATATTTGTCTCACAAGAGTGCAAGTGGAGATGGATCTGCAGCTCTATCTTAGGCATGAAAGAAGGGAACCGTGGAGTACTGAATAGTGTCCTATATTAAAATCCCACTTTTGAAATTTAGCAGCTCTGTGGCTGTACACAAGCAACTTGACCACTCGAAGTGTCATTTATAACATGAAGATACATATAGCTCTTATCTCAATTCATCATCTACAGCAGGGCTTCTTTTTTATATAACAAACATTTTTATTTAACGTTTTGAGTTCCACAGAGCAGGGCTACTTAAATTTTCCTCCCTTGTAACCAATTTTTGCCCAATAAATTTTTGCATATCCACAGGTATATAGGTATATAAAATATGTATACATCACCTTTTACTGTTGCCAAATTTTTTGCAACCCCATATTCATTGATGGGACCCCATATGGAGGAACAACCCACAGTTTTAGAAACTTTGATCTATAAGTAGCTTGCTGGTACAGAAGATAAAGTAATGGAACTTGCATCGGAAAGATCTGACTTCAAATCCTCATTTAATTACTAGTTATGTGACCCTGGGAAAGCCACATAGCTTCTGTTTTCCTCAATTTCCTCATAAGTAAAATGTAAAGTAGCAATAGCACCTACCTCTTACGGTTGTTAGAAGGGTAAAATAATATTTTGAAAACCTTAAAGTGCTATAGAATTGTTAGCTCTTATTATATCACGAGGTTGTTGTGAGAATCAAATAATATAATGTGCATAAATTTCTTTGCAAATCTTAAATTGGCATATCAATGTCATCTGTTATTATTACTATCGAGAGGCCCAGGCAAGTTTGCAGAAACTAGGAAAAGAAGCCTTTTTGTCAACAGAGTATCTACAACAATTCAAACCTCAAAACATCTAGTTTCTTCCATTTGCAGGCCCTAAAATAAGACTGTTTTAGAGAATTAAAAAAGAGGAAATAGGGGCAGCTAGATGGTGCAGTAGATAGAGCACCGGCCCTGGATTCAGGAGTACCTGAGTTCAAATCTGACCTCAGACACTTAACACTTACTAGATGTGTGACCCTGGGCAAGTCACTTAACCCCAAGTGCCTCACCAAAAAAAAAAAAAAAAAAAAGAGGAAATTGATTGATGCACTTAACATGTTTGCCTTGTATCAAGTCCCTAAAAAAAATACAAGAAAAAATGCTTATTTTTTCTGTATTAGGAATACTCTAAAACCCTTTCCTCTGGCCCTGACATCTTCCTCCCAATTCTGTGCCATGTCACCAGAGACAAGAATATTTCCATTAAAAACCATTTTTAAAATTATTTGATAGCAGATTACTCTTAAAAATTACTAATCAATAAATTATTTTCTAGAAAAGTAAGAGAAGTAGACAGCTGGTTTGGTCAGTTTGGGATTATATACTTATATCTGAAGGCTTGGAACAGGTTTTGATATTCCTTTCCCATAGGAAACCTCGCTTGTATTTGACCTTTGGATTTAAACCAACACCAGTTACTCTTTCTCTGTAGCTTTGTAGCAATCATATTCGCAACCATTTTTGACTAACTGGTACCCTTTTCCCCTCCCTAGCATCATCATGTAGTTATTGAGCATAAAGCTAGGTGAAACATAAGAATTATACAGGCCATGGTAAAAGGAAATTCACTTCCTATTAAAATGAAGTCTCTAGATGAGAAGATGACTAAGGCAGCAGAAAACAAAAAGTATGGGGTAGGAATGTAAAGATGGGGGTAAAAGAATTGGTTTTCCCTTTGATTTCTGTACAGTGACACATAAGGAAAAAAGATGTTGGGATTCAGTTTTCCAAAACTTGGAAGCCACACAATGAGAAGCAGAGCTCTTCAACTGTCAGAAAAGAGCTTATTAAATGGTTAATTAGTGGCGCTTCTTCTGTCCTAGGCATTTTACAAAGAGACATCTGTAGACCAAACCCCTTACCTTTAGGATCTTATAAAAGGCTTGAGAGTTAAGAAGGGCATATGCCTGCCAAATTATAGCAAGCCTCTAAGTCAGTAGAAATCTTTCATAATGGGAAGGAATAATTAAATTTCATTTAAAAAGTCATTAAAGCTCAATGGAGCTAATGCCAACATCAGACAAAATCCTCCAGAAATATGTTTCAGCAAAGTCAGACTAATCTTTGCCTTCTAAACACTTGGTGCTTTCTGCCTTTGCTTGCTACTCCCATTGCATACAGTAATCCCCCTCCCTTCAAACTGCTGACTTCCTACCAACCCATTAAAGCCCAAATCAAAAGTCAACTCTTCCTTGAAGCTTTCCTTACTTGCTTTCCACCTGTGTCACTACTCTTCACTTTGAACTCTGCCAGCATCCTAAAATGTTCTGGAATATGCTTCCTGTGGCCAGTAACTGTTGCTGACAAATTACCTGTTCTAATCAGGTAAAACATAACATTTCACTCTGCACAATAAAGGATTGCTTTAGGTCCCAATAAATTTGCTAAGATCATTCAATCAAGGTAATTTCCAGTTGCCTTCTGGAAATCTGGTGATAATATATCTATATAGGAATTTGGCTTTGATAAGAATTATGAAATGCAATACTCTCCCCACCTTAATATCCATGGAATGATGTTAATTAGCATCCTTATTGAATCATTATTTTGAGGTTGGCATGGTATTTCATGAGTTCCTCATTAAAAGAAAGTTGAGGGCAGCTAGATGGCATAGTGGATAGAGCACTGGCCCTGGAGTCAAGAGGACCAGAGTTTAAATCCGACCTCAGACACTTAATACTTAATAGCTGTGTGACCCTGGGTAAGTCACTTAACCCCAATGGCCTCACCAAAAAAAAAGTTGATATCATTTGTCTTCCTTCTTCCCACTTTGTAGATAGGAACACTGAGGTGTTATTTGCCTAATGCAGCAGATCAGTTGAAGTCAGGTCCTGGGAAAAATCCCTGTCTGTCCTAGTAACTTGTGCTTGGCAGTTGTATGGACATTTCCAAATCTCAGTCATAAAATCCATTTTCCTATGATAAGAGGTTATTTATATACATCCTTTTCTATTCAAAAACTGTGAAGTGTCAGCTTTTATCCTTTAAAATGCCTTGCTTCTTTTAGCTCCCCCCTTTTAGTAAAACCATGGGTGTTTTTAAAAATTTCCTAGGGAGAATGATAAAGAAAGTCAAGGATTTGAGTGGGAGAGAGTCTTCTCACCACACCATCCAGACTTAGAGCCAACAGGAGTTTTCTTCCAACCCTGCTCGTCAAACCTCAGCCTGTTTGAGATGACATGATCCCTGACTGATGAGCACTTTTTGCACTGAAGACTTAGAATTAGCTCTTGGAATGAAAGGAAAGTAGGCAGTGTCCTCCAAGGAATTTTAATTGACAGAGTCATCATAAAGTAAGACTTGCTGGAGAGCTGACCATGATTAAGTGAAATCTTGCCAAACCTAGTTTTGAGGATTTGTCCTAGGGTTGGGGGGAAACAACAGGTAAAGCTATTAAGAAAAAAAAAACAGCCACTCTGCCTATAGGACCAACAGGCTACCTAGTGGCTCTTCCATTAAATCTTTTAGTCAGTATTCATCAAGAATAGATGGGAGGGGGCAGCTAGGTGGCAAAGTGGATAAAGCACCGGCCCTGGATTCAGGAGTACCTGAGTTCAAATCCAGCCTCAGACACTTGACACTTACTAGCTGTGTGACCGTGGGCAAGTCACTTAAATACCCCCACCAAAAAAAAAAAAAGAATAGATGAGAAACTCTGCCTGAATATTGGATACAGAGCATGTGTTCATGATGCTTACAATTTCATGGCTGAATGGTTATGCTATAGTATGAACTAAATGTACACTGGCTTTGTGGCTTTTGCTGCTAGCTAGTGAGCTCCATGAAGATGGGGATAGGAGTTTATTCAATCTTTGTATCTTTCCTAGAACCTAACATAGGGCTGTGCTTATGAACAGGACCTTCAGAAATGTCTGATTTCATTAGAAATAGGAAATCCTGGGGCAGATAGGTGGTACAGTGGATAAAGCACTGGCCCTGGATTCAGGAGGACTTGAGTTCAAATTTGACCTTAGACACTTGACACTTACTAGCTATGTGACCCTGGGCAAGTTACTTAACCCTCATTGCCTTCAAAAAAACAAAAACTCCACAAACAAACAGAAATAGGAAATCCTGTATTTACAAGAAGTGTAACCCAGTGGATCTAGTCTTAATGCCCTAAATATGCCTTCCATATTCTCTCTTCTGCATGGCTCCCTCTGTCCCAAATAATCTTTCATTTCACACCCTTTGACAAATCATAGGTTTGTAGATACATAGCTAGGAGGAACCATACAGGCCACTGGTCCAACCTCCTTATTTTAGAGGTGATGAAACTGTCTTAAGGAGATTAATTCACTTATCTATGGTCATGCTGTGGTCAGCATCTGAGGCAGGATTTGAACCCACATCTTCTGAATCAAAGGCCAGTGTCTTTTCCATTATATCACATAGCCTCCTTTTGTCTTTGTCTTAATATAATTCCTCCTTTAACTCATATCTTACCTGTTCCATGAAGACTCCCACATGCACTCCAATTTAATCAGCCAATAAACATTTATTAGATATCTACTCTATGTCATGAGCTATACCAGGATATTGGGGATATAAATACAAAGAATAAGATAATACCTCCTTGCTAGGAGTTTACAGCTAACATTCTAATGGGGGAGATAACAAGTCCATGTATATTCACATATAAGTATGTGTGTGTATATATCATAAAGATAATTGAGTAAAATAAATATATTTGAAGAAAATGCAAAGTAATTTGGAAGGGAAGCACAAAAATGGTTGGTTTGAGGGATCAGTAAATGTTTCATGCAGAAGATGATAGTATTCAAACTGAGTCTGAAAGAAGGAAAAGGATCCTATGAAGTGGAAATGAAAAAGGAATGCATTCTTATCATGCAGTATGGCCTGTGAAAAAGCAAGGAGATGGTAGAACCTGTGAATGGTATGATGATGTTTGACCTCAGTTTTCTTAAGAATATAAGAAAGAAAGATCCTTGGTGGGAGTGGGGAGATAGAGAGGGGATAGTGGGAGACTTTAGGAGGCAAAAGATTTGCAAAACTTCTATATGGAAGAGGAGACAGAGTCAATTAGGGAGGGATAAAAGGACTGCTTTGCTGCAGTGAGGGCCCAGTCAAGTTCAGTAACATGTAATGTATGAAGTCAGCACAGATGTGAGATTTCCCCTGCTACAGTGGCTTATAAATAAGAATGGAAGAGGTGGTTAGTGAGAGAGATGCAGGGCTGAGCTAAGAGATGAGTAGTTAGTTATTAGACAAAGGGGTAAGGATTTTCCAGCAGAGGACAGCATCAAGGTGAAATAGCTATTGTGTTCGGACTGGAAAAAGAGGAAGGTAAAGTCAGAAGAAGGATATTGATTCAGGAAAGGGCTGAGGGAAGAAAGCATTGGATGTATTTTATTGACCACATTGCCAACGTAATACTTATGATAAGGAAGCAGTATAATACCCTCGAAAGAACAGTGAATCTGGAGTCAGAAAATAGATGAAAATCCTATCTTTGATACTTTGATACTTTACCTATCAGATGGGGATGTTGGGAAAAACAATAATCTTGGTGTCAGAGGATCTGAGTTCAATTCTGCTTCTGATGAGTATTCCGCCTTTGACCTTGGCCTCAGTTTTCTCATCAGTAAAATGAGGGGATTGGTCGAGCTGGATTTCAGGTATCCTAGCTTTAGATCTATGATCTTTTTTTTCTTTTTCAGGGAAATGAGGGTTAAGTGACTTGCCCAGGATCACACAGCTAGTAAGTGTCAAGTGTCTGAGTCTGGATTTGAACTCAGGTCCTCCTGAATCCAGGGCCAGTGCTTTATCCACTGTGCCACCTAGCTGCCCCTAGATCTATGATCCTAAGAGAAAAAAACAGATAAGAAAGGAGAAAACAAAAAAGTATTTTTTTCTCTAATTGTTTTTTGTAATCTTGGCCTTTTCTTTTAATATCTAGTAGGTCTTTCTCTTTATCTATAGCTTGCAAAGCCTAAATTTCTGGTCTGTTTCTTTTTATGCATGGACTGAGGTATGCAGAAAAGATACTTAATCTGTTCAATACATTTTATTTTATTCAATTCAATTGAATTCATTAAGCACAGGTTGTACCAAAAAAGACTATCCTAGGGATAGAAAGACAAAGTTAATAAAATCCCTCTCTTCAAGGAGCTCACCTTCTTCTTGGGGAAGACAAAGCATGTACATAGGGGAGTAAAAACCAGGGAGTCAGGGGATGAAGAAATCCTTAACAACTAAGTTGATCAAAGAAGCCTTCCCAGACCTCCAAAGTTCCCTCAGGCTTCCACAGCAGTGCTTGATATCTCAGAAGTTGCAAGCTCCAATAAGGTAGCAGAAAACAACAAAGCAATGGGTAAATGGGGTAATGTTAAGCATTAGGGCAGGAGATAGTGGGGAGGCATAGCGTGTAATTTATAAGAAACTGAGGCCCATTGGTCCTTGCACATATCACAGTCCCTAGATTTCGGCTTCCTGATATACTAAAGGAGGTGAAAGGTAGTCCTGAATTGTAGCATCTCAGGCTTTCTGGCATGCATAAGGGTGCACATGGTGAGCACACGCGCGTGCACACACACACACACACACACACACACACACACACAACTTTCAAGGGCTGGTTGAAAGTGATTTGTGATTCACCTCACCACAAACTGCACAGCTGTTCCAAAAACAGTGCTATGGAACTGCTGGCATGCGAGAGGGGTTTAAACGTTGTAGAACAGCTGTTATCCAGTAGAATATCCCTGTAGAGCTAATGAAGAGCATATGTCCAAGCTAACACATTATAGTGAGTTTGAGCAGAGCTCCACAGCCTAGTCATTGGTATACTGTTTGTCCTAATACCTAACCTAGGGCAGTAACCTATTAGGAACTCTGAGTGACAAAAGGACACTGGGGTTGAACTGACAAGTGCCTTTTCTGGTAACATTAAGTCAATTATCCATGTAGATTGGCTTGGAGCCTGAAAGGAATCGAGCCTAGCTTAACAGAAACGGAGCTGGAGGCAGGAAGAACTTGTAATAATCTTTGAAAATAGACCTTAGAGGGGCAGCTGGGTGGTACAGTGGATAAAGCACTGGTCCTGGATTCAGGAGGACCTGAGTTTAAATCTGGTCTGTGATACTTGACACTTACCAGCTGAGTGACCCTGGGCAAGTCACTTAACCCTCATTGCCCTGCCCACCCCCCAAAAAAATAAAAGAAGAAAAAAAGAAAAGAAAATAGACCATAGAGAACTCAGCTTCTTCACCTTTTTGTGAGTATCAAGGCCCCTATAGAAGTCTAGTGAAGTCTATGAACCTCTTCTTAGAATAATATTTTTTAAAATAGTATTTTATTTTATTCTTTCCATCTACATGTAAAGAGAGTTTTCAACATTCATTTTGGTAAGATTTTTAATTCCAAATTTTCCTCCCTCCCTTCCCTCCCCACTTCCAAAGTCAGATAGCAATCTGATATAGGTCATAAAATATGATCTTATTAAACATATTAGAATAATAATTTTAATAAAAATATAATACATATTATCATGAAGGAAACCAATTTAATTGAAATAGAGTTGTAATTTTTTTAAAGGATTCATTCCTTAGAGTACCAGTGAGACATCACTTCAAGCCCCTAAGACTATCATAACAGATGTAAACAGAGGGAGGCATTTGCCACTCTGTTGTTACATTATTTTCCTAAAGCTCCGTTAGAGGCTGAAATGAATGCTGGCACAAATGTGAGGTAGGAAGCCCAATAGGGAAGTGAGAGTGGATGAGGGATTCTGGATGTTAAGTGCAAGATCAAAAACATGGTGGAAAATTGTAATGAGGAACCAAAGAGCTGAATTTACTGTTGAAAGTAGCAGTAACTGATAACATGGTTGACTTGCTGTCCTTTAATTCAGAGGGTCTGGTGGGAATTAAGCCGTTGGCAAGCACATTTTCATTGTATGCCTGGCCATTGCCTTGTGTCCGTGGCACGTGCTATAAACCTTGCCTCATCTGGCAGGAGGGAATTGTTTCTTGGCATCTTCCTTTGAGCATTTCTAGTTTTAAACTGAGGTTTGGGCGCTGGCTGTTGTCCAAAATGCCATCAGCGAGGCAGCTGCTTGCTGATGCCACATCCTCCTCTTTGCTGGATATTTACATAAATAAGCCCACTGGAAAGAAGAGAAGTAGTTACAGGTTTTGAAATGACCTTATATTTCATCAATCAGAGGATTTAGAAATGGGAAGGACTTTAGCAGTGATCTAATCTAAATCCCTCTTCCCCATTTTGTGGATGAGGAAATCAAGGCCCAAAGAAATTGAGTAATGTGACTAAGGTCTCTCATGTAGTAAAGGGGCAGAGCTAAGATGTCAGCAGTCTTCAAAACCATAAATCACTGCTTTTCCTGCTGTATCACACTATTTTCTTGGATTCAGTGGTCAAATTAGTGAGCTTCCAAATTAAGACAATATGCCTAAGTATATTTGACCAGGAAAAGGACAGATAAAGGACATGACATTTTTTTATTCCGCATGCACACCCACCCTAGCCATTCCCAAATGTGTTCATTCATTCATGTATCCCCACATGTATACATTG
The DNA here is from genome assembly GCF_019393635.1 of Dromiciops gliroides. Classification (NCBI taxonomy): domain Eukaryota; kingdom Metazoa; phylum Chordata; class Mammalia; order Microbiotheria; family Microbiotheriidae; genus Dromiciops; species Dromiciops gliroides. Next base: position 613,633,209 of record NC_057862.1, read on the forward strand.
ATAGTTCATATTATCTCTAAGTCAGAGAGTTAGAAATGAATACACAGCCCCCCTAGTCTAACCTATCTCTCAACAGGAATCTATAACATCTTTGAAAAGTTATCTTCTTGCTTCTACTTGAGCATCTCCACTTACAGGAAACTCACTGTATGACCGTTAGCCATCCCAGTTAATGTAGGAACCAGATCCCAGTTGGAGAGTATGAAGAAAACTCAGATTTGCACTTCCACGTGCATTCATCTTTTTTTGGTGGTGGGCTGGGAAATGAGGGTTTAGTGACTTTCCCAGGATCACACAGCTAATAAGTATCAAGTGTCTGAGGCTGGATTTGAACTCAGGTCCTCCTGAATCCAGGGCTGGTGCTTTATCCACTGTGCCACCTAGCTGCCCCCATATTCATCTTTTTTTTTCTAATATTATTATACTATGTTATGGAAATGCTTGTTTTATTTCATGAATTGAAAATGAAATAAATAAAATTTGTTTTGTTTTGTTTTGATTTTATTTTGGTGAGGCAATTGGAGTGAAGTGACTTGCCTAGGGTCACACACCCAGTAAGTGTTAAGTGTCTGAGGCTGGATTTGAACTCAGGTCCTCCTGAATCCAGGGCTGGTGCTTTATCCACTGTGCCACCTAGCTGCCCCCCTAATGAAAATTTTTTAACCCTCAGAAACTTTCTTGCATATACACTGGAATCTTCCTTCAAAGGGCTCCATTCTGCTAGTTATTGTTCAGTTGTTTGTTTTTTTTCAGTTGTGTCTGACATCAAAGATACTGGAGTGGTTTGCCATTTCCTTTTCCAGCTCATTTTACAGAGAAGGAAACTGAGGCAAATAGCATTCAGTGACTTGTCCAGGGTTATGCAGCTATTAAGTGACTAAGATCAGATTTGAACTCACAAAGGTGAGTCTTTCTGACTTCAGGCCTGACACACTATTCACTGTGCACCTAGATGCCCTATTTTGCTAGATTGATTCCTTATAAAAAACAACAACAACAACAAAAACTCCTAAGTTATTACTCAAGACTGGCAGAATTGTCAATGCCCTTATGCTTTCCTTTAAAGTTTTTGGTATGATACCCTTGAATAGGCAGTAAGGGGAGGGGGCTTTTTTCTAATCCTGATGTCCTTTTGTATGATGCCCTAGTTAGTCTTCAAACTTGGGGGAGATATAAAGACTGTCTTTATTGTCCTTTGGACATTTACTACTACCAGAGTGACCTTAGGAAGGCAACTTAACCTTATTGGGCCTGTTTTTTCACATGTGAAATGACCTTATGATCCTAAAACATATGTGATGTCATCACTTAGCTCTTTATATATGTTTGTCAATTCAGTACTAGCTTAAGTACTAGCAAATGTTAACATGCAGTCTCCATCTCTTTTTTTGTCCTCGGTCTCTATCTCTTTGAATCTGTCTCTGTCTCTTTCTCTCTGTCTCTCTTTCTCTGTGTCACTCCCTCCATAGCAAGGCGGTACATTGTTTAGAGTGTTGGGTCTGGAGTCAGGAGGACCTCAGTTCAAATCTTGCCTCAGACTGTTAAGAACTGTGTGACCCTGGACAAATCACTTAACCTCTATTTGCTTTAATCATTTCAATTATAAAACGAGAATAATAACAACACTTATCTCCCAGGATTGTTGTGAGGATTAAATAAGAGAATATTTATATAGAATGTTTAGCACATTTCCTAGCACTTAGTAGGCCCTGAATAAATGCTTATTTCCCTCCTTTCACTCTCTGTACATATACATATATATACACTTTTAAAAACCTTAATAGAATTAAATTAGATTTTGTTCTTATAAGTATTTTCTTGTTATAATAATGTAGTAATCAATATTAGACAGCTGCAGGTATATCAGATAGCTATAATTAGCACATGATTGGTTCTTTAATGCAGCACTGATTTTGGTTTATTCTGATTATTAATATATTAATGATTTAATTCTTATGCCCATTGTAAACCTCTTCCTCTTCATGCATTTTTAATAAAAATAATTCATCTTTGGTAACTAGTTACATTTTCAATGAGCACTTTTAACCATTTTATATTGGATTGAACCAAAACCTGACCCCATGTCTAAGACTGTAAGAAGCACATAAAGAGACCCACCTATGACAAAAGTAAGGGGAATGTTACAAGCATCAGCATCAGCAGAGTTTTCTATTTCCCAAATGATACAGGAAAACTGAGGATGGCAGAACTATTAGCTACCATATTCCATCCAGTGCCCTTTCACTTCTCACCCTTTCCCTTGAAATTCATTTTACTTGACTTAAATCAACAAAGAGTTATGGGGTAACTTCCATGAGTAATGCCTTTATTAAAGTCCTTCCCTAATGCCTCACTGTGGCATGGAAGTGAACCTATCTTGGTTCCCTACGATGATACCAGTGAACTACAGGCTCTGGCTCCAAGAAGTAAAGGCTTAAATTTGGGGAATAATGACAGATTGAACATCAAGAACCAGGATAGCTAAATTGAGAGAAGTTCATCATGAAAAAGGAACCAGTTGGTAAAGTTTATTGAAGGGATGGGAGTGGGCAATTCACAAAGGCCATTTACTAAGTTTGGGAAGGAGATGAGAGTTATATTTTAAAGTAAAATATTGGGGCAGCTGGGTGGCACCGTGGATAGAGCACCGGTCCTGGAGTCAGGAGTACCTGAGTTCAAATCTGGCCTCAGACACTTAACACTTACTAGCTGTGTGACCCTGAGCAAGTCACTTAACCCCAATTGCCTCACTAAAAAAACAAAAAACAAACAAAAAAAGTAAAATGTGCACACTGATAACTTCATGGATCCTTGAAGTATAGGTGTATGTGTGCATGTATGCATATGTGTGTATGCATGTATGTATACCTATATATTGTATGAGTATATAATATACACATGTATACACATATATGTAAGTGTATATGTCGGTTCATATATAATGTGTACACAAATATACACACATATATTTTATATGATTATGTAATATAATATATGCACACTGACAGCTGTTAAGCAAACAAAAAGAAAACAAGATACTATTCCTTTCAGAAAACTTGAAATATCAAGGGATGAGTTGGAGTTAGGGAGATAAAAGGAGGGAGATATAGGTATATCAGTAAGTGTTTTACCAATTAAAATATAAGTAGCCAATATAGAGATTTAAGGGGAAGCAATGCTGAATTCCTTGAGGGGAGGGATGGGAATAGGGTAAGTAAAAACCAGACATAAAATCAAGGAATCCTAAATTGTACAGTTTTACTGTAGTATGTATTGTCAATTAAATAGTGTCAAACTCAAATAGAGAAATAGATTCCTGAAGGCAACATATTGACTAAGAAAACCCCGAATTAACATTATCTATGTTTTATTATACTTTTATTTATTTTGTTAAACATTTCAGTTACATTTGAATCTAGCTGGGGTTTCATGTGGGAGTTTTTGGTTTTGGTGACATGCAGCCACTAAGACTGGAGTTATTTTTGGACACTGTGGAGTACAGAAAGACTGTAACAAGTTTAAGAAAGTCAGATTAGGTTCAAATCATGGCACTTGGAATCCTGAGCTAAACAATTTTTATTGGAAATTCACCAATGATGGTTTTTTTGGTTTTTTTTTTTTGTTTTTTTGTTTTTGTTTTTTACCATGAGCAGATCTGTGCTTTGGAGAATGGAAAGAAACAAGGGGAAAGGAGAGAGACAAGAGACAGAGAGATCAGGGAGGGGACTGTTAGCATAGTCCAAGAGACTGGTAATGAGGTAATGGTAATGGTAATGAACTAGATTAGAGACAGGGAAAGTGAATAGATGGGGCAGGTATGAAAGTTATCATGGAGGTAGAATCCATAAGACTTGGAGTTTTATTAAAAGGGTAGGAAACAGAGTGAGGAGTCCAAGGGAATACCAGGAAGTACTGGTGCTTCCCCCATTGTGTCCCCAATAACCTTTCTTTCTCCAAATCTTCCCTGGAGGGAATATTATAGGAAATGTTGTCCTTTCTCATAACTAGTATCTCATTACCTTCATAGTAGTTGTAGATGCTTGCTCTTTCTTCCTTCTTCCCTTTTAGGATATATCTGTTTCTTTCCCATTTAAGGACTTTTCCACCACTCTCATCCTCAAGACATGCGTGGCTTCTTCCTTCCTGCCCCCAAATATATAGTGTCTCCTTGAGCCTACCCTAGTTAGTATAGTACTAAGCAAACCATGAAATATATTCTCTCACTTGAGAGATTTTATACCCTCTGCTGTTGGATTGAGTCTGTCAGCTAAAGAATAATCTCTCTGAGGCACCCAAAGTACATAAGGGTAATATCTGTTATTCCTGAAAAGAAAGAGAAGATTAAGAACTGTTGGATGGCATGTCTTCAGTCAGAGGCCAGTCTATTGTTAGGCACCATTGTATCTCAGAAGACTCGGGCACACGTGTTCAGAGCAATGTGGAAGGTGTGGGTTTTCTATCAGTGCTGTTTCTCTATTCCACACAAAGAAAAGGAATTGTTATTTCTCTACTTACTAACACAGAGCTGGTGCAAACTTCTTACCTTTCTTGGTTAGATTCCTTTGCAATTAACTGATGAGAGTCCAAATAAGCATAATGCATGATAACAAAGGACAGCTAGGTAGTATCGTAGTGTATAGAGCACCAGACCTTGAGTCTGGAAGACATAAATTCAAAGCTGTATGACCATGGGCAAGTCACTTAACCCTATTTGCCTCAGTTTCCCTTTTGTAAAGTGAGCTGGAGAAGGAAATGGCAAACCACTCCAGTAACTCTGCAAAGAAAATAGCAAATGGGATCATGAAGTGTTAGACATGACTGAAAAATGACTGAACAATGACATAATAACTAAAACTTATTTAAACATGCAGGGAAGCCTGTGTTCTTTCAAACCAGAGTAATTGCATTGACGAACTTTAAACCGATGGTGTGGGTTGGGGTTGAGGCTGTTGTTGTTGATGTTCTATTTTGATATTTTATGGATACTTTGTAGAGTGAGTATAATTTTCTAAAAGAATTAAAAGGCTTTTATAGTCATGGATCTAATAACATACTGAATAAGAATAGGATATTTATTTCTTTGTTTCTAATTTAATCCAATTAAACAAACATTTATTAAGTACCTGTAAGAAGCAAGACACTCTGGTGGGATCTGGGCAGACAAAAGTGACCCTTCTCTTCCCCTGCCCTCAAAGGACTTGAATTCTACTGTCAAGATATAATCATGAGCACAAATAAATAAATACAGAGCATATAAAATATTATATAATGTAATTTCAAGACAAAGAATGAGATAATAACTAAGGTGATGAAGGTGGGTAGTACCTGCTCTGTATTAAAAAAAAAACACAACACACAACTAGGGATTCTAATAGACAATGGCTAGGAGGAAGGGCATTTCAGATAGCACCTCTTTGCTAAGGTGAGGGGGTGATTTTCAAGTAGGCTTAGTCTTCACTCAATCAATGAAATGGGATGACATATATGAAGTGCTTTGCAGGTCTCAAAGTGCTATATAAATGCTAGCTATCATTGGACAAGTCATAAGTGGTAATTTTTTGTCATTTACCTAATATGTACTTGGCTAATTAGATGAATGTTCAGAAAACACTGATTTTGTCATTCCCCTCCTCAAAATATTTCATAGTTCCCCATTGTTTAAAAGATGAAATTGAAAATCCTTAGCCTAGAACTAAGGACCGTCCACAAAATAGAGCTAGCCTACTTTTCTAGCCTTATTTCCAATTCTACCTCTTCCCTGACCTTCTGCTCTCACTGAACTGGTAAACTCTCTGTTCTCCAAACATGCCATCTGGTTTTCCACTGCTATATTTTTACTCAGACCTTTCTTTTCTATCCTGGGAGGCATTGTGGTTAAAATGGAAATCCCACTGGATCTAGTTTTAGAATATCTGACTTTGAATCCCAGTGTTGCTGTTTATTTTCTAGGTGACCTCATGTAAATCACTTAAGTCTATTCCCCAGCTTCTTCATTCAGCAAATTAAATTCACCCAATTTTTATTAAATACCTATGTGCAAATCATGGAAATGTGAAGGTATTGGAATAGATCAATAATTCTCAAACTTATTTGGTATGATGACATCTTTATAGTCTTCAAAATATGGAGGAAACCAAACAGTTTTTAATGTGGGTTCTATCAATTGATATTGGTTGTATTAGAAATTCAGACATCTAACTGTTGTTAAATTTGATCTCTTGGACTCTCTAAAAGGGTAAAGAGACTCTCAGTGGTCCATTGACCCCACTTTGAGAATCGTTAACCTAGATGAACTCCGACTAACTCTCCAACTCCATAGCCTGCTATTCTAGAGAATGCTTCTCCTTTCTTTTTGACTATTCAAACCAATCTTTGTTTATGATAAATCTCTTTTTTGGTGAATCCTTACACAGAAGGTCAATCTGTCATAATTAAAGCTATGCTTCATTTGAAGTCAGAGGATCTGGATTCAAATTGTGAATTTCTTACTTATTTTGTGTGACTTTGGATAAGTCATTTAATTTCTATGGATTTGAGTTCTCTCCTCTGTAAATTGAAGGGGGTGAGGTAAGTGACCTCTAAGATCCCTTCTTGAGTCCAGATCCATGATGCTAGGACCCCATCAATTTCCTCGTTTGCACCCCTACAGCATTTATCTATAACCTTCATGGATTGCCCCGTGATGTCCCTTGAATTGTTGTAATGAACCTCAGTTCAATTATCATGTCAATATTTAGCTTTTCATATGTTTGTGTCCCCAGATGGATTACAAACTTGAGCCTGTCAACCCATTCTTATATTAGTTTGCATCCATATAGTGCCAGGGCAGTTCATTGTACAAAATACATTTTCTATTTGACCTAATTAAGAAATCAAGCGGTTTTTATTATAGCACTGAAAAGAAACTCACAAATAGCCATCTCCACCAAGACCCCTCATTTTACAATGAACAAAATGAGGCTATATAAATGCAGTGACTTGCTTATTTAAGTAGCAGAAACAGAATTTGAACCCACATATTCTGCCTCCAAATCTGGGACCATTTCCCAGGCTGCACATCATCAGAAGCCAGTATCTCATGCCTCTTCCACAAATTCTACCACTCTGAAATAACACATTAAATACATCCTGTGGGTAGGAAAAATAATGTCTATATGTTTAAAAAAGAAGCCTGGTGGGGAGAGGACAAAAGGAAACTTCTCAAGAGGATACACAAGAGTCCATTCTTCCTTTCATAGTGAAATTGCAACCTATTTATAGTTTGCCTAAAACTTGCCTCCTCTTCAAGGTCCCAACTGCCTAATTCATCTGTTGCTAGCTCTGACAACAGTGTTTATATTCCCAATATTAAAATATGAAGAAAGAGGAAGGGGAGGAGGGAACACCCAGCTTGCCCTGAATTTTGCACCCATCAGTGCCAGATTTCTGGGAAGTATAGAAATAAGGAGGAAGTGTAGGGAGGTGGAGGAATGTCTTAAAAGAATGGTATTAGCTTTCTGTTTGTCATTGATATAAATGAATTCTTAGAAAACTTCAGAAAAGAATTTATGATGAATAAATGATTGAATAACCTTGATGTTTTAAAAGATTCTTTTCAATCTTTTATGCCTTATGTAAATGTTTATTTGGTTTAGTTTTTTTTTTTCCTGGCCACAGAACAAAAGGAATCATGTTCTCCCATTTATTAAAGGTAGGTTAATTTTCTGTAGCTTTTCCTCATTGAAAATTTAGTAAAGCACAATTTGAGTGCTATGGTAAACTTGGTGCTTTGCCTTCAACCACAGATTTTCCACCTGTTACTTGGGAGCATATGAGTTCAACACCTTCAGGAAACTGCTCTTAATAGAGGATTAATAGGGCACTTAGGATCCCTGGTCTGTCAATGGAAAGAATGAAAATGTTAGAATGGAAAAAGAAATGTTAGGAACACTTTAGAGAAGAAAGCCAACAAAGAAGAAAGGTAGCTTTAAAGGAAAATGAAGCATGCCCTTGTAAAACTTCCCTAGGTGAGAACTAAAAGTAATTTCTGGCAGCTATGTGGATCAAATCTACAATATTTTAATAGGTCTTTAATTTAAAGGTATGAGGGCATTTTTTTTTCCTGTGTGTCAATCAAAATCTCTTGATCCCTTCTCTTTCTTTCTTTCTTTTTTTTAGTGAGGCAATTGGGGTTAAGTAACTTGCCCAGGGTCACACAGCTAGTAAGTGTTAAGTGCCTGAGGCCAGATTTGAACTCAGGTACTCCTGACTCCAGGGCCGGTGCTCTATCCACTGTGCCAACCAGTTGCCCCTCTTCATCCCTTCTCATCCTGTGCAGTTGTTTCCCATGTCATTTGGGAAATCTTCCATTGTGGCTATACAATATGCCCATTGCTTTCTTCTGGTTATCTTAATATTTTGTGGATATAAATGTAATACATGAGCTTTCCATCTGTTATCCTTCACTCTCACTATGGGAGCTGCCCAGCTCCTTTTCTTGTCATATAGGATCTTGATTTTTTTTTTCAATACTGCTTCCTATGTGCCAGTCACCGTTAACAACATGCTATGACCTGATTATGCCTCCCTGACACTTCCCTTTGTTTATTGTCAACTAGAATTTTTACTCTTCTGAGCTAATGGTGGGCTCTGTTTGATTTATAACCAAATATCATCCCGAGGAAAATACATGTTTTGAAAAGATAGAATTTTGAGGAAGTGTTCACTAAGGAAACGATAATTTTGAAAATACCTGCTTTACAGGGACAGTGTGTATAAGGGAAATGCTTCAGGGGTAAGGGAAATTGGAGAATAAAACTTACAAAATGGCACCACACAAATTTTCATGAATCCCTCCTGTATAATCCTTAATTGTCAGAATTTACCCTGTATGGTGTCGATTGTGGACAGAGGCTAAGACTAGAGAAGCAGCTGAGTAGAATTATAATGCTGAACCATATGAAAAAAGTCCCTGTGTCCAGAATGTTGAAAGCTGGAACTGACATTACTGAGCACCCATTTCAGGGAAAACTCTCTCAAAGTAGTAAGGTAACATAGTATAAGTTGAGATCATGCTTGAAAGATGGACTGAAGCATCAGATGAGTTGTCTATACCCTTAAATATTGCAATGAGCTGTTGTCTTTTTATTGTTGCGGTTACTCTCTCCACAGAGAGAGACCACAACTTCTCTTCCTTACTGGTATTGTCTTTGTAAGTTGTTTTGGTTGAAAGATCCATCACCATCTCTTCAGCCCACCTGGTGATGATAAGTCTCTACAAACATAAGCTAGGCTGGTCCTCAGATGACAGATTTCATTTCATCACTGCATCTATGCCCAAAGCCTTTCTAACTTAACAGGGACATCCATAGCTTTTGCATCCTGAGAAAAGCCTTTGAGAATGAAAACATAATGGGAAACCACATTAGGCCCTTAAATATCAAGATATTCCTGAGTAGACATATAGAAACCAAAGTCAAATTCAACATAAATAGCTTTGCCAAACTAATCCACCATAACAAGTAACCTGAATATTCATGACTATACAACTGAACACTCATGGCAACCTGTTGCCTTGTGTAACATATCTTCAAGTGAAATACGAGATGCTTTTAAACTTATTTAGTTTTAGTCCACTGTTGTAATAGTTCCCTTAGGGTCCATAGTACTTTTATTTTCTCTTTCTTTCTTTCTTTCTTTCTTTCTTTCTTTCTTTCTTTCTTTCTTTCTTTCTTTCTTTCTTTCTTTCTTTCTTTCTTTCTTTCTTTCTTTCTTTCTTTCTTTCTTTCTTTCTTTCCTTCTTTCTTTCTTTCTTTCTTTCTTTCTTTCTTTCTTTCTTTCTTTCCTTCTTTCTTTCTTTCTTTCTTTCTTTCTTTCTTTCTTTTCATGGCAATGAGGGTTAAGTGACTTGCCCAGGGTCACACAGCTAGTAAGTGTCAAGTGTCTGAGGTTGGATTTAAACTCAGGTCCTCCTGAATCCAGGGCCAGTGCTTTATCCACTGAGCCACCTAGCTTCCCCTCATAGTACTTTTATGTCATAGATTTTACAAAGGCTGTCTCTCATACCTAGAATGTACCCACTTCCCTTCCACCTCCCAGAATCCCTTTATTCCTTTCAAGCTTAGCACAATTGCCACTTATTACAGGATGCCATCTTGATCCACCCATTTTCTAGGGATCTCTCCTCAAAAAAGAAAAGTTTGTATTTTAAGTTTCTATAGACTTGTCCTGTCCCCTATAAAATGTAACCTCCTTGACAGTTTTGTTTTGGGCTCATGTCCTCAGCAACTGAGCAGTGTTTACATTGGGCTCATAACACATGTTTGTTTAATGGACTTCAATAGTTTTACTTTACAAAGCACTTTCATATAAATTATCTCATTTGTTAATTACGCCAACATTGTGTGGGATGCAGTATAGCTATTATCAACCCTATTTTAAAGATGGGAAAATGAGGCTTAGGAAGGCTTAGTGGCAGCTCTGTGGCTCTGTGAGTGTTGGACCTGGAGTCGGGAAGTTCAAATCCAACATTAGACATTCACTAGTTATGTGATCCTAGGCAAATTATTTAATCTTTGTCTTCCTCAGTTTCCTCATCTGTAAAATGGAGACAATTATCATATCTATCTCCCAAGGCTGTTGTGAGGATAAAATCAGAATATGTTTGTAAAGAATTATCAAACCTTGAAATGTTGCATAAATGCTTGGTGTTGTTTTTCTTGTTATTTGACTTGGACAAGATCTAATGTCTAGCAAATGCTAGAAGTAAGAGTGTTCCTGACTCTTAGGCTAGTACCATCTATCACAACACATTACCTTTCCTAAATCATGCTTCCTTCCACTCTAAGAAGCAGATGCATTGGCATCAAATTTCTGGACAGATGAAGCTAGGTTCTATGCCATTTATTGACATAGTTACTCAGGAGTAAGGGGGAGAGTTGTAGTTTTGTGAAATTGTCAGTACCGGGGCAGCTAGGTGGCACAGTGGATACAGCACCGGCCCTGGAGTCAGGAGGACCTGAGTTCAAATCCGGCCTCAGAAACTTGACACTTACTAGCTGTGTGACCCTGGGCAAGTCACTTAACCCCAATTGCCTCACCAAAAAAACAAAGAAACAAACAAAAAGAAATTGTCAGTATCTAGAATTCTAGCACTTGAAGTGGCTCCCCTCTTGACATGATTGTCTCCCAAGTGTTTACAAAAAACATCCACTCTCTAAGGTACCAGAAAGGTGAAATTCTAGGTATACACTAAACTATTATCAGAAAAGGAACATAGAAAATCCTTCCTAGCAAGAAGACATTTGAGGTCATGGAAAGAAGAAAAAAAATCTATTTGACAGTTTGGAAAAGTTTCCTTAATTGGTGGTCCCATTTAGGAGTTCAGTAAAAATTTAGGAAGCCTTATTAATCAGTCTCTTGTGGCTTATAGATTTGGGACAGTGTCACTGAAATAGCATCATCTTAGTTTCAGGCCTCATTCTATAATTCACTGTACAGTAGCCAAATAGAACATAAACTACTTGCTTTGTGTGGTGTTTCTTTTTTTTTTCTTTCCCTTAAACATTTAATATGTCTTAACTTCCAACCTAAAAGGGTGCATGGTACCATGTGTTTTCTTTCCCTCTAATGGGCAGGGGGTGGGGGCGGGGTGGGGGTTGAAAGTTAAGAGCTCTGTTAATTGTGCTCAGGTCAGCAATTTTTAGTCCCTTGCTTTCTGCTTAGGAAAGTCCCATTTAAGTAACCCTTCCTCCCCCATTCCCTACCATCTGCATTTTTTTATCTTGTGATATAATAACTAACTTTTTGGGGGGAGTAGCAGATGCTCTTCCTATTTAATACCATCTTAGATTTATAAGCATCTTTTTGAAATGAGAATAATGGAAGAAATTGGGCCAAGGGCTTGTGGCAATCCTTATGTTTTAATGTTATTAAAGATGAAACAATCCTTTAAAAAATCTGGAAACTGGAATCTCATCTCTGAAAATCTGATGATGCTTCTGTTAAAAATGGAATATTTGTCCCCGGTAGGAGTAAATATCATCTTTCTGGTGTAGGTACAGAATCTTGCTTCTCTAAAACAAATTACTTCATCCATGTTATACAGGAGGTCTATGGTTCAATAAGGCTAGGGAAGTCTAAGCTATGTTTTCCCTCTTTTTAAATATATTCATCCAGAACCCTGGGATCAAACCATTCTTAGAAATAAATGAGATGCAGTCTGTGCAAGGCCATATTTACAGTCCCAAACAATGTCCTTGGATGAGAACTTCCAGAAGCTATTTGACTAGTTGGGTTTGTTTGCTGGTAGAGCTTTTTCCCCCTCCCTTTTCCTCCATAGACTGGGCAATGAGACAAATATTCAACACAATTACAGCTGTTTTAATCATATGTTTCATCAGAGTATAGCCCTGCAAATTCCACATTGTGACATTTCCTGTTTCTTGAAATTTACCATTAAGATCTTTGCTGAATTTTTCCTAGTAGGATTTCCAATTAGGATTTATTGTAAAAAGAAAACAAGATTATGAGAGACACAGAGCAAGTCAGAAATACAGCTTTCAATTTGTTTTGAGTTTATAAATCACTTTGGGTTATTTGATGGGAGAGAATATGGGAGCTGACATTGCTTTTCCAGGTGAATGAATTGGTTTAGAGGCTCAGGGATGCTAAGTCCATCTTCCAGATTTCTGAGTTTTGTAACAGCTGCAGCTCTTCATGAAAGCCAATTAGACTCATTTTCCTGGGTTTATTTTATTTTCTGAATGGGAACTATTAGAAAGAAAAGCCAAAATGAGCTTTCTTCCCCTCCAGTAGGAATGTATAACTGTTCTCTGAGGGGTTTCAAGAAGAAGCCCCTGCCAACCCAGGATTTTATCTGCACTAAGATGTTTTTGTAAAAGAACCTGGGAGTAACTCTTTCTGAGGTGACCTTGAAATCTTAGAGATTAATAATAATAATAACAATAATAATAACAACCACCACCACTTTTAAAATATAATTTTATTTGTTGCTCATAACAACCCTGGGAGGTAGGTGCTATTATTATTCCCAGATAAGGAAACAAAACTGAGTGACTTGTCCAGGGTCATATAAACAATTAGTATCTGAGGTGACATTTGACTTCAGGTCTGCTGCTCTGTCCACAGTGCCACCTGGCTGTCCAAAAATCAAGATGCAATCACAGACTTAAAAGGTTATTCTTGGTTCATGTTTTTTAATCCATACTTATATTGGTTTAAGGCACATTCTTTGGAGCATTTTGTAAGATCTTTTCTAGGAAAAAAAGGTCAAAAGAAGGCAAATTCTTCCTTTTTAAAGTATATTGGATTTCTCTTACTTGATCAATGTAACCTCAAACTGTTCCTCACTGACTTAACAATGAGAAATAGTTCAAAGTATATTAAAAGAGAACATTGTAAGAGTTCAAAGCAAGTTATTGTTATATCATACTTCTCAGTGCCTAGATATATCCTATTGATTTTATGTTTTATCATCAATTTAGAGTTTCCTTTTTAACTATTATGGAAGGTCAAATGCACCTCTCTCGACCACACCCCCAATAAAGTAGTAAAACAAAATGAAGCAAAAACTAAAACCAAAACCAGAGGAATCAGTATCCTGAGGATTATATGACATTTGTACCTGAAAAACCTGTATTAATTTTCAAAGCAGGCTTTCTAAAAAAGAGGAGGGTGTGTCTAGAATATTCTATGACCAAGCATAGTACCAGAACACTGGAGGTTAGGATTGACTGCTCTCTAAGCTACTTGTCCTGTTCAGAATATTTTTCAAGGATCAAATTTGAAAAAAAAAAAAGAATCAAATTTGCATGTGATTCCTCTGATTGATGGAATCACTAAGGTCAGAGATATTTTTACTTAGAGAAATAGATATAATTAGTGAAATTTAATTCATTAGAGATGGCTCTGAATGTTCTATTTTTTTTATTTTTGTTTTTGTTATTTTTTTGCAAGGCAATGAGGGTTAAGTGACTTGCCCAGGGTCACACAGCTAGTTAAGTGTCAAGTGTCTGAGGCCACATTTGAACTCAGGTACTCCTGAATCCAGGGCCAGTGCTTTATCAACTACACCACTGAGCTATCCTGTTCTATTTTTTTAATTAAACTGTAAAATACAGACTAAGGGACATCTATCTTACAATAGCTCATATGGCAAAAACAAACCTAGGGATTTTAGTTGATGGCTAGCTCATGACAAGACAACCCGGTGACATGGCAATCATAAAGTTTAATGTCATCTTAAGCTGCATTCAATTCTATTCTTTCCAATTCAAAGGTCATTCTCATTACATGCCCACTGGGTGCTAGGCACCTGTGTTAGATGTTGGAGGTAAAAAAATAAAAAAAAATAAAAAAAATAAAAAGGCCCTGCCCTTGATTTTATGTTCGACTTAATGAATAGAAATGTAGTCTTGAAAATGAAGATAGCAATAAAGAGTTCTAGTGTCCTCTGTGCTGTTCAGACCATCTCCCATGATAATTGATTCAGTTTGAAGTTTCACATTTTTGAAGGACCATTACCAGATTATTATTTCTGCTGAGGAGAGTAACTTAGCTGATGAAAGGTCAGGAAGGATAAATAAAGTCATTAGACACTTTTAGCCTGGAGAAGGCTATACTACCTCCAAGGTTCTTCCATCAGAAGCATCACCATCGGGCCGACTTTGCTCTCTGCCCTTGACTGACTTGCTGCTCACTGCTGGCCCTACATGCCAGTTTTCATGTCCCATTAACCTCTCCCAGCAAACCTTTAGAAGACAAAAAACATCTTTCTTGTGGAGTATTTACAGGGATCATGCCCCTGCCTCTACACCGATGTCAAAGGAACCTTAGACAATTGGAAAAGACCCTACCAGAAGACAGGAGTCAACTTTTGAACTAAGCACTTAATGGGAAATTCCTTGGACATTCTAAGATAAGAAAAGATCAGAAGCAGGGGAAATTGTTTCTGGTGACTATGAAGTAATTTTAAAATGGCTCCCTTCTGTTGGGGGGGAGGGGGGAGGGAAGAGAATAAAGCAGCTAAAGGACTAGTAGCCTGGCAATGATTGACTGTGCCTAGGGGACCTTAAAAAACCAAATGGGTGGGAAACACTGAAAGCTGAATTCTATATTATGTACTTCAAATTTTCCTGGCATAATGCATTTTTAATCATAAGTTCAGTCCAAAATCACAATGCAGACACTTTAGCATGTCTTTGATACTGCCACACAAAATCCCAGTAGAGTAGGCATTTTACCTGTAGGAGGTTATGTACAGAGAATTAAGGTGTTGGGAGTTGTGAATAATGTGCTATA
This sequence comes from Dromiciops gliroides, assembly GCF_019393635.1. Classification (NCBI taxonomy): domain Eukaryota; kingdom Metazoa; phylum Chordata; class Mammalia; order Microbiotheria; family Microbiotheriidae; genus Dromiciops; species Dromiciops gliroides. The sequence goes on from NC_057862.1 coordinate 613,648,509, forward strand.
ACTGGTGACAGTCTTATAAAAGCTGCCAAATTCCTCATCATTTAGATGACCAGGGAGGTTCCAGGAACCAGATGAAAAAGTTTGCAAAGGCCCTTTAGCAGGGCACAAAAATGAAACTTAAGCATCCAGTGACATTAGGCAAAGAAGCCTGGGAGGGTTAGGCAAGCTGCCTTTGAATAGAGTGAAATGAAGCATAATTAAATAGAACATCTAATCACAACCACTGCTGTTCAATTCATGTGGAATTTTCAGCACTGTGATGAGCTCAGGGCTTCATGAGCACCTGCGAATTGTTCCATTTAGCCATCTGATGGAGTCTCCTGCATCTTGGAAAATCATTTGTTACTCTGATTTCTCTCCAGTGTAGAATCAAGCCATTGACTCATTCCCACAGAGGCCATGAACAGGAGCATGCTGGGAATCAAAGACCTTCTCTTTGGCTCCCCACTCTTTAGCTACTCAACCAGCCCTTGTAAGTCTTACTTTCTGGAGCTAGTTTCTTAAGTGCTTAAAACTTACCAAACAGGCATCTTAGAATAGCAGTAGCAATACCTTGGGAAGATTGTTTTGATTCCAGTGGCTAGGTCATCCATTTTGATTCTGTGTCCCAGTTTCCAATCTCTACCCTCTTCTTTCCCGTATTTGAAGGGAATGAGTAGAAGAGCAATGCCCAGGAAGTCATGAAATCTAGTTCTTCCTTTCCCGCTCTCTACTTTACTTTGGTGCAAGTCACTTCACTCCTCAGGGCCTCATTTTCCATATGAGGAAAATAAGGGTTTTGGAGATAATTCATTTATAAGTTGCCTTTTGGCTATAAAAATTTGTAACTCTTTCTGTGATAGAAAGAAAGAAGGCTGTCTCTTAAAAGTATTTCCTCCCAGTCAGTGGTTCTTGAACTCATTTTGTTTCTTTGCATTTAGAAACTGGTGTACACCTAAAAGAGAGTCAGAACACTCAACCAATTGCAAATGTAAATTCCATACAAAAAGGGACAGCACAGCATGCATACACTATAGTAATTTCTTTAATTTGTCTTCCATAAGAGTTCCATACGAATCCTAGTGAGGATGCAGAATATACTCTTTGAGAATCACTGCTATATAATGTACACGCAGACCAAAAAAAAAATGCAATGGATGCCATGTATTTGTTGCTTTTTATACAGTGAGAATATATGTTAAATTCCATGCAATTAACAGCACACCTAGTGAGACTTTGGGACACATGACTGTGCAGTTGTATACCATTTGAGAATCACTATTGTCCACAATGTATATAAAAAACATTCATCATTCATCCTTTCCCCACCATACCCTGCTCCAAGCCTTGTGTTACAGATAGCTGAGGACAGCAGCGTTCCTCAACACCAATTGCCATCAGGCCACAACCAATATAAGGAGTTAAAATGGCTGAGTACCATCAATACAACAATGACATAACCACAATAATGATTAGTCTTTATAAACCACTTTAAAAGTTTCCAAAGCATTTTACCAATTTTATCTCATTTTGTGCAGACAACAACCCCAAAAGCTTTCAGTTTCCTCATCAGTTATTATCCCCATTTGCCAGATGAGGAAACTGAGGGAGAAAGAGGTTAAGTTGCCCAAGGGCCACACAGCTAGTATACATGAATTGAGATTTGAACTCAATTCATCCTGATTCCAGATCTAGTACTGTATCTACTGTTCCATCTAACACAAAGTAAAATCATGCAAGTAGCACTTTACGTCTTACTTTTTGGAGCTAAAAGAATAAAGTCATTTGTAGGGATCAGTTTTTCACAGCAATAACAAATATATTCCAGAAATATAGTTTGTAGTAGTCTATAGACAGCTGAGTTTACATCACCAAGACCTGGATTTAAATCCTGACTCTGACACATACTGGTTTTGTGACCCTGGTCAAGTCACTTAACCTCTTATAGTGTCTCAGGTAACTCTCTAAGACCATCCATTCTCTGTCTTTTTTATCTCAGGACACCTTTATACACTTAAAAGTTATTGAGGGGAGAAGCTAGGTGGTACAGTGGATCAAGCACCGGGCCTGAATTCAGGAGTACTTGAGTTCAAATCTGGCCTCAGACACTTGACACTTACTAGCTGTGTGGCCCTGGGCAAGTCACTTAACCCTCATTGTCCCACAATAAAATAAAATAAAATAAAATAAAGTTATTGAGGATCTACCAAAGATTTTGCTTACATGGGGTATATTTATCCATATCTATAATATTAGAAATTCAAATGTCTTAGTATTTTTATGAAAATAGTTTTGACCTCATACCCCACAAAAGGTGTGAAAGTACAGGACTGATGAGTCCAACATTTTCATTGAATTGACCAGTTGAATAAGTAAAATAATGCATTTAAAGAAGATAAGAAGTTTTTTTTTTTTTTTTTGCTGAATTGACCAAACAATTAGTTGCTTTTTGTTTCATTTTGAAGACAGAGTCTATATAGATTTTAAAATGGCCAACACTGGAATATATCGAAAACAGTGTTACTATGATAAATTCTGAAGGGAAACATTAAAATGAGCCAGCCAACGGTCATCAGATCTATGCCCAGCACACATTAACACCCTGAGAAAACGTAGCTAATAGAGTCTACTTTTTTTTAATTCTATGCTGTGAACAAAATGTTCTTTCCATCTAAATTTGGCAAAGCAAGCATCTGTACCATTTCCACATATTCTTTAAAGAACTAACCTTGTGAGATATTCATCGAGTTTAATCATTCAGAACAAGAGACTCAGAGTTAAGGAGGAAAAAAAAAAAAGAGAAAGAAAAAAAAAACCCAGGCATTCTGCCCCTAGGGTATAATTTGTGAAAAGCAAAATCTAGTTTCTTCACTCACCAGGGTCTCTCAGAGGCCAAAGTCCCTTCCCTGGGCACAGTGCCATCCCTCCATGATGTTACTGCTGGTCATTCGCAGCTCCCTAAGAATGTAATTATTCCTAGAATTCAAAATCTCCTAATATCTTCAGAATGTGTCAATGAGAATAAATCAAAGGGAGGATACAGAATTTGATCTAGCAGTAATCCAGACCATGCATAGAAACTATGTGCAGGACAGAATTAAAAAAAAACAAACAAAAACAAAAACAAAAGACCTTTCCCACTGATTTTCTTCCTACCCCTTCCCTTCCACCAAAGCTATTGGTTACTGACTCTTTGAGAGCTCATATGGAGGAAGACTGTTTTGTGATGAACTGCAATGGCATATGCTATATATGAACTAAGTAGAAGAAGATGGACTTTAAGATCAAAGGGTCATAAGATTTATTTTAGTTTATTTTATGCGGGACAATGAATGTTAAGGTGCTTGCCCAGGGTCACACGGCTATTAAGTGTCAAGTGTCTTGAGGCTGGATTTGAAATCAGGTTCTCCTGAATCCAGGGCCAGTGCTTTATCCACTGCGCCATCTAGCTGCCCCCCAAGATTTAAAGCTGAAAGGTACTTTAGGCATCTACTCCAACCTCCTCATTATAGAGTTGTGGAAACCAAGGAATAGAGACATGGAGAAGAGCAAGGAGTCCAGTTGAATAGAATGTAGGATGCATTTCTGCTCCTTCTTATATATCCCAGATACTTGACACTTACTAGCTATGTGACCTTGGGCAAGTCACTTAACCTGCATTACCCCACCAAAAAAAAAATAGTCAAGATTAGGGGGCAGCTAGGTTGTGCAGTGGATAAAGCACTAGCCTTGGATTCAGGAGGACCTGAGTTCAAATCCAGACTCAGACCCTTGACACTTACTAGCTGTGTGACCCTGGGCAAGTCACTTAACCCTCATTGCCTTGCCCCCCCAAAACAAATAAACAAACAAAAAGAATTAAAGTGGTCTTTAGGGGCAGCTAGGTGGCACAGTGGATAGAGCATTGGCTCTGGAGCGAGGAGTACGTGAGTTCAAATCCGGCCTCAGACACTTAACACTTACTAGCTGTGTGACCCTGGGCAAGTCACTTAACCCCAATTACCTCTCTAAAAAAAAAAATGGAAGATGGTTCTGCAGTGGAGCTGGTATACACTTCAGGCTAGGATGCTCTCCTCGGAGTGCTTATACTGAAATGTCATTGAGGCCTACTAGCAACAGAAAGGTCAGCCAAACCCATTTTTTGAGGAAATGGATAGAGCACTAGGATTCATAATTACCTATCATGGGAGTTTTGATCCTGAAATTTATGAGGCTTAGTCTGAAGTCTAGATCCCTCAGGAGCCTGCAGTTGGAATTCCATATCAGAATGTATACCTCCCTGGCTTAGCTAGAAGCTACCATAGTAGATAAAGTACTGAGCCTGGAGTAAGAAAGAGCTGAATTCAAGCAAGGCCTCAGAAACTTACTCTTTTTCTGACCCTAGCCAAGGCATTTACCCTTTCTGGGCCTCAGTTTACTCATCTGCATAATGAGGCAGGTGTATTTGATAGGTTCTAAGGTTTCTGTTGTCTCTAAATGTCCTTGTGATTTATGGACTCCATCTTTATGGCCTACCTCTATATATACCCCCCCACCCAAGATGAACCACAAGGGATTTCAACACCTCTTACCTACATCCAGAACAAAGAGATACCTGGGTATACCACTCCAAATCCAAAGTAAATGTGTATACTAACTCTTTGCTGCCTACAATGTATTTGCCTACTATTCTTCACACAACCTCTGTATCTTACAAGTTTTACCCAGAGATGCCAGTTATCTTCAAATAAAGGCATCAAGTCTCTCTAAAACACAAAAATCTTTGCTGTACCTAGTTTTGAGAGAACTTGATTATATATTTCTAGGTTCCAGGTCTTAGTTTCTTCTTTACTCAAGCTGAGGTTTGTTCTTTACCTACTCTTGCTTGGAGATTACATAATAAAACCTCCTAGGAAGGAAGAAAGGAAGGGAGGGAGGGAAAGAGGAAGGAAAGGAAAGAAAGAATGGAGGAAGCAAGAGAGGAAGAAAGGAAGAGAGGTAGGGAAGAAGGAGGAAAGGAAAAGAGGGAGGAAAAGAGCAAGGGAGGGAGGAAGGAAAGGAGAAAGAAGAGGAAGTAAGGAAAGAAGGATGGCAGGGAGGAAATAATGGAAGGAGGGAGGAAGGAAGGAAGGAAAAAGAGAAGAAGGAAGGGAGGAAGGAAGGGAGGGAGGAAGGAAGGAAGGGAGGGAGGGAGGGAGGGAGGGAGGGAGGAAGGAAGGAAGGAAGGAAGGAAGGAAGGAAGGAAGGAAGGAAGGAAGGAAGGAAGGAAGGAGATTATGAAAGGATTTAAAAGCAAGAGGGAGCTACTGAAGTTTCTTTCTAAAAGAGGGAAATGGTATATTGAGAATTATGTTTGTGTCCCCTTCTAAAGGATGCAAATATATTCAATTATTTTGTTAAACTACCTGGGTACCATTTAGCAAATGATCTCTTCCAAGATATTGATGATGATCTACTCATTGACAACTTCAAATTTTGGCCTGTGATTAGCAATATGTCCTTGAGCAATTATCTCTGGGTGTCAGTTTCCTCATCTGTAAAATGAAGGAGGTTGTATTAGATAATGACTAAGCTCTCTCCTAGCCTGATTATCTGAAAGTTCTGGTTCAAATATTGAGCAATTCCAGATTGAATGAATCCTAGATGCTCCTTACCGAGACTCTTACTGACCATGATCAACACCAAATAATAGTCCTGGCTTATTCCTTATAAAATGAATCTGTGGAATTCTTGAGTTCCCCAGAGACTACTTTGCCAACAGGACCTCAGGTTTTGCCTAAAGTACAAAAGAAATGAAGATCATTTTTTCCCATTCAGTATTTGGATACAAGATTCAATAAGCTTTTCCTACTTAGAAGGTCTACAGTGCATGTCTTAAATGTGGACCAGAGCCAGTGCAATTACTTACCTTGGTTCCATGCCCAGAGTTTATTCCATGATATATCCAAGTGACAAATGTTCTCATTGCAAGAAACTTTTGAGTGCTTTTCCCCCTTCTTTTGTTTCTTTATTCATTAAAACCCCTTGCCAAAGGCTACATAGAACCAAGGTGTAATTTTAATAAATCCAGACCTGTGTGTCTGGAAAATAACTCTACTAAGTGATAATCACTATGGCCTTATAAAAATTTTAATAAAAATAATCCTGACTATTCATTTCCAAAAAAAAAGGATACCATTAAAGGCATGATGTCCATTTTCCTTTATCTTTTTTTAAATTATAATTACTGAGTTCCACAAGAGCATCCCCTCAAATTTATTGCCAAAAGTCTGGCAGACAAAAGCCATGATATGTAATCATGTAGCTTACATTCCAACTACCTGAATATTAATTTGCCCAAATTCCTTTCCTAAATCTCAGCCAATAGGTGACAAAACCGAGCAGCTTTTAGCATCATCAAAACAGATACTTTGATTGAGTTTGCCAGTATTTGAAAAAGGAAAAGTTTTCTGACTGATCAGCTGTCTCATAGTTCATATTTACTTCACCTCCATTCTGTTCAATTTATTTGTCTTATGTTCTCCACATAGATTGTTTCTTATTCTTCTTGGCTAGAGAGTAGCACATTACTGGCACTTAATAACAATACCCATAATGAACTATCAACAGTATTGCTCTTCAGAAGACCTGGAGAGAAATATTTCAATCATCATAATGTCTATAAAAAAATGTAAATATCTTGGTTCCTCCAATTCCTTCAGTGACATTTTAACAGCATGCTCAAAAATTGGTATATGGGTCAAATTCACATTAGGTTCATTAGCTCCAGAAAACAATGTATTATCATGGTTGCCATCTTTCTCATAAAATGTTTAATATGTACCTTATATACTACTCCTAATAATCATAATATCTTCAATTTATTTAATGCTTTATGGTTTACAAAGCACTTTACAAATATCTCGTTGGATCATCACAGCAATCACTTGGGTTAGATGCTATTATTATCTCCATTTTGCAGATAAAGAAACTGAGGTAGATAAAATCTAATTTACTTCCCTAGGGCCACACAGCTAGTGAGTGAGCAAATGTCTGAGTGACATTTGAACTTCTGTCTTCTTAACTTCAGATGCAGCACTTTATTCACTTGTGTTATATTAGGTTCTCTACATACTTAGACTCTCTACAACTTAATTTGTTGAAAAGTGGAAAGTTCAGGAAAGTTGTGATTTGGCATCTTTTAAACACATTTTTAGAGAAATTCACACTTTTCTCATTCTTACTGATATCACAAATGATTCCCTGTGCACTAATACCTCAATACATGGATTCTTCCATGGTCCTATCACTATGCACATTGCAACCCATCTAGTTTTTCTTATCCTGTGTGACTCATGTCCACATCTTCTAATAAATCATGTCACAAATACTTTCTTTAGAACTTTAGACATTATAAGAGTGTTATTGGCATGCAAAAACTAACCAGCTATTCTTCCTCATTTCTCTCCATGTTACCTGCCTAGTCTGTTTCCTGATATTTGATCTCTTCAACGATTCATACCTGGTGTTGGTGTGAACAGACTCAGGTGTGAATTTTGCCTCTCATTCTTACTAAGTCTGTAATCCAAGGCAAATCATGTAATTATCTGACCCTCAGTTTTCTCATCTGTAAAAGGGTGATAATAATACCTGCACCATCTACTTCACAGAGTTGTTGTGAACAAAACATTTTGTAAACATTAAAGCAACATATCAATGAAATGAAATAATATTTTGACACCAAATACATATATAACAAATACATCATATTTCCAATGCACCATAAAGTCTTTAAGAAAGTCTTTGCTAAGGGGGCAGCTAGGTGGCACAGTGGATAAAAGCACTGGCCCTGAATTCAGGAGGACCTGAGTTCAAATCCAGCCTCAGACATGTGATACTTACTAGCTGTGTGACCCTGGGCAAGTCATTTAATCACCATTGCCCCGAAGAAGAAGAAGAAGAAGAAGAAGAAGAAGAAGAAGAAGAAGAAGAAGAAGAAGAAGAAGAAGAAGAAGAAGAAGAAGAAGAAGAAGAAGAAGAAGAAGAAGAAGAAGAAGAAAGTGAAGAAAGTCTTTCCTAAATTATGTCCTTTATGGAGAAATTTTTGAACAAATGAATGAACAAAAATGAAACAAATGAAAAATCCATAATATCAAACCAAAATATTTCCCTAGTAATGTGAAATTTGGTTTAGTCCATTTTAACACAAATATAGATTTAATCTTGAAGCATCTGACATTCAGAAGTGAGCCCAATCAAGGCAGTTGAAAGCTTGGCACTTGCCCCAGATGGCATTGATCTATAATCAAGTGGACTTTGTTCAGTTAATGGCATAATGGCAGAGAAAGAGGCAGGCTAAAATGCAGTTCAGCTAAGATGTGATAAAATAAATAATTGCTCTTCAAAGAATCTAAAACAACAAATGCTTCTCTAAGGTAGGGGTTACTCTTTTGTTAGATGTTTTGAAAAACCTGCTTGTGCTAAAATGGGGTAAATCTAAGTCATATTTTCTTTGTTGTAGAGGAAAGATATTGACAGGAGAGACAAAAAAAGACAAATAGTTAAGTAAAAAAACAAGAACTCACACTTTGAAGAGGAGTATGAGGGAAAGGGCCAATATGTTTTCCATTTTCCTTTTGAATGAAAAGAAATGCTACATTTCATCTAGAGGTTAGTGAAAATAAGATGATTCTTTTCCGCCTAATTTCATTAACCCCCATGAAATTTTGTCCATTCATGGAGCTCAGGTTAATAACTCCTACTCTAAACCCACTAGATATAGAAACAAAGGAGGAATGAGCTAGATTTGCTAAAACAGTACTAAAAATGAAGGAGATTTATTATTGTTTTTTTAAGTCAAGTCTTGTCTTCTTTTACTGGAATAATGCCAACTTCTTATTCGGAAACTTTCTTAGAAGAACTAGATTGATTAAAAAGTGATAATTTTGAGCTTCCAGTGAAATATTATTAAAGAAATACCCCATCATTAACTATTCAGTTTCAAATGTCTATGGGCATTCATTTTTCTTAGTGTTATTTCCATTCTAATCCAATAAAATTGGCATTTATTCAGTACCTACTATGCTCCAGGGCATTCAACTAAATTCAGTTTATACAAAGAACACCTTACAAATAATCCTTGGCCTCAAGGTACTTATATTTTTTTCTATTAAGCAAATCACATATTTGTGTATACACTCAGTGATGTTACTGTGTTAATCACCTTAAAGAATCAATATTTCCCTCATAGAAGTCTAGGCTAATTTTTGTTAGATTCTGAGTCTCCATTTATGTGGCTCTTTCAAAATTCAAGAATCCATAGCAAGACTTATTTAATTCCTTAGTTCATTAGCTAACAAGGATTAGATCTTGCAATGCCAGGCTTTTCTCTTAATCTAATTTAAATCCTTTTGTTAGAATTCAGGCACTGCAGCACGGTGTTTAAAAAAGAAAAGAAAAGAATAAATTAGGATTCAAGAAACTTGGTTGCTTATTAGAGCTCAGTTCTGTCTTAGTTATCTAATCATATAGTCTCCCCATGCCTCAGTTTCCCCAAAGTGACAAATGACAGTTCTGTACTTGATAATCTCTGTTTCCTTTGAGAGTAACATTACTGTGGAAAATGTCTTGTATTGAATTTAGAGTTAGACCTGAATTCAATTGTTTTCCCTGCCATTTATTACCTATATGATCTTGGGCAAATTACTTCGTCTCTTTGGGCCTCAGTTTACCCTTCTGTATAATATGACTTCAATTAGAGGACCATTAGGATCCTTTATGGCTCTAAATACATTATCCTAAGGAACTACTATGTGGAGGGTACTGTTCTCAGTACCAAAGATACAAAGAGGTGAACAAACCAAAAACATAGTCTCTACCTTCAAGGAACTTCCAACTTAATAAACAAGAGAAAGGATGGGAAAGGAATGATCCTTGTACACAAACACCTATGAAACAACTTAGAAAATTATTGCATGAATGGGAGCAGTCAAACACATTGGTCTGAAAAAACCGGTGAAGTACAAGGTACTTTAACATCCCAGGCTGTCCTATTTTTAGCAATCTCTAGAGAAGGAGCTCCTACAAAGAAAGAATATGACAAAGCTTTAACCAAAACAGCCCCAGTGGAGCTAATCAAACAGTTGTCTGAGTTCCTTGGTGTCTACAAGGCTCTCTCCTTTCCCTTAGGAATGAATTATTATCAAAAATAATTGTGAAGCATCCTGCCAAATATTTAGCCATATTTTTCCAGTAGGGAAATTCCTTCCACTTATGAAATCAGGTATAGGACTCATATACAATTTTAACTCCCTTGACATCCTGGTGGTATGAAATCATGAAGTTGGCCCCCAAGAGCTTTTCTCTCTCATTTGTTATTCACAATATTCAGCTTCTGGGCATTGGTGCTTTTCCATTGAAGAATATCTTGTTAATTGGCTTCCTCAACTGTGTCAGCAGTTCCTTGTGATTTATTGAATGACAAGAATTTATTGTTGGAAGGGCCCTCAGATGCTGCCATTCACCTCCAAATTTTCTTTCTGTCATATCCATATGCACATATGTATATGTGAGCTTGTGTAATGTCCCTTCACTTTTGCATAACTGTATACTTAGGAACAAGTAGACACTTACTAGTATAGGGTACTTTTACTGTCTTAATCTCTCTAGTTCTGTTATCAAGCAATCAACCCTTTAGTCAACATGTACCTTGATGATGGTGGTGGTCAGGGCACTTGAATAATTGGAGGCAATTAACAGTATTTGGAGTAAAGAAACTTCCTGGAGTAAAAAGTCAAATTAATAGGAACAACAAATCTATGGGTTTAGTATAATTCCCAAGGTATTCTTAGAGATAGTCCAACCAAGGGAATCCAATACAGAATTGGCAAGAAAAACGAGCTATCAAGGAAACAATAAGCATTGCCAAAATGACAGTTTGTCTCCTGCAATTTCTCTGGCCAAGACAATCTCCTTTATGGTGGTGGTCTACCAAATACCACCTTTCCTTCTTCAGGATCAGTGGATATTGTCATGGATCCAGACAGTGTTAGAGAGATAAGTAGACACAACTCCAGTAACCACTCCTTCTGTGAAGCCCTCACTACCCTAACCAATGTTTTCAAGGAGTTTATCATCTAATTAGGGAGACAGCCCATACACATATGAAACAATGTTGAAAAATAGCCTAGAGCTATTTGTCTTAAAAACATACAGAAGGGGGTGGCTAGGTGGCGCAGTGGATAAAGCACCGGCCCTGGATTCAGAAGTACCTGAGTTCAAATCCAGCCTCAGACACTTGACATTTACTAGCTGTGTGACCCTGGGCAAGTCACTTAACCTCCATTGCCCCCCCCCCAAAAAAAACATAAAGAAGGGGGCAGCTAGGTGGTGCAGTGGATAGAGCACCAGCCCTGGAGTCAGGAGTACCTGAGTTCAAATGAGGCCTTAGACATTTGACACTTACTAGCTGTGTGACCCTGGGCAAGTCACTTAAGCCCAATTGCCTCACTCACCCAAAAAACAAAAAATCAAAAACCATACAGAAGTTCAAGGGTTGAGCATAGCACTTCACAAAAGAGATGGTTACTATAATTGGGTCATAAAGGATAAATAGAATTTGAATTGGGAGAAGGGAATTACATGAGTTAAGGGAGTAAGTAGGGTGTATTTATGGGATGCTAGAAAGCATCAACAGCAACATGCTAAAAAGAACAATACTAGAATGAAACAAAAATAACAATAACACATCAATGAAGTATTGTCTCTTTTTTACAGATGAGGAAAAGGAAACTCAGAAGGTTAAAGGTGACTTGGCCAAGATCACATGGCTAGGAAGAATACTTTGGTGGAATAAAATAAATATGGGCAGGAGACTATATTCTAGTTTAACTTTCCCTTTTTAACTTGCTTGATGACTGGCCATTTATCAGTTACTCTCTCTAGATATCAGTTTCCTAATCTATAAAATGAAGAGGTTCCACTCTTAGTGGTTTTCTGTTGTTGTAGTATTTCAAGGTATAGAAAGTGCTTTAAATACATTAGTGAGGCAGAGCCTCCAGATACTGTGGTATTACCCTCATTTTGCAGATAAGGAAACTGAAGGTCAGAGAGGTTAAAGCATTTGCTTATAGTTAAATAGCTAGTTTAAGTGTATTTGGAAGGATTTGAACTCAAGGCTTCCTAAATCTCTAAAGTTTACCATACTGCCATGATAGTTTCTTGTTACACTTCAAATCCTACCATTCCATATCTATCTGTGGGGTTCAATGAGAGTCAGAAAGTGCTTTGTGTCTTACTTAGAACAAAATTGGTTTTGATACTTGCAAAGTTCTTTGATCATTCTTTGGGTGAGGCTCTTTGTATCAGTCTGGGAAATTTCTCCCTTTGTAATGATCCCCAACAGCCTATTTACCCCCAGAGGTGGCCTTTTAAAAGCTTACTTTATCACAGAATGAAGCTGCTAATTCTTCCCCAAAGCTACTTCTTTCTAACCAATTAGAAAAGGCAACACCCCACCCCACCCCCAGGAAGAAAGAAAGAAAGAGGGAGGGAGGTGGGGAAGAAGGAAGGAAAGAAGGAGAGAAGGAAGGAAGGAAGGAAGGGAGGGAGGGAGGGAGGGAGGGAGGAAGAAAAGAATCCCTTAATGGGGGAGGGGGCAAACTAATTGTAAAACACTTATGTTCTATATCCCTTTAAGAGACGCTTTTTCTTGTTTGAATTGGAAAAGACTAAACTATTGGCCATTTGACAGCCCATGAATTGTGGGAGACAATATATGTGGACTCACTATTACTCATTATTAAATTTATAATTTAAATATACTTTTCCTTCTTTAGAGACTTGTTCTACCTCATTACCCTTTTGAGTATCCATCCTGTCTTCTCTTGAGATTTGCCCTTTATCCTCTAATAGAAACATACTGCCCACTGAGGTATGTCCTCATGACCCTCTGGGAAGCCTATCTAGCTTCTCTACTAAAGGACAGAACTTTGCCTCCATCAGCATACCAGAGATCAGTTACCTTGGCTAACTTTTTTGGTGTCCATCAGTCATCTTGCTTAACTAGCTTTGTTTCTATACTAGTGACCACTGTACTTCTATGTTTTCAGACTATGAATTGCAGTCACTGGGTAATACACAACACTAGAACAATAGCATTAACAAAATGGAGGGAAGGGATATTGAAGAAACAAAGTGTGCTGTGCTTCACATTGACATAGGCCTAAATAATATTTTACAGCATAATTTCCTGATTATCTTCTCCACCTCCCCCCCAGAATCATTACCATATATTACAATCTCTCCCTAGCAACAATCTCCCATTGGGCATCTATATACCATGTGATTATCTGAAAGGGAAGTAAGCTTAGTTCAATTCCCAATTTCTAATTACCTTCTCACTTTTTCCCATTAGGCTTCAACTCAACCATTAGGTTCAAATACTCTTGCTGAATCCTTACCATTTCCAACAGCATTCTCTACCACCACCGCTCCTCACTCAACCTCCCCCCTGAGCCAATGCAAACTTTCATAAAATTCCATTCAAAAAAAATTCTTTACTTTTGAGACACCATAACAGAACCTTTTACACACACACACACACACACACACACACACACACACCCTCTATTATACTATCACTTTTTTTTCCACCAGAAAGCATAAGAACTTTAAGGAAATCATTGACTTGGTGTTGGAAGGAACATAAGAAATGATCTGTGCCTTCATTTTACGAGTGAAGAAATCAAGTCTATGAGCTGCAATTCCATTCCAAGTACTGTGATATCAAATCCAACATTCTTTCCAGCACACCACACAAATTGTTAATGTCCTCTACGAGTTCCAGCTGTGACTGTCTTCGCTCCCTGAACTGGCTGTCCACCAGCCAGCTGGACTCTAATGGGGAGATGCAGACCTGTATTCCTGTGTCTTATGACAGGGGAAACTAGGTGACATGGTGGATAGAGTACCAGACCTGTAGTCAGGAAGATTCATCTTCCTGAATTGAAATCTGGCCTCAGGCATTTCCTGGCTGTGTGACCCTGGGCTTGTCACTTAACCCTGTTTGCCTCATCAGTTTTCTCATCTGTAAAATTGGCTGGAGAAGGAAATGGCAAACCATTCCAGTATCCTTGCCAAGAAAATCCCAAATGGGTTCATGAAGTGTCAGACACTACTGAAGAACCACAACAACCACATGCCTGAAGACAGCACGCCATCCTTTTTTGAAATGTTTATAGGATTTCAAAATTAAGCACTACTCAACAACAACAAAAAATACAAAGTGGTTATGTCAGCAATCAAAAGGAACATTTTTGAAGTCTAAGTGATCTTCATAGTCAATCCTTATTATCCTTTCACACTAAAGCAAACAAACAAAACATTTTTTTCTTAATTAGTTTCTTCTTCATTTATTGTACTGACTCCTTATTTATTGTGACAATTCACATTTATATAGTGGTAATAATGACTATCAAGCATGCATTAAAAAGTGCTTATATAGTGTTATACAGTTTTTCAAGACCTTTCTAAGCATTTAGAATTCCCATGTGTTTTTTTCCCCTCAAACCCTGTTAAGTATTTAGAATATTCTTCATAAAGCTCAAAATTCTACTTATGTGGAGCATGGGACAACCATCTATAAATCCAGGGAATAAACAATGGGACGTGCTCACTAAAAAGCTAGTGTGATCTTGGGTTGGAATAACAGAAGTGATGATTTCTATGAACTCCTTCTGAGCTTTTGGATGTGTGTGTGTGTGTGTGTGTGTGTGTGTGTGTGTGTGTGTGTGTGTGAGTGTGTGTGTCTGTAAATTCAGGTTTGATCAGGGGTGGCCTTATTTTACACTCATAATTTGGAATTTTTCCTTTTTTTCTACAGGATGTAGGAATTTTAATATTAAATTTAAAATACTACATCAATATTGTAGAAATGATCTAGGCCTTTTCATGGCATATAAGTTCAATACAAGTCCAATGTAGATATGGAGGCCAAAAGAGATGGTAAGAACTTGGTCTTCAGTAAGTAGAGGAATAGCTTCAAAGGAATAAGGAGGTGACAACCCCTATAGATTCTACTCAGGTCAGACTACACCAACAGCCTTACATTTTGCTTGGGGAAGCACAGTTTAGGAATGAAAGTGATAAACTGAATAAATGTCCAAAGGAGGCCTACCGGAATTGTGAAGGTCCTCAAGTCCAAGCTATATGATGACTGGTCGAAGGAACTGGGTATGAGTAGTCTAGATAAAAGAAGAGTCAAGGATGTGTGTTTTATCTATGTTCAGGTGTTCTGAAGAGATGCCATGTGGAAAAAGGATTAGATTAGTTCTGTTTGACCCTTGAGGGTAGAACTAGGCCCAAGAGGCAGAAGCTGAAAGGAAGAAATATTCAGCTTGATGCCAGAGAAAATAAAAACAAACAAAAAAGAATATAAAACAAAAGCTTCCTATCAATTATAGATGTCCCAAAGTAGGTTAAGCTGCCTTCAAATTTCTCCTTTATTAGAAGTCTTAGAACAAAGGCTTCACCCACTCCTTGGGTTTTATATTAAAGAAACTTATTCTATCATTTGGCCAAATTGTTACTGAAATTTTCTAAGGTATTAAAAGTCACCAATATCCTTGGAGAATGTTAGTGAAGCTACACAATCTGCCTAAATATCTAAGAATTTTTCCCCAAGGAGATTATTTTAGGCATGTTGGGCAATAACACAACATACCAACTGTCTATTTGCTTATACTGAAATGGTATGCTTGGTCTACCTCCAATTCACCTTTCAGTCTTCCTTTTTTTTCCCTTTCACCTTTCATGTCTCAAAAGGAGAAGGAAGGAAGGAAGGAAGGAAGGAAGGAAGGAAGGAAGGAAGGAAGGAAGGAAGGAAGGAAGGAAGGAAGGAAGGAAGGAAGGAAGGAAGGAAGGAAGGAAGGAAGGAAGGAAGGAAGGAAGGAGGAAGGAAGGGAGGGAAGGAGGGAGGGAGGGAGGAAGGAAAGAGAAGAAAGGAAAGAAAGGAAGAAAGAAGGAAGGGAAATGGGGAAAGAAGGAAAAGAGAAAAGGGGGAAGGGAGAAAGGAAAGAAGGAAGGTTAAGAGGGTGTCAAGGAGAAAGATATGAAAAATTAAAGTGCCTAGATTTGGAGTTTTGTGAGATCTCAGGGAAAACAAGCCTTAATTCTATTTTTTCCCTTTCCCCATATTCTGTCATAGAAATCACAAGCCTTCTGATCTGGCCCTTTGTTCAACTACAACCTTGTCATTTACGGTGATTTTTATGGCCTGCATTCTTAACGTTCTTACCTTAGGTTGCTCAAACATTCTCAATCCTTTGTGCTCACTTATCTGCCTGCTTATTTGCTGGCTCACCTGGATGATAGCAGATGTTAGCCGTGAGCAGCATAAAATCTATGTGACCTCAGAAACGTATCCATCCTCACTAAAGCACCAGGGAGAAGGGTTTGTAGCCTACAAGTGAGGACTGCACCTTCTGCAGTAGCCAGGCTTCCTATTTTGTTATTTTACTTGATTTTCTTTCTGGATATCACATGTCCATAAGCTATTACTTGTCATTTTAAAATCTGATTTTATAAAGGAGAGCAACTGGGTTACTAAACTGCTTTGGGTGGGATGGGTACTGTTTATTGTTGCAAAAGTTTCATTTTAATAAAAATGCATACAGTTCATCTGAATTAGAAAGAGATAATTATTTTGCTCCCTTTGTTTTGCATCTAGTAAATTCTGTGCAAGTACTTCATATTGCAGAACTCCATAGATTCTCCCCACCCCCATTTTTGAACCATGCAATTGCCTTTGCTGAGGCAATGTGATGTCATGAGTAGGACCCTAGACTTTCAGGGAGAACATCTAGTCTCCAATCGTGGTCATGTAACCTTCTTTAATTTATCATTTAAACTCATTGAGCTTCAAACTACAACATTTATTATATCCATCCCTTTCTCTATACTCACATCATAGCCACCATAGTTCACGCCCTTATCACTTCTTTCCTGGATACTGCAATATATTCCCTATTGATCTTCTTACCTCTAGCCCCAATCCTTTCCAATCTGTTCTCTACAAAGCTGCCAAATTAATATTCCTAAGGCGCAATGACCATGTCACTTCCTTTCCCTTCTCAAGGAACTCAAATGGCTCCCTGTTACCTCTAAGATAATAAAAAAGAAGCTCTTCTATCATTTAAAGGTCTTCATGATCTAGTTTCAGCTTTTATACAGATTTATTGTATGTTGCTCCCCTTTATGTATTCTACTTCAACCAAAATGGCCCTGACCCTCACAGGTGCCAGTGCTTCTCCCTAATTACTCTCATATAGGTGTGTGTGTGCATATATATATATATATATATGTGTGTGTGTGTGTGTGTGTATACACACATGTATTTGTATATGTGTGTACATGTTTGCATGAATGTATGCATGCATGCATACATACATACATACACACACACACATAGATGGAATGACATGCTTCCCTCTCCCCCCTCAATTTCCCTGGACAGATGGACTGCACAGTGATTAAAGAGCTGGGCCTGAAGTAAGGAAGATTAGTTCAAATCTTTTCTCAGGCAAATTTCCAGTTGTGTGATACTGAGCAAGTCACTTAACGACTTTGCCTCAGCTTCCTCTACTATTAAACAGGGATAATAACAGCAACTACCTTGCAGGATTGTTATGAGAATCAAATGAGATGATATTTGTGAAGTGCTTAGTATAGTGTCTAATACATATTAGATACTATATAAATGTTAGCTATTATTATTTCATACATATACATATATGTATACTTAAATGTGTTCACACTGTTTCATTCTAATAGACTATAAGGTCCTTGAGTTGAATAATGTTTTGTTATCCCTATAATACCATATACATTGTAGGCATTTAATATTTTTTGTGAACTAATGAATGAAATGTAATGTGAACTTATATGAGGCAAGCTGTGATGATAGAGAGTTGTAACATTTTAGCGTTTGTGGCTTTGTTTGCATTACTTCAAGGTGCCAAAATTTAAAGGGCACCTGAAGCACTTGTACCCATAAACAGGTAGAAACAAATGATGTTAGCATGAATAATTGATAAAAAATACAAAGGTACTAGAGATAGCAACGTGGTATATCAGCTGGAGTCAGGAAGTTATGGATTCAGATCCTGTCTCTGAGATTCACTAGTTGTGTGTTCTTGGGTAAGTCATCCTACCTATCTCATACTCAGATCCTTATTGTAACGATTGGAATAACGCCACCTGCTGGATACTTACTGTAGAGGAGTTCTGCCCATGAAGGGAAGGTCTTTGAGGGCAAGACCAGGAGTCAGGAAGTGACGCGGGCTAGTGGGAGGAGGAAGGAAGAGACTGGCGCTCAGTCTCGGCCTCTTTTCCTCTGGACTCTGGTGGAGAAGGGAGCTAGAAATGTGCTCTCCCTTTAATAGATAGAAATCTAGGCCTTTTTCTCTCTCTTTACCAAATTCTTATTCTCCTTAATAAATGCTTAAAAGTCTAACTCTTGCTAAAGCTTATAATTTATTGGCGACCACTCATTAGATATTTTAGACAGACTAGCTAGAATTTTAGCCCTTAACAGATGGCTGACCACGAAGAGGAAAGCTAAACTTCAGTCTTCTGATCTTCTGGTTGGGTAAGAAATTTCCCCTCCCTCTCCCTTTAAACTGCTAAGTACTGGCGCACTGGCTGTGTTTTCCTTTAAATTTTTTCGAATGGACCTTTTAAACTCCCTAATTACCCTATTTTTGATTTTAGTCTGTTTAACCAGACAAATGGGGGATAAGATCATGTTAATGCTTTGTTTTTGTGGATTTTCTATTTTTCTTTTTATTTTTGTTAAAAGAGCCAGCAACTTACTCACACAAGGAAATATCTCTCCCTCTCCCAACCATGCTTTTTCAGAGAAACCTGAAGAGATTCCCGCAGCTTTTCCCAGTTCTAACACTAATTGTTGCTTTAATTTTGCATGCCTGGAGGCAATGACCCACCCTCTAGAAGCTTTTAATCCCCTAGCACCTGGAGGCAAAGTGGGGGAAGAGGAATCCAGGCCTGACTTCAAAATCAAGTCTGATTCAAATTGCTCTGGTCCCTCCCCTCCTCTCCAGACCCCACCCTCTACTCCTCCCATGGCCAAGCCCATTGCTTCCCAGGCCTGGGAAGTCCAGAGATCTGGTGCGCATGCTCAACTTTTTCTACCTGCATTTGCAGCTTCAGGCTCAGCCCTTCCCCGGCCTGGCTGTGCTTTTGAGACAATCTTAGAAAACTCTTTAAATTCCAGATATGCTCGTTTTGTTCATAATTTTGCTAACCTGCTTTTGTCTTTAATTAGTAATCTTATAAAGCATTTGTATGGTGAAAAGCCCGACAGACAATATAGAGGGGTTAAAGAAGAAAAACTTAAGCTGAATAAGAATGACAATCAACATAGTTCAAGACTCTGCTTCTTTTGCCATGGAAGGGTATATATTTTACAGAAATGTAGAAGTAAGGGGCAAGGTATTGATATGAGTATTGGGGATTTTAGATATCGGAATCAAAAGTGTTCTGAATTCACTCAGAGTAATAGTATCAGTTCAGAGGTTACATAGGATTTCTGTGCTATTATATATACATTTTGAAATTAATGGTATGGGTTTATTTTCATAGAGATTTTCATGCTTTTGAGATTGTCTTATACTTAGTTTCTAAAACAAGGAGAATATTTGTAAAAGCTTTTTATAGTCATGTGATCAAGTTTATATTTTATAATACTCTTATTGATATTAAGTTCATATTCATTTAGATTTCCTTAGTTTGAATTTCACTGTATTTTATTGTTCCATGTGTATTTTCTTCTATTCATTTGTCTATCTAATGTTGAAACATTGCAAGATGGTTTTGATTTTATTATACAATGTTAATTCTAGGAGTATTGTGCTCCCATATTCTGAGTTGTTTGTTTTTGTTATTTTTTCTCAACTAATTATTTGGTCAAACTCTTTAAAGCATTTCCTTGGCAAATTGGTTGCCAAGGCAAGTGTAAATTGATTCTAGAAGTATTATTTTTGATAAGCATATTCCAAAAAAAAAAAAAAAAGAGGGGAACATTTATAAAAGTTTTCTCTTTTCAAAAAAAAAGTTTTCTTTGAGATTCTGTTGTGCTTTAACTTATATTTAAATATGTTCTGATTTTTCACAAAAGTGATTGTATACTAAGTAAAAAAAAAGGGGTATTATTTGAAATTGTTGCATAAATATATATTGTGTCAAGTCAAGATGTGTCAAGTCAAGATGTATTCACATTTTTTGCAATCATTTATTATCCTCAATTTTTAAATCCATATGAGACTTGGATTATGGGAACTTATCATTTAAGACATTAATTGCCTTTATTCTGAGTTATCAGATGCCAGTTGGCCAAGATGCCATCCAATCACAAGAGGAATACATGCAAAAGCAGACACTGAACTGTCACATGAGGGGAGACATGCATGAAGTCAAGGTATGGCCGAGAGAACGGCTTTTGACAAATGTTGAGGTTGGATTCTCTTGGTTTAATATTTTATTTTATTTTTCCCCACAATATTGTACAGATGGCTGGAAGTATTCATCCCACCCATCTCACTCCTACACCTGGCTTCTATGCTCCCTCCTATATGCCTGATGCCATGGACATCTCAATCCCATGTATCTGATTAAGTCTGACTCAGTTTCCTCCAATATGTTTGGTGGCATGGACATATATTCCATCCACCTATTTTAGACCTGGCATACTGCATGGGCAGTACATATTGCTCAAGTGTGGGAATGCTCATATCCCATCATTTCTCTGTTCTTTTATGGTAACCCCCATAATTATCTCAGGTGTCATGTTAAATACAGTGTTGAATTTGGCCTTGACACCTGTTACCAATTATATTAGATTTTTTAATTTCTCATAATGGCATGAGGATAATTAGGCAGATGATGCAAAAAGTGATGAAACAAAGATAAAAAATTATTTTTAATAATTAATATCGCAGCAATTGTCTTCTCAATTACCCTCCATAAGGGGGGGACTATAGTAATATTATAATTTTAAAGAATGGTTCAATTTTTGTTTTATTATATGTTTCATGTGTAACAACTAAGATTCTGAATTCCCTTAGACATGTTTTTGAGAACTTTCATTGTTTGATTTGATTATTGACAAAGCTATTTTAAAGTTGTGTTAAGCTCAATTTTGTAGGAAATTTTCCTGGCTGATTACCAGCATCCACACATCAACCCCTGAAAAGACTTCCATTCCACGACTACACCTAGAGGACATCTGAGAAAAGACTTTCAGAGACTTTAAATGAACAGTTTTGATTTGTTCTTTTTGTTGGTTTTTTTTCTCTTTCTGTTATAATATACACCATCTGTAACATGTATTCTCTGCAGAGGCCCTCCCTTTGCAAGACTAATGTCAAAGCGTCGGTTCATGAGGACAAAAAAAATCGCCCCTCTGGACAAAACTTTCCTCTCTTCCTTTTCTATATTGTTGTTCACATATTATTAGTTAGCAATAGTTATCATATTGTTTTTACTGTTCCGTCAAGGAAACATTTTGTTTCTTGAGGAACAACAGGGGGGACTGTAACGATTGGAATAACGCCACCTGCTGGATACTTACTGTAGAGGAGTTCTGCCCATGAAGGGAAGGTCTTTGAGGGCAAGACCAGGAGTCAGGAAGTGACGCGGGCTAGTGGGAGGAGGAAGGAAGAGACTGGCGCTCAGTCTCGGGCTCTTTTCCTCTGGACTCTGGTGGAGAAGGGAGCTAGAAATGTGCTCTCCCTTTAATAGATAGAAATCTAGGCCTTTTTCTCTCTCTTTACCAAATTCTTATTCTCCTTAATAAATGCTTAAAAGTCTAACTCTTGCTAAAGCTTATAATTTATTGGCGACCACTCATTAGATATTTTAGACAGACTAGCTAGAATTTTAGCCCTTAACATTATCTATAAGGGAGTCAAGTGATTGATATCAAATTATATAATATCTATATGATATATCATGTGGTATGATATAATATGTGAAGATATATTATAGTATAATATGATAATGCATTCTAATAATATATTATTACTTTGGATGCCATTAAGCACTAGCGTTATCATTCTTCTCCTACTCTTCCATCCTTTTATTACTCTTGTTATTATTCTCAGATGTGCTTCTTCCCCAAGATGCTTGTTTTTACCTCATGAGCTATTCTGTCAATGTACCTTACTTGTCCCCTCCTCAACAAAGGCCTTCCAGTATCCTGAGGTCTAAACATATGAAGCTTTGTTCTTCAGTGTCCAGTGTCTTTTCCCAGTGTCCCTCTCTAATTGAATTTGCCTCTAAAATTTGATGCGAGTATGTATTTCTTGCTGTTTACTCAGTGACCCATTTTGTGATATTTGCTTTGGGTAATAGGATTGCTGGTTATGACTATTTATTTGAGGGAAGAAAAAGAGTAGAAGGCCTTAAGGAACCAGTAGGAAGAAAAATAGCTCTCTAGCAGCCAAGAAATCCAACTATGGAAAGGGACTGGTCAGATTAAGGAACCCAGGGAAGGTCAGAGGTCTGGAGCCTACATGACTGAAAGTCAGCAGCCTGGACAGATTCCAAGCTCTCCCTGCCTATGTGTCCTTTAGATTTATTGGAAGAAAGAAATTCCTCAGAGTCTCTGTGTGATGGCACAAAAGTCTCCCAGTATTTGACAAAGAGGCAGTAACATTGGGATTCCAAAAAAAGCTTTCATTTGGATTCTGGCTGCAGCTTGTTGTCTTCTTTCCTTTCTGGATCAGAGGAAAGAGGCTACAATTTCTCCCCTAACTCTTCATTCTTGCAGGATCTAGGGTAGTAGAAATCTGAGGAAAAGGGCCTGAAAGAGAAAAAGAAAACATGGCTACCAAATCCTACCACCAAGTTCAGTGCTATCAGTCACCTTTCCCAGTAGTCTCTGTTTATTTGTGGTCTATTCCTTATCACTGAGTTTGAGCCCTGTGGTGTAATCAAAGTTCATGGTAGATATAAAAAGCATTTAATATTGTCTTTCAGCTAGTTTATTGTATTTACTCAGCAACCATTAATCTCCCTCTCAAGAAAATATTGGCTTAACCGAGCAATCATGATAAAGAATAGCTTATTATCAGGATTAGGGCCATAGTTCGTAACATTCCATCTGCTCTGGGAATTGATACAGTGATTAAATCTAACAGGGACCCCAGGTCATTCTATTAAGGGACAATTCAGAGTAGCTCCTTATGCTTAAATCTATTTAGTATGGAATCATTTTGGTGACTTTAGGTATCAGAGCCTTTCTAGAGCAAGCAGCAAACTTCCCTAACAAAAGACACACAACCCCTTCCTCCTTTTTCAGAGAGGATACATGACTAAATCTTCTCTGAAATTGCCTGGAAAGGACCTTGGGAATCATCTAGTTCCCTTCCCTAATCATATAAGAAAACTGAGGCCTCTAGAAGTTCAGTGCTTTGTCCACACTAATATAAGTAATATGTGTCGGGGACATGATTTGGACATGGTTCTGTAGACTCTCATAGAAGGTACACCTTCCATCTTGCCATCCCGCTCAGTCCCATGAAGCTCCTCAGGACAGTGTCTCTATTTTTATATAAAATCCTTCCATTCTCATTACTCCTTCAAAAGATTTCATTTAAAACAATGCCCTGTTAAACCAACCTATCACTAATTGGTGTTTTCCTTTTCTATCTGGCAATACATGAACGCATATTGCCCCATGAACCAAGCTTTCTCAAAGTGTAGAGGAGTTCAGATGCATGAGAAAGATAGGAGTTAATAGAGGATTGGGCTCTGCTTCTGTTTTTCCCTTGCAGTCTATCTGTGTGATGCCAAGAATGTCACCATGGGCTTTTTTAAAAAAATGAGGGGAAACCAATTCAAAGGATAATATAATAGAATTTATTTTCCTCCAATGTTGCTTGTGGAAGCTTTGCCTGCTGGCAGAGCTGCAAAATATAGTGTCCAATGTCCCATACTGGCTGGATGCCATGTTAAAATTGGGGGATGTGTTTTCATCTTGGCAGATTAAGGCTCCAGGTGGTATGCCTTGAAATGAAATGTTCTCTAGTTGGAAGGAAACCTTCCTACCATGCATAGAGCAATGGAAGCTGCTTTTTTCCCTTCTGTAATAAAGGCATCCTTGCAAAAGAGAAAGAAGTTTGGTGTATCTTTTTTGAATCTAGTACTAACATGACAGCCTATAAAATTTATCCTATATTTTATTACATGTGTGTGAATGTAATATAAGTATATATACATATACATATTTATATGTATGCATGTGTGTATGCGTGCAGTGCATTATATATGTATGTAATATACTATGTGTCCCCAAAATCTTACTGCAGTTTTAAGCTAATTAAGCTTAACATTGTACTAAGATATTTTAAGAGGAGAGAGAAAGGGAAAGATGGGGAAAGGGAGAGGGATAAATAAGATGCTTATGCACATTTCTTTTTTATGCCCAAGACCTAGCACAGTTCCAGGCACTTAGCAAATGCTTTTTAAAAATGCTTGTTGATTGATAGATGAAGAAAACTTGGTCGATAAATATTTTGCTACAGTATGATTAAAGAACAATAGAGAGAGGCATCATAGTGTAGTGAATAGCAAGTTAGGAATACTTGGATTCAATCTTACCTTTAACATGAGCTAGATGGATTACTCTGGAAAAATCACTTCATTACTTGGTGCTTCTAGAAAAAAGTATATAACTATAAACTTGAGAAGGTACTGATGAATGAATGAATGAATAAATGAATGATGAATAAATGAGAAAATCTTTATTAAGTGCTTATTATGTGCCAGGCACTCTGCTAAGCTATGGGGATAGAAATTCAACCAAGCAAAACAGTATATGTCCTCAAATAGCTTACATTCATAAAAAGAAAGAAAACACAGGAAAGGGAGTGGTAGCCAAGGAGGAGTGTTTTGGACAGGTACATCAGAGGGAGTGGTAATTGGAGTCATAGAGGGAAAGAATGACATCTCCTTTCTATGAATGCCTATCTTGATATGATTCTCATTCTAAGAAATAAAGTTGGAAAGTAGGTGGGGGAGGCACATACATGGTGGCATGACCTGAACATGGTCAGAAACTGACTTGGGCCTGAAACTGGGCAAAACAGAGATAATTCTCATCAACCAGAGCCCAAGATCACTGCATTTGAGATAAGGGCTAGAAGTTGGAGAGAACTCAAGGTGGCATGAGATGGGCTGGAAATTGATCAACAGAAGTTAAAGAGAAAGTGTTGACTTTTAATACTGGGGGGAGTTCCTAATTGGGAAGGAATTTCCTAACCAATTAAATCACAAATATGGTCCCTTCCCCCATCACACATAGGAAAATTCCATAGATTTCATCCCCTTTTTCTACCTGCTTATGGACTACAAGAGAGGATCAGGGTTGTGATGCATTTTCATGGCTTTATCATTTTCAGATATTTAATTTGCAAGACCTCTTCAGGGTGATTATTGTTTACTTTTCTGACCTTTATGTTTATTTGTTTATTTGAAGTATGAGATTCTCTTACCCTTGTATACCAAATAGTATATTAACCTGCCCCTTTCCTGATATCTCTGTATACTGAAAAGATAACAGATCTCGAAATGGAAGTTTTGGGACTGAATTCTCATCTCCCCCACCTAGTCCCCAGCTAAGCTCATTCATGTGTGATTCCTGACATTGCAGCTACAAAGTCAGCTCAGTACTTGCTAGAATGGTCTTAAAGATTTATTATTAATATTTGCTGACAAGAAGAAATGACTTATTTTCATGTTGGCACATCTTTATGGATGCTATTTCTTTAAAGATTTTTTTTTCCATCCCACACATTTCCAACATAAGCTGCTCAGCCACTGAAGCCCTCTTGCTGTTCCCACTTAAATCAGAGTCCAGATCTTAAATCTCTGGGGCTCAATAACATAGGCTTCAGATTTGCGACTTATAGGTCTCTCAGAATATCAAGACTCAAGGAAGTTCTAGCATCCATGCTCAAGACTCAACATATTGACTGAGACTCGAGCTCAGAGGGACTTCAAAACTCAGAGATGTTTAGCGATCAAGCCATTGGGTTTAGGACTTAAGAGTAACAAGGGCTTAGAAGTCAAAAAGATTGGGGATTATGATTAAAAGGATTTCAAATGTATAATGAAAAATCCATTGCTGGTCTCACAAAAATGCTTGTTTATTGATTAATCTATAACACATTTTGGGATAGACACTCGTACTGTGACAAATCAAAACGCCCACATGCCTTCTATTCCAGTGTAATTCTTTTCCATATTTTTCCTAGAAATCCTCTATAAAAGAAATATACATCCAACATGCAGGATTCTTTCTTCTTGAGTGTGTGTGTGTGTGTGTGTGTGTGTGTGTGTGTTTAAAGGGTATAAATATACCACTTGATTTGTCCATTAATATCTCACATTTAAGCTACATAATTATGGCCTGTCTCCTTTCCCATTCAAACATATCTTTCATGTTGCCTCTCATGCCACTTTAAAAGTATACAAATTATTCATTATAAAGAATATGCCCAAACCCACTATTCATCTTTCCATTGCTCTTTGGAGTTAATTATAATTTTTATTTTTCTGAGATGCTCATGTTTTGGGATATGACCTCAGTAAAAGATCACTGCTGTAAAAAAAGAAGCCTTTTTCAACAAGAATTTTGGAATCATTGAAAGCACTTTGCAGTTTCCCCAAAGCAATTGAACCTGGGCTTCTATTACTTCTCAATTTCAGGCTCAGCTTATTCTCTGCTCACAGCATCTGGCCCAAGATGTAGCCACTGACAAACTAATTAGATAGGCTTCCTGCCAAGTTCTGTATCATAAAGTGGACAAAGTATTCATGCACTTTGTTTTTCTAGTGTGGATTGGTAGACAAATCTCTTTGCAATATCACAAACTCTAGTGAAACATTATAGTGGTCTGGTACTCTTTGCACTTAATTCAATGTCATTGGCAATTAGGAACATTTGTATACCCTTGTCATCAACTGAAAAATCTAAAGTTTTTGGACTTCAAACAGCCTGTCTTTCATGGTGCAAATCAGCATTTTTTCTGGAATTAATAATTTTTTGGATAGTTGCCTGTGAGCACTAAGAGTTTAAAAGACTTCCCCCAAAGTCACAACATATGCCATAGCAGAAGTTGAATCTCAAGGTCACCTTTTTATCTACGGCTCCTTATGCCTTCTCTTGTGACTTCAGTGTAGCTCTTAAAAACATAAAGATGTAGTAATCTGTATAAAATTACAGCATCATATAATGAAAGAATCCAAATTTGAAGTCAGAGGACCTTAGTTCAAAGCCAATGTCTATCCCCTACTAACTGTATGACCTTGGACAAGTCATTGACCTCTAGTTTTAATTTCTTCATCTATAAAACAAGGGGGTTAGGTTAGATTAGCTCTGAAGCCTCATTCAGCTACAAATCTATGATTCCTTAATGCCTGCAAGTCATCCTATTGCCTTTTCATGTTTGCATCAAGGATGTCCACAACCAGCACCTCAAGAAAGTGTTTCAACTCTATTTAAAGCGTTTGCGAACTAGCCTGGGTGCTTAATCATATAACACTGTTGCTATGGAAAGATATCCTTCAAACTCTAAGCAGCAAACTAACAATTGAACTTTTGTGTGTTAAGGACTGCCTTACTGGATTTCAAGGAAAACATTTGTCAAAAAACAGATTATGTTACTTTACCTTCTAATTTCTGTCACATTCTACTCCAGTTGGGGCTGATTGAGCAGCTGGAGACTCAAAAGGAGTCTAGTTTTGTCTATTCCATTGCGACAACAGCTGGATTATAAGGAATTCTTCATCAAGTTAAGTGTCTGGTGTGGGGTATGGACTACTCCAAGTGTCTGCCTGTCACATTTGAATATAAAGCCCAGTGTTGGTAAGCATGAATGGGAAAGTAGCTGATATCAGTTTGGGTGCACTGGAATCAATTTCTGCTCCCAGATGCTCTAGAATCCATAAGAGCCAACAGTATATGGAGCAGAGATGTTTTTAAGTTTGTTTTTATCATCTCTGACCCAGAAGGAATTGCAAGAGAAGGACAGTCTGGCCTTAAAGTTTTACTACTTGGAGATTTCTAGTTTTAATTTTATCAGGAACAAAGGATAACCTTCCACCCTTCCACCCATCCCCCCCCCCCAATTCTATCCCACAGCACTAACTCCTTTTTCCTGCTCAGTTTGGCTTCTGTTCAGTATTGTTTGGCACAAGGCTGAAAAATCAGAATAAAGTGGGCCATGGCTGTATCTCTGAACACCTCCCTGGATAACGTGTTTAAACAGGTCTCCTGCATTCACTCCATGCCCTCAATGGAATTTAGGCTCTTCTTTGAATGAGGATCTGGGTCTGAGATTTCTGACAAGGTTAGGGTCCTTTATTGATTGCCTTCATCTTCAGACTGAGCATCTTTCTGTGGCAGTGGCCTCTCTTTTATCCACTACCTCCCACCAGAGGGCATATCCCATTTTCTTCCCACCATTTGTCTTTTACTGTATGAAAGGATGTCACAGATTATTTATTTTCTACATCACTGGGCTTCCATAAAGATCAAGTG
The DNA here is from genome assembly GCF_019393635.1 of Dromiciops gliroides. Lineage (NCBI taxonomy): Eukaryota > Metazoa > Chordata > Mammalia > Microbiotheria > Microbiotheriidae > Dromiciops > Dromiciops gliroides. The sequence goes on from NC_057862.1 coordinate 613,677,067, forward strand.
CTATGTCCTGAGTACCAGGCCAGGATGTGATTTCCAGTTTTAAGTTCTGAAATATGCTTCTCCCCACCCTCATTTATAGAAGTTATACATGACTGGGGAGACTCAATGGACAGTGGTGGAGTGGAGAGGAAGGCTTGCAGGAGGGAGATTGGTAGATTGGTAATGGGGCAAGAATGAAAGACAGGAACACAATAGGCTTCTCCTAATGCTTCATACCTGCCTAGTTTGGAATTTTTTTAACCACCTTTGTTATATCTTTTTGAGAATTAGGTCAGAGGTGAGATCCTGGAAACCTGTCACAGTCTCCCATTTGCCTTTACTTTGGCAACATAGGGTTTCAGAGCTGATGTAACAAATGCCCTCGGCCTTCTTGAATTAGAGATCAGCTGTCCAGGGCCAGGGGGATGGGCCTATCAGTCATTGCCCATTGCTGTCTGAGGGCTCAGGAGGCAAAGGGGAGGAGAATGGATGCTGATGGTACAGCTTTGTGATGGGAAATGTCTTAAATACATTTCCCCTGCTCCTTAGAAAGCAGGGAAATCACTTAGTCAATCATCAGCTCCTCTCCTAGAAAATGATTGTGGACATTTTTCCCGGGATCCTGATGGTAGAGGGTGTAGAAACAAATTGTTTGTGACATGGAGATACAGAAACATTAACTTGTTAGGTATAGCAAAATGGCCCTAAATTGCATTACTTCCCAGAGAGGTGGGCTGAGCTACCTACCTGAGCCAAATTCAGGTCAGCTAGCCTGAGGCGGGCTGGAAAGGACCCTCACCCAAGGCAGAGGAGCCCAGGATCCTCCTGCTTCTTATACCATTAACTAGTGCTATAAACGGCACTAATGTATTCAGTCACCTTCAGCAAATTCAACTCAACTCAACAAACATTTATGAAACAACTAACATAAGTAAAGAACTGGGCTGGGTATAGATGCTTTACAAAGGTCAAAACTGCCACAACTGCTACCTTCCAAGAGCTTATTGGCTTATAAGGGGGGGGGGGGTTCAGCCTAATTACAAATGAAGGGGATCTAAAATGGACTATGATCAGGACAAAAGTGAAATTAGACACAGTATTCTAGAATATGAAGCTAGACATCACTTTGGACTGGAGCAGTGAGGGGAGACTTCTTGTAGCAGGGAATACCTGAGTGGAGCTCTTCCTTCTCTTGAAGGAAAGAGTATTTCAACACATAGAAAGGAGGAAGCATGAATTCTAGCTATGAGAGAAAGGATGGGGTGACCTGTGAAAAATGAATGGAGACAAGAGAGCACAACAAAGTAATTAGTCGAGCTTGGTGGAATATTCGAGGCAGTTAGGTAGTGCAGTGGATAGAGCACTAGGCCTGGAGTCAGGAAGACCTGAGTTCAAATCTGGCCTCAGACACTTATTAGCTGTGTGACCCTGGGCAAGTCACTTAACCCTGTTTCCCATCTGTAAAATGAGCTAGAGAAGGAAATGGTAAATCATTCTAATATCTTTGCCAAGAAAACTCCAAATGGGATCACAAAAAGTTGGACATGACTGAATAACAACAACATAGTACAAAATTTATGATTATATACAGTGTTATAAATGTGACCATCTTTTTTCCAATCTAGTTTTGATATACAATGTCAAAAGAAGCTGGAGTGATAGACTGGGGGAGAGCTTAAATGCCAGGTTAATTAAATTTTATTTTATCTTAGATCCACTGAAGATTATTGAATAGAAGAATGGCATGATTCTGCACAGTAGGGACCATAGTCACTCCTACCTGTCTGTTTCATTGACAATTTGAGAGAAGTTCTGTGATAAAGTATCCAGGTAACACAGAAATTGTCATCATCTTTATAAATCTCAAAGCAATTTAAATTCCATTAATTCTCAGCAGGAAAAAAAAAAGATTTCTAAATGCTGAATATAGGATTTATGGGAGTAATATTAGTATTGCTATATCACCACCAATATATATTATACTTATGTAATTTGCCTAAATGTAGGAAATATATATATATATACAGAGCACGTTGAAGCCACAGAACATTATATAGAAATGCGAATTATTGTTACTAGAATGAGATAATAATTAGAATAGTACACAATTTCTGCTCTGGTTTCCTATTTGGATCTGCCTTCCTAGGAGTGCTGAAAGGGCAGATTGAGGGATTAATGCTAGAGAGCAGAGAAAGGGGAAAGGAGATAATGTATCCAGTGATTCTGGGGTATTTTTTTTTTAGAAACTCTTCCAGATTTCTACCAGCATAACTAACATAGTAGCTTAAACCTAGAGTTGGAACAGAACTCAAAGACCATATAATCCAATAACCTCATTTTATAGATAAAGAAAATGATACTCAAGGGGTTAAGTGGATTGCCTGAAGTCACACCCATCATAAGTGTCAGGGGCAGGATATAAACGCAGATCCTTTAATTCCAGGGTCCATGTCCTTTCCTCTGTACCATGTCCTATTTGTGATTTTGGTGAGCTATTATTAATAGAGCTAATGCTCTATTTCCCTATTTTAGGGATGGATGAGAAAAGCAATTTGGTGCCATGGAGGGGTTTGTAATTTACAAAACAGTTACAAGCTCTGAGGTTGTCCCTACATGTGGGGGACACATGGAAAAAAAAAAAAAAAACAACAGCATAGTGTATAGGGCAGGTGGGAAATGAAATCTCCAGTGAGTGCCTCTGTATCGTTTTTGCTACATGTGCCTGGGGCACCTCAATGACACATGAAATGAGTATCGATGTAGAAATCTATACCAGTGTTAAGAAATGGCAGCATAAGCCATGAAGATTGTCTACCTTACTGTACCTGTACCGATGTGGCCACTAGGATACCTATCTCTAATCCATGAGACTGTTTTTAAAGACTGGATATTTTTTTCAAGCACAGTTCAGCATACGGTATTTGGAATGTATCTTGAGTAATGAATCAGAAAATGTCTGGGTAGAAGACAAAAGAACATAAAAATGAAAACAATGCTTGCTAAAATGCACATTGAAAGGTATGATCCTAAGAATATTAGGGCAATGATCAAGGACCAATTGTTTTATCTAGAGATTCATTTACCTGAGTCTTGTAGCGGGCATTTCCTCCACTTAGCAACAGTTACTAGGCAAGATGAAGTATCTCAATAGACATCTTTAAAGCAACATTTTGTCTATGTGCTGATTTTCTCCATCCTCGACGAATTATCTGAATTGGGGGAAAAGAATGCAACTCAGCAAATATTTATTGAGTGCCTACATTCCACTAGGCACTAATTGGGTCTTTTGCAAGTGGGTTTAATTTTGATTTTTGTTTGTTTGTTTGTTTTTGGAAAGAATGCTGCACTTGGAGTCTGAGAACCAAGGTTTCAATATTAACCTTGCCATTTACTACCCAAGTGGTTTTGGGTAAATTGCTTAACCTCTCTGGCCCTCAGCTTCCTCAGCTCTAAAATGAGAGGACTGGAATAGATAACTTAAAGATCCTTTACAATCCTAAACCTATAATTATGCTGTCTTCCTCCTTCTTAGAAAAATTTAGTAATTCTAATACTAATACATACTAATAATAATACTAATACTAGCAGTGCTAACTCCCTCATGCCTACGAATTTCTTAGACTAAAACCAATCGCATCTACTTGCCCTTTAAAAAGGGCAAATGTTTTAGGGGTTTGGGATAATCTCGTCTAGTCGGAGAGTAATTTTGAGGAATGGGAAATTCTAAACTTTGCTGAACATTCTCCTATCAAGCAGGAACATCAGGACTAGAGATTATACTTGTCAATTAAAATAGGTGTGTGTGTGTGTGTGTGTGTGTGTGTGTGTGTGTGTGTGTTGTAGCAACAAGCCTTCCACCAGAGTGTTGGAAAAAGTTACCTCACACCTCCTCCACAACAAAAACAAATTAACATTTCCTTTAGTCTTACTTATAGAAGTCTTTGGGAAGGGAAGTTGATTCAATTTGTTGGAAAAAATTGAATTTTTACCAAAGTAACCATTTGCCTGGATAAAATACCAAGGAAATTCCCAAATTAAAAGACTTTCCCTTTTTGTTTCCTTGTTCTTTGACATATAAGAGGACATGAAACAGCATACAGCATACATAGATTTCCCAAAAGATTTGGTAGGGAATCATATCAAGGCAGTAGTGGATAAAGAATAAGAGAAAGAAGATAATTTTAGGGATGAGAATAAGGGTTTTGTGTGTGAAGAGAAAATGGAGTCTTTGGAATTTGAGACAAGAAAGGGAGACTAAAAGTCATGAACTTCAAGGTGAAGCAATTCAAATTCAGTTCAATTCAATTGAAGGCAATTCAATTTTTCCAACAAATTAAATGGTGGGAATATTTTGGTGGCTATGTTAATTTTATTCTGAAGCAAAATACTAAAATATATTTTAAATACTTGAAAACCCATGTAAATAGGTGATGCATCTATAAGGAAAGTGAAATAATTGTTATGCCATGAAATAAAAGGGCTTTAGAAAGTATGTCCCTATACTCTTTTAGGATTACACAGCACCTCACTTTTCCCAAAGCTATGTTGTGAGAATTAGACAGCCTGGGGAGAGCACTGTCATCCACAGAAAGAAGGCAGTTGAAGGCAAATTAATTTGATGGGGTGAAATCAATTTCTGATTGACATGTGTACCTCATTTAAATCTATGAACACTTAATTAACTTTAGTAAGCAGAGAGACACAAAAATTATATAGAATATGTACGTCATCACTCTCCCTATTTTATGCTTAGGTTACAGTGACATTAATTCTACAGTTTTTGCTTCGCACTAAATTCAAAATATGGAAACAATGGTTTTATAAGGTCAAGGCTACAGAAAGGTGACACATTCCTGGTCCAATGAAGCTAATTCAGTCAGCCAATCATTAAACATTTATTAAGTTCCTACTATGTGTCAAGCACTATGCCAAGCACTAGGAATACAAATACATAAAAATAAATACAGTCACTGTCCTCAAAGGACTTATAACCTCATGGGGGAAGGCAACACACAAAAGGAAGTGAAAAAGTTGTGCATGTAGGTGAGAGATGAGATATCCAATAAGTGCCTTCTTAAGAAAAATCAAGGTGAGAAATTCAATATATCTAGAACAGGGGTTCTTAACATTTTGTGTGTCATAGACACCTTTGGCAGTCTGGGAAAGTCTGTGGATCTCTTTCTGAATAATATTTTTTTTGCAAGGCAATGAGGGTTAAGTGACTTGCCCAAGGTCACATGGCTAGTAAGTGTCAAGTGTCTGAGGCTGGATTTGAACTCAGGTCCTCCTGAATCCAAGGCTGGCACATTATCCACTGCACCACTTAGCAGCCCCTGAATAATGTTTTAAATGTATAAAATTAAATATATAGGCTTACAAAGGAAACCAGTTCTTTTGAAATACAAATATAAAAATTTTTAAACAAGTTCACAGACTTCAAGTTAAGAATCTCTGACATATTTCTAAATATCCATCTATTTGACCTAATGAAGGTGAAATAGAAATATAAATAACCAAATTTATGATTATATACAATGTTATCATGTGATTGTCTTTTTTCCAAGCTAGTTTTGATATACAAGTATATTTTTTTTCCTCCAGGGAACTGAGAAAATAGATATATGTCTATCATGGTTGTTAGCACAGGCAGTTTTGGCCTTAGATGGGCATAGAAAAAATCTCAGAGATCATTTTCACCTCAAAAAGGTTAAGTGATTTTCCCAAGGGCACAAAGATGCCAAGGTCAGCACTAGAACTCCCATGACCTTCATTTGGGCTCTTAGTATCCTTAAATCTTCTTGGGTCCTCTTATGGAAAACTTTTTTGGAGGGCAATTTTCCAAGAGATACATCAGAGATAACCAAAGGTCATCTGTATATCATACAGTATCCAGCTACTAAACTTGTAGATGAAGATACTAGAGTATATTTCATTTCCTCCAGGAATTAGAAAAAGTCAAAGTCTTTATGGTTAATATTCAGATGTGGGCGAGATAACAGGTAAATTAGGTACATTCATAACCAGTGAACAACTCTACCAAAGAGGGCTGATTAATGTGGACAGATATAAATCTGACAGGATTTCTGCACCAATGTCTTATTCAACATTTTAAAATATCCTGCCTAAAGCTTTATGGAATATAATTGTCAAATCTACGGGTGACTCCAAGTTCAGAGAGGAAGCTAATACAGAGCACCAGAGGATCATAAGTCTAGAACTTGAAGAGTCTCAAAGGCCATCTCATCCAACCCCCCTCATTTTTCAAATGAGGAAAGTGAACCCTGGGGATGCTAAGTGACTTACACAAAGTCATGAGTAGTAGCATCAGAAGTAGGATTTGAAGTTCTCTAACTCTGGAGTTAGTGTTGTTACCCCTGCTCCACGCTGCCACCATGTACCATAGCTTGAGGAAATCAGGGTTCAAAAAATCTTGGTAGGCTGAAAGAATGGAATGAAACTTATCAATAATAGGTGTAAAATTATTATTTATTTTCAGAAAGTCAATTTCCCCAATATGAAAGATACTGATTTGATAGCAGTTCGTATGGAAAAGATAGCAGGTGGAAAGTTAAGGAGTGAGGATGGGGGAGGGGGGAAGAGGTATATTTGACCATAAGTTGAAATTGATATGACTATAAAGTTATATTTTAAAAGCTAATAATTAAATCTTTTATCAGTAAATCAAGGATCTGCCATTTCTTCAATGTAGATATTCCTTCCTTAGAAACATGTGACAACTCCTCTCTAACATACTATTTGGTATCTAAGCATTATCACAGCCAAAAAATACATTACCCTGTAGGCAGCCTGGTGATGTGCCTGTCCAAATATATCTACGTGACTTCTTGGATTGTAGATATAGATGCTTTCATCAGGTTTCTGCTTGAAGCCTTTCCGTCTTAGCTGAACTTACAGAAGGTTGTGCTTTGTTCTCCTAGCTTTTGAGAATCCAGGCCAACCTCCATGCCATAAAGACATGGCAAAATAGGGCTTTAAACAGAGAAAGTAAATTTCAGGCTAATTAATAGACATATATAATATTCTTATTAAAGGAAAGCATAGTTTCACTATACAATGTGAAGAGTAATGGTAAGAGAAGGTATTGAATAAGAAGGTGGGTGCCAAATTGTGGTTGGCCTTGAATGCTAAGTAAGGGAGTTTAGGTATAAACTAAAACAAAGATGGTGGCAAAGAGAGAAGCAACAAAAGTCTTGAATAAAAGGACATGATCAGAGTGAAACATCAAACATAATAACAAAGATAGATGATAGGTGGATGGATGGAAGGAAGGATTGATGGATATATGGATGGATGGATAGATGATTTATTCATTGCTTAGTATGCCCTAGGTGCTGTGTTAAGCACTTTCCTCAAGAAGCTCATACTCTTATGGGCGAGAAAACATGAGATTAACTAAGCATTCTAGGTACATATAAGGTAATCGCAAAGAGAAGGCACTAAAAGTGGAGGTATTATCTTCATTTTAGAAATTGGGAAATCAAGTGTCAGAAGTCAAATAACTTGTCTATTGTCACATAACTAGCATCAGAAGCAAGATCGAAATTCAGATCTATCTTGACTCCTAGCATAGTATCAAGATTATTAGGTGGGGGGCAGCTAGGTGGCACAGTGGATAAAACACCGTCCCTGGATTCAGGAGGACCTGAGTTCAAATCTGACCTCAAACACTTGACACTTACTAGCTGTGTGACCCTGGGCAAGTCACTTAACCCTCATTGCCCTGCCCCCCCCCCAAAAAAAAGATTATTAGTTGGGTAGATGTCTGGTGGATAGAATAGAGTAGGGAGAGATTAAAAGTAGGAAACACAAAAGAGGAAGTTATTACAATAGTCCAGAGAGATCTAAATAAGGCCCTGAATTTAGAGTGGGTAAAGTGGGAATGAAAATGAAGGGAGGGATGTGAGGCAAACTTATAATTTACCTAGTTTCCCTCTTAGAATATAATTTCTATAAGTGCTGATATTCACTTTAATTCTTTGGTTCTGCTTGCAGACTCACTTTTTCAAAATGATCTATTTGCCTCAGAGTGACAGTTAAAAATCTCTAGCACTGAGGGTTTGCACATTAGATAATGAATCTTTTATATACAGCACACTTGGTTCAACAGAATTTGAAGAAGATAATGGATGTCATAAGTAAATGGAAGACATCACACTGTTGCACATTATTACCATACATTTACATTTAAGAACATGCAATTTGCTATTCAGTTCTCTTTTATATTAATAATTATTAAACCTCCAGTTGCCAAGAGCCATTTCTTTAATGGGGAGGTTTTGCTGACCACTGACTTTTTTTCCACTGAACTGTCAGTATAAAAAAGTGGGAAAACATGTTTTGGAAGCCCTGAGAGTGGCAAGATCTCATTTATACTAGAAGTTTAATCTATAACCTAAATGAGGCATGACCAGGAAGAAATCTGTGAAAAAACACATCAGCCCATTGTTATTGATTGGCTGGTATTATTTGTCTTTACTTTTCTTTCTCTTGTTCAGATAATTAAAAGAGTTCAAATTTCATCTGTGGCATCTTCTTGGTATTATTTGAGATTGCTTTTCACAAGGAGAGTGTTCACTAGAAACCATAGGTAGGGATTTATCACTCTCTGCCCCTAGCCTCCCTGGTTAAAAAAAAAAGAAAAGAAAAAAAGAAACACCTGCAGCATGTCCACATTTAATTTTGATATTCCACAAGTGCAACCTAAGGGAAATCCACACTTAATGCAAATTAGACCTGACCTAATGAATTTCTTTTTGTCCTCTATCCCTACCCCCTACACCTCCTACATTCAAACATGATGTAAATGATTACTTCCTCTCACCAAAGCCAAGCCGAGCCTTCTAAGATTGTAGTGTCATTCATGTTCAAGGCAAATGTCTCTCCTTTACTTTCCTCCTCTTCTTCCTCTTTCCTTTATTTCCCTTTCCTTCCATCTCTTCCTCCCTTTCTACTTGTTTTCCTCTACCCCTTCCTTTCTACTCTTTTAATCCTCCCTCCTTTCCTTCCTTTCCTACACCATGCATTCATTTCCCAATTCCTATCTCTTGCCTCTTTTCTTCTTCCCTCTTTTTGTTTTCCTTTCTTTCTATTCCTTCTTCCCTTTCTCTCTCCCTTTACTTTTCTCCTTCACTCTCTCCTATCCTGTCCCTCCCTCTCTCCCTTCTCTCCTTCTATTATTTTTTTTGGGGGGGTAGGGGGAGGGCAATGCATATTAAGTGACTTGCCCAGGGTCACACAGCTAGTAAGTGTCAAATGTCTGAGGCCAGATTTGAATTGAGGTCCTCCTGAATCCAGGCTGAGTGCTTGTTCTACTCTTCTGTCCTTTCTCCTTTCTTCTCCTTCCTCCCTTTCTCTACCTTCCCTTCCCTTTTTCTATCTTTCCTTCGCTCCAACCTTTCCTTCCATCTTTCCTTCTCCTCTTTCCTTTGTTTAAATTAAGAAAATATTTTGACATCATGAAGAATTAGTCATTATGCCAAAATAACACATTTCCTTTTTAATTCTAAACAAAATTTTAACTGAAACATAACATTATGCAGAAATGAAGGGAAATGCTTGAGAATTTGACCTCATTAGTTTAGTTTTGAGTGGTCACTTCTACGCTCCATCCCTATTAAAATATATCACCAAGCAGATCTCTTTTTTTTTCTTTGTGAGGGGCAATGGGGGTTAAGTGACTTGCCCAGGGTCACACAGCTAGTTAAGTGTCAAGTGTCTGAGGCCGGATTTGAACTCAGGTCCTTCTTACTCCAGGGCCAGTGCTCTATGCACTCCGCCACTTAGATGCCCCTAGATCTCTTTTTAAAATTCCATAATATGTAAGGCTCTGAGTAAAATAAGTGTGATTGGAATTGCTTTGCAGTTAGAAACACCCATGCAAACCAAACAAAAAGGGGGGAGAAAAAATTTAAAATATATTAAATTTAGGTCTGTGTGTTGATTGTCTTTAGTTTCATGTCTATTATCATGGTTTCACAAATAGGGGGAAAACGGATAGGATAAACACAATAACAATGCCAGACAAAAATTCCAACTTGAAGAAATATTGCATTAAAAGTGTTGATTGCTAGATAAAACCATGGAAGGTTCTTTTCTTGTACCCTATATTATATATAACAAGGATTCATTCTTTGTTGGAACATTTATCAGGTAAGCCTGAACATGAAAATTATAGAATACTCCCTTTGACCTCCTTCACCACTGTTGTATGATAACTCAATGAGGAAAAAGGTTAAGAAGGAACAGAGTATAGTAGAGCTTTATTGGAAGCAAGATGACATACCCAGTTAAAATACCTCTTCCCCTCACACCTATAAGAAATGACAAATGCTTGAGGGGAGGAGTGAAAAAGAAGTATACTAATGAACTACTGGTGGAGTAGTGTACTGATCCAACAATTCTGAAGAACAGTTTGGAAAGATGCCTAAAGAGCTGTAAAAATATGTATATCCCTCTACCCAGAAATACCACTACTAGGTCTATATCCCAAAGAGATAAAAGGAAAAGTAATATAACCCACATGTACAGAAATATTTATAGCAGCTCTTTTTGTGGTGCCAAAGAGTTAGAAATCAAGGGGTTGCTCATCAATTGGGGAATGGCTAAACAAGTTATGACATGTCATTGGGATAGAGTACTATTATGCTATAAGAAATAAACAAGGTGGAATGGTTTCAGCCAAACATAGCAAGAACTGTATGAACTGATATAAAGTGAAGTGAGAACTGGGAGATCATTGTGCATAGTAACACCAATGTCGTAATGATGATCAACTATGAAACACTTGGCTTACTCAGTTCAACACAGTAAGTCAAGACAATTGCAAATGACTCAATGAAAAAAAGAAAAATGCTAGCCTCCTCCAGAGAGAGAAGTGACAAACTCTGATTTCAAACTGAAGCATATTTTCCATAGTCTATCATATTTTTGCTTTGTGGTGATTTGACTAATATGGAAACATGTTTCTCATGATTTTGGGTTTTTTTTTTTGCTATACTGTTTGCATTCTCGGCAGGTGGTGATGGAGAGGGAGAGAGGGAGAGAATTTGGAACTCAAAATTTAAAAAGAAAAGAATGTCAAAAATACATAATAAAATGTTTTTAAATCACCTTTTCCAAAAATACAACACAGCATATTTATATCTAGATGATACATAGGCCATTTATGACATACAAGCTGCAATGATCTACTCCCCTGAGAGAGTCTCATCACTACAAGTAGCTTTTGAGTACCCACTGAAACCAATCTTCCAACTTCTTTATCCATCTCTCTACCATTTTCCAGATACCCCTGCTTGTGAATAGTGTTGCTCAGATCACCAAAACCCAAAAATCCTACCTTGTCTCTGTCGTGACAACCATAGTCACTCTAATGAAAGTGGAGAAGGATTCCACACAGGGAAAAAAGAATCAAGTTGATTGAATGTATAGAAGGTTGCCACTGAGTTAGTGCTTGTATATATATATATATATATATATATATATATATATATATATATATATATATATCTTGGACAGTTACTGCAGATGGGCAATGACCTGGGGCACAATTTATGAGGATGAATAGAAAGGACTAGATTATGTCTGAGGAATTATGCAGCACTTTCAAGAGTCTTTTTTGCTACTTGGCAAAAACAAAACCAAACAAGACCAAAAAAAAAATGCTCCTTGGTTTTTCCAGAAATGTTTTTTTGTCTTTCTAGTATTTCTATAGAACTATAAACTGTGGAATACCATGATCTCTGAAAGATAACAACTATTACTCAATGGGAGAGGAGAAAGGAGAGAGAATGGAGAAAGAGAGATAGATTGTGTGTTCAAGCAACTTTAAGCATATTGTCAATAATTTTTACACAAAAAGTGCTGTGAAAGGTATCAAGCAAGGAGATGGGCCACTCATATGCAGATGATCTGCCAGTTATGTTTGTCCTGACTTTTAAAATTCAGTCCTTTCCTTCAAACATTAAGCAGGCTTCCATTGTTTGATTCTATTGATTCCAACATATTCTGTGCTTAACTGTCCGGATGTATTTACTTTATATAATTCATCTAAAACCCAATAAACTCCTTTCCAATCAATTCTGCTATTGAGGTTGTACAGCTGGATAACCGATTGTCCAACAAAAAATAATGCCAGGAACTAGAAGTTAGTTTTTTTTTCATTTCCTAGAAAAAATAGAGAGAGAGATTAGGTAGATAATAGGTATATTACAAAGTCAGGGGAGTGAATATTTTTATCCCATAAAACAATTTGTTTTCATCTCAAATAAACATGCTTTGGGCCCTTTATAAAACCTACTTTAGTGTTATATTCCTGAATGGAGACCAATTGAACCATGGCCCACAAATTATATTCAGTCCAAGACAAGGGTGAACAGAGAAAAAATGAGATCATAGATTTAAAGTTGAAAAAAGGGTCATTAGAAGATATCTAGTTGAATGATCACGTTTTCCACATGAGTAATCTGAGTCCTGGAGAAATTAAGTGATTTGACTAAGGCTGTACAAGTAGTAAATAAAGAGGAAGAATTTGGATACAGATGCTTTAATCTCCAATCCAATACTGTTTTCCCCATCACATACTGATTCTTCTTCCTTTGTAATCTCAAGATTTATATCTGGAGGGACCTTAAGCATAAAAGGCCTCATAGTGGAGAAGTGACTTTCCTAGTATCACACACATCTTAAGTAGCAGATCCAAGATTCAAACCTAGGGCACATGATGCAAAATCTAGTACAGTTTTTCCAACACTCTGGAGAAATCCAGAATAAAAGTGAGTCAAAACCATGACCAAGATTTTTGGGGGGTTTTATTAATACAGAGACTTTTAAAAATGATTTTGCTTACATTGAAAAAAATGCCAGTAGGCTGTGGTAAGTAGTCAAAGAAAGTTCAGGAAAGTAACCAAATATCAATTTAATCTGAAACATGTTCCCCCAGGTAGAGAATACAATTTTTAACACAATCAGAATAGTTGAGGTACTCATTCAACCTCTTTTAATTAATAATGAAAAGCCAACCTCACACACTTGACACTAGCTGTGTGACCCTGGGCAAGTCACTTAACCCTCATTGCCCTGCAAAAAAGGGTAAAAAAAATTAATAATGAAAAGGTTCCTGCAATTCAGCTGAAAATTGTAAGTTCTGCTTATCCTTTTCAAAATAAGAATTATAGCTCTTAATTCTCCAGGAGTTTTCTCTTGTCACTTACTTGTGTCAGCTTCTGGTTGTTGAATTTTGGTTGCTGTGGTTTATCAATTTGAAATAAGATGCCTATGCAGGATACAATCTTTAATCATTTTCCTGATAAGTTTATACTAGAATACACCTTGAGCCAAGTTCTGTAGTTAATTTGGCTCTCATGTAGTCAGTTTGTATGTAGTACTGGATGTGATGGAGGGATGTGATGGATGGTTTTTGTTCCTTTGCAGTTCATTTGAAAATGGCCAAGAACTAATTTTTGCCTTTTTTTTTTATCTAACTATAATGGGAAGGACAGTGGTGAATTTGGTAAAGTTTGAGTCAAAAACTTCAGGATTGTGACTTTATTGGGTAGGAAAATGGAAACTTCATCTCCATATTGACTAGGGCAGTATGCTTCTTATTCAGCCATAAACGCTATATGCATTAACTTATTTTTTTCATTTTAACATCAAATTAGTTTAGATGTACTTTCCTTTCTGTATGTATCATCACCACTTCTTTTTCTTCATGTGTTAAGGAAGACCGAAAGTAGGACTACAAGGAAAACCATGATTTAATTACTCTTATATTCACAGTGTGCCATGATTCTCTACTCTGTTTTCAATGTTAGTTTTTTTCCAAATAATATGATTTTAGAGCTGAAGGGACCATAGAGTTCACATATATGGTCCCTTCAGCTCTAAAATCATATTATTTGGAAAAAAACTAACATTGAAAACAGAGTAGAGAATCATGGCACACTGAAAAGGGAGCCATTATCTTCTGTTATCTATCATCCATGAAAGATTTCCAAGGTTTTATTGAGTTAAGAAATCTCAAGAGTTCCTTTGGGTCTACTTCTATCTATTGGGTCTCAAGTTCACACAGGAACATGTACCCAAATTGATCTTGCTGAAAAAATCTATCTTCAGGATGGCCTTTGATGTAATAAAAGGAGAATGACCAGGTTTTTGAAGGCAAGTCTGAATTCAAATGAAAAAAGTTGGTGGTTTCATTTTTAGCATCAGCCATAAGGGATCTGCACCAAAACAATACAACACAAATACATTTCAGCTTGAGCACTTTAAAGAGTAGAACCATAGCTTTGCATGGCATTCCTAGGGCACTAAACTTCTAGCAATACCTCACTATCAACCAGACACATGCAGAAGATGACTCTGTGGTCGTCCTTGCCAATGTTATGCATACAGTTTCACCATGCACTGATAAAACAAAGGCCTATGCATGTGTTTTGTGTGTGTGTGTGTGTGTGTACACGGTCAATAGAAAAAACAGAATGCTTTCTTTTTTTCTTATTATTCCGTTTCTATCTTCCTTTTTTTCCCCATGATATTCTACTCAACAGCACTTCATTTGGGTTTTCAGAGGAAAATTTCTATGAAAATCTTAAATTGGCCTTCCCCAAAAAATTTTAGGGCATTGATAAACCCATTACATAATGCAGCACAATATTAGGAATGAGTTAGGGTCCTCTTGCCTTTCCAATTATTTCCCCTCCCTCTCTCATTGCTTATTCCCTCTCTTCTCCTTATCCGGCTATTTTATTCTTCCCTCTTTTTCTTTACCTTTGCTCTTCTCCTCTTCTGTTTCCATCCTTCTCTTCTCCTTTCTTTCATACATTTACTATTAATACTTTTATTAATTATAATTCTTTTATCATTAATAATAATTAACATTATGATTAACTAGTTTATATTATATAGATACATAAAAATACAGGAAGGATTTTCCTAAAGCAAATAATAAATGACTATCAACCTTATTTCAGTCAATGGCACAGTGCCTTTTATGCAGCATGTTCTGGATATCATCTCATTTGATCCTTTCAATAGCTTGGTCAAGTAAGTACTAAAGATTTTATCCCCATTTTGCAGATGAAAAAGCTTAGGTTTACTGAAACTGAGTGATAATATAATCCAGGATCTCACAGCTAGTGGGTATCTGAGGTATGATTTCTTTAAATGGTACCATGGGGTGGGAAACTGGTTTAGGTTTGGAGAAGAAAAAGACCTAAAGCTAGTTTGGGACTGAAAAAGCAAAAGGACATTCACAGAATGATTGAGACCATTTGGAATATTAGAATTGTTACCTAGTGCATTCCACATATCTAGGCTTTTTAAATTTTTTTCCGGGGCAATGAGTGTTAAGTGACTTGCCCAGGGTCACACAGCTAGTAAGTGTCAAGTGTCTGAAGCCAGATTTGAACTCAGGTCCTCCTGAATCCAGGTCCAGTGTTCTATCCACTATGCCACCTAGCTGCCCCCGCCCCCTAGAGTTTAACTAATTATCTTGGGATTGTTATTTTCCTGCTCTATATCAGTGGCAGGCATAAGGAGGAGCTATGTGGACAACTATAGAAGCCTTTGTAAAATGAAGTAAAGGTTAATATTACTCAGTGAGTATTATTATGCCAGAAGAGACATCTTTAGGCTTTTTCAAAACATAATAGCTACAAGCTAAAATTATACCATAGCAACTTGAGTGTTCTCACTTTTCTAGTTTCAAAGGTAGGTTATTGACATTTCTAAAAGATTTTACTTCACTTTGCCACACTTCTATTTTTTTTTTCTGAGCATCTAACAAACATCCAGTAAAGACAGTTAGACAGAATAACAAGACATCAGAAAGATCTCACAGGTACTACATTGTAATCAGTTTGTGAATTTGAGCCTTGCTTGTTATGCCCCTGACATCCTCTTCAACAAATTGTGCATTTGATTTTTTATATGTAGAATGGGAATGTATATCATTCAAAACACTTTTATCATGATGTTGAGAGATGGCAAATGGAATGTGGGGGAAAAAAACCCAGAGCTTTTAATCAGGTCCTGAGTACAAATACCACGCATGTGTCAGATAGAAATGATAGTCTAGTATTCTGTGTTCCAAATTGCCTTTGGCAAATTAAAATTTTGTTAATATCCTAAGAAAAATTATCCTCCATGACCATATTCTTCCTCAGAGCGAGTTCTGAACAAAAATTATGAGGCAGCTCTTGATTGACTCTTTCTCCTCTTCACTTTGGTTATATTTTTCCATAATTCAGTTGTCCTCATAATGAATGCCCTCTAGTTGTCCACTGAAGCCCCCATACTTCATATTTCCTACCTCTCTCTTCCTTCCTTTCAAAAATGGCCTGCCGTGTGCCCCTTTTCTTCAAGACCCAGAAGCTCTCTCTTGCTAAGCTGCAAAATGAATTTGTGCTAATTTGAGAATATGTTCTCCCCATCCAAGCAAACATGAAAATTTTAACTGAGGTCTGCTAGAGATAGTACCTCATCCCAAAGAGAGAGATTATTGAGCTAAGCAGCTTCTTGCTCCCCCTCAAATCCCACCAGGTAAGTGTCTACCCTCTCTGCCAGATCCTCTTCCTTTTTAGGCAAATTCCTTTATATTTTTTTTTCTTTTTTTTTTGTGGGGCTATGGGGGTTAAGTGACTTGCCCAGGGTCACACAGCTAGTCAACTGTCTGAGGCCGGATTTGAACTGAGGTACTCCTGAATCCAGGGCCGGTGCTCTGTCCCCTGTATATTTTTTATCAGTGTCTTCATGGGAAATTAGAGATCTCAACTTGAGCAAGGGAAAAAAGTATGACTTTCCCATTAATTATTTGTAGTGTTGATACAGGGAGTTATAGCTGTGAAGGAATGTACATGTCTTATTTTATTTGTTCCTGGGAAGTGAGTAATGTTTGTATTCACCTATTTTTCTAGTTGTGGTTCAGAGAGCTACTCAGGATCACACAGGGGGTCCATGTTCCAATGTAAAGTAAACCCCAAGGTTTTAGACTCCCAGTCCAGCACATTCCCCCCTGAATCAGACTTGCTCTTTTACCCTTCTTTAATATTTTTTTTCTCCTGAATTATACAAACACCAAATAACACAAGCATTTCTGTATATGCTGTAGAATTGGAAGAGACTTTAATGAAATGGGTCTCTTTTGTGAGGAGCTTGCTTTTCTAAGTAGGAAATAAATTCAAATCGTAACTTTCAAAGCTATCCTGTTGTCAGTACATCTATCTGGATTTCCTTCTGTTTTCTTTTCATTTGGGGGCTAGAATGTAGGGATTCTTTCACTTGCCTTCTTCTCCTGCCATAAAAATTGAACAAAAATTAAAAACAAAATCCTTGTAGTAAATATGCAGTCTAATAAAATAAACACCCACGTGGGCCATATCCAAAAATATACATCTCATTCTCCATCTTGAATCTGTTACAGTCTTGTTAGGTGGTGACTAATATACTCCATTATCAGTCCTTTAGAATTATGATTGATCATTGCAGTGATCAGAGATTTTGAATCTTTCAAAGTTGTTTGTCTTTACAGTGTTTTTGTTTAAATTGTTCTTTTGGTTCTTCTCACTTCATTCTGTATTAATTCATAAAAGGTTTCTCTAAAACTCTCTGTCTCTGCCTCTGTCTCTGACTTTTCTCTGTCTCTCTGTCTCTCTCTGTCTCTCTGTCTCTGTCTCTCTCTGTCTCTCTCTTTCTCTCTCCTTGGGCATTACTATGCCAGTAACTTAACATAACCATATAACCATGATCTGTACAGCTCTCCTCTTTCATCCAAAGTGGTTTCTGTTATCACTTCCAGATTAGGAAATAATACTGAGGGCAGCTTATTGCATGAATTCTTTATTAAAATGATTCCCCCACACACAATTTTTTCAAAGCAAATAACTCAAAATATTTGACCCTTTGGGTGGGGCTACCCTGTTAATAAAGACCTTGATGATGCTTCTCAAAAATATGTTTGTTCAGTTATCTAACGTGATTATATCATCTCCTTTCATGGAGGAAGAGGAAGGAGAAAAAGAACGGTTCCATGAGGGACCAGGGTGGTGTGCATTCTGCAAGTCCCACTGGGAGAAATGAAGTTGTGCTCCAGCCAACATTTCCCGGGTGAAGCTGTTGTCATTTCTCCCTTCCTTTGGCTCAAACACATTCTCTAGGAAGGCATTTTTTCAGATCTCTGTCCCTGCTCTTTTTTTAAAGGAAGATAATTAACTTTTTTTGGTTTTTGTTTTTGTGGAGCAATGGGGGTTAAGTGACTTGCCCAGGGTCATACAGCTAGTGCCAAGTGTCTGAGGCCGAATTTGAACTCGGGTACTCCTGAATCCCGGGTCAGTGCTTTATCTACTGTGCTACCTAGCTGCCCCAAGAAGATAATTAGCTTTACCAAGAAGTGATTTTATTGGAAAGAATCAGACATGTATAAAGAAAGGCACCATTTCTAGCTTCAGAGTATGTATGTGTATCCTCAGGAACAATATACTCCAGAGATTCTTTTTTTTTTCTTATATTAAAATTTGTGAAAACAGTTTAATGACTTCAAAACCATATATTCTATTTCCTCTCATAAGCGTATGCCTAGTCTATAGGATTATACATAGTAAAACAATTGCAGAGGAGTAACGAGGGCAGCAAGACAAGAAGAGCAGTAGAGACAAGCAAGCTCTCTTCCAAAGTATAGACCTCTGACTATTTTCATACTAATGCCAACTCTCATTCTATTCCTTCTCCCCTGGATAGACTTGACTAGCCCTCATTTAACCTTACCCCTCCCCAACCAATCAATCATCAACAAACACTGCTCAATAGGTGGAGAGAGGGTGATAATGTCTCTCTCACCCAAGGTATTACTTGGAAATAGAGAAATTATGTTCCTACCATTCCTTGTTGGAACTCTGAAGATTTTCTAAATAACATATGATTGTAAGTGTCAGTTAGGCTTTATTGAACTATGTAGTACTACAATTCAGATACCTCATGGTTTAGTGCACTTTGAACTGACCTAGGGAACAAGCCACCATTAAAGCATGATGTCTATTGGAAAACTCACTCCAAACAACCAGCTTTGGGCAGGTTTTAAGTTGGCTGCTACTAACCTGACAACCACTTAACACTCTACTTATCTTTTTATGTTCTCTTTTTTTTTTTAATTATTCATTAACTCTGAACTCAGTGATAGGAGACCTTGGTTCCCATTTTAGTTTGAATCCTTACTAATTGTATGACCATAGATAAACCACTTCGTACCACTGAAGCTTGTCATTTATAAAATGTGTATAATAATGCTTTTATCACTCCCCTTGGGGAAAACATTTATAAAGCTCAAAGCATTATAGAGGAGTGAATTGTTATTGGTCAAGCCCTGGGAAGCTACTACTCACCTTCTGTGACAACTCTAGTGGCTACTCAATTTATATCAACAGTAGATCAGAATGCAAATGAGCTCATAGAAAGTATCCTCATTGAATTCTAATCTCCAATGGAAACCTTCATTTTAACTGAAAGTTACCACTTGCATCCTTGTGCGATGCAGCAAAATTGTCCCTGTGGTTTGTGCCTCAAGAAGATCCAGAAGGCACTATATCCTGGGGATGCTAGAAGTTAGGCATCCTTGGCATTTGAAGATATTTCATCTGGGTCCACCATTTTTTTCTGAAGTATTTTCAGAATTGTTACTGGTTTCTCAATCATCATTTTGGCATTGATTTCTTTAAGACTAGAGAGCATGAAAAGCATAATAGGTTTCAGATACTCTATGGCTGAATATCAATGATACAATAAAATTGAAAAGTCAAAATGACAAACTTCAGTTTTAATGATTTGATGTCCATTGAATTGTTATAAGAAAAACACTGAGTTCTAGCAGGATAAAATTAATTACTCAATTAATTTTACTGGTAACTTTTGATTTAATATCACTGGCATTTCTTATTTTATATCTTTCCCCTCCCTTTAGTTATCCCCTATAACAAAAAAAAAAGAAGAAGAAAAAGAAGTAAAAAAGAAGTTCATTCTAAATAACGCATAAAAAGTCTGATTTGAGATGAACTCTGGCACATTCATGTTCCTCCACATCTTTATGAAGCAGGGGGAGCTGTCTTCTTAAATCTCTTTGCAGCCAAGTTTGGTCATTACAATTTTCACAATGCAGTTCTAATGTCTGTGTTATGGTTGCTCTTTGTATTTATGTTCTAGTCATTGTATATATATATATATATATATATATATATATATATATATATATATATATATATATATATATATATATATATATATATATATAAATTTTTTTCTGTTTTTCTTACTTAGAATCAGTTTATATATGTTTTTCCATTCTGTATTCTTCATATTTACCATTTTTATAACATAATAATATTCTGTTATATTCATGTCTCACAATTCAATTTTTAGCCATTCCCCAATCATTCAGCATCTATTCTGTTTCCACTTCTTTGCTGTCAGAAAATAGTACTGCTACAAAATATTGTGGTGTAATAGGACCTTTCTTTTGCCATTGACATGCTTTATGTCTAGCAGTTGAATCTCTAGGTTAAACATTTTCAGTAGAGACATTTTAGTGATTTTCTTTTACTAATTCCTTATTGTTTTAACAGAATTATCCTTTTCTTTCTAATCTTCTTGCCATCTCACTACTTAAGTATCCTCCTAAAGGATTCACCTATAAAGTTGCCCATACCATACAGATTGGTGTTTCTATGTTCAATCTCTCTCAGATTCCTATCTATCCTACACAAAGCTGTTGGATTAATCCTTTAAAAGCACGGCTTCTATCATGATTTTCTCCTGCTCAAAATCCTTTAGTTGTCTCTCACTGCCTACTAAATCAAGTCCAGACTCCTCAGTCTGGCTTTCAGTGCTTTCTACAGCATGGCTCATGATCTATCTTTCAAACATCTCCTATCATTCTCTCTTATCTTCTGTTTTTAATACAAACTCTATTACTCACCCGTCCCCTCCCCCACCTACCCAACAACACTCACTTTTCATTCCCTGTGTCTTAGTGAATATTTTCACCTCTCTCCAGAAATCTTCTCTGACCATCTGGATACCATCCCTTTTTCCTCGAATGCCCTTTTTATACATCTGGATCCCATTCCTTCTACCTGGAACACCTTCCCTGAATAGTACCTAATTCAAATACCATCCCTTCCTTCCTTTATGTTGTTCCTTGATTTCCCCAACAGGATGTGAGGTCTCCCCCTTCTAAATTCTCAGGTTTACCTCTCAAGGGATTTGTATATTCTCATTTTTGCTCTTGTTGTTCAGTTCACCTATCTTCTGGCAGTTATAGAATTTTAGAATTGAGACCACATACATTGTCTCCTTTTGTCCATCTGAAGTATCTTATGACATCCCTGAGATATGGTCATCCATTTTTCTATCGAGGACCTTCAGTTTGGAGGAACAGACTGCCTACTGAGGCTACCCATGTGGATGTGAAATTGTATTGGTACTGTGTTATCTTTTCTTATGGTGCCTTGAACATAGTAGGTGCAACAAAAATATCTTTTTAATTAAATAGGAATCATTCCTCTTTGTAGAAAAATGGGTAATGTGCCCACAGCCCCAGGAACCTAAATTGACCATGCAGTTAGTGCCTGATACCGAAACCCCAGGATATCTCTAGCACTAATCAACACAATCTAATTTTCTCTTTGGCTAACGGGTAGCAGCTATTCCAGATGCCATTTAGATTCATTTGAATCAATTACATGCCTCTGTCCTTGGTTTCCTTTCTATGTCCACATATGCCAGGGATGTTCCAGAGCAGGTTCATTCAGCAGCCTTTACTTCCTAGGTTCACATGAATGATCATTGACTACAATGAGAAGAGATCCATTCCTGATGCTGCTTTGGAAGGATACTTCTGCCTACTGACAGCTGACAGGAGCATATCTCTGAAATACTATAGAAAGTCTCATCAGATAACAGTCCAAGTATTGGACTTTTAATTTCTTTAATGGAGGCTTCTCTATCCCAGGAGGCCTCTTTATTTAATCATTCCTGGCAAGCTAGTACTGCAGTTTCCTAAGTATACTCATTGATAACTCTTAATGCCCATTCTTCAGGGACCATTTGAAATCCCATCTCCTCCTCGAAGTCTTCCCAAGAACTTCTAGCTCACAGTCATCGCTATACTCTGTAAATTCTTACTATCTGTGCTGCTCATTCTGAAGTTTATTGAGACACTGCTTTCTTTTTTTAAGTGTGTTCATCTTGTCTTTTCACCAAGATTATCAGCTCCACGAGGGTTAAGATTCGGGTGTCTTCTACATTAGTTCTATGCACAGGACCAGCCCACTACCAAATAAATACATACTGGATGCTTAATAAATACTTTTGTTGTTGTTCATTTCTTTCAGTCCTGTCTGACTCTCTGTGACCCTCTCTGAGATTTTCTCAGCAAAGATACTATATTGATTTGCTATTTCCTTCTCCAGCTTGTTTTACAGATGAGGAAACTGGGGCAAACAGGGTTAAATGATTTTCCCAGGGTCACACAGCTAAGTAAGTGTCTGAGGCAGGATTTGAGCTCAGGTCTTCCTGACTCTAGTCCTGGCACTCTATCCACTGTGCCAACTACCTACTCTTTAAATGCTAATTTAACTATAGGAAATGCTAATACTAGTAATAAATAATAATAAATACTAATTGAACTGAATGAAACTAGCCTGAACTGCCAGATGAACAAGAGAGAATGAAGACTGAGAGGGAAAATTGATTTGGAATTAGTAAACGTGGCTATGGCTTTTGAGGACAGACACCCCTAAACAATGACAATTCTGATGACTTTGGAACACAATTGATAAAATTGATTTCTCCAGTGTAATAATAAAATAAGAAATATTTTAGAATCCCTACCCAAAAGACCACTGCAGTTCTTTTTCCTGTCTCCTTTTCCCTGTTGCTCATTCACTGCAGCATATTGGATCTAAGATTCTGTGAGATCCTGCTTTGGTTGTTTTACCAATTGGTCTTCACATTCTTGGCATTAGCCAAATTAAAACAGATAAATGTATTATTCAAAAGGGCAGGATGCTGGGCAAAATTATGATCAATCGATCCATATTACTTGTGAGTTTCCTTCTGACTTTTAATTTTTTAATTTTTAATTTATGGGATAAAACAAGCATTTCCAAAATAAAATACAATAAAAAAAGACTTTTGTACACAAAACTACAAATCTACTAGGCATAATTTGCTATTCCTTTCAAATATACAGGGGCGGCTAGGTGGTGCAGTGGATAGAGCACTGGCCCTGGAGTCAGGAGTAGCTGAGTTCAAATCTGGCCTCAGACACTTAACACTTACTAGCTGTGTGACCCTGGGCAAGTCACTTAACCCCAATTGCCTGACTAAAAAAATAATTTAAAAAAAAAAGAAAAGAACAAATATACAACAAAATTATCATGGAATTTTTTTTCTTTTTTTCTCTCCCCCACCCCAAGTTGGCTATAATTAGACACAAATAGGTGTATGTGTGTGTGTGTGTGTGTGTAGATACATGTATATATGTGTGTGTGTAGCATATGTGTGTATATATTATATAATATATGTGCACATATATAATATACTCATAAGCATATACATATGTGTTCATGTATATATACATATATGTGTGTATGTGTATATATATGTATACACACACACACACATATATATATATAAAATTATTCCAGACATACTTCTATTTATTGGTTCTTTTTCTGGATGCAGATAGGATCTTTCTTCATATGTTCTTTATAGTTAATTTAGCTATTTATAGTAGACAAAATAGCTTATTTGTTCAGTCATTCCTAAAACAAGATTGTTGTTACTATTTACAATGTGCTCTTAGTTCTGCTCACTTAGCTTTTCATTATTTCAGGTAAGTCTTTCCATGTTTTTTCTAAAATCATTGAGCTCATCATTTCTCATAGCACAGTTGTATTTCGTCATAATCATATACCACAACTTTTTTTAGCCAATTGCTTCTGATTTTTTGGAGAAAAGAATTAAATCTCTAGCAACATTTTTATTTTGTTTTGTTTTGTTTGTTTTGTTTTTGTTTTTGTTTTTGTTTCTGTTTTGCTTTTTCAGGGCAATGAGGGTTAAGTGACTGGCCCAGGGTCACATAGCTAGTAAGTGTCAAGTGTCTGAGGCTGGATTTGAACTCAGGTCCCCCTGAATCCAGGGCCAGTGCTTTATCCACTGTGCCATCTAACTGCCCCCTCTAACAACATTTTTAGAATGCTGGCTCCACCATACAAAAGTCCAATTCTACCACCTACTATTATATGACTTTATCCAGAGATTATCAGCCATTTAGTGAGCTATTTTATAAGGTAATGCCCTTGCCATCATCTGAAGTGCTGAAACAGAGGCTGGGTAAAGGCTTGTAAAAGATTTAATAGGGTGGATTCCCTTTTTTGTGGAAGACCAGTTGTCCTCTAATGTCCCTTCCAACCATACTTATAAAGTGTGTAACAAAGGAAGCCATAATTCAAACATAGGCATTATTCCCTAAGACTAAGAAGACATTTTTAACATAACAGTTCTAGTGACTATTAGATGTTCTCCATGGCAAAAAGTCAGCAGGCCCTTTATTAAGCATTACTTATTCCAGGCAAGTGGTTTTCTGCAAGGCTTTTTTTTTTTCCATCACAGCTGCCAAACTTCATAGAAAAAGAGATTTAAAGAGCAGGCTAGGTTAAATTACTCAGACTGAGACTAAGCAACAACAACAACAAAAAAACAACCCATACTATAGTGTGAAAAAGAATCGAGATACTTTGAAAGACTTCTGCAAGAATAAATCAATGACATTGGTATTATGGACTTTTGCATATGGGAAATTTGTTTTCCAAATTAACCCCCTGAGTATTCTGGGCTGAATGTTTTCAGAGTCATTTCTTAAGCTAAGATGTAGCCAAGATTACCACCTTCCTTAACTATTAGTATTACAGTAAGAACTAGAGATTTTTTTTTTTCCTGGACTCTATCGAAGTCCCTGAGTAACCTGCCATATAGTTCTGTTATTCAGGAAAAAAAAAATGGAGCAGATATGCCAAACCACTGACTATTCCAATTAGTTTCCATCTGGCTTATCACAACCCCACAAACACTGAGGTTTTGTTGTTAAAGAAAGTCTGCCTCCCTTCCATCTCTATTATCCTTTATAAGAAATGAGCTATAAGTTTTTTACTGTGCTATTCAAATTCCCTTAGGAAATAGAATTGCCTTTGGGTAAAGCCATAGAAAAAGAAAAGCGAGACCCTAGCAAAGGACACAAAACACCCTTCCCTGACATTATCAAGGACAAAGCTCAAGAGAAAATAAAGCAACATTTGTTTATGCTATTTCTCATTCAGTCAGAAAGTGGAATTGTGTTGGAAATTTATATATGTGTGTGTGTATGTAAATTTCCAACACAATTCCTCTATCTATCTATATCTATATATCTCTATCTATCTATATGCCCTTTGTAGTGCCACCAGTATCTGATGGCTTTGTGTGGATCGCTTTGGAGGAAGGCTCTGAACAAGTATCATAAAAGAAGTATTGAGAAGGATTTGCCATCAAAGTTTTCAGAGAATCCTTAGAACTGTTTGGTTTTTTTTCATGTTTAAAGGCTATTTCTATCCAAATATCATCCCATTTGTTACCCTGAGTTTTCAGGTTTCTTTTTCTTTTTCTCTTCCTTTTTTTTTTGCAGGGCAATTAGGGTTGTGTCTGAGGTCAGATTTGAACTCAGGTCCTTCTGAATCCAGTGCTGGTGCTTTATCTACTGTGCCACCTAGCTGTCCCCAAAAGACCAGCTCTTCTATCTTTTTAAAATTTTTACTTTTAAGAATTTTTTTCTGGGGTAATGAGGGTTAAGTGACTTGCCCAGGTTCACACAGATATTACGTGTCAAGTATGTGAGGCTGGATTTGAATTCAGGTCCCCCTGAATCCAGGGCTGGTGCTTTATCCACTGCACCACCTAGCTACCCCCCGAGTTTTCAGGTTTCTAAAGTAATTCTGGTGGTCTGCCAATGAGATACTGCCATGGTGATACCTTGACCACAATATTCAAACTCAAATGACTGAATAAAGTAAAGATTTCAGACTATTGGGCAGCCATTTTGTTACCATGCTTTCCACTTCTTGCCCTGCCTCCAAAATTTGGATTAGAGAGGAGTTAGGGTTTACTTTTGTTTTTTCAACCTGAAATGACCAGATATTTTGGCATCAGTAGTCAGAACCCCATAGGACCCTAAATTTAATTCAAGGTATTTGGGAGTCCCGTGACCTTGGTAACCTGAAATCTCCTAGCAAATATTAGGATTGACAATGCACAAAACTTGTGAAACCCTCAAGATGAGGTGAGAGAAAAGAAAATGTTGGTTAGCATAGCTTGATAGTCAGAAGAGCTGGATACTTTTGGAAGCTGATCTTTAAGTCTTGCAGGACTCTGACCTGGAAAGTACTGCCTTCCTCTTGAGAATCCCTGGGCCAAAGTTAGACCAGGGATATACTTTGTCATGGTGTAATGGGAGGAGTGGGACAGGGTGGGACAACACTAGGCTGGAAGTCAGCCATGCCTCTCTTTTAAGTCTGCTATTACTCAGCTGTGTAACCTTTAATACTTTCATTCCCTTGCCCAGGATCTCATGAATGGTGGTTGGGAAGTTTGAGGCAAGGGTACAGATGGCAACTTAGCCATGTCTTTCATTCTGGTCACCTGTCCATGCATTCCCATGAATAATTTACAGGGGTTCCAGACAATATGCTTAGGGGTCTTCATCTAGTATTTTATTATTTTTTTACTTTTGAGTTTAATCTTCAACAAATATTTTAGTAAATCAAAAAGTAGAAATTAAAACAAATTATAGCTCCTATTCTCAAGGTGCTTTTTGTTTTATTGACATTGCATGCATGTCAACAAGTCCAGAGGCTGGATGACATTCACTTTTGGCACATGATCACCCCACCCCCATATCTCTTTTCTCATCACAAACTCAACTTATGTCATTCTTTACATTTTTCTCTGGGTCATTTCATAGTTGGTGATATGTCACAGTCTAGACATACCCACCATATGCCTCACCATTGTCTTTTGGGTCAATGGCCTTAAACTTTAGGTCTTCACAGGCCATTGTTTTGGATGGCACAGAGCTATATGGCAGTACCAGGCTTTGTTCTCCATATCTCTAAAATGAAGGGGTTGTGCTTGCTTAATTCTCAGGTCTCTTTCATATCCAAAGGTATATGTCTCCTTAGCTATTTGGTCACTGGCAATCTCAGTGCCAGGCAGAACCTCAAAAGTCATAAATGAGTAAAAAATTAGAAAATGTGAGTGAACATTTCAGAAGTAAATAAAAGATTTCATCTACATTTAATTTGGAAAAGGAGACTCAATTCCATTCAACTCAGCAAATGGCTAAAAATTGAATTGTGAGACATGAATATAACAGAATATTACTATGGCATAACAAATGGTAAATATGAAGAATACAGAATGGAAAGACATATATAAACTGATTCTAAGTAAAATAAGAAGAACCATGTTAAGTACTGAGGATGCACAGATAATACAAAAAATAGCACTTGCCTTCAAGGAAGGGGCAGGGGAGTCCATGTTTGATGTTTAAAATATGAATAATATAGATAGCATTTTATATTCTTCTACGGATTTTATCATTATCCATTAATATTAGGCATTGTCAGGGGCAGCTAGGTGGCGCAGTGGATAGAGCACCAGCCCTGGAGTCAGGAGTACCTGAGTTCAAATCCAGCCTCAGGCACTTAACACTAGCTGTGTGACCCTGGGCAAGTCACTTAACCCCAATTGCCTCACTAAAAAAAAAAAATAAATATTAGGCATTGTCCCCAAGAGGATATAATAGAGTCAAATATAACAAACAGACCAAGGTGAAGACCGTCTCTACGCCTTGCCTACTTTGCATAGAGAAAGGTTGATAAAAGAAACTATTGTCTTTTTTTTTCCCTTTTTTGGTCTCAATCTTATGGTTGGTTTTATATCTGGTTTAGACAAATATGATTAAATCAGCTTAAGGAGAGGTCAACAAAACAAGAAGAGGACTTGCTTCTCTAAAACCAATTCTGATCAACAAGCAAGGTCTTCTTGATGAAACAGAAGTGACTAAAAGAAAGGAGTGCTAGATGTGTTCCATAGAGTGGTATAATGGAGGGAAGATAGACATGATGCCATGGCCACTGGATTATAGGACCATAGCCACTGAGTCCAAACATTCATTTCTGTGTTTAGCACCACTCCTGGTACATGTGGGTTATTTGTCGATTGATTATTGATTTTACACAAGTGGGAATTAGGACACAGATCTGAACCTCTAAAATGGAAAGTGGCTTAAGAGAGACGGTTCTTAAGAACAAAATTATGGGAACATATGCAAATTATCCCAGTGAGCCAGAAAGGGCAAAAAGTAAATGATAAATGTCAGAGAAGTGGTAGAGTGGGATTTGTAGGATCCTAGATTTAGAGACCGAGGAGCCGTTGAGATTGGCCCACTTTAGTTTTCATATGTGAATACTGAGGCATATGGAAGTTATATGGCTTTCCCAAGGTCACATTGATAAATGTCAGAGTCTCAGCTACAATCCAAGTCATCTACATCCAGGCTCTAATAGTTTGTGACTGATTGAAATCCAGGGTTCTTTCCAGTACACTGTGCTCCTTTTACTAGTGTGGCTAAGAAGAAGGAATTGATGCCAAAACTTCATCTACTCTTACCACACTTATTTACAAAGGATGAATGAAGTCCAGTGAATCACTGATTTTGAGGATTAGAACAGGATAAATCCAACAGGATTTTATTATTCCCCAAGATTCAAATGAAGATTAAGCCTCAGAAGCACCAGGATGAAGATTCACTT
This sequence comes from Dromiciops gliroides, assembly GCF_019393635.1. Classification (NCBI taxonomy): domain Eukaryota; kingdom Metazoa; phylum Chordata; class Mammalia; order Microbiotheria; family Microbiotheriidae; genus Dromiciops; species Dromiciops gliroides. Next base: position 613,705,962 of record NC_057862.1, read on the forward strand.
CCTGAGGATTAGGGAACCTTTACCTTTAATAACTATTACTAGGGGATTGTAGCTAGCAGCACATCCCAGGGGGAATTAGAGTTGAAAATATCTCATGCTCTCTGCTCTACTTTCTTTTTTGTTTTTTAAAGAAATAATTTTTTTAAATGTATGGGGACCTTCACTTTTCTGGAAATTCCCAGTTCTCTTAAGGCCATGGGACACGTAGCTCACATTAAGGATTTCTATATATATTTTTAGATTTGTCTAGTTCTATTTTCTTTTAGATTTGTCTATTTCTAACTCCCAACTTCAGGCTGTTGACATGTTCTTTCTAGCTGTAAATTTTATTAGTTTAAAAATACATTGATAACATCGCATCTATTCCATTAAAGTTTCAGAATATTTGTCATAATCTGATTGGGATGGGGGGGAATAGGGGCTGAAGAGATTTAAGAGAAAAGTTTGACATTTATTTTATTTTTGTTATTTTTACAGAAATAAGTATATAGATAGTTTTTTTTTTCTTTTTCCATTTTTCTTTCTTTTTTTTCTTTCTTTTTTCTTTTTTTGAGACTAGGTTTCCCCAGCCCTGTCTTCCCTAGGCTAGAAGTATATTAGCTACTCACTGGTCTGACTGCACTGCTTATCAACATGGAAACTTTGACCAATTCTTTTTCCAAACCAATCAAGTTTGCTCCTACTTAGGGTTCCTGGCATACCCCACTTCTCCTACTCCCTGGTCTTGGGGATTTACCATATTTGTGCCAAATAGCTGATCGACTTTAGCCCTATTGCAGTTCCAAATTTCTAAATTCAAGTTCAAGTGACAATAGCAAAGTCTTTAAGTTTGGACCAGCATACCTAGCTAGAAAACTCTCTATGCCTATCTCTAAGAGTCCTTAACTTTCTTGTCTAACAAAAATAATAGTTCCATACAAATATGATTTCTTTTAATTTTAGGAAACTTGAGCCCCTTTCAGAAACTAGTAATTAACTGTCTCACAATTGAGTTGATGAGAAGCAGCTAGGTGGCACAGTGGATAGAGCACTGGCCCTGGAGCCAGGAGGACCTGAGTTCAAAATATGGCCTCAGACACTTGACACTTACATAGCTGTGTGACCCTGGGCAAGTCAATTAACCCCCAATTGCCTCACCAAAAACAAAAACAAAAACAAACAATTGAGTTGATGACTTTTACACACAACACTATACCTGTGCTAATACCATTTTACTCAGGTGCAGCCTCACTAATAAAAATTAATGATGATAATAATAATAATTATTATTAACAGCATTTACATAGCTTTTTAAGGTTTGCAAAGTGATTTATTTCCATATGTTAACTCATTTGTGACTATGACTTTACATATGTTAGTCCTCATGTAAATATATCAGGAGCCTACACACACTGTTCCCATTATCTTACAATCTCATCTCCTACACAACATGTGCATCTATGAGCATAGAAATATTCTTAGAATGAGATTTTCACTGTATTCTTAGCTCAGCATTGTGGATCAGCCCTAGTGCTCTGCTTTTATTATTACCCTTTACAGAAATTCACTTGGGTACTGATGGCCCTGATGGGAATGGGCAGAATGGGCAGAAATTCTCATTCCTAACATGTCAGCTTAGAACACCCTGCCTAACCTTTCCCCCATACCACAAAAATGTATGTGAACTAAGATTCTGTGATGTTACTCTCTCTCTCTCTCTCTCTCTCTCTCTCTCTCTCTCTCTCTCTCTCTCTCTCTCTCTCTTGCCATCCTTTCTCTTTTTCTCTTCCATAATATATAAGTTGTAACGCAAGATCATGAGAACAAGGCTGATCTTCAATTATGTATCATCACATACACAGTGTAAGTAGCACAGGGCCTATTGCCATTGACCTATTGTACCCTAAAGGTCACAGGCACCCCCTGTGAAACCATGAAATCATAGAACTATAGCTAGAAAAGACATCAGGAGTCCTTAGTCCAATCCTTTCTCTTTTGTAGATGAGAAAACTAAGTTCCGGAGAAGTTTTGTGACTTTCCAATGTACCAAATAGTAGGCAAGGGTACAAATAGAACCCATACGAGAATGAATACTTTCTACCATACGATGATGCTACTAAGTGGTGCAATGGGTAGTATGCTAGACCTACAGTCAAGAAAACTTGGGGTAGCTAGGTGGCACAGTGGATAGAGCAACGGCCCTGGATTCAGGAGGACCTGAGTTCAAATTTGGCTTCAGACACAACGCTTACTAGCTGTGTGTCCCTGGGCAAGTCACTTAGCCCCAATTGCCTCACAAAAAAAAAAAAAAAAATTAGAAAACTTAAGTTCAAATTTGGCCTCAGGCAACAAGCTATGTGAATCTAGGCAAATCACTTTCTTTGCCTTAGTTTCCTCAATTGTAAAATGGGGATAATAATAGCACCTGCCCCCAAGAGTTATTGTGAGGATACAAGAACATAATATTTCTAAAGCATTTTGCAAACCTTAAAGTGCTGTGTAAATGTTATCAGCTTATCTAATGGTGGCTTTGAAGTGGAAGTACATATTGTTCAAGTGTTAAGCAAATTGTAAGAACTAAAACTATTTTGTGTGTGTAGATTACCAAAGAAAATAATTTAATTGTTTTTTTATTAATGTAGTAAGCAGGGGCTTATATATGCAAATCACTGTTCTAGGACCTATGCGAGACACAAATGTTATATAAGACCTCATCTCTGCCCTCATAGAATTCACAGTTTGGTATAGAAATAAGACAGGAAATTATAGCACATAGTGATGTGCATTTAATGAAAAATGAATGAAATGCAGTATTAATAATCTAATACTACTTTTGCCTTAAAGGCTTCAACAAAGTGGCTTGGATATGAGCTAAACTCAGTGTCTCTGCAGGGTGTAGTAGAATGATCCCTAATCTACGAACCATTAGACCTCTTTTTCCATTCCTAGTCCCAATATTAATTAACCCCTGATCTCTCTGGGCCTAAAATTCCTGAATTCTAAGATCCCTTCCAACTCTAAAATCCATATGTTAAGGGCTAAAATTCTAGCTAAACTGTCTAAAATATCTAATGAGTGGTCGCCAATAAATTATAAGCTTTACCAAGAGTTAGACTTTTAAGCATTTATTAAAGAGAATAAGAATTTGGTAAAGAGAGAGAGAAAGGCCTAGATTCCTATCTATTAAAGGGAGAGCACATTTCTAGCTCTGCTCTCCACCAGAGTCCAAAGGAAAGAGAGTGAGACCGAGCGCCAGTCTCTTCCTTCCTCCTTCCACTAGCCCGCGTCACTTTCTGACGCCAAAGAAAAGACTCCTAGTCTTGCCCTCAAAGACCTTCGCTTCATGGGCGGAACTCTTCTACAGTAAGTCTCCAGCAGGTGGCGTCATTCCAATCGTTACACATAGGTGGATCCTAAGATCTTTTCTGATATACTAGACCTCGGTTTTGAGCTCTTTCTCAGTTATCTAGATTGGGTCTACCTAATCCAGGGGCATTATTCTGACATGATTCACATTTGCTTCTAAAAAGACTATATCTATAGAGGTATAAGACCTAAAGGAAGACCTCCAAAATTCCATGTTAACTCAAGAATTGATTTACTGGAATATTAGAGGCAAGAAAATGTCCTAAATTGATGTCGCCTATTTAGTCTCATACATGTTTTGAGGTAGTCTAGTTATAGGTGTTGAACAGTGTTGCTAGTTTCATTTATATAGTCATTACTTGGTTGAAGACCAGTGGGATATTGGTACATTCCCATTGAGTTGAGTAGAGGCTGTTTCATATTTATATAAGAAAATGGTCTAAAAATGGAATGTAGTTCCATGTACACAAGTGAGAAATTTTCTTTCTTTTTTTTTTTTAGGAATATGTTTTTTGTTGTTGTTGTTGTTGTTGTTGTTTGTTTGTTTTTTGGTTTTTTTTAGTGAGGCAATTGGGGTCAAGTGACTTGTCCAGGGTCACACAGCTAGCAAGTGTTAAGTGTCTGAGGCCGGATTTGAACTCAGGTACTCCCGACCCCAGGGCCGGTGCTCCATCCACTGTGCCACCTAGCTGCCCCTAGGAATATGTTTTTGCTGTTGAACTTGCAGGACTTTTAAAGTAGAAAAAATATGTTATCTCTGAATATCTATTTCCTGTAGAATGTAATTTAAGGAGGTGAATGAGAATTAGCAAGAGGTTGGGGAGACGAAAAAGACAATGTAATTTGAGGTTTTTCCTAAGGTCCTTGGACATTGCCATTCTGAGGACCAGTGCATGATTTTAAATATCAAGACCAGTTTGAAAGCTAAAGTCCATAGCCCAGCCCAAGGCTTGCCTAGGCATCACAATTCAGCCAAGTATCATCCAGGATTTTTCCAGGTTACCATTAAATCTCTTTATCATCTGATGGAAGGGGGAAGTGAGGAGGAAAAAATGCTAGAGGAAGAGATGATTGAACATATGACCTTCTCATGTCTCTCCCCACTGACCCACTGTATTGCTCTCCATTATTATCACTTTGGTACAGTCCACTGCTTTTACAAGTCTGGAAAACAGGTTCCTTGTGAATGCCAAGGCAATGATGTATTTGTTTACAGAATCAAAACAATTTTAGCAGCACATCCCTTCATCTTCTCTGTGTTAACCATAACCCTATGACATAGTAGATAATTCCTATAGTTTTGTCTGAAGCACAGAGAATTAGAGCACTGCATACTCAATGGACATTCTCTGACTTCTTCACCATGCCCTAAGAAACTAAGGCACTGGGAAGACATCATCATCCTGCAAGAGTCAGTTAGCCTTGGTACACACACCTTGTCACCACACTTCATCACTACCCTCTGTTCCTCTACTTGGAAGGGAGCATGAACTCTAAAACCTTCACTTAAGGAGGGGGCCCAGCACAGTCATCTCCTCACTTCCCATCTGACTGCACTACTTCCCACCATTTTCACCTTCCTTTTGTGTTGTTTTCCCCCATTCAATTTAAAGTTCCTTGAGGTGAAAACTGCCTCTTGTTTTGTATCCCCAATGCTTAGTACAGTGCTTAGAATAGAGTAAGCACTTAATAAAGGTTTATTGACTATTATTATGGACTGAATTATATTGAGAGATAGAAAGTATGACATGTAGGCTGGGATATTCCTGGATACTTAGATTCTAGTGGCAATTAACTGCCTAATCTTGGGCAAATCTCAAATTTCTCTAGGCCTCAATGTCTTTATCTCAAAATGAGGAAATGGGATGAAATGATTTCTAAAGTCCCCTCCAGGTCTAACATTCTACAATTGAATAATTCTTTGATGATTTAGAAGACATTCCAGGGCCTTGTAGTGCCTCAGGGACCAAATCATTATTAACATAGATGATCATTACACTGTGGAGATGTGGTTGTAGCAGATAATAGAGTTACGACTTATGATCCAGATATTCAAGAGTTTCTTTGGGTATGTGTTTAATTTGCTAGCCAGAAAAATACTAATCAGCACCTCTTATGCTCTCTAGTGTTATGTAATGATAGTACTGAGGGTAAGAACATCACAGCTCCAAAACTGGCAGGTAGCCAGTCTAGCTGGAACTTTTATTGTTTTTTCTATATTTTCCAAAATTAGAATTTGTCCTTGTTAGCCATGTGCTGCCTACAAAGTTTTAGTCAGATTCTTTCCAGGGCTCAGCCTATGCATTCCTCCCATTGCACAAGGCTACTACTCCTTTTACTATGTGTGTGTGTGTGTGTGTGTGTGTGTGTGATATACTTCTCTTAAAGCCTGGTGAAACACTTTTCAGAGTAAGTTTGGGCTAGGAGTAGTGATATCCACCTGCAGCCTTAGCTACCAGGGATGCTGAGGATGGAAGTTCACTTGATCTCAGGGGTTCTGAGCTGTAGAAGGCTATATTGATCAGGTGTCCACACTAAGTTCAGTATTAAGATGGTAATTCAGAATTAGTAGAATAGTATTCATATTTTTTGTTGTTTTTCAGCCATTTTCAGTCACATCTGACTCTCTGTGACCCCATTTGGGGGTATCTTGGCAGAAATACTAGGGTGGTTTGCCATTTCCTTCTCTAGCTCATTTTACAAATGAAAAAACCAAAACATACAACATTAGGTAACTTACTAAGCGTCCCACATCGAGTAAGTGTCTGAGGCCAGAATTGAACTCAGTCTTCCTGACTTCAGACCTGGCATTCTGTCTACTGCACTACCTAGCTGCCCTACTATTCATAATTAATATAGTGCTATTTACATAACTTTAAGGTTTCTGAAGCACCTTATATTCTTAACTTCTATTATTTCCATAGAAAGCCAGGTAGGTAAATATTATTATTATTTTCATTTTAGAGATGAGGATACTGAGACCCAGAAAGTAAAATGACTTGCCCAGGGTCATACAGATAGCACAAATTCAAGGCAGGATTTAAACCCATTGCTCCACCTAGCTGCCCATAATATGGTGAGCCCTTTGGGAGTGAAGAAGGCTGCCAAGTTTCCTAAAGACAGGTGAACTGACCCAATTTAGAAACAGAGCAAATCAAAAATGTTGTGACAATCAGTTGTGGGATCAGTCCCTGCCTGCATTTCCAACATAGGTCAGATGAGGAGACCCACTCTTTAAAAAAAAATAAAATAAAATGGAAGACAATAAATCTTGTTGACTACATTCACAATTGAAAGAAATGCTAAATGTTGGTTAGAGGTTTGTGAAAATAAATAAGCATTTTTACCTTTCAAGTTCATAGACCCCCTAAAAAAAAACTATATATATATATATATATATATATATATATATATATATATATATATATAGACCCCAGGTTACTAACTTCTTATTGTAAGAGAAGCAGGGATAAATGATTAATTGTAAATAAATACACATTTTGAAATGGATATGTGTAAAGTACAAGAGAACTCCTTTATGATATGGATACAGCTACATGTAGCACAAACATAGCATACTTAATTTATAACACAATTTGTCTATCTCTTCCTACACTAACTCTGTAAAGATGAAAATTCCACCAGATTGGTCCTTAGAGACCAATAACTTGGATAAACAATGGTTCTTCTAGGCTCAAAGAGGCCACTAAACCATGGACCTGTTTGAAGGCAGTTTTCTCCCTTGTTACTGATGATTATTCTGTTCATGGAGTTTTCTCTTTTGCCACACTCAACATGTAATTTGCTTTCAGGACCAGTATTAGAGATCATCACAGAGCGGTCGGAGAGACTTGTGACCATGTATAAAAGCTTAGAACGTTCCCTTGGAAGGTATGAGAGTGAAGAAATTACCACTTGATGGAAAAGTTGTCTACATCATGAGAGCTATTAATAGTTTTCGCAGGATCAGTACAGAAGGATTTTCATAATATTTGGCCCAATGAAACAATACCTATAAACCACTCATAAAGAGCGTTGTTCCACACATAGTTCAGGTAAATGCAAAAGCAATTATAATTCATAAAATCACAGACTTACTTTAGGATTATAGACTTTAAAATAACCAAGCTGACAAATCTTAAGAAATTGGGGATCAGGCTTAACCTCTCCATGTCTCAGACCTAGCCAAAAGTGGCTCTTGAGATTATATGAAGCAGGACCAATATTGCACCTAGCCCTTAAAAAACTAAGCCCTGCGGTTAAATTCAAAAGGATTTAGGGTTTATACCTATCCCCCCAAAAATCTACATTTATAATGAAGATTTATTGAATTATATAAAATTCCTTAGAGTGTGGATAATGTCGTCCAGAAATTCTTATTGTTTTCCTAACAACACTAAGAAAGGCACACCAAGTCAGAAAGCATTTTTCAACTGCTTACCATTTGTCAGACACTCTGCTCAGTGGGAACAAGATGGTGGGCATGAGATTATGTTAAAAAAACAAACAAACAAACAAAAATAAACTAGGGTTAGAAACAAAGATCTCCTTTTTCAGGGAATCCAATCACAGAAGTAAGTAAAAATTATGCTTTAAATGAGGGAATGGAAAGCTGGATTTGCACCTCCACATCTTACTTCATTATACTAGGTGCGTTCCCTTTTCTGCCCCAAATTTTGAGTAGGAAGAACCTTATCCTTTTCAGGTACCCATCTTTTTTGTTAGAATTAAGTGATTTACAGTGCTGTCTTAATGTTTTAAAATAACTAATGCATATTTTAAAAGCAAGAAGAGAGCACTTTTATACTAGTTAATCTTTTTAAACTACTTGGGTGAATAATGGAAAGCCATCAAAATTGCACAAGGACACTGAGTAATGTCTTTAAAATCTCAATAGTTAGAGGACTTTGTTCAGGGCCAGATCCAGGAATGTTATTAGTGTCAATGATATTGATGTTTGTTGGGACATTTCCTCCCCTTCCCCAGGTTCTGTTATGTCACTTGCCTAAAACAGTGGCATAATATATACAGAAATGCTCAACCAATGATTGGCAATGGTTTGAATTTACCTGTGTAGTTGAGAAAGTCCTCCTATACCTACTATCATAGGCCAATGCTTGCCTTGTCTAGATCCAATATTTTTAAGCCCAACTATACACACATTCACATATGCAACAGCAGAAGTTATGTTTCAGAGAAGGCAACGTGGTAAAGAGGGGGAGAAACTGGCTGTAAAGTCAGATAACCTGAGATCATATTGGAGCCCTACCACATCCAAGCCTGCCAAACCTACAGCAGGCCACCCACCTTCTCTGGATCTTAGCATCCTCATGTGTGACATGAGGGGATTAGATTGGATGGCCTCTGAGGTTCCTGGGGAAAAAAAAGATGGCTTCAGAGTCAGGAATCAGTCAGTTAACAGCTTTGATGTTAAGTATCTACTACATTCTAATCACTGTACTAAGGGTTTAAGTACAAAAATTAAAATGACCCCTTCTTACAGAAACGTATTCTAATGAAAGCAGTAAGTACGTGAATATACATGTATGTGTATAAATACATACACATACATCTATATATATATATATATATATATGTGTGTGTGTGTGTGTGTGTGTGTGTATTCAACATAGAAATAAACTTTATAAGTAGATTCTCATTAGTGACAGAAAAGGTTGTTTAGGGTTGTACTGGTAGGTTAATGAAGAAAGATGATGCCTTAATTGCATTTTGAAGAAAAGAGGAATATGATATAGTGGAGGTAAGAAGGGGGTGTGTTCCTTTCATGTGGGATCACCAGTACAAAGGCATGAGATACGGGGGATGGAGCGTCATGTGTGAGAGGGACAGAGAGAAGGCCAATTGGGATGGATTGTAAGGTGTAGGAGGGGGGAGTAATGTCAAATTCGAATAGAAAACTAGGCTGCAGCCAGATTGTGTGAGGCTTCAGAAACAAAACAGAGGAGTTTCTATTTTATCCTAGAGGCCATAGGGAAGCACTAGAATTGATGGAGTAGAGAAGGTACATGATCATCTGTCCTTTTAAGGAAAATTGCTTTCATGGTCCTTGTTGGGTGCACTAGAGTGGGGAGAGATTTGTGTCAAGAAGCCTAGTTAGGATGTTGTTGCAAGACTCTAGGCAAGAGGCAGTAAGTGCTTGAGTTATGACAGTGGTTACAGGAGTGAAGAGAAAGGGGGTGAGATGAGAAGAATTTTATGAAGGTAGAAATGGCAATGTTTTATCACTTATTCAATAAAGAAGGAGAGATAAAGAGAAGAGGCAAGGATAATGCCAAATTTATCAACTAGGGACTCTGAAAGATGGTGATGCCTTTGATAGAAATTAGGAGATTTGGAAGAGGGTGAGGATAAGCGGCTAAAATATGAGTTTGGTATTGGACAAGTTGACTTTATGATGTTTCAAGGACATGAGTTTGAATTATTGAATGGTCACCTGGTTGATGTGGCATAGGAGCTCAAAGGAGCCTGAGCTAGATATGTAGATCTGGGTGTTATCTGTACAGAGATTATAATTAAATGCACAGGAACTAATTAGATTACTGAGTTTAGAAGGAGAAGAAAAGAGGGCTTAGGACAGAAACTTGGGGAATATTCCAAGTTAGGGGCATGATATAGATGATAAACCAGCATAGAAGACTTAAAAATAGAAGTTAGACAAGTAGAACACAAGCCTGTAGAAAAGAGTAGTGTCAAGAAAACCCAAAGGAGATAATATGCAGGGAGAGAGGGTGATGAATAGTATCAAATGTCGTAAATAGAACTAGGATGAGGTGTGAGAAAACATCATCACATTTTGCAGTAAAGAAATCATTAGTAATTGTGGAGAGAGCAAGTTCAGTTAAATTATGATATACTTGAGGAATTAAGACCTGAGTTCAAGCTCCCCTCCCCTCTATAACATATTCTGGTTGACTGACCTGTTGCGTATAGCTTTTCTCTTAGTCTGTATAAGACATAAGTAACAAACTATAAAAGCAGCATCTATGGTATCCTACCTGCCTCCCATTGACCATTAACCTTAGTGAACATTAATGAATATTACATGTAGCCTTTTATATCTATAAATTGCTTATGAATCTAGTTTGGTGTTTGTTTTTTAACGCAATCCTTTAATACCAGGTAAAAGTAAATGGTTGGTTTTGGGTCTGGGCCTCCCAGAAGATTGCCTCAATGTTCTCATTCCTATTGACTATAAAGCTAGGTCATGATTAGTGTGAAGAATAAATCCCATGAAGCACTTGCATATATTCAGATTCACACTTTTCAAAGTTATAATAACATAAAATACATTAATATATTCTAATATAAATGTATGCGGAATTGAATGATGCTACTACTCCTACAGAGGATTCATTAATCCTAGGAATCAGATCTAGCTATCTAAGTCTCTGCCTTAATCCAAGTGAATCTCCACTGTAGAGATAAAAAAGGCCACCATTTAAGGAATCAGTGGACATTCAAGGAGTCTGAGACTGAACTCAAAGAGCACTTGGAATCTAAATTACAATCTGGCAGTTCAATACTCATAAAGTAGAGAGAATTATTCTTTTTGACAAGGTATAAAAGCCTTATTTACCCAAAAAATGGTAGACATAGCCCTTTGGTAAATACTTGGTCTTGAACTTGTGGAGAAATTATTAAATTCCATTGAGTGTTTGCAGACACACTTCACTTTTTTGCGACAGTAAAATAACACACCTAGCTTCCTTGTGCAAGAGATTACCTTTAAATCAATATCAGAAACACTAAATTGCACCTATAGTTTCCAAATGCTTCATGTCTGGTTATCTCTGTCATAGTGATGGGACAAGATGAGGAACAATATACTTTTAATTTAATTGTTGTAAATTCTCAACTAAACTAACATGTAGAACATACTAGGGCTTGATTTCTATCCAACTAAATAATAGAGCCAGTATGAGACCCTTGAGTTTTATTATTATTGCTGACAAGTCCTAGCTATACAACCTGGGCAAATCTCTGAACCTCAGTTCTCTCATCTATAAAATAGGAATAGTAATATGAAAAATCAAATTAAGTAACATATGTAAAATATGTGTTTTGTTGGTCCATACCTGTGATTTCATTGGTGTAGGGGAAATTCTTAGATGAAAACTCTATCAGTAGATATCTGTGTCAGAGTCTTAGAGAATTCTCAAGGGAAACTGAAACAAAATTGTTTGACCCATACAGTTACTTGGTATCAGAAGCAAGATGCTTTAAATTTAGATACTTTTAAAAACTATATGTAATTTTGGGGGATGTGGGGGGGGGGTTAGGTGGGGCAATGAGTATTAAGTTACTTGTCCAGGGTCACACAGCTAGTAAGTGTCAAGTGTCTGAGACCAGATTTGAATTCAGGTCCTTCTGAATCCAGGGCTGGTGCTTTATCCACTGTGCCACCTAGCTGCCCCAATACTATATGTAATTTGAGAGAGTCACCATGTCAATTTGTTTAGAAAGGCATGTAAAAATCCATATCTCTTGATGTCCCTCACAGAGAAAAATATCAAAAAAGAAAACAGCAAAAATATTAAATGATCTAAAAATTAAATCCCAGTAATATCTCAAATCATTAACCATCTATTTAAAAAATCACATGTGATTACTTGAAAAAAAACACACATTAATTGTGTGGGATAGTAGTCTTGGGTACAGAGGTTCCAGAGGTTTTAAATGAAGTTCTAGTATCAATGCTTGGTCAGGTTCCTGTGTGCTGTCCAACAGGTAAAGGCTGATTGATATACTGTAGCTCTGTCTTCCACCTCAACAAGTGATTGTAGGTGAATGGTAGGGTTAACCTTATAGAATTTCCTACCCGAGGCTTAAAGGTGGAAGAAATGCTCTTTGTGTTAAAAAAGAATGTACAAAATAAGACTATATAAAATCAAAAGATGATATAGTAACCAGACTTAAAATTAAAGAGCCAGATGAAGGTTTGCCCAATTACTTGCCTTGGGAAGATGTATAATTCAAGTCAATGAAGTTGTTTTTGTTTAAAACATTTAGGAGTCTTAGCTGTGCGATCTTTGGGGGATGTTACTTAACCTCTTGGACCTCAGTCACCTCACGTGTTAAATTAGAGATTTGAATTGCATGACTTCTGATGTAACTTTTGGATTTAGATTTCTGGTCCTATTATCCAATGACTGAGACCCTCTGTAGAAATTACACACAGAATCTATCTATAAGTCATGTATCACTTTAGAGTCAATGTTTCATTTTTTTACCCAAAACAGCTGAATCATTCACCTTATATATTTGATTTGGTCCTGAGTGACTTTTGCATAAACTCCCCCCCCCAAAAAATATTTATTCTAAAAATTCAAGGATTTGTCCCTCTTGATGATATGCATAAAATCTATATTCAATTTCAAATGAATGTCATTTTTGAGTAGTTTTGTACAATGTTTGTACAGCATTAATGAAATAAAACTATGTATTCCCTTTAAAGGACACCATTCATTTGGATGGATAAGTTATTTCATGCTTGTCTGAAAACAATCACACAATATTGTAGTAATGTCATAAAATTCACTCATCCAGAAAATATTTACTAAATGCCTGCTTACTATGTAAAAGTCATTATGCTTTATAACATAGGGAATAGAAACATGAATAAAATACATGCCCTGCTCCTAAGGACCTTGCAGGAGAGATAAAGTAAGAACAAAAATACATCTGTTTCAAGGCTGTCGGTGATTACATGCCACTTGAGAGGTATATACAAAAATACATTGAGGGATTATAGAAATGGGATATTATACATGTTGGGAGAATTAGGCAGGGTTTCATGAAGAAGAAAGAACTTCAGCTGGTCTCAAAGGATAGGTAGGATTTAAATAGATATATGTGGGGGAAAGCCTAGTAGGTAGAGGAAACAGCATGGCCAATACTTCAGATACAAGGAAGTCTGGAACATATTGGGGGAATGAGGAGTGCATTTGAATAGGAGTCTATGGGAGTGGAAAGGCTGGAAAAAGAGATTGGATCCAGGGCATGGTGGGCCTCAAATGTCATCATAAGGAATTTAACTTAAGGAACTATTATGGGGGGCAGCTAGGTGGTGCACTGGATAAAGTACCGGCCCTGGATTCAGGAGGACCTGAGTTCAAATCCAGTCTCAGACACTTGACAATTGCTAGCTATGTGACCCTGGGCAAGTCACTTAATCCTCATTGCCTACCAAGGGAAAAAAGAACACTTAAGAGTAAATATTTTTGAAGGAAAAAGTAGTGTGATCAAACTTTTACAAAGCATAATCCGGCAGTGCAAAGTGTGTATATATATATGTGTGTGTGTGTGTGTGTGTATGGAGAGAGAGAGACAGAGATAGAGAGAGAGAGATGTAATCTTGGCATCAGAACACCTGAGTTTTAGCATCATTTCTAATCCTAAATAGAATATACAAGTCACTTAAAGTCTCTGAACCTTCTATAATATAGAATATGAATCATTTCTAATACTTACCTCCTACAGATGTGTTAAGAAAGTGCCTTGTGAAACTAAAAAAAATATTATATAAATGGGAAGTTTTATTGGTAATGTGTTTTTATGAAGGTTTTAAAAGGGGGGCCTGGATGTGATTAGGCCAGTCAGGTTTTTCTCATAGAAGTTTCAGCAAGAAATAATTAGAGGGGCAGTTAGGTGGTGCAATGAATAAAGCACTGGCCTTGGATTCAGGAGGACCTGAGTTCAAATCCAACCTCACACACTTGACACTTACTAGCTATGTGACCCTGGGCAAATCACTTAATTCTCATTGCCCCGCCCAAAAAAAAATAATTAGAGTCTGACCTAGAATGATAGCCAAAAAAGCAAGAGAAGTAGGATGGAAATGGAAAATACTTTAGAGATTGATTCTACACAGTTTAGAATTTGATAGGATATGAAGGTCCAAGCAAAAGAAAGAATTAGAAAAATGTAAAGGTATAACATAGTGGATAGATAGCTAATCCTGAGTCCTAATTCTAACTTTGCCAGTAACCATCTGGGCTGGCCAAGAGACTTCATCTCTTTAACTCTTATTTTTCATATCTAGAAAATGAAACTGTTACGATTAATTATCCATTAGGCTCCTCCAACCTTGAAACTTCTATGATTAAGTTTCTAATCCCTGGGGGCTGAGGGGATAGTTTTATAATGAGCAGAAATAGGGAAGTCAGGAGGTAGATAAAGCTTTAGAGGAGAGGAAGATGGGTTTGATTTTTGGACATGGTGAATTTGAGTTGACATGTTTCCCTCAATTTCCAGATGTTCTTCAGGTGGGTTGATCACTTGTTTGATCACTGTATATTCTAAAAAATACAGGGGCAGCTAGGTGGTGCAATGGATAAAGCACTGGCCCTGGAGTCAGGAGTACCTGAGTTCAAATCCGGCCTCACACACTTGACACTTACTAGCTGTGTGACCCTGGGCAAGTCGCTTAACCCCAGTTGCCCCGCAAAAAACAAACACACAAACAAAAAAACTAAAAAATACAAATATGTTATTTTATCAAGGAAATAATCTGACTAGATCTTACACAAAATCAGTAAATGCTGCAACTATATTGGTGAGTCTATGAAAATAGGCTGGGACACGCTTCACTGACTAGGCAGGGAATTCTATTAATATGCCTTATTTTAAAAACTGCTAATGTCTTGCTGCTTGCAAGTAGGTAGTTGTATCTTTAATGTTTGCCCAAATCTTTCAGCGGTTGTGGTTTCCTAGATTCCTGTAAGAAAACTGCCACCAACAAATCATGAGTTCCTGTTTTCTTCCTCTGTACAGCCTGGGCATGAAGGAAATTCATCTTTCTAGATTTCTCCCATCTACATATCTAGCCAAAGAAACATAATTTTCCTCTGATTTCATGCCTACCCATAGCTACATTAACCCTAATAGGGATAGAGCTAGGTACTGAGCCTGTGATTTAATCTGTACAGAGAAAATTCTGGTAAGGACCAAGTTCAACTAGGTAGAGTGCTGGGCCTGGAGTCAGAAAGACTTATCTTCCTGAATTCAAATCTGACCTCAGATGCTTACTAGCTGTATGACCCT
The DNA here is from genome assembly GCF_019393635.1 of Dromiciops gliroides. NCBI lineage: Eukaryota > Metazoa > Chordata > Mammalia > Microbiotheria > Microbiotheriidae > Dromiciops > Dromiciops gliroides. The sequence goes on from NC_057862.1 coordinate 613,721,370, forward strand.
GGGCAAGTCACTTAACTCTGTTTACCTCAGTTTCCTCATCTGAAAAATTAACTGGAGAAGGAAATGGCAAATTACTCTGATATTTCTGCCAAGAAGACACGAATGGAAAAAAATTTTCAGTTTACATCCACTTCCAGTATTGGATTATATCCACCTGGAACTCTGTATAATCTGGACACAGTCATATTTTTGCATAGATGTGTGTGTCAGGAACAAAAAAAGAAAAGAACAATGCTTCCTCACCTCTCAGTTCTCACTACGATAACCAGCCTTAGGGGTAAGGAGGTGCCTGTCAGCAAGAATGATCCAGTTGTGCCTACATCATAAGGCTTTGGAGATTGAAGAGTCCTTAATAATCATCTAAGGCTACTGTAGCATTTTACAGATGATCCCAACGCAGGGCTTCTTAACCTGGTGGTTCCATGGGACCCATTGGTTATCTGGTGAAGTTTATGGACCCCTTTTCAGAATAATGCTTTTTTTTTACATTTACAATATAAAGAAACACTAAATTTAAGTTAGAGGTATGGGGAAATAAAGATATATGAGTTTTTTTCTGTCCCTTGGAACCTACCCATGGAAAGACCCCAAATGAAGAACTTCTGACACAGAGTGACAAGATCCTAGTGTAGGATGGCAGCTTAGAGAATGGAAAGGAAGAGAAAGATGCAAGAACCATTATGGGAATGCTCAATGGGACTTGAAAAGGACATTGAGAAGAAGAAAGTATAGTTGAGAGTGGGTATTTAGAGCTAGAAAAAATGGGCAAACTTAGGCAACTGATAAAATGATAATGTTATTGACCAGAATTATTAAATGAAAACTGGTTAGGGGATAGGAACATAATGAGTTCAGTTTTAGACATGTTCATCTTGAGGACCTCATGGAATATTCAAAGGAGCAGTGGACTATAGGAGACATATGACTGAAACCTAGAGGATAGGTAAGACCTGGTGATATAGATTTTGGGGCCATCTGCATATAGGTAGAAATTAAAGCCATGGATGCAGATTAGGTCTGTGGGGGGCCTAGTAATGTAGAAAGAGCAGAAAGTCAAGAGCTAAACTTTGTTAAATACTCACTTTCAGGAAATGGGAGGAATAAAAGAGAAAGAGAAGTGGCCTGTGAGATAAGGGAAAACAGAAAAGAAGAATTTTTCATGAAGAAAAAATAAAGGAGTGGTCAATAAAACTTTTTGGAGAATGAGAATTGAGGAATACCAGGTTTATTTATAAAGATGTTCTTTTACAAGTAGATATTTGGGTCATTATAGAATTACCAGACAAGAATTTGAAGCTTCTAGAGATGACTACTCTTTGGAACCATTTTCTGGTCTCACTTTGTGCTTTATCTCAGCATGTGGCTTCCCTTAAAGTCATCCTAGGCTTGGATTTGCTCCAAGACTCACAGATCACTTACTAAAGGTCCTAGGAAAAGAGTTGCCAGAAGGAAGTGCATGATTTGGTTCATTGCAGCTACTTTGGTTCTGTCAAAAACCTTCTTCTTTGGGGATTTGATTTCTTAAGCTTTTTCTCCCTCCCTTGGAATGTACCCCAGAACTCACATCATGGACACAGCTGTGGTAAACTATGAATTTATTTGATGCTCCACCCCAAAATCACATTGACAGACATGACCTGATCAAGTGGATTCTGTTTTGAGTCTTGTTGAGGGATTGTACATGCCTGGTTGCAAGCTCATTTCCACAACCTAATGCAAAATGTAAAAAGTAAAAAAAAAAATGTTTTGGAACTGAAACATAAATTCTAAAATGGAAGTGGTGAAGTCATTTGTCTTCAGTTTCAGTCCCATACAAGAGAATGTACAAACTGCACACTTTTTACACAAAGATATTCAATCTTACTTAATTTATAGTTTTAATGGATTTCCCTCCTTTTCTCCTTTCCACTGGCTAGATAGGCATTTTGGATATACCCTGAATGGATGTATCTCAACTCATGCATTCACAGGAACAGTCTTCTTTTCCTCCTGAGTTGAGGGCTGTCTCTGAACACCTCTGTGACTGATAAAACATTGTCTCCATCCTCCTCACATCCTCAGTGACTACCCTATGTGTTAAACAACACACCTAGCATGATTTATAGAACATCATGTAATAATGCAGATAACTCATGTCGTAGAGCATGTCTTCAGAGTGGGATAAGACCTGGAATTGTCAATGATCACGTTACAATAATACTTTAATTTAATTAACTTACACCCACTGTGGAACATTTTACCAGGACAGAAATTCTCTCTGAAGTACAGATTAGAAAGAGCATCTATATGATTGACAAGATGTCACAATAGTATGTTAAGGGAGAGACCAGGGGGAATGCTTAAAGAGGAAATAAAAGGGGTGGAGCTTAAATACCACAAAACTTTGGCATCAAAAAGGCTGAGTCTATTGGAAGAATGTTGGGGTTTGTTTAAATCTCATAGCAACTGTTAACAAACACATTACTCAATATTTTGGAAAACTAGGATACTTGAAGTATTAGAAGTTAGATAAAGTATCATGAATGATACCAGAGAATGTGTTGTGTTCTGCAGCATACCTCCATCTTTGCTTCACCACATATTCCCTGAGTCTTTTAGGTCTTCTAACATGTATGTGCCTCAGTTTATTTATATCTATCATTTGTTGTTTTTGTTGAGTTTTTTTCAGGCATGTCCAACTCTTCATGACCCTATTTGGAGAGTGATTTGCCATTTCCTTCCCCAGCTCATTTGACAGATGAAGAAACTGAAGGAAATAAGGTTAAGTGACTTGTTCATTATCACATAGCTGGGAAGTGTCTGAGACCAGATTTCAACTCAGGAAAATGAGTCTTCATAACTTCAGGCCTGGCACTCTATCCTCTGTACCACCTAGCTGCCCATATTCATAATATATATGAGAAATAACTGAAATAATTCAGATACAGACACTGAACCATAGAAGTAATGAAGACAGCATTAGTTTAATCAGTGTTAAAATGTTGCTCTTTTGTGAACCTCCCTTAAAATATGCTTAATATGAGAGTCCTTTGTCACTTCTTAAGTGATACATTTCTAAAATATGTTAGCCATCTGTACTTTCCCTCTTTTCAGGTTCTTTGTTCAGTTCAATCCATTGTCATCTTTAATAGAGAAGAATCATAAAATTTGGGGTTTGAAGAAAAGTTTTGAAAACCACCTTTGAGGATAACACTCTTTTGGAATCATTGACGGGATTTCCTGCACTGTGTTCATATCTGTTCTGTATTCAGAACTCTAGAAAAGGGATAGCCTGGGAGTCTCATGGGTTCCTGGGCAGGTCTAGTGATTGTCAGGTCCTTGGATATCATGAGGTTTAAGGCATTCTATCAGGCAAGTGAATTCACATTTTGAATCCTTATATTCCTTAATCTGTGCTCCTTCATTTAATATTGCTTGCTATATTATAAATGAGGTTATTATGGAGTGTGGAATCATATTTGTAAAAGAGGTTGCTAACTTTTCAACAAGTTCATTTTACTCAAAGCATCTATGGGGGATTTATCTCAGACACATTCATGTTTTTGAACCTTGTCCTGGTCCTTCCTTAAATTGAGTTTGTACTGATTTCTTCAACGATACTCCTGTCACTTACCAGTGAACAGCAAAAAACAGAGAATCTTCTAGATATATAGAACTTGCTCTTAGTTCCTAGAGAACCATTGCTAGGAAGTAGTAGACAAGCTATGACCAATTTTCGTCCTTATACACGCGTACAGAAATCCTGATGGACTGAGAAAATAGAGCCCACCTTGCTTTTAAAGATAACACTTTATAGCATGATGCATGGGGATGTATATACACGTGATTTCCATTAATACTAATAAGTAGTGTTGGGGTAAATATCAGTGTTCTTAGTGGTAAATTCATCCCTTATGTTTCCTAGAGAGAGATTTCTCCCAGTTAACCATGTGAGACTATATAAAATGTGGCTGTACTCCCCCCCCAAATTTCAGAAGTAAATACATTTCCTTTGTTTATCAAAAATAACCTTTTTGTTAGAGCAAAAAGCAAGCTATCCATTGCATGATTCTGACAACATTCCGAGAGAAATCATGTTAAGAAATTAAGCAGAATGCATTTGGAATCCTGAAAACATTGATTCAGATGCAGAGGTAGTAAGAATTGAAGTTCCCCCTCTTTTTGCTTGATATTTCTTTGCCTAAACTCCTGAGAAGCAAACCAAGAAAAAGTGTGGGCAAAAACAAACAAAAAACACTACCAGGAATAGTGAATGACCAACTAGCAAATTTCTTAGGAATGTATTACTGAAGAAAAAGTAGCTAATATTAACCAGTCCCTGTTGAAAGTGAAGTGTTGATTGCATTTAGAAAGATAACATATAACTACTGACTAGGTATTCATATCTTTGATGAATTACTAAATACTACGTAGGGTTTGAAGAAAGTATGTTTCACTCCCACCATGTGTCAGAAAAAGCTATCTTTTCTAAGACACCTGGCTAACATAATATTTCTGCCATACATACACTCAGTAAAAATAGGAATATCCAAGTTTGGGCCCATTGCCTACAAGCTTTAAATCTCTCAATGAATTAAAATAGAATTAGAGAGTACACCTTGCCTCCTTGCTTATTTTATTACCAGATATGGTAGCAATGAAAAATATGCACTCTAGGAAGCCTGATTTCATGGCTATATTTATCCCCTGCCATTATTCACTTTGCTTACAAATAAGAATGGTGGCTGGAGTTCAGTTGAGTTCAATTAGGTGAGCATTTATTAAGCATCAACTCCTTGCCTTTGCATTGGGCATTTACTATGCCTAGAATTCACTAACTCCTCACCTCCTCTTCCTCATAGAATCTCCATTGTCTTGAAAACACAGCTCTAATCTCCTTTTCTGTATGAAACTTTTTCTAGATTCTCTCTACTGCCAGTGCCCTCTCTGCCAAACTATTTTGTATTTAACTTGTTTGTATTTATTTGCATTTATTCCATTTATATTTATTCTACATAATCTATATATTTATTTATTGTCTTCCCCTTTAAAGTGCTTCTTTCTTGCAAGTACTGATTATCTCATTCATTTGATTTATCCCCCCAGCACATTCCAGTGTATGCAGTGCCTGATACAAAGTAGGCACACAGGAAACGTTTTGACTGATGAACTAGATTTTTTTTAGGGAAAGACAAACAGAAATGAGAAAACAGCTCCTACATTCAAGGAAATCACACTTTACTGAGTTGTCTGGAACCATGATGAGCCTTTTTAGTGTAAGAACCAAGCAAGTCCAACCCTACTCTCTATTCCTTATTTCTAGAGAATTGAATCATTGCAAAACAGCTGAGCCCTCTGCCTAGTGAAAAAGATTAGTGACTCATCTGGACCTTCTCAGGGCCATGTGTGCAAACTGTGACCTTGACATGAATCAATTCCCGTGGGAGCATCAGGCTAGGTGGTACAAGGGATTGAATGTTGGACTTGGACTCAGGAAGATCTGAGTTCAAATCTTGCCTCTGATACCCTTTAGCTGTGTGACCCTGGGCAAGTCACTTAACCCTCATTGCCCCATAAAAAATTGCAATATAAATTGGCATTATAAATGCCACTTTTTATTATTGTTATTTGTTTTGTCTGTCCTACTTTTCATGACCCCATTTAGGGTTTTCTTGGCAAAGATATTGAAATGGTTTTGCCATTTCCTTCCCCACCTTATTCGACAGGTGAGGAAACTGAGGCAAACAGGGTGAAGTGACTTGTCCAGGGTCACACAGCTAATAAGTGGCTGAGGTTAGATTTAAATTTGAGAAGATGAGTCTTTCTGACTCAAGGTCAGGCCCTCTACATGCACTGTGACACCTAGCTGCCTGTTATTATTCATATTATTGTTGAAAGCTCATTTTGGAGAGAGAGAAGGAACAGAAAGCTACAGGGAAGGTTTCTACCAAAGTCTTGGAAGGACCAAGTGACCCACAACAGCACATTTACTGCAAGAAACCTTCCTCCTCTCAGCTGCAACATCTTTAAGCATGATCTCAGGGCTTTTCCCTAACCAATTTTTATCCTCAGAGGAAAATTTGGAAATGCTGGTGCTTTCCATTGTGGATGTTCATAGTTCATAGTAAGTGCGACTTGATAAAAAAAATGCCATGCTTAGCTCCCCTCAGGAAATTTATTTGGCCCATTTTAGCTAAGTGGATTGAACTGAATGGATTTAGAGAATTGGGCTTTGGGAGGTTTTAATGATGCTTATTCTAGAACAAGGTCAGACCTTTGGATTCCAATAGATTTTTTTTTCCTTTCCCCTTTCTTCTAGACTACCTGGGCAAGTCCTTGCATGCTGCAGAAATACCTTGCTCATATATCTTGTTTCCAGTTACTTACCAGAGAAGTCAAATTTTAATTAGAAATTATTCATTTTTTTGACAACTAAACAACAATCCTGAGTGCCACCTGAAGAAAGGATTGCTGCCTTGGGTGCTGAAACTAGTCATATGAATCATTTTTAAATTGATTTTGTAGCTAATGAGATTGTAGACTTTTGACAAGGGTGTGTCTTTATCCTGATTTGATCTTCAGGTCAGGAAGTAATGGGAAATAAGGGGTTCTACAAAAGTTATGATCTTAGAAATCAGGTCTGTTATCTAGAGGGGTGTTTGTGAGTGTGTGTGTGTGTGTGTGTGTGTGTGTGTGTGTGTGTATTCTACTTACTGCTTTCAAGGAAATGTAATCATGTAATCATGTCTTCTTTAAGTCAACACCTAAGAGAAAAGATCAGGAATAATGATGACCTGGAGAAGTTACCTAGACTGAATATTGCCATTAGGAAAACTAAGGGAGGAAATTATGCATGAGTTGTCAGATTTGTTGTTGGGGTGGTTTGGGTTTTTTTTTTTGGTTTGGTCTGTGGGTTTTCTTTGGTTTTCTGTTTGTTTTGTGTCTTTTGTATAATGCTCTATGGTCTCAAGACCACATTATCCTAGAAGCTCATCTTTTGGGTCTGACATGGATTCATTGTAGTCCTTCATTAACTTACTCTCTTGAATGAGGTCACTCACTGTCTTGCCCTAAAACCACTCTGGAAAACAGTTATATTATCAAGAATTTCTGTGTAATTGACTTCCCTTCAAACCCCTTTGTGCTTCCAGTTATGTCCTCAGTGCCAGAATGAGATCATAAGATTTAGAACTGAAAGAAACCTAAAGTTAATTTAGTCAAACCCCCTCATTCTATTCCATTTCTTCCCACAAATTTGTTCTCAAGGAAGTTTATGACAGATCAGCTTCTAACCCACAGGCTGGAGAAACAGGCTGATTATAGATTATGTAACTAATAATCATAAGCAACTGGTCCTGGCAGGTAAGGAAAATGGGAACAGCCAGCTCACTCTCTCTCATAGCTAAGACAACCTAAGGAATAATACAGACATCTACGGCTCCTGTTCATTCATTTATGACATAGCTAGGTAATGCAGTAGATAACATTCCAGACTTGTGGTCAAGAACACATGAGTATAAACCCTGCCTCATATAGTTATGTGCTGTTTGACTCTAGGAAGTTTACTTAACCTCTCATTCTCAGTTTCTTCATCTGCAAAATGGAGATTATGATAGATCTGAACTTAGAGTTGTTGTGAGGGTCAAATGAGAAAATCTATATAAAATGTCTTTCAAATCATAAAGTGATAAATACATGATAGCTATTTTATTGTCCATTTGACAAGCATTTATTTAGAGCCTAATATGTGCCAGGCTAGGTGTTAATTCCTAGGAATATAAAGATAAAACATGAAATTTAAAACTTCTCAGAATTTACATTCTATTGGGGGAAAGCAACATATACATGACACATAAAAATACAAAATATAATCAAAGTAGAATTTCTGAGTATGAACTACAACTGAAGAAATCAAAGTAGGCTTCCAAGATGAGGTTAAACTTAAGTTGAGCCTGGAAAGAAGGAAGGATTTTCTAAGGCAAGGATGAGAAGGGGTGAATCCCAAACATGAAAGACAAGTCTGTGCAAGTCATGAACTGGTTTTATTTTTTGCCAAGAGTGGCAAAGGACTTGCATTTAGCTTTGGGTATGATAATCTCAGGTACCCTTCATGACCAGTGATATGCCCTGGTTAAAGAATCTGTAAGGTTAGACCATTAGCTATGGTCATTGAATAATTTTCTAAGTCAAAAATAGCACAAATGGACAAGAAACCTCTAGCATTAACCTATATATTATTTATTCCTTTGGACTAAGGTAATGATGACCTTATGGAAGTGTGAATGCTTGACTTGAAGGTCAACATTCAGCTTTATCAACTATTAACACTTTAGTTTAGTTTATACCAGTTCCTTTCACTTGTCAGAGTCTCCAAAGGAGGCACATGGGATGAATAAACTTTGATGGGAAGATCTGGTTATACAAGTACTGGAATCCTGTTAAGAAGGTCAGATACTGATAGAGTGTGGCAAAGGAATTTTCCTAAATAGCAAGGGCTAAGATGAAGTCATGGAGGGTAGATAGAATAATGAAAGAGAATAAGGGGCAAAAGGAAAAGGGAACAAGGAATTGCCCAAGACAAACCATACTTAGTACAGTGCCTCCAATGCCCAACTCAGAGCCTGGAACATGGTAGCACTTAACAAATGCTTATTCACTGATTTCCTAATTTTCTCTCTCATTAGTCAAGGGGTTTTTGGTTCTCAGGAAGCCATTTTATTCCTCTGTGCTTATTTTGCCTTGCCAGTGTAAAGATGGGAGGTTTTTGCATTCCGAGAAAACTGTTAGACATCAATGAAAAATAATTGTAAAATAAGGTGTGGATAGTTCCTAAGAATTTAGATGTGATATGCAGACAGATCACAGTTTATGAATGAGCTATGGGTAGCATGGTATGAAAGAAAGAACACCAGACTAAAAGACCAGAAGCTATTTTTTTCATCCAGCCACAGTGTTTAGCAGTACAATCTCAGAATTATCATTACAACTCTCCGGATTCAATTCCCTCATCCATTCAGGAAAGAGGCTTAGACAGTGTCACTCTCTAAGACTTTGTGCTAATGCTGGCCTTTTAGATGATCTTCAGAAGTTTAGAAATCTTTTCTTATAGAAATAATGTAATAGATGAGAAAGAAGAGGTAAATTTGTCTACATCCACAAAATATTTAACTCATAATATAATTGAATCATAGCATTAATGGTACTATTAGAGCCTAACCACCATTTAAGAGATGAATAATGTAATTTAAATTAATGGATTGTGTATGGAGGAGATTAATATCTATATCTTTATCACATGCACACCAAAACTTACACATCCAAATAATTAGCTAGACAGCATTGTGGAGTGCTGAAAGTGGAGTTAAGAAGACCTGAGTTATTATCCTGACACAGACACTAACCAGTTGTGTGATCCTAGGCAAGACATTTAATTTCTCTGAGTCTCTATTTCTTTAACTTTAAAATGGGGGCAATGATAACATCTACCTACTTTACAGGGATGTAATGAATATTAAATGATATAACATATAGAAAATGTGAAAATCTTACAGCTATATAAATATATAAGCATATAAAGTTATAATTATATAACTAGTTATAAAACTAGTTATGTTTATACCATATATAGTATTTATATAGCATATATAGTTATATTTATATAACTATAAATGTACAATGCTCTAAGATTATATTGAATATAGTTATATTAAAATAGTTACATAATACAATTATATAAACATGTCTATATTTATTTAAATTTTATATGTATATTTAACCATATTGTTTATAAACATTTATATAACTATTATGTAACATGTTACATATAATTACGTATTTTGGTTATATATGTTACAGATATATGATAGGTGATATATAATTATATACTACATAACAAGAAGTCAGAATATATTTATGTTATATAAATATGACCGTGGGAAGATATAGTCATTTTTATATAACTATATAGTTAACTCTCATCATTGTCCTTTAAAGGTAGAACCTTGTCAATACCAATTAATTATATCAATGATGTCAAGGCTCCAAACATGGTAGATACTCCTTGTTCCTAATATCAAAGTCCCCACCTTGTTCCTTATGGAAGCCATCACTCACTGAATACACTTGCTACCCAGAGTCTTTCTGAGGAAGCCAGGAGTGTTTTGGAGGTGGATTCCTTAGAGAAAATTTGGGTAGCAAGTAAGTCGAAGGAACAAGGAGTGAGCATGCAGTCATTTCTACTTAAGAGATGAGATCAAATAATTTTCTGACAGGCATGGTAATAAAAGGTCTTCTCACACTGAATGGGAGGTGGTCCTAAGAATTATACCCAGAAGGATCTCAAAGCAAGAACGAACCTTTGTAATCATATAATTCAGTCCCCCAATTTCATGGATGAGGAAATTGAGGCCCAGAGAGACAAAGTAACTTGCCCATGGTTACATAGGCAGTGACAGAATCAGGATTTGAACCCAGATCTTCTGTCTCCAAAGCAAATGCCCATATCCATTATACTATACTGTCTCACTTAAATAAAGTCACCTTTAATTTCAGGATTCTAATTCAAATGAAGTGGGCCCCAGATTCCTTTGGAGAGAGTTGTCCATGACTCAGCAATTTATAGTAATTAGCACTTTGTATCTTTTTTTAAAATCATCTTCAGTGTTTACAATAGTGTCTTGTGCCTAGCAGGTGTCTTCCACCTGTTTAATACAGGCAAAATTCCAAGAGGGAAATTTTTCACTCAGTATAGAAAAGTTGGGAAATTTCAGGAACTCCATGGAAAAGCTGAAGGGAATTAACACTGGAAGAGGCTTATGGGTCTTATTTTCTGGTGTTGTCCTTGCTGGTAATAGTTTATAGGGACAGGAACTATCAAAGAATACCAAAGAACTTGATTTGATCTTTTTTTTTTTTTTTGGTAGAGCAATGAGGGTTAAGTGACTTGCCCAGGGTCACATGGCTAGTAAGTGTCAAGTGTCTGAGGCCAGATTTGAACTCAGGTCCTCCTGAATCTAGGGCCAGCGCTTTATCCATTGCGCCACCTAGCTGCCCCAGAACTTGATTTGATCTTAACAAAGCCTGAGGCATTTCAAGTGCTGTTAAACAGAGTCAAGGGAGTTTTATTCAGCAAGCATTTGTTAAGCTCACTCTTTGTACAAGGCACTAAAGAAAAAACATCAAATTAACACAGTCCCAGCTAAAGAAGGAGTTTATATTATAATTGGGAGCCATTCTAAAAAGAATAAATCACAAATAAGAATGGGTGTGAAGATTGTCAGTTAGACAAGTAGTCTGTGAGGGCCTAAGCCAAAGATGTTTGACCTAAGGCTCATACATAGCTTTTGGGACTTAATGAACTTGAATGGGAAAACATATATAAATATAAATATATGCATATATACACATATGCATGTAAATATGTATACATACATATTTGTATATATATACACATATATAAATGCATATGTATATATGTGTGTATATATATAATATTTTTATTTGTACTACCTTTTGCCTTCCCAAAAAAAGCCTATGTAATTTATATATTTAAAACATTATTTTGCAAGGTGTCCTTCATGAGGCTATCAGAAGGGTCTATGACAGGCAAAAGGAGAAGAACCCCCCACCTAAACTCTTGCTTTTACAACCAACAAGACCGCAGTGTAGATTAATGGCAAAGGAAGAAACTAGATTGTGAGTGGTTAGAATTTCATTTGAGAGTTGAAAGGTACTAGACTACCTAGGTAATCCCACAGTGTAGAGCCAGAAGTACATCTGTTCTTGCCACTCAGTTCCCGGGATACACCTGAACAACCACCTAGAAGCAAACCTGGAGATATGGCTTCTTTTAATGAGAAAGTCAATAGTCTGGCTTTATACCTAAAACTGAAATTGTTAGTCATTCAGGATGTCTGGGAAGTGGGACTGTAAGGCAAACAGTCATATGCTGAGTAGAAGTGAGGGGAAAAGGAAAATACATAAAATAAACTTGCTCTTAGATGATAGATCACACTCCTGTGCAGGATAGAATGATGCTAGAGGTTGCACGGCTCTCAATGCTATGGTCTGAAGACCAGTTTTCCCTGGTTATTGTCAGTTTCACCCAGGATGTTTGGTGGTGGATGGAGGGAGCTCAAGCAGTGACTATTGTGAGGAGTCTCTAATCCCCAGGAGGCAGATATCATGCTTCATGATCAGTCTTCTGAAATCATGATTTGTTGTTATACTGACCAACATTATTAAACCTTTCAGTGTTGTTTGTCTTTAAAATGTTGTCATTGTATACATTTTTCTTGGGTTTCTACTCAATTCACTCTGCAAAACTTCAAACAAGTCTTCCCAGGTTTCTATGAAACCTTAATTTTTATCATTCTTCCAGTGCAATAATATTTTATTGCATTCATAACTGAATGTGGGGGTCTCACAAAATTTACCAACTGTCAAAGGTTATGTATACCTATTTTATATACCTGTATACCCAGGGTTGAGTAAAAATTTCTTGGTTGAAAAGGGGTCCTGAATGGAAAAATTTAAAGAAGCCTTGCCCTTGAGAACTGCCTGTTTATATCTTTTGACCATTTAGGCCTCTATCTGAATGGAGAAGAGAGGTAGCCATTCATTCTACAGGATAGAAAATTGAAAGAGGTGGAGAAATAACAAAAGGGAAGTGATGATTCCTGAATTTAAAAGGTCAAAAAGAGAAAAGGGGATCATTTAGATAAGCTATAAAGGGTCTGTCTATGGGTGTGGATTAGAAAAATATCTGTTTATGTAGTCAGCTTACTTTGAAAGGATGGGGAATTAATTGTTTTAATTAACTGTAGTGGAGTTCAGATCGTCACTGAGGGAATGTAGACATAATTTATATTGGTGTGATCTAATCTAGTACTTGGAATAGTAATTTGGCTCCAATCAACTTCCCTCCTTTTGGGATTTTTCTGATGACATTTCTGCAATCCAGGGGCTAGCCCTTTTGGAAATAAGGAGAAAGAAGAAAAATTAACAGAACAGAAACACAAGAGCTCATATCCCATGTGGTCATTGATTTTCAGAATGGTTTCATTATCACTTCTTAGGTTACATCTGATTATAGCCCATCTGCTTTTCTCTGAGGCATGATCTGACTGCTGGAAAATGGAATATTATAGAGAACAGCTCAATTATTCTTCAAAACTGCAGGTTTTGAGGGAAAGATGTACCTACAAAATGTCTAAAAGTAATTTATGAAAGCTTTATGAAGATGCTTTCTGCATCAACACAAAGTACATCAAGCGTACTTTTTTTTTTTAATATAGTCACAGACATAATAAGACTAGTACACTTAGACGGAAAGAACATTTGTCTGTGAGTCAAGAGACCTGGATTCTAGCCCTGTCTCAGCTGCTAACTAGCAGCATTCTTAGTGAAAGTCCCTGAATGTTTGGGGGCCTTAGATTGGGGATTTTTCACCATTTTTTTTTGTTGTTATGAAAATCATTGGTAATCTAGTAACGTCAATGAACTCCTCAGAACAATGGCTTGTTGCTTACATTCATAATGGAAGAGAATATTAAATTCAGTTAGAGAAGAGTGAAATTAAAGATGTAATTTTCCCCTATCCATATCCAGAGACCACCTGAAATCTTTCCATGGGGTCCCTGGGCCTCAGGTTAAAAACCCTTCCCTTAGATCCTTCCAGGATAAAGTACTGACAGGAGAATGTACTCAATGACTACAACAATGTAAATAGAAAGAATAACAATAACAACTACCTACTACCCAAAAAAGAAAGAAAGAAAGAGAGTACTATATAATTGTAATGGTAAACAATGAGGTGGATGGAAAATATAGACCAGTCTAGAAAGTGAAGGAGACAGAGTAATCTGGAGTTCCCTTGTCTTGTTAGTATGTCAATGGAAAATATGGAACCACACCAGCTGATGGCCATACCTGTTGTTCTAACTAGCCGTAATTCTTCTCACTGACCTCAAACAAGTCACTGAATTTCTCTGGGCTTGAGTTTCCTTGGATCGAGTCCATGTAACATAATGGAAAGAGAATTTGGAACATAAGATGTAGAAATAAATTTAGACTTGATGTAAAGAAAATCTCCCTAGTAATGAGAGCTATCCAGAAGTAGAATAGGCTGCCTCAGTTGCTAGTGTGTTTTCTCTCACTGGAAATCTTCAAGGTTGGATAATACCACTTTTTGGGATAGAGGAGATTTATTTATGAGGTGAGGTAATCAATCAATCTGTAAAGATTTATTAAGCATATACTATATGCCATGCACTGTGCCAAGTGGCAAAAGACAGTCCCTGCCCTCAAGAAGGGGAGATGATATGCAAACAAATAAATATAGCCCAGGCTATTTACAGGATAAAAAGAAAACAATTAACAGAAAAAAGACCATTAGAATTGAGTGGTAGGAGATAACTTCCAATAGAAAGTGGGATTTAAGTTGAGACTTAAAGGAAGCCAGGAAGGTCCCTTCCAACTCTAAAGTTCTGGGAACCCTTGATTCTGCATTTCAGTCTCAGATTGAGCCACTAATTGAATGTGACAATGGGCATGGAGGAAAGGGGACTGGAAGAGATGATTCTGAGAGATGCTACCCCATGTTAGAATACTAGACATAGAATCTTCAGCACTGTACAGTGAAAAAAGTGGTTTTGATGTAAAATACAGGGTAGGCTTGGGGATTCTGAATCTGAAGATCCTACCCAGGATTCTCAGAGGGGATAGAATAATAGCGTTCTAGTAGCTATCCTTATTTGCCCTTTACTCTGTCTTTATGTGAGCATCAGAGCCAGGCAGTGGATAGACAAAATGCTCCCAAGAGGTATGTTCACATAATAAAACATGTCCAAAAAGTTATGTGGCAAGGTTCTCAAGAAACTGACCATTTATGGAGGAGAATACAGGAAACAGACATTCTAGAGAGCTTCTGAGCAGGAAACATATTTTACAGGATTGAAATTCTTAAGGATGCTCTTGGGTATACAATGACAATGAACCTTGGCTAGTGTACCCTACTAAAAGAAATCATGATAGGCTTGCTAAAATTCAGACATTTTAATGGAAAAATGTCTCTAAACTGTTTCTCTCCTCTGCCTTTATGAAGCTTGTCAATCATGTGCTGATGGAGAAACTCTAGGGTTGTGTCAATATTATGCCCCCACAATCATTCAATTTAATCATTTTCATAAAAAGAAAAAAATAGTGGATTCATTTATTTAGCATCTGTGTGGTACAATGAAAGGAATTCTAGATCTGGACTGAGGAGTGTAGCTTGACTCCTAGCTCTGCCATTTACTTGCTGTACGACCTTCAGCAAACCATCTCACCTCTATGAGTGTCAGTTTCCTAATGTAGAAATGAAGAATTTTGTTGGATTTTGGTCTAGATCACCTCTAAGAGCCCTTCCAGTTCTGAATGTATGGCCCTATGTAAATGTAGCCTGAGTGTATTTGCTCTGCCAAAATATCTCTTCTGTTTTTCTATTGATGTAGAAGAAAGTCTGAAATAGGTCAGAATAGAGATGGAGAACACCAGGAAATATGGTTGGAGTTTTGCACATTTTTTGAGTTAAAATGTATTTATACTTTCTAAATTAAAATTCAAGGTCGCCAAAACACATGCAAATAGGTATATATATGCTTACATAAATGTGTGGCTAGAGATGTCTATGTGTGAATATTTTTTTCAGAGAAATAAGATTCAGATAGACACATGATAACTACTGGATGGCTTATTTCATTGGTATAAGGAAATCTCTCGTCAGGCAATTCTTCTCCATCCAGGTCAGGTTCTGCATCATCTCTGATATGGAAAATCTTAGATATTTGTCTAGGATACACACACACACACACACACACACACACACGCACACACACACGCACACACATTATCTACTGAGAAAGCATTAGGAGAAAGTTTGGGAAATTCTGAAATAATTTCAATTTTTTTTTGGCGGGGCAATGGGGGTTAAGTGACTTGCCCAGGGTCACACAGCTAGTAAATGTCAAGTGTCTGAGGCTGGATTTGAACTCAGGTATTCCTGACTCCAGGGCCAGTGCTTTTTCCACTGCGCCACATGGCTGCCCCAATAATTTAATTTAAATTGCCCTGGAGGCTGAGAAAGATACAGTTTTATTTTTGTTTCTGCTTTGTTGGGTTTCTTTTGGGAGGGAGGGGTAGATTACTTTATGGCTCATGATATTTAAGTAAGCAACATTGAGTAAACCAAGAAAACAAACTACCCTCCAAATATACAGTGCATGACCTATCTTTGAATTTAAACAGACAACAGATTCATGCCTGCTCACTTCTAAGTGGAACTGATGTGTAGGGGATGAGGAATAAGAGAGACAATGGAATGAGGTCAAGTGAAGGAGTATTTGTAACTAAACAGGTTGAGCCTTGCATTCTTCTTGCTTGCCTCTGGCTTATGCAGATAGTTGTATTTACTAAACTGGTAGTCTCACCAGTAGTTATATGCCTGTTTGTTCATTGTGTATTTTGGCATTGATACTCAAAGCCAAAGTGAAGCATGAGTAATGCATACATCATGTATATATAAGTACATGCATAGTCTGTGTGTCTATGTATATTTTCTTATGGTTCAATCTCAGAATGCTCAGCTGTCTAACATCATGGTTTCTGCTACAACAGAACGTGAAGGGCAGCTTCGTCACCTACTTCAGCCTCTCTTTCCTTAGGAGAGTTTATGAGAACTCTGGCCCATCTCCCTATCAGCTTTTGATGGAAGTTTGACAATAAACCCAGTGGCAGGGACAGAGCCTCAGAGGTGAAAGCTCTTGGTGGGGCATGTTCCCATAATGACTACAGCTACACAGCAGGAGTCAAAGCAATCAGTCTTCTCCAATTTTCCAGAATCATGTGGCATAGTGTGAAGAGCAATTGATGTGGAACAGAAGCTTTGGGCCAAAGTACGGACTTTGCTACATACTGCTTAGATGATCTTTGGCATCACTTCCCCTCTCTGAACTTTTTTCTCACCTGCAAAATGTGAAGTTTAACAAGATCATCCCTGATGACCTTATGCCAATTCTGAAGCCCAGTGATGATGATGATAGCCAACATTTATATAGTGATTACTACATTCTAGACACTATACTAAGCGCGTCACAATTATCATCTCTTTTGATTTGAACACCACCTCCAAAAGATAGAACAATATTATTATCCCTATTTTACAGGTGAGGAAATAGAGGAAAGTAGAGGTTAAGTGATTTGCCCAGGGTCACACAGTTAGTAAGTTCCTGAGGCTGGATTTGAACTCAAGACTTCCTGAGTGTAGGTCCACTGGTCTATCCACTGTGCTGCTCTCCAGTATCAGGGAACATCCCAGTTCCCAAGCTTGCCCAGTTATCATTACTAAGTGGGTAAAAACCTTGTGGCTTCAGTGGGTAGAATGGTGAAAGTCAGATTCCTAATTTCCTGACAATTAAAAGTAGCTATCATTTCTTTAGTGTTTTAATGTTTGCAGAGTGCTTTACAGTTATCCATTTGATCTTTACAACAACCTTTACAGATGAGGAAACTAAGGATAGAGATTAGGTGACTAGCCTAGGGTCACACAGTTAATACATGTCTGAGGCCAGATTATATCTATATATAAAGAGATACAAAAGTGTAATGAGTGGTTTTAGAAGACAGTGTTCCCCCCTTGCCTTTTACCTTATTGGAGATGTCCAATTGAAGGCAAGTTGGCCATTTGAGGAGGCTGTTTGTAACCCCTTTCAATTCTAATATTCTATCATTTGCCTTCTCTCTCCTGGAGAGATAGTGTAAAGAATCTCCCTATCTTTCTCAAAGGGTACTATGGGAAGGAAAGAACCTTTAAGAATTTAGGGAATGTTTGACCCAGCAATACCACTTTTGGGTCTTTGTTCCAAAGAAATCATGGAAAGGGAAAAGGGACCCACATGTACAAAAATATTTAGAGCTGCTCTTTATGTGGTGGCAAGGAATTGGATGTTGAGGGGATGCCCATCAATTGGGGAATGGCTGGACAAGTTGTGGTATATGAAAACAATGGAATACTATTGTGCTGTAAGAACCGATGAGCAGGAGGGGTTCAGAGAAACCTGGAGGGTCTTGTGTGGGGTGATGATGAGTGAGATGAGCAGAACCAGAAGAACATTGTACACAGTATCATCAACATTGAGTGCTGATCTACTGTGATGGACTATGTTCTTCTCACCAATGCAATGGTACAGAAGAGTTCCAGGGAACTCATGATTGAAGAAGATCTCCAAATCCAGGAAAAAAAAAAGAACCATGGAGTATAGATGCTGAATAAACCATACTATTTCTTTTGTTTTTGGTGCTGTTGGGTTTTTTTCTATTTTGAGGTTTTTCATCATTGCTCTGATTTTCTCTTGTAGCATGACTAATGCAGAAATATGTTTAATGTTATTACACACACACACACACACACACACACACACACACACATATATATATAAAACCTATATCAGATTACCTGCTGTCTAGGGGAGGGGGGAGGGAGGGAAGGGAGGGAGAAAAATCTGAAATTGGAAAGCTTGTATAAACAAAAGTTGAGAACTATCTTTACATGTAACGGGGAAAAAATAAAATACTTTATTAATTAAAAAAAGAATTTAGGGAATGGAGATATCATAGCACATATTTTCATCATTCTCCTAATTCAGTATACATTCCTTCAAGTCAAGAATGGTAGAAGATTATATCTGTTGTTATCTAATCCACCTGCTTCATTTTAGAGAGGAGGAGACTTCCAGAAAGGTTATGACTTGCCCAGAGTTCCATACAGCTGTCTAGGGGCGAGCTAGGAAAGGAGTCCAGGTGACCTGACTTTCAGTCCAATGGTCTTTTGAGCTACTCCATGATTGATATATTAGCTTCGGGGAAATTCTTACCAGATATAAATTCTTTGGAAACCTAAGTATGTATGTAAATATAGCAATAGTTGTTTTTAATAGCATATATTATGCATACATCCATCCATGTATGGTTTGTTGTTTTTTTTCTTAAGCTAATGTGAAATGAAGTAATCGCAGCCATGCTTTTTAGCTTTTTGGTTCTCACAGAAGCGCTAGCATTGGAATTTTGCCACTGGAGGCATATACAGCTTGTTTACTGCCTACTCACAACCTGTGGATATACAGATGGTAGAGGATATCATCACTTCCACTATGGAGGTGGGGAAGAGAAGGTTGACTGTTTGATTTAATTTTGCTTCTAATTTTTTTGTTGGTTTTCATGTAAAAATTCTGCTATAACATTTACAGAAAGTAGCCCTCAATTAGGGAAAAGAACTGTAATTTCAAACACAGTGGTATAGGGATGACTTCTAAGAAAAGAGCTATAATTTCTTTCTTGATTCTTTCTTACCTATTACAAAAGTACATGTTCATTTAACCTCCTTATACACAATGTCAACATCTTGAGGGCAAGGTGTGTGTGTGTGTGTGTGTGTGTGTTTGTGTTTGTGTGTATGTCTTTGTATGTATACATGCATGAATATGAAAGAGAGGGAGGGGGAGAGAGAGAGAGAGAGAGAGAGAGAGAGAGAGAGAGAGAGAGAGAGAGAGAGAGAGAGAGAGAGAAGGTAATGGAGGAAATGTGATGCTCAGATTCAGCACTATTCTTACATTTACATAACACTTCTCTCACCATCCCATTGCCATAGACTCCTCATTGCTATAGACATAATCAGAAAAGTAAGCCCAGTATGGGTTCTCAAGGAGTGAAGTTAATAAGGACATAACTGCTCCATCATTCCTGTGGTAAGCAGAAACCCACATGCCAGCATTAGTCTGTCACTTAAACCTTAGTTCAATAAACATTTTATTAAGTGACTTTTATTGCAAGGCACTGTGCTAGGCACTGGAGATGAAAAGGCCCAGTGAAAAGAGTCATTTTATCAAGGAACTTACATTCTCCTGCATCACTATGTCCTGAAATTTTGAAGTTGAGCATTCATTTCCAAAATCATTCAGCTTTTCTTGGTGACAGAGTTATCATTATCCTTATGGTTTTGTGATATTGACAGCAAGTGACCCTTCTTGTTGTTAACTAGTGGTTAGTAGGATATGAGAACTGATCTGAGTGGGAAAAGGAAGAAAGGGAGGGAGGGGAAAAGGAGGAAAGAAGGAAAAGAAGGAAAGGAGTGAGGGAGGGGAGGAGAGGAGAGGAGAAGAGAGGAGAGGAGAGGAGAGGAGAGGAGAGGAGAGGAGAGGAGAGGAGAGGAGAGGAGAGGAGAGGAGAGGAGAGGAGAGGAGAGGAGAGGAGAGGAGAGGAGAGGAGAGGAGAGGAGAGGAGAGGAGAGGAGAGGAGAGGAGAGAGGGAAAAGAAGGGAGAGAGGGAGAGAGGAAGGAAGGAAGGAAAAAAGAATGAAAGCTTGTTTCCTACTTTAATTTATGTATATTCAGTCATGTCCATCTAGAATACCCCCTGAAACCTCATTAACTAGCCCCCTGGAATGTCTCCATCATGCCCATGGAGTACATTTGGGTATTTTATTATCTTTTGCTCTACACGTTCCTCTCATAGTTTCAAGTGTTTTCATTTTACATCCCCAATTAAACTGTCAGCTTCTTGAGAGCAGGGACTATGTCATTTATTATTATTCATTTTTTTTAGCTCTTAGGGAACTGGGCACGGTGGTTAGGTAGGTGGTGGGTCTTTCATAATACTTAGCGAATTTGATTGAATTCAACTGAAAGGACTGCTGGGAAAAGCGAATATACACTGCTGCTAAATTAACCAAAGAGGCAAAGATTACTAGCTGTACACTTGACAGGAGTTAAATTGCCATTGGCATTTGAGACCACACATCTGGCCTTTACAAAGAGACGACAGGGCAATGGAAATAAAACCAAGAGAACCAGTGGTTATCAACCCTTGATTCAAGTCCTATCTGAGATAACTAGGTCTATATAACCCAGTTCAAACCATTTAACATTTCCTACCAGTTCCTGCCCCCAGCTCTACCACCACCCCTGCCATTTTCTCATAGGAAAAATGGATATGATAATATTTAGATGACCTACCTCACACAGTGTTTGCATAGAAAAACATTCTACAGACCCTAAAGTGACATGGAAACATGAGCTACCAGTTTACTGTCTTGTCTAAAGAAAAGTAGGAGATTCTACAGCTTCTACTCAGAAGATCACCATGTGATATATTTTTTAGTTTTCAGTCCAGGTCAACTCAATCTGAGCAGTCTTTATATTCATGCTGTTGCCCACTCCCCGCTCCCCCCTCCACTATACTGCCTTGGAAATTCTCCTGGTCCTAGACATATGACAACCACAAGAAAACATTAAATCTGCTAGGCATTGCTCAGATAGTAGTAGAGATTGCCATCTGTTGCCACCAACTCCCAAAGCCAATTACATTCTTTGTAGCAGTGTTCTTTGTGTACAACTGACAACATCAGATGTCTTGTAAAATTGGAAATCACCTCTTCTCTGGACTCAGAAGAAACCTTTCTCCTTCATTTATTCAAAAGGTTTAAATTCACAGGGTACTAATTCTCCCTTCGTGGAATTTATTTATTTATTTTTATGGAGGGTTTTTATACCAACTAATATCGTCACCCATATAGACTTCAGCAGGCTTTAGGAGTTTCATGAATGTTCAGAAATACCAAGTACTGGGGCAGTTAGGTGGTGCAGTGGATAAAGCACCAGTCCTTGATTCAGGAGGACCTGAGTTCAAATCCTGCCTCAGGTACTTGACACTTGCTAGCTCTGTGACCCTGGGCAAGTCACTTAACCCCAATTGCCTCACCAGAGAAAAAGAAAAAAAGAAAGAAAGAAAAGAAATATCAAGTACTTTGCTTAGCCCTTGGTTGGTCATCTAGGATATTAAAGTGTCTAGAGGTTCCAGATCATAAACATTCTCATCAATTTCCTTTCTGCCCCTCCTTGTATGTAAACCACTGTCAATTGTTGTGTGCAATGACTTACTAGCCCACTCATTCATCTTTTCTTTTCTTTCTTTCTTTCTTTTTTTTTTTTTTTTTTGGTGAGGCAATTGGAGCCAAGTGACTTGCCCAGGGTCACACAGCTAGTAAGTGTTAAGTGTCTGAGGCCGGACCTGAACTCAGGTACTCCTGACTCCAGGGCCAGTGCTCCATCCACTGCAGCACCCAGCTGCCCCACATTCATCTTTTCTTTTGCCATATATTATTTATCATTTACATTTTCTGACAGGGGGCACCTAAGTGGTGCAGTGGATAAAGTACCTGCCCTGGATTCAGGAGGACCTGAGTTCAAATCCACCCTCAAACACTTGGCACTTACTAGCTGTGTGACCCTGGAGAAGTCACAACCTTCATTGTCCCACAAAAAAAAAAAAGCGAGAGAAAGAGAGAGAGAGAGAGAGAGAGAGAGAGAGAGAGAGAGAGAGAGAGAGAGAGAGATGGAGAGATGAATGAATAAATAAATGGATGGATGGATGGATGGATGAATGAATGAATGAATGAATCTTCTGACACCATGGCATTCAAAGGCATAGAGCCACGTGGCATTATCAGGAAGGTGTTGGTGCTAAACAGGTGGGCTTTTGCACTGGCAGATAGTGAAGGTCATTACACAATGCATGTGAGATGCAAGATAGAACAAGACAAATATGTAAGAGGGATTAGAAGTGAAATACAAAGTCTGAGGGAGGAAAGGTCATTTGTAAGGTTCCTGGTAGAGTTGGCATCTGAACTACTACTTCAAGAATGGGTAGGATTTCAGGGCAGCTAGGTGGTGCAGTGGATAGAGCAACGGCCCTGGATTCAGGAGTACCTGAGTTCAAATACGGCCTCAGACACTTAACACTTACTAGCTGTGTGACCCTGGGCAAGTCACTTAACCCCAATTGCCTGGCCAAAAAAAAAAAAAAAAAGAATGGGCAGGATTTCAATACTTTCAGATAGTGTATAAAGCATTCCAGTTACCAAGAATGGCATCACCAGAGCTACAGAGACCAAAAATTAAGATATGTGGGAACAGGATAGAGAGTAGGAGAGTAGTAAAAGAGGAAGAAAGTATTTGAGTTTGTCATTGAATGTATGGTAGAGGAAAAGGACAAGGAGGGGAAGGAAGAGTAATTTACATTTATATAGCACTTTAAGGTTTGGAAAATGCACATATTATCTCATTTGATCCTCATGGAAGTAGTTGCTAGAATTATCCCACCTTAACAGAGGAGAAAACTAAACCTGGGAGAGGTTGCCCAAGGTCCCCCAGCTAGTAAGGATCTGAGAGGTATCCACTTGTAGGGCTTTATCTACTGCACAGGCTAGTTGCCTATTGCAAGATAAGGGTGGAAGGGAGAGGAGTAATGCCAAATTAGGGTTATTTACTGATATACACAATTAACCATAATGAGCTGCAGGCCAGCCTTGGAAGTAAGGAAGTCCTGGATTCATATCCCCTTCCTCTGATATATAAGTGTGAGTGTGCAAGTTTCTCACCTCTATGCCCCTACACAATTCTCTAGGGAGGTTACAAGCAGATCATCAATTAGCCTCAATTGTGGAAGCTACCAAAAAAATTGAGGATACTTATATATACATAACATCTATAGAACTACATTTGTATTTGGGGCAGTTCTAGCAGAATTGGTAAAAATTCTACAAGCAAACTAGAATAAACAAAGGGATAAAATCTGAGTTCTTTATGTACATTATTTTCATGCAGAGGTCATGAAATAAAGGAAATTATGCGAAAAATCAAGACATTTCCAATAGCTATATTTGGAAGCTTTTAGAATTAAGAAGAAACTGTCAAGGAACATGCTTGGTCCATCTTGTGGTAGGCCCCCAAAGAGTGGGCTTGAACAGAAGAGCTGTCTCTCCCTGACTTTCACTCCCCCTTCTCTTCCTGCCACCTACTGCCACTTTTGTCTTGAAAAGAAGCATGCTACGCAGCACTCAAGTGGTTTTCCACATTACCACCTTTGCCAGCGAGGCTGCCTTCCTTTGTTTATCTCTGTTTAGAAAGTTGCCGTGGCAACACAAGGTAGAAGTTGACATTTTTGGTAGCACTTGATGAACAGGTTTGGTTTTTCTTTGTCTGAAGCTTAGCCACTCCAGTTACCAAGAAATTCCTGATTTCAAATGCAATGATAAAGAATGTGAGTGTTGTTTTTCACCTCCCTATGATCCCCACCCAAACCTCTGATATTTTCATCTTCCAGAGAGAAAAGGAGGGGGGAGGAAAAGAGAGAAGGAGAGGGCAGGGGGAGGAGAAGGAAAAGAAAGAGAAGAGGAAGAAGAAGGAGGAGGAGAAGGAGAAGAAGAAGAAAGGAGGGAGAGGGATGGAGGAGAGGAGGGAGAAGAAAGAATGGAAGGAAGGAATAAGGGAGAGAGAGAGAGAGAGAGAGAGAGAGAGAGAGAGAGAGAGAGAAAGAGAGGAGTTTTAAATTTACCTTCCATGAAGCAGCCCCCACTTTCAACCAACATATTGACTCAAAGAGTTTATACTACAGTTCCTATAATTGAAGTTATTGACTGACCCTTCTCATGTAACACTTATTTTTTCTTAAATAACTTTATAAGGAAATTTGGGTCATCTTGGTCCCTAACAGTTCTGTTTTAGAAAATTTTAGGACTAGAGAAAACTGTTTCAGTAGATACAATGATGCTAGATAATAAAACAAATAGCTTACTCTTCAAAATGGTACATTACAAGCTCATGACATTGTGATAAAATTTTGCTCTTCAATTTAATTATATCAGGCTTCCTAATTTGTAGGCTGGACATGGTCTGGACAATATCTATTGTGTGAGTGAGTGTGTGTGTGTGTGTGTGTGTGTGTGTGTGTGTGTGTGTATGAGTGTGTCCTTTCTTAATGAGGAACACAGAACACCCACATTATCAACACTAAGGAATTCTAGCAAGATCCCTTTAGGGATAGATGAAGGGCGCAGATTTGTGCTATTTAAGTTGGAAGACCAAACAATTCAGTGATCAATTTAGGTTAGAAAGCATGCCTATAGCCTAGCAAACTATTGTTTTAAGAAAGAATCACTCAATGAGCATGGATATGGAGGTTCCCTTTGTAATGTATAATCATAATTTGCTCATGCCATATTGAAAGGGAATCTCAATCCCAAACTTCCTATTTGACTATCAATGAGTTACTTGGAAAGGGTGGGGTAGGATAAGGCAGGACATTGAAGAGTTCATTTATTGTGCGGGTGAAGAAGCTTGCCATCTGGTAGCTTTCTATTTTAATGAATCTTTTTTTTTTTTGCTCAACTAAATAAATGCTAAACTCATTTGTTCATGTGTTCTAGGAGTGTAGATACCATCAGCATCCTCCAAATGTTTATACTCTTGGGAAAAGTCCTAGTTTCCCCACCTTAGTTATGGTACCATTGTTTATCACAAGTCAAGGTGAATTTGTCTTTTCAAACTGAGTTGAATATTCACGTGGTTTTGAATGGCCATTAATGATTTTCTATATTTGGGCAAGACAGATTCATCTTTCATAGTCTAACATGCCTAGGAAGTAGTATGGCACAGTGAAAGGAGCAATGTTCATATCCCACTTCTCATGCTTGCTATATGTGTGACCTTGGACAAATCACTTAACATCAGCGTCATAGGTGTACCTAGAACTGGGGCCCTGTAAGGAAAGTCTGGGGCCAATGGAAAACCTCCCTCAGTAGGTGCCAACACACTAAGCCCATACTATAGACACCTATATAATCCCTAGGTCTAATTTTTCTCATCCCTAAAATAGGCTTTTCTACCTGTAAATCTGTTAACTAGTTTTCTTATATAGGCCATAACAGATACAGCTTAGAGGAATCAGTGGCACAAATGAGAAGAGGAACATTTTTTTAGGTTTCCATTTCAGTAATGTTCTACTACAAATATAAGTATAATTTCAATTAGCTTGGTTTCTTTAATATTAATTCTTTAAAAAAGACCTGTATAAAACTCTTGGGAAAAAGTGTGAAATTATTGGAACTGCATTTCATATTTCAATGAGCCTTTATCCAAATTAACTTTTATATTAAAGTCATGGTCCTTGATGTATGAAACCTCCCATAAAGGAATTTCCACAAAGGAAAACTAACACACACACACACACATACATGCACACATGCACATGTATACCTATATGCACACAATCAAGAAGCTTGACATTTTTAGCACTACTGGTACATCAGTCCCATTTAAAAAAATATTTATTACCATTTATTTAAAAACTACTTTGAGTGTCAAATTTTCTCCCCTCCCCCCCACTCCCTGAGATGGTAAGCAATTTGATGTAGATTCTATAACAAAGTCAATGATATGATAGTAATATGTGATCCTCTGGCCACATATTATCAAAAGCAATATGCCCAAGGTAATATTTCTACTTCCAATTCAGAAGTGACTCAAGTTTCTAGAACCTTTGTTATCTATATCCAGTTTGCTATAAGAAGTAATGAGCAGATAAGCTTATTTCCAGGACTTTCTAAGACAATGTTATCATAATCCTATGGTAGATTTCATTCATTTTTATATCCAGCCTATAGATATCTTCATAAAAAGTGAGTACATAGTTCTTCACAAAAACAAATCTTGAATCACATTTGGAGAAATCCCTGATAGACTTTCACTGGAATGAAATAGTGGTAAAATGTAAGCTTGACGGCAGGTCCACTTTTTCTTCTTTCTCTTCCTAAGTCTTCTTGCAAGGCAAGGCAAGGCAATGAGCACTTATTAATTGATTGCTATGTGTCAGGTGCTGTGCTAAGCATTAGCGATACAAAACCAAAAGACAGTTCCCTACCCTCAAGGAGTTTACATTCTGATCAGGGAAGACAACACAGAAAAGGGACCTGAAA
This sequence comes from Dromiciops gliroides, assembly GCF_019393635.1. Taxonomy (NCBI): domain Eukaryota; kingdom Metazoa; phylum Chordata; class Mammalia; order Microbiotheria; family Microbiotheriidae; genus Dromiciops; species Dromiciops gliroides. The sequence continues at coordinate 613,748,191 of NC_057862.1, forward strand.
AATTAGGGAGAAGTACTCAAGTGGGGGCACAATGTTGAAATCCAAGTCAGAAGCACAGAAGTGACAAGGTTTTGGGAGAGATATCAAGGTTATCTGGCCTACAGCCCTCCCCAAAGTGGAATCACGAGGAACAACTGATTAATAGTAAATAGGACCCAGTATAGTGCATAGGGAAGCTCCATGAGGAGAAGACTTTAGGAACTTAGGACGTGCTTAACAAATACTTGTTGGGTTATATTGTATAATTTTAAAACCAGTTTCAAATGACTATGAAATTGTTCACACTGCTGATAGCATGTTTGCTTTGTGATCCATCATTGTCACCCTCTCACCCCTACTCAGTGACCCCTGAAGTCACTAACCGTTTGAACAAAATTATAACAATCATAAAATTTAATACTTATAGGGATCTTAGAGAATATCTATTCCAGGGCCCCCATCCTACAGATGAAGAAAGCAAGGCATATCTAAGAGAAGCAAAGCAGACAATCAATAAACATTTATCCAGTATCTATAGGGAAAGGCCTCTAAGGAGTGGAAAGAGAGCTATCTCAGAATCAACAAGACCCAGGACCCTACCTTGCCTCTGCCTCATGTTGGCTGGGTGGAGGACCATTTAAACTCTCTGTGCCTCAGGACTATCTCTCTCTCTTGGACAACGAAGAGAAAAGAGTTGCCTCCCTGACTAAGGAGAAAGCTATTTGTGATAGGAGCTTCTGATTTCAACAAAATGTTGGTGTTAAAAGATGGGAGGGAAAGACACTGTTCTTGTCCTTTGAGGAGATATATATATATGTGTGTGTGTGTGTGTGTGTGTGTGTGTGTTTGTGTGTGTATGTATGTATGTGTATATGTATGTATGTATGTGTATATATATATATATATATATATATATATTTAAAAGGGCAACTAGGTGATACAGTGGATAGAGTGTCAGGCCTGGATAGAGGAAGATCTGAGTTCAAATCCAGCCTCATACACTTACTAGCTGTTTGACCCTGGCCAAATCACTTAACCCTCTTTACCTCAGTTGCCTCATTTGGAAAATGATTTGGAGAAGGAAATTGCAAACCACTCCAGTATTGTTGCCAAGAATACCCCAAATAAGGTAACGGAGTCAGAAATGGATGAACAACAAGAATAAATCTAAAAGAGCCAGTTCTGCTCTAAATGAACTTAAATATTACTGGTTAAAGGTGCACTGTGAATTAATGACTGATCTATGTTAGGTTCATCTGGATTCTATCCCTGCATAATCCATTTTGAAAGGAGAAACAGAGCATACCTCTTTACACTGAGAACATGTAAAATCCATTCTGGCAGTGAAGCAGCAAAAATAGGAAGATTTTTAAAATAAATAATTAAAGCATTCGGTCTTTTGGTTGCATCAGAAAACTCATCTTTCAGAGCAAACAAAGAAAAAAATTCACCTCAGGGGAGATCCGATGAATTCTTGCCTTAGACACAGGGACATTCAGCCACTGAATCAACATAGTTTAGTTCTTAGCACTGTACTAAGCACTGTGAAGATACAGAATTATAAACTACAGCCCCTGCCCTTAGGAAGTTTATAATTTACTTGGAATATTAAGACTAATAGGTCAAACAACTAGAGAGTGAAATTTTGTGATTCACTACCCACCAATGAAAGCTCTGCATTTGTGCACATTATATTCATATTGAGTTCTTCTCACAAATTCATTTCCTGAGCTCATACATCCAAACTAGGGCTACCTCTGGGAATATCTGGTTTTTACTCATTCCTGGGTTTCAACCATAGAAGAGAAAAGGCCCTCAGCTTCTGTGGAAGAACTGAGACACGTATTGGACATAGGACAGGCCTTATGTAGCCCAACCAAAAATGTAACTCAATATTCAAAGATGAGCCTGTAAACAGTCAAAGCAACAGTCTTTGGCCATCTACACTCTCAGGGATTGAGACAATTCTCTACATTTATAGTGCTACCAGGCTTGAGCTGACCCTACAAGAGAAAAACCCACAGAGTTGCTAGAGAGCCACCTAACACCCTTTTGTGGGGCTCCAGCTCTGTCCATGGATCTCTACAGTTCTTTGGATTGATAGCACTATTAGGGTTAAACCTCTTTGCTATGAGAAAGCATTAAAAGAAGCTAGAGAATCAAGCCACTAGCTTCCTCCAAGGAACCCCACCCTTCTAGGGCATCTTATACAGCCCTCCCAATGTTGTGATGTATATTTCTACCTGTCATTGGTAACTCCCTTCTCTTTCACCAAAGGGAAACTCTTACCACCATACATGCATTAATATGCACTCATGCTTAGTGCTACTATGGTCAACTCCTCTCCCCAAGGACTTTTATTTATTAATGCACCAGGCTCTCTGCTAACCACTGGGTATACGAAGGAAAGCAAAGACAATCCCTGCCTTCGAGGAGCTCACCATCCAATGGGACAGACAACAAGCAAACGAGTATTCAAAAACAAGCTCTATGCCAGTGACCGGCAAGATCCGGGTTTGCTCCTCTTTCTTATGGCTCCACGGATACTTGATTCCAGCCTCTAGCTCCTACTCAGTATAGTAACTTATCCACAGGACTCACAACCTTTACTGTTTATTCAGAAAATTATTCTGTTTACTCCATCACCACCACTGTTGGTTTGGATGTAAGTTCCTTTAAGACTGGGACTGATTCATTCCTCTCTCGTATCCCCCCACACACACACCAAGTAGCATGCTTGGCACCAAGCAGGGACTTGGAAAAAAATGGTTGTTGATCAAGTGATTCATCTGCCACCATCCTTGGGTGCTGCATGATTCCTCCTCTCCTCAGGCTAATCTGACTCTCTGTAGGGATGCCGTGGATACATAGTCTCCCCTCAAGGGACTGATTTCTGCTCCCTTCCTATAGACCCTTTTATAGACCAAGGTCAAGGGCATACTTTGACCATGAATTAATAAATTGCCTTCAAGCCCAGCAGAACCTGACCCGGAAAAGGCAAATTCACAACCATCAAGAAAACAGTATCAGTACCAGAATAAAGGTTTCAACCCTTGTTACCCAGGAGTTAGGCTTGACTATGAATTAACAACTAAAGTCTGACCAGTAAATAACACATCATTAAGAAAGAGGAATTTTGGGGCAGCTAGGTGGCACAGCAGATAAAGCACTGGCCCTGGATTCAGGAGGACCTGAGTTCAAATCTGGCTTCAGAGAATTGACACTTACTAGCTGTGTGACCCTTGGCAAGTCACTTAATCCTCATTGCCCCACCAAAAAAAAAAAAAGAAAAGAAAAAAGAAAAGAAAAGAAAGAGGAATTTAAGAGGATCTTCAGCTCTCCCAACACATTGTAAGAGGAAGATAAAGTCTTTTTGAATAGGTCTGAAGTTTGGATCCTTCATTTCAATTTAGTTGCTTCAACTCTGTCATATCATACTTATTCTTCTCTCTAAGAATGATAGCTGATGTAGAATGAAGGACAACAACAAACAGCATTTTAAGTTTTGTAAGGCTCTTCATGTGCATTTCATTTCAGAGAAATGCTGTGGGTGATACTAAGGGTATAATTACCCCTCGCATTTTTTTTTCTTTTTTTATGATAGCTTAGAGCAAAATAAATTTATTCTACAATAGAGCATTAAAGAAATAAAAGTCAAGTCAAATGTAAACAAGAAATTGCAATAAAGAAAAAATTCTAACACCTCCCTTAACTAGTAATATTCTATTCAAACTATATATGTATCAAAAATGTATATTTGTATATGTATATATGTACATACACATATATAACCAACATAATATCAAAATATATTTTATTCTGGATCTCCTTCTGACCCGATTCAAATTACATTTGTGTTTTTGTTGTTTGTTTGGTTTGGTTTGGTTTTTGGGGGTCAATGAGCGTTAAGTGATTTGCCCAGGGTCACACAGCTAGTAAGTGTCAAGTGTCTAGGGTAGGATTTGAACTCAGGTCCTCCTGAATCCAAGGCCAGTGCTTTATCCACCACGCCACCTAGCTGCCCCTCAAATAACATTTGTAAGAACAATACAATTACTCTCATTTTCCAATGAAATTAAGACTTGAAGTAGGCCTGATCAGGGTCACACAGCTTGTAAGAGAAAGAGGTAGGAGTAGGACTGACATCTTTCCTAACTCTACGTTCAGCACTCTTTCCAGGACGATGCTTGCTTTATGAAGTCATACAAATGTAAACCTTTCTCCCAAGTGACTGGTATATGTATTCGGGAGAGTCTTGGCAAATGACTGATAAACAAGGCCTCTTTGACTATGCTTCCTGTACAATGCCTGCAAGGATTGCTCCCAAAATTTTGTTGGAGAAGTTGGTTTATTTTAGCAAGACCTTGCTAGGATTTTCAAATAAGTAGCACACATAGGCATCCTGGGGGATAGTAGGAAGACCCTCATTGACTTGCAGTGTGAGCTTGGGCAGGTTAGTTTATCTCTCTGGGTCTCAGCTTCTTCACCTTGTGGGGTCGAGATAAGATAATTTTTAAGGTATTTTCCAACTATAATTCAATGGAAAATGTTCATTTTCATCAAAATGCTATTAGTGAATTTACTTCTACTTTTAAAAGATGCTCTGTAAAATCATTCTAAACTGAAACAGAATTCTGCACTAGTGGTTCATTGAAATGCCTATCATGTGAATGAAGGCCTAATATGGCAAATATAGTCCAGACAGCCCTGAACTTTTTTTTTCTTTTGTAACACCATCTGGCACATTAGCATGCGGAAGAACTTATTTAAACAATCACGTTAGCAAAAGTTACACTCTAGATTCATTCTAGACATACATATATGAGAGCACACACACACACACACACACACACACACACACACACTCATATCTGTTCCAAAGACTAAAGCTAAATTCACAATCTGAAGTTGTGGATTACAGTGGGTTTTGAGTCCCTTATTCCACTTAATACCTGGGAGAGGCCCATAGGGCTCAATATCTTGATATAGATCAGAATAGTAATAACAATAGCTAATATTTATGGGGTGCTTTAAAATTTGTAAAACATTTTGAGTCATTATCCTATTCAATCTTCTCAATAAACCTTTTATTGTAATTGTATGCCCATTTTATAGCTGAAAAAATTAAGACAGGTTAAGTGACTTGCCCATCATCAAATAGCTATTAAATAAATGCGTGAGGCAGGATTTGAACCTAGTTCTTCCTGGCTCCTTGTCTAGAACTCTACCTACCATCCCATGCTGCCTTTATTTTAGGATAGACCTAAGATAAGAGGCAAAGCACTGCCAGCTCCCTCTCATAAACTCCTTGTACAGTTAGTCATTCTTTCTGAGGCTGCTGAAAGCACACAAAGGTATGGACCGTGTTTCTGAACTGATTTCAGGGCACTGGTTTCACATTTGCCCTGGAAGGTAGGAAAAGTCTCCTTCCAAGCCCAAATCTGAGCTAGTCCAGATAGAAAACAGGCTGTTCTTTCCACTCGAGGATGAATGGAGAGAATCCAAGGTGAGAGTGGAAAATAATCGCTGGTTTGTTTTGTTGAGCTATTTTTTGTGGACTTTTTTTTCTTTTCACATTCTGCTTAAAGGTGAAGCTTTGCTCGTTGCAATGGCAACCAGCCCCTGTTTGCATAGTTCTACTAAACGCTCGCCACTTGTCTTTAAAGTGATAGAATTAAAAAACATGTTTTTCTCTTTAGCTAATCATAATAGAGGCTTATTAAAGAAATATGCCAGACCTTAGAGACAGGTGTTCAAGAGAATTCAAGTCCCCTTTGGGAAGTCTTCATCTAAATCTGTATAAAAAAAAAATCTGGGTTCTTGGTTTCCCTGTCTCCTAGAACAATGAAGAAATACAGACTCTTCCCTTCTAAAAGATATGCATGGATCTCAACTGTGGAAATACTGAAGATCACAGCTGGCCAATCTGGAGGGTGACATGTAGGAAAGGAACAAATTCTAAGTTGATACAGTAGTGCCAGTGTCTGAATGGGCGCCCACTGTCGGCATGAAGTTTCTGAAGTAGATCAAGCATCCTTTACCATTGGATAACTGAGCCAGTCTTAATGCAGTTGATTTGTCCATCTTGGCAGTTAGCTGGAACTATCTACAACAGACACTAATGAGGAAGCACCAAATAGTGAAATTAATTTGTCACGCATAGCTTTGGCAAATCACATCCAAGGATTTCACAGTCATAGCCAAAAGCAGGTCAACATTCTTATGGTGGGATAAGCCTGAGTGATCTATTTCCAGATTGTTAAAATGGAATTGTATGTCAAAAGGAAATATGAGATAGATGGATTCACTAGTTGGCCCTGTGCAGATCCCTACACACAAACACTGCTTTGGGGGATAACATTTATACAAAACATGTAGCAGGAAGCTGCTTCATTAAAATGGGGTCACGAAGAGTCAGACAGGACTGACAACAACAACAATAATATGCGTTAGCCATTCAGAAAGACAATGAGGTACAACAGGAAGAATGTTGGATTCAGAGTCCAAAGACCTAGGTTCAGACACTAGTTCTGCCATTTGCTACCTTCATGACCTTGGGCAAGTAATTTAACCTGTGTCAGCCTCAGTTTTCTCATCTGTCAATTGAGATAATCAAAGTAGCTGGCCTCCAAGGTCTCTCCCAGACCTCTTGTGGTCCTAAGTAATTAATTGGAAAGAAAAGCAAAAAGTTGATGAGAACAGAACCAATGCTAATAGTAAAATATAAAGAAAACCTTCCAAAAGACATATCTGAGATTATTTTGTTTTAATCTATTCAATCAATTGGAAAGAGTGTGCCATATATGTTTCAAAGTATAAGAAAAAGTCTATCTGAATATAAAATTTAGAGATTCCCTAACATACCATCACAGATTCTACTCTCATTAAAGGTTTCAACCCACAAACTTGATCCCATACCTTGTGAACCTTCTGTTCATTTCAAATTCAACAAATAAAAATAAAAATATACATGCAGCTAGGTGCACTGGCCTTGGATTCAGGAGGAACTGAGTTCAAATCCGGCCTCAGACACTTCACACTTGCTAGCTTTGTGACCCTAGGCAAGTCACTTAACCCTCATTGCCCTGCAAAAACAAAACAAAAAACAAAAATATATGTGTATACACACATACACAAACACACACACATATTATATATATATATATATATATACATACATACATACATACATACATACATACATACATACATATTTCTGTTCAAGCACAATGGCTTAGAATGTTGGACTCGGAGTCAGGAAGATGAGAGTTCAAATCCTGACTCAGTTCTGTGACCTTGAACACACTGAACCTCTCTCACTTTCAGTTTTCTCATCTGTAAAAGAGGTCATAATGTCTCCTCTATCACAAAGTTATGATGATCAAATGAGGTAACCTGCATAGCACTTTACAAACCTTAAAACCTATACAAATGCTAGTATGACCGTTGTTGTTGTCATTAACCAACTTCCTTTTATAACCTATTAATCTATATTCTACAACAGTGTTACCTAACAGGTTATAAACTTCTCAAAACTGTTGACCAGAATCTATGCATTCTTTGTGTCACTCAGCACCAAGCATAATTCCTTAAATAGAAAGTCAGTTAATGTTTGTTGAATTTTATCCCAATCTTCTCCACAGGCTGGCTAGCCTCAAGAGAAGGCAGGGTCTGATTGTCTATTCAGTGTAATTGGCAGAACACCAACAAAACCTCCCAACTCTAAAATTGCTTATTGCCTGTTCTCTTTTGAAATGTAAATAGCTCTTGGTTAGGAAACAGTTAAATCATTAGTATCCTACTATTAATTCATCCATCAGAAATGATCTTAAATTGGTCAGCTTCATAACCTGAGAGTATGAGTCCCAGGACAGGTGTGTCTAGATAGGGAAAGGGAAGTAAGTGCCTTCAATGCTGCCCAGAGAAGGAAGGAAAGAAAGAAGGAAGGAAGGAAGTGCCAAGCACTGTGCTAAGCACTTTATAAATATTATAAAAGAACCCTGGGAAGGAGATTAACCTAAGTACACTAAGTAACCAGTTGGCAGGGGCCAGCCAGTCAGTCAATAAACATTAAGCACCTACTGTATGCCATGTCCAAGTACTAAGCACTGAGGATTTAAAGAAAGGCAAAAGATATCCCTGCTCTCAAGGTGCTTACAGTCTAATGGGGAAAAATGCATAAAAATATGTATGCACAAACAAAATACAAACAGAATAAATTGGAGATGATTAGTAGTGAGAAGGCACTAGAAGTAAGGGGGATTGAGATAAAAGGGGTTCAGGACATTTCCCAGTAAGAAAATTATTTGCCCCACATTTTAGAAGTTTGCTTATACTGCTTGTATTTAACATCATCTAATCTAGTTGTTATGATTCGATAGTGAGTTATTATTATTATTATTATTATTTTACTACTACTATTATAGTTATAGCTATGCTTCCTTGCATTGCATCCTCTAAAAGACTTTAAACTCCATGAAGTCAGAGGCAGTGTTTTCCTTACCTTCATATCTCATCTTCACCACCACTACCATCATTAGACAGTGCTCCATTCCTGCTTGGAATTTAAAATGTTTGCTGAATTGAGCTGCCCAGGACTAAATTGATTTGCACATATTAATAAGAAATGAATGCACTCATCTTTTAGGCATGTCTACTTCACCTAATGCAGAGTTTGTTCCCAGTGCCAGTCCATGTCTACATGTCACCTTGGATGAGCTGAAGCAGCTAATTTGTTAGACCAAAGCTCCTTTCAGGGGAGGACAGCACATCATTCATTGTTGTATCCCCAGCCCTTAATTTAGTTCCTTGAATATATCTAATATTGGAATTCCTTGAGTAGAACTCCTACCACTGAGACAGTTGAATTAATAGATAGGTCCTCATGAATTCCCTAGGGCACACAGTGGTTAAGTGACTTCCCCAAGGTCTCTTAGCTAATAAATATAAGAGGCAGGATTGGAACCCAGGTCTTCCTTACTCTAAGTCCAAAAATCTATGCACTATGCCTTGCTGTCCTTATTTGCTTTTATTATGCCCTCTACTGTACCTTTATATATGTCCTAACTTTATTTGTTAGGACATGTTACTTAATAAAAGTGACTCCTAGTGAGGAAACTCCCCTTATCAACCAATGTAGATCAGCAAATTTTCTCCAATTTACATTGTCCTCAGGTCCTAAGAGGTTGTGACATGCCATGGGTCATGAAATCAGCGCATGTCTGAAGTAAAACTTGAACCCAGGTCTTCCTGTCTTGGGGCTAACATTTTGCCCTGACAATATTATGTGCTTATTCAGTGTTCCCTGGATTTAATTAAATTGACTTAAACTGGGCTATTCGGGAAAGATAAAATTTGGAAGCAATGTATTCTGGAATTCATTGCCCAGCACTGTATCTGGTAACACTAAGAAGCGTAGTCGACTCCCAGAATCCGTTTCTAGTCCCTTGCTTTGCACTGGGCTTGTCGTTTCATTATGGATGAGTTTCCTACCACCTGCTTTCATAACTAGAGGGCACTTAAGCAGGTCCTAGTTGGAAATGCATTTCACAGTCCCTGGCATTTCAGCCTTGCCAGCATGTCATCCCTGACTGAGTGGATGCAGCAGTATGATAAAATTGCCAATGCCAAATGCTGGTCATTGTAGCCCAGGTGGCCTGCAAGTAAGGAAGCATTAGAGGCATAATGTTTGGCTGACAGATTCATACATGAGTTAGGACCCTTTCCAATGAACATCTGGAGAACTTTCACTAGTAGTCCAGTACTGGGGAACTCTGCAAGTGGCAACTTCAAAAAGCAACAGTAATCACTCTGGGTTTCTGGGAATTTCTTTATAATTAAAGATACCACACTTTTCTTTGGAGTCGGGGGAAATCCAAGGGAGAAGTTGTTTCATAAGTCAGTCAACATACATTTATGACACATCCACTAGTTCTATGACAAATTACGTGGGATCGTAGGTGTGTGTCATAACTTGGAGAATCATAGGATGATAGATTTAGATTCAAAAGAACCTTACAGGTCATAGAGTCCAACCTTCTCATTTGACAGATGAGTGAACTGCAGATGAAAGAGGTGAGGTGACTTGCCTAGAATCACATAGCTAATAAATGTAGAAGATGGCATTTGAACCCAGATCTCTCCAATGGCAAGGATATCTCATTTCCTCATGCATAAATCATATATAACAGATATCGAATGGATAGTGTTCAGTGTCTTTAGCAGAGGAGAACCCTTAAAATGAAATGAATAAGAGTTCTAGCTATATATCTATTTAAAAGGACAATCACTCACTAAACCGAGCTCTAAATTTTGATTGGATTTGTCAGGACCTCACAATTTTTATGAGTAAGGCATGTACAATTTTTTTATACATTAATTGTGTAGGACTCAGAACACCTAGTCCAGAGTGAAGCACATAGTTCTGATTCCCATAAATATTTTTTAAACCGAACTGAATCAAGTATCAGATGAGGAGCCTACTACCTCCTTTCTAGGAAATGCAAGATGCCCAGAATTTCAAGTCAATATTGACAACTTTTTAAAAACAGATGACTTTAATTCAAACAAATAAAAATAATCCACCTCAAAATACATGGATAACAAGACCTTAATAAATCTGTCAGTTATTTTTCCTTGCTTATATTTGGGTTTAACTGCAAAAATATGTTTCTTTGCTCCCCAGTTTAAAAACAAAACGAAGGGGCAACTAGGTGGCACAGTGGATAGAGCACCGGCCCTGAAGTCAGGAGTACCTGAGTTCAAATCTGGCCTCAGACACTTAACACTTACTAGCTGTGTGACCCGGGGCAAGTCACTTAACCCCAATTGCCTAACTAAAATTAAAAATATATATATTAAAAACAAAACAAAACCAAACCCTGGGTCTAACTTTGTGTGTCAGATTGGGAGTCTGAATTCTTTAACTTTTACGTGATGAGATGTGAAACACATTTTTTTTTCCCTTTTTTTGCTGATGTTTCATCAGATTCGTGTCAAAAAGTCTTTTAATAGATCAGTTTCCACAAATTGATTGTTGAAGGAGGCAGTTACCTTTGGAAGCACTGTAAGTTATCATATTTTTTGGTTTTGTTTTGCTTTGGTTTGGATTAGTAGAGATTCCTTATCATTTGGCAAATACATACCACAGACATTTTCCAGAGAGTGATTTACACTGGGACTTATCCTTCAGACATTCCTTTCCGTCATTAAACAAATTCACATCCTCCAAGAGAGTCCTTAGCAACCCTTCCCCAGGCAGCTTTGGAGTTAGAGGCCTCCCTGGGATTGCTGAGGTCGCCCTCATGTGGCTGCACAGCTGTCTGAGAGTTTTTTCCATCACTTTTCCTTTCTCACTGAGGCAAGTTTACCGATGTGTCCCAATAGAAACAAAGTGGAACTGAAGGAGAAAAAAAAGGCTTTTGTCCTCTCCAAATGGCCAGTGGTGGGAGAATTTCTGAGCCTGTCTGAATTCCTAATCTATTAGCTCATAAACTCAGTGAGAGAATGATTTCTATTTTTGAATACATATCGCCATGTACTAAGGTACAGGACAGCACTTAGGAAAGACTGACTTGACTGATGAGCTACATTGTGCTTTGTGTCTAGAGGTGGGTTTTTTCTTTCTTTCTGCTTTTTGCCATGGACAGCACTTGTCTGTCTAACTCCAAGAAAAACATTTACCCCTCAGCCATCTCTTGGAGGAAAATACAGTGTGGAAAAATCCAAGTAATTTATTTCCTCTTGCTAAGATTATACAGGAAAAGACTCTGGACAACTCCCAGTTTAGTTGCCATGAGACTGGCAGTAAAGGCAATGGTTATCTTAATACTCTAGCCCACTGACCTCTCTCTTGTACTGCTGACTCATTCTTCCCCATTTGTCCTGCTCAAAATTCTGCTGCTCAAAGTTCCCCTGATCCAAGTCAGGAACCATTATCACCTGCTTCCTTTTCAATGACTCTGCATAGCCCTCTTCAAGGGAAGTAGTGCTCTCAACTGGGCAAGCCAGATTTCCTCTCTTTCTTCCTTGTTTTACCCACCTATCACCCTCATTGCTTTCAATTACCCCCTGATTTTTCTATTTCAGTGTTTCTTTTTTTATTTCTTTTTTTTCTTAGTGAGGCAATTGGGATTAAGTGACTTGCCCAGGGTCACACAGCTAGCAAGTGTTAAGTGTCTGAGGCCAGATTTGAACTCAGGTACTCCTGACTCCAGGGCCAGTGCTCTATCCACTGCGCCATCCAGCTTCCCCCCTTCAGTGTTTCCTTTTAAGCATTGATAAATAGCTTTACTTTGGAAATTCACTGTTCAACATATTGCACCTTCAGAAAGAAGATACTCAAGAATTTAATACTAATAATATAAGAAACAAAGTATTTAATGGGATTTTAAAAAATGTTTTAATCTTCAATTTGGATGTTCCCTACAGCCGTGCAAATTGCAACCCATCCATGCCCACCCATCCTGTGCATATATCAAGTCCTCCCATCACTGAGGATTCACCCAATATGCTGAGGTCCCATCTTATTTCCTTCTGACACCAGGAGACAAACTCAGGCTGCCTTCTTCTCCTCTCTTTCCCTTGACATTCGACCAACTCATCTTCTGTCCTGAACTTCCCTCTTTGCATCATTTATTCTGGATCTTTGGAATCCCTCATTACTTACAAAATACAATGAGGTCACCCTCCATGGCCCTACCCACTGTGTTCTATGGGACAATGTTTTTCAGTTCTTTATTACTTAAATACAAATGATTAGAAAACAAAGAAAGGGGGAAAGGAACAATTATCTGATAAGTTCCTACTGTGCAGGCCAGCTATTACACTAGGGTCTTTATAGTTATTATCTCATTAGATTCTCACAAGGACCCTTTAAGATAGGTATTATTATATCCCCATTTCATAGCTGAGGAAACTGAGGCATAGAGAGTTTAAGTGACTTCATCAGGGTCAGTCAGCTATAAGTGCCTAAGGTCAGATTTGAAATCAATTCTTCTTGACTCTAGCCCAGAACTCTATGTACCATGCTACCTAGCTATTATTTCCTCTATGGAAACTCCTTCCTCAGATGTAGACTAATAACTTCTCTGTAAGACAGATGGCCACCCATTCGCATCTTCATTCCCATCACATATGACATCCATGTCCTCTCAAAATAAATGTCACCAGAAGGAATCCCCTCAACATGCTAGAGGCCATATTCACTTTCTTCTGACATCTGGTAGAGCAGACTGGATATTCATCAATAATCCCTTGCTCTCACCAGATGGACAGCACATCTTCTCTTTCTGAGATATAATTCCTTGATGAAGGCCATTACTTTTATTGCTCTTTTCAGTTCCTCTTTGGTTATAAGTTATACTTTTCCACATTCGCCATGTGGATGTGCTCTTGTGGGATTGTGGATGTGCTTCCATTGTGCTCTGTGTTGTATTTTTGTTTGTGGGGCAGTGAGAGTTAAGTGACTTGCCCAGAGTTACACAGCTAGTAAGTGTCAGGTGTCTGAAGCTGGATTTGAACTCAGGTCCTCCTGAATCCAGGGCTAGTGCTTTACCCACTGCTCCACCTAGCTGGCCCCTATGTTATATTAATTTTTATTTCTTTAGAGACAGTGATGTTCCAGGTCTCACTGACATGTAGAAATACTCATAAGATTAAAAATGTGGTCTTTTACTTTCTTGGGAATCTTGGGATCAGTCAAGGGGCTTTGTAATTTCCTGGAAGGAATCCAGTCTGCTTTTGTACTTCCTATTCAATTCTAGACCCAACTCCCTGTACATCCTTACTTTCGTCCCTGAATATGTGTGTGTGTATATATATGTATACATACATATATGTGTGTGTGTATGCACATATACATAATACATGCACACATGTATATATTGTATATATGTGTATATAGAAATACATGCATACATACACACACACACGCACACATATATATACTCTTGGATAAACTCTGTAGAGTATCTATTCATATAAGTATTAAAACATGGTCAATAAACATTCTTCACCTACTTGATCTTTCCTGTATGAATGGACAGGCCATATTCCCTTGAGTAACTGCAGAACTCTTCTGGGAGGCTCTGCAATATTCCAGGGTTTGATGCAATTTATAATGCTATATAGTAAATGTATTGTTGTCCAGCCATTTTCAATTGTGTCTGATTCTTCATGACCGCAATAAAAACATGGCACTATGTGTTGCCCAAGAGGTAAGAGTCATTACCAAGTGGGGCATCAAGTTACACTTCAGTAGGTGGCATTTTAGAGTGGGCATAGATTTAAAAGGCAGAGTCCGGGAGAGAAATTGCTAGTGACTCTTCTCTATGTACCTAGTTATTTACATTCTTTCTTTTCCATTAAAATGTGAGCTCCTTGAAGGCGAGGACTGTGCTTTTTGGGCCCCCACCCCACGCTTTTTAAAAATATCCCCAGAACTTGGCACAATACCTAGCTCTTTGTACGCACTTAATCAAAGCCTGTTGACTGGCTGATGGCCTGATTTTAGGAGGCATAAAGAAGATAGAAAAGTGCCAGATAACTAGGGCTTAATCCATAGTACAGCATATGATCTTAGGTTCGAAAGGTAGTATTATATATGCTAGAGGGCATTGAATGACAGGTAAATGGTATTACTCCTGGACAAGAGGGATCTGTGGAATATTTGAAGGAGGTGAAGAAGAGAAAGGGACAAATGTAACTGACCTTTACCCCCTGAAATCTAGAAATCCTCCATGACTTTTCTTAGGCAAATAAAAAAAAATAAGAACAAAACCTAAAGATATCCTCTTGTTCAGTCTCTTACTGACATTGAGAGTTAGTGAGAAAATAGACCTAAAAACCTGTGCACCTTAATTTACCCAGTGGCAGAATGGGTCTAATGTTACCTTGTCTAAAAATTGAAGCAAGAGCTAGATGAAAAGAGTCAGAAAGTATTGAGAGCCCCACACTTTTAGGCCTTTGAGATTCCAAGATGCTGTCCACACACTGCGATTATTATGGAGATGAGCACAAAGGGAAAGGCAAGTTGCCTGGTGCAGCCATTGTTCTCTTTGGTACAATGGAGATTTATAATTACATCCTACAGGGCTCCAAGCATATGTAGCAAAGAGTAGCTGCATAAACACAGGCGGTGTGGCACAGAGGTTCCAAGAAGATAATTGGGGTTGCAAATTACACAAAGCAATTTCACCATTGATGAAATAATCTTTATTTGCAAATAGCAGATGAGATTTAGGCCTTTTCTCCTTATGTTGGGATTTTGTTTTCCAATGTGATATTTACAATGGGCCAGGCAGGACTATTTAAACATCATTAATATATTCAGTACTCGCTTGAATTGTGCTTATGTTGGACTCTGTTCTCTTGGAAAACAAACTCTCAGTCTCTCATTCTGTCTGTCTGTCTCTTTCTCTTTCTCTCTGTTTGCCTCTGTTTCTCTCTATCTTTGTCTCTGTCTCTCTCTGTCTCTCTGTCTCTGCCTCTCTGTCTCTCTTTCTGTGTGTGTGTGTGTGTGTCTTTCCCTCTTTCTCTATTTCCCTTTTTGTAGATAGCTTTGTTGCATTTTCAGATTTTAGCAAATGTCAGACAATAAGGAACTTCCATCTTAAAGGACATCCTTTCCCTATACACATTAGGAAGGTGACCCTTCCTCCACCTCCCCCTGCACACCCTAACTCAACAGGCATGTATTTAGAATCTATTATTTGCAAGGCACAGTGCTAGATGCTGGAAAATAACAGTAAAACAAAACAGCCCTTGCCTCTGGGGAGTTTATACTCTCTTAGAGCAGAGAGAACATGGACTTTAAGCACAAAGTATATAGAAGAGAATGCAAGGCAGTTTTGGAGGGAGGTGAGTCACTAGTAGCTAGAGGTAGTAGGAAAGGCCTTAAGTAGCAGCCAATACTAGAATGCTAGTGTGCCACTTGGAACTAATGAGAGGCAGAGGCTTCTGCCATCTCTAATAGAATAATGATATCTACTTCAACATCTCCTTCTCAACAAGCTCAAATATTATAATTTCCCAGCAGTGGAGCTACCTTGGGTGCACTTCAGGTACCTGGAGATCAATCCAGAAGAAGTTAATGGATATTCACCTTGAGCTCTGAGAGCATTTTCCACACAATTATTTATATGAGACATTTCATCTCAGGGACCTATCACATCCATATTTGTCTCAGGTTTGTAGATAGCTTTGTTGCATTTTCAGATTTTAGCAAATGTCAGACAATAAAGAACTTCCATCTTAAAGGACATCCTTTTCCTATACAAATTAGGAAGGTGGCCCTTCCTAGGATAGTATGTGATCCACTTGAGTATGTACAAAGCTATATATTGGTGGTCTCATTTTAGATCAGAAGATAATTTAATTTGTTCTCCAAGGTAACACTTTGTTCTTAGGCGTTAGATTTCGATCTTAACACCAATTTCACAATTGGCCTCTAAATGAAGGGGGACATTTAATTTGTAGATGTTCAAATTTTATACAATAAGCAAATTATTATATTATATATACATCCACACATACATACATCCATATAAATAAACTGGGCCTCCCTCATTACTAAATGTGCTAATTACATTTCCCCCTTTATAAATTTCTTTAGAAAAGGACACAGAATTCAGTATTTTATTGAAGATGACCACATAATTATATTAAGCAAAAAGTTTAAAGTTACATTTCGTCTGACTCTTCATGACCCCATTTGGGAGTTTTCTTGGCAAAAATACTGGAGTCGTTTGCAATTTCCTTCTCCAGCTCATTTTATATGTGAAGAAACTGAAGCAAACAGGGTTAAGTGACTTCACCAGGGTCACACAGCTAGTAAGTGTTTGAGGCCAGGTTTGAACTCAGGAAGATGAGTTCTTTCTGACTCCAGATCAGATACTCTATCCACTGCACCACTTCTTGTTGATGGTCAGTCATTCAGTTGTGTCTGACTTTTTGTGTCTCCTGTTCCACCTAGCTGCCTCTCCAGTCATCCTGATTTATATCTCACCACTGGACCCAGATGGCTCTGGAGAAAAGAGTGAGGCTGGTGACCTTGCACAGGCCACCCTCCCTTAAATCCAATTCAGTACAAGTCATGATTTCACCTTGATGTCACAGTACTCTTCAAATACGAAGGACAAACAACAATGACAAGCTGTCTCTAAATATTCTTTAATTTATCAAGGTCATTACTAAACTCTGACTCCCAGAATGAAGCCTCTTTCCCTAGTGTATGCCCTAGTTTCACTCCCAGAACTGGAAGCAGTCGTAGAGTTGTGTGTATGGCCTTACCCACCTGGATTATAGGAAGGTGACTATTGATTCCATGTACCTTGTGAACAGAGATATGGAGAAGATGGTAGTCCTTAGAAAATGTTCTGCCAGACACTATCTGTCCATACCCTGTGTTTCATCTCACAGGTGACTAGTTATCAGAAAACTTATTAGTCACAGAATAATTTTTGGAGTTTGGTTCCTTTTTAAATAAGCCCATTTTAAGATCCTTCTTGCATTTTTGACATTTTCAGATGCTGTTATTTCCTTTTCCAAGGAAGGCTATTGCCACACAGCTTAGTCAAGTTTTAGTTGGCAAACTTCACTAAATAATTTACAGACCTCTAGAAAATTACATTTCTCCTGCCACAATTTCATTTAAATTCATTTGGGGAGCTCCACTATTTCAATAATAGAATCATTTCTTGTGTTTGTGGACTGTTTCCATGACAACTCTGACAGGTGCATGTTCTGGTGTAAAGAGTATGTTCATTTAAAAGGTTACAGCAATTATCATTGTAAAAGTAAATTGCATTACCAATGGCGGCTGAGTGCCTGCATTTAGGCAAGGAATTGGTTCCTCTATAGAGTCTTGTACATTAAATTCCTCCTGCAGATAAACAAAAAAAGAAATTTAATAATATCTAGGAACAATGGTACTCCTTAAGTTATTTCAAAGAATCATGCCATAGGTCGTGATGTATAGATAACTCTATGGAGAATAAAATTTTAAAGGACCTGAAAAGAATGCACAGATGTCACTGAAGCAATTTAACAGTTGAGAAATGTGAAATAGAGCTGGCTGTTCAGCAAGAAAAAGAGAATAAGGCTTTTTTTAAGAGGGAAGGAGGGAGAAAGGAAGGAGGGAAGGAAGGAGGGAAGGAGGGAAGGAAGGAAGGAAGGAAGGAAGGAAGGAAGGAAGGAAGGAAGGAAGGAAGGAAGGAAGGAAGGAAGGAAGGAAGGGAAGGAAAGAAAAATTACCATGTTCCAAGCTGTATGCTAAGTGATGGAAATCCAAATGCAAAGAATCAATACAATTCTCCCTGCCTTAAAAAAAATCTTAAATTTTGGTAGGAAGTAAAAACCACAACGGGAATGGTGTGGGTAGCTGGAGGGCAGATGTCGAAGTCTAGAAGTGCAGAGAGTGCAGAGAGTGCAAAAGTAGGACAAACGGCAAAGTCATCACCATGTCTCTGCTTTCTCCATATTAATTTAGCCTGGATAACTTGTTCAACATAAACAAGATTAAATGGATAGAGAAAAGGATGATAAACTGTACTAAGAAAATGCAATACTGTATGGGTGACTTTAAACTCCAGAATAAATATATCCTCTGACTGACATTTAAAGCCCTCCATAGTTTGGTTCCCACATACCTTTCCAGTAATTTTCTATTACTGTCTTCAACACAACTTGAAGTCAAAGTGAGTTACTATAGCTGTACTGTGTTTTGCATTCCATCTTCTGCCCCCTGCCTTTACACAGGTGGACATCCATGTCTATACTAAACTCCCTCTTAATTTTGTCTTGCATAATTCCTAGCTTCCTTTAAAAGACAGTTCAGATACCACATCTTTTCCTGATCCCACATAAGTACTATCTCTGTGTCTGTTACTCTCTCCCTCTCCCTTTCTGTCTCTGTCTCTCCCTCTCTGTTTCTCTCCATCTCTGTCTCTCTCTGTCTCTCTGTCTTTCTGCCTCTCCCCCTTTAATTTTCCTTCCTTTTGCACATATTCTAATTTCAGCACAATATAAACTTGTAAATTTTTCTTTTCTCATTCTAACCTCAATTTTATACAATCAAAATTATGCATTTTATTTTGTATAATCACTGCTGTGTTTACTTAAGAATTTTTACCATTATTATAGTTGTGCAAGGTGCCTCCTTCCATTCTCCTCTAAGTATTTATGATCTGACTTTTCATAATTTAAATCATATTTGCAGCTTTGTTGTGGTATATGGTACAATATGTTTGTCTAAATATAATTTCTGCCAAACTGATTCTTTTAGGACTTCTTACATCATCCTTTTCACTTCTCCTGCTCAAACACCTTAGTAATTATAGTGTGTCTTCTGATGTTCTAATAATAAGTAGGATGCCTCTGTCAACCTCCACCTCTCCTTCCTTCAATGTACCATGGACCATTTGTGGACCAAAGATTACCCATAATCATCAGAAGGTACAAAAGAGACTGGAGGTCAAACAGCCTTTGTCTTTGGATGAGACCTGGATGAGTTAGTGATATGTGATTATCACTAGCAACATTACTTCATACTATTTAAATTTCTTGCTTCAGGACCTTTGCAACATTCCTGAACGCTTTGTCCTTTGCTAGACTTTCTAACCTTCTGGTCTTGTCCTGTATTAAGAACCCTGCTGCCTCCCACATCCCAGGTGATCCTTACATCTAATCAGGAAGAAGAGGCAGTGACTGGCTAAGAAAAAACAGACTCTCAAAATAAATTGGTTTCACAGGTGGTGGTGAGGGTGGATGTTATTGATGTAGGTGTTCTGGAGCTTGATGAGAAATGCACTCACCAGACAATGCCTTAACCTGAGGGCTTAAACTTCCAAGTTAGATTTATGTGAGAAAAAAATATAATTGCCCAGAGCTCAGGAGAGGGGATCAGTGCCTAAAGCCCTGGAAAAGAAATTAATTTTTAGAGAAAAGAGAGAAGCATTGATTCACAATAGGTAGGAATTCTCATCTGTAGTGGTTCCTTGGAGATGAGAGTGGGTAGTGTTTTTTAAGGAAATTGAGGATAGGAATGGTCACTTTTGAATGAGATAAGTGTCTATCCTCCCGACTAGCACTTATGAGGGAAAATTGGCCAAATAGATGGAGAAATCTGACCAAATGAATTCCACATGAGTTACCCATAGCTTAACTCTGATAGACTTTGGAACATTACCTGTTGCCATAAAAAAGTAAAACTGTTTTCATTTTTTTTTTGTTTTTATATCACCTTCATTTCTAAACACAAACCTTCCCCTTACCCTAGAGAGAGACCAATCCCAAAAATAAAGAGAAAAAAAGAAGAAAAAATAAAAGCAGTTCAGCAAAACCAACCAACACATAAGTTGAGTCTGAAAAGCATGTGGAATGTTTCACACACATGGTCCTCAGCCTCTGCAAAGAAAGGCTATAGATGAATATTCCAACCTCTTCTCCAGGTCCAAATTTGTATTAGAATTACATAGTATTTAGGTATTTCATTGTTGTAATAGTAATTTTCCTATGCATTGTTGAGGTTATTGCATTCTTCTTGCTTCACTTCGTATCCATTCATATAAATCTTCCCGTGCTTCTCTGTATTCTTTGTATTCATAATTTTTTAGGGGGGCAGTAATATTCCATCATATCACATATCACAGTATGTCCCACCATTCCCCAAACAACAAGAATCTGCTTTGCTTTCAGTTCTTTTCTGGTGAAACTGAAATTTTCCAGCAGTTCTTTTCTTATTTCATGTATTTTATTCATTGTGATTGTGAAACCTGTCTTTTTTCTGACTCCTTATATTCAGTTCAAAAAGTAATGGCAGCATGATCTGGAGCTGTTTTTAATGTCAGTGGTATTTTCTATTTATGTTAGAAAGATTCTTCCTCAGCTCCTTCAGTATGAGTTGAACTTTCATTTTAAAAAGAGGATAAAAAAGAACTTTGGGTTTATACTGGAAACAACCAACATTTCAATCTACTTATAAAGGTAACTTTATAATTCTTCTTTCAAGGTGTGTAAAATAATATGGTAGGGAGGCAATTTTAGTATACAAGCAGAGCTGGAAAAGCAATTGTATTTTTAAATATCTGTATGTTCTTTTGGTCTAGAGGTTCTTAGGTCCAGTAAATTAATCAAAATTCAATAATATACCTGAAAATATCTATATATTACTATCTACTACTATAAACATACATATATATATATGTGTGTATGTGTGAGTGTATGTATATATGTATACATATATATACATATATATATATCACTTTAAAGTTTCAAAAGCACTTGACATACATTATCTCACTTGAGCCTCTTGACAGTCCTTTTAAGGTAGGCAGATCAGATATTATTGTCCCCATTATAACTGATGAAGAAAATGAGCATCAAAGAACTTATGTAATGTACTAGTATTCCCATAGCTAGGGAGAAGTAGGTTATGGACCTAGGTCTTCCTGACTCTACATTTAGTACTCCATCCACATACAGTCTCTTGAAGGTAGTATTCAACGAACATTTAAGTACTTGCTATGCTCAATGCACTGTGGTGAGTTCTAGGGATATAAAAATGAAGTGTGAAATATAAAATGCTTTTTAGGACATATCCTATATTATTACTTAGGAAAGAACACAACAATGAATGATAGTCATGGATAGCATAATACAAAGAACACATGACAAGTGGAAAGAATACTGAGTTTGGAGTCAGAGGACCTAGGTTCAAATCCTCTAACACTTACTATATTGTGACCTTGGGCAGGTCACTTCCTTTCTCTGGGCCTCAGTTTGGTAACCTGTAAAATAAAGGAATTGGACTAGAGGATTTCTAAGTTCACTTGCAAATCTCAAGCTATATTTTTTTTTATTGAGGAATAGGCTGCTTCCATGGGCATCTATGAGAATAAATACTGCTCTATCTTTACATTAAGGATACAATCAAATAGTAAGGATTCAAATTTCACTGCAGTCCTCTTCCCCATATTTGTCCTCTCTCAATGGGATAATTTAAGTATAATCTTCATTTCTTAGTAGAGTGATACCTGTCCTTTTTTTTGCAACTCATTTTTCAATATTCAAATCTCGTCAATTAGTCAATGTGTAACAATTTATTAGATGATTCTAAATGGATATTCTTCCAATGAAAGAATACAGGAAACTTTATTTCCCAACTTCCAACATTTTCATGGACCATCCTTCATGCTTAAAATATTTTCCTTTCTCATATCCTGGCTTCCCTGTCTTATTTCAGATTTTACCTAAAATCCCACCTCTGCAAAAGACCTTTCCTACTCTCTCCCACTGCCCTCATGCAGATAATCTGAGACTGTCTCCAGTTTATCCTGCACATATCTTGTTTTTACATAAATGTTTGCATATTGTTTCCTCCATTAGGATATGAGATCCCTAAGGGCAGGGACTGTATTTTTTGCCCTTATTTAATCCCAGTGATAAGACTTTAATAAATGCTTATTGATTGATTGAAAAACAAAACAAACTAACAAGCAATAATGGAAAAATCAGATGAATAAGCCTGTAATGTGTCTCAAGCTAAAGAACTGTACAACTTCTCTTCAGAGTAAGAAATTCAGAAGTGCCAAATCAGGGAAGACATTGAGTGGTCCTTCTGGTCAATAGTTTGGCTAGAGGCTTTAGCTCTTATGAAGAACTCACAGCACAAGGAAAACCAGTCTTAATGGAGTTTAATACACTCATTACAGTGTGTAGACATTTTTATTCACCTAAGAATAATGGTGGCCAATTTCTGAGATCTCAAGACAATTCCTGGGTGAAAAGTTAGTTGAATATATTGCAAAACTGCAAAAGTTTAATGTCATTCTATTGAACAACTGAAGGGAGGATAAGAGTATTTTAGGAGCTATGTGGGGTTTTGTGATGAATTAACAGAATAAGGCCTAGGCTTAGCTTGCTAACACAATAAACTCTTTATTTCCTGCACAAATGGGGGAATGAAGTGGCATTCTATAGGGAGATTCTAATAATAGCAACAAACAAACCCCAAAAACAACAACGATAATAAAGGATATGCTAATCCTAAAATGCTTATTTTTATTTGTTTAGTTGGTTGGGTATCTTTTTGTATTGCAGGGTTTTTTATTCTATTTCTTAGGTTTTAATTAAAATTAATCCTAAGAATAATTACCACACAGCATTACTGCTGCCTACCTAATATACAAATCAGTCTTATTCCCCACACCAGTCGTCATTTATTTTCCAAATGCCATTCAACAAACAAGTTTAAATATGCAAGGAACTGTTGTATCTACCATCTGACACATTGTTCCTATGGCCTACCCAGAAATTTCTTTTATAATAAAATTTAAGGAGCGTAGTATGACTTCTCTGAGATCATAGTTGCAAAGCACTTAGCACAGTGCCTGGCACATAGTAAATGACTTAATAAATGCATGTTCCCTTCCCCTGCATATTTCCTTCCTTCCTTCCTTCTTTCCTTTTGTTCCCTCTCTCTTTCTCTCTCTCATTCTTTTCCTTTCTGTCACACACACAACAAACATACATACATACATGCGTGAGCATACATACACACACACACGAACAGCAGGTTGTTGAAGTAGGCATCAAACTAAGATCTCCTAATTTCTAGGACAATGCCCTTTCTACTAGACCATCTGCTATATCTTTGAGAATATTAGTCATGAAAATAATAATTATATTAAAATCATACTAATTAGTCTTCATTCATATAGTGTTTTAAGATTTGTGAAGCACTCTGCTTGTGTTATGTCATCTGATCCTCACAGCAACCTTGTGCTATTTTACCCCTGCTTTACAAAGGAGGAAATTGAGGCCTTGAGGGAAATGTAATTTGATCAGGGTCACAGAGCCAGGAAGCGTCTGAGATAAGATTTGAACTCACATCTTCCTGATTCCAATTCTAATACAGTAAAAAAAAATACGTATTTTGATATAGGTCTAAAATATACAAGAGCCTAACAACTTTGACTTTGATAATATTTTCAGATGTGTTTAAAGATATAAATACTGAGAAAGGGAGAGAGGAAGGGAGATGGATTGAGAAAGAAAGAGTCAGAGAGAGGAAGAGAGAAAAGGAAAGTGAGAAAAAGGTGAGAGAGGAGGGAGGGAAAGACAGAGAACGGGAGAGGAAGAGAGAAGAATAGACAGAGAGTAGATAAAAGTATAGATGAATACGGGTGTAATTATAAAGCTACAAATGTAGATAGAGATAGAACATATATATGTATATATGTAGCTAGAATATAGATAGGACTTTGCATATGCAACATATTATCAGAACAGTGTGGCATAGTGAGAAGAGAATTGGGTTTGGAGTCAGAGGAAATGGTTTCCCATATTTGCTCTGTTTATTAATCTGTGGCTGATTATGGGCAAATCATTTTCCTTCTCTGAGTCTCAGTCTCTTTACCTCTAAATAAAGGGGTAGAAAAAGATTTATAAAGTCATTTTTCCCAGATCTAAATTCTGTGTCCTTATGATACAAACTTGGGTCTTCAACATTTAGGTTATGTGAATTCTTAAGTCTAAAGGTAAAATTGTTACTTAGAATTTTAGAGTTGGAATAGGTCTTAGAGATCGTTTGGTGTAATGGCCTCATTTTATGTATGAGGAAATAGAAGTCTAGAGAAGTGACATCATTTGTCCAAGGCCACACATCTAGTAAGTACCAAATTTGTATTAGTCCTATTACTTCAAATCCACTATATGTCGCAAATAGTATGAGTTGACAACACCTTTCTAGCATATTTTCAGTTAGAGAAGCGTAGACTTTAGGGTAGCTAGGGAGCACAACAGATAGCATTCTGAGCCTGAAGTCAGTAACAGTCATCTTCTTGAATTCAAATCCAGCCTCAGACACTTGCTAGCTCTGTGACCCTGGGAAAGTCAATTAACCCTCTTTGCTTTAGTTTTCTCATCTGTAAAATGAGCTGGAGAAGGAAATAGCAAGCCACTCCAGTATCTCTGCCAAGAAACCCTCAAATGGGGTCATGAAAAATCAGATACAATTGAACAACAACAACTGATGATGATTAATAAGGTTAAGTGTTATGTTCAGTGACACAAAGTGGTAGAATTTGGACTAGAATCCAGGTTTTCAGATTCCCATTTCAGTGTTCAATTGGCCAAACCAGGTACTTGTGGAATGGAATAAGGACTATGCTGCTTCTGTTATATGGCAGTTTCATTTATTTAAGCAAAGAGTCAAGTATCCTAGATAAATTCCTTTTTCATTTTTTTTCTGTTTAAATCACTCCAAAATGGTATTTTTTCCTTTCTCCCTTCTTTCCTCCTTCCTTACTATACTCCTTCCTCCCCTTTCTCCTTCCTTCCATTCTTTCTTTTATCCTTTCTTTTTTGGGGGAGGTAGTTAAGCTTATGCCTCTTTACTCTGGAGAAATTATTTCTGCCATGTATAATTTAGGTTTTTATTCTGTGACTGAGTATCAGAGACCTGCCTTTCTTGGGTTAGTTTAGACTGTTGTCTGGTTAGCCTTTTGCTTCCCTTAACATCACATCAAATTCCAAAGAAAATCAACTCTTCATATACATAGCAGGATAGCATAAATATAAACAGATGAATGACATTTTGGAAGATCATTCAGAATGGGGAATTAAATAGGAGTTACCATGGTAATGTCAAAATCAGACTTTTAATTATTTGGGTACCTATAGAGATGAGTAGCTTTCGGTAGCATGTGCAGTTTTTTTCTTAATCGTTTCACAGAATCATTATGGAACAGAATAAACATTGTTGCTAAATTGACATTTGAAAACCTCAAAACAATAACCGTAATTATTCACACATAGAGTATTTAATGATTTGCAAAAGGATTTCCTTATCCCAACCCTGAAACCTTGTGACATAGGTAATGATGATAACTGATTATACAAATACATATGTAGAAATACATACATAGATGCATATGCTACTTATGTAAAGCATATAGTGCTTTAATATTCACAAGGCAATTTAAGCACATCATTTTCTCTTATGAGCTTCTCAATGACCTTGTGAGATAGGCATTATTAACCCCATTTGTTTTGTTTGGGGATTTTTTTTGTCCTAAATGATTATTCTGTTGGTTTAGAATACTCCCAAAGAAATCGTCAAAAAATATTTATTAAGAGGTTACTATTTCCAGGTATTGTGCTAAGCACCAGAATACAAAGAAAAGAAAAATATCCCTGCACTCCAGGGGCTCACAGCCTAATGGGGGAGATGATATGCAAACAACTGCGTGCCTAGAAGGTAATCTCTGAAGGGAGACACTAACATTTAGGGGGACCAGAGACTTTTTGCACAAAGTGAGATTTTAAATGCAACGTGAAGGAAGCCAGAGAAACCAGGAGGAGAGACTAGGAGGAAGCATTCCAGCCAGTGAAACTGCCCGAAGTCAGTGGAGTGGAGATATGGCATAGTATTTAAGTGAAACAGCTTAGAAGCCAATATCATTAGGTCTCAGAATACATAGAGGGAAGAAATGTATAAACACCAGAAAGGAAAGAAGGCAACAGGTTGAAAAGGACTTGAAAAGTCAAACAGAAGGTTTTATATTTCATCCTGGAGGTACTAGGGAGCCACTATAATTCATTGAATGGAGGGAGCGGCAAAGATAACATTACACCTGCACTGAGCACAAGAAAGATTATTTTAGCAGCTGCGTGGACAATAGACTGGAGTGGGGAGAGACTTGAATCAGAAAGACATCAGGCTATTGCAATAAGGCAGTCATTAGGTGATAAGGGCCTGCACCAGGCTGGTGGCAAAGAGGACAGAGGAGAGAAGGGGGAGGAGGAGAAAAGAGATGGTAAAAAGTAGAAATGACGGAATTTGACAATGGATTGGATACATGTAATGAGAGTGGGGAGTTGAGGATGATGCCTAGATTGCAAGCCTGGGTGTCTGCGAGAGTGTTGTTTTACTGGACGACAATTGGGAAATGAGTAAGAGGGAAAGGTTTGAGGGAGACAGAATGAGTTCAGTTTTGAAGTATACAAACTCCCACTTACTGAAAAAGATTCATCAATTTTTTTGTCACATATAGACTTACAAAGTTTTCTGAAGCTGTGAGGATTAAGTGACACAGCCAATATGGTTCAGAGACAGAACTGAATCCCATGTCTTGCTTCCAAAGCTAATCATCTATCTACCATGGCTACCTTTGAAATAGAAAACTGAGTCCCAGAGAAAAGAAGTAACTTACCCATATTGACACAGTCAGGAAGTAGTCCATTTTAAGGATGAGAAAGTGACTTGCCCATGATCAAATAGCAGAATTTGGAACTTTCTTCCTAAAACCAAGTTCAACGCTTTATTCACCATGCCACATTCATTGGCTTGTCATCTCCACTTTCTATATGAGGAAATAGACAACTATAAAGAGGAAAAAATAATAATAATTAAGTAACAACAATGTACCAAGCACTGTGCTAAGCACCTTATTACGAGTAATATTTCACTGGATTCTCACAACAAAGCTAGGAGGTAGGTGCTATTATTATCTCTATTTTACTGTTAAGAAAACTGAGGCAAATAGAAATGTAGTGACTTAGCCAGGGTCACACAGCTAATATCTAAAGGCAGATTAGAACTTGGGTCTCCCTGACTCCAGGCCCAGCACTCTACACATTGCACTATGTAGCTGCTTCCAAATGACTCGGCTGACCCTCCCACAGTCACAAAGATAATCAATAGCTAGTGTAGACTGCGCTTCAGTGCTCCATATGCTCCTTAGTTAAGATTGACAGGTGTCTGCATACTTGTCATTTGTGGCCTCCATTAAAGGCAAATGAACAAAAAAAAACCCTTTCATTTTCATTTAGAGGCCTTCTTAGAAAACCAAAAATAGAAGATGGGATTTAGGGCTAGGGATCAAATAATTCGGCTTCATCATTGTCAAGGTGAAGCAACTGAGTCCTCAAGGCCAAAGAAACCTGTCCCAGCTCTCACAAGTAAGAGGATCATAGATATATAGCTTTAGGGAATCTTAGGATCGTGGGACTACAGATTTTCAGTTAGAGGGAATTTTAGACACGCTTTAGCCCAACTTCCTTGTTTTATTGATGAGGAAACGGAGCACAGGGAAGTGTAAATGACTTTCCATAGGTCACATAGACCATTGTCTAGTGAGTAACACCTTAGCTTGACATGTAAAGTTCTCTGCAACATGGTCACAATGGAATTTTCCAGTTTTATCTCATACTATGCCCTTTCACCTTCTCTAACCAAAGTAAACTGCTTCCCAGCTTTGCCCTGTACCCTCTCACCACTGTACATTTTCACAGCATATCTCTTTTGTACTGGGAGTATACCCCATGCCTGAAATCAGGCTTTCTCTGTCTCTTAGATACCAGTTTCCTTCAAAATTCAGCTCAAAGGGGCAGCTAAGTGGCGTAGTGGATAGAGCACCGGCCCTGGAATCAGGAGTACCTGAGTTCAAATCTGGCCTCAGAGATTTAACACTTACTAGCTGTGTGACCCTGGGCAAGTCACTTAACCCCAATTGCCTCACAAAAACAAAAACAAAACAAAACAAAACAAAAAAAAAGGAAAAAATTCAGCTCAAGAACGAACTTTGAACCCAGGCCTCCTGACTCTAAATCCCATTCTCTTACCGTGTACATTGTAGTGTCTCCCTGTTAAGTGACATTCTTCATAATTAAAACAAGGCTTTTTGCCTTCAGATACTGTGGTGTTCTTCCTTGAAGGTCTGCAACTCTGGAGAGAGAGCAAGACTGGAGGGAGATTTGAGATTGCTTTGGATATGGGAGAAGACATTGGCAAGAGAGAGACCATAGAGAAAGGAAAGAGAGGGGAGGGAAGGGAACCAAGAACACATCCTTGGAAGCTCCCATATTAAAGGGTCAAAGAGAGAATGATGAGCCAGGAAAGGGGACAGGGACAAATGTTTAGAAGAGTAGGAAGAAAATCAAGAGAATACAGCACCTTGAGAGTAAAGGGCCTAGAGAACATCAAAGAGCAGGAGGTGATCAACAGAATCAAAATCTACCTAGAGGTCAAGGAGAATGAGGACAGACAAAAGGCCATTGTTGACCTTTTTTTGTTTGTTTGTTTTTTGGTTGGGTAATGAGGGTTAAGTGACTTAGTCATGCAGCTAGTAAATGTCAAGTGTCTGAGGTCAAATTTGAACTCAGGTCCTCCTGACTCCAGGGTCAGTGCTCTATCCACTGTGCCACCCAGCTGCCCCTCGTTGTTGACCTTTGAAAAAGTATTGTAATAAAATGAAAGAAGCAGAAGCAGAAATTTTTCGATAAGACAAGGGGCATTAATCATCTTTTTTTTCTTTTTTCTTTTGAGGCAACTGGGGTTAAATGACTTGCCCCAGGATTACACAGCTAGTAAATATCTGAGGATGGATTTGAACTCAGATCCTCCTGACTTCAGGGTCAGTGCTCTATCTATTGTGCCACCTACCTGTCCCTAGACATCTTTCTTTTTCTAAGAAGTAATAAAGGAGAAAAGATAGTTTTGTATGAGTGGGAGTAGAAAGGTAGAGTGTGAATTTGTCAGAGCTGGGAAGATATGAAAATGTTTGTAGGTGTAAAAAGGAGCCAGAGGAAAGAAGAATGAAAATAAATGAAATGGAGGGCAGGCAGGTGGCACAGTGGATAAAGCACTAGCCCTGAATTCAGGAGGACCTGAGTTCAAATCTAGCCTCAAACATTTGACACTTACTTGCTGTGTGACCCCGGGAAAGTCACTTAACCCTTATTGTCCCAAAAAATCGGCAAAAAGAAAATAAATGACGCAAAGAGACCATCAGAGAAAGATAGGATGAAGCATGGAGATGGATGGATTAGCCTTTGTGGGCATCAGTGTCGTCTTCTGTATCACAATAATAATGACTTGTGTGGATATCACTGTTTATTTATGTCACTTTCCTCATAAATGTCTTTCTAAATAGGTAATGACGTCATTAATATTCCTATTTTGCAGATGAGAGGTTAAGGGCCTTAGCCATGGTCAAGTATCTAGCAAATAATGGAGCTTGGACTTGAAGCTAGGTCTTCTGACTCCAAGTCCAGTCTTTTCCATTCTTTCTTCCTGCTTCTCAACAGCATGTTTCTCTATTTCTTTGGCAAAGCAAACCATTCACACACCAGATTAAAGAATGGGGCATTTTCTCCAATGCCATGGCAGGCCATTGGTGTGAGTAATTTGTTTTAGTATCTCAAGGTGAAAACACTGCAGAAATGCTCTATTCCCCATCCATCTTGGCTCCAGAAGGAACTTTGGTCATCTTTGCATCGGTGGGGCAAAGCAGTTTTGTTTTCAACTGCTCCTGGGCACACCTGCAACAGCTGATTTCCATACAGCTGGCAGGGGTGTCTCAAGAAATCTCTGAACTGGTTGACAAAGAATTGAATACAATGGTAACAAGAGCAGGCATTATATGGTCTAGGTCTGAGCCTAGTGCTAAAGACTTTTCATAGAATCTTGGAATCCAATGTTAGAAGTGAAATCCAATATTGGATTCCAGAGTTCTTGAGTTCGAGTTCTACCTTTACCATTTGAAATCTATGAGGTCATAGCCAAGTCATATAATCTCTGTGAGCCTTGGTTTTCTCATGTGTAACATGGCAGGATGGGGGTAATAATGTTGACTGTGCCTCCCTCACAGGCAGTAACATAGACTGAGAAGTGCTATATAAATACCAACTGTTATTGTTATTTTTGCTATTGTAGTGGCTGCTATACAATGAAAGTCAAGGTTGGTAGTGGAGTGACACCCAGGATGAGTTCAGTAGCAGCCCTTTCAACCATGAGGGATCTGGCCACAGCTGTTCACCACTTCTGCCAAATGCCTCAGCCGGCATTTACAGTTAGCCACAGCTGCTTCTAGTTGGCAGTCATTGCCAGACTCTACCCAGGCAGAAAGCATTACATTCAGCAGCATTTTCCCCCATTATTGGGCTTTCTTAAAAGCACAGAATCCTAGATGGAAGGAAATTTAAAAACCATGGAGTCCAACCTTGCATTTTGCCCAAGGGAACAATGAGGTTCAGAGAAGTTACATGCTTCATCTAAGGTCACACAGCTAATGACAGAGCCAGGAAGAGAAGAACTATGGACTTGAATGCCTATAGCTTTTGTTGTTGTTGGGTTGTGTCCAAATTATGGTAACCCCATTTGAGATTTTCTTGGCAAAGATGCTAGAGTGGTTTGCCCTTTCTTTCTCCAACTCATTTTACAGATTAGGAAACTGAGGCAAACAGGGTTAGGTGACTCGCCCAGGAATGCATAGCTAGTAAGTATCCGAAGCTGGATTTGAATTCCCAAAAAGGAGTCTTCCTCGCTTCAAGCCTGGGTCTCTATCCACTGTGTCACCTAGCTGCCCTCAACATCTATTATAGAGACCACATCTTTGCATTTCATGAAAGATACAAAATTTGGAGGAAGGTTATAGTTAAATGAAAGAAAGTTATGGTTAAATGAATGAATGCCTAGCATTACTAAATTTTACAAGCCTTGAATTTTAAAGCATGAAACAAAACTGTTAGTATTTTCATATATATATTTTGGTGATGGGGCAGATAGAAAAGGAGAGACCCAGATCTGTAATTTCATTGGTTGAGGTAGCTCCCAGTTAAAAAAACTCTCCTTAGCATGGTGGACTGACAAGTGTTTTGCAACTTGTAATCATTATTTCCACATACCACGGACCCTCTTTAAGGCAAAAAGCTTTTCTTAAATAAATCATATTTAGCAAGAATCATAAATGAACTAAAATCATGAATTTGCTCATTTTTCTCTTCTGATAAAGGGAAACCAGTCTTTAGAGTGATATATATGTGTATATGTATATATGTGTGTGTGTGTGTATATATATATATGCATGTGTGTATAGGTTATATATAGAGAGATAGAAACAGCAATAGATATATAGATATAGATATAAATTCAAATACAGATATAGATATAGATTTTGATAATCCTAGAAATTTGTTAATGCAAATGCTATAATAAGCATCTGTTAATAGAATGAAATTAATTATAGCTAATATATGAAAGGAAGTAGTATACAAACACTGGAAAGGTAGGAAGGGGCCAGCTCATAAAGGATTTTAAAAGTCAAACAGAGGACTTTTATATTTCATGTTGGAGATATTTAGGAGACACTATAGTTTACTGAATGGGGGAAAGGTCGAAGGTAACATGGTTAGACCTGCTGTGAGCAGAAAGATCACTTTGACACCTGAGAGGATGATGGTCTCACGTTGGGAGACACTTGAGGCAGGGAGACCAACCATCAGCCTATTGCAAGAATCCATGGGATGGGTAGGGGTGTGTGTGTGTGTATGTATGTGTTTCCTGCCTGGACTGGAACCAGTCTGGATATAAGTGCCTGGAGATGGAGATAAATCTGTGACCTAGAGTAGCCAAGGAAAGTTTCATGAAGAAAGAGGGGTCAGATTTGAAGAGGGCTGATTAAAAGTGACTAGTGCCCCCATAAAAGATTGGTGCTAGCTATAACAAATCATATTGCATTATCATAATTTGTTATTGTCACTAAATTGTATTCCTTTCTAGGCAGACAATTTTAGGGCAATGATTTTAATATAGCTTAATATTAAATTTGTTTTGCTCCCATATTTTATTGTACCTTCTGGCCATTGCATTAGCTGTATTACTTCACTTTATTCTATTAATAGATACTCATTAGTGACATTTTCATTAACCAATTTCTAGGATTATACTAAAAGCTACCAAGTAATTACTTAGCTCATTCATTAATAGTCGGGAGCCAGAGTCTGCAATGTAGAGAAAGTACTCCCCAAATCTCCTTTAGTATCGCAAGGAAGATCAAGCATTAGTACAGAAGTCAGGATGCTTCCACTTCTTTTAAAACTAATAAGATTTATGATCTGTAATAGTCACAGTGTGGGTATGTGGGGACAGAAGGGAAGGGGAAACATACAGAAGGCTGTGCCCTACTATGGGTGAGAATGGGAACACAGACCAGGACTGACAAACTTTGCCACCCCCTCCCTCTTCCTCTCCCCACCCAATCTGTTCTGTTAATGCAAGGGTGATCCCAAGGTAATTGGTTTCATGCATGAGGTAAAAACCCTCTACAAAATCAGTGCCTATCTGCAAGGTGACCTAATAGGAGTTCTATCAGCTGGACAGAGCTCAGGGGGTGACAGTGAAAGATACACCGGATTTGGAGCCAAAAGACCCGGATTCCCATCTCAGTTCTGACATGTCCTACCTGTGTGACTCTGAGCAAGTCTCAGATCTTCAGTTTCCTTGTCCATAAAGTGAGCAAAATAATAGCTGCATTGTAGACTGATGAGGGTTGTTGAGATGAACATGTTATATAAAATAGTTATTAAGTTAAGCAGATAATAGCCCTGCTCTCAAGATAAAATCGATGACAATCTTTAGGCTTTCAGACACCAAAGACAGTGAGTTTTGAGCAATATCACTAGGATGATCATCAGACAGACAAACAGAAAGACAAAATGAGAGACAGATAGAGAATGATAGACAGATAGAAAGATAGAAAGATGATAGATAGATAGAGATAGAGATAGAGAGATAGAGAGATAGAATGGGCTGTTTCTCATATTACATCATTCAAACCAGGGAACTGAGCCAGAATAACTGAGTATGAAGCATTCCTTCGAATTAGTCATAAAACGGTATGGAGAAAAGTGCATTGTTTATCGTTTTATTTGTCATTTGGCTAGCTGGTGAGGATCACCTACTGTATAAGCACATCCAAGTTAGCTGGACAAAGGAAAGGAAAAGGCAGTTTCTGCCAAGGAGGTTTATGGTCTTTCAGAAAGATGGATCTCTGCCTAGCTTGGCCAGCTGGAACACCGATTGATTATTTATGGGTCATTGGTTGCTTTAGTCTGAGTGGGGCCATGATGCAGTATGGTGTTGGGAGTGGGGGAAGGTGGGGAAGCTGGACAGAGTCAATCCATACTCTTCACTGGAACTGCTGATGCCTCCTTCTTATCAGTATCTTCCTGCCTGTGTATATACTCATTCTTCCTCTCCCTCCTTCCTCCCACACAGACCCCATAAGTCAAAGGCAAAGGAGAAGAATGAGGAGCAGTTATGTCAGTGAGAGCAGGACTAGAACACAGAGAGAATAGAGAGAGCTGACAGCAATACCCCAGCTAGTTTTTAGCTACCCTAGGGCCTAAGAGCAGAAAAATAATTGTAAACAGAGGTCCCCACAGTGATCTAGCCATAAAAGGATTATTGTGCTCTCAGCAAGGTCTATTTCAGGTCCTACTAGCCCTTCCCAGGATACCATAGTCTGGGGTGTTATTGGTGATAAAAAGATTTGGGATCTAGTTTTCTCATTTTCCCTGTGTGACCTGGAGTGAATCATGCTACCTCTCTGGGTGCCAAACCACCACCTCTGTAAAATGAAGAGATTCAATTAGGTAGTCCCTAAGAGCTCTTCCGAGTTTAAATATATTGATCCTAATTCAAAAAAATAATTATTTGTTCCTAATTATGTGGAAGCCTTGGCCTCAAATCCCAGCTCCACCCCCATGTACACACATGTGGTAGGTACACACACACCACATACAAGGCTGAAAGTCATTTCTCTTTTTTCATTTTTTTCTAGAGGACTTGGTTTGGAGCTCTGATTTATTTGTCTCTCATGCTTATTTTTATATTTATTAGGCCCTCCTATTAGACTTGAAATTTCTGAAGGCAGGGCCTAACTAATTTTCCATATTTGTATCACCAGTGCCTGACATAGCCCTGTGAAGCGGGTCAGATATTGCTGCTGGAATGAGGAAGGCCTAGGTTCAAATTCTGCCTCAAGCACTTAATAGCTCTGAGATATCAGTCAAATTATTGAACTACCTTTTGACAACTCTCTAAAACATATTTCTATCAGTAGGAGGAATTCCCACACTAATTAAATCACAAATACTTATTGTGATGTATTGTTGAATCTCCTGTTCCTAGCACAGTCACTTGCCTCCGGTAGTTATATTAAAAATGTATGTTGAGTTGAATTGAATTGAATTAAATGTGAGAAACTGTGGAGTCCCTTCCTGAGAATCATTCCTATAATTGCTGGTGACAATGAATCTAAATAAGTGTGGAAGAAAGTCAATCTCCCTTATATCTTATGGTCCTGAACTCACAACATGATATTAAATTATTATTGTTAATGTCAGCATTAATAATAATAGTAATAGGGGCAGCTAGATGGTGCAGTGGATAGAGCAGCAGCCCTGGAGTCAGGAGTACCTGAGTTCAAATCCAACCTCAGACACTTAACACTTACTAGCTGTGTGACCCTGGGCAAGTCACTTAACCCCAATTGCCTCACTAAAAAAAAAAAAATAAAATAAAATAATAATAATAATAGTAATAGTAATAGTAATAACAACATCCATCATTTATATAATTCTATAAGGTTTGCAAAGTGCTTTACAAATATTATCTCATCATAAATTCAAAATAACCCTTGGAAGTAGGTGCTATTATTATCTCCATTGTATAAGTGAGGAAACTGAGGCAGACAGCAGTTAAGTGACTTGCCCAGGATCACACAGTGAGTAACTGAATCTGGATCTGAACTCCTGTCTTCCTAAGTCCAGGTCCAGCATGATATTTCTGTGCCACTTAGCCACCTAATTAAATTATCCTTATTATTTGAATCAACAGTTTGCATTACTGTAGCATTCTGGGTTTTTAAAAGTGCTTTCTTTACAATGATCCCATAAGGTGGGTGGCACAAACCTCTTCTTCTCCATCTTGGAAAAGCAGGTAGAGGCTTTGAGGCCCAAGTAAATAAGTCCCCTAGAGACACATAACTAAAAATTTTCAGAGCCAACATGATAACCTAGATCTCTTGACTCTGGTTCCAAAAGTCTGATACGAGATCACCGAATGCTATTTAGAGGGACCTCAGAGGTAATCAAGTTCAATCCCCTCATTTTACAGATAAGCAAACTGCGGCACGCAGGTGTGAAGTGACTTGCCAAAGACCACAAAGAGACAGAGCTAGGATTTGAATCGAGGTCCAAATCCATTGCTTTCTCCACCATACTATGCTGCTATGTACAGCCCCGGAATACCCACTAATCAATTCGATAGGAGCTGTCAGGATATAGAATAATTTATTACAATCCATGCCTCGAAGCCTGGTTTCCTGATGTCAAAGCCTAGATAATTAAATATGGTCATTAGTTGAACCACTATGAATAGTTGTACATCTGACTTTTGGTTGCTGTAGTTGAGAAATTCGCACATTTTGGGGAGAAACTGGAGTCGTCAGGTATTACCGAAGCATTTTTTTTTTTACCTTCCTCCTCCCATTTTCAAGCAAGGGGGATGGGAATCATCGGTATAATAAGAACCACTTATGGGTATATATAAGTAGTCCTATTCTGCAAAAATAAAAAAAAAATGTCTTTAAAATATCATGAAAGAAAGGGAGCTTTCACTAGGCTCTTTCCTCCCTGCAAGCCTTCTATACCAGTGACAGTCCTGCTCAGTGCATATATAATCATCAGCTGGCAAATAGCAGGAGGATAAGCAAATAAGATGTGCCAGAGGATGAGAGAGATGAATGTAGCAACATATGAGCCAAGAGAAGAACCTTAATCTCCCCCACCCTATTCCCTAAAATAGGGCACAAAACTGCGGATGCAAGGATTTCATTGGCCAGGTTTAGGAGTTTGCAGAAATTAATAGCTGAGTGCATTTTCTTAATGGAAGTATTGCTTTGTCAGGAAAAAAAAATTTATATATACATACGCGCACACACACACACACAAATATATATATATATATATATATATATATATATAGAGAGAGAGAGAGAGAGAGAGAGAGAGAGAGAGAGAGAGAGAGAGAGAGAGAGAGAAAGGGCTACAATGTTAAACCAATTCCCAGCCTCACTGGATAGTAGGAAGAGTATATGGAGTATATGTGGAATCTTGAAAGATGAAAACATGCTTATTTTGCATCCTGATGTTTTCTTATCACTATCTAGATCTAGGGAATAAAGCCTAGTGCCTCAGGCATTGCTAAGAGCCTTCCCAAAAGGCATCTAAAGTGGGTCTGGTTCTAATCACTGTTTTCTCATGTTCCCCTTCAACCATTAAGCTGTGTCTAAATCCTTTGTGCACTTAAAAATGCCCTATGTGCCTTCCTTCAGAAAAGGTGGAGTCAGCCACCAATAGCTTCTTTCCAAACTCTCTCTCCTTCTATCCTGCATCCATCTGAGCTTCCACACCACCCCCGACCCTTTCTGCAGAGAAAATATTCAATGTAATTGAATTCAATTCAACAGATAAGTACTCTAAGTATAAACAAGTTATACAAATTATGCCTATTTAATATGTAAGGCAAAGTAATTTCCAAAGGGACGAAATGGCCAACAAATGGGCCATCAGGAAAGGCCACATATGGGAGGCCTCATGTGAGCTGATTTTGGAAGCTAAGCTGTCTTACATTGGCTATCATCCATGCCTGCCTGATATGTTATCCCTCCTCACCCCTACCTCTTAGAATCTGGCTTCTTTCAAGATTCAGCCGAAGTGCCACCTTCTAAAGAAAGCCATTCTTACTCCCTCCAACTGCTAATGCTGTCCTTCATCGGGGTACCTTGTATCTACTCTGTATGGATCTTGGATATATCTATACATGTAAAATGTAAAGCCCCTGAAGGCAGAGGCTATTTTTGCTTTTTTGTCTGTATCCTCCATGCTTAGCAAGATGCCTCACACCTGGTTACTGCTTGATAAGTGCTTGTTGATTGATTGACTCTTTGAGGCTTCTATAAGATAGAAGTGAGGATTGGGAGGATTCCAGAAAAGAGCGCTATGCTATGCAAGGCTACTGAAGAGGTAGATGAATCCTTATGGAGAGAGAAGCCAGTATGGCTGAAACTCAAAGTGTATGAATCTGGAAAATGGAAAATCTTTTGTCTCCTATTAACTCCAACCCCACAAGAAGGAAGATGGAGTGGGGGAAGAGAAGCAAATTATCTTCTCCCTTCCCATGATTTTCATCTCTTTTATTTTCCTTTCCTCAATGAAATGTACAGACTATGTGTCCATAACTCTCGATAGACCTTAGTTTGACTAGATTCTTTCCTAGCCTTAATTCTTCCCTTTAATCAAGTCTTGAAAAACACATGAATGAGGGGGCAGCCAGATGGCACAGTGGATAAAGCACCAGTCCTGGATTCAGGAGGACCTGAGTCCAAATTCAGCCTCAAACACTTGACACTTACTAGCTGTGTGACCCTGGGTAAGTCATTTAACCCTCATTACCCCGCCCCCCCCAAAAAACACATGAATGAGATTCCCTAACCACTCAGAAGCCCTGAATAGTTTCCCCTTCCTTCCTCAATTCCCTCTGTCCAATAAACTGGATATTATTTATTTAATCATTAGCTCAAGAGGAAAAGATTGTAAGAGAGTGGTCCTGGAAGGAGTTTGATATTGATGGTTACAAAGAGAACTTATAGTACTCAAATGTCCTGCCAGAACTTGATCTAAGTGAGGATGAAAATCATTCTACGGGTAACTCCTCACCACCAGCAACATCAGGCACTCTTCCAAGATCCCTCCTAATTAGCTTATAGAGTAAGTCAAAGTACCCAAGACCCACCAGTCAGTTATTTCTCTTCCAAACATGGAGAGGTGGCCTTTCTGCTGAAATCCCTGTTAGTGGTTTTCTGTTTTTCCTTTTAAAGGTTACCAAGTTTCTGAAGCTTGCGAGCTGATCCATTTTTCACCTTTTGCTCATGGAGGACCCAAAAGAATTCATTTGTATGGAACACTAGTGATAACCTTGAAGTTAGACTCCTTGAGAAAATTGGCTATATGATGTGCCTGCACGTACTCCCCTAAATCTGGCTTCTGACCTTGATTCAGCTGAAACTTCTCTTTCCAAAATTATTGATGATTTCCAATTGCCTTTTCTCTATTCACATGCTTCTTGACTTCCTAGAAGCATTTGTTTCCATGGGTCCCCTTCTCCTTCTAGAATACTCCTCTCTCAGCTTTACTGATACTGTACTCATTTGTTTCTCTTCCTACCTTTCTGATGGCCCTTCCTCAGTTTCCTTTGCTGGTTCTTCATCCACATTGTGTCCACTAATATTAGCCCCTAAAGCTCTGTGCCCTTCTTTCTTTTTTCTTTATACTGTCTTACTTGGTGATTTCATCAGCCTCCATTGCAAATGATTTCCATAGATATATACCAAACTTAATTTTACTCCTGATCTAAAACTCCACATGTCACAAACAGAACTCATTATAATTCACCAAAACCTTCCCCTCTTCTCAATTTCTCTATTACTGCCAAGGGTACTACCATCATCTCAGTCACCCAGGCTTCCAACTTCATGCCATTCTTGACTCTTCACTGCCACTCAACCGTACATATCCAATTCATTGTCAAATCTTGTCATTTCTGCCTCTGTAACGTCCCTGGTAGGGGGCCTCTTTACTTATATAGCCACCACTCCAGTTTAGGCCCTCATTACCTCTCACCTAGACTAGATGCACTAGCTTTCTAATTGGTCTCTTCACCTAATGTTTCTCCCCACTCCAATTTATCCTCCACTCAGCTTGGCAAAGTGATTTTCCTAAAGCAAAATATATTATTCGTGAGGAAATAACTATATGACATTTAAAAAAATTAGTTATTCAACAATTTCCATGTGAACCGAGCAAGTTCAGTTTTCTCAAAGGTAATATCTGGAAGAAATATAGGAATAATTTGATCCAACATGCCCTTTAATTAAAACTTTAGTTAAAAACATTGGCACAACGTAATGAATTTTCAGGTTAAATGTAAGTGGAGATAGAATTGACTAGACTTGGCAGTTGATTAGATATGGAGTGGTTAGTCATGAAAATTTGTCATTGTTACCACTATGCCCGCTATGAATTGAGCACTCTCTCAACCAGGAGGTAACATAAAGGATGTAGAAAATGTGATCAGAATAAAACTTTGGACAAAATCTCTAGAGTTTGTGAAATTTGGGGTGGTTGTATCACATAATCAGGACAATTCAAGCAAATTAGCTAACATTTATATATGACTTTAAAAAACTTAAAACGCTTTTCTTGAATTACTGCATTTGACTCTTATAATCAGCCTGTGTGGAGTAGATGCCATTATTATTGTTGTTGTCATTGTTATCATCATCATCATCTTCATTATCAATATTATTGTTGTTGCTATTCTACAGCAGAGGAAGCTCTCTCTGAGATTCAGAGAGCTACCATGGTAGCCTGAATTACACGAGCTAGTGACTGTTGGAGGTAGGATTCACACCTAGCTCCACGTCTAGCTCTCTTTCTATTATGTCAGGTTGCCTCAAAGAACTGAAGCATTTTCAAAGCATATGCCATACTGTTGTGTAAAGGTAAACAAATAATACATGATCACTGAATATTAGGTGAGATGACCAGCCGGGGCAAAGTAGTTGAGATACATCATTAGGATCAATGGGGAGTCACTGCAGGTTCTTAAGCAGGGGAGAGGATGACATAATCATGACAACAGATTTGATACCTTTGATCTTTATGTATTTTTCAGATAGTTATTTCCGATTAACCCCCCCCCCAGATGGAAGTCGTTCTTGTACGAAAGAAAATAACCGAGCAAAAACATATAATTCAGATCCCTTGTCTCACAGTCCTTGTAATACTCTGTCCTAAAAGTAATCCCCTATCTCTCTGCAGCAAGAAATGTGTGGTCTTCTTTATCTATTCTCCATGACTTCCATTGTTTTGAGGGGTTTTTCCTTTTCCCAGTGTCCAGTTTCTTATTGATAACCCTTACTTTTGCATCGTTGTGGTCATCAGGTACATCGTATTGTTGGTTCTGTTTGTTTCTCTCTATACCAGTTCAGGCAAATATTCCTAAGTATCAATGAATTCCTCTTTTATCATATCTTAATGCACAGCAATATTCCATTGCATTCATACACTCTTATTTTTTTTGGCTATTCCCCAATCAATGGATATATCCCACCTTGTTTCCAGGTTTGATTTAGTTATCTATGAGGAATGTTGCTATTAATATTTCGATATATCCTGAATCTTTGTTTCTGCTTTTGACTTCTTTGGGGGAAACACCCGGGAGTGAGATTGTAAAGCCAGACACTATGGACCCTTGAGTAATTTTTCTTGCATAATTCTAATTCTGATTTTCAGAATGATTAGATTGTTTCATATTTGTACTACCAACATGCCTGTCTCCCCATAGCAATATTGTCTTTTCTCTCTTTTGTCCTTTTTGGAGTGGGTTGAAGCATGAGAGGTTTTTTTAATTTGAATTTATCTTACAATAAATGATTTGGAACATATTTTTCTGTGACCATTCAATTTATAGTTCAAATCTTCTCTGGAAAATTATCCATACCCTTTAAATACTCATCTCCTTGGAAAAGCCTCTTGGTATTTCACATACATTTTTGTAGCACTTTATGATTTGCAAAGCACTTACTTCACAGTAATGCTGTGAGGTAGGCAAATAACAATAATCATTCTTCCCATTTTGCAGATGTTGAAACCGCGGCTTAGTGAGAAGTTATGTGGTTTGTCCTCAAATACACAGTGAGAGTATTGAGACTTGAACTGAGGTCTTCAGACTTCAAGTCTCATATACTTTATAGTCTGGCATGAAGAAAACAATTTTTGAGGAAGATCAGTATATGAGAGAAGTTAGATCTAGTCGGGTGGAAGGAGAATTAGTTAGGATTAGGAGAATTCGTTAGGAAGCCATTGCTATAATCTGACAGCCTGCTTTTAAAAGAAAATATGTCTAGTGAATTTCAAAGCCTACCAAAGCACTGCCTGAATTTCAAATTCTTCCTGAATGTTAACTCAAGTTGAAAGTGAGTCACCATGTGCCAGTGCTCCCCAGGAATTAACAGAGTTAAATGAATATTATATTGACAGAGAGGAAGAAAAAGGAAGGCAGAAGCAAATTAAGCTAACAGCTCTGCACTCAGTGCCTGGCTGATGTGACAGATGTGGTTCCAACTTTTATGAAGAGAAAAATACCAGCTCCAAAGGAAACATCAACAATAACTCTCAGCTGATGTCTTCTTTCCTTTCTCTTCACTCAAGTTAAATGACCCTGCTTGAAAAAGCCACAAGAAGGAGATCTAAGCTTCCTCCTTGTGGTCTTGGGGCTGTTATTAGTTGTAGCACTATCAGCTAGTCCATGGAAGCAGGGCTCAGGTCTTGGCCTTTTAGGGTTATGGATAAGTAAGGCCAGTCCAGGATATTAGTGTGGGGCCTTCTGTCCCCCAATTTTTCCTTCTACCCTTCCTGCCACTTGCCTGCCCTGATATCTGAAATCCCTGTCTTAAGGTACCCCTTTAGTTAAAGCATTGAAAGACCTCTGTTTAAAAAAATAAAAATAAAAAAGATACACATACAATGCATCTCCTAAAATTTCAGAGCTAGAATGGACTTTAAGGATCATCTAGAGTGATCCTCTTATTTTACAAATGAGGAAACTGAGGCCCAGGGAGGAGAGTGACTTGCTCAAGGTTATAACAGCACCCAAGGACAAAGCTAAGACTACAACCAAACACTCCCAATGTGCAATCTAGTGATCTCACTATTATCAAGGATTAAGCCATAGTTGTACGTTAACATCTTATTACAGTTTAGTTTATAAATCAAGATACTCAGAATGAAAAATGGTAAGGGACTGGCAGGCAGAATAAGTTCATTTTGGTTGGGTTTGGGCACAAGTGTGGAGCAAGAGGTTGCAGGAAGGCTCAAAACATGATTGATACTTGGAAAAATACCTAAGATGAGGTATCTCATTTAGTTGAGCTGGAAGTCAGGGATTAAACAGGTGCCTGGCAAGGGGTCGGGTTGGGAGATATGGAGCCCTGAAAACAAATTATGCCTCCTTTGCCATTTTGTTTAGAACAGATCCTTGTGATGGCATTTCAAAAGAGATGGTCTAGGGATATCATTAAAAAATCCATAAAGCCAATTTTCTAAGGAGATTTTTAAATCATCCTATCCAATTATTTTATATTTCTCAGTTCTCCTTTATGAGAGGAAGGACAATGGGAGGCAGAATCTAGAATGCCAAAAGAATTGGCAGAAATGGAGACTATATATGCCCAAATTTGAAACTCATGGTGGATCTGCAATTTCATCAACTTGGGCACTTCCTCTAGCAGTACAGAGTTCAACCTATCCAAGCCTTTTCATCCTAAAAATTCCTATCCTTATCCTACAATAAATTTTCTACTTCTTTCTATGTGACCTATAAGGGGACACTCAAATTCAGCCAGAGCCTAGGAAGCTCTTATCTCCATTCATTTATCTATTCAATATTTAATAAATGGCTACTCTGTATAGTGCATCTTGCTGACATTAGGAAGGCAGAGTTTATATAACACAAAGTTCCTTTTAGGATACCCAATATAGGTATATACATTCAAAGTAGATACAAGAGAATATATCAGTAGGTAGGGGGGTTGGAGGCTGGATGGCAGGAAAGGCTTCTTGAGTTGACTTTAGTTGAGACTTGAAGGAAGCCAGGGATCCTAACAGGTGAAGAGGTAAGCATCCCAAGTATAGGGGACAGCCAGTGAGTTCATAGGCACAGAGATAAGAGATGAATAAAGCATGTGTAAAAGAGAGTAATATATAATAAGGCTAAAGAAATAACATGGGGCCAGGAATGAAGAGCTTTTAATGTTCTTTTCTTCTTTGAAGTTTCTTGAAAATAAGTTCATTTTCTTTTTTCGTAAGAAAATAAAATCCCACAATGCCTTTAAAATGTTTACCACGTACTTTTCTAGCAATCGGGTCAAGTTTATCCTTTCTTTCTGACTTCATATTATGTGCCATTTTCACTTTTCCATTTAGCGCATCAGATACTAATGTAAAAGAGTCCAAATGTATTAGTATAACTATTGTCAGTGTTCCCTTATGACTGAGGCTAAAATGAGATTGTTAT
This sequence comes from Dromiciops gliroides, assembly GCF_019393635.1. Classification (NCBI taxonomy): domain Eukaryota; kingdom Metazoa; phylum Chordata; class Mammalia; order Microbiotheria; family Microbiotheriidae; genus Dromiciops; species Dromiciops gliroides. The sequence goes on from NC_057862.1 coordinate 613,792,151, forward strand.
GGAAACATGGGCAGATCTGTTCTATATCATCTATATTTGTTTTTCACCTTTTTTCATCCATGAGTGTTCTCAGAATTCTCAGGCTTAGCTAGGTCCCTTGTTAAATTATATACAGGCTCTATTGTTTTTCACTATTTTATGAAAAATATACAACTCATAATAACTTTTCAACCTCCCTTTTATTGAAGAGAATAGTGATATACTCACATATATCCCCTATTAAACCAGGCATATCAAGTTAAAAGGTAACCACTCACTACATGGGCAATAATGTCCAGGTTTAGGAAAGTCTAGACTCAGCTATGTCCATTCATTTGCCAAATCCCATTTGTAGTTGAAATTTAGCTGTTATTATTTTTCTTTCAGGCAAATGGGCTTTATTACCCTAGCATTTCTGAAAATTAGCCATAACTTGCAAATTTGTAACTCTAAAATGTGTATCAGGTCAATGTGTTAAATGAACTTTCAGTGATGACCCACATATCGTTCCCGCACCTCCACTCTACCACCATCACATATGCTAAAAGAAATGCTTGGCAGTCTGGAAGAAGTGACACAGCTTCCTTCCTCATTAGTACAGAAACAAAGTAGACTTCTTTCTTATACTGAAACAGTAAAATGATCACACTAGGGGGAGGTAATAGAGCATTGTACTGGAAAGAGGGAAGGATTCAAAATTCGACATGAGTTTAATTAGTAAATGCAAATTGTGATATTCAAATTTGGTACATACTATTTTATTTCATTAAAGTTTAATCAAGTTGCTTTTCATCCTCAATAGGTGAATTTAAAACTCCTTAAGCCTACAATTTTAGTTCCCCATTTTACTCTTCTAAGTTACCCACTACCCACTTTTAGGGGAAGCTTACCTAAAAGAAAGGTCAAATATATTTTATGAAGTACAGATATCAGATATTCCAAGCTATGTAGAAATCCCCATGTTGTACTCAATCCTTGTTCATTGTTTCTAGCCAAACATGACTCGATAATGCCCACATCACTAAAACTAGATTGTGTCACTTTAGTATAAAAGAACTTCCTTGACTGTCAGGGGTATCCTCGGTAACTAAGAAGCCTTGAACCCCATTTGTTGGCAATTGCTAGCTTTGCTAATAAACGGATCATACTCAAGCTTTTGTTGCCTCAGTCTCTCTTATTCACAGACTTCTATTGTGACAATAGCCCATCCAAGACCAAATAGTGAAGTTAGACAAGAATTTCCACCTCTTCTTTCTTTTATCCCCACCCTAACTCTTTTGTTCTCCCAGTCCTCTCTTGAGGCATTCAACCCTTTCTTCCTCTTCCCTACAGAGAAAGTATCATAGTACATTATTCTGAGCCTAATCTCTCACTGCATAATTTTGGTATTTGGATTAGAGAGAAGACTTCCCAGAGGCCCTAGGATCCTTTCAGGTAGGCTAGTGCCAATAGGAGAGCATTGCAAAATAATGAAGAGTTTTCTGGCCTTAAGAGCTTAGATTCCTGCATTATTATCCCAATTCTTTATTAGATTCATGACTTGATTTACTTAATTATCTCCAATTCAGTTTTATCATTTGTAAAAAGAGTAATGACACTTGTACCAACTTATAAAGTGCCTTTTACTGTAAATACTTTTATTTATAAGTGATCCTTGCTCTCTGGCCCATTTGGAGCACGCAATAAATATACATATACTTAAATCATATATTGGAGTCAGACTCATCTTGTTTTTTAAAATTTGATCTTCAAAGACTGGCAAAGAGGCCACCCACTCAAGCTTCCATCTTCCATCACTTGCTTTGCCTGCCTTCCCCCAACTCTCAGATCAAATCCTACATCCTGCAAGAGGCCCTTCCCAGACCAGCTGTGTCCTAGGCGTTTACCTCTAAGATTGCCTTCTTATAATCCAGGATCTGCTTTGTGTATACTTGGTTATTCATACATAGACTCCCCCACTGAAACATGAGCTTCTTGAGAACAAGTTCTGGCTGTTCCTTTCTTTGTTTTTCCTTTTTTTTTTTAGTGCTTATTACATTGACTAGCATATACTGATCTTCTAATAAATGTTTTTTAATCATTCAAAAAAATAAAATAAAAATTGATCTTCAGTAAGAATGCTTGGGATTGGAGGCAAGAGGATGGATATGCAAAACAGAATCACAGGAAGAGATTAGAGAAAGCCAGAGACCTTTAGGTTTCTGTTTCTTTGAAACTTTTTCAAGCAAATATAATTGTTGGTAACACTAGTGTAGCATGTAACAGTACCCGGGACATCATAGATGCTTAATAAATGCTTGTTGATTGGACTTCCCAAGATCATTTGCAGAGGGCATGTGGAAGTTCAGAGAGAATGTATGAATTTCCTTCACCTGTATTGCATCTTTGTAGCTCATGAAAGCTAAGTGGTAGAGTGCATTAAGCAGTGTAATTGAAACCAGACAGACCTGAGTTCAGATTCTCCCTCTGATTCTTTGGACTTGTGTGACCCTGAGCAAGCCACTTAGTGCCTTAAATGGAAATGATGAAAAAATAATAGCACCTATCTCAGTAGGATAGTTGTGAAAATCAAATGAACATACAATACAATACAATACAATACATAAAATCAAATACATAACGTTCTTTTCAAACGTTGAAGCACTACATAAATACTCAATATTTTTGGTCTTCTATTTTAGCAGAACCCAATGTTTGTTACCCAAACCATAACATTTAAAAGGTGGGAAGGTTTTTGAAAGGTTTTTTTAAACCCATATTATGTAATATATATCTTACTTCTCTTTGGGGAAAAGTTATCAATACATGTGAAAAGAATCTAGTCTGCTTTGTTTTAATATCATTTCTTTTTAAAAGAGTTACATGATTTTCCACAATCCCCAAGTTACAAGGAGTTATCATGAAGAGCAAATTATGAACCAACTCTAATTGGAGCTTTTCCCAGAAGCAGCACTATTATATAAGCAGGTGGGAGATTCTGTCTAGCGAAATGCTGGTAGACCCTTTGTAACTTACTATAGTGGTTTGAAAGGGGCCCACCTATCTGAATTTCAACTCTAATAAGTCCCTATGACTGAGTCTGGCATCAAGGGAAATCCATGGGGCAGGCTAGTTTCATCAGGATCACTGGTGGCCAATATCTTTTTACTCTTCACAGACAGGCAAGTACTCTGATCATTGCTAATTCCTTCTTTGCTTTTCTGGAGTAACAGCTCAATATTCACTATACATTATTCAAAATACCCCAAAAGTCTTAGTGGAGTTTGAGGCTACTCTTAATTAATAGATTAACATTTTTAATATCTATTAAGAATAGCTTAAACTTCAATAGCATTTTTGGGGATATGCTGTATATGCATAAACTATTTTAACCAAGATGACAAATAAAAATAACCAAGTCAGTCTCTCTCTCTCTCTCTCTCTCTCTCTCTCTCTCTCTCTCTCTATATATATATATATATATATATATATATATATATATATATATATATGTCTGAGAGTGTACAGTTAATGAATGGTCTGAATGAAATCTAAGAGGAATGAAAAATTCTCTGTTCAGAGTACATCTGGAAGGTTGTGTTCAGTGGTAGGCCCCAACATTTAGACATAACAGTGATAAACCATAGAGTTTCTGAACCTTAAATTCATATCATATAAAAATCAGCTGACAGAACTGTGTATTTTTAGCCTGGAGAAGGAAAGATTTAGAGAAGACAGGAGAGCTATGTTGAAGTATTTGAAGTGCTGTCATGGAGAAGAAGGATTAGCATTATTTTGTTTGACTGGCAGTTGGGGGAGCAGAAGGACCTAGAATTGATTTAAGATGCAAGTAGGAAAATTTAGTCTTTTTGAAGGGGGCAGGGCAATGAGGGTTAAGTGACTTGCCCAGGATCACACATCTAGTAAGTCTCAAGTATTTGAGGTTGAATTTGAACTCAGGTGCCCCTGAATCCAGGGCTGGTGTTTTATCTACTGTGCCACCTAGCTGCCCACAGATGATGTCAAGAAGAGTCTAGAATTTAGAGCTTTAGAAAAGGGGAATTGGCTGCTTCTGGATGTAGAAGGCTTGTCTTTGTTGCAGGCAGATGGATGACCAGTTGTTGTGGATCTTTTTTCAGTTATGGTGTGGTTTTAGATGGCCACTGATGTCCCTTCCGACTATAAAATTCTGTCATTGTACAATGGATTCTATGTTCCATTGTTGTCCTCACAATACCAAGAAAATTTAAGGAAGTTTTACAGCACATTGGTTGGACCCTCTGTGTTAAACTTTTGGGAAAACTTGAATAACAGACACACAGGATAGGAAGGCAACGATTGACTATGGGCTGCATTGTTGGAGAGAATACCTATGTCAATGAGATTGCCAATCCAATGGAGTGTCGCAGTATTAGAGTATTTATAGCAAAGGTATAAAAGTAAATTCTAAATGCAATGGATATGTATTACTTTTTTTCTCTTTCTGGAGGGCAGAACTAATTGACATTGTGACAATAAAGAGAAAATAAACTGCCCTATTCCTGAAGATCAAATTAAAATTGTGAAGTTAGAGCAAGAAGAGACTTGAAAGATCAAGGCCAACCCCTTAACCAGATTAGGAAATTAGGCCCAGAGAGGCCGAAGATCTGTCTCAAGGTTGTACAGTCAGTTAATGGCACAGTCAGAATTAAAACCCAAACCTTTTGACTCCTAGTTGGATATCCTTCCCCAGAAACTAGAGAGATTGCCATTTTATTGCACAAAAGAAGCAATATTGAATATACTATAACACTACATTCCTAAAGTTAATTTCACAAATAAGTGCTGTAAAATGGTAGTCGTCATCATCAGAGTCATCACCACCATCATCCCCAACACTGTACTAACCTAGTAAAGCTGTTCACTCTTTTCCAATTCCCATATAGCTGCCAACTCCATCATGGACCTTTCTCTGACCACTTTCCCAAGGTGAAATGTACTCTCTGTCCTGAAATTTCTCACAGCACATTATCTGGACTTTGCACTTATCTCACTTGCCCTTACACATTATCTATGTACCTTGCTTTATACCTTAAAGATCATCAAGTGCTATCTCCCTTTAGAATACAAGCTCTCTGAGAGCAGGGGCTCTGTATCCTGCCTTTCTTCCTATCCCTGACACCTAATAAAGGACTTTGACCATAGGAGACCCCCCTCATAAATATTTGTTGGATTGAATTGAATGAATATTATTCTGTCTTCCTTGGCTCCACTCTTATTATCGGTTACTAAAGATAGCCTTGAAATACAAATGAGTTCCACAGGGAGAGACAAAGAACAGACATGCTTGAGAATGCTGTGATATTTTCAAAGGTCAAGTGTCCTGCCTAATGGCATGTACAAACCCCTTGATGTTCCTCCACAGCAAGTCTGACACATTTTGAGCTCACACCTACTTGTCTATTTATATTGGAGCATGCTCACAAGGTTTTGTAGTGTTAAACGGATCCTATCTAAGAATGTGTATCCGATGGAAAGGTCATGCCAAGTAGCAGACTAAAACCAGGTGAGTAGAGCCAGGATCCCAGAGGTCAGCAAATGTTTGAGGAGACAAGCAAATAATGAGGGTGTAGAAGTAGGCAAAGATAAAAGTATACAAAAATACCTTTATGTAATATAATTTTAACATATATAAACAGGTAGATACAGCATTTATGGGGTACTATGTACCAAGTACTCTACTAAGTGATGCCTATACACATTATACTATTAATGATCTCTATTCTAATAAGGAAAGACAAAACACAAGAGAGATCTGGAAAATGATAGCAGGGAGAGAAAAAGAGGAGAGAAAAAGGAGGTGGGAAGGGAAGGAGGTGCCCACCTTGAAAGTGACATCGGCAGAGATTATTAGCCCAAAATTAGAGATGAAGAAACTGAGTCTCACAATAATTAAATAATTTGCCCAGTCTTATCCATCTACCCAGTGAAGTCAAGACTCAATTTGGGCCTTCTGACCTTCGAGTCAGTGGTCTTTCCAGTTCCCCAAAATGAATCACAGAATCCCTACCTTAGACTGGCTCTCACAGGCCATCTAGATCAATTGTTAGCTGAACATTAAAGACCTCCATAACAACCCTCACACTGAGTTTCCATTCAAAGTTCTCTGGCTGGGACAGCGAGGTAGTGCAGTGGATAGAGCACTGGCCCTGGGATTAGGAGGACCTGAGTTCAAATCTGACCTCAGATTCTTGACACTTACTAGCTGTGTGACCCTGGGCAAGTCCCTTAACAACATTGCCTCACAAAACAAACAAACAAAGTTTTCTGGTTATATTGAACTCATTAACCACTAAGATATTTTATTCCACTCTGGGACACAATTATCAAAATATTTTTCCTCCTCCCACCTGCAAGTCTTTATCTCTATAACTTCTCACTTCCTTCCAGACAATAAACTTTATTATTAATGGAGTCTAAAATGAAAGTGTGAGCCTCCATGTGTAGTAAGTAGACAAAATGCTGGAACTGGAGTTGGGAAGATTTGGTTCAAATCCTGCCTCAGACACTTATTAGCTACATGACCCTGGTGAAGTCACTTTATACTCTCTGAGCCTCAGACAACACTAGAGATTTCTCAAGGCTTTTATTTAAGATTGATTTAAGTCTTTGGAGTTTCCTGTGACACTGGTGACTCATCTTAAATCCATTAACATCCCATTATTGTATCATCAGATTCAGAGATTAAAGAGACTTTGGAGAATATCTACTCTAACATCCAGCACCCTCTTTTAACAAATGAGAAAACTGGAGCAAATAGAGGATAAGAGGTTTGACCAAAATCTCACACAAAGCAGAGACAGGATTGAAACCAAAGTCTTCCAACTCTGAGTCAAGAAGAGTAAAGAATATAAGGCTTGGGATCAATCTCCTGTCCTGGTATGGGAAAAAGAATAAACGTGTTAACTGGTTAACATTCATTAAGTAACATCAAAATGTTGGCAAAGGAGGAAGGTGGTTCCATTACACCACCATTGGCCATCCCTGAGCCTTGCTTCTTAAGGTAGAGATTGGTAAGAGAGTGTAATGGGCTATTTATTCCAATTCTCCCAATGTCACTAAAGAGGCAACCATTATACATATCACTTAAAGCAGTGACTCGCACATTCCTTAATTATCCTCTCAATTTCTGGAAATCAGCTGTGATATGGTTGGAGACTATTTAGAATTCATGCTAATCTATTCATTTCACAGCAATGAAAAGACACAAAACAATAAGATAATAAAAGAATCTCAACTCTGGGGTTTGTGTTGATATCTATGTGATACAGTGAAACAAAGTACTCTCTTTGGAATTAGAGACTTTGAAACAACTCCTGATTCTGACAATTACCAATTGTAGGACCTTTTGCAAATCACTCAACTTCTTTGTCTCCTTCCATAAAATGAGGGGTTTCAACTAGGTGAATCCTAAGGTCCTACCCAGCTCTTTGGTTCACTCTAGTTTCTCTAAGATGCTAATTAGCAGAAATTCTTTTTAACAGGTTTATGGTCTCTGATGAAGAATTGAGACAGGAAATGAGCTTTGAAAATGGAGCCTCTAGAAGTAAAGAAGTAAAATGTGGGGCCAGAAAGTTGAGAAGGCAGAAAACACAGATGAAAAATTATTCATTGTCTGTCTGTTTTTTCCTGCTGGGAGCAGAAGTGGGATTCCATGTACCCAACTGTATGTACCTAATTATGCAGTGCATAGTTTTCCATGACATGTATTTGCCAAGTCCTTTGGGCATCATGACCTCTGGAGTACTACTCATCATTACATTGTCTACCTGAGGTCAAACTGAATCAAATTTGTGCTTGGTACTAAGGCTTGATAATTATTAGGTGAGAACTAGGTACCACTTTGAATCAGTTTGACCCTTACTTAGTGAAGACCCGAAATGGAATGATTGATACTACAGAAATAATCTCATCCAAAGGACTTGGAAAATTTGAATAAAACTATGCTACACAATTCCCTACTAGAACTACTGCATGTATTGGAGCCACCTTCTACTGACGAAGCCAATTGTTAAATTAGTGTCAACATTTACACCTCGAAAAAGTCAACAAATACTACAGATCAGAACTTGATTTATTATTTTGTTAATTTTCTAGACTTAAGGAAGGGATAGAGAAATTGTTAATGATGCCAATTCAACTTGAAAGTAGATTATGCATACTTTTTCTCCCCCAGCCAGTTGTTAAACATTTTTCAGCACCTCATTGGATCTCTGCAAATATTCAGAAATCAATTTGTTCCTCACTTTTCTTACCTGTAAAATAAAAATCAACTAAATGATCTCTCTGGTCTCTTCTAGTTCTCACAGTACCTTAGTGTGTGTATACATGTGTGTATATTTACATACATATATACATACATGTGAATATGCATGTGCATATATAGGTGTGTATGTGTATATAGACATATATATGTATATGTAGACATATATACATGCATATACATACATACATACACATAAAATCCTGCTTACCTAGTTGAAAATTCTTACTGAGTGCCTAGAGGGTAAAAAAGTCATGAGGAGAATATTTCAGCTAAAACAGTGGTATATCAAAAGAGAAAATAAATATCCATCTACATTTGAATTCTTGTTTTCTGTCAGGGTTGGGAAAGCGACTGATCAGCCTCTCTGATGCCCTCTGGTGGCCATTTCTTTCTCTCGTGCATGATTCCAGGCAAAAACAAAAGCACAAAGGTGAAGAGAATTGGTACCATCTGGGAAAGCAGCTCCACATTTCTTTCTTAACATTCTGACTCAGAAGGCCCTGGGAGAAAAGAAATTTTTTTAAAAAGAAGTCTCTTTTCTTTCCCTATATGTACTCTCTAGTGTCTCTTTGAAGTGTATGGCAATGGTGTCAACTCAAATAGAAATGGCTACCTTATGGCCACATAGTCACTTAGAAAATCACAAATTGGGGCAGCTAGATGGCGCAGTGGATAGAGCACCGGCCCTGGAGTCAGGAGTACCTGAGTTCAAATCCGGCCTCAGACACTTAACACTTACTAGCTATGTGACCCTGGGCAAGTTACTTAACTCCTATTGCCTCACTAAAAAAACAAAAACAAAAAACAAAAGAAAAGAAAATCACAAATTAATATTATCTATACTTTATTATATTTTTATTTTGTTAACCATTTCTAAATTACAGTTTAATATAATGAGACCAAATGCTGCCCAAGCCACAAGTTCGACTCCTCTGATATAGGTATTAGAAGTTCTATAATGTGGGGAAATTACCCTTTAATTTTTTTTAATTCCCTTAGGTGCAAAAGGATTATATATATAGACCTGAAAGAAGCTTAGAGGTTGTGTAGTCAACCACTACCTCCCCCAACTTTAAAATTAAGCAACTGAGCCCCAGAGAGATTAACTTGTCACAGGTCATATACACAGTCAACAAGGATTTATTAAATGCTTATGGTGTCAGGTACTGTGGCATACACTGTACAAAAATCACTCTCTCTACCCTTGAGGAACTCACATTTTAATGAAGGAGAAAATATGCAGATAAAGATGATAGATGATAGATAGATGGATGGATGGATGATATATAGATGCATACATACATACATACAATAAAAGATAGGTTCCATCTAAAAGATATCTATTGTTTTTCATGGTCAATTATACTATTGCTTGTTCAGTCATTCAGTTGTGTCTCATTCTAGGTGACAGTTTTCTTGGCGAAGATACCGAAGTATTTGCCTTTTTTCTCCACTGTGTCCCCATTTTACATATGAGAAACTGAGGCAAATAGGGATTAAGTGACTTGCCCTGGGTCACACAGCTAGTAAGTGTCAAAGTTGAATTCAGATCTTCTTAACTTCAGGCCTGGTACTCTATCCACTGGACCCCACATCTGCCTTAGTGTCTTGTATAAGGGAACAGGAAATAGACCAGCATAGGTATGTAGAGTAAGGGTCAGGGATGAGATTTGAAATCTGGTTTTCATCTAGGTGGTACCTTGGATAGAGTACTAGGTTTGGAATCAGGAAGACTCATCTTCATGAGTTCAAATCTAGCCTCAGACACTAACCGTGTGATCCTGGGCAAGCCAGTTTCCTCAACTGTAAAATGAGCTGGAGAAGGAAATGGCAAACCACTTCAATATCTTTGCCAAAAAACCTAAATGGGTATCAAGGGAGAGTTGGTTCTAAATGAAAACGAATGAACAACAACAGCTTCTTACTCTAAAGCCAGCAATTTTTCCTCCATGCCGAGTCACTGTCCTCTATAAATACAGTGTTGATATTTCATTGTAATGTGGTGAAAAAGAAAGGGACATCGATCAGGGAAAGCAGTACTAAAGAGCCGCTGGACTACAACATGGGGTACACACCTCCTCCCCTCCTGCCCTTGCTCCCCAACCCTTCCCTGGGCCTGGCTACCTCCTCCACCTACTACACTGTCTTCCTAGCAATGAGTGGGCTAAACTGGAGAGAGGCGGGGAGGCCAATCTCTACAGCAAATTGCAGCTCCTAAGCTCTCACACAGCTTGGTTCTGATAGTTTACATAGAAATCTCTAAGGAAACACAATCACACATTGGGAAAGAAAACCTCATTAGATCATGAATTTTTGTTTATTGACTGACTAATAGATCACAATAGCAGCCTTCAGGGAAAGGTGCTGAAGGGCATTGAGATTTTAACAGATTCAGGTCCCCAAGAGCAAAAAAGACTCAGGAGAAGAATTTTAAATTGTAGACCAATTCCTTTGAGCTTGGAACTCTCTCCCAGGGCCAGCTTTTAAAATCCAAATACCAGTGGAAAGAATAGTTTTATTGGATTCTCTTCCTTCTTGGATATGGAAGTAATATAACTTTAGTGGATACATGGAAGAAGGAGAGGAGGAAATGAATAGAAAGGAGATAAACAGGCAGAGAAAGAGGAGGGTGAGTCCAGGGATTGCCCTGAACTGATTTTCTTGAAAACATAGAGAAAACATAGTCCCCTATATTCTTAAGTGCAAAAATAAGATCCAAGGTTATTTGAGTCATTTGCATGAGCTGGAATTTAAGAATTTTCATTTAGTTGTTTGATGCCATATGAAGCCTGGTATGGAATCAGAAACTATCTGAGTCTTTGGCTGTGGCATTCATTACAGGCTTTGTCAAATCTCTATCTCTCTGAGCCTCAGTTTCCACATCTGTAAAATGAGGAGATGAACTACACCGCCCTTCAGAGCCAACTCTGTAATGCTTTATAATAATTCTCTTCCATACTGTACAATAAGCCCTCCAAGCACTAATTTTATGTTACTGGAGTATATTAGCTATTTGCTGTTTGTTATTGTTCCTAAAATGCACGCTATACATAGATAGGATTAGCCTGAATTTGTTGACGAAATCCCAGAATGCTGAAACTAGGTCAAATCCTTTGCAGTTTGAAAAGAGGTAGCTTTAGAGGCCCATAAATAGTGGGGAGGGAAAGCAAAGTGAAATCTTAATTTGGGTAATCTTGATTTGTTAATTGAAAACATAGTTTCAGGTGTGAGTTGACTGAGCAATTGGCCTGCTTTTTTGCATGAGGTAGAGGAGCAAGAAGAAGATGTCAGGCTGTCTGTGTTTTCTGGTATAATATATACAGCTTTAGAAAAAAATAGAAGTCATTTCTGTAGCATAGACTCACAAATGGAAAGCTAGAAGGGCCTTTTGAAAATCATTTAATCCATCCCCCTCATTTTGCAGATGAGAAAACCAAGAGCCAGAGAAAGGATATAACTAGTAGGTCTCCATTTCCCTGCCCCAGGCTTTTCCCACTAAACCATTCCCTTTCTATGTTTAGTATGACTAAGTCACCAATTGAAAAAGGAAACAAAAAAAGTCTTTTTAAATGTTATAGGGCAATGCCTAAAATGCATATATGTAAAGTTCTTTGTGCACCTTGAGGCACTACATAAATATTACCTATTATATTCTATAATTATTCTGTGGTTCTGAGTAATAGAATTCAAGGCTTTTTCTCAGTACCCATAGAACATCACCAGGTGATTGTCATCTCGAGCTGGTCTTAATCAGTAAGTAAACATGTTTAAAGGACCTACTATGTGCCAAGCACAGTGCTAAGAGTTGGTGATACAAAGAGGCAAAAGACAGTCCCTGCCCTCAAGGAGCTCACAATCTAATGGGGAAGGCAATAATAAACAAATAAATTTGTACAAGCAAGCTACATGGAGGATAAATAGGAAATCTTTAAAAAGAGGGAAGGCACTAGAATTGGGAGGGCTTAGGAAAGGCTTCCTGAAGAAGATCGGGCTTTAATTGGAACTTAAAGGTAGATATTAGAAAGGAGAGCTTTCCAGGCATAAGGAATAGCCAAAAATGCCTGGGGCATAAAGATGGAGTGTCTTGTTTTATAGAAGCTCAGAGAACTTAGGAGACTTACTCAAAGTTACACAGGGAGTTAGAGTCAGAGGTGGGGTGTGAACCTGAATTCTCTGATTTCAAAACCCGACTCTCTTTCAGAATCTATTTTTTCAAGTAATGGGAGATAGGGAGGGAACACACATTGATTTAGCATCGACTGTGTACCAGTAACTATGCTGAGTGCTTTACAAATAACATGATTTGATCCTGACAATAGCCCAGGAAGGTAAGTGCTATTATTGTCTTCATTATACAGATGAGGAAACTGAGGTAGGCAGAGGTGATGAGACTTGCCCAGGGTCAGACAGACAGCTAGGAAGTTTCTATGGCCAGATTTGAACTCTGGTCTTCCTGACTCCAGACCTAGCATTATATCCACTATGCCGACTAGCTGCCCTAATGGCTTATTGAAAGGTTGAAGTACAGGATATTATTAAGACTAGAATAATTTATTTTCAAATCCCAACTATCCAAGAAGGAGGGTGGAATGAAATGGACAGCATTTACATCACAATGTTATTTCGATAATTACTGTCATTTCATTTATATTTTTTATAATTTCATTCTTGGGTTTACTATTCAATCATCCTTAAAAACTCATACTTAAGTCGTGAAATTAAGGAATAAGTAGTTATGGTGAAAGAAATGTTACATTCACTCTTCTGACTAGCAGGATTTTATATCTGTGATAAGATCAAGTAATGACTGTGGGAGCTGAGTCAAAGTGAACATTTGAAAGTAATAAAATAATCTCCTTAGTTTGGACGTTGGTGCTGAAGAAAGTTACCCAGGTTTTAAGACCATATCCCCTAATTGCCTACAACTGTGGTGCAAAAATTTGGTTAGTTTCTTTGTGTTGGTGTACTGAGAATCTCTGACATTTGGGTCTCTCACCTGACCTTTTCTTGCTTCACTCTGGACTAGATCTGGTAACACCTAGAGAGGGTTTCAATAATTGCTTAAGAGGCAGTACAACTAACATGCCATTAAAAGACCTTGTCAATCAAGTATACCTGATGTGTAAAGGTGACAACATTTTCAACTGAGATCATCCCAAAAATGTTCTTTTTTCCCTTAAAAAGGCAATTGCTTTTACAGGTGGGGCCCTTAAAAAATTGCAACTTCCTTTTTGATTCTAACCAAGTCAACTAACTACCAACTTTGAGTCACAGAGCATCACTGAGGGGATACTTCTAAGAGTGGAAAGTTTTTGTTAATTAGGACCAGACTGATTTTCCTGAATTTTGTTCATTAGCTTTTGCTCCATTAATCACACACCTCACTAATATCTGTTACATAAGATAGCCATAAGTGCTTTCATTGGTCAGATTTGTGTAATGATATGCTGTGGTACAAAAACAGGTATCTTGAATAAGGAATTTTCTTAATGAACATGAAAATCTAGCCAATTGATCTCCTGTGGTCAAAGTGAGGCATTTCCTACCATCCTGCCCCTAAAGAAGGGCACCACCAATGGTCTTGCCAAATGGATGAGGAAGCCAAAAAAAAAGTTAATCCCCATTTTCTAACCAATTGGACTTATGTAATTGAATTAACTAACCCAAGCTTTGGCTAAATACAAGGACCATATGGTCACTTTCCCTTTTCAGCAGAGGGCAGAAATGTTCTACCACTCTACCCAAAAAGGAGAGCTCATGTGTTAATGGGGCTACAATTGATTAGTGGGGGAAAGCCTGGAACCCATTTTACTAAACATCTCTAAGTGAAAGGGCATTTTAAATGCCAGCCAGTCCGTGGCTCTCCTATCTTTGTACCTGGGAAACGTGACCCTGTAATCATTCTACACCCCCTATAACGTAAGTATCAATCCTGGAAGAAAGAACGGGCAATATAGAATAGAAAATGGGAGAGAACATTGAACTCAAGAGTCAAAGGAGTTGGATTCTTGTCTGGTTCTGATTCTGGCACTGCCATTAATTAGTCACATTCCTTTGGGCTTATCACTTGACCTCTCATGGCCTCCATTTCTGATCTAACATTCCAGGATATCAATCTGTGCAATTTAAAGGTACTTCCAATCTAAGGCCTTAACAGATATCACATCAGAACATGACTAAGAGAGTAAACAGCAAACCTTTACAAAATGTGTGCGAGACTTCCTCCACCTCACAAATATCAACTAAAGGACTCCCTTCCTTTTCCTCCCCTCCATTTTCTTCTTCCTCAGTTTGTTTGACATCTTCACTTTTAGCCCCTAAACTACTAGGATGCAGGAAAAATCATTCAGCAAACCCCAGGCATGGATGTGGTTAATTCATGCCACGTGCAATTCCATTTGGTTACTCCCTATGCTCTAATTATGAATCTTTGACTAAGACTCCTGCCAGCTATTCTTGTAGATCTCTTGGGTGATAGATGGAAGCCTAATGCCAACCATGCTAGAGAGAGGCATTATTCAGGCCAGTGATTTGGGAATAGTCTATGGATTCAGTAGGTCTCCCCGTTTAGCTTTTGCAGGTGGACATACGTAGGAAATAGAAAGCCCCACAGATAGTGGAATTGTATGCTATAACACAACACTTAGCCTCTAAGCATGGTTTGTTATCACAAAAATCTTTTCCTAGAAAATTATTTCTGTCTGTTATTGTCCTCTGACTCTTTGGATGCCCTGTGCTTAGTATAGAATGAGTCTCTTTACATTTGCAAATGTATGCTCCCACTTCTGATGCATTACCTTGGGGAGAAGTACTGCAAAGATTCTAATATGTGAGAGAAATGTGTTAGGAATCTTAGGAATTCAATTCCACAAGCATTTATTATTTACTATGTGTTGGGCACTGTGTTAGTTCTTAGGGGTATGAAGGAAAAATGAAAACTAGTCCCTTTTCCTCAAGAAATGTATAGTAAATATGTGTGGGGATGCCCCCAAAGCAGAGAATGAAAACTAGTAAGTGATTGAAAGGGAAATTCTGTTTCACCTATTAAAGCTTGATCCTTCATTTAATATAAAGTAAATAGCTGATTTAACCATAACAACTAGCCTTATGAGATTGAAATTTAAGGATTGCATGTTCATCAAATCATAGAGTTCCACACATACTCCACCATCCCTGTGGCTCATCACACATACATTTCCTTATTCATGCCTACAGCTGCTCTCACAGATGCCTGTCTTTGTTGGCATTAGATTTCTTCAACAAAGTCATCATGAGACTCAATTTGAGCCTGAAGACAGATGATTTCTTAGTCATGAACAAATGCTAATAGCCCAAAGGGTAATTGCAATTCGTGAGTTGTAACTTTTTAATTAAGTGACATGCTGGCACTTCCAAAGACCTCATCTACAGGGAGTTTCATCTTTCCTCCCAGCCTGGATGGGTGTCCATCTTGAGATGAACTTATCCTTTTTGTCCTTGTGAACTTTCACATCATCTCAAGAGTTAGAAGAAATCTCTGAGACCATCTAGTCCAACCTGTATCTGAACAAGAATCCACTCTATGATATATAGATTCTTGAGGTTACACTGTCCTAGGCCCTGGGGATGCAAATATAATAAGCTTGAATAGCATTTACATAACACTTTAAGGTTTGCAAATTGCTTTGCAAATGTTATCTCATTTGTTCCTCCACAATAATTTTAGGAGGGAAGTGCTATTCTAACCCTCATTTTGCAGATGAGGAAACTGAAACTGAAAGATTAGATAACTGGTAAGTTTCTGAAATGAACTGTGTCCCAGCTAGTAAGTGTCTGAAGCAAGATTTGAACTCAGCTCTTCATAACTGAGTTCATGGCTCTATCCATTGTACTACCTACCTGCCAAGAGGTAACTTTCCTGGCAAGTGAGTGGGCCAACCCATTTTTTGCTAGATGTCTAATGAGGGAGAATACACTACCTCCAGAGAAGTCCATTCTACTTTTGCACAGTTCTTAGGAATTTTTTTTAATGACATTAACTCTAAGTATACTTCTTTGTACCTTTCATCCATTGTTCTTAACACTGCCTTCTGGGGTCAAGCAGAATGGGTCGCTTTCATTTCCCACATGACAGCCTTCTGGGTACTTATAGGCACCTCTCATGTCCACCTTGAGACTTCTGTGACGCCCAACCTGAATACCCCCTTTCACTTCAAACAGTCCTCAAATGTCATGAATTCAAGGCCATTTATTTAACGTTGCCATCCTAATCCAGTGCCTTCAAAGATTATCAGTGTCTCTCTTCCTAAAATTTCTTACCCAGAATTCAACCAAATACTCCAGATTCTAGCTACCAGAGCAAAGCACTCTGGGACTATCACCTACCCCTTGGAAAAGTTGGGCTTCTGGCTGTAAATACTACTAAGTATTGTTTGTAACTGTAACTCCATTGTTTTTAATGATTTTATGAAGAAAAGAAATATTCAAATACGTGGTATCTTGAGTCCAGAAGACAAATTTCTTAGATCTTCAGGGCCCAAAATAAAGTCCGCTATCTTCCTACATATACATTCTTTCTTTTTACTTGTGAACGTGATACAGGCACAGAAAATCCAGTTTGGGGGCTAGTCCTGCAGGATAGGAAGCATTCTGGCTTTGGGATATTTGTAGATTGGATGCTCACAGAGCATTTTTTCTCCCATTGAGTAAATAATGCTCTGTGACTCTCCATGACCAAACAGCTGTCCATGTGGGAGGTAATATGAACCACTTTGTTTGGTTTATATGACCCAATCAAGGATCCTTCAAGCCCAGACACAAATTGACTCCTAACACTGTGAAGCCAGAACCAAAGTGGATTGAAGGATTAAGCCCTTGTCCCAAGACATAGGAGCAGACTCACATTTCCAATCCAGATGGCTAAACTCCGCCTTCTACCCTTATGTGGCCCACATCATCAAAAGACATCCCCCCCCCCCTTTAAGGTGGAAATATAAAGATGATTTATAATAGCGTCCTTAAAAGATATTGGGAAATGGAAAGAATTTTGAGTATTATGAGCCTAGCAAATGAGCCAAAGAATTAGCAATAAGGAACAGTTCTTAAAATGACTAAAAAGGGCTAAAACGCCAGTTAAATTCTTTGTAAGCCTGGGGCTATTATGATCTATTATCAGCTTATTGGTTTCCATCTCTGAGAGTAACAGGGCTTTGTAGAATTGGGAGCTAGTGGAGACCTTTTACATTCTAAAACTCTCATTTTATAGATGAAGAGACCCAGGTCCAAAAAAGGAGGGTGACTTGTCCAAGGTTACACTGGTAATAAGCAACAGCAAAAAAGAATGCTGTCTTTCCCAGCACACTGTCCTGTCAGTTGGGGGATTTGCTAACTTAGGTCCTTTGGCTCAAATTCATTAGACTGCTCTGGAATTTTAGGCCTACTTTTGGTCTAATAATGAAGTTTTCTAATTGGAATGAAAGGTTTCTGATTGATATGGTGCTTTCTATTAACATTATTACCAAATTATTTAAATATATAGATATCTCTAAGGTTTGGGGTAAAGAAGAGTTGGAGGAGGGGGAGCTAAAGAACTCTTATAGTTAATGTTTATACTATCACTTCATTTTTTATTTTTTTTCTCTTTTACAATTCCTCAGTCTGAAGTTTGGGGAGTTTTTTTGACTGTTTTCTCTCACAACCTAGTTAATGTGGGAATGTTTTCCATGATTACTCATGTATAATTTATTTTGAAATGCTTGAGTTCTAGTGCGTGGGGGGTGGGAATGGAGGAGGAAGAGAAGTTGGAACACAATTTTTTTTTTAAAAATTGATGTTAAAATTTGTTTTTACATATATTTTGGAAAATAAAATTCTATTCAATTAAAAAAATAGCATAGGGGCAGCTAGGTGGCACAGTGGATAGAGCACTGGCCTTGGATTCAGGAAGACCTGACTTCAAATACAGCCTCAGACTCTTTACACTTACTAGCTGTATGACCCTGGGCAAGTCACTTAACCCCAATTGCCTCACCAAAAAACCAAAAAGAACACAAAAAAAAATCTTGAAATACATGTCCGAAAGACAAACATCTTCTAATTATTTTTGTATAGTAATCCTATAGTAAGCACTAAGAATCATTTGCTAATGTAAAACAAATTTTAGATGTTTTGCAATTCGTGTTAGCTTCAGTGTTATGTAAATGTTCCCTGCTCTTGGTGTGATTTGAAAGGCACTTAAGAAGGCCTCCCAAAATTATGTGCACAATATTTTCAGGTTTTGGGGGGGTTTTTGGGGGTGGGACAAATAGTTTGCACAATATTTTCAATAAAGCACTGATAAATTGCAGTATAACCAAAGAAAGGTGATAAGGAGGATGAGGGACACCTTGCTGTATAAGAATAAACCGAAAGAAATGGTGATATTTAGCTTTAAATTCAAAAGTGAGGTAGCTAAGAGAAGACAATACAGCAATTTGCAGGTATCTGAAAGTCTAGTCAATGTAAGGGGAATTAGATTGTTCTGCTTAATGCTGGAAGACAGAAATTAGGAATAATACAGGGAAGTTTCAGAGCAGCAGAGCCCTGCTTTACATAGGGAAAAATTCCCCAACTGTTTAGAGCAGTCCAATTGTATAATGGTCTACCCCAGGAGGCAGTAAATTCCTCTTCGGTAGATATCTTCGAATGAAGCCAGATTGGATTATGATTTTGAAAAGGGAATTCTTGTTAAGGCATGAGTTTAATTAAATGATCACTAAGGTCCCTTCCAGTTCTAAATTCTAATATCCTATGCAAAAGGAAGATTATTTTTGCAGCAGTATGAAAAGGGAATTGAAAACCAATGGGAGTGTGAAAATCAACACTAAAGCATGTTTGAGTGAGAATACAAAGTATCATAGATTGTGAACTAGAGCATTCTTCTTGTCCAGTGCCCTCATTATGTATGTAGAGAAAGGGACTTGCTCAATTTCATGAAAGAATTGAATAAAACAGCTGAGATTTGAACCCAGTTCTGTTGACTCAAAAAGCAGGACTCTTTCTATTATATTCCACTGTCTGTATGCTGGTGTATGTTGGAACAGTGTCTTTTCCAAGATCTCTTTTCTAGGGAAGACTAGGATACATGACATTCTTAAATAATGAGGCATAATGGTTTAGTTCAATTTGTCACGGACCTGTCAAGCCTGGGAAAGGAAGGAAAACCAAGGAAATGGGTTACCAAAAGAAAAGCATCAGTTATTCAAATCTCTTTGCAGAGATCACATTAGATTTACTGGTCTTTAAAGAGTCCATGCCTTCTGTCCAAAAAAACAAGGAAGTCAGTGAAAAGGAAAATCACTCCCTGATTTCTGTCTGTGAAACCTGGTGGTTATGATTCAAGACAGCTTTCCTGACTCAACTGTTGTCTGTACCTTGTGCATTTTTTAAAATCCTTCCCTCATGCATAGCAGAAGGGTGCATTGACTGCAAGCCAGTCAATGCCATGAGAAAATCTCCCCTCTCCCTATATTTTCTACTTGGCAAGTCCTTTGGAAAGATCTAACTCATTTTATCCATGACAGTGTACAGAGGAACATTAGCATGATGTATTTAAGGGTGATGTAAGCTGACTTTTTGTTATGAAAACAATGTAATTTTAACATTGGAATGACATCTGGTCTGTGTCAGGGGCTATATCAGGATGGATGATAATCAAAGGAGAAGACTAATCAGGCTTTGCCAAATATGGCCACTGATGAGTAATGTTTCTTCATTCTGCTTCACCCCCTGTTAAGAATAAAATGAAGAACGAGGTCCGAATGTAAGTCCCAACATCTTCAAAATCATCATTTACCAAGAAGACATCAACAACATGTGTCACAGTGTACAGAATTCCAAGCTCTGAGCCTGACTTCTTTCTGTAGTTGTGGCTTTCTAAATGAGGAGAGGAATTTTGAGGTCAGGTTCATAGTTTCCTGGCAAGTGATGTTGAAGTAGTTCTTCTGCTTGCTGCCAAGACTCTAGCTCAGACAGTCTTCGAAATACAAATAGAGAGAGAGAGGGAGGGAGGCAGAGAGAGACAGAGAGAAAGAGACAGAGACAGAGAGAGAGACAGAGAGAGGATGGGTGCACCTTGACCTGCCACTGTCATTGCTACATAACTAATAATTTTTCTAGGGTAATCTTTGCCACACGAATATAAATCCCATTGGCTGGAAGAATTTTGGTTACGTTCAGGATGGTGTGTGTTGATTGAATAAAATAAAATGTTCATGATTCTCATGGAATTCCACTCCCTCTGGTCCTATTCTTTATGAAAGAACTACATCATGCTCTTTGCTAGATTTATGGTGCCACAAAAGGAAAAGCAGTCCCATTACCACAGAGTTTTGTTTAAATTGGGCAAATTACAGTCAGGATTCCCAGAAAGAAGAACTTCCTTTTCTATCTCCATGATGCAGTACTTTGCAACATTGTCTGTTCTCTGACTCCTTTGCTTTACCAGGGTGCCAGTTATTTCTTGATCTAAATAACTAGGGTGAATAAGAAGAATTCTTTTAAAAAAATAACAACTTCCTGCTTGACGGTGGGGAATAAGGTTCACATTTGGGTCCAAAGTTTCCAAATTAAAGATTGTTTTTAATTACACTTCAATTCATTGAGTATTTATAGGAGGTTCACTATATGTTCAGTGCAAGACACAGTGTGGATCCATACTGATATCGGGCAGTTTTAATTGTTTATTCATTCATTTAATTGTTTATTCATTCATAAGTTTATTAATCTTTAAAAAGATAATAATTAATAACAATAACAGCATTATATAGCACTTTGACATTTGCAAAGAACTTTGTAAATACTTTCATTTGATGCTCATAACTCTGGGAAGTAAGTGCTAATATTGTCATCCCCATTTTACAGATGAGTAAACTAAGGCAAACAGAGATTAAAGTGACTTGCCCAGGGTCACACAAGTGTCTGAGGCTGGATCTGAACTCAAGTGTTCCTGGCTCCAGGTCCAGTGCTCTATCCACTGCAGCACCTAGCTACCCAAACTCCCTTCCACATCTAATTTCTTAGAATCTATGTATCAACACAGTAGAACCTCTGTGGAATCCCAGAGTATAATTTTATATCAACATATGTGCAGATCTTCACCTTTCGCCCCCCCCCTTCCCCACTGGGGAGAGAAGCTGTCAAGTTCATGTTCAGTGAATTCCATTATAGCTTTGTCTCTACTATAATGTCATATGGGTCCAGGACATTGTGGTCTGACAGTCAAGAAATAGCTAATATATATTATTGCCTCCCATCTCCATGTCTGTGTTCTGGCTCTTCTCCATTACTGGAATGCTATTTCTGTTCACCTCCCTTTCTTGGAGTCCCTAATTTCTTTCATGTGTCTTGCATGTGTCTTTGCTTGTTCATATTCTCAGCACCATTACCAGATAAACTCCCTGAGGGCAGAGACAGTTTTACATCTGTCTTTGTACCCTTTGGACTTACTGTGGTCCCTGACACATGGTCAGTACTTAATGAATGCTTGTTGATTGATTAATTGGAGGGGGAAAATCTCACTTATTACAGTTTCCCCAGTTGTTTTTATTACTGTGGGACTATTTTTATTTAATGCTTTAATTCTATGAATTACACTCTGGGATGATTTCACTAAAGGCACAGTATTAAAAACCAATTCAATAAATAAACTTTCCCATCAATAAATTATAATGAATCATACCTGATTTAATTCATAAGGGTGATAGGAGGGCTAATTACATAATGACTGTTAAGTGTTTCAAGTTTGTCAAAATGGCACTGTATTAAATCAAGATGTAATATCTCACTCTCCACCATTAAGCAAAAAGTTTTCAAAAATTAAGAATTATTATTATTCACTCTAGTTATTTAGGGTAAGAC
The DNA here is from genome assembly GCF_019393635.1 of Dromiciops gliroides. Classification (NCBI taxonomy): domain Eukaryota; kingdom Metazoa; phylum Chordata; class Mammalia; order Microbiotheria; family Microbiotheriidae; genus Dromiciops; species Dromiciops gliroides. Next base: position 613,814,289 of record NC_057862.1, read on the forward strand.
ATAGCTCTGGGGCAGCTAGGTGGCATGGTGGATAAAGAACCGGTCATGGATTCAAGAGGACCTGAGTTCAAATCTGGCCTCACACTTGACTCTTTCTAGCTGTATAACCCTGGGCAAGTCACTTAGCCCTCATTGCCCTGCCCCCCCCCCAAAAAAAGAGGGAGAGACATAGCTCTAACCGAGATCCTGGTAAAGTAAAGGATGCAGAGAACAGACACTATTTCTATGTTCATATTGTCATGAATCCTCCTTGCTTTGTAACCAAAGCAAAATGAGGGTATATAAACTAGACAGGTTGTCATGAAAATTTCTAAGTCCAAAGAAAGAAAAACAAAGTCTCCAAGCCATAGAAAATAGGTTTATTGAGAGAGGGCCTATCTCACAATAAAGCCAGCGTCTGGCAGGGGTAAGCCTGCCAAAAGACCCTGAGCCTAGGGATCTGACGTTTTTTATACCCCACCAAGGCCTAAATGCTTGTATATCCTATGAATTTTAGACACAATTCCACCCATATTATCTTCTGATCCTATTTCAAACGGTACAGAATATGAGCATTTACAAATGGTCATCATCTAAAAATTCATGAACATGGGGCAGCTAGGTGGTGCAATGGATAAAGCATCAGCCCTGGATTCAGAAGCACCTGAGTTCAAATCTGGCCTCAGACACTTGACACTTACTTACTGGCTGTGTGACCCTGGGCGAGTCACTTAACCCTCATTGCCTGCAAAAAAAAAAAAAAATCATGAACATGAACTTAGGGGTGCCCCATCACGGCTGGCAGTCAGCCAAATATACAATATTTGGGGCAAATTCCTAAAATCAAAGAACCTTCAATGCTGGTTGGTTATCTCAGCTTAGAGATACTATCTTTAGTACCTCATTGACCATTTAATCATATTACAAATGGACTTGTTATGTTTTTCAAGGGACAAGTTCACAATGTGTAAGAACATATTACATAATATCTACTCCTGTTTGTTACATTACTATTAATTTCAGCTACTAAAGAAATAGGCAAAGAACATTAAATCACATACTTTTAGTCAAAGAACTGATCTACTGATTATTACCATAGTTAAATCACTTGTCTTTAAGGGTTGCGGGAAAATCTTACTCACAAGGTAAGAATTCATAAGGAGTCCTAAGTGAGAAGCATCTTAGAGAACACCCAGACTAAGGCCCTCAGTTAGCATTTGAGGAGATACTGAGTGGAAAAGTGATTTGGCCAAGAGCACAGAGTTGGGTAGAGCAGATAGAGAATTTGAACTCAGAGTCTTTCTCTCCAAATCCAGTTCATTTGCTACACTAAACTTTGGACAACAATATCTTTTTTTTTTTTTTTTTTAGTGAGGCAATTGGGATTAAGTGACTTGCCCAGGGTCACATAGCTAGTAAGGCAACAATATCTTTGATGAAGGAATATTCAGATAATTGTAACAGTGTAGACTTAGTTATAATACCATTTCCATCATGAAGTTCTTCAAGATTGACAAGTGTAGCAGCAAACTGAGGTGCTCTAAATCTTGTGGTCTGATGCTCCTTCCCATCTTGAACTCCCCTCAGAGTTTAGCTGGGGAACCCTTAAAACAGATGGAGTGGGGGCAGCTACGTGGTGTGGTGGATAAAGCACTGGCCCTGGATTCAGGAGGACCTGAGTTCAAATTTGACCACAGACACTTGACACTTACTAGCTGTGTGATCCTGGGCAAGTCACTTAACCCTCAGCGCCCTGCAAAAACAATGACAACAACAGATGGAGGGTCCATGCTCCCCTATTTGAAAATGGAACGTAATGGAAGAAGGAATTAGTTTTTTGTTGAGTCGTACTACATGGTTCAAAGGGTTTCTTCCTCAGAGGACTTAAGCAGCCCCTTGGAATCCTTGTGAGTTCAGTCTGGCTCCCAACATTGATACCTGAGCCAATCCCCAAACTAGGACAAACCAAACCTTCTCTTTGCTGAAGTGTCTCCATTGCACACAAGAGCAAAGAGCATAAAGATCATAGAAATGAATTTCAGAGTTCAGAGGAACCTTAAATAGCACAAGGACTCCAAGTCCAGTTGGTCCAGAGCTCTCCCATTGTAGAGACGCAACAACCTATTTCTGAGGTCATGTTCTCCGATAAAAAAGTAGCAAGAGGATTCCAGAATAAGAAGATTGGACGGTCTCACCCCCCCCCATCAGAGAAGAAGAAAAGCAAAGAAAAGCCCCTCAATCATGAGAGAAACCATCTCCCCTTACACTATCTGCATAACTGAATGCCTTTCCTCTGCTGCCTTATTCATAAAAGTGTGTGTGTGGGTTAAGAAATAATTGATTGCTAAGAAATTGGCAAGCCTATCCTAAGGAACATTTTTCTTTATGATGTCTTCGGCATTTGTGGTTTGCCTGAATCCCTTTCTAGCCCCAGACACTGCACCATAAAATTACAGCTAAAGCTCAAAAGCCAACTGTCACTTCTGCAAAGTCTCTGGGCTCAGAGCAAAGAGAACAATTACCCGCATGCGTGGAAAGTAAAATTCCCAGTTCCAGTGGTGATAATGTTAATCAAATGCACTTAGAAATATTCCATCTGGACTGTCCATAGGAAGTGGGGCAAGTGGCTTTAAACAGAATCGCTTTAAAATAAATAGGATTCAATTTGACGCTGGAACCCAGTGATCTAAATACTAAACTCAATTACATTTATGACTATTTATGGAGACATATCTACATGCATATGTATACGCACATATATAGATATAGATATATAGAAACAGGTAGAGATTATGGATTTGTCTTCAGCCTAGCCAGTCAGTAAGCATTTAATAAGTGCTTATCATGTGCCTGGCACTGTGCCAAATGCTTCAGATACAAAGAAAGGCAAAAATATTGTCCCTGTTCTCAGAGGAAGAGGACAATATGCAAATAATTGCCCACAAATACAAGGATACACATGATGTCAATAGAAGGTAATCTCAAGGGGTAAGGCACTGAGCGGTGAGGGGAAGAATGGGAGATAAGGTAAGACCTTTTATAGAAGACAGAATTGGAGCTGATTTCAGGATACTAGATTATGTGGAGAGGAGTGAAAGGAAGAAGAGTGGAAAGTAGGAAGGGGCTGGCTTAAGTGCCAAGGAGAGGAGGTTGTATTGGATTCTGGAGATATTAGGGAACTCTTGGAGTTTATTGAGTTGGGGGTGGGACATAGTCAGACTTGTACTTTAAGAAAGTCATTTAAAGGGGCAGCTAGATGGCGCAGTGGATAGAGCACTGGCCCTGGAGTCAGGAGTACCTGAGTTCAAATCCGGCCTCAGACACTTAATACTTACTAGCTGTGTGACCCTGGGCAAGTCACTTAACCCCAATTGCCTCACCAAAAAAAAAAAATAAGGAAGAAAGTCATTTAAGGATGGACAGTCATGCATGTCATCTATTGATAATGTGTCCTTTTTCTTTCCTGTTTTAAGAACTTGTTGCTAGCTTTTAAGAGGAAATTATATTTTCTAGCTTATATAAATTTAGATCAGAATGGTCTGGGTTCAAAGGCTCCCTCTGCTTTTGTGATCTTGGGGCTTTGCCTTTTCTGGGCTCACTGTCTTCATTTGCAAAATTATACAGTCTGGATTAAAATATAGCTGAGATCTATAGCCCCATGATGTCAGGGAAACTCCTATGCATGCATGCATGTATGTATTCTCATGCAGAGCAGTCACTGGGCCTGGAGATCCTGATATCTCTAGACAATCTCAAGATTTATAAGCACTACAAGGTGGAGGAAAGGAAGGAAGGCAGGAAGACAGGAAGGCAAGAAGGAAGGAAGGAAGGAAGGAAGGAAGGAAGGAAGGAAGGAAGGAAGGAAGGAAGGAAGGAAGGAAGGAAGGAAGGAAGGAAGGAAGGAAGGAAGGAAGGAAGGAAGGGAGGGAGGGAGGGAGGGAGGGAGGAAGGAAGGAAGGAAGGAAGGAAGGAAGGAAGGAAGGAAGGAAGGAAGGAAGGAAGGAAGGAAGGAAGGAAGGGAGGGAGGGAGGGAGGGAGGAAGGGAGGAAGGAAGGAAAGAAGGAAGGAAGGGAGGAAGGAAGGGAGGGAGGGAGGGAGGGGAAAAAGAAAGAAAAAGAAAGAGAAAGAGAGGGAGGAAAGAAAAAAGAAAGAAAGGAAAAGGGAGAGAGGAAGGAAGGAAGGAAGGAAGGAAGGAAGGAAGGAAGGAAGGAAGGAAGGAAGGAAGGAAGGAAGGAAGGAAGGAAGGAAGGAAGGAAGGAAGGAAGGAAGGAAGGAAGGAAGGAAGGAACAGAGAAAGGGAGGAAGAGAGAAAGAAGAAGAAATTTCCATGCAGCAGGTTCAGTCAACTAATTCCACAGGAGAATAAATAAAATATCCCCACAATCACTGCACACACATATGTAGGCCCAGCCAAGGGAAACCTACCAAGGAGAGCAATAATCACCCCCAAAAATGCAGAGAACCTTTCATTTCAGTCTCCTAAATATTTAACCATGTGTTCCTAATTGATTTGGGAATATACCGTAGTAAAAGGTAAATTTCAGGAGGTAAGTGCACAGAGAAAGGCTTTTGTTGAGCTGTGGAAGAAAAGGGATCTGCGGCATAGGAACAGCTACATTGCTCCCTATTGTACCTCTCCACAATGGGAGGGCTATATATCTCTGCACGCTGCCACTTTGCCACTTCGGGGCACAACAGGCTCATACTGCTGGAGCTTGTCATTTTAAAAACCTCTCAAAGTATCATGTTTTGTTTTGTTGTTGTTGTTGTTTTCTCCCCCAAGAGAATAAATGGGCATGTCAAGGTAATTCATACCTTTACTGGCCCAAACTGCCAAAGATCTCTTCTAATTTCTCCTCATCAGTCAATAAGCACTTAGTAAGTGTTTATTCTGTGATAGGCACTGGGATAATCAGGGAGGATACATAGAAAAGCAAATGAAGAGATGATCATTGCACCCAAGGAGCTTATCTGATAATGTACACTGCAGGAAAATAAACAGGCACATCAATGAAGTACACAGAGGCTGTTGTTTTGCAAATGTTCCAGTCCCTTCTCACTCTTCCTGACCCCATTTGGGGTCTTCTTAGCAAAGATACTGACTGAATGGCTTTCCTTTTCCTTCTCCAGCTCATTTGACAGATGAGGAAACTGAGACCAGATATGAATTTAGGAAGATGAGTCTTTATGCCTCCAGGCCTAGCACCCTATCCACTGTGCCACATAGCTGCCATTGAATGACTAACCATACTCCATAGCATCTCCATATGAGTAATGCTCAATGTTCCAGGCAAATGATTGTTTTACACAGCCTCCTTTCCACAACTTCCCCTTGTAAATGTCCATTTTGTTACACCATGTTGGTTGTAATTCTTTTCACCAGCACTCTGGCCAAAGCTGTATAAGGAAAAATAATGTAAGATGATGGCAATTTCCCATGTGATGAATTAACCTTAGAATTTAGGTTTTTCTCATTTCATTCAAAAACCTGATATATAAACTGACACATCATTTTGTCCTAAAGCTTGCCAAAAATGATCCCCGGATGGTATAAATCTGTTTAGAGGGGGGCTCATATTGGAAACTACTCTAGATAATTTAGATTTTCCGTTCATGAAAATCAGGTCAGTTTTGTAAAACAATGATATCTTCTTCCTCAGGGTCTATATTTTACTTCCTCAGTCTTGTCTTAAGAAATTGCTCTCTGCCGGTTGGCTGTGCCTCCTGCAGCAAGGGAAAGAGCTTAGGGTGGGGATCTCATGAAATTTCAACTCGTTTCTTACTAGTTGTCAGGAAGAAAAGAATACAGGAAGGATGTTCTAGCATTTTTGCTCCCTTTCTAAAGCATTGACATCTAGGAGACTTTCATGAAAGCACCAGGCTCAGATGGGAGCCAGTCCAGGGGAAGCAGGACTTGAGTGTTCTGAAAACCTGTGGGAGGAACACCTGGATGAATAAATACACTTTAAGGATCTACTAAACTAATCCACATTTATATAATACTTTAAGATTTAAAGAGCTATGTCCTTACAACAATCAGATGAAGTTATATTATATATCCCCATTTTGCAGCTGAGCAAACTGAGGCTCAGATTTAGGCATCTGGCAGCCTGCCATTCATTTGTTTCAGTGGAACATTATGATACAGTGCAAAGAGCATTGGATTTGAAGTCAGAGGACTTGGGTTCAAATCTTGATTTTCTTACTACCTATAAATCAATTAACCACTCTGAACCTCAATTTCTTTATCTGCAAGATTGACAAAATGACCTTTACACTTCATTGTCATTAATACTATGGTATTGTTTTTCTCTTTTCACTAAAAATGGTATTCTTAGGATTGGAGTTAAGTGCCACATGAAATAACCCACCCCCAAAGGTGAAAATAAAAGGATCATAAAGTTCTTGACCCAGAGAGAACCTTATATTTTTCTGTGTCCTTTGTTATTCAAAAATTTGTAAGGTACTAGACAACTGAAATTGCAGACCCCCATCCTTGTGGTTCTCCTCCAATTTCCATTACTGCCTAAGTTGGACAAAAAGTATATTATATGCACAAAACAATTATGATTTTAGAATTTTCGGATACAAAACATATGAACTGGCTTTGAGAGATAAATAGTTCAATGTAAAATAGTTACAGAACTCATTCTCTCAAAAGGAGTTCAAATATGAAACGAATCTAGAAGGCAAGAGATATTCTATGACAGTACAGGACTAAGAAATGGAAAGCTAGAAATATGGAATATATAGAAACTACTTGGATGATTTTCTGGTCCCCAAAGTGTCTGGCAACACATTTGTCTGTTGCTTTTTTTTTTTCCCCACAGAATTGACTGATTGGCTTGGTTTCATAAACACAGCCTCATGATTCATACAAAAAACAACAACAACCCACATTTGCCCACTATTTCCACTGCCTTCAATGTTTCATAGTTATGAAGTGTTTCACACATATATTTCTATACCTCAGTGTATTGTGAGGAATGATTTAGAAATAAATTTCTTTATTTAAATAATTTAATTTAGAAATTCAATTGAATCTAACCTTAAAGATCACAGGACTTCCAAAAATTGGTTATGACATTGTTATCATAAATTTTATAATGAACTTTTCCTTGGGCAAGTCAATTTGGGCTTTAGTTCCGTCATCTATAAAAAGAGGAAGCGAGGGGGCAGCTAGGTGGCGCAGTGGATAAAGCACTGGCCCTGGATTCAGGAGTTCCTGAGTTCAAATCCGGCCTCAGACACTTGACACTTACTAGCTGTGTGACCCTGGGCAAGTCACTTAACCCCCATTGCCCCGCAAAAAACAAAACAAACAAAAAAAAAAGAGGAAGCGAGCTTACATGACCTCTAAGGTCTCTTCCAGATGGAAGGCTATGATCCTCAATGTTTAGTAATGCACTAAATCCTATTTATTTGACTCCATTGATATTTAATATTCATTCATTCAACAAATACTCATCAACCACCTACTTGTGCAGTGCATTTGTCTAGACTTCAGAACATGTTTTTTTTACTCAAAACAACCACTTTACAGATGTTTTCCTTAAAAACTCTATTATGATGACTAAATAATGTCCTAGAGTTGACCCTAGGTTCCTGAATATTAGCCCAGTGGGGCAAAAGTTTGGGCAGATCTCAGAAAGCTGGAAAGACTGTGAGTGCAGGCCCAGGAACAAATTGTTTGTCAACTGAGGACTTGACTGGCTAAATTCTGAAAGGCTCATCACAATTGGGCTGGATAGCAGGTGCTGGTTTTTTTTTGTTTTTATTGTTTTTTTTTTAATCTCAGTCATTCATGAAGTATAACTGTTAAATCATGGAGGAGTTTTGATTTGTTTCTAGTCCACATAATAATGCATCACACCCGTTTGTTATTTTAGCATTAAATCAATATACATTGATATGATACAATGCTTCTCAACAAAATTTTGAACTAATACAAGTCCTACAAAAAGACAATCCCTGAAGTAATATTTACAATGAAATCCATAGTAGTTATGTCAATTACAATTATGTGTATTTTGAGTATTAATTGTGGCAGGTCCAATTTGTAATTCAGTTACATCTTTCTAGCCCAAATGGAATAGCATTCAGTGGAGAGTATACCAAACCAACTCTGTGATTAAGGCAAAAATTACTTATCTATTACTGCTTTTTTTTTTTATATGTGGTCAAGTAACTTCTTTTTGGTTGAGGTGTCATTTGCTTGATGAAATTCTTCTAAGAGTTTTATAAAATCTAAGAATTCAATGGCAAAGGGAAATAAAAAAATGAGAAAATCATATGGAAGGAAAAATAGCAGAAGGCAAAAAAGGAGAGAAGGAAGGAGAGAAGAAGAGGGAGCCAAAAAGAAGGAAAGAATTATAAACTAATAATAATAATAATAAAAGAATGTTGTAAAGTTACAAAAAAAAACCAACAAACAAGCTTGACTCCAGTGAAGAGATCTGAAGCTTCCCCCACTCCATTACATAGGAAATGTGGTACATTGTGTATATTGTCAGATTTTTTAAAAAATGTATTGATTAGTTTTGCTGAGTTTTATTGTCCTTTATATTTCTTGGGTTTTTTTTTTATTTTAAAAATAAGGAATGGATCCTTTGCTCCCCAAAATAAAAGCTAAAAAGAGGGAAGGTGAAAGAGAAAGAAAATGAGGAAGAGAAAGAAAGAGAAGAGAAGGAAGGAAGGAAAAAAGAGGGAAGAAGAAAGAGGAAAGAAAAAAAAGGAAAGAAAGAAAAGAAAGATAAGCAGTGATGGGGGGAGGCCAAAAGCTTTTTGGTTTGGTTTGGTTTGGTTTTTCCAGTTCTAAGAAGATTAATTCTATTCTTGTTTTTGTTTTCTCTTTTAGTGTTAAGTGAGAGGGATCTGTGAGGAATTTAATTGCCTTCTTGCTAATTTTATCTTCTGATTTCCTATTAAGCACCTTAGGTCATTTGCATTAAAGATGCAAAATTATAGCGAGTGGTATAGTTTTAAACCAAGTGGGATTCATGAAACAGAATTAATCCCCCATATAGAATGATTCAACTGAATGGTTCAACAAGTCCCTGGTCTGTGCAAAGACAGGATTATAGAAAGTCAGAGACATTTCATAAGGTCATAGGATTAAAGACTTTCAAACCAACTCCTTCAGTTTACAAATGAGAGGACTGAAGCATCCAGAGGTGAAAATGATTTTACACAGGGCACATGGTTATAGGGAGTAGCACCATCAGAATTTGAACCCATATCCTCTGGCTCTAAATCTAGCCCTCTTTCCACTTCTGCATAATGCCTCACTTGGAGATCTTTAATACTGTGTTGGTGGTTAGTTTCTGTTATGTGGTATATAGAAATACAGCTCCTATCTCCTGTTCTTTTCATCTAGTAGTGTTATTAAAGGCAACTAAATAGTGAACTGAATAGAGTCTGGGGTCTGGAGTCAGGTCACACCTTTACTAAGAGTCACTGGTTATGTCACTTAACTGCTTTCTTTCTTACTCAGTTTCCTCCAATGTAAAATGGGGATAATAAAAGGCCCTGCCTCCCAGGGTTGCTGTGAGGAACAAATAAGATAATATTTGTGAAACCACTTAGCAAAATGTCTGCCATATAGTAGGTGATTAATAAATGTTTTTTGCATGCTCCTCCCACAAAGAAGATGCTAAAGCATTTCTGTGGATCCCTACCTCCGTATTTGCTTAAGTTGGGACCTCTCTAGACCAGCTGAATAAGCAGCAGAGCACAGTGGGACAGACAGAAGATGGACTTTAAGTTCAGTTCAGTTTAATTCAATAAATTTACTAAATGCCAAATGTGTTTAGAATATTTTCCAGGGATGGAGAGAGGGAAAGTTTATGGAAAACATTGATCCTACCCTCAATGAAAATATATTTCCTAAAAGGGACACCATATTAAGCATTAGCATTTTAGTATAATTAAATGAATGAGATTATCTAGAAGTCAAGGGTCCTTCTAAGGAACCAGTGGAATAATCAACAATAATAATAAATTAAAATTTATATATAACTTTAATGTTGCAAACACCACCACAACAATAACAATAATAAATGATGAAAATTTATATAGAACTTTAAGCTTTAAGATGATAATAATTAATATCGACCTTTAAGGGGGCAGCTAAGTGCTACAGTGGATAAAGCACCAGCCCTGGATTCAGGAGGACCTGAGTTCAAATACGACCTCAGACACTTGACACTTAATAGCTGTGTGACCCTGGGCAAGTCACTTAACCCTAATTGCCCTGAAAAAAATATATATATATATATAAAATCTAATTTTATGGGTAAGGAAACTGATCATGAGAGAAGTTAAGTGGCTTGCTCAGGTACTAAGTGTCTAAGGCTAGATTTTCACTCAGGTCTTCCTCATTCCACATCCACCACTCTAAGCAGTGTACCACACTGCCTATCAGAATAAGGAATAAGTTGTACTGGGTTATAAAGGATAAACACTAATTCTCACTTGTCAATCAATTTGGATTTCATCTGAGAGAGAAAAGAAAGAAGGAATGTTTCCAACCAAGGAATAAATGGTAGACCTGAGCTTTAAAGAGGGCAGATGATAGGATATCTAGCAGAAAAGCTATTGGCAGAGAAGCAGTGAACTGAGTTCTTGCTGGGTTGCTACCTGTGTGACAGTTTTGTCACTGGTGAAATCAAGGGTTTTTATGAGGTGTCTTTGAAGGTCCCTTGCAGTTCTAGATGAAGTTCTAGTTCTGATATCCCATGGACCTAGGATGTTGCTGAAAGTGTTATCACAGAAAGAGCGTGAGAACAAGTAAAGGTAGTGAAGTCTCATGGATATGGTGGTGATTCAGCATGAATTATTTTTAAGAATTTATTGTGCCTTAGAGCCCTTGTAAGAATTATTATACACTTGACTTACAGTTAGGGGTGGGGCAGGGATGGGAAACAACACTGGCAAATCTTCTTTGGAAAAACTTCTGGGGAAACCTGTCAACAGGTTTGTGGATGATTTAAGAAAAGAATGATCTTTGCATAAAAGATTATACAAAAAATGCAGAAAATAGAAATTATAGCTTCTGATCAGACTCCCAATTCATTTCTCTGATTGCTCCTGGCTACCAAGAGTTGAGCTCAGTTTAAATGCTGCATTCTTTCCTGTTGATCAGAAGGAGAAATCTTTAATGAGGAGGTAGGGAGGGTGAATCTGTCCCCCTCCCAATATTAAACAAAATAAAACAAAACCCTACTCTGCCCACGTGGCCAACCCTGGCCCATGAAAAGCTGAATCATTCAATAATTCTGCTATTGGTCTTATGGCTCCAAAAATGTCGCTTAAGGACAAAATGTTTCCTACTGAAACAGGTTCATTTTATTCAACTGCACCAGCCTCTTGATCTACGTGATAAATATGAAAGTCAGTCTTTTGCAAACAGACACAGAGAAAACTTGCATAGATTCCAAAACTTGCTAGAACATGATGTTTCCTTGATACCCGACTTGGCAGGTATGTCATCCAGAAAGGATGACTCGAGTGTTTTTGGGGTGTTGTGGAGATTTAATTTAGTTTTCTTTTAGGGGAAAAAATTCCATGAGAGTAACCTCTGTCTTTCTATGATTCTGTTAGGTTTATTATAACTACTTAATTATTTTTGTTTATACACCCACATATATGCACAGTTGTTGGAGTCTCATTCTTCCATTATTCTTGGTCCCAGGATACAGAAAGGCATTTCAAATGAAATGGTGTGCTCAAAAATAAAATCCTTTAGGTCCTTCAGTTAGCTGCTCTATGGTGCAGTGGTTAGAGCATTGGACTTGGAATCAGGAAGACCTTGAGTCCAATTTAATTCAAGAAACATTTATTAAAAGCCTACTATGTGGGCAGCTAGATGGTGCAGTGGATAGAACACCGGCCCTGGATTCAGGAGTACCTGAGTTCAAATCTGGCTTCAGAGACTTAACACTTACTAGCTGTGTGACTCTGGGCAAGTCACTTAAACCCAATTGCCTCACTAAAAAAAAGCCTACTATGTGCAGGCACTATGTTAAGTACTGGACATAACCATAAAGAAAAGATAGTCCCTGCCCTCAAGGAGCTTACTGTCTAATGGGGAAAGGAAACACTTTGTACACATAGTATACAAAAGAAGCTGAAAGGTGAGAGGAAGGATGTAACAGAGGATAACCAGAGTAGGAACATGAAATTCTATAGATTTGAAGCAGAGCCACTGATGGGAAATTATTGTTATTTATTGATTAAATCATCTTGAATAAGAATAAAGACAGATTTATGATCATAGATCTAGAATTGAAAAAAAACCCTGGAAATTGTCTAGTCCTACCCCCTTCATTTTACAAATGAAGAAGTTGAGTAGCAGAAAAATTAAGTGACTTGCCCAAGGTCATGTAATAATTGGCAGAGTCTGATTTATAATAGATTCTTTAAAATGGGGTTATGTTTGAAGGAACCTTCAGTACATATGTGTAATGTCATCTCTGTGGATGTGTGTATATTTGTGTAATGTGTGGTGTGTACTTTAAAATGCCATAAAAAGCTATTGGTCAAATAGTAAGAAAGGACCAATTAGCAAGCTGATGAACCACTTCCATCTACATTTGTATTATTAAAGTTTGTTAACTGCATCAAGACCTCTGGTTTAATTCAGGCTTTAGCATTCGTTTCCCTTACAAACACCACTTACTCTTTAACTACCAAATTATTGTCTTCCCCTTCCCCCTTCCTGTGTCCTCCTCATTATTTTGAAGTTGGACTCATTAAGGTCACCAATGACCTGTTAAATTTTCCTTTTCATTTACCTTTTTTCCTGCATTGTCAATACCATTTCCTTCCTGAAATCCTCTACTCCCTAGCTTTTGTTATCCTATACTATCCTGATTTTCCACTATTAAGTACTAGACTATTCCTTCTTTGCCTCTCACTCTTTCTTCTTCCTCTTCTCACCCTTTAAATGTGGGTGTCTCCCAAAGGTCTGCCTTTAATCCTCTACTTTTCTCAGATTCAACACTTTTCCTTCTACAATGAAACTCCATGATGAGGAAATTCCTTCTACCAATGCAGGTCATCACTTGAGGTTAGAGTACTTGAACAGAGTCACAAAGCCAGTATGTATCAGTGACAGAACTTGAACCCAGGTCTTTCTACTCCAAGGCCAGCTCCCTATCCAACAGGCCATCTGCCTACCATTATACTGTGCTTTGCTATCACCATGCTATACCTCTATGTTTATACATAGATAGATACAATTGCCTCTGTGTGCATTTATGTGTATGAAGATAGAGATGGCTCTACACCATAGACCATAGAATTAGAAAGTATGAAAGTGAAAAAAGATCAGTCAGCTCTATTTGTATATTCAGTATTTCAAGCTGATTCCCTCTCATAGATTCTAGTGCCTTCAGCATAGTATAGAAGTTATCATTTCACATTTCATAAGCAAATCCCTTGCCTTATTATGGACTGAATCTCTTCTCCTTTGTACAAAGCAAAATCAGACAAAGGACTAAAGTTAAAAAATCATCTCTCAGAGGAGTTACAAATACTCCTGCAATGTGTTTTAAAAGGGTCAGAATGAGAGCATCTTAAAAAGAGGGAGTGGGAGCAGGGTAGTGTGGGGGAGGAAAGCAAAAGTTCATTTAGAATCCAGCAACATCCCAGCCATTGTAGATCTTCAGCCTTTTTGAAAGTACTGACAAATTGGGAAGAGAAAAGAATTTTCTGAAACTGTACCCAAAACATTTATGAGAACAGCACTGGAGAAGATATGTTCTTACAAAGATAAAATTTCCATTTCTCCTAATTTGAGAATAGCTTTAATGTATTTTCCCCCTGAATGATCTTACTAGACAATTTCTATTGTCTTTGGGAGCACAGAGACAGTTTTCAGATGGTGGATAAGAAAGCATTATTGGAGGCAAAAAAAGTGTAGTAGGGGGTTGAGAATCAAACACTATTTTTCCTGGGATGTTCCATGACTCCTCTGCTTTTCAATTCTTGTTTCCAGAACTAGCTCTGTTTGACACCATCACAGATAATTGAAAGCAGAAAAAATACAGTTAAAAATTCATTTTATGTTCCCTTCAGTATTATGAATTCTACCATTTTGACTTGGTTGATCACTGAACTTGGTTCTCTGGGCAGAAATAGAGGCATTATTAGACAGCACATCCAGTCCGCCTATCACTCAGTGACTTCAATATTGTGAATTGTAATGAATGGTGAAGAAGTATGGGTAAGAGAATAACCCACTCTTAAACATGTCCTAGACCATATAAATCAAGTTTATTTCCTCTTTTCCCTCCCATCCATTTCCCCAAGATGCCTTTTACTAGACAAGAATTTCCATTTGGTAACAACAACACAAGATCATGTTTCCATATTGACTTTCTCCACTGAGACCAGAGCCCAAAGATGGCATCTGCTTGCTGAGAGGTAGGGTGGAGATAAGATATCATATGTGTCCCCATTTCATAAAGATGGAAACTTAAGCAGAGAGAGATTAATTGACAGCCTATTTCATAAAGTAGCAGCTTAAGGAAAGAAAAGTTTAGGTTGCCCATTTCCCAATTCTTATTGCCTGTTTTTTCTCAAGAAGAAACTGTTCTCTGGGGGGCTGCTAGGTGGTACAGTGGATAAAGCACTGGCCCTGGATTCAGAAGGACCTGAGTTCAAATCCGGAATCAGCCATTTGACACTTGCTAGGTGTGTGACCCGGGGCAAGACACTTAACCCTCATTGCCCCCACAAGAAAGAAGAAGGAGGAGGAGGAGGAGGAGAAAGAGAAGAAACTGTTTTCATAGCAAGATAACAATAACAGTGATGCCCCCCCCGAATTATTACAGTATTTGTAAGATTGTCATTTCCTAATCCACTATTCCTTTATGTTCTCATTCCAGCTATATTAATTGTTGTCTTTGGAATAGATAAAATTAACTAGCAAAACAACAACTCCTCTTCAAGTTCCCACTTAAGGGTTGTATTGTTAGGCAAAGAGCAACTTGTGTCTTTTGTTTTTGTTGTTGTTCAGTAATGTCTGACTCTCAGTGACCCCATTTGGGTTTTCTTAGCAAAGATACTGGACTTCTCTGGATCATTTTACAGATGAGGAAATGGAGGCAAACAAGGATAAGTGACCTGTCCAGGGTCACACAGCTAGTGAATATCTGAGGCCAGATTTGAACTCAGGTCTGCCTGACTCCAGGCCTGGTTCTCCATCCATTGCAATCCCTCACTTAGTTTCATGGTTTTAGAGCTGGAAAGTACCTGAAAGTTCATCTTATCCAAACCCCTAACATTATAAATGGAGAAACTGAGGCCTTAATGACCTCAAAGTTACCTTCCAGTTCTAAATCTAGAACAATGAATTTACATATTCAAGGTTGCCAGAGCTCAAATCTGAACCCAGGATCTCTGATTGCTTTTTTAAGAGCCCTTTGTGACAAGAGGCAAAGGGGAATGATAAAGCTTGGTGAGCTTTATCACTAGAACAGAAATTAAGCAATGATGGGTGTACATACTTGCTGTTTCATGGGGCATAAGCTTTTATTATTTGGAAGATACTTCTTCATTAAAGAAGGTAGATAAGTAGTACAGTTAATAACATGCTAGACTTAAGAGTCAGGAAGACCTGAGTTCAAATCTAGCCTTAGACATTTACTAGTTGTGTAACCCTAGGCAAGTCCTAGGACTGTTTGCCTCAGTTTCCTTATCTGCAAAATGGAGATAGTAATAGCACCTACTTCCCAGGGTTGTTGTGAAAATAAAATGAGATACCTTAAAGCACTATATGAATTATTATTATTATTAATAAGGAAGGTTCCCATTATCTACATTTATAATGTTTCCCAGTAGAGGAACAGAAATGTATCCAGAGCAATTTTTTTCCTTTTCTTTGAATAGAATTTTATTTACCAAAATATATGTAAAAACAAATTTTAACATCAATTTTTTTAAAACTTTGTGTTCCAACTTCTCTTCCTCCCTCCATTCCCACCCCCCACCCACAAGAACTCAAGCAATTAAAAATAAGTTATACATGAGTAGACACAGAGTAATTATTGACAGATACATATTATATGTGATAAAAATAAACGTAGAGATAAAGCAAAATACAGTGGAAAGGTTATTGGACTGGGGTGGGTGGATCAAAGGCTCTGCAGCCACCTTAGCTTGGGGCATTGGCTAAATCATGAAATGGCATTATATTCCATTCAGAAGGCAATGTGGCACACTGAAAAGAATTCTGGATTTAGACTCGAAACATCTAGATTCAAATCTAGTCTCTGCCACTTAGTAGGTACATTACCTTGAACTAGTCACTTAAATCTGCTAAGCCTTAGTTTCCTTAAAGAGGAAATTGGGCTTAATGAGCCCAAAGTTTCCTTTCAGACTTAAATCTATTATCCCCACCTATAAGATGAAGATGTCTTGCCTTATAGAAAGATTGTAAGGAAGAATCCAAGTAAATTTATAGCCTAAACCTATTTGAATAGATAAATAGAAGAGGAAATTGGATGGTATTTCTTCTGAAAGCTGCCAAGAAAACATGAACTAGTTTTCTCTTAATATCTTGTTGTGTTGTTTTTTTGTTTGTTTGTTTGTTTCTGAGGTTGTAAACCCTTTGTCATTATTAGCAACTACCCTGACTGATTTTAATGTACAGAGGTTAACTCCAGAATCGCTACTTAATGATTGACTTGGTTTCAAGAAAATGGACCACAAGTTTAAACAAAGTAATGCAATGGGGATCTATACCAAATACATTATTGTCAGTGGATAAAAATCAATTCAAGAAAGTTATTCAGATAAATGGTTCTGTGTCATGGGGAAGAATATAGGACACTTCTCTGGCATACCTAGGGAGGAACTAACCCTGATGTGCCTTTTTCTCTTCTCCCTTTTAAAAATCATAACAAGACAGAGAATTCTGCTTCCGACATTTACTTACACCTTTGAACTTCGCAGGAAAAGAAGCAAACTAAGATTGTTACTTGGCAAAAGGGAGGGACAGTCTAATGATCAGAGATCAAACCTGAATTGCTTATGATCTTAAAGTCCAAGAGATGGAGGAGACCGCTAACATTTACTCGAGTGAAATGAGGACAGGGATCTGAATTGAGGGGCAGTAGAACAGACACACAGAGAAATCACACTTAGCTATGATGCAAATCGCTTTAGAAGCATGTGGTCCGTCTGACAGGAAGGGATACTCCTCTGTGACAGTAGCTTCTCTTTTCTTGCTAAGCCAGAAGATAGAACTCTCTGACACTTTTCCCCTTAGGAGACCAGAGTTTCTGACAGCCTTGCTTCACTTCAACCCTAGGGAAAGAGCCTTCTGTGAAAGGAAAAGTTGGTCCAGACTTTTCTTTTTCTTCCTTTCTTCCTTTCTTCCTTCCTTCCTTCTTTTTTTTTCCCAGATACAACAGTAGGTTGAGAGTCTGCAACCCTCCTTTGTCAACCAAAGACTTCTGGGAGGGAGAGGTTGTGACTGTCTCTTCCCCCTTTTTGTGGTCCCTGTCTACTCCCTAGCTATTTTGGTCTGAGCATGCAGTATTTTATAGTTAGAAGGTCTGAATGACCTTCTTTCTTTATTTAATGTATTATTGCCCTTTAGTATCTTTCTCTAAGGCAACTGAAGCCCCTCAGGGATTCATTTCATTTCCAGATGCAGCCAGTGTTGGATAAACAGAATCAGAGTTCATATCAGCTTCTATGAAAAAGAAACAACCCTGCAGGAGTGTAAACTCTGCCCCCTGCAAGCTAAATGTGTTTTCTCACCCAAGCTATTGAACTTGACTTCAGAAATCAGCCTTCACCTGGGGAGCAGGAAAGGAAGAAATCTCACTGTACTTTATAAGTTAGACCAGAAAACTGCAGGAGAACATAACAAAAGATTTTTTCCCGACTTTCTACTTAACTTTCTAATTAAGGGTAGATGCTGATTTTGAGTGAGATCTTTCCATAGTTCTATGTCTATACATCCCAGGATGCATTTTAAAGCCCCAGGTAGAAACATGGTTTTGCCTCAGTTATTATTTGGCAAATGATGAATCATTTAGCCCAACAAAAGAGGACCCATCAACACAGCCAGTTTGCATGGGTAGCAATCAGAAGAGAAAATATTGGCTCTTGGCAATACAAAGCAGGAGGGGGAGGTGACTAATAGCAGGGCAGGCATAATACAGATCAGTGAAGCCAATGAAAAACATGAGAAACAGAGAAAATTTCCTTAATTTAAAGAAAAAACTCTTTCTGATGTTGCTATATACAACATGTTTCAAATCATGCCAAAAATCAGCCCATCTGGATTTTTAGAATTTATTGACAAGATAATTTTTAACTAACTTCATTTGTTGATGCTTTTTAATTCTGTAAAAGGAACTTTTGAAAATTAAATTCACTGTCTTTAAAACACTGAATTTCACTTTTTTCTGCATTTGGGCTAGGCCTAACTGCCATTTCTCATATACAGATTACTTGAGAGCTCCAAAACTCATGGCCTCATCATCGATAATTGAACACAGCATCATTATTCCTGTCTAGATTTTCACATTCACTTGCTTTGATGAAATATTTCAAAGGTTAGTTTTAATAATCGTAACTGACATTAAAATGCCTGAAGATTTGAAAATCACTTTGCAGGCATTATCTAGAGAATGTGATTCTCACAACAGACCTAAAAAAAATCAATACCACAGGTGTTATTATCCCCATTTTGCATATGAGGAAACTGAGGCTCAGAGAGGTCAGGTGACTTCAATTATTCATTCAGTAAGCATTTATTCAGCACCTCAGATATGTCAAGCACTATGCTAAGCAGTGGAAATACAAAGAAAGGCAAGAGACTTTCACTGTCCTAGAAAAGCACGTGGTCTAATCAGAGACAATAAGCAGACAACTACATACAAACAAGTTAGGAAGTGTCTCAAGTCTTTCCTGACTCCTAAACTGGTGCTTTCCCCACTATATTATACTGCATCAACTTTTTGAAAGCCCTAAATTTTCACCCAGCTGAAAAAGTTTAAGTCCCATTGCCTTGATTCCTGAAAAATAAGTATAGGCTCTAAGCTATAAACCAGTCAAAAACACTATGTTGTGAATACTTTCAATCAATCAATCAAAATGCATTCATTATGTACTTACCATGTGCCTGGAACACAAAGAAAAAAGTGAAACAGTTCCTGCCCTCAAGGAGCTCACAATCTAGTAGGGCAGATGGAATATGTACATAAAAGTATATTTAAAAACTCATATGAGGAAGCTAGGTGGCACAGTGGATAAAGCACCGGCCCTGGATTCAGGAGGACCTGAGTTCAAATCCAACCTCAGACACTTGACACTTACTAGCTGTGTGACCCTGGGCAAGTCACTTAACCCTCATTGCCCCACTCCAAAACAAACAAACAAACAAAACCACCTCATATAATCTGACTTTAGGAGTTGGGAGGAGAGAGGTATTAGCTATTATAGTGACCAGGAATGACATTGGAACTGAATCTTGAAGGAAGCCAGTGTTTCAGAGGGCTATAGGTGATGAGGGAGTTCATTCTAGGCAAAAGGTACAGATGGCCAGCACAAAGATTTGGATAAAGGAGATGGGAAATAAAGTGTTCAGTGGTTGGTTGCACCATCAACAAGGCCTGGATCATAAAGTCTACTGCAGGGTGTAATGAGTCTGGAAAGGTAGGATGAAGCCAAGTTGTAAAGAGCATTAAATGCCAAATATAGTCATTTATCTTTGATATTGAAGAGAATAGAGAACCATTGTTGTTGATCAAGTGGTGGGATGATGTGGTCAGATTCATACTTAAGGAAAATCACTTTGGCACATTGTGGAAGATGGATTTTGGAGTGGGAAGGGACAAGAAGCACAGAGATCCATTAAAATAGCAAATTAAAATATAATTCAAGCAAGAAGTGATGAAAACCTGAGCCAGGGTGATAGCTACATGACTAGGAGGGACCTGGATGAATGATGTGGAGGTAGAAGCAACAAGTTTTGGCAATTGATCCGATATATGTAATGGTTAAGAGTGAGGAGTAAGGAATGACATTGAGGTTGTGAATGGAGGTATTGGAAGGATAGTAGTGCCCTTGGGAAATTCTAGACAAAGGTGGGCTTGGAGGTAATCATAATAAGTTCTATTTTTTTCACATTGAGTTTGAGGTGTTCAGAGGATAAATGGTTCAAAATTTCTATTATTCAAATGGAATAAATTAATAATTCCTATATTGGAATTCCAGTTAGCACGTAATACCCTTTACAACCTAGTCCCAGCTGAATTCTCCAGATTATTACATTCGTTCTGGTTTACCCAAATTGCTCTGGCTCAGTTCATCACACACAGAATTCCATTTCCCATCTCTCATGCCTGGAATGAACTCCTTTCACGTTTG
Organism: Dromiciops gliroides; assembly: GCF_019393635.1. Classification (NCBI taxonomy): domain Eukaryota; kingdom Metazoa; phylum Chordata; class Mammalia; order Microbiotheria; family Microbiotheriidae; genus Dromiciops; species Dromiciops gliroides. Next base: position 613,834,659 of record NC_057862.1, read on the forward strand.
TTCCCTGTTCTCCTAGTGCCTCCTCACATCCAATCACATTGTATTTATTTTGTAAATATTGAATGTTATACAGATGCATATGTATATAAATATAAAAATCACATGATAAGATGTAAGCAGGGACTTTTTCACTTTTGTTCCATGTATCCCCAGTGCTCAGCTCAGTGCTTGGCACATAGGAAGTACTTGTAAATGTTTATTGACTGATTGTATGGTTGATATAAAAAAAAAAATCAGACTTTTGGGGACTGTGAAGCAATCTGTAGGTCACTGGCGAGTATGCCATACCTTTCAGGATCATGCTTGTGACCATATGATGACTTATTGTTACCTACTTTTTACATAATATTTCCATTCAATGCATATTATTCACCAAATCAATTAAGTACACATTTACTAAGCTCCTACTATGTGCAAGACACTACTCTAGGAATATAAGCACAAAAATGAAAGTCCTTATTCTCGAAAAGCATACATTCTATGTTCTTTTACTCCTTGTTATCTGTGTCTAGTTTTTAATTTGCTTCTCATCACCCCAAAGGAGATTTAAAAGTCAGATTTCCATCAAAGATTTTGACTGAATTGATGGGTCAGTTCAATCAAATACTTAGTCAATTAGTCTGGGAGAAAATAACCCAGTCATTTAATCTGGGAGAGGAAAAAAATAAGAACTTTGTACCTTGACACTGCAGTTAAAGAAACAGAATTCTGACAATTGGGTCCATTCTGTGGTAGAGAAGAAAATCTATAAGGCTATGGAAGTCACAAGTTATTCTTAACATTTATTAGTCAATTTCCCGAAATCAATAATAGGATACTACACAAAATGTGTATCTTCTCATGTGAAGCCATAAACAAAACCCTCCCTAAAATGGAAAATTGGCCATTTGATACTGGGAAAGGCACCACATGGTAGACAATAATGTGTCCCTTTTAAGTAAATCTGTGAATATTACCTGTTCTTAAAAAAAAAGACATCTTGCTTCTCTGGACATGAGGGAACTGGTGAGCAAGAACTGCTACCTAAGATTGATTGAGATGTCTTTGTTAATTAAGGTTCCTAATAATAGCTTTGTTGTGCATAAGGTGGGAAATTAGTACATAATTTAATGGCTCCTACAGGGCATTATTGATCTTATTATTACTAATGATTTTGAAAAAACATATCATGCAAACTCTATCGCCTCTAAGAAGCTTTGCCACCTACCCTTAAACATTTCTTTCTTCTGTTTTCTTCATATAAAATGATTTCCAGCATCACAATTCTCCAATAGTCTGTTCCTTCTTCAGAAGTATAATTATCTGTGTATGCTGATCTTGAGGAATAACTGATTTTATATTAACAAAAAAACCCTAGATATTCATTTCATTGTACACATTGTATGGATCCTTCAAGCTATGTTTTTCATTGCTCAGAGTTTAATAGATGAGGCTATTATAACTATGAAGAGCAAATTTACTTCCAGATATACTTCTTACTATCAAGTAGATGAAATAATGTCTATTGTATTGTTGCTTATTCTTCATTATGAAAGATGGACAAATTTTTCGGCATATTACCCTTTGGGTATAAATATATAAGGTTCTTACTAAATATGTTTACTTAGCTGTCTTTTGTGCTAATGCTAGCAGTAGGATGAGTACCACCTGCCATATCACACTTCCTATTTATCCTTTGTCTTGATAATCCAGTGAAATATCTGGCAAGATAGATGGCAGGACTGAGCAGATCACATCAAGGAATAGAAGAATATAGAATTATTTTGAAGATAATGACAAATGACATATATGTATCTCTTGAGAATTTGCCCAGAGCTTATGTATATGATTTTATGTAACCCTCATAACCAACCTTGTGGGATTGTTACTCTAGGTAGCAATATTCCATTTTCCAGATGAGGAAACTGAAGATCAGAGAGGACATAGCTATTGTCACACTACAACTAAGTGTTGAAGAGAAAATCGTCACAGACTAGGAACTTGGAGAGAGGATAGGCTTTTTCTAGTCCAAATATCTTGGTTTCAAAAGAGGAAAATGGCTGGCCCAAAGTCATGGAGGTAGAGACCAAGGCAGGTATTCCTAATTCTAAATCTACATTCTTTACACTACGTCATGTGGACTCTCAAATTATTGAATGATAGTATATATGTCATAGTACTTTGTAAACAAAATACTGTTGTTATCATTGTTTTATGAGTACATAGAAGACTTTAAAAAAAAAGACTATATTGTTATGTCATAATCTAATTGCGAGTAACTATGAAGTTCCTTCTGGCTGAATCCCCCCATTAAGCTATTTTGAATAGGAATCTGGTACATCCAATACCAGTTCAAATTTTCCATATTTAGCTTTTTATGATTCTCATTAACATGTCAAGAATGGAAAGGAATATGTAAAAACAAAAAGTAAGCATCCTAAGTTCTACGTATTTAGCATAGCAACCTGATAGATTGCATGAAGGTACCAATATAGGTCTACTTTATTTTCATTATCAAATTCTCTTCTGAAATGCCTATTAGACATCACTATTCCCCAAATTCAGTGTTTTACAAAATATTTTGAATGCATCTGCTCACACTGGATCTCAGGACTGATTTGGACAGGGCCCCCCTGAATTTCTATAATTTGTGTTAGATAAAAAGTTGTCTTTCTAGATGTGTAGGATCTACTCCAAGTGCCCACCCATATTAACTAACCCTCAAGTATATAGAGTGGCTTTGTGAATTACCATGTATGAAATGAAGAAAAACATACCAGGAGATGTGATAATTTGTCACTGGTTAGCATTTGGTCTCCATCTAAGTACTCAATGTCCCTCTCTTTTCTGGAGGATATATTTGGCTTGGGTAATGAAACTCTAATCCCATGGACTCATGTTACTTTGTAATGGGGCAATCTAGATTGTGACATCTTGTAATTCACCGAGGCAATATGGTACAGTCAATAAAGAGCAAGACTCAGAATTAATAAATTCTAGATTAAAGTTCTCACACATTGATTGTGTGACCTTGTACAAGTCATTCATGCAACTAATTCTCTAAGGCTATAAACTGCAAAACAGTTGCCAGTAGGCATTGGTAGAGAGAGTATACCATCTGAGGCATTACATCTCCTTTCTCCATCCCTTTGCTCTAGGCATTCCTCATGACTAGAATACATGCTCTCCTTGCCTCTACCTCAGAGAATACCAATCTTCCTTCAAGTCACAGCTTAAGTGTCACCTTCAACACAAAGCTTTTCAGGCTCTCCACCATTTTTAGTATCTTTCTTTCCTAGATATTTTGCATTTCTTTTTTATTTTTGTATTTGCATTTATTCTCTCTATATACATATTTGCATATACACATATCTACAGTTTATGTATGCATAGTGTGTGCATGTGTGTGTATACTTGCGCCCAGTGGGGAAAGACAGAGGAGAAGAGGGGGCAAAATAATGTGCAATGAATAGACAGAGAGCTAGCCTTGGTCTGATTCTGACAATACTGTCTGTGGAACTCTATACAACAAAATTAACTTCTCAATGCTCTAGGTGAGGCTCTGTAGGTTGCCAAGAAAGTAATACTCTGCACGGGTAAAGGGTTCCTTTAGGAAGTATTTCCCCAGAACCAGTGAAATCACAGGGCAGTTCTTATCCCTGTGTCTATATGTTGTCTCCCTCAATAGAATATGAACTTGAGAGTAGAGATTGTTTTATTTTTGTCTCTATAGTCTCAGCACCCATAATGGGTGCTTAATAAATGCTTAAACATGAGTTGAGAAGGTTTTCTTTCATTAATGGTGGATTTATTTATACACTAAGCCAATCCTTCAGTGCAACTAAATATTTTAAAGAGCAAATGGATGTTTTAGTGTTCTGGATAATTTATGGAATATTTGGGATATATGGGATATTTGAGTGTAAATCCTTAACAGTTAGCATTACTTTCAGGCCATGGATTCTCATTACAAAGAGTCAACTTGATAGGGTGTGTATTCTCCTTGCCACCTCTATTGTAGAAATTAATCAGTCTGGTAGCACATCCTAGAAACTTAGCCAGGAGAAAAGGTATCTGAAAAATGATGGAGCTAGGGGGGTTGGATTTACATCAAATTATTATCACTCTTTTCTACCCTCTTCCAAAAGAATAGCCTTAATTTAGCAAAAGGCAAATGAAATACAAACAAGTGAATCTTGATCACAGGACCATTATGGTCTTTGAAAATCTAATGAAATCAAATGTGATTTTGCTTCTAGGTAACAGGAAAACATAAGTCAAATGCTTTGATTTTCCTTCTCTCTTCATACTGTGAATTTCTGGTACCAGCTTAGTCAATGTCTCATGTCAGATTATTTTGCAAAATAAACATATTTTCCTCCTGTACTTCATGTGAGTTCTGATTGTGAATTCTACTTCTCTGCTTTTTCTGCTTCTTATTTTGATCACAAATCCTATTCCCTCTTCCTCTCTATTAATTAGAACTGATCACCCTAACCTTTGTCTGGTGCTTAATTAAGGTGTGGAGCAAGGGAGCCAAGAGGGCATATCCTACTTGGTATTACCTTGCCAATCTTAAAGAAATAGCAGACAACAGGATAGTTTCTCAGTTGCTCTCTGCTTGAACCTAAAGTCTGTTAACTTTTCTGTCCTTTTTGTGTTTCCTCTCCTCCTTCTATCCTTTTCCCCTTGTTCGTCAATCTCTATTCTTCTCTGTTTCAGCAAAACAATATCAGTCAAGGTAATTGATGATGAGGAATATGAGAAAAACAAGACCTTCTTCCTTGAGATTGGAGAACCCCGACTGGTGGAGATGAGTGAGAAGAAAGGTGGGGGAGATGCTCCAAAGTTGAGCCTAAAATGCCTGTGCCTGTTTATACTACACTTGGACGCCCAGCACTGTTCAAAACATTATTTACAAGGCACACATCCCTCCGCCTATGTAACGGGGCATGGGCTTTCCAACAATAATCCAAGCATTTTCCCACTGACCTCTCATGAACTATAAGGTCTTTTCCAACTCTAATTCTATGATACCACAATTCTCTAGTCTTAGATCCCAGCACAGGATTCTGGGAATCCTATGCTCCCTAGGGAGGTATTGCTAATCTTTTGATTCAATAACTCTATCCACTTTGGAATGAGGTACAGAGCCACAAAATTTGAATCGGCTGAAATAAATGTATCAGGGAAAAATATGTTTGTGCTCTTCAGTGTAAGGATATTGAATAGTATAAACTGAAGTTAATTTGCCTCTCTCCAGGGGCTTCATTGGTGAGACTGAATGGGGCCAGAACCTGATTAGCCCTTATGCCCTTTTACATAATTAATGGAGGTGGATGTGATGCAACAATCTCCTTCCATAACATCACAGTGACATCGAGCTTGGTGGACACCTAAAGCATGAGTGTGTGAATCCAACCATTTGTTTTGCCTTTGTCTTATGTTCCCACAGGAAGATCATTACCCTTAGAATATTTGACCGTGAGGAATATGAGAAAGAGTGCAGTTTCTCCCTTGTGCTTGAGGAACCAATATGGATAAGAAGAGGAATGAAAGGTGTGAGAGTATACCAAGATATACCAGCGAGAAATTGTACTCTCTCTCTCCGTATCTCCTTACTCTCACGCTTAACTCTCTTCTTCCCCTTTGGCTACCAAAATACTTTACTTTGTCTCCTTAAAAGCTTTAGCAGTTTTAAGTTTCTTTTTCTAACTCCCCAGTGCACCAATCATTGCCCACTAAAGGAACCGGTGGTAGAATACCAACTAACCCAGTCTATAACTACATGCCAACAACCTCATGAAATGGAAAGCATTTCATTAATTCAGAAAAGTTGATATAATAGTTTAAAATATTTTTCCCTTACCCAGGATACTGTTGGTCTCATCATTTTTATCTTTATATTTGATTCTCACTAATATAATTTAGTATAGTTCTTTTAATAAAAAGAAACAACAATGTGAGACAGTAGAGCACAGTGTAGAGCTAGCTACAAAGACAGAAAGGCCTTGGTTCAGGTCCCACCTCTGAAACCTACTAGCTATGTGACCCTGTACAAGTTACGTACATCTCTCAGTTCCTTAGACAACTCCCTAAAGGTATAAGTTGTAGAGAATTTTCATTGTAGAAGTGTTCTCACCAGGGATTTCACTATACAAAGGAAATCACAGGCCCCGTCCTTATCCCAAACAAGAACAACAATAAATAGACATTTATAAAGCACTTTACAACGAACAAAATTTTTATATATGAAATATTTTATATATTCGATCTTTTTTGAACTTGCCCACCCAAAGAAGTAGTTTGTCAGGTTACTGCCATCTCCATATTATATGAGATAATATATGTAAAGTATTCAGCACAGTGCCAGGCACATAGTAGGTGCTTAATAAATTATTGTCTCCGTATTCCTTTCTCTACATGAGGCAAACTATCTCTTGTGCCACCCAGATATCCTGTGAAATAAATAGCACAAGTATTATTACCCAAGTTTGGGAACTAAACCCAAGCTTCTGATCACCAGTCAATTGCTTTTTCCATTATGCTCACTTGGCCAAGTGTTGTGGCAAACACCTGTAATCCCCACTCCTGGGGAAGCTGTGGCTGGTGGTTTGTTTTAGTTCAGGAGTATGCATGCTTTCCTTCCAAAAAGGGAATGATTAACAAGAGTAAAAAAAAATTAGATACAGTTGGACTAACATTGAGAGACAGCATGATATAATGGAAAAAGCTCATCATTCTAGGATAACAGGTGCTGGGAGGGCTAAAGACAATGAGAGCCACCCAATTTGACACCAAGGAGTAGAGGAGTACTAGGCTGCCTAAGGACTGACTAACCAGCCTGAGGCAGAAATGGAGCAGGTCAAAGCTTCCATGCCAGCCAGCAGTGGAATCATGCCCCTGAGTGTTTACTGAACTTCCAACAGGTGTGAGATAGGGACACTCAGTCTGAAACAAACAAAATCCATTATGCCACCCATAAAGCAAAAATGTTTACCCCCAATAGATTCTGGCTTTATAGACCTTGTAATTTAAAAAACAATAAACCAATAATAAAGACTAGGTAAGGATGACTGGCAATAGCTGAATTCAAGGCAACAAAATTAACTACTTTCAAGAATCCTGAAATTGAGATTTGCTTTAGAAGCCTAGAAGCAGACAGATAAAATGTAATAAAAGGAACATTCTTTAAAAGTGAATCTCACAAAAGGTAGTATTATATCAGAGCTCGATGTCTCTCTTATATCACCAGATTCAACACAGAAGATTTGCTAGTATCTGAAACCATGACCAACTGTCATTTTGTTAATAGGATATGTATGTTCCTTCAAGAAAGGTTTAACTTTTGAAGAATTGTTGCTTTTGAAACTATTTAGTAGAATTGAAATTGAGGCAACATTAATTTAATAACATTTTAGGGCTAAACTTAACTGAGTCATTCACACATTTTAAAAAACCACATAGAGAAGAAATCAGCTATGTCTGTGTCTTCTGTCCCTTTCTTGAAAGGTTTGAATTTTCTAGAAGAAAGACACCAAATTGGCCTTGAAATTATGCTAAAACATACATACACACATCATCCTTCTAGGAACTTCTGGCATGTACCCTTGCAATAATATTAAAGTTACTGATGGTCAGGACTATGAAATCTAGGCTGAGAGCTGGTACTAGTGCAGTCATTGTATTTATTCAGATTTTTTACATAGGATCTGATTTCTTTATCCCCTGCCCTAATTTTTTTTCAGTTGTCAGGTCCAGGGATCAGCACTGATTTGTATAGTTCTCCTGCTTAATGAACATTTGACTCTGGCCAAATCCTTTGATGATGTGGGCTACTTTAATATAAACATAGGCCATCCTAAAGTCATGAGTAATTTTCAATTATTGACTAATAAATATAAGTTATGTGTCATATAAGGAGTCTGGATAACCTCACCCAATAAGCATGGAACTTGAGGCTCATAAAAGAGAGATACTGCTTCGTGCTTTTGAAAAGGGGAAATTCAAATGAAGAACACTAAGTCAAATGACCTTTAAAAACCAGCATTTAATTGGGCTGCTAAATACCCAAATAATTATGCTTTTCTTCCAAAATTGAACTATTACCAAAAGTGAAGGAAATTTAGATACAGTTGGGTTAACATTAGGAGACAATATGGTAGAAGGGAAAGACCTCCTAGCTCTAGAGTAAGGGATGCTAAATTCAAATACTGCCTGGGTGACCTTAAGTAGTAATTAACTTAACCTCCTGGTACCTCAACTCCGTTTTATCTATAAATGAGAGGATTGTATTAGGAGGCCTTTGAAGTTCCTTCCATTTCTAAATCTAAGGTCTTAAATGTCTGGGGTTTTTTAAAGTATTTCTTTGCCTGATGATGGAAATTTAATAAAAAAGGAATTAATGATTATATATGCATATATTTACATGAATATATGTATTATATATGCATATTATTTTTCAAATAATCTATTAATGGATGGAAGGAAGAAAAGCATTTATTAAACGCTAACTGCATTTCAGGCACTGTAATAAGAACTTTGTAAATTTTATCTTATTTGACTCTCACAATAATCCTAGGAGGTAGTTGTTATTGTTATCCCCATTTTACCATTAAGGAAACTGAAGGAAACAGAGGTTAATTGACTTTCCCAAGGTCACCAAATCTGAGGCCAGATTTTAATTCAGGTCTTCTTAACTCCAGGTTCAATGCTCTATCTCTTGTGCCACCCAGATATCCTGTGAAATAAATAGCACAAGTATTATTACCCAAGTTTGTATATAAGAGGGTCTAGAACTGGAAGGACCTCATCCAGTCTGACCTCCTCATTTTATATATGAGGAAATTGAGACCTGTGATGTTTAAGTGACTTGTCCAAAATCATAAAGGTAATAAATTCCATACCTTTTTTCCTATACCTCCTCCAACTGGAAGGCAGTATGTGGACTGAGGTCTTCAATAGTATCACTATTAGGATTAGAGAGCTCAAGTTAACCAAGGTGTATTGGAAAGAGCATTGTACTCAGAGTACAAAGACCACTGTTAGACTTGACTCTTCCACTTAATAGATATGTGACCTAATTTGTCAGGAAAAAACAAACAAACTCATAACTTCATGTTTCCTTGTGTGTAAAAAATTGGTGATCGTCACCATCCCTCCCAGAATCATAGGCTATAAAATTTGGAAAGAACTCCTAGATCATCAAGCACTGCTCTTTTTATTTTAAAAAGTGATGGGGGCAGCTGGGTGGTGCAATGGATAAAGTACTGGCCCTGGATTCAGGAGGACCTGAGTTCAAATCCGGCCTCAGACACTTAACACTTACTAGCTGTGTGACTCTAGGCAAGTCACTTAACCCTCATTGCCCTGCAAAAAAAATTGATGAACTGAAGCTCAGAGAAGTATGAATGACTTCTCTGAAATTACACAAATCTTCAAATTCAGAGCCAGGATCTAAATCCAAGTCAGCTGACCTCTGCCCCATTCTTCCATGCTGCCCTCCCCCAGTGACATTATGTGATCATGTTGGTAGTCCTGGGTTGCATAGATCAGAAGGGTCAGTGTCATGACTAGAAGCCAAATCTAACCCCAAATTTAGTGTTCTTCCTCCTGCTCTCCCCTCAGTTGTCCATTAGTACTGAGGAAACAAATAATTGAAAAAGCCATACTGTGTTCTTTCAAAGATATAGTCAAGGGGCAGCTAGGTGGCACAATGAGTAAAGCACCAGCCCTGGATTCAGGAGGACCTGAGTTCAAATCCTGCCTCAGACACTTGACACTTGCTAGCTGTGTGACCCTGGGCAAGTCACTTAACCCTCAGTATCCTACCCCTACCCCCCAAAAAATAGATTTGATCGATATAACTTCTCTAAATTGTTTCATTTTAATACAAGAAAAATCTATCTACATCTGAATATATCCCTTCATTGAACCATCTTTAATAGGAAGGGAGTCTTAGACTAATTAATACATTTCATTGGTCCATTGGTTCATACAGTGCTATATAAAAGCAAATTAAAATTCATTTATAGTATTATCCAATTTCCACATCCACCATGTAGATTTATGACACTACCAACATAATTAGGAAGTATCCTTTAATGCCACTAAAATTAAAGAACAGAGTGTGAGAATGTCATTGGTATATTCTCTCCAACATCCCTCATCAGGTAATTTTGATATATTTAATTTCATGACTGAAAATGAAAACAAAATTTATCTTCTGAGTTGATTCTGGGATTAAAGTATAGTTCTAAAAAGATACAGTCCTAAAAGGTATAGTATTAAAAAATAATAAAATCATTTTCCCAAAATTTTGGTAGCAGTAGCCATGTACTAGAGTCCTTCTTAAGTTACTTTTGAGGGGGCAGTTAGGTGGCACAGTGGATAAAGCACTGGCCCTGGAGTCAGGAGGACCTGAGTTCAAATCTGACCTCAGACACTTGATACTTACTAGTTATGTGACCCTGGGCAAGTCACTTAACCCCCATTACCCTGCAAAAAATAAATAAATAAATAAGTTCCTTTCGAAAAGGTTATAAAAGTCAAATATAATGACCAATTAGTTAGCTTTACTTCCTTAATGTACAAATTGAAAGGGATTTTACTTCGTGAATTTCATGAAAATAAAATATCCATATAGTCTAAATTCAGGGTATGCATCCCATCTCAAGCCAGACAGCAAAGGATACATTTCCATGTGCTTTTTCTTCCTGTTCCCAGTGAATAGGATACCCTTAACTCTTGAGATCTTGCCTGATTTAGAACTCCCTTGTAATCGTTTTTTAATAACTCCAAGAAATATTCAGATTTATCTAATAAAATCTTTCTACTTAAGGATATGCATATGTAGTATATAAGATATGTAGTGTATAAATAGTGTGGAAAATTTAATTATATCTACATGTATATTCATGTAGACATGTAGACACATATGTATGTGTTTGCATAAACACGCATGTATAGAAAGGCAGGCTTCTTAGGGACCAAAGGTAGGACATTTTTCCCCACACCAGAATGCCTCATGGTACCCTGAATTTTGAGCAGTGATTTTCTTGCCCTCTAACCAGATCTGCCTGGATTTCTTTCTGTGGATATTCCTTTTTATTTTCATTATTCATTTGTTCTCTTATTCTGTGTTTGTCTTTGTCTGTTTCCTTCACAGCCCTGTTGTTGAATGAGCTTGGTAAGCATTTCATTTCTTGCTGTTGTTCTTCATTTCTCCAGGTTTTTCTTTCCATATGTATGTATATGTGTGTGTGTGTGTATGTCAAGGCATTTTTCATATGTCTGACTTTTGTTTTGGAACTGTTGGTTTATTACCAAGATTGTCGTTTTAGGACGTATATTAGTCCAGTTTTTTTCCGAATGTCCACTAATTTGTGGTCCATTTACATTATAAAGATGAACTATCTTAAAGATGAATGATTTGTGAGCCATGTGTGAACTAAGTTTATTGTGATTTTGAATTTAGTCACACTAACACTTAAAAGTCATGGAATTTATACTTTAACAAATGATTTCCCATATTTATAAATATAATGTATAAAACTTTTCATTGTGTGGGTGGGTAGCCAGGAAATCTAATGTCAAAGGGGTTGGGTATATCTGATGTACTTTGAATAAATCATAATTAATATTCTTTTTTCTCTTTCATTGTTTTTAGGTGGCTTCACCATAACAGGTATGGAATTTTAAAGTCTAATGCCATCAGATTTCTCTTTGATCACACCATAGTACTTATTAATTTATTTTTCATCATGCTTCTTTTTATCTTCTTCAATCTGCTTTAAGGGAAAACCCGCTATGGTAAGGAAAATACCAAGTGTCCTTCATTTCATTCCTATATACACTAAAAATCACACAAAACAATATTGAGCCTTGTGTCACTTTGATTAACATAAATTGATGGAAAAGCATAGTACTACTGATTTTCCTCATATCACATGCATTGTGTTCATCAGAAAGCATTTTTTTCAAAGAGAAAACTTAATTAACAATCTAATGTTTCACATGTCAATATAATTAATCAACAGGTATTTATTGAGAGATTTCTCTGTGCATGTCACTGCTATAGGGGAGACAAAGTATGTATTATAGTAATAACATCGCTAGAAAAATTTAAGGTTTATAAAATATTATCCCCAAAATACTTGGGTTGGTAGATATATTACAGTGTTTCTATCCTCAGATAGATAGATAGATAGATAGATAGATAGATAGATAGATAGATAGATAGATAGATAGATAGATAGATAGATAGATAATCTTACAGGAATTATATTGAGTTAGCTTTATGTCCATAATCTTTTTTCTAATAAATGTTCCAAGGGACCCCCACACTATGGGAAGGTTCTTTTGTCCTCCCAAATATCAGTCACTACCTCACAAGGCAAACTATACCATTTTCATACAGCTCTGAGAATTAGAAAGCCAAAATATAGCTTCCATTATCTTCTTTCTCCTGTTCCACCTGTTCCTAGCCTTTGAACAAATTATGTCTATTAATCTAGACACTCTCTTCCACATACCATTCAAATACAAGGTGTCCCACTGTGACACAGACAAATGTGGTAAGTATTTTTCTGTATTTATCCCAGTTTTTAATAATAAAGATGATGGCATTTGAAGCAGTTCATAAGTGTCACCATTTTTCAAAACGGTATTTAAAAAGAGAATTAAATTCATTTAGATGATTAGAAACTTTCTTATTCTTCCTTATCCATTTTGAGCTACAGTTTTCTCCATTATCCCCATATTCGTTTGGCTCCTTCCAGTCTGATGTTTATTTTACTTGATAGAGAAACACAGTGGTTTAATATTTTTCCTCTATCTTTTGACAGTATGTCATATTCCCTCTCAAATGGGACTATCCATAGTTTACATTACTTGTTATATTTGCCACTCTGATAGGTGTGAGGTGATACCTCAGAGTTGTTTTAATTTGCATTTCTCTGATCAGTAGTGATCTAGAGCATTTTTTCATATGATTAAAGATATCTTTGATTTCTTTGAGAACTGCTTGTTCATATACTTTGACCATTTATCAATTGGGGAATGACTTGTATTTTTATACACTTGACTCACTTCTCTATATATTTGAGAAATGAGGCCTTTATCAGAGATATTTGTTTCAAAAATTCTTTCCCAGTTTTCTACTTCCCTTATAATCTTGCTTACACTAGTTTTGTTTGTGCAAAAACTTTTTAATTTTATATAACCAAAAAAAAGCAGGGGTGAAGCAAGGATGCCCATTATCACCTCTATTATTATTTTATTAGAAATATTAGTGACAGTATTTCTTGTTTTAATTGCTTAAAAGCTCTTTTTATTATCCTCACGTCCTAAGTTTAAACTCATTCTAGATTTGTTCTTTCCCTATAGTTTTCTTACATATTTTTGCTATACCTTTCCTTATGTGTCTCTCCTTTCCTCTTTTGTATATGTCATTTTAAAATTCTAGCTCTTCAGAGAGTTCTCTATATAGGTACACTGTTTTTTTTCTATATCCCTCACTTTCACATGGACCATTTGTGACTATGTTGCTTGATTTTCATTTTTTTTTTAAGTATACCATCATACTTTAGACAAATTCCTTTTTAACTTTTGGAAATAAGCTGTCATTGGTAAAATGTCACTTTCTCTCAAGATTTCCAGAATTAAGACCAGAGTCACAAACCCCTACATTGTTTATTCAAGCTTCTGAGAAATTAAATGCACATAGTTAAAATAAAAGAAGGCACCCCAAGGCCCTCTGATCATCCCCTGGCACCCCTCAGGACTACACAGCCCATAGATTACTTTTCTAGATACTGATTTCATGTATCCCAACTCTTTTTTGTAGTCCCCTTGCCCCAGTAAGGCTTTTCTTTTAATCAATCTATTGACAATGCCTTGAGAAAAGGTTCTAAGAGTTGTAGGGTATCTTTAATTCTACATCCAACATTACATCTTGATAGTGCTTTTCTTTCAAGTCAATTGTGACATGGATTATAGAAAAGGATGAGCCTGACCCTGGGTTTTCACCTATAGCACCCCTATGAAAGTATGCTATAACATGTGAAATTCTGAATTGCCTAAGGAATATAGGGAAAGTAAAAACAAGTGACTTCATCTAGAGTCCAATTCCAATATTCCAGTATTTTCATTAACTATGGACTTGGAGTAGTGGCACTTCTGGAACTGCAAATTCTGTATCTGGTCTTCTTGTGCTTTGTCATCCCATGGTTCCCATAACACATCTATCAGTAGCAATGCCCACCATTCCAACAGTATGTAGTTCATGTAACATCAGTTCCTATCCCCAAAGTGTTGAAAATATATATTTTGCTGAAAAGCAGCCAGTCATTTAAAGAGTAGAAAGGTCTGTTAGCTCCAGGTATCAGTTTTACCTGGTAAGTGATCATAAGTGCATATATTAACAAAGAAAAAGAGGGGGAAGGGGAGGAAGAGAGAGAGACAGAGAGAAAAAGAGAGACAGAGACAGAGAGAAAAGAGGAAGAGAGAGAAGAGAGAAAAGAGAGAGAAGAGAGAGAGAAGAGAGAGAAGAGAGAAGAAGAGAGAGAGGAAGATAATCAGCTAAACAAAGAAAAATGAAAAAAGAAACAAAACCAACTTGGAGATTTTTGTGTACAGTTATTTAAATTTTTGTGATCTAAGTAAGAAAGAAATCAAGCATCTATCATCAAAATAAGAGAAGCAGCTTCAATCAGAGGTGTCAAATATGTGGCCGGTAGGTCACATGAGGCCTACATTATTCCTCTGTATAGCCCAAACCAGATTAAAATATAACTGGGAAATATTTAACAAAATAGATAAAAATACAATAAAATAAAGATAACATCACAACTAAAAACTAAGTCCATATATGGCCCAAAGGGATCTTTTATGTATGAATTAATTGCCCCTATTTTTATTTAAATTTGACTAGCTTAGCCCTAATTAATGACTATCATATAATAATCATGATGTTGGAGTGTAATATCATCATATATGTAGACAGAATATTCAGAGTATAATAGATGAATACATTTGTAGCATAGTTCCTATATCTAAGCTTGGAAATGGATTTTCCAGTCATGGCAAAATACATTTTCTGGTGAGAAGCTATCAACACTCTGGGACACCCATTTGTAGCTGATACTCAGTTCATCTGGCAGCTGCAATCCACAGGAGCATACACTTCAGTGGAAACCCTACCTGCAGTTAATTCATGATGATGGCCCCCTGCAAAGGTTGGGGCTCAGCAGAATATCTTTAGCAATTTCAAGCCTTTTCAGTTCACAAAGGAAATGCCAGGGAACCCAACAACTTGAAAGACCAAGGTATTCCCGAGAACCACCTATGGATAGATACTTGGTCCTCCCCTAGAGAATAGTGAAATGGGGCTGGCTTTGGTGGTTCATTTATTCATCCTAGCTTGTGGGAAACATGATTTAAAAAAAAGAATTCCCTCTATAGTAGCTCTGCTTAGAATAAATCAATAAGCATTTATTTATTAAGTGCCAAATATATATTAAGCAGTATGCTAAATGCTGAGGACATGAAAACAAAAATTAAACAATCCCTTCCCTCAAGTTTCTTACAAGACCAGAATATAAAATAGAAATAAAATGAATATAAAATAATGGGGGGGGGAATTCAGTGTCATGGGGAATCAAGAAAGATTTCATGCAGGAGATAGAATTTGAGCTGAGCTTTGAAGGGAACAGGATTCTAAGAAATATACATAAGAAAGAAATGCATTCAGGCATGGAGAGTGGCCTATGCAAAATTACAGAGATGTGACATTGTCCATTGTGTAAGAGGATCTCAAAGTAGACCAGTTTGAGGGGTCTGACAAATGAATGAAGAGGAACAACATATGATAAGACTGGAAAGGAAGGTCAGAGCCAGATTATAAAGGGCTTTCAGTGCCAAGCACAGGAGTTTGATTTGATCCTAGAATAAAGGTAAAACACTGAAGGCTTGACTGATGTGGAAAATAACACATGCATGTTTGTATGTGTGTGTGTGCGTGTGTGAAATTTTGTTTACTAACTCCACCGAGAAATTTCAAGACTAAACCAGTGTAATCTGTTCTGCTGATTTTCTGCCAATCCTTTTGCTAGGCCAACCTGTCTTCAGGAAAGTCCATGCTAGAGAGCACCCAATTCCCTCTACTGTAATCAACATTGCAGGTACTCATTTCATCATGATTGCTTCAAAAACCACAATTTAATTAACTCAGAGCTAAAAGCTTTCAAGTATACTTTATGCACAGCCATCAGTTTGTATATGTTATCCACTCTTGATCATTGATTTTTAAAACTACATCAGTGAGAAACAGATCTCTTCTGCTTAGATAACTTCTCAGGAGCTGAGGGGAGAAAAGGGCAGAGCTATAGGCAGTGAATAGAGTATGCAAATTCAACATAACTCTAAATATATATAGTTGTTGTTTTTCAGTCCTTTCAGTCATATCAGACTCTTCATGACCCCTTTTGGAGTTTCTTGGAAAAGATACTAAGTTTGCTAGTTCCTTCTCCTGGTCATTTTACAGATGAGGAAACTGAGGCAAACAGGGTTAAGTGATTTGCCAAGGGTCACACAGCTAATATGGGTCTGAAGTTCGATTTGAACTTAGGTCTTCCCAGCACTTTATCCTCTGCACTATCTGGCTATGCACACATACAATTTTATACACACACACACACACACACACACACATATATATACATACACACACAAATATATATACATACATACATATATATGTATATAGAATTGTATATAGAAAGTTACCTTGTCAGAGAAGTGCAGAAAGCATTACTCAGCCTCCATAAGCCTACTTAAAGAAATTGTTCCCAACTATTTTTGCCTCTTCAATGCCTCTATTTTCCAACATCTTCAAATATTTCTTCCCAGAAGAAAAAAAAATCTTTCATCTCAAATAACAGGGGAATTCTTTAAAAAACAAAGCTAAGAGGCTTGTTATCCTCAACTTTTTCCCATCTAGAAATCATAAAACAGCAGAAGTAAAAGAAACCCAAGAGGTCAGTTTTACTAACTTTTCATTTTACCAATATGGAGCTCAGGAAGACCTGAGTTCAAGTCTTCCCTTGGCACTTATTTAACCTGTCTATCTTAAGGCTTTCATCTGTAAAATGGGAGTGATAATAGCACTTACCTCCTAAGGTTGTGAGGATAAAATGAAATCATATTTGTAAAATGCTTTGCAAGCCTATCTATCTATCTATCTATCTATCTATACACACACAGACATACATATATACATATATACCTATATGTATGCTAGCTATGAGGATGAGGATGATCATCGTCATGGTGATGATGATGATGAAGAAGTGACTGAGGTCACAATACTATTTTTGTGGCAGAACCAATACTTGAATCTAGGCCTCCAGACTCACAATATAGTAAGTGTGCTTTCCACTATACACATCTGCCTCTCTTTCTGCTTTATATGTATGTAAAATATCTCTCTCCTTCCTAAAATAATCATAGCTAGTATTTTAATAGGATTTTAAGGTTTGCAAAGCTTTTTTGTTTTTTTGTTTTTGTTTTTGTTTGGGAATGAGGATTAAGTGACTTGCTCAGGGTCACACAGCTAGTAAGTGTCAAGTGTCAGGCTGGATTTGAACTCAGGTCATCCTGAATCCAAGGCCAATGCTTTATCCACTGAGCCACCTAGCCGCCCCTTGCAAATCTTTTACATGCATTATCTCATTTGATCCTTCTAACAGCCCTAGGATGAAGATACTATTAGTATTCTCATTTGGCAGATGAAGAAACTGAGGCAGAGATATTAGGTTAGTGGCTTAAGGTCACAAAGCTAGTTAACTCAGAATTTCCTGACTTTAAATCCAGTGCTCTATCAACTTCACTACTTGCCCATGTATATGTGTGTATCTATGTATATAGAGAGATGCATATATAATTATATAAATATATGTATATAAATATTATATACATATATATGGCACATAGATGAAAGAAAGAAAAGAAAGAGAAAGAAAGAAATGTAGATAGATAGATGGATGGATGGATGTATGGATGGATAGATGGATAGTTTCTCTACCAGGAATTCACAAAAACCACAAAGTGTTAACAATCATGAAACAGCTAGAGTTTGGGTTGGGTTCAGGCTGATATCAAAGCTGATATTCACATTTAGTGTAATTCATTGGTCAGGTTAAGATAGGATACTTACTATACAGTGGTCATCAATATCAGTGTTTGTGGCATTAGAAATACTTCTGACTGTCCCTATAAGTATTTCAACACAACACCTCTAATATGAACCATAGATTTGATCTGTAATGTTGAGCCCCAAACATGCAGGCCCCAAATTTTCAATCAGGGGTTGCCAGAGCACTAAAAATATCCAGCATGACAATGATAGTGAAATTGAAGTTGTGTTTTGAGAACGATGAGAACAACCAAAAGCAGGTTTGTCCTCCAGATGGTCCTCTGGATTCCCATTTCTATTCAGGCTTCATTTATCCAGAAACCATAAAGGGTCCACGAATTTATCCCTTGGCACAGAGGTCACAAACCCTCCACACTGTAGAAGAGATCTTCATGAATCTCCAAGGCCTCCCAGAATTTATCTCATTCTATCAATGAATCCCTCCAATTTGGTTTGGCTGATCCTTGAATAATAGGCATGTATTACATCACCAGATCTATGTTTGCAACCTTGCCAGAATGGTAAGACGTCCCTGAACTTGTGCTGAGCTGACATAGCCTGTAAAAACTTAGGGTTAGGGGGCAACTAGGTGGAACAGTGGATAAAGCACTGGCCCTGGATTCAGGAGGACCTGAGTTCAAATTTGACCTCAGACACTTGACACTTACTAGCTGTGTGACCTTGGGCAAGCCACTTATTTGGAACAAGAAAAAGAGTGAATACCACCTTCTTCTCATTTAGAACTCTTCAATACTCCATACAGTGTAGCGGAGAGTGGGCTTATCTTTGACTTAGGAAGACAAGAGGCTCAGATATAATTTCTTTCTTTCATTTTTTTTTTTTTTAGTGAGGCAATTGGGGTTAAGTGACTTGCCCAGGGTCACACAGCTAGTAAGTGTTGTCTGAGGCCGGATTTGAACTCAGGTCCTCCTGACACCAGGGCCAGTGCTCTATCCACTGTGCCACCTAGATGACACTCAGATATAATTTCTAACATTTACTCCCTGGGTGACCTTGGGCAAGTTGTGAGACTCAGATGTATATAATAGTGTATATAATGAATTTTGTAAAACTTAAAACAACTATCACAAATGTCAATTATAAGTAAAATCAGGAAAAGCATAGGGATCTTTTGTGTTCTTTTCTAGATGGGAATCTCTAGTCCTTTTCACCCCAAACACTTTTGCTCCAAAAAATAGTCATAGTCTTAGAATATATCAAGATTTCTTTCTTCCTAAAAATTATTTTTTCACCCCAGTTGTCAAGTTTCCCATTAAATTTCATTATTTGAGATCAGTTAATTACTCAGAAGGAAAAGGGGAGCTATTTATTACCAAATTGTTTTTCTCATACTCCCATTAATATTTACTTTCATAATAGATTCCAGTCATTTATTTGAATCTCAAATGATATTGTTTGACTGAGGAGAAGCTATTAAGTAATTTAGATCCAAATGTTCAAAACATCCCACACATCAAAATTATTTTTAAAAATGTATATATGGTATTGAATAACTCCCTGCAATTGTAGAGACAGAAGTACACTATCTTGATCTCAAGAACAAGAAAATGAAACTGACCTTGGACACAGGTGAATTGATGGTTTGGGATTTAATGCCTGGAGTGGGTAAAGTCTGCAAGCAAACAAAAGCTGGAGAAGAATAAGCTGAATTCACTAGCCCATTCGTAAGTGAAGGCCTTATTTAGAATACAAATGGTTACAGGCACACAAAAGTACTAATAGAAACAAATTCTCACATCTGAGGATTCATTCCATAAACAGTGTTGAGAATCTACAACCTAATCGTCATTTCATCAACAAGCATTTTGCATGTACCTACTATATGCTGAGTATCCATGCCAGGGTTACAAGGGGATAGAAAGAAAGGCAAAAACTAGCCACTCCTTGAAGGACCTCATATCATCTTAGTTATATTCTACCAGCAGTAGAAGTTTAGGTTTTTCTAACCACTTTTTCCCAGGTATTACAATATATTTGAAAATATGATTGACTGCAGCCATAACCTTTTTGATACCCTTGTCAAATCATAAATGCTCTTTGGTGAGATGGTGGAAAAAGTCCGTATTTTCAACAGAAGAGCTACATTTGAAACCCTTTTCTGGCATTTATTATCTGTGTGCCCTTTATTTCCCTGTGGTAAAATAAGGGAGTTAGAATAAATGGCCTCTAATGTTTCACACGGCTCTATATTTGATAAAGAAATCAAATTTGAGTGTCATCTAGGTGGTGCAGTGTATAGAGCACCGGCCCTGGATTCAGAAGGACCTGAGTTCAAATCCAGCCTCAGAGACTTGACACTTACTAGCTGTGTGACCCTGGGCAAGTCACTTAACCCCAAATGCCTCACCAAAAAAAAAAAAAAAGGAAGAAGAAAAAAAGAAATAATATTTGATAAAGAAAAATATATGCACAGAAAACGATATCAAGTTTGCTAAGGTCACATGGTAATTTAAATTACACAATCAATTGATCAATAGAGACTGAGTGCTTATTATGTGCATGGTCCTAAACTCCATATAATCACCAAGTATGCATTCATATAGTACCTACACTGTGCCAGTGGACACTGGAGGTATAAAGACTGAAAAAAAAAAACACTCCTTGCTTTCAATGAGTTTACATTCTATTGGAGAAAAGAACGTGCACATATGTAAGTAGATAGAATAATGAAATAGTGATCAAAGGTGAGAGAAGACACCAGCAGCTGGGGGGATCATATAGGAAGTGGCCTTTTATCATGAGCTTTAAAGGAAACAAGGAATTATGTGAGTCAGAGGAAATGAGGAAGGGCATTCCAGGGATGAGGTACAGCTTTTGAAAAAGCAAAAAAATGGAAAAATGAAAGGTCATCTTTTTCCTGAAGGTTGATGTTCCTGGACTATAGAGCAATAATATATAACAAAGCTAGAAAAGTCGATTTGAGTCAGTTTTTGAAGGGCTTTAAATGGCAACCAAAGGAGTTTTCTTTGATCCTACAGATAATGACTCACTGGAGTTTATGGAACAGAGATGTGACACAGTTAGATCTGTGAATTAGGATGCCACTTTGGCAGTGGTGTGCAGGCTTTTAGACAAAAAAGAAACTTCAGGCAAAAAGGCCAATTAGGATACTATTTCAATAGTAAAGGTGATAGATAGGTGATAAGGATTGGAAGTAGGGCAACAGCCATCTGAGTAGAATACAGAGGATTTAGGGGCAGCTAGGTGGTACAGTGATAGAGCACTGGCCCTGAATTCAGGAGGACCTGAGTTCAAATCCAGCCTCAGACACGTGACACTTACTAGTTGTGTGACCCTGGGCAAGTCACTTAACCCCAATTGCCTCACCAAAAATAATAATAATAATAATAATAATAATAATAATAATAATAATAATAATACAGAGGATTTAGTAACTGATTGGATATGTGGGATAAAGGAGAAAGAAGATCTGAAGATGATTCCAACATTGTGAAGTTGGGTTACTGGTAGGATAGTATAATCCTCAGCAAAAAAGGGAGAAATTTGTAAGAGTTGTAGGTTTTGGGGGAAAGATAATGAATTCTGTTTTGGACTTGGAGTTATAGGATATTCAGTTTGAGATATACAATAGGCAAGGGGGCAGCTAGGTGGCACAATGGATAAAGCACCAGCCCTGGATTCAGGAGGAATTCAATTCAAATCTGCCCGCAGACACTTGACACTTACCAGCCATGTGATCCTCAGCAAAGTCACTTAATGCTCATTGCCCTGCCAAAAAAAAAAAGTCACAGAAGAGATGTGCGATGGCTATATACATCTGAGCATCATCTGCATTGAGATAATGAAATAATGAAAGTAGATGAAATCACTAGAAGAGTATAGAGAGAGAGGAGAGAAGAGTGCTTAGGACAGAGCCTTGATATACCCCTACATTAGGGGATGTGACATAGACGATGACACAACAAAAGAGATGGAGAAGGAACAAACAGAGAGGTAGAAAACGAATCAATTCATCCACAGGCATTTATTTAGTGCCTACATTATAACCAAGAGAGCAAGGTCACAGAAATCCAGAGAGGAGAGAATATCTAGGAGGAGGTGGTGCTCAGCTATGTTTAATGCTGCAGAGCATTCAGGAAGGATTAGAATTGAGAAAAGACTATTGGGTTTTGGCAACTAAGAATTCTTTGGTAACTTTAAAGAAAATAGTTTTGTTTGAGAAAGGAGGTCACAAAACAGATGGTAAAGAGTTGAGGAGAGAGAGAAAGGAGAGGAAGGAAGGGAAGGCAAAGGATTTCGACAGGTTTTTTAAAAGTATAAGACAGACTGGTCTTGCCCTTAGGAAACACTGCCCAGATGGGAATAAGACATGCATAAAGAAATATGGGGCATCTAGGTGGCACAATGGATAGATCACAGGGCCCAGAGTCAGGAAGACCTGAGTTCAAATCTGACCTCAGACACTTAGCTGTGTGACCTGGGCAAGTCACTTCAGCCTGTTTGCCTCAGTTTCCTTATCTGGAAAATGAGCTGGAAAAGGAAATGGAAAACCATTCCAGTGTCTTTGCCCAAAAAAACAACCCAAATAGGGTCATGAGGAGTCATACATAACTGAAAATTCAGTGAGAAAGAAAGGTAACTAAACATTTAAACAGTGTTATAATGTAGAAACACCCAGTGAGGAAAAAAAGGGGGCAGCTAGGTGGCACAGTGGATAAAGCACTGGCTCAGGATTCCTGAGTTCAAATCTGGCCTCAGACACCTGACACTTACTAGCTGTGTGACCCTGGGCAAGTCACTTAACCCTCATTGCCCAAGTACCCTGTGAGATTGGGACAGGCAAGAATTAAAGGAGAAGCAAATGAGCACATTTTTGATACATATGGGCAATAGAGGCTCCATGGAAGAAGTGGAAATTGGATATTGAAGGTGAAAAATAAAAGGGAAATGGTATAAGCAAAGGCAGAGGGTCAAAACAAAAGTGTAAGGCATGACTAGGAAAATAGTGCGACCAGGAATAGAAACAAGTTGTTTTCCTTCCAGTGTGGTACAAAATCTATTAAACAATGTTATTCCAATATCATTAACCAAAGTGGACACACTGTGCCCAGTGCAAATATCATACAGGATAACCCTTTAGAAAACATCTGTCTCTGGAAAAGTGTAGAAGCGTTTCAATATTGGGGCCCACATTAAGCATCATCCTTTAAGGACCCCACCATTTGAACCAGAATCCCAATGATGTTGCTTCTTCCTCCTAGGGAAGGAAACAAAAATCAGTATGTACAGAGATGGGGAAAAAGGCACTCTGGGTTGATCTTCAGAACACATGAGTTTAAATCCTGGTTTTGCTGTTTACTAACTGTGTGACTTTAGATAAGTCATTTAACTTCTCTAGCTCCAGTTTACTCAATATAAAGTGAGGATGTTAGCAACATCTTCTGAGTTCCCTTCCAGATTTAATTTTGAGAGCACTATGGGCTGTTGGGTTTTTTTTTTGCCAGTTTTCAACAAACAAATATAATTCATTTGCCCTGAAGAAGCACACTACTGTGAGATTAAATGTGTAATTATTGCCATAGACACACAGAACAAAAATTGGGGGAATCAAAAATCTTTATCTACAACCTCCTTTACTAATGTGTACATGAGACTTCTATAAACATTCCCTTTCTGGGTTGCCAGTTCCCATAAAACTCCTGTCTCTCCTCCTTGCCTTCCATAAAAGTTCAGTAGCTGAAGGCCCTTGGTCATTTATCTTTTAGCTGCAATCTAATTTCTTTGGGGCTCTTACCCTGAGTGATTTAAAGATGTGTTTAAAAATCCTTTCAGCAAGCCATGACTATATATTCTTCATAAGGCTCATTTACATGCTTATTTTTTGCTTTCGCTTCCCATTTTGTTTTGTCACTTGATATACTTTTCCCAAAAATGGTGAACATGTTTTTATTCCATCTGCTTCTTGGAATCATTGCCAGCCTTGTACCTGAATCCTGTTTTCATCTGGAAGGGACTGGCCTAGGCATATATCTTAGGTACTCCATTTTGGGAACAAAAAGTGTTAAAACTCAGTGGTCTGCACCTCCAAGTGAAACTGTAGGCCTCGCCATGGAAAGGAGTATTGGGAGTAAGCTAGATGTCTAACTTAAATAGAAAAAGGCAAAGATATTTGTCATGTGTAACCATAAGAAAGAAGCAGTTTCCTTTCAGGAGTATCCACTGTTGATAGGCTCCCACTGACAGGCAGTTTGATGGAAACAAGTAAGACCAACACAGACCATGATTTCTGAGTTTCATGTGCTACCCAACATAACCCAAGACTACCTGGCTTCCACCTTTATTCACAGGAAGTGGATAGGCTTAATTCCCTCTCTTGACCTAGGAGATGAGGGGCTCAGGACTCATGGGCCTTTTCCTTCTTTATTACATTTAGATGACCTTTTTAGCTTTTATTTCAGTCCACTAATCTTCATCCTAAGTGAAGTTAACTGTGCTCAGACATTTCCCCCATTAATATCATCATAGAACATATTAATGGAGGACTTCTGTAAATAATCTTTCTCAGGTGGAATGAATGTTTTATTCCAAAATAACACCACCTCCCCTCTTAATTATTGCAGGTTAAGTGCTATAAAGTTTTTCTTAACAGCCCTCAAAGCTCTGAACAATACCACAAGATTAGGTGTTTTCTCCAGCGAAGATATGGGATGGAATGGTATGGAATAGGATGAGATGGGATGGGGTCAGATGGAATAGAAAGGGGTGGGAAAAGATAGAATAGGAATATTTGGTGCTCAAAACTCCCATTACCACCTAGAACATTGAAGCAGAGAGTATATCTTGTCTCACACCATTTCTCTAGCTCTATACTATTTTCATTTTTGTTGTCTACAAGAGATGGAAAATGAAAGTGGAGTCACTTTCAACTGATGTTAATATTAGGTCATATCCTGAAATAAATCTGGAATTAACATCCACAGTGAGATCAAGATTGTAAAACTCTCCCCAAGCAGTCTTGACCATATTTAGTGAATAAGGAAATAGAGATGCTTATACTTCAGTGAAGTCATTTCTTAGTCTTTTAAAGCAGGCTGCGTCTAAGAGGGATCTGGGTAGAAACTCCTCCCTTGCAAAGGAATGCCTTCCAGGACTCATACTTTCATACAAGCAACTGCTTTAGCTGAAAATGTGGCAACTGTCCCTCATAGAGTTTCTTTTCCCAGGGTTCCAGAGTGAGAGTGACCATAATCCCCAGCATTTTCTTATTTCCCTTTTGCAGAGGAATATGATGATAAGCAGCCTCTGACCAGCAAAGAGGAAGAGGAACGGCGCATTGCAGAAATGGGGCGCCCAATCCTTGGAGAACACACGAAACTTGAAGTCATCATTGAAGAGTCCTATGAGTTCAAGGTACACTTGCTACCACAGCCACGTCAAAGCCAAATCCCTATCCCCACCCCCACCCCCAGGCTTTTGTCTCATCAGGCTTTCTGGAAGTCTCCTGGCCAAGATCACTGGCCATGTTACCCAAATTGCAAGCAACAGCAGTGTAAATAGTCAAACAGAACCTTGAGTACTTACTGCCTCATGAATTCAAGATGGACTTGCAAGAATACTGGGAATATGATGTTAGTGGAGAGGGGATAAAGCAAAACTAAATCCAAGCCCGTGACTTGAAAAGCAAAGCTATCTTATCAAACATTCTAAAGGCTCTAAGGTGATTTTATATAACAGGATTTTGAGGGAAGATTCAAATATGGAGGTAAAGATGGAATCTAAGAGATTATTCTCTACACAGGGATTCAGAGTTAATATGAAAAAAATGTGTCAGAGAAAAGTAGACATATTATTAAAGATGAGAAGATGATTTTTCTTTTATCTCATTCATCCATTAGCTTTGGCTATCTCTGCCCATGACATTGCTTTCATCTACCCTTTCCTCCTTTTTTAAGGCCATTTTAGGAACTGAGCAACATCAGTAGAATGGCAGCATAGTTCTTTTAACAACATTATTGAGATCAAGTCTCTCAAGGTGTTCAAAACACACAGAATCTGTAGAGACCCTATCATATAAAAGGCATGATATTTGTTGCTATGAGATACAGAGAGAAATAAGATGTAATCCCTGTCCTCTAGTAGCTTACAAGGGCAAACCTTCCCCCTTGAGGCTTATAAGGGAAATTAGACAAGGATCTTGATTAATTATAAAAAGTTACAATCTGGCAAGTACATAGAAAAGATCAAAAGAGCAAGAGATTACTTCTGAACAGAGGGATCAGAGAAGACTCATGGGCAATTGGGGTACATGGTAGAATAGAAAGAATTTAAGGGAAGAGGTTTTTTTTAAGGGACAGGCAATACTATAAGCAAAGGTATGGAGATAAGCAAAAACAGGATGAATTCAGGGAATGAAGAGCAGCCTATTTTGGCTACAGCATGGGTTTCACAAAAGGGAGCCATGTCATATAAGGCTGGAAAATTGCAGGGGAACCAGATGGTGAAGGGTCTTGAATGTCAAGCTAAGAAGTAGACAATGGGGAACCCTTGAAGGCTTTTGAGAAGGAAGCATCTGAGGGTAATTGTTTGGACAATGGATTAAAATAGGAAGACTAGAGAAAGGAATAGAAGTTAAAGAGCTTTTTATAATATCCCAGAGAGGGGTCTGAGTTATGGACAATTCTCTCCAGAAATAATACTTTTAGGTAACAAGTCTCTTAAAGACCTTGTTCAGATATTCCAGAATCTTATCAGAGAATCGAATCTGCACAACACTGTGCTCTATCTGCTGTCTTCTGCTGTGTCCTGAGGCAGGGCACAGATGCATTAACACTCCCCTTACTCAGGGTGAGCCGTTCTAATCACCAAGGAGGCCCCTACAGAATATAGCTGGCACCCCTTTTTAACAGTGTCCAAACCTATGGTGTAAGGGACTTGGCAATAATCACCAATTTACCTCCATATGTCCCCCTCCCACATGGCCATGGGGTATATATGCCAATTGAATCCCAGGAATAGCCCTAAGTATCATAAAGTTCCTGGATATAAATATGCAAACTAAGCTCTAATAATAACTGCCCTGAATTGCACACATTTTTAAAAGTTTCCTTTCTCTCAAGACTGCTCTTTGAACAATACTTATTACAAGGGGAGCCAAAGTCCAACTATCAGACCTTTTCTGCACCCTAGCAGCCCTCTGCTAACCAAACTGATTTGGCTTCAGCCTATAGACTGAGACTTCTTTTTTTTTTTTTTTCTGGGTTGATGTTTTATTTTCTTTTTTTTTTAATTTTCTTTCCTTTTATTTTTTTTATGTATAAGGTATTTTATTTTTTCCATTACATGTAAAGATAGTTCTCAACTTTTGTTTATACAAGCTTTACAATTTCAGATTTTTCTCCCTCCCTCCCCTTCCTCCCCCCTCCCCTAGACAGCAGGTAATCTGATATAGGTTATATCTATATATCTCTATACATATAGATATAGATATAGATACACACACATATATATATACACATAATAACATTAATCCTATTTCTGCATTAATCCTGTTACAAGAGAAAAAATCAGAGCAGTGATGCAAAACCTCAAAATAGAAAAAAAAAAAACAGCACCCCAAACAAAAGAAATAGTATGGTTCAATCAGCATCTATACTCCACAGTTCTTTTTTTTTCTTGGATTTGGAGATCCTCTTCCATCATGAGTTCCCTGGAACTCTTCTGTACCATTGCATTGGTGAGAAGAATATAGTCCATCACAGTAGGTCAACACTCAATGTTGATGATACTGTGTACAATGTTCTTCTGGTTCTGCTCATCTCACTCATCATCAGCTCACGTAAAGACCCTCCAGGTTTCTCTGAACTCCTCCTGCTCATCATTTCTTACAGCACAATAGTATTCCATTGTATTCATATACCACAACTTGTCCAGCCATTCCCCAATTGATGGGCACCCCCAGACTGAGACTTCTTAACCTTCTTTGTAGCATAGACCCTTTTGGCAGTCTGATGGAGCCCTGTGGCCCCTTCTCAGAATAAGATGTTTAACTGCACAAAATCAAACTTACAAGATTCCAAAGGATTTCAAAGTTCTGAGACTCCAGGTTAAGAACCCCATAGAGAGAAGCTTTGTCCAGACCACTCTGATGTGTCCATTGGATCTGATAAGCAACAGGCTCAGTCCTATAACATAGTAGATGGAGATTTGACTTGATAGTAGTCTAAATGCCATAGTTGTTTGTGGAGAGATGAATGAGTCCCATACAGAATAAACTGGTACTTATCCCTTGAACTTGTGATTGCCAGTAGTGAAAGCTCTTATTGTTACTCTTGATAATATTACTCAGAGCTAGGGAATCCACTCACAGACTAACCAAATCTCTTTTCTCCGGCCTGTCGAGCTACTTTTAGAAAGCCTTTTTATATATTGTGTTTTCTAGAGATAGATAATAATAATAATAACCTACATTTTAGTACTGTTCAGTAGAACAAGTCTTTCTTTATTAGGTGCCTACTGTATGCAAAGCACAGTACTATGGTTTGGAGACACAAAAAACGAACGGGGAAAAAGTATCTTCTCAGGGAACTTATGTTCTACCTGGGGGGACAGGGTGATAAACTATGCAAAAAAAGATAAGTAAATACAAGATAATTTGAGGACAGAGAGGACACTAATAACTAGGGTAACAAGAAAAAACTTCTTGTAGAAGAGAAGGCCTGAACTAGGATTTTAAGAGACAAAGATGAGGAAAAGAATGCATTCAGGCTTGAGGGAAAGTCTATGTAAAGACTCCGAGACAGGAGAATGAGTCCCAAATTCAGGAGACTGCTTCAAGTTTCAATATAGATGATATGTTCCCACTTGCTCATCACCATTGGGACATTGGCTCTTGGTCAAGAATTCTGCCTTTTTACATGAAGCATCTATTCACCACTATGCCTTCCGGGTTCCCCTTATTTTATGACATCTTAGGCCTCCCCAGGTAGCTCTTACATAGTCAACATGATGTTAAAACTGGTACATTTTTGAACTAAGTCAAAGTTGTGTGTGTGTTTGTGCTTCTTTGCAATGAGTGGGCTTTGGAGGACATGCTGACAGTAAGTTTGGTGGATGGGTAGACTAGTTGAAGTAGTTGAGCCGGGAAAGGCTGCCCCGCTGTGCTAAGAATGCCTGCTCTCTCACGATAGTCTGTGTAATCCAAAGTCTTGTATGTAGATTACCCGCTTTCTTAGTTGAAGATTGCTTGGCTGCTGCTGTTGACAAAATTGACCTTTTGAAAACCAGAGAGTGTTAATTGTACAGAACTAAGTGTGACGCATGTCTCAAAAATTAAGGGGCATGAAACCTATTGGTGGTAAAAAAAACAAACAAACAAACAAAATGATGGAAATGAAAGAAAAAATTGACTTCAAAAAAGAAGTTTTTTAGAGGAAATATAAGGGTATAGTTCAACAACAATAAGGTTAATAAAATGGGAGGTAAAAAATAAAGCTCCATTTGATGTGGATTGCACAGTAATCTTTATGTTCTCCTACTGCTCTTCATTACAGAATAAAAAGAAATTCTTTAGATCTATAATTTCAACCAACTCTGGCCTCTTATAAGATCTCTATTACTGAGCAGAACACACTATTCCATCAGTTGCAGGCAACAGAATGGTGATGGAACAATAGACAACACAAAGTTGACAAAGCATCCCCAATCCCATTCAGTGTGAATGGATGAAGTTTTTCAGTGTTTATTATGATAATCACTGAGGCCATTCTTAATGTTTCCATCTGTCATTAGGCAGTGGAGTGTTCTCATCCTGGGTGCCTGGAACAGTTTTCCATTTGTGTACATTATTGAACCAGGAGCTGTGCTTGTATACAGAATCACAATGGCATTTAAAGTCAACGCTCTTGTTCTGAGCCTGACATCTGCTCCCCCTTACATAACTCTGGACTTTTAAAGCCAGCATGGTCTTGGATTTCCTCAGGCCCTAACCAGCCCGGTAGTTAATTACCTCATTCTTTTCCACCTTTCTAGAGTACTGTCGACAAACTTATTAAGAAGACGAACCTAGCTCTTGTGGTTGGGACGAACAGCTGGAGAGAACAGTTCATCGAAGCTATCACTGTCAGTGCTGGTAAGTCCTAGCCTCTGCATGTAATCAAATTAGCAGGGCCCATCTCTGAGCTCAGTGTCAGCATGCTGACCAGCTTGCCCACAACTGCCTTCTCTATAGGAAAACCAATGAGATGTAAAAGGTATATGTAGCATGTGTTTCCTTTTACTGAACACATTAAGACTGTCTGCCTACATGAAACAAATGTTTTCAGACTTCTACTATAGTATGTTCTTCTTTCCTTTTCAATATTACCTTTTTGTGTAAATGTTTTTGTTTTTTTGTGGGGCAATGAGAGTTAAGTGACTTGTCCAGGGTCACACAGCTAGTAAGTGTCAAGTGTCCAAGGCCAGATTTGAACTCAGGTCCTCCTGAATCCAGGGCTGAGTGCTTTATCCACTGCCCCACCTAGCTGTGTAAATGTTAAAGTCAATGTGGTATGATGGAAATAGCAATGGATAAAGGAACCTCAGTTCTGGTCCCAGGGGCTCTATCATTAACTAATTTTATACCTTCAGACATTTCACTTAACTTATCTTAAACTTACTTTCTTTATATTATAATGTAAGGGGGATCTACAGAATCGAGTGTTGGAGAAGAGTCTAAAAAATTAAGGGCTGTGAGGGGCAGCTAGGTGGCGCAGTGGATGGAGCCCCGGGCCTGGAATCAGGAGAACCTGAGTTCAAATCCGGCCTCAGACACTAAACACTTACTAGCTGTGTGACCCTGGGCAGGTCACTTAACCCCAATTGCCTCACCAAAAAAAAAAAAAAAAAATTAAGGGCTGTGAAGCTCCTTTGATCTATAGCTAGAAAAATTATTAGATGATCTGCTAAGTCCCATTAGTTCCAAATTTCTGTGGTCTTCACCTATAGTTTAAAAAATATGTTCATGGGGCTGTATATGAAAAAGTACCTTGCCCAAAGGCATAAGATGACAATGGAAATTTCAAAAGGACAATAAGGATGACAAGGAAATAGCACTAAGACATTATACCAATAACTACCCATACTGTGTTATTCTCTGCCAAACCTTTGTTTTTCCTGACAAAGATAAATAGATTTCTTGCTAGCAAGGTGGGATGTAGAATCTGGAGGGGAAGGGGAAGTTACCTAGATATAGTATTTGCTACATATCGATGAGATTCAGTCAACAAGAATTTGTTAAGTATTTACTATATGACTGCCACAGTGTTAAGCTCTGGGGAAAGAAAAAAAAAGTACCTGACCTCAAGATGTTTATATTCTAATGGGAGAGACAACGTACAAACAACAATATAAAGACAAGATGTGTGTATGTATATATGTACATATATATACTATATGTACTACATATACGTATACACATGCACATACATATATACATACACATATACATAATCTGATACATAAAGGGGGCCTACTAAATTTGCCTTGCCTACTGAAAATAGGTATCATATGCTCAATAATGAATCCTAAAACAGTCCTGCACATTCTTCAAATGTGTCAATACAGTTACTCATGTACAGAATATTGCTTATTACAAAACACTCTTAAAAAAACCCTAAGTGCTGTAGGCAAAAAAGGATGGATGAGATTTTTTTCAGTTTATTATTAGTGCTGTTCATAATGCTTTTCATTTCTTTCACTTCCTCCACTTAAGTATGCCATGAGATTTTATGAATTTTAAATGGTAGTGACCATTCAAAGGAAATGCATTAGCAAACCTCAACAATTCTTTGCTCTGAAGCAAGGGGATTGAAAAAGATAGGTCAGGGTTTTCCTTTATATACAATATTACTATGGCTCCATAATTCTAACTAATGCCTGACCCCACCCTTACCTCCAAGCAATGAGGTGTGACTTGCTCTGCTGTTTTTCACAGAGAAACAGACAGATGACTTATTTAAGTAGTCACAGAGAGAATCTGTGACAAATCTACTAGTCTAAGACATATCTCAGGCTTGCTTTTGTCAGTAACTCCAAATATATTGTGAATTCATGATGTAGAGTTTAAATATCAAGTAAGCCACATATCTCTGTCAGTTGCCCACCAAACTGTGGTATCATAGGTTGGGGCTGAAAGGGAACTTAGGGATCATTTAGTCCAACCTTTTAATTTTTATACTAGAAGAAACTGAGGCCACCTTCAGAATTGAAATGACTTTGCAAAGGTCATACATACATGGAGGGTATAAATGAATAAACTGAAAATTTGTCTTCTGACTCCAAATCCAGTGTTCTTTATACCAGGTTTGCTGTGAGTCAGTGTGTGTGTGTGTGTGTGTGTGTGTGTGTGTGTGTGTGTGTGTGTGTGTGAGAGACCCTGAGTGATTCACTTTAGCCCATGGGCCCCAGCTTCTTCATTCATAAAGTGAGTGGACACAGACTAGACATTCTCCAAGGTCCCTGAAAATTCTGATCTATGATGACCATAAATAATCCTTTGCTGTTTTGAATGATGACTAAGATGAGAGATTCATTTAGTATTTTAACTACATTATGGATGCAGAGTATAATCAGGTTTATTTTTAAATACATCTGTAAGCGATTTTCTAATATCAGACTTGTCATACTCATGCTATGATTACGTAAATGAGCCACCTCTGTCCCTTTGTTTCTTTATATGTGATAAGAGAAGAGTGCCCTGAACTGATAAAATCACAGATCTATATTTGGTGTGTACATGTGCATGTGTAGATAATTTAACATCTACAAACACAAATACAATATATATGTATTTTATATAGCATGTTCCAATAGGCAGTACAAAAACCTATATTTGTGCATATATACGCACATATAGGAATATGTTAAATTGCCCATATGTGCATATTCATATGTATATGTGTGCATGTAAACATGTGTAGTAGGTATATACAAATATACACCCACATATATATATATATATGTAGTATATTTGCGTGTGAAATTTTCAGTTTAGAAATTCCATCTATTCATCTAGATCAGCTGCTAATCTGTAATTTAGGGTTTTAATTGCCTGAGACCCTGAAAGGTTAAGGGACTTGATGATGGTTTTGCTGTTCAGTTACTCAATTGTGCCTGACTCCTTGAGACCCCATTATGGGGTTTTCTTGGCAAAGATACTGGAGTGGTTTGCCATTTCCTTCTCCAGTGGATTAAGGAAGACAGAGCTTGAGTGACTTGACAAGGATCACACAACTAGGGAATATCTGAAGCCAGATTTGAACTCAGGTCTTCCTGACTCCCAGTCCAGTGCTCTATCCACTGAGCTGGGGAGGCCAGCTGCCTCCATGCTGACCATGGTTATACAGCCATTATCAGAGGAAGGGCTTGAACCTATATCTTCTTGTATCCTTCTATCTGTTATACCTGACTGATCTTCATATCATTAGTTCATCAATCTATTCACTTCATGTGCTGACTTCTTTATATTAACAAGACACTATTAACCCACCTTCAGTGTTGCACGCACCTTGAATTCATACTTGCCATAGTTTGGATGAGTTTACATGGAGCAATCCACAGTCTCTCTCTTTGACCATCATCTGTGATACATAGTGAGCTATGGCATGCATTTTATGAGATAGTTGGCTGAAGAAAAGAATATGATAGAAGGAACTGAAGTTAATAAGTGATCAGAGCATGGTGTCAATGTGGCCAAGAACATGTGGCCAAACCCAACAAATGAAATCTATGGCATGGCCCAAGAGGGCCGCCTAATCCATGGGTAAGAAAACTTTTTACTATGGCTAATGTATTGTGCAATAATGGCCAATTGATAAGCCTTTCCTTTAACCATTTTACCACCTACAAATTGGGACCAATGCCCATACAGAGGCCTTTGAAGAAGATGTCATTAAGTGAAAAATTATGCTATCTTATGACTCAATGTAAGAATCAAACCTGGAGGAAGAAGACTTCAAGTTTAGAAACTGAGGAGCTTCCTAACCTTAGGCAAGTCTCTATGAACCTGTTTTCTCTTCTAAAAAAAGGGGTTGGATTAGATTAACTCTTAGGTCCCTTCAAGCTCCATAGTAATGATCCTATGACTTCCTTTACTCAACAAACATCTAGTCATCATCTGTGTATGTAGGCAGTCCTCCATGTGAAACTTTGAGAGCCATGCAAAAAATAGGGAGAACAGCACTTAAAGTTAGAAAGTTCTGGGTTCAAGTTCTGGCTCTGGCATATCCTGTGTTTTGATCCTGGGTAAGAATCTTAACTTCTGAGTGCCCCCAGACAATTCTCTTTTTTTTGGTGGGGCGAAGGGGGTTAAGTGACTTGCCCAGGGTCACACAGCTAGTAAGTGTCAAGTGTCTGAGGCCATATTTGAATTCAGGTACTCCTGAATCCAGGGCTGGTGCTTTATCCACTGCGCCACCTAGCTGCCCCCGACAATTCTCAAAGATCTGATCTACATTGAAGGGTTTGCTCACAAGGAGTTCCTTGTACTAATGAAATCACAATTCAGAACCTATCCTCCCAAAAAACAGAGTGAATTATAATTGTTTGTACCATACATATGCATTTATACATATTTATTTGTATATATAGTGCTTCAAGATTTACAAAGCATTAAGATTTTACAAAATATTCTACTCACAATATCCCTATGATGTAGATAATACAAATATTTTTCTACATATTTGACAGATAAGACAGTGGCACAGTGTATAGAGTGGTAGGCCTGGATTCAGGAAGACCTGAGTTCAAGTCCAGCCTCAGACACTTATTAGCAGTATGACCCTGGTCAAACAGAGGATAAGAGCCATTGAACCTTCTGTTTGTCTCAATTTCCTCATCTGTAAAATGGGGTTAATAACAGTACCTACTTCCCAGGGTTGTTGTGAGGATCAAATGAGATAATAATTTTAAAGAACTTAGAACTTGCCCTGGCACATAATAATCTCTACATAAATGTTAGTCGTCATCATCATCCGTGATCACGTAGCTAATAAGTGTCAATGACTAGATTCTCACCCAGGGCTTGCCTGACTCTAAGTCCAGAATTCTTTCACTCCACCATCCTAACACACAAGTAAAAATAGATATCTTCCAGCAAAGCAAAATAAATTGTTATATCCCATGACCTTGATAGCTTAGACTTAACTGTAACAAATCATTCAGGTGCAATTGTATGTGGGAAGCAATTTTATGATACTTACTCTGTGGGTGGGCCCCATCCAGGCCCCCTTGGGTTGTGAGTGGGAGAATGGGTCTGTGACCTCATGTGTGTTCTATTCCCCTAAATGTTCAAGTGACTGCTTGGAAGTAGACTTGGATCCACAAAAATACACCATAATTTTTCCAGACTCCTGGTACATTTGAATTAATATACTATTTGGAGGCCTATAAAATTTCAAGAAAACAAATCTATTTTGTAGACATTGAATTTCATGAAAAAGCAGTTACCAAATTCAATATTGGTCACTGTGATGAAATTTAAGTAGCTGCAAAAATGGGAATGTTCTTATGGTGGTTTAATGGACAATGAAATTGGTATAATTTGCTGAAAAAACAAAATCTTACCAAGAGTCATGGATTTAAGTTTTATTGTTGATTTTCAGGCATTGTAAAAGGGCTTGGTTTATTTTAAAATAATAAAGGGTAGTTATAGCTTTTTATTTTCAATTTCTGGCAGTTCAGTGGCTTAGGCAAACCTAAGAGTATAGGCCTTCCCAGGAAATGCTAAACAATTATTAAAAATGTACTCAGGAGTTGTTGTTTGTCCTTCATTCTCAAAGAGGACCATGATATCCAGAGATGATGTCATGACTTACAGTGAATTGGATTTAAATGCGGGGGGTGCAAAGTCACCAACTTTATTCTCTCCTCCAGAGTCATCTGGATCCAGTGGTAAGATATACATTATGATGACTGAAGATGGCCCCAGGTGTTTGAAGCAATCGGGGTTAAGTGACTTGCCCAGGGTAATACAGCTAGTAAGTGCCAAGTGTCTGAGGCTGGATTTGAACTCACACCCTCCTAATTCCAGTGCCAGTGCTCTATCCACTGTGCCACCTAGCTGCTTCTTATTCATAAGTATATATTATGGGTTTCTTCACTAGTTTCTGGATGACCTGGTTCTATCACTCTCTAGCTGTGTGGCCCCAAATGTACGACATAAAGGTGATAGACTAATTAAATGACCTAAAGTCCTCTTTCTTCCTAATACACTATGATTCTTTGGCTCTTCTGATTTATTTCCACCTATTGCATGTACTATGGTTTCATTTTAATAATAATATCTTATATATACAAAGTACATTGTTCACAACATCTCTGTGAGGAGAGACATAGTAAATATTATTATCCCCATTGTGCAGATGAGCAAACCAAGACTTAAATAACAATGTCATATTTACGTAGTGCTATAGAGGTTTTAAAAAGAGCTATTCATATATCAGCTCATTTGTTCCTCCCAACAAGCCTGTGAGATATGTGATGTAAATTTTTTTTGGTTTTTGGTGTTTTTTTCCCCCCATGACACTAGGAGGGATACTGGAAATTTGTGTCTGTTCCCACGGAGCAATCAGGCTGTCAATCAAACATTCATGTCACCTGTCCTGCTCACTCACCACCAGAAACAGCTCTGGGGTAAATCTGACTCTCAGAAATCTTGTTGCTTCTCTCCCTTAAACTCCACTGAGTGGGGCAGCTAGGTGGCACAGTGGATAGAACACTGACCCTGGAGTCAGGAGGACCTGAGTTCAAATTTGGCCTCAGATACTTTCTAGCTGTGTGACCTGGGCAAGTCACTTAACTCCACTTGCCTTATTGAGGGCCATCTCCAGTCATCCTGATGTATATTTTATCACTAGACCCAGACAGATGGCTCTGGAGGAGAGAGTGAGGTTGGTGACCTTGTACAGCCCTGCCTCACTTAAATCCAATTCACTGCAAGTTATGACATCACCTCCCAATGTCCTGGTCCTCTTTGAGAATGAAGGACAAACAATAATAACCTTTTGCTGAGTGGAAATGTTTCCCATTGGTCTAGGGCTTAACAAAATTATGACATGGAGTTGCATCCTACTAGGAAAATAAAGTTTCCTAATTCATTTACTTTTTATTCAAGAACATTGTGATAAGCCTTTGATACCAGGGTTCTTAATCATTTTCGTGTCAGATTCCTTTGGCAATAAACAAATGCATTAAACAAAAATACATAGGATTATAAAAGAAACCAATTATATTGAAATTCAGTTATCAAAATATTTTTAAATAAGGTCATGGACCCCAAGTTAAGTACTACTACTTTAATGGAGTTAAATACAAACGAATAAGAGCAGTAGCATGTTTTCATGTGTAACAGACATGGAGATGCATCATAGCATTAAGAACTGGATAAGAGTCGGGAAGTCTTGGGTTCAAGTCCTGTCTTTGACACAGACTGGTCATGTGATTCTGGGATTCTGGGCCTGTCACTAAATGCCTTAATTACCCTAGACAACTCTTTAAGACTCTCAGTTGTAGAGATGCTTCCAATCTACCTTGAGAAAGAAGGTTTCCTCCCCAGAAGTTCTTATACCAATGGAATCGAAGTCCAAATATAAACATAGATTGTACATTCTATTTCATCCCTCACCCAGCTGAGGCCAAAGGCCTGAAAAGCCTGAAATTCTTCATTCTCTTATCTCCCATCCCAGAGATGAGCACTGTCTTAGCAGCTCAGTTCTCATTTGGTCCCAGTAAAGATCTAGCAAAAGGACATTTCCCCCCAATGCAGCTGACAGGACCCATAGTTAGATGCCCCGTTCATTGCTGTAAAGATGGTGATGATGCTAATCCTATACTGTGCCTTCTCTTCTTGACTCAGCTGGATATAAACTTCTCACACTACTCACACCAGATCAGAAACTGTGGACTCCATTTCAGTCTGTCACCACAATCCCTCATATGAGGCAGGTAACAGATTCCAGGCTATGCCCAGACAGCAATAGCCTGACATTCTGAAAACAACAACCTTCCATGGACACAGACATCACGATGTCCCTTCTGCCTTTCAGCTTCAAAGCTCTCCATCAGTTGTGGTTCAGTGGCATGGCACCATGCCCTCAGCCTGTCTCCCTTTTCATTTCCTGAGCCTTTCTCCATTTACTGGCACAACCCTTGGTATACCCACTCCTACTGTGGTATGGTATGGGACCAAAAAGAGTATCACGATCTCGTTTTTAAAGAGGAGGAAACTAAGTACTATAGATATTGTAATGGAGGAAAGTAAATCTTATATAGCAATTGTAACTTCCCCAAGGAGGCACTGCTAATAGGTGGTATCACTGGGTTTTGAACCTAGCTATTCCATGCTGCTGATTTGAGGTTTAACAGTCAAGGATTCATTTGCCACTCACTTTTCCTAAATTTCATCACTTGTTCTCTGGGCCTTATAGTAACATTACTGTGTGTGCTAGATTATTACACTTTAATATAGGAAGACTTAAGGGAATTATTTGACCCTAAAGAAAGGAGATTCAGGGGGCAGCTAGGTAGTACAGTGGATAAAGCACTAGCCCTGGATTCAGGAGTACCTGGGTTCAAATTTGGCCTCATACACTTGACACTAGCTGTGTGACCATGGGCAAGTCACTTAACCCTCATTGCCCTGCAAAAAGAAAGAAAGAAGGAAAGAAAGAAGGAAGGAAAGAAAGAAAGAAAGAAAGAAAGAAAGAAAGAAAGAAAGAAAGAAAGAAAGAAAGAAAGAAAGAAAGAAAGAAAGAAAGAAAGAAAGAAAGAAAGAGAAAGGAGATTTAACCATATATCCCAGCAGTTTTCCTATTATATTCCAGGATTAGGACTAGGAGGAGGAGAGGACATCAGAAACCTTTCAGGCAAACCTCATTTCACACAGAGCACCTTGCAAGTGTTTCAGAAAGTCCAAATGAGGTTGACATTCATTATATCTCTGGTTGGAGTGTTTGTGATGCCAAGTAGAAAGGAATGACTTCAGGAGAAATTGCATGCAGGAGAGGACCCTTCCAATTTTACAATTCTATGGTTCTGTGAACATAAAACAAGTAAGAAAGACTAGTCTGTTGGTCACTATCCCTCCCACAAAGGAGGGTTTCTTTAGAATATTCTCATGCCAGGTCTATGTAGGGCCATGGAATTTTGGATCAAACTACTGCTTTTTAAAAGGTTATGTTCCCCAACGTCAGTATAATTCTTTAGAGTTTATGCAGCCTTCAAAGTCTCTGAAAACACAAAATTGACCTTTTTATCCTCAGCATGACTGTACTTTTTCCCTCATGGCTTCTGATGCTTTTTAAACTTTGCTGAGGCAAAGATGCAGAATGCCAGTAAAGCTAGGCTGAAAGAGAATCTGTTTTCTCCCACTGAAAAGATGACTCTACTTGAAGCTTTAGCTCAGACAGGTGACAACTCAGGATGATAACAGCACCAGGTACTCTTGTTTATCCCCTTGGGATGTCTTTCAATTAAGCACAAAGTACACAAGATGCTTTCCTAGCCTGCGGGTAGATGGCACAGGGCAGCACTGCCTCTGTAGAATGAGACCTAAAGTTGAGATGTGGGAACATTTCTCATCTGTGTTTGTGTGTGTGTGTGTGTGTGTGTGTGTGTGTGTGTGTGTGTGTGTGTGTGTGTGTGTGTGTGTGAGAAACCTGCACTTTCTGGTCTTTTCCATATTCTGAGAGAATCAGTGCCAGTATATCCACTCAAGAATTAAAGAGAGGGTTCAGAGAATTTATAGCAGGAGGGAACTTTTGGGATCATTTATTTGGCCCATGCCCATCCTTTTACAGATAAAGACTACAGTCTCTAAAGAGATAAAGTGACTTGCTAAAGTCATGTGGGTAATAAATAATGGTGCCAAAGATGTATGTATTCTGTAACTGGTTTTGGCCTACTTCACATTGGATAGAGAGATTTATTAGCATCTTTAAATTCATAGAAAAACGTGATATCTAGTAACTCTAGATTTCCCCTTAGAATTCCATATTTGAGTGGCAACTTCTCATATTAGAGGTTTGTGGTTATTTAGCCATTTTTCAGTCATGTCTGACTCTTTGTGATCCCATTTGGGGTTCTCTTGGCAAAGATACTGGAGTGCTTTGCTATTTCCTTCTTCAACTAATTTTACAGAAAACTGAGGCAAATAGGGTGAAGTGACTTGTCCAGGGTTACCCAGCTAGTAAGTATCTGAATCTGGATTTGAACTCAAGTCCAGGACCTGACTCCAAGTCCAGCTCTCTATCTCCTAAGCCATCTAGCTGCCCTAGCATTAGAGGGTTTGGTTTCAAATCCCAATTCTGACGCTTTCTGCTTGCCTGGGTAAATTGCTTATTCTTCACATACCTCATTTTCTTCATTTGTCAATAAATGGTTTGGACTTGATAAGCTCTGATATCCCTTCCAGCTCTAGCTATGATCCTCTAGAATGCTTTGTAACAGATTATGAAGATAGGCCCATATCAAAATCATTGTTTAAGAAATAACTTTGCAAACATTAGTTCATCCTCAGCACAATTTTCCAAGCATAGGGATCTTTCTTTTTGGCCCCATTTCACTAATGAGGAAAACAAGGCTGAGTGAGATACAGTAATTAACTGGGGTTAGATAACTAGCACTTGATAGCCAGTGTTATCCGTTTCCATGGCTAACATTCTTTTCACCACTGTAGTATTCTGATAATGACATGGGGAGGGCCTGCACTAGGGATAGAATACAAGATCTGTTAAGAAGTTAGAAATGACAAGATTTGGCAAATGATCAGATGTGGGAGAAAAGAAAAGAGTGGCCTTTTCATCTATGTTCATCATCCTTTCCTGATGGGCTCCATTTGGCTCTCCTGGGCTAGACTTCTCAACCCCATACTTCTCTGTGAACCCAGGAGATGCTGGGAAGGGAAGAAGAGAGGGCAAGATTGATCAGCATCACCTGATGTGTCCTGCTTTAGATATTGCTGACTCACTAACCCTTATAAAGTGAATCACTTGAACATAAAAACCCTTACCACACTTTTATATATGACTAAAGGCAGACTGATGATGTTCAGACAGCCTGAGCTTCTCAAAGCACTGTGCTCATTTCTCTTCTGTTTCTTTGACACAATAGGCCCCCTTTAACAGCCTCTTTTCATTAGCCTCATTTTCCCCCACCAATTCATGGACAGAGAAAAATTAAGTAACTTGAGAAGAATCACAGCATGTTGGAATACAAGCAGAATGATCTTCCTTCCACTTTCTTTTTTTTTTCCTTTTGAGTAAAGTCATTTAGCAGCTCCTTGACTGAGTTAAAAGTGGCAAGATTTTGCTCTCTCCCCCCAGCTATAGGTTCCCAGTGACACAGTGGGTTGATACTAGCTCATTCAGGGAATGGACAGGAAAATTTTCTGGTGTCACGTACCATCCTTCAGGTGATGCCTGGAGAAAGTCCTAGGTCACACCCATGCCGTCATCATCCTCTGAAACTTGTGGAAGTCATCCTTTCTCCTGTTCTTTGGAACTTTCTTGAATGAATCAGTGCT
This sequence comes from Dromiciops gliroides, assembly GCF_019393635.1. Classification (NCBI taxonomy): domain Eukaryota; kingdom Metazoa; phylum Chordata; class Mammalia; order Microbiotheria; family Microbiotheriidae; genus Dromiciops; species Dromiciops gliroides. The sequence continues at coordinate 613,876,367 of NC_057862.1, forward strand.
TGGGAAATCTGTCAGGCTGATGGCATCTTCAAGTGAATTAATATTCAAGAGCACCATCAAGTTGACAGTTCTTAAATCTGAAGAATTCCATCTGACTGAGATCTTTTATTCATCCACAGAATGCAAAAGACATAAGAAAGGACAGTGAGGACTTCCTTTGACCTTTTCTCATTCCCCAAGTCCACTTGAGCAGCTCACCAGTTCCTTCCTATTGGGAGGTAACCTGTCACCGTGGAAGGGGTACTTTACTGTCTCAGGAATTGGGAGATCTGAGACTTCACCTCTCACTTATGGCACATGTGCCCTTGAGCAAAATCCCCTAAACCTCTCTAGGCCTACAGTGTTTCATCTGTCACCTGGGGGTGCTTGATGAAATGGCCTCTGAGCCTCTGCCCAGCTCTAGGTCACTTCTATCTGCTGCTCATTTGTAACCCTCTCTGTTCTCAGTCCTCACAAGGGGCAGAGCCCACAAGGTGTCTTATTGTGAAGCTTGTTCTGTCGCAGCCCAACTGAGAGCCTTGCTTGTCAGTAAGCCAACAGAGAAGCACTACTATCATACAGACATTATTTCATGAATTTCTATTTGGATTAACACCAGTGCCTCCTTTCTCCCAAATCAGTGGAAATTCAGGAAAAAGGAGGAGGATTTCTCAACAGAGGTCAGAGATCTAACTCTGGAAAGGATCTTAAAAGTCACCTGGTCCATCCCCCTCATTTTAGAAGGTGAAGAAACTGAGTTTCAGGCAGTTTAGGAGATTTTATCAAAAGTCACTTGGTAGAATGCATCAAAATCTGGATCCAAATCCAGGCCCTGTGACTCCCAGATCAGGACTTTTTCTTTTTTCTTTTTTTTTTTTTGGGGGGGGGGGAGGTGAGGCAATGAGGGTTACGTGACTTGCCCAAGGTCACACAGCTAGTAAGTGTCAAGTGTCTGAGGTCAGATTTGAAGTCAGGTCCTCCTGAATCCAGGGCCGGTGCTTTATCCACTGCAGCACCTAGCCGCCCCCCTGACCACTGTCTCTTTTGTTAGGATAAAGCTGTTTAAGTAGAACCTTCTTTCATTTTACTAGGTGGTGAAAGATGGCTGCAAGGCAAAGACAATCTCTTCTTTCTTCCTTATTGTTGAAAACAGTTCCTCTCACCAAGGAGGAAATATCCTTCACCACTGAAAATCAGGCTTCCATTTCTATCGGCCTTACTGTCATCCCCTGTGAATTTGGGCAACAAAGGATTGTTTTCCCATCTTTCCCAATTGGGAACAAAGTAAAGAATGAAAAAGAGGGAAAGAAAAAAGAGGAAGGAAGGAAAAGAATAAGACCTAAAGAAAAACAAAATGAATTAAATGGGAATATTTGAGAGAATAATATGCTAGAAATCTAAGAAGATGGAAGCCAGGATGTCTGATCCAATCTGTAGAACCCAATAAGAATTCAAGTGTTGCTATGTTCAGGGTGAGAGGTATCACAAACAACTGGTTAAACAGCCAACTTTAGAATCAGGCAAACCTGGATTCTTCTTGCCCTTTTGCCCATGCCAAAGTTACTTTCTATTTCAGCATCATAGGCAATTCCCTACCTCTCTTAAGTTACAGATAAGTTGCTACGTTGGTGGAAGGAGTTTCCACATCAGGAGGTCTAGACCCCTTCTCCAAAGAAATCGAAATAAAAAATTGTCACTTCCTTCAAGAAATTTACATTCTCTGATGAGAAACAGGCCCAGGAGAAGGAATGTTGAATCAATACTTCATCTTTCACACTAGGAAAGAGATGGGACAGAGGGGGCAGGAAGGTGGGGAAGAAATTCTCCTCTGGCTCCTGGTAATGCTTTAGGGTTTTGTTGTTGTTATCGGGGTTTTTTTTTTTCTCCAAAGAATTTTGTGTTTGGCTGTTTCTCCTCCCAAATTGCCTATTACAAAAGCTTAGGGAAAACATTGTATTGCGGGTCTCAAGCATGATTCAGCTCTCTTATTGGAAGACTCCCCAAGTCACGTCTCCAATGCTGCAATTGTCTGAATTGGCAGAAGTTCAGCCTGGCAAACAATATGACTTAACTGGATTCCAGTCTCTCTTTTGTTGGCTTAGCCTGCTGCTATTTGAATGCCATCTGAGTGGGTGCTTACCAGTCAATATCTACAGCAAGGGGCCTTTTCATCCCTCTGCAGGAGACTCTGTATACTTTGTTGTCCATGGGGAGATATTTCTGCATTTTCTAAAGAAATCGAAGGGGGTGGGTGTTATCCCTCAACACATGTGTACACAGGCGCGCGCGCGCGCACACACACACACACACACACACACACAAAGACACCTCTCCATTGTTCTCTGCAAAGGCAGAAAACAACACTATTGAACACAATTAGCAACAACTCTTCTTGCTATTCACAGCCTGTCCTATTAATTAAGAGCTTGGCATTCAGGCTTAGCAACCAAAAGTGACCGGAGAGGCTTTGACCAAGCTCCAGTGGGTCTCCCCCAACATTGTCTTTGTTTGGCCATGCCTGGTGGGTTAGAGCATCTGATGCCCAGTAAGGGCATTCTCTTTCTGTTTCATCACACAGTCTGGTTGAATTTGGCATTTGAACAACTAAAAAAACATTGACATTCTAGGCACTTTACAGCCCCAGTCTCCTTTCCGATTAGCTAAAGAACCTTTATCTTTGAGCTGTTGAATTTTGGAAGTTAGTGGGTTATCTGAGAAGAAAAGATTAAGATGCAGCCCTCTGATAATGTCATTGGAGCTGATTGCCAGCCTTAACCTGATGGCCAAAGGAGAAATTAAAATTGCCAGATATTTCTCCTTATCTCCCCAAGCCTTGTGTGAAACTATCCCAAAATACCTTACCAGGCTTTATTTTCTCTTCCACACATGTAGCCAAAGCATGGTATATTAAAAATCGTTGATTACTTGCATTCTTACCCTGGCTCTTTCACTAACTACTGCAGAGGCTTTGGGTGAGTCATTTTACCCCTATAGCCCTCTCTCATCTCACCTATCCAATTAAGGAAAGGGGAAGCTAATAAAGAATCTTAACTCATGTCTTCCTGAATCAATGCCCAGCACTCTATCTGCTTCCCCTATCTGCCTATGGGGTAAATATAATTTAAATTAGAATATGGTAAATATCTGAAAGAAATAGGAATCTATCAGATCAAAAAGGGATGAATATAAAGTTAAATTCTAAATACTAAAGATCTATTTTTTAAAAAAAAAGACTTGATTTCCAAACATATTCTGATGCCTATTAACTAGGTAAAGACAGTTATCATATCTTTGATCCTCAGATTGTTCATCTATTTTTTTTGCTTATTTTTTCTTTGTTCTCAGATTATTCATCTATAAAAGGGGACGATGATATAATAAAACAGTAATAAAATAATACTTCCAAAGTAGCTAGTTAGAGTGGATAAAGAGCCAGATTCAGAGTCAGGAATGACTAGATTCAAATTCTACCAGCATTAAGTGCTGGCTGTGTGACCCTGGACAAGTCACTAATGTCTCAGCTTCCCCCAGATAACTATCTAAGATTATAAATTAGAATTAGTTGCCTATATGCTTTGGGAATGTGGCCACTTACCCTTTCAGGGCCTCAATTTTTTCATATGTTAATAGAGAAAATAACCCTTTTAGTATCTATCTCATAGCACTTTTATGAGGATCGACCAAGATAATGAATGCAGGGGCAGCTCTAGGTGGCGCAGTGGAGCACTGGTCCTGGAGTCAGGAGTACCTGAATTCAAATCTGGCCTCAGACACTTGACACTTACTAGCTGTGTGACCCTGGGCAAGTCACTTAACCCCAATTGCCTTACCAAAAAAAAAAAAAAAAGAATGATATAATAAATAGAATGTAAGCTCCCTGAGAGCAGGCACTATAGCCATTTTTTTTTAAATTCCCAGTGTCTGGTATTTGATAAATTTTTATTTTAATTACCTTACAAAGCTATTGGGATAGTGGGCTGTTAGAACTTAGAGAACTATATATATGGGAGCAACTCCTTCCAGAATGAAATGAAAACTTGAGTCAGTAACCTAAATAAGTCATCTCAAAATCAAGGTAGCTGTGTTCATACCAGTCCTGCCTGTCCATGTGGATAACCTAGATACTTGTCTTGGTTTTTCCCTTTCATAGTTGAGAACATGCCTGAGATAGATAAGGACCACGAATGTTAGCCTGGACACCAATCTCTATCTATATTCTCATAGATTTGTTCTCTCTTGCTTCTATCTAAGACAGCCACAGGTGGGTGAAGCCTGTAGGGAATGGCAGGCTACAATGGTTTGGAACTCTGAATTTTTAGTCAAAGACCTTAGGTTCAAATGCTGGATTTTCTACTTCTCTCTGTGACCTTGGATAAGTAACTACTTCTATAAGCCTCAGTTTCCTCATCTATAAAATGAGAGAATCAGACTGTTGTTGTAATTCCCTCATGTCCAGCTTTTCATGATCCCGTTTGAGGTTTTCCTGGCAAAGATATTGAAAGGGTTTGCCATGTCCTTCTCCAGCTCCTTTTACAGGTAAATAAACTGATTTTCCCATGGAACTAACTTGCCAAGGATCACATAACAGGTGGGATTTGAACTCAGTTTTATTCTTGATTTTGTCTAGCCCTTTATCTCCTATGCCACAAGGAATGTGAGGCTCAGAGACAGGGCGGGGGGGGGGGGGGAGATTAAAAGGAGAGGGTGGGGGCAGCTAGGTGGCACAGTGGATAGAGCACTGGCCCTGGAGTCAGGAGGACCTGAGTTCAAATCCGGACTCAGACACTTAACAATTACTAGCTGTGTGACCCTAGGTAAGTCACTTAACCCCAATTGCCTCACCAAAAAACAAAAACAAAAAGGAACGGGGTGATCAATCAGTAAGTATTTACTGATTGTCCATTGAGTTCAAATCACGGTATGTTAAGTTCTGGAAATTTGAGAGTATGGTTCTCCATCCTGAGAGAAATCATTTCATTAGATAAACTACACTGAGAAATATTAAAATGGACATCTGTGTCAGTTATTGGAAAAAATATTATAGTATGGTTTTAGGCATCCCCATAAAAATAAATCAGCATGCTGTCTTGTGTACAAATTTGTCACTTTGGGCTCATCAGCAGTAATTGATGACAGGACTGCTGTTAATTCATCTTCACCCTCCTAACTGCCCAGCCCAGGTGGGAATTAAATCAGTGACCATAGTGTCATTAGCAAGAACCTTAAACCAACTAAGATAGTCCAATCATAGATTAATTGGCTGAGAGCCAAGAAGGGTTTATTTACATTATTTACAGTGCCAAGGAGCTTCCCAGCAGCAGTTCAGTGCAGGGATGTGATGATTCACAAGAGACTAAGAAATCAATGCCAAGAAACAACAAGCTAGAGGGTGCAGTTCTCTTTTCCCTAGTCCACCCAGAAGCAGAAATGCTCAAAAGCAAAGCTGTGGACAGAGGTAGAAAGAAGACTCAATCTGGATTCCTCAACCTAAACAATCTTCTAATCAGAGTAAGATTGGGATCATACTCAAGCATTTTGTTTATTCGAAGCCCATGGCATAATAGACCTGGAATCAGGAACCCTAGATTTTAATCTCTACTCCGTCCATTAATACTTTTGTGCTTATAGGGAAGCCACCGTCTCCTCTAGGCCTCACTTCCTTCATTTATCAGTGGGGAAAATAAGACCTGTAATATCAATCTCATAGGACTGTTGTGAATATCAGATAAGATAATGAATGCAGAATGCCTTGTTCTGAAAGGATGATATTGTATGTATGTATGTATGTATGTATGTGTATATGTATGTACGTATGTGTGTATGATATGGAACATGATTATTATGGTCAGTGGAACATTAGCTTCTCAAGGGTAGGAACTGTGTTCCCTTTTGTATTCCCAGTGAAGTGCTTAGCATACATTTGTTGGATGGAATTGAATCTGTAACAGGAAAGAAAAAAATCGGCCCTTATCCTCAGTTTATGGGAATTGGGAAGAAGCAAGAGGGGGACTGAAAAACAAAGGTGAAATGCCAACCTGTTGAGTGGGACTAGACCTGAGCTCCCTGTGGCCAGTCCTGTGCTCTATGTGCTAGAGCCTGCTGTAAGAAAGACTTAAAACCGAAAGCAGACATCATCAAAAATAGGAAAGTGAACGCAGGGCAGCTAAAATGTTAACACTCATTTCGTGCTGTGCCAGTGATGGATTAATTCGATTCTCAGACACTCAAGGCTGGACTGCCACTTTGCTTGTAAAACCAGCTTGCAGGCATATTCATCCCAGACAGGGCTTGCAGGGTGATGTCAAGATTAGCTAAACACTTGGGAGACTGGGCTGGGGTTGAAGAGGCTGTCTCTGGTTCACATAAACTCAATCCTTAATTGGAGACTCCAGTAGAAGTAGCCACCAATCCAAATAGAACCCTTATTTTCGGGGTGAGGGGAGTATGGAGTGGACAGGGAGGGGAACTCCCATAGCATGAATGCAGCAGTTAGTCAAGAATAAGGAATAACAACGAAAAACAATTACAGCATTACAAATGAGATGTCTTAGATGATGAAGCAAAGTGAGATGTGTGTTCTCTGAACAGGGACGTGACATCACATTGCTGTTAGAGATTATCTAATCTAATCCTCAGGAAACTAAGACCCAGAGAAATGAAATGATTTATCACGGTCATCAATTTCTTAATAATAAAACCAAGTTACATTTGTATATTGTTTTAGGGTTCACAAATTACTTTCCCTGTAATTTTCTTCCTGAGCAGGAAGTAATGCAAGTATCATTAAACCTATTTTATAGAGTAGGAAACTGATGCTAAGAGGCAAAATGACTTGGCCAGAGTCACACAGCTCTGGTAAGTAACAGAGCTGAGACTCAATTTTTCTGGCTCTGAGTATTCCTTCCACTCTAAGATGTCCCAAAATTACTGAAGATTTAATGCTTATATTCAATACATACTCTCACTGTTACAGCTATTTCTCTATTCCTTAGGTATAAAATAAAAAATAAGTAAATGAGCTTAAATTGGGTAGATCACTCAAGCCTCATGAGTCTTGAGGTTTCCATTCATCTATTAAATGAAGAAATTGGACTAAATTACCTTCAAGGCCCTTGCTGGCTCTTGATCTCTGATATTCAATTCTCTTCTATGCTCATCTTGCTTCTAGTAGTTTAGATCCAGGCCTCAGAAGTGTGGGGTCAAGGTGGAGAGTGGGTACATGGGGTTAGATGAATCTTCAGGAAAATATCTGAGATCTTTAATGAACTGCACCGGAAGGAATTTGGAGATTCACTTAGGTTCAAATGAACAAACACATATCAACTACCTACTGTAGGCAAGGCACAAGGGGTCATAGACATGAAGAAGAAAGAATTCTATTCCTCAAGGAGTTGACAAAATCTGGAAGGGAACAAGTACTCAAATCATGTCTCTGACATGGATTAGCTAAGTGACCATGGGGTTATAGCAAATGTGAGATTCAAGAATGCATTCGGATCCCATCTCTGACACTAACTGTCTGACCCTGGTCAGTCACTGAAAGAATCTCAGAATCATTTTTCTTTTCTGTAAAGAGATAATAATAATTAATAATAATAAACTGCCTGATGAGTTTGTTGTGAGAATTGAATGAGATGATAAATGTAGAGCACTTTCCTTAAAAGTGCTACATACGTGCAAATAATAATAATTATTATTATTATCCTCTCTGAGCTTCAGTTTTCTCATCTGTTAAATGGGAATAATAATAACAGCTACCTAACCAAGTTATTGGAAGAATTATGATGGATGCAAAGTACTTTGTAAACCTTATAGTGCTATCTAAATAGGAGATGTATTATTATTAAACACTCTGAACCTCAATTTACTAATCTGTAAGATGGGGATAATTGCACTACTTAACTCATGGGATTGTGATGTGAGAAATGTCAATTAGTATTACTCTATCAAGGAAGATTTTATATTATATTTATATTATGGCATATTATAAGATATATTATCTATTATAAGGTATTTATGTTATATTTTATAATATATAATTATATAATTATACTGTATTTATACACATACATGTATATCTTTTTCTATATTGTATACATACATATATATATGTATCCTATACATTTATTTAGTCTTTAGTGTCTCTATTTGTATACCTATAAAATCTTCCTTGATAGAGTAATACTCTGTGTGTGTGTGTATGTGTGTGTGAAATGGCTATAAGAAGGATAAATTTCTTTTAACTGGAGAGATCAAGGAAGGCTTCATGGAGGAGGTGGTGCTTGAGATCATGTAAGACCAGAGAGATTCCAGGAGAGAAAGCTTTTCCAGGGATAGAAGAGAATATGAAGAAGAGAACAGAGATGGGGGGAAGTGGGACAAGTTTGGAAAAGAGCATGTAACTCAATTTTCCTCGAAAAGAGGATCTGTGAATGGCAGAGTATGAAATAAAATTGTTCAGGTAAATTGGCACCAGACTCTGGAGGGCCCTGATTGCCCAGCTAGAGAGCTTGGACTTCTTTCAGTAGGCAATAGAGAGCCATTGTTGCCTCTTGAGCAGAAGAGTAACACAATTCAAGTTATTCATTAGAAAAAATTAAGCTGGTTTGGATGGATTGAAGTGAGAAGAAACAGGGGTCCTCTCTGCAGGGACATCAGTTACGAAGGCATCAGGAACTAATTCAAGAAGAAATGAGGGGAGGCAGCTAGGTGGCGCAGTGGATAAAGCACCGGCCCTGGATTGAGGAATACCTGAGTTCAAATCTGGCCTCAGATACTTGACACTTACTAGCTGTGTGACCCTGGGCAAGTCACTTAACCCCATTGCCCAGCAAAAAAAAAAAAAAAGAAGAAATGAGGGATTGTACTAAAGTGGTGGCCATCAGAGAGAAAGGAGAAGTGGATTTATTTTGCAATTAATAAATAATAAATAATTTTACAATTAATTAAAACGTTAGAGGCAGCATGAAATAGGAGCTTCCCGTTCTGTCCCTGACCTTTTTCAGCTATGAGACTACAGGCATCCCTGTATGAGACTCCAGGCCACATCCCTGTGGCCCAAACAACTCTCTAAACACTGTAAGACAGAAAAATCTCCCCTGATCTTTATCAGTAGAGGACCAGAGAATTCCATGCAGATGAAATTATAGATTTGGATAAACAAACACAAAGCAATAAGGAAAGGTTATTCTTAGTTGAAAGACTCACAGTGTCTAACCTTTCCACCAGACAGATCACTTGAAATATTTCAGGAGCAAAGTCCACATACTCAATTATGTTAAGCCAGCAACATTTGGGAGTCTTCAGTTTGCTTCATTAAAATCTCAACACAAGGAATAAACCAATTCATTTTCAGCCTTAAACAGGTTCATTTGGGTAATGACCAGAATCTCATGCAGCTAGAACTCTTTCTTGGATCTGTTTGTCATCTTGGCATCTGCTACTCATGAAAAATAACATTTCTGCCTCATTAGCTATTACTTGTGAGCTCAACATCTTAACCAGGGCCTTGGTGGTCTGAGCTGCTGAACGTTTTCTTCTTGGTAGAGAGTTTCACCCTGGAATTCCTTTGCCCCAGAGGTTAAATGAAAGTTATTCATTTATAATATGTTGTTTTTATCTGATTCACCCCATGATCACAGATGCTTTTTCTGGGGTATGATGGCCAAGCCATGCCCTTTATTTACAATGTATTGGAACTATTTCATCTTAAGAAGGACTTATCATATCATCCTTGTAAAATATTAACAATCTTGAGTAGCTAGATGGCACAGTGGATAAAGCACTGGCCCTGGATTCAGGAGGACCCGAATTCAAATCCGGCCTCAAATACTTGACACTTACTAGCTGTGTGGCCCTGGGCAAGTCACTTGACCCTCGTCCCACAAAAATTAAAAAATAATTATTAACAATCTAAGGTGGGGGAAAGGGTGATGAGGAAATTAGCAGGGCCTAAGAAGAGAACAGGGGACTAGCAATTTCTCTGTAAGATATTAAAGTCTAAATTTTTCATTCAACCAGCATTTATTAAATGCCTTTTGCATGCCAAGAACTATACTAAGCACTAGGAATATATAGAAAATAAACAAAACAGTCTTTGACCTTAAGGAATTTATAGTCTATTGGGAGAAGAAAATACATACAGAAAAAAGTTAATAAAAAGTATCTTCAAAGTAATTTCTAGGAGAACATGAGCAACTGTAGTGATTAGGATAGACTTCCTATAGAATGTGACACCTGAGCTGAACTTTGATGGGATTGATTGACATTAATTAAATGCTTACTATGTGCCAGACAGTATGGTAAACACTGGGGATACAAAAGGAGAAAAAAAAAAGGTTAAAAGATAGTCCTGCTCTGGGAGCTGGTGGAACAGAGAAGAGGAAAGAGGAAAGAAGAGAGGGCAGGACAGGAGAGATCTACAGAGAAGAGCAATCATTTATTCACCAATCCGGGAATGTTGGGAATTGTATAACATAAGGACATGGTGAAATTTTTCACTTATAATCCAGATGTAACCCTTTTAGTGGGTTATTTTTTATGACCCTTCAAATTGAAACCCATAGACTGAGTATATAAGGTAAGACATAGTATGAAAATGTCAGATACCATCTTACACATTATATGTTCATGTATATGGGATTACCAGAGCCAGGGTTTAGGCAGTGTCTATTACAGTGTTTAGAAAAAAACGTGACCAGGAGACATGTTCACTTGGGTTGAGTCTCTGAGACACTAATCCAATGTCCATTGAAACTATCACTCGTGAAAGACAAACAAGCTGAGTTGTACTAGTCCCTTCAGTGAACCAGCCATGAAAACAGTAGAGGTAGGTTATTCTAGCCAGACAACTATCTCACATTAATGAGGTGGGTTTTTCCCCTTAAAACAGAAAGAAAAACTATCATCATGATTTAACGGAAAGAGAAAACCTGGGTCTGAATCATGGCTCTGATATTTACCACGGTAAATAGCACCTAGGGCAAGTAAAAGAGACTGTGGACAAGTCACTTCAGTTCCTGCGCTTTGTTTTTCTCTCCTCTACAATTAGGGTATTAGAACGAATAATATTGAAGGACCTTTGTTGATTCTTTATGAGTTCTGTCAGTGAAAGGGGAACTAGGACAAAGGAGAGATCTTGGTCTTTTATACTTACATGTATAAGTTGTCAAGAAATCACAGTCATGAAGGAAAAGGCACATTTGTCATGAGGTCTCCATTTGTACTTGAGGTAGCAAATCATGGTATTCAGAGAAGAGGGACATAAAATGAGCCATACTAAAATTTTTTTAATTGGGAATAAAATGTAATGCAGTAATCATTCAAACTTAGAATATGCAACAGAAATAAAAAGGTCATTGATTGAGCCTTGAGCTTCACAATCATGTGATTCATATAGCATTTGAAGCAGGTGAAAATCTATTCTGTATGATGGACTATAGATTGAGTCACGATTTTTTGTCAGTGGCCCCATACGATCAAAAGAAACTCTGGCCCTTCTGGCAGAACTTGGTCTTCACTGAACTAGAATGTTCAACTCATCCTATTTTGCCCCCTACCTCTTTAAGTCCTCACTTCCTGGCATCGAATACCTCTGATCCCTGGAATTTATAGAAATATGCCACCCTTTGAATGAATTGGCTCATCAAATACATCAGCAATAGATGTAAGGCCCAATGGACTCACTGAAATGCTTGTCTACAGTCTACAATGCCCTAGCTGCCATGATCTACAGCACATTTAGGTCTAGAGCCTTCCTGGATCCCCATTGCATTTCTTCATCATGATCCTGGTGACTCTGTTATGTTTTAACATGGACTTGTGATATCTTTCACATCTGTATCTTTTAATACCTTTCATATCCATCCCCTTTTCTCTACTTACATGACCACTTTGCTAGTTCAGGAACAAAGATAATTTATCTAATCCCTCTTTCCCATGAAAGTCTGTCAGTTGGTCAATATTGATTAAATACCTCTGTGTGTCAGACCTCATGCTAAGTGCCAAGAATACAAAGAAAGGTAAAAGACAGTCCCTGCTCTCAAGGACGTCACAGTCTAATGAGGGAGATGACATGCAAACACCGCTGCAAAAAGAAGCCATATACTGGATTAAGTGGAAATTATCAACAGAGGGAAAGCCCCAGAATTAAGGGAGATCAGAGGAGGCTTGCCAAAGAAGGTGGAATTCTAGCTGGAACTACCTTCAATTACTCATTACATGGCATGAACTTGATGCCATTCACCATCCTGGTAGCCATGCTATCCACCTTATCACTGGTCTTCCTAAAATGTAGTTCCTAGAACTACATATAATAAAACCAAGGCCTGGTACAATGGGACTATCACTTATATACAATAGGATTAGACAAACTCCAAAATTCTATACTGGAGGCAGTATGACATCCATTCAGGCTCCCCCCTGCAATACCAGAAGTTCAATAAAAGAACCACCCACCCACCCATACTGGAGACCTTCTTGAAGGTACAGGCAGGGATCTTTGTAAAGGGAAAGGTGAAATTTTGATTCGTAGATATAAAATTTAACCTTAAAACTTCACATCTGTAAAAACAATTAAATAATAATGAAGATGAAAACATAATAATATATCAAGAAAGTATAAAATGATAAAAGCAGTAACCAAAATAATAATCATTACCTCCATAATTTCTCGCTTTGGAAAAACTACCTATTTATACCCCAGCACATTTTTCATGGAAAGATATTATTTAGATTTTTTCTTCATAAACACAGTGCCTACTGTGAGGTAATAAAATACCATTTCCCCTGATTTCTTCTTGTTATCGTTTTTACAATATATTATCTTATTCATCCTCAAAATTACAAAACTCAGGTACAAAAAAAGATTTTTCTGGAATACATGTAACATCTAGTGCTTTGAGGCTGGAGAGAGGGGGTATAAAAGGGACAGGCAAACAGAATTTAAATGTATTTGAATTCAATATGTATTAATATGAAAGACCATGCTGCTGCTAGGGATATAAGATGAAAAATAGCTCAGTGCCTGCTCCCAAGGATCTAACAGTTTTAAATGGGAGGATATGTCATAGAGAAATCAACATAATGCCCAGTAGAATGGTTATATGGATGTAGGAAATCCCATGACAAATTTGAGGTTGAGATAATTTTTTATAGGAGGGCTGTGGGGTGATCCAAGGAGTTGATACTTGAGTTGGCTCTTTTTCTTTCTCTTTCTTTTTTTTGCGGGGGCAATGAGGGTTAAGTGACTTGCCCAGGCTCACCCAGCTGGTAAGTGTTGGCAACTAGATTTGAGCACAGGTCTTCCTAATTCTAAATCTTACAATTAGTGCCCTGTGCCCCCTAGCTGCCCCACCACTGCCACTGGAAGTAACCACAAGTGATTCTTCAAAGACACTGTGATGTTCGAAGACTCATAACCCTCTGACATCATAGGGGAAACTTCCTATTAAAATGATGAATGTGCCAGGAAGAAGCCTATGGATTATTAGAAATGCTAAATGATTTCCCAATATAATCCATCCTACTCTCTTCCTCCCATTCAGTTCTGGGCTGAACTCACTGCCACATCATCTTAATTTTGAAAAAAAATAGTATTCCATTTTAAGTTGAACCCAGTTCTGAATCGGGTTACAGGACCTTGTTTTTTTTCTAGAGATTTTTCCACTATTTAATCAGCCAAAATTAGATTGCATAATGTAATAAGAAGACCACTGGTCTTTGACTCAAAAGACCTGGGTTCAACTATGACTCTTCCCCTTAATAGCTGAATGGTCATATCAAGTTATTTCACCCCTGTGAGCCTCAGTTTTATCATCTGTAAAATGTAAACAATAGGGCGGCTAGGTGGCGCAGTGGATAAAGCACCGGCCCTGGATTCAGGAGTTCCTGAGTTCAAATCCGGCCTCAGACACTTGACATTTACTAGCTGTGTGACCTTGGGAAAGTCACTTAACCCCCATTGCCCCGCAAAAACAAACAAACAAACAAAATTTAAAAAAAAATTTTAAATGTAAACAATTTTGCATGATTTTAAAAATTTTTTACAGAGTACTTGTAAACCTTAAAGCCCCTATCCCATTATCAAAATATAGTTGCATGGTATATGAATACAATGGAATACTATTGTGCTGTAAGAAATGATGAGCAGGAAGAGTTCAGAGAAACCTGGAGGGTCTTACGTGAGGTGATGATGAGTGAGATGAGCAGAACCAGAAGAACATTGTACACAGTATCATCAACATTGAGTGTTGACCTACTGTGATGGACTATATTCTTCTCACCAATGCAATGGTACAGAAGAGTTCCAGGGAACTCATGATAGAAGAGGATCTCCAAATCCAAGAAAAAAAAAAAGAAAGAAAGAACTGTGGAGTATAGATGCTGATTGAACCATATTATTTCTTTTGTTTTGGGTGCTGTTGTTTTTTTTTTTTTTCTATTTTGAGGTTTTGCATCACTGCTCTGATTCTTTCTCTTGTAACAGGATTAATGCAGAAAAAGGATTAATGTTATTATGTGTACATATATATGTGTGTGTGTGTATATACATATATATCTATATGTATATGTATAGAGATATATAGATATAACCTATATCAGATTACCTGCTGTCTAGGGGAGGGGGGAGGGAGAGGAGGGAGGGAGAAAAATCTGAAATTGTAAAGCATGTATAAACAAAAGTTGAGAACTATCTTTACATGTAACGGAAAAAATAAAATACCTCATACATTAAAAAAATATATATATAGTTGCATGAAGATCTCTACACTATTGACTAAGGAAAAGAAATAAGGAACTGGTTCTAGTTTCCTCTCTATTCCCTGACAAATGCAGATAGCATCATCTACTTGGCTAATCCACACATATGGAGAGCATCCATATTTTGTGTGTGTGTGTGAACAGGCGCTAATTATCAGAAGCACTTCTGCTTTTAGAAGTCTTACCCTATAATGTGATCAGCCCCAAAAGAACCCACAGCAGGATTTTCTTTATAAAGCAAGTTAATTTGTTCCTTGCTGAGAATCCCAGGTAAGAGTAGCTAGAACATGTGGTAAAAAATGGACTGGCAAGACCTGCCTAGCAAGCTGCAGCAGATAATTAGAGGTGAATAGTCATCCCTGTCTTCCTGGGGTACCTGGTGACAGTGTTAGGAAGGGGCTATTGTCAGAGGAAAACAGGGACTCCAGTGAGCAGGTCCCCTTTGTAACTCACCTGCAAGAAAAGCAAGAACATTCAGATGTGACCTGCTAGTAGAAAATCCAAATTTAAAATCAGCCTAATTAAATTATAGCTGTTCACAAAATGGGCAGAGAATTGGTACAGTGGATAGAGTGCCAAGCCCGAGTCAGGAAGACTCCTCTTCCTGAATTTCAATCCAGCCTCAAACACTTTCTAGTTGTGTGACCCTGACAAGTCACTTAAACCTGTTTGCCTCAGTTTCCTCATCTGTAAAAATGAGCTGGAGAAGGAAACAGCAAACCACTCCAGTATCTTTACCAAGAAAACTCCAAATGGGGTCACGTAGAGTCCGACATGACTGAAATTACTGAACAACATTCACATTATAGAAGTATTCTTTGCTTTAAAAAAGGAAAACTTGCACAGATATTTTGTCTAGTGTATTCAGCTCCACTGACAAAATAGGACTCAATTTATAAACATTTGATTTGAACAGTTTTATGGGACATTCCCACTGCTTAAATTGATTGCTTTCTAGGCCTTCAATAGACTCCCTACTGTCCTCTACCTCTTAGAATCTACTCTCTCTTTCAAAACTCTACTCAAGTACAATATTCTACATCAAGCCCTTTCAGATCTTCACAACTCCCAGTGCCCTCACTCATCAAATTACCTTACGTTTATTCTTTTCTTGTTTTGTATATAGCTGTTTGCGTGCATATTATCACCATGTAACAGAATGTAAGTTGCTTAAGAAGAGAGTATTTGGCTGTGGTCTTTGTGCTGCTATCATTTAATACAATCCCTTGTGCATAGTAGGTGCTTAATAGAATTTTATTGTTTGATCAATCAATCAATTAATAGCTAACATTTAAATAATGCTATAAGGTTTGTGAAGTTCTTTGTATATGTTATCTCATTCAATGCCACAAGAACCCTGAGAGATAGGAGCTATCCTTATCTCCAATTTGCAGATGAGGAAATCAATTAATGAAAGAAGGAGGGAAAGAGCACAAGTGAAAGAAATAGGACCACATCTATCTTGTTCAGAAACTCTCAGAGCCAAAAGAAAGGGTTCACTAGGCAATTGCCCTATTTTTAGATGTAATCCAGGAGTCCTGAACTTGTTTCAGAAGATTGATGTCTCAATGTCCAAAATTGAAACTCAGCTAATGAGAGTATGAAGGGAATTGTTCACAATGCCCACTGCTGGTTAAGGGTGGAGATGGTATATACTCAACACAGCCCTGATACAACACTCTTCCCATGGATAATGATGGATAATGCCTCTGAGAGGTGGAAAAGGGTCATGTCTATATCTGTCTGGCTATAATGGATCTGGTCAACCTTAAAGATGAGCTGAGTTTACTTCAATCAATCTCAACCAATTTGAGGAGCCTGAGCATAATTTGTGAGAGCATGAGGGGGGAAAGGGCATGCTAGCAAATATAACTGGCAATTCCAAGTGTTGTGATTAGCTGTGTTTTTGTTTTTCTCCAGGGGAAGATGACGATGACGATGAATGCGGAGAAGAGAAGCTGCCCTCTTGCTTTGATTATGTGATGCACTTCCTCACTGTGTTCTGGAAGGTTCTTTTTGCCTTTGTCCCACCCACAGAGTACTGGAATGGTTGGGCATGCTTCATTGTGTCCATCCTCATGATCGGCCTCCTGACTGCTTTCATTGGCGACCTGGCATCTCACTTTGGCTGCACCATTGGCCTGAAGGATTCAGTGACAGCAGTGGTTTTTGTTGCTCTAGGGACTTCGGTACCAGGTAAGGAATAAGTTTGGGACTAGTTACTACAGCTCCCTTTCTTGGTTTTTAAGAAGAAGAATAATAATACTTAGCATTTATATACCACTTACTGTGTGTCAGGCACTGTACCAAGTGCTTTACAATTATTAGCCCACATATCCCCAATGAATAGGATATAAAGTCAGAATAATCATCGTTGGAGGCCCCGAGATGGCTATTATTTCACTTACTTTCCCAATGCTACAAAATCAGATACCCTGATTATTCTGGCTGGAAAAGATATTTGAGTTTCATTTTAAAAAGTATTCATCTCAGAGTGAGCACCTTAAATTAAAGGAAAATAAATTACATAGGAAAGCAGATTGATTAGCTTGCCATGAAAATAAACACTGATCTAAAAAAAAATTTTAAAACACTAAGTATTCACTATGTGCAAGTACTATATCATAAACTTTCAGGGTAGAAAGATAGATATGGCACAAATCCTACCCTCAGGGAGTTTACAATCTAATCAGGGAGCAGATACAGACAGAAATAACTATGATTTAAGGAACAACAAAATAAAGCAAAGGAAAAGTCTGGGCACAAAACTAGGAGAAATGGGTAGGCCATTTTCACCTGAGTTGAGAGGGGTTGAGATTGAACATTCAAAAAGGGCTTCATAGAGAAGGTAACACTTAAGTGAATGTTTCTAGCTAGGTAGGGACTTTGACAAAAAATAAAGGGGGGGACAGAAAATTTCATTCCAGATACTAATTATCATGAGTGCAAAGCACCAGACAAGATGTGAACAGGAGAATGGAGAAAAGTGTAGTTTGGTTATAATGTCAAATGTATGAGTCACCAAGTGAATTAGATAACTCTGGCAAATACGCTGGTTACAGATTGTGAAGAATCTTGAACACCAACTTCAAGATTGAAGACATTTGTGGGGTTGGGGGCGGGGCAGTAATGGTGATCTCCACATCAAGGAAAGATGAAAAATAAGAATTTAAAGAATAATCTTCTTTCATTTTCTTATAGCTGATTTTCATAGGAATCTGGATCAGCAGGAGGGGGACTCTAACCCAATTGACTCTTGGTCTATACTGTTCCCTAATTCTACTAATGTATGGGAACAAGTAGGAGCTCTCTAGCCAAGGAAGGGAGGGTAGGAGAGAGTAGCATTGATGATGAGTAGGACCAGGGCAGGTTCCATAATGATAGAATCAGGAAATCACAGAACTTCCAAATGAGAAGGGATCTCCATGACCCTCAACTCATACATAAGCTACAGTTGCCTCCAAGAAAATGCCCAACAAGAAGTGATCCAGACTTTGTTTGAAGACCTCCAGTGAAGGGTAACCTACCATCGATCAATACAGCCCATTCCACTCTGGGAAAAGTCTAATTGTTAGGTAGTTTGTTTTTGTTTTTTCCCCTAACATTGAGCTTAAATTGGTCTCTGCACCTTCCACTCATTACTTCTAATTCTTCCCCCAGGCCCATTTAGTCAGTCAATAAACATTTATAAAGCACCTACTTCATGCCAAGCACTAGAAATGGAAATACACAAAAAGACAGATCCTTGCTTCAAGAAGCTTACAATCTAATGGGGCCAAGATGAACAACTCATGTCTGTCTTCTTCATAACATCCCTTCAGATACTTGAAGATAACTATTATATACTCCCCTTAATCTTTCTTTTCTCCAGGATAAACACCCCCCAGTTCTTTCTACGAATCCTCACATGGCACCAAATTGAAGCCCTACACATTTCTCGTTACCCTCCTCTGAATATTTCCATTTTATCTATGAATTGAAATTATTTAGGCTGTGATGGTTTTTAAACCACAGGAACTCTGCCTCATTATATTGTGGCTCATTATTTATTCATAGATTTTATTTGATAGCATCATCAGTAAAATCTCTCTTCTGAATATAATAGCTTGATAAAAATACAGCAACGAATTTCAGTCCAATCCCCAACACCATATTGATATAACTAATTCAGTGATAGGTCTATAACCTGGGTTTTAACCAATGACTTGCACTCTTACATTTATGCTAATATTTTGGGTCCAGGTCCATAATTTTCTTGGTATAGAGAACTCCCCGGGAGGAGGCTCCTTTTGTCAATGTATCTAAAAACGACAGTCTTGGAGCAGCTAGGTGGCGCAGTGGATAGAGCACCAGCCCTGGAGTCAGGAGTACCTGAGTTCAAATCCGGCCTCAGACACTTAACACACACTTACTAGCTGTGTGACCCTGGGCAAGTCACTTAACCCCAATTGCCTCACTAAAAACAAACAAACAAACAAACAAACAAAAAAAAAACACGACAGTCTTAGAGACTTTCCTTTAAGGTCAAGGGACTTGCCCAAGGTCATACTTAAACCCCATTCTATCTGAATGTGAGACTGGCTATTTACTACCATATACTGCCTCCCATACCTTTTGTTAATTATAAAATAAATTTTTAATGTAACAAAATGGTTTTCCTCACTATAGCTCTGTGAGGTAGAAAGTGCAATATTAGTAAACTGATACTTGAGGAGATGAAGTGACTTTCCCCTAGTCACACTGCAAGTAAGTGTCCAAGCAAGGACCCAATTCTGGGTCTTTTAGCTCCAAGAGCAGGGCTCTTCCCCTTACCTCATCCTTCCTCATAGCACTGATACCTTCCAGCAGAGGAAATCTGTGTGGACGACAAAACTCCTTGTAAAATGAAGGTAGAAAAAACTGCAGATAACTACAGCCCTGTGAATTTGAAAGTGACATATGGTAGGTGGAGGGGGAGACAGAGACACAAATACAGACAGAGATAGACACAGAAAAGGAGAGAGGGAAACAAAGAGATACAGAGCAGACACAGAGACATAGATACAGACAGAGGCAGAAAGAAGAGAGACAGAGACAGAGACAGACAGATAGAGAGAGGCAGAAAGAGAGAGCAGGAGAGACAGAGAGACACAGAGAGAGACAGACAGACAGAGACAGAGACAGAGACAGAGAATGTGTGACACGTAGCAATGATTGTCACAAGAGAAACATAAGCCAAGGGACATTGACTTTGCTATGGTTTTCCAGGGTGTGCTTTCCTCTTCTGCTTTCCAGCCTTCTGCTCAAAAATGAACACAGATTAAACTATACCACATCGCAGGAGTCCAGGAGCTGATCCTGTTGTTTCTATAGTCCTCTCTGGGGTGGCCATCTACCGAACAGCTTGGGTTAACACCAAGTGCCCATTTAGGATGTGGTGTCTGCTGAGATGGCAGGAAAGCTGAGGCATTTTAGAAGAGAAGCAAAAACAGAGCAGGTCAGCGGGTCTCCTCAAAGCCATCTGAGTGACTCTTGGTGCTTTGAGTAGCTTAAGACAGCAGGCACCCCATTTGTATTTCTAAATGGATGCCATAGCTGTCTGTACTATGCATTTTCTGTCTTGGATTTTTTCCAGGGTTAGCAGAAAGAAGCCTTTGTGTTATAGTGGAGACATGAAAAATATTCACTATCTGAGCTTCTTTCACCTCATGATTTTGTATCCCATCACACAACTTAAACAGTGTGACTCCATATCACTCCTCTCAGAGCTTGGCAAAGGAAATATGGTTTTGGAGTCTCCTCTCCCTAGGCCCTAAAGCACAGTGCTGAATGGCACTAAGCTGGTACATCCTGCTTGAGTGAGATTTATGTAATTAAGACTGGATAGCTATCCCATCATAGCTTCTCTCTGAAAGCAAGCAGCTCATCTTTCCAACTTTATCTCTTCCAAAAAAAATATTATGTAACAAATCTTGCTCATGGGCAAGGCATTTTTTTTAATTTAGTGCTTTCTGGGGAGGAGACAGTTTGGGATTAGGATGGAATCTGTGATTTCATCAAGGAGCTCCCACTAATGAACACCTTCTACCCATTCAAATGAGCCCCTTCTGTGAAACCTCTAGTTTGAGGCAATGAGAAGTTAAGTGACTGGTCCAGAGTCATCCAGCCTATTCAAAGCAGTGAAGGGACTCAAATACAGGTCTTCTTGACTCCCGGTATGACTCACTGGCTTCCTCAACAAACACACTGCTTCTCTAAAATTCTTTTTTAAAATCTATCCGTGCTACCAAACTAACCTTAAAAACAATTCATTCTTTTTGAAATAGAATTGCAAATTAATTAAATGTTTTGAGTAGTATGACTAAAACAGATAAATTTTAAAATAAAGCAGCTTTCATGTCTGTGATCATTAATTCTTTGCAAAACATTTGAGAAGACAGTTGGTTTTATAAGATTTAATTTTTAGATGTGTCACTTATTCTACCACTCATAGCCAGCATGGAAGTCAACAAGTGCAAAACTGACATTAGTCTTCCTAATGTTAAACTCAGTAGATCTGCCAAAAGCAATGTAATCTTTTTTTTTTTTTGAGGGGGCAGAGAGGAGAGGATATGAGAATCAGTGGTCTAACTACTTGTTCAAATCCTGACATAAACTCCCCACTCCCAGTCGCCAATAGAAGGAAGATTTTCTTATCCAATATTTCCATTATAAAAACCATATGGGGGCAGCTAGGTGGCGCAGTGAATAGAGTACCAACCCTGGAGTCAGGAGGACCTGAGTTCAAATCCGACCTCAGACACTTAACACTTACTAGCTGTGTGACCCTGGGCAAGTCACTTAACCCCAATTGCCTCCCCCCCCAAAAAAAAAATCCATATGGCATACCATAGATGTCTATTTTGTGGTATGTTCCCAAAGAATTTATTTACCAGATAACAAATCATCATTTCTGCTTGGACAGGCTTTTTTTCTGAAAGAGAAAGGCATAAGAAATTGGATGGTAACTGTGACTGGGCATAACATTTTTCGAATTATTTTTGTAGCCTTGTTGACAAACGGTTGATAAGTAGAAAAAATGACAAGTAGCAAAAATTTGCTATTCCCATCCTGCCCTGCCACTTCAAATATTTGTCTGTATCTTCTCAGACTACAAAGAAAGAAGAAAATAATGAAGCTAATATTTACTACCAGTTTACTATATATATTGGACCCTGAGCGTATGATTTTTATCTTTTCAAAGATAGTTTGATTGAAATTATTGATATAGATAGATAGCAGTATTTATAGCAATATTTTCAACATACACATATACATAAATGTAAATGTATATATTGTATAATATATGGTATAAACCTCACTAGACAATATGTACATATCCATCAGATATATGTGTGTATATATATGAGTGTGTATCTCCAAAAAGTGATTTTATACTTTATTCTTAAACGTTCCTGGAAAAGTAAAGTTTCTAACTAACTTCCTATAGTCACTCATTCTAACTTCTTCATGCCTAGCCTCCATTGAATGGTTAGTTGATTACAGTCTGTATCCCCAATTATTCTGTAAGCTCTCTGAGAGCAGGGACTGTCTTTTACCTTTCTATGTAACCCCAGACTTGTTTCTGCCAGTTATGGGAGGAACTTCCTCTTACCACAGTTAAAAAATTGGGGGTCTTAAGGAAGTCTAGGATCACTGAATACCTATAAAAAAGTGAAAGAAGGCCATAGAACTTTTCCAATTTCCAAATTTCGCCTAGACCTCTCCCAACTATTCCTCCTCCCCCTCCTTTTCCTCTTCCTTTTCCTCTTCCTATAGCATATGCTTCTCGGTTCCTCAGACCAAAAACTCAGGCTAGCACTATTTATGTCATGAGTCATCAGTTATATCATGGACTAAACCAGCTGATTTGGACTACCCTGGGAACTAACTTCCACATATTAATATTGTTTCTATGGGGGAAAGGATTCTAAATTCTATTTGACCACCAAATGAACAGTCATTCCTCTTGAATACAATTCACCTTTCAGTGTACTTGACCCTCCCCTCCCCCTCCACACACACACACACACACACACACACACACACACACACACACACACACACACACACTGCTTAACTATCAAGGTGCTGATTTGATGTTCTAGCCATTTTTCATTCTTCTATCTGTACAATTTGGAAGATAAATAGAAGCAACTGTCATCATTATCGTCATCCTATACTCATTTTTAAAATAGATTTCAGATAGAAACAATCCTAAGTCACCATTCTATTATTCTTTAATATTTAATATTCTATGAACCACTGAACAAATAGATAAACTAACTGTTATGGTTGAATAAAAATATCAAGATGGAAGCTCATTATCCATGAGCTCACTGAAAGCATCCTTGAATCAACTCCAGTAGCTGATAGGACAACAGGGCTGAAACAGACACACACCACCCTCTCCCCTTTGATTATGAGTTCCTCTGCTAGGTCTCTATATTTTGAAGGTCTTTCATTCCATATACCTTGGATATTGAGTACTTAAAAGACATCTAAGTACTTAATTATATGTACTTAAATAACTAATTATGAGTACTAGAACCATTATTATGTTATTGAATTATTAATATGGATGAAATAAAGGAACATTTTTATTTTATATAATGATAATGGTAATAATAAATAATAGATCCCTTTCCTTAAAATTGGTATTTTTCTCAATCTACTTAACACAAATTTCTATGGAAGACATTAAATTCAGAAAACACAATTACTTACTAATAACCCACACTTATATAGTATTTTGAGGTTTTCAAAGTACTTTTGTCATATTAGCATTAATATCCCTATTTCACAGATGGGTAAATGAAGGCTTATGCAGGTGAAGTAATTCACCCATTGTCAGAATGGGAATGGCCTAACCACACCCCTCCCCGGCCCAGTGAGTGCCCCCCATCCACCCCATGCCTCCCTTCACCCCACCAGTACCCAAATAACTAGAAGTCAGCCTAGCCACAATCTATTTTTGCTGGCACTCCAAGCCCCTCCTCCAACCCTCTCAGCAACACAAAGAAATCCAGATGAGCAGCAAGAGATAGGAAGGCATCTTTCCTTCTCCCTTACAAAAGACAACCCTCTTATATGTTTCCCCACTGAGAACAAAGACTGACTCTTTGGAGCTAGCTGTATATATGGTGGTATATTTTAGCCCTGAGCCTTCTGGGATGATATATGAGGGAGGATGGTATTCTTCCCTCTTATTTCCTAAACTGAGCCCCATTGCTGACAAATAAGCTATTTTGTGAGCAACAAAATTGTGGAAAACGTATATTTTGTGTTCTTAAAGTAACCAAGCATCTTTAGATGAACTCAAAATTTTCATAAACTACATGGTATTTTCCTCCCAATTTTGATGTTTTCTACTTCTTAGATGTATTATTATTTGCTTATTATTGAGATTTAGGTTTGCCAAGATTTCACTGGAAGAATTTGGTTAGGGGGCAACTAGGTGGAGCAGTGCATAAAGCACCAGCCCTGGATTCAGGAAGACCTGAGTTCAAATGTGACTTTAGACACTTGACACTTACTAGCTGTGTGACCCTGGGCAAAGCACTTAACCTTCATTGCCCCACAAAATAATAATAATAATAATAATAATAATAAATAATAATAATTTGGTTAACACCTTGTTTTTATCATACCTATATGGAAGGAATATCATTTTCCTCACAGCAACCCTGTGAAATGCATATTAAAAATATTTTCATGTTACAGATGAAGAAATTAAGTTTCAGAGAAGCAAAGCGACTTGTCCATAGTCAATCAGTTGGTGCACTGGGATTTGAAATGCGATCCCTTAACATCCAGTGCTCTTCCTTAACATCCAGTGCTATTGCACAAAGTGAGGAAGGGTGTCAGAGGGAACAAACATTGATTAAGCACCTACTGTGTGTTAGGCATCATGCTAAACACTTTATGCATTTCTGTTGAATCAGCTGGGGTCTTATCTTGTATGAATGGTTTTCTTCTTGTAAATGGTTTCCTTTTGAAATGCTGGTCCTCTTTCCATCTCTTTTTCTGTGGTATACCTGCTATTCCTTATAGTCCCATAAATCTGCCAAACCAGATGCCAGGGCTTTTTTTTCCCTACCTCCTTTCCTTTCGTGTTTGAAATATTCTTGATCAAATTTTCAAGATTCCAAGAAAATGCCTCTTTTATTGATCTTAGTTTAAGCACATTGCATTTCTGACCATGATCTTATCATTCCTATGTTTTAAGCTACATATCAGAAGTCCAAGCCCTAATATCAGTCACAATCAGCTTCCCAAATCTGCTTTTCTTCCTGAAGATTCTAACTTCAATTGGCAGCTATGATGATAATGCCACCTGTGTCCCTTGTGTATTAGGTTTCTTGCCTGGCACATCATATTCCCTAGCAGAGCTTTCTCAGTTTTTTTCTGGTGGTATCATTCGTCCTCAAATGAATCTGCTGTCATAGGCAATTATGGTCAGGCAGCTCTCGATCATATTCCATACACATGCCCTGAGAAAACAGCAGATACCTATGTTGATTGGTACCCAAATAATACAAAACTCTTCTTTTAATTTGGAAGATTAGCTAATTATACAGCATATAAATCTACTTTTTTTTTTTGAGGCCATTTTTGAACTCAGGTCCTCCTGAATCCAGAGCCGGTGCTCTATCCACTGTACCACCTAGCTGCCCCAATCTACTTACTTTTAAAACTGGTTCAGGTCATGTGAAACTGACAATCATGTAAATCATGGCCCTTCCTTCAGCGAGCATTGTCCTTGTGATGTATGAGTCCCCTGGTGAAACAAAAAGGGATCTGTTCCTTGTCCTCTGATATACCTAACTCCATTGGTGTGCTTAGGCTTTTGAACAGTGGCATTCCCAAGGCTTCTAACTATATTCTTGTTCAAGAGAGTATAGCCTAGCTTTACCATCTCCTGAGGGATTATGAGTATTTAATTAGGTGTTTAACATTTCATGGAAGCTTATAGAAAAATAGAAATGTAAAGTCTTTTATGGTAAACCAAGAATTCTCCAGTGGCCAGTATGTTGTCCTATAAGGAGCAGAGAGAGGCTGGGGCTAGGGTTTTTTGTTTATTTCTTTGGTTTTAAGTTCACAAAAAGCAATCAGCTTTCTCTAGCACCAGGAAAAGACAACTCCGCCCCCCCCATTGTGTTCATTGTGTTCAATGAACATCAAGCATTCAAGTAAACTGTGTTCATTTCTTCTCTTTTGGAACTGGAACTGCCCAAAACACATCTTCATGTGCGTCACTAAGTCAATGATGAGGGTCCATCATAGGGAGAACCCATTGTGTGAGCTGGATCAGCAAGCCCCAGCCAAAGGGCTTTTCCATGGGACTTGGCCTCACCTCCTTGACCACAACTAGAACAGAAGCTATTTCTAGATTCCAGCCCACCTCCCCCTAAGAAAGAAAAGAGGGAGTCATTAGGACTGAGGGAAGATTTCAAAAGCAGAGAGAGCTATTTAAAAGGTATGGGATGAGACAAAGCAAGACTAGACACAATATTTCAACAAAGGCTTTCTTTTCTCTTTGAAGGATGTAAAAGCTCTCTTTCTCTCTGTCCTCTTGGAAAAACACTCAGGAATTTACTGTGTGCATCTAGACCATTTAAGATGAGTATGCCTGAAGCATCTTTAGGTAGTTTATTGAAATCAAATTTAAAACTTCTTTCTGCTGTTGTTTCTTTTACCTAGAAAGGAATTTACTTTCCAAATACCTATTATTTTTTCTTTTGACAATATTGTAACCCTCATGTTCTTTTTGAAAAGTGTTTGGTTAGCCTCTGCTTGAAGTCCTCCAGTGAAAAAGGTACTCATTACCTCTTGAGGCAACCCAACCTGAGTTCAAATCCAGTTTCAGACATTTACTAGCTGTGTGACTCTGGACAAGTCACTTAATCCTGTTTTCCTCAGTTTCTTCATCTGTAAAATGAGCTGGAGAAGGAAATGGCAAACCACTCCAGTATCTCTGCCAAGAAAACCCCAAATGGGGTCATGAAGAGTCAGACACAACTGAAATGACTGAACAACAAAATTATTAGGTGTTGTTTTCCTGGCTTAAAGCCTAAATTTGCTTCTTCGCAACTTCCTCTCATTTTTCTATTTCTACTATCTAGAGCCAAATAGAATATATCTAGAGAATCAACTAGGTGGCCCAGTGGACTAAAGGTTGAAGCTGGAGGCAAGAAGAACTGAGTTCAAATCGTGCCTCAGATGTTATACGTTTGCGTGACCGTGGACAAGTTACTTGATCTTTCCTGACCTCAGTTTCCTCATCTATAAAATGAGCAGGTTGGAGTGACTGGCTTCTCAGGCCCTTCTAGATCTAAATCTATGATCTTCTAAGACTGACTCATCTTCCAAACAGCCATCTTTTTAAAACACTTGAATCAAATGATAAGCATTCAATAAGCACCTGCTAGGTCCCTGGCACTGTTCTAAGCACTGAGGATGTGAAGGGAGAAGTACAAAAGCCTCTGCTCAAGACTGCTATCAGATCCCCTGCCCCTACAAGGCCATGCACTATCCTAGCTTCCTTCCTCTGGACATTCTGTAGCTCATGAGTGTCTTTCTCAAACTGGGTGATGAGAACTAAATTCAATTCTCCAAGTACGGTATGACCAGGGAAGAGGATACCGCTTTACTCCTGGAGGTTCTATTTCCCTTAATAGGGACATGCCAATACTACCCTTGGGGAAGCTAGATGGTGCAGCGGATAAAACACTGGCCATGGATTCAGGAGGACCTGAGTTCAAATCTGACCTCAGACACTTGACACTTACTAGCTGTGTGACCCTGGGCAAGTCACTTAACCCTCATTGCCCTACCAAAAAAGAAAGAAAGAAAGAAAAAAGAATACTACTCTTGACCAGAGAGTCAAAAACACATTTGTCTAGGGCCCATGACCTCTTTTTAAAAATTTGGATAACTGTATTTTAATATGATTAGTTTCCTTAGTAATCCTCTGTATTTTTGTTTTATGTGTTTAAAAATCATTATTCCGAGGAGTCTGTAGGCTTTAGCAGATTGCCAAAGGAGTCGATGAAGCACAAAAGGTTCAGAATTCCTTATCACCTGACTTTCTAAGGAAACAGCCAATGGTAGAGTTATTTAGAAGTTATAAACATTTAACTTCATTGTGCTGTATTAGCTGAGCAACTAAAAGTATTGGGTGTACCCAGGCAAAGATTTTTTTTGCAGAGGCTTCATATATAGCTAGTTCATCCTCTGTGTGTGTGTGTGTGTGTGTGTGTGTGTGTGTGAATGTAAATTGCTTTAGCTTCCAATTTTTGTTATGTTTTTCAAAGGAAACCTACATTAACCAAGTGTAGCTGAAGGATAACACAGTTTTCCTCGATGATAAGCAAGGTTGTGATTCTCTGTAGATTCACTCTCTGTAATAGACTTTTTAGATAGTTATTTTTTCATTTCTTTTTTTAAAAATTTCATCTGAAGTAGGACAATGCAAAGGTGCCAAGCTGGAGATGATTAAATGGGAAAATGGGAAAAGGTCCTTTTTTTTACATTATGGAAATCTGAAATGTCTTTGGATAGTTAATGCATTGATTGGCTCAGAGTAGGTGGGTTCTATTCCCAGGTGAACCAATTGCCTGTGTTTTAACTAGCCATGAACGTTAAAGTCTCACCCAGAAAATGAATATCACTAAATACAAAGGGTCTGAATAATAGAATATGAATATGTGTGTGTGTGTGTGTGTGCATCGACCACTTCCCATGGAAAAAGAGCTCAATTCATTTCAATTCAGCAAATACTCTACTAAATGTCTACTTAATGATGTATAAGCAACAATAATACAAAAACAATGATCACATCATCCCTGCCATCAAAGAGCTTTCTTTCTCCTGGGGACAAATTGTAGGTAAGAGGGAGCATGGTACAATGGAAATCGTGCCAGATTTGGGTTCAAATCCTAGAAAATACTCATTGTCCAAGGATTTCATTCCATGATTAAAACCAGAAATAGGCAAAATGGGGGGCAGCTAGCTGGCACAGTGGATAAAGCACTGGCCCTGGATTCAGGAGGACCTGAGTTCAAATCCGGCCTCAGACACTTGATACTCACTAGCTCTATAACCCTGGGCAAGTCACTTAACCCTCATTGCCCTGGAAAAAAACAACAGAAAGAGGCAAAATAATGAAGCCAATGAAATTAATGTTCATTGTTCTCCCCCTCATGCTGAGCCCATAGAGCACATATACCCCACCCTACCCTTCCAGCTAACAATAATTCCTACCAAAGTTTCTCTTCTCCCAACATTTCCCTAATTCAGTGTATGTGTGAAATTGTGTGTGTGTGTGTGTGTGTGTGTGTGCAGGTGTAATTTCTGTACCAGCTAAGCCTACTTATCTTATTGTTACATTGGAAAGGATCTGATAAGATAATTCACACTAAGATATGAGTGACTAATAATTACTTACTATCTTACCCTTCCCATGGATATTTGCATCTTTCCCAGAGGAAATGCCTTAATCAGAAGGAATTAGTATTTTAGTTACTATAGCATGCTGGTAAGGAAGATATTAGTGAAGAGAGGGTACCTCTAGATGTCCTTGAAATCCTACCTGTAGAGAAATGTTCACCTATACTCCATGTAGTTAAGGACAGGAGAATCAGTATATCTACTTCCTGCCCCAGAAGCTAAGCCTAGAATGCTCAGGGCAATTGGTTACAAGGTGAGTTTAGGGACTCAGTCCAGTTCAATCCTGAAAAGTGGAGTAAGATTATGGCTAAAATGACAATCATCACCAATACTTTTACAGACATTCATGGAAATATACCATCTTTGCTTCATCACATCCTTCAGGAAGGCAGAGTCACTGAATTATGAATAATTGGCCAATTCATGTGCTCAGAAAAGTCAGTTAATAGAATATTCCCACTCTTAAGGAAGCTATAGCTCAGCTTTTTGAAAGTTCAGGCCATCCTTCTTACATACATGGCGGTGAAATTGCAAACTTCACTGTTTCCCCTTGCTGCAAGAAAGTTCTCCATTTTCAGTTGAGCCTCTGCTGATTATTCAGTGGGATACAATGCATTTTCTTAGTAACTTAGAGCTAAACCATATTTTCTGGTCTTTGCATTACAAATTTCATATCCTCGTGAGAGCCAAAACACAAATAATAAATGACTTGAATATTACACACTCTTCTAAGTCTATATCTTTAGGGGAAGAATGTTATTAACAAGCTCGGATAAACTATTTGCTTGGCCAAGTTGAATCTGCCAAGCTATTTCATCAGCTGAGTTAAATAAAATATAATGTAGATATAAAAGTATAAGTCATCATAATGAAACTATCATCTGTCATTGATTTTTGTATTTTGCTTATATATTCATTATATGAAATTTAATTTCTCAAAGGAAATGGTTGAGAAAAAATATATATATTTATACATAGACATATGTATGCATGTCTGTGTGTGTATCCTTATTCTGTCTGAGGGGCCAACCCTGTGTCAAATGGTGAAGTAGAAGTGGGGAAAATATCACATCAATGCAC
Source organism: Dromiciops gliroides (assembly GCF_019393635.1). Taxonomy (NCBI): domain Eukaryota; kingdom Metazoa; phylum Chordata; class Mammalia; order Microbiotheria; family Microbiotheriidae; genus Dromiciops; species Dromiciops gliroides. The sequence goes on from NC_057862.1 coordinate 613,906,655, forward strand.
TGTATACCCTATTAATGCTCTCATATGCCGTGCTATCACATTTTCCATCCCTGGACCAGCACCCTCTACTTTCCCAAAGCTACCTAGGGCTCATTACTGCCATGGTGTGCTCTTCCTATATCTACCTATATGAAATGTAGCTATCCTGCGTCTCATCCAGCAACAGAGTATCATTTCCCACAAACCCAAAACAATACCTGTGGTAAACTAAGTCAGAGCGGGCCTTTCGGGCCTTTCCTAATCCTATGACTTTTGTTTTGCCTTGCCCCCTCACCCACCCCAGGGATCTCATACTTCTCTCTAGAAACAATGCACCCATTTTTGTTTAATCCAAAAGGGTGCTGGTAGCAATAGGAGTTTCAGATCAGGTAGGAGAAAGCTCCGTGCCTGCGTTGGTAGAGAATATACTTGGGTAAGTAGTTCTGCTTTGCTGAGCCTCCCAAACTACATTGACTCTTATTGTCTAAATGTTAAGCCAGACTAGGCAGTTCCTCCTTTGTAATGCCCTTTGGATTAAAGATAAATTATCTCAAATGAGATAATGTTTGTAAAGCACTTAGCACAGTGCCTGGCACATAGTAGGTACTTAATAAATTCTTATTCCTGCCTCTTCCTTGACCTAAGTTACCTCTTGTGTCAAATGAGAAAATTAGACTAGATGTGGGGCAGATAGATGGCGTAGTGGATAGAGCACCGGCCCTGGAGTCAGGAGTACCTGAGTTCAAATCCGGCCTCAGACACTTGACACTTACTAGCTGTGTGACCCTGGGCAAGTCACTTAACCCCAACTGCCTCACTAAAAAAATAATTAGACTAGATGCTCCCCAAAGTTCTTTCTGCCTTTGAGACTGTATGACTCTATCTGACTTTGCTTTAACCCTCTCTCATTGGAGAGCTACCTCTATAATCAAGGTATTTTGCAACAGACATTTTCCATTTGAATTTTCACAGGCTCTTATTTCTCTGAGCATCCCTACTTCAGGAAAACAAAAATGATCAAAGCTGAGAATATATTTAGTGTACCCAGCTGAAGTATTGAATAAGCAATAACTGTTCATAAAGAGGATACATTTTCGACAGCAGTGTCCTGTGACTTACAATGTACCTTATAAGGTTGACTGTGGACTTGAGTCTAAATGAGAGAAAACTGCATAAAAAGAAATAGTGAGGTAGCATAGAGGATGAAGGAATGGACCAGGAGTCAGGAAGACCTCATTCAAATCCAGCTACAGACACTTCATTGAGCAACCCTGGGCAAGCCACTTAAACTCTGCCTCAGTTTCCTCATCTGTAAAAATTTAGATGATAATAACAACTACCTCTCATTGTTGTGAGGATCAAATGAGATAATGTTTGTAAAGTGTTTTGCAAAAATCAAAGAGCTATATGAATGCTATCATTGTTATTATTAAGCCCTGTGTTAAGCTCAGGATACTTTGAGACTATAACTAAGAATTTCCATTTCCTTAATTTGTTCTTCAAGTTGCATTATACTTATTTTGTATAAAACAAAGCAACAACAACAATAATAATAATAATAATAACTGACCACTTAAGTGGCTTTTAAAGGTTTTCCAAATGTTTTGCATACATTCTTCATAGTCATCTCTAGCTATACATTGCTATATTGCTATAGGGCTTTACAGTTTAACAACATTTTCATCAATATAACCCTAGGAGTTAGATAACACAGATATTATTAACCCATTTTACAGATGAGGAAAGAGAGACAGCGCATTTGAATGACTTACCTATAGTAGTATGGCTAATAAGTGATACAAACTTGAAAGTTGGATTCAAATACAAGGCTTCTGACTCTTGAGTCTAAGACATTTTGTTGATGAACAACACTTCCTCCCAGTTTCAAAGAATAATTTGATTTTGATCATTTTTGTCTGAGAAATAATTGAAAAAATCTTAAGAATCATCACTAAGCATTTGTCAAGTGCCTACTCTGAAACAGGCAGGACAACTAAGTGGCACAGTGTATAGAGTGCAGGGCCTGAAGTTCAGGAAGACCTGAGTTCAGATATGGCCTCACACGCTTACTAGCTGTGACCCTGAGCAAGTCACCTAATACTATTTGCCTCAGTTTCCTCACCTGGAAGGAAATGGCAAATCGCTCCAGCATCTTTGCCAAGAAAACATCAAATGGGACCATGAAGAGTCAGACACAATTGAACAACTGAATGACTTAACCACAACAATGCCCCAGGCATTTTGCTGGGTTCTGAGGATAAAAAAATAAAATGAAAAAAACCTTCCTCTCAAAGAGCTTATATTCTATCAAAGGGGAAATATTTACAAATTGGCAAATACAAAATAAATTCAAAACAAAGACAGATCATTTTAAGGGGGAGCATCAGCGGCTAGGGTCGCCGGGAAAAGGCCTTGTGTGGGAAGTGGTCACTGGCAACATTATCATAAGACCAAGATGATTCATCTGTTAAAATCCAGCAGTTTGGTTCTCCACTTGTAGTGAAAATTTGATAAAATTACAAATTAACTTAATCAAGCAACAAGCATTTATTAAGCACTTTCTGTATACCAGGCACTGTGGCAAGTACCAGGAATATAAATAAAAATCAATAATTATCCACTTCCTCAAGAAACACAAAGACATTAAGTGATTTGCTCTGAGTATTCAAGGTGAGACTTGAACCCATGTCTCTCTGACTCCAAGTCTAGCATCCTATCCACTATCCCATGTTGCCTTTCTTTTTTGACTAGCATGCCCCTTTATCACTCTAGTGTTCAAAGAGGCTCTAAGAGGAAAGAGATCGAAGACAGTTGAGTCGTTCCAGAAAGAGGACAATGTAAAGAAGAAAATTCAGCCCAATAAAAGGAAAGGACTCTAAAGAAGTCCTCAACAAATACTCATAGGCAAGCAGGAAGGAGTTGGAGAAACTCCATCTTGGATAAGTGAAGGCACTATGCTGATACAAAATACTGTTATTGGCACTAAATAGAAATAGGGAGTTAGCATTTGAGCAATTGGAATTGAATTATCCTGCATTTGGACAAGGAAGGAGAATATTAGAACTGGACCTTGGCATTTCTGATGACCTTGCTAAATAATGAGTCCATTCTGGTCATATTTAAGAGTGGAGCTGAGTCGTTCTAATTTCAAAGCAAGCATCCAATTTCCGTTTGGAAAACAGAACTGATATCATCCTTGGCTTGCATTCATTCTCTTCTTGCCACATGTTCCCTGAAGAGTGAACTTTGATCATTTTCTCTTTTAATTTGAAATTTTTGTAATGTGCAGGCTGAGTACTGAGTCACTTTATAATATATGTGTGCATACTTTGCATTTGAATTCACTGGGTTCTTCATGTCTGGGTAATCAGTCTTTAATGAAAAGAAAAATCCTTTAAAAAGCTGTTTTTAGCTGCATTCCCTTTATAGTCTTTTCTAGAGCCATAGAAATTGTATTCAGTTGCCAAGTGCACATTGCTGATATCATACAACATGGCACAATAAAAAGAATGTTGGCTCTGTAGTTAGTCCAGTCCCACTTCTGACCTTGAACAAGTCTCCCTGAACCTCAGTTTCCAGAGGGAGTTGGACTCACAATTTCTTCTGTTTGTAACTTTTAATCTATGATGCTATACATTGACAAAGTGAAGACATCACCAGTAAATTTTATGTCTTTGGTCTATTATTATTTTAAATGTCTTCTTCCCCTGGGACTATTGTACTATAGAATTTGCCCTTCAGCTGATGTTTATGTTTTTTCTCTTTATTTTTTTTTTATCTCCCTCTGTTCCACTGTTCTCCACAGAGTGTTCTCTTCCAGCCCACCTTTGACCTCTCTACAGCTCTGTCTCCCTACATCCAGTCTTCCAAAATCATTAATATAATTATCTCCCTCTATTCCCATTCTCTTCAGGGATCAATTTTTGTGGTTTGAGAATTTGGTCTTGGTTCCCCCTTGATCCATTTGCCACCTGTTGTATACTCCTCTAATTTTTTCAGCACTTTAGCCTTAGTAATTCCCTGGATGTTTTAATCCAGTAGCTATCTTGTCTATACATATTTGTATGTTGTCTTTCCCATTACACTATGAGCTCCGTAGAAGAGGGACTGGTTTTGTTTTTTTGAGTTGTTTTCACTTTCTTTGTATTCACAGTGTTTATAACTGGACTAAAGTCCACCTTCACATATAAATCAATGGTGTTTGTTGATGAGAGGGTTAGATTCCCTAAGGTTCCTTCCTTCCACTTTTAAAATCTCTGATTTTATAATTCTGTGGGAAATAGGAACTGAACCTGTGATTTCATTGGTATACAAAATTCTTGAATGAGGAAACTCCTCTTACCAGTTCACATTGGCACCTCCTCTATAACTTATATTATATCAGAGTTGACTAGAGGTACAGGGACATTAAGGGAGTTATTCAGAGTCACGCAGACAGGAACATAGACTCAGCATATATTTTCATATAAAAACAAACTTGACAAGTCTTTCCTTTAACCTGATGATTCTCATTCCTGGCTATATGCAACTATATTCAATTATCTAATTTGTTATAACTTTTTAAAACTGTGTGCCACATACTACTTTTAAGGTTAAAGGGGTCCTAAAATTAAGAGAATCTTCAAAGTATTTCATAGTTCCCCAAAAGTTTGGAATCCCTGATATATGTACAGTCTCAGAGTTCCATAGCTGATACTGATTCTCACAGAAGCCCTGGGCATGCTGTCTGTTCTAAAACGGTTATATCAATTTTCATGTATTTGAGCTTTCTTCTTAGAGCACTTTACTTGACTCATTTTTTCCTCACAATATTTCTGAGCAGCATAAATGGATTGTTCTTAGAATCAACAGTGGATCAACCATGCCAATAGAGAGGAAGAGGAGGGCTAATAATCCCAAATAGCAAGAAATCAAAAAGTTATTTATAAGTGGCTTTGCACTGCATCCAATGATTTTGTATTCATTTCAGATTTATCTTCCTCAATTATGCTTTACTTAGGCTAAATTTACTCATGGTACTAATCATTAGCCTATACCATAGCATATAACTGACCTGAAGAATGCTAGGTGTCAGGAAAAAAGAAAGGAAAGAAGTGAGAAAGGAATAGGGATAGGAGGTTGTTGTTTGTCCTTCATTATTGAAGAGGACCATGACATTGGGGTAATGTTATGACTTGCAGTGAATTGAATTCAAGTGAGGGAAGTGCAAGGTCACCAACCTCACTCTCTCCTCCAGAGCCATCTGGATCCAGTGGCAAGATATACATCAGGATGACTGGAGAGGGCCCTGGTTGTTTAAGGCAATCAGGGTTAAGGGACTTGTCACATAGCTAGTAAGTGTCTGAGGTGAGATTTGAAGTCAGATCCTCCTAACTTCAGGGCCAGTGCTCTATCCACTGCATCACCTAGCTACCATGAGAGGAAGATAAAGAGTGGAGAAGAAAGAGAGGAAGAGAGATAGAGGAAGAAAGAGGAGGAAAAAGAGAAAAGAGGGATAGGAAGAGAGAGAAAGAGAGAAAGGGAAGGAGAGAAAGAGGAGACAAGGACAGTCTAACAATGTAGGTAGAGAGTTGGTCTTGGAGTTGGGAAGATCTAAGTTGAAGTCTTGCCTGTGACACGTACAGCTTCAGTATTTCCTCTCAAATCAAAGCCCTGGGAAAGCTGTCCATTCCATAAACATGTGTGACCATGAGCATTCCACTCACCTTCTCAGCACCCCCAGACAACTCTCTAAAACTATGACTTACAGACAAGTTGTAGATTTGAATTAATAAAGGAAATTCCAACCCCAGGAATTCCCTAACATATGACATCATGGCTTCAGAACAAAATATACATATATACATATTCAATGGTATTTGAAGTAGTATAGATATTCTAAATCAGAACTTATTATTTCCTGTGACCTTGGAAACCAATTATTCTAGGACTTGTTCTGTGGGAAATGTTATGTTACTTCCATTTACCTAGTGGAGCAATAGACTGCCCTTCTGGTTATTTGTGTAGGATGGGTTCATCCTTTAATGGGTTAGTATGACTGAACACATGGCACATACCCCATTATTCTATGCCCTGAGCCACACAAAAATGACTGGAAGTCATTTTCAACACTTTCAATGTGTTGCAAGTGGAAAAACATTGAAATCTTTGGCAGATCCACTGCATGGATTTAGACTTACATGTGTTTCCACTTTTGTAAAGCAGTGTTTGAGCTGAAGATTTACAAATTGCCTACCATACAACTCAGATGAATAACATTTGCCCAGTCCAAACAAGCCAAGGGTATGCTTCATTCCAGTGGGAAAAGGTGAGATAGAAGTTGGAGGCTGCCAAATGTTAGGGAGTCACAAGGACGGAAGGGCAAAAGAAAGTCAGCATTCTTGTTAACCTAGAGATGTGAATGCCTTACACACTTATATCCCCTTAGACTCATTTAGTCCCACTTCTGATACCACGAGTGGCTCAATTCCAAAGAATTCTGTGCATGTTCAGTTGCCTTATAGAAAAGAAAGGAAGACTAAAGTAAGAGTGTTTTAGAACATTAAGGGCCCTATTCCCCAGGGGTCTCAAACTTGTCTTCCCTGACCATCACTCCTCTCAAATCCACTAATCTTACCTCTGGGCCATGGAAGCAGTGATGACAGCCCTTCTCTGATTCTCAACTAACATGGAATCTGTAGTTTAAAATGGTATTTCCTAGTATAGTGCAATTCAGTTCAATGACTATTACTACTACTAATAATAATAGCTAGCATTTATTTAGAACTTACTAAGTGCCACGCACTGTGATAGGTGATTTATAAATGTTCACAACACCCCTAGAAAAATTGTGATGCCCTCAATGTAAATACATCCGTTTTCAAGAGGGACAATTTTGGGGATGGTGGAAAATAATGAGTTCCATTTTGCATATGTCAAGTTTGAAATGCCTAGATGTAGATGCCCAGTAAACAATTGGAAGTGCAAGATTGATGCTCAAAAGAAAGATTAAGGCTAGATTTATGCACAGGTTCTGAAGTAATATGCATAAATTTGAGAATTGAAACAATAGATGCTGATGTGTTCATTAAAAGAGTGGGTAGATAGAGAAAAGAACTGGGCCTAGTTAAAAACCTTGGAAACACTCATAGTTGAGGGATGGGTATGAATGTTGATTCTTTGAAGTACATTGAGAAGGAAGTCAGATGGGTAGTAGGAGAATCAGGAGACAACAAGGGTGATCAACAATGTCAAAAACTTCAGAGAAGTCAAGAAGGATAAAAACCAGAGAAAAGACCATGAGTTTTAGTAATGAAATATTTATTGGTAACCAAAAAGGATGGATATGAGGATGAGGCAGAAAAAGGAGATTATTACAATGGTCTGGGTAAATAATGATAAGAGCCTTCATTCAAGCAGTGGTTATGAGATTAGAAAAGAAGAAAACATATCTAAGAGACTTTACAAGGGTGAAATTAGCCATTCTCAATAACTAACTCTGTATGGAAGGAGCTCACCTCTAGGAAAATGAACAATATGGAAAGATATCCCAAACCCATGGTCCTACAAGAGAAGAATACAAAACTGAGGAATGATCAGTCTAATAAGCAATTCTAGTATCTTCTTAAGCCTCATAATATGTATATTGTTTATTGATACCTTTTCTATAGTTTTCCTTGACCTGACATCCTGTCTTGACCTATTTTGAAACAGGGCTTCTCACATTTCCCATATTGGGCTTCCCATCCTTTGAAATGGCTAACACAATTAGATTACTTCTCTAAGGCTACTTATACTGTAACTCCTAATGTTCTCTGGTAATTAAATGCAAAAGAGACAATTAAGATTCTTTTAGCTTTATTCTTTCTCCTTGGTCCTCTGTAATTGTTCTATGATAATGATATAATTTGTGCCCTCAATTATGTGAGAATGAATACACCAAGAAGAAAATATCACTGGACTAGATTAAAGAATAGCTTATTGCTTCTCTTTTCTCATTCCTTCCCTATTCTTCTCCTCCCCACAACGATTTGGGGAAAGGCTTTGTTCTGACCCCATGGTAAACCTGCTTCAAAGAGAATAAGTTTAATGTGTTGAGCTCCATATGTCATATCCTGCCTGAGGCAGGGCTGATTCATGCTAGTTATTAGGCAAATCTTTGAGCATGGGCAGTGAGCCTGGGGCAGTGAAACAGGGACAGTGTTGGGGGTTTGAAATAATCTCAAGAAAGACAAGCAAATGTAGCACTTGCAGGTCTGCAATGCGAAGACAGCCAAGAAAGGCCAACTGCCAGAGTAGGAATTCAGAGCTGGAACAAATACCCAAGACCAGGAAGCCAGAACACAGGGAGGATCATGGAGATGACTATTTCCCTTATCCAATCTGATTTTCCCAAGCTTCTGGGTTTTTTCAATTGCACCTGGTCATAAGCAAGGTCATAAGCAATAGGACCTCTACTGACTTACCCACCCCTTTTAGTTTGTACACTCATACACAGTTCAGGATAACCTGGAGTAGGCAAGAAATGAGATGGTCTCCGAAATGTTGACCATTTTCTCCCACATCTCTGTCTCAGTTTCATCATCAATAAAACTAGGTCATGTAACATGACATCACTCTTAGGAGGGATTCAACAGGGCTGCTAGGTGGTGCAGTAGATAGAGCACAGGTCCTGGATTCAGGAGGACCTGAGTTCAAATCCAAACCTCAGACACTTCACACTTAACTAGCTGTGTGACCTTGGGGAAGTCACTTACCCCCAATTACCTCACCCCCCCCCAGACAAAAAGAAGGGATTCAACAAATATTTCAATGGTTATTAAGTTTTGTAGAGGAAGCCTCAAATCACAATTAATTCTTTACAATTCCTAAAGTGTTCTAGCACTTGGGGATATAAAAATGCAAAATGACTCAGCCCTTCCCTCAAGGAGTTTATGTTCTATGGGAGGTATGTATGGAATGTGGTATACACAAGCAATAATTCACATTTACATAATATTTAAGGTTTAGAAATATTTTTCTCACCACAGCCCTGTGAGGTAGGTAGCAAATTCTTATTGTTCCTATTTTACAGATGACTAAAATGAGGTTCTTTGAGGTTAAGTGATTGGCCCATGTCCATACACCTAGTAAATGTCTGAGGTTGGATTTAAACCCAGATCATCAGCAGCCTATACATTCTAGTACACTATCTCAAGGATAATGCACGGTACAGTAGAATGGGATAATGGCATAGGAGAAGGCCAGACAAATTGCTCAAGGAAAATTGGAGGGGAGAGATAACTAGTAATTGCTAACATTTATATAGCACATTAAGTTTTTCTAAGTTTTCTGCATATATTATCTCATGTACCTAGTTAGCATTCATATAATGCTTTAAGGCTAACACAGTGCTTTCAATTTATTATTTCATTTGATCCTCTGAAGCCCACTCTATGGTAAGTGCTGTTATGATCATCCCCATTTTATAGATGAGAAAACTGAGAATGAGAGAAAGGTTAAGTGATTCATTTAGTAAGTATCTGAGGCAGGAAAACTGAGATCTTCCTGACTCTAAGCCTAAGGGTCTATCTAGTGTATCACCTACCTAGGTACTGCAAGCTGGAGGGTATGGGAGAGATCACAGAAAACCTTCATAAGAAAGATGACACTTGAAGTGGACCTTGAAGGAAGAGAAGGATGTTAATAGGGAGAAAAGAGGAGGGAGTGTATTCTAGGCATTGGAGACATCCTTTCTGAATACAGAGATAGGAGAGGGCAGGATGAAATCAGGTAAATACTAGCAGTGCAATTTAGCTAAAGCATAGAAAACATTAAGGAAATTCATACAAAATAAATCTGGAAAGATAGGTTGACTGTAGGGGACTGGATTGTAAGTAGTTTGCTTATTTTTCCCCTGAGAAGCAATAGGAGCTTCTGGATGCAGAGAAGGGAATGGAGGCACTTCAAAATCAAGGAAATAGCATTTTCAGGATCAGCGCCCAAGAAGGATCAGGATCTCACTGCAGATCCCAGGAAATTCAAAGCTCCAAGTCTCTTTGTCATCTTACTATCTTGTTAAAAGCATAATAATATGTAGCATTTTATATGAAATTGTGAAATTATATGGTTCTGTGACTATGAATGATCAATGGCATCCTCTATATTCCTGCCTTCAGAACTTTGCCGTAAGAGTTCTATTCTACTTATCTACACCTTAGAACCCTTCCAAGTGGATGGGCCCATTGGATAAAAGTGCTAATAGTACAATTGTTCATTTCCAATTATGTTATTCACTTGCTCTGTGAACCCATACAATCATTCTTCTTGCCCCAGTAGTTTGTTTGTTCATGTTTTGTAAATGGGATCTCATGACACTACACTTCAAAATCAAAATTTGGTCACCTTTTTTATCCCATCTGATCCTCACGACAGCCCAGTGGGGTAAATAGGTAGGTATTGTTTTATCCATTTTACATATAGGAAAACTCATGCCCAGGGTTATAAATCACTTGCCCAAGAAGAACACACAGCTAGTTAAGAAGTGGACTTGAATCCATGCTTTCTGACTTCTGGCACAGCTCCCTATCTATAGCATGTTGCCTAAAAAGAACTTTGAAATCCTAAATCTTGGACATTCCATAGAGATTAATAGAACTGATAGGGACCTTAGAGAACATCTTTTCTACTTCCCTCATTTGACAGATGAAGAAACTGTTACCCTGATAGGCAAAGGTGAAGTGACTTATCCAACATCACAATCGAGCTAATGACAGGTGATTTGAACACAGCCTACTACTGGGCTCTTTTCACCACACCACAGTCAATGTTTTTAGTCAAACATGCATGACTAGAGATACCTACAACATAATGGACATCATTAGGTAGTACTGGCTCTCAGTTATTGGTTTTCTTCTCTTCCTTTTCAGATACATTTGCAAGCAAAGTGGCAGCCACACAGGACCAATATGCAGATGCCTCCATCGGCAACGTCACCGGCAGCAATGCAGTGAATGTGTTTCTGGGAATTGGCGTGGCCTGGTCCATTGCTGCCATCTACCATGCAGCAAACGGAAAAGAATTTGAGGTCTCCCCTGGCACACTAGCATTTTCGGTCACTCTCTTCACTATTTTTGCTTTCATCAATGTTGGGGTACTGCTGTATCGACGAAGACCGGAAATTGGAGGTGAGCTGGGTGGGCCCCGGACTGCCAAGCTCCTCACATCCTCACTTTTTGTCCTCCTGTGGCTCTTGTACATTTTCTTCTCTTCCCTGGAGGCCTACTGCCACATAAAAGGCTTCTAAAGGAACAATCAGATATAGTAAATTTATATATATAAATATATATATAAAGATATATGTATAACGAACAGAAGAAACTGACATTTGTCATGTCCACTTACCTGCTGATGGAATACAGTTTCAAGAGCATACTTTGTACTAGGGCAGAAGTAAGAAACCAACAGAGTTCTTATCCCAAGGGGCGCCAACATGTTGAACAAGGCATGGATGCAGGGCCATCTTTGCAACTCTACCTAGAAGGGTGTACTCTTGAGATTGATAGACTACTTTTTGTTTTTCTTTTTTGTTTTTTGTTTGTTTTTTTCAAATGACTGACCTAAGTGCAACATGGGCTTTCAGTTATCAATTAAAAATCAACCAGATTATTTTTTTTAATTAAGCATCTGGGCATAGGAGGGGTATGGAAGAGGAAAAAGGCAGGGGGGAATTTCATTACTTTACTACAAAACACCATATTTCTCTTCAGAACTTATGCAGAGGTGAATCTGTTTCCAGGAAGAAGAGTGTGAATATGTACTAATGGAGGAAAGGTAAAGATTTCTGGGTTCAGATGACTTCTTAGCTACCCAAAGGAAGCACTCTGCCATCCCTACATTATTGCCCAATTCTTATTCAGCAATTACAAAGATAACCTTTTAAGGTTCGCAAGGAAAAATATAACAATTTAGTCCTTCTCTATTAACTTCTTAACCTGATTACCATTAACACAACCCCTTCTACCACCCAGTGCCCCTATCTCCCTCCTCCAGTGTCCTTCCCCCACCAAAATCATAATGATTGTTGTTGTTATAGTGTTCCAAGAGCACACCATTCTTTTCCATTTGCATATCATAAGCCTCCATCCAAATCATCTGTTCTTTAGCAGTCTCTTTGTGGCCCTCACAAGGACTGTCTTTTCAGTCTTATTTTTGGTAACACTCATGCCCTACACAATCTCAGTGCAGTCTTTTCTGAACATTTGCTTCTTCTTCATACTCCTGTTAGGGAACGTTGTTCTGATACTTTTTACACTGTGCATGGATTGAAAAAAAAGAAAAAAAAAGAAAAAAAAGAAAAAAAATCTGTATATAGGATAGTATAACAAAAACTGTTATCCCATTCAGCAATGTTGATTGAACATTGAAGACATGAGCGAGAGGGTTTTTTTTTTCTTTTTTCAACCAATTTGTTTTTATTTTGTGATTGGGTTCAATTATTTTGGAGTAAGGAGAGAAAATGGTTTATTCTTTCATGGATCTGCACATCAATTTCTAAGAAGCAATAATTGACCGGGGGAGTTATAGCTATTGTTGGGGAGCTGCCAAGCAAATCTCAAAGCATCCATGTAGATCATCATCAGTCTGTATGGAACTCAGAACCAAAACACATAAGAAAATCATCCAATTACTTTGATGAGAGAGACATTATATAGATCAACAAGTGAGTGAGGTGTACCTAGGCTTTAAAAGCATATGGTTTTTCCAACAGTATTTATTTCACATTCTTTCTGTCTGGCATGGATGGCAGACAGTACTAAGGAGAGTTCTATTTGGAATTTGGTTTTGGATTTGGGGCTTTTTAAATGCTTTTTGTTTTTTGGGGTTTTTGTTATGAAAAGGCTAGGTTAGACTCTGTTTTCCTTACCATGTAGACTACTCTGGACCTACATTTCCTGGTCAAGCAAAGGTAAAAGGTAAAAGTGACCAATGAGCCTTTAAAAGGACATTTCCTTTACATCTCCCTTAAGACCTAAATAACTCAGAAGTTAAGAGAGGGTTTAGCCCTCTCAATGGAAGAATTCTTTTAGTTTCAAAGAACCTAGGGAAGAAAGTGATGTTATCATGATGAGTGAATGACCTTGGCTATGCATCACTGATGGTTTTACATAAAGAAAGACTCTAGGCCTAGGAAGCTACTGGCCATTTGCATAAGTCCCAAAGTATTAAAATAATAAAACTCAAATGTATGTTTATTAAACATTTCCCCACCATCCTCAGTTCATTGTATTTGTTAAAATGATGTAAAAGTAAAAAACCTCTCATGGAGTCCTTGAGGTCACCTATATGATCAAAGGAAGGGGGAAAAATCACGAACAATAATTCAATCAAGTTTTAAAAAAAAGTCAAGATCATATCTTTTTGCGTATCTCCTTTTCTAGCTTGAAATGGATATATAAGTTTAGAATAACCCCTTATTTATGCCTTGCGGAATCTGGCAATCAATCTATCAGTTAATAAGCATTTATTAAGCACTTACTGTGTGCCAGGCACTTAAACTAGGAGTATGACAGGATAGTGTGCAAGTGTAGATTCATGTTGGAGATTCAAAGTAATGAAATGATCCATTTCCTGGTTTTTATGGGCAGGACAAGGCTGCAGTCTCCCCTGCGCTCTTTTGTCCCCCTTATGAGAGACATATTCCTGGTACATGACAATCAGCAGTAAACTCAAAGGCAGCTGCCTAAATACAAAGCTGAAATAGAAACTGTTGAATAATGATAATCCACATATGTGAGTTGTGTAATCAGTTAAAGATTCTTTGCACACCTTTTTAGCCATATTTGGAATGATCACATCCTCATAGAGGATTTTCACAAGAAAATATAATGAAATATTTTTCAATTTCACTTTCAAGAGGTGAAGTGTTTTGTTTTGGGATTTTCTGGGGGTTTTTTGTTTGCAGTTTTTTTTTCTTCTTTTTGTTTCAGTAGGGAAAACATCAACACTAGAATCTGGTTGTTCAGGGTTCTTGTTAATTATTATTATAATTATATTTGTGTAAAGTTATTTCATTTAGTTTGTTTGATTCTTTCATTTTGTGTGTATTGTGCACAGATTTAGGAAGAGAATGTTCTTCCTTATAAATGGTACACATCATTGACACAGACAAATAAAGTTTCTAATTGTTTCTGATTTAACTGGTAGTGACACAGCATGTTCTGTATCAAATGCCTTTTCTCTTATCATTGTCATCTAGTTCTTCCTTTTTATTTTTTTAAGATTTGAAGAAACAAAAAACTGAGAAGGTGGTACTATGCAAACGATGGAAAATAGATTCCCAAGGTTCAGTCTTTCCCAAATGACAGCCATTGAGTTGTTCAATTTTGAATGCCCCAAGCCATCCCACTTGGATATCAGAGTAACAGTTTGATGGGCTTCTTAAGAGGAATTTCAGTCTTAAGAAAAATGAAGAGAATATATAATAATCTGACATGGTTCCATTTTAATATTTGTTTTTCTCATCCTATTTGTCTTCCTACCATGGCCAAATTCTGTCTACAGCCAAGAACTGCATCCTTGATTCTCTGGTCAATATTCAGAGTGTTAATTTCAAGTCAATCAGACCCAATTAGGCTGATCAGAGGCTTCACAACTGAAAGTCTCCCCAAGGACATTTGAGGGCATAGAGTCTTTAACATCATGCATTGCATTGCCTTTAATTCCATAAACCCAGCTGCTTAGAAGGAATGATTCTTGACAAGTGAGTAGTACAAACAAAGTTGTCTTCACTCTCTATATGTTATGTTCAGAAAATTGGGAAGCTTGGGCCAAGACAGGCAATAGTGAAAGGAAATAGATAGGCACCCAAGGTTTTATACTTGTCTGGAAGGCTCATTAGTATCAGAGGATTTCTCTAATACCTGCTGATAACCAGTAAGCTACCATTTTATACTTGTAACCTCTTTCCAGTTTTCTTGTTGGGCATTTTCCATGGCAATGTCCTGCTGCAGTTCACATATATCACATTCATTTTCCAGGTGATAGAAATACTGCATGATTTCAGTAGTTTGATAAAGTCAAAGAAATGGCATATCCATCTGCTGTACCCACTATTTTGATTTAAGACAATGAATCAACCCACGTCTCTTCAAATAGTTTGCCTACTGGTAATGTTGTAATTCGATGACTTGACCCATCCTGAAACTGAAACCAACTTTCAAAATCTTTACCCTTTTACCATTTTTAGTCAAAGGTTATCATCATTTTCCCTCAGTCATTCACTGTAATCTCAGTTCTCACATGTTTGGAGCAGCTAGGTGGTACAGTGGATGGAGGGCCATTCCTGGAGTCAGAAAGACTTGAGTTCAAATCCAGCCTCAAGTATTTACTAGCTGTCCAACACTGAGCAAGTCATTTAACCTCTCTGCCTCAGTTTCCTTATCTATAAAATGGGGGTAAATAATAGCAGCTACCTTCCAGGGTTGTGGTGAGAATCAAACGAGATAATAATTGTAAAGCCCTTAGCACATTATCTGAAACAGTAAGCACTATATAAATGTTGCCTCTTATCATTATCACTAAGCTACATTATTACCTCCTCTCCCTGAGTACTCTGAAAGCACTATAGTCAAAATGTCCCCTGGCATAAGCCCACTGTCAGCCTAACTGCTTTGCTTTGCCCATAAGTGAACCCCTAAAGTTAATCTGATGAGAGATGTTTGACATTATGAAGACAGTCATCCCTAAATCATCTTCTCTATAGATTCTTAAACTATCTAGAGATAGTGAGCAGCCAATTTAAGACTTTCTTCAGCCATTGATGTGGAAATCTCAGACTGATTGTGAACTCCTATCTCCAAGCTGGATCCTGTGGTCCAGAAACAATTCTTATAACTTCAAGCCAAATTTGGTTGGCTATCTCCTGAATGACTGTGTATAACACTGCCACTCAATCCTGGCATTTGCTTTTGTAGTTTATGATAACACCTCCTGGCCAAGTATCTTACTTGTTAGTGAAGCTATACAAGGGAGAGTTTCATTGAATAAAAATAGAAGTGATTTTTATACAAAAAAATGGAGCAAAACAAAAGGACCAGATTTAATTTACATAAAAATATGCTAAAATATTTAGATTCTTTAAAGTTTCTTCAAACTTTATTGAAGGCTAGATATCACCTGTGACTTGACTCTGTACATTTTCTTTGTAACTTTGTCCTTTTATCATTATTTTGATGGAATAATTCTATGAATGGCATATGAATTTTTTCTATCCATCACAAAGTAGCACAGAATCATAAAATTTTAGAGTTAAAGACACCCAAGCAGTCATTTCATTCAAGGCATTTAAATTCATCTGAAGTGCTCTGAGCTCCTTGTCATATCTCACTTATAAGTCTGGCATGTCGATGGGTGAGAGAACCATTCTTAGTACCTAGTTATTTATTCTCAGATCCTATTAAGTTACTGTTGGTTATATCCCAATTTAAAGTGTCTTAAATCCAGAAGCAGCATTCAGTAACAGGTGAAAAAGAAAAGGGGAAAAGGTACTATCTGTCGGGGTGATAAAACCAAACCAAGTCACAACTGAAACCCTCTACTATCAGGTCAGTAATCAAGAAGTGTTGAGTATTTAGCTTTCTACAACTCTTTGGGGACCAACAATTATGTCCAAGAAAATTCATTCTGACCGTGATAAGTCTTCAATTTCACTACAGGAGGCCAACTGGGTGTTTTAGTCTCATCATTGGCATTTAAATTAAATTTAAATTAAGAAATGAACATACCAATACATGCTCAGTTCTATTAGTCTTGACACTGGAAATAGTTTTATTCGATAATTTAGATAGGACGGCGAGGTGGCACAGTAGACAGAGCCCTAGACTTTGTGTTAGGAAGACATGAATTCGAATCCTGCCTCAGTTATTTAGTAGTTGTATGAGCCTGGACAAGTAATTTAACCACTGTTTGCCTCATTTCCTTAGTCTGCAAAATGGGGATGATAATAGTGACTACCTTCTGGGATTGTTGTGAGGATAAAATGAGATAATATTTATAAAATGCCTTGCCAACCATAAAGCACTATAGAAATACTCACTATTATTCTTATTATGAACTGCTTCTCCAGCAAGAAATGAGAATCAGTCTTAACAAGAGAGCATTCTTATCTAGAACCATAATTTTACCTGAACTTTGCCATGGGAAACATAATCTAACATTGTTTCTTTCTCCTAGGGTAGTGATTATTTCAACCAAGCAACTATTCAAAGACAGAGATTTTGCCATTCTTGATTATATATATATAATCACTTTTAGCTTTCTTTCCCTAAGTTCTACCAAGTAGGCTTCTTCCATTGCTACTTCACAAGTTTCTTCTTTCAACTTCATTACCTTCAGTGGGCTGTTTGCAGATCAATAAATATAGAGGAATAAGATTTACAAGACTTAAGTCTGGACACAAGTCTCCCTCATTTGAGTCATCTACCCCAAGAATTACATGGAAATCTTCTTAGAAAATGCCCTTGCCTTCAAAGAAAAAGAATATCACAAAGTATAATTTCATTTCAGCATGGAGAGCAATTTACAGAATTTCAGTCAAACAGAACTACAGCAACCAAACCTCCATAACTATAAAAGAATTCATCTCTAGAAAACTCCACAAATGTCTGTTTAGCTTTTATTTAAAGACCTCCAAGGAGGAGGAATCCACTATCACCTGAAATAGCCCATTCCAATTTGGAATAGCTCTATATATTGGAAAGTTATTTCCTGATATCAAATATACACTTACCTCTTTGCAACTTCTACTTGGTGTTTGCAAAAGAACCTTCTTCCTCATAATAATCCTTCAAATACTTATTAGAATATAGTGTGATATGTGGGAATTCTACTCAATGGCATTTTGAAAGATTCATGATTTTGTCAGTGGGGGAGTGTTCTATTCACTAACAGATCACACTCTTGCATTTATTAATGGACAGTTTTCATCAATCAAAATCATTTATCAAGCATTTATCATGTGACATGTACTACACTAGATACTAGGAATACAAAAACAAAAACAATGGATGAAATAATACCTGTTCACAAGACATTTATATTCTACTAAGGCTAAAAATCTAGTAACTTAATGGCCAAACTTTTGTTTATGAGCCAGTCTGAATTTAACCAGGCTGGCCCTCAGCTTCTCCAGCTTGTCAAGACCTACTAGAGCTTCAGATGGCATTGTCTTAGAGAGTTCAGGACCATCTCCACCTCAGTCATTGAAATAGAACTTTAGTGGAGGGTAAAGTATATAACACATTTTCATCCTCTAATTATTCTCATATTTCAGGAAAAGTAATTACTGAGCATCACTGAAGCTATCTTCACTCTTTCAATACAATTAACCATTGATTTGGAAAGGTTTTTTTTTCCCCATTGGAGGGGAAAAAGGTAAATTATATAAACAGGAAGAAATATAATACATGGAGATCCAGTCATTACCACATATTAATAATGGATCAGGGGGAGCTAGGTGGCGCAGTGGATAGAGCACCGGCCCTGAAGTCAGGAGTACCTGAGTTCAAATCCGGCCTCAGACACTTAACACTTACTAGCTGTGTGACCCTGGGCAAGTCATTTAACCCCAATTGCCTCACTAAAAAAAATAAATAAATAAAATAACGGATCAGATATTTTTCTATGGTGAAAAAAATCCATTCTAATGAAATTAGACAAGATAGTTCAAATATTTCTATTTGCAAACCACTGAATATACCAGAATTTGATGACTTAATGGTACTTGAGTCAGTAAGAATAGTAGAGGTACTTCTCTAGATGCCTAATTTATCACTTGAGGGATAGGTAGAACCATGTGGCCAAAGCCAAATAGGTATATTTGGAGATATAATTAATTTGAGAGATTGGAATAAGACTGGATAAATAGAGTAGTTCACCCAATCCAGCCATAGTGATGCTCAATACCTGTCTCTCCTTAAAAAAAAAAAAAAATCTTTTAACACCGCTTTCCCCAATCCTGTTACACAGGTCATATTAGCAAACCTCTGAGGCCAGATAGAGGAGCATACTCTTCATCTACTACTTCTCTTAGAAAGTGGGAAGTCATTCTTCTAGGAAACCCATCCTAAAATTCTACGTTCCTATGATTCTAAATTTATACTTGCACAGCCTCTGATGTAAGGGTTGAATAATCAGTCTGAGGCCATATCCCAGCCACCCTGAATAGAAAGGGAAAACAACAACAACAACAACAAAGAATATCCATAGTTATTAGTACTTTCCCAAACATTTCAAACAAAATTGAGATGAGCTGATCTGATCAGGATTTAATATAGAGAAAAATGGGACATTTTCAAAAGGACCATTCATAAGATAAAATCAGTCTATTTATGGACTTTTGCCTTTTTAAGAACATAAGGTAGGTCCTCATTTATTTATGGCTTTGACATAACCACTTACAAATAATTCAAAAGAGAAAAGCTTTAAAAATGCATTATCCTAATAACATTTGTGCTGCTGCTGAGTAATGTGCCAAACATAATGTGGTTGGGTGGAGATCACAGCGATTAACCAGAGCTGTATCAAAAGCCAAGGGAATTAGCACAAAGAATGTTCCTATCATTGGACATTATTCTTGTCTGGGGGAGCCATGTAGATCTTTCAGCATTGACATAATTATGACTACAAACAAGTCTGCTAACTCTCTGTATTTCCTTCTTCCCCCTTCCTTCTCCACACACATATTTGATAAAACCAGAAGCAACAGCAAATTGAATTCCACATATTAAAACAGGATCTTGTTGGATGTAAAGGGGGAGAGGAGCTGATGTCACAGTGGGGCTGTTCAAAGTTTTCCACTGGTTTGATAAACAGATCATCCAAAGTGAATGGTGCTCGCCCTGTATATCTGCCTCATTAAAATGCCTTCAGGAGTTTCCATTTTTCCTTCAAGACATGTGACCTCGAAATAGTACAGCTTAATGACTTGGCAATTAATTCTTTTGAGAGGTTGATGCTATTTTAATATGGTTACAATTTGTTTCCCCAAAATTAATCTCAATTCAGTAAAAGTCATTAATAAATCAAGTGCTATTTTGACCTCTAAACCAAGTATGGCATGGATCAGCGTCAATGTGAGGCAAATCCCAGGACACGGTGGGTTTAATTTAATTACTTTTAACAGACATTTATTAAGTGTCTACTTGTGCTTACTCTTCTAGTCAGTGTAGATAAAAAGGAAAAAAGAATATTCCCTGCTTTCAAGGAATTTACTTTCTACAGGCTTAAGAAAGTGAATGAAACCTAAAACATATGACTTTAGTTACTTATTCAAGAGAAATCTTGTTTGTTTGTTTCTTTGTTTCCCCAGCCTTCTTTCCCACTGTTAACAATTTCTACCACTCGACAAGAGGTTTGCAATACAAGGTAGAAAAGCATTTATTGGGGGTAGCTAGGTGGCGAAACGGATAAAGCACTGGCCCTGGATTCAGGAGGACCTGAGTTCAAATTCAGCCTCAGACACTTGACACTAGCTGTGTGACCCTGGGCAAGTCATTTAACTCTCATTGCCCCACCCGAAAAAAAAAAAAAGCATTTATCTAAAGAGTCAGATAATACTGCCACCAAATAATAGGTAGGTTTCAACATTAAATTCCTTTTATCACATATCTGCCAGGAGCAGTTTTGCCCAAGTGTGACACCAAGAAGTATAATTTCAGATCTTTGTTGAAGTGATTATTTCCAATGTGCCAGAAAAGTTGGCTGCAGGGATAGTGACATGATGACTTTCATCGTCTGGATTACTAAGACTCAGCAAGCATAAGAAAGACAGCATGGTGTAATGGATACAGAACTTAACTTGAACTTAGGAAGACCTGGATTCAAATTCTGATTCAGACTGTGTAACTATGAGATCACTTAATCTGTGCCTCAGTTTCCTCATCAGTAAAATCAGGGGGTTAGACTAGATCGCCTCCAGGGTCCTTTCAAGCCCAGAATCTATGATCCTCTGAATAAGCCATTCCTTGTGTTCTTTAACAGAAGATATTAAGTGGAAGTTCTTCCCCAAAATGATGGAATTCATGTAGCATGTTGGTATCTACCTGAGTTGTGGGGTGGAAATATCCACATTCCTATTTTGCAAAGTTTTTGAGGAGAATGTCATCGAGTCAGCGTTCCTGTTTTGCCTTTTCATTTATCTTCTGATCTTTTAAAGCAGGCAGAAAGGCCTCAGAGTGCTAAACTATAAGAAATAAAGCCCAGAACACTACTGGTTCGAATCAGACCCTAGCTATAATTTGACGGAGATGAACTGTGTTTTCCCCCAGCATCAGAGCACTGAATCCTCCCACAACTCATTCGACCTGTTCTGGGGTTAAGCAAATTGGTAGTACCAAGCATCTATCACAGTCTAGAAACATCACTCCCCAATAATCAGGCACAACATGTTCCCTGATAAAGATGGCAATTTAAGTTATACCTTGACAGTGGCTGAGCTGTCACTCGGTGCCAAGAAAGTCCTAGGAGCTATGCTCCAGTTGCTTGTCCCCAAAAGATTCCATTGAATGAATTGTTGATTCCTGACACTGGTATAAGAGATGCTGGTAGCCATTAGCAAAAAAAATTGTCCAAAAGTTTAAAACACAAAGATATCCTTGAAGAAGGGGAAATAAATATTTCATATGAAAACAAGTTGATATTTATATCATTATGCCAGAAACTACCAAAAAAACCAACATATTGTTTTTAATCACAGAATTCAGTTAGTGTAAGGCAGAACCACCTTGGACTGCTTTGAGAGGAGTTATTCTTTAAAGTATCAGAAGGACAATAACCCCATCTCAACTATAACCCAGGCCCGAGGCACGGACCTTAAAAATGTCATATTAAGACTTCAAAAAGGATAGCACCAACTACTTACTATTATTGTATTTTTGTTAAAATTAATGGGAATAATGTAGGTGAGGATATGATACAGAGAAGAGCTGGACTTGACAGGTAAACTAGATGGAGAAGACAGAGAAAGAGACAGAGGCAGACAGACAGACAGAGAGGTCTTTGCTTTCAGAATACTTTTTGAGACACAGAAAGCTCTTATGGGAAACTGTTACTCCTTGGATTAGAATATTCTTGACACTGATTGTTCTCATTGCTTCCTCTTTGGCCTTTGAAATCAGTGTATTCTTGATACTCAGATTGGATCTTGGAATAGACTAAATTTTTCCAAGAATTAATCTGATCCTGTTGATGAGAAATGAGACCGAGTGAAAACCAAGTGAGCCAGAGGTCTTCCTTTGTGACTCTGCCTCTGCTTTTCAATTTACTATTGTGGTTATTCAATCTCTGAACACTTTCTTTGGATATGACTCCAAATTATTAGAGGGAGATAGAGTAGAGTTGTCCTTTTAAATTGAAGGAAAGGGGCAGATAGGTGGGGCAGTGGATAAAGCACCAGGCCTGGATTCAGGAGGACCTGAGTTCAAATCCAGCCTCAGACACTTGACACTTACTAGCTGTGTGATCCTGGGCAAGTCACTTATACCTCATTGCCCTACAAAAACGAAACAAAAAGCAAACAACAAAAGTAATTGAAGGAAAATGGCTTACTGCTTTTAGAAAATATTTCTAACTTCTTTCTAAAATTAAAGACTAAGTTGAAGGGGTTGCTTTCAAGTACCATTTTTTACAAAGTTATAGGTAATTTATGTTTAAGTGACCATTTTCAATGTCTTATATGTGAAGCCCACTGACACTTCAATGCCCGATCCATATCCACAGTTTCTCATTCTTTGCTGGACAGCAACTGGGGGGCAAGTGTTAATGAAAAGAAGCAACAGCATATCTGAGACTTTTATAGCCCTTAAATGTTTAAAATTTCTTTAAATACCAACATAATAGCATCTACATTCATTTTCTGGGCAGCGGACAATTGGCAAAGTTGCACAGTTTAAGCTCCCTTCCCTTTGGGCAAGGCTGCCTAATCTAAGCTCCCTGCCTTTATCCTATCGTTCCTCTAGTTTTAGAACTGGTGAAATGTAAAGGAAGGAACTAAGTGTGAAAAAAAATGTCACTGGGAAAATTTTAAAAAAAATGAATATTCATTTTGTTTAGAGTCAGTGAAGAAGACCATGAAGAAAGTATTGTTGCATAGAAGACAGTCTACAAGATGTACAAGTAGGAACCAGTATTCAGATCCCAGATCTATCTCCTATTAACTATATAGACTCTCCGTAAATCACTCATGTTCTCTGAACTTCAGTCTCTTCATGTAGAAATAGATGAAAAGAAGTTAGATTAGATGACTTCTAAGGTCCCTGCCACTTCTAAACCTATCATCTTTTGAAGCAAGTATCTTGGAAGCAGCGAGGTTTAACAAACAGACCATAGGGGTAGAATATGTAAAAATGTGGTTTCTTCTCAGTTGACTCTGACATGCTAACCATAATCTCATTGTGGGCTTCAGATTCTCAATAATAATAATACCTACCTCACTGTAGATTTTAGAAATAGTTATGTACCTATACGGCACTTCGAGATCCAAAAAAAGTAGTTGGCCAAATGGGTTTAGGGAATTGTTTTTTTTTTTTTTTTTTTTTTTTTTTTTTTTGTCAAATATACTGACACTGGGAAAACTTTTGCCAAAACTTATAGACTAACTAAATCTGAATTTAGTTTATTAGAGACAGGAGAGTCATTTGATCATCTGGACATATTTCGATAAGCAACAAGAGAGAAGATTAGGGCAGATAGTTGTTCCCATAGGAGTGGTTGGGTATTTGTTAAAATGTCTCTGTCCTTTTGCTCTCCCATGTCAGTTTCTAGCTCTATCGAATTCTTCTTGAAAGCCAGATAATTATTGCTTACATCTTCAAACACTTCTTTCTTTTTCCTGAGGAAGCCCAAAGTTTTTCATAGAGAATCAGAGAATCCTCTTGCCTAGAATATTAGAAATGAGAATAGTACTCATTGGCTAAACCAAGAGTATCTTCAGGATAACGGATTCCTGAGCTTAAAGCTAATGAGCCTTTCCTATTGCTTTCCACCATTCTTTCTTACTGTGACTGGGACAGGACAAGAAATACAGAAGTTTCCAGTCCATGGTCAGAAATCTGATTTTAATTGAATTTAATTCAACAAGTACTTATTAAGCACCTACTATGTGGAAAGTCACGCTATTAATCACTGGGAACTAGAACGAAACAGTCCCTATTCACAAGGAGTTTATGTTCTAGTAGTGCTGACATTTAACTTCAGTAAATGAAATATGCAGGACTTTAAATGCCACTCTCTACACAGAGAATAAAACAAACTTAGATTTGATGCAAGGTTAATATTTGGTGCGTTACAAATCCCCAAGCAATTAAACTCCAGATCAGGATGCTTGTTTTGGAATAATCATTAATTTAAAAATGAAGCAGCATGGCATGAGAATAGAAAAAGGATAGCTGTATGACCCAGGACCAGTCATTTTGCTCTCTCAGTCTCCCAGGCCATTCTCTAAAACCATGGGTTACATCTCCAAAGCTTCTTTCCATAACTATAATTCATAGTTTCCTACGTACCACAAGTTCCTTCCACTGCCTAGAAGGCCACAAGAGGGAGGAATTATGTCAGGTAACTGATAAGCGTAGTACCTCATCCTTGTCTAATAAATTACAAACAAGTTGTCCATCTACATTAATAGAGAGAATTCCCATACCTGGAATTTCCCACATCAATGAAAATCATAGGTTTAGATCCTCATTTCCCTACAAAAAAGGAAATAACAAAAATTTTTAGAAAAAGATTGACCAGGACAGGGTTGAAAAGAAATCACAGAGATTGTTCTTAGACAAATAGTCCCCACATTTAATGTGAATCTAAAACAAATAAACACCTATAGAGCTTCAACCATGGAGCAATTTGAATGCAAATTGAATTTAGGTTTAGTAATGAAGAGTGAGGCCCCAGTAATTTAAGAGTCTAAACACTAAATGGGGAATGATCACATATGAAACTCTACAATTAAATTCACCTTCCAGGTCTGTATAATTGCACCTCTTAAAGCAGCTGTCTTAAAGTCTCTGCAAAACTTCCTATAAACACACTCCAACTCATTTCCTTTATATTGAAATAATGTTTGACCAATGGAAAAATGGAAGAAGCCATTGACAATTGGAAAACAACAGTCATACCCTTCCCCATTGCTTAGTTGTTCTACCTAGTGCTTCTTTTTCAATATTGTTCCCTCATTCTCACCTATCTGATCAAGATCTCTGTCTCAGTTTTATTGAGCTACATATAATCATTCAATCAATCAGTAGTTACTTATTAATCATTTATGTACTAGATACCATTCAGCTTTGGGAATGCAAAGACAAAACCAAAAACATTCCCTGCTTTCAAGAAGCTTATAGTCTATCCAGAGAGATAAAAAGATAGACTGACAGATGATAGATGGATGGATGGATGGGTGGATGGATGGATGGATGGATAGGCATATACAAAATAAATATAAGATTATTTTAGGAGAAAACCATTTAGCAATCAGCCCCATGCCAATAATCAACTGGGGATCTCCTCTCCCCATTTCTCTATACAAATTATTTTTAAAATAATTGAATGGTCTCATCTAAGGAGGCCAAGATGCTTTATTACTCTTCCTATGAATGAGTTTCTTATTTCAGGATGTTAGGAATGACTTATGGAGAAGGCCCCAAAACACTTTAATAAAAAGTAACTTGTACTGTAATTTCCTATAATTCCCAAAGTCTGGTTTGAATGTCAAGCCTTTGAGGTCATGTGAGGTTTGATATAGGTTTCAGCTCCTGATCTCCTTCCCTTAACTATGAATAATGGTTCTTTCCTGATGACCATAGAAGGTTCTTTCCACAGTTTGGAAGACCACAAGGAGGGAATTCAGTGAAATCACTGATAAGCATAATAGCTTATCTGATTGTGTCCTAGCAGCCTTCTATCTGGATGATTTTTTTCATCTAATTTTAAAACTTAGGGTAGATATTTATTTCAAACACAATTTCCCACAAAGAACAAGCTTTTCCACTTTCTATTCTCTAGGTTCTTGTTCTACAACAATATAAGAGGTATTTTAAAATAGACTATATGTGTGACAGACAATTCCTACACAGAAGGAAACTGGAAGGACAGCTATGCTAGAGGAAGCCAAAGTCAGGGAGAAAGATTTCTGTAAGGCTTAAATTTTGCACAGGGTCGAATTGCCCTTAAATGCACCCATGGTAATGCGTACCAAGCAAATGAAAGCCCAGGAAGATTACAAAAAAGGACATCAATCATATCACTAGCAATCATCTTGTCTGCCACAAAGCAACCCACCCCACTGTAGAATGGAAATTATAATCCTGCTCCCATGCACAGCCTGTGGGGGAAAATTTTATCCAGTCCCTGTAGGCATATCCA
The DNA here is from genome assembly GCF_019393635.1 of Dromiciops gliroides. Lineage (NCBI taxonomy): Eukaryota > Metazoa > Chordata > Mammalia > Microbiotheria > Microbiotheriidae > Dromiciops > Dromiciops gliroides. Next base: position 613,933,007 of record NC_057862.1, read on the forward strand.
CTGGGAAGGAAAGTTACTGGTGAACTCGGGTCATGTAAACAGTGAAAGTTTCAGCCAAATTCCTGTAAACTTGCTTCTGAAGGGATCCCAGCTAATACGTCATCAAAAACCACAAAATCTCTTAAATGCAGTGGAAGTAACATCCTGCGAGTATTTTAGCAAGGATCTCTCAAGACAACTCTGTGTGATGTGGAAAAGGTAAACCAAAGGGTCCCTTCCTCCCATCAGAAATAGTGCTCTGGTGAGCCCCAGTGCTGAGTCAGAACTTAGAAGAGCTTTTACAGAGGAATTGTTGTCATTGTTTCTTTAGTCATTCTGGGATGAAATCTGCTTCCTTCCTTCATTAGAATGCATTTATACATACACCTGCTTTTCATTTTGCAAGAGGCATCTGTGTTTTGTTATATTTTGAAGAATCTTCGTTTTGGCTTTGGCCCCCATTTCAACTTTGATTAGGAAAACCTAAATTGGAAGGGTAGGTTTTTTAGAAAATGCAGCCTAAGCATTCTTTAGAAGTCATCTAAAACTATGTTGTTCCCACTGTCAATCATTTGAGAAGATAATTGTTTAAGGCCATAGAATATGCAAGTCGACTCAACCACTTTTTTATTTTTTTTCTGGGCTGTGAATCTGATTAGCACCAGCTCATGCATGTCTGGCTCCTGTCCTCTTTCCTCTGGCCTTGTCTCCTGCATTGACCCAGGCTTGCCAATCATTCCCAGAAGCAATAATTAAACACTGTATCAATCTTCAGCCAAAATCATCCATTGCTGGTTGAAAGGAGTTGCCCCTTTATTGTTCTTTCTATGTCTTTGCACCTTTGTTTGACCTTGACATACCCCAAAAAATGACCTAATAGATGCCTCTTCATTTAGTCAAACTAAATTTAGTGTCACTGACCTCTCAAGGATAGAAGTTGATGAGTCTATATAGGTTTGGGGAGGGGGGGCTCTTGTAGGGCAAAAATTGCATTTTCTGCCTCTCCCCCTTCAATTAAAAGTAAAAATGTGTCCCCTAAGTTCTGAGAGTAGGGACCCTTTTACAAAGCTGTTACAAACAGCCTTTCAGAGATGCCATGTTTCATTTGATTTGCTTTGTATTTTGAAAGGCAAGGGCAGGAGTTAAAACTAGGCAGATTTTGCCTTGATGTAAGGAAACACTTCCTAATAATTAAGAACATCCAAAAATAAAATGGGCTGCCTTAAGAGATACTGAATTCCTCATCCCTGGGGGTCTTCAGAAGCTAGATGACTATTTTGACTTACTTAGAAGGGTTTCTATAAAGGAAACTGGTGTTGGGGTATTGGTTGGATCTCCAGTGTCTACTCTAGCTCAGAGATTCTATGATCCTTGATGCTCAATACTCCTTTTAAAGAAAAAAATCAAATCATATAATTGTACACACCCATATGATTCAAGGAGCTATTTAATGATGGAATTTAGAATAAAGGACTTGAAGTCTATCCAGAGATGGCTTGAAATATAAACCTCTTAAAGGAGATAACCCCAAGACCTGGGTCAAAATATCTCAGATTAATCTGTAGTTCTATCTTCATCTTGTTGTGTAGCCTGAGACAAGCTGCTTAGCTTCTCTGTACATTCCATCATTTAATTAAAAATCTCACATTTGCCCTTCCCCCCTCTATTCCCCACCCAACCTCACACAAGTATGTTTGGAACTAATTAAATATTGTGACACATTCCTCCAACACATAAGCTTTATCCCAGGAGGGTCTAAGCTGCTTTGTGTCACTGCATACTGTCTGCTCACCCCAGTGGTCTGATAGTATTAATACAGTCCTCCAGAGCACACCAACCTACTCCCAGGAGGAAGCTTAATAGTCTGATTCTTTGTAGGTAAAAATAGTTTAAGCTTTTTAGAGTGCAGACATAAAGTTTCAGTATTATAAAGGAAAACTAATCTTCATAAATACACACTGCTGGCTTAGCTGAGTCCCCAAATACTCTCAGATCTGTTAGATTTTCTCCTATATGTCCCTCTGCTTTAGAGTTCTTAGCTCTTCTGTCTTGTCTTGAACCCTTTAGGAGGAGACATTGGACATGTATTTGCCTTCCTATTTGATTATTGCCACCAACACATTTGTCCCAATTTAAACCCAGTTTGTAACAAGTCTAGTGTTCTGTCTTCTGTAATGTTAAAGATGTGCCCTGGTCTGGAAAATGAGCATGGACATACCATGAGCTGAATGGCTAACAAAGTAAAAGTATTATTGGCTATACGTGACATTGCTTTATTGGGGAAGGAAAGATTTTCAAAGGCCCCTGTGACTCATGTAAGCCATGGACCACAGGTAATGTAAAAGTTTCCAGAAGTCCTCTGGGGACTCTATAAGGTTTTTGTTATTTTATTTAGAAAAATAGACAGGCAGCTTAGCTACTAGGAATGTTCAGAAATAATAACTTAGAGTGACAACCTTAAGGAATACATGGCTTTATTTTCGTGTTGGGCATGAATCTATCCTGAAAATACCATATTTGCAAGTGTAGAAAATATTTACAAATATGTTGACTCTCCCTTTTCATCTAGAAACTCAGTTAAAAGGGGAACTATAAAAATAGGAAATGAAAATGTTGGTGTGTAGCTTCAAGCCCCCAGTACCTTATATACTAAAGAGATAAATGGATGGTACCAGAAAAATCACAGGTCACTTGTTCAATGTATAATTATAGTCCCTGGGGATTAAAAATTATTAAAACAGTAGGAAAATTATGAAAGAATTTGACAATTATTCTAGGTGGCTTATTATAAATTACTTTTTAATCATCCCAGTTGAACCAATAGAGTCCTATTCTCAGGTTATAAATGGCTATGTCAATGTGATACCAAACATCTAAATAGAAACTGAAAACTTCAATTATCCAGATATTTCCAAAGATTGGGTATTGTATGCACAGAAAATAATAACAAAAAATCCCTCTGGATACTTGACTGAAGTCCAGTTTTCATCTGCATCTCTGGGCCTCATGTTGCTTCAGTAGGAGTCAAAGGTCCAGTGTTTATGATTCTTTTTCTTTTTTTTCAGAATTCTCAATTATTATAAACACAAGCAAAGTAAACTTTGTGTTCTGCCTGAATCTCGGTAATCTAACCATGCCTCTTCACCTTTGCCATCTACTCACAGCTTGAGCATTTGGGTGACCTTGTGCTGGGAGGACCACTTTTTTATATCTCCTCCTCCCTCCATATTCCTGTTCTTCAAATTACCATCAACTTTCCAAAAGATTTCATGTGGTTGATAATAACACCTGTCTCTTGTCTATTTGCATGTACATTTTCCATTTCATCCAGGACCTCTAAGCTATTCCCTTTTACATTATACATGCCCACACAGTCCCTTTGGTGGTGGAGACATGCCTCTGGCAGAGGAGAGTATCAGAGACACTGGAGGTTACTCACTGATGTCCCCTAGAAAATCTTATGCACTGACACAACCACACCTTTGCAAGTCTGTGAACCAACAACAACCAGTGTTTTCTTACAGATGTTTCAATGCCCAAGACTAAGGACACAAATGACTGGCCTTATACACAATCTCAAAGGAAAAGTTATATGGATGTGATGTGAAATCACACACTAGCAGGAGTCTTTAAAGATTGAAATCAGCTTTGGTTTGTAAATTTGTATGGACAGCTGAAGGGTGTAGGGGTGGTGGGAAAGCTAAATACCCTTAGGGTAACCCATATTTTTATAGTTATTTCAAAGCCCATATTTTTAAGGGTAAAGGAAATGGAGTTTTTCTTGGGGGGGTGTTTATTTGTTGTAATACCCCAACAGTTTCATCTTTCAGTGTCTTTTATCATTACTTTAAGAGTTCGGTGGCACAACTTAATAACATAATCTAATAAGCCATAACAGTAGTGGTTAGTACCACTACTATTATAATGGGGAACTCCCCCATGTATTTTCAACTATAAATATTTGTTGATATTAGAGCGATCACAATGAGGAAATACTTATGGTTCCTAGACAAGAGGGAGGGAGGGGACCTACCCTATTGTACATTCTGTATATGTTGTATAGAAGACCTCAAAAACCAGTGTCATCAATGGTGTGTATAGCCTAGAAGGTAGGAAGAGGAAGTGAACAAAGGAGAGAATTTCTTCTCCCCAAACTTTAAGACTTAGGGATTCTGCTTGGCCAATTTGGCTAAGGCAATGAGTATGGTGAGATGCTATGGTATTTAGCATAACTCATCTTGAGCCAGTGTGACAAACAATCTGTATAAGGAAACTTGAGGTGAAATTTTTAATCGGAGTCTGATCATCCTGAGAACTGATCAGGGGCCTACAAGCCTGAATATCATCTGAATAGCAAGGAAAAGAGAGCTCATGAGGTCCTGTACTCCCAGAACAAAGGAGTCATAGCAAATGGTGTGTATATTTTCTGTAAAAGGAAATTTTTGACATCTTAACATGAGAGAAAGAGTAGGCAATCACTCCGTTTCCCCTGTTTGGTCCAATAAAGTATCCAACTGTCTTGTGTTTCATTTTTATGAAAACTTCACTTCCCCTTGCAATGTTCATGTATTCAACCCATTCTTTATGCCACTGAATGTAAACTATAAGCCTTACCATTGTAAGGATATGCACACATATGGCACACACATACACACACACACACACACACACACACACACACACACACACTTGCATACTCACACATAGCTCATATGGTGGGGAATATGATGTACAGCAATGTAAAGCTATACAAACATTCAGAATATTTCAGAATATTCAGAATATTCAGTGAGTCTCAGTGCTAAAAATCCTGGATGGGGAGGGAATGGAAGAAGTGGCCCAGTATGATCCAAATGTATTGGAATAATTGTGACCTTCTCAAGTGACATTTAGTATCAGAAATACTTGTGTGATATCTTCTCTGATGTTAATTGAACAAAACTCTTTGGAAAAGAGATGCTTTATCAAAAAGAAAATGTACTAAACTCATATATTTTTATATTTGTGGTGTTTTTCTGTTGACCTTTAGTATTAGATGACCACATAACTGAAGCAGGAAGTAAAACATTCAAAATGAGATTTTAAAAAATAGTGACATATTTATAAAAAAACTTTTTTTTTTTTGCCAAAGACTAGTCTTTAATGATCTGTAAAATGTAGTTGAATCTCTTTTGCTATGACTGTGATGTGAGGTACCTTCATCCTATTTCCTTCTATCTTTTGAAAATCAATATTGTATTTTGTATATATAAGGACCAAGAAAAATATCACTTTTTTTAAAAAATCAATGCAGTAAACAAAAGTTAAAATTGTGAGATAACCTTATCTGAACCAAATGCATAATAATAGAGTAGAATCACAACATTAGATTTACACAATCACAACATTAAATTAATTTATCAGATTTTCATCTAATGCTTAATAAGGCATTGGATTGCATTTGAGAAAGTCACACACTTCTTCCAAATTAAAGGCATCAACTTTAATGATGGAATATTGATGAATGTAGAGGGGGAATCATTAAAATGCTACCTTTGAAATACTTAAAGTGAATGAAAACAATCCATTTTCTAAGGACCTAATCTGCCACCTTGAAAGTAGTAATGCCATGTTGATGAGCTAAGACATTTAGTGTAGTCCCTGAGTTTAATCAGTGCACTGAGTTTGAAAGCATTTTGAGTATAGCTACCAAGAACTAGCCCTTTAAAATAAATCCAATGTTTTGTAAGAAATATATTTGATTTCCTGAGTTGAGTTCAAACTGCTGTCCTCAAAAAGGGGTTGATTTATTTAACTTTTAAAAAATAGTTATTGTGACCTTTAGCTTGGTTTTGGTGACTCTATGGTCTAATGTTCACTCAGCCATATTTCTGTGAGAAGATATTAATTATATTGACTTTATCAGCCTCAGCCATCAATATCTAGTCACAGTTTCTTCAAAGACTGCAAGCAAAAAGACAAGGACCACCAAAATGAAATTGATAGTGAAGAAATTAGAACTTATTGTACAAAATGTATTTTCTAAATCTTAAGGTATATGTGATTTAAGCTGCCTGTTGAGCTAGTCAGTTTTGTAAAGTAACCCATTAAATAATATTTAAGACTCTGTGATACCCAATGTATGTGCTTTTGTATACCTCTGTCATCCAACTCTCTGACTTCCAATGGTCAGCATCTTTTCTGTCACCGTGAGAACCTACAGGAGAATGAGTTTCTGCTCCATTTGGCTGGCTCTGCAAATTCAGGATTGACACAGCTACTGTCTCACTGATCGATGAGAACTAATCAAGAACGAATGATGGGTTTTTTTCGAAGAATTGAGTTTATGATCACTGTGCAATTTTGTTAATGAATGATTTCAGATAGTTTTATTTTGACCAGATTTGCTCATTAGTCCAGTCAATGAAAATGCTGACTTAAGAAAAACTATTATTTGAATGGTTCCTATATTCTTGAGCTAACTACTGGAAAATGAAAGCTTGTTGCAAGGTGTGTCATACAAATGTACAAAATAAATGACTTTTTTTCCCTGCATGCTGCCTGAGGTATGTTGTGATTTGAAACTAAGAGCTTCATTTGAATTGCCATAGCCAAAAACAAGCAACAACAACAAAAAAGTTGTATGTTTCATTACTCAGAATTGACCTGACAATATTTCATCTTGGTATCTATGTAACTGATGCTGTGTTATGTCAAAATCAAGGAGTTGTCTGTCATATGTGTATGTCATAGATGAACTTTTATCTTGTTAAAAATGTATCCTGTAAAGCTTTCATTGCCTGAATTAGTCAGCTTTGTACAAACCAGTGTCTTCAACTAACTGTTTTCCTAATCTTGCCACGTTTCCTAACACTGAAATATAAATGTTTGTAAATTATTCATTCATTTTGTCTCCTTTTATGTACTTGTAGTTAGAGTCTGCTAACTAATCAGAACAAAGGGAAAGGAGATTGTCCCCACCATCTACCATATTGAGCTCCATGTCATTTTTAGTCTATGGCAACAGTGGGGAAGATTCTAATAATGAAACTACCAAATTTGTACTCTAATCAAAGCTTTTGCTTTCTCCCTAAATTGATGTGCCCCTACATTTCTGTGATTCCATCTTGATTAGAAAAATCTTTTAATTTATCCATGTTCAGTAAAACAGATTGTCATTACCTCTTTGGAGGACTCTATGCCAAATACAATGCAATCACGTTAAGATAATATTACTTTTACCCTGCAGACTCTATTGTATTTTCAACTAAGGAACAGAAATATGACCCAGTGAAAGAGGATTTAGCATCATTTTTGAAAGGAAAAAACAAACTTTACAGTTTCTCACTGTTGCCAGGACACTGTACATTGTCTGTCTTTAAGTCATTATTCTTGATGGGTCTCTCCTCCTATACATATAAAATATGACATAAAATAATAATAGTTGCATCTGGAGTACCATCCCAGAAAACACACACTTCAGAAATAGATAGGAAAAGCCTATCAAAGGATTACATTCATAGGATAACATGGGGTGAGGAGGGAGTGGCTATTTCTGCGTATGTTCCCTTTATACCTTATACCTAGATGTTTGCTTCATCTGACTGTTTCTTCAAACATTTTTTTTAATTCAGGAAGTCAATTGGCCATCATAATCTCATGTCTCTGAAAATCTCCATTCATTTCTTTAAAAATTAAAAAAAGACCATCTCACTGACTTCAACTTGAGTCCCTATCATGAAAGAAAAAAGCTGGGCCCAGCTTCTGGTTCTAGGTCCATTATGGAGAACGAAGACATGGGTGGTGAGAATGATAGTTGATACACACCAGGTTTTAACATGATAATTCCCATAGCATTTGTTTTGCTTGTATTCCTGCCATAAAAAGGCTCTCATTCTATCCATGTGTCCCCTCACAGTATCATTTCTTCTCCCATTTCTTGTATTTCTAAGTATGAGATGTCAAACAGAAGAAAGGTCCCTATTCTCAAGGGTGAGACATTCAGACAAATATACATGCCCAAGAGAGAAAATAATGTTCAATATAGACAATACCATTGTTCTATTACCAGGAGTTCCTTCTGGCTCTTATTATCTTCCAGGATTGAGTTGAAAAATTGAAGATTAGCAAATCTGAAGGACTCAACACTTCCTTCACTATTCTCAAAAGCACTGTAAATAGTTAAACTGTCTCTTCTCAGGAAGCCCGGCCAAAGTATTCCACAATGCCATACCACCAAAGGAGTTCTCTTCCTCCATATACAACTTGTTAATAGGATGATCAAATTAGTAAATAATAGCTATAGAAAGGTTTCAAAAACTCTGCCCCTAATTGGATTGTAACTGAAGTCAAGTTACATCATATAACTTAGATTCTGTTTTCTCATCTGGAAAATAGGTAGGTTAATCTACCACTCAGTGGTGTCAAACTCAAATAGAAACAGACTCCCACAGGCTACATATTGACTTAGAAAACCACAAATCAATGATCTCTATGCTGAATTGAATTTTAAAATTTATTTTGTTAAACATTTCTGAAATGCATTTTAATCTGGTTCCTGTGGCACTGGGGAGCTGGGAGAATCTGGTCTAGAAAACCTCTAACACTATCTGATTCTAAGATTGGAATATTCAAATGATGACCTATACCCCTCCTAGTCTGTATACTTTTACTTTAGAGTGGCAGGAATGTTCTCCAGAAATATTTCACATTTGTATAGTGCTTCATAAATATTTAATAACTCCTTTATTTTTGTTTTTAATTTATAGTACCATAGTATGATATACAGTATATATGGGAAATTAATTTATATTCCATGTGAAAAATCAGATCTCATCAATGGCAAAAAGATAAAGAACTAATTTTTAAAAACTTATGAAAACATCATATCCCTTCACGACTTTTGGCGCACCCTGCAGTCTACAATTTTCATGTATATTACCTCACTTGATTATATTGACCTTATGAGGTAGAAAGAACAGATATTACTATTCCTCCTTTATAGCTAATTAAAGTGAGGTCAACTGACTTATCCATTGTCACACAGCGAATAAGTGTTGGAACAAGTCTTAAACCCAAACCATGTCTTCAGATTTGAACCTAGAGCAGGTTACAAAAAAAAAGGGGGCAAGTCAGAAAATTGGAGAAAGAAAGGATTTAATGTTTTGGAACTCTTAAGAATACTGAAACTAGGAGGCAAGTATCTTTCTTAGTCCTTCCTCTGTGATGAGATATGTGCTTGACTCCTTTCTTTCTGACATAAGACATCACTGCAGATACCACATTTTCTTGACAAATGCTAGGATGCTGTTCTTCCTCCCCACACCAATACCACCATGACAACCATCATCCTCCAGAGTGCCACTAGAAGACAAAATACCCATTAGAGTTAATTCCATCATGGGAACATTCCTACAGTGTCCTCAGAGGTTGCATGGTTTATGATAGGAGACTATAAAAATTACCATATTAGAAGGCAAAGTTTAGCTTATGCCTGTCCTGATAAAGGTTTGTGCAGGTAATTGGAACTGCTCACTCAAGGTCACCTTCAGTACTCCAGACAAACACCTTTTTAAAATTTCCCTTCTGTGCTTTTGTTCTAATTTACTCATATACATAATTTAATGGGAAATAAAAGAATTCTTGTTTTAACCCCTGAAAATTACCAATCAATCAACAAACATTCATTAAGCTATGAGCCAGGCACTGAGCTGGGCACTAGGAATTTAAATACAATGAATGAACCTGCATCTAGATACAGTTTAGTAAGTAAAGTGCTGGCTCTAAACTCAGGAAGACCTGAATTCAAACCCAACCTTAGACACCTGGGCTGCGTGGCCCTGGGAATGCCACTTCATTTCTAGCTCCCTCAGTTGCCTCATCTATAAAGTGAGTTTAATAAGAGCAGCTATCCCTCAGGGTTGTTGCAAAGATCAAATGAGATATTTGTAGAGCACTTTGTGAAACCTAAATGTCATATAATGCCAGCTGTTATCATTATTCTTCCTTTCTTTTCCTATTTCTTTTTTTGCAGGCAATGAGGTTTAAGTGACTTGCCCAGGGTCACACAGCTAGTTAAGTGTCAAGTGTCTGAGGCTGGATTTGAATTCAGGTCCTCCTGAATCCAAGGCCAGTGCTTTATCCACTGTGCCACCTAGCTGTCCCCTTGTTATCATTATTCTTAAACAGTCCCTACTTGCAAAGCGCTAACATTCTAACAGCTGAGATAAATATATATGTAAGTATATACAGATTGAGAGTAAGGCCCAAAATTTACCAACCTTATACAAATGATCAAATAAGATAGCATATGTAAAACACTTTTCAAACCTTAAGGCATTGTTACAATTAGATTGTTACTATGATAGGGCAGCTAGGTGGTGCAGTGGATAGAGTACCGGCCCCGGAGTCAGGAGTACCTGAGTTCAAATCCGGCCTCAGACACTTAACACTTACTAGCTGTGTGACCCTGGGCAAGTTACTTAAACCCAATTGCCTCACAAAACATAACAAAAAAAAAAACAAAAACAAAAAAAGGATTATTACTATGATAAAAATTCAAGACTTAGGAAATCCAAGTAAAGAAAAGGACAGAGATTATGACATGTCTTCCATGAATGGGAGCACTGAATAATCCTACTAAGGGTTACACCTTCCTTTTGTCAAGTCAGCATTCGCCCTGATATTTTTCAGGAGTGTATTCTCATAATCCTGAAAAGCAGCAGATGGTCTTTCAGTTGTATTTATTGTCTGCGTATTTATTGACCAGTTTCACACTTATCCAAGAGACAAGCAGCAACATATTTAAGCTCAAAGAACTGCCAATAAGCTCTGTTTTCCACCCCCACCCTCATTTTGGCTTTCACCAAATTAACTTGCCTTAGGGCTCCCAGAACCCTAAAATTTAATAGGCCTTTACCTGAGGGCTGATAAATAATTTCACTGACAATTCTAGGAAGGAAGAACAAATTGTAGACTCACCTCCACCTCCCCCTAATCTATTGATTAAGCTTTAAAAGATGCATTTGGATCCTCTTCAGGCCAAACAAGGGTTTTCATAGTGATATCGAACCCTATTTCCACTCTACGCTCACATCATCCTTCTTACCCTTTCCTAAGGCCAAAAATAGAAAAGCTCCACAAAAGATTTAAATAAATTTAAGGATTACAGCTGTGTTATGGCTTCTTAGGAAAACAAGTATATTTCTGTGTTTTTGCTTAGCTTTGGAGGGTGTTGTCAAGGAAGAATGACCTTCCTCCATGTCACCACTAGAGATGTAACACTGGGCTGGAAATACCTTGGATATAACCTTCTGTGAAAATCCGTTTTTTTAAAATATTTCTCAAACATTGAATAGAAAGAACTTCTTCAAAAGTTCCTAGTGCTGAGATCTGTTCCTTACAACAGATCACCACGAATTCCATAGCAATGTAAGAACAGGGCTTAACAACCCACACTGGACAATTTTGAGGAAAGGTCATGCCCCTCCATCCACCTAAAACGTGTCTCCAACTGTTCCATATGTTGTAACAACTATGTTGGAGTTATTTTGTGAGAGAGAAAATAGTGACAGTCTTCTTTGGTTACCATGGAAACAAGAGGTACAGGCAAGTATATTTCCTGGGGGGGAGGGCAATGGGGGGGGGGGAGAAGCATGCAACCATCTGTTTAAAATCTACACGACAGGTTCTGAGCCCCAAGGAGGCCAGGACCAAAGAGGCACAAATCAAGAATTCTGGATCAAGTATAATTGGAAGACTGCAATAAAATTGTTAGTGGAGAAAAGATGACTTAAGAAAATCTGTATTAAAATGACTAGAGCTGCTCTGACATTCATGATTTTTAGGGATGTGAATATCCATTTTCACAGCTGCATTATACACAATATACAGGTGAGAGCATAAGATGGAAGGTAATGAGTTCTCACCTTAGCGGAAGTGTTCCAGCAAATGCTAGATGTCCTTTTGCCAGGCATTCTCTGACATGATTGGATTAGATGAACTTTAGGGTACCTGGTAATATAGAAAGTAGAATAAAACCATAGAGAAATCTCAATGGGGTGGAAGCAAGGTAAAGGAACAAGTATATTATCCCAAAAAAGAAACACAGGGAGTACCTGAAAATTACATAATTGTATGGCTACAACTTTATCATAAGAAAAACACAAATAAGCAATGTAAAAGAACATTGGCCATAGAGTCAAAGATCCTGGGTTCAAATCCTACCTCAGTCACTACCTCACTGACTTTACCACTCCATCTCCAAGAACTTGTTTCCTCCATTGGAGAATGAAGAGAATGTACAAGTGACTTCTGAGTCTCAGCTCCCATGATTTATAACCCTATGGATGAATCTTCACACTTTTAGAAGGTTACCTTGCTGGAAAAAAATCAATTTAATTGAATTCCTGGAAGGGATACTAAGCTAGAATGATGTAAATCAAATATGATATTCCCAGAGAAACAATGTCATAATATAGGGTTAGGTTCCTGGCTAAGGGCCTGATGCCCATATTTTTATAGGAATGACTTTAAACACCAGATTGAATCAATTACACATTATAAGCCATTATAGAGTACAATATGAAGCTTTTTAAGTGTACATAAATCAATTACACAGGGTAATACAATATGCCATGTAAATATTTATGATATAAAATAAATATTTATAATGTAACACGAATCAATTACACATGGTAATATAAAGACCTATCACATATAATTTTACAAAATAAAATATAGCATCAGTATATTCTGCATAGTTCCTATCTAAATACTTCATAAATTCTTCATTGACTTTGCTGTGCCAGAGTAGAATATAAAGAAGCATCCATTCCTTCATTCTATACACATTAATTAAGTGCCTCCTATGCAGACAGATGGGTCATATGTTGGGGTTAGGTCACAGAACATAGAAGGATTAGGGGGTGGGGTGCTGGAGGAGGCCTAGTCTCATATGCATCTTTAAGGATATCTTTTTTCAGGGAGATTTAGTCATTTCATTCTCAAGAAACTGATTTCAGCTGTGTGTCATTTTGTTGTTGTTTATTTTGCTGTCTGTTTTTTCTTATTCTGGGCCTTAATGATGGATTAATTACTTTGGTAGGTCAAATGGGACTTTGCCCCAGTGTGCCAACATCCAGAAAGAGCAGTTCATCCCTTAAAATGTCCTCTGGTCCACCCTTCTCACACTTCACAATCCTCTAGCCAGCCCACTCTGTGTGTGTGTGTGTGTGTGTGTGTGTGTGTGTGTGTGTGTGTGTATGTGCATGTCTGTGAACACCTGTGAGAGAAACAGAGACAGTGAGAGTCAGAGAAAGAGAACACCCCCTTTCCTTGCCGAACACTGAGCCTCCACCTTTAAACTGGTGCTTTAGTGCCAGTGTGTCTGCCCTTCTCTCCATGGCCACACATACCTCTCTTCTCCAGGGGTATAGAGTGGTGTAATTTATTGCTCATGCTGTGGGGTCTTTGGCTGAACTCTAGGGGAAAGAGTATTGCAACTACACCTGGGGCCATGTATATTTTGTGCCACCCACTTCAATCCTGAATTGACTTTAACAGAGATAACATAATCCCTACTTATAACTCTTATTAGTGATCAGATTCTTAAATTCTTGTAACTAGGGCTGGAAGGAACCTCAGAGGTTCTTTTATCCAATCCCTTCATTTTACTAATGAGAAAACTGAGGTCCATGAAGAAACAAATTGTGGTAGTGGATAAGGCTCTGGCCTTGCAATAAGGAAGACCTTCCTTGGTTCAAATTAAGCCTCAGACACTAGCTGTGTGACTGACCCTGGCCAGGTCACTTCATCTATCTTTGTCTCAGTTTCTTCATCTGTAAAATGAAAGTGGCTGAACTTGATAACTTTTTAAGACCTCTCTAGCTCAAAATCAATAATATGAGGATATCTGAATTATCTAATGTCACATGCATAGTAAGTATGCCAGGTAGGATTGGAACTTGTGTCCTCTGCCTCCAGAGCCAATCCTCTTTCCACTGTGACACACTGCCTCCTAATTTCTCTTTATCCACTTAACCAAGCATATATCAATCATCTATTATGACCAGGGCTCTGTGGTGGGCCCTGGGGCTACAATGACAAATTAAAAATCACACTTGCTCTCAAGAAGTTATTGGTCTTTGTGCCACACCCAATCTACAGTATGTTCTCAATAATACTTTGTTAACATAAGTTTACATATGTACTGCCTTTCATATTTTCTATAAAGAAGGAACTGATGTACACTTAACCAAAGAAGAAGTCTCCTTCCTTTTGTTGTTCAGTCATGACCAACTCTTTGTGACCTTTCTTATGGTTTTCTTGGAAAATATAATGGAGTGGTTTGCCATATTCTTCTCACTCATTTTGCAGATGAGGAAACAGAGACAAACGGGGTTAAGTGACTTGCCCAGGGTCACAAAGATAGTAAGTGTCTGAGGACAGATTTGAACTCAGGTCTCTCTGACTTCAGGCCTGGCACTCTATCCACAGCACCACCTAGCGGCCCTTTCCATTAGGGAAAGTCATTCTCATAAAGAGAAGAGACTAAGAGCTTCAAGTAAGAGTAATATGAGAAAAGTAACACATGTCTAACCTTCTGAGTCATTTGAATTAATCAGTGCATTGGCAGATATTACAGCTAAATCTCCTCCGTACCCACAAATACCCGGGGTACAATTAGTAAAACGTAGAGTAGAGGGAGCGGGGAGAGGGGGTTGCTTGCTTTTTTGGTTTGGTTTGGTTTTTCGTAAACCAAGGATGATCTCTAAATCCTGAGGACTAAAGTTACAGAGACTCCAGGTAAAGCATTTTGTTTTGTCCTAACAATACTAACAGGTAGCACTCATATAGCAATTTAAGATTTGCAAAGTAGTTCGCAAAAAGTATCTAATTTTATCCTCTTAAGGGAAGTAGGATTATTAGCCCCAATTTACAAATGAGGAAACTGAGGCAGGCAATACTTAAGTGACTTGCTAGACAGAGCTACCAAGTGTCTGAGATCAGATTCAAACTTAGGTCTGCTTGAGTCCAGATCCAGCACTCTATCCACTGTACAACCTAGCTGCCTCTAATTATGGTTAGAACGCTGGACCAAATATCTCCTTCCTATGAGACCAAGTAAGCTTTCAAAGAAATTGGTAGATACCCTCTCCTCCACCTAATAATACTTGGTAATTTCTTTTTTTTGGTTGGATGGATGTTATAGATCTTATATGACTTCTTTGAAGGAAAATATTGTAAAATGATTATTTCAATTCATAGATATTTCTATGAAGAGTTAGTAGTCTAGATCAATCACCCCATAGTCCAGTACCATCCTGGCTAATTCTCACAAGTGCCCAGAATCTCTGATATTTATATTAGAAGCAACAGCCAAGAAAAAAAAATATTTGGTGTAAAGAGATTACACCAAAGATAGCTAAATGTCAATCCCTACATATATATTTGTTCAGTTCATTTTTTGTTTTGTTTTGGTAAACTGAAGCTAGAACTATCCAGTTCTAGAAGGTTTTGCAAAATAAGCAAGCAAAATAACCTTTTTTCCATCATTCCAATCATCCCAACAATTTCTACATAGGTGAGAAAATTTAGAACCACTCACTAACAGCAGTATTGGCTTCATTAGGAGCTGACAGGATCTAAAGGGTCTAAAGGTCTGTGTCAATGGGGAGGGAGGTTTCTAGTTAGTGTGACCCATGGATTTGTCCTTGATCCTGTGGTGTTCATTGTTATTAGCAACTTAAATGCTTGTCCCGTTTCCAAATGACACCGTGCTAAGAAGAATAGGACAACATTAGATGAAAGAATCAAAATCCAAAAAGACAGGCTGGAACAACAGGCAAAATCTGATAGAAATCAAATTTGCTAGGGAGAATGGTAAAGTCTTACATTTGGTTTCCTTTTCCTTTTTTGTTTGTTTTTGGTGAGGCAATGAGGGTTAAGGGACTTTCCCAGGGTCACACAGCTAATAAGTGTCAAGTGGCTGAGGTCGGATTTGAACTCAGGGCCTCCTGAATCCAGGGCCAGTGCTTTATCCACTGCACCACCTAGCTGCCCCCTTATATTTGGTTTCAATTGCACAACTACTGAATGGGGGACGCTGGCTTGATAGTAGTTACTGTGGAAAATAAGTGGGAGAGTCGGTCGACCGGGACCTCAATGTAAGTAAGCAGTATAATCTGGCAATCAAAATAATCTAAAGAATCTGCAAATTCCTCTTTCAAGCTTCTTATTTTCTGTGTGTGTGTACTTATATACATACATATAGACACAAATAACATACATACATACATACATACATACATACATACATACATATACACACACACACACACACACATACACACACAGGGTACATGTCTAACTTAGAAGTCAATCAATCAATGAACAGATTTTTATTAAGCACTTACTACATTCCAGATACTATGCTAATCACTGAGGATATAAAGGAAATAACAGCCCTTTCTTTCAAAGAGCTTCTATTCTAGTGGGGGAGACAAATCCAGATAGCATGGCTAGAAGGTAACCTTGGATGGGAAGACTTTAGCAAATGGGAAGGTCTGGCAAAGTCCTCTAGCTGAAGGTGGCATTTGAGCTGAGTCTTTTATTATGAAGGGTAGGTAGGTGGCACAGTGGATAAAGCACTGGTCCTGGAGTAAGGAGGACCTGAGTTCAAATCTCACCTCAGACACTTACTAGCTGTGTGACCCTGGACAAGTGACAACCCTGATTGCCTTAAACATCCTGGATCATCTGCAGTTGTCCTCATGCATATCTTGCCAATGGACCCAGATGGCTCTGGAGAAGAGAGTGAGGTTGGTGACCTTGCACAGCCCTCCCTCACTGGAATCCAATTCACTGCAAGTCATGGCATCACTCCAATATCATGGTCCTCTTTGAGAATGAAGGACAAACAACAATAATTTTATTATAATCTGTATACGAATGAGAATCCTATCTATAATACCTCTGATAAGTGTCCATCTATCTTCTTCTTGAGGATGTCCAGTGCTGGGGAACCAAGTATCTCCTGACATAGCCCATTTTACTTTTGGCCACCTCTCATTATTATTAAATCTAGACTTTCTTCAATATCACTGTCCAAAAACTAATTGAAGACAGTCAAAATAAACTCCCTTAAGTCCTTCCATCTTCAAGTGCTTCCAACGATCTTCATTTGTGATTGCAATTCTGATCACTTTCCCTGGACATGCTCTTATGTGTCAACTTCCCTCTTTAAATGGAGTGTCCATATATGATGGAATGAATGAATGAATGAATCAATCAATCAATCACTGAAATAATACATATATTCCATATATGATCTGACCAGGGCCCAGGGAAATTGAAACTTTTACCTCCCTCATTTTAGGTTCTGTGAGCACAAATATCAGACTTTAAATTTATGACTATTTCATTTCATCCTTTAGATCTGCCTCATCATTCTATGCTGTTTTTCATTTCCTGACAGACTAAATTTCTTCGGGATTCTCCATCATGCCCCAGTGTGGGAGACCTGATCCCCCTTTTCTTCTTCCTTTTATGTGCTATTTTTCTGCATTAAATTGTAAGCTCCTTGAAGACAAAAGATGTCTTTCTTTTTCATAGTCATATCTCCAGCACCTATTACAGTGCCTAGAACATAATAGATAGATACTCATTAAAGTTTATTGACTGTTCCTGGGGCCTAGAATTTAACCTCCCCTTCTATTTCAGCTCCCAAATCCTTGTTTGTGCCACAACTTTGCAATAATAATCTGTACCTTGAAAATCTTTCAATTATTACTATTTAAATTCTCCCATGCTCTTATTTAAAGCAGAGCACAATATCATATCTCATTTTTGTTGTTCAGTCATTTTCAGTTTCTGACTTTTCATGACCCCATTTGGGGTTTTCTTGGCAAAGACACTGGAATGGTTTGCTGTTTCCTTCCCCAGTTCATTTTACAGGTGAAGAACTAAGGACAATGGGGTTAAGTAACTTGCCCAGGGCACACAGCTAGTAAGTGTGTGAGGCAAGCTTGGAACTCAGGAAGATGAGCTTTCCAGACTCCAGGCTTGGCACTGTGTCCACTGTGCCATCTAGCTGCCCCATTACAACTCATAAAATAGTGCTTCGTAAGTAGGTGTAACTTCAACTTTCCCCTTCCTGTATAATAACCTTTGTCTGAATTTTCCTTTGGGGGAATATTTAGGGATTTCACTCTCTCCTTTTCCTAAATTCCTATCTGTCTCAGGGTGGAGAACCCTAATTCTAAGGATAAAGGTGAAAATAGGCTATGTTCCTTTCCTCCCCTCTCTATACCTAGTAGAGACAATCTCCCATGAAGGAGTTCAGCAGTTAGTCCCCTTCACAAACTCCATCCAAACTGCTCTGTTTACTGTTTGCTGGCCTCAACATTCCATCTCTCAGTTCTATATATTTGAACAGTCTGTACCCCATGCCTGACATACATTCTACTCTCAACTCTATCTTTTGTAGTCCTTGGCTCAGGTGTCACTTGCTGATACCCCTTGGTTCTTAGGGCTCTCTCCCTACTCAAATGATCATTTAGATACTTATCTGTTTTCAGACTTTATCCCTCAGGGCTATATAAACTCTCTTACAGAAGTGATCACTTTTCCCTCTTTTGTGTTTGCCATGACATCTAGAAATCAATCAATCAATATTTTTTTATTAAGCACCCACTATGTACAAGGTACTGTGCTAAGTACTGAGAATACAAAAAGTGATAAAAAAGGCATTCCCTGCCTTCAAGGAGCTTACAATCTAATGGGGGAAACAACATGCAATTAAGTATATCCGAAGCAACCTACATACAAGATGAATTTTGTTGTCATTCTGTTGCTCCATTCATCCTGACCCCACATGGAGTTCTCTTGGCAAAGATACTGGCGTGGTTTGCCACTTCCTTCTCCAGTGAATTAAGGCAAACAGGGATTAAGTGACTTGCCACCCCACCTTTGACAGAAACCTTTCCCTATCCTCTTTTAATTCCAGGGATTTTGCTTTTTAAATTATTTCCTAATTATCCTGGGGAGGCAGCTAGGTGGCTCAGTGGAGAGAGTGCTGAGCCTTGAGTCAGGAAGACCTGATTTCTGGAAGGTGGGATTTTAGTTCGGAAGTAAAGGAATTCAGGGAGGTGACTAGTCAGAGAAGAGGAGGAAAAGCATTCCAAGCATAGGGGACAGCAAGAGAAAAGTCCTGAAGCAGAGAGATGTAGTGTCTTGTTCATGAAACAGCCAAGAACAATCACTGGATCAGTTTATGATGTTTACTCATGAAGACCCCCTGCTCTCCTTTGTCCACCCACCACTAGCATTGTTTTTACCTTGGAAATGGTCTCTTTTGACCCATCACCCATATTAGAATACTGGAAAGGTAGGAAGGGGCTAGAAGAAACCTATCCCCCTTAACCCTTTAAAAAGTGGGGGCGGGGGGAACAGGGGAAGCCTCTAGAAGTAGTTCCTAGAATAGGTGACTATCCTAATATACTCTATGTAACTGGGTTTTTTAATTCCAAATGCTATTAAATTGTTAGGATCGGGGCCAGTCTTTGGTGCCAAAGTAGGCTACTGTCTACCACTGTGACTTAAGGGGATGGAAGAAGCCTTTCTAGCCCCAAAATATCTTCCTTACATAGCCTGAAATTCTTTATTTTATCTGGTAAAAATGAAATAGTTATCAGAACTTCAGGGAGCATGGTGAAAACTAAAATGATTTCATTTTATCATAAACCTACAACAATTACCATTCAGATAAAGTACTCTAGGAAGATTGAAGGGGAAAGGGGAAAACCTACAAATTGTATTTGGAGGAGGCAAGATTAAAATGATTAAAATGAAGGTCTTAATCATACTGTAAAATAGTGAAACATAAGGCTGGAAAAAGTAGGTTGGGGTCCTGTTCCAAAAAGCTTTGGGTGTCAGAATGAGTTTGGACTTTACCTTATGGGCAATGAAGAATTATTGAAAGTCTTTGAGCAGATGGTGGAGGGCTGGCAACAACCCAGCTGAATGCTCCCAACATTTCTCTTTAAACAACTTTACAATAACTTCTCCAATCAAATTTTGTAAGAGCAGAGTCAACAAGAAGGTCAGACTTTTTTCAGCCTAAGGCAATATAGGAGGTTGAGCAAAAGCAGTGTGCCTTGGAAGTGGCTTGACAAAGGCAGGGGCAGCAGCACAAGCAGAGTGTCTTGGAAGTGGCTTGAGAAAGGCAGTAGCAGCAGCTCTAGGAGCTCTCAATCCAGAGACCATAAGGAAGTCAGACAATTGGTCAGAAAAAGATTATAGGGAATATTTTTCTGGCATTGGGTGCAGTTGGCACTGATTAACTCCTCTATTTCCCATACAAAGTTTGGGGTTGCAGTTTCAGGATACAGAGAGCAGTTGTGATGGGTCAAAAGAGACCATTTCCAAGGTAAAAACAATGCTAGTGGTGGGTGGACAAAGGAGAGCAGGGGGTCTTCATGAGTAAACATCAGAGCACACCTCTTCCCAGATGACACCACCTTGGAACTTGTAGACCCCTAGAACTAGCTCTGAAAACAACAACACACACTGAAAAAGCCTGAAAATTGCATAAGTGCCTCAACATCCCTAGGGGAGTCTAACTCAAATTTAACATAAAGTTTAGAGTCAAAAATAGCTGGAAAAATGAGCAAACAATATAAAAGAGCGTAAATATAACAAGCTACTATCGTGGCAGAGAAGATGAAGCTACAAACTGAGGAGACAACAATTGTAAAAAAAAAAACAAAAACCTACCAGCAAAGCCTCAAATAAAAATTCTAATTGGACCCAAGTCCAACAAGAACTCCTGATAGAGTTTAAAAAAGAGATATGAGTGGCAGAGAAAAAATTAGGAAAAAGAAATGATAGTGATGCAAGAAAATTAGAAAATAGAACTAACATCTAGGTAAAAGAGACACAAAAGTCCCTAAAGAAAATAATACCTTAAAAAACAAAATTGGCCTAATAGTAAAAGAGGCACAGAAGATCACTGAAGAAAATAATTCCTCAAAAATTAGAATTGGGTAGCCAGAAGCAAAAGATTTCATGAGACATCAAGAAAGAATAGAACAAAATCAAAAGAATGAAAAATAGAAGAAAATGGGAAATGTCTCATAGGAAAAACAACAAACATAGAAGATATATCAAGGAAATATAATTTAAGAATTATTGGACTACCTGAAGGCCATGATCAAAAAAAAAGAGCCTAGAAATCATTTTTCAAGAAATTATAAAAGAAAACTGCCCCAATATTTTATATCTATAGGGTAAAATAGAAATGGAACTACCAAATACCTCCTGAAAGAGATATCAAAATGAAAACTCCCAGGAATTTTGTAACAAAATTTCAGAACTCCCAGGTAAAGGAGAAAATATCTCAAGCAGCCAGAAGAAAAAAAGTTCAAATGTCACGGAGCCACAGCCAAGATTATGCAAAATTTAGTAACTTCCATATTAAATGAGTAGAGGGCTTGGAATATGGTATTCCAGAAGACAAAAGAGCTAGGATTACAACTAAAAATGACCTTAGCCAGGAAAACTGAGTATTATTCTTCAGGAGAAAAATAGGTACTTTAATTAAGTTAAGGACTTTCAAGCATTCCTGATAAAAAACCAGAGCTGAATAGAAAATCTAAGATCAAACAAAAGACTCAAAAGAAGCATGAAAAGCTAAACATGAAAGAATAATAATAAGGGACTCAATAAAGTTAAACTGCTTACGTTCCTACATGCGAAAATGATACATGTAACTCCTAAGAACTTTAATATTAGTAAGGTAGTTAGGAGTTAGAGGGATCTCAAAAATGGGATGGTAAAAAAGAGGGATGCACTGGGAGAAGGGAGAATGGAGAAGTTGGATGGGAAAAATTTTCTCAAAGAGGCACACAGAAAAGAACTTTTATAGTGGAGAGGGAAATGGGTAGTGGTGGTGGCTAGCAATCCTTGAACCTCACTCTCATCAGAATTAGTTCAAACTAATACACATAGATATTTAGCTATATAGATACATATACATCTCTGTGTGTATACACACACTCATTTGGGTATAGAAGTACAGATATACTTCTTTATTTAAATGGAAACTAAAAGGGGAAGGGAATAATAGATATGGAGGGAAAGGATAATATAAGGGAGAGAGGTAAATTAAGGGAGACAGTGCTATGAAACAAAATGTACCTTTGAGCAGGGACAGGATAAAAAGAGAAAGATAGGAAAGGATAACAAGAGGACAGAGGAAAATATACAGTTAGTAATCATGACTGTGAATGTTAATGGGATGAGCTTACCCATAAAATGGAAGTGGATAGCAAAATGGATTAGAAACCAGATTCTAAAAATGTGTTATTTATAAGAGACACATGTGAAACAGAAGGATACACACACAGGTAAAATAAATGACTGGAACTGAATCTGTCATGCTTCAGCTAAAGCAAAAACAAAAAATAGGGGTAGCAATCATGATGTCAAACAAAGCAAAAGCAAAAATAGACCTAATTGAAAGGGATAATCAGGGAACGTACATTTTGATGAAAAGTGCCATCAACAACAAAGTAACATAAAAAAAGTAAGTGTAAATTTCTCTGATGAAGGTCTCATTACTCAAATATATGGGGAACTGAGTCAAATTTATAAAAATGAGCCATTCCTCAATTTGTAAATTATCAGACATGAACAATCAGTTTTTAAAAGAAGAAATCAAAGCTATCTATAATCATATGAAAAAATACTCTAAAACACTATTGATTATAGAAATAAAAATTAAAACAATTCTGAGGTACCACATCAAAACTTTTCAGAAATAAAAAATGCTGGAGAAGATGAGGGAAAATTGGTACACTAATGCACTATTCATGGAGTTGTGAAATGGTTCAACCATTATAGAGAACATTCTGAAATATGCCCAAAGATCTATAAAACTGTATGTACCTTTTGACCCAGCAGTACTACTACTAAATCTGTACCCCAAAGAATCAAAGAAAAAAAGGGACCTAGGTGCACAAAAATATTTATAGCTGCTCTTTTTTGTGCTGGCAAAGAATTGGAAAATGGCTGAATAAGTTATGGCATGGGATTGTGATAGAGTTCTTTTGTGCTATAAAATATGATGAGGGGGATGGTTCCAGGAAAAAGCATGGAAAGATCTATGTGAACTGATGCAAAGCTAAGTAAGAGGACCCAAGTGATGATTGTGCACAGTGATGATCAACTGTCAAATAGTTCTTTGGTTAATACAATGATCCAAGACAATTCCAAAGTACTTATGATGAAAAAAAAAATGTTATCCACCTTCAGAGAGAGAACTGATGAACTCAGTGCCAATTGAAGTATAATTTTCCAACTTTATTTTTCTTGCTTTTTAGTGATATAGTTAATATGGAAGTATGTTTTGCTTGATTTTACATGTATAATTGATATCATTTTGCTTGTCTTCTCAGTGAGTGGTGGAGAAGTGAAAAGGAGAGAATTTAGAAGTCAAAATATTAAAAAGAAAAGACCATTAAAATAAATTTTAAAAATAATAAATTTAATAAAATAATAAACAAAAAAGTCTTTGACCGAGATATGTAGCAGGATGAAAGCAAAAATTTCAGTTTCAACAATGGGTGAGGGGCAGCTACGTGGTGCAGTGGATAGAGCACTGGCCCTGAAGTGAGGAGGACCTGAGTTCATATCCGGCCTCAGAAACTTGACACTTACTAGCTGTGTGACCCTGGGCAAGTCACTTAACCCCAATTGCCTCACCAAAAAAAAAAAATAAAATAAACAAACAAACAAAAAAACCCAGAAAAATAGTGGATGCTGCCCTGTGGTTATGAAAATGAGGCACAGAGAAGTAATTTGGCCCACCCAAGGTCATATAAACACTTAGTGGAATAGCTGGGACTAGACTTCAGATTCTCTGAATCTAGTGATGTTTTCCATTATATTACCTTCTCAAAAATTGCAATGGTTATCTGTTCCTTAGCCATCCCTGTGGAATGTCAGGCAAATGAATGAAAGTCTGTAGAGCATTTCGAACTCATACAGAAATAAGACCAAAATGAGTAGATACTTATGGAGTGAGGATTCAGGGTCCCATGAAGGTCCTTAGGCGACTCAAGTTTCTGTGGTCCAAGTTGCCTATCAGTGTTTTTATGCTCATAGTTTTTAAAAATATTTTTTCTTAAAGAAAAGACTAAAAGTCCTGACTCCTTATTTAGACTTAAGACTTTAAAAGCAAAGAAGGAGTAGAGAAATGACGTAATTTAAATACGCAAAAATGTATAAAGGACTGGTAGCAGATCCTTTCAAGAAATCCCAAGGAAAAGTCATGAATAGGGAGAGAAAGGAAGGAGATATCACCTAAGTCAATGTGAAGAAAATCAGGAATACAAGGGCAACAGCTGAGAAGAGTAAATGAAAAGACAATTGAGTGGTGGTAGAAGGTGATATGAAGGTGGGCCATTAGACCTTGAAAGTATGTTGGTTGTGTGTTGATCAACCATGATAGACTTGACTCTTCTCAGCAATTCAATGGTCCAAGATTATTCCAAAGGACTCATGATGGAAAATGCTTGTCAAATCCAGAAAAAAAGAACTGTGGAATCTTGATGCACATTGAACCATACTGTTTCTACTTTTTTTGTTTTCCTTTTTTAAGGTTTTTACCTTTTTTTCTGATTCTTCTTTCGCAGCATGACTAATGCAGAAATGTGTTTAATGTGATTGTACATATTTAACTTATATCAGATTGCTTACTGTCTTGGGGAGGGGGGAGGAAGGGGAGGGAGGGAGAAAAATTTGGAATTAGAAATCTTATAAAAACAAATGTTGAAAACTATCTCTACATGTAACTATAAAATAATAAAATACTTTTATGGTTTTAAAAATATGTTGGAACAGAGGAATTGTACTGAAGGTATGTGTGGTGTTACCTCTTCAATGAACAAAGGAAGTTACCAAAAAAAAAAAAAAAAGGCTTTCTCTTTCCTCAACTCCCCCCAACTCCAGGCTTATCTAGTAGGAGACATAATATACTCTGCTCAAATCTTTTACCTAAATGTTTTCTGAGATTCCAAAGAAACAAATATCATGGAGAGATTGTGTGGAAAGACTCTGGAGTTAGAAAAAGTGAGTTTGACTCCTCTTCTTGCTTCTTTCTATCTGTGTGACCTCAGGCATGTTTATTAACCTTTCTGGGCCTTGCTTTCACATCTATAAAATTAAGGTATTATCCTAGAAGATCTTCAAAGTCTATTTTAGCTCTGAATCTTTTATGAATCCTAATCTTTTTGTCACTTATGGGGAGCTAGGTGGCACAGTGAAAAGAGCACTGGACTTGAAGTCAGGAAGACTCATCTTCATGAATTCAAATCTGGCCCCATACCCTTCCTAGCAGTGTGACACTGGGAAGTCACTTAGTCCTATTTGCCTCAGTTCTTTATCTGTACAATGAGCTGAAGGAGGAAATGGCAAACCACTCCAGTATCTTTGCCAAGAAAACCCCAAATAATGGAGTCACAGAGATGCAAACATGGCTGAAACAATTGAACAACAATCTTTATGAATTACTTTCAGGTGGGAAAGAGGGGGGCTGAAGAAAAGTATGATCTTCCTTGTAAACCTAACTGGTAAAGATTTCTAAGAGTCCCTCTACTTATAAAATCATTACACAGACTCTCAGAAGTGAAGTAATCTCAGTACACATCTGCTTCAACCCTTACTTGAACAAAAACCATCACCAACAGGGACAAGTATCCAAAAGGGCCCCCAACTAACTGGGTAATTCATGATGCAAAATCATACATACAAGTAAATGAGACCAATTCAACTGCATAGGAAAGAGAATGGTGTGATTCTGTGATTAGATACAAGAGTGATTTATGGGATAAACTCTCAGAGACAGAAAAGAACTTAGAGATTATCTAGTCCAACCCTGGGGTTCCATGTTCTTCTGTTCCAACAGAGTAGAAACAACAGAAAAGGCTCCATAAATCCCAGTCCTATGTAGGAAAAAAGGAGAAAGGAACCCCTGTGTTGAGGTTATTTTTGCTCATTGTGGGGAAAGGTCTATATTTAAGAAGCAAAGACCAAAAAAGGTTTGGTCTCCTTAGAAAGGATGTAAAGAAGGGGAAGCCTAAGGTTGGAAATTTGATTATTGGGTTGAATTTCTCACTAAAGAGGCAGAAGCAAAGTGAGGAAGCAAACATGTTTCAATCTGATGTCTTCCTGTTACCTTCTTGCCTGTTCTTTGGCCAGCAACTGAGTCATCAATATCCCTAAGGCTTCCTTCAACTCCTTCTACTCTGCTAAAGTGCCTTGTTAAAACTTGTTCTCCCTCTAAATCATCATGGCCCAAGAAAAAATAAAATGAGAAGAGCAGCAAAAACAACATACACAATGACTACAACAACATCAATAAAAAGAAAAATAATAGAAACAGAATGCTGTGAAATTATTATGACCAAGCTTGGTCCAAAAGAAAAGATATAAAAATAAATGTCTGTCCCTGCTTTCTTTGTAGAGGTAAGGAACTGTGGGTATGGAACATTATCTGTAATGTCAGACTTAGGTAATATGTTGGTTAGTTTTGCTAAATTGTTTTCTTTCTTCTTTTATTCTTTGTTATAAGGGGTACCTCTCTGAGAGGCAAGAAGGTAAGGATATATTGGAAGATAAAGGTAATGTAAAAACAAAATACATCAATAACTTTTTAAAAAATTATGGTACTCTGAAACAAATCACAGGTTGTCATAATAATTATAGGTCTTCTGGCCACTGCCACAAAAAAAAGAGATGGAATGTAAGTAGAACAGGGAAAAAATAGAGGATGTACAATGCAATCCCAGAGGACCAACCATGTCTGGAAATTGGTCTTACACAAAATCTCATTTCCTTTACTTTTACTTTCTGGTACATGTTTATATTTTTGCTTTTATTTTTTATATTCCCATAGTTTCCCTTGATATCCTCATACCTCCCACTCCTCAAGAAATATCCCGTATGACAAACAGTATTTTAATATAAAAAGAGGAAAAAATCAGCACAGCTGACCAATATAATATAACTGATCAATACAACACTGAAAATACCTGCAATGTACAATATTTGTGGATCTTCCACTTCTTCAGAGAGGTAGGGTGGGAGCATCTCATATAGATATTCTTTAGAGATATGCTTGTTCTTTATAAATTTGCAACATTCATTTTTATTTGTATGTAGTTATTTTTTCCATATGCATAGTTGTAATCACTATATATATATATATAATTTTCTTGACATCAGCCATGTGTTTTCAATCCTGATTGATCTTTGAATCTTTTATTTTGTCTCACAATACAGGTACAACTCCACTAAAAAACAAAAATTAAATGAAATATCCCTATTTGACATTTTCATCTTTATCTAAATATCTGTACCAGTAACTCTTTCCATCAAGTTCTCAGACACTTAGTCAGCCAATTGTGCTTCAGGGATACTGTCTGTTACTTGGTGGTCCATAATCCTTACTACATGTCCTTTTCTGTGTCTTCTTGAATAATAGATTATCTCTCATCCATGTAACACCCATGTCCTTCTACTGAATTTCTCATTTGTCATGTGAATCCAATAGACATGTTCAATATATCAAAAGTAAAGGAGTCATCTTCAGCACAACAATTTCTTCAATTGCTTCAAATGCTACAACATATTTCCATGTTCCAATGAAGAACAATCACTACTGTTTGTGTTCATGATAGATATGATGTTTTTTCTTTCTATTGTTACAGGACATCTTTCTTCCAAAGTCAAACTTTGCATGGTTGTGGTATGTTGCTCTTTTTTTTTGTTGTTGTTGTTGTTGTTTATCTCTTTGTTTGTTTGTTTCCTTATGTGGGAGAGCATATGGATAAGCTCTGGCTTCCATGGCATTTGAAGGAAAGCAGGAAGGACTGAGCTTTTGGGAAGCAACTCAGAACTGAGAAATCTTAATGTATGATTACTAATGGGCTTTCTAGGAACTCAAATATCTACAAAGACCTTCTTTGACTCTCTGTTTAGAATCAAATTTCTAATTTAAAAAAATGTGGTTGGTATATGTGTGTATGCACCATTGAATCTAACATCACCTTGAAGGAAGGTTTAATAATAATTAACATGGGGCAGCTAGATGGTGCAGTGGATAGAATACCGGCCCTGGAGTCAGGAGTACCTGAGTTCAAATCTGGCCTCAGACACTTAACATTACTGGCTGTGTGACCCTGGGCAAGTCACTTAACCCCAATTGCCTCACCAAAAAAAGAAAAAATAATAATAATAATAATTAACATGCTTCAAAAATGGAACTATTAAAGTACTCAGTAGATACTTGAGCTGATTGAAACCTTCGTATTGTACAAAAGACTATTCATTCAACCAAATTTTTGTTCTGTCTTGGTATATGTTCAGCACCATGCTAAATATTGCTAGGAATATACAGAGTATAACACAGGGTTCGTAATAGTGGAAAAGCTTATAATCCAGTTGATGAGGTATACAGAAAATAGAAATCAATTAGGTGCTAACTTGTGTTGTATCGATAGTAAATGCAAATGGAGTTCAAAGCAAGAGGAGAAATCAATATGTCTTAGGAAAGGCTTCTGAGAGGAAGCAGAGCTTCCTGAAAGACTCAGCTCTTAAAGGATGTGTAAAGCATTTGGGTGAGAAAGGGAAATAGTGTTCTCGACAGGAGACATAGGGTGAGCAGAAGCAAAGAGATAAGAATAACCAAGGCTTGTCTGAAGGACAATAAGGAGGTCAGATGAGGGGACAGGAAGGTGTACAGATGAGTGGAGACCACATTGTGGAGATCACTTGAAAAATAGGTTAAACAGGTCGTCTTTAAGGGGCCCTCATAGGAGCAATGAAATATTTTTACTTCTCCCTAATTGATTCTCTGTCCCATTCTCTACAATGACTGTTCCAAACTTTCCAAGCCTCTAACTGCATGCTCTTCCCTGACCCTCTCAGCTGAGGCTCTCACTTCATACCTTAACCCTGCCCCACCTCCCAGAAGCTTAGTTGCCAATAAATCCTTTTTCTTCTCTTCTTTTAACTTAAAAACCCTCCTTGTTCTATCACAATCTCCTGGCATGATCTTTTCCTCCTTTACTCCAGCTTTTGAAGAAGAGGTAGTCCTTTTTTCACCAAGGCAAATCCCTCTTGATTTCATTCCATGACACATTCTTTCTCAGATTGCCCTACTACCACCACTCCCCTTATCTTTGATCTCTCCATATCCTTCCCTGCTATCTTCGAAGATGTCCAAGTCTCCTCCACTCTCAAAATTTCTCACCAGATCTTGCCATAATTATTAAAAACTTTCCTCAATCTCTCCTCTCTCCTCAACCACACCCTTTGAAAAAAGCCATCTCTAGTTGGTGCCTCTATTTCCTCTTCCCTCACTCTTTTTTTTTTTTTTTAACTTCCTGCTATCTGGCTTCTAACCTTATCACTCAACTGAAACCATTGTCTCCAAGCATCCAATGGTCTCCTAACCAGCAAATCTAAATACTTCTTAATTCTCATCCTCCTTGACCATTCTGCTGTATCTGATCGTGTTGACCGCACCCCTCTCCTACACGCTCCCCCGCTTTGTGGACTGCCAGGACATTGGCTCTATTCTCATTATCCTTCAGTCAGGCTGACTGCTCTTCCTTCTAAGGTTCCTTTGATAATTCGTCTTCTATTTTGTGCCCACTGATGTTAGCTTTATCTAAGACTATTCTGAGGGCTCTTCTCTTTTCTATCTGTACTTTTCTTCTTGGTGACTGTTTTACTTTTGTCTCTGTATTCCCAGTGATTAGCATGTTTGTAAGCAGTAAGTAATTTACTGGTAAATTAAGGAGTTAATAGAAAGCAATTAAGTATTAGTAAAAACTTACCAACTGATTGGTTGCTTGATATGGAGAAAAAAAAACACAGCTAGAGGAGGTATAAGAAAGCATCTATTCTACCCATTCTTTAATGAATGAACAAATCCCAGAGAGGTAAAATAACAGCTAATGAGTGGTGGATTTCTATACTTCAGATTCAAGGATTAGTCTTCTTTCCACTATCCATACACCCCTCTCTAGGGCTACTAACTCCCCTGACTCATTTGCACTCACAGACTCAGTTCCCCAGAGGAGGACTTCCCCAAATTCAAGATACTTTGTGTAACCTCACTTCTAAAACTACATATCATGAGCCCACATCAGTGGTTTTACCTTCTATAGTCATCCAGATGGTAGAATTAGCTTAAAGCAAATATTTATTGAAACACCCCACTATAGGCCTGGTGAGCACTCTCCCACAAATGCACATGACATCAGTGGGAAAACTTAGAACACACATAAGACAAAGAACTCTATTAGGAAGACCCACATAAGTCACACACATATCCAGAGCAGCTCATGTTTCCAAGACTGCAATACTATAATGTCCTTTCTTTTCTGATGGTGTCTTCACACTATTCCCATTGGATGTAGGATCTCTTTCGGACAAATTGCTTGGCTGAGCTTCCCAGACTTACTTGACTCTGTAGTTCAACTCAATTTGATTTAATTCTATAGCTGAAGTTTTTGGGCCTACTATATGTTCAGCATGGAAGCTCCAATTGGATGAATTACTTTAAGATTACCCTGCTACAAGGGTGAGGAAGTAGAGAGAATTTCTATCCCCATCCATCTACCCATTGTATTCTGGAAGATGAACAAGAGGTCTTTGTCTCTGGACACCCAGAGATAATTTGCTCAACTCAAAAAGACATCCCATTCTACTAGATGCCACCATTGGGGGGCCATGAGTAGAAAAAGTTCTTAAACTAATAAATGTTCTTAAACTTTTTCCACTCATGACCCCTTTTTGCCCAAGAAATTTTTATGTGACCTGGAGTATATAGGTACATAAAAGAAATATATGTAAACTTTTACTGTTGTGAAATTTTTTGCAATCCCCCACATTCAGTTACATGACCCCATATGGGGACATGACACACAGTTTAAGAAGATTCCACTTACAGTGAGTGTAATTAGAAATTTTTTTTCTGTTTTAGCCAGAAATTCTGAGGGTCTTCAGAGTTGATACTATTGATACTTTTGTGATGGTTAACTAGACCAATTTTTTTCTCAATTCTTACCTAGCACTTAGTTATTGAATGGGTGTTGCTTCAGACAAACTAAGACCTGGAAAAGGCCTTGATTCCAAAAGTTCAAGGTCACCCACTGAATTCTGGGCCATTGCTGGTCATCTTGACTTTTGTCCTGCTACTAAATTCAGATGACTCCGGAGGAGAGAATGAGCCTGATGACTGTACAGCTTTTCCTCAGTTAAATCCAATTCACACACAAGTCAAGACATGGACCTCATGATGTCATTAGTCTTCTTTGAGAACAAAGGATGAAGAACAACAACCCATCATGGGGCAGTGAAAGAGAAATCAGTTTCCCCTCTTGCCAAACTGTTAAAAAATATTTGTCACAGTTGGCTGTCTTAAGTGACTCTTGATAGAGTGTTTCTTCTTTTATAATGGTCACCAAACTCATGGTGAATCCTTTAAAGAGTCAATGACCGGGGAACTTCTGGGGTGGAGCCAAGATGGCGGAGGAAAGGCAGTGAGCTCCCAAACTCATGACACAAAAAACATCCAAATAAGGTCATAGGAAAATGCCCAGAGCAGCAAAACTCAAAGAAGAATGTGCTGAAATCATCTTCTAACCAAGAATGGCTTGGAAGGTCAGAAGGAGGGAGCTGCTGTGCTGATACAGGAGTCGGGCCCAACCCCACAGTCACCCTGACACAGATCCAGTCTCAGGAAGTCCTCACCAGAGAAGGAGACCCCCAGATCCTCTGAATCAGCTGAAGCACCAGTGTCGTCTGGAACTAAGCTCACAGTCTGGTGAATGGGCTGAGCCCTGGGCAGGGGAGAGACTACAGGGGTCTATGCTGGTGCTAAGGCAGAACTTGGATTCTACACTCCTACTGAGAACCAGGTGGTAGGCTCAACTAGAAGTGGCCCAGGTTGGGGAGGAGCACAGGCTAGTCGGAGCTAACAACCACAACACACAAAGCTGGATTATTGGCAAGTTGGTCTGAGGTCATCTAGGACCAGGAAACAGGCTGGGCGAGGAAAGAACCTGATTCTCCTTAAATCATACCACCTGGGACTTCTTAAGCTTGGGATACTGCAGCCTGGAAACAGTGCCCCACTTTAAGGAGATAAAAGTCTAGTAAAAGAAAGGCAAGATGAGCTGACAGAGAAAGGTGAGGACCATAGAAAGTTTCTTCAGTAACAAGGAAGACCAAGGGGCACCCTCAGAGGAAGATGTCAACATCAGGGCTTCTATATCTAAAGCTTCCAAGAAAAATACAAATTGGTCTCAGGCCATAGAGGTGCTCAAAAAGGACTTTGAAGATAAAATTAGAGAGGTAGAGGAAAAAAATGGAAAGAGAAATGAGGGTGATGCAGGAAAGGCATGAGAAAAAAGTCAACAGCTTGAAAAGTCAAATGGAAAAGGAGGTACAAAAGCTCTCTGATGAAAATAATTGCCTAAGAATGAGGATTGAACAAATGGAAGCCAGTGACTTTATGAGAAACCAAGACACAATAAAGCAAATCCAAAGGAATAAAAAAATAGAGGGCAATGTGAAATATCTTCTGGGAAAAACTGCCAACCTGGAAAATAGGTCCAGGAGAGATAATTTGAAAATTATTGGTCTACCTGAAAAGCATCATCAAGGAAAGAGCTTAGACACCATCTTCCAAGATATTCTCAGGGAAAATTGCCCTGAAATTCTAGAAGAAGAAGCTAAAATAGAAATTGAAAGAATCTACCAATCACCTCCAGAAAGAGATCCCTAAAAGAAAACTCTTAGGAATATTATAACCAAATTCCAGAGCTCTCAGGTCAAGGAGAAAATATTGCAAGCTGCCAAACAGAAAGAATTCAAGTACTGTGGAGCTCCAGTCAGGATAGCACAAGATCTAGCAGCTTCTACATTAAAGGACTGGAAGGCATGGAATATGATATTCCAAAGGGCAAAGGAAATGGGATTACAACCAAGAATCACCCACCCAGCAAAACTCAGCATTATCTTTCAGTGGAAAAAATGGGACTTTAATGAAAAATAAGACTTTCAGATATTTGTGATGAAAAGACCTGAACTGAATGGCAAATTTGACTTTCAAATACAAGACCCTAGAGAACCATAAACAACAAAATCAGAGCTGGGGTACATACCTGGGGTCATACAGTGGGTGACTGTCTTGTGTCTGAGGCCAGGTTTTGGCTGGGATCCCCCTGGGTCCAGGGGTGATGATTTGTCCACTGTGTCACTTATCTAGATGATAACATCTTTAGGATTAAATTGAGGGGCAAAGGGAATTCATTGGGGGAGGGGGAAGGGCAGAAGTGAAATCCTACATGAAAGTAACAGGAAAAGGCTTATGGAGTGGGGGAAGAGATGGGAGAGGAGCAGGGCAGTAAATTAATTTTACACTCATCAGAAAAGGCTCAAAGATCTTAAACTCATCAGAGCTGCCTCAAGGAGGGACTAATATACACAACCAACTGGGTGGAGTAATCTATTTAATCTGGTCAGTAAATGAGCCTAACAGTCATCAGAATTGGCTCAAAGACCTCCATCTCATTAGAATTGGCTCAAGGAGGGAATAATGTACACACTCAATTGAGGGGAGTAATCTCTATAACCCTGCAGGTAAATAGGAGGGGAAAGGGATAAAGAGAGAGGGGCAAAAGAAGGAAAGGCAGAGTGGGGAAGGGGAAAGACAGAAGCAAATCCCTTTTGAAGAGTGCTAGGATGAAAGAAGATGGATAATAGAATAAATATCATGGGGAAGGGAAAAGGATGGAAGGGAAACAGTTAACAATAGTAATCATGAAAAAGAGAAAAGGGGGGAAAATTGTACAAAAAATATTTATAGCAACTCTTGGTGGAGGCTAAGAATTGAGAATCAAGGGAATGTCCATCAATTGAGGAATGATGGAAAAAGCTGTGTTATATGATTGTAGTGGAATGGACTTGTGCTACAGGAAATGACAAACAGGATGATCCCCGAGAAACCTTGAAAGACTAATGAACATCGATGTATAGTGAAGTGAACAGAGATGAGAGGACATTGTGCATAGTGACAGCAGTATTGTTCAATGAGTAATTGTGAATGACTTAACTACTCTCAGCAGTGCAATGATCCAAGACAATCCCAAGGAACTAATGAGGAAGCTTACTATGCACCCCTATAGAAAGAACTGATAAAAAGAACACTTGTGGATTGTACATATATAACCGGATTGTGATCTTGTAGAGGGGGGAGGAAAGGAAGGGAGGGAGGGAGGGAGGGAGAAAAATTTGGAACTCTAAATTTTATGAAAATGAATGTTGAAAACTACCCTTACATGTAAATGGAAAATAAAATAAATGTTTGTTGAAAAAACAAAACAAAACAAAAAAAAACAATGGCTGGCCATACCATAATGGCATCAAAAGAGTTATCAAATATAACCACTTCTTTGCCTTTATTTTGAGATTTTGCTTTTTTTATTTTTAATTTTTTTAATTTTTTTTTGCTGGGCAATGGGGGTTAAGTGACTTTCCCAGGGTCACACAGCTAGTAAGTCAAGTGTCTGAGGCCGGATTTGAACTCAGGTACTCCTGAATCCAAGGCCGGTGCTTTATCCACTGCGCCACCTAGCCGCCCCTATTTTAATATTTTTAAGACATGGTTTTCCTATCTTGTCCAGACTGGAAGTGCTTGGACTGCTTAGTGGGCACCACTACTGATCAGCACAAAACCTTTGACCCTCTCTGTATCTGACTTGAGTCCACATGATGTTCCTTAAGTAACCTGGAGGACTCCTAATCCCAGGGGTTGACCATAATAATGTTGAAATTAGTGCATACACCCAATAGGTATAACTCACTGTTACTTAGAACCCTTGAGTTCAAGAGATCTACCACCATCAGCACTTTACAATTTAAAAAGTTCTATATTAAATACTTCACTATAACAATAGCTGAACAAGAGTAGATACAGGAAATGAGTATGATGGGGGTGGAATGGAGATGGTAGTACCTATCCTCCCAGTGACATAACAAGGCTACATTCTTTTATTTAATAATATTTTATTTTTCCCCAATTACATGTTAAAACAGTTTTAAACATTTAGGTTCTTTTAAGTTTTTAAGTTTTTTGATTTCCAAATTCTATACCTCTCTTACTCCCTGCTTTCCCCCTGCCCTGAGACAAATGAGCAATCTGATATAGGTTATACATGTGCAATCATATAAAACATTTCCAGATTAGTCGTTTTGTACAAGAAGACTTAAAGAATATAGATTGAAACATACTTTTTTAAACTTTATTTTAATTGAGATTTTTATGTTTTCTTTCACAACATGACTAATATGGAAATATATTTTGCATGACTATACATGTATAACCTATATTCAATTGCTTACCTTCTCAGTGAAGGAGTGGGAAGGAGAGAGGGAGAGAATTTGAAATTCAAAGTTTTAAAAATGATTTAAAGGGGGCAGCTAGGTGGCATAGTGGATAAAGCACCAACCCTGGATTCAGGAGGACCTGAGTTCAAATCTGGCCTCAGACACTTGACATGAACTAGCTGTGTGACCTTGGGCAAGTCACTTGACCCTCATTGCCCCACCAAAAAAAAAAGTTAAAAACAAAACAAAAAATGAGTTAAAATATTTTTATATGTAATTGAGGAAAAAGAAATAATACTTTTTAAAAAGAGAAGATGAAGGGGCAGCTAGGTGGTGCAGTGGACAGAGCACTGGCCCTGGAGTCAGGAGGACCTGAGTTCAAATCTGGCCTCAGATTCTTAACACTTACTAGCCGTGTGACCCTGGGCAAGTCACTTAACCCCAATTGTCTCACTCCCCCCCTAAAAAAAAAGAGAATATGAAGAAAGAAAAAGAGAGAGAGGGAGAGAGAGATAAACAAAGAAGAGAGGGAGGGAGGGAGATGGAGAGGGAAGGAAGAAAGAAAGGAAAGCAGGCAGGCAAGCAGGAAGGAAGGAAGGAAAGAAAGAAGATTGATTGCTTCAGTCTGTATTCAGACAAAATCAGTTCTTTCTTTGGAGGCAGATACAATACTTCATCATGACTCCTTTGAAATGGTCTTGGATCATTGTATTGCTGAGAATAAATAAATCATTCACAGAGCCTCATCGTGCAATGTTGCTGTTACTGTTTACAACATCATACTGGTTCTGCTTACTTCACTTTGCAACAGCAATTCATGTGAATATATCCAGGTTTTTCTGAAATCATCATGTTTGTTATTTCTTACAGCACAATAATATTCCATCACAATTTTATACAATGGCTTCCTCACCATTCCCCAGTTGATGGTCATCCCCTCAATTTCCAATTATTAGCCACCACAAAAAGAGCTCCTATAAAAATTTTTGTACAAATTGGTCCTTCTCCCCTTTTTTATCTCTTTGAGATATGGACCTAGCCATGGTATTGCTGGATCAAAGTGTATGTACAGTTTTATAGCCCTTTGGGCATAATTCCAAATTGCTCTCCAGAATGATTGAATCGGTTCATAATCCCACCCACAGTGTATTAGTGTCCCAGTTTTCCCACATTCCCTCCAACATTTATCATTTTTCTTTTCTATCATATTAGCCAATTTGTTCGGTGTCAGGTGGTGCCTCAGAGTTATTTTAATTTGCATTTCTCTAATCAATAGTGATTTAGAGAATTCTCTCATATGACTATTGATAGTTTTGATTTCTTTATCCAAAAGCTGCCTGTTTATATCCTTTGACCATTTATCAATTGGGGAATGACTTATATTTTTATAAATTTGACTCAGTTCTCTATATATTTGAGAAACGAGGCAAGGCTATTTTCTTAAGTGGATTTCTTTGGTGAGATGAACTATCAGCAGTGCTTCAATTCATGCCAACACAAAAACAAACTCTACCCCATCTCAGACAATGGTAGAGCCATTTGTTGTTCTGCAGGCTCTCCAGCCTGAGGGTACAAAACAACGGATATAGAATACCCCACTCCAGCAGCAGTGGGACCAGATGGTTCAAGAACCCTGGGGAGCCTTCAGGGATCTACAGGAAGTCAACAAATGCCTCCAGAAGCAGATGGAGTTAGCTGTCTTGTCTTACAGAAACACAGTGAGTTCTATTTCACCAAGTTTCCTTTATGTGATTTCACAACCCTAGGCAGTCACAAAGGGGTAAATGGCCTGGGAGTAACAATTAAGAGGCCTAGAAGAAGAATCAATGCCTGGAATCTCAGTGGGATTGAATAGGATCTAAGATAAGGCCCACATGAATAAAAAGAAACCTGTACTGCTGTACTAAGGTCAATTGGTATCAGTAAGTCGTAGAAAGGTGAATCTTTACCTTGAGATCGGAATAATAAAACCTACAAATGAGAGATAAACTAGTGACCCAGTTATATGCAGCATGGAATAGTGGATAGAGTGTTAGAGTCAGGCAGAGGTAGGCTCAAATCTGACTTCAGATACTTACTAAGTAGTGTGACCTGGGCAAGTAACTTAATATTTCTATGCCTCAGTTTCCTCACCTGTAAAATAAAGAGTTTGGACTCATTAGACTCTAAGGTACCTTTCAGTTTTAAATCTAATATTCAGTAAAACCCTATCCCTTGGGCAGCAGGCCACTAAGAGGAGATGTGGAAGGATAGTTCCAGGAGCCCAAAAAGACTTTATACTATACCAATGGTCCGAAAATGCCAACTGCCAGATTTCTTAGTTCAATTAGAGGCAAAGATGAGAACATAGGATCATAGATTTAACATATAGTTAACTATTTGGTCACCAGTTTATTTCTTATTTCTGGGTTTTATTATTCAGTTCAGGTAAAGATTCACCTTTCTTAGCCTTATTAACCCCAGTCCAATGGAAGAAACAGCTATTAAATTTCCTCTCAAAAGATGACCAGGTCACTCTATTCCCCCATATGGAATTATTTTAGCATAGCACACCATTTATTCTTTCCAAACATGCCCTTTTATACAAATTATGGCATATACTTCCAGTTCTCCCCTGAACAATCAAGTTCCTGGTGTCAATGATTACTTAGGAAAAATGGAGATGACAAGAGGCAGCTTAGATTCTTCAGAGGTCTAAAACTGTGAATAAGGGGAAAATAAACTGACATTACACACCTAAGGAACCTTTATAACTATAGATTCACTCTCACTGACTTCTCCAAACATGCACATGGATAGACATTCCAAAAAACTAATAATAGGAAATTAGCCCCTTCCTGAATCATGCAGGTAGTAAACCACTGAGTAAAGACTCCCTGCCATACTACATAACTACTTGACTTTCCTCTGGTTTTCATACTTATCCTGGTTCCATGAAGACCTCCCTTTGACTTTGGACATCTCTCAGCATCAGCTTCTGCTTAGTCCTCTTATTTCCTTATTTTTGTGAACTCCTGGTTTTGACTTTAGAATAGAAACATAGGCTTCTTTTTATGGGTTTGGACCTTAGCTTAGGCCTGCTATATCAGGCATTGACTCTTCTTCTAGCCCTGCTAATTGTTTCTCCCAGGCCCTCTATTCTATTGTGACTGCCCATGATTGTGGGATCACATAAAGGAAATCTGGACTGAACAAATTACTCTATTATACCCACAACCAGCTAAAAGCTATAGGAAATACATTTATTGTACATGCATGGAGAGATCAAGAAAGGCCATGCACATGTATTACCTAAGTCTAATTTCCCTTGGATACAGGACATTATATTCAGAAATAACAACAATAATAATAGCTAATATTTATATCATACTTTAAGATAGTCAAAAAGCTCTACATGTATTATCTGAGTAAGCCATAAACCACTCCCTTGACACACACAAAGGTAGTGCTCTTCCCTTACGCAGCCCTAAATGTTATTCAAATATTAATCTCAGATATCTAGACTAGGTCTATATTTATGATCATTACAATATTATTAGCATGCATTGGTGTCATTCTACACATATTACTCCCAAGCTACCTGAGGCTTTGCTATGACAAGAATAACAATCCTGCTATGCTTATATATAGCAGTAGCTTAGTGTTTCCCCTGTCTATCTCACTTAACATGGACTCTGCTTTTACTATACTCCTGTAGTCTTTGTCTGGATATTTCTCCTTCTGTTGGCATCTGGTGAATCCTGCTGGGTCAGTCATAGTGGTAAAATACTACTCTTCCTTCCTTCTGTATGATCTCTTTTTATATGCCTAACACCTAGCAACATGTGTAGCACGTGGTGCCAGGCTGATAATATAAAGACAAAAGTGAAACAGCCCCTTCTCTCAAAGAATTTACATTCTAACAGGGAGACAACATGTACTTATATAAGAATATGAATAATATATGCAAAAGGAACTCAAGGTAGTTTGGGGAAGGAAGGCACTAGTACCTGGGGAAGGGGGTCAATCAGGAAAAGACTTCACATGGAAAATAATGAGGTTATTATTAATACTTGAATCAGGTAGCCAGTCAGTCAACCAGTATTTATTCAGTACTTACTGCATGACAGCTATTGCAGTATATGCCCAGCATATAAAGACAGAAATAGTTCTTGCTCTTAAGGATCTCACAATATGATGACAGAGAAAACACACAAACACAGCATATTTGAGTTCAAATTCTGACTCTGCTAACCATTATTTAGTCGCTTAATGTCTCTTAGCTTTACTTTCCTCATCTGTAATATTTCTCATCTATAATGTGGGAAATAATATCTAAGTACTTATACCATGGATTGTGAGAGAAAATGATAAGGGGTTATATGTTAGTAATTATTAGCCTTTAATATGAGCCCTGGCCCTGGTTCTGCTTACACCAGCTTGTGCTTACTTCCAATAATACTACTCAGCTTAACATCCTAGCCAACATACCTATGAAGCTAAGCTTTGAGATAAGCAGCAAAACACTGAGCTTCTAACTGACTCTGGTGAATTGAAGTCATTGGTTCTTGACAAATTATATCACAGGATATTTAAAGAATTTGCAGGATCTTTGAAAGATCCTAGAAAATGACAGAAATGCCACAGAACTGGAGAAAATCAAATGTTTCCCCAATTTTTTAAAAGGGAAAAGAAAAAGAATGTGCCAAATATAAGCCAATGAATTTGATTCTAAACTATGTTATTAAAGCAATGGTTATTTAGTCAATTAAACAATAAACATTTATTAAACATCTAGAAGAGCAAATTATGATCAAACATAGCAAATATGGCTTCTTCTAGAAGATGTGATTCCAGACTACCCTCATCTTCTATGCCAATAAATATATAGGTCTTGTATTGACTAAGGAGCATAACTGCTTGACAATCCTTTGCAGTGACTGAAACATGTAGAGAATTCGTAACTCTGAAGTCAACTAAGTTAATACCATCTTTGAAGCAGATCCTGAGGCATTTGGTGGTGGTGGTTTAAGGACCTTCAAGAGAAATCCCTATCTTCAAAGGCTTCCTTTACTGCAGGTTATGAGACTGTTGTCTTTTTTTTTTTTTTTTTTGGTGAGGCAATTGGGGTAAGTGACTTTCCCAAGGTCACACAGCTAATGTCAAGTGTCTGAGGCCGGATTTGAACTCAGGTCCTTCTGAATCCAGGGCCAGTGCTCCATCCATTGTACCAGCTAGCTTCCCCTGAGACTATTGTCTTTTGAAAAATAACCATATCTTCAGTGACTCCTCTTACTTTGGTTATGGGGCTCTCAGAATTATCCTGTTTGGGAGAGATCTCGTTAGTAAGACGTGTCCTAATCAAGGCTTGAACTATGAACTGCTTATCACCAAGGATGCTTTCTGATTTCTGTATTATCAAAGGCCACATCTTTGATCCCTGGAATTCCTCACTCCCCCTCCCCTTGGGAATAGGATCCGCTACCTCAATCTTTTCTAATTCCACCTTTCCTTCCAAAATTCCTTACCTGCCTTTAATTAAAATGCATATAACCCCCCTCAATCTATTACTTGGAGTCCTATTCAGCAATAGGCTGGATGGTACCCATGCAGCATGTTATTATTTTTTTTTCTTTTCTTCCCTGCTTAATAAAACCTTTAATTCCACACGCATTGTCTTTCTCTGGTTTCCTTCCCTTTTGGGAAAAGGGACATTTAGATCTTCAGAATTGGCCTTTATGTTCTCTGGAGAACCAGCCTTTGTGTTCTCCCATCTTCCCCTTTGGGGAAAAGGAGATCTAAATTCCCTAAAGAGAGCATTTGCCTTGGTTTACAATCTTTACCAACTACAGTTTTTAAAAAAAAGAAAAAGAAGAGGAGGGAGAGGGCAAAAACTCAATTTCAGAAATACAAGATAAAGCAAGACATAGCTAGAAGCAGTTTGTCAGGAAAAGACCTGGTTTTTAGTGGATTACAAAGTCTTCCTAAGACTCCAACGTGATATGGAAACCTCAAAAACTAATATAAACTAAAGTTCCACAAAAAAGAGCACAGAACAACGGAGCTAATCAGACAGCTATACTCTTCTGTCAGAATACATCTGAGTATTGTGTTAAGTTCTTAGTACCACATTTTATGAGAAATGGGGAACATCCAAAGGAGAATGACCAGGATGGAATACTATCTGTGAGACTGTGACCTATGAGAATCTGTTGAAGGAATTGGAACTGGGAATGTTTATCCTGGGGAAGAGAAGGTGAGGGAAGAGAAGAATGATGGTTGTTGATTTTGAGTACTTGAAAGGTTATCATGTGGAAAAGGAATTAGATTTCTGTTTGATCCCAGTTGAATAATAATCAATAAACAATTATTAAGCACCTATTTTGTGCTGGGCATAGTACTAAGCACTGAGGATACAAAGGCAAAAAATAGTCCTTGCCCTCAAGGAACTCACAGTCTAATGGGAGAAACAATGGAGAAAAAGAAGCAGAAAATGGGATAGGTGAGGGTACCCCTCATGGGAGCATAAAGAAGAGATGAAGCTAGGTAGGACATGATGAGGTGGCTGCCCTCAGCCCCCTCCTTAAATAAAGGATCTGGGAAGAACATTCCAATTTCTAACCTCTACTGTCAGAGAAGATTTAGATTTGATTTTTTGAAAAGAGCTGGCCAAAAGGTGGTTTTCCCTCTGGAGGATTTCTAGCAGTATTCAAACAACCAGCTTTTAAGTCCTTACTCTTTACTAGGCACTCTACTTAATGATGAGGTTAAGAAGAAATGCAAAAAATAAACAAACAAACGAATGAATGAATGAATAAATAAATAAATGGAAGACTGGATAAATATATAAATGGATGAAGGAATGAAGGAATAAATTAATAAATAAATAAACAGTAACCATGGTCCTTGACCTCAAGAAGTTCACATTTGCAATGTGCAAATAACCATGTACATTTTATATATATGTATGTGTGTATGTATGTATACTTCATATATATATATATATATGTATATATATATATATATATATATATATATACTAGACTTTCAAGATATATACACTAGGAATAGAAGGTCATCACAGAAGTTAGTATGGCTGAAAAATAAATTGTCATTTGTGTTATCAAGTAGATTTTAGTTTACATATAGGTTGTACAACTCACTCATCTAAGCCTCTGAGGTCCCTTTCAACAGGATTCTGTGATTCCAGAGGTTCTGAAAAACAAATGACCACCATGGGCTACATTCTGTGAATATAAGGAATAAGAACCTGGCAACTACCTTGTGAACAGTTAATGCATTTTAATCTGTACATTGCTGCTGATGACAGTGATTTTAGGGAGTTTAGGCTGGAATGTAAGATGGATATCATTTCAGGCAAGGATTTGATCAAGGACAATGAAGCATTTGGCATTTAATTACTTGAGGAAATGGCTGTCTTACTGAGATACAAAGGAGTGGGGTTGTAGAGCAGCTGCAGGAGGCAGCATGGTGGGAACAGTTTGGAATAGTCTCCCTATTGCCCTACATCAAATATCTCAGTGACCACTGGTAGAAATGAGTCACCAATTAGAGGTAGAGAGACCCAGACATTTATGTACTTCTCTGGAAGTCCTTTCCCCTAAGATCATGGAAGGCCTCTTGCCTCGGGTTAGCTGCCAGGAGGGCAGTAACTTTGCCATTTGCCATTCAAGCCAGCTAGATCCTACAATATTTTAGATCTTGAAGGCTATTTTAGTAACCCAAGTGTCAGGCAAAACATACCTTAAACTTGAACTTTTCTTTGTATTGTGAGGGCCTGACACAATGACTGGCACATGGCAAACATTTAGTAAATGCTTATTGATTAACTGATTAATTGAACTATGGTGTGGAGAGTGATATGGAAAAGAAAGGGTGCACTTAAGGTGCATTTTAAAGTAATAAAGTTGCATGGTTTGGTGCTACTTGAAGGTCTTATTAGTCAGACATTTCATTGGCTGGAAGAGATTTGGGCCATAAAGCCTAATTCAAGATTCCCTTCACTCAGCTCCTAGAAGAAAGTTCTAAGGCACTCGATTGCCATGTAATAACTTTTTTTTTTTTTTTTTTGGCCAGGGCAATGAGGGTTAAGTGACTTGCCCTGGATCACAAAGCTAGTAAGTGCTAAGTGTCTGAGGCCAGATTTGAACTCAGCACCCCCTGAATCCAGGGCTGGTGCTTTATCCACTGTGCTACCTAGCTGCCCCCACCCCCCCCCATGAAATAACTTTTTACCTGCTTATCCCTAATGACTTAGATTTACTCAGAACAGATTCAAGGTACACAGCTCTTAAAATATGGGATACCAGGAAAGTTTCATTCCCCATACTATCTCTGGTCACTTAAATGGTTAAAATTTCGTGAAACCAGGAACGCCGAGTTAAGATGAAAGCATGTTATCCAAAAGGTGGTAACATTAATCCATCAATACCCATTAAGACTTGTTAATGTGATTTCTTTAATCACATCAGCAAGCTGTAACTTAGCAAAGATATTGCCAAAGAAATCAGTATAGAGGAGGGAGAAAAGTCTCAAGTACCCCCATACTTTATACTAAGAGTGCAGCCTAGGTTGAGGAACAACAAAAAACAAGGTATGACAGTGGAATGATCACTACATCTGGAATCAGAAGATAGAGTTACAAAATTGACCTCTGATGGTTTTTCCCTCTGTAACCTTAAGACAAGTCATTTACCTTCCCTGGGCCTCAAAATCTTTACCTAAAAACTCTGAGGATTCTGATCCCATCTCCCACTCACATTGACATGTTGGGAATCCACCAGAACTTGGCTACATCAACCCCTCAAGATTCTAGGTGTAAACCTGAGGAGTCTGATGTAAATCTGTAATGCCAGGGGCATGGTCCCTCACTGGTGCGCCTCCTCCCAAGAATATTGGTTGAAACACCTCCAGTCATCCAACCTTAT
Source organism: Dromiciops gliroides (assembly GCF_019393635.1). Lineage (NCBI taxonomy): Eukaryota > Metazoa > Chordata > Mammalia > Microbiotheria > Microbiotheriidae > Dromiciops > Dromiciops gliroides. The sequence goes on from NC_057862.1 coordinate 613,977,355, forward strand.
GTAGCTTTTAGAAAAGTATATTTACTAAAATGGTACAATAGGAAGAATTGGTAAAAAAAAAACCTGCAGTCCCCTACCATCCCCCTTACCCCACAGATTGTGACACATTCTCCTTGAATTCCTGAAGAGTCCAGTAGGAAATGGCTCAAGTTTAGAAAATACATATTACAAACAGATATCTCTCAGCTCCTTACTATTCAAAGTCTCCTTTTCTCATTCTTGGGTGTTCAAGAATTTCCCTTTAAAAAGATGAATCTATGTCTATCTACTCTTGGCTCCCAGTGCAGTTACTGCTGTCAGCTCATCCAGGAAAGCAACTAGGATGCCAAGAAGAAGAGAGTTCCAACAACTTCTGGCCTTTTTGGAAAAAGAATGGTCATCTTTTGGCCAAAGATGTGGGCAAGGATGGGGAGGAAGAAACCAGGTGGATACTGAAGGGGATTCCTCTCCTTCCTTCCCCCAGAGGTCCCTCAGAGGTGTGCTAGAAAGCCATGATTACTCCAATTCCTCATGTGAATTACTTCTCAGCTCACTTAATAACTTACAGATAACAGAGTGCTTTAAAATGTTGGTTGGATTATTGAATTTTATTGGAGATCAACCTTGAGGTGTGGTAATGTTTCCCTGTGCAATGTGATTCCAGTTCAGAGGTCATTGGGCTCTTAGTCTCAAGGCTCATAAATAAATTGATTGATTGCATGTGTTATCACTTTCATTAAGTTCAGTGAATCAGTCATCCCTCCATCTGTTATATCTGTAAGGTCTCTGAGGCCTTTTACAGACAAAGTGTCAAACAAATTTAGGCTGGCCCAACTGCAGATCACAACACTCCTGAGTGAGGATTTGAACCATATTAAAATGTAATTGAAGGGGCAGCTAGATGGCACAGTGGATAGAGCACCGGCCCTGGATTCAGGAGTACCTGAGTTTGAATCCTGCCTCAGACATTTAACACTTACTAGCTGGGTGACCCTGGGCAAGTCACTTAACCCCAATTGCCTCACCAAAAAAAAAAAAAAAAAAGAAAAGAAAATGTAATTGAGGAATATTTAACAAGATAAATAAAATACTATAAAACAAAGATAATATTGCTTTAAAAAACTGTCTATATGTGGCCCCACAGGGATCATTAAGTAAGATTTAGTGGGCCTTATTCCCATTTAGTTTGACACCACTATTTTACAGCTATAGATTTATAAGAGCAAGTAATTTGTCAATTATTCATCAAGTATTAATTAAGCACCTACTATGTTATGAGCACTGGGGATACACAGAAAAGCAAAAAACATGCCCTGCTTTCAAAAAACTCACAGTCTAAATCGGAGAGAAAATATGAAAAGAACTATACACAGAAATGCACCTACAATATAAATTGGAGACAATCAATAGAGGGAAGGACCCCTGCATTAAATCACATGACAAAAGGCTTCCAGAAGAAAGTGGAATTTTAGCTGGACTTGAAGGAAGTCAGGAGTGAAAGAGGAAATATTGTCAGAAAGCATCTGAGTGATATAAGATGAGAAGGAAAGGAGATGAAGCAACTCTCAATGAATGGCTTCAACTTTTTCAGCAAACTATGAGACAAGACTCTCATCTGCAAGGGTTAGGAGAGGGGAAGCAATGGGAAATTTGAGGAAATAGAAAAAGGTTTAGAAAAGGCAATGTGGTAAATAGAATAATATATCAATTAAAGAGGGATGAAGACATTGCCTTGCTGTAATTATTGAATGGCCTAATTGAGATTATATAACATAAATTGAAAGTGGACTCAGCATTTGGATGATTTTTTTATCATTGTATATTAGGAATGAAGGCTATAGATGGTGAGAATAATCCTAGGCTATGGCTTGGCAGTACCAGATTGGTAATAGGATAAAGGACACCAGTGAAGATGCCAGTGAACTTGTTCACCAAGGGGTTAATATTCGGAAGGGAAGAGACTGTAGTCAGCTCAGAAGTTATGGCCTGGGAAAGAATAGAAGGATTGAGGGAATGGGGTTCCCAGTGAGGACAAAAAATGGGGTTTGAGGTAGCAAAACAGAAGGAGAGGTGGCATGCCAACAGTTTGTGATCAGGTAAGGGAATTTCACAGTTCACAGACATGAAAGTGCAACAAGTATCTGTGTGTATCTCTCCAACTGAGGAGAAGTGAAGGGGTCCATTCATTAGAAATGAATTACATGAGAAACATTTGAAAGTGTATCAATATTTCTGCTGATGTTCCCTAGCATGAATGCAAAAGTTGGGGAGAAAAGAAAGACTGAGCTCCACATTGAACTCATTGAGGGTGTGGTAAAATAATGGAATTTGGCAGACCCCCAGAGGTCCAACTTGATTGACTTAGTAGTGTTTGAGTTGGGTGTGAATGGTTATTAGATTTTAGCCACACCTGGCCTGCCCTGTTAGCCATCTAGTTTAAATTTAGTCAACCCTGAGGAGAGTGTGTTCTCAGAGGCTATGGACTGTGACATCAACAGGAGACTGCTCTCAGCCAATCAACTTGAAGAACCTCCCATTTCTGGGAGAAGGACAGGAAGTAAGAAGCGGAGGCTGGCGGACAGGTTTTGGTTCAAGACATTGGCTTGATGGCAGGACTTCACGTGGGCTGTTAGGAAGGCTAGGATTTCCATGCTATTCTCAATCTTTCTCTCACTTCACTATCTTATATCTTTTAATAAACCCTTAAAAGCCTAAACTCTTGATGAATTTATCAGTGATTTTAGCCAGTTTTCCCCCAAAACTGGGGGTACAGATTAGAACCCACATTTAGATTTTTAAACAACACAAGGGGGAAACAGAGTGTACTGGAAGCCAGTAGACAATAGCTACTAGGATTTTGATTGTGTGGTAGATAAATAATAGATGTACCCACATACCCACTTAGAACTAAAAGGGCAACTTTGCCCTTTGTCACAGAGTTGCCAGGAGGTAGCTCTGCTCCTCCTGCCCCATTTAAAGCCTACTCATATTTAGAGGACAAGATTCAGACTTTTGGATGGTTGTGTTGAGTTGCACTTGACCCCTTTTACCCAAAATAAAAAAGTTAACTGCTCCTTGGTCGGGAGAAAGAACGAGCCTTATTACAAGGACACACAGGAAAGAATTCTTGGACATCATTTCTCTCAAATAACATTTAGATGAGTTAAGTGTAAATGAATCTGAAACAGATGGATTAAATTGCCATTTCAATACCCAGGGGCTTGAGAAGAAACAAATGGAAAAAGCAGTTGGCAAAATGTGTCCTGATGAACTGAACCTAAAACATCTGAATAATGTTCTGAGAAGTGGCCCAGGCTCAGTATACAGCTGCAAGCCTTCATGCTCCTGATCCCCTGTTTCCTGTTCAACCCCTATCTTCCCATCAGCTCTCCTCTCCACCTACCTCTCCACCCAAGAATTGGACGGATCACCAGAAGAGACTCATTTTCATCACAAGGCTAATTAAATCCTTATGATTTAAAACCACAAGTTATCTTAGTGGATTGTCTATATCAACATAGCTAGGATGGATGTTTGGAAACAGGTGGCCAGAGCTATGACTGGTCTGCTTTTTTCTACTGGAAATTAACTATAGAGAATAATAGACATTTTCCATGGGAAGATAATGGATACTTTGGATAAAACTCTTTGGTCTTCTTATTCATTAGTTTATCATTGGCCTAACAATTATTGAACATCTAACATGCAAAACCCTGTGCTAGGTCTTATAGGAGATAATAATGTTCTACTACATAGAGATTTGCAAATGGCAAAGTACTTTCTTCACAATAAATCCTATGGAGGCAAGAGCAGTATTACTATCCCAATTTTTACACATGATCAAAACTCAAGAGATTAAGTGGTATACCCAAAGTCACACAACTAGTAAATAATGAAATTAATTCATATCCAGATTTTCTTACTCTAAATCCAAGTCTCTTGATTATACCACCCCAAATAATCAATCATCCAACAAACATTTAATAAATATGGTTAAGTGTAGCACCCCCTTCAGGACTATTTTCCTAACTCCAACTCTAACTCACAGACTAGGTTTCTAGAAGGTGCTGACTACTCTTACTCAGGGTTCTAAGGGTATTCCTAAGGAGGAAGGTTGTCCTAATGTTTTAACTCATAAACCTTCATTGGTATATGTCCTGCTATTAATCAGCCAATTACCTTTTAGAAAGGGCATTTACTAAGCAGATAGAGCAAGGACAGAATTTACAAAAACAAACCCCAATCCAAATAAGGGGGTCATTCTCCCCTTACACACACAAGTTTATTTGGAAAGTAGAGTACAAAAGTAGTCAAGCATATGTGTAAAATATATATGGCAAAGGGATAATCCTCAGTACTTTTTCTCACTTTTTAGAATTCCAATGGAGTCTCCTCCTGGGTGTAGCTTTTTGCTAGAATCCAAGAGTTGATGACTTTGTAAAGTCTTATAGTTGACCCTCCATTGTGAAGGATCATAATCCCTGAAGATGCTGCCAGCCCTCAGGTGACAGTCTTTCCACATCTATCTCCAAATTCTTACTATGGATATGTTAGGTGAGTGAGAGCAAAGAATCAAGGATGAGATTGAGGTTTTGATCTTTGGTAATTTGGAAGATAGTGGCACTGTCCACAGAATTACAGAAGTTTGAAAGTGGGATAAATTTAGGAGTATTCTATTTTATACATGATGAATTTGAGATGCCTATGGAATATCCAGTTTAAAATATCCAATAAACAGCAACTAGAGCTCAGGAGAGAAACCAGGATTGGATATATAGCTCTTATCTTTGGCATATCTTGGTCAGATAGGATCACCAACACAGAAGTGCTCCAATGCTCGCATCTTCGGAGCATCTACACGCTACTGAAACAAAGACGGCTGAATTGGCTCGGTCATGTGCACCACATGCAAGACAGGCACATTCCTAAAGACCTACTCTATGGTGAGTTAGCCTCAGGCCAAAGACCTGCTGGATGCCCCCAGCTTTGCTACAGAGATGCATGCAAGCGAGACCTGAGGGCTCTGGGAATAGACGCCGGCAGCTGGGAGGAGATGGCCAAGAACCTCGCCCGATGGAGTTCAGTACTCAGGAGCAGCTTGCGCACAGCTGAGATGGGCCTTCAAGCTCGGAAGAAAAACGAATGAGATACAGGAACTGACAGGCAACAGAGAGAACAGTTTTCTGATGTCCTCCCTGTGGCAGGAGCTGCGGCTCCCATATCAGACTGCACAGCCACACTGTGGCCTATGGCTCTTCAAGTCGCTGATCCATGGTCATCTTCGACTGGCGGAAGCCTACTACTACTACTACTACTACTACTACTACTACTACTACTACTACTACTACTATAATGATGTGCATAGAAATGGTCATTAAACCCCACGGTAACTGATGAAATAATCAAGTCAAAACATTTAAGGAGAAAAGAAAATAAGGGCCAGGACAGAAACTTGAAATACATCCAATATAGCAAATGTGACAAGTATGATAAATGTGCAAAGGAAACTGAGGAAAAGGAATCTAAATGTAAGAAGATGGAGCAGTAGGGTGATGGAAACCCAGAGGATCTAGAACAAGTGGGTTGTCAACAAAGTCAAGTGCTGCAGAGGTCAAGAATTATAAGGATTTATGTATGAGACTCTTAGATATTTTAGCGATCATTAGCAAGTTTGGAGAAAGCAATTTCAGTTGAATGATGAGTTTGGAAGTTAGATTATAAGAAGACATGGAGAAGAAAGGAAGTGAGGTCACTATGTGGAGATCTTTTTCAGGAATCTGGTGGGATGGTGGGATCTGGTGAGGATTTATGTTTGTTTTTTGAGGGTAGAAGAGAGTTGGACATATGTTTAGGGAATGGGGAAGGAATTTGTAGATAGGGAAAGGAAGCCAGAGAAGGAAGGAAGGAAGGAAGGAAGGAAGGAAGGAAGGAAGGAAGGAAGGAAGGAAGGAAGGAAGGAAGGAAGGAAGGAAGGAAGGAAGGAAGGAAGGAAGGAAGGAAGGAAGGAAGGAAGGAAGGAAGGAAGAGAAATTTTTAAAGTGCTTAGCACCATGTCTGGCACTTTATAAATAATATTTCAATTGATTCTCCGACATTATTCCCCTTTTACACTTGAGGAAAGTGAGGTTAAGTAACTTGCCCATAGGAAATCTGCCAAAGAAGATGGAAGGGAATGGAACCAAAGGTACATGTGCAGGGATTGGCATATAAAGGTGAAAGTCTTTATGCCCAAAATTAATGAGGAGGTAAGGGTAATGAGGAAAGAGCAGGGAGGGTAGATGATAAGGGTAATGTTAGGTGAAGAATTCAGAATCAGTGTGAGCTAGAGGATAGTGAATTGGGGATAGAGTCAGGAAGATCTAAATTTGTCTCCCCACCTATTCCCCCTTGGCATGTGCTGGCTGTGTCACCTTAGTTAAGCACCTCCTAGTACTTCAGGCAACCCTCTAAGACTATTGTTGTTCATTTGTTTCAGTTGTATCCAACTCTTTGTGACCCCATTTGGGGTTTTCTTAGAAAAATACTAGAGTAGTTTGCTATTTCCTTCTTCACCTCATTTTATAGATGAGTAAATGGAGGCAAACAGGGTTAAGTGACTTGCCCAAGGTCACATGGCTAATAAGTATCAGTTCATTTGAACTCAGGTCCTCCTGATTTCTGGCCAGATGCTCTATTCACTGTATTATCTAGCTTCTCTCTCTAAGAGTATCAGTTGAATTGATGTAGGGAGTTGCTCTCAGGGCCAGTCAAAAAACAAAACCAAATAATCATTTCACTTCAAATCGCTTGGTGAAAACCTGCAGCTCTAGGCCCTTGGATTTAGAGAGTTCTGCCTCCTCTTTTGTAATGGATTCTACACAGATGTTTTGAAATTCAGACAGTGCTTCCTGGGGAGCTAATTGGATGTATTGCTGTTTATACTTGAATTTCTAATCCCTGTCAGATTATTCCCACCTGCTGTGTGACTGTGTTGTTCGGCCCTGTCATGTCTCTGAGGTGTAATTGTCATGTATGTGTCTGTGGTTAATTGGTGCTGTATTGTTTTTTAATGATCAGTCAGGTGGTGGTAATAAAAACCGAACAGGAAAAAAAAATCCTAGGTTTAGTCTCATTTAATGACTGTTTGAGTAATGAAAATTAATGGCTGAAGATTCTGAGCACAACCTACTTTGGCCCAGCATGTTTGAGCAGTTCTGCCTGTATTTTCCCTCAGTTCCACTTCTTGGGGGTGAATTTGAGACAGAGGACTCTGCTTGGTTTGGGTTTAGAATGCCTATCAGTTCCCCCAGGTGATGACAATAGCTGTCCTGGGGAAGCAGGAAACATTAATAGTTTCCAATCATTAATATCATGCTATCATTTTTACCCCAAGTTCAACCCCACTGAAGACCCCTATTTGGCCAGTACCTACCCATCCCCAGAAAAACCCCACTATGAGAACCTGTAGTGTTCTGTTGTCAGCTACTGGGCTCCCCACTTTGGTAAGGGGACAGAAGGGAGAGCTCAGCCAACATCAGCCATCCTAGGAAGAATCTGCAGTACAGTTTCAGCATTACTTAACTCCCCTTTTCTGGTTTCATGGCTAGCTAACTCCCACCTGTTATTTTCCCAGTTCCAGTAAGGAACAACCACCACTCTCCATCCATCTCAGCCCTATACACCCAATCAAACTGTCCAGCCCTGCCCTTGGAATCCTTTTTTTTCTAATATTAGCATCTGTCCTTCATTTTGGATCTCTTCCTCTTGTGCTCCTTCCATCTTCTAAATCTCACAAAGATCTTCAAAACCTCCTCCCTGTCTCCAAAACTGTCAGCACCTACACTCATGCCTCTGAGGCCTTCCTATATTCTGAAAGAAGAATTGATATGTTTCGCGTTCTCAACTGCCACTCCCAGACTTCTCTGCTGCCATCATTCAGAAATGTTTCCTTCTTTGAGTTTCACCCTCTCCAGGTATACCATCCTATCCAGATCCTCCTGGTAATTATCTATTGGTCCACATGCCCCTTCTTTCTCAAGTAGTTCATTACTTAACTCATTGTCTTCTTCAATCCTGCCCTACATTAAGGAACTGAAATATAAATGCTTCTGTTCCCTCAGACTCCTGGGGCTCCCAGCCCACCTGTGTCCAGGACCCGCATTTTCAGGCCACCTCAAAAATTCACAAAGGTGTTCACAACTTTGATCTCAGCATCACCTACTTCCATAATAATTAAATCACAGATTTATGGTTAGAAGAGACCTTGGAGATTATTATATCCCACTCCCTCATTTTACAGATGAAGAAACTGAGGCTCAGAGAAGATATACGACTTTGTCCAAGGTCACACATCTAGTTGGTGTCTGAGGGAGGATTTGAACAAATCTAGCACTCTATCACCTATACCACGTTGCCTCTAATCTGGAGCTCTGAAATTCCTCTATTTGCTCCTAACTCATTATAGATACATCTCTCCCTACATTTCACTCTTCCTACATGTATTCTCCCTTATTAACCACAGCCTCCAAATTCTCTGGGTCTCCATGTTTTCCCAGGCCACCCACCCTCCTCTGATTTCAGTTTTTCCTTTCCCTATCTTAAACCCATAGATAACTAATTCAAATTGATGTGGCCAAATCTTGCCTCCTTGTCCCATCACCTGTCATAGCTTGCCAAACCCCAACCTGGATTACTCTTAAAATATATCTTTTCCACTTGTAGTCAGAGTCCTGCTGAAGGACCATTAGAGGATGGCACTCTTTCAAACTGAATCTTGTTATTATTGTTCACTCATGCATGACTCTTTGTGACCACCATGAACCATACTGTCCATGGGGTTTTCTTGGCAAAGATACTGGAATGGTTTGCCATTTCCTTCTCCAGTGGATTAAGGCAAACAGGATAAGTGGCTTGCCCAGGGTCACACAGCTAATAAGTGTCTGAGGCTGGATTTGAATTCATATCTTCAAACCCCCTTTTCTTCCTCGAAACTTTCACATCACTCCATCAGCAAAGAACTTTGCTTCATTTTTGACTGAGAAAATAGAAACAACATTCAACTGTGAAATCCCTATTCTCCTGTAGTATTCATCTCAAACCCCTTTGACATCATTATCCATTTATGTTCCTTTACTTATCACTGATGAAGGGTTGACCTGTCTCCCTTCCAAGGCCAACCCCTTGTCTTCTCTCCTTGGTCCCTCCCTTTCTTATCTCCTCTGGCAGTTTGTCTCCACAGACATCCTCCATCTCTCTTTTTCCTCTTGAGTCTCTTACTATATTCCAGCTTCTTCCCTGCTGCTTTCAAACACAGTCAGGCCACATACCCTTTAGAAACTTTTACTTGCCCTTATAACCCCCTCAAGTTCTATCTTCTTAATTATCTACTCTACCTTTTAGAGTCCTTCCTAGAACACTACTTATTTCCTCCTTTTCCTCTCCTTTCACTTAATTCTCAGCTGCTTGCTCTCTGCCTTCCAACCTCACAATTCTACCGAAACTGCTCTCTCCAAAGTTACCAATGATCTTTTAAGTGCCAAACACAATGGATTTTTCTCAGTTCTCATTGTTCTTAAGCTATCTATAGTATTTGAAACTATTAACTGCCCTTTCCTAGTAATACTCCCTTTTCCAGGAGTTTGAGTTTTATTCACACTGGTTTTTTTGTTTGTTTGTTTGAGGGCAATGGAGGTTTAGTGACTTGCCCAGAGTCACACAGCTAGTGTCAAGTGTCTGAGGCCAGATTTGAACTCAGGTCCTCCTGAATCCAGGGCCAGTGCTTTATCCACTGTGCCACCTAGCTGCCCCCCCCCCACTGTTTTTTAGGTTCCTCTCTTATCTGTTTGTCCATCCCTTCTTATCACCTATGTCCTGCCCCATGTGAGTATACTCCAAGGCTTTGTTCTGTGGATCTGTGCTTTTCTCTCTCTTTCTCTCCACATGTCTCTTTCTGTCTTTCTGACTCTGTCTCTACCTCTATCTCTGTCTTCTCTCCTCTCTCTCTCTCTATCTTCTCTGTTTCTCTGCCTCTGTTTCTCTGTCTCTGTCTATCTCTGTCTCTCTGTCTCTGTCTCTCTGTCTCTGTCTCTTTTCCTCCCTCTTCCTTTCCCTCTTCCTCTATTTCCTTCTTTCCCTCCTTCCTTCCTCCTCTCTCCCTTTCTTTCTCCCTTCCTCCCTCTGCCTGTCTCTATCTCTGGCTCTCTCCCTCTCATCTCATTCATTCTTATGGGTTCAAATATAATCTCTACATAGATAATTCCAAAATCTACACACTTAGCCCTTATATTTCTCCTGAGCTCTACTACTATACCATCCTCTGCTTACTGGATATTTCTGAATTAATGTCCCATAGACAACTCATACTCAACTGTCAAAACAGAACTCATTATCTTTCCCAAAAACTCTACCTCACTACCTAGTTTCCATATTTCTTTTGAAGCCACCACCCTCCTGGTTACTCAGGTTTGCCACCTCAGTGTCGCCCTTCATTCTTGACTCTCCCTCTTCTCCTAACTACAGCCCTTATCACCTCTCACTTGGATTATCCCAAGAGCCTGCTACTGAGTCTCACTGTCTCAATTTTCTCCCTTTTACAACCAATCATCTATAGCAGTGGTGTCAAACCCAAAAAGAATCTTGGGCCACTCATCTGTGCATAAGGTTTCATGCCAGTCCCATACTGACCTAGTTTTAAAATGAAATGTTTTATTTTATCTTTATTGATTTAATTAAATATCTCCCAATTACATTCTAATGTGGTTTGAGGTGCACTGGGAGAGTTGCCATTGCATCTGTCTGCAGCTTGAGACTGTATATACATTTCCCCAAGTGACATTTGTAAAGTGCATGTCTGACTGTGATCCTCTTGTTCTCAAAGAGCTCACTTGGCTCCCTCTTGCTTTTAATAGATACAAAGTACTTTTGGTTCCCTGAAGAGAAGAAAAAAGAACATTTGAGTGTGCATAATACTTATAAAAGAGATTGAGACAAAACTTAAAATAGCCCATCAGATAAAAGTGCTTGAGAAGAGACAGAAAGGACCAGAGACAGAAATTCCTGGATGAAAGCAGTCATGATTGCAAGGCAATATTGTCCATCCATTCATTTGCATATATTTGTTGTCTGGGTTTTGAGGGTCTAACTGGGAAACTGCAAATCAGACAGTCTTTTTGGGGACTGTGGGCTAGACATAAGAAGATCCTACTTTGAGACATCAGTAGCTATGTGCACATAACAGGACAATAACCTGAGCCCTACATTTAGAAGAAGACCAGAACAGAGCACATGAAAGGTGAGAAGAGAAGCTGCTCTCAGAAGGAAGGATGCAGAAGCTAGAGCCAAGCACAGCCACAGTCTTTGCAAAACTATAGAAAACACGATCTTCTGTGATTGGAGATTGGAGGATCTGTCAAGGCTTATTGCCCTGTAGTACCATCTAAAACCTAAAAGAGGCAGGAAGAGAAGAAAAGACCTCCTTTCACAGAAGTGTTGCTGGGAGCTATGATGGGTATGTGTGTGTGTATGTGTGTGCGCGCACACACGTGCGCATGTGCACACGCACACACACATATGCAGGTGCAAGCAGTACTTGTTATATTCCTTTATCAGCAGGATATTGAAAAAGTGTTATGGTTTTTTAATATAAATTATACATACAATATGTAATTGTATAAAAATATATAATATATACAATTATCCATGAGAAGCCATATATATGTTACAAATATATATTACATAACATTTTAGGATATTGAGAAAATATTATAACATGTAATTATATTATATGATATTATATTATATAACATAATATATATTAAAAGAATGTAACAATTTCTTGATATCCTGACAAGGGCAGCTGCATAATTAAAGGAACTCACACTATTTCAGTGATGGAATTTCTGAGAAGTGGTTTTTCCCAGGCATTTCTGGTTCTGCAAGGACCATAAAGGGAACCATTAGCCAAGAAGTTTGTTTCACCTAGAAAATAATTTGTGGTGTACACTGTTCCCAAAAGAGATGAGTGACATAGAGGCTTGCCATCCAGAATCTTGTGTTGACGCAGACAAATGTGTTTCCATCCTTATTTGTCACACTGCTAGGTTTCTATAATTCAGTGCTGGGTCCTCTAGTCCAAGGACATCCTGAGCATCGACAGGAAAGTATGACCCAGGTTTATGTGTACATTGTGTTGTTTTTTGTGGGGGTGGGGAGGAGTTTCTTGTTTTTTGTTTCTTTGTGTTTGTTTTGGATTTCTTTTTTGGTAGGACAATGAGGTTTAAGTGACTTGCCCAAGGTCACACAGCTAGTAAGTGTCAAGAGTCTGAAGCTGTATTTGAACTCAGGGCCTCCTAAATCCAGGCCCAGTGCTTTATCCCATGCACCACCTAGCTGCCCCTACACTGTGATATTTTGATAATTTTTGCTTTTAACTTCTTTTCAGCACATATTATTACTTTTTTTGCTTTTGTCTTATCATTTATTAAATGTTTTATGTTTAATAGTCTATGGAAAAACATAAAGGCTTGATTTGAAGACATCAGAGTTCCAGAGGCAGAGCCAAGATGGCAGAGAGAAGTTAGGAAGTTAACTGAGCTTTCCCATATGTCCCTCAAAAACAACATTAAATCAAGCCTCTTAACAGATTCTGGAACTACAGAACCTAAAAAAAAGAGAGACACACCTAATCCTCCTACTTGACATAATTTAGAAGACTTCAGGAAAGGTCTGTCTCACCTGGGTGAAAGGGGAGGGCAGCTCAGCACTACTCAGCTCAATTGGCAGCTCAACTCAGCATAGCTCAGCTCAGTGGGAAGCTCATCGCTGCCTCAACTGGACACAGCTGAGAGTGGGTCAGCTGAGAGTAGTAAGAAGCTTGCAACAGTGAACCCTGTGCCCCAAGAGCAGACTTAAACTTTATAAGTTTAAAAATAGGCTACAACATGAGAAAGAAACAAAAAAGGACCCTTACAGCTTCTATGGTGAAAGGGAAGACCAAAACTCAAAATCAGATGAGTTTGTCAAAATGCCTACAAATGAAGAATCAAGTAGGAAGATGGTCTTGTCTCAAGACCAAAAAGCCTTCTTTGAAGAGATCAAAAAGACTTTTAAAAACTAAATCAGAAAGGTAGAAGAAAAAAAATGAGAGAAATGACAGTTACACTGCAACAGGAAGCACAAAAATTGACTGAGGAAAACAATTCCTTAAAAAGTACAATTGGCCAAATGAGCAAAAAGAAATTACCAAATGGAAAAAGAGGGGCAAAAGATTACTGAGAAAAATAAGGCCTTAAAAATTAAAATTAGGGGGCAGCTAGGTGGCTCAGTGGATAAAACACTGGCCTTGGATTCAGGAGTACCTGAGTTCAAATCTGGCCTCAGACACTTGACACTAGCTGTGTGACCCTGGACAAGTCACTTAACCCTCATTGCCCTGTAAAAAAAAATTAAAATGGGGCAGATGGAAGCTGATAACTCCATGAGACACCAAGAATGTGTCAATCAGAATCAAAAGACTGAAAAAATAGAAGAAAATGTGAAATACCTCATTGGTAAAACAAGAGACATGGAAAATAGATCCAAAAGAGATCATCTGAGAATTATTGGACTACCTGAAAGCTATGATCAAGAAAAGAGTCTAGACACCATATCCAGGAAATTATCAAGGAGAACTGCCCTGAAATTGTAGAATCAGAGGATAAAATCATCATTGAAAGAATCTACCAATCACCTCCTGAAAGAGAACCTAAAAGGAAAACTTCAAGGAATACAGTAGCCAAACTCCAGAATTATCAGGTGAAGGAGAGAATACTCCAGGCAGTCAGAAAGGAACCATTTAAATATCACAGACCCAAAGTCAGGATTAAACAGGACCTGACAGCTTCAACAGGGCTTGGAATATGATATTTAGAAAGGCAAAGGAGTTTGAATTACAACCCATAATCAACTACCCAGCAAAACTGGGTATTTTCTTCCAGAGGAAAAGATGGACATTCAATGAAATAGGGGACTTCCAAGGCTTCCTGAGAAAAAGACCAGAACTGAAAAGAAAACTTGATTTCCAAATATGAGACTCTAGAGAAATATAAATAGGTAAACAATTGGGGGGGGGATTAAATGATCTTAAACTGATTGCATCCCTATGAGGGAGGATAATACTTTTAACTCTTGGGATCTTTATCTCTGTTAAGGTATTGTTATTAAATTGACTTTTATGTGATGATATAAAGAAACTTAAGGGGCAGAATAAAAGGAGACTAGGGGAAGGAAAGGAAGGTGGGGTGGAATGGGGTTAATAACATCATATAAAGAGGCACAAAAAGAACCCATTATAATAGAAGCAAGGGGTGAGCATTGTTGCAACCTTACTCTCATCAGATTTGGTTCAGGGAGGGAATAAAATACAGTCCCATTTGTATAAGGGAATTTAGCTTACTCTTTAAGGAAACAAAAGGGGAAGGGGGGAAAGGGTGGTATTTAGAGAAGGGAGGGCAGAAGTGGGGGGAAAGGAGACAAGAAAAAGAAGGGCAGTTGATAAAAAGGAGGGCAGATTGAGGGAGGCAGTGGTCAGAAGCAAAACACTGATGAAGAGGAGTAGAGTGAAAGAAAGGAAAAAGAGTACAAACAAAGAAGAAAAGAGGATGGAGGGAAATAAATAGATAATAATCTTAACTGTGAATGTGAATGGGATGAACTCTCCCATAAAATGGAAGTGAATAACATAGTGGATTAAAAATAAGAATCCTACAATATGTTGTTTACAAGAAACACATTTGAAGCATAGAGATACACAGAAAGGTAAAAGGTTGGAGCAAAATATATTATGCTTCAGCTGACATCAAAAAAGCAGGGGTAGCTATTCTTATCTCAGACAAGGCAAAAGCAAAAATAGATCTAATTAAAAGAGATAAGGAAGCAAACTACATCTTGCTAACAGGTATGATAGATAATGAAGTAATATCAATACTAAACATGTAGACACCAAGTGGTATAGCATCCAAATTCTTAGGGGAGAAGTTAAATGAGTTACAAGAGGAAATAGACAGCAAAACTATAATAGTGGGGGATCTGAACCTTCCCCTTTCAGAATTAAATAGATCGGGGCAGCTAGGTGTCAACGTGGATAGAGCACCGGCCCTGGATTCAGGAGTACCTGAGTTCAAATCCAGCCTCAGACACTTAACACTTACTAGCTGTGTGACCCTGGGCAAGTCACTTAACCCCAATTGCCACGCAAAACAAACAAACAAACAGAATTAAATAGATCTAACCACAAAAGAAATAAGAAAGAAGTTAAAAAGGTGAATAGAATATTAGGAAAGTTAAATTCGATAGATATCTGGAGAAAACTGAATAGGGATAGAAAGGAATATACCTTCTTCACAGCAGTACATGGTCAAAAATTGACCATGTATTAGAGCATGAAAACCTCATACTCAAATGTAATCTCTATGCTTCAGTCATGATGCAATAAAAATTACATGTAATAAGGAACCATGAACAGGTAGACTGAAAATTAATTGGAAGCTAAACAATCTCATCCTAAAGAATGTGTGGGTCAAACAACAAATTGTAGAAACAATCAATAACTTCATCCAAGAGAATGACAATAATGAGACAACATACCAAAACCTATGGGATGCAGCGAAAGCAGTTCTTAGGGGAAATTTTATATCTCCAAATGCTTACATGAATAAAAAAGAGAAAGAGGAGGTCGAGGAAATAGGCATGCAACTAAAAAAGCAAGAAAAAGAACAAATTAAAAATCCCCAACTAAATACTAAATTAGAAATCCTGAAAATCCAAGAAGAAATTAATAAAATTGAAAGCAAAAAATCAATAAAACTAAGGGCTGGTTTTATGAAAAAAACAACAATAAAATAGATAAGCCTTTGGCTAATTTGATTTTTAAAAAGTCAATGGTGTCATCATGGCTTCAGTAGGGAAAAGTTAGAGTGGTATTCCTTCACACCAGGCTTACTTTTAAGACACTATGTGGTAGCTATGTGGGCTTGACCATTACTGGCTCCCCACTCTGGGAAACCCCTGAGACCTTCCAGTAGAGTTTAGGGTGAGCCAGCACAGAAGGAGAGAAAAGGGTGTGAGTACCACATTGGAAACCACACTGAGACTACATACATACAAATTCCTCTTGCATTTAATGCCATCTGGCTCCAACCTGGATTTAAAGGATAATTATACATTATTCCTCTCACACATTCTACTGTCCAGACAAAAGGGCCTTCTTGCAGTTTCTTCCAAATGACATTCATTCTCTTGCTTCCATGTCTTTCTACAGACTGTTCCCATGATTGTAATGTTCCTTTTACTTGTCTCTACTTCTTGAAATCCCTAGATCCATTCAAGGTTCAACCTGATAAAGAAGCTTTTAAGAGGCCTTTTTTGATTTCTCAACCCTTTGTGTCCACTCTAGCAGAAATTATTTTTATTTTATTTAGTATATATTTCACATTTACTTCTCTGTGTATAGGTGTTTTCTCTAGTAAAATGTAAGCTGCAAGATGTCAGGGACTGTTTTGGTTTTGTCTTTATATACCACCTCCCCCCTACCCTACTCTATCACCACCTAGCACAGTGTCTAGAACATGATGTTGCTTAATGGATGTTCACTTGATTAATTGATTGATCTCTGGAGAAGTAACAGCACATGACACTGGATCCACACAGATACTCAGGAACACCATACCACTAACCACAAAGAAGACATAAAGAGAGAAAATTCAACATTGAATATATACTGGGATACCTTATCTCTCAACCTCATTTATCACTTGTGCCTAATCTACCTCCCCCAGGCCTTTAAAACACACACACACACACACACACACACACACACACACACATATCTGTTTGGTAAAATAAAATTTTAAAATATAGATGAATGAATGAATGAAGTATAAAACTAGCTTTTTATCTCTAAATCCCCTAAGCACTTTGGTAAAATAACAAACCAAGGCAAAAACCTCAAGGAAATCATCCCACATCTTGTGTTAATTGTGCCCCTCTCCTCCAGCAGAGCAAGCAATTTTTCAGAGCTGGCTGAGCTTTCTTCAGACTAACTACTCCCTAGGGGAAGTTTCTGTCATTTTTACCTCTTCCCTATCCTACTTTGCCATCAAAATTTCCCTGTCCTCTCCACCTTGCTGGACAATCTAATAAACACAGGTGTTACAATTCTTAATAGTTTAAGGTGTTTAACTCCCTCCAAAGTTATATGTATTTTAAGGCAGAATTACAATAGAGAGGCCCAAATTAAATTAAGCAAATCAGCAAAGGCGAATTTGCAGACACTGTTATCAGAGTGATGATGGAGATTATTTTGAGGAAGGAGGTCTTTACATGGCTTGCCTAGAGTCAACCACATAACTGACCAGCTCTCGCAAAGATTGACTTATGCTAACCCTGAAGCCTTGGTGGAAAGAACATCTGTTTTCTTTCATATCCAAATGTCCCTAAAAAGCTCTCCTCCTTTCCAACATAAGTCCATGATGACTAGTACATGGATTCAAGATATTTGGCAAATTAAATAGTCAGCAATGAAAAAGCTTAGAAGGAATAAGAGTCCAAATGTTAACTAAGTAACGGAGAAGATAAATGTCTCTCTTCCTTCCACCTCCCTCCCTCTCCCCCTCTCCTGCCTGTTTTTCTCCCTCACCCTTCATCCCTTTGTCTCTTCTGTCTCCCTGTCTCTCTTCACCCTCCCTCCATGCCTTCAATTTAATTCAACATGCATTCATCAAATGTACATGTTAGGCCAAGCACTGTGCTAGGTATTGGTATTTTCTTCTTTTGTACAGGACCTTGAATTCTTTTTGGTGTAGGCTTAGCCTACACCAAACAGAAACAAAAGCAAAATCCTTGACATCAAGGTTTTTACTTTATACTGAACAAAAGTAAATGTATACAAATAAGTAATATGAAAAATGGTCTTCTTAAACCATGATGTCCAGGACCAAGTACAATACTCCAAATGTTGATTGACAAGGGCAGAGTATCAAGAGACTAGCACCCCCTTATTCTTAGACTCTTATGCCTGTCTTAATGCAACATAAGATTGCATTGGCTTCTTTGGCTGCCACATCTCATTTCTGACCCATAATAAGCATATAATTCACTAAAACCCTCCCATCTTTTTTTAAACAAACTAAGCGTGTCTTCCCTATCACGGACTTGTGAAATTGATTTCTCTTCCCAAGTATAAGACTTTACACTTGTTTCCATTGAATTTTATTTAACTGGGTTTAGTTGAGTCAAGATCCTTTTGCATCCTGTCCTTGTCATCCATTATGTCAGCTCATTCCCAGCCTCATGTCATCTGCAATTTGATAAGTATGCCATCTATGGCTTTTTACAAATCATTGATCAAACTGTTAAGCAGCACAAGGCCAAGAAAAAACTCAAGGAGCATTCCATTTGTAGATATCCTACCATATTTACATCGAATCAGTAATGAATACTCTGAGTTCAGCCATCTAATTTTATTTTAATATCATATGCTCCACATCTCTCAGTCTTCTTTTTGCGAGAACGGTATAAGATACTTTGTTAAAATCTTGGTGAAGGGTGGCTAGGTGGCACAGTAGATAGAGCACTGGCCCTGGAGTCGGGAGTACCTGAGTTCAAATCTGGCCTCAGACACTTAACACTTAATACCTGTGTGACCTTGGGCAAGTCAATTAACCCCAATTGCCTCACACACACACACACACACACACACACACACACACACACACACACACACACACACACAAAATCTTGGTGAACTATAGCTACAATATTCTTCTGATTTACCAGCTTAGCAACCCTGTCATAAAAGGAAATGAGGTTCGTTTGACATAACATTTTCTTGATGAAGCCATATTGGCTCTTTACAATTACCACTTCACTCTCTAGATGTTCACCAAGCATCTCTTTAATGACACTAATGATTTGAATTCTCAAATATTCCCAGAATTGAAGTCCAGTTCATGGACTTACAGTTAAATAATAATAGTAGATTCTATTCCCTTCACTTTTAAAAAATTAGGATGTTTATCTTTCTCCAATTTTGAGTGGATTCTTCCCACAGCCTTTCAAATATTCACAGTATGAGAATGTCACATTTTTCATTTCTTTCAGTCCTAAAGGGAATACTTTCTCTTGCCAGGTTACTTGACACTATCAAGAATAAGTATGAGTTCTCTTACCATCTCTGCATTTATTTTGTTTGTGAATCCCCTGTTAGCCATTTTTTGTTGTCATTATCATTTTCCTTGGCAGAGAAAACCAAGAATTCAGCAAGTTCAGCCTTCTCTCCATTGTTAATTATCATAATCCCATCTACTCCAAGCCAAGATCCTATCCCTTTTTGAAACTTCCTTTTACTCCAATATAACTAAAAAAAGAATCCCTTTTAATTGTTCTTAGGTTTTCTGATCAGCCTCAACTCTTGATAATAGCTGGAATTTATATAGCACATTAAAATTTGCAAAGTTCAAATATATTGCAAAATGTATATATATATGCATATATTTACAAAGTATAAAATATATATTTGCAAAGTACAAAATATATTTTAAAATATATTTTCAAAATATGTAATCTCACTCTTAACACATTTTTTTACAGAACCATGTCTTACTTATATCTCTGTTATCTGACGTTGCTTTCATGTTAGGTATATACATACATATATATATATATATATATTTAATCTAAGTTGTTTAGCAAATTTCCTGTATATTCACATTGGCCTCTCCAAACAAGGCCCATTTTTCCTCCTCAGTGGAATTTTTCCCCTTTATGTTGTTGTAAAATTATTAGAATTTGGCTGACTCATTTGGGAGGGGCCACCCACACCTAGCCTGCCCTGAAGTTACTATGCTACTGAGGTCAGAAGGAGAAACCTCTCTCCATAGGCAGTTTTTGAAGGACCTCCCCTTTTGGGGGAGGAAGATTAGATGCTAGCTGAGGGGAGTCTGAGTCTCTTCCAGAGCTCTCTCTTCTTCCCTCTTCTTCCCTTCCGGTGGTCTTGAGCGGATAAAGCAGATGTCCCAGGTGGTGAGTTAACACAAAAGCCCTGCTTTCTTTTGAATTAGCTTAACTGGAAGTTGGGGATTGTATAGACTTAAGTTAGAGCTAGGAGGATTATCCATGTTTCTTCTCCCCTATTTCCTTGTCTTTGATTTTATTAATTTCACCTTTGTTGTTTACTTTATTCTCCCTAATAAAAACCTAATTCATCTGTGTAACAAAGGCTGTAAGGCTCCTTTCTTATTGGCCTGGGAGAAATATATTAAAAGGCAGTTTCAGAGGGGAGGGAGCTTTAAACCTAGAGGTCATTATCTCTGCGACCCCAATATTAAGGTGAGTCACCCAATTAACTCTTCATTACTAAATTTGGCCCCCACAATGTCTTCAGAATTTCACTTTTGAGAGCTTCCTGTACCTACTCAACTGATTTTTCTGGTAAAATTATAATTGCTGGGATCCTACATCTGAATCCTTTAAGTCATTGAAAGGATGTTGCCTCAGACAAACTGAGGCCTGGGAAAGATCTTAATTTAGAAAGGCCAACATCACCCACTCCATCCTGGGCTCTCACCAGTTGTTTTGACTTATGTCCTGCAACTGGACTTTAATGACTTTAGAAGAGGCTGATGACTTTGTGTAGCACCGCCTCACTTTAATCCAATTCACACAAGTCAAGACATATCCCTGTGATGTCACTGCTCCTTTCTGAGAAGAAAGAATCAACAGCAACAACAGCAGCAGCAGCACCAACAACAACAATGTCAACTCTCTACAAATCTAAGATATGTATCAGAGTACACCCAACTGCTTTCTCCCTTCTCACAAACAAGAGTTTATATAAAAAGAATAAAAAGGGTCACATACAGAGCATTCCCTTTTCTCCCTCTCTTCCCAAACTTTCCTTGTTTCCTATTTCTCTCAGTCTCCCCTTTTTCTTGCTCCTTTTTTCTTTCTTCCATTTATTTCTTTTTCCCCCTTTCTTTCTTTCATCTCCCTCCCTCTGTGCTCTTTCCCATCTTTCTTTCTCCCACCTGTCTTTGTTCTGTTTTCTTATCTTCTTTCCTTTCACCCGTCTTTTCCCCTCTCTCCTTTATTCTCTCTTCTCTACTTTCTTCTTTCCTTTCTCCCATTTCTTTTTGTTCCCCCCTTGCTCTTCCCTTTCTAGATTACCTCTTCTCCTCTTTTCTTCTGTTCTACTTGATCTCCTTTCCTTCCTTTTCTCTCCAACCCTGTCTGTCCTTCAATATGAAAAGGTGCTATATAGGAACTTTGCTCATCTTTCTCAAGAGGTTTTCTCATTCCTGATCCTTAACATATTCCCAAAGAAATATAGCATAAAAATTATTCTAATTCATTAAAATTCATTAGGTGGAAGGACCCTTTTTCTGAACAGTTCTCTCCTGGAAGAAGATATTATAATGGTATTTGGAGCAAACTTTCAGAGCTGCTTTTAGATAGCTTGATTTAAGTATAAATTTGCCAGGTTCACAAGAAAACCAGTAGTACATGAAGCCCTTAGGAGATGAACTTAAATTATATTTGAAATCAAATGTTCTGATCAATCAGATAGATAAGAAGAGAGAGAGAGAGAGAGAGAGAGAGAGAGAGAGAGAGAGAGAGAGAGAGAGAGAGAGAGAAATAGAAAGAGAAAGAAATGGGTAAGTAGATAGATGTGTGTGTATGTATCCCTTTCTTAAAAGGTAATTCCTGGACCAAAGCTTTAGAAGGATTTTAGAAATCATTTAGTCTAATCTCTTCATTTTACAGCTGAGAAAACTCTAAGCTAATGGAGGTTCTGGAACTCAACCCAAATGACATAAGCAGTAAGTCCAGTACCAGAGCTGAAATTTAAACCCATGCCCTTTGATTCCAAATCCAGTGTTCTTTCCACTGCCCAACACTGCCTCCCTTTCATCTAGAAAGAACTAAAATGTGAAGAATCAAAGGCAGCAGAACTCTATTTCACATTCAGTGTCTTGGAAGACAACATATGGGTTGCTCTTTGGTCCTCAATTTCCACCCACAGCTCATTTTGTACATATTACCAACCATAGGCCCACAGCTATGCTACACAAGGCAGGTAGGTGTAACAGTGGATAAAGTACCGAGCCTGGAGTCAGAAAGACCTGAGTTTATATCCAACCTCAGACATCAGTGTTAATCTGGACAAATCACTTGAAACTCTGTCTGCCTCAGTTTCTTCAACTATAAAGTAGAAATAAAAGAACTTATCTCCCAGGGTTGTAAAGATAAAATGTGATAATATTTGTAAAGTGCTGAGAACACTGCCTGGCATATAGAAAGTGCTTATTGTTTGTTTCCTACCTACTTATTTGAAAATAAATTTTATGAATATTGTATTATGTATGTATTTGTGTATGTGTATATGTATATATGTATGTATGTGTATATGTGTATGGTTTAGCTCAATGCCTCATACATAGTAGCTATTTAATAAATATTTATTGACTGACCGATTATATCAGAAATTGACTAGGGGAGCACTTGATCAATTTGATGAGTTCCTCAATCAACCTTCTTCCATTTGGCATAAGTTGGGGTAGGTTGGTAAGGTGAGATAGTGAGTAGTGATCAAAATAGTTTCCAAAAAGTTTCAATAAAAACATGTAAAACATACAAAAGAAAACAAAAGAAAAAAACTATATAAGAGAATCCAAATATGTCATGAAATGCTATTGTTACATTCTTAAATTTAAAATAGTCTTCAAAAATATCATATATAGCACAAGTTTACCGCTTCTTATGTTATCCTCTTTTTTGTTCTTCTTTACATTGATGATTAAGTCCATAAAAAGAAAAAAGAAAATGTAAAATTAAAAAGAGAAGGGTATCTGCTTGCTTCTCATTATATGACCAGTCCATATTCATTTCCAATTAGACATGTCCTAGTTAACAATACATATCACTGAAAAGAGCACTGAACCTGGAGGTAAGAAAGATCTGGATTCAAATTTGGCCTCAAACACTTACTAGCTGTGTGACCCTGGGCAAGCTATTTAAATTCTATCTGCCTCAGTATCCTTACCTGTAAAGTGGAAATAATAATGGCATCTATGTACTGGAGTTGTCGTGAATATAAAAAGAGGTAATATTTGTCAGGAGCTTTGTAAAATGTTTTATAAACTTTTGCTATAGAAATGCCGTTATTGTTGTTGTTGTTGTTATTTATATGACTGATAAAATAATATGGCCTACTTATACTCACTGTACAGCTTGCCATTTCCCTTTGGTTAATTTACAATTTGTATTCTTTTGAGATGAAGGGCTTCCTTGGTTTACAGAATCATAAGGAAAATATTATTTTAATTCAATTCAATTAATATATATTAATCATCTACTATGTGCCAGGCACTGTGCTAAGTGCTAGAGATACCATAAGAAAAAGCATAGTCTCTACCCTCAAGGAACTTATAATTTAACAGGGGAAAAGAGCCTTTTTGAGGGAAACCAAGGGGGCCAACATGGGGTGTGAGAATATTATTATCAGGGCCCCCCTGCTGAGTGAGCATGAGATCAACCTCAACCAATCAGTTTTGTGGCTGGCCAAAACTGTGCTGGGTAAGACTAAATGTGTGTGGTCACCCTGCCGCCTGTGTGGGGAAAGCTAACTAGGAAAATAGTTTAACCGTTGTGAGATTTAAAATTGGATATTAGATCATAAATCTCCCCTACTTAACCCTTCCCTTAATTCATCTCCCAGACTAGTAAATGGAAGAAGCTTCTGGTTTTCTAGATAGAGCCTTTATTGTATATAAGGTGTTGTTGATTAGAAGGATAGGAAAACAGAAATACAGTACAAATCGTCTTAAATCTAGGCTTAGTCTATATTCCTTATAAAAACTCACCAAACCGATTTAGGCCACCTTTGGAGTGAGTCAGACCGTCTGTGCCGCGCCGCCCGGAGTCCCGCCAAGCCGGCAAAAAAAGGCTACTCCCCTTCTCTCCACCCCGGAAGTCAAAAAACCCGGCAGGCAGTCTGACATGCGCAGCAGGCGGACTGTTCATCTCCTCCCCAAAAGGGTGGTCCTTGAAAAACTGGCGTCTTTCAGTTATCCTAGCCGACTGTTAAAAACTTTCATATTTTACCACACCGTTTAGGTATTAAACATTTATTAAAATATATTAGAGGTTAACAAAGAGAGAACAAGTATCTCTGAAAGAAAAGGAAAACCCTAACTATCCTCCAGGAGCCATCAGAGCTCCAACTCTCACGAGGTTACAACCAGCAACTCCCAAAACCAACTGACAAAGCCAACCGCCTTACACACTGCTTCAAGCTGATTGGTTGAGGTTGGGCTCAAGCTCACTCAGCAGGGTGCCCCTGATAATAATATTCTCACAGGGGCATCATGTTCAGTGGTGTTCAACCCAAGGAGAGCTGCAGAGGGAAAATGGAAAATTAAGTGCCCTCTATAAAGAAAGCCTTTGGGACGGGTTTAATGCTCTGCCTTCCAGTTCTCCAGTCAGAGGGAAGAGGAGGTTGAGGGAGTTGGGAAGGGTGTTGAATATCCAAAACAGATTTTTTTGGGGGGGGAGGTTGTGGGGCAATGGGGGTTAAGTGACTTGCCCAGGGTCACACAGCTAGTAAGTGTCAAGTGTCTGAAGCTTGATTTGAACTCAGGTCCTCCTGAATCCAGGGCCGATGCTTTATCCACTGCGCCACCTAGCTGCCCTCCAAAACAGATTTAACAGCGTGGTGATGAAACTGCTGGTGACCAGCTCATCCAGAATGGGGAACAAATTTATTACCTGAAAAAGACTGGCTTGTGAAGCAGGAATTGGGGCTCACCAAAAGCCCTGATTAATTTCTTAAACCAGCCTTAGCCCAATATCTTCAACCTCTAAAATTCTTAGGCTGTCAGCATCTATCTATAGTGCCTGTCCTATATACAAATTAATCAGAGTAAATCTTACCTCCCATGAGATACTCTAAGTTCCTGAGGGCAGCAGTTACTCACCATTTTTATCTCTGTATACCAGTAGCCCTTTGATTATAGAATCAACCCAAGATGAATAGTGATGTTTCATTGTAAAGAAAAAGCTAGATCTGTGAAGTTGCCTGATTCCCCCACTTCCCTTTCCCTGATCTATGTTGAGAAGTGATATGATCTATTCCTAGCACAGGCTAATGCCATTTTATGTATGTATATATGCATACATATACATGCACATGTGCTTTACATATATGCATGGACATGTACAGTGTACATGTATGCATGCACATATATGTGCATAATGTGTATATACCTGTTTCCATCTATATCTACCTAGAGATAGATATGATATTGACATTAGCCTGCTTTTCATTCCCTCTTTTTTCCTAGCATATATGGGTAAAACAATCTATTTTGCATCACTGTAGTTTTCACTGAGGAGACTTTGTAGTGCTACAAGGCCTAAAGCATTTAAGACAGTATTATATTCAAAGCAGAGCATTTGCAGAATTCCCACCTCATTAGGAATATTGTTTGTTTAGACGTTACTGGGAATGGATTCTGTATAGGACAGATTCCCAACTATGGTAAACACCTTGTTCCCAATCCAATCCAGTCCAACGTGCCCATAATGTACAAAGCACTTGTGCTAGGTGCTAAGAAGACAAAGACAAAGCAGAAAACAGGAAGGATCCTCCAGGAGATTAAATTCTATTGGAGTTTCTCTTTAAAAAAAAAAATAGACAGCTAGGTGGCACAGTGGGCAAAGCACTGGCCCTGGATTCAGGAAGAGCTGAGTTCAAATCCAGACTCAGACACTTGATACTTACTAGCTGTGTGACCCTGGGCAAGTCACTTAACCCTCATTGCCCCAAGCTAGACAGAGAAGTGACAAAGTGAATAGAATACTAGGCCTGGAGTTAGCGGGGCCTGAAATCAAATTTTACTTAAGACAATTACTAGCTGTGTGATTCTGGGCAAGTCACTCAAATTCTGTCTGCCTCATATATACACACATTTGTTGTTCAGTCATTTGTCATGTCTGACTCTTCATGACCCCATTTGGGGTTTTCTTTGAAAACATAGTCAAGTAATGTGCCATTTCCTTCTCCTGCTCATTTTATAGATGAGGAACTAAAGCAAATAGGGTTAAGTGACCTATCCAGGGTCACAGAGCTATTAAGTGTCTGAGGCCAGATTTGAATTCCAGAAAAGGAGTCCTCCTGACTCCAGGCCTGGCATTCTATCCACTGTGTGACCCAGCTGACTGATATACACACATAACTACATACATTCATACATATGTACATCCATGCATACATACACACACATACACACATATACATACATATATATCGTTGTATATAAAATACACAAAGCTGCACTTATTCTCTTGAATCTACTACTTCCCAAAAAAGTCAATAAATAAACATCATAGGATGTTATATTTCCTAAACCTCTTAGTCAGTTGTATGCCTATGATGATACAATAAACTTTAGAAAATTATCAATGAAAACATGACTATTCCTTTGGATACTTTTATCATGGATACTCTCAGGGTATATACCACTCTCTAAATTTTTATAGAGAAGAGTGAAAGCAGGTATTCATATTTGGGCCATATGTTACACCATTTGACCATCACAACAACCCTGTGAGTTAGGGCTATTATTCCCATTTTCCAGATTTAAAAAAAAGAACTAAGGCTGACAAAGGTCCAGTGACTTGCCTAGGGTCCCACAACTAATAAGTGCTCAGTGTGAGGATTTGAACTCAGGTTTTCCTGAATCCAAGTCTAGAACTCCACTGCTATTATCAGTGATTGATTTTATAAGGTGACATTGGTCCACAGAATTCATTTCAATTCAGCTGTCATTTATTAAGTTATCTGTTTCAAGTGGGAAACACCTTCTATATGCAAGGCATTGTACTGAGCACTGGTTATGAGACCAAAAAATATCTCTGCCTTTAAGAAGTTTATATTTTATTTGGAAAGGATAAAAAGGGAAAGAAAAGCAAGCTTTAGCTGACACATTCCTGGAGGAAACAAACTTAATATGACCAACCAGAAAAGAGGGTCAACTGACACCTTAAATCACATAGATGTTTTAGGTTTTCAATTATCCCACTACAACCAAACATGAGATTAAAAAATAAAACAGAAAATCTGTCAAGATAAGGGGATTGTTTTATTAGCTACAGAAGTGCAACATAAAAGCCAAACAGCTGTTTACCAACTCTGCATGCCAGAGCTGGGTAATTTTAGTCAATTAAACAATAACAGGGAAGTCTCAGTTATCACATTCTAAATCTCATTGCCAAATGAACTCTATGAGCAACAGCTTGATATGTAGGGTGCTACCATATTTACAATCTTTTTTTCTGTAATGATAGTTAACATTTATATATAACTTTAAGGTTTATTAAGCCCTTTACACATGTGATATCATTTGATTCTCACAACAACCCTGTGTGGTAGGTGATATTAGTATCCCCATTTTAACAGATGAGGAAACAGCCTAAAGGAACTTACTTGACTCACCTAGGTTCATATAGCTAGTAACTGTCTGAGACAAGAAGCAGTCAAACTCAACATCTTTCTGAGTCCAGATCCACCACTCTATCTCAAGTGCTGCCTACCTGTATTCATGAAAAAATATATAAGCCAAGTACAATGTCACATGCCTGGAATCTCCGCTTTGACTTGATGAGTTGTGCCTCAGTAAGGCTAAAGCTGATTGGGTATCCACAATTAATCCTACCAATGTAATAGGGGTAGAGAGACTGGGGAGAGGGAGGGAGAGAGAATAATCATTTATATAGCTCTAGTATGTGCCAAGCATTATGTTAAGTGCTTTACAAATATTATCTCACTTGGTCCTCACAACAGTTATGCAGGGTACATGCTATTATTATCTTCATTTTGCATTTGAGGAGACTGAGGCAGTGTTTGAGTGATTTGGGCAGGATCACATAGCTGGTAAGTGTCTGAGGTCACATTTGAACTCAATTTTTCCTGACTCCCGGACTAGCACTCTATCCACTTGTCACTCCCCTGCCTAGTATGAGGGGTGGGGAAGTTGGAAAAGGCACTGGGATGGACAAATATGGAGAAGGTCAAAGTTTCTGTGCCTCTCAACAGTAAGATCAGACCTATAAGTGACAGCTGCTTTTCTAGCCTGAGCAAGAGAGGGAGACCCAGTCTTAACAGCTAGCTACCCTGTTTTGAGTCTCTCTGAAATTGGGTAGAGTGATCATTGGAAGGCAAACACTGAGTTCACCACTGAGCTCATGCCTGAAGTCTTTCCGGTTTGGTAGAATCTTCCAGGGCTTATGATCTATTGGCAAAGCCTTCAAGAATCCCAGGTCACCATAGTGCCAGGTTGAGGCATCAGTAGATTATATGAAATGAAAATAAGATAAACTGAGCTGCTTGGCACCTATCAGTGTTTTAAGCAGGATTTCCTCTATTGAAATCCATTTCATTCATATCTACTGTATACTCATTACTGTCTGTTCCAGCATATCCCATAAATAGACAGGGACAATGGAAATAGTCACCCTCATGTTCACAAAGCTCAATATAATTTAATGCAACATTTATTAAGTGCCTACTTTGGGCAAGGCACAGTTCTTGTTGCTGGGGATACACAGATAAAAGACAATAGTCTCTCCTCTCAAAGAACTTATAACATTACTAACAATAATAACAATAACAACAATGACCATGACGATGATGACAATGATGATAATGTGCAATAGTGGATTTAACTCCAGGGCCTGGAGTCAGAAAGACCTGAATTCAAATCTAGTCTCAGGCAATAGCTATGTAATCCTGGGCAAGTCACTTAATTCCTATTTGCCTCAGTTTCCTTATTTGTGAAATGCAAATGATAAATTTAGCACTTGCTTCCCAGGGTTGTGGTAGGAACCAAGTGAAATAATCATTGTAAAGTACTTAGCACAGTGTCTGCTCCATAGTAAGCTCTATACAAATGCTGTTGTTATTATAATTAATTATTATAATGATAACTAGTATTTATGTAGCGCTTTAAGGTTTTCAAAGTGTTTAGGACAACTTTTTTTATTTCATAAAAAAAGAATGAAATCCTTAAAACACCAAAGATGCTGAAACACTCATTAACAAATATTTTAAAAACATGAAAAAGTCACTCACTACTCTTATTATCCTCTCCCAGAAAGACCTGTGGGACTGCTAGATTTTATTTTCACTTTAGTCATCACTCTTTGCATAATAACTCAGATTCAGATCTAGCCAACCAGTTCATGGTTGGTGGTCATCTCCTCCTCCAAAAAAGAGGCACAGTTGCAAGAAGCACCTCCCATCACCACTGAGTATCCAGAATTTCTCAATCTCTTGAACTCATGAAGTAGCCATCATAGCTAGAAATGTCTGTCTCTCACACAATTGCTTTTTGGTTATGGGTGCTTAAAGAAAGAAACACAATACAGAAGGGATAGAGATTCTGTCTCAAGTTCATGTAGGCGAGGGCACCTTCTCATTGCCCCTTGTATGTGTAGCTGCCATTGTTGCTGCAGGGTAAAGAGAAGGAAGAAAAATTTTCTTCCTTGCACAAGAAAGTGCAAGGGAGAGCTGGCAGAGCCCAAGTGATGTGTTCAAAAGATAGTAAGGAAGAGACAGCAACTTTGTTCTCTCCTTTTTTTTAACATAAAATAGGATTCTATAGGAAACCATGAATCTCCATTTTATGCCACTGCCTTTTTTACAAACATCTAACAAAATATACACATTGCTTTCAAAACTATCCTACTTGTCTGTGCTCCTCTTGTGCATTTTAAAAGATGTTACAATGGCCCCCCATCCCCAATTTAAAACTGATAGGAAGAAGGAAAAGAAAAACATAACAAATAAGCAAAGTCAAACCAAATGAATCCACACGATGGCCATATTCAAATATTTTTGTCTCTTTACCTCACATCTCCTTCAGGAAGTGGGTAAAACGCTTCATCACCCATCCTCTACAGACATGGTTGGTCATTGCATTGATCAGAGTTCTTAAATCTTTCAAAGTTTTTCCCTCAAAATGCTGCTGTCATTTTATAAATTGTCCTGGTTCTGCTCACTTTACTCTCCCTCACTTCATGCTACCTAAGATTAGGATGCAATAATATTCCATTATACTTATATTGGGCAGCTAGGTGGTACAGTAGATAGAACACTGGGTTCAGAATTAGAAAGATTCATCTTCCTGAATTCAAATATGGCCTCAGACTAACTGTGTGACTCTGGGCAAGTCACTTCACCCTGTTTGCCTCAGCTGCCTCATCTGTAAAATGAGATGGCAAGGGGCAGCTAGGTGGCGCAGTGGATAGAGCACCGGCCCTGGAGTGTCAGGAGTACCTGAGTTCAAATCCCTAATTTGTTCTGGTCTTTTGATTTGAAATGCTTGAAAGTTTTCTATTCCATTAAAAGAATGTGGTTTTTTCCCCCTTTATGGGATTATAGTCACTGTTGTAGTATGTAATTTTTTATTGTGGGTGTAAGTCTTTTTTTTAAATTATTACATTACAATGTATCTGCTTGTTTATAGGAGAAGCAGCCAGGATTTGTGTGATCCTAACAGTAGTTCCTTGATACTTCTTGCCTTTTTTATGGATGCTTGTAGCATTTTTTTCCCCAAATGTGGGACCTATGGATTTTGGTTCTGACATTCCTGTGACTTTCCATTTCAGGTTCCTTTCAGTAAGTGTTCAGTGGATGCTTTCAACCTTTGCTTTGGCCTGTGATTCTTAATAGATTTGGACAAAGAGTTAAATTTTTGTGTATGACCAAAACAGAATGCTATTAATAAAGGAAAACAATTTGTACTTACCTACAAGGTAGCAAAACAATATCTTCAGGATAAGAAAAAGGATGTGTCAATATTATGGCAACTGGGGAACAATGCTTGGTAAAGACAAAAAGCCAGAGTAGCTTGATCAAGGATATAAAAATTGCAGGGATTTAGGGAATATTGAAGTCTGTTGCATGGGCTACTTGCATACATGTATTCAACACACACACACATAGAGAGAAAAACATTTATAGATATGTATATTTATAAATATCTATTTATATTTAATCATATACATAGATTTTATGTTTATTTATAAATATGTATATATGTATTTATAAACATGTATATATTTAAAGATAGGTATATCTCCATATATTTATGCATATGCATATCTATATTTATTTACAAATGTGTATATTTGTATTTATACCTATACATAGATATGTATATCTATGTCTATAAATGTATATATGTAGAGAGAGAGAGAGAAAGAAAGAAAGAAAGAAAGAAAGAAAGAAAGAAAGAAAGAAAGAAAGAAAGAAAGAGAGAAAGAGAAATGTATATATCTATACCTATCTAGTACCAAGTATCTTTGAAATGGACTTATCCATGTCCTACTATTCATGTATGCATTCTGGCTACCACATGTCATGATCAATAAACTTCTCATTAATTTGAGATAATTTCTTCCTCCTGATTTTAATGACCCAACATGGGCAAATTTTATTTATGATTTCTTGAAATACAATGTCCAGGGGCAGCTAGGTGGCACAGTGGAATAAAGCACCAGCCCTGGATTCAGGAGGGCCTGAGTTCAAAGACACTTGACACTTACTAGCGGTGTGACCCTGGACAAGTCACTTAACCCTCATTGCCCTGCAAAAGGAAAGAAAGAAAGAAAGAAAGAAAGAAAGAAAGAAAGAAAGAAAGAAAGAAAGAAAGAAAGAGAAAAGAAAAGAAAAGAAATACAATATCCAGGCTTTTTTTGAAAACTGTAATTTCCAGAGAATTCAATAATCATTTTGTTGAACGGTTTTCCATATCAGTTGTTTTTAATATCAGCTCTCTGACATTTTCTTCTATTTTAAATTTTTTATTATTTTCTAATATTTCTTGGTATCTTGTGGAGTTATTGATTTCTGATTGGTCTATTCTAATTTTCAGGCAGTTTATTTCTTAAATAAGGTTCTGATTCTTTCCTTAAATGCTTTTTATTTTTTTTAATTTTTTATTCCTTGCTTCATTGCATGTAGGTGTTCATCTTATCCTTGTGGAAAAATCATTTTTCCCTTTGAGTCACTATTTGTTGTACTCAGTTTTTGTGGGTAATTTCTACCTCAACAATAATTTCTGTTACTACTCCATATATTCATTGATTTACTTTTCTCTCCAGGTTTAGTTCCTAAATTACAGAATCGTGTAAAGTCCAGGCTCTCTCTGTCTTTTGGGTGGGGTGATAGGTCCTGCTTGGTCTTACCCTGGGTTACCTGGGATCATGTACTGACTTCTACCTTCTGGGATTGGACTGTCTTGGACATTGTCAAGTTTGAGTTCTGGATCTTCAGGGCCTTCTTTGGCTTCTTACGAGTGTTAAGGTTCTCAGAGCCCCTAAGCCTGGGATGTCTGGTCTGAACAATCAACTACAGTGCTGATCAGCACCTCACTCATAGTTGTATTGTTTCTGTATGTTTTCTCTTTCCCAATATCCTATCATTTTCCCAAGAGAGCCTTCTGCTCTTCGTGCTTCCATAAGTAGAGCCTTGTAGTCCTGTCTCTGGTTGTGTTGAAACCTGCTTTAACAAAGGAGACCCTGCCCCATTATCTGTGAGCTTTTGGTTAACTTTTTGTCCAGTAATGGGGTCAATGAAGTCAATTACTACACTTTATCATTCAATTCCTTCATCATTGTTTGGCCTGCTATGAATTTGAGGGTTTTGCTGGAGTAGAAATGTGGGAGCAGTGGCTTCCTGTCTAGGCAGCCATCTTCCAAACATTATCTCATTTGATCGTCACAATAACCCTTAGAGGTAAGTGTTATTCTTCCTCTCCATTTTATAATATAGGGGCAAGACTGAGAAAGGTTGTGACTTGTCCAATATCACACAGCTGGTAATTATCTGAGACAGGAATAGAAGTCAGGTCTCCCTGGCTCCAGGTCCAGCATTTTTGCCCACTACAATACTTAGCTGCCTCTACTTTAGGAAAATTTGAGTAACTAGAGATAATTTTTAGCTGGGAAAATCTAGGACAGCTACATGGAGGAAATGGAACTTGATTTGGACCTTAAAAGAAAATGTAGGGGGGGGGCAGGTAGGTGGCGCAGTAGATAAAGCACCGGTCCTGGATTCAGGAGGAACTGAGTTCAAATCCGACCTTAAATACTTAACACTTACTACCTGTGTGACCCTGGGCAAGTCACTTAACCCTCATTGCCCTGCAAAGAAAGGAAGAAAGAAAGAAAGAAAGAAAGAAAGAAAGAAAGAAAGAAAGAAAGAAAAGAAAATGTAGATATAGAGGGAACACATTCCAGCAATCAGAGAAAGACTGTGCAAACACACAAAGATAGAAGAGAATATAGAGTGGGGAATAGCTAGTAGTCTAGCTAGAACATAACCGAGAGCATGTGAAGGGGAGAGGAAATGAAATATAAGGCTGGCAATGTATAGTGCAGCCAGATTGTGGAGGCCTTTAAATGCCAGGCTAAGGATTTTGCATTTTATCCTGTTGGCAAAAGGAAGCTACCGAAGGTTTTTGGGCAAAGGAATAAAAATTTCACACCTCTGCATTAGAAAGATTATTTTGGCAACATTTGTATAGAATAGACTGGCAAGGAAAAGAATAGAAGATAGTCTCTTGCTCACTTGCTCCCTCTAGTGCAAGATTGTTGGAATTTCAGCATCAAAGGATTCAGACTTAAGGGTTAATCTACTGATTTAGCCTGACATTGACATCAGTAGTTTCAGATGTTGAGTAATAAAAGCACATCAGAATATTCCTCTAAATTCCTCTCACACCACACACAGACCCTTGAATGACCCACAAGAGAATTATATTCTCCCAAATATCTGAAAAAAATGGGAATCATCTCATTTGGATTATTTCCTAGGATGATTAAGCAGAATAAAATCTATACTCACAAGTAAAAAGGAAACATAGTCATTGGAAAATTCAGGAGCAAAGTTCCTCAATATTAAGGATACAAAATGAAGCTCCTTAGCATTATCTCATCCAGAGGCATGGTTCTACAAACAACCCCCTTGCCAAAGCTCAGATGGAAGTGGCACTGGATTCTCAAAGTTATGCCAGGGGAGCATAAGATTTGTCAGTAGGTCAAGAACAATTTATTAATCATTTACTAGAGGTCAGACAATGTTGGTGAGCATTAAGGATGTGGAAAATGGCAAAAGCATAGTGGTCCCTGCCCACAAGGGGCTCACGTTCTAGTGTGGATAACAAAATGTAAGTAACTAGGTACTTATAAAATAAACACACAGTTGATGGAAGGTAATCTCAAAAAGGAAGGCACTTTTAACAATTTTATTATTAATTTGATTCCATAAATTAAAAATAAAAATTTTTTAAAGTAAGGCACTAGCAGATGGTATACTGGGTTGTTGTTGTTGTTCAGTCATTTCAGTCATATATGACTCTTCTTGACCCCATTTGGGATTGTCTTGGCAAAGAAACTGGAGTGGTTTTTCATTCCCTTCTCTAACTCATTTTACAGAAGGGAAAATTGAGGCAAAGAGAATTAAGTAACTTGCCCACGGTCACACAGCTAGTAAGTATCTGAGGCCAGATATGAACTCAGATCTTAACTCCAGTCCCATAATGCTACCTACTGCACCAACTAACTGACCCTAGGAGACTAGGAAAGGCCTCCAAAGAATAGAATTTGAGCTGAGCCTTGAGGGAAGCCAAGAAGAGGTAGAGGGAAGGAGGGAAAACTTTCTAAGCATGGAGTACAATGGTACAGAGATGGGAGATGGAGTATCATCAGTCAGAGACAATGAGTGCACTATTGTAGCTGTGATGTCGAATACATGGAGGGTAGTAAAGTGTAAGGGAAGGAGGAAAGAAGGGAGAGAGGGAGGAAGGAAGGAAGGAAGGAAGGAAGGAAGGAAGGAAGGAAGGAAGGAAGGAAGGAAGGAAGGAAGGAAGGAAGGAAAAGAAAAAGGAAAAATCATTTTGTTTCCTTAGTTTGCTTTATTAGAGAAATCTCTCATTGTTTACTCTTAAAAGGATCTATGTCAGGGGCAGCTAGGTGGCGCAACGGATAGAGCACCGGCCCTGGAGGCAGGAGTACCTGAATTCAAATCTGGCCTCAGATACTTAACACTGACTAGCTGTGTGACCCTGGGCAAGTCACTTAACCCCAATTGCCTCACTAAAAAAAAGGATCTATGTCCAAAAAATGAGGAAAGCAAAAGTAAGGACTCCTCTTCTTCAGGGATGTTTTACTTGCAGTTGCAAAAAGTAAATAAAAATATTCTCCAAATACCATAGCACTTAATTTCTTATAAACTCCCTTTATAGATCCATTTTATGTTGGTATGATTTTAGCTGAAAAAAACTACGTATTAAAATAGGGATAATGAATAGTAAATGCTAATATCTTAGTATGTATATATATATATGTATATATATATATATATACACACACACACACATATCTCTAGTCTAAATATAAACTAACTTTTCCCTTCCTTTTTCTTTCTTTCAATATATTATGGCTTTTGTTTAAAATATCTTGGCAGTTACTCATTGACTTTGATTAATATTTATTCATTCTCCACCCATCTCCAGAGTCTGGCAAAAGCTATGAGCTCAGAGGTGAAGCACCCATCTGAAAAATTCCCCTTTCTATTTTGGATATACAGGAAGACAAAAAAAAGGTCTTTTTATAGATTTAGGCCCAAGGATTGATGTTTAAGTCTGTGCCCTACATGGTATAAATAGTAGAAGCTGTTTAAAAAGAAAAAAACACCACAACATATGGAAACCTCACAGCTTAGATGTGGAAGAAAGGCTTTTTTCTGTATGTAAATAAAAGCCAAAACCCCACCTTTGGGTTGCTGTAATTTTCAAGGGCATGCATCTCAGGTACATAGGTAAGTTTCAACCATGGAGCCAAAGCTAGAGAACCCTCCTCAGGCCTGTAGGAATGTGCTCCAACCTGGAGGCACTATGAGGCCTTAGAGTATCTATGTTCCTGCCCAGGAAAGACAGACTCAACCAATTGCACACTATAATTTCACCCCAGTAGACTTGGCTTAAAATACATATTTTACATGGAAAGCTCTCATATTCTGATATGTCCACTGGAATACCACAAAAGACACTTATTTAGAGAACATTTGATATGAAGTGATTAAGGAGAACCAGTAAGTACCTAAAGGCCTCTCATATATGTGGATGTTTATAAAAAGCAAAGAACAATTTGTTGCCATTGTAGAAATAAGGTTAGATCTATGATTTATTTGGTATAAGCAACTCCCAGATAACCTTCCAATGTAGTTCAGCCTGTTCCCTTCAACTTACAAGCTTAGAGAGTTGCCTAGAGCATTGAGAGATTAAAAGACTTGTCCTGGGTCACTCAGCCAATATCTCTCAGAGATGAAATGTGCTTAATTTAAGGTGAATTTACATTAACTCCTTTAGGATCAAAGAATTTTTAACGGGGCAGCTAGGTGGCACAGTGGATAAAGCACGGACCCTGGATTCAGGAGGACCTGAGTTCAAATCTGGCCCCAGACACTTGATACTTACTACCTGTGTGACCCTGGCATTCACTTAACCCTCATTGCCCTGCTAAGAAGAAGAAGAAGAAGAAGGAGGAGGAGGAGGAGGAGGAGGAGGAGGAGGAGGAGGAGGAGGAGGAGGAGGAGAAGGAGGAGGAGGAGGAGGACATTAGAGATCATCTAATCCAAATCCTTTTTGTAGGTGAAGAAATTGAGACCTATTATCTCATTTGATCCACATAACAATTTTATGAGATCAATACCATTATTATCTCCATTTTACATATATCAGAAAACTAAGGCAAAGGGAGATGAAGCAACTTGCCTGAGGTCATACATCTAGTAGTAAGTTGTTTTTTTGTTTTGTTTTGTTTTTAATTTTTTTTTTTTTTTAGTGAGGCAATTGGGGTTAAGTGACTTGCCCAGGGTCACACAGCTAGTAAGTGTTAAGTGTCTGAGGCCGGATTTGAACTCAGGTACTCCTGGCTCCAGGGCCGGTGCTCTATCCACTGCGCCACCTAGCTGCCCCTAGTAGTAAGTTTTTGAGTAAGGATTAAAAGCTAGCCCTTCCAAACTCCAAGTCCAGTCCCTATTCACTTACAAAATGCATTATACTTTAATATATAAACAGGAGGCACTGAGCCAGGCATGTCAATATTTTATGATAACCTTGACCACCACCTCACATCCCAGCAGGGACACAGCCCAGGGCCCTGAGCCCAAGAGCTCCAGGAACAGCAGTGTGTCCCACATCATTGGTCCTGTTTCTACCTAAGCTTTGACAAACATCATTCAAAGAACCAAGCCTTGTAAAGACATGACCTGACTACTATTTCTACATAGATTATAGTCCTGACTCCTCCATAGACATAGCTATTGAAAACCAGAAAACGTTCTCACCCCAAAGTCTTTAATACTATCAAATGGTTAACATCAGAAATAGATCTGGTTTTACAATGGAAATAACATTGAAAAAAGATGAGTTGCCATCTTCTTTGCTGATGTTCCCTAAGGATCATGGAGCGTTTCTAAATGACTTTCAGCTAAAACCTTCTACATGTGTTATTTCTCCCATTAGTATATGAGCTCCTTAAAAGAAGGGATTGTCTAGCTTTTCTATTTACATCCCCAACTTTTCTATGGTGTTTAATAAATGTTTTTTTTATTTATTCATACTTCAGTGTATCCATCTTCTCATCAATACGGATAATCCTTTCATTGGTTCAGATTGAAACCCATTTATGCCTTATCATTTAATTTTATTCATGTCCAAGTCCTTTCACAAAGAACGATAAAATATATAGCCAAACCACTGAAGACCTTCCTCTTGTTTTTTTTTAAATTATTATTATTATTTTGTGGCTACCAGAGCAGCATCCAGGATGTCTGTTACCTCATGTTTTGTTCTTGTTTAAACACCAATCCCACCTCCTATTTTGATAGTACACCTCATCAGTGATGTCTTTTATATCT
Source organism: Dromiciops gliroides (assembly GCF_019393635.1). Taxonomy (NCBI): domain Eukaryota; kingdom Metazoa; phylum Chordata; class Mammalia; order Microbiotheria; family Microbiotheriidae; genus Dromiciops; species Dromiciops gliroides. Next base: position 614,015,330 of record NC_057862.1, read on the forward strand.
TTTCTCATATTCAAGTCATTATTGACAATATGCTACAACCTACTTCCACCCACCATGCATCTGTCCACATTGCTCTTTGGATCACCTGCAATTCAGATTCCTCTGAGATGGTGGTATTACATGAATCACAATGAAATAATATCACTGGAAAATTATGGGTTTTTTTAATAGGAATTTTTGGCAAGGAGCAGCTACTTAACTCTGAATCTAGCTCATATCTACCTGTAGTGCTTATCCTAGCTATACATATTAATGAACTAGCTCAATAGGCTACCTATCACATTGTAAGTCATAATAGGATAATATGCATTCTTCATTATTTGTTTTTCTTATATGGATCACCAGGCTGATATCTGCTGATATCATCCTTAAGGAGACGCTGGAATATTCCAATGTTGAATGTAATTAAGGGAAAATCTCCCAAATAGGAACATCAGTAGAATGTTACCATGTAGATGAAATCCTTCAGTTCTAGTTCAGTTTCATATAGGACATCCTCCATAATGGTGGAGATTTGATAAACAGCTCCCTCCCTGTTTTATGCCCTGCCTAATACTGATCATCGGAGGATCACTGAACAGTGTTTTCTTTGTCATAGCATCAAGTTTCAATAATTATAACATACGCATGTTTGAGAAGAGTTCCCCAAATTATTCTTTCTTCCACCAAGTAAGAAGTTCTCTTGAAATCAACAAATAATACTGGAGGCAGTAGAAAAAACAGCACAGTAGGAGTTGGAGGATTCATCTGCTTATCACCAATACCTTTTGTTCATATTGGTTGGAGAGTTACTTAATGTCTATGAGTATTACTTTGCTCATCTCTAAAATACAAGAGTTGAACTAGATAATTCTTTGATATCATCTATACTGTTCTCTTTACCTTTTAGCCAACTGTATCATTAGGAAAGAATTATGAAATAAGTTAATTATATAATAATCTACAAACACCTGTCTTTTTCTTGTGCTTTCAATAAGGTGCATAAACCATTATCATAAAGATTTGTAATAGAGAAAGCAGAGGTCATTGGTGTGTTATTTTCCCTTGGGCATCATTTTCTTTTTGTAATAATGTTGCTTATGATTTTTTCCATCCTTTTGTAGTCTCCTCCTTCCTGAGATATCTTGAGAGTTACTTCCTTCATGCCTTTAAAAGTATACCTCCCTAGTTGTGTGACCCTGAGAAAGTCACTTAACCCTCACTGCCCTGCAAAAAAACAAAAACAACAACATACCTCCTTCAGCACGAATTATTCAAATTATTTGTTCAGGCCAAGCTGCTTGTTCTGACTTCCAACATCCTAAGTGCCACCAACATTTCACAGATTCATAGAACCTGAGAGTTGTGAGATTGAAAATTGGATACTAGAGCATTAACCTCCCCTTTTAACCTTTCCCTTATTTATCTCCCAGACTAGTAAGTGGAAGAAGCCTCTGGTCTCTAGTTAGAGCTTTTATTGTTTGGAAATTACAAGGTGATGTTGATTAGAGAGACAGGAAAGGAGAAATACAAACAAAATGCTCACCAAAAAACCAAGACCAACCTCTGAAGCTAAGAGCCGCATCAAGCACGTGCTGTTACTGCACACTTCAGTCAGCGTCTGTGTGTGCAGCCCCAGTCAGTGGACGAGGAGAGCGGACAAGAGACCTCACTTCTGTTCTCTCCTTGCCTTTTAAGCTCACACCCCGGAAGTGGAGTGCTTAGCAGACGGACCTGGTGGTTCGTCAAGGTCTCCTCCCTGAAAGGGTGGTCCTTCAAAAAACTGTCGTCTTTCCGTTATCACTAACCGACTGTTAAAAACTTTCACTTTTTACCACATTGTTGAAAGGGACCTTAGAATCCACTTCTCCTAACCCATATCTGAACAAGACACCCATCTAGTCCTTGCTTGAATAATTCCATGAACTATTTTTGGGGGGATTTGGAGGGGGGGGCAGTGCAGTAAGGGTTAAATGACTTGCCCAGGGTCACACAGCTAGTAAGGGTCAAGTGTCTGAGGTTGGATTTGAACTCAGGTCCTCCTGAATCCAGGGCCAGTGCTCTATCCACTGCACCACCTAGCTGCCCCCAATTCCATAAACTAGTATGAATGAACTCACCAGCTTCAGAGAGAGCCCATTCCACTTTGGAAGAGCTGCAATTATTAGGAAGCTTGTCCTAACATTAGACATATGCTGGCCTTTTGCAACTGTTACTCATATTTCTTCACTCTGGGACCAAGAATATCTAAGCCCTTCTCCACATGACAAGCGTCCTTCAGATACTAGACTACAGTAACCAAGTTTACATGTTTACACCCTCACCCCCACCACATCTCTTCTCCAAGCAAAATATTTCTAGTTCCTTCAAATAATCCTTAAATGGCATGAGCTTTGCCAACTCCTTTATGTATCTTACTGAGCTCAATTTCCATTTAGCTGCAACTTCTTTGACATTTGAGTTTATTTCTAGGGAGAATATCAATTTCGATGTGGTTCAACTCCATCAACAGCTTATAATATTACCCTTCCCTGGTCAAAGAGTTCACATTAAAAGTGCTAACTGTTAAATTCATGTTTATAGTTGGTCTAAATCAGGAGTTGTTGGTTTTTGTTTTTGTTTTTTAATATTTCTGTTCCATGGATCTCTTTGGAAGTTGATAAAGTCTATGAACAACTCAGAAAACATTTTCTACTCATAATGATAATAAAAACTAAAGTTAAGTTAGAGGTTAAAGAATATATATTCTTCAAGTTCATGGACCCAGTAAATCTATCCATGAACACTTTGGAGGAGGGTGTGAGATGGTCTGTGAACCTCCAGCTAAAAACTCCAAACTAAGCCTATGTGATTATGATCAATCTTGACCTATTTTCCCACCACTTTATTATTAACAACAACAACAAAAAAAACCTTTTGTCATTAACAAAGCTAAGACCAGAACCCAGGTTTTCTGATTTCTCTGCACATCACTTTTTCAACCCCACCAGGGTTTGAATTAAAGGAGACATTATCATGGTACATCCCCAAAATAATTATTTAGTTTATTTATAAATATTATATCCTTATCATGGTAAGGAGATGATTCTAGATTCTTTTTTGTTTGTTTGTTTGTTTTTCATGTTTCAGATTGGGTCTCTTTATTGCACCTTAAACATACAACAGCCATTTAAGAGACCAGTCTCAGTGCTCATTATCACAGAAGCTTTCATCTGCTTCTATGCCTGGTGCCGCTTCCATCATCATGGAAGAAGAAGAGGACCACAAAGATCTAACATTTCTGTTTTATATTTTAATCTATTTCATAAGTCACCATGCCAAAAATCATCACTGAATAGACAACCCACAAATGAGCTTCTTCATATTTATCTAGGCTGGCCCTAAGACAAACTGCTGAGTCTATCACTGGGACTATAGTTGGATCATGGCCAGATTATAAATTCCCAAAGCTTTTATTCCATTGGTATAACCTTTGACAACCTCAGATCAACCAGCCATGATGGCAAACATTAGTTATCTGCTCCTGGAGAGTCCTAGGATTGCTTGAGCTCAGGGTGAATTTTAGTAGCCAATGAGGGATGCACAACAATATGGTGAGTCTCTAGACCTGCTCAGGAAGAGGCACCAGGCATGGAATCAGGTGAAAGCTTCTGTGATGATGAGCACTGAGATTGGTCTCTTAAATGGCTGTTGTATGTCTAAGGTGCAATAAAGAGACCCAAATTCAAACATGAAAAAAACAAAAAAGAATCTAGAATCATCTCCTTATCATGATAAGGATTGAAGTAGTATATTTGTAAATAAACTAAATAATGTATTTTGGGGATAAAAATATGACAATGTACCATAATAATGTCTCCTTTAATTCAAACCCTTGTGGGGTTGAAAAAGTGATGTGCAGAGAAATCAGAAAACCTGGGTTCTGGTCTTAGCTTTGTTACTGACAAAGTTGGGGGGTTTGGGGTTTTTTTAATAATAAACATTTTTATTTATAACTTTGAGCTCCAAATTTTATCCCTCCTTCCCTCCCCTCTCCCTGAGGAGGTAAGCAATCAGATATAGATTATACATGTGCAATTATGTAAAATATTACCATATTAATCACTTTGTATAAGAAAACTTGAATGAAAGAAAAAATGAAAGTGAAAAATAGCATGCTTCAGTCTGTGTTCCTCTAGCTCTACAACTCTGTGAAATGAAGTTTTATTACTTCTGAGGAAGGCTGCATGGCACATAGTAGGTGCTTCATTAATGCTTGCAGCCATTCCAGTACAACCTCCACATCTCCTTTAGCCCAGTCCTGAGCCCATCCCAAAGGGGACTCTGAATACAAATACCCCCAAACCTAGAAGGGTCACCCTCCATATAAAGATGGCAGTTTTTTTTGTTTTGTTTTTTTGGTGAGGCAATTGGGGTTAAGTGACTTGCCCAGGGTCACATAGCTAGTGTCAGGTGTGAGGTCCGATTTGAAATCAGGTCCTCCTGAATCCAGGGCCAGTGCTCTATTCACTGCGCCACCTAGTGCCCCAGCAGTTCTTTTTTTTTTTTTAATAAACATTTTTATATATAGTTTCGAGTTCCAATTTTTATCCCTCCTTCTCTCCCTCCCCTCCCCCTGCTCTGAAGCAGTAAGCAATCAGATATGGGTTATACGTGTGCAATTATGGAAAACGTTGCCATATTAGTCATTTTGTATCAGAAAACTTGAGGTGCATTCTTCCTTTCTCCCTCCCCCTCTTCTCTCCCCCCATTCCCTCTCCCTCGTTCCCTTTCCCCCCATTCCCTCTCGCCCCATGCCCCATTTCTTCTCGCTCTCTCTTCCCTCCTTTCCCTTCCTCGCTCTCCTTCCCTCCCTCCCTCTCCTCCCTCCTCCCTCCTCTCTCTCTCTCTCTCTCTCTCCCTGTCAGAATCCTATGAAGTTCTCAGGTGGGTCATCGTGGGTGAAAGAGAGTAAAGATTGAAAAAACAAAAAAGAAACAACTCCTGCCCTCCCAGAGGGATGTATTAGTGAGGGATGGAATCCTAACCTAGGTCACTTTCATATGTAATATGACATGAGCACACCTTGATCCTGGTAGCAGGCGGCCCTTGCTACCGTCATTGAGGGGAACAACCCTCGTGGAGAAGGTGCCTGACATCTTCTGCAAACACCACCACCAACAACTACAGAGGAGCTGCGCTTCTGGCAGCCAAGATGGAAGTAAAGGATCTGATTACAACCTGTGAAAATAAGATGCAGACAGAGCTTGACCCTATCTACCCCCCAGCTGGTGAAACGGTGTAGCCTTCTATCTTCCATGGATCTCCCAGGTGAAATGCCCCTTGATCTACTCAAGCAGAAGGCTCAGATTTCCCCAAGGAGCTCCACCCGGCATTTCCCAGCTCAGAAGGATATAGATGATGCCCAGATGATACAGAACTCTGAGAACAAGAAGTCAGACTCTCCTTTGCAGTTGGGAGTATCCTTCTGGAAACAACTCCCCCCCCCCACAGGCTCCCTGGATCAGCCCCCAGGTTCACAGCATGCAATGCTTACAGCCTGTGGAGGGAGGACTCAGTACAGAAACTGAAGAGAGTTCAAGCTGCTCCAGTGGTCAGCTCCTACCTGACTTGGGGCCCAGACAGATACAGGGGCCAGGGGTCTGCATCACTCCCAGTCAGATGATCAGACAGCCTCCAAACCAAAGATCATCGGCTTCCTACCCTCCTAGGCACTCAGCCAGGCCTCATCACAAGGCCAAGAGAAGACTTGCCTACAACCCTTGATCAGCTCCTCCCCTGACCCCTCCCAAATGTGGTCCAATGCTGGCTACTTTTGCCTTACTGACCTGGTGACCCTGACTCAGTCACTTCCCTTTCCTGGCCTTAGTTTTCTTCTAAAATGAGAGGCTTCTATTAAATGATCCTTGAGTTCTCTAACTGTTCACAATGTGTAATCCTTTGTATTCCTACCTTTTAAAATTGGAAAATAAAGGGATGTTCCCATGGGGGGAAAAAAAGAAAACTTGAATAAAACAGAAAAAATGAAAGAAAGTGAAAAATAGCATGCTACAGTCTGTGTTCAATCAGTATCAGTTCTTTCTTTGGAGATGAGTATTTTGTTTCATCAATAGTCCTTTGGGATTATCTTGGATTATTGTATTGTTGAGAATAGTTGTCTTTCACAGTTCCTCATCAAACAATAATGCTGTCTCTGTGCATAATGTTCTCTTGGTTCTGCTCACTTCACCATACATCAGTTCATACAAGTCTTTCCATGCCTTTCTGAAATCATCCTGCTTTGTCATTTCTTGTAGCACAATAATGTTCCATCACCATCATATACCACAGCTTATTTAGCCATTCCTCAATTGATGGGCATTCCTTTGATTTCCAATTCTTAGCCACCACAAAAAGAGCAGCTAGAAATATTTTTGAACAAATAGGTCTTTATCTCTTTTTGGGGATGTGTTTGGGGTATAAACTGTAACAGTGGTACTGCTGGATCAAAAGGTATACACAGTTCTATGGCACTTTGGGCATAATAGTTCTAAACTGCTCTCCAGAATGGTAAGATCTTTTCACAACTCCACCAACAGTGGATTAGCATCCCAGATTTCCCATACCCCCTCCAATATCCAATATTTTCCATTTTTGTTATATTTGCCACTCTGATAGGTGTGAAGTGATACCTGAGTAGTTTTAATTTGCATTTCTCTGATCAATAGTGACCTAGAGCATTTTTCATATGATTATAGATATATTTGATTTCTTTGTCTGAAAACTGCCTATTCATAACCTTTGACCATTTATCAATTGATAAATGACTTGTCTTTTTATAAATTTGACTCAGTTGTCTATATAATTAAGATGGCAGTTCTTAATGAATGACAGTGGTATGGTTGATTGAAAAAATATATACTCCATTAAATCTGGAGAAAGATGCTTCCTCTTTTTTATTCCTGAAGAGTAGAAATTGTTTCATGCTTTGTATTTTTACTCCTCAGTGCCTAACATAGTACCTTGCATATAGTGCACAGTTTAAAATATGCTTGCTGGAGGACTGAATGATTTGATTGACTTCTTAGATTGGTTCCTGCCCATGGTACAGAAAGCTTGATGTAGTGGAAGAAACAAGAGATCTAGTGTGAGAATACCTGAATTTAAGTCCTATGCTATGCATCAGAGAGGCAAATCTTTTCAACTTTCTGAATCTCAAATTAAATACCTGTAAAATGGAGATAATGACACTAAATCTATCTTTTCTTGTAGAGTTAATGCAAGGAATGTGCTCTGAAAATCTTGAACTGTTGTAGAAACATGAGCTACTGTTTTGGGCTCAGGTTTTGTCTTAGTTATTTGTTTGTTTTGTTTAGACCAGATCCACAATTTCATTGGCAAAGACAATTCCCTCTGTCAATGCAGGTCAGCATCTATACCATAGCTTATAATTTAGAAAATTTCCTGAGAACTGAGCAATTAACTGGTTTCCCCAAGCTGGCATAGTGCAGCCAATATATGTCAGAGGTAAGACTTGAACCCAAGTCATCCTGTCTTCTAGGCCAACGCTATCTACTATGCCATTTATAAGCTATTTTAAATTTTTTTGGTTTACCCTTGTAAAAAGATGATGCCCCTCCACCAATTTTTTTTTGGCAGGGCAATGAGGATTAAGTGACTTACCCTGGATCACACAGCTAGTAAGTATCAAGTGCCTGAATCCAGATTTGAACTCAGGTCCTCCTGAATCCAGGGCTGGTGTTTTAACCACTGTTCCACCTAGTTGCCCCAATTTATTTTCTTAGAATATATTTTTCAAACTAAAAAGTTTTTTCTCCTCCATTTAGTTTGTATCCTCTGTGAATGTTCCAAATAAGAACCTTGGCTATTCCAGGAAATAGTGTCTTATTCTCTAGAGGGTTATATTACTATTAGTAGTAATTATGTTAACAAGTTGCTGCCATGACCACTATTATAGTCCCAAATATAGTATTATTTAAAGGGGTGAGATGAGCATTTTCTTGTCAGAGATAAGCCAGTTATTAAGAATCCTATGACAGTTTTCCAGTTTCATTTCTTGAATTGAGTATTCAATTCAATTCAACAAACATCTATTGAAAAATTACAGTCTCAGACACTTGACACTTACTAGATGTATGACCCTGGGCAAGTCACTTAGCCCTCATTGCCCTAAGAAAGAAAGAAAGAAAGAAAGAAAGAAAGAAAGAAAGAAAGAAGGAAGGAAGGAAGGAAGGAAGGAAGGAAGGAAGGAAGGAAGGAAGGAAGGAAGGAAGGAAGGAAGGAAGGAGGAAGGAAGGAAAGAAACAAACAAAGAAAAAGAAAGGAAGAAAAAAGAAAGAGAGAAAGAGAAGGAAAAGAAAAGAAAAGAGAAAAGAAAAGAAAAGAAAAGAGAAAAGAAAAGAAAAGAAAAGAAAAGAAAAGAAAAGAAAAGAAAATTACATAGTCTCTGTTCTCAGGATGCTTATAGTGAAATGTAGTGGGGAAGGTATAAGGGAGAGAGATATGATGTGTATACAAGCAAATGTGATACAAGAGAGTAACCGGATGGAACAAAAAGAGCCAAGCAAGCACACCTTTATAAGGAAACTAAGGAGGGAGAGGTCACTTTGAGGAGGGAAGAGGAATGGAAGCCTAAATGTATTAAGGGATCCAAAGTATTCCTGGAAAAAAGTAGCATCTGAGTTAGGCATGGAAGAAGAGAAGGACTTTCGACTAATAGAAATGGGGAAGGGGGGAGCTGTGATTCTGAACAACTATTCATCATTCATCACACAGTCACTTAAAAAGATAATGAAGAAAGGAAAGCATGTGGGCAAAAGGAACCATCTTATATGAACTGATAACTAAGAAAGAGTGCAAAGAGAAATCTGTGATATTTATGAAGTTCACTTAAAAGGGGGAAAGGGAAAATTATAAGAGTTACTTAGTCTCAGATGGTGTATGATATTTTTATATACTTATAGTTTAATATTTATTTATTTTGAAGTCCCTTTTAACATTGATAACTGGATTGCTGAACAAATTCATATTTGTGATGGCATCCATTAAAGAATCCTTAAGGGTTTGGGGAGTAAAGCTCTAAAGGCTGCATGGGTTTTTTTTTCTACTGAACCTAATATTTCTTAAATTTTTTTGTTTATATGTTCATTTGTTTGCTTTTTGGCTGTCATTATAAAATAGATCCCTCTCAGTCAATTGTGTGAATATGAAGATATGGTCTATAACAGAGAATCATTTGTTAAAGCCTCCCTGTCCCCTTTTCAAATTTTCATTGAGGGTACTTGTATAAATCATACTCATAAAGATTTTATGAAAATGAGAAAAGAAGCATTTACTAAATCTTCTGAGTCACTTTACCATGTCATTAAATATTATCTGTGATCTCTATTTTAAAAATTTTCTTCCTAAAGATACCTTGAAAATTGATTACTTTTATGTAACCTCAAGTATGAATTTTCTATGCATATATTTGGTTAGTTCTAGCCAATTTTTTCAGCCTTATTTTTCCAGGAGTGATCTCTACTTTTTCATACAAGACACTGAATAATGTAGGTCAAATATGGTGGTTCTCTACATTAATTATATCAATAGATTTCTAAGGAAACATTAGCAGATCTGTTCCACTTAATACCTATGTATTATCCCCTTTCCAGTTGCATTTATAAGTGCTCTTGGAATAATATAACAGGTTTCATGACTCTTTCTGAAAGCTTATTTTCCCCTCCATCGCATTTGGTCATTAGATAGGAGAATGGATGGGGATGTGATTATTGCTTGTGCTCTTCCATCTTCCTCTTTTGTAATGTGCTGAAAATATGCTTTTATTCTAAATTACCGCTTACCTTTGCTTCAAGGACTCTCTGTAATGAGATCAAGTATTTATTGAGTAAGGTAGTTTCAGGGACCTTTTGACCTCTTCAGTCTGGAATTTGGTTTATAGTGATTAAATTTATCTTGAAAAAACAGTAATTAGAGTCAATGTTTTATGTTTATTTCTTATTCTGGAGCATCAATAGATTGTTTTGTTAGATCAGATAAGATTTGTCATCACTACACATCATGTCTTTTTAAAATCTTTATCCCTTAGTCTAATCTTGCATTTATTTATTTTTTTTACATTTGTGCATTTGATTTTGAGAAATTCATTTCTAAACCAGAGAACTATGGAATAGTAGACAGAGTATTGCATTGGAGTCAGAAAGACTTACATTCAAATACTGCTTCTGATGCTTACTAGTTGTATAGAGGGGGGAAGGCTTGTCATTGGGGAAAAAATTGAAAAGATAAATTAACCACTGGGTCTTCAAACACCCTTTTGTGAATTTGCGAAAGACTTCATGCAAGTAGTACTATGTGAATAACATAACCTAGTATTTGTACAGGCAATGTCATATGTGGAAGGGCATCTTTCCTTTATCATCTCCTTCATATCTAGACAGGGATGTATGTCCTCTAGAAGTTCAATTTGATGAATATCACTAGCCTTGCCAATATACTCATTAGCTTAGGTATCAAGGTGGACGGTATTGTCCTAGGTATGATGACAGGTACTCAGACTCTCTAGTCAAAGCAGAGCCTTAGATCCCCACTTTTCTTTTTTTTATCAAATACTACTGGATGTTCACATAGTGGGCAGAGGGTCAGGTAAAACCTTTTTTGTTTGTTTCCAAGAACTCCCATAAAACCACACTTTTTGTTAATTGCATAAACAAATTGCTTTTTGTAGAAACAACGTTTTTGTCTTGATTATGCTAATCACATCATGATTATCTTTGTACTGTGGAGGGACCTTTGTCTTGCATAATGACAGATGGCTATGGTTATATGTGCATAGCCATTTTGCAACAAACCTAGGAGTACTAAAAGCAAGAGGATACTTCCTGCAAGTACCACATGCTGGTTATATCATATAGTATTAGCTAATTCATCTTCAGTACTATTGCAAATGGAAGAATAGGTTATATTTAGTCTAGACACCTCATAATGCTTTCTCATTCTGATTGTTAGTAGTTTAATATTCTGGGTTACTGGTCCACACCAAAAAAAGGTACCCATCAATTCAATGGGATTTTCCATGCTCAGGACTCTCTGGCACCTCAATATTGAGTGTCAGAAAGAAATGGGTGATTGGAATAGCATAAAGGTTAGCCAGTCTGGGGCTGTTGGTAAGAGAAATTCTCCCTCTACACTTCTTATCTGGTCAGTTCATGGATGACACCCTGCCTAGGCCGACTTTCTTGCTTTGATGACAAAGCTGACTTGGGCAAGATATGGGCAAGACAAGACCCTTTTAAGCTATTTCATGTCTGTCCCATCATATAAACTGTTTGGGGTTTAGAAGAGTGAAGGAAGTCTGTCTGGGACCGAAAGAAAATACTCATTACTACATGAATATAGACAAGTTAATAATCACATCCACCCAAGGCTAATTAATTCCAGAGAACCACTGCTAAGCCTTCTAAAATTGACCCACAAAATAAGGAATGTACTTAGCCACCAAAAAGATTCTGACACAATCTTTCATCACCTTTTGACCCTGCTGAGTCAATAAATAATCCTTACCCTAAGAATGATGAATGAAACATGAGTTTCCTTGAGCTTCTGAAAAAAAAACAAAAAACAGCTTCCCCATTTTCCAGAAGAAGCCTAGGATGGGGTGTGGGCATAGTTATCACTCAGTCCAGACACAAGGATAGTCCCAAAATATCTTGCACTGAGTCAGAAGGTCTAGATGGTCTTTTTCCCACCCAGCAAATGTGTGTGTGTGTATGTGTGGAGGCAAGGGTGTGGGGGATATGTTCTAAGTATTATCAGGGATAAGAACCATTGATGATTCCAAATGTTGCCTAAGTTAAACCATCATTTTGCTCTCTTTAGAGCTGCTCACATACCTTAAAAAATTGGAATTTGCATCTCCAGGTAGTCTGTTTATGGAGTCAGATAGTGTTTTTAAATCTTCCTTGAAGTTAGGGTGACCAGAGTCAATCATTAAGTAAATTCCATAAAAGGAGAAGGAAAATTTACAGCACAGAGTATAGAAGTATTTGTCTAAATTAAAGGTGAGAAGATGTAAATCTAAAGCCGTACCTTTGTACCTCTTTTTTTAGGCTAGTACCAAGGTATTGCCAAAGTATTGCTTCTAAAGGCATGAAATAATTGGGGAAAGGAGTCTCCAGAGTAAAGAATCAGAGAAGAAAGTGCAGAGGAAGTCAAATATCTATTATTTTATAAATATAGGAATTCCCTCCATCTACAAAGATCTTGGTAGATAAATTTTAGAGAATTATCTGAGGCTGGGAAAGAATATCTGACAAAGTATCGTGGCAGGATTACAGCTCAGATCTTTCTTACTCCAAGGTCCCCCTTTCTATCCACTCAACCACTTAGGAAGTCCAGAGTAGATCAGATAATAAAATAAAGGGAATCTCAGGAGAGCTGACCTTTTGGTTCAACCAATCTCCTTCAAGTGTCTATATCTTTCTGGGAGCCACTGATGGTTAGGAGTGTGGTTCCACCAAACTTCCTCCTGTCTTACTTCCCCAAGTTAGGTCATGGGCTTATTCACCAAATTGGAGAAGCTGCTTAATTGTACCTGCTTAAGTTTCATACTCCTACATACTATAATGAGGAATAAAAAAAAATTCTAGTGGATTACATTGGGCAGCTCAGAAGAGCTAATTTACTGGCCATGGAATAAGAAGTGATTGAATAGAAGCCCAGGCAAAGAAGTAGAATTTTAGGCAGGAGAAAGCTAAATATAATAGGAAAATTACCTGTAACTGGTAGAGGACCAGCATTATATTATGAGTCTCTGTAAATTATGGCCTACTCATCTTTTCATGGATTAGTGTCCCCAACCCACTTCTCAATTATAGATTCCTCCGTCATGCTTTATAGAAAATCTCCCTTAAATACGTAGGTCAGTATGCTTGCAATTTGGGAGGAGAGAAGTGGGTGAGTTGTCTTCTTTGCTCAGGGGAGTTGGTTTGAGGGACCTGGGTAATTAAGGAAAAAATAATAACAGCTTTAAGCCTGAAGGAAGCATCAAAGAACAGAGATCTGGTTTTACTGCCAGGGGAAAATAGTGGTGTTCTGGAGGAGGGGTGGCCACCCGCACTGCTCCTGGCTGGTAGAAGCCAGATTGCTTTATTGTTTTCAGTGAAAACATTTTCTTCTGTAAGCTTTTGGTTTCACCCAGAGCTTTGATCTGACAATTCTGTGCTACTGTAGGAAGAGATAGGATGTGACAGGCAGCCCTGGGCCCTCTTTAAGAGAAAGGTCCTGCAGTGAAATCCTGAACTCCTTCTCTCTTGGCTGCAAGCCAAGTTCCTGTTCCCCAGTAGAATTGACTTGAGGGTATACGACATCTCCTTCACTCTCACTGGTATAAATGAAGACTCCTCCTAGAAATGGCTTTACCAACTGAAAAAAAATCATTCTTTTCTGATTTCTTGAGTACATATTACTGTGAGGAAGGGAGGGGTTATTTGCCTCTTCATTGACAATGAGTGAAAAGAGATTTTGGAGAGAGCTGTTTCTTAAGTTTGGCTGGCAAATCAATTCTGGAGCTAGAAATTAAAGGAGGCTGCATTGCTCCATCCCAGCCATAAAACATAAACCCTGGAGTACAACAGCAAAAGCCTGAGGACTGGTGAGAATTAGTAGCAGATTAACAATAATAATTGCTGATTTGAGGGCAGCTAGGTGGCACAGTGGACAAAGCACCGGTCCTGGCTTCAGGAGGACCTAAATTCAAATCTGGTCTCAGACACTTGACACTTACTAGCTGTGTGATCCTCATTGCCCTGCAAAAAAATAAAATAAAATAAGAAGAATATCTAAATAATTGCTGATTTTTAAAAATATTCTTAAGGTTGGCGAGGAGTTCACATACATTACCTCATTTAGCCTCACACAACCCGGTGAGAGAGGTATTCTTACCATCTCCCTTTGATAAATGAGGATATTGAGGCCCAGGTTCAGTCTGTCAGTCAATAATCATTAATTAAGCACCTACTATATGCCAGGCACTGGTAATCACTGGGTATACAAAGAAAAACAAAACCTCTGCCCTCAAGAAGCTCACAATTGGGGGCAGCTAGATGGCACAGTGGATAGAGCACCAGCCCTGGAGTCAGGGGCACCTGAGTTCAAATCTGTCCTCAGACACTTAACACGTACTAGCTGTGTGACCCTAGGCAAGTCACTTAACCCCAATTGCCTCACCAAAAAAAAAAAAAAAAAAAAAAAAAGAAGCTCACAATCAAATGGGGAGGGGGGCAACATAAGAAAAAAAGCTGAAAAGTGAATGGGGGTGATGACAGAATGGGGAGTCCACAAAGTTAATAAGTGTCTGAGACAAGATTGAAACCTGTGTCTTCCTCACCCCCAAGCACAGTGCTCTATCTCTCTGCCTCACTTCCTCTCAAGATAACAATTTAGTGTGAATCTCATTCTTCTTCGGTAGTTTCCATAAGGTTATGATTTAGAAAAAATTGAATAACTTTTCTACAGCAGATGCTTGGGTTCTTTGCTGCATGATAGTAGGAGAGATGAGATGAAGAAGTGAGTGTGGCAAAGACGAGGAAATTAGGAGATATGAGTGGAACCAATTTAGACAGATTTTCTAGGCCAAATAAATTTAAAATTCTTTTTGCAAGGCAATTCTACCATTCTCTCCACTTCTTATCATATAAAAGCCCACTTAGCAATCAATTTCAATTTTACTTCCATGTGTTCTTTGACCAAAGCATTAGTTAAGTAGATTATTGGGTAAAATGTCACAACATGCACTACAGGGGATAACCTTAGGGTAAAGCCGTCCCTTATAAAGACCTTTAAGATTTGCAAAGCACTTTACATGTGTTACCTCACTTGATTCTCACAATAACCTTATGAGATAGATGCTAATATTAGACTCATTTTGCAGATAAGGAAACTGAGGCCAAGAGAAGGAAAAGTGACTTACTCAGGGACCCACAGCTAGTGGGTGTTCTTTGATGTGTATCTTTGGGGAAGGATGGAAAGGGAGTTCCTTCAAGTTAATTAATCATCGCCAAATTCTATATATCAAAATCTAAACTTGAGAAACAGTAAGACTGATTTATTTGAATTGCCCTTTGCAAAAGAGTTGTCAGCAGGGCTGTTGTATATATCAAGTTTGCCAACATAATTAGAATATGATTCAAGTAAGACTCGAAATGAGGTTGAACTTAGAACAAGAATGAAATTTAAAGTGAAGTGAGCAGAACCAAGAGAACATTGTGCACAGAGATAGTTTGATAAAGATCTGTGAATGACAACTATTCTCAGGAATACAATGATCCAAGACAATCCCCAAGGACTAATAATGAAACATACTATCCACCTCCAAAGAAAGGATTGATATCAATTGAACACGGACTGAAGCATGTTATTTTTCACTTTCATTTTTCTCTTTTATTTGTTTTATGTTACAAAATGACTAATATGTTTTACATAATTGCATATGTATAACACCCCCCAAAAAGAATAAAATTTAAAATGGCTCCTCCAGCAGAATCCATTTTGTTGTTGTTCAGTTGTTTCAGTCACATTTGACTCTTCATGACCCCATTTGGAGTTATCTTGGCAAAGATACTGGAGTGGTTTGCGATTTTCTCCTCCAGCTCATTTTATACATGAGGAAACATGAAACAAACTGGGTTTAAGGGACTTGCCTCAGTTCACACCGCTAGTAAGTGTCTGAGGACAGATTTGAACTCAGGAAGATGGGTCTTCCTGACTTCAGGCATGGTGCTCTCTCCACTACCGCTGCTCTACAGAATTCATGCCTACTACCAACATAGCTCCCCATATAGATTCAAGTCAGCATAAATGTCCTCTTTGTCTACTCTGAGATCAGCTGTGCTAGGTATTTGGATAGGTAAGTAAACAAAAGAAATGCAATAAATACTTGTAGTGGAGTAAGCACTAAGCACCAGGTGACTTACTTGTTACCCTTCAGTACTTATTTCCTCATCTCTAAAAAAAAAAAAAAAAGAGTTTTGGCAGATTATTCCTCTTTTCCCTTTCAGCTCTCAAGTGTGAGATGTTAGCGTTACATTCATGAAGATTAACCATGCAGTGTCCTCCAATGGAAATACATCAGAGGAATGGACAGTGTGCATCCTTTCTTTACACAGAGAATCTAAGGCACAGACATATCCCCAAAGTCCCTTTCAGCACTAAATATTTCATCCTATTCTATGAGATTATAGAGGGTCAATTCTAGTTGATAAAAGTGATACAATGAGAACAGCAGGTTATGTTGTCTTCTAAGGACAAAAAAAAATCTAATTTCCCTCCATTTTCAAATTTGACTATGATTCCAAGACTGCAGCAGTCATGATTGGAAAGAATCCTGAAATGAATTAGCATTTTTTAAATAAATTAGATGCACCAATTCCTGACATGAAAGCAAAGCTTAATTAAAACTGAAGAGTAGATGAGCTGGAACTGAGGGAAAAGGAAGGACTATTAAGATTAAAGGTTGCTTTTGTCCTGCTCTCTTCATCTACCTTCAAGTACAAAAAATAGGCAATGTTGGGTAGAGGGATTACTGAGGCCCTATTAGAATAAAAAATAATGATAACAGTATTTATTGATATCACTGGTGAATTATTTGAATTAATGTAAAACAATTATACTGTGTCACATTGCTAAATAATCTAACTATAATTATCATTTTATTACAAAAGTACCTCAATTCCCCCCTGCTAATTATTAACAGTAATCTCCGGGGACAGCTAGGTGGTACAGTGGATAAAGCACGGGTCCTGGATTCAGGAGGACCTGAGTTCAAATCCAGCTACAAACACTTGACGCTCACTAGCTGTGTGACCGTGGGCAAGTCACTTAACTCTCATTGCCCTGAAAAAAAAATGATAATAATTTCTAATATAATGAAATCTATTTTGCCTGTCTCAGATAGCCAAAGGTCTTCTGAATAATTAATTAAATAAAATAAAGTAATCACATCCATAAGGAAAGCTCAAAAAAAGAATAAAACTCCATGCAAAAGAGATTTTTTTTTTCAGCTTATAGATTTCCTTTGATTTTTCGATTTTTGGACATGCTAACAAATCTGGAAAGGAATCTTGCTTTTCAGGAAGAAATGACCTTTACATGCCAGACTATAGCAATAATCATTTTGGTGATGATGGAACAAATCAAAAAGGTTGCATTGGCTTTGTGGTCGATTTCCTATAGATATTCTAGGAGCACACTGGTCAGTGGAACCTATCATTTGTTTTTCTCATGGTCAATGCCAAATTCCACCTGCCTATCACTTACAGGAATCCCTAATGTGAAGTGAGCATGGCTAGTACCTGTCTATGTACATACATGTAAGCGCAATCACATGCACACACACACTCACACACACACAATTTGCTTTCTCAGTACCTCATCTCACATTCACCAATAACATATATGACCAGCCTCTTTTCCACCATTGCCTGGAACAATCATAAGATATCAGAGAACTCAACCTCAGTCTTAGCTGAGTGCCTGATACATAGCAGGCCCTTAATTTGAGGTAGGTCAATGGTTCTCATTTTTTTGTTGTTGTTGTTCCACGTACCCCTTTCAATGACAACAACAAAAATATGTTGTGAACTTGCAAGGAAACTTAATATATGATTAATAATATTATGTTAGATTTATTCATTAGGTGTTTACAATAACTATGATCATTTTTCCTACAAAGCTCCAAATTAAAATTTCTATTATATAATCATAAAAACAAAATTATATTCTACCTATAATTATGAGAACAACAAATATAAAATTATAGACTTCTAATTGTAAAGTCATTATAATTTTTATGTGACACATTCTGGAAGAATTTAAAGTAGTCCATCAAGATCACATATGCAAAATGTCATATTATATTTATCTATTTTATAAATTTGATATAAATAACATTTTAGTGAAATAAGTTTTAACTCAGAATATGTTTAATATAACACATAAAATAAGTCCAATAATATAATACATAAAAAGTCCAATATCAAAATTAAGTTCATGTATAACTTATACGTGAACTTAATTTTGATATTGGTCTTTTTAAAATTTAAACAAAGGTTTATACCAAACATTCTTTTGAAAGTGGCTAAGCATTGAGTTTATTAGTATATTTTGATTAAAGCAACAATAAAGTGAAATTACTCACTCATATAAATGTGTGATAGAAAATAATAGGAGATTTTTATAAGTTTTCTTGCTGATTGATGGAAATTGACCTTTTATTTTTAGCCACTTAAGCAAGTGGTAAAAATGAATAGCTAGTTGTAATATAAAATATTCATTTTTCTACTGGATAATGAAAAAGGACTGTATTAAATGATAAATATACTTAGAGTGCAATTGCATGTATTGCTTTGTTTCGAATAATGTTTATGTATAAACTAACCTTTGTAAGGACAGAACTTCTTTAGACATGAGTTTCTTCTATTTCATCACTGCATACCAGATATATTCTAACAGAAACTCAACCAAAGAACTGACCAGTGATGCCAAGCAGTTCATTTAAAAATCTACCAGATAGAAGAATAGCCAAGTTCCAGAGCTTCCAGATCAAGGAGAAAGTGTTGCAGGCAACCAGAAAGAAGCATTTCAGGTATGGTAGAGCCATGGTCAGGGTAGCCCAAGATCTGGCAGCTTCTACATTAGGATAACAGAGGGCTTAGAATGGGATGTTCCAGAGAGCAGAAGAACTGGGATTACAGCTAAGAACTTTAGAAACCCCAGAGAAACTGAGTGTAATCTTTTTTTTTTTTGGTGGGGCAATGGGGGTTAAGTGACTTGCCCAGGGTCACACAGCTAGTAAGTATCAAGTGTCTGAGGCCGAATTTGAACTTAGGTACTCCTGAATCCAGGACTGGTGCTTTATCCACTGTGCCACCTAGCTGCCCTCTGAGTGTAATCTTTCAGAGGAAAAGGTGGGAATTCGATGAAAGAGAAGATTTTCAGGCATTCTCGATGAGGGGGCCTGAGCTGAATAGAAAATTTTACTTTCAAATACAAGACCCTAGAGAATCATAAAAGGGTAGGCAGGGAAGGGAAAGCATGGGGGATAGTGAAGAGTTGGGTTGTTTATATTCCTACATGGGAAAATGATATTTGTAAGTCATGGAAACTTTCTCATTGTTGGAGCAGCTGAATGGAGTATGTTTGGACAGAGCACAGGTGTGGGTTGAATGTGAAGGGATGATATCTTTGGAGAGATAAATTTGAGGGGTGAGAGGAATGCACTGGGAGAGGGGGAGAGGAAGAGGTGAAATGGGGTAGAATGTCACACATGGAAGAAACAAGAAAGGGCTTATGGAGTAGACAGGAAGATGGGGAGGTGCAGGGGAGTGAGTGAGACCTGCTCTCATTGGAATTGGCTTGGGGAGGGAGTGGCATGCACACACAATTGGGTATAATGGTCTGTCTTGTCCAACGGGAAAGTGGGAGAGTAAGGGGATGGGGGGGTGGTGAGGGAAGGGAGAGGAGATTGGAGGAAGGGGCAGTCAGAAGCAAAACATGTTTGAGGAGGGATAGGGTGAATGAAGATAGAAAATAGAGTAAATACCATGGGGAGGGAATGGGATAGAGGGAAGAACAGTTAGCAATAGTAACTGTGAAAAAATCTGAAGCAGAGGCAAGAGGAATGTAAGATGAGAAGAAGGCAGAGGATGAGGATGATGAGGATGTTGATATTGTCGATTATGATGGCTATTGTGAAGAAAATTCTTGTCAGGTATAAGGTACTATATAAATGTAATCTATTATTGTTGTGGCAATAATCAACATCATGGTGTTATTGTAAGGAAATCTCTCTTTAAAGTAGTATATAAATGTAGTTCACTATTTTAAAAAATGATGAGTGCACTAGGTGGCGCAGTGGATAGAGCACCGGCCCTAGAGTCGGGAGGACCTGAGTTCAAATCCGACTTCAGACACTTGACACTAGCTGTGTGACCTTGGGCAAGATACTTAACCCCAATTGCCTCACCAAAACAACAAAAAAAATGATGAGCAGGATGCTATCAGAAAAACCCGGAAAGACTTACATGAGCTAATGCAAAGTGAAATGTACTATATACGAAATAATAGCAATATTTTAAGATGATCTCCTATGAATTACTTAGTTATTTTCAGCAATGCAATGATCCAAGACAATTCTGAAGGACTTATGAAAAATGCAATCCATCTATAGAGAAAGAACTGATGGTATCTGAATACAGATTGAAGCATAATTATTTGTTAGTTTCTTTTTCTAAAGTTATTTTTGTCTGTTTTCTTTCACAACCTGACTAATGTGGAAATATTTTGCATGGCTACACGTTTATACCTTATATTGAATTGCTTGAGTTATTAAGGGAGGGAGTAGAGGGAGGGAAGAAGAGAATTTGGAATACAAAGTTTTTTAAATTGATGTTAAAATTTGTTTTCACATGTAATTTGGGAAAAAGTAAAATTCTAAAAAAAAAAAATCCTACCAGAACCTATGTCCTTAAGACTAGTACATATTAAGCACTCAATAACTGTTAAAAGAATGACTTTTCTAACATTTTCCTTCCTTCAGATACCTCCATTTCCCACATTACTGCAAATAAGTTGGCCTTTGTTTGAAAATATTGATATCAAATCAAAAGAGAAAATAATGTTTGATAAAAAGAAGAGTTGGTTTTGATATGGAAAGTCTTCAGCTATCCAAAGGCCATGAAAGTAATAAAAATGGATCATCAGAAATAGCAAAAATTTCTGACAACGATATCTCAAACAATGAGCTTGGTGAGATAAAGTCTTAAATGGCAAATGTTAATTTCAATGAGGTTTGTTTTCCCCATATCTCCCAACACTCACTCTTAACCTATTAAAAAAAAGGGGGGGGTTGTTATTCCTTTAATCCCTGTCCTCTCCCTAAATCATACATGCTGTGAGAACCAGGGGCGCCACCCTCTACTGAGAAAGCATGAGGTTTTTAAGGTCAAATTGGCATCCTGGAAGTCATGCCACAATTCATGGACCACCTTTAAGTCATGTCAATCAATGAACTTGAATGCTACCAGCCAATTAGCTTGGAGCTGCATGTGGGGATTGCCCTGCTTCCAGTTCCACAGGGAACTTCTGGTCAAACCAACTGGGATTCTTTCTCTTGGGAAGCATGAGTGGCTAGGTGAAGGAAGTCTCTCTCTCTCTCTCTCTCTCTCTCTCTCTCTCTCTCTCTCTCTCTCAGGTCTGAGCTAGGGTTTTTTTTTTCCATTCTTTCAGAGAAATGAGCTCTCCCTCTCTCATTACTAACTTCTAATATACTTTAATAAATGGTTAAGGGGGCAGCTAGGTGGCACAGTGGATAGACTGCCGGCCCTGAAGTCAGGAGGACCTGAGTTCAGATCCAGCCTCAGACACTTGCTGTGTGACCCTGGGCAAGTCACTTAACCCCAATTGCCTCACCAAAAATAAATAAACAAACAAATAAATAGATAGATAGAAAGATAGATAGATAGATAGATAGATAGATAGATAGATAGATAGATAGATAGATAGATAGATAGATGAATGAATAAATAAATGCTTAAAAGCCTAAACTGTTGCTGAATTTATAAGTAAATCCTAAATAGTTTTCCCCATACTGGGGAGCTGATAAGGATACACACATTAGATTTTAAACAACATAATGCCCTTGTTATAAAAGAAAGAAAAGGAAGGTGGGCTAACCATACCAAATCTGAAGCTATACGACAAAGCAGCAGCCATCAAATCTATTTGGTACTGGCTAAAAAATACAGTGGTGGATCAATGGAATAGGTTAGGCACAGGAGACACAGTAGTAAATTACTATAGTAATATACTTTTTGATAAACCCAAAGATTCCAACTTCTGGGATAGGAACTTGGTATTTGACTGGAAGAGTTTATTAGAAACTAGGCATAGACCAATATGTTACACCATATAACAAAATAAAGTCAAAATGGGTACATGATTTAGACATAAAGGGTGATACCATATGTAAATTAGGAGAGGAAGGAATAGTTTACCTTTCAGATCTATGGAGAGGAGAACGATTTATGACCAAACAAGAGATAGAGAATTTTATGAAATGCAAAATGGATGCTTTTGATTACATTAAATTAAAAAGCTTTTGTACAAACAGAAGCAATGCAGTCAAAATTAGAAGGGAAGCAGAAGTCTGGGAAACAATTTTTACAGCCAGTGTTTCTGATAAAGGCCTCATTTCTAAAATATATAGGGAACTAAATCAAATTTATAAGAATAAAAGTTATTCCCCAATTGAGAAATGGTCAAAAGATATAAACAGGCAGTTTTCAGATAAAGAAATCAAAGTTATCTTTGCCATATGAATAAAAATGCTCTAAGTCACTATTGATTACAGAAATGCAAATTAAAACAACTCTGAGGTATCACCTCACACCTATCATATAGGCTAAGATGACAAAAAAGCAAAATAATAACTGTTGAAGAAGATGTGGAAAAATTGGAACACTGATGCATTGTTGCTGGAGTTGTGAACTGATCCAACCATTCTGGAGAGCAATTTGAAACTATGCCCAAAACGCTATGTGGCTGTGCATACCCTTTAACCCATTAATACCACTACTAGGTCTGTATCCCAAAGAGACCATGGAAAAGGGAAAAGGACCCACATGTACAAAAATATTTATAACAGCTTTCTTTGTGGTAGCAAAGAACTGGAAATCAAGGGAATGCCCATCAATTAGGGAATGGCTTAACAAGTTTTGGTATATGAATGTAATGGAATACTATCATGCTGCAAGAAATGATGAGCAGGCAAATTTCAAAATAACTTGGAAAGACTTAAGTGGACTGATGCTGAGTGAGGTGAGCTGAACCAGGAGAATATTGTACATACTAACAGCAACATTGTATGATGATCAACTGTGATAGACTTGGCTCTTCTCATCAGTACAATGATCTAAGACAATTCCAAATAACTCATGATAGAAAATTTTCTCCACATCCAGAAAAAAGAACTGTGGATTCTGAATGCAGATTGAACCACACTGTTTCTATGTTTTTGCTGTTGTTGTTTTTTTTTTCCTTTTTGAGTTTTTTCCAATGTGTTCTGATTCTTCTTTCACAATATGACTAATGCAGAAATATATTTAATGTGATTGTACATATATAAACTATATCAGATTGCTTTTTTGGCTTGGGGATGGGGGAGGGAAGGAAGGAAGGGAGAAAAATTTGGAACTAATAATCTTATGAAAACAAATGTTGAAAACTACCTTTACATGTAACTGGAAAATAATAAAATACTTTTATGATAAAAAAGAAAGAAAATATTTTTAGTGATTTGTAGAAATCTTGATGATTTATATGTCTTCCACAAATTATTTCTGCGTGCTTATCCTTCCTTGTTGTAGCTGCTTTTATGAAAATTATCCTTGTCCAAGTCTTTGTAATACTTCGAACTCCAAGTCCAGAAACACAATTGACTCTCTTTGATTATAATGTTGGAAGTTTCTTCTGTTTTCACATTTTTGTCTACTCAGCCATTGTCAAAAACTAAATGATTTTTTAAAGTTCAATAGTTCATTGATTCATATTGAACAGCAACATGTTGTTCAACATGGTTTTGAACAACAAAAATTTTAATATAAATTTAATTTCTTATTATTCTATTTTAAAATCCCATACAAACATAGAATGTTAGAGCTGGATGAGACCAAAGAGATGTCCTTGTCCACCCTACTTATTGTAAAGAGGAAGAGAATGATGGCTACCCAAAGCCTAGTGACTTTCCCAAGGTGACACATCAATCAGTAGAAGACTTTGAACCAAAAGCCAAATTGCCTAATAACTATTCTTTTGTTTATTTCATTATGTTAAAGACAAATGCCAATAAGAAGAACAGAACCAACTTCTGTACACTTCATCTTATCTAATGCCAATAATGTGGGTCAAAAGAACCAAAAAAAAAAATCAATCTTTGAATCATTCCTAAAGAAATTTGCTCTGGACTGTGTTTCTGCTTCTAGTAGTAACTGGTAATAAAATACAAGTAATCAAAATTACATGTTCAATTTAAAGAACTTCATCTTTGTGCAAAAATAGCTTTGATACTTACTAGCTCTTATCAGTCATGCCAAGATCTTCTCATTTGGATGCCAAGTGGTTTTAGTAGCCCTGTGGTCTAACACTAAAAAGTTACTTACAGCACTGCCAATTCTTGGCCAATGAAAACAAAGCATATTTGAGGGATTGTGGCATCAAGGGAAGACTCAAAGTCTAGTATGGAAGGAAACAATCTGTGGGCAAGGCACAGCACCATTAGAGTGTTACCATTCATGGATAGCTAGGTGGCGCAGTGGATAAAGTACCGGCCCTGGATTCAGGAGGACCTGAGTTCAAATCCAGCCTCAGACACTTGACACTTACTAGTTGTGTGACTGTGCAAGTCACTTAACCCTCATTGCCCTGCCAAAAAGAAAGAAAGGAATGAAGGAAGGAAGGAAGGAAGGAAGGAAGGAAGGAAGGAAGGAAGGAAGGAAGGAAGGAAGGAAGGAAGGAAGGAAGGAAGGAAGGAAGGAAGGAAGGAAAAATGTTACCATTCAGGGGAAAAGTACAGAAACAGCTCTTATCTACCAAACATTTTCCAGAAGTGTCATAGTTACATTATCTAGGTTCCAAGTATGGGCTAACCTCCCTCCTAGAAGAGAAAGGAAAGGTTGTCTCGTCTACTCTTCATATTATTGGGGAAAATGAAGTCTTCCCTCAAAAACAAACATACTAAAAAGAGAAGGAATTCATTATAACAGTAAAGAAGTGTCTAAAGAGAAAGAGGATCCTTGGCCTGGGCCAAGAAGTTGCAGGGCAGAAAGAAGAATGTGACAGAAAGGAGAAAGGGGGGCAGCTAGGTGGCACAGTGGTTTGAACTTGAGTTCAAATCTGGGGTCAGGCACTTGACACTTACTAGCTGTTTGACCCTAGGTAAGTCACTTAATCCTCATAGCCCTGCAAAAAAAAAAGGAAAGGAAAAAATTGACTCACAGATCATTGAGTCAAGTAAAAGATATGAGATTTATTCTGAGGAAGAACCTAAAAACAGGGAGAATTACCTTTTTGTCCTCAGAGGAATGAAGATATGAAAAGTGCTGTCAGGTAAGGGATCACACAGTAAACTTTACAATAGATTGGTTAATAGTGTATAACTCCTTGCAGAGGAGCCCTCCTATAAATATAGATCTACATTCTTACTGCTTGTATAACCTCAAGAAAGTCACTTAAAAATTCATAGATTTAGAGTCAGAAGGACCTTAGAGGTTATGAAGCCCAAACCTCTCATTTTATAGATGAGGAAAGCAAGATCCAGAGAGGCCAAATATTTGCCCAGTCACACAGCTATAGAGTATCTGAGACAGGATTTGAAACCAGATCTTAATGACCATCAAGTCAGTGTTTTCTCTACTGTAATATGTAGTAAATGATCTTGAAGGTTCCTTACAGTTCTAAAAAACAAAACAAAGCAATATAAAACAAAACCTGCCAACTCCTATTATCTTTTATAGATATAGACTTTGTTCAATAGGCAATAAGGAGTCATGAATGGGCTCTGAACCCTTTGATGACATGATTGGAATTGATCATTGGGAATTTTGAGTTGTAGCTAATGATGGATTGAATTCAAGGGAGGAAAGGCTTGAGGTGGGTCCCCACATGCCATATAGTGGTATGGATTTGGTGGAAAATTCCAAGTCCATGCCATTTATAATTTTATAGTGTTGTATCATGTCTCTTCTCTCAGTCTTCAGCCTTCCACACTAAAGATATCTGTCTTCTTCGTTTGTCCTTAGATAACACTACATACCTCCCTACCTTACTCTTCCACCCACATGCCTCTAAATATCTCAGCTGCCCTTCTCTGGGCAATGGTGAATAATTATTGCTTTACCTAGAAATGTCAAAATGAGTATCTTTAACCAAAGGGGACAAAGTGTACATTAACTTCATTTATAATTTATCTCTTTAATGTCAAGATTGACTCTAATTTGTGCTTAGGAAAAAAAAAAACCTCTTCTTGGGAAGGAAAAGTCATGATTGTATTTATTTATTTTTAAGTAAAGCTAGAATCATTGGCAACCAGCTCCTGTTTTTGTCAAGAGTACCATGCCTCTGGAAATAAGACTAGAGCAGGAGCCCAGAAATTGTCTGCAAAAATTCTAGAAATTCTTGGATAGTCATTGTCACACATCAAACTGGCTTGGGGAGAAACTGAGCTGTGCAGTAAATATTGAACTAAAATAGCTCACATTTACATAGTGCTTTAAGGTCTGTGAAGTGCTTTACATATGTTATCTCATTTCATCCTTAATACAGCCCTGAGAGGTGGATGGTATTATTATTGTACAGCTGAGGAAGCTGAAACTGAAAACGGCTTAAGTGACTTGCCCAGGGTCACACATAACTATTAGGTAACAGAACAGGATTTAAACTCAGGTCTTCCTGACTCCAAGTCTAGAAGTCTAACTACTATGCCCTGTTTTGCAAAACAAATATGACAAAAGATTTGCCTTCACTATTATTGCTAATTTAGAATCATATCTTTTCTAGCAGATATTAAAAATCCAAAAAGAGAGAAAGAGAGAGAGAGAGAGAGAGAGAAATCATAAAACTGAAAGCTTTCTTGTTCTAAAGCTGATACATATATGCTAGAGAGCAAGAAAAGACTTCTATGGAGTATCATCCCAAGATGTTAATGATCGGGGGAGCTAGGTGGTGCAGTGGATAGAGCACTGGCCTGGAGTCAGGAGGACCTGAGTTCAAATCTGACCTCAGATACTTGACACTAGCTGTGTGACCTTGGGCAAGTCACTTAACCCTAATTGCCTTATGGAAAAAAATGATATTAATGATCTTGGAAAGGACAATTTTACTAAATTAGTTATTACACTACATTTAATTAAAATTCTTGAAATTTCACACCAATATAGATTAAATTAATTTGATTTGCAATAAAAAGACATACTCCTCTCTTCTATGTTCCAGTTTTATATCTTTCTCCCTAACTTTTTTTCCACTCCCCTCTGACATGGATCACTGAAACTTGTGAATGCATCCATTGTCTATACAACTCAAGAATATCCATTATCCTAGATTTGGAAGGACAATATTGGCCCTTACTTGAAGAAAGAGAAGTGCTCACCCCAAATCCAGCCTAATTGACTCTATCTTGGCAAAAATCTTGAAAAGATTGAGGGTAAGAGAGAGTAAGGTAGAATTTTACAGTATGTATGCAGTCTTATTAATTCCATGGAGAATTAATGACAACATGGATAGTGGGGTCATGAGTAAATAATGGAAACAACATTTAAAGTAATTCTCAAAGAATGTGTTTAGATGGTTCGTTAGTACACAAAACGCAACATAAAATTTAATGATACTCAGTCACACAAGACAAAATTCCATCATACAGAAACCTGAGGACATAATGGGTCAAGGTCAAGTCCCTCTTACTTTAGAATTAGGAATAAAAAATTCTGTAAAATGATGTGGTGACCAGACATAGAAAATAGTCCAAGGAATTCCCACAAACTTTTTACCTACAAGGTATGTGTATATACATATGGATGTATATATGGATGGATGGATGGATGGATGGATGGATGGATGGATGGATGGATGGATGGATGGATGGATGGAGAGAGCGAGAGAGAGAGAGGTTCCAACCCTCTCTCCCTTTGGGTGAGCTTAGAAAAAGCTTAGAAAAAGAAGAGGAAGTGATGGATTATATCACCACTAAAATTCGTACTTAAGGGTCAATTGTCCTGTAATAACTATAGCATAAAAAATAGGGGTAGATTCAACTTGTACCAGCTCTTATGAGAACTGATTGTTGAATTTTCAGAGTCAGTATTGACACCTCTGAAATTGGCGAGCACTATAAATTAGGGCTTAATTTATTGTTTTGTTTACTATCTCAACTGAAATCAAAGGCATGCCCATCAACTGGAGAATAGCTAAACAAATTGTGGTATATGATGGTGATGGAATATCATTGTGCTATAAGAAATGACAAGTAGGATGACTTCAGAAAGGCATGGAAAGACATGTATGAAATGATGTATTGTGAAGTGAGCAGAATCAAAAGAACATTGTATACAGAGATAGAAATATTGTTTGATGAAGAATTGTGAATGACTTGACTATTCTCAACAATACAATGATACAAGACAATCAATCCAAAAGGACCATTGATGAAACATACTATCCACCCCCAAAGAAAGAATTGATATTGATGGAAGAGACTGAAGCATGCTATTTTTTACTTTCATTTTTTTCTTTTAATCAAGTTTTCTTGTACAAAATGAAAAATATGGTAATTTTTTACATAATCATACATGTATAACCCATATATGATTGTTTGCTGCCTCAGGGAGGGGGAAGGAAAGGGAGGGTAAGAAGCATAAAAATCTATAAATCTATAAATAAATAACAAATGTTTATTATCAAGAAAATAATGGAGAAAATGTTATAAACTAAATTGAAAAGTGTAACTATACATTTTTTCCAGGGGACTGATTGTTAAACATTTGCCAACACACATGTATGGGATATAGACAATCCCTTTCCCATCAGGTAGTACAGTCCAAATAACTCACTTAAATAATGTTGCACATTTAACCCCTTACTTCCACCCTCCACTGCAGGAGACTACATGGATGATTCTATTTTCTCTCCTAGATGCAAGCTGTTCAGAATATTCCCCTTTTCTGGATAGGAGGCTGAATATCTGAAATTGCAAACTTAGAATAATAATCAAGATAACCTCTAAGGCTAATACTGCCCAAGAAATATCCCTACTTTTTGAAATGTTATGGCTCATAAAGAAATTGAGTAGTTATATCTATATAACAATTTATTTAGCTATACATGCAGTTGCAGAAACAAAGCAGGCCCAAGGCTCTTGGTAGCCAAGGACACTGACCATTGGTTTTGATATATAATTTGGAAGGAATGAAAAACAAGAAAAACAGAATTATAGGGACTGAGATGCTCTGATTTTGATTGGTAGAGGTGATCAGAAGACACTGAGGTGAAAGAGAGAGGGATAGTTTTTTGACATTCCTTAAGTTGGGTGATCTTTGGGAGGGGGAGTCAATCTTGTGACTATCCCAAAATCAGGTGACTTTCAAGCAGCTAGAACTTAGCTTCACAAAATGGTGGATAACGGCAAAATAGACTTACCAATGCTATTTTTTAATGTAACAGGGATTGTACTACTTGGGAAAATATCCCTCTTCTATCTAGGAGGCAGAGATTCAGTGTAACATTGTCCATGAACCCCTTTCTCAAGACAAAGGGGTGAATACATATATTTCCACTCCAGTCTTAGTTTCTCTATGAAGCTTTCCCTTACCACTCACCTTCATCACCATGGTGATGTTTCTCTCCTCTGAACACTTAAGGCCAATTATGTAGACCACTAATTTGTCACAGTGCTTTTTTTATTGTTCATTATACTTGAATATGTACTTGTCTCATTTTCCCAAGTGGAGTGCAAGCTTCTGAATGCAAGCAGAGATTGTTCATTACATTTCTTTGTATTTTCCCAGAGTGTCTACCACTTAGCACAGTGCCTGGTACATAGTAGGTATTTAATAAATGTTAATTGTCTTACTGACTGAGTAGACAGTGTCCTATATAATGTAGATCCCCAATAATACTCTATTTTGTTGACATTGTATTTCCCATCCTCCTATATCCTCCCTCTTATGGAAAAGAGTTAGCATGAATGAATCTTGATGATGTGACAAGCTGAGTTCTATAATTACTTTAAGCAGAAATAAAGAAAAGCACACACTTCTCAGTGAAGACAATAGGACAAATTCTGAAGGCCTGTTTCTGAAATCTGGCTTGCTCATTTCATCCTCCCAAAAAAGTCACTGTTGCTGGACTTATCCAGCAAATCAGCTTTCAACCTATCTATATCAATGCTCTGCAATTCCCCAGGTGTTTAAATGGAAGAGAGTTAAGAAAAAATTCCTTCCTTTTTTTTTTCTTCTCAGGTCAATATAAAGACAAAATTACACTAAAGAACAAAGCCTTTAAAAAAATATCTTGAAAGAAGCATATAAAGCTCAAAAAAGATCAATAGTTAGCCCATTGTTTTAAGTGACCTATTTAAATGATGCTGACACAAAAAGACAAAACAAAAACAAATAAATAAACAGATAAATGAATGAATGATGCTGGCATTTTAAATGATTGACACCACAAATGTTTAAATAACTGAGTTATAAGAATCCACATATCCTTATCACCTAGAAAAATAAAACAATTCTCAAAGCAGATTTCCTAAGTTCTCCACATAGCAACTGAAAAAATAAGAGGTGAGAGGAAGTATGTCATAGTGAATGGAAAGAATGCTGGATGTGAAGTCAGGATCACTGGATTCACATCTCACGTCACATTTTCCTGATCCTGGGCTAGTCACTGACCTCTTAGAGTCCTGGTTTCCTTATCTGCAAAATGGGGAATCACAATGCAACCTTGACAATGTCAAAGTGCTTTGCAAATCTCAAAGTCATCTTATAAGTATGAATTATTTCTACTTTTATTTTGGTAACTATATACCAGAATATATACATAACACAATACCCTAACCAAGGCTAAAGAAAATGTATAAAGTTATATTAATAATAAAAACAAAGGAGGAAAATGTGGAAAATACCTAACATTATGAAGCCTCCTGAAACTAAAGAGTAAGGGAGAACTTCCTAGAGGTCACATTGATATGTTACCACCCCCCCCCATCCTTCCTGAGCACCTCACACCATATACCTGGTACCTATAACTATACAAGCTGGATTTTATGTTGTGACTTTTATGTTATCCCATCATGTCAGTGACCCCGTGGGAACTCTTGTCCAGGTAAAGATGTCAGCTCCCACACTGAAAGACCATTGAGCACAGGCTTTTATTCAGAAAGATAAAAACAAGCATACATAGATTCATGAGGCTTCTTAGGAAAGAAATACTTCACCTCCCAAAATAGAACTTGAAGGGAACTTTTTATACTCTCAGAAAATCAGCTAATTTCCAGATACATTAGCCTTACAGGTAGACGTCTCTACATTTATTTTTACTACAGAATTTTATCATTGTTTCTTCTCTTACAGGACTATCTATTTATCTATCAAGCAACAAGACAGGGATGGAGTAGTTTTGAGTTCAAGGGCCATAAGATATATGAGACTTTTCACTCACAGTGGAAGGGAGATCTGTTTCTAAGTTAGAGTTATTCCTACTGAATAGGAAAGAGTAGATACGTGTCCTTTTTTCTCTTTGGAGGCCACTGGGGCACTGCAATTAATAGAAAACTAGTCCTAGAATCAAGAAGACCTGAGATCAAATCTCCCTTTAGACACTTATTAGCTGTGTGAACCTGAGCAAGTCACCTGACCTCTGTCTGCTTCAGTTTCCTTAACTGCAGAATGAATATAATAATAGTATCTATGTCCATCTCATAGATATTGTAAAGATGAAATGAGATAATATTTGTGACATGCTTAGCACAGTTTCTTTTCTTCCCTCCTTCCTCCCCTCCTTCCTTTCCTTTCCTTCTTCCTTCCCTCCTTCCTTCCCTTCTTCCTTCCAGCCCTAAACATAACCCTTCTTCCCTTCTTCCTTTCTTTATTTCCTTCCTTCCTCCCTTCCTTCCTTCTTCCCTTCCTTCCTTCTTTCCTTCCTTCCTTCTTTCCTTCTTTCCCTCCTTCCTTCTTCCCTTCCTTCTTTCCTTCCTTCCCTTTCCTTCTTTCCCTCCTTCCTTCTTCCCTTCCTTCCTTCCTTTTTTCCTTCATTCCTTCTTCCCTTCCTTCTTTCCTTCCTTCCTTCCTTCCTTCCAGACACAAGGAGAATTATCTCTCGTGATGATCTGCTCTCCCCAGGCGTGGCTGGGTAATAGCTCCTCTCTGTACTGCTGCCACCAGTGTTTGTCTAGTCTTTGAGACTTCCCAGAATTCATTTTCTTGGTCCAGGAAAAAATAAGAGATCTTCTTAGTTTTAATTCACCCAAAACAGGTGTGGTAGGAATATTATTTATGTTAAGCAGAATGGAATCTTTTCCCTTCAAATCAGACAAGGAGAACACCTTTGGATTTGGGTGGTCTGGGTAAGCAGAGCTTAAACCATAAACCCTCCTTCCTTCTGACGTGAGGCAAAAAAATCTGGCACAGTGGAGGTATAGTGGAATTGATATCACCCAAGGGACATCTTTCTGAACCTATGTTTCTGAACTGTTCAATGCAGCATCCATTTAAAGGGTAACAACCTCCATTTAAATGAGTACGTTGTAACTGTTTAATCTAAGTAAATTTAATTTTATTAAATTTTATGCTCCCTGAGTATTTCACTGCATGCCATTGTTGGGACTCATTCACTGGACCGGCCCAATGTAGGCCTGGCTCAAAACAACAGGGGTTGGGTTTCCAAAAGTATCTTAATAGCAACTAAGGGAAATAATGTGGGATAGAAGATCTTGGAGCCAAGCATCCTTTATTGTCTATTCCTGTTCTCTGTCCTTGTTCAACTTGCAGCCATAAGCCAGATAAGGCATAGTTCTCATCATCTCTCCTGCCAACACCAAGAGAAGTGGCCCTTCAATTCTATAAGATGAAACATGCATTGTACATATGATGTTAAAACCCCATTCAATTTTCACCAGGATTATTGAAAGGTCAGTGTGATGTAGTTCAAAAATTACTAGACATGGAGGTACTAGATATAGGATAGAATTCCATCTCAGGCATTCTGTTCCACCAGACAAGTACTTTAACCTCTTTGAAATTCAGTTTTTCATCTGTACGATAATAACACTTGTACTTCCTACCTCATAGGGGTGTTGTGAGGAAAGCTCCTTATAAATTTTAAAGGACTATATTACTGCAAGCTATTTTTAGTATTATAACTAGTCAGTCAACAAGCATTTATTAAGTACCTACTAAGTAGTAGTCATTGTGCTAAGCACTGGGGATACATAGAAAGGTGAAAGATAGTGTCTGCTCTCAAGGAGTGTACAATCTAACAGGGGAGATAACATGAAAACATGTTGGTATTTTTGGTTGTGTGTATGCTTGTGTGTATACACACATATATACATTTATATACATAAACATATATATGTATATGTATATACACAAACACATACATATACATACAAAAGATAATCTGGAAATAATAGAAAAAAATACTAGCATTAAGGAAGATTGGTATTTAAGCTGGAACTTGAGGAAAACCAGGGAAGCCAAGATACAGATATGAAAAGGGAGAGTTATAGGCATGGGGGACAGTCATTTAATACATTCAAAGTCAGGAATTGGAGCATCACAGTCACAGAAACAGCCAGGAAGCCAGTGTCACTGGATCAAAGACTCTGTGGGGAGGGGAGAAGCAAGAAGACCAGAATGGTAGGAAGGGGCTTGGTTACAGGTCAATTTATATGCCAAACTATGGCCTTAGAGGCCAATAATTTGTTCTTCAACACTAGAAGTTACATCATCAGGTCGGAGAATCTCTTTTGAAAAACATCCTGCGGATTCCTCCAAATAGCTCCAAATAATGGCATAAGACAATTCCTGGAGCAGGAGAACCCAAAAAAGGATGGGGTGAGATCATTGTTTAGCCAAAGATGGCTTAGAAGGTTGGCAGAAAAGGTCTATTGTACCAGGGGAAGAGTGGAGCCCAGACCTGGGCTGCACCAACACACATCAAGCCCCAGCCTGCGTCACGCAGATCCACCACCAAGCAGGCCACACCAGAGAAACAGGCCTCTAGAGCCTCTGAATTGGCTGCACTGACAGCTACTTCTGGAATTCAGCTCATGGTCCAGTGAGGGGATAGAGCAGCTAGCCAGGAGAAAATTACAGGGGTCTCTGATGGTGGTGAGGCCAGTGATGTTATGTTGCCTGTGCTTGGAACCAGGAAACAGTCAAGTAACCACCCAGGTAGGGGAGGGGCACAGGCATGGCAGATCTTGCAACCACAGTGAAAAAGAAATCTGTTCCCAGGTTAAAGAGCAAGCAGACCTGTGGTTACTTAAAGACCAGAGCACAGGCCAAGAGAATGCAAAATGTGCCTCTCCTTAAATAGTACCATGCTGGGCCCCCTGAAGCTTGGGACAGTGCACCCTGAAAACAATGCCTCACTTTAAGAAGGAGTTAAAAGTAAAGCAATGGGCTGGCAAAATGAGCAGACAGAAAAGGATATTGATCCTAGAAAGTTTCTTTGGTGACAAGAAAGATCAAAATACACCCTCAGAAGAAGATAATGAAGTCAAAGCTCATACATTCAAAGCTTTTAAGAAAAATATGAATTGGTCTCAGGCCATAGAAGTACTCAAAAAGGACTTTGAATATAAGGTAAGAGAGGTAGAGGAAAAAATGAAAAGAGAAATGAGAGTAATGAAGGAAAGTCATGAAAAAAAAGTCAACAGCTTGAAAAGCCAAATGGGAAATGAAAGAAAAGCTCTCTGAAGAAAACAATTGCTTAAAAATTGGGATTGAGAAAATGGAAGCTAATGACTTTATGAGAAATCAAGAAACAATAAAGCAAATTCAAATGAATGGAAAAAATAGAGGGCAATGTGAAATATCTCCTTGGAAAAACAGCTGACCTGGAAAATTGATCCAGGAGAGAAAATTTGAAAATTGTTGGACTACCTGAAAGCCATGATCAAAAAAAGCTTAGACATCATCTTCCAAGAAAGTGTCAGGGAAAATTTCCCTGATATTCTAGAAACAGAGGGTAAAATACATAATGAAAAGATCCACCAATCACCTCCTGAAAGAGATCTCAAAATGAAAACTTCCAGAAATGTTATAGCCAAATTCCAGAACTCCCAGGTCAAGGAGAAAATATTGCAATCAATAGAAAGAAATAATTCAAGTATTATGGAACCACAGTCAGTATAACCCAAGATCTAGCAGCTTCTACATAAAAGGCTCAGAGGACATGGAATATGATATTCCAGAGGGCAAAGAAACTGGGATTACAACCAAAAATCACCTACACAACAAAACTGAGTATAAAAAAGGAAATTCAATGAAAGAGAGGACTTTCAGGTATTCATGATGAAAAGACCTAAACTGAATAGAAAATTTGATTTTCAAATACAAGATACTAGAGAAGCATAAAAAGGTAAACAGGAAAAATCAATCATGAGGGATATTAAAAGGTTAAGTTGTTTGCATTCATGCAAGGGAAGATGATACTTCTAACTCATAAGAACTTTCTCATTAGTGTAGCTGAATGGAGTATACTTCAACAGAGGGCACAGATGTGAGTTGGATATGAAGGGACGATATCTTTAAAGCATTTATTTATTTTAATGTTGTGTGTGTGTGTGTGGAATAGTTGGGGTTGGGTGGCTTGCCTAGGGTCATGTAGTTGGTGAGTGTAGGGTGTCTAAGGCAAGATTTAGGCTCAGGTCCTCCTGGGTCCAGGGTGGGTGCTTTTCCCACTGTGTCACCTAACTGCCCCTTGTTGATATCTTTTAAAAAATAAAATTAAGGGGTGAGAGGATTGCACTGGAAGAGAGGGAAGGGGAGAGGTGGAATAGAATAAAGTATCTCACATAAAAGAAGCAAGAAAAAGCTTATGCAGTGGAGGGGAAGATGGGGAGGTATGGAGGAGTGAGTGAGCCTTACTCTCATCATAATTGGCTCAAAGAGAGAATAACATACAAACTCAATTGGGTATAGTAATATATCTTTCCCTGTGGCAAAGTGGGAGGGGAAGGGGATAAGGGGGGAGGGGTGAAAGAAGTGAGGGCAGATTGGGGGAAGGAGCAGTCAGAAGCAAAACACTATTGAGGATGGATAAGGTGAAATAAGATAGAAAATAGATTAAATATAAAGGGGAGGGAATAGGATGGAGGGTAATACAATTAGTAACAGTAACTGTGAAAAAAAAACTTGAAGTAAGGTTGTCTGATAGGTCTTAGTTCTCAAACACATAGAGAACTGAATCAAATTTGTTAAAATGAGAGTCATTCCCCAATTGATAGATGATCAAAAGACATGATGTTTTCAGACGAAATAATCAAAGCCACCTATAGCCATATGAAAAAAAATCCTCTAACTCACTATCAATCAGAGAGATTCAGGTCAAAACAATTCTGGGTACTACCTTATACCTACTGGACTGAATAATAGGACAGCAGAGGAAAATAACTAATGTTGTGGGGGATGTGGGGAAAATAAGACATTAATACACTCTTGGTTAAGTTGTAAACTCATTCAAACATTCTGTAGAGCAGTTTGGAACTATGGCCAAAGGGCTATAAAACCATGCATATTCTTTGACCTAGCAATACCACTATTGGTTGGTATCCTAAAAAAGTTAAAAAAAAAAAGTTGAATTCGAAATTGGGGTAATACCTATCACTTAGGGAAAGGCTGAACAAATTGTGGGATGAAATTAGGATGGAACACTATTATACTGTGCAAAATAATGAGCAGGATGCTATGAGAAGGACTTATGAAAAATTCCATCCATCTACAGGGAAAGAACTGATGGTAGCTGAATACAAATTGAAGTATAATTTTTTTGTTAGTTCTTCTTTTTAAAGTTTTTTGTCTGTTTTCTTTCACAACTTGACTAATGTGGAAATATTTTACATGACTGAACATGTATAAAATATTGAATTGCTTGAGTTCTTAAGGGGGGGTGGGGAGGGAAGGAGGAAGAGAATCTGGAACACAAAGTTTTAAAAATTAATCGATGTGGAGAAGCTAGGTCGCACAGTGGATAGAGCACCGGCCCTGGATTCAGGAGGACCTGAGTTCAAATCCGACCTCAGACACTTAATACTTACTAGCTGTGTGACCCTGGGCAAATCACTTAACCCCAATTATCTTGCAAAAAAAAAATCAATCGATGTTAAAATGTCTTTATACATGTAACTTGGGGAAAATTCTAAATAAATAAATAAATTTTAAAAAGAAAAACATCCTGTAGTACCTTTGTCCTGGGTATTGTAACTTTCCTAAAAATCTTAGGGCCCAAACCCCTGTTACTACCTGTACTAATGGTGCTCCTGGAGATTACAAAACAGCTTGTCAATGATCATATGAAAAAGAGTCAAAAGAAAAAAACCTGAACTTCTAGGGGAAAAGATGAGAAGTAGAAGAGTGGGTTGTGATTTCTAGAACTAGGCCTCAAGAGGAGAAACGCATCACAGAGCACTTTTTTTTTTTTTTTAGTGAGGCAATTGGGCTCACACAGCTATTAAGTGTTAAGTATCTGAGGCCGGATTTGAACTCAGGTACTCCTGATTCCAGGGCCAGTGCTTTATCTACTGTGCCACCTAGCTACCCCTTCATCATGGAGCATTTTGCCCTTTACTTTCATATGTATGGGCTCAGTTCTCCTTTCTGGTACTAACCACTTCCTTAGGCAAATGTTCCATTAGCTATAAGGAGCACAAGGTCATATAGCATGATTAGCTAGCCATGCTTCCTTCAAGAGGTGATCTCTGATAATTCCAGACAAGAATGAAGGAGAAGGCATTTCCTTCACTATTTTAAATTTGAAGAGTCTGCTGGGAGATCTACTTGTCTGGTTCAAAGACCAAGCAAGAGTCTAGCTAGGCCAGACTACAGAGAGAGAAAGATCAATGATACACAACCAGAGGATAGATTCTACATTTAATCCCATCGAGATAGCTCAGGACAGTTGGTGTGAAACATATCCACTCATTCAGGAAAAGCAATTTTCTTCAGGACCCACTCCTTGAATTGAGTTTCCCTAGCAAGGAATATGGAGGTAGCACAGTGGAAAGGGGAAAGGACTGAGAGTCATCAGACTTGGGTTCTTTTTCCAGTTTTGATACTAACGTATTGTGTTATCTTGGAAAAGTTGTTTCATTCCCTGTAGGCCTCATATTCCTCAGCTGCAAAATGGGGTTAGATAAAGTGATTTCTAAGATTCTTTAACTCTCTCATTCTCAGCTTGGTACGGTAGAAAGCACACTGACTGTAGTCAGAGGATTTGGGTTCAAATCTCATATAAAATACCTGTAAGACTTTGGGCAAGTCACTTAACATTCCTACATCTAAGTTTCCTTGTCCAGAAAATAAGGGGCCTGAATTAGATGACACATGAGGTTCTTTCCAAATTCATGATCATCTGATTTAAAAAAAATCTCACCAATGCTATAGCAACATAATATAATGAAAAGGCCATTGAACTTGGAGACAAAAGTGTTGTTTTTCCACTTTTATTATGATAATTAGCTGTGTGACTATGGGCAAGTTTCTCAAACACTCTGAGATTTAATTTCCTCATTTTTACAATTAGAATGATTTTCATTTTAAATGGGCAGCTAGGTGATGCAGTAGTTAGAAGGTCAGGCCTGGAGTCAGGAAGATTCATCCATCTTTCTTAGTTCAAATTTGGCCACAGATACTTACTAACTGGGTGATCATGGGAAAGTCACTTAACCCTGTTTGGCTCAGTTTTCTCATTTATAAAATGACCTGAAGAAGGGAATGACAAACCACTCCATTACCTTTACCAAAAAAAAAAAATTCAAATGGGTTCAAAAAGAATTGGACATGAGTATAACAACTGAACAACAACAAACATTTTAAGAGGAGGGTTAAATCTGCAGAAGGATTCATTCTGGAGGAGAAGGATTTAGGAGAATGACCCTAGGAAGGAGGGGGACTCAAGGAGGAGAAAGTAGTCAATAAAATAAAGTAATTTAAAATAGTTAAGAAAAGCTAATTGGCAAAACAGAGTAAAAGGTCAGGAAGAAGAAAGGAATGAAATTGTATGTAGTTGTTGAGAGGTTAATAGATGCTGCTGTGAAGTTGTTAATGAGGTGTTAATTGGATGAAATGTAATCTATGAGCAATTTGAAAGACAAGGCCCAAAGAGCTGAGCTGGTATGCAAAGCATGTCCAATTTTGTAGTGTTTGCACTGTGTTCAATAATTGCATGTCTGCCATGACCAAGTGACTCCTATCTGTGCTCAAATTATAGATTGGTCCCCATGCTAGAAGAGATGGTAAAGAATCTTAAGAAACAATTCACCACACTTCAAGTTATCAGAGAAAATGAAGAGCTTGTGAAATAATTTTTTTAAAAAAAGACATTATTCAACATGAAAAGAAAGAAGTAAAATAATCTGAAGAGACAGAGTGGAGTCCTTATTGTATAAGGAGATTAGAAAATGGAAGAATGTCACAGTAATAGAAGGAAAGAAGAAGGATCTTCTGGGACTCAAAAATAAGTGTGAGATTTTTTTCCCTATAGATATGAGAAGTTGGATACTAAGTGAAGGAAGTCAATGCTCATCTTCCAAGGAATTAAAAAGAAAAGATTTCACAGCTCTGTCAGGTGAGGGATTGTCTGGTCAGAAGGAGACAAGAGTGGTAGTAGATGGTGACGCCACACTGAGAGGTATGACTGTCATTGTCACTTAGTGACATAAAAACAACACAAAGGGGTATTATCTTCCCGAGGCCTGTGTCCAAGAAGTGGTTTCCCAAGACTAGTTAAAATGACTCCTACCCACTTCTGGTCATTTATGTGGGCACAAATGATACTTCCAGAAGTAAGTTAAAAAGCATTATCTAAGATGATGAAATCTCAGGCCAGAAACTAGAAAGGAGCATAGGTGTGCTGGCTACTTCGGACAAGGGATACAGAAAAGAAAAACAGATTGTGGAATTGAACAGCTATTTGGAATTGGTGTCTGAAGAATAGGATTTGGACTTCTGGAGCACAGCTTAAAATATAGAAGTGACAGTCTCCTAGTCAAAGATGGAATATACCCATATGAATGGATGTACCTGGAGTCTTGAAAATTAATCAAAAGGACTTCAAATGAAAAAGAATAGGAAAGATAAAGTACTTCTAGATACCAGCAAACCAGATAGCATAGAGTGTAGTTCCAATGTAGGAAAAGGGATAGTAGAACTTCAAAGGAGACAAATCTCAAGAAATATTCATATTGATAGATATTATTGTGTAGCCACAGATAGTAATATTTGAAAGATAATGAATAGTGGGAGAGATATCACAGGCCTAGAAAAGAGCAAATGTCCTTCTTTTGTTTTTTTAAGGGGAAAGAAAACTGAATCTAAAAATTATAGGCTGGTGAATTTAATTTTAATTCCTGATAACATAGGACAGATTATTAAAGGAGTGATTAATATGGTTTTTTTTAGGCAATCAAGGTTAAGTGACTTGCCAAGGGTCACACAGTTAATGAGTGTCTGAGGTTGGATTTGAACTCGGGTGCTCCTGACTTTGGGGCTAGTGCTCTAGCTACCCAGCTGCCCCAGTCCACATGCTTTCACCATGAATTGGTCACACCAGGGTTACTTACTGGTACTAGTGTCTGTGTTTAGTCTGGAGAAGAGAAAACTCAAGGAAAACCTAAAAGTAATCTTCAAATACTTGAAGTAATTGGAAGAAAGATTAGACTTCAGAATACAGAATACAGATCAATGGAAGGATGTTCAAAAGAGGTAAATATGGGCTTAATAAGGAAACATTTCCTAATGATTGTCTTTCATTCTCAAAGAGGACCATGACATCAGGGTGATGTCATGACTTGCACTAAATTAGATTTAAGTGAGGGAGGGTTATGTAAGGTCACCAACCTTAATCTCTCCTCCACAGCCATTTGGGGCCAGTGGCAAGATATATATCAGGATTACTACAGATTGCCCTGGATTAAAGCAATTGGGGTTAAGTGACTTTCCCAAGGTCACACAGCTAGTAAGTGTCTGAGGTCAGATTTGAATTAAAGGCCTGCCTTTACTTCAGGGTCAGTGCTCTATCCACTGTGCTACCTAGCTACCCCTTCTAAGAGTGGACTGTATTGCCTTGGGGAACAACAGCTTTGCCCTCATTGGAGATATCCAAGATCTACTGGGCTTGGTGTAGAAGGGCTTCTTTTAGGGTTAAGCATTTCATTGGCTTTTGAAGTTCCTTCTACTCTGAAATTCAACACTCACAGATTTATGGTTGGAATAAAATGATATGATGTAGGGGAAAGTGTTTAACAAATTGTAAAAGATTATTATTATCAGAATTTGAGGGGTTGTTAGATAGCTAATTAATGCCAATGTCATCTTGAAACTAACCAATACTCTCCTGGTCTGATGGAATTAGTCCAACAATGACATTGGATTTCAGCTTTCCTATTCATTCATGACAAATTATTTTTTGAGCAATATTGGATTTTTTAATCATAAGTTTCTAGGGACCTATAGATTCATGACAATATGTAGGGTGACAGGAGAGAATTTCACAAAGCTGTTCTCCCAATTTCCAAGTGGAAGTGAGCACATTCTCATTAATCATTGTGAGATCAGAACTCAGCAGAAAAGCCACTCTCTTGAAAGTAAGCTGTTTTCCAGGAGTCATTTATTTATTTGATGTTGTGTCACTGATAAACTATGCCAGCCACGACTCTCCGTGATTAAGCCAGGTTTATTCAGCCTTACATGACTACCTATTGAATCAGCCAGAGGCTGAACCCTCTATCTTTTTTAGATATGTCAAGGACTCCAAATATTTTGGGGAGCTCAGCAACCAAGATTCTGAGAAAACAGATTTTCTGTCATGTCATTGTTATAGCTAGAGCAATGATTATAAATCATTCCCATCACATGTGCTAAATGTACTAGAAGCAAAGAGAAGGAAGAGGGATGATGTCTTTGTGAAACTGAAGCCATGAATCTACCAAAGTCAGGAGCTTTTTCCTCCTTTTTCTCTGCATTCTTGCTGTTCTTCCCAGCTAATTAGGGAAATGACATTGACAATTTTACCAGGCTGTAAACAAGGAATTTTATACCACTGGCCAGGTTGACAATATTCAGAGAAACCTGAAAAGACTGCTATGAACTGATTCAGACTGAAATGAGAAGAATCAGAAAAAATTATATCATTCCTACAATATTATAAATTTTTTTTAAAAACTTGGAAAGATAAGAACTCTAGTCAATGTGATGACCAATTATGACTCCCAAAGATTGAGGATGTTTCCACCTCGCAGAAGACATGTGATATACAAAAAGACACATCTACTTTCAAATTTTGTTTTGCTTAACAGTAATTTTTATAAGAGAACACTTTGGGAAAGAGGGAGAGGAGAGCAGAGTGAAGGGTAGTAAAGAATAGTAAAGAGGAAGTCAACTGTATGGTTCAGTGGATAAAGCACTGGAGTCAGGAAGTCCTAAGTTCAGATCTGGCCTCAGACATTCACTAGCTGTGTGAAGGTGGGCAAGTCACTTAACCTCTGTTTGCCTCAGTCCACTAGAGAAGGAAATGGGAAACCACTCCAGTATCTTTGCCAAGAAAATACAATGGACCATGTTATGATCCACAGGGTCATGAAGAGTCGACACAACTGAACAATAACAAATGATAATAAGGCAAAAAAAAATATAAGAAGTGTCCATTAAACATTTAAGAAATATATGGGGGCAGCTAGGTGGCACAGTTGATAGAGCACCGGCCCTGGAGTCAGGAGTACTTGAGTTCAAATCCGGCCTCAGACACTTAACACGTACTAGCTGTGTGACCCTGGGCAAGTCACTTAACCCCAATTGTCTCACTAAAAAAAAATTCAAAAAGAAATATATGTAAGATTTAAGAAATAATAATGTGGCTAGTGTGACTTATAAGCTATCAGTCCAAAAAAATATATTTCCCTACCCCTAAAGTCTTAAAAATATAAGTAATAGAATATTAAATTGAAAAGGAAGGAAAGGGATTGGGACAGAGAAATTGTTTACATATGCCCAAGTCAGACAGCCTGGAGAGTAGCTACAATGAAGAAAGAAAAATAGAAATAGAAATATCAATAATTTTGTAGGTAGCACAGACCTAGAAAGAAC
Source organism: Dromiciops gliroides (assembly GCF_019393635.1). Taxonomy (NCBI): domain Eukaryota; kingdom Metazoa; phylum Chordata; class Mammalia; order Microbiotheria; family Microbiotheriidae; genus Dromiciops; species Dromiciops gliroides. The sequence continues at coordinate 614,058,220 of NC_057862.1, forward strand.
AAGGCCATAAAACCCATGATCTTAATTATTCCCATAAAAACTAATAACAAATGGGTAACCAGCAAAGTACAGTAGACATAGTAAGTAAAGAAGACAATTTTTACATCACAGGTAGCACTGAGACATTATGGAATAAGATCCATGAGTATGGCTCCAGAAGTGTATAGTTTATTCAAAAGAAATAGGTTGGAGAGTGTTAGACAAATGTTGTAGATTAAGAAGAATATATTCATGTGATCAAATTCAAAAACTTGAGCCATGAAGTATCATGGAGGACATTGGAGAACAACAGAAAGAGAAACAGAACCGACATCATCAATAAAGTATACAAGAACCGCATGAAAAGGAAAAGAAACTATATTCAGTCTAGGAAATAGGTCACAAATCTGGCCCAGAGACATGCTATGGCTGTGATGGATGACTTCATATATCTGTACAGCTGTTGGAGCCCATTCTCTTTCCCTCTGACAAAAGCTTCCCAGCTAATATTTGCTCAACTTAACTTAAAGATCATCTCATCACCCTCCAAAAACTGGGCAATCCGTTCCTGGACATGATCCCCACCTGTAAAGAGGAACTGTTTCCTAGGATGGAAATGATGGGAAGCTTGAGGGAGAGTGACCATTCTCTCTTTGAACTTGTGAAGGAGAGAACAATCCAGGTTTCATCAGACATATACACTAGATTGTGGGAAAGTAGATTTCAAACATTCGTGTTTTTTCAATTATTTGGGCTAGGCTAGGTTTCCTAAATTATTGCTTCTCATGTATTAATGGCTATTCATATAATAATGGCTACCGCACCCGTTTTGGCAGTAATCATTTATTATTAATTAATTAATGTTAAATATTAGAAAAGTATTGACCCTGTGGCATTTAACAACACAAGCAGAAGGAAAGTTCCTGGCCACGTGCTGTCTCTCAGAGAGAGAGCACATGGCCTCAAGCAGAGTTCAGAAACCCTACATTACCTACTCGGCCCTAAGAGGAGAGGGAGCAGCAAAAGAAAGCCATCAGAGCCAAGAGCGAGATCCAAGATGGTGACAACCAGGAGCTTCATATGGTCTCGGCTTTTATCCTCCTTTGATATAGATAGGTCACTATGCACTGATCAAAGCTAATTGGCTAACATGATTCAATTCCATTGGTTGACATGACTTGAGGGTGGTCCATATTAAAATGATCTCTACAAATGACATCAGGAAGAAGTATCCAAAAGACTACCCCCTAAGTTGCTCAAGGCAAAGTCCATTATCTAGATGTGGTATAATCAGTTCACTGAACTAGACAAGAGTCAATCTCCATTCCTATTTTACCCTTAGGCTGGCCCTGAAAGAGATTAGAACTTTCTCCAGAACTGAGCTTTCTGAAGTGGGGGGTGAGGGGGAGAGAAAGCCAACTAAAGCTGGGTCCCTGGATCCCCAAGAAATTTGCTATTAATAATTGTTTTGGGGGAAGCTAGGTGGCACAGTGGATAGAGCACTGGCCCTGAATTCAGGAGGACCGGAGTTCAAATCCAGCCTCAGACACTTGACACTAGCTGTGTGACCCTGGGCAAGTCACTTAACCCCAATTGCCTTACCAAAATAAACAAATAAATAAATAATTGTTTTGTCACATGTTCAAGGGTAAGGCTTGGTAAAATCCTATGGCCTAAAATTCTACAGAGGAAATTATCTGAGGAGAGATATAAACCTCCAAACTTAATTCAGTTAAAGTCAAAACACCCTTTCTGTGCTAGGTATTGTCCTAGCTGGCAGGGATACTAATGTAGCACTTGTCTAACACATAGTAGGCACTTAATAAATGTTTATCAATTGACTGACGAAAACAGCACGGCTCCTACCCTCAAGGAAATTCACATACCACTGGGGAGAAAGAACACGTACACAGATAAATCAATATAAAGAATGCTTAAAAATGTAAAGACACAGAGAAAAAATGGGAGTTATCAATATATGTGTATGTATATATTAGGGAGCAGCTAGGTGGCACAGTGGATAAAGCATTTGGTTTGGAATTAGGAAGACTCATCTTCATGAGTTCAGATCTAGGTTCAGACACTTATGAGCTATGTAACCCTGGGCAAGTCATTTAATCCTGTTGGTTTTAGTTCCTCATCTATAAAAATGAGGATGCCTACTGAGGACTTTATGTCCACTTTTAATTTTATCTCTTGCTGTTGACCAAGAAACAAGGTTGTGAGATACCATCTCTTCCCAGCGAGAAGTCTAGGAAGGACTTTCTTGCCAGGACTGTCTAAAATACAGCGGACGCTGGCAGAGGGGTTCTGGCTCTTTTTGGTTCCTGACCTTGCCATGGTGGGTCGGATAATAGGGTCTCCTAGAAACAGTTAGATTTTTACCTTTCTCTCTGATCCTAATGCTCTTTAATAAATACTTAAAAATTTAAATACTCTTGCTAAAGCTTATAATTTATTGGCGACCACTCGTTAGATTTTAGATAGTATAGCTAGAATTTTAGCCCCTCACAGATAGAAATGGCAAACCACTCCAGTATCTTTGCCAAGAAAACCCCAAATGGAGTCACAAAGAGTTGTACACAACTGAAATTACTGAATGAGAATATATAGATATTATGTATGTATGTATGTATGTATGTATGTATATGTGTGTATTGTACATGTTTATGTAATATAGAGAGAGATACATACATATACATAAAAAATTAATCAAGGGGCAGCTAGGTGGTGCAGTGGATAGAGCACCGGAGTCAAGAGGACCCAAGTTCAAATCTGGCCTCAGACACTTAACACTTACTAGCTGTGTGACTCTAGGCAAGTCACTTAACCCCAATTGCCTCACCAAAGAAAAAAATTTAATCAAGCTGAATTTTCAAAAGAAACATAAGGAAGATAGAAATCAGAACAAGTAATGAACAAAGGAATAAAAATTGGAGTAGAGATACTCAAGCTATTCATTGGCAACTATGTTCTAGAAAGGGATCACGATGTAGTCCTTTGAGGATAGCATAAGGGGTGCTAAAACTCAGAAAGTCCTGAGGTGGACAAAGAAAGCTATGAACAACAAAAAGATTTTTTATTAGCAATTTTGTGATGTGCTTTGTTGGGAGGAATTTCAAATTGGTAAAATCACAGACTTAGTAGATTATGGATCAAAAGAAAGTATAGAACTGATACTTAAGGCATGAGATGCTATTAGAGGCAATTGAAAGAAGACAAGCTGTTCAATGTTTTTCTTCTAAGAATGATCTTTAGAGAATAAATGACAGAGCAAAAATGACTAGTAGGGAATTGATACCCAAGATAAGTAGGAAGATAGTAAGAGAACACCTTAAATGTCATGAGTTCAATGAAAAAGTCCATAGGAATTACATCCTTACACATTGGAAAAAGTACCAGATGTGTTGCTGAGCCATTGTCAATGATCTTGTAAAAATCATTGCAAAATATAGAGACAATGAGAGATTCAACCCAGGATGGGAGAAAGACAAATGCTTTGCCAATTTCCCCAAAAGAAAAACAAATGGAATTTGCAAACTATAAGCTAATGATCTTGGCTTGTTTTTTTGTTTTGGTTTTGTTTTGGTTTTGTTTTTATTTTTTATCCCTTACAAAATCTGTCAACAACTTGTTAAAAGTAAAATTAATAAACACACTATAAAGAAAGTAGCAATCATAAACATTGTGCAATGTATATGACACAGGATTTAGAGCATTTTTATATGATTGTTGAGGTCAATATTTTTTCTTTGAAAACTACCTGTTCATATCCTTTGACCATTTATCTGTTGAGAAATCAGTCTTAGACTTATAAATTTGTAACAGTTCTTTATATATCTTGAACATGAGACATTAAATCAGGGAAACTTATCACAAGGATTTTTCCCAGTTGCCTGTTTCCTTTCTAATTTTCACTCTATTTGATTTATTTGTGTAAAAACATTTAAATTTTATGTAATCAAAATTGTCTATTTTATCTTGTGTAATCCTGTCATTTGTTGAGTCATGAATTCTTCCCCTAACCATAGACCCAAAAGGTAATTTATTCTTTACTTCTTTCATTTGTTTAAGAAATGACCTTTTATAGTTTGGTCATACGTCCATTGGTAGTTTATGTTGGTATGTGGAGAAAGGTGTTCTAAGCCTAATTTCCACCAAACTTCCATCCAGTTTTTCCAACCATTATTGTCAAATGGTAGGGTACAGGCACCACTCAAACCTCATTCTTATTTAAATTAGTTCAAAGAGAGAAAAATATATATATACACACTCAATTGGGTATATATAAATCTGTTTTACTAACAGAGAAAGGTGTAAGAGAAAGTTGGAATGATAAAAGTGAAAGCAGATTGAAGGAGGTGGTAATCAGAAGCAAAACAGACTAGAGGAAAGATAGGATAAAAAGAGAAAGAATGATAAACAGAAGAAAATAGGATGGAGAGAAATGCACAATTAGTAATTATAACTGTGAATGTGAATAGAATTAATTCACCCATAAAATGAAAGCAGATAGCAGAATGGATTAGAGACAATAATCCACCAATATACTGTTTACAAGAAATTCACTTGAAACAGAGAGATATTTACAAACTTAAAATAAGGGGCTAGAGCACAATCTAGCAAAATAGACCTAATTAAAAGAGATAAGCAGGGAAATTCTTTCTTCTTGCTAAAAGACACCATAGACAATGAAATAATATTAACACTATATACATATGCACCAAATGGCATAGCATCCATATTCTTAAGGGAAAATTTAAATGTTACAGGAAGAAATAGTAAAAAATATACTAGTTGGGGACCTCAATTTTCCCTATCAGATCTATATAAATCTAACCATAAAATGAATTATAGAGAAATTAAGGAGATAAATAAAATTTTAGAAAAGTTAGCTATGAAACAAGTTGTGGTATATGAATGTAAGGAAATACCATTATGCTGTAAGAAATGATAATCAGATTTTAGAAAACCAGGACTTACACGAATTGATGCTTAGTGAAATGAGTAGAACTAAGATAACATTGTACATAGTACGTTGTGTGATGATCAACTGTGATAGACTTAGCTCTTCTCAGCAATAAAATAATCCAAGATAATGCCAAAAGACTTATGTTGGAAAATGCTCTCTACATTCAGAAAAAGAACTATGGAGTTTGAATGCAGATTGTAGCATACTATTTTAGCCTTTGTTGTTGTTTTTGTTGTTGTTGTTTCTTCTTTCTTGTGTTTTTTTTTCTTTTGTTCTGATTCTTCTCTTACAACATGACTAATGTGGAAATATGTTTAACATGATTGTAATGTATAACCTATATCAAATTGCTTGCTGGCCTTGGGAGGGGGAAGGGAAAGGAGAGGGGGAGGAAAATTTGGAAATCAAAAAAAAAATCTTTACATAGAACTGGGAAAAAGTTAAAAATTAAATTAAATTAAAAAACAAAAAAAATTAAAAACATAAACTCAAAAAAAAAAAAGAAAGAAAAGTTAGCTATGACATACCTCTAGAGAAAATTGAATGGGATTAGAAAGGAGTATACCTTATTCTTAGCTGTACATGGCACCTTCACAAAATTGACCATCTATTAGGGCATAAAAACCTCACAATCAAAGACAGAAAAGCAGAAATATTAAGGGCATCCTTTTGAAATCATGATGTAATAAAAATATATTCCATAAAGGGTCTTGGAAGCATAGATTAAAAATTAATTGGAAACTAAATAATCAAATCCTAAGTGATGAATGAGTCAAAGAACAACTCATAGAAACAATAATTTCATTAAAGATAATGACAACAATGAGACAACATACAAATATTTATGGGCTGTAGCCAAAGTAGTGCTATGGGGAAAATATATATCTCTAAACTCATAAATCAATAGGAGAGAAAGAGGTCAGTGAATTGGGTATGCATTTGAAAATGCTAGAAAAAGAAAAAAATTTAAATCCCCAAATAAGCAATAAAGTGAAAATCCTGAAAATCAAGAGATAAATAAAATCAAAACTAAACAAAAAAACCTTTAAACAATAAATAAAAGTAGGAGCTTGTTTGATAAAAACAAAAAAATTAGATAAGACTTTGGTAAATTTGTTTCTTTTAAGAGAAAAGAAAACCTAATTGCTAATATCAAAAATGAAAAAGGTGAATTAACCATGAATGAAGAAGAAATTCAAGCAATTAGTAGGAACTATTTTGTCCAATTATATGCCCATAAATATGACAATCCAAGTGAAATGGATGGATATTTACAAAAATATAAATTGCCCAGATTAACAGAAGAGGAAATAAAATACTTAACCATTTCTTAGAAAAAGAAATTAAATAAATCATCCATCAGCTTCCCAGAAAAAAAATCCCCAGGACCAACTGGATTTACAAGTTAATTCTACTGAACATTCAAGGAATAATTAATCCCAAAATATATAAAATATATATTTGAAAAAATAAGAGTCCTATCTTTTTATGACAAAAATATTGTTTTGATAACTTAAACCATCTTCTCTAATATCAATTGTCTATTCTTGCAAACTAACTGGAAGGTGTTGCATATTTGTTTAACAAATAAATTTAAAAACCATTAAAACTTCATTTAGAAGATTTATAAACTTGTTTTAATTGGAAATGGTTGTGTTTTATGGACTTTTTTGTTTTTCATGTAGAAATATGAGTTTTCATATGTGACACTTAAAATCTAATGTGTGGTCGCCTTGTTTCTACTTCAGTATGGGGGGAGAACTAGCTGAGGTTTATAGAAACATCAGCAGCAGTTTTTGGCATTAAGCATTTATTAAAGAGTAAAGAGACAACACATGGAGTACATAAAGTACAGAAAGAAAAGCCTATCTCCCTTAGGGTTCAGACTGGCCTCCTTCTTCTCCTTTCCTTTTTGACAACAACCCGAGGTTTCAGAACTAAAAAGACCAGAGCTAAGAAGCCAGCCTCACTTTCTACTTCTTGTCCCCCTCCCCCAGAAGGGGAGGTCCTTCAAGCTGATTAGTTGAGGGTGGTCTCCTATTGATGTCATAGTCCACAGTCTCTGAGAAGAACACCCCACTCAGGTCCAGCCAGGTGTGGTCTTGATTTAATCAACCTTGAGTAGGTTCACAGTCAGTCTCTGTCAGTCTCACCCAATTCAAACAATTCCAAATCAATATTCAGATGGGGCTCCTTGTCATCTGCCAAATCCCATTATTTTCTCACACAAAGGTGACATATTTACAACATTTTAGGCAACCCACAGTGGAGACAAAAAATCTAGGAGGAGGAAGTAGCTAATAATGTCAGATGCTTAAAAAAAATGTCAAGAAGGATGAGGACTAAGAAAATGTAATGTGACAAGTAAGAAAGAGATCACTGATAACTTTGAAGAGTACAGTTTTAGTTGAGTGAGAAGTAAAGAGTAATAAGGAGATTGAGGACCTGGATAAAGGATATGATGTACTCAATTGAATAGAGTAATTTCAAAGGGTGCCAGAATGAAATGAGGACTGAAATAAGATTGAAACCCATCATTTCTGCTAATCCTTCACTCTGTCCCACTGAAAATAAAAAGTAGATCAGGAGTCTTATTCACCAGCCACTGCCCTGAAGCAAAAAGTCCACCCTTACATGGTATACCTGCAACAACCATGAGGTTATCTGAGGTTGTAAGGGTGGGTATACACTGCAGGTACCTGGGTCATGATCTGCCCTAAACTTCCTCTTCCTGAGGCAGATTGGAAGAGGTTATGAACTTGCAAAGCCAGAATGCCAGCTAGGGGAATGGGTGAAGCTGGGGAATGTTATGTAATAATGGTTGAATGGTGAATAGGGTGGTCTTCTTTCACCTTACTCCCTGACCTGTACCCTTTGATCCAGTGACATTGGCCATTGGGCTATTTCAGGAACAAAATTCTTTCTTTAGTGATAGAGATGAATGAAAACTTTTCAAGCTTTGAGTTGCCTTGGGCATGTCTGGTTTCCAACTTCCAGGAAAAAGATGGAAGAGGCCAATCCTGATTCACATTGCTGAAGAAAAAGACTGAGAAGAAAAGAAAGGAGCTGGTAGTCTCCATCATGCCCCTGTTCTGAGCTCACCTCTCTCTGAATGGAGTTTTCTCTTGGGTAAAATCAAAAACTTTCTCTTTGTTGAGCTGAGTTCTTTCACTCGAAATGGGAGAGCTCCTTCACTCTGTATTCTCTGGTATATATTTTCCTATATATACCTTCTCTAATTTATGTTTTTCTATGATTTGGATAAATGGGTTTCTTTCTTATTTAATACATATGTTCATTTTGGGACTGGCATTTGGTGGGAAGGAGTAGCTAGCTGATGCAATGGATAGAGTGCTGGGCCTGAAGTCAAGAAGACTCATCTTCCTCCATTAAAATCTGACCTCAGACACTTACTAGCTGTGGGACCCTGGGCAAGTCACTTAATTCTATTTTTCTTAGTTCCTCATCTGTAAAATAACCTGGAGAAAGAGATGGCAAATGCTTCTGGCACCTTTGCCAAGAAAACCCCAAATGGGGTCATGAAAAATCAGACATGACTGAATCAACCAAACAACAAAATAATTCAGTGGGAAAGGGAATCAAGGCTTGAATATACCTTGGAGTTCCTCTTCCCCTAATAGTAATGACTGAGTGTTCAGAAGTTAGATTGAACCTGATCATATCTCCTAGATAAGTAATATTTGAGGGAGCAGATAGATATAATCCTAACCCTTTCTGTCTATTTTGTCTGTCTGTCTGTCTTTCTCACACACATGCACACACACACACACACACACAACACAAATTCTTTCTCTTCCCCTCTTTTCCCCTCTTCTCTCTAGTCTTCTTTTTCTCTCTCCTCCCCCCCCCACCAAAAAGTAGCTATAAAATATATACATATACTGGATCAAATTTCTTAATATTATTCTGTGTGGCTCAGTCTCCAAGCTGACTGAACCCCTTTTTGGATAGCTGTTCAGACAACATACCTACCCTTTTTTGACCTGATGTTATTGTTACATGAACTCAGACTGATTTGTATGCTTCTATGTTTTACTTGTGAATGCAAACCCTTTTGTACAACATTTTTTTTTAATATTTACCATGTGAAAGGTATTATACTAAAAACTACAGCATATTAAAAACGAACAGGACTTCACCAAGCTTGTGCTCTAATAATGGAGGAAGACATACCCACAAATAACTCTAAGACAAAAGTCAGACTGCTTTTAGACAACTGAGACATACCTTGTGCTTTTTCCTTAGGGAAAGTGGATGGGAAAATGTCTTTGAGCAAAGGACTTTCCTATTGTCCTTGTAATCACCCCATAGGGATTAATCCATCCCTTTTCTTAATACAGAGAAGATTAGAGTTTGTATGACCTTGTTCAATCTCTATTGCATTAAGGATAGGGAGGAGAAATATGAAGAGGGTGAAAGTGACAGATAATGTAGAGGCTAAAGATAATAGAAATGGGAAATTGAAACACAAGTGAGTGAAAATTTCAATACCATTCTTGAGACTTGTTTTTTGCCAACGGGGTTCCATTTTGTTAGATTCAAGTACTAGACTACAATTATATAATCCTTTGTAAAGCAGGGAAAGATTAGAACAAGAAGCCTTGTAAATTTGTATTACCAACCAACCACCAGCTCTTTTTTGGCCAGAGGAAAACAGAGAAAAGGAATTTTCCCCAAAAGATACTGTCTTTGTGACCTTGGGCAAATCACTTAACCTCTGTGCCTCAGTTTCCTCATCTGTAAAATGAGGAATTTGGACTAGATGGAATCTGAGGTCCTTTTCAGATAGCCAAGATCCTATGATTCTACGGATGAGCAAGGGCCTGAGTACAATGCAAACAGATGCTTTCTTGACAGGAGAGAGACATACATTCAAAAAAACTGTTGCAATATTCACACTAATTCCAAATCCTTCACCTTTTGGCTATTGCTATGAATAAATGAAGACTAAAGTAACATTTCACCTCCACTGTATATTCTTGTCTATGCAGGGTTATGAAGCCTGACCCCCTTCCCACAGGGAAAAACAAAACAAAACTTTTTTTTCCTCCTAGTCAATCCATCTGTTCCAAGCACACATTGAAGCAATTTTGGATATTGCCATGAGTTCAGGAAAGGGCTTCCTTGTCGAAGTTTGCATGCAACCAAAGGGATGGAATAGTTCAAAAACCTGAGAAAACAGCATCAATGTAGGGTAAGGCTGGGAAAAATCCTAGGGGAAATGCAGTAAATGGGAGATAGGTGTTTATCAAAAAATCCCCAGATGGTAGACCACTGCCTAGATATTGTTTTACCTCTTTGGGTTTCAATTTCCTCATTTTAAAAATAAGAGGGTTGATCCTCAAAGTCCTTTCCATCTCTAATATTACAGGACTCATGGGCAATTAGTTAATAGGTAACAATTAGTTAATTAGTTAATAGGTTAAAAAAAAAACCCATACAGCATCAGGACCTGATTTCTGTCATTGTCATTGATAAGTAACAAGAAAGCATGATATGATACCTAAGAAGCTAAGATATGGTTCAAGTCCTGCCTGATAAATGTTTGTATGATGGGGAAATCACCGATCCTCTCAGTGTCCTGGGCTTCTAGGACTATATAAGTTGGACAACAGTTGTGGTGGAGGGAGTTTCCTCAGTGAGGGGTTCTCTACCCAGATGAAATCTGCAAATCCAAAACCATTAACAAACAAACAAACAAACAAAAACCAAATGCATTTGGTTTCCCCCAAAACACCTCCCCCACTCACTTTCCATAGGCCAGAATATTCCTACATTAGCAATAATCAATCAATTTATTTATTAGGCACCTACTAAGTGTCAAGCACTGTGCTTAAGTTCTAAGGATACAAAAAGGGGCAAAAGCCAGTTCCTACCCTCAAGGAGTTTATAAAGTATTGGGCAAATAACATACAAACAAATATATACAATGAAAACTATATACAGGAGAAATTGGAAAAGGAAATGGCAAACCACCTCAGTGTCTGCCAAGGAAACCACAAATGGGCTTTTGAAGAGTTGGACGCAAGACTGAAAACAAAAACAAAAGAGAGAGAGAGAGAGAGAGAGAGAGAGAGAGAGAGAGAGAGAGAGAGAGAGAGAGAGAGAGAGAGAGAGAGAGAGAGAGAGAGAGAGAGAGAGAGAGAGAGAGAGAGAGAGAGAGAGAGAGAGAGAGCGAGCTCTGGCATTCATCTATTGAAATTCAGGCATTTGGTGAACCTGAGAGAGGTTAATTCTCTAGCTAACAGCCTGAAGCTGTAGCTAGTGCAACAGCCACACCCTGTTTTTAAAAAGGGGGGGGGGGAGGGTGCTAAACCAGAAGGATGGTAACAAGTCTCAAATCTCAAATAGATCAGTGAGTTAATGGGATGTCTACTCCTAAGCATGTGGAGGGTTCCCCTGGCAGAAAGGGCAGATGAGAACAATTTGTTCCATTAGCCATGAAGGTGACTGAAGGCAACTGTGGACCGTTTAGAGCCTGGTCAAACATTGAAGACACCAAGGTCATCCTCTGCATCCCAGGCCTTTGCCAGTCTTCTTGGCTTTTGTCCTGCCACTGGACTTTGATGATTCTGGTGGAGGGAGTGAGGCTGAGGACTTTATGTGACTCTGCCTCACTTAAAGGCAATTCAAGTACATGTTTACACATCACTCCATGATTTCATTGGTCCTCTCAGAAAATGAAGGGACAAGAACATTCTAGCCTACAATGGATGAAAGACTGATGATTTTTGGAGGGATGAGTAGAAAAGTTCTAAAGCCTTGAGTGCTGTCCAGAACCTGTGAGACATTGGGCAGTAAGGGGGAGGAGGAAGGGGAATTGGGCTTGATACCAATGAGAGAGGAACAGAGAAGGATAGAGGAAAACCCCAAACAACATTCTTCCTTTTCAGTTTCATGCAGGGCCTGGATCTGCTGAAGACAGTAGTTGTCTTCTCATAAACACTACTATCCAAGCAGAAAGGCTACAGTTCCTGTGCCACTGATGACATCATAATTGACACTAGGCTTCAATTGTCTCCCTTCCCACAAAAAAACAGCAAAAAAAGTGCTTTTAGCAACTCTTCTCCCCAATCTCTATTCAATAGTTTGCAAAGGCTATTTTAATTAATAACATCTCAAAGGATGGGATAAAATGTCCATTTAAAAAGTTAAACTAGAGATTATTTCAGTGAATTATCTAAACTAGACTGAAATTAAAATCAAAGGGAGAGATCTGTTATTGTCCCAAACATCTTGAGACTCTTTCAGTCTTCAGTCTCAGAGGGTAATCCAGTTTCTGTCATTTCCTTTGCTAACACAGCTGTTTCCTTTTGCCGAAGCAGCTGGAATTTATCTTATTGTTTCCAGGGTCTTTCTTCAGAATTTGGCTTTTTTCTGTTCTTTCCAAATCTGGTGTAAATAAGGACATGTTCTAGAAGAAGGAAAGCGAGGGGGAAAAAACAAAACTTCCAAAATTCTAAAATTTTTATCCTAAATAAAAAAAAAACTGATTTTAATGATCTCGTATCTCAGTCTCTTATTTTATTGGTTTGTGTTGCAGGGCAAGGAACTGTTATGGGCCTGGGTATCTCATATGAATGGCTCTGGGTACCCCAGAAATTTTGTGGGGTAAATCAAAAGAACCTTCTCCTTGAGAAACTAAACCAAAGGACAGACACACCCAAAGAGACAAGCACCACTGGATTGGGACTGAGTTAGCTCCAGGACCACCTCCCTTCATTCCAGTCTCCCCCACCCCCTCAGGGAGATAAGATTAGGTGTGACTGCTAGTAGCCTTTGTGGTGTGAGGGGGAGAGAGATAGATAGCTAGAGAGATCCGCAGCCACCCCTCACCCAACTTCCCCCAGCCACCACCAGTGGGAGATGGTCCTCCCCCAATAAGGTAACTTTTCCCTTTAGATGATCACCCATCAGTCCTCTATAAAAGTATCCGCCTGTCTCCTGCTCAAGGAGATAGGTTTCTCAGAGCCATGCCTCTGTGCTATGCCTTCTCCCCATGAGAAGTCCAAGGATTTCTCTCTTGGTTTCCTTTCCCTAGCCCCTAAATAAACTTATTTTATTCTAATTGGATTTGTGTGCAAGAGGGTATAATTCTTTAAAGAGAAATTCCTAAGAACCCCTACCCCTATCTCAAACCCCCCATCAATTTTCCCCATAACAGAACCTACAACCCAGTATCCCAATATCCCAAAGAGGCCCTCATAGTTATTTTTTTTTAAGTACCAAACTGAAAAAAGAAGAAGAAGAAGAAAAAATCAGGCTATCTGAGAACTTATGAATGAGGTCTATGAAAAGTCTAATTTACTTCTCTAGAATAATAGGCTGTTACCACAATAAAGGGGACAAGATGGGGCATTTCTACTAACAGTGGTGAATCACTGGGAGCCTAATGAAATGTTACAACAAAGCTCTGTAACCCCAGAATCTTGTTAATCAAGCATGTCTTTTTAGCACTGTTAAGAAATATCACATTGGGGTCCATACCTGTGAAACAGGCACCCAGCCTGGTGTTATCTCTCTGCCACTGGCACCTAGGGACTACTTGGCAGAAGAGAATAGTTGCTATTATGGTCCCCACCCAAGCACCATCTAAGGTACAGATTCAGGCGCTGTTTATTTCTATGTGTGGGCATTGCCTACAGGCAAATCAGCAACTTTATCTAAAATATTCTGCAAAAAACTAGAGCATTCTATCACTATGCCCCACTGGGATCACATCCATACAAAGATCCTGGGTTTGACGAATCTTTCCTCCCCTCAGTGACCTGTTTTCTTGACTATTGGTATCCCATGGTAGCTCCTAGCTTCTGTTCCTGATCTTGTCATGGGGAAAAGGTGGTGGGGGTCCTTAGGTATTCCTCTGTGAAGAATGATTCATTTACATCCCAACCTAATAAATACTTATTAAATGCCTACTATGCAGAAGGCATTGTGTTAGGCACAGGGAATATAAAGACAATTTTTTTTAAAGTACAGTCTCTGCTCTCAAGGCTGCCTGGCACAGACATTTAATTGTTCATTTCCCAGCAGCTGCATTGCTTGGTTTCCCCCCCTTTCCCTCCAACAATAAGCATATCACCAGGAAACTCATCATCATGAAGATTTCTTGGGCTTTGGTACAAACACTTCATCAGTATCCTCACTTTTGTACCTTCAGTTGCCTCTGATAGGATGACTAGAGGGTGGAGGAAAAAAGACAAATTCCCCCAAAGCCTCTTTTTAAAAAAAAGTGCCCAGAAGCTCAGCCAGTTCTTTATTACTCACCAACTGTACTGCTTGGTTTCCTAGGACTCTACTATTATCATGCTATACCTCTGCCCACCCACCCTTTCCAGCTTCCTTTTTTGAGTTGTCCTGCCAATCTATTGTAAGATCCTTGAGAGAAGAGAGTGTATTTCTTTTTCTTATTTGTATCCATATTGCTTAGCACAGTGTCAAACACATAGTAAGTACTTAATTAATGTTTATTGTATTATATTGTATCACATTGTATTATACCATATTGTTTGCCATGGCCAAATTTGATACTTTTCATGGCATTTGTGTGCAAATTCTTATAACCATCTTAAAAGGTAAGTAGAGTTGGCATTATCACTATTTATAGAAGGAAAAAAAAAAGAGACTCAGAAAGGTTATGACATTTGTGAAGTCACACACAGTTAGGGGCAATCCCCAGCGATGGGGCATAAGTGGATGGTTCTTATTTGACCTATGTCAATAAAAGCCCTGCTCTACAGGTAAAAGTAAAATTGCTACACCGAAATTAACGTCTAGTCCACTTTGGAGAATGTTCAAGTTCTAATGGAAATCCCCAAGTTTCAATGTAATTTACAAATTACATTTCCTAAAACAATTGTCCTCCAGCTCTCCCATGACTCTGTAATAAGATTGCACTGCAAGAGCATGGATAGATGCATTATCTATGTATAGCCATCTATTCTGTATTTCTGTATGTGGAGACCCAGAGGACTCATGAGTTTCAAAGACAGCAGTGCTGGTCTGGCAGATATTAGCCCTTGCAAAAGCTAATTCATCATGCCAAAACAACAGCAAACAAACCTCACCAGTATATTGGGGGGGGGGGCAGAGGGGGTGTTTGAGGGCTGAACAGTATATAGCTCCCTTGGAAGACTCAATGTTTTGGGAGAGCCCATATATTAATCATCCAGTTTGCCTAAATCACTTTCTTGTAGATGGTAGCTTTGGGAAGATTTTGCCTTTGATTTTTAGATAAATTCCCAGTCTCAGCAAACTAAACAGCCAAAATTCTGGTAAGAATTTCATCTCTGCCTGGGCACCCTTATCTTTACCCACCTGTGGCTGGTGCTCAGGGCTATTGGGTCTTTTGCCCATCCCAGCTACCACTTTTTGATTAAATCAGGGCAGGGACTAGAAATGTCACCTCCAGGCTAATCTCCATAAACAAAAAACAAAACAAGATAACACAAAAATGGAAAAATGAACAATGGAGAAGATCTCTAAGAGATATGTATCTGTCTATATTGTGATACATACCTTAATTCAGCAAGTCAACTAAGGACATACTATTGTACTTGGCACTGGGGATTTGAGACAAATGTGCAATCCATTAAATTGTAGTTGTCTGGGAATAAAGCTAATCCCTATTAAGCTATAAATGGGGTTTGGTCCAATTCCACAAGCATTTAGTAAGTGCCTACTATGTGCTAGGCACTATAGTAGCTTCTGGAGGGAATGAAAAAGAAAAGAAGAAATTGTCCAAACAAAAATGCAAAATCCTTTCAGTGAGTGAAAGCACTAACAACTGGAAGGGATGAATAAAGGTCTTGCTCTATTTGGACTCAACCTCAAAGGAAACTAGGGATTGCCAGAGGTAGATGTGATAAAGTTGAACACACCAAGTATGTAGCACAAGCTGGCACAAAGCCAGGAGGCTGAACCTAGAATATCTTGCATAGGGAGCAGAAAGAAAGTAGCTTAGCTGAAATATACAGTGATGAGTCTCCGAGTCACATCATAGTGGGTACTGAATGCCAAATAGTTTGTATTTTACCCTTTAGGCAATTGGAAACCATTGTGTAATGAGTATTTGGCCTCTGCCCACATCAACACATGGAGGAACCCTTGGGGAAGATGACAGGAACCTGATTCTAGGAAACAGGAGCACTGGTGCACATTATAGACTAGTCTCTTTCCATTGAGTGTGTAGCCAAGACTGGCTGTATCTTCAAACTGGAACAATCTCTTATTCTTTCCTGCTGGATCCAGGGGTGAAATGCTAAACTGGGGAAGGACCTGAAGGCCACCCTCCCTTCCCACTGTGCCCTTGAACTTTTGATGTGCTTTGTTTGTCCTTTTCTAGTTTTAGATATAGGAAGTAGAGCTTGAGTCATGGAACTGGGAGCCCAGTACTCCTGAGTGGATGTTGCAAACAGCATAGCAAGGAAATCCTGAGGAACCAAGGTCCTTGAAAACAAGCCCAAGGGTGGTCTTTGGACTTTGAACTTGGTGGGGATCATGGTATGTAGGAACTGAACTAAACTGTCAGCCCAATCCTCCTCCCCTTCACAGTGTCTAAGATGTTGGGAGGAAATGTTCTTGTTAAATCTTTGAGGTTAATATTCATTTGTAAAAGCTAATCTAGGGGCAGCTAGGTGGCATAGTGGATAAAGCACTGGCCCTGGATTCAGGAGGACTTGAGTTCAAATCTGGCCTCAGACACTTGACACTTACTAGCAGTGTGACCCTAGGCAAGTCACTTAACCCTCATTGCCCCACAAAAACAAACAAACAAACAAACAAAAAAAAAAACACCAAAGCCAAAAAAAAAGCTAATCTAACTCTTAAGTGGTTGAATGGAACTAAAGTTCTTGTACAGCTAAAATTGGGTGAGCAATCAGTTGGAGTTTGAGTCAATGGCAAAGAGAAGAGGCTCCCTAAACTCCCTAAGAGCACCTGAGAATCCTGGAAGAGAGGTAAAAAGTAACACACATGACATTCAGGGCATAGGGGCAAGAGAATCAGTTACAGGGGCAGGTATGAGGTGCAGTGGATAGAGCACTGGCCCTGGAGTCAGGAGGACCTGAGTTCAAATCCAACCTCAGAAACTTGACACTTAACTAGCTGTGTGACCCTGGGCAAGTCACTTAATTCCAAATGCCTCACAAAAAAAATAATTAAATAAAATTTAACTTAGATTGAATTGCTTGAGTTCTTAAAGGGGGGGAGGTGGAGAAGGAAAAGAATTTGGGACACAAAGTTTTAAAAATTGATGTGAAAATTTGTTTTTACATGTAACTTGGGGGAAATTCTAAATAAATAAATACAGAGAATAAGTTACAGCTAAATCATATTGAGCAGAGTAGCAATGCAGGCAAATCTGTGCTTTGGAAATAATTTATCAGTTTTCAAAGGATGTCGTGAAGGCAAAAAATTGGATCTAGAATATGAAGACTTGGATTCTAGCCATGATTATTACAACTTTCAATGGCCCTCCTCAAATAATTTAACCTCTGGGACTCAGTTTCAATATCTTTAAAGTAAGGATAATAATATCTGCTCTGTCTACTTCATAGGGTTGATCTCAGATCAAATAATGTAACCTATAAACTTTTATATATCATAAACACTATATGAATAACAGTTATTATGAGTTAATCCCATTACAATCCAAGAGATGGATTCTATTCTACATACTGTAAGCACACATAATGACACTGAGTACACACAGTGTCCAGAATTAGAATGTACCTCGAAGGTGATGAAGCCAACCCATATCTATGAAAGGAATCCCCTTCTACTACCAATCTATCCCTTTACTTAAAACCTCTGGTGAAGAAAGGGGGTTCCATTACCCATTCTAGATGTGGATTCAGAGGAACTCAGGCAATGGGTTTCCATGTGTTCATTCCATCTCTTCTTTTCTTTGAGTTTCATTGTAGGTTCCTCCAGCACAGAACTCCCCCCACCCCCCATTTACCATTGCCTTCTATTTATGGGACAATCTCCAACTATAGACACCTATAGAGTCCTGACCTATACTGGAGAATAGCATCCAGCTGCCAACCCACAAACCCTCATCCACCCACATCAGTAAAATGTCCTTCAAATGAGAGAAGAGAGCAGTTAGTCTGTGGGTAAGTTTCTACAATTTGGTCTGTTGTGTAGACCTACTCCCACATAGAGAGAGAGAGGGGGAGAGAGAGAGAAGAGAGAGGAGAGAGAGACATAGACAGGTAGAGAGAAAGAGAGAGATGGGGAGAGAGAGACAGAGACAGAGAGACAGAGACAGAGAGAGGGACAGAGAGACAGAGACAGAGAGCCCTTTTACAGCAAAAGCAACCAGAACTCAAAGTACGAGCTGCCTTTTAGCATGTGGCTTAAAAGGAGAAAAAAAAAAGCATTGCAATATTTTGAGTTCCATAGCCACTCTTGGATCATGTTCTGCTCTTCTGAAGTGGTCAGTGAATTTTTGTTATGAGAAAAAATAATTCCTCAATATTTTTTGCTCGTAGGATCATGTATGGAAATGTGGTTACTAGTGTTTTCTTTCATGGTTGACTTCAAATTGCACATTTGATGGGAATATTGGATGGTTTTTGTAATGCCTAAGCTATTTGCTAGCATCCAGTGCTATTTCTTCGCAAAAGAGGCTATTTAAAGAAATGTGTATTTTGCCCCCTCCCCCACATCCCCTCACTCAAGGTAATTCTTGGTTAAGCAGATAGTGTTTGTTGAATGAACCCTTAGGGATATAGTGACCCAGTTTGATTCCAGAGTAAATCTCCCTGGTTTTTTGCCTTAAGGCTTTCATTGGAAGCCCAACTGCAATTCAAAGAATATCTGACACCTTAAAGAAACCTATTCAGAAACAATTTACATTTTGAAACTTTGTTCTTCTTTCTTATCCTTTCTTTTTATTATTGAGGCTATTTGCAAGGAGTAATAGAAACTGGGTCTTTCCAAGCTTGTCCTTTGACTTACTTGGTAACCTTGGACAAATCCACTTCTGAGGTAGAGCTCTGGCTGTGTGTTGGCTAAGATCTGTTGAGGGGTTTGTTTGTTTGTTTGTTTGGGTTTTTTTTTGGGGGGGGGGGTTGTGAGTCAGTAAAATTGAAGAAATCAGCAAATACTCTGTAAACCCTGAGAAATATAAAGAGATAAAGGGCAGGCCTGGGAGTCGAAAGGACCTGGGTTCAAGTCTTTCCTCTGATGCACAAGAATATAAGTTATAGAATAGTTGCTGATCTACACAGGTGGAGAGAACTCCCTAAACAGTTGAAATCAAAGGTTTGACCAAATATATGGAAAGGAAATCCCAGTCAAGTTAAGTCTAGTCAACAAGCATTTGTTAAGTGCCTACTATGTGTCAGGTACTAATGCTAGGAAGTGAGGATATGATTAAAGAGAAAAAGGTTCCTACTCTCAAGAGTCTCACAGTCTAATGAGAAAGTGTGGTGAGAATAATCTTTATCACTTTGCTAGACAGTAGAAATAAATTTGTCATCTTAACAAAAAATGAACTCCATTTTATTTTGAGCCTCCAATTCATAATTGTTTTGAGTAATTGCTTTTCAATATTATAATGATAAGTACTTGTATGGTATGATGTATTTAAAAAAGCAAACATATGTTCTTAACTGTTGCATAAGTTCTTAAACAACTGTTGCATATGTATGGACTCTATGATCAGGCCGGCTATCAATAAAAACATTATAAATAGTTTTATCAGTTTATGTAAGAAAATATCAATCAAATGATGTAGTAAGAAACCTGGGAACACTCATAGCTAGAACTATAAGAAACCCTTCAGAAGTACTAACCATCAGCCTGCTTCTAGGTCATGACTGGAACTGGCGCCTTCATTTTCCCTTCTTGCCCCCACTTAAGACTTGAGCAGCCTGTGTTCCCTCAAGGGTAATGCTAATTGATTGATGGATATTTGGAAGACAATCATCTCAGAGGGAGACACATGGACTCTGTCAGACAGAGAAGGAGCCTTGTCATGAGTCCAATATGAAAGAAACTTGCCGGAAGTTCTAAGATTCAAGTTGGTGATTTGTTCTGAGAGAAAGGCATTATTTGTATTGTTTACATGTTTTGATTAATAAAGTTAAGTTCCACATATTGAGAAGTGTAAGTATAGTGTTCCTATAGTGCCAGTTAACATAAACAATGGTAAATCAATTATAAACATGCACTGTGAGTTACTGGGAGACAGACAGCATCCAAACAGCTACATCCAAACAAGATATATACAGGATAAACTGAAGATAATCTCAGGGAGAAGGCATAGCATTCAAGGGAATTAGGAAAGGCTTTTTGCGTGTCAAAGGTGAGATTTTTAGCTGAGACTTAAAGGAAGCTAATGAAGTAAGGAGGCAAAGGAAGTGAATTCCAGTGAATGCTAATAAAAATGCATGGAGTCAAGAGCTGGTGTGTCATGTTCAAGGATCAACAAGGTGATCAGTTTCACTGGATTGTCAAGCAAGAGAAGGGTAGTAAGGTGAAAGAAGCCTGGAAAGGTAAGGAAAGATGCAAGTAATAAAATAATAAAGAACTTTAATAAAGAGCCAAACAGGATTTTATATGTGATTTTGGAGATAATAGAAAGCTAATATAATTTATTGAATGGGAAGTGGGGACAGGGAGGTGACATGGGCAGATTGATGATATAACTAATATATATATATATAGATGTACATATGCATATTAGATATATTAGTTATCATCATCAATGACATATATGTTTTATATCATCATCAATGGCACTGTATATTCTACTGGTTAATGGCTCATTAGCTATTTTATAATAATCGGCTAAAATTTACTAAGTATCTATCATGTACAAAGTATTTGCTTGGTTTAATGGGAAACAATATCTCTGCCCTCAAGGAATTTTCAATCTAGCAGGCAAATTAAATACACGTATATATTTATATATGTATATACATATATGTGTACATATACATACATACATATATGTATGAATGTGTGTATATGTGTATTATTAACTTGTACATTAAGGAAACAATCAATATAGGAGAAATAAGGTCTTTAATCTGGGTAGAGGAACTATAGCTCGTGGAATCACAAAGCAAGAAGCTAGGAATACCCAAAGATGGAAACGGAGGACAGGGTTTTATGGGGTAACAGAACAAAGGGAACCAAAAAACTGCTCTAGAGTCCTACAGAAACTATTAACTACTTAATGTAAATGAACCTTTAACAAAAGAAACCACAGAACTGCTCCTGAGTTAAGTATAGATGCTACTTAACTCTAAATAGAAATTACTTAATGTGGGTGGACTCTTTTACATAATAACATAAAGTCCAGGGAGTAAGGTGGGGGATCATTTTGCTTGGGGGATGGTCCATAAGTCAATCAAGAGTCTGGAATTGACAAAGATCAGTCAGCCCCAAGCAATTCATCTGCCTGGGTAGGGGTACTGGGTGGGTAATCAGTCAGTTCTTAGTAAATTTGTAGTTATCAGTACACACACACACACACATGCACACGCACACACATACACACACATACACACGTACACATACATATACACATATATGTGATAAAAAATCTATCTGCGATAAGTGGCAAATATGTGACATAGCTATAAGAATTCAGAAAAGAAAGAATTGCCTTCTGAGGTTATAACTGAAAATTCATGGAGATGGAAGGCTTTGGAGGGTGAGAGTATTTCAATAGGCAGGAATTGTTGGGGAAGGAAACTAGAAAACCACAGTTGAATGGGAATATTACAGAACAACATGACAAAGGTACTGAAAGGTGGGAAAATATCAAGTTATATTTGGAGAGCAATAAATCTACCTCTTTAACTAGAACAAACTGTAGGAGAGCAATGGAAATAAGATTGGATGGAAAAGTTGCTGCCAAATTTTAGATGACTTTGAAGGCCAAAAAATGTTTGAATTTTATTCAGTAAGCAATATAGGGTTTTCAGCAGCAGAGTGACATGAGGAAAATTAATTTGGCAAGGTTTCCAGAGAAGAGGAATTAGAGTAGGGATAGAACTTAGAATCATGTCATATGAAGGAAGGTCTGTTGAAAGAATTGGACATGTTGGTGTAGGACAGATTGGAAAGTAGATACTGGGGGACCAGTTAAATAGTCTATATTTGAGGTAATAAGGTCCTGAACTAGATGGTGCCAGTGGAGATGGAAAGGAATGGATGGAAATTGCAGACATTATGAAGGAAGAATCAATAGCACTTGATGATCAATTATTAGAGCAGTGAGAGACTAAGAGAAAGGCAAGGCCATTAACAGAAATAAGAAGTCAGGAAAAGTTGCTTTTAAGAGGGAAATGATAAGTTCAGTTTTAGAAAAGGTAGGTTTAAGGTCAACATGCTGTTTTTGTTTTGTTTTGTTAATTAATTAATTTAGAATTTTCCCCACTTACATGTAAAAACAAATTGTAACATAAATAATGTATTCCAAATTTTCTTCTTTCCTCCCTATCCCCCTTAAGAACTCAAGCAATTTAACATAAGCTATGCATATGCAGTCGTGCAAAACATATCAGACAAAAAAAAACCTTTAGAATTAGGAACTAACAACAACAAAATATACTTCCATCTGTATTCAGATACCATTAGTTCTTTCTCTGTAGATGAATTGCATTTTTTTCATAAGTCCTTCAGAGTTGTCTTGGATCATAGCACCACTGAGAATAACTGTCATTCGCAGCAGATTATCCTATAATATTGCTATTATTTTGTATACAGTACATTTCACTTTGCATCAGCTCATGTAAGTCTTTCCAGGTTTTTTTTTTTTATAGCATCCTTCTTATCTTATTTTTTTGATTGTAGACTACATTTATATAGTACTTTAAAGGGAGATTTCCTTACAAAACAACCATGAGGTTGATTAATGCAACAACAATTATAGCCAACATCTATATAGTACCTTATACCTGACAAAGAATTTTCTTCACAATAGCCCAGCAAAGTAAGTTTCATCCTCCTCCTCCTCCTCCTTATCTTACATTGTTCTTGCCTCTGCTTCAAATTTTTTTCAGTTACTATTGCTAACTGTGTTTCCCTCCATCCTATTTGCTCCCCAAGATATTCACTTCATTTTCTATCTTCTTTTACCTTATCCCTCCTCAAAAGGTTTTTGCTTCCAATTGCCTGTCCCCCAATGTGTCCTCCCTTCCTCCACCCCTCCACCCTCATTCTCTTCCCCCTTCCACTTTCCTACAGGGCAAGATACATTGCTATACCCACTTGAGTGTGTATGTTATTCCCTCTTTGAGCCAATTCTGATGATTGTAAGGCTCATTCACTCTCCTGCTCCTCCCCCAAATTTCCCTCCACTCCATAAGCTTTTTCTTCTTTTATGTGAGATATTTTACCCCATTTCACCTCTCCCTTTCCCTTTCTCCCAGTGCAATACTCTCAACCTTTAATTTTATTTTAAAGATGTCATCATGGGGCATCTAGGTGATACCTTTGCCCCTCCCCAACCTGGGCCACTGCCACTACTCAAGACTGCTTCCTGTTTCCCTGCATGGGTCAGTGCCATAAAAGATTCCTGCAATCTCCCCCTGGCCAACGGCTCAGCCTTCTCACCAGACCATGAGCTTAGTTCCAGAAGAAGCTGCCACTGCAGTCTATTCAGAGGCTCTAGGGGTCTCTTTCTCTGGCATGGCCTGCCTGGGTCTAGATCTCTGTTGACATGACAGCTGGGTTGGGCTCCACTCCCATCCTGACACAACAGTCCCCTCCTGCTGACCTTCTAAGCCATCTTTGACTGGAAAATAATCTCACCCCATCCTTTTTTGGGTTCTGCTGCTCCAGGAATTCTGCTATGGCATTATTTGGAGGTTTATAGCTTGATCATGTGGGGAAGTACTAGAGGTTACTGCCTTTCCTCCACCATTTTATCAACATGCTGTTTTGATTTAATGTCAAATGTGGGTAAAAACCTTTGAGGTCATCTAGTCCATTTTACCAAGCAGAAAGTACTTCTTAAGATCCCCAATGAGAGTCTATCAGGCTTTTGCTTAAAGGTCTGTAGTAACTACGAAAACACCCCATTGTACTTTTGGATAGTAATTGTCAGTAAGTCAATAAGCATTTATTAAGCATTCCATATGTGCCAATCAGGGCAGCTAGGTAGCACAGTGGATAGAGCACTGAACTGGGAATCAGTAAGACTCTTCTTCCTGAGTACAAATCTAGTCTCAGATACTTACTAGCTATGTGATCCTGGGCAAAGTCACTTAACCCTGTTTGCTTCAGTTCTTCATCTGTAAGTTGAGAGGGAGAAGGATATAGCAAACTACTCTAGTATCTTTGTCAAGAAAATTCTAAATGGAGTCACAGAAATGACTGAACAACAATAAAAATGTTCCAGGCACTGTGCTAAGTGTTGGACAAAAAAAATTTTTTTAAATGAAATTATTTGGAAATGTTTACTTATATAAAAACCAAATTCACCTTTTCAACTTCCATTCATTTAGGTCAAACTATCATGATGAAGGAAGCTATCATGATGCCACTCTCTTAAATCTTTTCTTCAACAGGCTAAACCCTCCCAAGTTTTTCACCAGATCTTTATAATAGATGGTTTTGATCTCCTCACCATTTTATTCATCTTTGTCTGGAAACACTCTGGTTTGAAATTGTCTTTCCTATTATCACAGAGGCCAAATTATGGAGCACACTCAGAGTTGTCCTTCTTGACTCTGGATGGCCATGTGGGAACTTGGGAGTTGCTTCCAACTATGTGGTGACTCAATCCTGGGAAAACTTGGTATTTTGGTAAGAAGTGGCAAAGCCTAAGTAGTCTTTTGATCCTCACTCCAACTGAAGACAGTAGCGGGGAGCAGGAAGGTCCTGTATTAGTTAAAAGAAAAGACAGTTTCTAGCTCATCTTATTGCTTTAGCTCGCTTGTAGGGTAAGGAAAATGCTCTGTCTCTAGATTACTTATATAGGATGTAAGAGAATGAGTAGTGCTCTCCTATCCATATTTGCCACCACTTACTTCTTTTTTTTTTTTTTTTTGCGAGGCAATTGGGGTTAAGTGACTTGCCCAGGGTCACACAGCTAGTAAGTGTTATGTGTCTGAGGCCGGATTTGAACTCAGGTACTCCTGACTCCAGAGCTGGTGCTCTATCCACTGCGCCACCTAGCTGCCCCCCACCACTTACTTCTACATGAAGCATTGCCTCAATTAGACTAGTTTGCACCTTTACCCATGCCAGACTTTCCTACTTTATTTTCCTTTCCTGAGTAGATTACCAGACATCATTTTAGAATGAAACGATGTAGGCTTGGAAGCATCCTTTTAAGTACAAGAAATTCAGAAGCCCTGGGTATCATCAGGTTAAAACTGGCTGGCAACAGGGACAGCTTTTGTATTGGATAAGATGGCCAATGTCAAGAGGATTGGCTCAAACATGACTGTTACATAAACAGAGTTAGACAGCGCAGCACTGAGGTGAAATGTAAGATAACTAATTAGCAGTCCTGCAAACTGTACAATGATATTTTACTATCAGCCTCCCAGATTATAATAAAGTAGATTATAATCTAGTGCTAGTAGTATTACTAGATTATAATAGTAGTTATACATTATATTAGTGAATCCTGTTTTAAGACCTTCTACTAATGTGTACTGAATCCTTTATAGTTATCTATTTTGTAGTTAGTAAAAAATTACTGTTCCCTTACTGGATTCATATTTTATACACTATCTTTTTGTGGCCTCTTTTTGAAAACACTTTAGATATCTTTGACTTGGAGTAAGATTTAAGTGACTCAGGGGATGCTCGGCCCAGAATCAAGCAGATTTGAGATCAAATCTTACCCTCAGACATACACTAAAAGTATGACCTTAGGCAAGTCTTTTAACCTTGGTTTGCCTCAAATTGTTTTGATAATAGCAAGTACCTTGCAGGGTTGTTATAAGGGATGGATATATTATTTTAAAGTAATTAGAACAATGTCTGGCACAAAGTAGATTCTATAAATGCTAGCTATTATTTTATATTATAACTATAAATAATGATAATTATATATTATGCTGAAATATAATTTATTACTATTATTATGAAGCAAAGTCTAATTAGTCTTATCAGAAGCAGGAATACCCCATATTGAACCAGATCCAACCACATGCCTAGATCCAAAAAAGAGGGATTACTTGGGTGGAGAAAAAATTGCTATTGTACCTCATTGCCTGTGGGTACAGAAGCAGTCTCTCAAGGTTAGACAGTGATATACCTATAACTGAACACAATACTCCAGAAATGGTTTGACTAAGGCAGAATACTGTCTGACTATCATTTTCCTCATTCTGCACATAAGAAGTCTATTACTATGGATTAAAAGGGCAGCTAGGTGGTACAATGGAATAAGGAAGACCTGAGTTCAAATCCAGCCCCAAATACTTAATAGCCCTGGACAAGTCACTTAACCTTGTTAGGCTCAGTTTCCTCATCTATAAAATGGGATGGAGAAGGAAATGACAAACCACTGCCGTATCAATGCCAAGAAAACCCCAAAAGGGATCATGAAGAGTTGGACATCACTAAAAAGGACTGAACAAGCAAAAAAAAAACATTATAGATTTATATACATTTATATGTATATTTATATAAATTTATATTTACATAAATATACATATATGTATATACACATACATGTATGTAAATATATAGTGTTTTTTGCTTGTTCAGTCAATTAAAAAGCTCTGTGACATTCCATTAGAGACTTCATTGTAGGTTGATATCAATGCATTAACCACTCTTTGGGCCGAGACACTCATCCTATTCCAAATCTACCTAACAGTACTATCATTCATCCCATATGTTTCCATATTGATCACAAAAGTATGAGTGATATTTTGGAATCTTTCTTACAAAAATCCAGGTATACAGTGTCTATACAATTCCCCATATCCATCCACTGTTTAGAAAGGAAAGACATTTTGTTTGGCATAACTTCTTCATCATGAGGTCATACTGACTTTAAAGATCACTTGTACCTTTCCCAAGACTCCCAAACCATTACTTTAATAATATATTCTAAAGTAATATATTCTAAAATTTTGCCAGGAGTCAAATCCAAGTTCACCAGATTATCATTTAAGAAAATTCTCTGATTCAAAATTCTGGACATTTGCCCAATTCAAATCTTGTAGCATCTCTCCTATTGCACTTGATTTTTGTCCATGTCAAACCATCAATAGCTGTAATCACATCTGACAATTCTTTCAGTACCCTAAAGTGTAATTCCTCAGAGTCTGATGACTTAAATTTATTGAAGTCAGTCAAGTGCTCACTCACCATCTTCTGTCTTCTTTTGAATTTAAATCCCTTATTAGCCATTTTGTTCTGCATTCCTCAGTCTGGATTATTCTTCCCCATAGAGAAAACAGAAGCAACAAAATGAACCTCAAGCCCTTCTTCATTCTCTCTTGTCAACTATCATTATCCCATCTACTTCAAGCAGTGGTCTTATCATTTCTATGATCTTTCTCTTGCGATCGACATAGTTTAACACAACAGAAATCCCAAATACTGTTTTTGTTATTGGTAGCAATCATTTCCATTTCGTGTGCATCCTCTTTAGTATTCATACTCAGTTGTATGCCTCTGTTCCTGTATCCTATTTATGTCTTTTACAAGTTGCCCTTTTTCTGCTGCTTTGGAATTATTTTTGCTTATGTCATCAGAGTATGCTTCTTGAGAGCATTCCATCACTTTTGAGCTGATTTATCCTATGAAAATTTATACCATGAAATCCTATATATCCTTTCTCCAAACTATTTGAAATCTACTCTCCCCAAATCTAGGATTTAACTAGATTTTATTTTTTGCTTCTCTCTGCTTGAATATACTAACATTTAAAATGTTATGATCACTTTCCTCCAAGATTTTTAATCATTTTTTACTTTTACAATCAATTTGAATAGAGCTGCCTCAAGAATAGATCTTTCCGGATAGAGCACTGGCCTTGGAGTCAGGAGTACCTGAGTTCAAATCCGGCCTCAGACACTTAACACTTACTAGCTGTGTGACCCTGGGCAAGTCACTTAACCCCAACTGCCTCACTAAAAAAAAAAAAAAGAGAGAAAAAAAAACAGAATAGATCTTTCCCCTTATCTCTTCCTTTGTTTAGTCATTTTAGGTGATAGAGAAACTCAGCTAAGGATGTATGGCAGAGATGAACACAGGGACTCTCTCCCTAAACCTAGTTCCAGCAAAACCAGATTAGCTATTCCCCAGACTCAATGTTCCATCTCCTGACGCCCCAGCACCTAGCATAATGTATTACACATAGTTGGTGATAATTAAATTTTTGTTTTACTCTTATCTTCCCAGGGTATGATGGAACACTTGTCAGGTCTTGCCAAGCCATTTTTGATGATTCAAATGGACAGAAAGTACTGGCAATAGCAACCCAGAAAGCAACCTTTGGGGTTATAAAGTCATGGGAATTTAACTTAATTTAACAAACATGCACTAAATTCCTACTATATAAAAAGCACTGTGCCAGAGGCTAGGGAATTACAAAGGTTAGACAGAAGATCATGTCTTGCCCTCATGGAGCTTATAATAAAGGGATTACAGTAAAAAGCAAATTATAGTACTTGATAATACATAAGAAAGTGGTATGAAAAAATAGTTCCATATGAGGTCCAAGGGGGAAAAGGTCATTATATACCAGAAGTGGAAAATATCATATTTTATACAAAGAGGGGGGATCTCATATTTTATAATATCTGAAGGTTTATGAAACATTTTACTCACAATAATCCTATGAGACAGTAGTAAAAATATGATTATGCTTATTTCACAGATGAGTAACCTAAAGCTCTGAGAGATTAAAGAATTTGCCCAGACTCACACAGCTCATAATTGTCATGGTTTTGAATTCAAGTGTTTCCTGATTCCAAGTCCACCTTTTTTTTCTCACATTACATGATGCCTCTTAAAAGACACAGACAAGGTTTTTAATGGTTCTTACTTATTTGTGGTAGAAGCTTCAAAAGAAGGAAACAAGTATGGGAAGTGAATATTTGAGTAAGAAGATGATGTCTAAAATGAGATTAGGATTTCTGGACCAGGGTACAAGTCACAGAAATGATGGAACCTTGACTAGGGATGGAGTTCATTTAACAAGAGCTGTGAAGTATATATTTGGCTATGGATTTTCTAAGAAAAGAATTTAAACCAAAAGTGGAAGGAAGAAGAAAGTAGAGGGCAGGTAGGTAGTGCGGTGGATAAAGCACTGGCCCTGGATTCAGGAGGGCTTGAGTTCAAATCTGACCTCAGACACTTGACACTTACTAGCTGTGTGACCCTGGGCAAGTCACTTAACTCTCATTGCCCTGAAAAAAAAAAGAAACAAAAAGAAAGTAGTCCAATTACATCTGCTAATCCAGATACTACAGAAAGTTGCAGATATGGCAAAGGAAGGATAACAATGAAGAAGACTAGTAATTCAAAGAACATAGTGTCAACCAGAGCAGCAATAAGAATACTCATGGCCCAAGTTGTGTATATAGACATGTTCAGAATCTGGGTAATAATAAATTGTTCAGGAATTATTTTTTTGTGCAGGAAATTTTAATGCAAAAAGATAAATTAGACCTCATAGGTATAATTGAAAAAAAATGTGCAATGTACTTCAATGTCAGGCACTGCTCCAATGGAAGGGTAAATATTATATAACCCACTTCTCAATGGGTGTTGCCAGTGGAAACTTGGTAGGCTAGGTAAAGCATCCCTGCTAATGGAGGGTGCCTTAGGTCTTCCAGGCTTAACTTTGAAAGGAACTTCCTTCCAGGAGAGAAGCATCATGGCTGAATTGGAACTGAACTGGTACGGAAAAAGGATGAGGCACAGACCTCTACAATAGAAACAGGAGACTATGCAGATGATAAGACTGTGAACAGAAGCAAAGTGCCTCCCTGAAGAGAAAGAACATGATCAAACTGCTAGTGAGAGCAGTAAGGGAATCAAGGGGGTTAGGACAGCAAATGGTTAATTGTTCGACTTATGTAAACCACACTGACTCCATTTTTTGACTCAATTCTGGAATGAGCTCAGTTCCCTTTCTATTCAATTGTGGGCCTAGTCCAATTTCTGTCTTGTGAGAAAACTTTATACAATTCTGAAAATTGAGAGTAAGCTTTGTTGTATTGTTTGTACCTAGTCTTGTGTGGTTGGGAAGCTGGACCATTTCTACCTACCATTTAGAGACCCTTGACCAAGGACCTAGGTTATGTTGATCAGAGATCCAGTTAGATCTGAAGATTGATGCAAGGAGTTTTCTCACAATTATACATCTCAAGCAACCCATATGCCTTATCTGGTCCCATATTGATCAATCAGTTGTTTTTCATTTTTCCATGCCCCTTTAATTGTTTACAGACATTTGAGAGGAATGGGACAGTTCTTTTTTTCTGAATTCAAGAAATTGCTCTTGTTTGCTCTTCCTTCCCCAACTTGCAAAGTCCCTGATCTTTCATCTAATTAGAAATCAGATTACCTAATATTGTATTGTTTCCTTTTAATTAACTGGCCTTATTTGGTTAATTATTTTTAATGTTTAAAAGTCTATCACCCCCTTTATCTGGGGACTACTGGTCCTGATTTGTTGGGCAATTGCCATGCATTGTTTAATAAATAGATATGCTGTTTCATCAGTCATTTCATCTTTCACCCACCGCATCAAAGAACAGAGAGCAGTTTAATCTGAACTAGGAAACAAGGTTGCTAAGACTACCAGAATCTAATTCACAGCCCCTTTGCTAGAGTGCTGCATGGGGGAATGGAATTTCTGCTATCCTTTATCTGTCTAACTACTTCCCTCCCATTTCCCACCCTGAAGAAGGAATGGAGGTAGAGAGAAGAAAGTCAACCTTTCTTTTCTGGACATCCCATCACAGCCAGCTATATACCTTTTGTTTAATATCAGTCTGTGTTGCTATAGGTAGGTGTGAACAAGCAGCAATATATAACCAATAAGGAACTTAGAATAGTAAAGGATGCCATCAAGAAATTGTAAGACAGAAAGGGATGATGAATCGATCACCTGAGAGAGACAAAGAGACACAGAGAGAAAGACTGATTCTGTAAGTCTTGGCAAGACTTGACAAGTGTTCCATCATACCCTGAGAAGATAAGAGTCAAACAAATATTTAATTATCACCAACTATGTGTAATACATTATGCTAGGTGCTAGAGGGTCAAAGACTAAATAGAAACAGTCCCTGATATCAAGTAGCTTACAGTATACTGGGGCTACAACAAGCAGAGAAATAATTGTAATATTTTATAGCTTGAGGAGAGAGTAAGAACCATGAAAAGGGCAGCGAAGGTTTCTCAAAGAGGCAGCATCTGAGTGAGTTAGAATAGAATTTGCAGAGATAATCATGTGAATAAAAAGTATTCTGGGGCTCAGAGATTGCTTATATTAATGCATAGCATCAGGAGATGGAACACCCAGTCGGGGGAATAGCTAATCTGGTTTTGCTGGAACTAGGAATAGGGAGAATGCCTGTGTTCAACTCTGGTATACATCCTTAGCTAAGTTCCTCTACCATCAACCTTATTACTAAACATTCATCTCCAACTCACCACTCCAGCTGAGCCTACTCACCCTATATGTTTATTGCTAACAAGAATCTCCAACTATTAGGACTCATTTTTTCTTCCATTCTACAATACTAAATATCTGCTTTCCTGGAGCATCCTGAATCCTCACCACTAACCTTCAGAATATTAAAATATGTTTGTTTCTCATTTGACACACTTTCACTCTGTATACAGGGGTTCTTCACCTGGGGTCAATTAATTTCTTTTGTTGTTATTGTTGTAACACTTTATTGCAGCATCAGCAAAGGTCAGATTTTTGAAGCTGGTGAAGATAGAGATGCATTTTCATGTGAAATGTTACAACTTTACAAGTTTTGTTTCTTATTTAATTCTACATGCAGAAACTGAAACAGTAGTAAAAGGGGAACGATGGCTAGAAAAAAAGATTTAATCATTTGGTAGCATACAGATGTAATCTTTAACTGAATGTACTTTGCCTACTAGAAAGGACATTTTATATTCTAAAAATATTTTGATAATCATATTTCAACATACTGGTTTTCTTTTTTATCTTATTCATTTTATATATTTAAAACATTATTCAGGGAAGCTTCACCATACCATCCAAGGGGTCCATGACCCAAAGAAGGTGAAGACTCTCACAGGAGGTAGAATCAAGATGGTGGAGGAGGAAGAGGAGGAGGAAACAGTACAATGAGGTCTCCCCAAAACTCCAAACAGTTCTAGATAATGCTCCAGACTGAATCCTGATGGAGCCACTAAAAAAAAAAACTTACAATGAGTCATTTTTTAAGCCTGGGTAAGCAGAGAGAGATGGACAGAAAGGTCTATAAGTAGTGGAGATAGAGTCTGGTCAGAAACATACAATCCTAGGAGCACTCCAGGGAAAAGCTCTCTATGAGGACAAAAGGAGGTCCTAGGTCCATGCCAGAGCATCCCCAGAGAGAGACCCATGTCAGTGCACTGTGACACAAATAGGTACCAAATGCCAGTTTTGTTGTTTACAATCCAGTTCTGGGTCACAGATCCAAAGTGGACTGAGATCCTGAAATAATATTCAATACCACAAGAAAGAAGCAAAAAGATTGACCCAGACCTTTCCCCCAGGAGTGTTCATAGACTAATACCCCCCACCCCCCATATCAAGTCCTAGGTCAAAAAGCAGGCCAGAAGATTAAACAAATGAAAAGATAATCTCACCATAATAAGATTTAAGATTGAAAGAGATATTGGAACACAAATCCAGAAAAAGAGAATGACTCCAAAACATTTAATAAGCATTGCCTCAAAGAAAAACAAAACTTGGGGCACAAATTCAACTAAAATTGCTGGAAGAGATAAAGCAAGAGTTTAAGAGTTTAAAATGTCTTTACAATTGAAATGAGAGTCTTTGAGGAAAATATTGGAAAAGAAATGAGAGTTATGGAAGAAAGAACTGGGACAGTAATTAAGAACTTAGTATAATTGATATAAAACCTTGTCCAAAGCAACAAACTCCCTAAAAATTAAAATGGACCAAACAGAAGCCAATTACACTGTAAGACAAGAAATATTAAAGTTAAAAAAACTGGGGAAAATAGAAAACAATATAAAGTATCTCATCAAAAAACAACTGACCTGAAAACAGGTTGAAGAAAAAAATTAAGGATCATTGAACCACCTGAAAACCATGAACCCCCCAAAAGCCAAAACATCCTATTTCAACCTATAGATAAGTGTTGCTATTCCTGGGTGACATTTGCCTAGGAAGTTGTACTTTAGTCCCTGAAGATACTGCAATGGGATGTTTGTTTTTAATCCCCTTTCAGTTTCTTAAAGAGAAATGTTGTGGTTTACATTTCAACTCTACCAAAAATTGATTTATTAAATTGATTAATAATTAGAAAAAAGAAATCTTAAACCTATCCAGCTCTCTTCAAACCAGAAGACAAAATAGAAATTGGAAAAAAATCACTGGTCACCTCCTGAAATAAACCCCCAAATAAAAACCATCAGGAACATCGTAGCCAAAATCCAGAGCTTCCAAGTCAAAGAAAAAATGCTGCAAGCAGCCAGAAAGAAAGAATTCAAGTATGGATGAGCCATAGTTGGAATCACATGTAATTTCCCTGCTACAATGTTAAAGGAATAGAGAATTTGTAATAATATATTCCCGAAAGCAAAGGAGTAAGGCTTAAAGACAAGAATAACTGGCCCAGAAAAAAACTGAGTGTAACCTACAGTAGAAAAATGGAATTTTAAAGAAATAGAAGACTTCTTAGCATTTCTGATGAAAAAGTCAGAGCTGCATAGAAAACTCACCTTTTAACTGCAGGAATTTTAAGGTACATAAAAAGATAAAGTTGAAAGAACAATGATAAAGGACACAACAAGGATAAGACACTTAATAGTCAAATATGGGGAAATGATATATGTGTTCTCTTGAACCCTATAATCATCAGGGGGTCCTAAAGGCAGGTTAATTACATCATTTTACATTTCTCAAAGTCAGGGGAGAAAGAAAATTATTCTCTTTTACAACTAGAGGGCAATCATGCAATACTTTTTGTGTATCTGCTAACTACTTTTAAGAGATTGGGACCCTGTGGGGCTGAAGAGATATAAATCATGGAATTAGATTTAGAACTGAAAGAAATCTTAGAGACCATCATTTCACAGGTAAGGAAACATGAGGCCAATTGCAAAGGGAGGAAGCTAATTTTAGATTTGTCTCCTCTGCACCTAGCAAAATGCCTCGAAAATAATAAGTGTTTAATACATTATTATAGGATCAGACTGAGTTGGCTTGATGCTCATGCCCATCAGGAAGTGGCCAGATGACAGACACATATGACCTTGCTTGATTTGGAGGCTACCTGAGCTTTGAGAACACCTGAGCTTTCCAGGTGAGTCACGGGTAGTGATGAAAGTAGTGTGTATATTGTGTGTTTCAAAGTCAGAACAGAGAGTGGCTGTAGATGAGTGTGGCAACTGAGCATCTCCTCACTTCCCTCTTGCCAGCACTGTAGCATGATAGGAATTTAGAATGAGAAATGTTAGAAAATTCTGAGTCTGGGAGCCCTCAATCACTGGGATTGCTATTGATCTCCTTCCCCTTTATGTTAATTGTGATGCATTTACTTGGGGTTAGAGTTTGTAATCCACCTAATGCCTTGCCCACAGTATATCCCAGTGAGGAGTGAACAATAACTTTCATTTTATGATTAGATTCTAAGTACAGCATATCAGAGTTGTTGACAGCTGAGCGTGGCTCCAGATTTCTGCTTCCAAAGAATAATGCTCTAAAAGGCATTTAATAACCTAACAATAGTTAGTTGAACAATCTTGGCTCCTCTTAGAAAATGGACATTTATAAATGATTTATTCATTCATTCAAACATTAATTCTGAAAGTAAAAGTCAGATTCTTTTAGTCAGACCAACTCTTCAGCAAGATTTATGTAATGTTGTAGCTTGTTCTTAATGATACAATCATCTTGTAATATTCCAGAGCAATCATGTAAATATAACACTAGTGAATGGTACTATAGAAGATACTTGATCCTTTCTGTTTACCTCCTTCCTTCTGGAAGAGGCATAACTGAATCTTATCTAGACTTGTTATGTTTTGGGTCAGTTTCCTTTCTCACTTTCCTAGATATTTAATTAACCAACCCTGTTACAACAGCTAGCTTACTTTTATCCTAGGCACAATATAATGCCCCTCAGGTCCACGTAACCCCTTTGTCCACTGTTTTATGGAATTTGTATAAAGGTAAAAGTTATTAGTACAGTCACAATAGCTCAGAGCCCCCCGTTAGAAAAATCTCTAACATTCAGACAGAAGTTTATTCCTTGTCCTAATTTAAAGTTTAGTGTATCTCTAGCTAATTCCTGACCTCTTTATGTCTGTGGCAAAATTGGGATACAGGAAACATTTAGGTAAAAGCAATGAGTGGAGTATATTACAATGTGTTTTGCTGAACAGAAATAGGGAGAAGAAGTTGGGAAAAGAGAAGACTTTGGGGAAAAACTTACCTCCATCTTTGAACAGATGAGTGTTACTTTTAACTTCAGTCCAAGTCCTCTGTCCTGAGATGTTTACAAAACTCAATGATCCATCTCAATCTTTCCCTTCTCTGCCAAAATTCAGCCCGCTTTTCAGTTTCTCTTTTTTAATTTTCCATTTTAGTTTATCCTTTTAACTATTGCCCCTATATTCCCAATTCTTTCTAGCTTAGATTACTAGATCTCAGGCACAGTTGGGGATGCTCTCTTCACTATTGTTGCTGGTGCTGACCTCTTGTAGTTTCTACTCATTTCTCTGTCAGTCTTTTGCAGACAGTGTGTATCTCTTTAAGAACCCCCAGCCATGATTCAAGATAGTTCAAAGATGGTGCCCAAATCAGTTGTAGGACTGAGGTATTCTTGTCCCTCTAAAATAAAAATCCCAATATGCCAGTTGGTTCTCAAACCCCTGTAATATAAAGAAAATAGAATCTGAGCATACCCAGATACATCTGTCTCCTATCTCCATTCCTTCCATTTTGTATTCTATAAAGGAAGAGAAGAAAACAACCATACCATCCTAGTGTCATTTACATTTCACTTTGAAGCTGTGCTGGACTTAGAATCTTGCCATTCCCCAGCCAGTGTCTCTGGTATTCCTATGTGGTAGGGTAACAGGTTAGAGAATATTGTTAAAAATTTTTCCCTTATCTCATTTTCTAGTGAATAGCTTCACTTTTTAAAGACCACTAGCTTTTCACAAAAGCAGAAGGGGTAAACCTCTAATCTCTTTAATCTTAGGTTTCTTTGTGATTACTTTTAACAAAACTCATGTGAAAATCTCTACCATTCCTGTTCATTCCATGAAAAACCAATTAAGAGAAATGTGACACAATGGAAATGTGTGCTATGTTGTATTCCCCATGAATTCTTCTTGTAAGTTTTGCCCTCTCTTATATCTATGGTAGGCATACTCAAGATTAATTAACAAAAAGATAATTATTTAATAAACCTTATTTTTGGATAAAAAGAAATTGCCAATCAACTTAACTTCTGAAGTCAACCTGATTTTCAAACCTGACTCTTTTTAAAACCACTGACTGAACATTAACCTGTAGAATCAACTTTTAAAGCATTTATAACAATGTTGTTTTCCTCACAGA
The DNA here is from genome assembly GCF_019393635.1 of Dromiciops gliroides. Classification (NCBI taxonomy): domain Eukaryota; kingdom Metazoa; phylum Chordata; class Mammalia; order Microbiotheria; family Microbiotheriidae; genus Dromiciops; species Dromiciops gliroides. Next base: position 614,094,924 of record NC_057862.1, read on the forward strand.
GGAGAAATGATAGTTGAAGCCATGCAAGTGGGAGAAAGCCTCCTGGGAGAGTAAAGAAAGGAGTTGAAGGCCAGCAACAGAACCCTTGGATCTAATGGGAGATGAGACAGAAAGGAGCAGGGAGAAGGATTAACAAAGAAAGGAAACCAAGTGGTATAATGCTGTGGTGGAAACCTGGAGTGAAGAACCTTTGGCCTGAGGGTGAGATCCATCATATCACTTAATTCTATCAAGCCCAGAGCAAGTATTTCTAAAAATATAGACATGCCAATAGAATTTCTTCCTTTTCAAAATGACATTTTAAGTGCACCCAATCTATCATCATTGTAACTTATTAAAATGTGCTGATGGTGGAGTAGGTGTCAGTCTAATATTTGTGTTGTCATGGCAACCGGAGATGAATATTTGAATCTTGTGTATGGCCTTCAACGATTGATTTTTGTAATTGTGCACAGTTCACAAATGATTTTTCTCCCCGTAGAGTCAGTGGCCTATGATAGAAATAGATTCCCCACTCTTATTACACAACTGAGTCAAAGTCAGTCAAGAGAAGGGGGAGGGAACAATTATTTATGTGGCACCTACTATGTGCAAGGTACTGTGTGCTAAGTGCTTTACAAATATTAGGTCATTGCGAGGTAAGTGCTATTATGATCCCAATTTTACAATTAAGGAAACTGAGGCAGATGGCAATTAAATGATTTAACCAGGGTTACACAGCTAGTACATATTGGAGGCCACATGTGAATTCAGATCTTCCTGACTCCAGGCCCAGAGCACTATGCCCTTAAGAAAAATGGAATAATAATACTTACCCTCGCCCATCTCACTGGGATGGTATGAAAATGAATGAAGACAAATGTGAAATTACTTTGCACATGTAGGAAGGGAAGTATATGAATCCTAGAGAACACTATTAATATAAACACAAATTTTAGCTTCACTTATTTCTGCTCCTGAAATTCAATACTGTTTTATTTATTTCATCCTACATCCAACAAACCAGGTTTCAGCAACCCAAAAAACAATATTACGGTCGAAAATAGAGATCTTTACTGCAGTCTCAGAGAGAAGCCTGTATCCAGCTGTCCTCGTGCTGGAATGGTAAGGCAAACAGAATACTGATGCATCTTCAGCCCATTCTTCATTACCCTCCTCCCTCACTATCTCACTGCTCAGTTTTGAGAAAATGAAAAATCTACCAAGGGCTGGCATGTACGTAGAAATCTGTAATGTGGCCTTGTCACTGTCTCAATCTCATTCATTTAATGCAGACGTGTCACTTTCTTAGTCTCATTGATTTAATTTCATCCCAATATTTTCCATCAAAATCATTTCAGCTCATTCTTAATTGGTTATTTTATAGGCTATGATTGTGTAAATCGCTACATTCATATCTTTCCTGGTCCAATCAGTTTGAAGTGAAATCCTACTTCTGACAGGCTACTGATCATCTCTGTTGATGGACATTTGAAATATCAACATATGAAATTATCTAAGAAACTAGGACTTGGAGAAGAAAAGTGAAATACTGAAAAGAGCCCTAAATTTGGAGTGAGAAGACCTAGGTACAAAGCCTGGCTCTGCCATATTCTACCTATCTTGCTTTTGGTAACTCATTTAACTTCTCTGGGTCCCACTTCTTTTATCTACAAATGAAAGGGCTGGACTAGAGTTTGTGGTTCCTAATTTTTTTGTGCTTCATGGATACCTTTGGCAGTCTGGTGAAGCCTCATCAACTCCATCTCAGGATAATGTTTTTAAATGAATAAAATAAAATGCACAGGACTACAAAGAAAATCACTTATAATGCAATAAATGTAATTTTTCCCATCCAAGTATATGGATTCCCATGAAACCTATCTATAGACTTCCTTCTGATGCCACAGGTGCCAAGTTAAGAAACGCTAGGCTAACTGATCTTTTAAGGTCCCCTCCTCCTCTAAATTTTCTAAATGATTTGCAGAAGTATGCCTAAATCCCATATACCCACATTAACCTGCATTCTCCAATAGATAATAAGCTCCTTTGGGGCAAGGACCAAATTTTACGTTCCTTCAATATCCATCCCAACATGGGACTAAGTACATAGTAAGGATTCAACAAACTATGTAACTAATCTCCCAATTCTGTTTTATGTTTTCTCCACAAACAAAACAAAACAAAACAAAAGAACATAGTCTCTGCCCAGACAAAATAACCAGCTCATGGCCTGATCAGCTCTGTTAATGGGTGATTTGTATTGCTGTCTCATTACCCCAGAGTGAAATCATGTCTATATATGCTTGTTGGCTTGTATTTTAGATATTGTTATCATGGCCTACTGCCCCCTAGAAACCATAGCTATATGCCTGAGCTTCATACTAATCTCTCCAAATAGTTAAAGGGTACATTAAAATGTGATTAACTATGGAGAAGAAATAAAGAACTTCTAGAAGGTCCAGTGCTTCTCACATTAGACAATAACCACAAAAGACTCTTTGATCATAGCCCTATTGGAGAATAGTACTTGATACCTAAGGAATTTTCACAGTCTGTTTTAGGAAGTTAATCTGGGCTTTATCATCTGCAGATTGTATAGAAATCATTCCTAAATACAGCTAACTTCCCACTAACGGCCACTATCCTCCACCACTCACTTGAGTCTGCCTCTACTCACAAGGTTGTTTTGCTAGGTTTTGGATTCTGTTTCCATGGAAGCAGATGGCCCTTTGACTATCGATGGGCACATTTCATTCTCACACTTACTGAAGTCCTTCACATGTCCTAGACAGACATTCAGAAAACAAACTCATTAGCATACATGATACTCTTTGATTTCTTTGTCTAGTTCCAAACCATTATTCTTCTGTGATTGTTTCATTTCTTCCTATTTGGGAATTCTGGTTCTAAAATTCTGTGCCTCCAGTACATTTTATGAATTGGGCAATAATGGAGTCGATTTTGTTTATTTGTCCAAAGAGACTGGATTATTTATTGGAGGATTGCATGTGAGAGCAACCTTTGCAGCTGCTGACCTTTCACCATAAACACTTGGGATGAGGCCTCCTTTGGGCTAAAATTCTGATAGTTCAACAAACCTCTGAGGACCAGATGGAAGATTTGTAGACCATTATTTATTGGTCATCTAAGCTAGATGAGAGAGCTAGGTATCAAGCAGAGAACACTAAGGTCTTACACTTTTTGAAAGCACCTTTGCCAGGCTGTTCTTATTACAGGAACTGGAGCAGTCACCTATTATTCAGCTCACAGGGTAACTAGATGTCCTGAATCCTCAATAGGCAGCCAGATGAATTATTCTAACCCCTGGCCCAGAGGGCTTTAGTGTCTGATTAAAAACTAAATCTGTCCTTGGCCAGATGCAGCATCTTTATTAGAAATGAATCTTTCCCAAGGTTCAGGACAGTGGTTTTAAATCAAATGTTTCCATGAGCTTCTGATTCCCCAGCATGGGCCTTCACCTCTTAGGCCTTTGTCCAAGACTCTTCATTGTACAGGACAGTTGCTTTGCAAGAAAGCACTGTCCCTTTCTGTCCTGATACCGAAGTTTACCAGAGGTCTGACATCTATTTCTAATGAAGGTTAATGGTAGGAGGGCTCTAGTTGAGTGCTAACTGAACCACAGTTAATAAGATAGAAACTGTTTTGTTTTTTAGTAAGGAGACTGGGACCAAAATTTATGAAAAAAAAAATGTGTTAGGCATCTTTGGAGATCTAAGGATGATGAGAGGTATATAGGAGACCACAATATATTTTTTGTATTTAGTATTTTAGAAGTCACTCTTTTTAGTCAAACCCATATATTTATCCTCTGCTTCCTTTCTACTTCAATACACTCAGAAAATCTTATAATAGGAAGAGACCTTATCCCCTCATTTTATGGATCAGAAAACTGAAGCAAGTATGATTAAGTGACCTACTCAAGATTATCTAGCAATGAAGTATCAATGTGTAGTTTATATTGGTTGACAAGTTATGTGTGTCTTGAATCAACCATTAAATTTGTCCACACAGAACAAAGTGAAGAAGAAATTGGAAATTTGGCAATTCTGTGGATTATTTGGTTAGTTTAAAATGGAAATTTAATTATTCAGATCACAAAGTTGTTTTCTTGCTCTGAATTAACTGATTTGTTTGCCCAATATAACTTTTCCCCTCCCTACTTTTATATACCTATTCATTCTGGGATCTTAATTTTCCGAATTGCTCAAATATACTGCCAAAAATAACTAGATGATTACTGAATATCTACTTTATCTTATTAGATAGATATACACTTCATATAATTTTGGCTTCTGCTTTTTTCCCATGTAAAATCAAATTACTGTGATTTCTGCTCTCCCATAAAAGATGTGTAACTGTGCATATGTACATACATATGAATAATACATGTGTGATGTATAGCATGTTTTCACAGTATATAAGCATGGATTTCAACACTATATTTTTATGAAAGCAATGATAATGTCAAAACTTGGCAATTTTGTTGTAATTCAGTCATTTTAATCATGTCCAACTCTTCATGACTCCATTTGGGATTTTCTTGGCAAAGATACTAAAGTGGTTTACCATTTTCTTCTCCAGCTCATTTTACAGATGAGAAAACTGAAGCAAATAACATTAAGTGACTTGCCCAGGATCACACAGGTAGGATGTGTCTGAAGCCAGATTTGAACTCGGGAATTTGAGTCTTCCTGACTGTTGGTCTGGTGCTCTACCCAGTGTTTCACCTAGCCTCCCAAAGTTGGTAATATCAATCTGGTTTCTCAATATCCCTCCAAACCATGATCCCTATGACCCAGAAATTCTGTTGTAATTTCTATTCCTCCCAGACAACACTTTCTCTTACTCTGTGCCTTTACCCTAAAACTTTGTCAGAATGTTCTGTCTCTTAGTTCCCTGACTTCCTTCAAGACAACTTATGTCTCCATATTTTCCATAGGAGGCCTTTCCTCATCCTATCCTAGCTGCTAGCTACTTCCCTTCTCATATTATGTTCCCTCTGCCCTGTATAACTTATATATTCCTAACATTTGCATGTTAACTTCCCCATTAGAAAATGATTTCCTTGAAGTCAGGGATTCTTTTTGGCTCAGTTCTAACATTTTGTATAGTGCCTGGCACGTTGATAGTGCTTCATATTTATTGACTAACTCTGAAGTTGCAGATACACTTTGGAATGATTTGGTCCCACAACTTTCATATGAAAATATTGAGAAGCCAGCTTGGACAGGTTGTCAATAGGAGCAACAAGTATAGACGGCATGGTGATAGTCTCTCCAGTAGTTTTAATAACATCCTCTCAAGTCTATTTATATATAAGTATATTTATATATAATCCAATATTAGCTAAAAAAATTTTAAAAACCTATAGTTTTAGTAATAGTATTCAGCAGTAGAATCATATCTAGTGAATTTCAATCCTTTTAAAGTTGAAAGATCTAACCAAAACATTTCATACAAAATAATGGCATAATTGCGTAAACATTTTCAGTGGAACAATTATAAAACAAGAACATGGCTAATATTTATAGGGCTTGGTGAGCACATCTGCATATGTGCTTCATAAATTTCAGGCACTGGTGATTTTCCCAATCTGTATTTTGAGTTTTTGTAAAAAAAAAAAATCAAATTAGCTACTTAGGTTGTTTTGCTTTATTATGTTATGCACAGGTATTTAACTAGTATAGAGTCTAATTGCAATTCATTATGTAGCAGTAAGTATTGTAAATTTATAGGAAATGGTATAATTAGAGGGCTTTTTCCTATTTAGTATCCCAGAGGTTGTTCTCCATGAATGAATAAATTAATTAATTAATTGGAAGCCAGGTACCCTACTAAGAGCTGGAAATACAAATGGGAAAGTAAAATAGTTCCTGACCTCTAGGCGCTTACATTTTAATGGGATAGACAGCTTATATTAGTGATTCAGAGATCTGGGGAATTTTGGTTTTAGGAAACCACAGGGATAGTGAATTGATCCATGGGGCAGAAACAATAATAATATTAATTTGATTACTGTGGCCAGAACCAGGAGGTGGAAAGGGATGGGGATGATTGTACATGTTACAATGGCAGGACAGTTAGCAAAATGTCTCAGGTAGATAGATGAATGGCATTTGAAAGTCTAGTGTGGGACCTACTGCATATGGGGAGTTGGTTGAATTTGCACTCACTCACCAATGATGACAGCTCAGTTTTAGGTGGGTATCTAAAATTGCATGGATTGACTACCCCAGGAACTAGGGACATGATTTCTAGAAGTCTAGTCAAGAAGGTATAATTTCAAGTGGGAAAAATCCAAACAATTGTAGGGAAAGAGGTCTGAGACAGATGACTAGATGAGATATGAAAAATTAACTGGTAAAACTCTCAGAAGAATTTTATGTAAGGATAAGGAAAAGATGATCATTCCTATCATTTCAATTCACAAACATTTATTGATCCCCTATTATATGCAAGGCACAGTTTGATGGGGAATACAAACATCAGTAACACAATCTCTGTACTTAAATGACAGTTTAGTAAGGAAGATGACTCGTATGTACATAATTAAAATATAAAATATTAGTATAAAGTAAGAAAGGTACAAAGTGCTACTTGAGAATTCAAAGGAGGGAAAAGGGAATCTCATTAACCATGACTGGGTACTAAGGTTCTATAATGGGCAAAGGTCTTGGACCAGATTTCCATCTGTTAACATAAAGTGACCAAATATAGATGTAACGAGGCCAAAAATGAAATATATAAAGTTTTCTGGCATTTAAACTTCATAACTGGGTCTCTCCCAACCATTCCAGTTTTCTTTCACTTTGCTTCCCCCTATACACATACTCCACAATCTAGCTACATTGAACTGTTTCCTGGTTTTCACACAGGATAATGAATCTCTCATTTCAGATCTTTCTTCCCCCCCACCCCCTCGGGGCAATGGGGGTTAAGTGACTTTCCAAGGGTCACACCCCTTTAAAAAGTAAACCAGCCAGCTCTTCCCACAGACTCTAAGGAATTAAGGAGTTAGGGATCAGACAATCACTGAGCTTAATCTCTTCTATCAGTTAAGAGAGTCATCTCTAGCAACTGAGAAGAGAGCTAGCACCAGATGAAAAACCCAACTCATAGGAGTGAATCCTTTTTCCCATTTTACTTTGTTCCTCTTCAAAAATGAAACATGCTAGGAGAGGAGGGAAAGGAACCTTCCACAATGGACAACAGTATCTTGTAGTGCCCAGCCGGAAATGCTATGCACCAAAAAAGTGCAGGTCCAAAGTCCAGCTATGGAGACAAGTGTAACAGTACAGAGGCACCAGTCCAGGAAGCCCAATGGGATAACATGAGCAGCAGAGATGCTGTACCTAGGAAGAAAAAGACCACTAGGATCCCTCAGGGTCAGGATATGAACTACTTTGGTTACATGTGCTTTTGTAGTATTGAACTCTGTTAGTGTATCCACTCCTTCCACTGATACTATATGTATTTGCAGAAGAGCACACCCCACGTTTATTATATAAATGTTTCATATTTCTATTGTTCACAGTATGACATTTCAGAAAAGGCCTTTACTTAAAGCCAGTTGGGTCAACTGACTGAAAATTGAAAAGAAATACATGAATGGGGGCCCCATGGACTATAGATTTAGTATTGTTCAGTCACTTCAGTGATGACCAAATCTTTATGACCCCATTTGGGGTTTTCTTGGCAAAGATACTGGAGTGCTTTGTCATTTCTTTTTCCAGCTCATTTTAAAGATGAGAAACTGAGCCAAACAGGTTGAAATGACTTGCAACTAATAAGTATCTGAGACTGGATTTGAATTCACATAGATGAGTCTTCCTGAGTTCAGGTCTAGTACTTTACCCACCGTGCCACCTACCTGCTTTAGGCATTAGATAATTTTAAAAGTGCAACCCACCAGTTAACCATGAACCCAGGGTAGTAGATCCCCTGGGGGACCCAAACTCTGAGTGATAGTTGAAAGGCAGGTCCAGAGGTTTTCCAATACTTTCCAGAGTTTTTGGAGGAATCAAAATCAAGCTTAGTAGCTTTCCAGACTTAATGTATTCCCCCTTTTAAAAAATTGAGCCAACTTTGGCTTTTCTTTTGTGTTGTGGTCCCATTCTCAAGGATCACTGGCAGCGGCTCACCAGTCACATCTATCAGTTCCTTCAGTACCCTGAGATATAATTTGTCTGGGCCTGGTGACTTCAATTCACCAGGGGCAAAAGGTTTATTCTTATTATTTCCCTACTTCTTTTGGATTTTAACTGTCTTAGTCATTTTTTTTTTTTTGCTCCAATCCTAGGGTTATTTTCCTTACCCAAGAAAACTGCAGTGAAACATGACTTGAGCAGCTCCAACATTTGCGGTTCTTTGATCTTTTTGTTCTTCTCATCTTTAAAATAAGGGTGTTGGACAAAATTTCCTCTAAGGGTCCTTTTAGCTCTAACATTTTGTATAATTCTGAGAAAAGGACATTTCTTTGACCAGGTTGCTGCCAGGATCCACTTATTATCCCTCACTTCATGTCTTTCCTTCCATTCTCCATATTTTCATGCCTTGTTTCTTGTATTTGTGTCATTTTAAAGTCTTTTGTTTGGCAAAAAATGACAGAGTTTGAGGCAGTGCAGAAAGAGCATGGGTTTAATTCAAGTACCTCTAAACCAATTCCTAAACAATTTCACATGCATCAGGAATGTTGCACTTGGATTGGACTCAAGGTTAAGAATATTTAACAAAATTTAAAGGCTCTTCAAAAGAATTTCTTGATACTGGGTAAGGACATTCAGCAACTTTAAGGGGTAAATAATGCTTTAAATAATGGTGCATAACCATATGGTGGCCTGCTTTACACAGAAATGTAAAATGAGCTAGTTTTTGAACATGCATGCTTATGTACATGCACACAAGTACACAAACACACACACACACACACACACACACACACACACACACACACACACACACCATGAGGTATCACTGAGTTCATATACAACTCTTCTCTGGGTCAGCACTGGGGAAAGTAAAAATAGGTTTCTTGCATATAGGGACTGCTTTGTATCTTTATCACTGTGGTAAAAAGTTTTAACAGTTGGTTAGCGATAATGGAGAGATGCCAGTTTTTTTTTAAGGACCACCCTTTTGGGGAGGAGACCAACGGCATGAGCTGCGCACGCCAGTCCGCCTGCTACGCATGCCAGATTGCCTGCTAGCACCCCACTTCCGGGTGCAAGCTTAAAAGGCAAGGAGAGAACGGAAGTGGGAGCCTTTTCCTGCTCTGCTGGTCTCCTGCCTGCGCTGCACAGACAGATGCTGACTGGAGTTTGACTCGGCCTGGCTCGCGGTTAGCAGCAGCACGCGCTTGACATGGTCTCTCTCTCTCCCCAAAGGTGGCCTTGGGTTTTGGTGAGTTTTATATGGAATATAGACTAAGCTTAGACTTAAGACTATTTGTTTTGTATTTCTACTTTCCTATCCCTCTAATCAACATCGCCTGGTAACTACCATACAATAAAAGCTCTAACTAGAAAACCAGAAGCTTCTTCCATTTACTAGTCTGGGAGATAAATTAAGGGAAAGGTTAAAGAGGGGAGATTTATGATCTAATATCCAATTTTAAATCTCACAATCACTCAACAACTGGCACATAGTAGGGCTTAATTAATGTTGATTAATTGCTATACTAAAAATTCTGGCATCGAGAGCAAGTAGCACAAAAAGTGCTTTCAAAGGAATTTTTCAAGACAAATTCAATGAAGGAGGGGATTAGGAGGCTAGAAGCAGGAATTTACCCTAGAGTATAGCTACTAGTCATTTTTAGTCATTTTAGGGGAAGGAAGATGCCCCCTAATAGCTTACTGTTTTAATTAATTATTGTTCCTCACTTGGAGCTAAATTCATTTTTTTTCTCTCTGCCTGAGTACAAAAGTTGTCATCTATGTTTCAACACCCTAATACAAAGTCCCAGTTAGTATTCTTTGGGTATGACTCTGAGGACAAAGAAGGAAAGCCATTTACTGTAACATTATAAAATATGTACTATGTGCAAAGCACTTTGTCTATACCTTGATTGTACATATTTGCTTGCTTGTTGTTTCTTCTTATTAGACTATGAGCTTCTTGAGCGCAAGGACCATCTTTTGCCTCTTTTTGTATCCTATGTTTAGCACAGTGCCTGGCAAATCATAGGCACTTAAGAAATGTTTATTACTAATGTGACCACTGTATTACACTCAAAGATAAAATAACACACATTCCCTGATGTCTAGTGGAAAGAAGAGACAGAAGACATGGGTTGGAATACCCAATCCAACAAGAACTACCTGGCTTTCTCAGGACTTAAATGACCTAGAAGGTCCTTTCCATCTCTAAACCCTAGAATACGCAAACAAAGAACTATGATCATGCTGGAGTATGCTTTCCTCACCTCTGCCTCTTAGGATGCCCTCCTTCCTTCAAATCTCAGCCCAAGGGCCACTTTCTATGTGAGGCCTTTTTTTATATTTGCAATGCCCATTCCTTCCCTGCCACCAAAATTACCTTGTATTTATACTATTCATATTTTACATAAACTTTTGTTTCCTCTGATCAAACATAAGTTCCTTTGGGGCAGGGACCATTTTATTTTTACCTTCCTGTCCCCAGTGTTTAACACATTGCCTGATTAGTGGGTGTTTGATAAATATGTACTTATTGATTTATTGATTGGTACCAAAATATGTTCACAGAACTATGACTCAAAGGGCTGACTTTAAAAGGCAAAAATGCCTCCTGTTAGGCTCTCTTACAGATCTTAGGAATTAGCTGGGGAGAAGTTTTTAAATGTTTTGGTGGGAGGAAGGGTAGACATTGAGGTACAGAGAAGGGCTGTCCAGTCTAGACTGTCAAAACATGCCTACCCCTACAGAAGAATAATTGGCTCCAAACACCTTTGACAGGGACTACACTTTAACTCTAACCTGGCTTCATTTCTAATTTTGCTTTGCCTCTCAGGTAACCAATCAAAGCCTCTGCTTCTGAGGAATGGGTTTCTCATTAATCAGGCTCTTGCAACTACTGCTCTCTGCTACCTCCTTCGACCTATGGATGATAGCAGAAGGTCCTACCATTATTTTTCTAAGTCCATTAACCCTTCAAATTCCAGGTGCCCATGGGACATGACATCCCTTTATACTTGCATCCCAGGGATTTCTGGAACATGTTTTTAAGAACTTCAACCTTTAGAATTAGTGACTGCACACCAAGGGAATATATTTGGTCTATTTCCAATTAGTTACCCATATTCTTTCCTTCACAAATATTAATTTAAAAAGACTGCATGCAGTTTAGAAGGCTTATACTGTGTGACCCCACTTTCTGTGACATGATGCTAGGAAATCTCTCAGTAATTAAAAATGTCCTGGTACAAGGGCACAATAATCACAGCTTGATGTGATTATGTACTGCTGTACCTTTCTCCACAAAAGTTCAAAGTACTTTTTAGATATTTTGGGATTACAGTAATGAGAACTTCTCTGTTTGATATGCGAGTGGCCTGAAGTATTCTCACCCATTTTGCAGGTAGAGAAATTAAATTATTTACTCAAGGTCATATAGTAAGTAAATGGTAAGATTGAAAGCAGGATTATTAGGGGAAGTATTTTGGAAAGAATATTAGAATGTGAGACATGGGCTCCTGTCCTGACTCACACTGTTTATATGCATTTAAAGATGTGGTAAAGACCAAAAAAATTGAAAAGAACCCAAGATATCTGACCATTATTCTTCTTTATCCTCTATTTATTTCCAAGACAATTTGATAGAACCTATCACATTCACTCAACTTGAGAGTTTGGGTTTGTTCAACATTTGATGCCAATGAGAAATAAATATCCATATAATCATAAGATGTTCTTGTAAATTATGTTGAATGGTTTGAGAATAAAAATAAGTAAATATGAAAGCCTAGAGCAACCTACTCTTCTAAAGCCCTACATTACTTTGTACCATTCTTATCATGCTTTCACACCATATACTGTATTATAGTTATTTCAGTATAGAATCTAAGCATTGGAAAGTACCTCCTAAACCTGCTAGTCCAACCAAGACCTAACTGAGAAAATCCTTTATGATGTTGAAAATGTAGTGATTGGAGTGATGCCACCTGCTGGAGAGTTACTGTAGTAAAGCTCTGCCATGAGGAAAAAGTGTCTGAGGGCAAGCCTCATGGTCAGTTCCTTGGCGTCAGGAAATGACATTTGCTCGTGGGTACTGTCTATCAAAGCTACCAGCCAATTAGCTTGGAGCTGTGTGTGCATGTATGGATGGGATGTTACTCATTCCAAAGGAGGCTTGTGGGACAAAGAAGGGGCGAGACTTGCTCTCTCATTCTCTTTAGAGAAGACCTCAGCAGGGAGCAGAGCAGGAGATGCAGGATCCCTGAGATAGATGTAGGAATCTAGGTCTCTCTCTCTCTCTCTCTCTCTCTCTCTCTCTCTCTCTCTCTCTCTTCACCAAATTCTTATTCTCCTTAATAAATGATTAAAAGTCTAAACTCTTGCTAAAGCTTATAATTTATTGGCAACCACCCATTAGATATTTTAGACAATATAGCTAGATAGCAACCTTACAGATGGCTGACCATGAAGAGGAAAGCTGAACCTTGATCTTCTGATCTTCTGGTTGGGTAAGAAATCTTCCCTACCCTGTGCCTTTAAACTCCAAAATACTGCTAAGTACCAGCTACTTTCCCTTTAAATTTTCAAACGGTTTTTTTCAATTCCCTAAGTACCCTGTTTCTGATGTTAATCTGTTTAACCAGACAAATGGGGGATGAGATCATGTTAATGCTTTGTTTTTGTGGATTTTCTATTTTTATTTTTGTTTTTGTTGGAAGAGCAAGCAAGGTGCTCACACAAGGATCTCCTCCAGCTGATTTCCCCCATTTTCTCTCTTTCAATGTCTCTCCTCTCTCTCTCTCTCTCTCTCTCTCTCTCTCTCTCTCTCTCTCTCTCTCTCTCTCTCTCTCTCTCTCTCTCTTCCCCTTTTCTTCTCTCTGTCTCTCTCTTCCCCTCTTTTTCCTTCTCCTTTCTCTCTCACTTTCTCTTTCCCATCTTCATTATCTCCTGACTCCTTCACTGCTGTCTATAAACATGCCCACATCTCCCTTATTTTTGGGGGGAGGGGGGGGGCAATGAGGGTTAAGTGACTTGCCCAAAGTCCCACAGCTAGTAAGTTTCAAGTGTCTGAAGTCAGATTTGAACTCAGGTCTTCCTGAATCCAAGGCCAGTGCTCTATCCACTGTGCCACCTAGCTGCCCCCTAAAGGTCTTTTCTGAATCCTCATATTTCTTGAACTTTCTGGGGTATTTGAAACTATTGATTGCCTTTTCCTTTTATGTATTCTCTCCTCTCTGGGCTTTCATGGCAGTTCTTTCCTTGGTTTGTGTGTGTGTGTGTGTGTGTGTGTGTGTGTGTGTGTGTGTGTGTGTGTGTATGTGTTTCATATGTCTAAGACGAGCTAGGTGGAATAGTCAGTAAGAATGATATACTTAGACTCAGAAAGACATGAGTAATATTCCCACTTCAGACACTTGCTAACTGACCCTGGATGAGTGGACCATCCTCTTCAGTCTCAGTTTCTTCATCTATTAAATGGAGATAATAATATCACCTACCTCACAGGGTTATTATGAAGATCAAATGAGTTTCCATATGTACAATTCTTTGTAAACTTTTGAAGGTATTATTGATGAAGATATGAGAAGGGAGCAGTCAGGTCATCACAAACATTTAAATACAGTAGCCACACAATTGATTTAAAGGTGTAGGGAATTGAGTACAAAATCCTACAGTGTGTATTATATGCTGGTTATTTGAAAAGCTTTTGACTAGGGAGAACAAAATAGTCAAAAACACTAAGCTCCCATGAAGTATCTGTGGTACATATTTTAAGATGACCTAAGATTTCTTGAAGGATGCAGCCATAGAGTTAACTTTGTATAACAAACTTTCTGATTAGCAATATCAATTAAGGTACAAAACACTGTTCCCTCAAGATGTTTGCCACTGCATTGGAGGGTGCCTGAGACCAAATTCAAATGGAAGAAGGATCCTATCTAGATGATGAAGTTTTCCATATACTCCTAATTGCAGATAACATTATGCATATTGCAACAAGAACAATACTATGTAAATGCCTCTATGTCTACTCAAAAGAGATCACCCCAACAATCCACCTCAGAAAACCAAAGGATTTAAGAAATCTATTTCTAGACTATGATATGCATTTGGATAGTTCACCCATTAAGTTGATCCACATAGATATAGATTTAAATATATATTAAACACTGCACATAGGGGCAGCTAGGTGGCACAGTGAATAAAGCACAGGCCCTGGATTCAGGAGGACATGAGTTTTAATCTGTCCTCAGACACTTGACACTTACTCGCTGTGTGACCCTGGGCAAGTCACTTAACCCTCACTGCCCTGCAAAAAACAAAAAACAAACAAAACAAAACAAAACAAACAAACAAAAATTGCTGCCAATAGTTTGGCTCAGACTAAGGTAATAGGAAGAGAGCAGATTGTGTTGAATTTGGGAAGTTAGACAGACTTTTCAATAAATTGTTTGCTGATATAAAAACACTATTCTGGTGGTGCTAAATGGCTATCAGTCAAAGAACAATACAATCTCTAAAAAATAAAAATATTGGCTGACTCAAAGGACAAGAGAGAAATATATGTTATATGTTAGTAGGCCATCTGATGTCAATCAATCAAGGAATGACCTACAAGTTATCTAGGAAGTGTATTCTTGAAAAAGGAAGTGGTCTAGTCATGTAGGAATGCCAAGAGATAATAGACAATCTGAATTCTGCCTAGGTACTCACAGAATGTGAAAAAACCTAGAAGAAGGCTTCTAACATGTTGGTTAAATTTTCTATGGAAAATTTATAGGAGCATGTAGACATGAATGGCACAAGATGAGAAATCATGGATGAGTTGTGATTTTCATCAATGGCATATCCATGTTAATGAGATTATGAATTCGCCCATCAATATATTGGAATATTCGTGACAATCATTAGGACCAGGAAGCACCTGAAACCAAAAACAAAGTTCCTAATTATATTTAGTTTCAGAAACAAAAAAAAGAACAGAGATTGATACTTTAGGTAAGGTTGGGACAGTCTGAATGCAGACTTGTGTCTGGGGGAACACAGAGGAGGGGTAAGGAAAAAAACAAACCAGGAGCTACATGAGAGTTCTCAGGGGTAAATCTATATTCCAGATAAACTAAACTAAACTAAAACAAAAGGTAGAAGTCCTTTCAAGGAAGGTCATTGAATTGAAACCAAGGATCCCCTACAGCAGGAGGTCTTCAGTGTTCTGCTGACTCACTAGGATTGATGACTGCCAAACTCTCAGTTCCTGGACCTCTGGAGGCTCTTCTAAAATTTTGAATCTCACAAGGCTTTAGTCTAGTCCATTCTATCTCCTATACTCATTTTCCTAAAAGCAGGAAACAATAAGATACAAGAGACAAAAAAACAACAGTACCATTTGTTCAAGACCACATGTTCTCTCTCCTTCCCGATGCCATGGTACATCTTCCCTTGAGTGCCACCATTCAAGAGCTTGATCTGCCCATCAAGTGCCTTTTATACATATACTTAGTTCTACCTCAGTAGCCAGTCCAGAGGCTTTTCTTCAGCTCATAGTATGCAGACAGAAAACATTCCCAGAATACCTATATCTACACTGAAGAGAAGAGCAGGGACTCTTGATTCTGCTTCTCTGGAAGCAAGCTCTTCATGAATCCACATTGCCATTGGGCAAAGCACGCCAAGTATGCTTTCAGAGCTGGGTCTTCATTTGACCAATCTGACCTCTCAGACAGATATTCTGCTGATATCCATCTTCTCTATTCCTCAGCTGGAATGAAGAAAAGCTGTAACTACCTTTCACAATCATTGTGTGTGGTTTTGTGGTGATTAAAAAGTTTCAAGAGATAATTTTTTGATAATTTTATCAATAATGTCAGCATGTTTATTAATAAAAAGATGGTCATTTGGTCATCTCTCTCTTAGACCAAAGACAAGCAGCAGGCTCACAGTATATATGTCCATTGGAAAAGGGATCTTCCCAAGGGTCAATCGACTCTGATTGGTTAACAATTAATGAGAGGGGGGCAGCTAGGTGGCACAGTGGATGGAGCACTAGCCCTGGATTCAGGAGGACCTGAGTTCAAATTTGACCTCAGACACTTGACACTCACTATCTGTGTGACCCTGGGCAAGTCACTTAACCCTCACGGCCGTTTCATCTTAGATTAAAAGCCGATCTAGCTGGATGGAGTACCAATACCCAGAATGAAGAGAAGGTTAATCCTATCTTCCATCAGCCCTGTCCTTGAGAGATTGGATAAAGAAATAGGACGGGGAAAAAAAGCTGGGGTCTCCCAAGTTTTAATAATTGGCTATTGATATTAGAAAGAATCGTTTCTCTTGGTTTATAAGACAACAAATGCTAGTTTTTTGTTTTGTTTTGTTTGTTGTTTTTTTTTTTTTTGTGAGGCAATTGGGGTTAAGTGACTTGCCCAGGGTCACACAGCTAGTCAGTGTTAAGTGTCAGGCCGGATTTGAACTCAGGTACTCCTGACTCCAAGGCCGGTGCTCTATCCACTGTGCCACCTAGCTGCCCACAAATGCTAGTTTTGCTAGATAACAAATTCTGAAAAATGATGTTCTTACCTTGAAAGCCAAGAATATCACAAAGCATCAAGGATAAACCACTTGTCCTGCACCTTCCTTGTAGGAGGGAGATCTTCTCTGCAGCTTTTGGATGATGAATCATCCTTTGTTGTTATTAATGCTAATGTTAAACACCTGGGTCAGAACCATGCCCTCATGACAAATGAATGTAAGAATTAGAGCAGCAAGCACCATTAGCATTTCAACCCAGTTGCTGAAATTGGGGAGTGTGAATTATTATTATCTCTCTTCTCCATGAACTGAATACCTGACTCAGTTTTCATCCTCTTGCTGTGTAGCTCTGCTGGAAGCCCAGATAACAGTAGGCTTCCCTCTCCAGGAAGCCTTCAACAATTTGATATTTATTGATAGTGAACCAGTCCATCACAATTATTCATCCAGTTGGCATTTGTAGGATGTACATGTCTCATATGGTGATTTTAATAGCACCTAAACTTCTCCTATCATCAGTACAGATCTTCAAGACATCCATATCAAATAAGTATCTACTGATGTGTTATTGTCATTTATCTTTTCTTAAGACTGCAGTTCATATTTTCAATTCAGTGGATTCAACTCTAAACAGGAATGAGCTGGAAATAAACAAAACCTCATGGCACACACCCCCCCCCAAATCAAAAGACCTCAAAATAGCTCTGACTTCATAAGCAGGGCTCTCAGTTTTATGATGTTTTCATAGGTTGAAATACACAATGTGCAGTGGATAAAGCACTGGCCCTGGATTCAGGAATACCTGAGTTCAAATCTGGCCTCAGACACTTGACACTTACTGGCTGTGTGACCCTGGGCAAGTCACTTAACCCTCATTGCCCCACAAAAAAAAAAGAAAGAAAGAAAGAAAGAAACAATGCGCTATTCCTCTTTAAGAAGGAGAAGGGAATTTGACAAGTAGGCAATGATACACTAAGATAGAGAATACCAAATTGTCATTCAAGGGATAGCCCTGTTCCTGTCCTAATCTGTTTGTTTGTTGTTTCTGGCTTTCCTAACCTTTTGGTTTATTTCACTGCATTTTTCTTTTCCTAGCTCCTATGGCTTAATCCTATTAATAACTATTAGAGATTATTTTTCTCATTCTTTAGATGAGAAAAATGAGATTGATAGAGGGAAAGTCATTTGAACAAGATCACAAGGCTGGTAATGCTGCCTAATCATTCCATTCAATAATCCAACCCAATCTGAACTCATCCCCTTCTGGTCCCACTATACTTGGTGTGGCAACTACCTCTTTCTGAGTCTCATGTCGACTTCTTTCTTGTCCATTCTCAAAATCATTATATTTATTTCCAGTACTGGTTCCATCACCACACTGATCTTTGCTTTATGCGATGAACAGACTAACTACTTCTGATCGCCAATGGCCCAACCATGAACTGTGTCTTTGATACCAATTGACTGGACATTAGACTGTGAGCTTTCTGAGAGCAGGGGCTGTCATTGCCCTTCTTTATATCCTCGGCCCAGTGCCTGGCACATAGTAGGAGGCTTAATAAATGCTAGTCGGCTAACTGGTCATGACAGATCACTTGGCTTTTTTTTTAAAGGCCATTTGATGATGAGTCAGTTTCACTAACCTATTAAAATCTCTAGCACTCAGATTGTTCAATTAACCTGATTAAAGAACACACTTTGCCTAATGGTCTTATATCCCTATTGTCTATTAAGCAGTCCTTTCTGTTTCTTGTTTAGGACCATTTTCAGGCAATAGGAATAAAAGTCCTCTGGTAACATGTCCTTATTTTCTAGATGGAAGATTAAGAAAGATTGTGCTGATGATTATTTAGATTTATGAGGCACTTTACATACACTATCTCATTTTATCCTCAACATAATGGAATTGAGGTCATTCAAATTCAAGTTGTGCCACTGATTACCTGTGTAACCTAGGATAGGTCACAAACTCTCTGGGTTTGTTTTCTCATCTGTAAAATGATGGGGTTAGATTAAATGGCTTCTAAAGTCCCTCTCAGCTCTAAATATATAATCCTGTGGCTGGTCCTCCAATATAGGTGGTGGTGAAATTATTATTATTCCCACTGCACAGATGAGCAAAACAAGGTTCACTGAGGTTATATGCACATAAAAGTAACTACAATAGTCACACACAAAGTAATGTCATGGGAAGGGCAATAAGAACTGATGGAATCAAGAAATATTTTGCATTGGGAAGGACATTTAAACTGAACCCAAAATTATGGGGCCAGTAAGTAGCAAAACTGATATTCAAATTTAGGTTTCTTAACTCCAAGGAATGTTTTCCTGGGTCATTCAAACCTGGATTTACCTGGGTTCCCACAGCAGTCTCACAGAACAACTTGCAAAACCCCAGAGACTGTGAGAACCAGAAATGTCTCAAGAAGTCCCATCCTGAGCTTGTCAATTTATAAACTGCTTTGACTACTACAATAATGTCCTGTCAGCAGGAGACAGCTCTTATTGCATCTAACCAGGTGTCCTCTTCTCATTACCCTATGGCAGTTCTGTTTTGGGATTTCAATGGATTTCTCAAACATCTGAAATCTGGCAGCTGAGACTCAAGGAGGAGTGACAGGGCTCACAAGAATGAATGTTCTTCTCATCCTTTTTTACTTAGGAAAGAATGACTCCATTATGTGGGCTAAAATTATGAGAAGTTAGCACACATTCAAGGATCAGTTTAAGGCTATTACAAGTTTATTTGATTACCAAGTTAATCTGACATTTTACATTGGATGCACAACCATTGCTGTGTTGCACAGTAATTAAGCATAAGTGGTAAACAATTCATGTAAATGATGGTAATTAGTATTACTTTTATGCAACTAAAACAAGTATTACTGGGGGACTAGGATGATCCTAAAGAGGTCAGGAGTAGGGAGGAATAAGAAGAGTTTGTCATTCTCCCTTTGTAGGAACAGGTTGGAGCAAATTGCTCAGCTCATCTCTCTTCCAGAAGCTAGCTTCCTAGCTTGAGGCTAGAGTCCTGACTGTAGGTCTAATTTTAGGGAAGCACACTGAATTGCCTTAAAACAAATCATTTCCAGGGTCCCACTGTCAACCTTGATTCAATTCCTGGGAGTAAGGAACTGGTAAACCTTTAGGCCATGGACTCCCAGGAAACCTAGGTCATGGGGGCCTGAGACCAAAGGTTCCAACATCTTCATGGGTTATAGATCCATGGTTCTTCAGAAGTGTGTTTTTTTTCCTGCACTATTTTCTTCCCCACTCCACTCCAACCTTACCCCCCACACTTTATCAAGCTTGTTTCTTCTTCCAAGGCCAGATCAATACACAAAGAGTCCAGATTTTAAAAAATAAAAACAAGGTAAATGAGAAGAGAATCTTTCACTACTCCCCTTCCAGGTGACCAAGTACACAGTCTCAGCATCATTCTTACTCCCCATAACGAATAATGTACCAATTCTTATCAAATCCACTTTTGTAGCATAGAAGGCATCACTCATGGGCTACCATCAATCTATTGAGAAAATTCCAATTTTGGATCCCAGAAAGCAAAGGCCAAAATTAGTCAAAGAATAATGAAAATCCCAAAAGAAATTAAAGTGCAAATATTAGGATTGAGCAAGTAGCATGGGATAGAGATTCAGAATGTCATAGAGAATCATCTTTTGGTATTCTAATTATGTTGTTCAGTCATGTTTTCAGTCATTTCTGACTCTATGTGACCCTATTAGGATTTTTCTTGGCAAAAATACTACAGTGGTTTGCCATTTCCTTCTCTAGCTCATTTTACTGAAGAGTAAACTGAGGCAAACGTGGTGAAGTGACTTTCCCATGATCACACAGCTAGTATATGTCTGGGGCTCAATTTTAACTCAGGTATTTCTGATTCTGGGCCCGGTGCTCAATCCACTGCATCACCTTAGTGCCCCATTTGAAGTATATGAAACTGCTTTTTGCTTTTCTTTTTAAGTTCAACATTTTAAAAATTCAAATATGTTGTGCATTGGCAGAATAAGTGGTCACCTACATAGGATGATTTTAGACCCCCTAGAAGGGGCCCCTGACCTCAAAATACCCTCCAGATGCTAGCTAACACAGAATTCAAATCAGATCAGCAAATATTGATAGTACCCTTTTCATGTGCAGGAAATTTACATTCCTTTCATAGGACAGTGTAAAGTTGGAAGGGACCTTGGAAGTCATCTAATCCATGGAAGAAAAGGAGGCCTACAAAGGTTAAGGACAAATCTTTTCATCTTGGAGGAAGTACTCAGAATTAAATTCAAATTCCATATTTCAGGCAAATGATTCTATTTTGAGTTTCTCACCCCACATTACAGGTCCATGCCTTTGCATTGGTTCCTCCCATGCCTTGGAATGCCTTCCCCTCCTCACCTCTGCCCCTTAGAATCTCTAATTTTATTCAAAGATCAGGTTGTGTCACCTCCAAAACAAGGCCCTTCTTGATTCCATCAGTTGGCTGCCATTTCCTTTCCTATGAAATTACTCTGTGTGTGTGTGGGTGGGTGTGTATGTGTGTGTGTTGTCCCAAAGCTCCAGATGCCAAAGCCCATTGAATAGAACTCTCTCCCAATTGGTGGAAATCGATGCCCCATGATTGCATGGGGGTGAGGGTGGGGTGGGACAGAATTAGCAAGAGTGAGAGGGGAAATTCAGGCTCTTCTTGTGGGGTCATAAAAAACTCTTCAGGTTTATTGGTTTCTTGGAGTTTTTCAGTTGCTTCAGGCACTTCTGGCTCCCAGTTTCAAGAGAAAAAATGAAATATGCCAACCATACTCCAGGCTGCTGAAGGGAGAATAAGACTCTGGGAAGAAGCCAACATGAGAGAAGCTAGCAGTCTCTTGGTTGAGCTGAGTTAATTTTGCTTCCAAGGGGAGAGCTTCTCTACTCTGTATTGTCTGGTATATATTCCATGTGTATACTTGCTCTGCTCCCTGCTTTGCTAACCACTTCGATAAATGGATTTCTTTGCTCCCCTTGGAAGCAAAATTAACTCAGCTCAACCAAGAGACAGACTTTCAGGTCTCATCCAAGGGGAAATTCCCTGAAGTCTCCAAGGGGAGCTACCACTGCATTTTCTGTAGGATAGAGTCCTGCATTATAAGATGACACCCTTCAACATTTCCACTCTGGATTTGAAACCCCAAGATGTGATTAAAAAATAGGAAAATGTGTGCCTTCATCAGCCATCATTGTTGAATAATGATCATTTTAGTCATGAGTCTGATCAGATAAGGAAATACACTGCCTGGAAAATATAATGTTTCATATTCATGCATCTGAGGTCTTGAAAATTCTTTTTTTGGCACCACCTTATTTTATGAGATTAATTTTCCACTAGACTTACAAGAGAATCTAAGCTCCACTCTCTCCCACCTTCATGACTTGTAATTTTTTTTTACTTTTATGATTCATCTGAAACCAGACTCAGAATTTATATTGCAGCTTTGGCCAGAAAATATAATAGCTATCTTTTACTGGACATTTTTTTTGTAGTGGTTTTAAAAATGCTTCATCTAGATTCTCTAGATGTTTAGACACTTAAAACTATGTATGATAATCAAGCTGTGTCCACAGCCTACATATCTAAAAGGTGTTTCTCTAACAAAGTCACCCTCTTGGTTCTCATTAGTAATAGAAACAATTAGGGACCAAATACTCCACTCCATGAAGTGTAAAGCAGATTGTCACACACTGGGGCAAGGGTTTCTGTCATAGGTTTAAGTAGAAAAGTTCATGACTATGGATCATAACATTAAGGTAGGCCTGGCAGATATCTCTCATTCATATATGCATATATATATATATTTAGGGAGAGAGATGGCAGAATTTATATTGGCAAAATCATATACATATATATGTACATATATATATATATGTATATGATTTTGCCAATATAAATTCTGAGTGGAAGTGATAAGATTCATCAATGGATTGAATTCGTGAGTTGAGAGAAAATGAGGTACAGAGAATTACACCAATGTTGCAAACCTATATTAGAAGGAATATAGTGATGTCTTCAACAGTAGCAGAGAAATTCATAAGAGGGGCACATTTAGAGAAAAGATAGTGAATTCAAATGACAATGAGTAGCTAGGTAGTACAGTAGAAAGAGTGCTGGGCCTGGAGTCAGGGAGAATTGAGTTCAAATCCAACCTCAGATTTTTACCAGCTGTGTGATCCAGAGCAAATCACTGAACACCTTTTTGCATCCATTTCCTCTGCTATAAAATGAACTGGAGAAGGAAATAGCCAACCACTACAGTATCTTTTCCAGAAAACCCCAAATGAGGTCATGAAGAGTCAGATACAACTGAAAGAATAACAACAAAATGAGTTCCAGTTGAGACATGTTGAGTATGAAATGAGAACAGAACATACAGCTCAAGATAGCCAAAAAGGACTTTAGCATTGTAGTTCAGGAGAAAGTCTAAGGCTGGATATATAGATCCATAAATCATCTGCATAGAGGTTATAAGTGCACCATGGTACCTGATAAGATAACTGTATGTGGGGGGACAGAGCCAAGATGGTGGAAAGAAGACATTGAGTTGCCTGAGCTCTCCTTCTGCTCCCTCAAAAAGAACATTAAATCCTCAGAACGGATTCTGAAACTACAGAACCTGCAAAGAGACAGAGAAACACAGTCTTCCAACCGGAGATAATTTAGAAGACTTCAGGAAAAGTCGGTCTCACTCTGGCAAAAGGGAGGTTCAGAGCACTGTAGCACAGCGATGAGGGGGTCAAGGCAAGTCAGCAGGAAGCTGTGGGCCTTAGCCGAGCAACTGAGGCCCCTGGATCCTGGCTCAAGAAGCTGGTGGCACATCAGGACAGTGGCAAAAACCACCTGCAGCAGCAGAGAGGGCAGGTTTCCAGCTAGAGGGCCACCCATAGGACAGGCACGAGCAGGCCTACTGATCCCAGTGTGCTGCCAGCAAGCCTGGGGTGGTAAGAAATCCACAAGCCATAAAAGCCTCAGTGTAGAAAGCCAGTGACACAGCCCCTATACTCCAGCAAAAGAACCTTGAAACAGGGGCCCTGGTGCCCCCAGAGCAGACCTAATTTAAAAAAAAATAAGCTGCAATATGAGTAAGAAACAAAAAAGAGCTCTTACCATTGAGAGCTACTGTATTGACAGGGAAGAGGTAAATGCAAACTCAGATGAGGACAATACTCCCAAATTGCCTACATGTGAAGCCTCAAGAGAGAAGATGAATTGGTCGCAAGAACAAAAAGCCTTCTTGGAAGAGCTCAAAAATGATTTTAAACATCAATTGAGAGAAATGGGGAGAGAAATGAAAGCAACACAAGAAAATTATGAAAAAAGAATCAGAGGCAGCTAAGTGGTTCAGTGGATAGAGCACCAGCCCTGGATTCAGGAGGACCTGAGTTCAAATCTCAGACCCTTGACACTTACTAGCTGTGTGACCCTGGGCAAGTCACTTAACTCCAATTGCCTCACCAAAAAAAAAAAAAAAAAGAATCAGCAGCTTGGAAAAGGAAGCACAAGGACTGACTGAAGAAAACAATTCCTTTAAAAATTCATTTGTCCAGATGGAAAAAAAGTGCATAATCACACTGAAGAAAACAATGCCTTAAAAGTTAAAATTGGATGGTTGGAAGATAATGACTCAATGAGGCATCAGGAATCAGTCAAGCAGAATCAAAAGAATGAAAAAATAGAAGAAAATGTGAAATACCTCATTGAAAAGATAACTGACCTGGAAAACAGATCCAGGAGAGACAATTTGACAATCATTGGACTGCCTGAAAACCATGATCAGAAAAAGAGTCTAGACACCATATTCCAGGAAATTATTAAGGAGAACTGCCCTGATATTATAGAATCAGAGGATAAAATCATCATTGAAAGAATCCACCGATCACCTCCTGAAAGAAATCCAAAAAGGAAAACTCCAAGGAATATTGTAGCCAAATTCCAGAATTATTAGGTGAAGGAGAAAATACTCCAAGCAGCCAGAAAGATGCAATTTAAATATGGAGCCACTGTCAGGATTGCTCAGGACCTAGCAGCTTCAACATTAAAGGATCACAGGCTTGGAATATGATATTTCAGAAGGCAAAGGAGCTTGGATTGCAGCCAAGAATCTATTACCCAGCAAAAATGTGCATTCTCTTTCAGGGGAAAAGAAGGACATTCAGTGACATTGGGGACTTTCAAGGTTTCCTGATGAAAAGTCCAGAACTTAATAGAAAATTTGATCTTAACATACAAGACTCCAGAGAAGTTTAAAAAGGTAAACAGGGGGGGAAAAGTTACTCAATAAGGTAAAACTGTTTACATCCCTACACAGGAAAATAATACTTATAACTCTTGAGAACTGTATATATATTTGGGCAGACAGAAGGATTATACACAGAGGGTATAGAGATAAATTGTCTTTGATGTGATAATATAAAGAAAATTAAGGGGTTAAAAGGGGAGTTTATGGGGAGAAGAGGAAAGGGGAGGTGGAATGGGGTGAATTACATCATATGAAGAGGTGAAAAAAACCTATGACAATAGAGGGAAAGAAGGGAGGGGTGAACATAGTTTCAACCCTACTCTCACTAGATATGATTCAAAGAGGGAATAACATATATGTTCATTTGGATAAAGAAACTTAGATTATTCTTTAGGGAAGTAAAAGGGTGAGGGGAAAGGGGTGGACTGATAGAAGGGAGGGCAGAAGCAAGGGAGAAAAGGGTAAAGAAAAGGGAGAGGGGTTAGCAGATTGGGGTAGTCATGGGTAAAAAAGCAAAACCTTGGTGGGAGGAATAGGGTGAAAGAAGTGGGGGAAGTACAAAGGGGGTAAATAGAATGGAGGGGAATAGACAGTTAGTAATAATAACTGAATGTGAATGGGATGAACTCTGCCATAAAATGGAAGCGAATAGTAGAATGGATTAAAAACCAGAATCCTACAATATGATGTTTACAAGAAACACATTTGAAGCAGAGAGATACACACAGAATAAAGGGAAAAGGCTAGAGCAGAATATATTATGCTTCAGCTAAAGTAAAAAAAAAAGCAGGGGTAGGAATCCTTATCTCAGACAAAGCAAAGGAAAAAGATATCTCATTGAAAGAGATGGGGGGGGGGCAGCTAGGTGTCCCAGTGGATTAAAGCACTAGCCCTGGATTCAGGAGGACCTGAGTTCAAATCCAGCCTCAGACACTTGACACTAGCTGTATGACCCTGGGCAAGTCACAACCCTCACTGCCCTGAAAAAAAAAAAAAGATAAGGATGGAAACTACGTCTTGCTAAAAGGTACTATAGATAATGAAATAACATCAATACTAAACATGTATGCGCCAAGTGGTATAGCATCCAAATTCTTAGAGGAGAAATTAAATGAGTTACAAGAGGAAATAGAGAGTAATACTATACTAGTGGGAGATCTGAATCTTCCCCTCGCAGAATTTGACAAATCTAGCCACAAAATAAATAAGAAAGAAGTGAAAGAGGTGAATAGAATATTAGAAAAGTTAGAAATGATAGATGTCTGGAGAAAATTGAATGGGGATAGAAAGGAATAAACCTTTTTCTTAGCAGTACATGGCATATTTTCAAAAATTGACCATGTATTAAGACACAAAAACCTCATAGTCAAATGTAGAAAGGCAGAAATAGCAAATGCATCTTTCTCAGATCATGATGCAATAAAAATTACATGTAATAAAGAGCCATGGAAAGGTAGACTGAAAATCAATTGGAAACTAAATAATTTTGTTCTGAAGAATGAGTGGGTCAAACAACAAATCATAGAAACAATCAATAACTTTATCCAAGAGAATGACAATAATGAGACAACATACCAAAATCTATGGGATGCAGCCAAAGCAGTGCTTATGGGAAATTTTATATCTCTAACTGCTTACATGAATGAAAAAGAGAAAGAGGAGATCAATGAATTGGGCATGCAACTTAAAAAGCTAGAAAAAGAACAAATTAGAAATCCCCAATTAGAAACTAAATTAGAAATCCTGAAAATTAAAGGAGAAATTTAAAAAAAATTGAAAGCAAGAAAACTATAGAATTAATCAATAAAACTAAAAGCTGGTTTTATGAAAAAACCAATAAAATAGACAAACCATTGGGTAATTTGATTTAAAATAAGAAAGAAGAAAACCAAATTACCAGTATCAAAAATGAAAGGGGTGATTTTACCACCAATGAAGTGGAAATTAAAGCAATAATTGGAACTATTTTGCCCAACTGTATGCCAATAAATTTGACAATCTAAATGAAAAGCATAAATATTTACAAAAATACAAACTGCCCAGGTTAACTGAAGAGGAAATAAAATCCTTAAATAAGCCCTTATTAGAAAAATAAATTGAACAAGCCATTAATGAACTCCCTAAGAAAAAATCCCCAGGACCAGATGGGTTTACATGTGAATTCTATCAAACATTCAAAGAACAATTAATTCCAATATTATCCAAATTATTTGGAAAAATACCAAATTTGTTTTATGACACAAATATGGTGGGGATACCAAAACCAGGAAGAGCAAAAACAGAGAAAGAAAATTATAGACCAACTTCCCTAATGAATATTGATGCTAAAATCTTAAATAAGATATTAGCAAGGAGATTACAGCAAGTGATCACCAGGATAATACACTATGACCTGGTGGGATTTATACCAGGAATGCAGGGCTGGTTCAACATTAGGAAAACTATTAACATAATCAACAACATCAATAAGAAAACTAACCAAAATCATATGATTATCTCAACAGATGCAGGGAGAGCTTTTGACAAAATACAGCACCCATTCCTAATAAAAAAAACACTAGAGAGCTTAGGAATAGGTGGAGCTTTCTTAAAATAATAAGCAGTATCTACCTAAAACCATCAGCAAGCATTATATGTAATGGACATAAGTTTCACCCTCAGGGGTGAAACAGGGATGTCCATTATCACCTCTATTATTTAATATTGTACTAGAAATGTTAGCTTTAACAATCAGAGAAGTAAAAGGAATGAAAGGAATTAAAATAGGCAAGGGAGAAACAAAACTATCACTCTTTGCCGATGATATGATGGTATATTTAGAGAATCAACTCAAAAATTACTTGAAACAATTAACAACCTTAGTAAAGTAGCAAGATATAAAATAAATAACATAAATCACCAGCATTTCTATACATGACCAACAAAGTCTAGCAGCTTGAAATAGAAAGAGAAATTCCATTTAAAGTAATGATAGAAAAAATAAAATAACGTAATGGTAGACAAAAACTGCTAGGAAAACTGGAAGATAGTATGGCAGAAATTAGGCATAGACCAACATCTTACACCTTATACTAAAATAAGATCAAAATGGGTACATGATTTAGACATAAGAGGTGATACCATAGGAAAATTAGGAGAGAAAGGAATAGTCTACCTTTCAGATCTTTGGAAAGGAGAGCAGTTTATGACCAAACAAGAGATAGAGAATATTATGAAATGCAAAATGGATGATTTTGATTACATTAAATTAAAAAGTTTTCCTACAAACAAAAGCAATACATCCAAAATTAGAGGGGAGGCAGAAAGCTGGGAAACAATTTTTATGGCCAGTACTTCTGTTAAAGGCCTCAGTTCTAAAATATATAGGGAACTAAATCAAATTTATAAGAATCCCAGTCATTCCCCAATTGAGAAATGGTCAAAGGATATGAACAGGCAGTTTTCTGATGAAGAAATCAAAGCTATCTATTGCCACATGAAAAAAATCCTCTAAATCACTATTGATTAGAGAGATGCAAATTAAAACAATGGGGGAGGCTAGGTGGCACAGTATATAAAGCACTGGCCCTGGATTCAGGAGTTCCTGACTTCAAATCCAGCCTCAGACACTTGACACTTACTAGCTGTGTGACCTTGGGCAAGTCACTTAAGCCCCATTGCCCTACAAAAAACAAAAAACAAAACAAAAAGAAAAAAAAAAACCAACAACTGAGGTACCACCAGACACCTATCAGATTGGCTAATATGACAAAAATGGAAAATAAATGTTGGAGAAGCTGTGGAAAAATTGGAATACTAGTACATTGTTGGTGGAGCTGTGAACTAATCCAACCATTCAGGAGAGCAATTTGGAATTATGCCCAAAGAGCTATAAAGCTGTGCATACCCTTTGACCCAACAATAACACTTTTGGGATCTTTTTCCCAAAGAGATCATAAAAAGGGGGAAAGGACCCACATGTACAAAAATATTTAGAGCTGCTCTTTTTATGGTGGCAAGGAATTGGAAATTGAGGGGTTGCCTGTCAATTGGGGAATGGCTGAACAAGTTATGGTATATGAATGTAATGGAATTCTATTATGCTGTAAGAAACGATGAGCAGGAGGAGTTCAGAGAAACCTGGAAGGACTTGCATGAACTGATGATAAGTGAGATCAGCAGAACCAGAAGAACATTGTACACAGTATCATCAACATTATGTGTTGATCAACTGTTATAGACTAGATTCTTCTCACCAATACAAGGGTACAAGAAAGTTCCAAAGGACTCATGATGGAAAAGGCTCTGCAAATCTGGGGGGAAAAAAAGAACTGTGGAATATGGATGCTGATTGAACTATTTCTTTTGTTTTTGGTGCTGTTGTTTTTCTTTTTTGAGGTATTTCCTTTTTGCTCTGATTCTTCTCTTATAATATGACTAATGCAGAAATATGTTTAATGTTATATATATATATATATATATAAAACCTATATCAGATTACCTGCTGTCTAGGGGAGGGGGAGAGAGGCAGGGAGGGCAAAAAATTTGAAGTTGGAAATCTTATAAAAACAAATGTTGAAAACTATCTCTACATGTAAGTGGAAAATAATAAAATACTTTTATTTTTTAAAAAAGATAACAGTATGTGGTTGTATAAAGAGAGAAAAGAGGAGTGAGGACAGAACTTGGGGGACACCCACAATTTGGGGGTATGATATGGATGAAGAACCAGCAGCAGAGACTGAAAAATCATCACAATAGTAGGAGGTAAAAGTATCCAGGAGAAGAAGGTCTCAGATATCTCAATAGTTTCAAATACTTCGGAGGTCAAGAAGGATGAGGATTTAGAAAAGGCCACTCCTGGGATTATGCCCAAAGAGTTATTAAACTGCCTATACCCTTTGACCCTACAATACCACTACTAGGCCTATTTCCAAAGATGATTAGGAAAAAGGGGAGAAAAACCTATTTTCTAAAATATTTATATCAGCTCTCTTTTTGATGGCAAAGAACTGGAAATTGTGGGAATGCCTGCCAATTGGAGAATGGCTGAAGAAAAGGTGGTATATGATTATGATGGAGTACTAATGATGAGCTCTAGGCAGCTATGTGGTACAGTGGATAAAGCACTTGCCCTGGATTCAGGAGGACCTGAGTTCAAATCCAGCCTCAGACACTTGACACTTACTTACTTGACACTTGACTCTGAGCAAGTCACTTAACCCTCATTGCCCTGAAAGAAAAAAATGAGCTTGATGATCTTAGAAAAACATGGAAAGAAAATTTTAAAAAGAAAAAATGGATTGACTTGCATGAAATAATGAAGAGCAAAAGGAGCAGAACCAAGAGAACATTGTATACAGTAACAACAATACTGTTTAAGAACAACTTTGAGTGAACAAGTCATTTTGACTATTATAAATACCCAAATTAACTACAAAGTACATATGAAAGAAGATATTATCTGCATCCAGAGAAAAAATGATAAATAGAAATATGTATTGAATGATTAGATAGATAGATAGATAGATAGATAGATAGATAGATAGATAGATAGATAGATAGATAGATGATAGATAGATATAGATATTTGTATCCAACTCTAAGGTGAGGGGGGAGAAAAAATGTACATGATAATTATATATTTAAAAGGAATAGCAAGTTGTACATAATAGATTTGCAGTTTCCTATGCACTCATCTTTTTTAAAGAATTGCACTGTTATGTAAATGCTAGTTTTATTCCATAAATTTAAAATAAAATAAAGAAAAATTTAAAAAAGAAAAGAAAAGGCCACTCAGACTATATTACTTGATGGTTTTCTATGGGCCTTCTTCACAAGCCTCTAGGTAAGTAGTGCAGGTACTATATCCATTTTCTAGATAAGAAAACTGAGAATCATATGGATGTAATGACTTACAACAAAGCAAGGAAATAGAAGAGGTAAGGCCATCTTGGATGAGTTTTAATTGGTTATAACATACTTACTAAACTGACGCTGGTCCAATCAGTCAATGATAGCAGACACAGGAATGCTGGAGGGTATTTAATAGACTATCCCAAGCAGCCACATAAACATGCAAAGTCTTCTTAGAAATGTATCAGTACTGGGGCAGCTAGGTGGCACAGTGGATAAAGCACCGGCCCTGGATTCAGGAGTACCTGAGTCCAAATCCGGCCTCAGACACTTGACATTTACTAGCTGTGTGACCCTGGGCAAGTCACTTAACCCCCATTGCCCCGCAAAAAAAAAAAAAAAAAAAAGAAATGTATCAGTACCCAGAGCAATTGCACACACTAATCTATAGGATAATTAATTTCTTCTTCAATACCTTTCAAGCCATTGATTGGAAGGGAAGATTCAAACCAGGGTGCCCAGTATCTTCAACTGAGGCAAAACCCTGAAGTATCCCAGCATGGGTACAACCCAAATCTTAAGGGATTTATTGTGTAAAGGATCAGCATTCTAACTTTTAATGCTTGTGGTTTCATAGGAAAGAAATGAGAGGGAAAAGGTAATTTGCACTGGAAACTAATATACATTAAATTCCTCTTCTCCTTTCTACCTTAATTCAAACAGTCCTGTCTCATTTCCAAATTTTCAATTACCCACAGATACTGCCCATGGACATATGGCCTTGGGATTTTCCTCTAGTATAAATGTTGCAACTGACATAATGAAAAAAATAATTTGAACTATTGTGTTGCCTGTCATGCGAGGGGAACCAACCAAATGCTCTTATGTATTTCATCTTCAGAAATGCTTTGTGCTTCAGAAAGAGCACCTCCAGCATGACGTTGTTTATGATGGTTGGTAATCCCAATGCTAACACTCCCCTCTAGTGGCTAGACTATTGTATTTTTTTTTTAATTCTGTCATTGGAAATGGATTTTACACTCAAATTTTTAATTAGACAGCTGAACCCTCAAAGTGGCAACTACTCAGGTTCACTACTACTTGTCATATTAGTATTCGTCACCAAGATGAAAGCTCAGAAATTGTATTTTTAAATCAAAATTCTCAACCATATAATATAAATAGAATGTTAGACTTGGAGTCAAGAAGATCTGAGTTGAAATCCTGCTCTGACACTAACACTGTGATCATGGGCAAATTAGCAATTTTCCCCAGCCTTAGTTTCTTCAAATGTAAAACATGTTTTTGTGTTGTTGTTTTTAAATCCTGATCTACTATTTTATCAACATGTGCAATTTTGAGTATGGAAACTCTTTCCACTCATGCAGAATAGCAAGTAGTTCTATAACCTACAGTCTTAAAGAGTTTCCTAATTATTGTGAGTTTATGCAATTCATAAAGGGTCACATTGTCAAGATGTGAAAGGGTTTTTGAGCCTTCCTGGATGTGGAGATGATAATACCTGTAAGTATTAAGGTGTTGTTGTTCCGCTCTAATGAGATAATGTAAATAAGGTACTTTGTCAATTTTAACATACCTTACAAATGCTGATTCTTACTATTATGTTGTTTTTATTGTCTCAGACAAGAGAAAGAATGTATCAGTTATCAGATTGTCATTATGATTATAAGCATATTTTACTTTAAACCAGAAGTTCTTAACCTTTTGTGTGTCATGAATCCCTTTGGCCAACTAGTAAAACCAATGGACCCTTTCTCAAACCAATGTTTTTAAATAATTGAAAAAATGCTGAATTTCAGTGAAAGATTAGTGAAAATAATGATATGTACTTTTCCCCAACCAATTCCACACATGACTTGAATCGGATCCATGGACTCCAAGTTAAGAACTCCTACTTTAAGCAAATTCAATGTGCCAAAAATCTGCTTTCATCTAAAATGGAATTATTTGTTTTACAAAAGAATCTACAATAGCTTTACTTAAAATCCTTGTTTCCCTTTCAAATGATTCCATTTAAAAATTTTTTCTCACACATCACTTTCCAGTGTGATAAAATAATGGGATTTAGCAGATACTCAAAGGCCCACCTGTAGATTAATCTAAACTGATTGAATTAAGTGAGAGTGATTGACTGCTGATTAGCCTACTTCAAATTAACTAGATTGTAAGCACCACCTTCAAGTCCAGTGAACCAATGGATTTGGATGATGCTAACCAATCCAGCTTGAAGCAGTGTGCAAGGACCACCTTTGCTCCAGACCTCTAAAAAGTTTCCACACCCAGTTTGAAGGGAGTTTGTGATAGAAGCAGGCTCGAGGTGGAGAACTTGAGGAAGGACCAGACTAGGCTGGAACTTTAGGCTAGATAGGTCTTTTCTTAACTTTCTGAACTCCACATGAATACCTGTGTGCTTTAATAAATGCTTAATGCCCAAAGACTGGTGCTAAAGCTTCTAATTTAAGGTGACCACACATTTAGATTTTAAACATCACACTAGGAACTCACTTATTATATAAAATGAGTACACTTGCATATATTGCAATTGAACACTGATTATGTTTCCTCAAAATACTAGATTATCTAAGAAAAGAATTCCCAAACTTTAATACAATCCAACCAGGTCTGAGGCACTTACAAACTCCTTGTCATTGGCAAAACACAGAAAGAGAATGAAAAGTATCCAATTCAGTACAGTGCCAATTTTCAACATTTTGGGCCAAGGTCTTCTCACTCAGTCTTGGCAGGTAAAGGGCAAATGACAAACGCTGAGAAATGGCAGGAACCAGAGGTTTTGGGGGGAAAACTAAATTTTGGTTCTTGTTGAAACTTGTTAAGCAGGCTTAGGTTCACACCGGCCAGGTTTATGACATCAGGAAATGGACTCGAGTCATAGCCATAAACATTCCAAGTTCATAAATGTCAATGACTCGTAGGATCATAGAATTCAGAGCTAGAAGGCCATCCATTCCAACCTAAACATGAGCAAGAATCCCCACTCCAGGACACCAGATCAATTCTGTAGCTAAATTGCTAGGGGGGGGAATAATTATATACTGTCTTTTCTTCCTCTTCCTAACTTCCCCCTTGCAACCTATCTTCTAACATAGCTACATGCTACAACATTCTTTTACAAATGCCCAAGAATTTCTTAATTGTTAAACTGAGTGGCCTTTTCTCAGTTCCCATCCTCTTTGATGTCTTTGCAGCTCTTGACACTGTCATCCATACCTTCTACCACAATATTCTGTCTTTCCTTGGTTTTTGGTCTCTTCTATTTTTCTTACTGTCCAGTCCTGGATCTTCTGCTTTCTCTTTAGATTTCTTACTCCCCCCCCTCCCCCCACCATGGATTCAATTGTCTCTATGGAGATCACTCTCAGATGTATATAGAGTTCCTATCTTGCACTGCCAACTGACTAGAGACATTTTCACCTGAATATTCATATATACCTAAAAAATCAACATTGTCAAAGCCGAATTCATTCTTACCCCCAAAATTTGTCCCATTCCCTAACTTTGCTATTTTTATCATCCATGTCTGATATCTCAGTGGTACCTCATTCTCCCTCTGTCCCCACCCCACCACCATATCCAATAAGTTTCTTTCTTTCTTTATCTATTTATTCATTCATTCATCATCTATCTATCTGTCTGTCTATTTATTTACTTATTTATTTATTCATTCATTAGTTCATTCATTTATTTGTTTGTTTATTTTGCAGGGCAATGAGGGTTAAGTGACTTGCCCAGGGTCACACAACTAGTATGCATCAAATGTCAGAGGCCATATTTGAACTCAGGTACTCCTGAATCCAGGGCCAGTGCTTTATCCACTGTGCCACTTAGCTGCCCCAATGAGTTTCTTTATTAAAAATTTATTTTTTAAAAATTATTTTATTTTTAATGTATGGAATTATTTATGCAAAAATGTCTATAACAGTAGAGTTTTAAGAGGTGATTTCACATGATACTGCAAGGCTGTTATGTACAATTTGATATTCCTTTTAAATATATGATAGAGTTATCATGTAAATTTCTTTTTTTTCTCTTCCCAGCCCCCATGGCTAAAGCTATATATGGCTAAAAAGCTATCAGTTCTACCTTCCTAACATATCTTGCTTTCATTCCTTTTTCTCTGCTCATCCAATCACCCAAATTCAGTCCTTCTTTACCTCTTGCCTGGACTACCAAAAAGCCTCTTATGAATGGAGCTCTTTGCCTCAAGGCCTCTCCTCTCAGTCCATCCTCCACAAAGCCACCAAAATTATATTCTAAAAAAATAGGAATGATGCTGCTGCTCAAGAAGCTTCAATGAGTCCCTGTTGCCTCTAGGCTAAGATCAAGTGACTCTAACATTTACAGCTTTTCACTGTCTGCCAACCTACCTTCTTAGACTTATTCCATGTTAATTCCCCTTGTGCACCCTACTTTCCAGATAAATTCACCTACTTGCTTCTCCCCATACTTGACATTCTATACCCTCCTCCATGCCTTTACACAGATAACCCATTCCCATGAATTGAATGATATACCTTTTCACTTTTGCCTAATGAATCCCTACCTCTTTTCAATACTCAGTTCAAATTGTACCCCTTCCTCACCATAGTTAACAGTTCTCTATATCTATAGATATATATATGAAGAACCTTAAATGCCAAGCCAAGATGTAACTAGGTCTTTGAGAATAGTGGCCAGAGACTAATGGAGAGTTCTTGAAGAGGGGGAAAACATAGTTGGGTCTGTCTCTTAGGAAAATTATTTCTCAACTGTGTGCAGAACAAATTGGAGAAGGATGAGACTGGCCTCTAGGAGTCCAATTCAAAGATACTCCAAGCAAAAGATTATTCAGGTCTGAATGAGGGTGGTGGCCATTGGTGAGAAGGGCACAGATGTGAGATGTTGGAGAGGTAGACTC
This sequence comes from Dromiciops gliroides, assembly GCF_019393635.1. NCBI lineage: Eukaryota > Metazoa > Chordata > Mammalia > Microbiotheria > Microbiotheriidae > Dromiciops > Dromiciops gliroides. Next base: position 614,130,656 of record NC_057862.1, read on the forward strand.
AATAAGACTTGGCAGTTGATTGCTTAGTATTGGATCAAATTGAGCAGCCGTTGCCATCTGGGAACTTGGTAACTACTGAAGTAGCTCCACTTTTGGACAGTTCTAATTATAAGAAGTTTTCTTTATATCAAGCTAAAATGGCTTCTTGCAATTGACCCTAGTTCTGTCCTCTGGGAACAAAAGAAACAAGCCTAAACTTTTTCAGATAATAACTATTCAAATACTCAAAAACAAATATCATGTATATCTTTAAACTTCTTTTCTCCAATCCACGTATCCTTATTTCCTTTAACCAATTTTTTTTCCTTTAAACAATTCTTGGGTAGCATAGTTTTCAGTACCTTCTCACCATACTAGTTACATTCCTTTGGGTACACTCCAGTTTATCAATATCTGCTCAAAAAGGTGTTACCCAGAACTGGATAATGCCCTTCTAAATAATATCAGACCCAGAAATAAAAGAACACTGGGACTCTGAATTTGCTTGCTCTTGATACTTAAGTAACCTAAGATATCTTTACCTTCCTGGCTGTTATATCACTTTGCTGATTCATATTGAATTATCAGGGCACTAAAATCCCCCACTTTTGTCTTTATTTTTCACATAAACTCTTATCTGGCCATATTTTCTCTACTTTGTACCTGACCATTTTTATACAATTATCATGAATAAATCAGAAATATGAGCCAGTGATGTGGGTGGTTATGCAGGCATGGTGCCTGAAGCATTGAATTAAATGTATGTTGTCTGCTATGTACACGGCTCTATGCTAGGCTTCTTCCACAAATGAAAGCTGTTTAGAAATCAGATCACATTAGTGAATAGATGGCTGGTGAGGAGATAAATGAAAGCTGGTGTTTTTGTCTAGTCAGCTCAAACCATCCCTCTTGCATGCCAGCCATTGTCCTCAATTTTTTCCTGTCTATCCCACAAAACCTTAGAGTTCCCATGGGTAACCCTGGACTTCATTTACTACCTCATCTAGCTCAGAAGAAAGTCTCCACATCACTCCCTGGGCATCTTCAAATCACTCTGCTAAATGGGTCCCCTGTCTCCTCCACTTCCTTCGCTCCCCTTTATGGAATGTCTTCCCCGTTAGAATTTAAGCTCATTGAGAAGAAAGACTATCCTGCTTCCTTGTATTTCTATCTTCAGTGCTTTTCACAGTGCCTAGAACATAGTAGGCATTTAATAAATGCTTTATTATTTATGCATTCATCCATTTATTACAGAACCATAAAAAATTCGGCAAAAGTCATAGGTTCATTCCCTTTGTGAACTATTCATTTTGATTCTGTTCTAGAACCACAGGATCCACTATTAACCCTACTTTAGCCATCTTGTGAAGTCAAATAATTGGTCATAAGAAAGATATAAAAGACTAACAGAACCATGTAAGCCCATTCCCCAGTACCCTAAAAGTAATTCACTGTGCAACTCCCAAGATCAAAGATCTATCACTGGAGGGCAGCTAGGTGGTACAGTAGATAAAGCACGTGCCCTGGAGTTCAAATCCAGCCTCAGACACTTGACACTTAGTAGCTGTGTGACCCTGGGCAAGTCACTTAACTCTCATTGCCCTCAAAAAAAACCCCAAAAATAAAAAAAAAAAACTATCACTGAAAGTCCATCTGGTTCAAGTCCCTCACTTTAATGATGAGGAAATAGAAAGATTATGGACATTAAGTGACTTGCTCAAGGAAACAAAGGTAGTGGCAAAGCAGGGAGATGAGCTGAAATCCTGATTTGCATAGTTAATGATCTTTCCATGGTAAAATGCTCCCTCTCATCCTCATCAAATGTATCCAAGCACCAGTAGGCTCTGAATTTGTAGATTGTGTATTAGTACTGTTAAGAGCTAAAATTCTAGCTAAACTGTCTAAAATATCTAATGAGTGGTCGCCAATAAATTATAAGCTTTAGCAAGAGTTAGACTTTTAAGCATTTATTAAGGAGAATAAGAATTTGGTAAAGAGAGAGAAAGGCCTAGATTCCTATCTATTAAAGGGAGAGCACATTTTTAGCTCCGCTCTCCACCAGAGTCCAAAGGAAAGAGTCTGAGACCGAGCGCCAGTCTCTTCCTTCCTCCTCCCACTAGCCTGCGTCACTTCCTGACGCCAAAGAAAAGACTCCTGCTCTTGCCCTCAAAGACCTTCGCTTCATGGGTGGAACTCTTCTACAGTAAGTCTCCAGCAGGTGGCGTCATTCCAATCATTACAGTACTGTGGATAATGATGATGGAGACTTACTATGTATATACTAATATTCCTATTGGCACTCTTCCTATCCCAGGGTCCCTCAGCCATATGTTCACATTTCTAAGCTATAACTATTGAATCTCAGTAAGTCTTGCCATTGGAAAATAAAATTTATAGTTGGAAACATTCATCTCTTTTTCCTTCTGTGTCTGTTTTCTCCAGAGAAAAGTTTATTAGATCTTTAACTTTAAAATGTTGGCTAAAATCAATGGACAGAGTGCCAGACCTAGAGTCAGGAAGAATGGAGTTCAAATCCAGCTTACTAGCCATGTAACCCTAAACAAGTCACTTAACCCTGTTTGCCTCAGTTTCCTCATCTGTAAAAGGAGCTAGAGAAGGAAATGGCAAACCATTCCAGTATCTCCACTAATGAAAACCCCAAATAGGGTCACAAAGAGTCAGACAAGACTGAAACAACTGAACAACAACAAAAAGTCAAAGCCATATAGAATGCCTTCTACATCAAATGGCTGACTACAAAGAAGAAGCTGGACAGAACCAGAATCTCCAGACTAGAATGAATCTCATAGATAGTCTAGTACAGTTCATACCTGAACTGTATTCCACTACAATATCCCTGACAAGCAGCCATCCAGTCTCTATTTCAAATCTTTCAGTGTTGGAAAATACACCACCTTCTAAGGGAGCCCATTCTTCTTTTGCATTCTAAGAAGTTGGGGTTTTTGTCCCTCTCTCTGCAGCTTCCATCCATTGAACCTATTTTTGCCACATGGGATCACTCTGGTTCCTCTATTACCTGTTGACCTTTCAAATACTTGAAGTCAGCCATTGTATCCCTTCTGTGTCTTCTCATCTCTAAGATAAATGATCTCATCTCTTTTAACCAGTCTTCACACATCATGGTCTCCAGACATCTCACCATTCCACTTACCCTCCTCTGGGCCCACTCCAGTTTATCAGTGTTCTTGTAAAATGTGGCATCTGGAACAGAACCCCCAAATCCTCTGGTTATCCTGGTGTTTTAGTACTTTGGGAAATTTTCAATGAATTCTAAATTCATCAGGCAAAATACCAAACACGTAGCCACCTGGAAGCTTTACTTTCCAAAATCGTCTATTCCTTATCTTGGAGTGTGTGTGTGTGTGTGTGTGTGTGTGTGTGTGTGTGTGTGTGTGTGTGTGTGTGTGTGTGTGAGAGAGAGAGAGAGAGAGAGAGGGAGGGAGGGAGGGAGGGAGAACTAGAATCTATCTATAAATATATTCACCTGCAAGTAATTAATTATCTCCATCAAATTACACAGCTTAAAGGGTAATTTGCCCTATACCTGAATAAGAAGAAGTAAATAGTCAGGGGAAAAGGGAAATATAGGCATAAAAGATAGTCTCCAGGAGACTAACTAGGCTATCAATATAGCTATTCTCCCGGTAAGGATGTTTAGAGAAAAAGTAGAGACATTGCCTAGGAATGAATAGACTTTTTACTCAAAGACTAAATTATTTGTTACTAATGGCAAATCTCTCACAGAAAGTTCTCTGGTCCTTAAAAATATATGAATATATAATGGTAAAATTATAGAATTAAAAGGAGTTCATTTTTTCTGTCATAAAGTCCAATTCCCTACTACAAGGTAGAGACAGATGTCTCTTGAAGCAGTCAAAATCTAATGTACAGTCTACCCCAAAGACATGGTTATTGTTCCTCAGGGCATTAGAGTTTAATGAAACAAGACAGATGTGTTCTCCTTTCTCTTTTTGTATGGTGTGTAGATTATTTTTATCTTGAAAGAAGAGAAAAAGTATAGCACTAACATACTTTGTTTAACCTTGGATAGAAAAGAGGTGATTTTGCTTGGAGAGATGATTCTGATAAAGCAATAGTCTCCAATCCCTATCAGGGAAGCACCCTGTGAAAAAGAGAATTGGTTTTCAAAGATACGATCAGGAAAGTGGGAATAGCTATGCCAGTGACACTTAGATCATCTGGCAATACCCTCTTGGTCTTTTAAGTGCCCAAATCCCTGAGCTTCTTGCCCATATAGACATGATCACAGAAGCATTAATGAAAGAAACCCAAACAAGATGACAATTCAACCCCTCTCCCCCACAGGGACACCTCTTGTATAAAAGATGTAGAAGGAGGGTACCCAGATATAAACATAAAGAAGGCATCTGGGAACTCCAGGTCTCCAAATCTGTAAAAACTCCTTAAATCGAAGGTCCTGCCATACTCTTTTTCACTCCTTTGGGTTTATACACTGTACTTTGGTTGTATCATGGTGCCAAGAGAAAAGGCCATTCTTTCTCCCTTTAAATATATTCATTAACAACACTCCTTTCTCTTCCCCAGTGTTTTTTCTTAACCCTCCCCCAAGCACAGCTATGCTTGATTCCCAAGTTAGGGGTTCTACTTTCTCTCTCCCTTTCATTTTGCAGATAGATAGATGATAGATAGATAGATAGATAGATAGATAGATAGATAGATAGATAGATAGATAGATAGATAGATAGATAGATAGATAGATAGATAATCTGCCTTTGTATTTGGCTATTCCATGCACAAATTTGTACTTTTTTTCCTTTTTCTACAGAGTTGCCTAATTATTATAAACTATACCAGTCTTATCTGATGCTTGCTACCTCCGTGACTTTGAGAAAGTAATTTAACCTTCTGGAGCCTTGGTTTCATCCACTATGAAATTAGGAAACTGAACTACATGACCTCTGAATCCCATCAAATTCTAAATCTATGATCCTATCATTCTACAATATTTCTTTTCTTAATTCACATCATGTTAAGGAGTGGGAAATACAACTGCTTTATTTAGGATGTAATAGTTTATACAATGCTATTTTAAATATCCACTTTAGGGCCTACAGCCAATTTGTATGCCAGTCGTTAGAAAAATCCTTGGGCTTTTAACCAAAGAACTGAACAGAATATATATGACCTCCTAGCCCAGTGGACATCCATTTAAGGAAGCTAGGTAGACTCATATATGATCACAATATCACAAGTGTTAGGCAACAGAGCAAGGACACCCTCCCTAAATCAGTCCTAGGACAGGGCACAAAACTGAATTGATTAATGGGGGGGCACCTTTAGGGTCTCTGGAGGTTAGGGTTCAGAGGGTTACTATTCCTAGTGGAGAGAAAAAGAGCAGTGGATGGTAAATGGTAATATGTCTACACTGGATCCCCTATTATCCTGGTGGATGGCTAGATGGGCTAATAATTAATAATGGAAAGTTTATTTCAGGGACAATGAGCAATAGGTTTTAGTAGAGTATAGTATAATGGATGCCATGAAATGTATGATGAAGTCTAGACAGAGAAACTGAGTGCTCAGCTGGAGATGGAGGCATATGTCAAATCTCCTGTCATTTGGAACACATACAAAGAAAAAGTAGGTGAAGCAATGACCAAAACATTTAAAAAGTGATGCCAGATTGTAAAAAAAATATAGAGAGGTGACTAAGAATATGGTAGATTTGAGAAATTGCTTATATATAAAGTGCAAATGCTAAAGTAGAGGCCAAAGGAGCTATACAAATTGGTTTTCAGGGAAAGGACATGATGGATGGAGTTGGTGAATGTATTAATGATGTTGTTAACCAACTATCATGTATCTTCTCTCCTTTTTCCTAAAATGGAGTTAATTTACACATTTCCCTTAAGCAGCAGAGAAAGCCCATCCATTAACATGATTTTCCATGGCTTCTCTGAGAATACATTTGACTTAATTAGCAGAACCTGATGGAGAAGAAATTGACAAGGCTGAAGGTTGACTTTTGGTTCCTGGTAGTTTTCACGAGGCTTTGTGTCAGTTTGTGTGATGAGTCAGAAGACTGATGGATTATGACTTGAAGGCAATGTCAGAGAAAAAAAGGGCAAGTTTTCCCTCAAGCTATTTGAAATATTGCTAAAATGGGAGATATAGCTTCTCCCAGAGTCTGTGTACTCCTGTATCGACAAGTGAACATTTTTAATGCTAAAACAATAGCCCTTTCTCCCTCTTAAAGCTTAATTTACTTTTTTCCCCATCTTTTTCAGAATGTTAGCCTTGGCTTGCTTTCTAGTTTATTTACATATTTATTTGCCTAGACTACACTAATGATATATACTCCATGTAGCAAATGGCTCTTCCCCTGGAATTAACAAAACAATTAAATTAGAAAACATCCTCTAAACCAAGAGGATTTCAAACTAAATTAGCCATACCCCAACACATACACTTGCTAAAGCATTTGCCCAGCAGGCAAATATCTTCCAAAGTAAATTATGCTTCAAGAACAAAGCTTTGAATCTCTCAGTCTCTTTCCCCAGTTTGCTGCACTAGAACTGATCAATTGAAAATGGGAGAATCACTGAAATTAATTGATATATTAGCCAGATATTAGCCCTTCCTTTCACAGGACAAAATCAGAGCTCCTGGGATGCTAATTAACCCAGACAAAGTAAAATAATTAAATTTGTCTTTGTCTTTGGTGTGTGTGTGTGTGTGTGTGTGTATATATATATATATATATATATATATATATATATATTTAAAACACTTTCAGTGTGTAGTAATTTGCTATAATCACAAGTCTAGCTATGTTTATAGCTCATGGGTTTGCAAAGAGCTTTAAATCATGCATGTTTCCAGGTCACTTAAAGGTGTTGATCTTCATCTCTTGAATAAATATCTTAACCTTTTGCAACAGGTAGCAGGGTCCAAGGTCATAATGCAGTAGTCAATTTCCATTTCGGAATTTCTTTAATTCCAGAATAATTCTGTTTCTTGGTATAATATATTAATCACAATGACTTGACCAGGGTCACACAACTAAAGAAGTGTCTGAGACAGAATATCTTCCTTACTTCAAGGTATTCCCCTCAATAGGAACAACGACCTCACTAGCAGTCATCAATCAAAGGATGGATGACCATTTGTTGGCCATGTTAGAAAGTCAGTCAACAAACATTTATTAAGCACTGTGTGGTAAGCTCTTATTCATGTACAAGTAGATGAATTTAGAGGCCCTTTCCAACGCTGAAATTCTGTGATCCTGACTTTTCTTGAGTCTTTCTTCTGAGGTATTTTTCTTTACTTTATTCAATCCTTCGTGCTTCTCATTGACTGAAGGGTAGTAGTACAAATAGAGGAAATGGAGGCATTACATCATTCTGTACTAGACTGATGTCACATGCAAATCATCTAACAATAATATTGTCACAGGTCCTCCATAGAATCACTAAAATAGTCAATCTCATTCAACTCAATGAGGTCTGTGATGACATTGGTTATGAGGTTGTGGCAATAATATATAGCTATTACTTTGTTTAGATCACAAATTTCATCACCCTTTGAGATAATAAGTCTTCAAGTATTATTAACTATTGTTAATAGACAGCACTAAATTATTATTATTAATAATAGCTAGCATTTAATTAGTGCTTTAAAGTTTGCAAAGCACTTCACATATGTGGTCTCATTTGATCCTCACAACCCTATAAGAAAAGTAGTGTTACTATGGCCACCTTATAGATGAGGAAACTAAGGCTATGCTAGATCAAGTGATTTGCCCAGGGTCACACAGCTAGGGACTACCTGTGTCTAAGAAAAGAAGTCTTCCAGACCCCAAGTCTTGTGAACTATCTAGCTGCCACTGATGAAGGGCAATCAGGTGAAGGAGGAATTCCACTTGCTCAGTTGTGCCCTAGAAGGTAATAAGGACCAGAAACAATAGGGGAAGTTGCAAAGAAACCAAATTCAGTTTGACTGAAGTCATGGAAAATGTGCTAGAAATCAGAGGTGTCCAAGAGTAGAATGGGCTGGCTCAAGAGGCAGTGGATAGCCTGTCTCAGAGATCTTTAGGCACAGGTTAGCCAAACACCTGTCAGGCATGGTAAAGTAAGAATTGTCTCATATGTTGGTCAGACCAAATAGTCACTGAAGTTCCTTCCAACTTTTAAATTCTGTGATTCTGTTTAAAGTGGTCTCATACTAGAAGCTATTGGAATGATTCAAACCAACTCTGGGACCTAGACAATGGCAAATCTCATTGCCAATAAAGTTTCATAGAACTGTAAATTTGTAAGAAAAACACAGATCAAGAGCTAGAAGAGACTTCAATATCCTCCTAGTAATTCACACACCACCTGTGGCTTTGAGGGATATCAAAGGCCATGAGCCCTCAAGAACTCCAGAAACATATCTAGATAGATAGATAGATAGATATAGATAGATAGATAGATAGATAGATAGATAGATAGATAGATAGATAGGTAGATAGATAGGTAGATAGAGGTACAGACAAAGATAGAGATAGATGGGGGCAGTGGATAAAGCACTGGTCTTGGATTCAGGAGGACCTGAGTTCAAATCCAGCCTCAGACACTTGACACTTACTAGCTGTGTGACCCTGGGCAAGTCACTTAACCTTCATTGCCCTGCAAAAAAAAAGAGAGATAGATAGATACATACATACATACATATATATAGTATTTTAAGGTTTGCAAGAGATTTTACATATGTTAGCTACACATGTTACATGAGTTGATTCATTTGATCCCCACAACAACTCTGGGGGGCAGAGCGCTATTATTATCCCCATCTTACAGATGAGGAAACTGAGAGAGAGGTTAAGCGACTTTCCTAGGGTCAGATAGCTGAAGAGTCTGAGGTCAAATTTGAACTTGGAGCTTATTTACTCTAGGTCTGGTGCTCTATGCAATTTGAAAACTAGCTGCCCCTGTATGGAGACAGAGCAGGTGTGATCAAATGGGTAGGAGGAGAAATATGAGAGAGCAAGAATGCCTAAAGAGAAGAGATTATCAAGGAGAAAGGGGGTGATTGGCACTGTCAAAGGCTGAAGAGTGATCAAGAAGGATGAGGATGGAGAAAAGGCTAGGAGATTTGGTTATAAAGAGAACTGTGACTTTTAGAGAGGGTACTTTCAGTTGAATGATGAGGCATGCCATAAAATGTTAGGAAAGAAGTGAAACAAAAGGGAAGTGGATACATCTATTATAGATAACTTTCTCTAGAAGTTTAGTCAGAAAAGGGAAAAAGAGATATAGGATTATAGCTAGCAGAGATAAATAGATCAAATGAAGATTTTTTTTTTAGGATGGTAAAGACATGATCATGTTTGTAAACAGTAGGGATGCCACTGGTAGACAAGGAGACAATGGAGATAAATGGCAGAGTGGGGATGACAGAGGGATCAATCTACTAGAGAAGATGAGATGGAATAGGACCCTTTGTGCATGTAGGGGGGTTTGCCTTGGCAAGGAGAAGGATCACCCCTTCTTGTGAATCAGGGGTGCAGGAGGAGACAGTGGCAGAAGGTACGTGGTGAGGAAAAATGAGGAGCAAGGCATTTGCTAAGCACTGAAATGCTAAGCATTAAAAATAAACATAAATGAAAAAAATCAGAGGCCTAGAAAATTTGCAAACTATAACCAATCACTCAAGAGTTTATTTATTTATATAATAATTTTTTATGCCTTATAATTGCTTTCCTATAAAGGATAGATGATTCTCAAATTAGACTAAGATATTCTGATTCAGGAAACCGTGAAGTAATATGTAAATAACCAGATGAAATGCAAAGGGTAATGGGAGCAACACTGAACCACTGAAGCAAAGAGAGGTTGTATTTATACTGGTTAACCCCAAAGGCAAACTCAGACTAATGAGTAGAAGTTATAGGGAGACGGATTTTTAGATCAAAATCAAAAACTTAACAATTGGAATTGTCAAAAAATGAAATGAAATCTCTTATGAAGTAGTGAATTCCCTGTCTCTGGAAGCCTTCAAACAGAGGCAGGATATAATCACTAGGGATTTTGTAGAAGTATTTTGTGCTTCATGGGTTGCTTCTACTACTTTGCCCCACAAACCTCCAAAGGAGACCACAAGAGAACATGCCTGGAAGGGGTTCATTCAGCCACTCAGCTCTACTTGCCACAGAACCACGTAGCATAATCTTCACCATGGCCATTTTCCTCCCTGCCACCTCCCTTGACCCCACTTTCCCCCACTTCCCACCTCTTTCTCTGAGAACGAGCAAATCTATCCTGCCATTGCCTTTGGAAAGGGTTTGTAAAATGAACACCCTAGTGTTCCTCTTATCATTATGGTGATTTTTCAAACCGTGATTCCTTTCCTTGGCCACTGCTTCTCTATATGTTGGCTCCCCCATTAGTAGGCAAGTTCCTTGAAGGTAGGGATTGTCTTTTTTGTATGTATGAATATATGATGTATGTGTGTGTGCATGGGGGTGTGTGTGTATATACATATATGTGTGTATACATATATGTATGTATATGTATCTCCCCGGTGCTTAGCATAGTACTTGGCAAATAATGAATTTAATTAATTCATTTATTCAAAAAGGGATTAGAAACTCTAATTATAAGCCTATAATTTTAGGGTGTTTTTTTAAAGTTTGTAACTATAACCTAAACTACATACTTGTTATTCCATTCCAACCCCATTGCAGCCCCATTATTTATGTCCAAGAAATAAGCTTCCCATGGAAAGAACAACAAGCTAATGAGCAAGCAACCTACAAGCACTTTAAACATTATTACTCTATGTTAGACACTGTGCTAGGTCCGGGGAATAGGAAGGAAAAGCAAAAACAAGACCTGTCCTCAAAAAGTAAACATTCTAATTGGTGAGGCATTATGTGCATCAATCATAGACAAAGTACTTCTGGGACTGTAGAACTTGGGTACCCTGTCCTATACCCAGTCATGCAATTATGATGCTCTCTAAATAGGGGAGCCCTCCTCTGATTAGGGATATTGGACTCCCTTTTTTCATTTTCCTCACCTTGTTAAAAACACCCAATGTCCCAAGGGCATCATTATCCTTGGGCTTGTCACCATATGATACTCATCAGGAAAGAAAAAAACACTAAATAGTATGGGGTGGCCTGTGATTTGGGCCTCATAGAATTCAGGAAGGAGACAAGACAGGAATCCCCTCCTCTACTCAACTTTAAGTCTAGCTCAAAATATTCCTCATGTTTCATCACTAAAAAGAAGACTCCCAGTTAATCCAGTGGCTGATTTTTTTATATCCCAATGTCCCAAGGGCAATAGTAAGCATAGTAAAAGTTATGACTTAAAGTCTAGGGTTTTCAGAGAGAGACAGAGACAGAGAGAGAGAGAGAGAGAGAGAGAGAGAGAGAGAGAGAGAGAGAGAGGAGAGATACAGAGGCAGAGACAGAGAGAGACAGAGAGACAGAGGGGAGAGAGAGGGATAGTGAGAGAGAAGCTTTTTTTAAAAAAGAAGGTAATCAATGTACAATATGAATTGGAGATAGAATGGGTAATTTATTCCTACTCACAAAAGGACAAAGGCTATGTACAAAAGAATCATAGCAATTAAAAAAGAATTAAGGAACTTAATTATGACGGTTACAGTGGGTTGAAAGGCTAATATCATAAGCTTCATTAGAACATTAAGAAGTTTTGCAATGCAGCTGATTAAGTATCTCCTGTCTCACCTTGACACTGGGCACTATCTGAGCACCCTTGGCACTTGCCTGTGGATGAAACAGCCTTGTTCTGGACCAGTCTTCTTTTTGGTGGTCACCCTCTCTGACACAAGTATTTCCACTGCCATCAGCCAGTGCTGTTATGGGGACACAAGAGCTGTCAGCACTCAGAGGTCTTCCAGGATCTATACCTTTCAGAACTCATAAGATCATCATTATCCTTGGGCTTGTCACCATATGATACTCATCAGGAAAGAAAAAACACTAAATAGTATGGGGTGGCCTGTGATTTGGGCCTCATTGAATTCAGGAAGGAGACAAGACAGGAATCCCCTCCTCTACTCAACTTTAAGTCTAGATCAAAATATTCCTCATGTTTCATCACTAGAAAGAAGACTCCCAGTTAGTCCAGTGGCTGATTTTTTTTTATATCCCAAACTCATCAGTTTTCCATCTCGGTAACCAATTGAAAGACACCGTCCATGATCATTCATTGCAAGCCCCTCGGTGATAAGTCATAGATGACTGGAGCTAGTTCCACTTTCTATCTGGTGAACTAGAACTAGACAGTAAATACATGTTCTAAGAATTAACAAGATGCAGAAAAGTTGCAGAAAAAATAGATAGAAGGTACTCTTAGAGAGGGAGGAACTAGCAACTTCAGGGACCAGGAAAGAACTCCTACAGAAGGCAGCATTTAACTTCCCATTATCTTGACTTTTCCCATATCTTCCCACTCTCTGACCTTTGCTCTGCATCAATAGTAGCCAAGGCTGCAAACTGAAATAAATAACTAGAGTGTACCAGGCTGTGGTCACATGCATAAAAAATTTGGATTTACATTGATTTTTGTTTTAGAGTTGATGAATGTTCTGTGAAAAAATTCTTACTATTGAGAGAGCCAGACAGCATACCCTGAAGTAAGAGGAGCAATTCTAGCATTTGACCTTGCCACTCTGAATCTCCTTCTCCCCACTTTTCCCCTAGAGAACAGGATAATCCCTTCAGTGTGAGGGATTTTTTTCCATTGAGATGCTTATTTTGGTGTATTTATTACTGAACTTGTTTCAAGGGTTGCCATGAAAACAGGATAAACATTCACAGAACAAGCTGTTCCTCTTAGGAACTGAAGATCACGTCCACCAAGCCTGACTCGTTGGCATGAGGGCTGGCATCCAATGTGTGTTTAAACTATTTTGGGTTGGTGAGTCCAAACTGACCCACACTTGATGCTTGAGTTAGAAATGGCAATGGAGTATGCAGAACAGAAACTTATAAGAAAAGGAAAACAAAGAGAGCACTGGGCTTTCTCTATAGGTAAGGAAGGAATAAACATTTCACTTCATTTTGTATTTACCAGGATGTTAAGATTTTGGGTTTAGAATTGCAAGGGTATAGATGAACTGATCCAAACCATTCTGGAGAACAATTTATAACTATGCCCAAAGGGCTATAAAACTGTGCATACCCTTTGACCTAGCATTGCCACTACTAGGTCTGTATCCCAAAGAGATCATAAAAAAGGGAAAATGTGCAAAATGAACAAAAATATTTACATGTACAAAAATATGTATAGCAGCTCTTTTAATGGTAGCAAAGAACTAGAAATTGAGGGGATGTCCATCAATTGGAGAATGGTTGAGCAAGTTGTGGTATATGAATATGATGGAACACTATTATACTATAAGAAACAATGAACAGACAGATTTCAGAAAAACCTGAAAGATTCACATGAACTGAGGCTGAGTGAAGTAAGCAGAACCAGGAGAATATTATATACAGTAACAGCAATATTGTGCGATGATCAACTATGACAGACAGCTCTTCTCAGCAAAACAATGATCCAAGACAATTCTAAAAAACTCATGGTGGAAAACATTATCAAAAAAAGAAAGGAAGGGGGCAGCTAGGTGGCACAGTGGATAGAGCACCGGCCCTGGATTCAGGAGGACCTGAGTTCAAATCTGGCCTCAGACACTTGACACTTACTAGCTGTGTGACCCTTGGCAAGTCACTTAACCCCAATTGCCTCACCAAAAAATAAAAAAAGAAAAAAGAAAAAAAGAAAGGAAGGAAGGAGGGAAGGAAGGAAGGAAGGAAGGAAGGAAGGAAGGAAGGAAGGAAGGAAGGAAGGAAGGAAGGAAGGAAGGAAGGAAGGAAGGAAGGAAGGAAGGAAGGAAGGAGGGAGGGAGGGAGGGAGGAGGGAGGAGGGAGGGAGGGAGGGAAGGAAGGAAGAAAAGGAAAAGAAAATGCTATCCACATTCAGAGAAAGAACTATAAAGTACCAATGCAGACCAAAGCATACTATTTTCACTTTTGTTTTTTTTTCTTTCTTGTAGTTTTTCCCTTTTGTTTTGATTTTTCTTTCACAACATGACTAATGTGGAAATATTTTAGCATGATTGTACTTTATAACCTCTACCAAATTGCTTGCTGTCTTGGAGAGGGGAGAGGGAAGGGAGAAAGGGAGAAAGACTTGGAATTCAAACTGTCTTTGCATGTAATTTGGGAAAATAAATTATTATTATTAAGTGAAAAAATTAAATAAAAAGTTAATTGTTTTAAAAAGAGATCATCCCAATCAGCAAAATGAAAACCAGAGTTTCTGAGGAAAAAAAGTTACTTATAACAGGAAAAGACAAGAAATTTATCAGATATCGTAAATTTCTATAACACTGTACTTTGAGATAAAAGCTTATCTTTCCTTGTCACTTCATCAAAAAAAACTGTCCTCATTAGTTTCCATATGAATTTTTTATGTACACACACAATTTGCCTAACATATCAGAGACCAGCTACAAAATAAGCTTTCTTATATGGGGAAAAAAACCCTCCCCTAAACAATATCCTCCTCTGAGACAGGAGAGTCTGGAGAGGGACAATTGTGTCTTTGCTACTATTAAGATCACAGTGAACTTTTGTGCTATAAACTATAAATAAAATACTACTAGAGCCTTAATTAACAGCATCTGAAATGATAATAGGAAAGAATAGGCTTTTAATTTAAATTAAGGGATCAGTCTAGTGTTGAGCAGGAAAGGAAAAGGAAGGTAATGATAACTTTGCTAACAGGAAGCTCTGTCAATGTCAAATATAGCTTTTGAATGGAAAGGTGTGAAGAAGTGGAACAGAAAGGAATAAAAAAATAACTTTGGCTCTCTATAAAAACATGCAAATGCCCTGAAAATCATTAACACCGACCACTCAACTCAAAGTCATCAAGAAGTCAAACTAAAGTAGATTAAGACATAGACCATGTAAGGGCAGCTAGGTGGTGCAGTGGATAAAGCACCGGCCCTGGATTCAGGAGGACCTGAGTTCAAATCTACCCTCAGACAATTGACATTTACTAGCTCTGTGACCCTGGGCAAGTCACTTAACCCTCATTGCCCTGCCCCAAAAAATTAATTAAGAAATGTTATAATCTCTTTCACTAATGAGGAAATAGGCTCAGAGAATCTTACCCATGGTCATATAACTAGCAGGCATCAGAGGTGGGATTTGAACTCATGTTCTCTAAAGCAGTTCATATCAACAGAGGGTAATGGAGGAGGAAAAGTTTCTGGAATCATCCTTCCTTCCCAAAACATGTATACCTTGGCATACTGAAAGAGAAGTAGCTGTTGAGATTTGGCTCTGCCATAATCAATCACATATTTGGGCAAGTTAGTTAATATTGTGCCTCAGTTGCTCTATCAGGAAACTGGATGCAGCAACATCACACCCAAGTAGCATAGTGGATAGAATGCCAAGCCTAGATTCTAGAAGGATCATCTTTCTGAGTTCAAATCTGGCCCCAGATACTTAGAAACTTTGCGACCCTGGGCAAGTCATTTAACACTGTTTGCCTCAGTTGACAAACCTCTCCAGTGTCTCTGCCAAAGAAAACTCCAAATGGGGTCACGAAGAATTGGACATGACTGAACAGCAACATAACAGCAACAACAACAGCAACACTACAGTCTTGTTATTATAGTTTCTAATTTAGTGGGCTATATGAGGGAATATAGATAGTTGGTGTGAACCAGGGTCTTATGGGCCAGATGTTGTTTTGTGACTGGCAAGTGTACCTTACTTCTGTCCCAAAAGCAGCAGATCACTTGAAATCCATTTTGTTTCAAAGGCCCATTTTTTCTCTGGGAGACATACTTTGAAGAAGGCGGAGAAGAATGAAAACAGAAGACAAAACAAGTGGAAATTATTGGGAGGCTTTTGGTATGGTGTGTTTGAGGGGTTTTTTTAAATTTTGTATATTTCATTTGTCATTTTGGGTTTTCTGAACTGGTTTGTGTTTTCTAAAGCCTTTAAACATCCATGGATGAAGGGTGAAGGGTATGAATAAACAACAAGGTAGGGAAAGAGAAAGAAGTCTAGCTAGGTGTTGTAGCTTATGGTTGTGGAAGAAAATTCCAACTCATGGAATTTTGGTTTTCTGACTCAGGTTTGAAGCCCTCCTATTTACCAACTGGAAGAATGAGGTAGGGCTCAGTGTTTTAAGCCTCCCGGAAAAAAAATGATACATTACAATCAGTAATAACAGAGAGAATGATTTTCAAACACTTGAGTTAACCACTTGAGGCTGTACTGATTACTCCATAATGAGAAGTTTAATATTGTGTCTATGTAATCCAAAG
This sequence comes from Dromiciops gliroides, assembly GCF_019393635.1. NCBI lineage: Eukaryota > Metazoa > Chordata > Mammalia > Microbiotheria > Microbiotheriidae > Dromiciops > Dromiciops gliroides. The sequence goes on from NC_057862.1 coordinate 614,147,003, forward strand.
AACCACTCTGTGTCTACTCTATTCTCTCAAAGATCCACAAAAGCAAGCACTGGGCCAAGTGTCCAATAGGAAATTCAACATTAAAAATTGGACGAAAGAATAAAGTACTGGACCCTGACAGAGACTGTCCAGGCGTAGCAACTGATGCATCACATGACCTTCTCAGTCACCCTTTCCACCAGTCTTTCCATCCTTGTTCTGACTATATGAGGACTTTGATAACCTGGGCTTCTGATTCCTGATAGCTCAATTCCATAAATGCAGCTGAAGCAGGTGCTGTAGAGTGCTCAGAACTCGGTTAGACATGAAATACTTGAAGGTCATAGACTCTATCACCAGTCATCCTAACTTTTGTCTTGCCACTAGGCTTTGGTGACTGGAAGAAAGAGTGAGGCTGATGACTTTATGCAACTCTGCCTCATTTAAATCCAATTCATGGGCAAGCCAAGACATTACCCCTTGATGTCATTGGTCTGTGAAAATGAAGAAACAACACCAACATTCCAATCAGGCAAATACTTTCTTCAATCCTTGTTAAACTCCCAATGTTATCCCCAACACCTTTTACCTCAGCATATGATCTTACCTTCAATGAAAAATTTGAGACTGTCATTAACTCCATCATCTCCCTCTCAACACAATACAATCTCTCTACATTAATATCTGTCCTCCCTTCACTCGCTCAAGGTTCATAGAATTAGGTGGTCTTTTTCCTTGTCAAGACTAACCCTCTGTACTAGTGTCCTGTGTTCCATACTCTCCTATTTCTTCTGGGAGCTTGATGCATTGTCAATTCTCTCCTCTTTAATCATTCATTATCTATTGCTTTCTTTCCTGCTACCTACCTGTATGCTAAGGTATTCTCCATCAAAGTAACATAGGTTTAGAGCTAGAAGGAACAAGAGACACTATCAAAGCCCAAGAACCCTTTCATTTTGCAGAAGAAGAAACTGAGGCATGGGGAGGTTAAATAACTTTACCTGAAGTGGATCTGAACATGACTCCAAGTCCAGTTATGTACTTACTCTATCAAAATTTGACCATGCCATCCTTAAAGCATTTGGCTAACATCTCTTACCTTTATAAAAAAAAAGAATCATCATTTTTAGACATCTATAATGACCTAGTAAAAATCTTAGAGTTATTGATTTATACATGCTTCCTCACCACTGACTAACAGAATCATAGAATCACAGACCTTAACAGTTGCAAGGCACCTCTGGGGCCATATAATTGAGCCTATACATGAAAGAATCTCCATTATAACATTCCCAACATGTGGTTGTTGAGCTTTTGTTTGAAGAGAGGAAATCTATCATTCTCAAAGCAAGCCATTCCACTTTTGAACAGATTGAATTGTTAGAAAGCTTTTCTTTAAAGAAAAAAAATCTCCATTGTTTTAATCAGTCAATACCTGCCATGTCTCCCTCCAACCCCAACCCCAACCTCTAATTGAGAGCAAACACCATTATAAACATATAATCACCAAAACCAAATTTCCACATTGGCCATGTCAAATAAAAATTGCTATGATCTATATTCTTAGTCTTTCACCCCTTCATCAAGAGATGAGTAATATATTTCCCCATTAGTTTTTTGGAATCCTAGTTGGTAATTATGATGATATCTCAGCACAATAGTATTCTGTCACATTTATATACAATAATTTGTTAATCCATTCCCCATGTATAAGAACCCCCTCAGATTCCCATTCTTTACCATTTCAAAAAGAGCTATAAATAGTTTTACAAATCTTCAGGGTTTGTTTTGGTTAGGGTTAATTCCTCCCTTAATTAAACTCCCTCTTATTTTTTCTCTTCACACTTCCCTCCTATTTCCCTGTTGAGTGAAGTATACTTCTGTACCTAATTCAGTTCAGTGTGTGTGTGTGTGTGTGTGTGTGTGTGTGTGTATGTGTGTGTGTATTCTTCTTTATTTTGACCAGTTCAGATAAGAGTGAGGTTTAAGTGTCTTTCCCAATCTCTCCTCTTTTGAACCATGCTCAATAAATATGTGTGACAATTCGGGTGGTGCCCCCAAACAAGTTTAGAACCTTCTAGTGCCCTGATACATAGATTCTCCCTGGTCACTGGAGTAGGACTCAGTGTTTTCATGCCCTGACCCATCCCCATCATTTGCAGACCTCCCTATGTCTATAATCTCCCAATAATGACTCCTATTCTTCATTAGGAAAATCTCTCAAATTCTAGGATGAAGTAGTTACCTTTTGCCAAGCTTCCAGTCATTTCCATACCCAGAAATTGGTTTGGTTTTTTTTCTGGTTGAGGAAAATCAGATTCAGAAAAGAATTGACCCTGGTTGGACCTCTGAAGGATAAAATTTGACCTTTCAAACCTTTGAAGGATAAAATTATCATTGACATAAACCAAGAAATTATTAGTTGCTCTGTGGCAGAAAGAGAACTCAAATAGATGTCTGGATAATTTAGTAACCATAAGACCTTTAGCAAGGAGAAGGTAGACCAGTTGTCTATACACCATGTGTAAACATGTAGCTTTGGATGGGTTTCCTATTTGATCAATGAACGAACTCATCCATATGAGAAGAATTAGCCATGCAGTAAGTATATAGAAAAATATTAAAGGAAATTTCATCCAGGCTCCCTGATCACAAACAAAAACATTTTTCTTTTTTGTTTCCAAGATAGGAGCAAGGTAAATGCTGTCCTGTAGTGATTATCCAGGTTTAAGTAGAGCCAAACTAATAACTTCTAGCTACTACTCATTCCCATTGATCATTGATTTGTGGTATTCTGGGTAAAGATCAGAGGCCAGAGACCTGTACCAAGCTGAATTTGTGGGTGATTTATTTATTCAGAATTAAAGCCAGGTATAAGTGGTACAGTTTTGGTTGCCAAAACGTTTTAGGGATAATGAACAGAATCATAAAACCACAAAATCTCTGAGTGGGTCAGGAACCACAGAGTCTATATAGCTCAGTCCCTTCACTACATACCCACCAAATAGCCACTCAAATTTTGCTTGAAGATCTCCAAAGAGGAGGAATTCACCCCCTTACATGGTAGCATATTCTCTTTTTGTATAGCTTTTTTTATAATGGACATTTTTTCTATATAAATCTTAAATCTGTCTCTGTGCAGCTTTTTCCCATTGCTTGTAGTTCTGACACCTGGAACCAGAGATAGATAGAGAGAGAGAGAGAGAGAGAGAGAGAGAGAGAGAGAGAGAGAGAGAGAGAGAGAGAGGGAGAGATAACTAGATAGACAAATAAATAAGTGAATAAGTGAGCAAATGAATGAATGAATTAGTGAATAAACGAACTACTTTAATTACTTTTATGCATGGATGATTTTTAAATATTTGAAAACATGTCCTTGCCAACTTTTTCCAAGTTCAATATCTCCAGTCTCTTTAATAATCACATGGAAAGAACTTGTGAATCTTCATTATCCTGTTGACCCTCTCTAGAACATTCTCCATCTTATAAATGTCTTTCTTAAAGTGATGTGCAGAGTTGAATACAAACAATATTCCTTGTTTATTAAAAATTCAACAGAACCATCAACTCCTTCATCCTGAACACTATGTTTTTATTAGCATGATCTAAAATTGTCTTCACATTTTATGTTGCCATACCAGACTGCTGGCTCATAGTGAGTTTACAGCCCCATAAATCTCCAGATTTTTTCAAATTGTTCTCTAACCATACTTTGCCTATATTGTACTGCTGAGGTGGATTTTTATAAAATCTTAGCCAAAGACCTTACATTTATGCTCATTGTAATTTATCTTACTAGATTTAGCCATTCTGATTCTGTTTTGGAAGATTTGGAGCAGTGCCCATTGAACTTTATGTGCAGACATGAGTGGAGGTGAAGGAGCTATTCTGATATTCCCTTGGACAAAAACGTCATACCAGTTTAGAGTAAAGTTAAATGGGTCCAAGCATGGGCATCCCAAGACTTCTTCTGGCAGATTAATTCTAATAGTGTTAGTGGAGTTTCAGTTTACAAAATATATTGTCTGTAGAAGGGATTCTTAGAATAATTGATCAATAACTATGTTTAAATTAAGATTTTCATGACAGCACATCTATTTACAAAATATGATATCCAGTAAAATTACTGTTAGTGAAGTTTAACCTAGTGATAAGTAAAACCCAGCAAATTTGACAGAGCAGTTACCAGATAAAGAGTTGGTAGTTCAGTGGTGAGAGCACTGGATTTGGAGTCAGGTAGCCTTGAGTTTAAATTCTATCTCAGATACTTAACTGTGTGATCTTGAACATTAACTTAGCCTTCCTCATCCTTAATATTCACACACACACACACACACACACACACACACACACAAACACACACATATACATATATATGATAATAATATCATTTGCCTCACAGGTGTATTTTGAGGCTCAAATAAGTTAACATAGAGAAAGCACTTTGCAAATCTTAAAGGACTTTATTAATTATATCATTGCTATTTTTCTGAAAGGCCTTTCAGCCTGAACAATGATCAGATGAGCATGCTCCTAGATGATTCCTTCATGTCTCATGTGTAACTGCTCTTTCAGATCACATAGTTCTTTTCTGTATAGATCAACTTACAGAAATTTAAATGTAGGGGCAAAACATGGGAGAAGGCGAGTATTGTGATAGGATGCCCCCCATGGTAATTTTTGATTCATTGGTCTGGTTCTTTAGATTGTTAAAAGTACTTTCCATATGGAGTGCACCTTCTAGAGATTACAAATTTGTAGCCACTGAACCTCATCTAGAGATAGTAGAATTAATCTGCCAGCAAGCACAAGGGTCTATTCAGAGTCATGTATCCATCCTCAAAAAACTTGGGTTCAAAAAAGTCAATTACATAAGGATAAATTGGGAAAGGCATGATAAAAAAGCTATTCATCTGAAAAATATTTGAAGGTTTTAGTGAACTTTATCTCAATATAAACCAATAATTGCAGTGATAACCAATAAATATAATCTAATATTAGTCTTCCTTAAGAATGGCACAGCATTTAGGAATAAAAAGGCCGTATTCTCAATATTCCACTCTACTCAAACTGCATCTGGAGTGTTATATTCAGTTCTGGTTATTGCATTTTAGTAAGGGCTTTGACAAGCTGAAGACTATCCAGAGAAGGATAGCAAGGATCATTACTAAAGAGTCTAAGATTTAGCTTTATGAAGTTGAAGGAACTAAGAATATTTAGCATATACAGCCAAAGCTTTAGGAGTGGCATAACCATTGTCTTCAAGTATTAAAAGGGCTGTCACATGGAAGTGGTTATAGAACTTGTTCTGCTTGACCCTGGAGGGCAGAACTATGATCAAAGGATACAAGTTACAAAGAAGCAGATCTTGGCTTGCTTTGAGAAAAAAATTCCTGATAATTATAGATATCCAAAAGTGAAATGGGTTGCCTTGGGATATAGTAGGTTCCCTCTCACTTCTATCTGGATAATTCATATGTTAGTTCTGTTGCATGTTGGGTAGAAGAAATGTTTTTTCATGGACAGGATAGGCTAGATAGCCACTGTAAATAACAATACACACAGAAAAATGGAGGAAATTGAACCCCAAAATTCACTGATATATAAGAAATATAAGTGGAAGACACATGAGATAGCTACTATAAGAAACAAAGAACATAAAAAAAGGGAATGTGGGGCAGCTAGGTGGCGCAGTGGATAAAGAACTGGCCCTGAATTCATGAAGACCTGAGTTCAAATCTGGTCTCAGACACTTGACCCTTACTAGCTGTATGATCCTGGGCAAATCATTTAACCCTCATTGCCTCCTCTCCCCCCCCCCCAAAAAAAAAGAATGGAAAGATTGAAACAGAAAATATGGATACCAAGTGCAGTAAGTCAGAAAAGAAAAAAAGCCTAGAAGTAGAAACAGAATCCACAGATCACTATCAGAGAGAAACTACTGATATAAAACACACCAAGAGAGGGTATTGCCAAGCTCTAAAGCTCCTAGATGCATGTTATTGTATCACATATTGTATCCCCTTCTACAAGGGGACAAAAACACCCATGTAGATATATGTTCCTATGTGTGATAAATTTATGTATAGATACATTTTCAGGAAAATACAGACAGATCAACTATAAACAAACCTTAGTCAGAATCACATAGTGCTTTATATCTAATACAAGAAATGAAAGAAAGTATTGCAATATGTTTCACCAAAAAGTAAAGGGAAAATGGTATATATCCAAGAATAATTTATTCTATAAAAGAATACTTTATCCTTCAGAGGAAATGTGGATTTTCAACAAGAACAATGACTTATGGGCATTCTTACTCTCAAAAATTTGCTACACTACCATCCCCTGATCTATGAGGAATCCCCAGGGTTAGAGATCTATAAAGAACTTTCTATTGGATGGAACTTTGTCCTTCAGACAACAAAGTTTGGACATGTCCAGGTGTTTTCTGGAGTTCAAACTACTAGTCCTAAGATGCAAAGTTCCTTCTTTAAGGGAAGTTAAGTGTGCCTTACAGTGTTACTATAAAGTGTAAAGTCTGGGACACCTTTTACTATATATCTTTGATCTCTGTAGATCTCATGGGAGACTTATGTTATAGCAAGTGGCTCTACCATGGTTGTCAGCAAGTCATCTGCTTAAGGAGCCAGAAGATTCTGTTATACTCCATCTAAAGCAAAGTTACATGTGAAGGTGATTTAGTGATAGTGTGGGAATAAAGCAATCCTCACTGATGGAGTGTTCAGATTGGGGTCAGAATTAGGAGAAGAGTAAATTTAATCCAAAAGTCAGGCTGCACTTGTATTAGGATATCTTCAGAGTCCTGAAGTCCAACAGGTCAAGATGAGTGGGAGAAAAACAGGCATAGGAGCAATGATCGAGGTCAGAGGATCAATAGTCAATGAGAAGCAAATATCAGGGAATTTAAGAGTTGACATGTCTTCACAAAGCTTTGCTCTACAAAAGACAAAAATCTGTTTATATTGGCTATTTGCATTTCTCATTCCACCAACACACCTAGCTCCCACCCTTTTCCATTGATGTAGATTCACTGTGTGCTTCACCAGTAACTGATATGCTGTGGAAGAAGCTGAGGCTGTAGTGAGATTAATGTGGTGTCTGTGTTTTCCCTGTCCTAAGAATCTCCTGGACTCTGTTCTTGCCCCAGACCCTATGTTTGGCTTAATAAAGTGGTAAAACTGTGATGATATTGTCATTCAGAATTAACCATAGATTTTATCACTAAGTAAGAAAATATGAGTATCAGGGACATTTCTGAGATAGCCCAATGTCAAAAGAAGGGCAGCACAATCAGAGTAATTCAGAAGAAGGACAGATCATATGTACCTGCAGTGATAGGGAACTCATTACCTTCAGAGACAGCCCAATCCATCACTGGAGATCTTGCAGGAAAGGCTGGATGATAGCTAAGACTGTGTCTGCCTCATAGGCAACAGACTTCTTCAGAAGGAATAAAATAGTATTTTAAGTTTAATTCCTTCTTAGAAACAAAAACAGCATGGGATACTTCTTAAGTATGAAGCAAGTCAGATTAAACTATAGGAGAAAAAATAACACTATCAGTTTGCATCCTCGGGTCACCTTTAGAAATCTTTGTTTTCACTCGTCTTTATGCTGATTTGTGCTCAAGCTAAAGAGACCTGTGGCACAGATAGCATCCCATTCTAGGTGCTTGACCAAGCTTTGCAGAAGAATGTGGGATCTAATGCAGAAACTACTTTGCATTTAAGAACTAGAACACCTGAGCTTTAATTCTGGTGTTGCCACATCTGTCACTTAACTGAATTGCTATTGAGTGGGTGGTACCATAGGAGCTGCTAGGAAAAGTGGTCCCTGACCTCCATAACACTAACTTTCTCCATAACCTTGGGGGTTTCTTTTGACCTTCATTAGACTGTCCCCATAAAATGGGAATGAGAGTATTTGATGTATAACCCTCACATAAGTGACATTTGCCTCAAGGTTTATTATAGTACAATATTATGGGAGTGAGACACTGAAACCCTTACAAGAGAGGTGATCCATAATTGTCACGCATTGGCTGACACCCAAGATTCAGCAGAGACCAATCACTCACTGACATCAGTGAATATTTTCAGGAACTAACATACTGTATACAACAACTAACTCTCTAACTTAATGACCTGTACTCAGAAGTCTTTTAGGAGTCATGTTAATTTATTTTCCATTGATTTTCTTTCAGAGTGGTATCTCACTTTTATGCTACTGCTTCTAAATTGTTTATTATAAATGCTCTAAATGACACCCAACTCAAGGAAATTAGCTGAATAGTAGGAGTTCTCTAGAAATAGTTAAATAGAGATTAGGCCAAGAATATACTTTAGAGCATTAGGTAGAGTGGGTTAGAAAAGTCTCCATCTCATAAGGGATATTGGAGTGCCAAATCCAATAAGAAGACAAATAAATTCAAAGTTAAAAGGTAGATAGGATCATGAATACTCTCTTCTTTTGTAAGGATCCCATGACATCTGACTGCCAGTAACTTACAACCTTTCTCAAAGGTATATATAAACAGGGGTGACTGAGAAAGCTCAAATTGGTTCATACAGCCACTTGTTAAATTTTCACTGTGAAATGTTCAAGGTATAAATGCTATACCTTGGAAGTCAGAAAACACTATAAATCAGGGCTTGATTCATTGGTTTATTGATCGTCTAGACTTAAGAAAGTGATGAAGAAAATGTTAAAAATTCAGATTACATTTAAAAGTACATCATGTGTCGCATCATTTTTTGGGGGGGGGAGAACCAGTTGTTAAACATTTATTAATATACCCCTAACCTAGGCGACTAAGCAGGATGAGAGGATTTCCTTAACATTAGCTACACTCACTGGTTCATACTTAGACTTGCTTCTAGCTAGCAGCAGAAAAGTAAAACAAATGACACTTCCCTAACCACTCCTTGGAAAATGCAAATCCCAAGAGGCACATTGTTTTTCAGTTGTTTCAGTCATGTCATACTCTTTGTAACCCCTTTTAGGTTTTTCTTGGCAAAGATACTGAAGAGGTTTGCCATTTCCTTCTCCAGATCATTTTAAAGATGAGGAAATTGAGGCAAACAGGGTCAAGTAACTTGTTCAGAATCCCACAAAGCTAGTAAGTTTCTGGGCCAGATTTGAACTCAGGTTTTCCTGACTCCAGGCCAGGTGCTCTATTCACTAAGCCACCTATGGCCCTCAGGAGGCACATATAAAGTTAAATCCATTTGGCACTTTTCTGTGCCTATGACCTCCAGCTGCCAGTACGGTGCCATACACTCAGTCCAAGGATGCAATGAACAGGAGAAGGCATCCAGGTGACCAGAAGACTTGTCACTTCACTGCTCATCCCTAAGATGTCTCAACTTATTCTTGTTTGTTCCCTTGGCAACACACTCAGTTCTGTACCAAGGCCAGCTCAGGAAGCAACCAGTCCAGTACTCTGTGCAACTCTGTTTTGATAAGCCACCTTCCTACCCCACAGATCATTGAGTAAATGAATGATTTTTTTTAAAAATCATTAAGAGCTACTTTATGCAAATGGCCTGGTCTTTCTGAATCTGGAACCACCTGGGCTGGGTTTGGAATCAAACAAAGTACATTAGAATTATGGCTCTGCCACAAAATATCCATGTGACCTTGCATAAGTGATTTAAGTTCCCTGTGCCTCAGTTTCCTCATCTGTGTAATAAACAGATGACCTCTAAGATCTCTTCTTTATATGTATTTGATATAATGGTTCTATGAGACTGGATCCCCTACATACACAGCCTAACCTGAACCATAGCTGTGCATGAGTCAATGGACAGTCTCAGCAAAAAGTGCACAGGGGATTGATATAATTGAGTTAGTCTTTCCAAGGCACAGAGTATTTTAAACTTTATATTATATGCTAGGAGAAGAATATCTGAACATTTGTTTTATATAAGCAGAGAACCAACCAGCTGAATAAGCAGAGTAGTCCCTCCCACTTGTATGAGGGCCCAGGATATTAGATTTGACTACAGTTTTGTAACTTTCCCTTCACTTCTCTCATTTAAAAATTAATGTTTTGAACAGAATTCTACCCTACAGCCAATCTATTCCCTTCATACTTTTCCTTTATCTCTACAAAATGTCGTTTGAGCTTGCAAGGCAAAAAGTACTTGATAATATACTTGGCAAACTTGGTTCACCTCCCTTCCGGCACACTTCCCAGAAAAGGTCTTGATACCTCATTAAAAAAAAAAAATCAAAGACTTTATTAAAGTTCAGAGCTGCCTACTCTTTCTTGTACTCAAAGACTCAGCAATGTACTTTTGCCAAATACTAAGCACAGAAAGAAAGTTAGTAATAAAACAACAAAGAAAGCAACATTAGAAAGCTGAAAATCCAATTATTTTGCATGGCCTCACACTTGGCAATAGAGATGTAGTGTTATGACACAATGTTTGCATCTCAACAGTCACAAGAATAATTTTTAAATCCTTAATTTTCATCAACTTCTCTGAGATAGTGGAACTAGATTTATAAGTTCTATTAAATTTTGTCTGTATGGTTTTTGTTTTGTTTTTTGAGGATTTTTGTTTGTTTTTCTTGCAGGGCAATGAGGGTTAAGTGACTTGCCCAGGGTCATACAGCTAGTAAGTGTCAAGTGTCTGAGTCCAGATTTGAACTCAGGTACTCCTGAATCCAGGTCCAGTGTTTTATCCACTGCACCACCTAGCTGCCCCTCTATTAAATTTTGATCTACTATTTTCTTTCTTAATATACCTGGGATATAAATATTCCCAAAGAACTTAGAGATCATCAAGCCCAACTCCCTTATTTGATAGATAAACTGAGGTACAAAAAGGTTAATTCTCCTCTTCAAGGTCATATAGTTCAATGGTGACAAAGCTATGGCTTGAACTTGGGTCCCCCAATTCTCAGGGGTCTATGAACTATACAAGACCACTTCTACAAAAGGAGCTCTCTTCTCAAAAGTGTAGAATTCAAGACCTCCCAGTTATAATAGATAGTTTTTCATAACCATTCTGATGTGGTATATAATATCATTATTATTATTATCATTCCATTTTATAGTTTGGAAAACTGAGACTCAAAGTAGTTATGGAACTTGTTCATCATCACACAGATAGTAAATGAAAGAGGCAGAATTTGGCTCCAATCTTTCTGACACAAAGTCCAATGATCTATAGAAACCTGACTCTGAATTGTCTACCTATGTGACCTCAGGCAAGGCACTTCTCTGTACTGTCACTTTCTTCACCTGTAAAATTAGAGGGGTTAATCTGGATAACCTCTAAGGTCCCTTCCTGTTCTCAGTTTATGAGCTTATTATCCAACAATCAACTATACCACATTTGCTGCTGTTCAGACATTTTCAGTTGTGTCCAACTCTTCATGACCCCATTTGGGTTTTTCTTGGGAAAGTTGCTGGAGTAGTTTGCCCTTTCCTTCTCCAGCCCATTTTACATCTCAGGAACCTGGGGCAAATAGAGTTAAGTGAGTTACCTATGGTTTCACACCTAATAAGTATCTGAGGTTGGATTTGAACTCAGGTTTTCCTGACTCCAGGCTTAGCACTCTATCCACTGAGCCACTTAGCTGCCTTTTATGTCCCATTGTCTCTCCTATTATCCATCAATCAATCAACATACATTAAATTAGGTGCCTACTATACCTCATACACTATGCTAGGCACTAGGAAAACAAGAACAAAGAATGAAATAATTCCTACTAGCAAGAAACTTACATTCTCATGGAGGGGACAAGTATATAGCATAAATTTAAGCAAACAAAAATATATAAAAAGGAGTTAAATACAAGGAAGCTTGGGAGGTAGCCACTAGCAGTTGTAGGAACCAAGAAAGTCTTCATGCAGAAGATTGTCCTTGGACCATGATGTAAAGGAAGAGAGTCTATGAGTCAGAGGAAAGGAAGGAATGCATTCCAGGCATGGGGGGAGGGGTAGCCATTAGAAAGGTAAAAGGGCAATGGAGAGTCATGTGTAAGGCACAGAGAGGTGAGTTGGGCTGAACTACAGAGTATGGAAGGGGAACAATGTCCAAAGAGGCTGAAATGGCAGGTTGTGAAGGGCTAGGCTACAATAGCGTGGTCGAATAATGGAATTTGGCAGATGCCAGGGGTCCTACTTGATTGATTTAGTAGTGTTTGAATTGGGTGTGAATGAGAAACTACTGAGTACCCACTTAAGATGATTAGATTTTGAGCCACACCTGGCCCGCCCTGTTAAACCTAGTTTAACTTGGCCAATCCTGAGAAGGAGTGTCTTCAAAGGCTGTAGACTGCATCATCAACAGAGGACCAGTCTCAGCCACAAAACTTGAAGGACCTTGCCTTTTGGGGGAGGGAGAAAAAAGTAGAAAAAGGGACCCCCAACAGAAGTAGGGGGTTCTCTGGCCTTGGAGGAGCTTTCGGAGTGGACTGGAGACTGGCTGCCATAGAAATTACAGACCCCCTGGTGGTGAGTTAATAAAATCCAGCTCTTTGAATTAGCTGAGCTGAAAGTGAGTTTGGGTTTTGAGACAGCCTTTGCTAGAGCCAGGGAGATTATCCATTTCCCTCTTTCCCTAATCCCTTGCCCTTGACTTTTAGTAAAACCTGATTTATTTGTGGAAAAGAGGCTGTTAAGTTCCTTTCTTATTGGCCCGTGAGAAATAACTAAAAAAAGGCAGCTCGGAGGGGAGGAAGCTTTTTGGACCTAGAGGTCCCTCATTATTTTCTGAACCCCAATATTACAGGGAACCACCCAATTAACTCTCCTCGTGTTAAATTTGGCCCCAACAATAGTGAGGCAGGATGCTTTCCATGCTCCCTGAACCCCTTGGATTCTTTCACTCTACTTTCTGCCCAATCAATCCATCAACCAAGAAGTATTTATAGAGCATCCCTATGTGTGAGGTGCTATGCTAGACTCTAGGCATACAAAGACAAAGTAGAAAGAGGCCCCTGCCCTCAGAGAGCTTGCATTGTACCAAAAGCAACAATATGGACATCAGTATTTAAATACAAGATAAATAAAAGATCATTTTTTTTTTTTGGTGAAGAAAGTCACCAGCAGCTAGGGGAATCAGAAAAGATTTTCTTGTAGTTTCCTTCAGAAACTCATTAAATCCCTTTCTATCACACCCCTTTACACACATACCATTAGAAGATAATGGTATGCCCACCAAAGCTGTAAGTTCTTCCAAGAAAGTCTCTAAATCTTGTTTCTTTGCATCTTATTAAGTGCCTTGAACAGTGATACATATTTATTGGACCGGGTTTTTGGTAAAACCTGGAGACCTGAGTTAAAATGCCCATTCTTCCACAGTGTCAGCTGGATCAGTCATGGAGCAGATCTAGGATAGCTTGAGTCAACTCTTCTCCCAGGTTGATTGATCTGAGACCTACCTGTGAGGTTTGGGGGGAGGAAGTATGTAAAGTCAGCAGTTCTAAGGCTCTGGTTCTGAGTGCTTAAAGGTCCAGAAAATTCATTGTGTTTTAACGTCTTTCCGGGAAAGGTGTTGAGGGAGTTGTAAGGAACAAGAATTTATTAAGTATCTACGATCTGCTAACACCTGCTTCAAGACAATGGAAAAGACGTTGCAGCCTAGTTTGCAAGCCTTAGCCAGTTGGGTAGATAGAGGTACAAGGGACCCTAGTTGTTTTGGTGCAGACTCCAGAAACAGAAAGGGAAGAGTGGGGGTGTGCCAGAATTGGGAAATATGTGGGCCCATTGAGCTGGAAATAGACATGGGGCCTGTATGAGTCATTTGTGAGTAGGACCTAGCCATCTGGGTGGGTTCCCAACAGAGGTAAACCCATGTGGGCCCTTTTTTGTCATTTTGATGGGGGCCCACTTGGCTTTGCTGCAAGGATGATGGATAAACTGTTATGCTAAGGGTCTGACATTTGTGATTCTCGTTGGTATTAACAGAGGGTGGAATGTTGTTGGTCAGGAAAATAGAAAAACTGAGAAGTCCTGAATTAACCCCCTACAGTTCCACAATGCCAGCTTTAAAACTGTTATGAGCAAAGAAGTTATAGAACAGACCTGCTACATTTTGAGTTAACATTAGCGTGAGAGTTAAATCAATCTGGGACCCAGCTGTGGACCCCTAGGAGGATATGAAGTCATCTCTAAGATTCTAAATTGAGCTCTTGAAATCCCAGAGTATTTTTTTGCTCATTTCTTTCAAACCTTCTTTCAGGGGCTTTATCTTCCTTTGACCTGTCTTTTAATCACCCTGGGAAATGCACTTACCTGGAAGTATCTGAATGTGTGATTATTGGAGTGATTTAGCTCTAAGAGATAAGTCACACTAAATTCTGGACCACTACCAGGACAATAGCACATATTTAAGCCATGCTTTTAATTGAACTGGTTGATTTAGTGGATTATAAATTCCATGGGACAGCCTCTGCATCTTCTCTGTGTTTAAAAAAATACACATCAAAGTATTGTATCCCTCCCCATCAGTGTTCAATTAGTAAGAATTGAAAGGCACATTTCTCTTGGTGGGAATGGCCAATGGAACTGGAGAATCAACTCTTTCCAGTTCCAAAATGGGATTTTCCATTTTGTCAGAAGCCAACCCATAGCCAAAGAGGAGAGAGGAAGGTCTACATGGGAAATGTCAAAAACATAGTAGGCAGCTCAGTCTCCCAGGACTTCTCTTATTGCTGGTCAGTATCAACCAGGATCACAAATATCAGCCTCAAAGCACAACAGCTCTCCACTTTATCTAATTGTTCACTGCCTGTTTGTGATAAACAAAAAAGAGCATTGGCATTCTCAAAACCACAGACATGATACAATGCTCACCCTGAGGTGTCCTCTTTATTTAGAGGATTCTTTAGGGACTTACACACAAGGGTGGGACATAGGACCCCCCAATGACAACTGGCATTTAGTCAGTCTATCTCTTGAGCTCCAGTCTCACATCATGAATTGCCCATAGTACTCATTTCAGACTCACTGTCCTGTAGACATTTCAAATTCAACATTCTGTGAAAATCAAAATCTGTCCACAACAAAATTCATTATTTTTCCCCCAAAATCTACGCCGCTCACAAACTACCCTATTACTGTATAAGGCACAATTGTTCTACATCCAGGTTCCCAACCTCAATGTCATCCTTGATTCCTCATTCTCACTCACCTCATGAATAGTCAGTTGCCAAATATGTTCAAATATATTTCCAAAACATTTCTCGAATACTTATGTATGTGTGTATGTATGTGTGTATGTATGTATGTATATGTATATGTTATGTAGGTGCTACAATTCTTTTACTACAAGTATCTTGTCAATCATTTCCCTTCAGACCTGCTGCTGATACTACCCTTACTCCTCCTATGTCTCATTGGTACAGAATACAGATCAAGGAACATCACTTTTCCTCATCTATAAAATGAGGCATTTGGAGTAGTTGATCTTTTAAAAAAATTTCCAGGCCTGATACCCTATGAGTCTACGAATATCTGCATTAGCAAGACCAAGTGATGGTAGTGTCCTGGCCAAAGAATGTTCAGGAGGAGTAGAATCCATGGGGCCATAAGGTGCTTGGATAAAGAAAGGACCTTTTTTTGAGAGATGTGCTGCCTGTTTCACGCATTGTCATATGACTTTACTCTGGGTATATCTAAAATACAATTATATAAAATAAATTTATTTTAGAGATGTGTGGTCACCCAATGTGTCCTCATAAAGGTAGGTATGTATTGGACCTAAGTGATCAAACCCTGAGGCCAGGTCAAAGCTAGAAAAGCAAGTATTATCCTAGAAGAAGAGATAGATTTCAGTCAGTCAACAGGCATTTACTTCCTGCTCTATGCCAGGCACTGTACTTAACACTAAAGATACAAAGAAAGAGCTCACAATCTAATGAGGGAGAGACCATGTAAATAAGATACATGCAGATATATAGATATAGATATAGATACACACACATATATATAAATACATATAAACATACACACATATATACACATACAAACACATATATACATACATACACACAATAAACACATACACATATATACTTACACATACATACATGTGTGTGTATATATACAGGTTAGAGATCATTTCTGATGGGCACTAGAATTGAGAGGGAATAAGAAAGGCCTCTTGGAGAAGATAGGTTTTAACTGAGACTTGAAGGAAGTCAAGGAAGTCAGGAGACAGAGATGAGGATAGAGATAATTCCAGGCATGAGAGAAAGCCAGTGGAAATACATAAAGTCAGGAGATGAAATATGTTTCACTAGGAATATCAAAGAGGCCAGTGTCACTGGATTGCAGAATATGTAAAGGTGAGTAAAATGTAACAAGATTGGAAAGGTAAGGGGAAGTCAGGAGAGAGCTTCCCCGCCCCCCCCCCCCAGGAAAATCAAATACTGTGAATGGGGAGAGGAAGAGAAGTCTCTGCGAGAAGATGGTGAGGGATAGTCATCAAGCAAGAATGTAAGGGCCATCAGCAAAGCCTCTGTGGGCACTGGGCAAGTGCTATGGCTGGAGCTATCCTGAAGTCATTTTTGGATGTCAAAACGGAGCTTGCGGGCATGCCGCTGAGGTAGGTATCACTCAGGGGAGGCTGTGGTTTCACCTTTCTCTCTGAAAAGAGGAAGAACTCTAGAGAGAAAAACTCTATGAAGAGTTTTGAATGCAAACAGTGTTGTTTTTTTAATTAATCCTGGAAGCAATAGGGAACCACTGGAGTTTATTAAAGACTAGGGAGAGGGTACAATATGATCATACCTACACTTGAAGCAGAAGCATCAACAGCTTAGTAGAGGATGGACTGGAGTGGGGGGAAGGTTGAAGCAGAGAGACCAACCAGAAAGCTTTAGCAAAGTCTGGGTCTGAGGTGATGAGGTTTATTATTTCTAGAATTATCTCAATACTACAAAGTAGACTTGAACTCCAAGAAAAGTTCTAGAAATAATTCATTCTTTTGGTGATAAGAGATGGATGGAGGATGAGCTAGATTAAACCTTTGGGAATATTCTATTCATTTTTGGACTGACTTTTGTGACACAGCAAGGCACTATCATTAATTTTTAAAAAAAAATATTTGGTCTACCTCCCGCAAAAAATTTAAGTAGAACAGACAGGAAAGCCTATATTCTTATTAGTCCTAGATAGGGCTCCTAAAAGACAAAGGCAGAAGCTATTAGGTGGAATTAGCTTACCAGAGCAGGTCTGTCCAACCCCCTTCTCCATTAACATATACATGTGTCCATCCTGAATGCATGCATTGACATTGGCAGAAGCCTTAGGAAAAATCAATATCAATATCAAATCACCATGTCTGTAAGAGAGCTATAATGAAAACACAATGTTAAGGGGAAAACTTTCCATCACAAAGGGTTCTTGGATAAAGAAAGGAATTAATTTTATGGAGCTGTCAATCCAATACCTTTCACAAGCCATAAATTCAGCTAGAGGGAAAACTATGCTTAGGTTCACTTGAAAATTTAAACTGCATGTTTAATTTATGGTGAGTCATTTTAGTTTCAGGTGTTCAATGGCACAGCTCAAAGACCAAGAAACTGAACATAAAACTGAGATTTCTCTTAGGACTTCAGTATTACCTGATCATTTACAGTTAGCTTTTGCCAACAGCCTCCATTTTTTAAAGCACCAGCTAAGAAAATCTCAGCTACTTGACAAGTGGAAGAGAATGAAGTATTGGAAGGTCTTTAAGAAGTCATATGGGGATTCAAAACTGTGCTCAATTAAAAATCTCAGAGAACAATTTAATTTGACAAAGTTTGATTTTTTTCAAAGGCCCTCTTGATGGAGGTGGGATATGGGAAAAGTTGATAAGTTTTCATTATATGAGTTACCAAAATTAATTAACAAGAAAGCATTTTCCTTTTTTTAATGGACTTTTTTATGGACTTATAAAATAATAGAGAAAAGCAAGTAAACTAAGAAGCCTAATTGATTGCTGTAAGTACTTTCTTTTTGGAAGAGCTGCTTGTTAAAACACTTGGGAATAGAGAAGGCCCTTTCTGACAATATTTTATAACATTAAAAAATTTTATCGCTCACTAGATTCTGACTTTTATTGGAACATATTTCTTTACTTTATGGTCCTTGGATTAGAAGATGCAGGGACTATAAAGAAGGGGGTCAATCTATCAATCAATAGAAATTTGAACATCTTCTACAAGTATGACAACATAGGAGGACACTGTTGGGGACAATATAGTCATAGGGTCAGAGTTCCTATGGAAGAGACCTCAGAGGTCATCTGGTCCAGCACCTTAGAGAGCCTATGACATGCCCATAAGTATCACAGGTAGAATTCATACTCAGGTACTGTGATTCCATATTCAGCACTCTTCCCAGCAAACTATGCCCAAGCCATCAAGGAGTTGACAGTCTAGTTGGAAAAACAAAATAGAAATCTACGAAATGTTAATTGACTACATGAGATGTTATAAAGTACTGAATGATTAACAGCCACCTTAAGGGTATATATTAAGTACCACAAAAGTATAGAAATCAAGAAATCTGTGTATAGAGCACCATAAGAATGTTTTTCATGGGGAAAGGTAGAGTTTGGTCTTGAAGAAAAAAAAAATATTTTTTAAATTGGGAGAGAAGAGGAAGAAAATAGAGTGCCAGGACTGGAATCAAGAAGACTCATATTCCTGAGTTCAAATCCAACCTGTTGGTCTACCCCAAAGAAAATATCTAAGTAGAGCAGACAGGGAAGCCCAAACTCTCATTAGTCCTAGATATGGCTCCTGAGAGATGCAGGAAAGGCACAAGCTATTAGGTGGAATTAGCTTACCAGAGCATATCCGTCCAACTCCCTTGTCCATTAATATATAGGTGTGTCTATCCTGAATCCCTGTACTGACATTCTCATTAAGGCTAGGGACAGTCCTAATTCCTCTAAGAAGCCTTGGGAAGAAATTAATATCAACATCAAAGTACCATTTCTATAAGAGACATATAATAATGTTAAGGGTAAAACTTTCCAAAGTCTTGGGACCAACAGGTCTTTGAGCAGCTATGTGACCCTGGGCAAGTCATTTAACTGCCTCAGTTTCCTCATCTGTGAAAAGAATGAAATGTCAAATGACTCTATTATCTTTGTCAAGAAAACCCCAAACGGGGTCATGAAGAGTCAGATGTAACTGAAATGGCTGAACAACAATTGAAGAAGTAGATTTCAAGCAAAGAAAATGTCATAAGAAAAAAAGAGAAGAAATGAGAGACTATAGGACAAGTGTCAGGAATGGCGAATAGACACCTTTGACTGACAAAGGGCATTAGGGAAGTTGAGTAAGTGGAGATGAGGGTGGAAAGTTATTTGGGCCTGATTGTGGAAGATCCCTATAGCTCCTTCCTCTACCCTTATGGCCCTCTCTCACAGCTAGGGACCTTTTCTCCAATTTTGTTTAGACAATGAGATATCTAACCTAAGTTGGTGTTTTTCTGTTTGTTTGTTTTGTTTTGTTTTGTTTCAGTGAGGCAATTGGAGTTAAGTGACTTGCCCAGGGTCACACAGCTAGTAAGTGTTAAGTATCTGAAGTTGGATTTGAATTCAGGTCCTCCTGACTTCAGGGCCAGTGCTCTATCCATGTGCCACCTAGCTGCCCAGAGAATACATATTACAAATGGTGTACATAACAACAGAAAAGAATAAAAATTAACAAAACAAAACTGTTCATTCAAAGTCTTTGAAAGTCTTTTCTCAGATAATTCTTGGGATTTCCTCTGGGTGTAGTCATGGAATGGAAGTCTTTTCAGGGGTTGATGTGTGGATGCTGATAATCAGACAGGAAAATTTCCTACAAAATTGATCTTCACACAACTTTAAAATATCTTTGTCAATAATCAAATCAAACAATGAAAGTTCTTAAAAACATGTCTAAGGGGATTCAGAATCTTAGTTGTTGCACATGAAACATATAATAAAACAAAAATTGAAACATTCTCTATTTAAATACAAGTTAAAACAACACAATCTTAAAGAAAACTTTTTTTAAGAAAACTTTTTTTTGAAAAAAGAAAACTTTTACAAATGTTCCCCTCTTTTTTTTAATATGCTTGTCAAAAATAATACTTCTAGAATCAATTTACACTTGCCATGGCAACCAATTTGCCAGGGAAATGCTTTTTAGAGTTTGATCAAATAATCAGTTGAGAGAAAAAAATAACAAAAATAAACAACTCAGAATATGGAAGCACAATACTCCCAGAATTAACATTGTATTATGAAATCAAAACCATCTTGCATTGTTTCAAAATTAGATAGATGAATGAATAGAAGAAAATACACATGGAAGAATAAAAGACAATGAAATTCAAACCAGGGAAATCGAATGAAAATGACTGATAATATTAAACATTATTAAATGAATATGAACTTAATATAAACTTGATCACATGACTATAAAAAGCTTTTACAAATATTCTCTTGTTTTTAAAGCTAAGTATAAAACACAGTCTCAAAAGCATGAAAATCTTTATGGAAATAAACTGATACCATTAATTTCAAAATATAGATGTAAGAGTATAGAAATCCTATGTAACCTCTGAACTGACATTATTTCTCTGAGTGAATTTAGAACACTTTTGATTCCAATATCTAAAATCCCCAATACTCATATTAATACCTTGCTGCTTACTTCTACATTTCTGCAAAAATATATCTTCTTGAAGTATGATGATGATTGTCATTTTTATTCAGCTTAAGGTTGTCTTCTTTAACCCCTCTATATTGTCTGTCGGTCCTTTCATAATACAAATGCTTTATAAAGTTGCTAATTGAAGACAAAAGCAGATTAACAAAATTATGAACAAAATGAACATAACTGGGATTCAAAGGGTTTTCCAAGGTTGGTTTGAGAGAACCACAGCAGGTCGAGTCAGAATCACAGCTTAGCTGGGGAAGGGCTGAGGCTGACTGCTTCAGCAACTGAGTAGAAGCTACAAATGCAGGTAGAGAAAGCTGCACATGCTCTGAGGAGGGTGGATTAGATCTCTGGACTTCCTGGCAGGAGGATCAAGGGGCTTGGCCATGGGAGGACTAGGAGGTGGTGACAGAGGAGGGGGAGGAGGTGGGGTCCTGAAAGGAGGGGAAGGGCAATTTGAATCAGACTTGGTTTCAAACTCAAGCTTGGGTTCCCCTTCCCCTGCTTCTAGGGGATTAAAGGCTTCTAGAAGCTGGGTCGTTGCCTCCAGGCATGCAAAATTAGAGCAACAATTAGTGTTAGAATTTGAAAAATATGTAGGAGTCAGACTTTTCTATGCAAAACCATGGTTGGGAGAGGTGGGGATATTTATATTCCCTTGTGTGAGCACCTTGCTTGCTCTTCTAACAAAAAGAAAAAGAAAAATAGAAAATCCACAAAAACAAAGCACTAACATGACCTTATCCCCCATTTGTCTGGTTAAACAGACCAAAATCAGAAATAGTGTACTTAGGGAGTTGAAAAAGCCCATTTGAAAATTTAAAGGGAAAACAGCCAGTACTTAGCAGTACTTTGGATTTAAAGGGACAGGGTAGGGGAAATTTCTTACCCAACCAGAAGATCAGAAGATGGAGGTTTCAGCTTTCCTCTTTGTGGTCAACCATGTAAGAGACTAAAATTCTAGCTAGTCTGTCTAAAATATCTGAGTGGTAGCCAATAAATTATAAGCTTTAGCAAGAGTTAGACTTTTAAGCATTTATTAAGGAGAATAAGAATTTGGTAAAGAGAAAGAGAAAGGCCTAGATTTATCTATCTATCAAAGGGAGAGCACATCTTTAGCTCTGCTCTCCACCAGAGTCCTCACGAAAGAGAGCAAGAGCACCAGCCTCACCCTCTCTTCCTCCCACAGAAAAGCCACATGTCTTGCCCTCAGGCGCCTTGTCCTCATGGCGGAGCTTTCATACAGTAAGTCTCCAGCAGATGGCATCATTCCCATTGTTACACAACATTGTTGGTAAACTCCAAGTCCAATCCAAACACCAATTTTTGTACAGGACACAAGCAAAGAATGTTTGTTTGTTTTTTTACATTTTATTAAATAAAGTTTTATTGTATTTAAAAATGTAAAAATGATTCATAGTTCACAGAGTCATAGAAAAAAGGCTGAAGCCTAGATTTGGCCCTTAGGCCATAGTTTGCTGACTTCTGCTCAAAAATCTTAATATGATCATAAAATTAAAGATTTAGGGGCAGCTAGGTGATTCAGTGGATAAAGCACCAGCCCTGGATTCAGGAGTACCTGAGTTCAAATCTGGCCTCAAACACTTGATGCTTACTAGCTATGTGACCCTGGGCAAGTCATTTAAATTCATTGCCCTGCCCCCCACCCAAAAAAAATTAAAGATTTAGAATTGGAAGGGACCCCAGAGGTCACCTAGTCCACCTCTCTCATTTTATAGCTGAGAAAGTAAGGCCTGGAAAGAATAAGTAATTTATCATAGGCCACATTCATAGAAAGCAGAAGAATTAGGATTCAAATCAAGGTTTTTTGCCTCTACATCTTCTGTTCTTTCAATGATTCCTTCTTTACTTTTCAGACAAACCAATTATTTTATTTTAAAGATCAAACGTCCAAATACTAGTAGTAATAGTAGTAGCTGTTATTGGAGTAGTAGTATAGTTTTCAAGGATTTTTCATTTAACAGCTTTATGAGTGAATGAAAAATGTCTAATATAATGTAATGATATGAAAAACCTAAAGAGCTGGTCCAAGAGGTGGATGGACAGATGGACAGATGTATTTGTGTATGTGTATATGTGTATTATCTATATTTATATTATACATATGTATTTTATGTATATATGTATATATACATATATGTATGATGAAATTATAAATGAATATGACCTAGAATTGAATAATTGATGGAAGAATGAGAAAATATTGGATTGCAGTGAAAAAGTGTTAGATTTGGTGTGAGGACCTGAATTAAAATCCCAACTGTACTACTTACTACCTGTGTGGTGCTGGTTGGACAAGTCACTTTACTCTTACCCTTTGAATAACCTTTAAGGTCCCATCTAGCTCTTAGTCTATGATTCTGTACAGATAAGATAAGAATTAACAAGTTTGCATTATGATGATAAAACTAAGCCACAATGAGGTGAAATTATTTGCTTCTGCTTCACATAGCTAATTATTCAGTCAGTCAATAAACATTTAAGGTCCTACTATGTGCACTTAATATGTACTTGCATGTTCCAGGTACTATACTAATCCAGGGGGATACAAAGAAGGGGAAAAGACAATTTTCCTGGCCCCAAGGAACTCATCATCCAATCAGGGAGATGACATATAAAAAGAAGCTGAAGTGGAGGTGGGGATAGCTGGGTGGGAACTTATGAGATGGCTGCCTTGGATGCCCTCTTCAAATGGAGGATATGGGGAGAAACTCTACAATCCACCCTCCATCCTCTTCAACCACAAGGAGGGACAAGTTCCAAGGCCAGGAGGCTTCAGAGTTGATGCTTCAGAGCTGATGCAGCCTTGTAGGATGATAAGTTTCTGAAGATTACAAAGTCCAGGAGAGCAGCTTAGGTGGGAAATGACAAAGTCAGGCCTAGAACTGAATTTTTTAGGCTGACTGCTAGTTCAATATCCTTTCCATTATGCCCAGGGTACTCAGTTAACTGTCTTTATTTTTTATTAAAGGGACCATACATTTGGCCTTGGACAGCAAGAAGATCAATTTAGTCAATACTTAAAGAAATTAATTCAAGATATTCACCGGAAGGACAAATCCTGAAGCTGAAGCTTAAATACTTGACCACATAATCCGAAGATGGGTCTTATTGGAAATGACCCTGATGTTGGGAAAGATTGAAGGCAAAAGGAAAAGAGGGTGGCAGAGGATGAGATGGATAGATGGTATCACAGAAACAATAAACCTGAACCTGGACAGACTTCAAGAGATAGTAGAGGATTGAAGGGCCTGGTGAGTTATGGCTCATGGGGTCATGAAGAGTCAAATAGAACTGAACAACTGAATATAAAAAAATAAAGACACAAATAAGAAAAACTCTATCACAGTCTGATTAGCAAATCTATCCCTTCTTATATTTCATCGTTCATTGTGTGTAACAGTCAGTTAACATAGATTTGAAGGTAGGTTTTAAGAGTGTCTCAGCCAAAATGATGTGTATTAGCTTCTTTGTATCCCCCTGGATTAGTATAGTACCTGGAACATGCAAGTACATATTAAGTGCACATAGTAGGACCTTAAATGTTTATTGACTGAGTGAGTTCACTTGACTCACCATATTCATAAAGTTCCTGATTAATGATATATCTTATGGCAGTTAAGTATCAGGAGCTCAAAGAAGTTCCAGCAATAGCCAACATTTGTATAAAGCTTTAAGGTTTGCAAAGCACTTTGAATATTATCATCTCGCTTGATCTTCACAACAATCCTGTAAGATGGGTGCTACTATTATTCCCATTTTGCACATGAAGAAACGGAATCCCAGGGAGATTGGGATTTGCCCACACAACTAATAAGTACCTGAGGTAGGATACAAAACCAAGTCATCTTTTTGATACCAAGTGCAGTACTCTATCCTCTACAACAGTTATCCAATTCAGAGTGCCCAGCCCACAAGCAGCCCAAAATACTCTTGGGTACAGTCCAAACCGGATTAAAATGTGATTAGGAAATATTTAACAAAATAACTAAAACTACAATAAAATATAGACAACATTAACATTTAAAATTAAGTTAATATGCTCTCAAAGGATTCTTATGTACAGATTCCTGGACTTTGCATCTATTTGAATTTGACACCATACTCTTCACTCTGCTGCCTCATAGTAGAAGTACTTTCTATGTTCTCCACTATTCCCACTTTCCACAGATTGATTTCTTTTAGATTTAGCACAGCTTATTTGAGGACTTATGTTTATTTGCATGTGCAATGTAACCAATGCTAAATAAGAAGTAAAAGAAAAATGCTTCTGAGAGAGAGATTTGTTATTTCTACACCAGCAAAGTAAAATGTATCTCAAAAACTCAACTGCATCTAAGATCTCATCAATTTAGTTTTTTCTCCAGTAACATAGATTGTAACCCAACCATGTCTGCCCATTCCATGTGACTTGTGTCTGTGCCCTTTCCCACATTCACCAAAGGTGGTCCGATGTGCTGAACACCTTTCTCAGTGTTTCCTGACATCACAAGGACACCAAATGGCACAATCTGGGTACATACCTGTGATCTCTCACTGGTACCATGTGACCAGTTCATCTCGCCCTAGCATCTACTTCCCTGATATCATCTTTTACTCCTGTTCTTTAAAAATTCCTCTGTGGCTATATATATAAAACATCCTACTCACATTTACCAGAAATCTTTCTATTGTCCTCTCCATGATATTTAATATCAGTTCTTCAGACTAGTGTATTCCATCTTTTACATGCACAACAGCAGCACCAATAGAATATTGGTATTAAAAAAATGGGCCTTTGCTTCTTCAGGAAAAACGGGGTCATTAGAAGCAATCTGTAGTTTCCCCAAAGGAATACAGATTGCTTTCCTCTTATTGAATTCTGGACCTATCTTATTACCATCTACATTGTTGCTGTTATTGTTTTTCAGTTATTTTCAGTCATGTCCAACTCTCTGACCCCATTTGAGATTTTCTTGGCAGATACTAGAATAGTTTGTCATTTTACAGATGAGGAAACTGAGGCAAACAAGGTTAAGTGACTTGTTCAGGATCACATAGCTAATAAGTGCCTGATGTTAGATTTGAATTCAGGTCCTCCTGACTCTAAATCTAGCACTCTATCCTCTGAGCCACCTAGCTGCCCAGATATTTGTAGTGATATGCAACTTTATAGGTTGTCTATCTTAATGCATGTCATAATGAATAATAGTCATTCTTCATCTTGGTTTCCTTGGTCTTTCAGGCCAAAACCTTTTGAATGGCTACAACTCTCTTCTAGAATTCTCTACAGTATTATGGGACCAAATATAATCAGTACATTTCCATTAATAAATGATCTAAATCCACCTTTTGTTTTTAATCAAATCTAGGGGATCCTCAGAAGGCTTTTTGTAAATGTAAATAATTCAATCTGTCTTCACTCAGTTCTTTTATTCTATCATAGAGAACAAATAATATTTGGTTACTCATGTTCCATTATCACATGGGGAGGCTCAAAATATATCACAAACCCATTGACCTCAGAAGAGAACACTCAAAGTTTTACAATGTATTCGTAAATCAAAGAATTCCTAAATACTCTTCCTAAGACTTGTAACCATACATAGGTGATATATTTATTTTTACATTAATAATTTCATGGAAGGGGCAGCTAGGTGGCACAGTGGATAGAGCACTGGCCCTGGATTCAGGAGTACCTGAGATCAAATCTGGCCTCAGACACTTAACACTTACTAGCTGTGTGACCCTGGGCAAGTCACTTAACGCCAATTGCCTCACTAAAAAAATAAAATAAAATAAATAATTTCATGGAGATTTGTCCTGGGGAATATTTCCCTGGATCCATGGTCCTAAGACCTTACAGGTAAACAAAGGTATTGGAGGACTAAAAGAGGAAGGGGTCTACCAAGCTTCTCCTTACCTAACCTCCCAACATTCTATCTTCTTTAGGAAGGACAGATTCTTCCTCACTGAATGTCTAATTTTTCACTCAATTAGTAGTAATTAGATATGTCTTTAAAAAATAAGTATTAATTTAATAAATACTCTTTTAATGGATTATTTTAAAATTCTGAAGTATGTGTATTCAGAATAAAAACTTTTGATTATATGGGCTTTTTTTCTGCAACTTTTATAATACTCCATCAGTGATCAGCAGGACTTTAGTCCCATCGAGACTAAAATTGGGAACAAAAAAAAAAATCAATTTCACTTTAATGGAATTCCTATCACTTGCTGTACAGAAACAATTGAACTAGAGGGGAATTATTCATTTTCTGCTAAACTAATCTTTGAAAGGAATATTAACTTCTTTGCTAAGCTGATTGTAGGAAATACTTCCTACTACCAAGAAAAAAGTAGAATTCCTTTGTTCTTTGCTTTGTGGCCTGGAAATTGATTCAAGGTTTCAGAAAAGGCCCTTTAGAAAGAAAAAAAAAGTTACTTTTATATGGTCTATACCCCACTTGTTTTGGTTAATCTTGAAGGGAAAGACATTTTGCAGAGATCAACAATCGAGTTACCCTTCTAAAATTTCTTAATTTCTTTTCAAACATTTATTTTATTCAGCAAGCATTTAAGTGTCTATTCTGTTCAGAGCACTATGCTAGGTAGTAGGGGAGACACTAAGATTAGGTGATATATAGTTCCTGTCTTCATGAACCCTATCTTATTTCAACAGCAGCCTTGCTGTCTTGGGAGAACTCTCCTTTTAAATACAGAGGTTTACTCACATAAAAATAACCACTCCTATAGCCCAATGCCAAAGATCGAGTTCTCCTTTTAACCAAGACTGATTGCATCTTGAGTTTGGGGGCATTAAAAATGCACAATCCCTCATTTTATTTGTTCTGTCTTATTTAATTCTTTTTCCTATTCTGAATATACTAATTGATCAGAGAAGTCCCCTAATCAATATGAAGACTTGTCCCAATCAATTTTATATAGTTTTTATGGCGAGTGCCTTTGTATGGGGCCAAGAAAACACTCCTCCCCAACATTGTACACAGTAACAGACAGCAATATTGTGAAATGAACAATTGGCATAGACTTGGCTATTCTCAGCAGTGCAATGATCCAAAACAGTTTCAAAGAACTCATGATAGAAAATATTCTCAACATCCAGAAAAAAAGAACTGTGAATTATGAACGCAGATACTGTTTCTACTTTTGGACTGTTTTTTCCTTGTTTTTTGAGTTGTGCTCTGATTCTTCTTTCACAAGATGACTAATGTAGAAATGTGTTTAATATGAGAAAAAAAAACACTCCGCCCTATAGAGTATAGATTTGTGCAATTGACAACTCTTGACTAATTTCCAATGACTGGGGCAACTCCCAAGGGGATTGTTCAGCCATATTGCAGAAGGATAGATTCTTAGAAATCACCTCCTTTGTACCAGTCTACTGTGTAAATAGGAGTGATAGCTCTCTCTAAGCTTTTTTGCCTTTCCCTTATTCAAAGAATAGATCAATGGGAAAGAGAATAATATTTATATAGTACCTTTGTGCCAGGCACTTAAATTTTTTTAAAAAACATTGTTGTCTAAAGTTTTGAGTTTCTAATTCTATTCCTCCTCTCCTTCCCCTCTCTGCCCTGAGGCACTTTTAAAAAATAAATATTAGGGGGCAGCTGGGTGGCACAGTGGATAAAGTGCCATTCCTGAATTCAGGAGTACCTGAGTTCAAATCCAGCCTCAGACACTTGACACTTACTAGCTGTGTGACCCTGGGCAAGTCACTTAACTGTTTATTGCCTTGCAAAAATAAATAGATAGATAGATAGATAGATAGATAGATAGATAGATAGATAGATAGATAGATAGATAGATAGATAGGTATTATCTCATTTGATCCTCGCAACAACACTGGAAGTTAACTGCCATTATCATCCCCATTTACAGTTGAGGAAGCTGAAGTAGATATAGGTTAAATGACTTGCCCAGGATCACCTAGCTAAGTGTCTGAAGCCAAATTTGAACTCTGATCTTCCTCACACCAGACACAGTGCTCTATTCACTGTGCCACCAGGTGCTTCTATCAAAAGTACTGATTAAAACACAGCGCAGTGGGCCTGTGTCTTAGAATTGGTGGGAGTGTGGGAGGGGGGAGGGAGATATCCATGGTCTCCTCCTCCACCCAGGAAGTACTAATGACTGCCTTGGGACATATCAACATTACATGAGCTTACCCATGTGGCCTGAGAAGAGAGTTCCTCATATTGGAATTTCTCTACTCAAGATAGCAGTGACTATGCTGATGATCATGTGGTGATACTCTGAACTTACCCTCCTAACTCTTATGTTCAAAAGGTCAGTTTCCCAGATCTAGGTTGGCTTCATCTCCCCCTAAGAATATCCCTGAAGGGTTGGGGGTATCTTTCTTCAGTGCCATCATCTCAAACTCCTTTCCCCCCTCCCACCCAGTGGTATGGTTTTCCCAATTTTAAGTGCCAGTGATTAGTACCCTATTCCATTTAACCAATTAACATCAAGTAGCTTTTACAAAGGGATATTTACTGCAAAGCATAGTAAGAATGTGTTAGAAAACATTTCTTCCACATCTAAGAAGACATTCTTCCCTAGACCACTTCTATCTCTTGGAAAAGTGGACTCTAATTTAAAAGTTTCTAAATAGTATCCATCCCACCAAGTTCATTCCTAAAGTCAGAATAGGAACTGGATAA
This sequence comes from Dromiciops gliroides, assembly GCF_019393635.1. Taxonomy (NCBI): domain Eukaryota; kingdom Metazoa; phylum Chordata; class Mammalia; order Microbiotheria; family Microbiotheriidae; genus Dromiciops; species Dromiciops gliroides. Next base: position 614,176,339 of record NC_057862.1, read on the forward strand.
CTTTAAGCAACTCCTTCACATATTCTGGGCCAAATAGGTCTCTTGGGAGTTTGCTTCTCTCATTCTTAGGCTTCTGGCCAAACCCAGAATGAACTCTAAATCCTAGACTTCTGGGGCTCTCTATTCTCACCAGGTTGCAGCCATCTGCCATGTTACATTACCTAAAAGAAAGAGAGGGGGGAAGCTAAGGGGCACAGTGGATAAAGCACCAACCCTGGATTCAGGAGGACCTGAGTTCAAATCTAGCCTCTGACACTTGATACTTAATAGCTGTGTAATCCTGGACAAGTCACTTAACTCTCATTGCCTCACAAAAAAAAAAAAAAAAAAAAAAAAAAAAAGTACTTCAATGCTCTTAGATGTAAAATACTAAAGAAAATAAAAGAAAGAGAGGAATTCAAAAAGGCAAAGAAAAGAGGTAGTATTCATAGACCCTATGTTATTTCTAAGTGTGGTAGTCCTGCAACTTCTCCACATCCAAAGACTTGCAGGGTCTACAATTGTTTTATTTGTACAAAACCTTTTTAATTTAATCTAATCTAAATTATCCATTTTATACCTCAATGAACAGGCAGTTTTCCAATGAAATCAAAATAATTTATAGTCATATGAAAAAAAATGCTCTAAATCATTATTGATTAGAGAAGTGCAAATTGAAACAACCTTGAAATAGCATTTTACATCTATCAGATTGGCTAAAATGATTGAAGGGGAAAATGACAAATGTTGGAGAGTATGTGGAAAAATTGGGACACTAATTCACTGTTAGTAGAACTATGAATTGATTCAGCCTTTTTGGAGAGCAATCTGGAATTATGCCAAAAGAGTTATTAACCTGCCTATACCCTTTGACCCAGCAATACCACTACCAGGTCTTTTTCCAAAGATGTTTAGGGAAAAAGAAACAGAACCTATATGTTCTTTTTTTTTTAAGTGAGGCAATTGGGGTGAAGTGACTTGCCCAGGGTCACACAACTAGTAAGTGTTAAGTGTCTGAGGCCAGATTTAAACTCAGGTCCTCCTGACTCCAGGACCGGTGCTCTATCCACTGCGCCACCTAGCTGCCCCATAGAACCTATATGTTCTAAAACATTTTTAGCAGCTCTCTTTGTGCTGGCAAAGAGTTGGAAATTGAGGAAATACCCATCAGTTCAGTAATGGCTGAACAAATTGTGGTATATGATTATGATGGAATACTTCTGTTCTATAAGAAATTATGAGCTCAATGATGTTAGAAAAACATGGATACACTTGTACAAAATAATGAAGAGTGAATTGAGCAGAACCAAGAGAATGTTGTGTACAGTAACAGCAATATTTACACACATACACACACACACACACACACACGTTGCCATCTCTAGGTCAGGGGCAGGGGGCGAAAGGGAAGAAAAAAAGGAAAAAAGTTACATGATAACTTAAATATATGTGTGTGTGTGTGTGTGTGTGTGTGTGTGTGTGTAAAAGGAATAGGAAGTTGTACATAATAGATTTGAAGTTTTATGTACAATCACCTTTCTTTCTATTCTACTATGTTATAGAATTGCTTTTTTATTTCTTAAAATAAGAAGAAAATTTTTAAAAATAAAAAGACACAGAATTGGTCTGTCTCTGTGTGTGTGTGTATGTGTGTGTGTGCTTGTCTGTCTGTGTCTGTCTGTCTGTCTGTCTGTCTCTCTCTCTCTCTCTCTCTCTCTTTCTCCAACATAGCCAGAAGGGAATGAGGAAGAAAAAGGGAGTAACTTTGGCTTATTAGTACCTTTTGAATGTACCCTAATTCTGACTCATCAGTCCATTTATTTTTGGCATGGTTAGTAGACCAGAATCTCAGTGCATGCTCTAGATTGGGGATCAGGGTCTTCTCATTACCTGTCACCATGCCTTTCCAAAATCAGTCTTTCTACCCTCTTCAATGTTGCTAGCAGCAGGTTGAGGGTGTGGTACACATTCTGGGGATAGAACTCCATTGTCCAGCCCCTCACTATGCTAGAAGTACTGCAGAAACATGGCAGAAACAGACGTACTCATTCATGTGGAATGAGAGGGAAGGCCATGGGCAATGCTGCCGAACCTCAACCTCTTATGTATGAGGCCAAGTCTGAGAGCTCTTTGAGAATTTTCTCTATTTTCTCATGTTCTCATGAGATCCTATGAATCCTCTGAGTGCCTTGTGCATTTTCTGTTTATGAGCTTGTATGAGTCTTTTGTGTCTTCTGAATTTTTTGTAAAGTGAAATAAAAGCTGTCCCATGTCTGATTTAATTCATTATTTCTAGTACATCTATGAAATGTGGGGATCATTTTTACTCACAACTGGGGAAAACCAGACACGAATATTATCAAAGCTGTTGTTGGAGTTTAGGTGAGGGCATAACATACCAAAAAGAGAAAAGAACCCTATTGGGTCAGTCCCCAGGAGCAGACCCAGTCTTACTAGCCCAAAGCCGTGTGAGGTCTTAAAGTCAAAGGTTATACAAAGCTATAAAGTTCAGATATAATTTTATTTTTAGGATAGAATTGTCAAGAGTGCTAGTAAACTACTCACAATGGGGATGTTTATTGAAAGGGAAGGATTATACCAACTTTACAGAAAAAATAACTAAAGTACATAGAGCTTAAAGGACATTTACTGTCAATAGGGCCCCTTCCTAAATGAATGCTTCAGTGAGGAGGAAATAGATGATTAATATCCTATGCATATCAATCTTCTTAAATTTCAACATAAAAATCCCTAAGATAATTAGCAAATGTCAGAATATATGACCTTAGCATCTCATATTGATTCCAGAGGTTTATGAGTACATGAGTATGATCTCCTATACCCATAAAAATAATCATAATTAAACAATGTTCCTTTTAACAACTAGAATGGTAGAAAATCTAGACAAGGCTTGGCACAGTTCCTGGCTTAATAAATGTTGATTGATTGAAAATGGGGCTAACCAGTCAGCCCTGGGACTGTGTGTTTAAAAGCCCACAATCAATCAATAACCTTCCTTCATTAAAATAATTGCTGCCTCTGTAATGTTGTTTGATATCTTGGCCTGAGCCCTCTCTGACCAAATGGTCCTTACTTAGCCTTTCTCTTTCTATTGAAGCCTTCTGATCATGGTGTGACTTAAACATTGACACACTTTGACTACCTGATGCTAGACACAATTGCTCTAGCTGACTAAAGGCACACCTTGTCTAACCTTATGAATTAGTTCCAGGAAAATATAACATGGGTGATAACATATGCACATAGAGACACTGTAACGATTGGAATAACGCCACCTGCTGGATACTTACTGTAGAAGAGTTCTGCCCATGAAGCGAAGGTCTTTGAGGGCAAGACCAGGAGTCTTTTCTTTGGCATCAGGAAGTGATGCGGACTAGTGGGAGGAGGAAGGAAGAGACTGGCGCTCACTCTTGGGCTCTCTTTCCTTTGGACTCTGGTGGAGAGCGGAGCTAGAAATGTGCTCTCCCTTTAATAGATAGGAATCTAGGCCTTTCTCTCTCTCTCTTTACCAAATTCTTATTCTCCTTAATAAATGCTTAAAAGTCTAACCCTTGCTAAAGCTTATAATTTATTGGCGACCACTCATTAGATATTTTAGACAGACTAGCTAGAATTTTAACCCTTAACAACACATATACACAATACAAATTAATTACAAGTACATGAGAAGTATAAAGGGCTGTAATATTGGAAAAGAAATAATCACAATAGACAATAAATACTCTAGAAATTCACTAATTATAGGACAAGAAATGAACTGTACATGGTGCTGAAGATACAAAGAAAGGCAAAAATAAAAGTAAAAAATCCCTGCTGTCAAGGAGTTCACAAACTAATGGGAGAGATAATATGCAAATATCTATTTATGAACAAGATTATAGACAGGATAAATTGAAGGTAATCTCATAGGGAAAGCACCTAGTATTGCAATTACCACTAATTTTGCCCAATGAGGAATAAGAACAGCTTCTGTAATATAATTGTAATTGTACTAACTTCTGGCCCCTTTCCTTTTAATAAAGAGAGGTAGATCCAGGTATAAAAGCTGGAGAATTCAGTTGATAATTTATCTTTATATATATAAAATGATTGAAATCAACTAAGTCAGGGGGAAAAGCCAGACATCACTCAACTACAAAATGTATAACAGGATTTAGGAAAAACAGAATTCAGATATAATATAATCAAATAACTTGGAAAGCATGAAGGGGAAAAAACAACTGTATAAATAATGTAACTGAAATATATCTGAAAATACATCTTTCTGTAGGAAAAAATATGAAAACTAGGACCAAAATTTGATTCCCATTACTTCAATGGGCATATGGATTCCAGATGAGTAGTGTAAATCTTGGATGACTTCAGAATCTCATGCATATATTCTAACATAATTAATAATCATTTGGTGGGCAATTACACCAATTAGGCACCTTAGAGAAAACTCATGTAAAGAGGCTATTAACACATATTTGCTTCCTCATCAGAATAATGAAATGGAGATTTCATATCAGGAAATAGTCTCCTTTTCAAAGAATTCATTCACCTGGTGAGCAGAAGATGATAAAAAGGTGGGGGAGGGGGCAAGGATAGAGGCAGGAAGGGGTAAGTTAAAAACCTTCCTGTCAACTTTGAGCTACTGAAAGAACATTCAACTAAGAGTGAGGAGGCAGCATTCCAGGTCTACTTTTGTCCTGGCTCTGTTCTTGTCCTGCCTTAGTTACTAGGCAGTTAAGATAATATATAGAAAGTACATAACAAACCTTAAAGTGCTATATAAATGTAATTATTATTCTGTGATTTTTGGTACACCTCTCCTCAAGCTTTCCAAAGCACCTCCCTCTCACCCCCAAGTCTTCTCAGGACCTCATCTCAAACTTTACTGAGAAAATAGAGGTCATTTGCTATGAATTGCCTCTTCTCCCCTTCTCTACATCTAGAAAGGCCTGGAGATTAATTCCAATAGGTTTCTTATTTATTCAAATCTCTGATAAGAGGAAGACCTTCTCCTGACCAAGATCAATCCTTCTGGATTTTTTTTTGTTGTTGTTTTTAATTAATTTGGGAGGGGGGGGGCAGGCAATGAGGGTTAAGTGACTTGCCCAATGTCACACACCTAGTAAGTATCAAGTGTCTGAGGCCAGATTTGAACCCAGGTCCTCCTGAATGCAGAGCTGGTTCTTTAACCACTATGCCACCTAGCTGCCCCCTGCATGTATTCTTAATCCTGTCCTCCAGTTTATTCTGGCTGATTGTTCCCATAGGAAGACTAAAGATCAGGAAAGATATTAGGGATAGATATATAGATCTGAGGATCATCTCCATAGAGAGAATAATCATGCCAGGGGGAAAAGATGAGAAAACTGAGGCAAAGAGGGTTAAGTGACTTGTCCAGGGTCATATTGTGACGATTAAAAATATGAGACATAGATTCTGGGTAATTTAATTGTTTTATTAATAAAGCTGGCAGGTTATTAATAAAAGGATGGTTGTTTGGCCATCTCTCTCAGAACAGAGACAATCTTGACGGTGGGACACAGAGCTTTTATACCCTTGAAAAGTGGGTAGCTCATCAAACAGCAATCAAATCTAATTGGTTAACTTAATTGGAGGTAGGCTATATTAAAATGAAGGGCTATACCAGATCACCTATAGATTTAGGCTATCAATTCAAAGAATGTATACCTTTTTCTTTCTTTTCTTTTTGGTTTTTTTTTTTTTTTTGGGGGGGGGGAAGGTTGCAGGACAATGAGGGCTAAGCGACTTGCCCAGGGTCACACAGCTAGCACGTGTCAAGTGTCTGAGGTCAAATTTGAACTCAGGTCCTCCTGAATCCAGGGCCAGTGCTTTATCTGCTGCGCCACCTAGCTGCTCCAGAATGTATACCCTTTTCAATGAGTGGCACCAGATTGAGACACCAGATTGAGAAGCCTTCCTTCACTATCTAGATAAAAGTTTCTATCTCTACCCAAGTTTGAGTAGAACCCTGCTCTAGATTAAATTCCTTGCAGGGTTGGGTGGAGACCGACCAAGATGAAGAGAATCAATGCAATCTCATTATCACTGATTGAGATTCAAGAATAACTGGACTAAGTCAGGACTTGAGAAGAAGGGAAAGACTCTGAATCTCTCCCCAAATTATTGATTATCAATATTAATTTCTCACAACATAACTAGTAAGGGTTGGAAGCCAGATTTGAACTCAGAAAGATGAGTCTTCCTGAGTCCAGCCCTGGCACTCTATCCACATTGCCATCAGTGGCCTTACATATGAATATGCATATATACATACATGGATATATACACACATATGTATACATATACACACACATACACATATATACACATGTTGTCACTCCTAGTAAATGCAAGCTCTTTAAGGGCAGATACTGTCTCATTGTTCATTTGTATCCTCAGCACCTAGCATAATACTTGACATACAGCAGATAGCCAACAAATAAATTCTTGTTGATTGATTGAAGAATGCCAGCCAGGTTCTGAAGTAAATGAGCCCTTCCCTGGAGCCAGACTAGTTGATTCTCTCCCCAAACATGTTTTATTGTCCCTACCGTCTACTCCCCTTTGCTATTCTCCATGCACTGAGCACAGCATCTTGTGTATAAAAAGTATGAAGTAAGTAATTCTTGAATGGATGCATAAATGGTCATCTATAGGCCATATGTATGTTTGGCAGCATATATTTGCCACTCACCTCTGTCTTCAAAACATTTAAGGAATAGAAGTGTTAATCCTTTTGCAATATGGAAGAAGTGAATGTTTTTAAAGTCATATCAGGGATTTTATTAGACAGTTCTAAATTAACTGCTAATGCTGTCTGCTCTCTGAAATCACTTATCAGATAATGAGACCATGAGATCCTAAAAATATATATAGATCAAGCATGTTACTCGGTAATGCCATGAAAGAAGTAAATGAGCTGTTCAAAATCATACCATTAGCTCCCTTGATAACTGAGAGAATAACTGAGCTTCATTAATTCTGCATTTTCATAAGAAAAATCAAGTCAAGAGTTTGAACTCATCAGGTGCTAAACTTTTCCCCAGTGTTACTATAGCCTGGCCTGCCAAATTTACTTCTCCTACCATGATTCAAGTATGGGAGAGAGGAACCAATTGAGTTAACCATGAGATGGCAATCTAAAACTAAGTACGTAAGACCCAGCATATACTGAGAACCAACGGAACTGCTATAAATGAAGAAAATGCCTCTTCCTATGAAACACTCTACTTCAAAAAACTTTACTATTATAGGTAGAAATAAGTTTCATTCTAGGAAATAAGAAAAATGGGTATTAGTCTATTAAAAAGACAATTGGGGGCAGCTAGGTGGTGCATTAGGTAAAGCACCAGCCCTGGATTCAGGAGGACCTGAGTTCAAATCCAGCCTCAGACACTTGATACTTACTAGCTGTGTGACCCTGGTCAAGTCACTTAACCCTCATTGCCCCACAAAAAAAAAAGAAAGAAAAGAAAAGAAGAAAAAGACCATTAAATACTTAAGTGTCAAACGTAGGAGGAAACATGAAATGTTCATATGGGTGTCCTAGGAAAGATAAAAGGGCTAAAGAGGGGGAAATTGGCTTGTACTCAACCATAGAAGGCTTAAAAGAGGGTCTGCTAAGCAAATCTACTCTAGGGAAGAGTAGTACATCAGGAACCAGAACATATGTTATCAGGCATGGAGGAATTAAATAGGTCTCTGGAGTCTTAGCTAGGTTAGTCCCCTGAGCTCAACCACCTTGGAGTTTACTTGTGTGACCTTTCATTTGCGGTTTCATTAAGTAAATGTACTCTAAGCTATGTCTGAGTGAATCACCCTTTCAAGTCACACAGTTTGGACATATTAGGATTTCAATGAGATACGTGTAGACACAAGCCAAATAAACTACATATTATTGCCTGAAACATACTGAATGGGGCAATATTTATTAAGTACTCACTATATGTCAAGCATGAAGAATATATCAGAGGCAGGAATAAGCAAGGTGTGTTTCGTGAGTATTGAGTACACCAGCTGGTCCATGGTGAACGGTTCATTTATCATCTCCTTTTGGTTGCATTTTTCTTCTGAGAATCCAAAAGTCTTTAGAAAATGGACACTTCACAAAAGGCTGGGTCTATGCTTATGTGTGTGGTTCTCTTTGTACAGTCTCTAGCAGGGCATCTTTTATAATTGTGGGGACCAATTCTTAATTGGGGAGTGTTAGCTAAGCAGCTCGCTGCAATATTGGGGCAAGGAAGGAGACTGGCAGCCTCCCTCAAAACAGAACAGGATTTATTTTAACAAGAACGAACTTAAAAAAAACACAAACAGGATCAGTAGGATCAAGGGAAAGGAAATAAAATGGGGAAAGGGAAATTATACAACCTGTACAGATACCCAGGAATCAGCTGAGAATATGCAGCAGAACTCCTGTCATTCCAGCATCCAGCTAGAATGTCCAATTCTCCTCCCCCAAGCCAAGAAAAACCCCACACAGCCCCAGCTAATGGGATGGCTGCTTTGACAGTCACATGACTGCCCTCACTAGGCTTCCAATCATTATAATTTTGCCAGGCTCATGTAGGCATCGGGGAGTGGTGATGACATGAGGTGCCAGCACCATGGCAACAGAAACCTCAAAAAAAATTCTTTACACAGTACACTTACACAATTAAATAGATGCAACTGGGCTTTTGAATGAATTGCCCTCACTGAAGCAAGGCAGAATCTTTGCCACACACACACACACACACACACACACACACACACACACACACACACACACACACACAGTACAACTTTCCCTAGCTGTTCTTAATAGTTCCCTTTTGAGGACAGAACAGAATGTCATTCTCTGTGTATGTATGTGTCTTTTTCTCTTTTCCTCTTCTTTCCTTCTTTCCTTCCTTCCTTCCTTTCTTCTCTCCTCCCTTCCTTCCTCCCTTCCTTCCTTTGTTTTCCTTATCTTTCTTCCTATTTCTCTTTAGATATCTATCTATATCTCTCTATATATGTATAGACATAGATGATAGATGACAGACAGACAGACAGACAGACAGACAGATAGACAGACAGATAGACAGACAGACAGACAGACAGACAGACAGACAGACAGATAGATGATAGATAGATAGATAGATAGATAGATAGATAGATAGATAGATAGATAGATAGATAGATAGATAGATAGATAGATAGGTAGATAGTTTCTTTTCCTTCTCCTATATCTGCTCTACGTTGAAATGCCCTAAAGAAAAAACATGGCTTCCTAGGGAAGCTATTGGAAAACTCTTCCTTCCCCAACTGTCTTTTACTCTCCCCTTCCCCTGGTCCCCAGAGAAATATGTCATTGCACAATGGCTTTCCCCAGTCAAGATTAAAATTTATCTCAAGTACACAGTAATAACACTTGTCTCCTCTCGAAGCTCCATCTTCCTCGTAAAAGCTTAATCTTTATAGGACAATTTTCAAACTAAGTGCTGTATTAAATAGATTCGGGATGTTAAAACTGTAAGGAACCTTTGAAATTGAGACCTAAAGAGTTTGAAGTAATTTGCCTGAACAAATATAGCCAGTTATGGCAAACTTAAGACTAAAACCCAGGGGGGTTTGCTATTGTTCAGTAATTTTCAGCTGTTTCCAACTCTTTATGATACCATTTGGGGGGGGTGGTTTCTTGGCAAAGATACTGGAGCAGTTTGTCATTCCCTTCTCCAGCTCATTTTTCAGATGAAGAAACTGAGGCAAACATGGTTAAGTGACTTACCCAGAGTCAACCAGCTAGTAAGTGTCTCAGGCCAGATTTGGATTCAGGAAGATGAGTATTCCTGACTCTAGGCCAAGCAGTTCTTTCCACTGTGCCACCTAACTGCCCTTGTTGAAGCCAAGTTTTATTGAATGCCAGACCTATGCTGTTTCCAAGATGACATACTAAAAAATATCCTTTAGGTTCAATTTCTAGAGGCTTTTGAGGGAAGAAGGACAGGGAGAGGAAAAGAGGATAGTGGTTTCCTTATACTGATGAAATCAAAGGTTGAAATAAAAATAACAAAAACAATTCTGATGGCAGCTGTCTTTGAAGGGCTATCAATGTATACTATTCAAGAAGAATTGCAGTTTGTTTGTCCTCAGTGAGCTGAACTAGCAAGAAGATACAAAGAGGAATGTAAGGAAAATTACTTCTTAATAATTGGAGCTATTCAACAATTAAATTTGACAGTTCCACAGTTAGGTGGTGCAGTAGATAGAGTGCTAGGCTTGGAGTCACCTCACTAACCTGTTTCTTCAACTATAAAACTGGAATAATAAAAGCACCTATCTCCTATGGTTGTGATGATCCAATGAGATATTTGTGAAGCACTTAGCATGGTGCCTAGCAAAAGCTGTGGAGTTGTTTCAGTCTTCTCTGACTCTTTGTGACCCCATTTGAGTTTTCTTGACAAAGATATTGGAGTGGTTTCCTGCTCTAGCTCATTTTACAGATGAGGAAACTGAGGCAACACAGTTAAGTGGCTTGCCCAGGGTCACACAGCTAGTAAGCCATATTCAAACTCATGAAGAGGAGTCTTCCTAAGTCCAAGTCTGGCACTCAATCCACTGTGCCACCTGGCTGCCCTTAGCCTAGTGCATAGTAGGTTTAAAAAATGCTCACTTTTTTCCTTGCTTCTTTCCTTCCCTCTCTCCCTCTTTCCTTCCTTTCTTTACAGGGAATACATTTCCCTTTACTAGCAAAGGTTGGATAACTACCTGTTAGAGATGTTGTGGAGGGGATTCTTGTTGAGGTATTGCTAGATGGCCTCTGAGGTCCCCTCCAACTTTGAGATGCAGTGAATTATATTTTGAACAAAACAAAACAAATATGTTGGATATTTTAGCCCTAAAAATGGTTTAACCCTAGCTACACAGCTGTTTCCACAAAAGAAGAAACTGATTTTGAGTTCTCCTAAATTAACTAAACTCCTTGAGAGCTAGAACTATTTCATTTTTACTTTTGTATCCTCAGTATTGATCTTAGTACTTGATTCATGGTGAATGCTTGATAAATGCTTACTGCTTGAGGTATAGCACATGATCTGACCAACCTTCAAATCTAGCACAACAGTTTATTCTCATTTTCAAATAATTTTTATTTTGGCAGTTATAGTGATTTCTTCAGTGTATGGAGGTCCTAAGAAGCTCTTTCTGCCTGTGAGGGTTGGCACCTTCTCTTCCACTTACTTTTTTAGTGCTGTCTGAGGCACTGAGAAATTAAGTTACTCGCCCAGAGTCACACATTCAATATGGGACAGATGCAGGAATTGACCCCCAGGTCTTCATGGTTTTAAGGCTAGCTCCTTGTCTACTACAATATGCTATTTCTCACTTTGCAAATAAGTAAATAAATAAACAAATGAAGGAAGGAAGGAAAGAAGAAAGAAAGAAAGAAAGAAAGAAAGAAAGAAAGAAAGAAAGAAAGAAAGAAAGAAAGAAAGAAAGAAAGAAAGAAAGAAAGAAAGAAAGAAAGAGAGAGGGAGGAAGGAAGAAAGGAAGAAGGAAGGAAGGAAGGAAGAAAATTCACTATCACACTCAAGTGTAAGCAACAAGTCTTTGTACTCCTATTGACTATGAGGCCTTAGGCAAAAGTATTTCCTAATGGGTAACAATAGGGATCTAGATATTGAAGTAATTTTGCAATATGAGTTGCTTTGTTTGTCTTCCAGTCAGGTGGCATCACTCAAGACCTTTCCATCTCCAAATCAAAGCTTAGCAATCTGGCTTTGTTGAGTACTCAGAGACCCTGAGACCAAACACACTCTATTTCACTTGCTATTCTGGAAATCTCAAAAAGGGAGAAGTGTCCAGCATGAATTATTTCTCTTTCCATGACACACAGCAACCTTGAATCCCTAGCAAACAGTTGATTGGGTTACCAGGAACCATTCACAGCAATATTGACCTGGTTATTCCTCTCCAAGGAGAGCAAGAGTATAGCTGGCTTCCCTGGCTTACCAACATTACAAATTCCAGGCTCATTGCTTTTCACTGACTATGACTAAGCAATATCTAAACAAATCTCAGAGTGCTGACTCCTCCTTACTGAAATTCTCAGACAAAAGCCTGACCTCTGCTTGGGAGAGAACTTGCCAGGCCTTTGCCCAGGCTGTTTAAATGCAAATTTAATGAACAGATCAGTATGCCAAAGGAAAAAAAAAATGAAGAAACTTTTCCCTAATGTAAAATCCCATTTTAATTGGAGAAACTTGCTAATCGTTTCTACTCTAGTGTTGAAAGTGATTTTACTTAGTGGCTGTTGCTATTAAAAAATTAGGCATTGATGCATAAATATGAAATCCTCACAGTAACATCAACTCCTCTTCAGATATTTTTTTAATTCATATTTACTTCTCTTGTTTCAATAGCAGAGAGAGGGGTAACCTGGTGTGGCAGATAAACAGCTTTGAGGCCAAAAACATCCAACTGGGTTCATGTCCTATCTCTGACACACATTCAACATTTACTAAATGTCTACTATGTGCAGGGCACTGTGTTCACATCAGCACCTGCCTTACATTGTACAGTCTGAGTTTTGCTTAGAACACTGAAAGATTAAGTAACTTGTCCAGGATGACACAATTAGTCAGTCAATAAGCGTTTAAATACTTAATAAATGCTTTTTCACTGACTATATGTTTGTGTGTCCTAAGAATAACTTCAAGTGGTAGTGCAGGTGCTGATGGGAACACAGTGCCCTGTGTTAATTGCTAAAATTCTAGCTAGTCTGTCTAAAATATCTAATGAGTGGTCACCAATAAATTATAAGCTTTAGCAAGAGTTAGGCTTTTAAGCATTTATTAAGGAGAATAAGAATTTGGTAAAGAGAGAGAGAAAGGCCTACATTCATATCTATTAAAGGGAGAGCACGTTTCTAGCTCTGCTCTCTGCCAGAGTCCCTAGGAAAGAGCCTGAGTCAGAGCACCAGGCTCCCCCCTTCTTCCTCCCACAAGTAAATGTCACTTCCTGATGCCAAAGAAAAGACTCCTGGTCTTGCCCTCAAAGACCTTCTTCACTTTCATGGGGGAGCTTTTCTACAGTAAGTCTCCAGCAGATGGAGTCATTCCAATCGTTACACCTGCATACAGTAGTCATTTAATAAATGTTGATTGATAGATATACAAAAATATTTACAGTCACTCTTTTTGTTTTAGCAAAGAACATGAAACTAAAGGCAAGCTTATTTACTGGGGAATTGCCAAACAAATTATGATATATAAATTTAAAGGTATAGGAAGCTAGGTGGTAGAGTGGATAGAGCACAGGGCTTGGAATAAGTAAGACTCATCTTCATGATTTCAAATTCTGCCTCAGACACTAGCTATCTGATCCTTGGCAAGTCACTTAACCCTGTTTTCCTCAGTTTCCCCATCTGTGAAATGAACTGAAGAAGGAAATGGCAAATCACTCCTGTATCTTTGCCAAGAAAACCCCAAATGAGGCCAAGAAGAATCAGATATGACTAAAAAATGTCTGAACAAAAACAAATTGTAAGGGCAGCTAGTTGATGCAGGGGATAAAGCACCAGTCCTGGATTCAGGAGGACCTGAGTTCAAATCCAGCCTCAGACACTTGACACTTATTAGCTGTGTGACCCTGGGCAAGTCACTTAACCCTCATTGCCTGCAAAAAAAATGTAAACGATTTGTACCCTGCAGTGGATGATGATAACAATAACCCTCTCTAGGCTACACTCTGGACCTCCTATACCATGCCCCAACTCTTCTTCCTGAAGCCCCTTTGTTCCCTTCCCCGATTTTTAGTTTCCTTTTATGCAGTATCTTCCCCTAAGAGATTGTAAACTCTATGGGGGCAGGAAATATCTTTCTATCTACCTGTATTTGTATTCCCAGTGCAAAGCATGGTGTTTGGCATATAGGAGATGTTTAATAATAATGCTTAGTAGTAGATAGCATCAGTCCTTCTAGAATCATGAATGGTCATTGTATTGAATGTATTCAAAAAGTCTTTTTTTTTCTTTTAATACTCATTCTTTCTTTGAAATCTATACTCTCATAGGAAATAGAGATATGTGGTTGATTAAGCTAAAGAGAACTAAGTCTCTGTCCCCTATGTGACCCTACCACTAGGAGGGAGTTATACTGCAAGCCAGAAAGGGCTTAGCTATTCTTCATTAACTGTAATTATCAAAACACTCTTGCATTGTTAGCAGCAACCTTGAAGCCAGCAAAGAGACTAATCAGCCCAAACTAAATCCTGCCAGCTAAACCCCAAAGGCAAATATTCTCTCTCTCTCTCTCTCTCTCTCTCTCTCTCTCTCTCTCTCTCTCTCTCTCTCTCTCTCTCTCTCTCTCTCTCTTTCTCTCTCTCTCTCTCTTTCTCTCTCTCTCTCTCTCTCTCTCTCTCTTTCTCTCTCTCTCTCTCTCTCTCTCACACACACACACACACACACACACACACACACACACACACACACACACACACACACACACACACACCCTTTCCTGGCACTTATGGGATGTCAAAGATAAGCTACTTGGAAACAAAAGGCTTTTCTAGCATCTGAGACCCCTTCACTCCCTTTTTCCTCCCTTCCTCCTCCCTCTGACCAAATGACTCTTTAATCAATTTGGGACTTGTAGAAGGAAGATTAATATTGCTGCTGATGGTGTTGCCTTGCACTTAAACGTGGTCAGGATAGGCTGCTGTTTCCCAAAGAGTCAAGTTCATAACAGAAAATGTAAGAAGCATTTCATATCCCTGGCACATTGCTACTGCTATGAGCACCATCTTCTAAATTAGGCAGAATGGGGAAATATTGACATATTAGTATTGTTTGACAAGACCCTCTCATTTAGAACTCTGCAGTGACTTGGCCCACAACTCTAAGGGTAATGACAAGACAAGGCACCAGCTGGGGATAGGAAATGAATCCTCTCATAAAACTAAGCATGCCTCCCTTTCAGATCTCCACATGTCTGTGAACAGGCCAGTTCTCTGGCTCTGGATGAGTCCAATAAGCACCTTACATACACTGGAAAAAAGCCAAGTTTTTTCTCCTTATTTACCACAATTTGGTCTTTGGGTATCCTCTACCACCACCACCATTTAGTAATAGAAATTGCATAGTCTAGGAAAGAATAGTGACAGGAAGAGGGTCCACTTCCTCCTCTGCTGTTAGTTTGTTCATCAATCTTTCTCTGCTATAGTTTCCTCAGTTGTAAAATGGCTGGGGAAGGGGGGGTGAGAAGTGGGGCTTATCTCCATCCATCTCACAGAAACAGGCTAAGAGAAACATATTCATAAAACTGCCTTCCTTGTAATTCCACCATTACTTCTAGCCCTAGGGAACAAACACTGTACTTGTGGAAAGGCAAGTATGGAAGGGAGTATAAGGTATGGGACAGATGATTCAGGGGTACAAGAGAGAGAAGGCAGCAGCCCCTGCACTGATATGAGAGATTGTCCTGAGATATTCCCGTTTTGCTGAGTCAATGGGAATAAGGTGAATGGACTAGATGATGATTATGTATGAGACCCCAAGTATCAAACCTGTCTTGGGATTTATGGAGTTTTCTAGCAAGGGAACTGAACAAAATGACAAAGCTTGTATATGCTTGAACCACAAAGGAGGGGGAGGCTTCAGGAAAAAGGAGATTAGGAGGGCATATTGTAAGAGCTGATTGATTAGATAAGATACTTTGATTCCTGACATCAGGGAACCTTTGAAATCTCCTTGAGCAGGTGTTATCTAATCAGATCGCCTTGTAGAGGAATCCTTGGGGGTTGGAAAGTTTGGCAAGGTAGTCCTTTCATTGGTGAGCTTATGCTTAACACAAGATGGAGGGAGTTGTACTCAGTTCACCAAGATGGTGAGAGATGTGTTCGGTTTGTAATCTGCAATTATATGGGCACTTCTACCTCTTCTCCTCGACTCATTTACCCTTGCTGAGTCATGGACCCATACCACAAAAAATCTCCCTAATCTTTGAGGGCATAGTTCGGTGGGACATTCACATTGTGAACTTGCTCCTATGTGTTTTCCTAAGCACCATATTTCTGCAGGTCCATTAGTTATGTAGCCTCACTGCTAATGTAAACCAAGGACATCTTGGAAAAATATATTATTCTTGCCCTTCCAACAACAGTGGTAGGTAAGGACTTGGGTAACATAGTTCTGAGTGAAGAAGCATCATAGCAAGGACTGGTTGAATATGAATTGATACAGACTATGAATGATAGACCTACTGAATAGGACCCCTGGACTAACCAGCTGGGTATTAGGGAAGGTGACTACTAGCCTTTACTCTAGTTTATGGAAAGGGTTACTGGTTCAGAGGTCAAGAGAATAGTCTGCTTCTAAATTCAAGGACTACCTGGTAATGAGATGGTGTTGAGCCCTCTGCTTTATATGCTACTTGTTTGGTATGCTAAACCTCAGTCCTTCTTTATCACTCCAGCTCTTCCAAGATTATACCAACTTAAAGAACTGATGATTGGCCTTAGGTATGTATCCCCTGCCTATTGCCAGAAAAATAACTAGTTCCAGTTGGCATTTAGTTCATGGTCTGTAGAATGACCTATCAGGGTCAAGTTTCCAGAACAGCAAGTGATGAAGTAGTAGAGCCTCCTTATATGTATGATCAAACAGATTAGGCATTGATTGATCTCCTACAGAGTCTGAAATTGTTCTGGGCTAGTCCCTATGGACAAGTATGGAACATGAATCAGTGCTTCACCTCCTCAAGATGGGGTCTTCCACATTCAAAATTCTGTTTTGACTGTAAGAGGCAACTTTTCCCAAATGGTGCAGTTTTCTAAATCTGTTAGCTTATATTAGCAGGGCCAGGCATGGAAGATGAGGATGATGATGCCTTCAAGGTAATGTTTCCCAGTAGTGTTGGATCTGCTGGTCTGCATGATACAGATCTGAGCACATAAAAGTAATAAAAGGACTCAGAGTCTTCTGTATCCACCACCTAGGTTATGGTTAAAAAATATCCTCTCAGATATGGTGGCTACCTACAACCATGCAAGTGACCAAACTTCGATAACATGCTGACCAGACATGTTTCCAGATGGCAATGACTGGAGAATCATCCAAAGAAGCTAAGGGCCACAGCATCCTTGTTGAATTTTCTTGCTATGTTAGGGCAAAGTAACCTCATCCTTTGTTAAATATTTAATGTCTCAGTGAAGTCAAGGCACCAAGCCTAAACTATATCTTACAGTACTGAAATAATTTGAAAATAGAATTGCAATGTCAATAGCTATTGCTTTTGGAAAGGAAAAAATCAAAGATAAAAACATTGAGGTTAAGAAAACTCATAGTACTTGAGATGAAAAAAAATGTTATCCCAATTCCAAAATGAAAGAAGTGGATTCTTCAAGCCATAGGTCAATGAGTGTGATTTTACTTTCTAAGAAAATAAGTATTTCCCAGTTGAGAAATGGTCAAAGGATATGAACAGAGAGTTTTCAGATGAAGAAATTAAAGCTATCTATAGTCATAAGAAAAAATGTTCTCAATCACTACTGATTAGAGAAATGCAAATTAAAACTATTCTGAGGCACCACCTCATACCCAACCAATTGGCTAATATGACAAAAAAGGAAAATGATGAATGTTGGAAATGTGGGAAAATTGGAACACTAAAGCATTGTTGGTGAGGTTGTAAACTAATCCAACCATTTTGGGGAGCAATTTGAAACCATGCCCAAAAGACTATAAAACAGTGCATACCCTTTGACCCAGCAATATCACTAAGTCTATATCCCAAAGAGATCATAAAAAGGGGGAAAAGGACCCACATGTAGAAAAATATTTATAGCTGCTCTTTTTCATGGTGGCAAAGAATTGGACATGGAGGGGATGCCCATCAATTGGAAAATGGTTAAACAAGTTGTGGTATATGAATGTAAGGGAATACTATTGTGCTGTAGGAAATGATGAGCAGGCATATTTCAGAAAAACCTGGAAAGACTTACATGAGCTGATGCTGAGTGAAATGAGCAACCAAGAGAACATTGTATACAATATCAGCAATATTGTGTGATGATCAACTGTGATAGACTTAGCTCTTCTCAGCAATACAAAGATCTGTGACAATGCCAAAAAATCTCACAATAGAAAATACTCATGAAGCATACTATTTTCACTTTTGTTGTTGTTTTCTTTTGTTTGTTTCTTCTTTCTTGTTTTTTCCCTTTTGTTCTCATTCTTCTCTTACAATATAACTAATGTTGCAATATGTTTAACATGATTGTAATGTATAACCTATATCAGATTGCTTACTGGCTTCTGTGGGGGAAGGGAAGGGAAGGAGGGAGAAAAATGTAAAACTCAAAATCTTACAAAAATGAATGTTGAAAACTATCTTTACATGTGATTGAAAAAATAAAAGAAAACACTATTAAAAAAAGAAAATCAGTGATCACTATGAATGAACATTGATTCAGTCATATGACTAAATTTCTTTTCCTTTCTTAATGAAATTCCTACACTGTAAGTCAGGATTTCAGAAAGGCATTTGATAAAGTTTTTCATAATATCCTTGTTGGTAAAATGGAAAGATGTTTGCTGGATGATAATAAAGTTGTACAGATTCAGACTTGGTTAGATTTGTTTAAATGACCATTCTTTTTAATAGTCATTAATGGGTCAATATAAGCCTGGAGGAAGATCTCTAGTAAGATGCCAAAAATGTCTATCAATGACTTAGCTGGTCACCAAAGCCACAATTATAGGTTATCCATTGTTACCACTTTTATGTGACATAGTTTTAGAAACGAGAAGCAGCATGATAATAGGGGGATAGAGAGCCAGTCTCAGAGTCAGACCCAAAGTCAAGTTCGAGCTGAGTGACCCTGGGTCACAATTAACCTCTCAGTGACCCTGTGCTTAGGCAACTTCCTTTAGACTGTAAATTGCAGAAGGAGTGGCAACCTTCATTGGTAGAGAGAATTTCCACACTTTTTCTTTTTTTTTTTTTTTTTACAACAACAAAGGTTCTAGAAATGCCAGCTACAGCAATAGAACAAGAAAAAGAAATTGAGGGAATAAAGAGAGGCAAAAAGGAAACATAATTATTTCATTTTGTAGGTGACATAGACATAGAGATTTACTTAAAGTACTTAAAGATTCAACTAAAAATTAAAAACATCATTTTAAAATAGCAGCTACAAAATAAGCCCACAAAACCATCAGCCTTTTTGTATATTACCAACAAAAACCAGCAGAAAGAGAGTAAAAAATAAATTCTATTCAAAATAACTACTGAATCTATAAAATATCTGGGAGTCCAGATACCAAGGGATTATATAACTACAATTACAAAACTCTCTTAACAGAAATATAGATTTTAATAACTGGAAAGATTAATTGCTGATAGCTGGGTCATGCCAGTATTATAAAAATTACAATACTATCTAAATTAATTTACTTATTCGGTGCAATAGCAATCAACCTCCAAAGGATTATTTTACAGAACTGGAAAAATTAATAACAGAATTCACCTGTAGGAACAAAAGGTCAAAATTCTCAAGGGAAATAATGAAAAAGGCAGGGGATGGGGTGGGGGAAAAGGAGACCTATCAGTACCAGATCTCAAACTATACTGCAAAGCAATAATTACCCAAACTATTTGCTTCTGATTAAAAAATAGAAAGTGGAACAGATTAGGTACACAAGATTCAGAAGCAATCAAATATAGCAGCATAGTATTTGATAAACCCGAAGACTTCAACTACTAAGGCAAAAACTATTTAACAAAAAGAATCTGGGAAAACTGCCAAGCAGTATGATAGGTTTAAACCAACATTTTATACTACATGCCATAATATATTCCATTAATGCAACCCACGACTGGGGCATCTAGAGGACCCCACTATAAGGAATAACTCCTTGACTTGGGTTCTGCATTGGATTCCCTCCATGACAATAGTGAGTACTTAGTGAGTATGTGTCTCCCTGTTTAATGTATCATTTGATATTAATGATTAGATGGTCATGAAAGCTATTTTTGTTGTCATGCCTTTCAATAAATCTTGTATAATTATTATATATGCATGAGAATATAGTTTTAATGGAAGAGAGCTTTTAAGGTAATATTTTGCTCTATAAAATCAGATCATATATGTATATATGTGTGTGTATATGTGTGTGTGTATGTATAATCAGTCAACGGGCACAATAGGATGTTGTAATCTCTACATCTTTCAGTCAATTGTGTGGTGGTAAATATATGGGTCTACTGCGTCTACATTTATGAAAGGCTGCCTGTTCCCTTCTCATACCATCATTGGGTATCAGAGGTACTTAGATGGCATAGGAGAGAGACAGAGACAGAGAGACAAAGAGAGAGAGAGAACTGTATTTGGTGTCAGGAATATCTGAGTTCAAATCTAGCCTCAGACACTTAAAAGCTATGGAATCCCAGGCAAGTCACTTAACTTTTATCTTCCTCATTTCCTGTTTGGTAAAATGAGGATAATAATAGCACTTACCTCCCAAGGTGGCTCTGAAGATCAAATGATATAATATCTGTAAAGCATTTAGCAGAGTGCCTAACACATAGTAAGAGTTTAACAAATGCCTGTTTCCTTCATTCTTACTTCTCAAGGGTTATTGTAAGGTTAAAATGAGATGGTATTTGTAAAGCAATTTGCAAACTATAAAATGTTATATAGCATCTAGCCATCTTCCTCATCTTCCTCCTCATTATCATCATGGATCCTCTTGATGCGTATATAACTTACTTGTTTTGGTTTTGTTTTGGTTTTTTGGTTTTGTTTTGTTTGGGTTTGGGGTTTTTTTGATGAGGCAATTGAGGTTAAGTGACTTGCCCAAGGTCACACAGCTAATAAGTGTTAAAGTGTCTGAGGCCGGATTTGACTCAGTTCCTCCTGACTCCAGGGCCAGTGATCTATCTACTGTGCCACCTAGCTGCCCCATATGTAACTTATTTGTACAGAAACTTATATGTACATAATTTTAAATCCATAATAAATTAGTCATGTGGGTAGGTAGTTACTGATATTCCCTCAAGTATCTGTTTTTGAATGATGATACTAACCAAGATTTTTTGCATGTCTTTTGTATCTTTACCTCCTTCAGATGCCTTAACAATCACAGCTTTCAAACCCTCTTTAAATTTTGGCTCAGTGTAAGAAAAATCCCCCTAACCCATGTATTTGAAGTGCCTTCTCACTCTGAGATTCTATAATCCTGTTGAAACTGCATACTTTGTAACTGTGAGCTATATGGAGAACAATGCAAATTAGGCCAATTTGAGGGAAAGGAAGCAACTGATAACTCACATTTATAAAACATTTTAAGGTCTCTAGATGATGCAGTTGGATAGAAGACTGAGCCTCAAGTCAGGAAGTCCTGAGTCTAAATTTGACCTCAGACACTTACTAGGTGTATGACCCTGGGAAAGTCACTTAACTTAATGTGTCTTCATTTCCTCAAATATGAAATGAGAATAATAACACTTGTCTACCAGGGATATTGTGAAGATTAAATAAGATAATATTTGTAAAGCAGTATGTGCCTTGCATATAGTGGGCACTACATAAATTTGAGCTGTCATTATTAATTATTTAAGGCTTATAAAACACTACCCATACATTTCTGCTAGTATAAGTATTTTATCTCCATTTTATAGTTAAGCCCAGGGAACTAACTTGACTTTTGCCCATTGATATGGAGTTAGAAGTGTCAGAGGTAGGAAGGACTTAGACTCAGATGGTTTGACTACCAGGTTAGCAGCACTCTGCTCTACCCCATGTTGGCTACTTGCCAGGGACACTGGGGGAGAGCAGTAAAAGTACTGAATCAGGACTCAGGTGATATGACTTCTAATCCAAACTTTGCCCCAATTTTCCAAATGACCTTGGGCAAAGTCATTTGACATCTGTGATCCTCTGTTTCCTGAGCTATATAATGAGGGGGGATGGGAGTAGGTTACTTCCAGCTTTAAAATTCAGTGGTGTTATAAAATCTGTAACTGTGACATGTGAGAAATGGCTTTGGGGAGAAATTTCACCTTGGCCCCAAAATGCTCACATTCTGGAGACCTGCTGTTGACTGTATGTGCCACCAACAAACAGACTTGCCAACCTTTCTGAAATGGCTCAGCCCAAGCTGCTTTCTGGCTGGTGTTGGCTTTCTAATAAATGTAGCGTTCCTCAGAATGCCAAACCAGCTGTGTTGGATTCAATTTATGATAAACAATAAATGTAAAACCCATTAAACCAAACCAGGCACAAAATACTTTAAGCCAATGTGCCCTGCTCTAACTAGATACATTTTTAGGGGAAGCAAGAACATCTCTGCCCTCAAAATGAAAAAGGGAAATTATTCCCTCTCTGGTAGAAACATAATTCTACTTTAGCCTTCTTCCTTTTATTCATTCCCCCTTCTTCAGCATTCTTTTCCACTCAGCTATCAAACTGATCTTCCTAAAGCATAAATCTGTCATCCACCCACCCCCCCATCCCTTCTGATCAAATCCAGTGGCTCCCTATTGTATCCAGGACCAAATATTAAACCTTTTGTTTAGCTTTCAAAGCCTTTCATAACCTGGTCCCCTCCCACCTTTCCAGTATTCTCATACTTTAAACCCTGCCATGTAATCTATGATCATTGATACCAGCCTCCTTGCTGTTTCTCAAAGAAGACACCCCACCTCCAGATTCCTATCCCCATGCCTGAAATGTTTCCCTTTCTCTCCTGATTTTCTTGACTTCCTTCAAGTTCCAGTTAATACCTCATGTTCCACAAGAAGCCTTTCCTCATCCCTCTTAATTCTCATGCCTTCCCTCCATTTATTATCTCCAATTTTTCTCTCTATAGCTCATTTGTACATAGTTGTTTGCATGTTGTCTCCCCCATTGTACTATGAGCTTCTAGACTTCTAGGGATTGTCTTGTGCCTTTCTTTATATCTCTGGCATTTAGCACAAGGCCTAAGATATAGCAGGACATACTTTATAAATACTACCAAACTATAATAGAATGAGCTACTATATAATAGTTCTTCATGATGATGCCTTCAAAAGTCAGACAAAATATTGTGTTAATGTTCTATCCTGTGTCATAGGACCGTGCTGATCTAAAAACAAAATGGGGAAGTTGTTTTCATGTTCCCCACCCTCATAAAATGGTCACTGGTTTCTTGTGGACACCCAGGCCTTCCTCCCTAGAGAATGTCAATCTGACTGAAAATGATCTCTTCCACTTCACCAAAATTCCCATTCCTTCCATGCCTTGATCTCAGCTATCAAGGGGGAAAGCAATATGTATCTGATAAACTAAATCATAATCATTCAATCAATCAACAATAGTTGATTAAGAGCCTACTATGAGGGGCAGCTAAGTGGCACAGTGGATTGAGCACTGGCCCTGGAGTCAGGAGGACCTGAGTTCAAATCCGGCCTCAGACACTTAACACTTATAGCTGTGTGACCCTGGGCAAGTCACTTAACCCCAATTGCCTCACTAAAAAAGAAAAAAAGAGCCTACTCTGGTGTATGCCTAGCACTCTGTGCTAGGATACAAAGGTGCTGGGATACAAAGACAGATATGAAACAGTCCATAGCCTCAAGGGACTTACCTTCTACCAAGGAGAAAATATGTACAGGGAGGGCCTATTATTAACCCCATTTTACTCTTGGGGAAACAGACAGAGGTTAGATGACTTGCCTAGTAGAGTCACATAAATTTGAACTCAAGTCTTCCTGACTCTAGGTATTTTTATCTGCTTTGCCACCTAGCTGTCTCTAGGAAAAGCAGAGCAGGTTAGTGTTAAGCAAACACTAGGGTACGGAGCAGCTTAGTATAATCAAAGAGAGCTATATTTGTAATCAGAAGACCTGAGGTTTGAATCCTAGCTACCCTAAATTGTAACACTGGAGAAGTTCCTTAATCTCTCTGGGTCTGTTTACTCATCTATATAATAAAGGAGTTTGGAGTAAATAATGCCTAAAGTTCCTTTTATCTGTATTGTAGGAAAACAGATCTAGTAATAAAAGGAACTCAGAGGCCATCTAGTCTAGCACCTCATTATAACAGATAAGGAAACTGAGGCCCAGGGAAGTTAAGTAACTAGCCCAATGGCACAAGTAGTAAGATTCATATATGGAATATGAACCTAGGTTCTCTGATTTCAAGACTAGTGCTTTTCCGTTGTACCAAACCCTATCATCCTAAATCCTGACCCTGAATTTCATTGTTATTTGATATTGGGAAAAATATCGAAGCTAAGTTTCTTCATCTGTAAAATGAGAATAGTAATGCTTGTAGTAGTCATATGCATCAATTCAATATATATTTATTTATGACCTGCTGTTAGTGTTCAGAGCACCATGGCTAGGCTCTATAGGGAATTGCAAAGTTTAGGTCAAACATTGTACCTGATTTCACACAACATACAATCCAAAATGGATGATAGGAAACACACAAATAACAATAGTCCATCTTTTGTACCATTTTGGAGTCTATGTGAGGTCAGAATCTTTGGAATTCCAATGAAGACAACTTAATGCTTAGAAATATAGAAAGTACAGCATTGATGAAAGGGCTATAAAACCCTGCATACTTTTCAACCTAGCAATACCACTACTAGGTTGGTATCCTAAAAGAGATTTTTTTTAAAATTCGAAATTGGGGTGATCCCCATCACTTGGGGAAAGGCTGATCAAATTGTGGGATGAAATTAGGATGGAACACTATTGTGCTGTAAGAAATGATGAGCAGGGGGCAGCTAGGTGGTGCAGTGAATAGAGCACCAGCCCTGGATTCAGGAGGACCTGAGTTCAAATCCAGCCTCAGACATTTGACACTTACTGGCTGTGTGACCCTGGGCAAGTTACTTAACCCCAATTGCCTCACCAAAAAAAAGAAAAAAAAAGAAAGAAAAGAAAAAGAAGAAATGATGAGTAGGATGCTATCAGAAGGACTTATGAAAAATGTTAGCCTTCTACAGAGCAAGAAGTAATGATAGCTGAATACAGATTAAAGCATAATTTCTTGTTAGTTCCTCTCTCTAAAGTTCCTTTGTCCATTTTCTTTCACAACTTGACTAATGTAGAAATGTTTTGCATGTCTGCACATGTATAATTTGAATGGCTTGAGTTCTTAAGGGGGGTGGGGTGGGGAGGGAGGGATGAAGAGAGTTTGGAACACAATGTTTTAAAAATTGATGTGAAAATTTTTTATATGTGTAATGGGGAAAATTTGAAAGAAAGAAAGAAAGGAAGAAAAGAAAGAGAAAGAAAGAAATTCTAGCTTTCTTCAGAGCTTAACTTATGTATCTTCTCCTATAGAAAGCCTTTCCTGGTCCCCTTAGTTGTTCATATTTCCTCCTTCCTCCTCATATTATCATGCATATATCTATTTATATGACATATCTCCTCAGTCAAAAAACATTTATTAAGCACTTTCTATTGGCTAAACACTGGGGATACAAACATAAACAAAAAGAAAAACAAGCCCTAGCTTCAAGGAGTTTACATTCTAATGTGGAGAGACAACACATAGAAGGGATCTGGTATGTGTGGGGAGGTAGTAAGGAAGGTATATGTTGGCAAAGACCAGAGATTAACAAGCAGAGTCTGGAGAAGAATGGAGTATGACCAGTTTGGACCCAATCCCCAAATGGAACTCAGCAATAGGAGAAGGGAACCAAAGGGGTTGAAGGATGTTCCAGTTTGAGAAGGCCACAAGCTTTGAGGTAAACTCTAGTGAACTCTAGTTGTTTAGTCAGGAGAGGAATGAAAGTCCATTGCCTGGAAGAATTCAGTAGTGGAAGAAAGAAATCACATGGATGGAGGGAACGTAAGCTCTTGAAGTGCAAGAGCTGTTTTTCTTTTTGTCTTTCTATCTCCAAAGCCTAATGCAGTGCCTCACATCCAGTAGATACTTAATAAATTCTTGCTGGCTTGTAGTCAATTCATGTCTGCAGTAACACCTCAATATTATGACAGGACAGAACTATCAGGAGCAGAGAGTAGGTGAGTTGTGGAGTGGGTGAATGAGTGAATGTAAAAATAAGTTATAATGGGGGTGTCAAGGGATGTACATGACTTTTACCTTATAGAGTTTATGCATTAGGGAGAATAAAACATGTTAGTATGTACCTGGAATATATCATTTGAATTCCCGTATGGCTTGTTCTGTGGCATAATGCTGGGATTGCATACTGGACCTGGAGTCAGAAAGATAAAAATTAAAATCCTGTCTTACATGGTTACTACATGGTGACCCTAGACCAGTTACTTAACCTCTACTGTCTCAGTTTACTCATCTGTAAAATAGCATCATAATGTTGTAATATAAAATAACAATACCTACCCCACAGCTTTGTTGCGAAGTGCAAATGAGATAATGTGTGTAAAAACCTTAACATGCTATATAAGTGCTGGTATTGTTGTTGTCATTATTAGCTATATAGCAAAGTAGTGCATAACATGGTTTTATTGTATCCTTTTTCAATCTTTAGAATGAACTCAATAATAACCACTATGACTTGTCACTACAGATGTAGATAATGGGCTGTGCAGAAAGAATGACTGCACCAAACCAAGTGACACGATTGTTGCTAACACCTAGAAGGAATTGAGGGTAAGGGTTCCATTTGGAATTCATTAATTTTTCCCATCTCTTTGCATAATAAAGACCTGCGTGTCTCTCCTCAAAGTAGAACAAAGTTGTTAGATTATAAGTTAAAATTTTAAGTATAGTTATATTATAAATTATAAAAACAAAAATATAATAAATCAAAAAAGTATAAAATAGGTTAAAATCTTTATGTGATTCCTTCTGCTCAGAATGTGCTTCCTCCTTTTCCTTGACCCTGCTTCCAAATTAAAACATAACCCATTCTTTGAGGCCCAGCTCATATGACACTTCCTCCACAAAGCCTGCCTAAATTTCTTTGAAGAGAAGTTATCTCCTCTAAGACTGAACTTCTATAGTAATCATTTTGTGCCATGAATAATATCACTGAAAGACTGAGGGGGAGGGGGTGTGCAGCAATACAGGTATCTATATATGTCATTTTGCTGCTATCATAATGTAAGCCCTTTGAAGCTAGGAAGCATTTTTTATTCCCAAGTACTCAAAACAAAATTAACACATGTTGATTAATGGATAAGTGAACACTGTTCATTAAAAGCTGTCCAATAAATAGGCACCTGAAATATATTTCTTTGGTAGGAGCTGATTGACTTACTGATTTAACCATTTATTTAAAAATCATTTATTACACATCTACTCTGATTAAAGCACTTAGCTTTATGATTCACAGAGCAAGTTAATATGCCACATGAGGATCAATAATTTAGGAATATTTATCCTGGAAAAGACTTAGTGGGAACTAGCAACTATCATCAACAATCGTGAAGAGTTGTCACATGGAAAAAGGATTAAACCAGTTCTGCTTGGCCCCAGAAGGAAGAACTAGGAACAATGGGGAAAAGTTGCAAAAAGGCAGATTTCAGCCCATTGTAGGGGGGAGGGGGATTCCTAACAATTAGAAATATCCAAAAAGGGAGCAGCTAGGTGGTGCAGTGGATAGAGCACCAGCCCTGGATTCAGGAGGACCTGAGTTCAAATCCAGCCTCAGACACTTGACACTTACTAGCTGTGTGACCCTGGGCAAGTCACTTAACCCCAATTGCCTCACCAAAAAAATTAAAAAATTTAAAAAAAGAAATATCCAAAAGTGGAACAGGCTATTTTGTTTTTCCATTGTGGGAAGGAGGGAATGGAGGAGAGGTGCGAGTCAATCAAGGTTAAGTGACTTACTCATGGTCACATAGCTAGTACCTGAGGCCAGATTTGAACTCAGGTCCTCCTGACTCCAAGGTGGTTTCTCTATCCACTGTATGATTTATCTTCCCCTAAAGGGACTACTTTTTAAGGTAGAAGTTTCTTCCTAATTGTTCCTCATCTTCCCTCAAGACTTCCTCATCAGAAGTCTTCAAGTGAAAACTGGATAGCTACCTGTTGGAGACAATTTTAGCCAAGTACTGGGTTGGACTATATGATTTCCAAGTCCCTTCTGAGATGATTCTCTGAATTCAATTCCCGAGTACACCAATGGGATTACCTAAACAAGAACCCCATCTCCCACAACCACCATTCTCCTCCCCACAATCTATAAAATAGTAATGAACCATCAAACCTTTGATCATTCAAAATGGTAGGGTGAAAATATTGAACAACTAAGTCAACCCAAGTCTAGACTTATTCCAATTCTTCCACTTACTTTGTGAATTGGGATAAGCCATGCCTTCTACTGAGGGGACTCTTGGTTTCCTTATCTATAAAAGAAGAATAATGCTTTCAGGATCTACCTAACAGAGTTGTTCTAAAAATTAAAGGGGAAATGGAATTCATGATATAATGTGTTTCTGTGAGAAATAGAACAACTGCTGCAAGTATTTTCAGCTTTCCCTAACTAGCATAGTCATTCCTATTGGTTTAGAATAGAGAAGCATGATGGATGAAAGTTGAAATAATTTCCTCACTATTATAACACTCAATTCATTTTCTGTTTGAGAAAGTGGAACCCTGGGGACATTTGCCGATTTAGGAGGGGAGTTGTTCAAAGAGGTCCAGCACCTCTGGTGTGAGGGCTTGCCTACCCTTTTTAGAGCTGCTCATTCACCTTTGGTGTAAACCTTTCACCCAACTCTCACCTGTGGCCCTAAGAAGCTATAGCATGCAGTTTACCCCAGTAAACCACCTCAGCAGATGGGCTGAGCCAGGTTGAGAGTAACCAATGGGCCTCAAACCCATTGGTGAGTTGGAGCATGTCTACCCCAAGCATGCGAAGACTTCCTCCAGCAGAATGGGTGGATGAGAACAATTTGTTTCAACAGCCATGAAGGCTTGGTCAGACATGGAAGATGGCAAGGTCATCTACTGCACGCATGGTCCATCACCAGTTGCCCTGACTTTTGTCTTGCCACTAGACTTTGATGACTCTTCCAGAGTGAGGCTGATAACTTTGTGCACCTCTGCCTTACTTAAATGAGTCAAGGAATCACCCCAAGGGAAGGACCAGTGTCCTCTTCGAAAACAACATAAGACCTAAGAATTAATATTGAAAAGTTAAGTGATCTGCCCAAGGTCACAGCCAATATACGCCAGAGGTAGGATTTGAATACAGGGTTGTTGTTTTTTTGGCTCCAAGCCCAGGTCTCTATCTATTTCTATGCTATGCTGCTTCTCATTCAATCTAAAATCTACTTAAAGTCCTATTGTGCCAGATACAGGTAATGGAATTTGCGGCTGGCTCCAAATTAACATATATCTTTGATTCCAAATTCAACAGCTGTGTTGTGCTTACTGAAGATATCCTATTTATTGTATAGCCTATAAAATATTTACATACTTTAAAAAATTCACTCTATAGCAATTACATTCTATAGTCAGAATGCCACTGGTGAAAATCACTATAGTGGAATGAAATGGAGAACTGTTAGAGGGAAAACACAGTTGAAAAAAAAATTATTAAAGATCCCCTTCAGTTTGGGATCAGGCAAAGCAAGTTATTATTGAAGCTCTTTAGTTAACTAATGAGATAAGGGTGATCTCCAATGTTCAGGATGGATAGTCTTGGGAATGGGTGAGTGCAGGCCTGGTATTGCACTTAATTAAGGCTGGGATCAATGTATCTAAGTTCCCCTCCCTTAGGTGTTATTTTCTCAGCTCTGTGATGAATTTCACAGTAGAGATAAAGCTGTCTCTGTAGTGCTGAAGTTATCCATCAGCTTGCATTCATGAAGCACAAGGAGACAGACATGACAAATTCTAGCTCCCAAATAACTCTGAGCTGACAGAGGGATATATCTAACTCTACATAAGCTAGCAGGGTGAAGATTGTTCTTCACATCTAGACTCTGGACTCTACATACTGTTGAAATGGACATGAAAATATTATTCTTTAATCAAAAGGTGTGTTTGTCACTCGATACAAATGTCAGGCTATAAATAAATAGCTCCCCATTCAGGAGCCGCTTAGAAGAAAAATAGAAACAAACCAAAATATCCGTATATTCTAGTCTTGCTATATATCCAGGGAGAGAATTAAATTCTGCATATGTGTGTATTTTGTTCCTGCTATGAGTAAGTTCCTTGTGCTCCACAAAGTTAAAAAACAGCACATAATCTGCCTTCAAAATGTTTAATTCCTAAGCATAGTTCTCTGCCAGGTGGGCCAGTAAATAGAGCACTGTCCCCCTCCCTGGAGTTAAAAGGACCTGAGTTCAAATCCAATCTCAGAGGTTTACTAACTGTGTGACCCTGAGCAAATTACTTAACCTCTGTCTGCCTCAATTTCCTCTACTGTAAAATGGGGACAATAATAGCACCCACTTCCCAGAGTTGTTGTGATGATGAAATAAAATAATATTTGCTAAGTTGCTCAGTACATTGCCTAGCACATAGTAGGTACTTAATAAATGTTCTTTCCCTTCTTTCATTCTACCCTTCCTTCTTCAGCAACTTTGACTCTTCTGCAGCATTTGGTACTGTCAACCTTTCCCTCTTGATAGTTTTTCCTTTTAAAACTTGTGACACTTCTCTCCGAAGTCTTCACATATGAGACAACCAGACAGAGGGACAGATGGGGGTCAGGGTAGGTATCAGAATAGAAGGAGAGGGACCCAGGGGCCGAGGCAAAAAGAGAAAGGCAGGTGACCATGACATAAACAGACAATATTAGAGTCAGGACAAGGCAGATTCAATCCTCATTTTTGACACATATCAGCTGTGTGACCTTGGGCCAAATATTACATCAGTGAAACTGACAGTGTCAACTCTAGTACTAGAAATTGCAGAACAGTTGCTGATCTATAGCAACTAGAGGGAGTTTTCTTACTGGAAGCTCCCAATACCAGGGAAATCACAGGGATAATTAACAAAAACTACAAAAGCTCTATTGTGTACGTATGTGTGCACACATGTTCATATACACACATCATAAGTATGTTCATCCATCACAGTTATATTATGTATGTAAAGGATATGTGGGTATATGGTGCACTGTGTTTTCTTCATGTGGATTATGTGTATACACATAGGTCTGTCTAGACATGACTCACAAAGAAACAAGAAGAGATATCTCCAGCTTCCTCTCCCCACCCTTCTTTAAGAAAGATTGATTTGGGGGCAGCTAGATGGCGCAGTGGGCTCCCTGGAGTCAGGAGTACCTGAGTTCAAATCCAACCTCAGACATTTAACACTTACTAGCTGTGTGACCCTGGGCAAGTCACTTAACCCCAATTGCCTCACTAAAAAACAAAACAAAGAAACAAAAAAACAAACATAAAACAAAACAAAAAAAGAAAGATTGATTCCTGTTAGGAGGGGAAGCAGGAGGTTGGGGACAGAGGATGGCAACTCTTCCCTCTTCAGAGGAGGTGGTTACCAAGCTAGACTTAAATCTATCTTCTCCCTTAAATATTATTAGTCATGGGGAAATAATTTTTAGGTTCAAGCTAACCTCCCTTAAGGAGGAAGGAGGGTCTCAAGCTACATATCCCTTTGTCCCAATATGCTCTATCAGAAAGGGCACTTGCTTGTTTCCTCTTCTTATTCTCCTCCCTTTCAGGGCAGAGCTGTTTAATTTAATTTAAATATAACAGGAGATGCTAATTACTGCCCCCTACTTCTGCTGACTTCCTTGTACTTTCTCAAATCTCTTTCCCAGCTCAAAAGATGGACAATGAAATTTCCTATATAGCAATGTTATTTCATGAGCATACTCTAGATTCAGACATGTCAGTTCAGGGGCAGGAATTATACTACTAGAGGTAACCAACTAAGTGTGTTCTTAATACTACTGAGAAGAGGGTTACCAATAAAAACCCTGGGCTACTAAAATATTCAATTCAATTCAATTTAAGGTATTTTCATGCTTGTCATTATTTTATTACTAGTAGTGGGAATAGAAGTGATATACAATCAGAATCCTAATTTATTCTTGGTAAATAAATTATTTTTGTAACATGGGTAAACCCTAGAATTACATTCCCATGCACTGTTCTCTCCATTCCTTTTTTTTTTGGGGGGGGGGGATAGGGCAATGAGGGTTAAGTGACTTGCCCAGGGTCACACAGCTAATAAGTGTGTCAAGTGTCTGAGACTGGATTTGAACTCAGGTCCTCCTGAATCCAGGGCTGGTGCTTTATCCACTGCACCACCTAGCTGCCCCCTCTCCATTCCTTTTTCACCTAAAATTTCTTACTGGAAGCTCCCAATAACATTGGATGGGAAAGAGGACCAGAATGTGACTAAGAATAAATAAAGCACCAACAAATATACAAAAGGTTGTGCCATTCAACTTATAAATGGAGATAGAAGAAATACAATACATTCCAAGCCTCCTGAAAATAATAACATGGGTCTGTAAACAAGCTTCATTTTTGTAGTTGCACAATCTAGACATTCTTACCATTGCCAGATGTCAAGGGCCAAACTGTGGTACAGGGAATTGAAAGAAAATGTTAGATCCATGTAATTTTTGTAAAAATTTCCATCTAGTGCTGTAAAAATGCCAAGAATTTTCTTTCAGATTTAGAATATTGTCACACAACTCTCTAAAACATGCACAGTGGCTACACCCCAACAAAACTATCTTGGCAAAAGAGCTAAACCAGGTTAAGGAAAACCCACAGGCCCCAAACCCATCAGTGAGTTAGGAAAATGTCTGCCGCAAGCATGAATGGGTGGATGAGAACAATTTGTTCCAGTGGCCATGCAGGTGTCTGAAAAAGGTGCTGTGGAGGCGTTAGAACTTAGTGGGGTGGGGGTGGGGGTGGGCAGCTAAGTGGAACACCAGCCCTGGATTCAGGAGGACCTGAGTTCAAATCTGACCTCAGACACTTGACACTTACTAGTTGTGTGACCATGGGCAAGTCACTTAACCCTCATTGCCCTCCAAAATAAATAAATAAATAATTTAGTCAGACATTGAAGACATCAAGGTCTGCATTCCAGGCTATATCACTCTAATCATCCCGACTTTTGTCTTGCCATGGGACTTCATTGATTCTGGGAAAGAGTAAGGCTGATGATTTTGCACAACTCTTCCTCACTTAAATCCAATTCACATGTAAGCCAAGACATCATCCATGATGTCATTGGTCCTCTCCAAAAAAGGACCACTACTTATAACAACCTTTCTCAAAAGCCTCATGAAAGCCTTACTGCTGTATGTTACCAGGTATCTAAATGTAAGAGGGTTGCTAAAAGTCTTCTAAAAACACCCATGTTTAGAACTGGAAAGAGCTTTAGACATCACCTAAACCAATCACTTTATTTTCCAGTTGAAAAAATGGAAGCATAGAAACATTAAGTGTATTTCTCCAGGTCTCACAGCTACCTAGTAACAGATAATAAAAAATAAATTTCCTTTGTCTTACCATCTCAATCTTGATAAATCATGGTCTCTAACTGCCTCACACATAATAACCAAATGACTGTGAATTTTACATATGATGTGTGTGTGTGTATATTATGTGTGTTTAATAGGAACATTAAGTGCAAAACATTTCCCCCCAAACCCAGAAAACACTACCACAAATACACATATCCATGGGAGAGTAGGCTCTAATTTAGAATACAATGGTAATGAGAATATTCACAGAGAACACATATGTCTATATCCCAGGTTACTGGAGCTGAAGGTCTCCTTTGAAAAGACTGAGTGGAACAGTGTAATTATTTCACAGCCCTTTCTCTGATAGTCCATAATAATGCTAACTCCAAAGATACAAATTTTTAAGAGAAGTATTCACAAGGAGATCTTAAAACATTGTCAATGGGATGGGAAACTACCTTACTTGAGCTTCTGGAGAAAATTAATCAGGCGGGTGGGATTTCCTAATTGGAGACAGATTCAATTCTCTGATCCAACTTTTATGGAGATAAACTAAATACGAAGTTCCCTTTTAGACAATGTAAGATTTGTTCCCTTGTTCCCTTGTTCCCTTGAGGTGTGAAAGTTTAGTTTCCTTACCATGCTGCCTTAAAAGAAGGGATCTCCGAAAATCTGTGCATTTTATTTGGTTACCATTATTTTTTCTTCTTTTAAGGGTGAGGGTGGCATCTTGTGGCACAAAAACATGTTGCTTCAGTAAAGCTGTTTCTTCTCTATGGACAATCTTTTTTTGCAGGTAAAAATATTCTTTTCTGAATGGAAATGCATAAACTTTTATTAAAAAAAAGAAATTATATATAATACATATTTTCCTAGGGAACAAGTTGTCTTCAGGAGAGAGAGCAAAATGGATGGACAAAGATTTCTCCAAAAGCCGTTGGCAGACAAACCATGCCAATAGTATTTTTCCCGCATGACAAGCTATCATGATGCTTGGAGCTCTCTCACCAGCATGGATTTTTCTTTTCAGATTTCTGGAGTTTTTCTCTCCACACTTGTGCTATTTTGAGTACAAAATATTCTCATTATTCTATAGCTATTTTGTTTAACTGTCTTTGGAATGGACAGTAGATATCGAAGTCTCCCTTAAATGTTTAAAACAATGAGCAGAAGGAGGGTAGATGGAGGTAGGGGATGGTTTAGAATAAAACTATTTCCTTGGACTTATAAAGGAAATGGAATTGAACGGAAGGCATTTACTTGATATGGAATTTAGCCAAAATGCTAGAGTTCTAATGGCTTTTATTGGGTCAGAATGTTATTGTCAATTGTAGGGGAGGGCAGTCAAACATAATACAGCTCATGTGGGTGGTGTTTTCTTTGGGTTTGAGAAAGGCAGATAAGACGGCAGGGTGACTTCATGTTCTTTCCCACACAGAGCTAGTGGTACAGTACAGGCATAATAAATAATAAGCTAGGTTTGATTATGAATGAATAAATACATCAGGGATTCTGAATTTTGTTACTGGAGGATTTCCATTACCATAGAGATTGCAACTCATCTGTAACCAAGAATCTAAATCTTAGCAAGTTGCCTAAGGCTGAGAAGTAGGTGTGATGATTATCCCCATTTTACAGAGGAGGAAACCAAGGCACACAGAAGTTAAGCATCTTGCCCACAGTCCTACAGCTAGTAAGTGTCAAAGGCCAGGCCCTGAAAAGGAAAAAAAAAAAAAGATTAAAAAATGAGACAGAACTTCTAAATTTTCAGAGTGGGAGAAATTTACCATTTTGATTTCCCATTTGCCTTTCTGAATCCCTGAACTTTCAGAATTTCTTAGCACTTCCTTCCCCAATCTACCAGGAACCCAACACTGCCCTCTGGCTCTCCAATGGTCTTCCCTCACCTCTCCAGTCTTCTACTCTCCATAAATCCATCCAAATCGTCCTCTCTGCTTCTCACAAAGAAAAGGAAAACAATTTAAATTAATTCCTCTAAGGTGTGAATGATTTTCACCCTCCACCCTCCCAGAGCCATAAAAAAGGGGCATTTTTAACAACTTAATTTACTCTAATTAGTGTAATTGGGAGAGGAGTGTCAACACAAAGTATTCAATCAACTCTAAGGCCAACCCTAATGGGAGTGGAGAAAGTGAGGGAAAAGATAATTTGTGGATTCTAGGTCCCTTTCTTTTAGCAGGAGATGAAAGAGAAGAACTAAGATATTAGAAGTTCTAAAGACTCTTTCTCATTTAAAATGGGCTGTATAGTCAATGCTTTTCAGCAAGGAATGGCCACAGACCAGGTATTCTAGAGCTAAGAGCAAAGAGTTCTCCTTTTCCCTCAGGGCACTCCTTTAGCACCTTCTAAAAAAAGGAGTTGTCCTCACCTCGGATTCCCACAGCTCCACCAATTTTCTTAGACTCATGACCACAACATATTCATACCTGCTATAGAAGTTAGGAAGCTTGACCTTCTCTGGTCAGGTTGCATTTCGAAGAGTATTCAGAAAGGCTTCATAAATCTAAGCCTTATTTCTCACCTCCTTCTTTCTAGATGACCTCAAACATTCCTAGAGTGACCTTATAAAAATAATGCTAAATACAATCATTTAGTTGATTTATTTATCGTTTATGCCTAATTCCAATAAAGAACAATAATAATTCTATATGTGACTCATGTCAGGACTGCCTCTTAACAAGAAGAGCCTAGGTATGCTTGGTAGGACTTCTTACTTCTCAGGTTCATTGTCCCCACTCAGATAGTCATTGGTCCTCTTTGAGAATGAAGGATGAACAACAAAACAACAACAATCTGGGGACTTCAGCATCTAACATGTTGCCCCTAGGGTATATACACCAGCTCCCCTTACCAGCATTCAGATCCTGGAGGCTGAAAGTATGAATAGGTTTATTTGCATGTTATGATAAACAGAATATAAATGCAAGTCCATAGAAAATAACATTGCACACTAGTGAGCAACCTGC
Organism: Dromiciops gliroides; assembly: GCF_019393635.1. Lineage (NCBI taxonomy): Eukaryota > Metazoa > Chordata > Mammalia > Microbiotheria > Microbiotheriidae > Dromiciops > Dromiciops gliroides. The sequence goes on from NC_057862.1 coordinate 614,212,711, forward strand.
TTTCCAGATGCCTGTATAGCCCCAATGTAGGCACAGCTATGCAGAGCTCTAGCAAGGGTTCCAGGAAGTAGTTCCTCCACATAAGTCTTCTCCATGGTTCCTCTGGCTCCTTCTACCACTCTTATTAGACATTCTCATTCATTGGTACCATCATCACCCATTTTCGATATTGTGTCTTGCTCTGCCCATTCTTCTTATAGTTTATCTCAGCAGTCAATAATGGCTGTTGTTTGTTTTCCCCATCACCTATCCCTTTCTACTCCCTTTGTTGACCTGCCAATGTTTCCTGTAGTTCTCCTCAAGTTCCAGAAGATGGTGGTCATTCCCTTTCTCAGGCAATCAGCTCTTCTCTCTAACTGTGTTATAAATTAATACACAGTTCTATTTCTGTAATCTTTCTTTTGTACCTCTGTTCCCTCAGCCCCAGTCTCCTAAGGATCTAGAAAAACAGTATTTCATTGGGCCTTACAAATAGGTCTCACCCCCACCCCATCTCATGTAGGCCTATGACACCATCACAATTTCATACCTTCTTTCTCTCAGAGCCCAGACAGCACACTTTCCACCCACACTGGTCTCTTCCACCTGTGTCTAGAGGATCAAGATAGCATTCCACTCCCTTAATTGTCTTCCAATTCACCATAATTTCCTCCAGGGAAATTGGTCAGCAGTGTTCAAATTATCCAGGACAATTTCCAGAAATATCAAGAGGAAGTGGGGGAAGGGGAAGGGAAGAGTGTGCTGTGAGAGGAAAATGTAAAGTCCCTCCTACACATATTTCCTTGTCTCCAACATGGCCACCATCCTAGCTCAGGCCCCCATCATCCCTGTTACAATATGGTCTATTATAATAGCATACTAATTGGTCTCCCTCCCTCAAGTCTCCCCTTCATTCCAATCAGTCCTCCACACATCTGTCAAAGTAATTTTCCTAAAGCAAAGGTCTGACCAAATCACTCCCCTACTCAATAAACTACAGTGATTCCCCATTAACTCTAGAACTAAGGACTATTTTGTATTCATCTCATCCTTTTAAAATTTATATTGTTGATTAAGTTTTATGATGTATATAATTTATTAGTATAGAATAGTAGTACATGTATATAATTTTAGAAATAAGTAAATGTACACATGGTACAGTAAGGTGATTCTGTGGATAGAGCATTGATCCTGGAGTCAGGAGGACCTGAGTTCAAATCCAGCCACTGCCACTTACTAGCTATATCACTTTGGGCAAGTCACTTAACCCCATTTGTCTCAGTTCCTCTTCTGTAAAATGAGCTGGAGAAGGAAATTACAAACCATTCAAATGGAGTCACATAGAGCCTGACATAAAAAGCCTCCACAACAACAAAATAAACATACAATAGAGGTACATATTCAAAAAATTTTTACTAATAGAGTGAATAATGACAAAAAGTTTGGAGACCACTGATATAAGCAGTGGGAAGCCCCTAAAAGTTTTGTGTAGGGGAGTGTTGTAATCAGACCTGTACCTAAGAAGGCTTATTTTGACAGCTGGGTGGATAAATTGGAATGATTTGGAAAAGAAGACCTACTGGAAGTAAGCAGGAACACCCATTTTTAGGCTACTACAATAGCCCAGATGAGAAGTAATGAGATCCTGAACTAGAATGGAAGCAATGTGAGGAGAGATGGAGATCAAAAAATGCCATAGAGGAATACTTGACAATCTATGGCACTTGACTGAATGCAGGGTGAAAAGGAGGAAAGGGGAAAAATTAAGGAAGATTCCACAGACAATGGTGTCCTTAACACGATTTAGGGAATTTAAAGAAAGAGTAGGTAAAAAACAATTGGTTCTGTTTTGGATATTCCCCGCTTCCTTCCCTCACATTGAAGGAAGGAACGAAAGAATGAATGAACAAATGAATGAATGAATGAATGAATGAATGAATGAACAAATGAAAGAATGAACAAATGAACGGATGGATGGATGGATGGATGAATGAATATTAGGAAAATCTCTACTTTCAAGGAACTCACATTCTAATTGGGGAAAGAATACATATAGGTTTCTTCTTCAAAGTAAGATAGATCCTATGGTACAGGTGGCAAAACAGATGGTAAAATGTTTTTTTAAGCAGCATTTCCATTGACATAATCATATCTGTTTCTGATGTTAAATCTGTGACTTTAGTAGCAAGAACTTTCTTCTCCATATATTTGGTAGCTGTTGTTGGAACTCAGTTTCCAGGTCACATCTCCATTTGAATTGCTTCTTCGAATAATGGTTTTGGGGGCTGGATTAGAAGCAAGACTTGAGAATTCTGCCACTCCTGGGGCTCTTGGGCTTACCTTCCCATAGGTTGCTATTGGTCAGCAATGGATGATGGGCAAGGAAGCTCCCTTCTTCACCATAATTGCTCCCTTCCAAGATAGCTATAAGGGCCTGGCTGGAAGCTGGACTGGTGTTCTGAGGGCACTGCTCTTTCGAAGGCTCAGCATCCAAGACTATGTCAGGATATGAAGGGAGGTGTTGGTGGTGGTATGACTTGTCTGGCATATGCCACCTCCTCAGGAAGCACCACTAATTTAGCTAGACTGACTTGGCTGTTCTACAGGTACTGTTGCCATCATTTGTAATGTGATGTTTAAAATCTAAATTGTGGTCGCCTTAAATTAGAAGCTTCAGCACCAGTCTTTGGGCATTAAACATTTATTAAAGCATAGAGGTATTCACAAGGAGTTCAGAAGAAAAAAAAAAGTCCTACCTAGCCTAGAGTTCCAGCCTGGTTGGGTTCTTCCTGAAGTCCTCCTCCATGAGCCTGCTTTAATCAGGAACTCTCCAACAAGCTGATTGTGGAAGCTTTTTATAGGTCTGGAACAGAGGCAGGCCTTACACACTGCTTCAAGCTGATTGGTTGGCATCATCCAAATCCATTGGTTTTGAAGGTGTTCTCAAGTTGAGTTTACAGTCTAGCTTCTGAGAACAATACCTTCTTAAGGGATAGCCAGGTGTGATTACAATCCAATTAACTTGAAGTAGGCTTAATCAGCAGTCAATCACTCTCACTTGATTCAATCAGTATAGATTAATCTCCAGGTGGGTCTTTGAAGTATCTGCTAAATCCCATTATTTCATCACAGTAAAGTTCTCCACCATTTTGTTCCCCCTACTCAAACCATGTGTACCTTTAAAGCCAAACTTCACTGTCCTCCCCGTTCTCTAATCTATTTCACTTTTAGTCTGTACCACAAAATTTACCATTTAATTTTTATTTGGCTTTTATCATTTTCTAAATTGCTTCTTGTATGTTGGCTTTACTGCCCCATGTGGTTTATAAGCACTTTGAGGACCAAGCTTCTCTATGTTTGTGTAATCAGGAAGGGGTGGGGAGAATAAAGCCCATGTGTTGTATTTGCAGCACCAAACACATAGTAGAGACTATAATAAATCTTATTGACTGATTAACCAATAATAGGGGACTTGAGATGCAATCACTTATTTTAAAAAGAATCAGTCTCTCATCATAGAATCTTGGAAATTGTAGAAGACTGGTGTGGGGGATATCTCTAAGTATGAGAATCTTCCCAGGATACTTGTACTTCTCAAAGCATACCGTGTGAACCACATACACATCTGCATAGTCCTATAAGGTCAGACCTATAAGATCTCTACTGAAAATCCTTCACTGGTTTCCTGTCACATACTAAATACAAATCTAAATAAATAAGAAGTAAAATCAAAATTATTTCTTACTCTGCTATTCAAGGCCTTCCACAAATTGATGTTGTCTTACATTTCCAGCCTTGTTCCCCTCCATCAATTTTATGGAGTAATCCAGACTTGTCAAAAATTCAACCCTGTGGTCCACAACACTCTGAATATAGACTGAACCAGATAAAAATGTACTTGATAAATATTTAATCAAATAAATAAAATAGAATAAAACATAATGTTAATATGTGGTTTTACAAGTCAATATGCACCCACAGGGATCCTTATGTATGGTTTAGCAAGATATAACCGGTAGTAATAATTATAAATCAATTGTTTGCTTTCCCTGATCTTCCTTAATTCCAATGCCTACTCCTTTTGATTATCTCATATTTATCCTACATGTTATTTGTTTGTGCAGAGTTGTCTGCATAGTTTCCCGCCATTAGACTGTGAGCATCTTGAGAGTAAGAATTGTCTTTAGCAGTGATAGTAGTGGCATATGGGGTAGGGAATGTCCTCCTTTCCCATAGGAAGTGGCACGTAAGCCTTTAGCAGAGTGGTTGGAGCTTTATGGGTGTTTAATATATGTTTATTGAATGATTGATGGGGCTCATGAGCCTTACTTTTAGGAATGCAGACCCTCAAAGTACTTTGACCCTGCCCTCTAGGCAACCCAACCAGCAAGTGCTAAGGGGGAACGAGGAGGAAAAGAATTCTTGCAATTTCCTCCCAAGGCCTCGCACTATAATAAATGGACATTTGATAAATTTCTGTCAAATGGAACCAGATGTAAGTAACAATGAACACTGCCACCCTATAATGTTAGCCCTGTCCATCCATAGCCTTCTAACTATACTTGAGAGGAAAATCCAGTACACCTACTAATAATTCCACATAAGCTATATGGTTTTAGGGAAATGACATGACATATTAGTTCAATATAAACCTACTCCAGAGGGAAGCAGATACATATCAAGTATTCAGTTTGTTCATTAAATGTGCTGACCAGCTCTTCCCATTTCAGGTCTGTGCCACTGTCCCCATAACATCTTTTTACCTAGAATACCCATGAAAACCACAGTCCTGAGGAAGATGAAGGGAATCATTCTTAATTTCATGATCTGTACTCCCAGCACTTAACTCAGTGATTAGCATGTACATAGTAAATGCTTTTAAAAAAATTCATTCTTTCATTCAGCCAGACTGATATACTTGGGTTTTTTTTTTTTTTTTTACCTCTTTTGGCATTCCACTTCTTGCCTATATGCTTTTGCCCAGGCTGTCCCCAATGCCTGGAGTATACTCCTCCCTCACTTCTGAATCCTTGCCTTTCTTCAAGGCTCAACTCATATGTCACTTCCTAAGGGGTCTTTCAAGATCCCCCTAGTTATTAGTAATCTCTCCTCAAATTACCATTCTTAGTTGTTTCAAGCCTATTCCATTTAGTCATTTCCTACTCTTTGTGACCCCATTTGGGGTTTTCTTGGCAAAAATACTAGAGTGCTCCCCCATTTCCTTCTCCAGCTCATTTTACAGATGAGGAAACTGAGGCAAATAGGATTAAGGGACTTGCCTAGGGTCAACCAACTTTTAAGTGTCTGAGGCCAGATTTGAACTCAGGAAGATGAGTCTTCCTGACTTCAGGCTGGGTACTCTATCCCTTGTACCATCTAACTCCTATAGAGTATAAACTCTCTGAAGGGAAGAATGATTTGTGCGGGTGGGTAGGGTGCTGGAGTTCTTAGTTTGTTTGGTCTTTTTTTTTGTCTTTGTGTGTGTGGCACACTTGTTGAATTTGGATTAGATTAGATTGGATTTCAAGTTAATGAGCATTTGTTAAATTCCTACTACGTGCCAGGTACGTCATTAAATTTTGGAGAAACAAAAGCAAAAACAGTTTCTGATCTCAGGGAGCTCACAGTCTAATGCAGGTAGAGGGGAGAGGGTGGGAGGTGGGAAACAACATGCACACAACCATGTACAAGCAAGATATATCCAGGATAAAGTGAAAATTACCTTACAAGAAAGGCTGAAGCATTAACAGGAGCCAAGAAACAATTCATGAAGAAGGTGGAATTTCTTTCTTTCTTTTTTTGGGGGGGGGCGGGGCAATGAGGGTTAAGTGACTTGCCCAGGGTCACACAGCTAGTGTCAAGTGTCTGAGGTCAGATTTGAACTCAGGTCTTCCTGAATCCCGGGCCAGTGCTTTATTCACTGAGCCACCTAGCTGCCCCTGGAATTTCTAATACAGTGCTATCGATGTGACTGTGAAAGGAAGAAAACCAATGCCAGGTTTACCTGTAATGATTATCCTGCTAACAATTTGCATTTTATGGCATTTTTTTTTCTTTTCCAAGAGCTTCCACATAATCCCATTTGATCTTCATGTTGCTATTATTCCAGATTCTTTATCCTTAAGAGCAAGTTCTTTTTTTCCCCCTTGAAAAACCCCTGCATTATAGCTGGATTTTTCCTACTGTCTCCCTCCCTTCCATAATCACAACTGTCTGGCTAAAGCATTTTCTTATCAGGCATTCAGAGAAAAGGCTTGGTGTTTCTTAAAGACCTTCACAAGTCTTGATCCTATCTGTCTGATTTTAATTAGTACTTCAAGGCTCCCTTTGAATGCCCTCTTTGAGACCCCATCCACTTGTCAATGACTCTGTTTCTTCCTTTCTCTTCTGTTCTTCCTTCTGGGGTTTGCATTCCATTGGTGGTGGCCTATCATCCTCCCCTTCCCCCGCCCCCCCTTTGGTCTTTGTCTGCATCACTTTCTAGACAACTTCCTTTCTTTGCTCCATTTCCTGTCTTTCCTGTTGACCTCAGCGGTGTCTCTTCTGAAGCAAACCTGCCATATTCCCTGTCCTTAGTCTGAGCTAATTTTCACCTTGTTATTTCTTTGCTGTATTTTTTGTACATCCTGAACCACTTTATTCATTTTTCTTTGCCTTTCCCCCATCATCATCATCTGAAATCCCTCTTCTTTATTTCCCTCCATCTCTGCCTTGGCCCCTGCCTTGCTGTTCTCTAACCACTCCAAGTGCTTTCCTTTTATCCATATGAACAGATAGCACTGGTTTTCATGCCATCTTTTATGCTGGATCTTTGGAGCTGATGCAACTATGCCTGTCTCCCTTTCATTATAACCTGTTTTCAAGTCATATAAACGTGGCTTCCTTGCTTCAAAATTTACAGTTCTCTTTTATAGAAGGTACTGCTGTTCCTTATTCTTCACACCAAAAACTCTTCTCCTCACTCATACAATCATTTTAAAATGTTTTTTTGGAGTTGATTCAATAAAATGAGTGGCAGTGTGGCATAGTATAGAGGTGTCAAAGTCCTGACAAGGGCCTAAGGTCACGGTACCAAATTAAAATGTAATTGGAAAATGTTTAACAAAATAGATAAAAATGCAATCCAACAAAGATAATGTTAATTTATGGTCTTCTAAGTCAATATGCAGCCTGCCCAGAGGGACCCATTTCTATCTGAGTTTCACACAACTGAGGTACTGAAGAAAGCTGGTCTTGGAATCAGAAAGACCTGGGTTCAAGGCCTTACTTTGGCAAATAGTAGCTATGTGACCATGGACAAGGCATATATCCTCTCAGGGTCCCAAGAAACTGCCTAAGATTACAATTTAGAGACCACTTGTTGAATCTGCATTAGTGGAGGGAGTTCCTCTCAATAAAGAAATCTTAGATAGAGCCTCTTCCCCACCCCTGAAAAATCTATATTTCCCCCCTATGTTAGATATTAAACCTGTCTCTAAATGAGACAAATGGAATAACCCTTCCCCTTGGCATAATTCTACTCCATGCCTGTTCCCTAAGTCCTAAACCCAAATCTGTCTACAGTGTTTATTAGAAATGTATTATGTCATAATATTTAACAAAGCATCATGTGTCCTATAACTATTGTTTTCAACATAGAAGAAAATCAACAGTTTCTAGCATTGACCTAATAAGGGGAGTCTTCACAATCTTCTCCTACGGCCTGCCTCTTTTTTTTCCCCCTTCCATAGTCTCTGAAACAAAACCATTTTCCCTGATGCTATGATGCTCACATTAAACTGTGTACTTTGAGAATTTTAATGACTGCAAATATGTCCCTTGGGCTCATCCCAATTGAATTTATAGCAGGATCTTACAGAAGGAGGCTGGTAACATATTATTTTTGTTTGTTTGTTTTGTTTTTCCTGAGATACAACCTCACTCATGTAGAGAAACTCATCACCAGGTTGGCTTCAGGGTAATGAAATTTTAGTCACAACAACTCTTGAAAACCATCTATAAGTTGGAGAGGAGTTGCAATCTCCATAGATAGCAGGGGTTCTCACATCGACTAAATCACAGATCTGTCAAGTGTCTATAAGAACTTACCTCAAATGACTGTTGTGAAGATCAAATTAAATTCATGTAAGTGGGCTAGCTGGGGAAATGACTAGTCATATGAAGTGAAGGAATAGAAAAGTGAACTACAACGGACATGTTATACCAATTCAATTCAAACAGCCTTTATTAAGTACCTGTTATCCAATCAAAGAGGATCCTAAAAACAAAAGAAATGCAAAACTTGTTTAGCAAATAGAATACTAAGGAAAATGAACCAATAATACCTGATGGAAGGCATATTTCTATAGATTCCTTAGTGAATGTGGAACAATAACAAGAAATTTCAGAGTGGTTCAAAATAAAAATGAAACTCAGAAAAGAGAAATTAAGAAGTAAAGTGTCAGAAATTTGAGAGCAAAAATAAGCTCTCAAAGAAAAATTTTAAATGTAATTGATTTAAAATATAATTAATAGATTAGGAAATATCAGGTAAAAGATGAAGGACAAGTAAACAAGTAAAATCAATGAGAGAGGGATGAATAGTGGGGTTTTTTTTTGTTTTTTTGTGGGGTTTTTTGGCATGGCAGTTTTGACTCATAAAAATACTGAAGTAAAGGAAAATCTGAAAGAAAAGAAGCAAAAGGCAACAATATTAAAACAACACATAAATTTCAAAAAACAAGACATAGTGACTGAGAGTAAAAAGAGCATGTGCAGAGACAACTTGAGGATCACTGGTCTCCCAAAAGCATCAACAAATTAAAAAAGTATTAAAACTTGATTTCTATGAGGCAAGAAATAACAGAAGAAAATTGTCAAGGATTTCTGGATACAAAAAATAAAGCATAATTCAAGGGAATTCATAGATAACTACCAAAAAAAACCCTCTCCTTTCAAATTCCAACACATGAAGTGCTTAAATCAGTCAGTTGACATTTAGTCATCACCTATTAGGTACTAAGCCCTGGAAGACAAAGAAAGGCACAAGACTGTCTCTACTCTCAAGGTGTTTACAGTCTAATGTAGGAGACAATATGCAAACACCTATATACAAATACAATATATACAGGATACATTTTGATGATCAACAATGGAAAAGCACTAGATTAGAGGGGGATCAAGAAAGGCTTCCTAAAAAAGGTGGAGTAAAAGGGATAGGAAGAGAATTCAGGTCTACATGTTTACAGGTGAATGCAATCAAATTTTCAAAGAAAAGTTAATCCCTATACTACACAAATTATTCTTTTTTTTTCTTTTTTTTTTTTAATGAGGCAATTGGGGTTAAGTGACTTGCCCAGGGTCACACAGCTAGTAAGTGTTAAGTGTCTGAGGCCAGATTTGAACCCAGGTACTCCTGGCTCCAGGGCCGGTGGTCTATCCACTGCGCCACCTAGCTGCCCCTCACAAATTATTCTTTAAAAATTAAAGGGAAAATATTCTAAAAAACTAGTTTTATAAGTGTTATGGGCCCAGAGTACCCCAGAAGTTCTCTGGGGCACATCAAAGAACCTTCTCCTAGAGAAACTAATCCAAAGGACAGACACCTAAAGAGATAAGCAGAACTGGATCAGACAGAGCTAGCTATGGACCTCCACCCTTCATTCTAGTCTCCCTCAACCCTGGGGAGATAAGTTTGGGTGTGCCTGCTTCCTTTGTGTCCTGAGGAGAGAGATGGCTTGAGAGATCTGCAGCTACCTCTCACCCAACTCCTCCAGCCACCACAGTGGGGGATGGTCCTCCCTCACTAAAGGAACTTTCCACAGTCAGATGGTCACCCCCATCAGTCCTCTATAAAAGTACCTGCCAGTATCCTGCTCAAGGAGATTGGTATCTCAGAGCTACGATCTGTGCCATGTCTTCTCCCCATGAGAAGTCCAAGGACTTCTTTCATGGTTTCCCTTCTCTTCCCCTTCCTCTAAATAAATGACTATCTTATTCTAACTGCTTTTGTGTGCAAGAGGGTATAATTCTTTAAAGAGGAATTCCTAAGGACCTCAAACCCCTACCACTATCCCCTATCCCCTATTCCTTACCCCTTACCCATTTTCCCCATGACATAAGGAAAATATAGACCTAATATCTGTCATGAGGAGAATGGGGTAGAGGGTAAGGGGTAGGGGTTTGGGGTTTGAGGTCCTTAGGAATTCTTTTTTAAAGAATTATACCCTCTTGCACATAAAAGCAGTTAGAATAAGATAGTAGTTTATTTCAGGGCTGAGGAAGGGAAGGGAAGGGAAGGAAACCAAGAGAAATCCTTGAACTTCTCATGGGGAGAAAGGCATAGAGCGTGGCTCTGAGATACCAATCTCCTCGAGCAGGAGACTGGCAGGTACTTTTATAGAGGACTGATGGGGGTGACCATCTGACTGTGGAAAGTTCCTTTAGTGAGGGAGGACCATCCCCCACTGGTTGTGACTGGAGGAGTTGGGTGAGAGGTGGCTGCAGATCCCCCAAGCCATCTCTTCGGAACACAAAGGAAGCAGCCACACCTAATCTTATTGCCCCAGTGTTGAGGAAGACTAGAATGAAGGGTGGGGGTACTGGAGCTAGCTCAGTCCCAACTGGTTCCACTTATCTCTCTAGGTGTATCTGTCCTCTGATTTATTTTCTCAAGGAGAAGGTTCTTTGATGTGCCCCAGAGAACTTCTGGGGTGCCCTGGGCCCATAACATCCCCCAGTTCTCTATATATAAGGAAAGGGGACAAAGATTCTTCTGAAACTGCTTCATACTGAGGGGAGGTTGAAGAAATCATGGCGCAAGGGAGGGGGAGGGGAGAGAAGTAGAGAAGGCCTGGTCCCAAATGTGAGGAGCTGTGAGGTCCCAAAGGTCCAGAGGGTGGGAAGCGACACGTAGGCACAGGGCCTTGGGGGAATGGCTGTAGGCAACTGCAGATTAGGTAAAGCAGATGGGAGTGCCTGCTGAATGGAAAAATAGGAGAATAGACGATGTATTGGAGCTCCCCCAGATTGTGACAGGGGTACAGCTGTGAGGGGTACAGCTGGATAGGTTGTGGAGACCACTGTTGGGTGGGGCAAATAGAGGAATACTGAAATCCACTCCCAGTGTGGCTGGAGCTTGGCTGTGGAGGGCACAGGGGATTGGTTCTGAGATCAGCCAGTGGACAAAGAGGAGTGTTAGTCACAGAGCACTGGCAAGGGGTAGACACACAAGCACAAAAGTTCTTACCCTGAAACTCGGAGTCCAAGGGTCCAAGTGTGGTTCAGACATCTAGCTGAGCTTTTGGCAAGGGAGGGAGACCCAGGCTGCCCATCCACTGTCACGTGCAAAAGCTGACCATCTCTACCTCTCTGTGACTCAAACGGGAGGTTGAGTCAGGTGGGAGAGGGAGAAAAGAAACCAAGAAGGGAGGGTCCTACCTCCAGGTTTTGTGCACCAAGCGTGGTCCAGACGTCTGGCTGAGCTTTTGGCAAGGGAGGGAGACCCAGGCTGCCCGTCCGCTGTCGCATGCAAAGCTGACTCTCTCTACCTCTCTGTGACTCAAACAGGAGGTTAAGTAAGGTGGGAGAGCTCCCTCCTAAAAAGGAAACCCAGAAGGGAGGTTCCCCCCACCCACTCTGGTTTTGTGTGCCAAGAGGAAAGAGGGAATTTCCTGTGTCCCCATACGGGCCACCAAAATGTCATGGGGAGAATGGGGTAGAGGGTAAGGGGTAGGGGTTTGGGGTTTGGGGTCCTTGGGAATTCCTCTTCAAAGAATTACAGCCTCTAGCACACAAAAACAGTTAGAATAAGATAGTAGTTTATTTCAGGACTGGGGAAGGGAAGGGAAGGGAAGGGAAGGGAAGGGAAGGGAAGGGAAGGGAAGGGAAGGGAAGGGAAGGGAAGGGAAGGGAAGGGAAGGGAAGGGAAGGGAAGGGAAGGGAAGGGAAGGGAAGGGAAGGGAAGGGAAGGGAAGGGAAGGGAAGGGAAGGGAAGGGAAGGGAAGGGAAGGGAAGGGAAGGGAAGGGAAGGGAAGGGAAGGGAAGGGAAGGGAAGGGAAGGGAAGGGAAGGGAAGGGAAGGGAAGGGAAGGGAAGGGAAGGGAAGGGAAGGGAAGGGAAGGGAAGGGAAGGGAAGGGAAGGGAAGGGAAGGGAAGGGAAGGGAAGGGAAGGGAAGGGAAGGGAAGGGAAGGGAAGGGAAGGGAAGGGAAGGGAAGGGAAGGGAAGGGAAGGGAAGGGAAGGGAAGGGAAGGGAAGGGAAGGGAAGGGAAGGGAAGGGAAGGGAAGGGAAGGGAAGGGAAGGGAAGGGAAGGGAAGGGAAGGGAAGGGAAGGGAAGGGAAGGGAAGGGAAGGGAAGGGAAGGGAAGGGAAGGGAAGGGAAGGGAAGGGAAAGGAAACCAAGATAAATCCTTGTGGCTCTGAGATACCAATCTCCTTGAGCAGGATACTGGCAGGTACTTTTATAGAGGACTGATGGGGGTGACCATCTGACTGTGGAAAGTTCCTTTAGTGAGGGAGGACCATCCCCCACTGGTGGTGGCTGGGGGAATTGGGTGAGGAGTGAAGGACCATGCCCCACTGGTGGTGGCTGGAGGAGTTGGGTGAGGGGTGGCTTCAGATCCCCCAAGCCATCTCTTCAGGACACAAAGGAAGCAGCCATACCTAATCTTATCGCCCCAGGGTTGATCGAAACTAGAATGAAGGGTGGGGGTCCTAGAGCTAGCTCCACTTACTCTCTAGGCATGCCTGTCTTCTGGTTTAGTTTCTCAAGGAGAAGGTTCTTTGATATGCCCCAGAGAACTTCTGGGGTGCCCTGGGCCCATAACATATCTAAAACAAAGAGTAAAACACAGAAAGAGAATTACAGACTAATATCACTAATGACTATTAATTATTCCCTATGATCAAATTGTATTTATACTAGAGATGCAAAAATGGTTCAACATGAAGAAAACCATTAACAATCATTAACAATAAATACATATGAAACCATATTATTTTATTAATAGACATGGAAAAAATCTTTGACAACATGCAACACTGAGTTCCAGGATTTGACGGCTCGATTCTTTCTTGATTCTTGTCTCCTGTGAATTTCTCTATATCTCTACTGCTCTTCTTTCTACATTGTAACTACTCTCTATGGTATCTAACATTGTGACCATTTTCCCTCCAAACCCTCCTTTCCACACATCCTTTCTTATCAGACTTGTACCACTCCAGACATATTTCTATCAAACCATTAGGTTATGAAGATGAGTAAAGGAAACTTGGACCACTACTCAAGTACTGGAGATTATAGTGGCTACTTGAACCATCACTTTCTCTGTGTGTGAATCAGAACATTATGTGAGATCTTTTTTTTTTATTCTAAACTTAAAAAATAAAACAAGCATTTCCACAATGTAGTAGAATAGGAAAAAAAAAAGATGACTGTATATAAAACTGCAAATCTTTTATGTACAATTTGCTATTCCTTTTAAATATATAATTAAAATTATGATGTAACTTTTTCCATTCCCTCAACCCCCCCCCCACTCTGGGGAGCTGGAGGGGTGGGCTGTCATTAGACACACACATACATGTATATAAAAGCATTCTCTATATAATTCTATTTATCTTCCTTCATAGGTCCTTTGTGGTTAATGTGGATATTTATAATGGTCAAAATCACTTATTCACTCAAAGTTATTCTTAAAATAATGTTGCTGTTACTGTGTACAATATTCTCTTGGTTCTGTTCATTTCACTTCATTATTTCATGTAAGTCTATCCACATTTGTCTAAGATCATTGAGCTCATCATTTCTTATAGCACAGTAATATTATATCACAATCATCTATTACAACTTTTTCAGCCACTCTCCAAATGACAGGCACCCCACAATTTCCAATTCTTTACCACCAAGAGAGCAGCTATAAACATTTTAGAACATATGGTTCTTTTCCTTTTCCCCTAATCATCCTTGAAAACACACCTAGTAGTGGTATTGCTAGGTCAAAGAATATAAGTAGTTTAATAACACTTTGGGCATAATTCCAGATTGCTCTCCAAAATGATTAGATCAGTTCACAGGGCTACCAACAGTGAATTAATGTCCCAATTTTTTCACATCCCCTCCAAAGTTTGTTGCTTTCCCCTTTGTGAGAAATGTGGGCTCCTCTCAAGTTGATTGGAGCTGTCTGGGAAGACAATTACAGGTGATTTAATGTCTTGGTTGTGGACTCAGGTTCAGCTGGGAGAGTTGATTAGAATAGAAGCAGGTACTCAAATACTAATATCCACAAATGGGGGTTAATTCAAATAGAGGGCTTCTCAAATGCAGAGGGGCAGGGATGCTATGTTTGACTGTAACCCTAGGGGGAGGGGCCAATCACCGTTAGGGATGGGAAGAGATAAAAGGCTTGGGAGCCTCTAGCTTGGGGTTCCTTCTGCTAGGGGGCAGCCCATTCTCACGAGAATGACAATAAATGAGCTTTTGATACATCACCTATGCTAAATTCCAGAAGTTTTGGGAGTTCTATTTCTCACACCCTTGAAACATTTCAGTCAATCTGAGAGGTGTAAAATGGCGTCTTAACTTCATTTCTTTTACTTGCATTAATGAAAAATGTGTGTTCTTGTGTGTGTGTGTGTGTGTGTGTGTGTGTGTGTGTGTATGTTACTTAAAGTATTTGTGTTAGGCTGTATTTTGTAAAATATTTGCTACTTATATGTTAGTGGCTATTTATATAATAATGGCTATTGCATCCATTTGATAGTAAGCATTTATTATTAATTAATATTGAATATCAGTAAAGAATTGACCAAGTGGCAGTTAACACAAGCAGAAAAGCTCCAGCACCATGTTGTCTCTCAGAGAGCACATGGCCTACCAACCTACACTGTCCTAAGAGGACATTAACCAACAGCATTCCGAGCCAAGAGTGTAAGCCAAGATGGCAACAACCTCCTTGTCAAGGCTTTTATCCTCCTTTGATAGAAACAGGTCACTATACACTGATCAAAGCAAATTGGCTAGCATCATTCAATTCCATTGGTTGAAATGACCTGAGGGTGGTCCACATTAAAGTGGGCTCTACAGAGGACATCATAGTCTAATGGGAAAGACCCCCTGAGGGGCAAAGGGAAGTCCAGATAGGTGTGGTATAATCAGTTCACTGAGCTAGGCAAAGGAGTCTATCTCCATTCCTTTTGTTCCCTTGGGCTCAACCTGAACAGGATTAAAACTTCCGCCTAAGGGCAGCTAGATGGCGCAGTGGATAGAGTACCGGCCCTGGATTCAGGAGTACCTGAGTTCAAATCTGGCCTCAGACACTTAACACTTACTAGCTGTATGACCCTGGGCAAGTCACTTAACCCCAATTGCCTTACTAAAAAAAAAAAAACCTTCTAAGAAAACTCATTATTAATAATTATCTTCTCACATATATAAATATGTATGTATGTATGTATGTGTGTGTGTGTGTGTGTGTGTAATAGGAGATAGCATTGGCACTATAACTGGACAAATGTTACAATTTTTTCCAAAGCAAGAGAAGGTAGGTTTGTGTTTGTTTGTTTTTTTAAATAACCTGTAGGCAAGTGAGCTAGATTTTAGTTCCTGGCAAAAATTCCAATATAGATGTAATGCAGGGAGGGGAAGTAGCTAACAAGAGCTCAGTCCTTGAAATGTTTGCATATATTTTCTACCTGTTTCTAATCTAAACATGTGGACACTTTGCTAAACCTATTCCAGTCGTGAATGGCTGGGAGTTTGGGGTTGTGTGATGATGAAAAATTTTCTACTGGACTATGAAGTTTGAAGAACCAGTGATTCAAAAGATGAGGAAGCAGAAATGAATGTGCATGCAAATGGGACAACTCATATATCATTTATGTTCTTTCCTTGATAGCATCCAATAAAAAGGATTGGATTGGGGAAGGGTGGTTGTCCTTTCTCCTACCTGGACCCATTAAGAGAAATGAAATAAAGTCTCCCCCAAGGTAAGTACTGTTATCTCAGAAAACAAGGCATAAGAAAGGAGGATTGCAGGAAGGGGCCTCAAGGCTAAAAAATAGTCTTGCAGGTCCCAAAAAGTAGATATAGAAGTAAACTTCAAGGCTAGTGGTCTAGCTAGTCCAAGTGTGCCAAAGGTTAAAACTAGTTTGTACTGTGCTTGCTTAATTAGCTCATGCATATTAATTGCCAACACCCCAAAGGTGGTGGAGACTGCTGACATTTTCAAACATGCGATGTATGTAACAGGAGGCATGACATGTTAAGGGGAAATATGTAGAGATATTTCAGGAAGATTGTACACCTGAAGTCCTCAGCCAATGAGGCAAAGAGGAGAGGGACCTTTGTTATAAGATTAGGGATTAAAAAGATTAGTTTTCTATGGCAAAGCATGACACTTTTCTTTATCATGCATGCCCATTCTTGCAAGAATGTAATAAAGTCTTCATATATTCACCAAAAAAGAAAGCCCAGTGTTTTTATTTCTGACACCATTATGTGTCCATGGGCACGTGAAACCTGTTTATTTTTTGTTTAATCTTTCCTGATTGTAGCTGAACAAATACTACAAAATGGGAGTGTTCAATGAACTACTGAGCTTGGAAGAGTCAAAGCTTCCATCAGAGACTCCATGTTAACCAGGGTCAGTGGCAAAGTCCACTAAAGCCAGTAAGAATGTGGCCAATGAAAGAAAAGTCCCTGGGCTCACAGCGGCCATTGCTGTTTGGGAGACAACCTCTTCCCCTACTGGGCTCTTAGAACTAGATAAAAGTAGTTCTGCCTCACTCAGAGTCACAAAGGAAAGATAATGAGAGTAGGTGGATTGTCCCTTTTGTATGCACAATCAGTGTTGGTTCCAAGTTATCAGTCTTCCTGGGTCACTTAGATTTTTCATTTCAACACAGTATCAACCCTTTTGCCATTCATGACCAAAAATAGGCTCACCAAAGTTTCTATATATCCATATTAAAAGCAGGGGGAAAAATATGTGTGCAAGTTTCATGGAATGGACCCTCAGTGACTGGTCTCCCTATTATATTTCTAACTGGTCTCCTTCTTGACTCCAGTGTCTTCATTCTCCAATCTATTTTTCAGTCACCCAAATAATCTTCCTGAAGCATGGTTTTAACATCATCAAGTCCTACTCAATAGGGAGCTTGCAGGGGCTCCTTATTATTTACAAAATAACAGGGGGCAGCTAGGTGGCGCAGTGGATAAAGCACCAGCCCTGGATTCAGGAGTTCCTGAGTTCAAATCCAGCCTCAGACACTTGACACTTACTAGCTGTGTGACCTTGGGCAAGTCACTTAACCCCCACTGCCCCGCAAAAAAAAAAAAAAAGATAACAAAATAACCAAAAAACTCCTTAGCTTGGCATTTAAGGTCTATCACAATCTAACATCCCGCTATCTTTCCAACCTTATGCCATATTATTCTCCTTCATGCAGTCTACGTTCCAGACAAATTGGACAACTGGTTTTCCCCAGAATTCAACATGCTGTCTCTAGCCTCTATCTAATCACATATGCTACATTATATGCCTAGAATACCCTCTCCCCTCATCTCCACCTTCAGAATCTTTCTGTTCCTCCAGAGTTCTGCATATATACTTTGTGGCTATTTCTCAGATCTTCTCTGAAAGTGATCTCTATCTCCCCTAGAGGCATACCTCTAAAGGCTAGTTCTCTCCTTTTCCTCCATCATACCCTATTTTGTATTTCAGTTTCATATGTATGTATATATATATATATATATATATATTATCCCCCACCACATTTGAAGAATATAGTAAAATTTTCATGGGCAGGGACTGTCTTTTTTTTTAATATCTCCGATGCAATGCCTTGCACATTCTAGGAACTTAATAAATGAACTGAATTGAAATTCAGGTATTCCCATTTAGAATACCTTGCCAACAGGGGGTTACAAAAGAGAGGAAAGTGAAATTTACCTTCAGAGCAAGGAATTAAGCAAGAATAAGTTAGTCAGGAGGAATCCAATTCAGGCATTTTGTCCACCTAAGACAATAGATTTTATTTAATTCAGCTCTAGTGGTCAGTGTAATGTATTTATAGCATTGGAAATTGTAAGCTTCAGCAGCTCAGAATGTAATTTAGGATATGGAAATAGAAAATGAGGCTGAAAGCATATGGTTCTTCCTTAATACAAAACCCTACTGTGTAGTGAGGGGACATTTTGATATGAGCATAAGGTCGTTTACCAGCAGGATTCAGCAATACTAAAGGCTGTCCTCAGGACTTCCATTCTATTGGCATAGAGAACAGGCATGTGTGATTTCGAAAACAGGGAAGTAATTTACAATATAAATAAATAAATATACACATATGCACATATGTATATATACATTAATGCATATATGTATATTTGTGCATGCACATAGATAGATCTATATATCAATCAATTGATCTATCACATATCTATCTATTGTGTTGTTTGAAATATTGGGGGGAAGCCTGTCTCTGTTCTAAGTTATTGGGGAAACTTAGCTGGAGTTTCCAATATATTGCTACTTATAAATTAGAGGCTATTGCACCAGTTTTTGGCAGCAAGCATTTATTATTAATTTGACCACATGTAAACCCAGCATAGAATTCCAGGAAGGGGGCTTGGGCAGAGCCAGCCCCTAGGTAAGGTAAGTCTGTATCCAGGAGAGGCACAGCAAGAAGGCAGGAGCACGATTCCCCTCTCCCCAAGGATTTTTATCCTCTCTCAGGTAGAGGCAGGTCACTGCACATTGATCCAAGCTAATTGGCAAGTAACATTCAAGTCCATTGATTGACATGACTTGGAGGGGTCACCACAGTGAGTTTACTTCCTTTACGTAGTCAGGAAGGTCAATCCACATTTCTTTTGCATTTCTACTTACTCTGGGCTGGCTCTGAGAAACCAGCCAGAAGTCATGAGTGTGTGGGGGTCTCTGGGTCCCTCAAAAAACATTATTAATAATTATTTTCTCACAGTATCCATACCCCTTACCACATTCTCCAATATATGAATGCTAATTTATTGGGACTTTATTTTTTCTCTCTATTATTTATGTAACTATATGGGACAATTGCCTCAGTTTACCTAAATCATTCAAGGAGACTGCCAAGTCAAGCAGAGACAGATTTATTTCATTCTCATGAGAATGGGTGACCCCATGCAAGGAATGAGGAGCACCCTGATGAGATCAGGAGTTGGGTTTTTATAGAAGTTAGAGGGGGCAGTCCCCTCGTGCACTAGGTCAGCTCACAATCTAACATCCAATCCTGTCCCACCTGGTATCCGTGTGGAGCTCATGGTCAAGGTATGGAGGCATGTTCAGCTAGGTCTGAGAGCTGGGAGAAGGGGAGGGAGACTGGGCAGATGGTTGTGAAACCACTCCACTCATGTGAGGAGGTGCCAGGTAGATGGGGGAAGAAGGGAGGCATGGTACCAGGAGCTAGGGCTTAGGAACGCAAGAAGGGAGGGGTGGTACCTGTGTGGGGTTGTGCTAACAGGAGACAGCAAAGAGGAGGGGGCTGGGGTACATCATGTTTAGTAAGGCAAAATATATGTCTCTCCTGCTTGGCCACAGAACAAGGGCAGGGGAGGGATCATGGGTTAGCAATGGGATGAAGTAAGGACAGAATGGTCTAACAATAACAGGGACTGGAGGCTCCACCCTCAGAGTCTGAGATGACTCAAGTCCACTACATCCCATTCATAATGAATTACTTAGGTTGGAGCTACGAAGGCTAAACTCAGAATCTAAGATGAATCCCTATTGTCACTGATTAGTTTGCTTATCTTATGAAAGGGACACAACTACCCTTAGCTTAAGCTTTTTCATCTATGAAATGATAATAATATTTTCACTACTAGTCCCACAGCATTCTTGTGAGAAGGGTTTTATACACCTTAAAGTACTATAATATTATGTTGACATTGTTATTATTAAAAATAATGCTTTCTCATTTTATTCCTTCAATGGTGGTTTATTGTTTAATTTTTAAGTTCTTGTGGACCCAAAGAATTGTGCAAAAAATATAGATCTTAATAAAGAATCAAAGCAGTTTCTAAGCGAAGCTTGTTCAGCCTGACTGCTTTTATCATAAATTTATTCCTGTCTAACTCTCCCTCAAAATGTGTTTTAAATTTGACTCTTGAGAGGGCTCTAGTTATAAAATGTCCTGAATCATTATGTGCATATGTGTTTGTGTTTAAATAGAAAAAATTATTGATGAACTACACTATAGAAAATTCAACAAGGATTTACCAAGGGCCTATTCCTTATTTTCAAGGCATTATACTGCTTTGGGGAGTTATAAGGAGCTTAAATCTGATACAATTCTCTATAGGCCTCAGTCCTGGCAACTTTGAAGTGCGAAATGACAAAATATAAGAGCTGGATATCTAAACCAACCTTTACCTGAAAAGGATTCACTTTTGCAGGAATACAGACAAGGAACCATCTAGTTATAGCTTGACTTAGGACATTTCAAACAACACAAACCAAAACTCATTATCTTCCTCATCCCACCCCCAACTCCTACCAAAACAAGACAAAATGCCCCTATTAAACCCCATTTCTGTCACAGGCACCCTTATCCTTCCAGTCACCCAGGTTATCCAGTCTCTTGGGTTAACAACTGGCATCTTTCTCAACTCCTCACTGTCTCCTACCCATGTAACCATTTGCTAAGTCTTATCAAATCGACACATACATCCCTTAAAGTCACCCTCTTCCCTCCACTCACATGGCTGCAGCTCCAGTAAAAGTCTTAACACCTTTTGTCTCTTCAATTACAAGACTCTTCTAATTACTTATTCTCTCAGGTTGAAGTCTCCTCCACACAGGTGCAAAGTACTATCGCTAAGGCACAGGCATTACTCCCCTGCTCAAAAAAAACTCCAGTAATTCCCTATTAAAGGAAAATACATTTACCCTACTCACCACTCACTCAAACTCACTCAGGCATTATCCTATATCTTTAATAAGGGGATTTCAATATTTATATTTTTGCTTCCTTCCCAAGCTACCCAAATCCTATCTGAAAACTATTCTTCATCCACGTATTTCAATAATTTTATTAAACCAAATTTATTTTCCTGCTCTTTTCAGGCATCAAAATGAGCATCTATAAAAGCAGTGATGATTTATATCTTTTAATAGTTGATTTAAATAATTTCCTTTTCCCAAAAGTAATTCTTCTGCCCCTTTCAAATAAACTACTCCATATGAAAAAAATCTTTAAATAGACAGTAACTATAATATATATATCTATGTGAATATATATATCTTTACATATGTAAAGATATATATGTGTGTGTGTACACACACACACATATATATATAGCATATTGTATTTATTCATACATGTACATACTGTTTCCCCCCAAAGAATGTAAGCTTGTGGGCCAATCACAATTATTATAATACAGCAAGGATTTAACAAATGTCTGTTGATTGATTATGTAAGGGCATGTCTCTATTAGACTTTCACAAAGTTGAAAGTTGAAAGTGTCAAAGACAGAGACATTGAAATTTCTTTTAAGGGTAAGAGAAGCATTCTGTGATTTAGAAAATGACTGAGGCTTTAAAGGTTCGGCTGCATATGAAGAGACCAGCAAAGACAACAGACTTGCCCCAAGACACAGAATGCCTCCATATCTTTGTCCCTAGTCACTCAGTTGCATAAGATCCTAGCAAGAATCCGGGAAATTTAAGTAACTGGTCACTATAAGTGAGAGCGTGTTCCCTCACAGAGAAATCTAGAGATCAAGCATTCTAAGGCCAGTGTGCTTTAGGGAGTGCATATGGAAGGGGTGGTACAATTGATTGACGATCTACTATAAAGAGAACTCACTACCTTTTTGTTTGTTTGTTTGTTCTGCTTTGTTTTGGTTTGTTTTTTGCAGGGCAATGAGGGTTAAGTGATTTGCCCAGGGTCACACAGCTAGTTAAGTGTCAAGTGTCTGAGGCCGGATTTGAACTCAAGGAGTCCTGAATCCAGGGCCAGTGCTTTATCCACTGTGCCACCTAGCTGCCCCAAACTCACTACCTTTTGTGAGAGCTTATTTCACTTTTGTCATTTTTAACTTTTTAGACATTTTTTTCTTTATATGGAGACAAAGTTTGCATTCCTGAAGCTTCCACCTATTATTCCTAGTTATTCCCTCTGAAGCCAAGAAGAACAATTCTAATAGTATTTCCACCTGACAGCCATTCAAATACTTGAAGACTAGCTCATGTTCCTGCTTTCCCTACCCCACTGAATCTTCTCTTCTCCAGACTACATGTTCTATCTCACTTTTTGGTTTTGCCCCATTGTTCTCTCCTATAATGACCTATAAGGATTTGGATTTTTATCCTCTAAGATTTCTGCCATCTGCAAATTTCATATCTATGTATATACATGGACTTCTCCAAATCAATGAGTAAAATGTTAAGTAGCAAATGATGGCTTGTGGGGCACTCCTCTAGACACTGTCCTCTACAAGGACATTCAAGGGCTCCTTTTCATGCCCAGGCCTATAACTAGTTCTGAATTCAAATAACTACATATTAATTCAATCTAGTATAGGAATCCTTCATTTTTTTTGTGTCATGGACCCCTGTGGAAGTCAGGTGAAGTCTATAAACCCTGCCTTCTTCATTTTCTTGTTCATGCCCACCTCCTTTCTCTTGTTAATTCTCCATCATCTTTCTTTTCTCATCCCCATGCCTATACTCCTATATCTCCACCCTTCTCTATCTCCACCTCTTCTATTTTCACATCTCCTTTTCTCTCTCATCCCTCTTAAAAAATTATTTTGTTGTTCAGTCACTCAGTCATGTCTGACTCTTCATGACCCCATAGACCATACTGTCTTTTGAGTTTTTCTTGGCAAAGAAACTGAAGTGGTTTGCTATTTCCTTCTCCCATGGATTAAGGCAAACAGAGGTTAAGTGGCTTGCCCAGAGTCATTTAACTAGAAAGTGTCCGAGGATGGATTTGAATTCAGGTCTTCTTGACTCCAAGCCCAGTGCTCTATCCACTGGGCCTCCTAGCTGCCTCCTTAAAAGATTATATTGGGGGGCAGCTAGGCGGCACAGTGGGTAGAGCACCGGCCCTGGAGGCAGGAGTACCTGAGTTCAAATCCGGCCTCAGACACTTAACACTTACTAGCTGTGTGACCCTGGGCAAGTCACTTATCCCCAACTGCCTCACTGAAAAAAAAAAAAGATTATATTGGATTACAATGTTTTTATAAGCACAAAAATCAAATACATGGGATTATGAAGGAAACCAAACTTATTAAAATACAATTACCAAAATATTTTAAAAGTTCACAGACCCCAGGTTAGGAATTCATGATCTTGTATATATCTCTCCATCTTGTCCACAAGGATAGTATGAGAGACTGTCAACTGTTTTGTTGACATCTAGGTATTCTGATTCTAGAAAATTCCCGTGATCCAGTAATCCTTTCACCAAAAGAAATAAGACTAGGCTAGAATAAGTTCTTTTTAAAGTAGTCATGTATAGCGTTTCTGTTTTCAGGTAATATCCTTTTAAAATTTTTCTAAAATAAACTATATAATCTCAGTAATCACTGCTTCCCTTTCTAAATGTTCATATACCATCCCTTAGATATTTTAGAATTTGGAACAAAATAGAAGTCATGCTCATGAGTCAAAATAGTGAAATTATTTTTAATATTAATTGAAATATAAACTTATAGCAAAAGAGTCTTACAATCTGATTTTTATACTGTTGAATAGAGTGGGAAAAGACCTTGGGCTTCATTTAGGTAAAGAAACTAAAGTCGACACATGTGGCAAACTACTCCAAGTCATAAAGCAAATTTGTGGCAGAATTGAGATTGCAAATTAAGTCTTCTGATTCCCATTTAAGTGCTCTATATCACACTGCTTTTTCAATCACCTTTTACTTCCCACTAAGTTTTATTGCATCCATACTGCCTATCACAGGGAACCCCAGTCTGTTAATTATTAAACTATTGGATGATTTCCAAGACACCTATATGCAGGACCATTGCATAGGATTTGGAGAAGAAAGGGCCCTTAGAGATCATCTAGAACAAAATCTTTTTTTTTTTTTTTTCCAAATAAAGAATCTGAGGCCCAGAGAGGTGAAGGGCTTTGATTAAGGTCACATAAAGTAGTAAGTAGCAGAACTGGAATTCCAATCTGGGGTCTTCTGATTTAAAATCTAGTGTTTGCTCAGGCTTGGTATTGAGAAAGAAATCTTCGGTGTAGAAAGTAGGGTAGAAGGAAGAGAAGTGTAGCCATCTCTCCTTTGACCTCTTCCTTCTTCCTCTCCATTCTTTTTTCATTTCCATCTTATCTACCCTATTGTTACCCCCTTTTCCTCTTCTTTTTCTCCTATTCCTCTGTACCTTCATATTCATTGTCTTACCTATGTCCATCTCCCTTCTCCTGTTACTTCTTTCTTTATTATTTCCTTATTATCTTTCCTTTCTCATCTCCCTGCCTATTCTGCTGTCTCCACCATCATTTATCACTGCCTCTTCTATTTCTAAATCTCCACTTCCTCCTTGTTCCTCCTAAAAGATTGCATTGGACTTCTATGCATATATCAAATTTTAACAAACTGGATGATGGTGGGCTATACTTTGTGCCTCCTTTATGTCAAGTTTTATTTGTATTCAATGTATTTTAATGGAACATATATTGGTAAATCATAAGATTTCAGGTAAATTTGAAGAGCAGTAACCCCTGAACTAATGAAACAGGAGGAAAATAACATCTCCATCCAACTCTATTTTATATAGATTTATTAAAACCATATGATGCCTTTCAAATGTACTAATATTAAAGTTGAAAGAGAATTCCCATTCCTTAAAGCCAGCTTCTAGATCAGGCAAAAATCTGAACCATTATGGTTTTAGATCTTTATGCAAATTCATGGGACACATTTTAGACCTTTTCCAGCCCAAAATTCCACAGGTGGATCTCTCAGTAGCCAAATGCAATAAAATAATGTGAATGTCTCCCTAAGTAGCCAAGCAATTTAGGTCATATAAACATATGTAGTGGACATTTAATATATGCTTGTTGATGGACCATTTGATTTCTACTTATGAGTGCAGCGTATGCAACATTCAGTTACAGATGCCTATAAAGTCAAAATCATACATTGGCAAAAGAAAACCAGAACTTACTGTTCACCAGAGAGGAAAACAATTGTATAGGATCATTTCATGTTGCTTACCTTTACCCAAAATCATTATTTCAGAGCAAGCAATTTGGAAATGGTCCCTTTGGTTGTTGGGAACTAATAAAATTTCATTTCTCTAAGGCAAATTCTGACTCTCTTATAATTTGAAAATAGACTTACATTGCTCAGCTTTAATAAAGTTCTGAAAGTGACTGATTTGCAACATTTGAAAACTGCTTCTGCTGTTTTGAAATTGAAATTGAAGGTGGGGGGTGTCATCTCATCCTTAAAACTGAATTAAAACATGATGGGTAATTTTCAAGTGCTAAAGCCATAAAATATATTCCATAGGGAGCAGCTACACACATTACTTCTTGAACTGTTACCAGAGGGATCCCTAAGGATTCATGACTACAAGAAAAAAACTAATCAAAGGCCCAAATCACTCACTAAAAAAAATCACACCTAGGTTGCTAATTAAGTGCTTATTGTATCACTAAAAATAGGATTAAGGGGCAATGAACCATGAGGCCATCTAATGAATGCATGGTAATATTTTAGCTTTAGAATTAAAATATTCCTGATTTACTATATTAAACCATGTGGATGAACCTAAGAAAGACAGGCATTTGACGATAATAAATATATTGAATTTAATAAATAAACCATCATTACTTGAAGAGTCTAACACCAGATTGTTGCAAAAATAGCAAATATTGATATAACTCTCTCTACCTAACTATTCTACTAGGATACAGCATCTTACTAGAGGAGCAAGGTATAATAACATTGTCTCTCATGTCAGGGGACCTAGATTCAAATTCTTCCTATTTGTATGATCTTGGACAAGTCACTTAGCCTCCCTGGATACTTGAAGCTCAGTTTCTCTATCTGTAAAAAGAGAAAGTTGGATTAGATAGCTTCTGAGGCTCATTCCCGATGAAGATGATCCTATGGGCTATCATACTCTTACCCCCTTATATACTCTTCCTCTCACAGTGATTATAAACCCTCCAAACTGCTGATATAGAAATCCCTTTCCCTATCCTTACTGCCTGCTTCCTATATAGTATAGAGAGTAAACAATAGGTAAACTGTAGTTCCACCATTCCAAAGATATCTAAATATCTTTGTCTTAGTTTGCATTTACTTGCTAAGCTCTTGATACATTAAATCAGTTATATCCATGAAACTGACAAAATTGTGGATTATTTTTGTTACAAATATTTTTTTGAAATATCCAACTAGGAAAAGAATGAACTTTTATTTGAATGAAGTTTGATTTTGTAAAGAATTTTTTTTTTGTTCTTAGCCTTTAAAATGTATGACATATTTTCAACTTGTTTTTTTCAGGCATATTTTGGTAATTGTTAAAACTGATTAAAACTGAAATTGATTCTCACAATTTTACATGGAAGAATTTCTAGACTATCTTTATGGAGAACACATATATGTCTGTATATATGTATGTGTATATTCATACATATGGTGTCCCAAAAGTCATCGTTCCATTTTAAGTGTTAATAATTTCAGAAGTACAGATAGCTAGTTACCAAAACACTATAATTTAAGTTTAATTATTTAATTTTCTTTTATATTTATTTAGTTTTGTGAATTTTGAATAATAAATGTTCTGATTTTTAAAAGATGGAACATTCTGTCATTATGTGAATACTCTGGATGACATTTTCTCAGATAAGTAGATTGGTGGAGGAGGTCCTATTGCTTGGCCATCTTGGTCACCTGATCTACCTCCACTAGATTATTTTTTTTTCATGGGATCGCATCAAATCTGTCATGTGTGTATCAAAACCCCCTTCTTTGGATGATTTTAAAACTAACATTACAAATTAAATCCTTTAAGTAACAGAATAGAAGCTGATGAAAGTTTACAAAGTTCAAAAATAGACTGAAACAATGTATAGCACAATAATGGTTATGTTAAATTTTAATAAGAAACAACAATATTTTTAAATGGAAATAATTCAAATTTCCAGTGTTGTTTTTTGTAAGTTTGTAGCATTTATGCTTCCAATGTTATTAAAGCTTAAAACTGCACCAAGACTTTTAGGACACCTGTATATATGTGTGTGTGTGTGTGTGTGTGTGTGTGTGTGTGTGTGTGTGTGTGTGTGTGTGTGTGTGTGTATACACCTAATGAATGAAAGCATCTCCCTTCCTTTTTTGGGGGGGGCAATTGTGTGGACCAATTTTTAATTGGGGAGTGCTAGCTAAGCGGCTCGCCACAATATTGGAACAAGGAAGGAGACCTGCAGCCTTCCTTAAAACAGAACAAGATTTATTTTAATAAGAACAAACTTAAAAAAAAAAACAGACAGGATCAGTAGGATCAAGGGAAAGGAAATAAAATGGGGAAAGGGAAATTATAATACCTGAAAAAATACCACCGCCCAGGAATCAGCTGAAAATACGCAGCAGAACGCCTCTGTCGCTTTCCAGCTTCCACCTAGAATGCCCAATTCTCTTCCCCCACACCTAGAACCCCGCACAGCCCCAGCCAATGGGATGGCTGCTCTGACAGTCACATGACTACCCTCACTAGGCTTCCAATCGTAATTTTGCCAGGTCCATGTAGGCGTGGGCGAATGGTGATGACGTGGGGTGCCAGAGCCCTGGCAATGGCTACAACCAGTGGGTGGAGCACTGTGCCGTTTGCGGAGCCCTAGGCCAGTGCGTGCCAAACCAATGAGGGTTAAGTGACTTGCCCAGGGTCACAAAGCTAGTAAGCGTCAAGTGTCTGAGTTTTGAACTCAGGTCCTCCTGAATCCAGGGCCAGTGCTTTATCCACTGTGTCACCTAGCTCCCCCTCCCTTACTTTCATTGGAAACCTCAACTTCATAGATGTGTCCTTGGGGGTTATCTGAAGACAGCCTAGTGGTGGGATTTGGGAATTCATGGCACTTTTCCAGAAGGCTAGGGTTTCAGGAACTCAGACAATCCTCCAGATAGGAATCTTCAACTATCCTTTGATGATTCAGACTGGCCTTTCAAATTACTTCAGAGGGGGCAGCTAGGTGGCACAGTGGATAAAGCACTGGCCCTGGATTTAGGGGGACCTGAGTTCAAATCCGGCCTCAGACACTTGAGACTTACTAGCTGTGTGACCCTGGGCAAGTCACTTAACTCTCATTACCCCACCAAAAAAAATGTCAAATTACTTCAGAAACATATTTTGATATCAGAGAAAAAATGTTTAGGGGTGGGTATCATGAGACAGTGAATAAGACTTCCAATAAATCTTTGTCCTATAAAATCAAGTTGACAAATATTTATTCAAAAATTACTGTCTGAAAGGCATCTTACCTAGTAATCAGAGGTTACAGAGAAATATGAGCCATGGTCTCTGATCTCAAGGAACTCACATGTCAGTTAAGGATCTTACTGGTTGTATCATATTTGGGTTGGATTTTTTGTTTGTTTTTACATAACCAATAAAATAAGAAAACTGGACCTACTACATAGGACTCTTTATATACAATCAAGTAATCAACAAATACCTATTTATCTGGTCCAACCCAGGATCATTTTTTAACTTTAATATTCACTTCATTTTAAGTCTAATAAATGTTTATTTAATTGAATTAAATTTTTATATCAATATCATTTTTAAAAGAAAGCAAGACAAATCTTAAGAAAACTAAAGGACCTGTGTTTAGAGGGATTTCTGACTGTATTTGCAGGAGGCAAATATGTTCTAGGAAAAGCAGAAAATGTCAATGTAAATGATGGAGAAGTAGGGAGGGATATCTGATAATACCTTGAATAATACAATTTTTACACATTAAATAAAAAATGTTTGCAATTTTAATACATTCTTAAAGATTACCAGCAAAGCCATGCATCCAAGTGTACATGTGGCACATATAAAATATCTCACAGGTGAGAAAAGCACTGAACTATGGTGCACCTTTCAACCTTGATTTGCGAGCCATCTCTATTGCAGAATCATAGGGCCGGAACAAAGCTTGTGGAGTCATTCACTCATCTCCCTGTGTCAATCATGACTATACCTGAACCATCCCAGATAAATAAAAATTCATACTATTTAAAGACTTCCAGAGGAAGATATTCTCAATTCATCTCAATAAGTTTCACTGTTTAACATTGCCTCACTATAAGGTAATTCTTCTGAAATCTAATCTAAATCCCTCATAGTAAGGTTTAAGCTTGTTTCTGTTTTACTGGCAGTGATTTCTGATTTACATGGGCTAATGATAAAATTTCCATTATGGCCTTATGCTAATCTCACCTCTCAAAGACTCAGTTCCATAAATCAGTGATCTTATCTACATGAATACTCCTTCTACCATACAAATCATACCTCACCCATGCCTACTCTGAAAGACTTACAAGGGGATGAATTTGAATGATAATGAAGTTGGCAAAAAGGAACCCTTCTCTTCCTCTGTATGGCCTGATAGGTCTGGGTCATGTGTAGATTCAGGATTTATGGGCTGGGGTAAACTTTTTGACTCTAAATACAAATCAATGACAATGAAATTCAATTTCAAACTTTGAAATGAATATATTTTCAAGAGGAATTCGACTATAACAATAAGTCAATAAGATTGGTCAAGTCAACTGAGTGCAGAGCTAGAGGATCAAGGAGGCAGCATGATACATGGGCAGGCACTGGATTTAGAGTCAGTTCCTGAGCTCACATCTCAGCCCTGCTGCTTAATACCAGTGTAACTTTGGGGAAAATCACAACCCCCTGGGGCATGTTTTCTCATTTATAAAATAAGGGAGGGAGATTAGATGAGTTCAAAAGTATCTCCTATACTTAAATCTATGAGTCTAAGGGTTATGCCCATGAAAGCAGAGTTTGTTTTCTCAAACCCTTTAAGAAAGTCTTCTGGCCACGTCTGGAAGTTGCGTGCTAACCAAACTGCAGTATTAAGAAAACATTTGTCACTACTGAAAGTGATTGTTGTGAATAAACCAATTCTATACCAACACGGACCAAATACTAAGGACTGCCAAGATGACTGAATTGACCCTATCTCTTACTATTCTTTTCAATTATGTAGGCATATTTTAGAAAAATCAGAAAAAGTTAGCTTTGCCAGAAATGACTGATAGTCTACTATTAGGAATTTCTGTTGTTGAGTCATTTCAGTCATGTCCAGCTCTCCATGACCTCATCTGGGGTTTTCTTGGCAAATATATTGGAGTGATTTGCCATTTCTTTCTCTGGATCATTTTGAGATGAGAAACTAAGGCTCATTTTGAGATGAGGAACTAAAGCAAACTAGGTTAAGTGATTTGCCCAGAGTCACACAGCTAGTTAAGTGTCTGAAATCAGATTTGATCTCAGGAAGATGAGTCTTCCTGACTCCAGGCTGGGGCACTCTATCCATTGTGCCACCTAGCTGTGACATATGACTGTGACATAAAAACAACAGATATCCATAAAACTTATTTAGCAGAGAAGATAATAAGAAAGAGGATAGGGATCTTTGTATTTCCTCTTTGTTCTTCTAAGGAGATAATACAATTCAAAATTCTGTTCCTGATGGTACCCTTCCATTTAATTTTTTGATACCTTATTATAATCATCAAGACAGGTATTCCACTATAATGAATGTAATGATACAATAGGAAGCAAAAAGTTTGAGGTTAAAAAAAAATACCTAGTCTTCTAAGCAAAATACATTAGGTTCTTAACTAAAAAAGTTGTTTTTCTTAGGATCAGGGCTAGAAAAGGCTAAATTGTGTGAGGCTACATGCCCAGCCCCCCCCCCCCCCCCGCCGGCCCCCACAAGGGAGGGACTCCAATATGCTGTATATATCAAGTTTAAATTTGTTTTGTATATTTTGAAGAACTTTCATTATTTAATTTGAACACTTTTGGACAATGCAATGCTAAAGATTAATGAAAACCCAGCAGTTCCAGAGACAGCCAGAATCCATATCAGAGTCCAGTTCCCCTGATGATATCTCAACCCGCCTTTGAAGACAAGATTTTAAGGACTTTAAATGGACATTTTTGTTTTTCATTTTTCCTTCTGTTACTATATACATCATCTGTAATATGTATTTTCCCTTTCCTATATTGTTATTAGTATATTGTTTGTTAGCTTTGGTTATGATATTCTGTTATTTTTTTATGTATTTATTGTTCCATCAAGGAAACACCCCGTGTTTCTTGATGAAACAAAGTGGGGAATGTAAAGAATTAATTGTTATTTGAGGTTTTTATGACTCCATCTTTTGGCTAGAATTAAAAAAAAAAAACCACCTTGGCACATACACTGGCCTCTGGGGCTCCACAAATGGCACAGTGCTCCACCCACTGGTTGTAGCCATTGCCATGGTGCTGGCACCTCATGCCATCACCACTCACCAACGCCTACATCAGCCTGGCAAAATTATAATGATTGGAAGCCCAGTGAGGGCAGTCATGTGACTGTCAGAGCGGCCAGCCAATTGGCTGGGGGTTGTGTGTGGTCAGCCTGGGGTCTGCTGGGAAGTCACCATTCTAGCTTGAAGCTGGAAAGCCACAGGACGCTGCTGTGTGTTCTCAGCTGGTTCCTGGGCAGTGGTATAGTTCAGGTTGTATAATTTCCCTTTCCCCATTTTATTTCCTTTCCCTTGATCCTACTGATCCTGTTTGTGTTTTTTTAAGTTCGTCCTTGTTAAATAAATCCTGCTCTGTTTTGAGGGAGGCTATCTCCTTCCTTGCCCCAATATTGTGGCAAGCCACTTAGCTAACACTCCCCAATTAAAAATTGGTCCCCACAATTGGTTATCATTTTATAGAAAAGTGGGTTTCACAAGAAGAAAACATTGCTGAACATCATGTTAGTGACAAAGTTGGGGTTGGTACAAGCTTTGCCTCTCTTCTGTTTCATTGTAGTGGCACACTGACCCCTAAAATTGTAATCCTGATTTTATTTTCCCTCTAACCCTAGATCTATGCATGTACCTATGAATCAATCTTAGTTTTTACTGTTAAATTTTTGTGATATGGATTCATAATTGGCATGACGTATAATTTGGGGCAAACCCTGAAGAGAGAATGCATATGGCCCTGAGCCTGGAGGCTTATCACTACATCAAATCTCCATGTTTCTTCCTTGCCCACAAGAAGCTCTAGGCCACCCCTTGGTGACTGTGCTATAGGGCAAAGCTTGTTCCAACCCCAACTTTGTCACTAACATAATGTTCAGCAATGTTCTTTCTGGATTCCATTCCCCGTAATGCTGAGTCTTGACCTTTGGAGGAAATCCCCTAGACTACATTTCCCAAAAGACTGTGCATGAACCACATTGTGGGGACAGTTCTGGGCACAGATTTTGATTGGAGGAGGATATTCTATAGTGTGGGAGGTTTTAAAAGTGCTATTAAATGTTTCATGGGCAAGTCTAGCACAGACAGTAGAGATGTTGATAGCAATGGAGATGGGAGCAAGAGAAAAGACAGCCATATGAAAACAAATGCTATCCTTACCAATGGCTTCTCTTCTAGATCATGGACCATGATGATGGCTACAAGAGATGCAGCAAAAGTTTGCAGTGCTTATAGAGTCCTTTCAAGTCAATACTCTGGCCAATACTACCATGCCAACAGTGAATAGGAAGCTGATGAGGAAGAGTAGCTTCAGATTATAAGCCTCAATACTATGTCCCTCCTAAAGTTTTAAAGATGTAGAGCAATGAGATGTGGAACACTCCCCTAGAGGCACAGGATATGGCAACCATTTGTATACAAGTTCCAGGAATATTTATTATTGATTTTCTTAATTGTTGATCATCTCACTGATCTATTTTAATTAAATTCCTTTTCATTTTAAATTAATGTATCATTTGGTATGATCTGGCATAGAGATGTATTGAGAAGGGCTCAAGCTATAGTTTTGAATAGATGATTTCCAAAACAGTACTCTGTACCTGGTTATAGCTAGGAGGACAAGTATAGATCGTACCCAAGAAGATAGCTTAAAGAATGGACCCAAGATATGGAATGTATGACTATGCATTTGTGTTTGGGAAGTTTACATCTATACATTTAGGAAAATAAATAATTTAACTGGAACTGCAATTCGAGATGAAAGATAATCCCTGTAGAGTGAGGTTGAAGATGAACATTTAATGGGTGCTAATATCGATCCCCCAAAAGGCAATTTCAGCTTCTAAATAAATAGGATTTTTTCTCTTTTTAACTTAAGGGGATAAAAAAATGACTGGTAAAAACAGACAGGATTGAAATGACTCCATATAAAATGGCCCATTTTCAATTTGATCCAATTGAAAAGTATTAAGTGTTTACTTTGTAATTGGATCAGCAAGCCCTTCTCTTTGAGAAGGCCCTTCTACGTGTACTCTGAGGTCCTGTTCCATATATGATGTATGAATCCCCTCTATGAAATGTGAAGGTCTTCTACAGCTACATTTTTTTCAAAACCCCTTTTAATTTAGTCGGTCTTAGTTTAGAGAACATCATGATCGGTTTGCCAACCTAGCCTATTCTAATAATTACCATAATTAATCATTTTAACCCACACAATTATTTAACCACTATCAAAAATTAACTCTCCAAAATATGATGGATCACTATTTTTAACAAGTGTTGAGAAAAAATGCATTAAGGCTGGTATGCAACCCAATTATATTACTAATATAAAAGAAAAAATGCTTTATTAAAATTAAAACTCTTCCAAATGCACATATTCTAAAATATTCAAGGGTCACTTATTACCTAAATAGCAAATGAGAGATGGCATACATCTGTGTCATATATTTTAAGTATAGCAACCCCTGTGATTTCTTTATTAGGTTCTGCTAATATTCATTTAGGGAGTTCATAATGTTCTGTTTTGAAACTATTTGTCACATCATTTAAAGATCTCATTCCTATAAACAATAATTGTGCTAATGTAGTCAAATATAAGGATATTTAAAATTCTACATGACTTTGTACCAGGTTTTTTTGTTTATTTATTTTCTTTGTAAAGTGAATGGGTTGTATTACATAACCAGTAAAACCACTTCCATATCTAAAATCCTATAACTTTAGAGTTGGGTTGTTGTTGTTGTTGTTGTTGTTATTGTTGTTTTGTTTTTCTTCGGGGCAATGAGGGTTAAGTGACTTGCCCAGGGTCACACAGCTAGTAAGTATCAAGTGTCTGAGGACGGGTTTGAAATCAGGACCTCCTGAATCCAGGACTGGTACTTTATCCACTGCATCACCTAGATGCCCCCTAGAGTTGTTTTTTTGTGTTTTTTTCTTTTTCCTAGAGTTGTTTTAACATAAGAACTCCTAGTTCAATTTTTGGCCTATTCGATGTTTGATTGTTTCAATGAATCCAGCCTGAAGTTTTAATAAGTCAGTGAATCAGTAGATAAACATTTATTAAGTGCCTACTATTTGTCGGATGCTATGGTAAAGCCTGAGGACACAAAAAGAAGCAAAAGACAGACCTCGAGGAATTCACAATCTAATAGGAGAGAAAATAGACAAATGTATGCAAACACAGAAAAAGATACAGGATATTATAGACAGGATAAATAGGAAATAAATAAGAGAGGGAAGCAATGAAATTAAGAGGAGTTGGGGAAGGCTTCCTATACAACATGGAATTATCATTGAAACTTAAAGGAAACCAGGGATATCAGTAGTCACGTTCAGTAGGGAGAGGATTCCAGGCATGGGAGACAGCCAGAGAAAACGTCCAGAATGAGACTTAGAGTTTCTTCTTTCTCAAACAGGCAGAAGGCCGGTGTTAATGGATCAAAGGGTATGGGTTGGGCAGCAAACTATTGGTTGGTAGTTATCCTTGGTTCTTGAAGGAGACCAAAATGGCATCACTATATTTGGGTCAAGGTACAGTGTGTCTGACTGTGACTGATTAGACCAATAGGAGCTTGAAAGGCTCTAGCATAGGTCATGCACTAACAATAACCCAGGCATCAGGCAATGAGGGCTTGCACCACAGTGGTGGCAGTGTCATAGGAGAAAAGGGTCATATTAAAGAAATGTTTCAAAGGTGAAATCAGCAGTCCTTGGCAACAGGTTGGATGTGGGAGGGTTTTAGATAATCTCCCTCCATTATAAATTGAAGAATAGGAAAAATAAATAATCTTCAATGTGTGCCATTTAACTCCAGATGAGAAGGCCCTGCCAAGAACTCAGAAAGAAAAACAGAAAAGACAACAGTAGAAGCAAAACCTATTTTCCTCAGTTCAAATAGCTGAACCTAAATTTCCTAGCCATAAAAGTATTGCTCAGACCCCAAGTGCTTCTCTAGAAGACCCTGAAACTTTTTTTGTTTTTATCTGCACTTTTTTTGTCTTAAACAAAATTCTCTTGTCATTGATAAAGAGAACATGTCCTTTATTGGAGCAGTAGTTTGGTTCACACTATGTCCTTTTTCATGTATTTTATTGTCACAGAATGAAATCTTTTTTCCTTCATTTTCAGTATTTGCTCTTTTCCCCCTTGATCTACATTCTCAATAAAAAAAAAATTTTTAATTCTATTTAAAATACTCTTTTCTTGGGCAAGAAAGCCCTGTGGGATTAATAATCATTTTTTTTTCTTTACTAGGTCTTCCCTAAGAATCTTTGCAGCTTAGTTGATAATAAGTGAATTATGGTTATTCAGCAGCAAGAACTACCCATTTGTTTTAAAAGGAAGTCTCTATTATTATCTAAAAAAGGAAAATTCCACCTTTGAGCAGATGGCTTTCTTCTACTGTCATCTTATTCATCCACCTATCCATCCATCTATTCATCCATCTCTTCAACAAATATTTATTAAACAATGACTATGTGCCAGGCATAGTGTAAGCACTGTGGATACAAACAGTCCCTGAGTTCATGGAATTTACATTGTATTGTAATTTGTTTCATTGACAATTTATTTTATCTTATGGTTCTGACAAGATGGCTTAGTGAATGGTCCAAGTCAAGCTCAATAGGGAAATAAGTGAGCATGGAAGGTGGGGCAGGGGATATTAAGAGGAAGAATAATAACAAACCTCCTGATCCTAAAGAGTAGGTTTAAAAAAGGGGAAAAAAAAGAAAAAAAGGAGCTAGATTCCCCACTGATTGGAGAACAACTGAATATATTTTGGTTGGGCTGTAAGAAATTACAAAAGAGATGAATACAAAGAATCCTGGGTAATATAAACTGCAGTGTAAATAGAGCAGGACCAAGAGAACTATGCAAGTACAACATCATAAAGAAAAAATCTTGGAAAGACCTAACCTGATCAATGAAATGACCAATCATGTCTTCAGAGGATCAGTGACAAAGCATGTTATCTACTTCCTTATAGAGAAGTGATGGATTCAAGGTACACAAAGAGGTATACATTTTTGGATATGGCTTCTGTGTGGATTTGTCTTTTTTTGACTGCTTAGTTGTTATTAGGATTTTCTCCCTTTCTCTAGACATCTTTTGGTGAAAGGGAGTTGAGGAAGGGAAAGACTGAGCAATACAATTGCCAAAAATAAGTAGGCCACTAAGACATTTTGCCTTTAGTGCACAGAAAAGAACAGGAAGAATTTTAGAAAGAAGCACAGATAAGCAAGACGGTTTTGAAAGTAATGTGTTATATATTTTTAAAAAGCAGTATGAAATAGAGATCAATCCTTTTAATTGTGTTCTGCTGTATACATGAAAATGTTCTCTTTTTGTGAAGTTCAAAATACTAAATAAAACTTGGATTAAGAGGACCTGAGTTCAAATCCAACCTCAGACACTTGACCCTTACTAGCTGTGTGACCCTGGGCAAGTCACTTAACCCCCATTGCCCTGCAAAAATAAAATATTTTAATTTTAAAATGAGTGGCTCCAAGATCAAATCATGGAAACACTAAAAAGTTATTTTTGAGAGGATAATAATAAATAATCAGCATAGCAAAGCATATGGGACACTATGAAAGCACTCCTTGAAGCAAGATTTCTGTTTTTTAAATGATGTGTCAAAGCAAAGAAGGTTTAAAGTTTCTTTTATTATTATTATTATTAGGCTTCAGCATAGGAAAAGGCCAGATTTTTATAG
The DNA here is from genome assembly GCF_019393635.1 of Dromiciops gliroides. Lineage (NCBI taxonomy): Eukaryota > Metazoa > Chordata > Mammalia > Microbiotheria > Microbiotheriidae > Dromiciops > Dromiciops gliroides. The sequence continues at coordinate 614,249,867 of NC_057862.1, forward strand.
AGGCATACACAGAACCTAAAAGGGATTAAATGATTATTCCCATTCATAGCTCCTAGGCTTGAAAATATATTTGTCACTGATATAGGGAGAAGTCACAAACCATATATTATTACTCTGACACCAATAACAGGATGCAAATCAATGCCAAATCTGCAGGCATCTCCCCAAGATACTGGGTTCTTATTGGACTTTCATTTCATATTTTCACAGATTTAGAACTAGAAGGGATCTCATAGGCTCTCTATTCCAACCCCCTCATTTTATACATGAACAAACTGAGTCCAAAAAGGACTAAGTTCACATAGTAAGTGGCGGAGCTGAAATTTCACTGATCAGTCCCATGAGTCTGAAATGATCTTGGTGTATGGCTCTTCTAGGATAGGCGTATTAAATGTCACCTGACCCAACACTCCACTGCCAAGGTTTCAAACAAATTCACAGCCTCCTGCGCTATAGTCATGCTGAGTTATACTGGCATCTCCAGTTCCAGCATGCACTTTGCCTTTGCAATTCTTCTTGAGTTTTACAGCAATCCTTCTCAGCACAGTTTCTAAATTGGTGTGAGCTTCCCCCCCCCCCCCACCCCGCCCCAGGCCATAGCGCTCCACATTCTGAAATACTGTTACTTAATGTGGTGATCAATAGAATGACCCATTATTACTTCAGTGAACTAATGGGCAAGCAAGCGTGCTTTTTTCCTCTTGGTGGAGAGATAGTAGCCTGTAACAGTGAAATGAAGCATGTGTTGTCAGATATAGTAAATGTATAGATTTGTTCTTCTTGGCTTCATTTTTTTTGTTTCAATAGAGAGTTCTAGTGAACATGGAGAGGAAGGCACTGAGAAGTTACAGTAATATAAAAAGTATAAATAAAACATTTTTAAGTTTTAGAGATTATAGCAATATATCAAAAAAGATTGATAATGGCTAAATTGGTTTAATATCAGGGATGCAAGCATGTTTCTATATTAGGGAAATTATTATTAAAATTAACTACATTAATCATACAAATAAAAAGTATATTAATAAATGAAGAAAACTCTTTCAATAAAATATCATTTATGAGGACAAAACTACCAAAACATAATAATGGAAGAATGTTTTATTAATGTAATCATATTGCCCTTGAATTTGATGGGAATAATGCTATGTAGGTACTGAGTTAAGCTTTTAACCTAATATCCTTTCCCTCCCCAGGGACTGAAGTGGTATATGGGTTAATGCCCCTGAGGTATTGAGGGAAAGGTTTGTATGTTTGTTCCTTCTATAACTCTGAACTGAATATTCCTCTGTAAAAACCCATTTGACTATTAAATGGAACTAGAATACTTGCTCCCCTAAAATTGGGGCAACACAATCAGTCAATAGCAGAGCAGAGACAAAGACACCTGTGGCAAACCCTGGGGGAAGGGTGAAATGTAACATAGCTGGACCTCAGATGGATCAGACCAGCTAATAACTGGTTTTTTTTTTCTTTTTTTAGTGAGGCAATTGGGGTTAAGTGACTTGCCCAGGATCACACAGCTAGTAAGTGTTAAGTGTCTGAGGCTGGATTTGAACTCAGGTACTCCTGACTCCAAGGCCGGTGCTTTATCCACCGTGCCACCTAGGTGCCCCTTAATAACTGCTATATAAAGAAATAACAGTAAGAAAAGTAGCAGTAAAATCCCATTCTACCAAAAATATGCATATTTTCAGTGAGAAGAGCAGACATGTGCTGAGAACATGTGTGGCCTAAGCACTTCCATGGAAAACCCATACCTGTGAGACATGGTTTTCTAAACATCTTAGGACAGTTTTAAGCTTCAATAGCATAATACCCAGTATATAACAAAGGTGAAAACATGGAGAGACGTATATAGGGTATTTGCGTATCAGTGCTGCACACATCATTAGCTCACCCTTTTGACACTGCAGGTCCTGTTACTGGTAGGCAGGTTCCCCATTGGTCTAACAAACTCTCCTAGCCTGTGGTACGTGGTTAGACATGAAGCCCCTGGTATCATGATTGCTGCTGGACATTGTTCTGTTGTGTACATGGATTAAAAGCGGAATTGTAGTAGCTCAAAACAAACAGGAGAAAAACAAATTTCGAGATATCTCCCTCCCAAATGGTCCCATGGACTGTTTGTGCCTGACTGTGGTAGAGCCTTCTGAGCTCATATTGGTATGATAAGCAGTCACAGTCAAACACACTGTACCTTGACCCCAACATACTGTTGTCATTTTGGTACTCTTTGAACAAGGAAAGACAACAACAACAACAACAATAACAACATGGGTGCAGAGTTTAGGCTTCAAACTTCTACATTCAGCTAGAGTCTTCGAGTGAGGCACTATCTTTTCTTTTTAAGATTAGAAAACTTTACCACCAAAGCTATCTATTTCCATATGAAAAAATGCTCTAAATCTCTAATGATTAGAGAGATGCAAATTAAAACAACTCTGAGGCACCACCTGACACCTATCAGATTGGCTAAAATGACAAAAAAGGAAAATAATAAATGTTGGAGAAGCTGTGAGAAAATTGGAACACTAATTCATTGTTGGTGGAACTGTGAACTGATCCAACCATTCTGGAGAGCAATTTGGAATTATGCCCAAAGGGCGATAAAGCTGTGCATACCCTTTGACCCAGCAATACCACTTTTAGGTCTTTTTCCCAAAGAAATCATGGAAAGGGGAAAGGGAACCACATGTACAAAAATATTTATAGCTGCTCTTTACATGGTAGCAAGGAATTGGAAGTTGAGGGGGTGCCCATCAATTGGGGAATGGCTGGACAAGTTGTGGTATATGAATACAATGGAATACTACTGTGCTGTAAGAAATGATGAGCAGGAGGAGTTCAGAGAAACCTGGAGGGTCTTGCATGAGCTGATGATGAGTGAGATGAGCAGAACCAGAAGAACATTGTACACAGTATCATCAACATTGAGTGTTGATCTACTGTGATGGACTATATTCTTCTCACCAATGCAATGGTACAGAAGAGTTCCAGGGAACTCATGATAGAAGAGGATCTCCAAATCCAAGGGAAAAAAAAAAGAACTGTGGAGTATAGATGCTGAATGAACCATACTATTTCTTTTGTTTTGGGTGCTGTTGTTTTTTTTTTCTATTTTGAGGTTTTTCATCATTGCTCTGATTTTTTCTCTTATAACAGGACTAATGCAGAAATAGGATTAATGTTATGTGTATAGATATATGTATATGTATATAGATATATAGATATAACCTATATCAGATTACCTGTTGTCTAGGGGAGGGGGAGGGAGGAGAGGGAGGGAGAAAATTCTGAAATTGTAAAGCTTGTATAAACAAAAGTTGAGAAGTATTTTTACATGTAACGGAAAAAATAAAATACCTTATATGTAAAAAAAAAAAAGAAAAGAAAACTTTACCATTCCTCTTTTAGTTTAAAGCCTAGAGGCTTAAACTTTTTAGTGTAGAAGGCAGATCTTTTATATCCATAGTACAAGATTGGGGGGAGGCGGGGATTCCTTCCTTATTTGTGCCTCTTTACAAAGAAAGGAAATAACCAGTCAGCTCTCTTACATGGCTTTTCACTCCAGTTGTTTTCATCTTCCAGGAATCAAGGTCTTTTGGAGCACAGAATAGTCAATCAACTAGAGTCTACCCATAATCCATCTGTCTTTGATTCTGTTATATTTGGGGTAGAATCACAGTGCATTATTCCAAGTACCTATCATTTAGTTATTGTTTTTTTTTTCTTTTTTTTCTTCTTTTTTGTGAGGCAATTGGGGTTAAGTGACTTGCCCAGGGTCACATAGCTAGTAAGTGTCAAGTATCTGAGGTCACATTTGAACTCAGGTCCTCCTGACTCCAGGGCCTGTGCTCTATCCACTGTGCCACCTGGCTGCCCCTCCCTTCCTTTCATTGGAAACCTCAACTTAGTAGATGTGTCCTTGGGGTTGTCTGAAGACTCTCCATATATTAAATTTGGCCCTCACAGTTGCACTGCTGAGAAGGGCCAAGTCTATCACCATTGTTCATCACACAATGTTGCTGTTCCTGTGTACGATGTTCTCCTGGTTCTGCTCCTCTCAGTCAGCATCAGTTCATGTAAGTCCTTCCAGGTTTCTCTGACCTCCTCCTGCTCATTGTTTCTTACAGCACAATAGTATTCCATTGTATTCATATACCATAGCTTGTTTAGCAATTCCCCTATTGATAGGCATTCCCTCAGTTTCCAGTTCTTTGCCACCACAAAGAGAGCTGGGGGTAGGCACTCTCCCCTTAGGAGTCCGTCTAGCTGACTGTTATTCCTTAATGGTCAAAACTAGCCGAGAAGGTAAGAAATGTCCATGGGAAAGCATTTCCTGATTCTTCAACATGTTGGTGATCTTCTGCTACTCAAATTGTAATTTATTTACTAATCTATTTATGTTTTTGTTTCCTCCTTGAAATAATATAGATTAGATAGATAGATAGGCAAACTAGATAAGCTAAACTAGATGATAGATAGATAGTAGATAGATGACAGACAGACAGACAGATGGATAGTTGAGTTTTTTCTAATTTGGGGCTTTGTATTTCAGTCTCTAGAAGTAGTCCTACAAAATGGATAAAGAATCTGGCTCAGACAGAAAGACATGGGTTCAAGATGGGCCTCTAAAAACTATTTTTGGTGTGATTATGGGAAAGTCACTTAACATCAGTCAGAGAAAGGTAACAATCTGCACCTGGAGAGGAAGTTTCCTCACTGGAAGCAATCTATGCCAATGAACTCACAGGACAAATCTAAAGAACCAAGAAGATCCTTGACCCCAAATGTACTGTCTTGCTCATGATAGGCACTTAATAAATATTTATTTAATTGAGTTCAATTTATTTAGAGGGAGCCATTTCTTAGCCTTGTAATCTCTAGGTTAAACAACTAAGTTCAAATCTCTCCTGCTGAGAAGAGACATCACTGTAGAAAAGGGGCTGACACTGTTCATCAACATTTAGCAACAAATGCTGACCAACTGCCACCAACAATCAGATAAGCACAGGAGTCCTGGTAATGGCAGCATTATGTAAAATAAAACTTCTCAAACTGTGGGCTGAAACCCCATATGGGGTCATATAACTAAATGTGGGGGTTGAAAAAAAATTGGCAACAGTAAAAGGTTATGTATACTTATTTTATATACCTAAATACCTGGGGTCATGTAAACATTTCTCAGGTGAAAAGGGGTCATGAGTGGAAAGAGGTATACAAATCAAACATTCACTGCCAAATTGTTCACAGTCCCCACATTCAGTTAGGTGATCTCATATGGGGTCATGACCTACAGTTTAAGAAGCTTAGATCTAAGGGGCAGTTAGGTAGCACAGTGGATAAAGCACCGGACCTGGATTCAGGAGGACCTGAGTTCAAATCCAGCCTCAGACACTTACTAGCTGTGTGACCTTGGGCAAGTCACTTAACCCTCACTGCCCCACAAAAGAAGAAGAAGAAGAAGAAGAAGCTTAGATCTAGATTACCAGTCCTGCTTCCATCCTAGTGATCACAGCTATCATCCAGGGGAGCAACTGCTACCAAATGTCAACCCACCAAGACACAGAGGGTAGGCAAGGCAGCCTAGCTGACACATCAAGGGAGAAAAAAGAGGCAGCATATCCCTGAAAAATCAAACCTGTACCACTACCCTGACCACCACCTTCCCTCAGGCCTTCATGGAAACAGCCCAGGATCCAAGCCAAAGAACCTTGAGAGCAATATTGCTTCCAGTTCAGTGCCTTCAACCATGACTCAGGGAGGCAATACCTATGCACGTACAGCCTAGCAACTTCTCCTAAAGATGCTACAACCACAGCTATTGAATAACCAGAAAAGAAAATTCTTGCCACCAAAGTCCTTGGCACATAACATCAGAAACTGATGTGATTTTATCATTAAAGATGAGGCATTAGCATCTGCTTTGCTGTTCCACCTTAAGCACCATAGGACTTTTCCATCTGACTTCAATCAATCAATCAATAAACATTAAGCAACTACTTTGTGCCAAAACTTATGCTTAGCAACTTGTAGCTGAAACCATCTGATCTGGGGTTTAGGACATATCAAGGAATTAAGAGACTATTAAATTTTAAACTGGCCAACTAGTTATCAAGATAAACACACCTAAGAAGTAAGGGAAGATTAAATTCTATGGCAGGAAAGTCAGTTAGGCACAGCTACTACCTGAGCTAGGAAACATAGATAGCTCCAGAGATCAGGACTCAATAAAGGACCATTTTAATTTTAATTGGACTGTGTGTGAGTGTAATTCTTTACAAAGGAATACTGTGAAAATATTTTTGATGACTAGCCTAATTTGGGGGCTAATCTGACTAAGGTACTTAATCTGGGACTGTTGACTCACTGGCTATCTGACTGCGTTTAATTTAATATGGGCTGTTTATAAAGTTCCACCACACCGCTCCACTCCCAAAATTGATAAGCAAAAGATTAAGAAGCCTCTTAACTAAATAATCAAAGCAGAGTTTATTTATGAGATACTATTTAAAATTAAGAATACAGGGAAATAAAATGTACAACCTGACTGCATTGCGGTGCGTCTCTTTCCCACCTGCTGCACTTGGAACTTCTTTAATACAATAAGGGCCTAGCCGCCTCTTGCCTTAGGGTACTCAGGTACTTTATTCTAACTCCCAGTCCTTTTCACTTTGTAAATCCCCTCGCTTCTAACTTTCCTCTCCTTACTGCCACCGCTGAACCCCTGTGTTTCTCTCTCACAGACCTTCTGTCTGTCTGCGCCATCAGTCTGTCCTTCGGCCTCTCTTTTCCCTGCTCCTAGTCCTTCTCTTCTTCTCCTGTGTCCTTGCAGCCCCCTGTCTGTCTTCTCCAACCTTTGCCATCTCGTCAGCCGCCCCCAGTAATCTTCTCAGCCTCCTGTCTCCTTGTATGATCCCCCTGCTGTCTAACTTCCAGGTATATATATATATATATATATATATATATATATATATATATATATATATATATATATATATATATATATATATATATATATATATATATATATATATATATATATATATATATCTTTCTTTTCTCCACTCAAATCTCGGGGCTTCCTGTGCCCCCACAGACCAAGCTAATCTGCCAGCCAGGGCTACGGCTGCTGGTGGGGGCGGCGCTCCAGTCTCACGTGCCTCAGGCTACGCCAGAACCCGGCCTGGATGAGCCCAGGATCTCTCAGATAGCTCCACTCAGGTCGGAGGGAGCTGGGGGCTTTTTTTCCCCAGCTGTCTGACCTGGCATCTTGTACAGCCCATGGGGCTTTTTGGCTCAGCTGAAGCAGAGGGGGAGGGGCACCAGCATCTCCCACACAGAAGAGACCCTGAGGGCCTAAGGCTTTCTGATCTCAGCCTAAAGGTAGGGTCCCCAAATCAAAATAAATTTCCACAATACCTAAGGACCCCATCACCTATTTCCATAAGTGTTGTCTCCCAAATTAGAATGTGAGCTCTCTAAGAGCAGGGACGTCTTCCTTTTCTTTCCTGCACTTAGCAAGTGCTTTACATATAATAAACACTTAAATGCTTCATTCATATTCATTCTCTCATTCACTCATTCATTCAAATTTGGTCTCAGATATTTAATAGTTAAATAGTTCAGAAAGTCATTTAACCTTCTTCTGTTTGCTCATCTATAAAATTGGGTTAATAATAGCACTTACCTCCCAGAGTTGTTGGGAGGATAAATTTGATAATATTGTAAAGCACTAACTATATAAACACTGTTATTACAATCAGTAACAAAGGCCCAGAGAGTTTAAGGGACTTGACCAAAGTCAGGACAGCATTTGAACCCAGATTCTGTGGCTACAGGGTCAGAGTCCTTTCTACTCTCCCCCCACTGATTCCTATCACATAGGATTGATAGTGCCCAAATCTGTTTTGTGAAAAAGAAAAAAAAGGGGATGGGGATGAGTTTTCCTGGTAGCATTATTATGACTAGCAAAGAATTATCACTCTTCAAGGTAACAAAAAGACCAGAACTCAATGGAAAATCTGATATAAAAGAAATATAAGGAAATCATTAAAGACTAATTGCCTTATGGCAATGATTAAGGTCAAACTGTTTACTTATATCAAAATGTTATTAATATTAGTTATAATTAGTAATAGTATTCTTGATTATCATTACTGAGGTAGTTTTGTTATGGGCCCAAATCACCCCAGAAGTCCTCTGGAGCACATCAAGGAACCTTCTCCTTGAGAAACTAAACCAAAGGACAGACACACCTGAAGAGATAAGTGGAACCAGATCAACTGAGCTAGCTCTTCATTCTAGTCTCCCTTACCCCTGGGGAGATAAGATTAGGTGTGGCTGCTGCCTTTGTGTCCTGAGGAGAGAAATGGCTTGAGAGATCTGCAGCTACCCCTCACCCAACTCCTCCAGCCACCACCAGTGGGGGATGGTCCTCCCTCACTAAAGGAACTTTCCACAGTCAGATGGTCACCCCCATCAGTCCTCTATAAAAGTACCTGCGTGTCTCCTGCTCTAGGAGATTGGTATCTCAGAGCCACTCTTTGTGCCATGCCTTTCTCTCCATGAGAAGTCCAAGGATTTCTTTCATAGTTTCCCTTCCCTTCCCTTCCCCTGCCCTAAATAAATTACTATCTTATTCTAACTGCTTTTGTGTGCAAGAGGGTGTAATTCTTTAAAGAGGAATTCCTAAGGACCCCAAAATCCCTACCCCTTTCCCTAACCCCCTACTCCATTTTCCCCACAACAGTTTGAAAGAAAGGTTGGGGTTGAATTGTGTATGATGAGGTGATTCTAAAAAACAAAATTGTGTAGGAAAAGGTCAAAAGGAGAAATTATTTTATGAACACTGGAGCGGGAAAGGCAGAATATAGAGGAGGCAGGTGGGGATAGAGGGTTGGTAATATTGGAACCTAACTCTCATCTGGGTTGAAGAGGAAACAAGTTATACATCTGAAGAGATTTAGAAGTCTTCTGAATTTGTAGAGGTGAGAAAATTGGGGGAAGTCTGACTTTTAGAAGGGTATATAGATTAAGATTAGGAGGTTGGGGTGAATAGGTAAATTAGGGACTTTTATAGGGGAAGCTCAAACAAAGAATAAGAGGGTAACAGGGATAGGGTGAAAAGAGATGATAAGAAGTAAATAATAAAAATAAGATGGAGAGAAATTCACAAATAGTAATTATAATTTTGAATGTGAATTAGAAAAATAATAACAAAGTAATTTGTTTTGAAAAAACACTAAAGCAAATTTATTTTGAACAATGATCCAGTCTCATCTTTCCAGGATTATATCATTGAGTAAAAAAATTAAAATAAACTCTCAAGATACTACTCTACTGAGTGTATTCACAGGATGTGTGTGTATGTGTCTGTGTCTGTGTGTGTGTGTAATACACACACATATATCTGCTTTTGTAGAAATAAAATCTGTACACTTATTGATTTTTTTAAAGTGTTACTATCTTCCCATTTGCTTAGCATTGGAGAAGCTATAATCTTATCACATTTCAGAATGATTTTGAGTACCTACAAATAATGCATGGCCCATTAGAGCTGTTTTATTGAAGGGAGAAATACTGTAAGTGAGAGTCTACTGAAAAAGCAGCAAGACCAAAAGAAAATTAGAAAATACCAATATAACATCCTAGGTCAATTTTAGGAATTTTAAGCATAAGAGCTTCTAAGTGAATGCTCATAGAATTGTAACTGTAAATGCAAAAGAAAAAGCATACTAAAACAATCGTTTAGTTGAGGTAAAATATTCTAAAGATGAGTATAACTATAACCTGAAAATTGCTTCATCATTTAGTTTAAAGTAATGTAAAGCATTCAAGAAAGAGAAGAAAATTGCAAATGCATTACAGAAAATTACTTCCATGTTCTCTGCCAGTTGAGGAATTCGCAAGATTTCACCAGCTACAGAGATAGTATGACGAACACTAATATTTAAGCAGATAAAACATATTGACTACCCCAATGTTAAATTAAGCAGCACATTATGGAGAGAAGGCACTACAAACAAGTACAGCATGGGTCCAGAGCCACATCACTGCCACTTCTCTCTCTCTCTCTGACTGGAGCTAGCTTGTTCACCTTAGCTATGCCCACCCTGCAAGGATGGGATCCCCTTCGATTGGATGTCACATTGCTACAACTCACTGTTCAGGTTCTAGGGTAACCCTGATATGGGGGAGTTATACATCCACTACTCACAACTCAGCTGCCACCAGAATGCTTCCCATTTAAATAAATCAGGCAAAATTAAGCCATTAACTCTTTTTATATAACTTTTGCTTTACTGTTTTCAAATAACAAGCATCTATTATCTCTCTCATCTCCTCCCAACTTAAAAACAAAAACAAAAGCAATGCTTGTAAGAAATATATATGGTCAGGCAAAGTAAATATCCACAGTGGCCATGTCCAAAAATGTATCACATTTAGTCTGTCAGGTGATGGGTAGTATGCTTCATTCATCCTCTGGAATCATAATTGGTCATCACATTGATCAAATTTCTTGTCTTTTATTGCTTTTTGTCATTACTGTAAAAATTGTTCTGTTTCTGCTCACTTTATTTTGCATTAGTTCATATAAGTCTTCCAAGGTTTATCTAAAAATAGCCACTTCATCACTTTGGGCAGGGAAGTAATATTGACTCAATCTTGAAAAATTTATTTTTAAAAAGAAGGCAAAAGTAAGAGTGACCATAACAGATCATCAATAAGCCTGTTTTACACTATCCTACTAATGCATAGTGTCTTTAGAGGAGTGGGCACAAAATAAGGAAGGCCACAAACAGAGAAACCCTATAACACTGGACTGCAGGATTTTACGTCCTTGATTTTCTCAATCTGTTGGATGCATCATCTCAGTCTGTTGGATGCATCATCTTTTAGATGGGGCTACTCTTCTAGGACTTCCTTCTTTTCCTACTGGATGGATCCACTTTTAGATGGAGTCACTTTTCCGCTGGCTAACAATCTTGGACCAATGAAGCTGTATTTAATTCTTTTAGAGAAAGCAGAGACCCTAATCCTGGGGTCTGTGGAGCTATTACAGTTTTCTCCTATGTCTGGGCTCTGAGGGAGAATAAGCTCTTTCAGCAAAACAGTGGGCCTAAGTCTTGAATCTGCTGAGCTATTCATGTCTACTCACTGGGCTCTGAAGAGTTTTCCTACTTCAAGCTGTCAGTGGTAACCATAATCATCTATCACTTTTCCACGGAATGAATGCCTTTCACATTCCTATACCATCTTCACTGTCGAAACCCTGTCTACCTTCCAAAAATCATATCATATATTGCCTCATTCATTAAATGTTTCTTGATACCCACAAGGAGGCATGAGTCCTCTTCTTCCTGAGTGCCCAAAGTACTTTTTCAATATAGTAAGTGCCCTTATCTACCTTGGAACATGCTCAGCTGCCATTCCTGGTAACCACTTGGAAACCTAGATTGAGCATACTGAGCCTTTGTGATTTGGGAATTTTTAATCCAAGATATATTAAAAAGTGACCTTCCCTTCTGCCAATCTCTCTTGCTTCCTCCTCTGTAGTTTCTGGACCACTTTGGGCTAGTTCCAAGAGCTGGTTAGGGAGGGGAGGCAGCATCTCTATCTCCTACCTAGCCTTCGTGCAGGCTATATAAACACATAGCTGCTTCTGTTTGTGTTTGTTCTTTCCTAAACCTAATCTTAACCAAACAAATATCCCAAGGTGTTTGTGTCTAGGACTGGTGGTGACCTTGTGAGTTTCTAAAAGTCTGGAAATCTGTGGCAGTCACAGTGGCAATGGCTGATGGCAGGGGAAGCATCTAGGAGTGGAGAGACACACCAAGGATACACAAACATATGCAGAGAGTCACCTAAGGAAAGAAATTCAGGAATCGTGACTCCTGATGCATCAGGGAGAAAGACCAATGGAATAGAAATCAGACTTAACTGTTTGATCAGACAGTGTTAAAGTAAAAATGCGAAATGGCTAAGAAGTAGCCTTTCCAACTGTTTCATGTCTTGATGAGGCTTAACTATAAGAGTATCAGCAGATTTTAACTTTTTTTTTTTTGGTGAGGCAATTTGGGTTAAGTGACTTGCCCAGGGTCACACAGCTAGTAATTGTTAAGTGTCTGAATCCAGGGCCGATGCTCTATCTATTGCGCCACCTGCTGCCCCCAGATTTTAACTTTAGTGATAAATTAAGTGACCAAATCCTGTTTAAATTGTTGTGTTAATGCAAAATGTGCTTCTTCCAAGTTTACTTACCATAGGAACAAATGTCCTGTTATATACCTGATTCATATCGTTCATCCCAATATTTCTTACTTTCTTCTTTGGGGAGACCCAGAGATGATTTTTACTGTAATTAGCATTGTCCTCTGAACAATTTTAGGGGAGGTTTATTATTGCGCTGAGGAATGTGAGAATGAAAAACCTATTCTTTTGAACTAAAGGTCATACTTCTTCATGAATAAACACAGTCCCCAAACCATAATGGTCAAGTACTGAACAGGGCAGAGTGAGTACCCAAGTCCCTGTGGGAATCAACTTCATTTTCTCTATGCTAGATCAGGGACTCATGGCATTTATTTTTTCTGCCTTATATTAGAATTATTTGCATACTTTTTCTATCCATCCTACAAGACTGAAAAGCCCTTAAGTTCAGGAACTATATCTGTCGCGAAAAAATTTTAAGTCCAACAGAAGAATGAAAATAACAAAGTTTCCAGGCTGTAGCAAATAGGTATATTGAGAGAGGGCCAGTCCTTCAACAAAACCGGTCATCCAGGCTTTGGGCCTGAAAGACCTAGAAGTACAAAATACACGAGTTTATATACCCTTGGGGACATTTTCCAAAATTAGAACATATTCTTGAGAAATAACAGCGGATCAGCATTTTGATATCAATAGGGTGGATCATTGGTAGGCCAGTGGACAGCAGCGTGAACGGGATTGCTGACCACCACCAGACCCTGTGATATTTCCTAATGCAGATATCACAAGATCAGCCACACTATGTCATAGGGAAATTGAGAAATATGGGAAAAGGACTTGACCTTCTAACCTTATGCAATCTATATGAATCACAATTTTTTGTTAATATATTGATTATTATTTTAATTAAATCACTTAAAACTATAGTAAATCTCTTATAATTAAGGGATGGGGAAAATCTCACTCACATATCACATAATAACAACAGCAAGAAGAGGCACATATTAAGCACCTGCTTGTGAAAGGGACAATGCTAGGTCCTAGAGATAAAAGAGAAAACAAAAAATTATCCTCACCTTCATGGAGCTTACCTTCCACTGAGATGGACACTGAGAGGACAGAACACAGATAAGAAAATGCAAGGTAATTTGTAAGTACATTAACAACTAGGAGAATGGGAAAAGGCTACCTGTAGAAAGTGGTTGATCCATGAAGTAAGTTAAGGATTCTAAAGAGGTAGAGGTGGTATTGGAGTATTACAAACATAGGAGACAGCCCATGCAAAGGCATGGAGACGTATCATGGTTGGACCTCTGAGTTCAGGGACCAGAAAGAAGCTATTGACAAGAATGAAGTGTTTATCAAGAGGGTCATATGAAACAAATCTAGAAAAGGAGGCAGAAGCCATATGGTAAAAGAGTTTAAATACCAAGCTGATGAGCATGTATCTTAAACTAGAGGCAACAAGGAGGTACTAAAAATTCTTTTTTTTACCTGGTGTGTGGGTTTTTAATATTTCATTTTTCCCAATTACATGTTAAAAAATTTGATATTCATTAAAAAAAAATTTTGAATTCCAAATTCTCCCCTCCCCTCTCCCCTTCTTGAGAAGGCAAGCAATTTAATATGGATTATACATGCGTAGTCAGGAAAAACATATTTCCATCTTGGCATTAAAAATTCTTGAGCATGGGCAAACACATGCCTAAGCATCGGTTCTTAGTAGAAAACAAAAGCTTGTGAATGTAATTCACTTTACAATTGTGTCAAATGTGTACTTCAGGAAGATGGTTTTCATAACTGTGGGGAGGGTGGTTTGAAAGGGGTAGAGAATAGGAAGACAAATGATGAGGTTACCGCAACAAGGTAAAGAGGGTGAGGCCCTGAGATACCTTGAAGGAGAAAGGGCAGATAAAAGAAATGTTGTGGAGTTAGAATTGACAAGACTTGGCAACTGTTGTCAGTTGTCAGGAAGGGTAAGGAAGGGCGAAGAATCAGCCACGATTCTGAAGGAGAAAACTTAGCTGTTTGGGAGGATGGTGGCGTCCTCCATAGGAACAGGGAAATCTGGAGGAGGGGGTAGTGCTCAGGAGGGAAGACAACAAGTTCATTTTGGACCTGCTAAGTTTGTGAATGACTGAGCCCATCCAGATGGGGGTTACTAATAGGCAGTTGGTAATTTGGTGCTGGAGCTCGGAGAGAGATTTGGGAACACACACATGTGTGTGTGTTCATGTACACGCAATATGGACACACACACGTATATATTTAATATATACTTACACAGGGATTACTCCCATACATATATTTGAACATCTTTTGCATAGTGCTGCTAACTGAATCCATGACTGCTGATGAGATCACTAGGAGAAAATGTCTAGAGAAAGAAGAGTGCCCAGGAGAGAGAGAGCTTTGGGGGATGCCCAAGATTCAGGAGTGACACACAGGTGATGACTCAGAGTGGCCAAGGAGTGGCCACTCAAATAGGAGGAAAAGCAGGAGTGGACAATACCATGGAAGCTAAGAAAAGAGATAGCATTCAGGAAGAAAAAGTGGTCAACAGTGTCAAAGTCTACAGAGAAGTCAAGAAGGATGGGGACTGAGAAAACAAATCTTTTTAAACAATGATTTCTCATTATAGTGCCTAGTACACAGGAAACCCTCAATAAGCATTTGTTGAACTGAATTTGTATTCAAAGTTGGTCTTGCAATTGCTACAGGTACAAATTGGTTGAACAGAGCCACTTGTCTGTCATAATGCTTTTGTAGAGCCAGCCAAGAGCATTATGCAATTCTGATTCTTAATTTCACAGTCTGTATAATTCCTTTGTTCTGCTGTGTTCCAACGATGGATTTGTTTGTCTGCTTTTTTGGTTGCCCAGCAGTCTATAACAATGCTGCATCATTTGTGAAGGCTCCCTGCAGTACTCCGTTATTCCGGAAGCCAGTGTGGTGTAAGTGAAATGAACAGAGGATCTAGATTCAAGTGAGCAAGACTCCTCTAAGGATGTGTGCTTCATTTACACATATTCCAAGAGGTTCCTGAGCTTTGGTTATATTGCATCTTGGCATATTTTGTATCAAACAATCCTCACTTGTACAAGTCTTTCTTTGAAAACAGGAGCATAAATTTACTAAGTGCACTGAAATAAAATATACATTGCTCACATTGTAGAAATTTCAGTTTAAAGAAATATGTAAATTAGCATTCATGAAAATGAGAATGAGCTCAATCAGGTAACTACTCTGCATTAGGAACTTAGCTTTGGCTACTTCTAATATGAAATCACACAGATATTACAATTGGGCACATAACAACATACACAAAAGGAAGATGAATAGGGCTAAGATTCAAATACAGGAAATTATTATTAACAATAATAATAGCACTTTATAGAAAATTTTGAAGTTTTTAAAACACTTTACAAATATTATCACATTTGAAACTCACCTGAATCAACCTGGGAGGTAGATACTGTTATTATCCCCATTTTTGCAGATAGAGATTGAGTCACCTACCCAGGGGCACACAGCCAGTGTCAGGACTTCCTAACTCCAGATCCATTCACTGTTCTTTCCACTGTGCTAGCTGAGATTTGCACAGGTAGAAACAGAACACTGGGTCCAGAAGTGGAAGCTATGGGTTGCAGTGAAAGTACTTGGAACAGAGAGGCTAGACCAATAAAGGTACCTTTCCAAGGGCTGCTAACATTCAGAGGACCTGAATCTTGGTTCAACCAAACTATTTTATATTTAACTACTTTCTGATTATATTAATTTTATGTTTGGGGTGTACATATTTTTATAAGTACTTGTCTCTCCCATTAGGATATAAGCTCATTAAGACTGGGTATTAGTATATTCTTTGTAGTTGTATCACCAGTGCCTAGCACAGGGTCTGGGACATAGAAGACAGTTAATAAATATTTACTGATTAATTGAAACTAGAACTCATAGTAGAAACTAAAGAATATGTTTAAGAAACTACATCTGGCATCTTACTTTGGCCTGCTTTGATGGGGATCTAGACTAGAGAGTTATCTGAAGGTTCAAGTCACTTACTCTTGGCCTAAAGGCCCCTATGAACAGTTTGTCATTTGAAATAATGGGGGGCTATTCTGTTTCTGTCTAAATTATTGGGGAACTAGGCTGGGGTTTCTAAGATGTTGCTATTTATATACAAATGGCTACTGCACCCATTTAGGTAGTAAGCATTTATTAAATCATATCGAATGTTCGGAGAGCACTGATCACATTTAACACAAGCTGAAAACCCCCCAGCCCCATACTGTCTCTAAGAGAGAGCACATGGCCTCAAGCAGAGTTCAGAAGTCCTACATCACCTAGAGAGAGAGCTACCAGACTGTCTTCCTCACCTGGCCTGTGTCCAAGAATGGCATTCACCTCGAGATCCCAGTCTCTTTTCCTCTTTCCACAGAGGCGGCTCTTACACACTGATCAAAGCTAATTGGCTAGCCTCATTCAGTTCCAATGGTTGACATGACCTGAGGGTGGTCCATATTAAAATGAGCTGTACTGTGCTGACATCTGGGCCTAGTACAAAAGACAGACCCCCTGAGGGCAAAGGCACTTTCAGATAGGCGTGGTTTTAATCTCCATTTCTACTGATCTACATGGACCTGGGCTGGTCCCAAAAGGGCTAGTGGGGGTGAAGAGAAAGCTGACTAAGCTTTCCCTGTGTCCCCCAAGAAATCCATTATTAATAATTATTTTCTCACAACAGTCAGTGCTGAAAGCTGTCACCGAATTATAATACTGATGACTGTTAATTCCTTAGAAAATGTTTTGTTTTGTTTTAAATTTTTAAAGACTTTCCTAAAGTTGACAAAAAGAGACACTAAGTCTTGAAGGTTTCACAACCAAGAACAGAAGAGTATGAATGGATCTTATACATCCAGGGTGCTGAGTGCTGATTGCCATGGGGATTCACTGTTGCCCATCTTCTTACTTTTATCCCATATTTTCTGCCTCCTATTGGTTGGTCATATTTCTCCACACCTAGGTTTTTAGCCAATGGGGCCACTTTCCAAATGTGACAAGTCATTTGACTTCTACAATATCTTCATCTGTAAAATGGAAATACTTAGATTTGTACTACCTATCTCACAGGGTTGTTGTAAAGATCAAATGACACAAGATACTGTATATAAAGTGATTTGTATGCCTAGGCAATGAAGCGACACAGTATGTATAGAGCTGGCCTTGGAGTCAAGAAGATCTGAATTAATCATCCTGCTTCATACCCAGATAGTGAGACTCTGGGTAAATCACTTAACCCCAGTCTGCTTCAGTTTCCTCAACTGTAAAATGGGAATAATAATAGCATCTACCTCACAGGGTTGTTGTGAGGATCAATTGAGATAACATTTGTAAAATGCTTTGCAAGCTTTAAAACACTACACAAATGGTATTATTATTATTTGCACATCATAAAGGAGGATCAATGTGGTACTTTTACTGAATCATACAGAGCTCTAGAGTTGATTATAGCTGAAAAGGTAACAAAGAAAGCAAGAGATTTCAAAAGAATCTGATCTTGAACTGGGGAGAGAAAAGAAAATAGCAGCCTGCTTATGGGAACTCATGCTTTTCCAATGACAGGACTATGAGAGCGATACAGTTTCTATCTTATGATGGGGGAAATCTCCTTAGACTGTCAAGTTTCTGTCAAAGGGACAGAAACTGAATTAGATACACTCACTTCTTAGTCAGATGGGATGGAGAGCTGGAGACCAGAGATTGGAATCTAGCTGCCTGGGAGCAGAGTAATGCCAGATGCTGCATGCTTGTATAGACAGACAGACCATGCTAAATCATGAGAGAAGCATAGAACTCTTGAGTTCCTGCAGGTATTACCATGAAGCAGACAGAATCCCCAGGTTGGGGTGGAAGATAAGGTAGGTTTATATGTGAAAACGTCTTGCTTTATTTAACTTTGACCCCCAGAGCCTCGAATAAGGTATCTAAACTTCCAGGATTTTGCTCTTCATTCTACTAAGGAATTGTCACAGGAACCAATTTGATCACAAGCTAGGAAAACATCTTTTTCACTGATCTATTCCTAATTTGATTAAATTATGTTACAAAATTTCTCAAG
Source organism: Dromiciops gliroides (assembly GCF_019393635.1). Taxonomy (NCBI): domain Eukaryota; kingdom Metazoa; phylum Chordata; class Mammalia; order Microbiotheria; family Microbiotheriidae; genus Dromiciops; species Dromiciops gliroides. The sequence continues at coordinate 614,268,201 of NC_057862.1, forward strand.
AAGCAATGTGGCAGAGTGAATAAAGCTGGCCCTGGGGTGAGCCAAATGTGGTTTCAAATCCTACTTCTGATACACTGGAGCAGTGTGAGAGATCCTGGGCAAGTCACCTAACTTTTATGGACTTCAGGAAATTCTCTAATACCTCTAATACCTTTAGCACAACAGCTGACTATCTATATTGATAAATAAGAGTTTCCTCATCAGAAGTTCCCTATGCTGATGAAATCACATATCTGCAACAACAACAAAAAATCTTTTAAGTGACCTTCCATGACAAGTATTACGGACCAGATGAAGAGGAGTTTTTCTAAGCAGGTTGGATGATGTAGACCCAAAACCCAGACTAATGTGAGAGTGTCGACAATACTCATAAAGGAGGAGAGCTGGGGTCTGAATGGCAGCCAGCTATTCCAAAAGTCTGAGAGAAGCCCAGAGAGCTTGGCAGACAGCCCGTAGTACCCTTTGGTATTGAGTGGTATGCATAATAGATGATGCTGAGTGACAGCCATATGCCCAGGTCCTGACAGCTGCTTAAGACCAGGCACTGGTCCCAAGACCTCCCACCTCTCCCATGAATATGAGCTATCATTATTCTTCCCACTTCTCCCATGAGCAAGGGAAAAGATTTTTATCCTCCCTTGCTTGCTCCCTGAAATCAACACATAGGCCTTCTTTAGGGTTTAAAATAATTTTTACTGCCAACACAACATGGAAATGAACAAGTTTAAAATAATAATAAAGTTACAAAAGTTACTTAACTGTTAACAGCTAATACTGGTCTTCCATGCCAAAGGAAGGAAAGCTGGGCCTAACCTTGTTCTAAGCCTTCTCCTCTCTCTAGAGCCCCAATAAACTCTCCTTCCTCTCTCTCAGCAGGTGATCTCACATCCTACTTTACCAAGAAAATCCAGGCCAACACATTGTGGACTCCCTCATCTCTACTATACACCTCAAAACCTCAGCACATCTTCTTTGATCTTTTTTTGCTGCAGTCTCAGAGAATCAATAGCCTTTCTCTTTGCCAAGGCCAATTCTTCTCTGTCTCCTTTGTCCTATCCCTTCTAGTCTCCTTTGGAAGCTTGACCCATCAATCAACCTCTCTCCCTCTTTCATCTTGAATTCCTTCCTGTCTACTGACTTTTTCCCTCTTGCCTACAAACATGAACAGATATAAGAATATGAAATAATAACTAGCATTTAAATAGCACTGTGCCAAGCACTGTGCTAATAAGCACTTTACAAATACTATCTTATCTGATCCCCACCACCTTATAAGATACGTAGATTTCTCCCATTCTTTTTTTTTTTTTTAGTGAGGCAATTGGGGTTAAGTGACTTGCCCAGGGTCACACAGCTAGTAAGTGTCTGAGGCCGGATTTGAACTCAGGTACTCCTGACTCCAGGGCCAGTGCTCTATCCACTGCACCACCTAGGTGCCCCGATTTCTCCCATTCTTAAATCTTCCCTTGACCCTGTTCTGCTTTCTAATGTGTTCCACCTCTCCTTCTTTTTACAGATAAAATCCTAGTTATCTACACTTGTGGCCTCCACTTTCTCATCATCTATTTACTTCTCATCCCCTTGGTAACTATACTCTGAACACATTATTCTAATGAAATTTGCTTTCTCTGAAGTTGCCAGTAACCTCGGTCATTGCTAAATCCCATAAACTCTCCATCTCCCATGACGTTTCAGTAGCTTTCAACATTGTTGACCACCTCCTCCTGTTGCAAATTACTATCCTCTCATAGTGAATAAACATTTATTAAGTAGCCATTATGTGCCACACACTATGTAAAGCATCGAAGACAAAAATAAGTAAAAGACAGTCCTTGCCTTCCAGAATTTTACAATCTAACGAGGAAGATAATACACAAGAGAGGGTTGGGAAGAAGGGTGGGAGGGTGGGGAATGTGGGAGACATGATGCTAGTGGAATCAAACCAAGCAGACAGCTGATGGAAAATGGTGTTAACTCAAAGAATCTGAGTCCTTCAGAAAGGGAAGCTTTGGGAGGAATGTATTGCTCCACCTTCCAAAAGAGATAAATGAGGGTCCTGAGGAGACATCTACTCCTGGTTCTTCATATCTCACTATGGAAAGATTTCTTCCAAGGCATGTGTCCTATACCGCTCTTTTCTTTTTCTATAGTGTCACAGTGATCTATATCATTTATTCCCATTTCTGTACAGATAACTTCCACATATATAAATATATATAGAAAGACACACATCTTTCACATATATAAATATATATAGACACGTCTCTATATATATACAGACATATATAAAATATATACACTTATCTACATACATACACAAATATATAAATTTGTTCCCATTTCTATACAGTATTTGCATGTCACTTACTACCTACGTCTTTGGGTGAGCCACTTAACATCTATGGGCCTCAGTTTCTCCATCTGTAAAATTGGTGGAAGAGGTTGACTAATTGACCTCTATGTTCTCTAGTTTCTATCCTGAATTCTAGTCAAGAAATTCTGCTCAAGCAAACCTCCCTAGACATTCTGTTCACACCTCAAACTCAACATATCTAAAATTGAACTTAGGATTCCGTCCATTAGACTTGTCCTTTCCAATCACTTCCTGTAATGCACTCAGCATTACAGCCAGACTGATCCATTGGTGTTTCCCCAAATGTGACATTCATGGGCACTGGCACAGACAATGGGAGGCAGGTAGTTCTTTATCTCTGCTCCCAGAATCTTTCTCTTCCTTCCAGGCTCCGCTCGGCTCCCACCTACCCTTGTTCTGCCTGCCCAGAACAGTGTTCTCAAATTTTCTTAGATCTTGGTCTGGTTTTTCAGCCACCTCATGCCTTACTTCGTATAAAGCGCGTTCAGCTGTATTTCGCCCCACAGTCTAATGTGATCTGCTTGAGGGTAAGAACCTTTGTATTGCAGGAGCCCAGCAGTGTTTTGCATATTTAGTGTTTATTTAATTTTGCCACGGACTGAATATATTGCTATGTAGATTCTTTTCACCCTCTCTCTCTCCCCTCTCCCTTATCTCCCCCTCTATTGCCCCATCTCCCTTTCTTCTATACCCCTCCTTTCCTTTCTCTCCCTTCTCTCTCCCATCCCTTGCCCCTCCTTCCTCCTTCGCCCCTCCCTCCTCTCTTCCGGCGCGCGCTCAGAGCGCCACGTGACCCGAGCGTCGGGGTCGTGCGGTCCTCACTCTCCCCCTCCGCCGGGCGCCCGGGCCGCGACTCCACGCGGAGTCATGTCGGCCTCGGCGCCCGAGGAGAGGCCGCCATCCCCGGGAGAACCCTTGTCACCACTTCGGGCCGGGGTTCAGTGTTTCTGTACTGTCGGCCGCGGCCTGGAGCCCTTCCTCTTGCGGGAGGTGCGAGCCCGACTGGTAGCAACAGAGGTGAGTTCCCTCCTTCCCTGGGACCCGGGGGCGGTGCCCCACGGCAGCGCCGCACGCTCTGGCTCCGAGTGGGCGGGGCCGAGTCGGGGGCGGGGCCTTGGTGCGTCAGCCGGAACTCCTCCCCACTCCAGGTCTGAGCACCGGCCGGTTTCTTCCTTGAGAATCCAGAGCCGACGTACCTGCCGCCACCCGCGGGGATAGAGGGAGGGAAGAGCACTTACGAGGCTCCCGTGAAGTGCTAAGCGCTGTGGTCAGCGCTGAGGATGTCCGAGCGAGCTAGAGAGCCGCTTCCCCCCCAGGCGCTTACGTTCTAGTGCCGGGAAACACCCAGAAGGGAACTTTGTAGAACTAAAGAATCAAAACAGACCCTTGCCCACCTTTGAGACAGCTCGCTCCAGTGCCTTCGGACGTAATAAGAATAACACTGAATATTTTTATAAAGCGCTTTACACGTTAGTTTCTTTGGCCCTTACTGCGACCCCGCGGGGAAGGGGCTGTTATTATCCCCCTTCTACACGGAGAGAATGAGAAATTTACCAGGGGTCACACAAGCGTCGGGTAGGATTGGAACTCTGGTCTTCCTGACCCCATAGCTGTCACTCTGTTTCCTAGACTTAGTCACTCATCATACAGAGAAGAAAATGAAGCCCACATCCTGAGGACTTTATGTTGCCCTAAGGCAACCCTCCAAGTTTTCTAGTGGGACCGCCCCATCATAATCCACTCAGTAAACCTTTATTAAGCACCTAGCATGTGCCAGGCACTTGGCAAAGCTCCGAAGATTATTGTTGTTTCTCCTTCCTCCTCTGACATCGTCATCAGTTGCAGTGAATTGGATCTAAGTGAGGAAGGGCTCTTCGAGGTCATCAGCCTCATTCTCTCCTCCCAGAGCCAGCTGGGTCCAATGGCAAGACATACATCTGGATGACTGGAGATGGCTCGAGATGTTTAAGGCAGTTGGGGTTAAGTGACTTGCCCAGGCTCACAGCCAGTAAGTGTCAAGTGTCTGAGGCAGGATTTGAACTCAGTCCTCCAGACTCCAGGGCCAGGACTCTGTCTACTGGCCCACCTAACTGCTCTGAAGAAACAAAGAGAGGCAAAAGATAGCCCTTGCCCTTAAGGAGTTTACACTCTAAGGTGGGAGACAATATGAAAGCAAATATATATACAAAGCAAGCAGATAAATAGAAAATAATATCAGAGGGAAGAGTACTAGAATTAAGTGAACTGGGAAGGTTTTCTATGTGATGTGGGATTTTAGTTGGGACTTAAAGGAAACCAGGGAGGTCAGTAGTCAGAGTGAAGCATTCTAGGCATGGGATTCCAGGAAGAGAAAATGCTTGGACCCAAGAGATACTGAGGGTCTTTTTCTTGGAAGAGAGCCAGTGTGACTGGATGGAAGAGTAAGTTGGGAGTAAGGTGTAAGAAGCTTGGAGGCAGCTAAACTATTAAGGGCTTTGAAGGACAAACAGCATTTTGTATTTGATCTTAAAATGATAGGGAGTCACTGGAGTTTGTTGAATAGTGGGGTGACAATCATAATCAGACCTGGTTTTGTTTGTTTGTTTTTTGGGCAATGAGGGTTAAGTGACTTGCCTAGGGTCACACAGTCAGTAAGTGTCAAGTGTCTGAGGCCGGATTTGAACTCAGGTCCTCCTGAATCCAGGGTCGGTGCTTTATCCGCTGAGCCACCTAGTTGCCCCCTAGACCTGTTTTTTAGGAAAATTAATTTGGTGGATGAATGGAAGATGGACTGGAGTGGGCTGTTTGGCCATTGAATTCTTTTTTTTTTTTCATTAATTCAACAAACATTGCTCACCTATAAAGTATAAGGCCTTGGGAGTACAAAGCCTGCTATTATCTCAGTCCCATATTTGTGGAGTTTGCAGTCCAGTACCAGAGAAAGGGTTCACAGATAATTGTAGTGTTGTGCAAAGTCCCAAAGTGCTGCAAGAAATCTGAGAATCCATTTACCATGAGGTCAGAGAAGACAGGGATGGATTCATAAAACAGATGGTATCTGAATTGGGCCTTATAGTTTAATAAATTACATTTGGGCCTGGGGAACGACATGAGCAAAGGCCCAGATGGGAGGGTAGGGTGGGAAAAGGGGAACAGTCATCCAGTCTGGACTTTAAATATAGAGTATGTGGAGAGGAATAGTATATGATATAATTAGAAAGTTAAATTGGAAGAGAGGAAGGTGCTTTGAGCTCCAGAATCAGGAATTTATGTTTTATCCAGTAAGCAGTAGGGAGCCATGATAATTTTTTGAGTAAAAAATGGCATATTAGAATTGTCTATTTGGAAAACTACTCCAACAGTGGTGTAAAGGATGGATAACGGAGGGGTAGATAGACTAATTACGAACTTGCCAGAGGTCATCTGGTTATATAAAAACAGCTTTTCTCAGGAGGAAAAAAGTCAGTCAATATCAAAAGATCCATACATCATTGTGAAACATAATCTGAATATATGAACTATGTGTTGCTGTTACTTTAAAAGCTATACACATATGTATGTAGCTACCTAACCCTTAAGAAACTCCTCTTTTGAGGAGCTATAAAAGGGAAATATTTCTGGAGTCCACAGGTAGGGGGTGAGATTAGAACATTATGATAGAAAGTGATTTGTGTTGCTGGAATTTAAACTTGTGCTGCTAGAAAGATAACCACAATTCAGTCGCTTTCTTGATAGCCTCATTAGACTGGTACAGAGGTGTTTGGCCAGTGAATTATAAAAGATATGTGGAAAAATTTTAGAGGGTTCAAAGAAATGCAGCAAAAATGTATTAAAGAATAAAGATGTTAAAGCAATTGGGATTCTTTAACCTGAAAAAGAAAATATGGATTGAGTTAGCCTAGGAGTACATAAAGGATTATTATAAGAATAGGGCCAGTAAGGGTGTTGTTTGTTTTTTTTAAAACCATTTTATTTTTCCAATTACATGTAAAGACAATTTTTAACATTCTTTTAAAAAAAAAAATTGAGTTCCAAATTTTCTCCCTCCCTCCTCTTTTCCCTCCCTAAGATGATAAGCAATTTGATGTAGGTTGTATATATGCAGTCACCTTTCTACATTAAGCCTCTTCAGACCAAATTGTACCTTTTAATTTATGAAACTTTGAAAGCAATACTTCCCTTGTATTTAACATGAGGCAGTTTGGAGAAACAGAGGACTTGCCTTACAGTTCAGGTACTGCCTCTGACTCATACTGACTTTGCAACCTTGAGGAAGCCATTTAACTTCCTGGCACCTCAGTCGTCTCTCTAAGACATTAAGTGAAAAACAGGGTTCGGTTCTGTATCTGGGGAAGCAGTTCCCACACCAGAAGTTCACTATAGTTCTGAAGTCACAGATGTGGCCATAAATTTGGTTGCTGATACCCCAGGTCCGCTTGATTTTTTTGCATTGGATTTCAGTCTGTGATTTTCAGGATAAAAGCAAAAATGCCAGCTGCCTCACAGTGTTAGCACTTGGATAACAGTATTGTTGTATCATCTTTGAAAGTGCTAGACAGAAAAGCAGCTTGGCTTGGGCTTTATTGGTTATTGGCTGTATTCCCAAATGGAGGAAAACAAATCCTATCTATATAAATAAGTTTTCAAGCAGCAAATATTAGGATGAAAATACACTAAACTGGCACATTTTACTTAAGTCTTGTGACTAAAAATAAATGATCAGTTAGGAAGCTCTAAGCTTAGCAGCTGGTTTCTGTTGCCATTGATGCATTCCTCCCTAGTACTTGGTTTAGTTCTTTCAACTGCAAAAGAGGAGGAGGATCAGGCCTTAGACCTGATCTTGATTGAAGGAAGTAATTTTTTGGCCTGTGATTGTTTTGCTTTTAGAATGTATTCAACATTTCTAAATCTGTCCTCATATTGGTGGTGTTTGGTTTTGGTTTTGTTTTTTTTTTTTCATTTTGGAACCTTAAACTGTTTCTTCAAACAAACACTCTGAGGGGCTTTAGGGGCTTCTGGATTGACTTATTGTTCTTCCATCTGAAAAATGCTTTGAGGCAGCTCCTGAGCCTGTTGTCCAAATGACCTGAGTTTAGATCCCAGTTCAGGCACTTTCTAGCTATGTGGCCCTGGGCAAGTCATTTTTTTTTCCCTTTTTTTTGTTTTTGGCGGGGCAAAGAGGGTTAAGTGACTTGCCCAGAGTCACACAGCTAGTAATTGTCAAGTGTCTGAGGTCGGATTTGAACTCAGGTCCTCCTGAATCCAGGGCCAGTGCTTCATCCACTACACCACCTAGCTGCCCCCAAGTCATTTATTTATTCTTTGTTTGCCTTAGCTTCCTCAGCTGTAAAATGTGTATAATGATAGCATCTACCTCCCAGGGTGATTGTGAAGATCAAAGAAGAAAATATTTGTAAATATTCCTGCCTTGGATTCTGGAACTCTTGAGTCCAAAACTTACTTCAGACCCTAATTGTGTGATCCTGGAAGAGTCATTTAACTTCTGCCTGCCTCAGTTTCCTCATCTGTAAAATGGAGATATTATTAACATTATGAGGATCAAAAGAAATATCATGTAACGTTATTTGCAAACTTTGAAGTGGTGATGAGTTTCTTTTAGAATAAATAAAAATGTTTCTGAATTTTGTGTAATTAAATATACTAACAAAGTAGGTATTTTACAGAACCAGTAAATCTTTCATCAGCTTATTCCCAGTAAAATAGCTAATGTGGCCCCTTTGAATATTTTAAATTGGCAGTGTCTGTCATGGGCTTGAAAGCTGTTAATGTTAATAACTGACACATAGCACTTCAGAGTTTGCAAAGCATTTCATGGCTCTTTTCTCCCTGTGCTATGGATGTCATAGGACTTATTTTACAGAAGAAGGAAGAACTGATGCTCTCCAAATTTCAGCGTTTGCCCAGAGCCACAAAGAGAGTTAAGTGCAGAAGGGCGATTTGGAACTTGCTCATTCTGACTCCAAGTCTGGAGGGCTATTGAAAAAGATGCACTGCCTCTTTTCATCATGTCTTTAAAGCAGGTGTATGTTTTTTTAACTTGTATTTAGGCCGCTAGGTGGCACCATAGCGCACAGAGTGCTGGGCCTGGAGTCAGGAAGACTTCAAATCTGGCCTCAGGCACTTACTAGCTATGTGACCCTGGGCAAGTCACTTAACCCTGTGTGCTTCATCTATGAAATGAGCTGGAGGAAGAAATGGCAAAATCATTCCAGTATCTCCACCAAGAAAACCCCAAATGGGGTCATGGAGATTTGGACACTACTGAAATAGCTGAACAACAACAAATATATTTGTAAGTAATTTAAATCAGCATCTCTATTTCTGCTTACTTTAAAGACAAACAAACAAACACCTTCTTACAACATTTAAAGGCTCCATATAAAACAGGCAATGGGAGGTAGTGACTTATTTAAAGAATTTCAGTTTGAATCCCAGCCCTTCCATTTACTACTTTGTGTCTCCTTTAGCAGTTTATTTAATGCTTCTGGGCCTCAGTTTTCTCACCTGTAAAAATGAAGGGTTATGCTAGAGTGTAGAACCTAGAGTCAGGAAAACTCTTCTTCCTGAGTTCCAATCTGGCCTCAGACACTTACTAGTCCTATGACCCTGGGCAAGTCACTTAACCCTGTTTCCCTGTTTTCTCAGCTGTAAAATGAGCTGAAGAAGGAAATGGCAGACCACTCCAGTATCTTTGCCAAGAAAACCCCAGATCGGTTACAAAGAGTCAGACACAACTGAAAATGACTGAACAATAACAGTACCCTAAGGTTGTTGTGAGGATAAAATGAGAGGATATTCGTAAATCGCTTTGCAAACTCCAAAGCACTATGTAAATGCTGGCTATATTACTCTAAGTCTCTTAAACTCTCAAAGCCTCAGTTTTCTTATATTTGAAATGGGAATAATAATATTGAAACTAAGTTGGCCGGATGATTGTGAAGAAAGTATTTACAAAGCTTAAGACACTATCTAAAGGTGAATGACAGTTATTATTTTTATCTCTTGAAATATATTATTTATTTGTCAATGTTGTTTCCCATAAATTCTATATGTGTACATGTTTTTTAAAAAAGCAAAATTTCAAATACGAGAATAATAGTATCTGTATTTTTCTCTTTCATTAGGTTGAATACATTTCAGGGAAGGTTTTTTTCACTACCAGTTCTGACTTAGCAATGCTGAAGCAACTAAAATCTGCAGAAAGACTGTTCTTGCTGCTTAAAAGGCAACCCCCACTTAGCATCTCTTCTGGAAGTAAAGGTATGAAATATGTAGGCTTTTATTTTCTAATGTCTACTGTGCTTGGAGATTTTCAACTTTAGAACTCCTCCGATTTGTGAACACTAACTTTTGTTGTTTGTGAGGTGGTTTGTTAAAGCTGGTCTAGTCCTATACCTCCATCCTCCCCTTTCCCAACAAAGCCCCAGGGAATGGAGAGCTAGGAGCCCCAGGAAAGAATTCCCCTTCCCTAAGGGTCTTTCAGCAAAGGCTGGATAACACTGGTTGAGGGAATTCTTGGGCAGGTATGAATTAATCTCAGTGGCCTCGGAAATTCCAGCTTTGAAATTCTCTGACTCTGAGACCTCTTCAGATATTGTCAGGAGGGGTGGGGGTCGTGGGGGAAGATGAGGAAGCTCCCCCGTTACAATAATCACAGGAGTCACTGCTCAGCTAACTCAGTCCCTTTTTTCGTCCCTGAGATTTGGGGAGTCCATCTAGTCCATTCCATACCTCAGTAAAGAACTCCCTCTACAACACAGAATTGCTATCCTTTGCTTGAAGTCCCCTATTCAGGAAGAACCCACTCCCTTCCAGGGAAGCCCTTTCTACTTCACTGTAGTCCTAATTATTGGTAACTTTTTTCTTTCACATTAAGGTTTCAATTTACCTAAAGACAACATTCTTCTCTTCAAGCCGATTAATTTTTGATCCCTCCTAAAGCTGAAAGACTTTTGCTCCATCAGTAGGAATTTATTAAGTGCCTGCTGTGTGCCAGGCAGTGTGCTCAAAGGCCAAAATGAAACGGTCCCTGCCCTCAGGAATATTACATTCTGTAAGGGAGGCAGCATGTACACATCCAGCATTTAGCACAGTTCCTCTTACATTGTAAATGCTAAATAAATGCTGGTTATGGAAGTATGTATGAAACACACAAAAACCAAATGCAGTGGAATTGGGCAGGAGAAGCATTAACAACTGAAAAAGGTGAGGAAAGGCTTAACATAGGAAGCGGCATGTGAGCTGAATTATGAGGGAAACAAACTAGGGTGTCCAAGAGGCAGAGATAAAGAGAGAGCATTCCTGGCTTGTGGATCCATGCCCCAGGACTGTGAATGAAGTGGCCTGTGTGAAGAACAGCCAGTCTGGTGGGACCAAGGAGGACGTGAAAAGGGGTAGACATCATGCCAACCTAATTTAATTTCCTTTTTTATAGCATTGGTTTATCAGCATCATAATACTTACGTGTCTGAAAGGGGGTATATAACAATCCAGGAAAGAGAAGATTGGAATCAGGTTTTGAAGGGCTTTAAATGAAAACAGATTTGATTCTAGAGGAAATAGGAAGCCACTGGACTTCATCAAAAGTCAGTCAGTTCATTTTTATTTGTTCTTCATTCTCAAAGAGGACCATGACATCTAGGTGATACCATGACTTGCAGTGAATAGGATTTCAGTGAGGGAGGGCTGTGCAAGGTCACCAACCTCACTCTCTCCTCCAGAGCCATCTGGGTCCAATGGCAAGATATAAATCAGGGGCAGCTAGGTGGCGCAGTGGATAGAGCACCAGCCCTGGATTAAGGAGGACCTGAGTTCAAATTCAGCCTCAGACACTTAACACTTACTAGCTGTGTGACCCTGGGCAGGTCACTTAACCCCAATTGCCTCAAATTTAAAAAAAAAAGATATAAATCAGGATGACTAAAGATTACTCTGGATGGGTTTTTTAAGGCAATTGGGGTTAAGTGACTTACCCAGGGTCACATAGCTAGTAAGTGTGTGAGGTGAGATTTGAACTCAGGTCTTCTCCACTTCAGAGTCAGTGCTCTGTCTACTATGCCACCTAGCTCCCCAGTCAGTAAACATTTATTAAGTGCCCACTAAATGCCAGGTACTTATTGGAGAGACATGATCAGACCTATGCTTTATGAATAATATTTGGCAGTTATATGGATGATGGATTAGAAGAGGGCAGGGTCTTGAGCAAGGTGATGAGTTAGGAGGTTATTGAAGTAGTCTAGGCATGTCGCAAAAATTTCTAAGTCCAACAAAGAAAAGAAACAGCTAAGTCTTCAGGCCATAGGGAAATCTGTTTATTGAGAGAGGGATCTTGTCTCACAATAAAGCCGGTGTCAGGTCTAGGACCTAAAGACCCTGAACCTCTCCAAGATCTGCTTTTTATACTCAATTAGGGCTGAAGAGTATTTATACCCTACTATTCTTAGATAAACTCTTCCCATTTTACAGTCCACCAAAACACATAAAGACAACCAAAATGATATATGTCTTGCCATATATCATTTAAAAAAACAGACAAGAGGTGCTGTTCTGTATTTAAGACAGTCTAACTTTTTTTACCTGTCCAAATAGGCATATCTCTCTTTAACACAGGATCTGAAACAAATGTGAAAGAAACAAATTTATATCCTGGTTTCACCATTCTTCTAATACAGCTATTTTTGAGTCAAGACTAAAGCCAGTATTGTGTTCATCAGATGACATCTAACAGCACTTTACAAATAAAAAGAATATCTAAACGTGTTAAATCACAATTTGTAGTTTATATGCTGGTTATTACCACAGTTAAATCACTTATATCTAAGGGGTGAGGAAAATCTCACTCACAGGCAAGAGCATGATGAAATGCTTCCCAAAGACTTCTTTTTTTCCCTCTATATATTCTATTCTACATGACTTACCTCATTTTGGAGAGACTTATCACCAGTTTAGATGAGTGTCATCTGCTAAGGTGTAGAGGTGTTATACTCTTCATCAGTGAAATGCATAACAACAAAATCAAAGATCCTTTAAGTATTAAAAGATATTCCATTTTTTAAACGCCTACTACAAAACACATTTCTGGAGATAGTTTGTCAACAATTAGATAAAATGTCAAATATATTTTTTCTACATTTTTCAGATTAGTAAGTTCATTTCTATAGGTATATTAATCATGAATTTAATATCTATAAATGTTAACCTAATTAGTATGTCTTTGCATCTTCCCTTTGCACTATGCTGCCTATCTGCCCTCAAAGACTGACCTAGTCTTATTCTATATTATGACATTATGATCATTCCTATTAAAATCCAATATTCTCTAAAGCAGTGGTTCTCAAATTTTTTTATACTTTTAAAATTTGGGGGGACCCCCCCAAGCCCCATTTTGTTTATGTAGGTTTTATCTATCAATATTTAATGTATTAGAAAATGAGATGTCTTCTTATTAACACGATGTCCCAGAGAGGATCTCAGGAACCACCAAGGTTCCCTGGATCCCATTTTGAGAACCACTGCTTTAAAAGTATATATGGTTACCTAACTATATTTAGAGATTTGTGAAAGACAAGTGTATGTTATACCCTAATGCTGGTGGCATCGTGATGAAATCAAAAGAACACTGGATTTGGAGTCAGAAGACTTTATTCAGATTCTGACTCTCATACCTCTGTGACCTCACTTGGCTCTCTGAGTCTTAGTTCCTTCATCTGTAAAATGAGGTGAATGGATTAGATGATCCCCTAAGGGATCTGGAGGGAGCTGGAGCTCTAAATCCTATTAACCTAATGCCTAGAACAGTCCCATTAAACCCAGCTGAGTAAATTTTAATTGTGGAGTGAAATAACTGAATAAAGTTCAGGACAGTAAACTTCAGTTGTCTGGTACCCAGAAATCTGGCAGCTGAAGCATAGCTGTGGAGCACTCAGAGCTCGGTCAGCCATCAGACACGAAGGTCATTCACTGCATCCCAGGCCATCGCCAGTCATCCTGACTTGTCTTGCCACTGGACTTCGATGATTCTGGAAGAGAGTGAGGTTGATGACCCTGTGTGTCACAGAAATCCAATTCGCCTCAAGTCAAGATATCAACCCTTGGTGTCATTGGTCCTCTTTGAAAATAAAGGATGAGGGGGGCAGCTAGGTGGTGCAGTAGATGAAGCACCGGCTCTGGATTCAGGAGGACCTGAGTTAAAATCTGACCTCAGACACTTGCCACTTACTAGCTGTGTGACCCTGGGCAAGTCACTTAACCCCCATTGCCCCTCAAAACAAAAATAACAAAACAAACAAAGAAAACAAAGGACGAACAACACCCAGAGTCTGGTGTTCTCAAGTAATTAATTAAAGCCATGGTGATGAGAAGGTAAATGGATAGCCACAATGAAGTCTCATTTAAGCTAGTATTTGCAAAATACAAGTTGAATGTTTAAATACAGTCTCCTAAAGTACTAAAAATTATGATTGCTCCCCTAAATCCCTCCATAAAGTTGAAACAAGGAAGCTAAAAGTGGGGTGAAACAAGGTAGAAGATTAAAGTGGTTAATGTTGCTGAAATTAAAAAATTTTGAATATCACATTTTTACAAAGTCAAAGGATACTAATAAATATTCTAAAAGTATGGATTTTTAAAAATTAAAGAAAATTACTTCAAAGGTCCTTTTAGCTCAGTAATTAATTGTGCATAATGTTGTATTAACTGCCTTCTCTAATTACCAGTCATTTCACATACCATATCTCACTTGATTCTCATAATAACCCTGTGAGAGAAGCAATACATGTATTATCATCCCTGTTTTGGTACATGAGACCCAGAAAGTAAGTGATTTACTCAGTCACAGAGCTAGAAAGTTTACTTGACTATTTCAGGAATGATTCAAATGGCAAGAAATAAATCTATTAAAGATGTATAGGCAAATAAGTTTCAGGGAACCTCATTTTAAGTATGTTTTCAGCCCCAAATAGTAGGATCCTAGATTTAGATCTGGAACAGACTTTAGAGGTCATCTAGTCCAAAGTTTCTTAAACTGTGGGTCACAACCACATAACTGAATGTGGGGGTCATTAAAATTTGGCAGTAAATGTTTGATTTGTATACATATTTTATATACTTATATACCTGGGGTTACATAAAAATTTCTTTGGTGCAAAGGGGTCACGAGGGGAAAAAATTTAAGAAGCCCTGATCTAGTCCAGCCTCATTTTATAGATGAAGAAACTGAAACCTGATCCAAGGTCACAAGGTATAAAGTAGTAATTCTGATTTGAACCCAGGTCCTTTGCTTCCAACTCCACATTCTTTCCATTAGATCACCAGACTTCCTCCGTTGATCATAATGGTTACCCCAAGTCATTGAAAAAAACTGAAAGAAAAAAAAAGTAATACCAGACTCTGGATCTGAAGGTTTCTTCCAGACAGTGGGTTAACTATACCTGTCAGGGCTGTCTCCTCTGCCTCCCCTAATGCTAATATCCCTTCAAGGGAGGACAGTAGAACCTAGAGCTCTGTGACATCTATACCAGGCTCTGCTAGTCCCAGAACCCACTTTTCCCACACCACCACAAATTCAAGTGCAAATGCTCTCTTCTAGAAGTACCCAGGCTTCCATGTTTCACACATTATATACCCTCTTTCATTCTCCCCAGACACAAACTGATCCATGTTCTCTTTTCTCTCTCTTGTCCTTCTCTTCCATTCCTCCCATTCAGACACTTCTCTAAACCTGTTCACAAATATACTCAGGCAGCCTGATGATCAGCATTAAAAGAAAGAATTGACTTTAAACAGCCTCAGAAGGGATAGTTAACATTTGCTGACCCTTGAAGGAACATTGTATTCTCCCTGCATAGTTACTTGCCTTCCCTCAGGATTGTTAACTTTGACAGCAGTTTATGAATAGTTCCAATTGCAAAGTTTGTTTGTAAAGTAGTTATTTGGAATTCCTAGCACATTTTCCCATAGAAACAGCATTCTAAATAGTTAGATTTTCTAGCCTATCTAATCCATAATAATAGCCTACACTTATTTGACACTTGAAAATTTACAAAATCACTTTATACTTAATCTCATTGGCTTTCCACAACCCCTTACAAGATAGAGTATATTATTATCCCCATTTTATAAATGAGGAAATAGAACCAGAGAGGTTGTGACTTCCCCAAGGTCACTCCAGTTAATGATTTAATTTCATGTCATCTTACTCTTCATTCTACCAACATTCTTCATGTTTGACCCTTCAAGACATGAGCCTTGAGTCTGGCATGAAGATTGTGGATAAGGCCTAGGACCATAAGGAGTCTTTTGACAGCTCCAAGCATCACCAATGTGGGAATTTGTTTTGTTTGACTCGGCATATTTAGTACAAGGTTTTTGTTTTGGTTTGGTTTTGGTTTCTATTTTTGAAGAGTATCTGGGAGAGGAAGAGATTAAAGAGAAAGAAAAATAATTTCTTGTTAATTGAAAAAAATTAAACTCAGAAATTGTTGAAAAAAAAAAGGTTCTGCTGGGGGGCAGCTAGGTGGCGCAATGGATAAAGCACTGGCCCTGGATTCAGGTGGACCTGAGTTCAAATCCAGCCTCAGACACTTCATACTTACTAGCTGTGTGATGCTGGGCAAGTCACTTAACCCTCATTGCCCTGCCCCCCCCCAAAAAAAATTTAAGAAAAGGTTCTGCTGGCCAGGGTTCTGATGGCAACTGACATTCATATGGATAGATACCTCCAAGTCAGATACCTGTTTACAAAAGTAGGGAAATGTGAGCTGACAAAAAGGGCTAAAAGAAAAAAGTTTAGATTCTTGGAACACTGACCTTTACTTATGTAGAACCTCTTCCCCACCATCATTCAAGAAAATAATACTCAATATAAAGGTGCTGGTATAGTTTTATTATCTAATCTGGATGTTGATTTTAATAATGGAAAAAGTTTCTAGTATTTATAAAATTGAATCTTGCTGCATCTATCTTTTTGCCTGTGAAGAACTCATTAGCTTTTTAAAGACAGATATCTTCTCTGTGAAACTTATGACCACTCTGAGTGAGTGGGAATCTGTTGTTGTCATTAAAAATAAGTTATCTTGAAGAGCAGAACCAGCATGGTAGAGTGAAGTGAGCATTTTTGCCCAACATTCCTCTAAATAACTTTTAAAAACCTATCAAGGGGCAAGCTAGGTGGCAGAGTGGATAAAGCATCGGCCCTGGATTCAGGAAGACCTGAGTTCAAATCTGGCCTCAGACACTTCACACTTACTAGCTGTGTGACTCTGGGCAAGTCACTTAATCCTTGTTGCCCTGCAAAAAAAAAAAAAAAGCCTGTCAAACCAAATTCTGAGTGGAAAAATCAAAAAAGTCACAATGAATCATTTTTCTAGCCCAGAAGAACTTAGAAAGGAAGAAAGAAAATTGGGTGGAGTCTGGCTTGGGAATATGAATAATCTGCCTGACTAAGGACTCAAAACTCATGCCACTTCTGCTATCTTCGACCAGAGTGCAAACCAGGCAGTGATTGGAACTCTCCCCTAACTCACATCACTTTAAAAGCACTGAAAACTTATAAGCCCCAAGACCTAACTATGAAAGCAATAGGATATCAAGAGATCGAGCCACACACCATCAGTACCCCAGAGGTAAGGAGAGGCCAACTCTAACATAAAGTCCAAACTCTAAATATAGGCTGAAAAAAATGAGGAAACAACAAAAAAAGAACCTGACCATAAAAATCTACTGTGGTAACAGACTCAGAAGACAACAGTGACTTGAAAACATCTACAAACAAAGCCTTAGAGAAAAATGCAAATTGGACATAAGCCCAACAAGAATTCTTCTTCTAAGAGCCAAAGCAGTTTTTGTTGTTTGTTCATTTCAGTCACATCCAATTCTTTGTGACCCCATTTGAGGTTTTCTTGGCAAAGATAATAGAGTGGTTTGCCATTTCCTTCTCCCGCTCATTTTACAGATGAGGAAACTGAGGGTTAAGTGACTTACTCAGGGTAATATAACTAGTAAGTATCTGAGGGTCAGATTTGAATTCCAGATCCAGTGCTCTGTCCAGTGCACCACCTAACTGCCCCCCAAAAACGAAATTTTAAAAGGAAAAAACAAAACTTTTTAATCAAATAATCGTGGTAGAAGAAAAATTGAGAAAAGAAATGAGAACAATGTAAGAAAATTATGAAAATAGGATTAACAGCTTGACAAAAGGTGATTAAAAATTTGTAAAATTTGTATCATTAAAGCAATATTCATGATCTCAGACATTTGACACTTACTAGCTGTGTGACCTTGGGCAAGTCACTTAACCCTCATTCCCCCTCAAAAAAAAGAAATACTGAAGAAAATTATTACTTAAAAATAAGACTTGGCCAAATGATAAAAGAGGTAAAAAGGTTCACTGAAGAAAGTAACTCTTTATGAATTAGAATTGGTCAAATGGAAGCTAATGACTCTGTACGGGCCAAATTTTAATTGGGGAGTGTTAATTAGGTGGCTTGAAGTAATATTGGGGTAAGGAAGGAGATTAACAGCCTCTTTAAAAAAACAAACAGGGCTCATTAACAGGAACAAATTTAAAACACAAGTAAGATTAGTAGAACAAGAGAAAAAGGGAATAGGGGAAGGAAAATAATACGACCTGAAATCACACCACCTGGACCCAGCTGCACCACGTCTAACCCTCTCCCTCATGTCTGTAGGAATTATAAATTATTGGACTACCTGAAAACTATGATCAAAAAAAGGGCATAAACATCATATTTCTTTCTTTCTTTCTTTCTTTTTTTTTTTTTGGTGAGGTAATTGGGGTTAAGTGACTTGCCCAGGATCACACAGCTAGTAAGTGTTGTGTCTGAGGCCAGATTTGAACTCAGGTCCTCCTGACTCCAGGGCCGGTGCTCTATCCACTGCACCACCAGCTGCTCCTATAGACATCATATTTCAAGAAATTATCAAGGAAAACTGTTCTCCTATCTTAGATCCAGAAGGTAAAATAGAAATAGAAAATACCCACCATTTACTTCTCAAAAGAGATACCAAAATGAAAATTCCCAGGAATGTTATAGCCAAATTTCAGAACTCCCAGATCAAGTTAAAAATACTTCAGTCAGTCAGAAAGAAACAATTCAAATATCATGGGGTCACAGTCAATTTAATGATATGTTTAGCAGCTTCCATATTAAAAGAGTAGAGAGCTTAGAATATGATATTCTGGAAGGCAGAAGAACTAGAATTAGAACCAAGAATAATCTACCTAGCAAAACTAATTATAATTCTACAAGGGGAAATGGATATTTAATGGGGATAAAAGGACTTTCAAGCATTCCTGATGAAAAAACAAGAGCTAAATAGAAAATGTGAGATTCAAACACAAGACCCGAGAAGTATAAAAAGGTAAACAAAAGTGAGAAATCATAAAGGACTCAATAAGGTGAAACTCTTTACATTTCTATATGGGAAGATGATACATGTAACTCCTAGGAAATTTATCATCATTAGGGCAATTATAAGGCATCTACTTAGAGGGCGTGGGTATAAGTCTACTATGTTGAGATGAACTCAAAAACTGGAAGGTTGAGAAAGGGGTGCACTGGGAGTAGGGGGAAGGGAGAGGAAGAATAGGTAAAATTATCTGACATAAAAGAAATGCATAAGGAATTTTTTAAATGGAGGGGGAATGTACAACACTTGATCCTTATTCCTATGATTAGATTCAAAGAGGGAAGAATATATATTACACACAGTTGGGTACAGATATTGTCCTTACTCAACAGGGAAATAGGAGAAAGAAGGGGGCTAATAAGAGAGAGGGTAGATTAGGAGGTATTAGTCAGAATGGTCAGAAGCAAAACAGACTTGAGGAGGGATCAAGGTAAAAAGGAAGAGAATAGAAGGAAATATTGTCATAACTATATTAATAGGATGAGCTCACCCATAAAATGGAAAAGGATAGCAGAATGGATTAGAAACCAGAATCCAACATTATTTACAAGAGAGACACTCAAAACAGAAAGACACACTGTCAAAATAAGAGGCTGCGGCAGATTCTTTTGTTTCAGCTGAAGTTAAAAAAAGCAGGGGTAGCAGTCATGATCTCAGATAAAGCAAAGACAGAAACATCTAAAAGAATTAGGGAAACAACAATTTGCTGAAAGGTAGATTGGACAATGAATTAATTACAATACTGAGCATATATGGAACAAATGGCATAACATCAAAATACATGAAGGGAAAGTTAAATGAGTTATAAGAGGAAATAGACAGTAAAAACTATTCTAGTAGGGGACCTTGATTTATTCCTCAGACCTAGATAAAGCTAACCATAAAATAATAAGAAAGAAGTTGAGATGAATAGAATTTCAGAAATTTTAGATATGGTAGAACTCTGGAGAATTTTGAATAAGAATAAAAAGGAGTATACCTATTTCTCTGTTGTGCATGGCACCTTTACAAAAACTGACCAGGTATTAGGGCATAAAAACTGTTGAGAAAACTGGAAAGTAGTATGTCAGAAACTAGGAGAATGGTTGAACAAGTTTTCTTATATGAATGTGATGAAATATTAATTGTGCTGTATGTAAAAATGATGATGGAGAGGGTTTGATAAAAACTTCAGAAGACTTATGTGAACTGATGCAAAGTGAAGGAAGCAGAACAGTCTATACAGTAATAGCAGTATTATAATAATAATCAGGTGTGAAAGACCTAGTAACAGTGATCCACCAAAACTTCAGACTCCTGATATAAAATGGTATCCACTTCCAGACAGAACTGAATGAAGGACTCTGAGTGCAGATTGAAGCATATTTTTCTTTTATTTAAAAAAAAATTCAGATCATGACTATGCAGAAATGTTTTCATGTTAAGAATGAGTATTATATTTCTTGCCTTCCAAATTGGTGAGAGAAGAGGTGAAGAGAGGGAAAGAAATTGGAACTTAATTTTTTTTTAATGAGGATAAATTATCCTTCTGATGTGTTATGGTATTTTCAGCATTTTAAAGCTTCACACATGTTCTCTAGATTTATCTCTGTACCTTTATGAAAGCTATCACTCTCTTTATTAGGTTGTTTTAAGTGAAAGATTTCTAGTGTAGCCATGGAGTTCTGAGCTCATTTATTATTCTTAAAATAGTTTGATGTAATAAGCTTGTGTTGTAAAATATAAATATTTGAACTTTTAAAACATGTTGATGCTTTTTATGTCAAACAGAACCTAATTCATTCTGAGTGAACTAATTTCAGAGAATGGTCAGTTAACCTAAATCACACATCCCAGAAGACACTACCACTTTAGATTCAGGTGACAGTATTTGCGGATCTTGATCCTGTGCTGTGTCCTAATGGTGAAGTATGAATTCCTGAGAAAAATAAGATGGTTAGCCACATCAGTATATCTGGTGTCAAGAAATTGATTTGTATCATATTTGATAATGTCGTATACTATTTTTAAAGTCTTAACATGAGTTAAAATAAGATATTTGTTTTTATTTAGGAAAAATGTTTAATGAAATTCAAAGACTTGTAACTGGGGATCCCATGTGTTGGGTACATGCTATTTCAATTTGGAGAAGTCTTCTTGAACTAGAAGAAAAATTTCTACCTGAAATGGCCAAACCCTCCAAAAGGAAGACAGGAGAAAATAAAGACACCATTACTAAGAAGTTAAAAATAGAACAAACACTAGCAATGCCAGTGGATACAGAATGTCAGCTAGAAAAGCAAAAAAATGACAAGATACAGGAACATAAAAATCTGATAACTGAAAAAGAAAACTTTCAAGAAGAAAAATCTGAAAATGATGGACACAAAGAAGTTGAGCATCACCAGGGCAAATTCACTTTCAGAGTTTCTTGTCGCTGTAGTGGAACAATAGCAAAAACATTTACCACAGAGGTAGGTCTTCCTTTCCTCTCCTACCTCCCTCCCCGTAAAAAGAAAGGAATAAGTTAAATGAGATTTGAAGATAAGATTAAATTATATCTATCTATCTACACATATGTATGAATAAAAACAAAATTTTTATATATATATATATATATATATATAATTTGTTTGCATTAAATTCCTTAACTTCTCTCCTGCTTTTTTAAAGGGAGGGAAAGTTCTAAAATCCTAAGTAGTAGGCTTTTTCAAAGCCTAAGGTACTTACCTTTAACTCAAGGATATCCTTCTTAGTATTTGTGAATCTTGATTACAGAAGCTCTGCTTCATATAGTTGGAATGAATGAAAAAAAAAACCACTTATTAAGCATTTTCTGTGTGCCAAGTTCTGGAGGTACAAATATAAAAGTGAAGATAGCCTTTGCCCTCAAAGACCTTGTGCTCCAATAGGGGAAGATAATAGAAATTCCTAAGATATTGAGTGGAACAACTTCTGTTACTGCCTGTGCAGTCTTGGCCCCTTAGTGTACTTTTTGTTTTTTAGTGAGGCAGTTGGGGTGAAGTGACTTGCCCAGGGTCACACAGCTAGTAAGTGTTAAGTGTCTGAGGCCGGATTTGAACCCAGGTACTCCTGACTCCAGGGCTGGTGCTCTATCCACTGCGCCACCTAGCTGCCCCCCTTGGTGTACTTTTAAGGCCCCAGCTTTCCAATGTATCAAGTAAGGGAGGTCAACTAGATCCTAGCTGCTTAAACAGTGGGTCATGACCCCATGTGGAGTCAGGTAACTGAATGTGTGGGGGGGTCATGAAAAATTTGGCAATGGTAAAAGGTGATGTATACAGATATATACCTATATAGCTGGAGTCCCATAAAAATTTCTCAGGTGAAAAGGGGTCACAAGTAGAAAGTTTAAGAAACCCTGAACTAGGTGACCTCCAGATACTATACAGCTGAGATATTAAGATCTCTGAGCTATGAAAAAATTTTCTTTGTGTGAACTGTGCTGCCTTGTGGGTGCAGCTTTCTGCCAAGCCAAAAGACGAGGCTGTTGTATCAAAAAAACAGATTTGTAGGGGTTTGCATTTCTGTGCTAGTTGAAATAACCCTGTTAAGATCTTTTTTTTTTTTTTTTAGTGAGGCAATTGAGGGTTAAGTGACTTGCCCAGGGTCACACAGCTAGTAAATGTTAAGTGTCTGAGGCCGGATTTGAACTCAGGTACTCCTGACTCCAGGGCTGGTGCTCTATCCACTGCACCACCTAGCTGCCCCAATATCATTTCTTAAAGGAATTGTAAAAGCTGCTGATGAATTCATCAAATAATTAAGATGTTAGGTAAACAAAATTAATTTTGATTAGGGCTTGTTAGATATAGTAGTTGCTTGTAGGTGCGTGCGTGTGTGCGTGCGTGCGTGTGTGTGTGTGTGTGTGTGTGTGTGTGTGTGTGTGTGTGTGTTTTAATTCCACTCTTATTTCTGATGGGAAATTTTTTCATATGATATATTTTTATTGCATATTCCAAACCTTTCTTATGCATTCCATTAACTTTTGGCTATGTCTTTAAGCTGAGATCTTCATTCTTAATAGTTTAATCTTTTCCTTAACTACTACTTTTCCAGGAGGTGGGAAGAGTAATTGGAATTGCTCTTATAAAACAGTTTGGCTGGAAAACAGATTTGAGAAACCCCAGTTTAGAGGTAATGAATATTTTAAAAACTCTTTTTGTTACATTTCAAATTTTATTTTTAAACTGACACTGTTGAGTAGTTTAATAATTTTATTTTCTACATTTTAGGTTATTTTAAAAGAGTGCAACTATGCAGAAGCAAACAGTTGTTTTCCTTAGCAATAAATATGGTTAACTTTGATGGTTTTCATTGTAAAAGTTTCTCAACAAGATATGGACATGGTCTGTTTATTCACAGGTGGGGACTAGTACAGGAGCAACAGAGTCCATTTGAAACTCACTTGGAGTACTCACCTCTCCCCCAGCAAAAAAATACATTAAGAAATGCTAGTTGTGAGAAAAACCTTTTAGTATTATTGTGACAGCATCAAACAAAATGATCATGACTAGGTAACTTTATATGTTTCATTAATCCAAAGGGTTATTTGACACACCCATCTTAAAATGAAGTGGTCTCACCCAACTAAAAGCTTGTTCTTTGAACCAAGCCAGGGCGTAGACTATTGGTTATAAAAAGAAGAATCCTGTTTGGTGACATTTGGAAGGAATGTAAGAACTAGAGAAATAAGCAAATTATCCACCTCTAGTCAGAAATAGAACTTAAAACAGAGTATGATGATAGGGTGAGGTTAGAGAGAAGCTGACAGATTGAAAAGATTGTTGTGCCCATTGAATTTTAGAAAGATTGTTGATTATCCAGCTGGTATAAAGAAACCTCAGGATAGCCTGGGGACTTTCACAGAGCCTGTGTCGGGCACTGAGAGGAACCACTTTAGCCCATTGTCTTACAGGACCTTTTGTTTAGGACTGTCCCTCTGAGTTATGCAGAGGTCTTGTCAAGGTATGGATCACTCCTGAGCCCATGAGCACCCCACATTCATTCACTAAACATTTAAGACTTGGGTGTGCATGTAGGTAGCTTCATATTATGGGTGATTTACAGAGCTTGATCGTATCACTCCTTTACTAAATTGCCTTCAGCAGTTCTGCACTGCCTACCAAAGGAAATACAAACTGCTGATCCTGGCATTTGAGAGTCTCGCTACATAATCTTAATTCCAGCCTGCCTTCCCAGTTTTATCTCATACAATTCACCTTCACATACTCTGTTCCAAATAAGCGAAATAAATCTCCATTCCTTTTTCTCACCTTACTTCTTCTGTGTCTATGCTTTTACTCATGCTATTTCTCTCCTCCACCCCTCATCTGAAAGGAACTTTACTTTCCTCAGTTTCATTTATCCCTTCATTAGGGCCCAACATAGCTGCTATCTCACCTGTGAAGCCGTCACTGGTCCAGTTTACAGTGATGTCTCTCTTTTCTGAGTTCTCATAACATTTGCCTGTACCTCCATTTTGCATGTAACTACAATACAAGGGAAAGTGAGAGCTTTCTCTGTGTATGCCTCTACTTCATTAGAATGTGAGTTCCTTGAGAACCAGAGCTATGCCATATTTGTTTTTATGTCCCAGGTACCTAGCAAAGTAACTAGCACTCAGTAGGTGCCCATTCGTGTGTTATATTGAATTGCTCTCACCAACATTGATATATGAATTTCTAATAGCATACACGGTTTACCTATAAAATGCATGTATAATTGAACTGAAACCTTTGCTTAAGAAAAAAATAGTGAATAAAATGTTTTTATTATGCCGTATAACCCTGAAGACTAGAAGACTTCCTCTTAAACTCTAGGTCTTATGGGCACAAAACTAAGGCCTTCAAGTTGCCACCCAAAAGCCCTAATCATGGAGTTTTGTTTTTCATTCTAATTTCTGTGTTTTCTCTTTCAGATATTTATACATCTAAATGACATTTACTCCGTGGTGGGGATTCCTATTTTCAGGTAGATGTTTATATTTTTGTGCTCCAGGATTTTTCTAAATTCATTAATGTTTTTTAAACTTATCAGCTCCATGTATTTTGTTTGCAACAAGAAAAACTAATTAACCCTAGATGGAATTTAAGGCTTGATATTTCATGTTTTGTATATGCCTTTAAAATGCTCTGATAACATATTGTTTTTATTTTTCTGTGATTTTAGAGTATAAAAATTTGGATAACTGAAAGCCATGAATTGCATTGTTGACATTGACAAATTATACCTAGTGTCTAAAGTATTTTAAATTATTCATTAATTTAGAAAATTATAGACTCAGGCTAGGTAAGAAATGTATGCATACATAAGTGTTTGCTTACAGAGATAGTAAGCATTTATTAAAATTAAACATACAGTGCAATTCTTGGGGCCCTCAGGGGCTCATTGCCAAATCTGATGCATTATAATTCCTTGGAAAGGTCTGGAGAAAATTTTTTCAACTTTTTAGACAATCTAAATATGATGTTTCTCTAGTCATACAGTAGAATACTGCCATGTTACTATAAATGTAAATAAGAATAATAACAATTCCTACCACAGTTATCTTGAAAATTCCTCAAGATATTTGTATTGTGTTTTACATGACACCACTAAAGTAAGAAGGTCAGGGGTGGATATAAGTACTACTGCCCCATCTCTGAAGAGTATGAAGAGGCTGATGGCTACAGCAGCAGCTGCAGAAGCAAAGGCTTTCTCCAAGAGAGCATAGCCATTCTGTTGTTGGACATTGTAGAATTCATCCAGAGAAAGGGGGGTTAGTATAGAAGAATATTTTTGCCACTTTTCTGCTTCCTGCTGTTTCTTATTGATTCACCTTATAAATTAAAGTGTCATACAGAAGATGAGCTATTGTTACAGAATTGATCTGGTGAAAAATTGGATTTTAGAGGCACCATACAGAACAATCTCATAACATTAAAGATGTATTTTTAAATTTTGCTTCTTCCTACACTTAGCTATGTGCCTTGGCTACCAAAAAAAGTCACTGTAATCTTTAGCTATATTAATAGAAGTATAATGTTCACAACCAGAAAGGTTGTCATCTAAGTGTACTTGCCAGATATCAGCTGGAACACTGGATTCTGTTTGGGGCACTACTTTTTAGGATGTTAACAGGGTGAGGTTTTTTTTTTCCAAATTAGTATGACCAGAATAATGAGGAGATTCCCAAACCATGTCAGATGCAGATCAGTTAAATTAACTGGGAAGAAAAGTTGGAAGAACGTTATGGCCATCTTCAATATATTTCAGGGTTGTCATGTGGCAAGAAGGACTAGATTGATTTTATATGGTACCAGTGAGAGAACTAAGACCAGTGGATAGAAATTCCCAGGAGGCTGAGTCTTTAGAAGAATTTTTAAAATTAGAACCTTTTTAAAATTGAATGGGGTACTTCATTAGGTACCTTTTAACTGAACATGATCAAGTAGAGGCCAAGTGATGTCTTGCTGGGTGTGTTATAGAAGGAATTTGTGTATTGGTCTTAATGACTTCTGAGCTCTCTTCTGTTCCCTACATTCTGTGATTCTTTTCCACAATTACATGAAATCCAGTGCTCTCAAAACTCATGTTTCAAGTTTGTCTTCAGTTTATAGAGCTCATCCATTTTTACTATTGCTCTCTAAATCTTTGTTTCTTTTCACAAAGGTTTGTTCATTCAAGTATATCTTCATCTGATCAGAAAAACCGGGCTGCATAGTAGACCTCTAAGGTCAGAGTTCAGTCCTGGTCCTGGTAGACGAAGTCTATCTGCAATATCTACAACAAATAGTCATATAGAGCTCCCAGATATTTTTAATTCAGTGTAGTTCTATTGCTTCATTGATTTTAATATAGGCCACATGCTTTCTCCCAAAATCAAACTTAATGAAAACCTGAAAACAATTTATAGTTATTCTTCAGTTATGTTTTTGTCTACCCTGTCTATAGGTTGTTGTACTAAAACAGAGAAGTCATGTGTAGAGTTCATTTATTTCCATCTGTAGTCCATGCTGATACTAAATGCATAAATCTTTTAAAAAGTTTTTTAGTTCTTACCTTTAATAAATTTACAATTTCAGTTAATCCCTACTAATCTTTTAGAAGAGGTAGCTAGATGGCTCAGTGGATAGAGTGCTGGACCTAGAGTCAGAAAGATGAGTTCACATGTGGCCTCAGACGCTAGCAGCGTGACCCTGGGCAAGTCACTTTAACCTTTGCTTACCTAATCTCTTGGAGAAGGAAGTGACAAACCACTCCAGTATCTGTGCCGGGAAATCCCCCCCCTCCAAAAAAAGGGGGGTCATAAAGAGTTGAGCACAACCGATTCTCACTTTAATGAGGGTCTCTGCATCTGCCAGTAATACCTGCTTGCTGCCAGCGCAGATGCTAGGACCCTTTTCCTTGGACCAACTTTGGATAGTTTCAAGTCATGCATGGAGCTCTTAGGCCCTTCATCAGTTTTATATTTTTCATAGTAAATACATGATTTTTATTCACTAATTTTACATAATTATTATTCACTGTTGTATATATTTTCCTCTAAAATATCTCATTTTGGGGAGTGGAACCCATGTTTAATTATAGCCTGCATTTAAATCAATAAAGTATATTATCAGCATCAATCTTGTAACAACCCATTTAAAGGAAAGAGATAGCATAACTTGTATCTGTGGAAAAGGTGCTCAGATATGACATTGATGTTAGTTCAGTTGGGAAGATTTGAAATTGGTCAAATGGCTGACCCAAAATAGTGATCATTGGATCTTAGCCCAGAGAATAGACTTAGTGGAAGACACAGTAATTGACTTCAAGTATTTACCCGTGGAAGAGGGTTTGGACTTGCTCCGTGTGATCCTAGAGGGCTGAAGTAGGAACTGTGGGTTGAATTTGCAGAGGCAGAATCAGGCTTCATAGAAGGAAAGACTGATTATCAGTGCTATTCAAAAGTATCTCAGGATGTGATGGAGGTCTCCCTTGCCTGTGATATAGTAGGAAGAGCTCTGTATTTGGAGGCCGAGGCCTGGGTTCAAATTCCAGATCTTGGGGACACTGTCTATATGTCCTTGGCAAGTCCCTTAACCTCCGTAGGCTTTAGTTTCTTCTGAAAAATGAAGGCATTGTATTAGAAGACCTCTAAGGTTCCTTTCAGCTCTGTCTATGATTCTGAGCCTTATTGGAGATCGTCAAGCAGAGTCTTTATAAACCACCTTTATGTTATATGAACAGGGGATTCCTGTTTATGAGAGTGCTGGAGTAGAGGGCTTCAGATGTCTCTCCAGACTTTAAGATTCTGTCATCCTCAAAACAACCTTGGAAACTTATCTGCAGAAAAGGCAAGTGAATGTCCAGGGTTGTATGGCTACTAAGTGGCCGTTCTGGAACAAGAAACTAAGTCTACTGACTCCTAGTTCAGGATTCTTTCCATTGGTCTATACTGAATACCGAATTCATCTCAGTTGCCTAGAAAACTCACTTGCCTGGAATGCCTCAAGACTGACTCTGCCAGGTAACGAATGTGTTTATATTATAAAGTTAAATACAGCATACTGTCTTAAACATTTTGTCGCATGTCTGTGAATATATGAGAGTACCTCACTTTTCTTTACTTCATATTTTCATTAGTGTGTATGTATTTGGCATCCAATCATATTGACCCTATGACCAATATTTTTATAGGCTTCCTTTGGCAAGTAGAGCTTACATCAAGGCAGCAGGACTTCGTTCTACTATAGCTTGGACAATGGCATCTCTCGCTGAAATTAATGTAAGGAAAAAATGTCATTGTTGTAAAGGGGAATGACTTTTATTTTGTGAACTTTTTTTTTTTTTTTGGTCAGGGAAATGAGGGTTAAGTGACTTTCCCAGGGTCACATAGCTACTAAGTGTCAAGTGTTTGAGGCCGGATTTGAACTCAGGTCCTCCTGAATCCAGGGCTGGTGCTTTACCCACTGTGCCACCTAGCTGCCCCTGGGAATGACTTTTGATTTGAAAATTAAAGATTACAAAGGTGGGCATAAGAAATGCACCTTGATACTTAATGGGGAAATAAAATTCACCACACTGGTCCTCATCTCTATCCCCTAAGTGAAAGCCATTTAGGTTGTAGATTTTAGCAAACTCACATAAATATTCATTCCTGTGAAAGGCAAGAGTAAAGACAATTTCAAACTTTCTCATGTCATCTAGTGTTTCTCAAAAAAATGAATATTTAGTATCTAAAATGATATACTTTATTCTGTTAATTTACTTTCTTGGTATAAAAAGAAATATCCTCCTTTATGCTAGCCAACCCTGGATCCTTTCCCTCACCATCTCATCCTTTTCTCCATCTCCTTTCTCTCTTCTTCATACTACTGAACACCCCTGGAGGAAGTCATTCTGTGGTGCTGACTGGGTCCACAAGTTTGTTACCTAATCTTAAATGGGCCTTCATTGCTACATGGTAATCCTTTAATAGTTCTTTGATTAACTCTATATCTTATTGCCCAAAATGTCTGTTCCCGGCCATCTGTTCTCAAGCCACCTACACTGTTCTCTCTCCCTTCCCTCTTAGCAAAGAACCTTGACTTATACTTATACTTAAAAAAAATTGAGATAATACATTGAAAAGCTCCTCTTTTTCTCTCTTCTGTGCTTCAGATCTTCACATCATTCCCCATTCTCTTTTTCTTTACTCTTTGAGGAAGAAGTGGCCTTTCTCATCTCCAGGGCCAACCTCTCAATCCTATTCCCTCCCAATTTGTCTCTCATCTTCAATTTCTTTATCCATCTACTGGCCCCTTGCCTTTTAACTGCAAACCTTACCTTCACTGCCAATATATCATGCTGGTGTCCCAGATCTTTCCTCCATTTTAGAGCCAAAATCCTGGGAAAAACTTGTCTGTGCTTATTGTACTCCTCCCTTTCACCCCTTCTGGTCTCTATTCAGTTCTCAGACCCTCATCTTCTGATCTCCAGACCATCTCAGGTACTCTCCTGAGTTGCTTTTGTAGCCATCAGTTAGTCTGCTTCTTTCTTGATCTCCCACTATGCTCATGGAGACTTTCTCTTATCTAGGTTTTCCTGATACTACTTTCTCCTGATTCTCCTCCTACCTGTCTGACTGCTCTTTCTCAGTATCCTTTGATGATTATCAACCATATCCCAACCTGTATGCAAGGATCTCCCATGCGCCAGGGATCTGTAGAGAGTTCCAAGGATCTTCTCTCACCACATTGTTTCTCTCCTCTTCTTGCTATCCTCTTCTGAGGGTGCCCCTTGATCTTCCTTGTCACTAAAGAAATTTTCTATGGTTCTCAACTTTCTCTGCTTGCTCATCTTGACTACCTTTTACTTGACTTTTAACTCCCTCTTACAGTGGGGCCCTATTTCCAAGCTACGCTGTCCCAAGCTTCAGAGGGTCCCAGGTGTTTCTGTTTAAGGAAGGGCAAGTTTTTCACTTGCCTGGCCTGTTCTCTGGTCTGAAGATAACCTCAAGCCAGCCTGCTAATTAACCAGGCAGCAGAACTTTATGTGTGCTGTGGTTGTCAGCTCTGACAAGCCTGAACCTCTCCCCGACCTGGGCCTCCAGTAGCTGAAGATTTCTTCCTGGTTCCCCACTGGGGTAGGACTACTGAATTTCTCCTTAAATCCCACAGACACCCCTGTATTTCACACCCCCACCCCCTGCCAGCCATTTAGCCCTCTCACCTGACCGTAAGCTTAGTTCCAGAAGGCACCATCTCTGTAGCTGATTCGGAGGGTCAGGGATAAGTTTCTCTGGCGCAGCCTGCCTGGGGCTGGATCTGTGTCAGCACAATCATGGGGTTGGACTCTACTCCCAGCTCGGCACGGGCTCCCTCCTGTGGAGCTTCTAAGCTGTCTTTGGTTGGAAAATAATCTCAGCCCTTCTTTTTGTAGGTTCTACTGCTGTAGGGGTTGTCTCATGGCTGTTTTTGGAGTAATTGTGTCAGGCGCTCTGAGCATTTGATGCCTTTCCTCTGCCATCTTGGCTCCGCCCCTCTCTACTCTTTATCTGAGTGATCTCAGTTGCTCCCATGTATTCAGTTGTCATCTCCGCAGATGATTCCCATAATCATAATAGTACCTACTATGTGCCAGGCACATCTCATTTGATCCTCAGAAAATCCCTGCAATGTAGGTGCTAGTATTCTCTCCATTTGCATTTGAGAAAACTAAGGCAGACAAAGGTTAAGTGACTTACCTAGGGTCATACAAGCATTACGTGTCTGAGAACAGATCTGAAGGCAGGTCTTTCTGACTCCAGGTCCAGTGCTCTATCACTGCCCCACCTAGCTGCCAAATAAAACTGTTTCTACCCTTATCTTTCTCATAAGCATCAGTCTGTCCCCATCTACCTACTGAATATCTCCAGATGGACATTCCACAGACTTTTCAAACTCCACATGTCCAAAATGGAGTTTACTGTCTTTTCTTCTCTATACCTACCCTTTTTCTTTACTTCCCTATTTCTTTCAAAGGTCCCATATCCTTCTAATCAGCCAAATTCTCCATCTCAGTAATCCTTGGTTGTTCTTTCTCCCTCATAGCCCATATCAATCACATCATAATCAGCGCTCTACATTAGACAGTGTTCCAAGTGCTGGAGATACAAACAAGGGCAAGAACATTGTCCCTGGCCACAAGAGGCACAGACTGTCATGGAGGAAGCAATATGCAAATAGCTCTATAGCTACTAGAAAGTAGACCCAGTGCAAAGGGGGCCGTCTCTGAGGGGAGCCCCAGCATGACGGGGGGAGGGCCCTGGAAAGGGCGTCATGCTGGGTCACAGCTGATGGAGCCCGGCCAGTGCGGAGGCTGCTGGTTTCGCCTCCATGGCTCCTGCAGCTCTCCTGTTCTCTCCACCCAGCCGGCCACCACTCTAGTTCAGACCCTCATAGCTTCTTCCCTAGACTGCCGTCTACCTTTTATCCTCCACCCTCTTCAACTCATCTTCTTACTTCTAGAATAAGAGAGCCCTGTTTTTGACAGTTAATGATAACAACTAGCATTTATATAGTACCTGCTGTGTGCCAGGCACTGTGCTAAGTGCTTTACAATTATTATCTCATTTGATCCTCATAACAACACAGGAAGTGAGGTGCTAGTAATATCCCCATTTTACAGATGAGGAAACTGAGTCAGGCAGAGGTTAAGTGACTTCTCCAGGGTCACACAGCTAGGAAGTATCTGGGGTCAGATTTGAACTCAGATCTTCCTGATTCCGGGCCAAGTGCTCTATCCATTGTGCTACCTTGTTGCCTCCTGAAACCCTTTATAGTCTGGCTCTAGTCTGTTTGTGAATTTATATCACCTTACGGCACACACACGTGCAGACGCATGCACACACACATACACACACAACCACACACACACACACACACACACACACACACACACACACACACACTACATTCTAGTCAGACTGGCCCACTGACTATTTCATATACACATCATTCCATCTCTTCACTCTGTTCCTTTGCACAGGCTATTCCCTGTGCCTGGAATGCCTTTCCTCCTCATTTCTACTCCCGGAATACATGGCTTCCTTCCTTACCTGAGGCCTTTCCATATCTTTGTCATTGTTAGTGCCTTTCCCCAAAATTACTTTCTGTTTGTGCTGTTCATGTTTTGTATTGATGTGTGTATTACCACAAGAGGCATAAACATGCATATTTCTCCACCATGACTGTCACAAATCAGTTTTTCTTTCTCTAGGCTGGTGCAGTAGTTTTGGATCCAATGTGTGGACTTGGAACAATCCTGTTGGAAGCTGCCAAGGAATGGCCTGTAAGTTCTAAAACGAAGCAGGGTTTTGACTAGAGCTAGAGCTTTTTGGGCCACTGAGAAGTTAAGTGATTGGCTCAGGGTCATGCAGTGTGTGTATTAGGGGCAGGACAGAAACCCAGACCTAACTTGGAGGCCAACTCTCTGTCCATAACACCAAGAAAAATGTCTACATGAAAACGATTCTATGTAACCAATCTTCAATTATTTATTGGTAAATTACTCTTTTTTTAAAAAAAATTATAGGACTACAGATTTAGAGTGAGGTCTTCAGAAGTCATCTAGTCCAACACCTTCACTATACAGATAAGGAAACATGATCAAAGAGATTCAATGGCTCGCCCAAGGCGATAAGTGTGTGCAAAAATCCAAAAATTAAACCCAGGTCTACTCTCTCCAAATCCACTGCTCTTTAATTTTGCCATAGTTGTCATTCCAAAGATACCTCCCCTTCCTTGCAATGTAATACAAACTAAAATGAATATTATCTTTAAATAAACTAATAAATAAGTAGACAAATAATTACATGCCATGTTATTATATATTATCATAAGCATATATATAAGTGGCTTTATAATTCTTTGGTTGTTTTGCATATGTATAGTTTATGTCTAATTCAATTATAAATGTCTCAGGCAAATGCTGTTTTTCACTTCTCTTGTATCTTTCATGGGACCTATTATAGTACAGAAGCAGGTAATGGGTTCTTATGGAAGCAAGGCATAAATATAATGCATTCCAAAACCAATAAATGATTGGATTATCTGTCTCTTTTACCATTTTAGAAAAACGTACAAATGTTTCAAAAATTCATTTCAACAAACCTTTGTTAAGCACTTATGTAAAAAGTACTGCCATTCTAGGTAGTAGGAGTCTATAGGATAAGATACTTACATAAGTAATGGTAGCACTAATGTACTTTTACTTCCATATGGCAATACTTGAAGATAACTATCATGTCTATCAATCAACCAGCATTTTAAAATGGCCCTTGTGTGCCAGGAGCTGTGCTAGGCACTGGAGACACAGAGACTAAAAGGAAATGGCTCCTGCCGTCAGCTAACTTACATGCTAGGAGAGGTAATGTGCACAAAAATAAATGCAAAGCAATTTAAAGAGGAGGCACCTTTAAAGAACAAATCAAAGAACAAATCAAAACAGATAGACTGTTGGATTCAGTCTAACATTCTAACCTGTCAAGATACTTTTGGACCCTGACTCTGACATACAGTTTGGTGTATATTGGTCTCAGCCTTATGTCATATGCAATTTTTTTTTCTTTTTTTTTTTGAAGGGCAATGAGGGTTAAGTGACTTGCCCAAGGTCACACAGCTAGTAAATAGCAAGTGTCTGGGGCCAGATTTGAACTCAGGACCTCCTGATTCCAGAGCCTGTGCTTTATCCACTGTGCCACCTAGCTGCCCACTGTCATATGCAAATTTGATGAACATTCCCTCTTTGTCTTTGCTCAGATAATTGATAAACATGCCATATGCCCTCCAGCCAGTCTCCTGTCACTAGAACAGTCTATTAAAAACCTCTGTTGACACCGAACTATTTATGACTGTTCTTTGGGTCTGGCCATTCAGGCAGTTCTCAGTCTACTTAACTGTACCAGTCTACTGCCAAATCTGCTGTCATCTTATCCACAAGAATGGAATGAGAGATTTTGTCTGATAATTTGCTTAGTCCAGGGAGACTATTATCCATAGCAGTCGTATCAAACTGAAATAGAAGCAGGGCCACCAAGCCCTGTATAAAGAACCCTATGGCTGCATATTGACTTATAAAACCACATAATAGCATGATCTGGGTTCCATTGTATTATTTTTATTCTGTTAAATCTTTCCCAATTACTTTTTAATCTGGTTTAGTCTACTCTATACTTTATGTTTGATACATCTGATCTACTAGTCTAATAATAACCCTATTAAAAAGGGGTAGGGGGTTATTGCCGCATGCTCCCTTTGTGACTATTCTTCCTTTTCTATATATCTTATTTGACCAGTGAAGATTTTTATAATATATTAACAGCAGCATTAACATATCAAAATGATTTTTTTCCTTCACATCAGGTTTGTTTGAAACATCCTAGATTTTGCTAGACATGTGTTTTCCTCTTTCATCATTTAAGAAAGATGTAAATATACTTGCTTAGGTAAGCAAAATATTTCATAATTTTGCTTATTCTTCAAAAATCTGTTTTTCCTTCACAGAATGCCTATTATTTTGGTGCTGATATAAGTGACTCACAGTTACTGGGCGCATGTGACAATCTAAAATCTGCTGGTCTCATGGACAGAATAGAATTACTTAAGGTCTCTGTAACAGGTAAGCTATTCAAAATACAAGTTTAATCAAAATTATGATATAAGTACATGTTTAGTGCCAGGACGTTGTAAAGCAAAGTTGTTTTTCTGTATATAATTAGAAAAGCATATTTCTTAAGGAATCAGAAGGATTGTATTAATGGAATTTATACTTAGTTTACCTCAATATTGATTGTAAGTTATTAAACAAAAAGATTGTAATATTCATCAGATGATTTATTCTTGTGAAGTATTATTCCAATAACCAGCAATTTTTCCTACATCCATATGCAGAAGAGAAGTCAGAGGTCCCTTAGATATGTTCAGCTCTGTTTTAAACTACATTTAATAGATTTTCTTATAATCACATATCACTTAGAATAGATTTTAAAAGGAAAACAAAAGACCTATAATTCATTGAATATTTTTCTCTCTCACAATAATTCTGTGTAAAAAGAAGTTACCAAACCAGTTGTATATTCAGGCATATAAATAAAAAAGTACCTAACAGTAACAGAACTAGAAATGGGGTTTCGTAGAATCTTAGTGTTGGAAAGGCCTGTAGAGGTTATCTAATCCAGCCTCACACCCCAGGTCAGACTCTCCTCAGCAATGTTCTGACTGATTTTCTCTCAGCCCCAGGTGAAACACTCCCAATAATGGAGAATTCACTACCTTGCTCTTCTCTTTTGATCATTTTAATAAGTGACTTGGATAAAGCCATAGATCATATGCATGCTTATTAATTTTATGGATGAGACAAAGAAAAGAGTGATAGCTAATACTCTAGGTGATGAAATCATGATCCAGAAACGTTGTGAAAGGCTGGAAGGTAATGATGAAATTTAATAGGTATCACTGCAAAGTACTATGCTTGAATTTTAAAAATCAACTGTACAAATACAAGATGGGAAGAGAATGGTTTGGTTAGAAAATAATTTATGTGAAAAAAGAAGAAGGCTTTTAGTGGTCTGCAAGCTCAGTATGAATCAGTGAGATGTGATAACCAAACAAAAGTTAATTTAATAGTTCCAAGTAATTTGCTCTGGTCAGACTACATTGCAAGTATTGTATCCAGTTCTGGGCACCACATTTAAAGGAGAAATTGATGGGCTAGACTCCACAGAGAGGCAGATACCTAAGATGCTGAGGGGAATCAGAAGAAAGCAATACAGAGGTTTAGTTTAGAGAACTAGGGATGTTAATTTGAGAATCATTTATTAAGAAAGAAGAAAAGGGGGCAGCTAGGTGGTGCAGTGGATAAAGCACTGTCCCTGGATCCACAAGGACCCAAGTTCAAATCCAGCCTCAGAAACTTGACAGTTACTGGCTATGTGACCCTGGGCAAGTCACTTAACCCTCATTGCCCCCCCAAAAAAAAAGAAAAGAAAGAAGAAAAGATTTTAAGAGGACATAACTGTCTTCAAACTGTGATGTTTAAAATCTAAATGTGTGGTCGCCTTAAATTAGAAGCTTTAGCACCAGTCTTTGGGCCTTAAGCATTTATTCAGTCAGTTTAGATTAATCTCCAGGTGGGCCTTTGAGTATCTGCCAAATCCCATTATTTTCTCACAAAATACTTGAAGGGTTCTCATGTAGAAAAGTGATTATACTTATTCTATTAAACCCCAATGAAGTGAACTAGTATCAGCAAGTAGAAATTACAGGAAAATAGATTTTGATTCAATATAAGGGAAAATGTCCAAATAGTTAGAGATCAGTAGATAGTGTGTTGAACTTGGAGTCAGGGAGAACTGATTTCATATCCTGCTTCAGTCACTAGCTGTATGACCTAGGGCAAGTCACTGAAACTCAGCCTCAATTTCCTCATCTGTAAAATGAGGATAATAGTAGCATCTACCTCCCAGGGTTGTTGTGAGGATAAAATTAAATAATATTAGTAAAATGGTTTGCAAGCCTCAAAGTACGATATAAATATTGATTCTTGGTGCTATTACTGTTATTATTGTTATTATTAATAATAATTTTAAGAGCTGTCAAAAATGAAATGTGATGCCTCCAGGATTAGTGAGTTTTCCAGAATTAGAGGACTTCAAGCAAAAAAAGCTAACTAATCATTTCTCAAGGATCTTTTAGACAGAATTCATGCTTTGGATAAGGATTAAATGAAATGACTTGAGGAGCCTTCAGATAGTTCTTTGATCCACGAAACAGTCTTTTCTATTTATGAATCCCTCAGATTATTGTGGGGCTTTTTAAAAAAAAGATCTCCTGTCTTCCAGGTGGAGCTGTCCAGCATATAGTTGGTGATATGGGGCCTCTTTGTGATTTCTGTTTATTGATTTTAGTTCTATCTTCTCTGAATCTACAAAACAAAGTTCCTAGTGGCCTAATATGTACAAGAATGAGAATTGCAATATGTTGGCACAGAAACACATTCTTGATTTATTTCATCACTTCACTACTTTGAGGATTCCTGGTCTCATCAGCATAAAGAGACCTCTATCTACTTGTACAGATTGCATCCCTGCAACTTTCTCACCTGTGCATTTTCTCTGGCTGGCCCCTGTGCCTAGGACGCTCTCCCTTATCTACACCTCCTGGTTTCCCTGGCGTCCTTCAAATCTCAGCTAAAACGCCACTTTCTTCCAAGAAGCCTTTCCTTGTTCCCCTTAATGCTAGTGCCTTCCCAATGAGATTGCCTCTAGTTTACCCTGTACAGATCTTGTTTGTACATGGTGGTCTGTATGTTGTCTTCCCTGTGCTTAGCGCAGTGCCTGGCACATAGTCGACACTTAATTAACGCTTGTTGATTAGTCTTCCATAGAGGTTCTGCCCAGTGCACTGTGAAGGTCGTCTGCTGATTCTTTTTGATGTTTTCTGGACATTTATTTTGAACCAGGCTGTTTATTTTTTGTCCCCTAGTTTACTTAAATCTACTCTGTGGCTTTCCATTGCCATTTGAGACCAGGTGTAATATCTGGCCTTCTCTTTCACACCCCTGTTGTTGTTGTTGCTGTTGCTGTTTTTGTTTGGGTGGGTTTGTTTTCAGACTAATCATACATTTATATATTCAAGGTGTCCCCAAAGACTTAGTGCAATTTTCTTAAATTGCACTGTCTTTTGGGGGACACGTGCTGTGCATTGTGTACATATAGGTTTGTGTACGGACACCCTGTATGTATAAATGTATTATTAGTTTGAAGAAAAAAAAGATCTCAGTAATCTGGAAGAATAAGCCAAATATAATCACCTGACTCAAGCAAGCTTTAGAAAGCCATGGAATAAATTTAAGTAGAATGGGGATAAAAGATAAGAAGTTCAACTGTTTCAAAATAAAAGGCCAGAAAATATTAAAAAAAGAAACAGCAGACAGCCTTCACAGTGCACTAGGCAGACCCTTTGTGGAAGATTATAAAAAGTTGAATAAATCAAATCAACAGGTATTTATTAAGTGCCGGCTATGGGATAGGCACTACTCTTACACATAGAAATGTGTATGTATATGTATGTATATTTGCACATGTACTCACAACATAAATGTATGTGTGTGTGTGTATATATATATATATAATATATATATATAATATATATATATACATGATATGCGTGTTGTACATATACACATATAAATACAGTATAACTATATTTCCATGAAAGAGGAACCTTATAAGTAGTGATTTTTCTTGTTCCAAAACCTAAACCAAATTGTTCATATTGGAAAACTCATTATGAGTCAATTCAGCAAAATGTCTTTCACTGGCATTATCAATTTTTTCATGTAAAACAGTATATCCCCATTTTTTTTAATCTCCAAAATGTATATTAATTGATCTTTTACTGTTCTAACTCACAAGCATTGCTACCTAGAATAAAGAGACTTAACCAGCATTTGATTACATAAAACTCTAACTTAAAATTCTAGCCACATCCATCCCACACCCCTGGGAAGACTGTTTAGTTTCTTGGAAAGTACCAAAAAAACCCAATCATTTTGACTACTCTGGGAAGCTACTAAAGATAATCTCATGAGATCCCCCCCCCCCACCACACACATAAGAAAATAACTTATATTAGCACTAGTGTAAAAAATGAAAGCTATAAAAACAATTCTTAAAAAAAGGCAACTGTGGCAAAAATGAGTGTTTCACCTTTGTTGTTGAATCCCTGGAACAGAGCAATTGCTTGTCATGAGAATGTTCAAGGACCTTGCCAGCTACTGCCCAAATAAGCCAGTATAGGTTACACACAGGTAAACTACAGGTTATGGCTCAAATGGAACATGTATACAACCATCAGTAGGTGATAGACATGTGTGTCTCACAATTCTGAAGATGATGTGTGTGTGTATGTGTGTGTGTGAATGTGTGTGAATGCTATCCTCCTGAGCTACACAACCCAGAGAGAGACATATTTCTTACAACAAACTAGTTGGTAGGATCAGGTCAGGCATGTAGACATGTAGACATGAGAAAGTACACATTCAAACAAAAAGAGGAAGCTTACATTGTTACTGAGAAAAGAATATGCCCTTGTTAGCACAGCTATTTCCAGTAGAACAAAGAAAACTGTACATTTGTAGTCAGTCAATAAACATTTGTTAAGGGCCTGCTACATACAAGGCCTCATTAGATAGGATAAAGAGAAGGAATGAATGACTTCTTGAACTACTGAGATCTTCAATAGTTGTTGTTATCTTCTTGAGAGGTTTTGAAGGAGACATTTGTGTCAAAGAGGCATCACACAGAAAGAAAAAGAAAAATAGCAAATGAAGGACAAAATTAGAGTCAGTTATGTTCTCCCAAAACTCCATTTTCAACCTGCTTGATAAGTCCTAATTGAGTGATTAATGGAGCTAGATCTGCCTTCAAGTTTATGTAGCATCACAGATGACTTGATGTACTACTTAAAAAAAAAATGACATGTACTGAAGAAAAATTAAATCTGCATCTAATATATGTACACAAAATTTGGTATTTGAAATTGATACCTGAATTATTAATGAATTAGTCATTTAAAGATTAGATTGGCTTTTTCCCCCAAGATGCAGCAAGGTTTTAGTATTTGCAGTGTTTTCCTATCATTGAATTATCCTTTCTTCGTGAAAAGGAGGAGATGAAAGATTTAATTGTTCATAGATTCTAAGCTTTAAGTGTTTCTCAGTGAAATTAGAGTGATCTGGGCATATGGAAGGAGCCCTGGATGGAGGTAGCCATGTAAAGTGATGTAGCCTAGCTCATTGAGCCCTAGCTCTCCCCTTCAAAAATAGACAAAAGCCACATTATAGAGAGTTTTACAAAGGAATTTGTGTACTCAGGATTTGTAGAACTTGGAAGGGGTAGTAGAGGTAGATTTTACAGGTGAGGAACCTCTGGTCCAGAGACTTGAAACCGCTTGTTGAAATCTATCCCTAATGCCACTCTTGCAGCTCTAAAAAGGCTATTTTCCAGCCTTACCTCACGATATTTCCTTTCACATAATCTCTAACTTACTCATTAACTAGAGATCTGGGCAACATTAATCTCATTTTACTAGGAGATACCTAAGACTAAAAAGCTATAAACTATTAAATTTATTTAAAAAAGCAAATGATTCCTTTTCCTTCCACAACTGTAGGACATTTCAGTGATATGGGAGAAAAAAAATATAATTTTTCAAACACTGCATATTGGGGAATAAAGCAGGTGACATCTTTTAAAGACTGACTTCATATTCTTGGTGTCAGTTGCAGGTATGGCTTTTGTTCCCCATCCACATTCCAGAAAAGCAGCTAGGTGGCACACTGGATAGCACTGGACTTAGAGTTAGGTAGAGCTGAGTTCCAGTCTTGCCTCAAACACTAACTGCCTGACCCTAGACAAATTACTTTAACTCCCTCAGCCTTAGTTGCCTTATCTCTAGAATATGGATAATAGTATCTACCTTATAGGATTGTTGTGAAAATCAAATAAGCTAACCTATGTAAAGAGATCTGTAAACCTTAAAGTGAATATTATTATTAAAGTAAATGTTATTATTAATTCCAAATATCAGGACTTCATTTTTTCTATTCCTCACACCTTAACTGCCTTGTCCTATTCTCTCCTTCTTCCCTCCCCACCAGCCCCCATCTTTGCCTTTTGAAACTTTACCTGTCATGCTTTATAGCCCAGCTCAGTTGTTACTGACAGTTTCTTTCTCTTTTTTCTTTACCAGCTCATGGACCTGGGTTAATTAATGGGTTTGTTCCCCAAGGGTCTGTCCTTGGCTGTCTTATCTCTTATTTCATTATACTGGCAAATTAGCCAGTTTATTCCCACCACATAAATTAGTGCTTCTGGGCAGATGGCTTCCAAAACTCAGTCCTTTAACCCTGACCTCTTAAATGTTCCAGACCTGCATCTCTGGCATCTACTCATGTGGGCATTCCTCTGGCACATCAAAATCAGGGAATCTCAGATGAAACTCATTATCTTTCCTGCTAAACCAGCTCTTCTGACTGATTTTACTATTTCTGTCTGTTACACCGCTAATCACTCAGTCTCCTATGTTACAAACTTTAGTTCATCTTTTAGTGTTCCAATTTTTATACCTCTGCTTGGCATCAGAAGGCAAACTAGGAATAATCAGTGATTCAGTCAACAAACAAACATCTATTAAGTGCCTAATATGTGCCTAACAATACGCTAGGATACTTGTAGAATGAAACAATCCTTACTCTGAAGGAACTTATATCCATTCTTTTTTTTTTTTTTTTGCAGGGCAATGAGTGTTAAGTGACTTTCCCAGGGTCACACAGCTAGTGTCAAGTGCCTGAGGCCAGATTTGAACTCAGGTCCTCTTGAATCCAGGGCTGTTGCTTTATCCACTGCACCACCTAGTTGCCCCCAGGAGCTTACATTCTAGTGGGAAAAATAAGTACATATAAATATGTGTAACATACAACTTATTTATTTATTTATTTGTTTATTTTTTGGTGTAGCAAAGAATTGGAAACTGAGGGAGGTACTCATCATATGGGAAATAGCTATACAAGTTTTGAAAATAATGGCATACTATTTGTACTATAAGAAATTATAAAGTGGTAATTTTAGAGAAACCTTTGAAGATTTGTATCAACTGGCTTCCTGTGCCAAGATGGCTGAGTGAAGAAGTTTCAAATGCAAATTGTTCTCAGGCCCAAAAAGAATTCCTGGAAGAGCTCAAAAAGGACTTTAAAAAGCAAATTAGTGGGGCAGCTAGGTGGCGCAGTGGATAGAGCACTGGCCCTGGATTCAGGAGTACCTGAGTTCAAATCTGGCCTCAGACACTTAACACTTACTAGCAGTGTGACCCTGGGCAAGTCACTTAACCCCAATTGCCTCACTTAAAAAAAAAAAAAGCAAATTAGAGAAGTAGAAGAAAAAATGGGGAAATAAATAAAAGTAATGCAAGAGAACCATGAAAAAGAAATACAAAAACTTCCTGAGGAAAATAACTCCCTAAAAAATAGATATAGGGGGGAAAAAATAGATCTAGCCAAATGGAAAAGGAAGTATAAAAGGTCACTGAAGAAAATAATTCTTTAAAAATTAGAATTGAACAAATGGAAACTAATGACTCTATGAGACACCAAGATAAAATAAAACAAAATTTAAAAAGTAAAAAAAATAGGAGAAAATGTGAAATTTCTCATTGGAAAAACAACTGACGTAGAAAATAGATCCAAGAGAGATAATATAAGAATTATTGAACTACCTGAAAGCCATGAACAACAACAACAAAAAAAGCCTGGACAATATCTTTCAAGAAATTATTAAGGAAAACTGCCCTGGTATATTAGAACCAGAGGGCAAAATAGAAATTAAAAGAATCCATCAGTCACTGCCTGAAAGAGATGCCAAAATGAAAACTCCGCAGAACATCATAGCCAAATTTCAAAGCTCAGAGATCCAGGAAAAAGTATTGCAAGCAGCCAAAAAGAAACAATCCAAATAGGAGCTACAGTCAGAACCACACAGGATTTGGCAGCTTCCACATTAAAGAATCACAGGGCTTGGAATATAATATACTGGAAGGCACAGGAATTAAGTTTACAACCAACAATCACCTACCCAGCAAAATTGAATATAGTCTTTCCAGGGAAAAAATGGATATTTAATGAAATAGAGGACTCTCAAGC
Organism: Dromiciops gliroides; assembly: GCF_019393635.1. NCBI lineage: Eukaryota > Metazoa > Chordata > Mammalia > Microbiotheria > Microbiotheriidae > Dromiciops > Dromiciops gliroides. Next base: position 614,311,186 of record NC_057862.1, read on the forward strand.
ATTTCTGATTAATTTTTTATTCAAAAAAATGTGACTTCCAAATACAAGACTCAAGAGAAACTTAAAAAAAATTATAACAATAATTAGGAGTATATGTAGACAGAGGGTATGGTTGGTTATAAGGTGATTATTGATGGGACAACACTGCAGAAAACAAAATAAAAGGGTAAGAAAGAAATTGCATGGAAGAAGGAGGGGAAAAATTGAATGGTAAATTGTCTCACACGCAAAAAAGAGGCATGAAAGAACTATAAAAATGGAGGGGAAGATGGGGGGATGGGCAAAGATTAAACTTTACTCTCATCAAAGTTGGCTCAAAGAGGGAATAACAAACACTCAGTTGGATATAGAAATCTATCTTTCCCTATAAGGAAGTTTTACAAGGGAAGAGGATAATAGAAGGGGAAAGGGGGACTGATACAAGAGAGGGGATATTGGAGAAGGCAGTGATCATAAGTAAAATACTTGTGAGGAGGGAAAGGGTGGGGTGTAAGAGTGGGGAAGGGGATAAACAGGTTTAAAAAAATAGCATGGAAAGAAATAAACAGTCGTCATAACTATAAATGTGAATGGGATGAACTCACCCATTAAATGGAAGCAGATAGAATGGATTAAAAAACAAAATCCTTTAATATGTTGTTTACTAGAAACACATATGAAGCAGAGAGATACACACGGTATGCATAAGGGTCTGGAATAGAATCTATTATGCTTCAGCTGAAGCAAAGAAAGCAGGGGTAGCAATCATAATTTCAAAGCAAAAGCAAAAACAGATCTAGTTAAAAGAGATAAAGAAGGAAACTATATCTTGCTGAAAGGTACCATAGACAGATTTAGAAAAACAAAAATAGTAAACACATCCCCTTCAGATCATAATGCACTAAAAATTACATTCAATAATATACAATTGAAAGAGAGATTAAAAGTCAATTGGAATAAAATAATCTGATCCTAAAAAATAAGTGGGTCAAAGAACAAATCATAGAAACAATCAATGATAATAAAGAAAAAGTAGACCAATGAATTGGGCATGCAACTAAAAACTAGAAAATGAACAAATTTAACATCCCCAACTAAACACCAAATTGGAAATCCTGAAAATCAAAGGAGAGATTAATAACATTGAAAGTAAGAAAACCATTGAATTAATAAATAAAACTAGAAACTGGTTTTATGAAAAAAGAAAACCAAAACAATAAAATAGACAAACCATTGGTTAATTTGATCAAAAAAAGAAAAGAAGAAAACCAAATTAATAGTATCAAAAATGAAAGGGGTGAACTCACTACCAAGGAAGAGAAAGTTAAGTCAATTATTAGGAACTATTTTGCCCAATTATATGCCAATAAATTTGACAATCTAAATGAAATGGATGAATATCTACAAAAATATAAATGACCCAGATTAACAGAAGAAATGAAATATTTAAATAACCCAATTTTAGAAAAAGAAATTGAACAAGCCATCAGTGAACTTTCTTAGAAAAAATCCCCAGAACCAGATGGATTCACAAGCAAATTCTACCAGACATTTAAAGAACAATTCATTTCAATACTATATAAATTATTTGAAAAAATAAGTGGAGTCCTACCAAATTCCTTTTATGAGACAAATATGGTGCTGATACCCAAACCAGGAAGAGCCAAAACAGAGAAAGAAAATTATAGACCAATCTTTTTTTTTTTTTCCAGGCAATGGAAAGTGACTTGCCCAGGGTCACACAGGTAGCAAGTGTCAAGTGTGTGAGGCCGGATTTGAACTCAGGTACTCCTGAATCTAGGGCCGATGCTTTATCCACTGCACCACCTAGCTGCCCCCTAGACCAATCTTGCTAATGAATATTGATGCAAAAATTTTAAATAAAATATTAGCAAAAAGATCACAGCAATTCTTCACAAGGATCATACGCTATGATCAGGTGGGATATATACCAGGAATGCAGGGCTAGTTCAATATTAGGAAAACTATCAGTGTAATTGACCATATCAATAACAAAAGCAGCAGAAATTATGATTATCTCAATAGATGCAGAAAAGGCCTTTGATAAAATACAGCACCCATTCCTATTAAAAACACTAGAGGGGTGGCTAGGTGGCGCAGTGGATAAAGCACCGGTCCTGGATTCAGGAGTACCGGAGTTCAAATCTGGCCTCAGACACTTGACACTTACCAGCTGTGTGACCCTGGGCAAGTCACTTAACCCCATTGCCCTGAAAAAAACAAAATAAAACAAAACACTAGAGAGCATAGGAATAAAAGGAGCTTACATTAAAATGATAAGTACTATTTATCCAAAACCATCAGCAAGCATTATTTGTATTATTTGGTGAAGCAAGGATACCTCTTATCACCTCTATTGTTTATTATTGTACTAGAAATGTTAGCTATAGTGATAAGAGAAAAAGAGAAAGGAATTAGAATAGGTAATGAGGAAACAAAACTATCATTCTTTGCAGATGATATGATATTACACTTAGAAAATCCTAGAGAATCAATTAAAAAGCTACTTGAAATTAACAACTTCAGCAAAGTTGCAGGATACAAAATAAACCCACATAAATCATCAGCATTTCTGTATATTATCAACGAAGTCCAGCAATAACAGATAGAAAGAGAAATTCCATTTAAAATTACTGTGGCCAATATAAAATACTTGGGAGTCTACCTGCCCAAACAAACACAAGAACCAGAACTACAAAACACTTGTCATGCAAAAAAAGGTCAGATTTAAATAATTGGGAAAATATTAATTGCTTGTGGGTAGGCCGAGCCAATATAATAAAAATGATAATCCTACCTAAGTTAATTTACTTATTTAGTGCTATACGAATCAAACTATCAAAAATATTTTATAGAGCTAGAAAAAAGAATAACATTTATCTGGAAAAACAAAAGTTCAAGGATATCGTAAGAATCAATGAAAAAATTACAAAAGAAGGTGGTCTAGCAAGACCAGATCTCAAATTGTATTATAAAGTTGTAATTATCAAAATAATCTGGTACTGGCTAAGAAATAGAGAGGTGTATCAGTGGAATAGAATGGGTACAAATTACATTTCTTTTTCTCTTCACCTGAACTCTAGGAGTACTTTCTACCTCTCTTCTGCCCTTAGGTTCTATTTGTGTTAAAATACTTCTGTTTCTATACTTGTCTTATTTTCCCAATTAGATTGTAAGTTTTTGAAGCCCCTTCTCTCTATTCTTCATGTGCTGCACATGATGGTGTGTCATATATACAAATATATTTTAATTTCAAATGTTGAATGAATAAAGGTATACCTGGATATTCATCAGAAGCCTTAATCTGAAGATTCCAGGAGTTAGCTAGTCTCCCCATTTTTCCTTCAAGAGAGAGAGAAGAGGGGGCAGCTAGGTGGCACAGTGGATAAAGCACCAGCCCTGGATTCAGGAGGACCTGAGTTCAAATCCAGCTCAGACACTTGACACTACCTGTGTGACCATGAGCAAGTCACTTAACCGTCATTGCACCAAAAAAAGAAAAGAAGAAAGAGGTAGAAGAATGAAGTACCTCTCCCCACACCCCATGTATCATGGTTCTGAAATGTAAATGTTTTTCCTTTCGGAATTATCCTGCAGTCATGGAAAAGAGAGGACATTTTTTACTTATTTGTTTGACATTTCACAGTTTATAGATCCTGTTGTGTCCCTGCAGTTTAATGCACTCAGCTTATGCGCCTTATTTATCTACTGGTTTATATACTGGTCTCTGTGTTTCTGTTTAAAGATTGTATCTCCTTAGTTACAGGCAAAGTTTGTATTATCCAGCACAGGTGATTTATGGCCTCACAGTCAAAGCACTTTATATTTTGAGAGATTTCTTTATGCTTTCCATTTTATAGGTTTAGGTGCTCAGAGACTTAAGCAGTCGGTAAATAAAGTAATAACCTTATTCAGTTCTACTAAGATAAACATTGATGGACTTACTTGGGCACTAATCACTAAACCCATTATTTTTCCTTTTACTCAGATTTCTGACTTGGCCATCTGGAATTTTAAGTAGGACATAAAACCAGGTTTAAATTCTTTTTTACTTAGTTTTGTCAGGTTGAATAGAATGAGATTGAAGAGTCATCACAATTCTGTTTAGAGACAAGTTACACTCATCTGAGAAGGTGAGCTCAAAGTTGAACCATTACAGTATAGGAAAGAGGAATACAATAGAGGCCTCGTGTTCATGTTCTTGAAGCTAACACAGCATATTTTACGATTCTTATTCTCTGGAACCTTTTACCTGCTGAACCAAAACCACCGATTCTGAGTGGGAAAGAATTTCAGAGGCCATCTAATCCCACCTGAATCTGACCAAGAATCCCCACTGTGGCACGCACAAAAAGTGACCATCCAACCGTCTTTTGAAGGGCACCAGTGAGGAGGAATTCAGTATCTCCCAAGACATTTCATCCATTTTTAAATCATTCTAATTGTTAGAAAGGGTTTTTCTTATATCAAGCTGAAATTGAAATCTGCCTCTCTGAAATTCCCACCCATTGATCTGCCCTCTAGGACCAAACAGAACTAATGTAATCCCTCCTCTTTCTTATATGAAAACCCTTCAAGGATTACACTGATCAGTCAGTCAGAAAGCAGTGAGTAAATGCTACAATATGTCCAGTAGTGTGCTAGACTTTGGAGATAAAAAGGTAAACTAACCCCCCCACTTTAGTGATATGCTATAGAGTTTTGCCAACAATCAAAATCAAGCTTACTAACCCATATTTTGTATACACCCTTTCTCAGAAAATTGATATATTTGGGGCTTTTTCCAGTCCTGTGGTACTTTTGTTCTTTACAGTTTTTGAGAGATCACTTGGTCAACAATCATAATTTTATATATTGCTTTTTTGACCGGACCTGGTCCTGTGCAGCAAGGGAGTCTCTTTATCTCAGATATCACCTTCCCATTAATCATATTTGTTCTGTCCTTTCTTAGCCAGTGTGCATTCTTCTTGGCAGAGAAAACAAAAGCAAATTTATAATTGAGCAGCATTTTTTTGCTCATTCATCCATTTTTATTATTTTATCCTCCCCAAACAGCACTCCTATCCTTTCTTTGAGTCTCTGTTCTTTCCTGATATAGTAGGGGGGGGGGTTGTTTTGGGGGGGCCGGGACAATGAGGGTTAAGTGACTTGCCCAGGGTCACACAGCTAGTGTCAAGTGTCTGAGGCCAGATTTGGACCGGGGTCCTCTTGAGTCCAGGGCTGATGCTTCATCCACTGCACCACCTAGCTGCCCCGCCCCCTCCTGATATAGTTTCAAAAACAAAAACAAAAAACAGAACCAAAAAAACACCTTCTTTTAGTGTCCTCAACTTTCCCCCCAGTCTTAATTCATTCTGAACTTTGGCACTTCTGATATTATATTTTTAAATGTTGTTATCTTATTTTGTTTATGCCTTTTGTTTTTATATTATGTTTTATTACTGCCTGGCAGTAAGTACAATATTCTAGAACTAAGAAAGATACAAGGGAAGTACATTTTTTCAACTGTTTTTCAGAGCCAAGGTTAGTTATTATAATTATATAGTAATCAGTAGCTACCATTCTTTTTATTTGCATTGTTGTAGTCATTGTATATAGTGTTTTCCTGGTTGTGCTTTGTTCATTCTTAATTACTTTATATAAATCTTACTATGTTTCTCTGAACTCTTCATATTCAGCATTTTTGGGGGCATAGCATATTCCATTACCATAATTTGTTTAACTATTCTCTAATTGATGAATATCTATTTGTTTATTTTGGAATATATGTAAACTTTTGCTTTTGACCTCCTTAGGGTATATACCTAGCAATGAAAATTCTGAATTTAAGGGTATGAACATTGTAGTCATTTCTGTAGCATAATCCCAAAATGTTTTCTGGAATGATTGGACCAATTCAGAGTTCCACCAACATATGCCAATCTTCTTACAGTCCTTCCAATGTTGAATAATTCCATCTTTGCCCATATAATGTGCTTAAGGTGAAAACTCAGTTGCTTTGATTTTGATTTCTTTTAATATTAGTTATTTGGAACAGTTTCTCATATAATTAATAGTTTGTAATTCTTTTGAGAACTATTTGTTCATGTTCTTTGGCTATTTATTGGATGAGGATTGTCTCTTGGTCTTACATATTTTTACTAATTCATAAAAGATCTTGTACATCATATGCTTATCAGAGTTAATGTCAAGATTTTATTCCCAGTTAATAGCTTGCCTTCTAATTGCGTTAATGTTGTTTGTACAAAAGCTTTTCAATTTCATATATTGGAAAATAACTATTTTATCTTTTTGGATCTCTACTATCCTTTCTTTGATTAAGACTTCTCCTCCTATGCCATAACTATGAATGTGGTTCTCTTCTAATTGTTCTTATGTTATAACCTTTTATATTCAGATCACATATTCATCTTGAGCTTATTCTGGTATTTAAGATGTTGGTCTAAAATTATTTTCTATCATTGCTTTCCAGTTTTTCCAGCAGTTCTTGTCAAACATGGAGATTTTTCTTATTGGCTTGCTTTCTATTTTAAAAAATATAACCAAATATTTTGATGATTACTACTTTTTAATATAATTTGAAGTCTTAAAGTACTATTTATTCCTTTCCTGGGTAAAGACAGAAGGTGGCATGTGCCAAGTAAATCAATCCATTGCTTGACTACCACTTCCCCTTTAATATGAGTAAAGACAGTCCAGAACTGAAAGCCAAAGAACCCTGGGAATTTTAATACCCATTAGACTATATGTCCTGTTTTACCTCAGCCCCTACAGCCATCATTGAGGGGAGTAACTCTTGTGCAGAAAGGGCCTGCCCAAGTACCATTGATAGGCAAACCCAAGAGTCCTGTAATAGTGCTTCCCAAACCACCAACTCTGCTACCAGTGTGGCCATATTATAAGGGAGTAAACCTTGGGGAGATACAAGGCTACCTGCTTCCTCTATAGTTATAACACTACTCCCCTCCGTTTCTCAATAATTGCAACTACGGTAGACCTAGCAAACAAAGTTTTTTGCTACAAAAGTCCTTAGCACTGTCAGATAGTTAAACCAAATAACTAGATATGGCTTTATCAATGGAATCTTCATTAAAAAAAAAAGATACAGGGCATCTAGGTGGCATAGTGGATAAAGCACCGGCTCTGGATTCAGCAGGACCTGAGTTCAGACACTTGACTAGCTGTGTGACCCTGAGCAAGTCACTTAACCCTCATTGCCCCCCCCCCAAAAAAAAGACATTTTGTCATGTACTTTGCTGCTATAACCTAAGACCACTGGGTTTTTTTTCTGACTTTTTATTTAGTCAAAGCCTATAAGGCCCTTGAGATCAGACTGTCTTGCTTTTATATTTGTGTCCCTAGTTCTTTGTATATAGTAAACACTTAATAGATTCTTTTCATTTATTTTCCTTATTTTCTTTGAGATTTTAGGCCTTTTGTTCCTCCAAATATATTTTGTTCTTTTGTCTAACACTATAACATCCTCCTTTGGTAATTTGATTGGTAATTTATGCTAATGGTATAAACTAATTTAAGTAGCATGATTTTTATGATATTGGCACAGGCCAACCATGAACAATTAATATTTCTCAAATAATTTTCCATTCTTTGTTTCTTTAGGAGTATTTTATGATCATTTATAAGTCTTAAATATGTCTTGGTATATTGATTTCTGAATGTTTTATGCATTTTGCAGTTTTTTAAATGGGATTTCCCTTTCTATTATTTCTTCCTTCTTTCTCCTCATCAGAATTATTTCTCTTTTGTGTCTTTAGAATTTTCATTTTTCAAAGTTTCCCATCCCTCCAGAACTGATTTCTCATATAGAATTTTAGTCCAGAATTTAGTGTTATAGAATTTAGTCCATGTAAATTTAATCTTACCCATACTTTCTCTGAATCCTTTGAAATCTTCACTTCCCAAAACTAGGTTGCATGACAGAGTATGCCTTTTACTTTCTCCTTTCCACCCAGTATTCATATCTTTTCTACCAGAAACTGTACAAGTCTCATATACAAAAATCATCATTTTTGATGATTCTGGAGTCATTTAAGAATGTTTCCTTTCGACAAAGTCATGAACACCAATTTTGATTGCATAGGGTTCAGGAGGAAAAAGAAAGCCCCTTCTTTGAATTTTATTTTTGTTTGGATTCTAAATAAATAGTGTCTTATAATTTAATTCTTTTGATTTCTATTTTGCAGAATTGCCATTACTTTCAGAAAGTGTTGATGTTATTATTTCTGATGTTCCGTTTGGAAAAAAATTTAAATTAAGAAAAGACATAAAAAGCATTCTTCATGAAATGGAAAGGCAAGTATAATATATTTTCACTTTGTGTTATGTTTAGAAATATTGTTTAGACTTGATGGTTACTTTAATATGTACCATTTAACAAGATTTAGCAAAATCTTTAGTTCCATAGTCTCCTTCTTTAACTCTTATGTTATGGGTTGAGTCTGTTTGCCATAGCCATTTTCTGAATTTCAAAGTTAAATATGTCCCAACTAAATCTGTATGGCTCAATGGATAGAGCACTGAGCCTGGAGTCTGGAAGACCTGAATTCAGATCCAGCCACAGACACTTACTAGCTGTGTGACCCTAGGCAAGTCACTTAACCTCTGTTTGCCTTCATCCACTGGAAAAGGAAATGACAGACCACTCCAGTATCTTTGCCAAGAAAACCCCATGGACAGTATGATCCATGGGGGTCACATAGAGTTGAACATGAGTGAACAACAATATTCTGGGCACCATGCTATAGAATACAAATACAGTGAATGAATTAATTCCTGCTAACAAGGAACTTAATTCTAGTGGGGGAAGATAACAAGTTATATATGTACTGCATAAATATAAAGAAAAGGAATACAGAGTAGTTAAATGCAAGGCAGATGGGAGGGCACACTAGCAGCCTGGGGGCAGGGAGGAGGGAATCAAGAATGGTTTCCTATAGAAGGGGGTTCTTGAGAGATGTCTTTGAAGGGATTCTTTGAAATGGAGGTGAAGAGGAGCACATTTCCAGGCATGGGGAGCTGCTGGAGGGAAGACCCAGAGACAGGAGCTGGAGGGCTACCTGGGAGGATTAGACAAGGCCAGAGTCATGTTCAGGGAGACTAAGAAGATCTCCAGGACCAGGGGGTGAAGGGCTATACAGCAAAACAGCTAAAATCTAAACAAGGCAATCTGCACTTGTTGTGGCAGAGAATGGGGAGCCAGTGGAGTCACTTTGTCAGTTCTGCTCTTTGGCCACATCATGGAGGTTGGATGAGAGTAGTGAGAAAATGGAGTCAGGAAAACCCATTAGGAGGCCATTGTAGTAATCTAGGTGACATGAAAATGGCTTGAACCAGCTTTCTCTGTGTGAGCAAGGAAAAGGGCTCAGAAACAGAGAAATAAGAGAGGGAAAAACACAAAGATTTGCCAACTGATGGGATGTGTAGGGTGAGGGAGAATGAGGAGGACATCACTCTCCGGCATAATGGGAGAACCAGGACAGAGCAATGTCACAAAAACCTAGGAAGAAGAGAGCATTAAGGGGAGAGGGTGTTTGAGGCTGCAGAGAGGTCTGGGCAGAAGAGAATTGAGACAAGGGTACTAGATTTGATAATTAGGAGATCACTGGTAACTTTGGAGAGAGCAATTTCAGTTGAATGATTAAGTTGGAAGCCAGATTGTAGAGAAGTTAATAGTACTGTCCTATCCCCTTTTATCCATAATCTTTCAGTTTTATTCCTGCCTAGTATTTTAGAATCATGTGATTTGCCTTGTACTTTGCGTATGCATTTATTGGGATATGACTATAAGCTAATTATTTGGCTTGCCTTTTATATAAAGTAGAAACATAATTAAAGTGAATTTCATACTTGTGATTTTGGTAACTTTTAAAATTGCTCTGCATTTTAGAAGATCTTAACTAATTAGTTACATCCTAGGATTTAAGTTGATCAAATTAAATTTCAACTTGAAGACACATATAATCCTTTAGATATAGTAATCTAGGTTGTATGTGTCCAAATAAGAATGAACTGTTCATACCAATTATATCTTCTTGTTACAGAGTACTTTGTGTTGGAGGGACTATTGTATTATTGCTTAGTGAAGACCTCCACAGGCACCTAGAAGATTGTAAGGAAAGTAGCATCATGTGGAATTCCAGTAAGGACAACACAAGTGAATTTAAAATTGCAAAGCATGTGAATGCTGAAGGACAAAATGGAATTCAAGAGAATGTTTCATCTTCATTTCAAGACCACAGACAAGAATGTTGGGACAGAAGGCCGTGTTCTAGCACCCTGGTGCAGATGGAATGCCATAAAGTTAGCCTTGGCAGGACCGAGGCATTCATATCAAAATATAAGAAAATCCATGCTTCTGGACGACGACACCCTTCTTAATTGGTTCAGGTTATAAGTTTAGCAGTTTGTATTTTAGGTTTACATTGGTGGAAGACCAGTGATCTTCATACCACAGTCTTCATAAGGAAATTCCATTAAAATTATTCCACACACATGAGCAATGGAGAGACCCACCACCACTCCTCTCCTCTTCCCTACTACTCTATTCCAAAGCTGCCTTGCACACTCACCCGGCATGGCCAGTCAGCAAAGAAAACACAACCACCAAGGCATCTTTACTCTTTGCTCTCCCTCAGCCCCTCCCCTGGTTAGTTACACAGAATCCATGGAGACTAGTCTTGTGTTCTGTAAGAATTTATTGTCATTTGGGGGACCCCATGTTTGGCTAAGATTAGAAAGCCCCAGACTCTCAGTGTTTTTCTCTGTGTGAGCTGGGCTGGTGCCCCTCCACCACCTCATCAGTGGCCAAGCTAAGAAGCCCCATGGGCCTTGGAGCTTTCAGGGGCAGCCCAGCTGGATGGCTGTGGAAAGCCTCAGCTCCCTCCGCCCTGACGGGATATGCCCTGGAGATCCCAGGCTCACCTCCGCTGGCTGGCCCAGGGACAGCAGGGGCCATGGCTCCCTCAAGCCCTGGGTGTGGTATGCACGGCTCCTTCGAGCCCCCCCAGCGGCAGCCCTAGAGCTGCCAGCCAATTAGCTTGGTGTGTATGGGTACTTGGCCCGGGGTTCCCAATGAGAGAGGCCTTTTATATACTGGGGAAGTTAGACAGTTGGAGGCGGGGGCAGAGACGGAAAGAGCAGCAGTTGCAGGAGGACTGAGAAAGGAGACTCAGGGAGACGCTACAGAGAAAGGGGGGGTGAGACTGAGAGACTGAGGAGAGGAGAGCTCGCAGGCAGCAGCTACAGAACAAGCAACAAGGGGGGTGCTTCGGCAAGAGAGAAAGTAGAGAGTCCATTGGGGTCAAATTCACAGGTCATATATTTCTTGCTTTTCTTTGTATTTATTTCTAAGTTTGTTCCATATCAATAAATCCTGGTATTTACTTAAATTGAAAAGAGGCTTTTTCTTATCAGTCTGGGAGAAGCAGTTGGGGGATTTTTTAAACGGCCCTTACAGACTGTCTTAGGCAGCTAATAGCCTACAGATAGGCAGACAGCTAGCAGCTTTTAGATGCTGAGCCAGCTAATTTGAGCTATAGAAAGTTTCAGAATGGCGACCCAGATGGGACTTACGAGCCAGCTATAGCTTTTCAGATAGCTTATAGTTATAATTTTTTCAGATAACCAGCCAGCCAGCCAGGAATTTACAGATTAGGAGTTAGTTAAAGTTTTCTTTCAGTTCACATGACTTCATTGACATAGGAGTCACAATTCTGTTCTTTCTGGCAAATTAGATGACCATCCACCAGGCCTTACATCTGCCTACCACTGCCTTCTAAGGTTATATTTGTAAAGTGCTTACTTGGGTGCCCGCACGTAGAAGGTGCTTAATAATACTTGTTCTCTCCCCTTCCTTCCCATCTTCCCTCTTTGCATCAACACCCTCCTGACACCACCCCCACTGTATGTGACCTGTTAATGGCCACCTGGGCCTTGCCATCTGCCCTGTTGATGATACCTCTTAGGATTTCCAGACCTTCCCATCCCCCCTGCAGCTTTCTTTTATGTGTTGTCTCCTCTCCAATTGGAGTGTGAGCTCTTTGAGAGCAAGGACAATCTCACTGTTGTATATGAATCACCTGATAAGCACACAGTGTCAGGTAGTGTTTAATAAATGCTTTTTCATTCATTCCGTTCAGTTTATTCATTCATTCATCCATGGATCCTCACTTTCAATTGTCTGCTTTCATAGTGCTTTGCTTATGAAAGAGATTTAGTGTTCTGTATTAAGTGAAACATTTTTAAAAATCATATTACGAATGATAGAATTTAAAGAACTAGTGCTGCTGTTCTCAAAATAAGAGACACAGCTACCCTAAGCACTGTTTATTGGGCAGGCAATTCATCAAAAAATAAATATTTTTAATGTTTTTAGTAGTTCAGATTAAGTATATTGCAAGCAACTATAATGTAGCACAGATTAGATGTTTTGTATTGTAGCTCATTTTATAAATATAGAAATTATTATTTTCTTAAATGGAAACTATTCTGTGAAGCTGTTTTGATATGAATCTAGACTTTTGTACACCCTGTATTTTCCTTCTTTGTAAGAATGAGAATTCTTTTCATTTTCAGTATATTGTATCACCCATATTAAGGATAATGTCAGTGAATTCATCATGCAAATGTCAGCAATGCCAACATATTTAGGATAATAAAAATAAAATATTTTTTAAAGTATTGTGCAATTGTCATCTCTTTTATGTAAAGATCTCCATTTCCTCCCTTTCCCATCATTTCAGAGGAGGCCTATGGTTCTGAGAAATTAGGAAATTTGATGTTATAATAATCTTCCCTGATTCATGAATATATTTGATAGTCTAATTACTAAAAAACATGCAGAAGGATAAATTCTTCCTTCCCTATCACTGTGCAAGTAACAACAGTAATAGTATTTTAAGGTTTGACACAAATAATCACAATTACTTATTTTTATATAGCACTTTAAGGTTAAAGAATAACAATTCATATTTGCATATGTGTGTGTAAGTTAATGTTTAGTCATTTTTGGTTGTGTCTGACTCTCTGTGACCCTATTTGGGGTTTTCTTGGCAGAAATAGTTTACCATTTCCTTTTCCAGTTCATTTGACAGATGAGGAAACTGAGACAGAGTTAAGTTACTTGCCCAGGGTCACATAGCTAGTATCTGAGGCCAGATTTGAACTCAAAAAGATGAGTCTTCTTGACTACAGGCTGACATTCTATCTGCTGCACCTCCTAGCTGCCAGAAGGAAATACATATGTGAGTGTGTGTGTGTATGTATCTATATGGAGACATATATGTATCTATCTATATATATCTATATCGAGACATCACACACACACACACACACACACACACATATATATAAAATAGATAACTATGTGCTAGGTACTATGCTAAACGCCTTACAATGATCTCATTTGATCCTTACACCAACCTTGCAATGTAGGTGCTATTATACCCCATTTTACAGATGAGGAAACTGAGGCAGACAGAGCTTGATCAGACATCAAAGATGCTAAGGTCATCTACTGTGTCTCAGGGCATCACGAATCCAGACTTTTGTCTTGCCACTGAACTGGAATGACTCTGAAAGAGTGAGACTGATGACTGTGCAGCTCTGCCTCAATTAAATCTAATTCAGGTGCAAGTCAAGACATCACAAGGTGATGTCATTGAGCCTCTTTGAAAATAAAGTCTGAACAACAATAACATATGTATATGTGTCTACACATGCATATATACACATACATACATAACACATGTATATATGTATTATGTGTGTGTATATATATATATATACACACACACACACACACACACACACACATATACATATTTGTATATATAGTTTACTTCCAACAAAATCTTCCTCTGATGCCTCATCATGGCATGGAAAATGGTCCTGTCCTTTTAAAAGTTATGCCAACAAAGTATAAGATCTACCTACTATTGACAGACTAGGCCTGCCTGACAGCTTAGTTGAGTCTCTAGATGGGCTGTAGACTGATAAGTTCTTCTGTCATGGTCTGACCATCGACTAAAGGAAAAACAGGTTGTGATCAGCAGAGGGCATGCCTGCACCAGTGAAATCATAGCCCCATTAAGCTTTAAGGTTTACAAAGCACTCTCTTCCCAAGGTCCCTGGTATATATACCTGCTTCTCATCTGGTATCCCATGTCATTTATATTTTTACTCTATCCCATTCTGTAATTGCAAATTTTAGTCACTTAAAAAAAAACCCACCCCAAAACCAAGACTTTGGACAATATGTTCTATCCTTTTCTTTCCAATTTATTTGTTCCTGGGCCTGATTTTTAGGGGAAAATTTTTGTGTGGGTGGACATCTGTGTGGGTGTAACCAAGTTGCAGCAAACAGCAGGTAGAAAAATGTGTTTTTCCCTGACTTGGCTGGCATCAGTGTAAATTACAAGAGCCAATATAGCAGTCCCAGGGATCTTAATATACTTCTGTCATCTAATGCCCCATTTTTAGTTTGTGCTAACATTTCTTGTACATGCAATGAATGAGAAGTGCTTTTGAAACTTTGCAGAAATGGGAAATTGTGTATCTTGAATATTATTGAGTCATATAATTAAAAATTTTTTAGGTTCTTTGTAGTATTTCAGAATTATAAGCTGGTGTCTCATTTTCACCTTTCAGAAATATATGCACAGAGTGTACTTCCAAATTAAAAGTGCACATATATTTTCAGATTTCTTACCTTTCCCTTTGTGATTTTGACTGTTTTATTCCATGTATATTAATACTTGGTTAGAATAGGTACAATATACATTTTATATATGTTATATAAACCTGACATGAAGAAAATAATATTTTACATTCATTTAAAATAACTAAAGTTTATTTATAATTTTTTTTAAATCAGCTTGACATACATATGTACCTTTAAAAATAGTTAATTGTAGTTGATTTTTTTGGGGGGGGTGGTCAGTTGACAATAGTTTTATACCATACTGTGATGAATTTCCTCTTATTGTATGGACCCAAAGTGTAATGTCTTTGTGATAATTGAGCTGAAATCTTGTGAAGATGCAATATTTGACAATAGGGTAATTAATTGTAAAGGTTAATGGATAAATTGAAGATGTTTCTTTGGCTTCTCCAGCAGGAACCAAAAGGCTTTGTTTCTGGAAAAAAACCAACAATAAATCAAAGGCAAACCCAACAACTCTGTGGACGAGAGCTATAGAATAGAGAGGGAAAAAAATTAGTTTAGTAGAACCTGAGCAATAGAGAAAGTCTTCTCTTCAAGGAGAAATCAGCTGGGATCCCACCCTGCACCAGAAGGAGAAGCAGAAAAGAAATGAACTCAAGAGTGAAGAGACCTGGGTTCAAGTCCTACTCCATCACTTGCTCAGTAGTTCTGTAATCTCTCTAAGCCTCTGTTTCTTCATCTGTAAAATGGGGGGGAGTAATGCACTATGTACCTGCCAGGGGCCATATAAAGATCAAGGCAAGTCTTGTATTTCCTTCAGCATATGACAATGTATTGAATATAGTAGGGAATTCAGCACTCTTAAATTAATAAAGGAGAATGTTTAAAACCATGAGTCCTTTGGAATCCTCGGACCACTGTGAAGCCCTGCACAGATGTCAGTTACTGAGAGACACAGAATTTTTAGGTGCATAGACAGGTGAGAGAAGTCTAAACAAAATCATAAAAGTTTCTGGTGCCCATGAAAAGCAGGGCAAAAATATTTCACTCCATGGGTATGCCCACAGTGACATAAGCATTGGAGTACCACGTCACAACAAAAATTCAGGGTCACCTGGCCAGCATGGACCAACGTACAAAACCTCTCTGGTGAACAGCATGGCCACAGAAGCATTGTACAGGTCAGGAACGACAGAGGGATGGAGTGAAAAGAGACTGAGCAAGTTCATGTAATAAGAGAGGCAGACAGTAGCTGGAGCACCTACAGAAAGATCCCAAAAGATTAAAAGAGAAAAGGGAAGGGGCAGCTAGGTGGCACAGTGGATAAAGCACCAGCCCTGGATTCAGGAGTTCCTGAGTTCAAATCCGGCCTCAAACACTTGACACTTACTAGCTGTGTGACCTTGGGCAAGTCACTTAACCCCCACTGCCCGGCAAAAACAAAACAAAACAAAAACAAAAGAGAAAAGGAAGCCGGAATCTGAAAATAGGGTCATTTAAACAAAGGCAGAAATGGTGAGCAAGGATGCTAATGTACGCGGTAGGTCTGCATGGGAGAAAGACCTTGTGTTTTGGATTAGATGGAATTCAGTGGCTCGAACCTCATGAGTGGTACTTCCAAGCTTCTCAGAAAGCTTCAAAAAAACCTCAATAGCATCTTTGTCTGGCATTTAAGGCCCTCCACAATCTTCCACTACTCTGTCTTTCCAGCCTTATCTCATTATTTATTCCCTTCCACTCCATGTTCCAGCCAAACTGAGCTATATCTTCTGAATGCACCCCATGCTTTCTTACCTCCCTGCCCCCTATTCACACCATTCCACATTCCCTTAACGACCTTCCTCTTTTCCTTTTAGATTCCTATTCACCCTTTAAAGCCCAACTCAAATGCCACCTACACCATAACACCTCTCTGATCACCCTGGTTGGTAGTAACCTTCCCCTCAGACCTCACAATGCACTTTGTTATGGACCCTTATCTCTTGACTGTCCCCTCTTGCCTGGAATGCTCTCTCTCTCTTCATCTCTACCTGTTTCCCTGGCTTGACTCAGCTCAAATCTCACCTTCTGAAGGACCCCTATCCCGGTCCCTTCCACTGGTAGTGCTGTCACTCTGAAATTACTTCCCATTGACAATGTAAATATCTTGTGTGTACATAGCTATTTGCTACCACACTTCAATGGAGCTGTGGTCTCATTGAGATAGATATTTCTACCATCAGCTGGACAACCTGTCCATGCATCATCCTACATAATTCTTGTCCCTGTGCACATAATGTGCTAGACTTCTTCCTCTGGATTTTTTTTTCCCATTTCATGTGAACCAGTGTAAGCCTTAAACTATCCTACTTTCCCTATTGCTACATGATCAACTCACCATTTTTATTATAAATTCGCTATCCTACCCAATAAACTCCAGTAAATTCCTATGCCTCTAAGATAAATTATAAACTCTTCCACTTAAAGTCATTTTATAAACTGGCCCCAACCTACCCCCCTAGCTTTGTTTTTCTGTTTTTGTTTTTGTTGTTGTTGTTGTTGTTGTTTTTTGGAGGGGATGAGGGTTAAGGGACTTGCCCAGGATCACACAGCTACTAAGAGTCAAGTGTCTGAGGTCAGATTTTAACTTGGGTCCTCCTGAATCCAGGGCCAGTACTTTATCCACTGAGCCACCTAGCTACCCCTAAAATTGTTTCTTGAGGTCTTTTTTCTGGGGGGTGGGCGGGGCAATGAGGGTTAAGCCTAGCTTTGTTATATATGTTACTATACTTCTCATATTCTAAATTTTACTGTCAGCCAAAATGACCTTCTTGCTTATTCATAAGCATGATACTTCCTCAGTGTCTTTTAATGCCCTCCCTTATCCTCTCTGCCCTGTAGAATTGCTCACTTCCTTTTTTTATTTTATTTTTTTTTTTTGGTGAGGCAATTGGGGTTAAGTGACTTTCCCAGGTTCACACAGCTAGTAAGTGTCAAGTGTCTGAGGTCTGATTTGAACTCAGGTCCTCCTGAATCCAGGGCCAGTGCTTTATCTACTGCACCACCTAGTTGCCCCCCAGAATCTCTCACTTCCTTCGAGAATCAGTTCAAGTTTTATCTTCTCTATGAAACTTTTCTTAACCTTTCTCCTGCCCCTATTTGCCAGGGCTCTCTTTCTTTCTTTTTTTTTTTTGCAGGGCAATGAGGGTTAAGTGACTTGCCCAGGGTCACGAAGCTAGTTAAGTGTCAAGTGTCTGAGGCTGGATTTGAACTCAGGTCCTCCTGAATCCAAGGCCAGTGCTTTATCCACTGCGCCACCTAGCTGCCCCCCAGGGCTCTCTTTCTTAAAATCTCCTGTATTTGCTTTGTATTTATTCTGTACTTTTTTATATGTGTGTTTCTCTCCTGGTGGAATGTAAACCCCTTAAGGACAGGGATTTTGTAGTCCAAGTGTAGAAATCGTTAACTATCCTGCTTTGAGAAGAAAGATATCTAGCAAAAGTCTGCACAATCAGAATCCCTTATTAGTATTGCATATCACCTCAGACTCAGATTTATGTACTGTTTCCTTAACTCATCATCTATTTCCTCTTTTTGTTCAGGTGGTCTATAGTATGCTCAGATGACAATAGTGATTCTTTCTCTGCCTTTCTTTATTTTCATCCATATTCTCTCTTTTATGCTTCCCCCCGTCCCCCTTTGACTTCTTATATTCCTCCCAGGAAAATATTATCTTTATACGCAATGCTACTCCTTCCCAACTTTTAGCCAGCTTGTTCCTTTTGAATGAGACATATATAATCTTCCAGAGCCATATTCCAGTCTGGGTCTCATTTCACCAAGTCTCAGGGATACTTGTAAACTCAAATTTGACTTGCTTTTTTTATCCAGTTCAGAAGACCTGGGTTTGAATCTTAGCTCTGCCACTTACCATCCGTGTGACCTTAGGCAAGTCATTTCTCTTTGGTTTTCTCATCTGCAAAAGTAGGTAATTGGACTAGGTTTTCTCAAGGTTGCCTGAAACTCTAAAACTGCATGAAGCAATTATAAATCAGCTGAAGGCTTAGACAATTATGTCCAGACTGGGGAGATTAAGAATTACTGTCTCCCAAGCTAGACAAAGATAAACGAAGTGCAACATGGCCATGATCATCTATCATTTATAGATTTATTTATCCTTTTGACCCATAATAAAGCACTTTTTACTACGGTCATGACAATATGAACCTGTGTTGTCATTATTGTGACAACCTAGTAAGAGGAAGAATTTAGGAGACACAGGCAAGGAAAGACACCTATAGGAAACCCAAAGACAAATCTTGAGTCTTTTGCTCATGTCAGAAGACTACCTCTGCTGTTATATAAGGCAATTGTACAGAAAAGGCACATCTCTGAACTCTGAAAATGTTGGGGCAGGGGAGGTGGGGAAAGGGAGAGATTGAGGAGTCAAGTGTAATCCATGGAAACTGCCAGTGAGAATAACAACTAATTAGTGGGCAATGTTTTAAAAAAAACAGTGTTTGAACTTTCAAAATACTTCTTGTTACTTTGTTATGTTAAGAATTTTTTAAATCAAGATGCCAGAAATTCATTACCCTTAGAAATTTCAGAAATTCTGGAATCTATTTTTGCCGTCTGAGTGTTTCAGACAAAGTGGAAGAAGTCAGGAAACTCTGGGTTTAAATCTTGCCTCCCACATTTATTAGAGGTATGACCATGAGCCGGTCACTCTCTGAGCCTCAGTTTCCTCATGTGTAAAATGGGAGTAGTAATACCCATTACGTCTCATTGAATTTTAAAGATCAACGAACTAAAAGATGGCTCAAACCTTAAAATACTATGTCATTGTCAATTCTTATTATTGTCTGAGAGTCATAATAGCATGGCGATCAGAGGACCAGCCTTGGAGTTAAGAAGACCAGCCTTCAAGGGATGCTTGTGATGAACACCAGCAAAGTGACTATAGGGAACCACTTCTCCTCTCCACACAAATCTCTAAGAAGATCAATCAGACAAGCTGCTGATCTGCATCACTGGAAAGATTTTCCATTCTAGGGAGTCCCTCACACCAATAAAATCATAGGTCCAAACTCACAATCCCAAATCATTATTGCTTAATAGTGTTATTTTTCTTTAAGCTCCCTCAGTCAGTAGAGTTTTCCCAAAGTATAGAAAATTGGGGCTAGTCCCTCCCTCTCTTGATTTTCAACATTCAGGTTGTCCCCCTCTCTACTCTTGGGATGGGGGAGGAAGAGATGATGTTAAAAATTAAAAAAAAAAACATAAATTAATGAATTAAATTTAGTTAAAAAAATAACACACCTGAGCATCCTCCACAAATAATAAGTTAATAAACCTCTCTAGTCAAACCAAATGAGATAAAATGTATGAGATTGGCCCTCTTCTCTTCCTCTGAGCCCTGGATCAGAGTGCTAGACAATTTATAATAATAATATAATAACTAGCTATATAAATATATAGCACTTTAAGGTGTTTACAAATATTTCATTTGATCCTCACAACAACCCATGAAGTAGGTGCTATCATCGTCTCTGTTTTATAGATGAGAAAAGTTAATGACTTGTCTAGGGCCAAACAACAAGTAGTGATATTTTTGCCCAGACATGGACAAAAATCCCTCCTTCCCTGAATTCAACAGAGATACAGAAAATATTAAAAAAACTTTACTAGAGAATCAAGGGGATAGTAAAATAAGGCCAATTAAGGCACAGAAACTCGAGACCATCAAATATAAAAAAGATGTAATTATCTTCAATAACCTTGTCTCAGGTCCCTTCTTACCCCTGACTTATCTCTATGACTAGGCATGGTGGCAGCTGGTAGCACAGTTGATAGAGTGCAAGACCTGGAGTCAGATAGACCTGAGTTCATTATTAGCTGTGTGACTCTGAGCAAGTCACTTAAAAAAATCTTTTTGCCTCAGTTTCCTCAACTGTAAAATGGAGATAATAATGGCACCTACCTGCACTTGCCTTGTTGTAAGCATTAAATGAAATAATATTTGTAAAAAGCACCTAACATATATTAAGTGTTTAATAAATGCTCGTTTCCTCCTCCCTGAACTCCCTAGCACTGGAATGCCTAGTAGTTATCCCTCTTTCTGACTACATAAATAGCCTAGCTCCTTTTCTGATTATACCTGAACTTTAGAAAATAAAGACACTATACAGCAGTAGTTCTAATCCAAAAGAGTAAGAGTTCAGTTTTTTACAATGAACTACACTTCATATATTTATCTATAACACTGAACTTGCTTTCATCTTGTCCCATCACTGATCTCTTAATTATTTCTCATTACTACTTTCTAATAACAGCACACCTTTATATAGCACCTCTGAGGTTTTCCCACAACAGTCTTCTGTGGTTGGTAGTATAGTTATCCCTTCCACGTCATGACTTTCCACATCTCAATATTCCCCATTGCCATTTTGATAAATCACAGGTCAGCTTAAGAAATTAAATGGGAATTTGGGGAGGGGGAGTTTTGCAGAAGCCACAGACAGCATTTGAAGGCCAGCAGATGACACAGAAATGACTAAAATGTATGTATAGTATTGTAAAATATATGCATAGTATTGTAAAATATCAAACCAAATTTTACCAAAAGTTACTGTGAACACCCCCATAAAAGAAAAATAAAAAATTCTGACTTCTTCTCTGATACTTCTTCTTTTGGGAGGGCCAAAAAATTTTACGTGGATTTTCCAGATCATGGACGTGTGGCACCCTGACCCCAGAGATGTGGAAGGGATAACTGTATAAACATTCATACCCTCATTTTAGAGATAAGCAAGCTGGGGCTCAAGGAATTAAATGATGGCCGGGGTCACACAATGAGAGTCAGGGCTAGGACTTGAACACAGGCCCTCTGATTCAAGACCAAACCTCTTTCTGTTCCCCTATACTGCTGAAATCATCTACAGTCAAAACTGCCCAGTATGCTCACGTGTCATTCATTCCATGATTAGCCTGATGAACATGCTTCTGAAGCTTTCATTTTTTGTCCCTTCTTTGTTCTGTTGTGTACAAGTCTTCAGGCATGTAATTATCCAGCACAGAACCAGCTGCTCAATCGTTACTGGGTAGGAGCTTAACTTTTTCTTTGACACCTTCTTTGGTTCCGTAGGCGTTCCTCAGACCCACACTGGCGATGATTGTCATTAGTTATATGCAGGGTTTTAAAAAAATGTGCTAGATGTAAAATGAAAGCTTTGCCCCACCCCCAGCAGCGTTTGCGGGTTTCTTTAGGAGGAACTAGGAAAAGAGGAACTGACAACAAGCGTTAATTGTCCACTTCCAGGTCACACAGACCCAATTCCACTGATCTAGCTCCCCAGCTTGACCCTGACTTGTCCTGTGCTTCCTTCTCCCCTGGTCTGTTTTTCTCGAGAAGGCTCTTAGTGTCTCTGAGCTTTGCCCCTCTTTCTGTCCTGACTCTGGAATGTTCATTACTTAAAATCTACCCAGTGCATTGCATCCATATCACATTAATCACATTGTTATCTGCCCTCGATTACCTTTCACAGTTGGATAATCTCAATTCTTTTGTCTTTTTTATTGGAGAAACATGTTGGCATGATAGTAATTTACTGGAAGTTTATGGGGAGCATATAAAAAGGTGATTGAGGTTCCATAAATGTGTTTGCAAGAGCATGAGGGGCTCACAGGGACAACCTTGGTCTACTAAGTCCACACACCCTAGCTGAGAAGTCAGACAGCTTAGATTCCATTGCCAGATAACGGTTTATTTTGTAATCTCAGGTAAAGGCTAAATGACCTCAATTTCCTCATTAAAAAAATGAAAATAATAACCAGCCTTTATCAACTATACAAAAATGTGGGGTGTTATTATAATAGAAAGAAAAAAAATCCATTGGACTTAAAGACACGAAGACCTGGATATGAGTCCCAATACTGATATTGGGTGACCCAAAGGAAGTCCTTTGACGTCCCTGCACCTTTGTTCCTTATCTTCAAAATGGTAATATACACATTGGTGATTGGAAGAGTATCCAGAACAGGGGTTTTGAGTCCTTGACCCTTTTGGAAGTCTGCCAAAGCCTGTGAACTCCTGATAATAAAGTTCATAAGTATATAAAATAAAATTCATAGGATTACAAAGGAAACCAGTTATATAGCAAGAGAAATAATTATTTCTCTATTGGATTTGTTAACTAATTATTGAATTAGGATCAAAATTTTTCCCCTCTTCTACTTCCTTATCCAAAAATCAGCCAGTGTGGGATATCTTGCTCAAAGACTTAACCCAGCCAGGAAAGCTAAGATCTAATCAAAGACAGTTTAAAAAATTCTAAATTTAAGCAAATGAAAGGATTCCTGCTCATTGTGTCTACTCAGACAGGTCTGGGAAAATGTGGATTATCCCTTTTGTCAGATGGGTGATAGGGGAATTGATAAATCTCTTTAACAAAGATTTGGGTGTTCAGTGTCACATACCTCAAGACCCTCATTGGAATAAGCCCATATTTCATTATAATGTTCATTCTTTCATTATTTATTAACCAATCAGAGTTGATTGCCACCCTCAGAAACACCGGCTCTTCCAACAGTATATCAACTGTGAACTCACCGTCATAATCTGTCTTTGACATTTGAGAGTGTCACTGACCCATTTTATTGGCAATATGCTAGCATTAGTGATTAAATGATTAATTACCCAGAAACTATGCCTCCTGAACTTTTAAAATGTCACAATAGAAATATTAGTTATCAGAATATTTTTGTAAGTGTTCATGGGTCCCAGATTAAGAACTTCCAGAAGACAACTAGGGCAGTGAAGAGCTTGAAATTCATGCCATAAGTATCTGTTAGAGGAACTGAAGACAGCCTGGCTGTCTTCAAGTATTTAAAGGTGTATCACCTGGAAGCGTGATAACACCTTATCTCTTTAGCCCCAGGAGGCTGATTTTGGAGCAATAGGTGGAACTTGTATAGAGGACCTCCTAATATTTAGAATCAGAAGTAGGCAGCCTCAAGAGGGAGAGGGGCCTCCCTCCCCAGAGGTCTTCAAAGAAAGGTTGTGCTTATCAGGTAGAAATAGACAGGAAAGTAGGGTAGGGGTGGGGAGAAGGAAAGAAACAGAGAAAGGGACAAGAGAGACAGTGAGGGAGACAGAGAGTCAGAGAGAGATAGAGGAAGAAAGAGAAAGGGGGAGGGAGAGAGAATTATTGTACAAATCAAGTTGTATAGATTGTTAAACATTTGCCAGTACACCGGATCTAACCCACATTAACAAAAAAAAAATTGTGGAGTGGGGAGAGGATCCTCAATAACTTTTTAAGCATCTTGAGACCAAGGGATTCCCTAGTCCCCAAGATTATGATTATGACTTGCCAGAGACTTGGAAAGTATCCTTATATTGATCCAACATCAGATGGCTTTATCTTATTGTTTATACCCTGTTTGTTGTGCATTTTTTAAAAAAATAATTTGCTTTAAATTCACTTGGAACGAACCAAGAAAAAGGCTGCACAGGTGTTTAGAGTGCTCAAAAGCACCCTTGTTTTTAAGATCCCAGGGAGTCCAGACATCTCCTGCCCCACACCAAGGGGCACATTTCAGAATAGAAAAACTCCTTTCTGAGTCACTGCAAGTCCATCAAGACTGAAATTCAAAAGTTTCTGAGTTCCTGATCCTGAGCTCTAATGGTATGAACTCTTTTCATAACAATTGTTACTGCAAATTAAGAAAAGTCATCAGGATAAAGCATGCCTCCTGGCTCCAAGCAGAGAGGTGATGTACTAGAGGAGCAGAATAAGACATACATTTTCAGACAAAGTGTTGATTTTTCCCCTACTTGTCTAAACTTATTTGTTACAAAGGAAATCCTGTATTTGGGGGGAGGGGGCAAGGAGGGGGAGAAGGGGAGAGTTACTGGGAAGTGAGAGAGGAAAAAAAATACACAGAAAACAAAAAGAAATTTGAAAAGGGACACCAACAAAGCAATGTTATTACCTTTTAAATTGAATACTTCAGAGAAGTTTGTAGTTTCATGTGCAAGTCTCTTTTTTCTTTGAATATTGGAATGTTTACGTTTGTTGATGATTAAGTTCAAAGTAAAAAGAAATTTATTTCCCCAAAAAAAAGGGAAGAAAGAAAAGAAATCTGGAGTGCTTTTCTGTGGTGCCCAACACAAAACAAAGGAAGGAAATAAGCCATCTTCCTGAATAATAATCTTTGTCTCTTCTTAGTGAGAAGCTGCATGGCATAGTGCATGGAGGAAACTCTGGGCCTGACTCTGACACATATTGACTGAAACCCTGGGCAAGTCATTGAATCCCTTATTGCTCGAAGCAACTCTGTGAGCTTCTGCATTTCAAAGACAGTGCCAAACTGCTTTGGTAGAAGGAGATGCCTCATCCAGAAGTCCCCTGTATCAACAAAATGATAGGTCTAGTCTCTGTCTCTATCCATCCTAGTCCTAGTGACTTATTTTTTAGGGGGCAAGTAGGTGGCACAATGGATAGAGCTCTGGCCCTGGAGTCAGGAGGACCTGAGTTCAAATCTCACCTAAGTAGCTACGTGACCCTGGGCAAGTCACTTAATCCCAATTGACTCAAACATCTGGGGCCATCTCTAGTTAGTCTTGCCACTGGACCCAGATGGCTCTGGAGGAGAGAGTGAGGTTGGTGACCTAGCACAGCCCTCCCTCATTTAAATCCTATTCACTGCAAGCCATGATATCACCTCCCAATGTAATAGTCCTCTTCAAGAACAAGGACAAACAACAACAGTAACTTATTTTTGAATAAGGAATCTTCTTTGGAATACAAAAGAAGACCATTAAAAATGAATGACACACCCTCAGCCTCCTACAGTTTTTAGAGGTGCTCTTGAAGGTCAGTCATGACATCACTTCTCATACCAGGTCAGTTACCAAATCTTATTAATTTCAACTCTCTCTCTCATCCATCCCTTTCTCTCTAGTCCTACTTTTACCACCCTAGTAAAGGCCCTCATCACCAATCCAACTCTACTATTGCAATGTCTCTCTACTAGGTGTTCTACTCTCTAATCTCTCCATTCCATTCTTTTTTGTTTGTTTGTTTTTGGTTTTTCAGGGCAATGAGGGTTAAGTGACTTGCCCAGGGCCATACAACTAGCAAGTATCAAGTGTCTGAGGCCAGTCTCCATTCTTTTTGAGTAACCTTCTTCATGCATAGCTCTGGTCATGTCATCACTGCTCAAAAGTCTTTAGTGGATCACACAGCTGATGTCTGAGATCAGATTTGAACTCAGGAAGATGAGTCTTCCTGACTCCAGACCCCATACTCTATCCACGACACCATCCAGCTGCTAGAACCTCTGTCTTAATCCAACCCCCATCGTTTTATACTTTAGGGAACTGTTTTTCTCAAGGTCACGAAGGTACTCAAAGTCAGAATCAGGATTCGAATGCAGGCCTTCTAACCCCAAATCAAGCAATCCTTCCACTGTGCAATACCTGGAGGTGTTTAAGCAGATGTTAGATAATCATTTGTTAGGGTTACCGTAAAGGACTATTCATAGGCAGGTTGGTCTAGATGATGTCTGAAATCCTTTCTGATTTCAAGTTAATGATTCCACACTGTTTACACCGGCTGTTTATAGTTTTCCCTATTGGTGTCTCACCATTGACCCATGGCTTTGATTTGAGCCATGGGTCAGCACTAATCACAACTTAGCAATCAACATTACTTTAGTCTTTAGTTTGACTCTAGCATCCTGAGCTTGACCAATTTAACCAGTGAAATGGGATTGTATTTTTATTAAAGAGCAGGAAATACATTTAAATTCTACTGGACATACCAAAGAATAAAACGATGCCATTGATGCCATCTTTTCTAAAGCAAACCTCCCGTCCACATCACGGCCCCCTCCCTTTCCTGTCCCAAGTACTGTCTAATGGGTATTAGCAAACTAGGTTCCACACTATCCTAAAGTGACAAAGGAGGAAAAAAAATTGTTTTGCCCTTTAGGAGTAACAAGTTCTGTGCCATAGGTCTGGCTGTGACTGTGGTCTATCATGAACACCTTTCCCAAGTTCTGAAACACTGTCATTTAGCCCACAGGGGAACTTTTTGTCAGGGTTGATAAGAATATTGAATGCTCTGACACACTGTAAGTTCCTTATTGTGGAAGGTTCTCTATTCATGCCTAAGGACCCTATCCTGTGATCTTTCCATAAGCAAGACCCTTTGGGTTGGGAACTATATGATGATTTTTTCCAATCCCTGCTCTGTGGCATACTGCCAGTGAGACTGTGGGTGAGTCATTTCCCTTCCCTAGGCATCAGATCCCTCATTCCTAAAACGAGGGAGTTGGACTGGATGGCTTCTAAGATCAATTCTAGCTCCAAGTCATATGCTGCTGCTGCTGTTCTGAGATTTCATGTTATTGAACATTTTGCATATTAAGGAAAGTTCTCCATATCTAGTGTCCATATATAGTGTCAAAGTGATTGATGCAAACAGCTCCTCCATGCAGTGGTCTACAAATTTCACATACAAGCATCTCTAAGAGGGGCATCCCGAGGACTCCAGCAAAGGACTTCTAGGAGCTGTGAATTACCCTTTGGCCACATGTGCTCAGAGCCTCACCCCATATTCCTCTATGTACTTGAGGGAGAATATATTAAAGACTGGAAGGGGAGAATGATGGGGAGGAAGGATAGGGAATACTTGTACCAATTGTTCTTTCTTATTCTACCACCTTAGTAAATACCTTTCTAAAAGCTAATTGAAGCTGCCTTCTCTGAGCCCATTTCCTCCTCATCAAAATGAGGCTAATAACAGTACAGGGTTATTAGGAGAATCACTTGAGATATTGCATGCAAGGTCTTTGCAGACCTTAAAATGGCAGTTATTATGATGATGCTGATGAGCTACTAAAAGGTTTAGCTTTGAGTTGCAATGTAGAATTATCTGAAGGTTTTTACAAAATGGGATTGGACTCCTAGTGCTACATCCATGATCATGAGAGACATAAAATGAAAACCAGCATGATAGGGCCCTTCCACAGCTCCTAGTGCCCTCCTTCCTTCCCAGTCTCTATTTTTTATGTATTTTGATTTGTATTATGATAAATGTAGGCATTGATTGCATGGATAGAATGTAAGTTCTGTGGGGGTTGAGACTTTTTCTTTCTTTTTTTTTCCTTCTCTTCCTCCCACTCTTTCTTCCATTTTCTTTCATCTTTCTTTCTTTCTTTCTTTCTTTCTTTCTTTCTTTCTTTCTTTCTTTTTCTTTCTTTCTTTTTCTTTCCTTCCTTCCTTTCTCTTTCCTTCTCTCTTTCCTTCCTTCTTTCTCTTTCTTTCTTTTTCTTTTCCTTCCTTCCTTCCTTCTGTTGTTTCTTTTTTCCTTCTCCATCAGCCCAGCATTTAGTACAGTACCTGACACATAGTAGACATTTAATAAATGCTTGTCATTTGCTCGACTGATGAGGAAGACAAAGCATAATAAGGAAAATATATTTTTTCTACTGTCTATACAATTGACTTTCTTTTGGACTTTTCACTCTTGACAGATCCCCATAAGTAAAATGTATAGTTAATGCACAGGTATACTTTGAAGTCATGCTTAAGAAAATCCCTGAAATTCAGGTTACACCATTAGAGACACAGGGTCAAACATCTATATTCACAGCAGACAGAAGGATCAAGTAGTTGCCTTGAGCTCAGCCCTTTGTGGATGGCTTGCAGCAAGGAAGGAAATAACAGGCAGCTTCCTTTCAGAGAATAGGGGCCCTGGAGAAACACATGCAAACAGACCTTGCAGGCTTTCTGTTAGCTAAGGTGCCTGCAAGGAAGAGATTTCTAAACCATTGCTTTCCTAGTGCTCATCAGAGGCCTTAAAAACACATAAAAGATAGAGCTTCAAATGGTGATGCAGAACCATATGGGGGCTGATGCTGTTTAGGATGTAAAATAAATGTTGCATAGTCCTTAGTTCACAGTGCATCACCAGTTATTTCTGGGTTAATTTGAGTTAATGGTCCTTCTAATTATTCTGATGGGGTCAGCTCACAGCACTAATACCCTCTTTCTATTTAGCCTCATCACATAATAGTACCTTCCTGTGTGTTTCAAGGAAGTCAGTGCAGAAGGAGGCAGTCCTGTGTTTTCTGAGTGGTGCCATTGTCCAGTGGAGTTTAGAAGGTCTCCAGATGTTTCCTTATATTCCCTATTGACTTTCTTATGTTTTGTAGGCAATGTAAACAGTAGGGAAGGATCCTAGGATCCCAGAGTCAGAAGGGACCTCCAAGGTTATATAACATGACTGCCATAGGAATCCCGCCTCAGAAGGTCTTAACCTGTTTGTGTGATGGACCCTTTGGGAATTCTCTGGAGAAGCCTATGGGCCCCTTCTCAGAATTCCGTCTTTGAAAAAATAAAATTCATTCTCTTTTAAATGAATAAAATATTTTACACTTTTACACATATAATCAATTCTATGGAAATACAGCAATCAAAATATTTTTAAAACAAGTTCACAGCCCCCAGGGTGAGACCTCCTGCTCTACAACATCTCTTTTTTTTTAATCATAAAATTATTTTATTATTCTCCAGTTACATGTAAAGATAGTTTTCAGCATTTGTTTTCATAAGATTTTTGGTTCCAAATTTTTCTCCCTCCCTCCCCCCCTTCCCTATGCCCCCCAAGACAGAAAGCAATCTGATATCGGTTATATATGTACAATCACATTAAACATATTACTACATATTACATCTCTAATGTGACAATCCAATACCTGAAAACTCCTAGTAAGGGGGAAACCTACCACTTCCTGAGGCCATCCATTGCACTTTTAGTTCTATTTGTTAGGAAGTTCTTCTTGTTATCAAGCCTAAATTTAACCTCCTTGTACAGTCCAACCATTGTTCCTAGTTCTGCCCTGTGGGATCAGATAGAACAAGTCTAATCCCCCTTCTGCCACATTACATGAGGCATCAAAGGTGACTCAGTGGATAGAGTGCCAGATCTGGAGTCTGGAAGATTCATCTTTCTGAGTTCAAATCCAGGCTCAGGCACTTAGTGGCTGTGTGATCCTGAACAAATCACTTAACCCTGTTTGCCTCAGTTTCTTCTGTAAAATGAGCTGGAGAAGGAAATGGCAAATTACTCCAATCTCTCTACCAAGAAAACCTCAAATGGGGTCATGAGGAATAAGACATGACTGAACTGAATTATCATCATCATCAACAAAAAAAAAGTGAAGGAAATTGAGTAGTTGAGGATGATATAGTTAGTCCTATTTAGCAGTCTTTAAACTGCAGCCCATCCAGTTCCTTCTACTATGCGTTGATTAGCCATGTTGTTGGGCCTCTCTTGAGGATCCAGTGTCTCAGGTACTCTACCCCCGCCCCCCCAACCTTGCATTTATTTCCAAATGGCAAAAAAATATATAAAGGAGAGCAACACTTTCTATGGAGTATTCTTGGGAGCTAAGTGGAAAATAAGATTGACAGCCGCAATCAGTTGTCAGTTTTGACACTGAAAATGGAAAGAAAAAGAGAAACAAGAACCTCGTGTAATTTAAGGGGGGAATACAGTGTTGTAGGGGGAAGTGAGAGATAATTCTTGCCCAAAAGTTCTTTTTACAGAATGCGTTCCCCACAGTGCCATGCAATTCTTTTTATCCTTATTCATAATGGAACCAATAACATAAATCTTCCTAAGAGGAATGAGAGTTCTCTCCTGTCCTCTTGACCAGCTGTCTGGTTTTGGCATGCATCTGGATCACGTTTCTATGACAGCAGATGGAAAGCAGGCGACCTTGAAGGGATGGCTATTCATTTAACAACTCACTTTGTCTGGAAAGGCTGCTATGGCTTGGGCCTTGCCAACAGTCATTTAATTTCTGAATAGATGACCTTGGCTTTCCTATGTGAACCTTTTTTCAGTGTAAAACTTTGGACCTTCTGTTCTCTCACTTGTTGAGTGCAGTCATCAGAAGGGGCTCCCTGACCTTTACTTAACTGACCCAAGAGTTGGATTAGGTTTGAACCAGTTAGATCTGGTCCTGTGATATTTCTGAAAACACCCTACCTGAAGCAAATGTCACCACTTCCAGTGTTTCCCCAGTCTTCTCCATGGATTTTCTGTTGTTATGAAAAACAACTTATGTAATAGCTTTGTCAGGTTGTGCCTTCTGTGAGACTCCCTCCCTGTTGAAGCATATTTAAACCCTACCTCCTGTGCCCCTTCTGGGATACTCCAGTCCTTCACTTTTGTGTGGTGTCCTGAATTGCAATTATCTTGCTCACCCCAATTAAAGACCCTCATTGTCGTTGCATATTCCTCTTTATTTCAGGTTGCTACACCATTGTTTCTTTCTGTCATTCCTGAACTATCTTTGAGTGGTGGGTATGCTATAAATAGCAGAGATCAGACAGGGTCACAGGACCTCCTTTTTTAACAGATTTTCCAGGACCAGTAGAAACCTCATGAGGTGGGCAAATCATCAACACTCTATGCCCCTTAACAAAACCTTGGCAGCAAGGTGGAGCAGAGGGTAGAACCTTGGACATGGAGTCAGGAAGACCTGAATTCAAATCTATCTTCAGACCAGCTATGTGACCCTGGGCAATTCACTTCATGTCTGTTTGATTCAGCTTCCTCAATGGTGAGGACCAAAGGAGATAATAATTGGAAAGTACTCAGCACAAAGCCTGGCATATAGTAAGCACAATATAAATGTTAGATAATATAATAATAATAATAATAATAGCAATTATAGGGGGCAGCTAGGTGGCACAGTGGATAAAGCACTGACCCTGGATTCAGGGGGACCTGAGTTCAAATCAGGCCTCAGACACTTGACACTTACTAGCTGTGTGACCCTGGGCAACTCACTTAACCCTCATTCCCCCCCCCCAAAAAAATAGCAATTATATAGCACTTTAAGTACTACAAGATCCCTTACACATATTATTTCATTTGATCCTCACAAAAATCCTGGGAGGTAGGTGCGATATTAGCCCTATTTTACAGATGAGAAAACTGATGCAGACAGAGCTAGGAGGTATCTGAGGCAGGATTTGATCTTCCTGACTCCAGGTCCAAGGCTCTACTCACTGCATCACCTAGCAGAAGAGAGAACTGGCCTTGGAATGAGGAAGGTCTGAATTCAAATCCTGCTTTGGACACACACTGGCTATTTGACCCTGGGCAAATCACCTAAACTTTGAGGGCTTTGGGCAACTATCCTAAGACTGTGAGTTGCAAGATGAATGTCCTCCATTGATAAGAGTTTACTCACCCCAGAGTATTTAAAATAATTAAATCACAGATCTAGTCTCTATCCTACTTCCTAACTCTAAAAAAGTATTATACATAAGTACAGAATGCTAGACTTAAAGAGTCAGGGAGACTCAAATTCAAATCCAGCTCCAGACCTTTACTAGTTGTGTGATCACTCACTCAGCCTCAGTTTCCTTATCAGTCAAATGAGGATAAAAATATCTATATTACCTAATTCATGGATTTATTATTATGGATAAATCACATGTATAATATGTGTAAATCATATGGAAAATTTTAAAGCACTATGTAAAATATTAGTTGTTATTATGGCCTGTAAATTTCAAGAGTCACTTACCCTGAGAGCTTTTTTTTTTTTTTTGAGAGAAGATATCCAGTAAAGGTCCACTACCACAGTAGAAAGAGCACTGGAGGTGGAATTGGGGTTAGAGGACCTAGCTGGATAGCCTGGGTTTCTGGATCATTCAAATAGCAATTTTATGGATTAGGTGGTTTGCTATTTATTTGGTTGTTTGTAATATAAATATATAATAATTTTTAAAAGGGTGAATGGGAAGTATGATTTTTGTCAGTAAGTGGCATGAAGATTTTTGTGATGTATATACATGATTTTATTTCATTAAACAATAATGATTATGCCCATTAAAATGAGGCTTGTCAAGGTCTTGCTGAAACATCAACATTTGTATCCATTACTGTAGTTGGGGTGCTGTATCACACTGTATATAGAAGGATATCTACCGAAAAATACTCACAGACTAACAAGAGGGGAGTCATTTAATACTGAAATCCAGTTAACATAAAGAGACTGAAATTGCACAGCAAGACATGACTTCAAACAATACTGCATAGAGTCACTTACTATCTCTTACATAGTTGATTTTGTTTTTCATACATTATTTTGGATCCAGTAAAAAGACATAGAAGGGACTTCAATAAAAGCCAACCAAGCAAGAATCTTCCCTAGACAAAGAATATCCACAAAGAATACATAGATATTTGGTGATGACACAAGACACCATCAGGACAGTCAGCTTTGAGTTCCAGAGATGCTGCATTAAAACTTAGCAAGTATACTGTAAATGATGAGCAACGTAGGTTTGCTTTGCTAAGAATCATTTTGCAAATAGAAATCACTCCTTGGGCAATGGCTATGTACAAATTTTCTGAAATAAATGCAAATTATCCACTTTTCCCCCCAAGAGGCTTTCCCCCCTTTTTGGCCCAAGGAATGTTCCACGGCGCTGCCATCCAAACGTTGGTGACATCCAAACGTTACAGAAAACTGCAAACGCATTAAAGCACTTGATTCCACAGTATTCATGTCCTTAGAATGGCTGTGGGCTTTCTCTTTGACACCAGTCACTCAGGCAGGGCAGTAGGATCTCTCTTGCCTCCCTCTTGGCTAGCAGAAGACATGCTGGAATGTAAAGGATCCATTTGTGCTTGGATTCCATACTTGAGCTTGAACTCAACTCTCTTCAGAAGTCCTCCGAACCAAACACAGGCTGGCGAGCACTGAATTTGCTCAGAAACAGTCAGACCGTGGAGTCCCTAGCAGACTTTAGGTGTGCGATCTTGGTCCGGCTAACAAATGGGTAGGCAGTGCAAAGGCCTCCGGCCGCCACGATAAAGCCTAAACTGCACCAAGCACAAAATATAGACCAGCTATAGCCATGGTCCACGTCATCGGGCAGGCTGTAAATTAATTTGGGGAGCCGGTTCAAATCGTAGGAAATACTGGCAGCATAAGTGCAGAGAGAAATAGTGCAAAATATTCCTAAAAAACAACACAAACAGAACACAGAGATCAGTTAAAGTCTTTTCTGCTGGCAGGTTAATGTCAATCTGGATTTGCTTCCATTCACGTCAACCATGACTTGTATGGTTTCAGGCAAGTCATAACTGTCCAGTCTCATCTCTAAAGATAAGGGGCTGGAATGTCATAGTGTAAAGAGGGATACATTTGCAGTCCAGAAGACTTGGATCTCAAGCCTGTCTCTAACATTTACTAGCCGTGTGATGTTGGACAAGTCATTTCAACTCACTTTGCCGCAGTTTCCTTAACTGTAAAATGGAGATGCAAGTAGTACATGTGGTACCTCCTCACAGAATTGTTGTGACTTAAATGAGAATGTATATAAAACACTTGGCAAATTCAAAAGCTATATTTAAATGCAAGTTATTATTATTTATTACTAATAATAATTCAATGAAGTCTGTCCCTTCTAGCTCAACTATTTTCGGATTCTACAATAACAGGATAACAATTGTATCTTTTGTGGAAGACAAATGATATCTTTCATAGGAGGCGTAGTGAATGACTCAGGAAGACATGACTTCAAATCCTGACTTAGATACTTAGAAGCTGTGTGACCCTGAAGTAAATCACTTAACATCTCTCAACTTCAGAAGCTTTACTTAGTAGAACTGGGATAATAATAGCACCCATCCCCAGGGTTGTAAGAGTATCAAAGGAAACAACATATGTAAAGCACTTTACAAAGCTTAATGTAACATATAAATGCAAATTCTTGTTACTATATTTTCTTAAGTAGCATTCAAACTATATTATGAGCACCCTTAATGATTCTGATTTATCTAGGTAGCATACTGTTTCCTGTAGCTCATTTCAAATGAATTTCCATAGGTATTTGAATCATTTAATAATTATTTTAACACATTCATTCTTCCCAGGGACTTGGAGGAGGGACTTGGATGGCTGCAATAAGAGATTATATATTTGAACCCATTCAGAATGCCAACAAATTAAGAGACATGATCAAAGTGGCCACAGTCCAAATTAAACCCATTGGCTTTTAGCATCCACTTCCTCCCAACACATACATTTGTACTGATCTCGAACAGCCTGGCCATTAAAAATCAGGTCTGGGATAAAATGGTGAGCCCCAAATGCTCAGAGGCTCAACAACTAGCGGAAAGCTGAAGCTTTTTTAGCAGCTGTAACTGTGCCCCAGTGATGTGAACGTTTCCATTACATAGTAATGACCTTCTGAGGATTCTTACGTTTGATTGGCATAGGTTGACAATGAGGCCCAGGTGCTTATCTAAAAAAGAAAGTGGGGGGAGGGAAGAAGGAGGTCATGGAAACTGAACATGGCCCATTAGCCAGTACATCACAATTTCCAGATTCCATTCCTTGTTTTTCCACTGACTATAGGACTCCAGAAAGCCAGGGCTCCTCTTGATTTCATTTTGTTGGTTTTCTGTTGTTTTTGTTGTTGTTGTTTAACACATGTGTGTGATAAAGGTACCAGCAATTTGAGAGTTGCTTTGAGCTCCTTAGGGATAGACCATTACTAAAAAGATAGTAACAAGGACTTGGAAATTGGAAGGAAAAGGTCTAACTGAGGTTATGGAGGAGACTCATTTTTTTGAGAGCTTCAAAGATCAGAGTAATTTTCAGAAGAACCCAGAGGAGGTAGCCATTTTAAAGGAATTTTAAAAAATATCATTAAAGGTGATCTGTTAAATGCTGACTCAAACTAAGTTATTGCATGTCCCTGTGGCCCTTTTCCCCTAATGCACATGTAGAAAAATATAAGATCTAAAATGTTTAAAAGAAGTGCTGAGATGCTTTGATATTTTCTGTCCTTTTTGGGGGTGGAAAGCAGAGGAAGAGAGATACTAAAGCGTTAGTTTCCTCCTTCTTGTCCTAGTCTATAAAAATAAACATGTTACTTTGAGCAACTCAGGGAGGGGAAAGATCAAGATTAAAATATTTTCCTTAAGGAAATATCTTCAAAATGGAATTTTCCTTTTCTTTCTTTTAAACACTGTGAAAAGCATTCCTATTCCTATATGACCATTTCAGCTAAACCAAAACAAAAACACTGTATGTTTACAAGGGCCTTTTAATGAATGCTGGTAATGGAACAATAAAGTAGTTTGAAAAATTGATCTCTAGGGTATTAACAAGTAGGATATAATAAAGCTATGACCTGTACAAGGAAAAGAAACTGTTCTCTGTAGTTAAATATACACAGAAGTAAGAATAAACAAAAACATTTCACAATAACAAAAATATAATGTCTTCAAAGCTCATATTAAGCCTAGTCCTTTAAACATCTGGACACTGAGGCTTGGGAAAAGACATTTTTCTGAAACTTAGCTTATGTTTTTTAGGATAATTCAGCCAAATTAGAAATGCTATATCCTATCTCAGAAACAATGGTATAGTATGGTTTGATTTCTTTAAAAAATAATAATAACTAGTATTTAAATAATGCTTCAAGATTTGCTCAATTATTTGCATGCATTTTCTCACTTGGACTTCACAATACTATTTTTTATAAGTTGTTTTGGAGGTACCTAGGTGGCTCAGTGGGTAGAGTGCTAAAGCCTGGAGTCAGGAAGATTTACATGCAAATCTGGTCTCAGATACTTATTAGCTGTGTGACCCTGGGCAAGTCACTTTAACCCCTGTTTGCCTCAATCCACCAGGGAAGGAAATGGCAAACCATTCCTGTATTTTTTGCAAGAAAAGCCCAGACGGGGTCACAAATTGGATATGACAGAACAGCAATAAATTGTCTTATGGTGTAATCATGTCAATTAATGGTATATATCCCACCTCTCCATTACCCACTCCTACCCCCACCAAAAAAACCCAAATCTAGGACCCTACACTCTTTCCACTACACCATATAGGTAGCTTGGTATGTTGTAGAAAAAAATCCTGGTTCTGGTATGTATTGGACTAATTGGCCTTTAGGGTTTCTTTCAACTCCTAAATTCAATGATTCTATGAAATGTTTAATATTTAGTATAGCTATCATATTAATGTTAGATAGATCTCATTTATGACACAGTAGCATTTATTGCATATATATGTATGTATGTATGTATGTATGTATATATATAATAGCATTTTATGCACCGTACTTTTATGAACACTTTATAACACTCTCAGGGGCCCTGGTATAATCAACATTTACAGTAAATTTCTGACTATTTTATAAGACCTAAATTTATTTTATTATTTTAACTGCTATAAAGTCTGTGTTGCTTCTTTGCTTTTATGATATACTATTAGTTACAGCGATGACTTCACAGAATCACTGCATCATTTATTTGACACTGAGTCATGGGTCAGAAACACAACCCCCAGTAATAACATTTTGTCTTTGGGGAAGTATGATACATTCCTAGAAATGCCTTATGGCAAAAAGGGAGGACTGCTTGTCCTTCTCTGTATCCCCATACAATTCCTCTCCTAATCTTTCCTCCTCTGCTCCAGTCTCTGACAAGCAGATGGCCCTTCTCCTAGGCAAGATGAATCACTCTACTCATGCCCTTTATTCTGTGTCATTGACCCACTTACCCCCTTAATCATTCCCACCACCACCACCCCTTTGTGGCTAATCTTCAATCTTTCCCTATCCATGAGCTCCTTTTCTGCTGCCTAGAAACATGCCCAGGTCTTCCCTGTCCTTAAAAAAAATACCCTTCATTTGCTCCTAGCATCCCTCAAGCTTTCATCCTCTATCACTCCTCCCTTTCACAGCCAAACCCTTAGAAAGAACCATCTGTGCTAATTGTCTCCATTTCCTTTCCTCTCATTGTTCCCCACCTGTTCTAATGTGCCACAGGACCTCATCCCTCAACTGAGACTGCTCTCTCCAAGGTTACTAATGATCTCTTAATTGCTCCATCTGATGGTCTTTTCTCAGACTTCATCCTTCTTGACCTCTCTGCCTCTTTGGACACAAATGACCATCTCCTTCCTCAGGATACTCTTTCCTCCCTGGGTTTTCATACTTCTCTCTCCTCCCTGTCTGGCTGCTCTTTTGTTGGATTATCATCCATATGACAAATCCTCCCTTGAATCAACATTACTTCCCTTTTTTTGCCTCTATTTCTTGCACCTAGCATAGTGCCTGACAGATAGTAGATTCTTAATAAAAGTTTGTTGATTGATTGGCAGATGCACCTCAAGGCTCTGCATGGGGCCCTCTTTGCTTCTCTCTCTTAACTCTCTCATAGTGACCTCAATAGCTCTCATAGGTTCAATTATCATCTATATACCTGACTTCCAACTCTACATATCCAGAGCTAACCTTTGTCCCAATCTTTTGTCCAACTGCCTTTTGGATGGCTTCCACTGAGCTATCTTAGGGGTATCCCAAACTTCAACACAGCCAAAACAGAAATAATGATCTTTCCCTCTAGATCCACCCATCTTCCTTACTTCCCTATTTTAGTCAAGGACACCACCCTCTTTGCAGGTTGCAAGTTTGTAACCTGAATCACCATCAGCTCTTCCTCATTCCTCATAATCCTTCAGCTGCCCAGGCCTGTTGATTCAAGCTACGTAACCTCTTATGTCCTTTCCTACTACACTCAAAACTGCCCCCACCCTCATTTAGGATCTTGTCACCTCTCACCTGGACTTTTGTCATAGCCTCCTAATTATTCTCCCTGCATCCCACCTCTTCCCTCCTGATTGATTGGGTCCTTCACATAGCCGCACAGATGCAAGGAGAGTGACCATTTCACTCCTTGGCCCAAAGGTTCCCTCTAGGTTCAAATGCAAACTTGTTAGCTTGCAACACCCTTCACTGGCTGGCTCCAATCTCTTTTTAAAACTAATTTCATATTACATTCCATTCTCGTGTATTATAGTCCCCCTTTTCCTCTAGGTTACAGTCAAACTGACTTAGTTACTATTCCTGGTATGCTACATTCCATCTTCTTCCTCTGAGGTTCTTTCAAGGCAGCCCCTGCCCCACCATGCCTGAGAGGCACTCCTCCCCCTAAAGCCCTTCCATCCTGAGCTGCAGTGCCACCTTCTGCCAGAGACCTTTTCTGATACTGCTAATTCTAGGGCCCTTGAAGTATCTTGAAGTGGCCTTGAAGTGGCACAAAATAGAATGACAGGTCATGAGATACCTGAGTTCAAATATGGCCTCAGACACTTCAAAGCTGTATGATCTTGGGCAAGTAACTTAACTGTTGCCTGCCTTAATTTACTCAACTGCAAAATGGGGTTACTAATAGCACCTGCCTCCCAGAGTTGCTATGAGGATCAAATGAGATAAATTTGAAAGGCACTTTATACAATATCTGGCAAATATTAGTTGGGAGGGAAGGAAAGAAATAAAGGAGGGAAGAAGGAAGGAAGGAAGGAAGGAAGGAAGCAGGGGAGGAAGAGAGGAAGGATGGAAAGAAGGGAGGGAGGAACTTGCACTATTGGTAGATGCTAAATAACTCTGTGTTGAATGTATGTGTGCATGAAAGAATGAATGACCAGGGCATGTTTCTTATGCTTATGACTTGCTGCCATACTAATTGTCTCTCAAGATGTTACCGGCAAGATTTCTAAATATCATAGATTCTGTTGCCTGCAGACATATGGGAGAGAGGAAATCTGGCATATCCTAATTATGTTCTTTCTGTTCCCTACACACACACCTTGGTCCCTCCACCCACCGGCCACCATCAGAGTAGCACAGCTGAATGTCCTCACTGTGCCCTCCAGAGTGGCCATGGGAGCTTGGAGATGCTATCCCCTGCTAAGTCTGCTCACTGGGAAACCTCACTGGGCAGCTAAAGAAAGGAAGAAAGCTGTGAGCCTGGGGAACGGCTCCCAAGCATGCTCAGATGCTCTGCAG
Organism: Dromiciops gliroides; assembly: GCF_019393635.1. Classification (NCBI taxonomy): domain Eukaryota; kingdom Metazoa; phylum Chordata; class Mammalia; order Microbiotheria; family Microbiotheriidae; genus Dromiciops; species Dromiciops gliroides. The sequence continues at coordinate 614,350,764 of NC_057862.1, forward strand.
ACGACCTATTCCATATGTGAGTAATTAGGAGCTGTCTGTAAAGAATAAGACAGAAGAATAAAAATCTGACATGCATAGAAAACTTTCCATTTTAACATAGCACACTGACATAACAGTGACATTCTTCCACTGAACACTCTGCTAATAAACAGACACGGGATGAGAATCAAGACCCTCTTTTTAAAAGTAGTTAAGTTGAGCATTCCTGATTTGTGGGTGTCAGGCTGATTCAGGCTGCTGGTGACATTTCTTCTAATAACTTTTCTGCTTGAGGCAAATGGATCTCCCTACTGACCCCTCCCCGCACCCATTTCACTCATATTTTCCATTGCTAAATGTGTACAGTCAGTACTGGATGTGTACACTGAATGTGTTGAATGTGTACGTTATTTTCTCCCATGAGTGGAATCGTCAGTAAGCCAGGTTTTAAAAGTGGGCCTTAGGGACCAGGCTCTGAGAAGGAAAGGATCCAGTCATGCAGTGGGAAATCTCACCTGGGGTAAAGTGGGTGGCCAAAGAGGTCAAAGAGGGCTCACCAATTGGAAGAACAATAACCAATATCTCTGCTGGGTTTGCAAAACTATGTAATGATAACAAATGAATGAATAAACATTTTATTAAGTTCTGGCCATATGTCAGACATTGTGCTAAGTGCTTAGAATACAAATACAAGCAAACTAAACATTTCTTCCCTTCAAGGCTTTTACAGTACATTGGGGTGGGGGTGGAGATAACATATAATGGGGTACCAGAAGGAGGGGTACAGTTTGTTTACATACTACATCATGGTTTGAAAATGCCTCGGAAGGAGTGTGGTAGCCTGGCTTGAGATATAATAAAATGAAAGCTCAACTTTCAGAGCCCAGGGGACAGGACTGGGAAGGGGAGGGGGTTCAGGCTCTGAGCTCCAGGGAGGAAGATGGCTGGAGTGCAGGTGGCTTAATTTGGAAATAAACATAAGTTTGAAAAGAAATGGAAAACATCACTAGGTTGGTCCCAGGGAAGAGAAGAAGAAAACCCACCCACCAGACCCCAGGGCCCCAGGGGCAGAGTCTAAGTTCTGATAAAAAGAGGAAGAGAATGGTCAAAATGTTGTTGATGTTTGTCCTTGGTTCTTGAAGAGGACCATGACATTGGGAGACATTTCCCTGGTCAAAATTAGTTACTAAAAAAAAAAAGGCGGGTGTGTGTGTGTGTGTGATTCTAAGGCATCTTCTTTTGTTGTTAGTCCCAATGTTGAGAAATTAGAATTGAAAGCAGAGGGAAGAATACTGACTTAGCCCAAACTACACTCAACTACACATCTGGTTTCTGAGTTTTGCTGAGTTTCCAACTAACTTTTATTTCAAATTAAATCAGTCTGCCCTACTTTCTCCTGAGATACTCAAGACTCCTGGTTTCTATGGCATTTAGGAGATTTTTACTGTTGCCAAAGATTTTAGATTATTCATTCATTAGCCACATTAAAAGATTTATTTTAAATGTACTATGGTGGGTGGTGGTTGTTGGTGCTATAATTTCTCTGATCTTGTTTGTCCACTTCCTGAAAATCACATGTAGGAGATTCATCCAGCAAGATAGATTTCAGATTCTCTATTTTTTTAGTTAATATAGGGAGGATGATCCATGACATGGGGGAAAGGACTAGCTCTAGTCAGAAGTCCTGGGTTCAAAATCTTGCCTCTGAAACTGCTTCTGTGATTTTTGTCCAAGTCACACCCTCCCTGTAGGTCAGTTTTCCTCACCTTTAAAATGAGAAGGCTTGGTTAGATGGATTAAATTATTTTTTTCTAACTCTAAAACTATGCTTACATAAGAAGAAAATTGGTTATAATAAGATCTGGCATTTACATAGTACTCTAAGGTTTGCAAAGCAGTCACATATGCTATCTCATTTGATCCTCACAACAACCCCTCGAAGTAGGTGCTATTATTATCCCCATTTTACAGATGAGGAAACTCAAGCTATCTTTTTTCATTACAATCAAGAACCACAGGAACACAGAATCCCTTTGGATCTGGGTTCCTGAAGCTCCCAACTCCCCTCAAAGGATGGATTTGGAAAGAATATCCTTGGAAAGAGCCAGCCTGACAACTTCCATTGTCCTAATCCTTTTACCCAGCCCAATCCCAGGGAGTTAAAACACTAGCTTCCTCATGCTTCCTCCTTTGTTATCAATGTATTTCAGCATTGATTTGGGGAACAAAAACAAAACAAAGTTGGGACAGCCCCTCCCCCTGTTTTCAGCTCATGCTGAAATGATACCATTAGGGTTAGCTTTCCTACTTCCTTATTCTTCATTCCTACTTCCCTGTTCTTCATTCCAACCTCTTTATCAGGTAATTTAGAAAACACCTTCATTTTCCTGGTCCTGGACATAAAAGCTTTTTAAACTGTGGGTTGTGACCCCATATGGGGAAGCTTAGCTGAATGTAGGGTTTGAGAAAAATTTGGCAACAGTAAAAGGTTATATATACCTATTTTATATACTTATATACCTGGGGTGACATAAAAATTTCTTGGGCAAAATGGGGTCACAAGTGGAAAGATTTAAGAAGCCATGCTATAGATAACAAGGCAGCTTTCCACTGGTATCATACTGGCTTTTTCTTTCAAATGGCGTATAAGGTTGAAGACCCCAGGGTCTGGGGGGTTCTATTGATTGGATGGTAGGTATTATCCCCATACAGGCCACATGAAAAAAAAAATCATTGTTATCTGAACCTGTTTGTGCCATGATTTTGTGCCAAATATTTGTGCCAAATAGTCTGATCTGATGTTAGTGAAGAATAGTATGCTTTCCTTCACAACCCTTCGAGTAGCAGTTGATGCATTCATGAAGCATTTTTAGTGGATGGTCCAATTAATAGTTCCATAAAATACACCCAACATTGGAACTTAATTACATTTGCCACAGACATGTAATCATTTAGAGTATGCTTGTTTCAACTTTCCTAGAGTTCCATTATTTAAAGCTGCCCCTGCACATGTGTGCCAGGGAATGGAAATTCTCACTTAGTGGGCCACAGATCCCCTAGGTCACTTAATAGCAAGGCTTTAGTTGTCAAGGAGTAACCCAGAGGCTTTCTTAGCTAAAAGCTGCTTGGTCACACTTGGCTGCCTCAGGCCAGGAGCTAATCCGCGATGAGCTGTTCCAGGCCTCACAGGCCAACAGAGCCACATAGAGGTAGCTTTTCCATCATGGGATTGGCATGGTACCCAAAGTAGTGTTTAGTAATCCTTCATAACCAGCTTCTCTGCTCCTTTCTCTACCTTTCCCTTGGAATGGTGCTGCAGTAGGCAGGGGCTCTGTGGCACAGGGGAGGTCACATGAAAAGTGCTGCCCTTCACAGAAACAGCTTGAACCAACTCACAAAGGAAGGAGGAAAACAGCTGTTAGTAAAGGAATAGTTTCAGTGAGTAGCCTCCATGCCCACAATGTGGCCTTTAAAATTGGGCAGGAGTTGGCAGTGGAGAAGTATAGTCAGCCAAACCCTTCTTCTTTCATGCCAAACTGCCTTCCTTAGATTACCCAAAAGAAGATGAACTTGTCTTCCCCTGTAATATAAGAAAAGGAACCAAAAAGAGGTCATCTAAATTCCAAAGGGATCCAGAAAAGCATCAGAATTCCATGAGAGGAACCTTGGCTTCCACAGCAATTAACTCCATGCTCTCTGCCTTTATGATAATTTGATCTAATCTCAGAACTCATATCCTGCTATATCAGTGGGGAAGAAAATGCCCAAGGAAACTCTATCATTAGGTATTATTTATTTGATTACTCCTATACACAAAGGCAGATTATTGAGGGTTAACCCTATATCTTAATAGTATTCTCTGTATTCAAGTACAACTTTATCCCTACAGAATAACTGTGCCCTGTGATCAAAGGCAGTTAAGGGTACAATGGACAGAGTTTAAAATCTGAAGAACTGTGTCCAAGTTCAGGCTCCACCAATCGCCAAGTAAGTCATTTAATCTTGTCTAGTTTTTGTTCCCTTATTTAAACAATGAAACCTTCCTTACCTGGTGCACAGAACTATGGTAAGGATCAGGTGAGATAACGTGTGTGAAATCACTTAATTACTAAAAAAGTGTTAAACAAAAGTAAAGTATCATTAATTATTTTAACCCCAAATTGCATTATTCTATGCACAGAATGATGATGGCAATAACTTACACTCAAGTAGGACATGGGCCTTGAATGGATTTTCCATTAATGAAGGTGACCTGTGCAGTTCTAGCTACAGCCTCTGCCTCAGTGTCCATTTATGACCACAAACACAACACTTTAGCAGCATCTTCTAACCATCTGGTCAAACTGACCACTCCGGTTACAGAAGAAAATAACAGGGTATTTTTTCTGGTCTTTTGGTTTTCTTTGCTTGATGTACCCCTTGACCCTTATTGAGATGATAGACATCTCTTACTATGTTTTAATAGAAGAGCTATAATTGGGAAACCCCAAAACAAAGGTCATGGCTTAGACAGTAATGGCTTGAGAGGTCAAGAAAATCACATGATCCCCCTGTCATAGGTAGAGGAAAGAGGCTCTTTTCACCATACCTGTCATAAGGAAAAGCAGTCCTGCAACATGCTGTGTAAGACTTTCCTCCCAAAAGAAACTGACAGTGGCAACAATGCAGCCGCAGAGGAGCACAGCCGCAGCCATTCCCAGGAAGCCTGCTGTTATCCGTCGTAAGTCTGTTGCCAGAAGAGAAGCAGAAGAAAGTTTTTAATGCGACTGTGGACCAGGGACAATGGAATAAGATGGAGTTTAACTTGGATATTAAAGGGGGTTATCTCCCTGGTTCTCTAGAGGATGACTTTAGGATTCAGGGGCCCTGGGGCAAGGGTAGGTTGGGAAGTCCCTGTTATGAGTGCTTCCAAAGGGCAGAAGAAGGGGAATAGACTGTACAGAGGGGAGTATGTAGATGGACACCTACTTGATTGACTATGTGCACCATTTTAGGTCAAGACAGAAGAGGAGTCCCATGAAAAGCAAAGCTTCAAGGAAACATGCTTCAATCCAAACTTATGGTCTAATTGGTGCAGGAATTCCCAGGGAGTAAGCTCTAGCAATGCAGACTTGGTGACTGTTTTGCATCTTATAACCTTAGAGAGTTGTCTGGGGGTACCAAAAAGTTAAGTGACTTATCCAAGGCCACACAACCAGGAGGAATCAGAGGAGGGCCTTGAACCCAGGTCTTCCTGACTCAGAGGCTGACTCCTCTATCTACTCACTATCCCATACTGCTTCTCATGTCAGGACTACTACTACAAAAGCAGTAATTTATACAGCACTATCCAAGATGGCATCCTTTAAGAAGAGAGATTTCATTAAACATTTTTTTCCCATGGGAAAAAATTCTAAATCTAGATAGTTACAAGAAAATACTCTAAGAATGTAGGCAGCTAGGTGGTTTAGGGGATAGAGTGACAAGTCTGGAGTCAGGAAAACCTGAGTTCAAATCTGGCCTCAGACACTCACTAGCTACATGACCCTGGGCAAGTCACTTAACCCTGTTTGCCTCAGTTTCTTTATTTGTAAAATATGCTGGAGAAGGAAATGGCAAACCAATCTAGTATATTTGCCAAGAAAGCCCTCCCACAGGGTCAGACTTGACTAAAAGACTGACCAACAAGAGAAACACTCCAAGAATGTTACATGAGGCTAAAGGGGAGTGAACTCAGAATTAGTAGGTAACTTTCTCATCAGGACTCTATCTCAGTCTAGTTCTTGCATAATCATACTTGATGTCTGCATGATTTAATAAGGCAACTCATAAATCTGCTCCTAAAGAATTAAGGCATGAGAACAACTTAGATAAGTGTTCAACTTTGATTTGCTGAGAAAAGATTATTAAAATTCAGTGATCACGAGGAATTTTCAGTAAGTCTTACCACTAAGCAACAGACCACATTTTATTCTTGTTCTGATAACTTCAAATTCCTACGGATTACATATTTCAGATCCAATATGTATGGGTGTGAGACAACTCAATATTCTTATTTAAGTTTTGGTTTAGTCCTCTGGAGTGGCATGGAAAGAAAACACAAAGCTATTCTTTAGCACTATTCTAATTCAGGATTTCCATATGATTTATTTTTATACAATGGCTTAACCTTTCTTTGCATCCTCAGGGCTTAGCCCAGTGCCTGGCACTTAGTGGGAGCATAATAAATGTTTCCTGACTAACAACAACAGCAAACAAGACACGTCCCTTGTAGTTGTGTTCATTAGTAAACTGTATAAGTTGTGTGTCTGCTCTAAGTATTTTCTTAAAAAGTCAGCTAATCAACCAGTGCTACCTGATAGCTATCATCATGGAGGATTTTCTACCTCACTCAGCTTCCTAAATGTGATGGGAATTATTTCTGCTGTTCTAATGTGCTTTCCTGATGAGGAAAAAGATAATTGCTGCCTAAGAGACACGTAGGTACCTACAGTTCCTCCCCAGAAAATTACTGACATACATTCACAGGGACATTTAGGCAGATGTACAAAGACCTGAGAGAGAGCTTGAGATGGAAAAAACAATCTTATAAGCAAAGTAAAAACATGAGTAACTAATGGGTTAGATGTGGGTGATGGTTTCTTTTGCTGAATGCCTTCAACTCAGTTTATAAAAACAAAACAAAGAAGCAAAACCCCAGCAATGGAACTAGACATTACCTTGTGCTAAAGGGCAAACATTCTCTCTCTCTCTCTCTCTCTCTCTCTCTCTCTCTCTCTCTCTCTCTCTCTCTCTCTCTCTCTCTCCACACACACACACACACACACACACACACACACACACACACGTACATGTATATATGCACAGGCTCAATTGGTAAACAAGTCAAATCCTCTTTACACTGAATTAGTTTCATCAGCTTCTTACTAAGTGCGATTGGGTCCCAAGGGCAGCCATACACTACACCATCTCTTAATGTCAACACCTTCTCTGCTGTTGTTTCTAGGTGGAATACAGCCTGGGCTCTGGGAAGAACAGTCTTATACAGGAAGTTTCTGCTTCCTCTCAGACACCTTCCTTGTGGTAGATACTTACGAAGCAGGTGCCACTCATCTTGCTGGATTGTCTTGGTTAGATTAAAGGGAATGTTTCGCAAACGGATTGGCTGAGAAAAGTGATACTTGATAGCTGTGCATCTCTGGGCAATACCTTGAAGAAAAGAAGGAAAGAAGTTTGTTGTTATAGCCAATTTATAAAAGGAGTAGTGTGAGAAGGAATAATGGATGTGTTGAATAAAGGGAAAAAGATTTGTCAGTCATCTGTTGATTATCTTCACTAATGAAAGAATCTCTCTGCTCAGATAATCCAAAATAACAAATAATTGTCTTTAAATCACCCCTCTACTTACCTCCTTCCTCCATGTTTCTGTACATGGATATTAAACTGAGTTTCCATCAATATCTGAATACTATAAGGGGGAGCTGGGCCAGGAGAATACTGTATGACTACATGAAATAAGACTGAAATTTAAAATTTGCCTCAGGTAATCTGCATGAGTATAATTGAGAATTGACTAGCTAGGGCTAACAATGAAGAATCCAATGCCAATGTGAAATAAGTATCAATAAAGCATCTAACTTGAAATGAGATCCTCTTTTTGACAACATATTTCCAATTTCTGATTTCATTAAATCCTCATAATTTTGGAAGTTGGGCTCGCCCCATTTCACAGAGAAAGAAGCTGAGGCTACAAAAAGAGAAAAAGGATTTAGCTATAGCAAAATAGCAAATTATCTTACTGAAGATAACTGGCAACAAATTAGTGTCCAAGCCCACTTGAGAAGGATCTGTGTGAACCCAGGGACTTGGATTCCAGTTTTCCTTCCTTCCTTTCTTTTTCTTTCTTTCTTTCTTTCTTTCTTTCTTTCTTTCTTTCTTTCTTTCTTTCTTTCTTTCTTTCTTTCTTTCTTTCTTTCTTTCTCTCTCTCTCTCTCTCTCTCTCTCTCTCTCTCTCTCTCTCTCTCTCTCTCTCTATCTATTTATTTATTTATTTTTAGTGAGGCAATGGGGTTAATTGACTTGCCCAGGGTCACACAGCTAGTGAGTGTTAAGTGTCTGAGGCTGGATTTGATCTCAGGTACTCCTGACTCCAGGGCAGGTGCTCCATCTACTGCGCCACCTAGCTGCCCCTGGATTCCAGTTTTCCTAAAGGTTTTCTACAGGGATTGGCATACCACACTGTTATGACATTCTGTGCTCTAACTCCTTTAATCATTTCCATAACAAGTTTGGTCATACTTTACAGACTTTTTGAATAAAGTTTATATGGCCATTTTGTTTAAAGAGCCACACTAATTTCTAAAAAGAGATCACATTGGAGATTTATGCACTGGTTTTATGGCTGGGGCAAGAAGCCTAGGCTCCTGAGTCCATATCCTGTTTTATTTCAGTTCAGTTCAACAAGCCATTATTAAGCATCTACAAAGTACTAAGCATTATACCAGGCATTGAGGATACAGAGACAGAAATGAAATATCCTTGCCCTTAGATACTTAAGTTCTACTGAGGAAGACAACTTGTAAATACATAGTATGGACAAAGTAATAAGGCCAGGGCAAGGGTGTAACAATTGGGAAAATCAGAAAAGAATTCCTAAATAATAGGCAGCGTGAGCTGAGGTTTCAAGAGGTAAAGATAAGTAAACCATTCCAGGCATGGGGAACAGCCTAGGCAAAGGCATGAAGGGTAGAGAGAAATCTCTTTCTCTTTCTCTCTCTCTCTCTCTCTCTCTCTCTCTCTCTTCCTTTCTTCTTTCTTTCTTTCTTTCTTTCTTTCTTTCTTTCTTTCTTTCTTTCTTTCTTTCTTTCTTTCTTTCTTTCTTTCTTTCTTTCTTTCCTTCCTTCCTCCCTCCCTCCCTTCTTTCCTTCCTTCCTTCCTTCCTTCCTTCCTTCCTTCCTTCCTTCCTTCCTTCCTTCCTTCCTTCCTTCCTTCCTTCCTTCCTTCCTTCCTTCCTTCCTTCCTTCCTTCCTTTCCTTCTTTCTTTCCCTTTCTTTCTTTCTCTCTTTATCTGTCTCTCTTTCCTTCTTTCCTCCTTCCTTCTCTCCCTTCTTTCTCTCTTCCTTCCTTCCTTCCTTCTTTCCTCCCTCCCTATCTTGCTTAAACTACAAATCAGTGACCACTCATGGACCCAATCCCACTTCTGATAACCACGGGAGTTTTTCCCTATTCCATTTCCAACCTGAGCCAGTTTGCCTCTCATAAAACAGCCTAGTGCCTCCCTGTTCCCTCATTAACCCCCTCCTCGGGGGGGCTTTCCATATTAGTGCCAGACTTAATATGGATACTTAATTGGCTTTAGTCTCCTGCACCTCTGAATTCCTGAGCTCCAGCTATCTGCTCATCTCAGCTTCTCTGGTAACTGGGATTACAGGTGTGCTCCACCATCCCTGGCAACAGATGCTCTTTTCACCATATCATCCTGCCTCTTTCAATCCTTTCATTACTGCTGGTATAGAAAGAAGACAAATATCTTCTCCAAGGGCCTGTGATTTCATCAGTATGAGAACTCCACAGACAAATGTCCCCAGGCTGCTTTAAATGTTCCCAAAGATTTGATTGCTGACATTGCTGTACTGTCTTTGTAGAAAGAGATTGTTCATTTGACATTAACAGGTTGTAACAGTTTAGTGCGGATGTTGCATATAGCCATTTGCAAGAGGAGAGCAGAAGAGAGGGAGGGGAGACAAGGGGAGGGTCAAGTTTGTGCCTTCACTTAAGGGCATTTTCCTTGCAACATTTATAACAACAAATGCCTCTCATTTTGGATTTGGACACACTGCACAGTTGACTGAACCATGTGACTCTCTTGTTCAAAAATTTTCAATGTCTCCTTATTGCCCCTAGGATCGACCAATCCACAAGAATTTATTAAGCCTTTATGATGTGCCAGACACTGTGTTAAGTGTCAAGGATATAAATATAATGAATGAAATAATCCCTACTGGTGAGGAGCTCATTTTCTAATGGCAGTAATAGCAAGTACATATATAAGTGTAAGGGCGGGAACTGATTGAGCATATCAAGTTACCCTCCACCGTTTAAAAATGTCAAGATGTAAAGTCCTGATAGTTTAACTAGGTAATAATACTTCTCTATGGAATAAATCAATCATAGGCTTTAGACTAACAGTGGGAAAAGTCCCTGATTAACTGTAGTTGATCAACTGAATGCACAAGGAGTATATTCAGATTGGCTGAGGAGATTGGTCATATCCTTTGGGTCTACAGAATATCAAAAAAGTTTGAGCTAAGAGATTCAAGCAAGTGGCAAGGAAAGAGCATTCCAGCTAAACCCCTGAGAAGGAAGAATTCCAGATCTCCTCCCCAACACTTGCCTTGACAGGAGAACTATTCCGCAAAGAATTCATCAGAAAAGTTATGCCTTATCTATGGAGATCATCTTGAGTGCTCAAGGAAATGGATTCCAAAGCACTGTAAATTACCTCTTTGCGATATGTGCTTTCTAAGCTTGAGGACTATTTCCCCTTGACTTTATATGTACCTGCATGAGACTGTGTCATGGATATTTTTGGGGGGAGTGGGGACATGTTTTATATCAACTACTCTTACCATATCACCTTAGTAAATACCGCTTTCTAAAAGCTAATTGAGAGGGCATCTAGGTGGCACAGTGGATAAAGGACCAGCCCTGGATTTAGGAGGACCTGAGTTCAAACCTGGCCTCAGACACTTGACACTTGCTAGCTGTGTGACCCTGGGCAAGTCACTTAACCCTCATTGCCCCACCAAAAAAAAAAAAAAGCTAATTGAGTCTAGCTGACTAAATTATATCAACTGATAACTATAGCAGGAAATACATTGGGGGGTGGCACAAGCTATAGCATTAGAAACCTAATATCTCTCTTTAAAGTAATATATAAATGTAGTTTACTATGAAAAGAATGATGAGCAGGAAACTATCAGAAAATCCTAAAAGGACCTACATGAGCTGATGCAACGTGAAATGTACTGTATATAAAATAACAGCAATACTGTAAAATGATCTACTGTGAATGACTTGGTTATTTTCAGTAATGCAATGATCCAAGACAACTCTAAAGGTCTTATGAAAAACGCAGTCCATCTATAGAGAGAGAACTGATGGTGTCTGAATATAGATTGATGCATACTTTTTTTGTTATTTCCTTTATCTGGTTTTGGTTTTGTCTGTTTTCTTTTGCTACCTGGCTAATGTGGAAATGTTTTGCATGACTGCTCATGTATAGCTTATATTGAATTGCTTGAGTTCTGTGGGGAGGGAGGGAGGCAGGAAGAAAATTTGGAACACAAAGTCTTAAAAAAATTTGATGTCAAAATTTGTATTTACATGTAACTTGGGAAAATAAAATTCTAAAATGAAAAAAAAAAAGAAACTTAATGTCTTCCAGTTGACTTGTAAAAGTAAACACATCAATGGAGTGCTCATGAGCTATGGTCTTGAGCAGATACAGTTACACAGTATGATGAACCTTGGGCAGCCTTGTCTGGGGAGGACATATAGAAGTTATATGTTGCCCTGGGAGCTCTCTGCAGAGTTGCCACTTACTGAGTGATATATATATATATTTTGTTTGTTTGTTTGTTTGTTTTTTGGGTGAGGCTTGGGGTTAAGTGACTTGCCCAGGGCCACACAACTAGTAAGTGTCAAGCGTCTGAGGCCAGATTTGAACTCAGGTCCTCCTGACTCCAGGACTGGTGCTCTATCCATTGCGCCACCTAGCTGCCCCTTTACTGAGTGATTCTTGAATTCCGGAGTAGAGATAATAAGCTTAACTATATAACAGCTAAACTGAGTGATGATTTTTCTCTGCCTAGGAAATTATGGTCACTCTCATGTAATCTTAACTGTCCTCTGTCCCTCTCTCCTTTTTCTCTCCCACCAATCCCTTGTACAGAATGGTGTCATTATGACAAGCAAGGAAAAGAGCAGAGAATAGTTAGGCAGGTAGCAAGCCTTCCTGTAAGTACTTCCTGAATCCACAGGGGAGAATGATGTGTGCCAGTGATGAGGCAGGCAATAGGCAGATCACAGAATTTCCCTCCCCTTCCTACCAGGCTGATGATCTAAGTGCCAACAGCCAAGAATACTGAAAGGCGGAAAGACAAGTCACATACTTGGGAAAAGACACACAGAAGGGTGCCACACACTTCATCTGGCAATATTCATTCCCTTACCCCATAACACTCAAGGATTGCAAGGATCTGAGGTCCAATGGAGATCTTGCTGCCCATAGGGAGATGTGGCACTGAAATGCCCCCAGGCACCAATGTGTTCTGCTCCCTGAAGATTAGTGTCTCAAGACCGAATTAGTTAGGGAGATATGCTAGAGTCAGAGCATCACATTTGGCTTTTTTATTTCCTTATTCCTGAACAGTTGTTTTAGTACCATAACATAAATTCAACTGGAATGAGAGAGGAAAGTGAATTAAAGTTTAGGTTTCCTAAATAGGATTGGGAAAAGCAAACTAAACAAAAATATAGACAGGGAAAAAAACCAGTTATTGGTAGGGGCTTACTTGGATCCCTTTGCTGGGGATGGGAGAAAACTTTTAAAATAAAGAAAAACCAAGAGGTCAGTTGAGGAAAGAGCTGGCATATTATTCTCTAGTTATGCTGAAACAATCCACAAGGAGGCATTAGATTCAAATCTTTTCTTAGTCCCAGAAGCTATGAAATTACACAACATTCTTGATTTAGAATGCATTGAATCTGGCTCTTTGAAAGAGAACAGAGAGGATGAGTTTACAGCACCAGATGGCATCACACAGTAGGGGGGGAGATACATGCAGGGGTTGCAAAGAGCAACTTATGGACTATATTTAGTGATTAATTAGGCTCTTAAAGGGCCAGGTGGAGCCAGTTATGAGATGACACCTAAGAGAGTATAAGCTACTGAGATATGTAGTAGGACTTAGGAGAGATGGTAAGGACCATATTTGATGATGATACTTTGGTTGTTTCAAGGGCTGTGCCAGTTACCACAGACCCCTGAGTTGAAGCATGGAAAACACTGGTCATGTGCTCACTTGTGTACAGTACTGTGCTGTGTCCACTCTAAAACGAACACAAGGAATTATAGAAAACAAATGTCAAGTCCGGAAATCAAAGTCTTGAGTTGAGGAAGGAAGCACCTTTAATTGAGAAAATAGGGTAGCAAACCTGCCAGCCTGGGGAATGTCCCATGAGTGCAGTGCCCAATGGACATCCCAACCCAGAGACCCATGAAGAAGGTTTTGATACTTTTAGGAGGAGAGGGGAAGGAGGTAGTATGAGGTAGCAAGGTCTGGTCACAAGATGCTGGCTACCCTCGGCAATCTGAGCAAGGAAAACAACTTCATTCTGCCTGTTTTACCCTTTGTGCCATAAATCTCAATGGAAGAGGTAAGGACAACAGGGGCTGCTGTCTGGCTCCAGCTGGCTTTGTTTTCAAGGAAAGGTTCTAGGGTGGACACTTAAGGTGGGGCTCAGCTTAAACTAATCCACACTATCAAGGGTAGGAATGCAAGGACATTACTAGAATTCTGACATTGCTAGGATGATTAAGAGATAGTGACAGTTAATATTACCTTTGGTATTAACAATTTTCTATCACAAATATAGAGGGACAAATGGACATATTAATAGCCATAGACATGTCTTTTCTCTCAAATCTGTTCCTTCCTCTGCCACCACCAACCGATTTAGTTCAGGGTTTCATCCTCCCCACATCTGAATGACTGAAAATAGCATCCTGAGGGGTCACAGGATCACAGATTTTGAACTATAAGGGACCTTTGAGGTAATTTGATCCAAATCACGCATTTTACAGCTGAGGAAACTGAGGCCCAGAAGGAATAAATGACTGGGCATCCATGTAGGCGTTATATTCCACCTCCAATCCATCCCTCGCTGCCATAAAATACCCATTTTCTAGATCACCTTAACCTTTAACCTTTAGGAGCTTCATATGGTTTATCTACAAAATGCAGGTGATGTGTTACCTTACTGGAGGCAACAATATATGACAGATTATCTCTAAGTTTTATGATTCTACCCTATTATTCAATGTCATACCCTCCTATTCATGAAACTACAATGGTTCTTTGTCACCTGCCTATTGAATCCAGACCCTTCATCCTAACATCTGTCCTTGCATTGCTTAAATGAATTTATCCACACTCTAATCACTTAACTCCCTCCTATGTAAGTCAAGATCATTCCTACCTCCTTGACAATCACTGGGGTTTTTTTTCTCTACTTGGAATATCCTCTTCACTTCTTTCTTATAATCCAGAACCTATTCATCCTTTGAAACCAAACTCAAGACCTAATCTTCCAAGAAAATTACCCTAACAATTCAGGCCAAATTGATCATTCCCTTCTTTGAATTGGTGTTGAAGTTTATGTCATATAATACAAAGCTTAATTATATGCTTTTCTTTGTTCCTTCCTTTCTTTTTTCCTTCCTTCTATCTCTTTCTTCCTTTATTTTTTTCTTCCTTCATTTCTCTTTTCTTCTTTCCTTCTTTCCTCCCTCCCTCTCTCTCTTTCTTCCTTCCTTCTTTCCTTCCTTCCTGTTCTCCTTCCTTCCCCTTTCCTTCTTTCCTTCCTTCTTTCCTTCCTTCTTTCCTTCCTTCTTTCCTTCCTTCCTTCCTTCCTTCCTTCCTTCCTTCCTTCCTTCCTTCCTTCCTTCCTTCCTTCCTTCCTTCCTTCCTTCCTTCCTTCCTTCCTTCCTTCCTCCTTTCCTTCCTTCCTCCCTCCCTTCCTCCCTCCCTTCCTTCCTTCCTTCCTTCCTTCCTTCCTTCCTTCCTTCCTTCCTTCCTTCCTTCCTTCCTTCCTTCCTTCCTTCCTTTCTTCCTAGTAGTTACAAAGCACAAGAAACTTTCAATATCTTTTCTGTCCCCATATCACCTAGTACCATGTTGGGTGCATGGCATGAGATCAGTAAATACCTTTTGACTTGTGGTGAGTGAACCTGCCTTTCAGATTCAGAAAGTATGTCTGGGAAAAATGAACAGAATGAATATAGGGGAAAGGTCTGATTGAGGCAGCTATTGTACTTGGGTTCCTGCTGTGCCTGAGCACATCCTCGACATGTATCAGATTAGGAAGAGTAAGTGATAATGAAAGCTGTCATCAGATCCTGGCTAGAGCAGGCAAGCTGAACTCAAGCTCTAGAGAAGAGGTACCTGGAAGTGGGTGTCAAGAAGATAATAGTTATTCCTACACATCTGGGTTTAAAATCATGCTGGCTGGGAGGGTAGAATCCAAAAACAGCTGCTAAAGAACCCTGGAAAGCTAAGCTTCTCACTTCTTCTCCTAGGACATGGTTTTCCTTTCATATAAATACTAGTGAATGAAATCACATTGTATTTACTTTTAAAAAATTAAATGTGAAGACCCAAGAGAGCCATTTGATGAAACATCACATTCAGCCTTTCACTTAATGAAAGTATCCCCTCTACTTACCATCTTGCCTTAGCTGCCTTCTCACCCTGAAGCTTCCTTTAGCTCCTGGGGCCTTCTCATGTCAGGATATCCTTCCACTCATGCCCTCTTTTCCCATTGTTAGTAAATAAACACTTATTAATCTCCTACTATGTGCCAGGCACATGGGGGTATAAAGGCAAAAAGACAATTCCTACCCTCAAGAAGTTTACATTCAAAATGGGGAAGACAACACACAAACGGAAACTAAAAAGAGGGGGCGGATGAAGTTCTCAGGATTAAGCATAAGAAAAAAGTCCAGAAGAGTACAGCTGGGTGAGAAATAAAGGGATGGTTTTCCTGGGTGCCCTCCTTAAATGGGGGTGCTTGGAGGAGCTCTCCAACCTCCAATAAGAGGGAGGGGTCACAGGGGTAGCTGGGACTGATGAAGGGTGAGTTCCAGGGCTGAAGTGATCTTCCAAGATTCAGAGGTTCCTGGGGGTGGGGGTGGTAGTGATGGAGAAATACAGAGGAGTGAAACCTGGTGGGAAATGGAATGACTTCTGGGGGGCTTTTTTGGAGAAGCAACAGCTACCCTGCATTCCCCTCCTAACTGTGCTTCAGACTCAGTATTTCACCATCATACTTTCCACTTCCCTTTTCAGTTCCTTTTTGTGTATTATCTTTCCCCATTAGAAGGTAATCTCCTTGAGGGCTGAGGCTGTCTTTCTTTTTTGGTTGTATTTGTACCGTTACCACTTAACACCATGGAGACACATAATAATTGTTTAATAAGTTCTTGTTACCTACCTACTGGCTGATAATATCCTTGACATAGTCATCTCTTTTCCAAAATATGAGAGGACTTAGAACTTGTTCCATATCTGCATTAAATGTACATATATAAACATATGTATTCATGTGTAGATATAAATACATGTATGAATGGATTCATGTAAGTTGCTGATACACTGAAGCTCTTCATATCATGAGACCTGATCTCTACAGGTTGGGTCTCTTTAAATTCACCTTCATCTCACAGGGAAAGACAACATTGAGCAGTGAATACAGGGCTAGATTTGGAGCAAGGAAGACCTCTGTTTGAATCCTGCCTCAGACACTTACTAGCAGTGTTTCCCTGGGCACAACCTCTGTTTGCTTCAGGTTCCTCATCTGTAAAGTGGGAATAATAATAACAGTAATAATAATAATAATAATAATAATAATAATAATAATAATAATAATAATAATACCTCCCTCTCAGGGTTGTGAGGATATAATGTAGGATCTTTTAATTTTAATTGTTTCTTTCATGCACTCTTTTAACAGTGTCATGAAGTCACACATATATTAATAATGTTTTTAAGTGCATAAAATAAGACAAAGACTTAGAAAGAAAAACAATTGTATTAAAATGGAGTTTTAAAATATTAATTTTAATAAGTCATAGATTCCAAGTTAAGAACAATTGTTCCAATGAGGTGACATACATAAAGAACAAATTTGAAAGCAAAATGTGTATGTCTTTAGTAATTATTATTAATAAAAAATAAATGGCCAAGTGTCACTGTCTTTGGTTTGAAGGGTGGGGAAGTCTTGTCGTTTTATTGCATTGAACAATAGTGTCCAGCAAATCAAATCCCTTTGTCTTGCTTTCTAAACCCAGACCCTAAAACCTCAACCAATAACTTTAAGAGAAACAAAACTAGACATCAAAAATGAAGAGAACAATACTTCACTGAGCATCTCCTGCCACATAAATGCCATTGTAAAGAATTGTTATTTGAGGTTTGTATGCCTTGGTGAGCACTGGCTTGGGGCTCTGCAAACCTCATGGTGATCATGGTTGTGGCCCTTGCCAGGGCTCTGGCACCTCACAGCATCACCACTCGCCGACGCCTACATGGGCCTGGCAAAATTATAATGATTGGAAGCCTAGTGAGGGCAGTCATGTGACTGTCAGAGCAGCCATCCCATTGGCTGGGGCTGGTGTGCGGTTTTTCTGGGATTGGGGGAGGAGAATTGGGCATTCTAGCTGGATGCTGGAATGACAGGAGGTCTGCTGCATATTCTCAGCTGATTCCTGGGTGGTGGTATCTTTTGAGGTTGTATAATTTCCCTTTCCCCATTTTATTTCCTTTCCCTTGATCCTACTGCTCCTGTTTGTGTTTGGTTTTTTTTTAAAGTTTGTTCTTGTTAAAATAAATCCTGTTCTGTTTTGAGGGAGGCTGCCTGTCTCCTTCCTTGCCCCAATATTGCGGCGAGCTGCTTAGCTAACATTCCCCAATTAAAAATTGGTCCCCACACCAAATAAATATTGTTTTGGTAAATTCTTAATCATTCATGGGAATGTGGCTTATTGGGAAAATAGGCTGCATGTTTCTGAATGAGTTGGCTGTGTTCCTAGCATTCTTTAAAAATAATCTATTGGTTGTCCCTTCTAGACCTTTTGGTACATTCCTCTTAATTGAAACAACTGCTTCAGAGGTTTATTTCCTTTATAGAAATGAAGGATCACACTGAATTGACTAACTAATGTATATGGAGATTAGGAAAAGAAGGTTCAGTACTGTTAATTTACAAAAATAAAGGCATGGGAGAGAGGTTTAGGCTCTAAAATGGTTTTTTCTTCCCCTATTTGCTGTTGTTGGTTTCCTTGTCCCATATCCTTCACTAGAAGCATTTTTCAAACAAATGTAAACCTGTGTTCAGTATAAAGAAGCCTGTAGGTTTTAAAGGATTTGTCTGACACAGTTTGCCCACTTGTGTAGAATAAGGCTAAAGAGATAAGATAAAGGACCTAAAATCTGGTTATATATGCATGCATGCATGTATGTATATGTGTGTATGTATGTATAGGTCTAGGTCTAGGTATTTGTATATTATATTTATATCACATGTGCACTCACGTATAATATACACAGGTGTACATAATATATACATACAATACACATATGCATACATATACATATAATGCTGATGTATCAATACATACATTCATGAGTATATACATGTATACATACATATATATAGAATCAGTTTTCTCTTAACCTTCTTTTCTGAGTAAGCTTTCATCCGTGCAAAAAAATTAACTGGTTCAAATCTCATTTCCCTTAACCACCCCTGCCCATCCTCAGGTATTATAAGAGCCCCCAGTTTCCCCAGTGAGGTAATCAAAAAGTTATTTAAGAAGATGAAGGTGGAAAGGCAGTTGGCCGGTAGCAGAAATGATGGTAGAAGTGTTTTTGTTTTTTTTCCATTCTTTTGCAATTTCCTCCTCTTTCACTCCTACCAATTACTTTCTTTTTCTTTTCTTTTTGGACAATTCTTTTCTTGTTTTTTATAAACATTTTTATTTAAAGTTTTGAGTTCCAAATTCTATCCCTCTATCCCTCTCTCCTTCCCTCCCTCCCTCCCCTCTTCCCTCCCTGAGATGGTAAGCAATCAGATATAGGTTATATGTGTGCAATTATGTAAAACATTTCTATATTAGTAATTTTGTATAAGAAGACTTGAATAAAAGAAAAAAATGAAAGAAAGTGAAGTGAAAATAGCATACTTCAGTCTGTATTCAAACAATAATAATTCTTTCTCTGGAGGCAGATAGTATGCATAATCATTAGTCCTTTAGGATTGTCTTGGACCATTGTATTGCTGATAATAGCTAAGTAATTCACAGTTCTTTATTGTGTAATATTGTTGTTACAGTGTACAATGTTCTCCTGGTTCTGTTCACTTCACTATGTATCAGTTCATGTAAACCGTTCTAGGTTTTTCTGAAATCATCCTGCTCATCATTTCTTATAGCATAATAATATTCCATTACAATTATATAGTACACCTTGTTTAGCCATTAATGATTACTTTCTATCCATTTGTAGACGTAGCAATATACTTGCTTAGCATGGCCTGATATATGTTTATATGTTGCCTCCCCCAATAGAATTCAAGCTCTCTGAAGGTAGGGACTATTTTCTTTTTGTCTTTGTATCTGAGGATACAAACTCACAAGTTGCAACCACTCTAACAGCCACATCCACAAACTTTGGGTCCCTTTCAAGGCAAATTGTTATATTTGTTGTCTATTTTCTGGTGAAATAGGAGCAATAGGTAGAGGAGGGCTGGTCCACACCCACACACTCCACCCACATCCACACTCCCCCATCCTCTGCCATGGCCAGGGTCCTCAGTCCATACCCAGGGTTGTGGCTCATGCCTCCCTTTTGTAGCCCCAGAGTCCTTTGGGAACTAAGTAACAGGCTGAGAAGCAGGATGCCCCCACTATTTATTGTAATATTTATGTATTTCTTAAACATTTAACATGCATACAACTATGCTACCACTTTTATTATTATATGTTTTATGTCACTGAGGAAGTTTTTGAGGATGTAATCTCAACCCCATTTCCCCCAAAGGCCCTGTGGTTTTTATTGAGGGATTTTGCATACCATGATTTTTCAGAATGCATAGGTTGGGTTATAGCAGTGTGTTACCAAATAAATAAGATATTAATTAAAAGGGTGTTTGAGAAAAGATAGGCAGAAGGGAAGCCAAGGAGATACATGATGAGTCAATTTAGGGTCTTAATTTAAAACTGGAAGATATTTAAGAGGCCCTCGAGTCTGGCATTCTCATTTTACAGATGTGGGAACAGAAGTGGACTGACTTGTCAATGGTCAGTGCAGTTAATATATGTCTGTGGCAGACTTTGAACCCAAGTCTTTCTGATTCCAAGTCTGGCATTCTATCCATTACAGTATCATCATCTGACCCATAATCTGATTGTAGTATGCCTTAAAGGTGGCAGTGACTTTTTCCTCAGTGATTAGCATCTTGCTGCAGAGGGAAGTCTCTGTTTCAGGAAATCCATGTTTCTAGGGTTTCTGGTGGAGCCTCGGGAAGGAATGAGTGCCACATAACCACCTCTGGTCCCCATACACCTGCTCTCCACTCCTACCCTGCTCTCACTCAAGATTTCAGGCATTTCTAAGATGAGAAATACGATTACGACCAAGTAAGTAGGTTTTTAAGGAAGTCAAAATGGTTCTAAGATAGCAAACAATACAAAAATACTACTACCCGGATTCAAATTCACCCTCAGACACTGTGTGACCCTGGGCAAATCACATAACCTCTGTTTGCCTCAGTTTCCTCATCTGCACCAATGGAATAATAATAGCACCTTCCTCCCAGGAATGTGAGGATCAAATGATATATCTGCAATGCAGTGAACATAGTACCTGGCACATAGAAAACACCATTTAAATTTTGTTATTGTTGTTGTTGTTCAATTGTTTTGGGTGTGTCCAACTCTTCATGACCCCATTTGGGGTTTTCTTGGCAAAGATACTGGACTGGTTTGCCATTTCCTTCTCCATCTCATTTTACAGATAAGGAAACTGAGGCAAACCAGGTTGAGTGACTTGCCCAGGGTCACACAGCTATGTCTAAGGTTAGATTTGAATTCAGATCTTCTTGACTCCATGCCAGGTGCTCTATCCATTATGATACCTAGTGACCCCAATAATAAAAAAAATATTAGCACATATTTGTAGAGTGACTTGGTGAGGAGAGAGCTTCCCTGACAATGATATTAAAAAGAATAAGGCTAAGAATTGAAATGAGTGACTCTCCACTGGAAACTTCCCTAAAAGTTACAACCAATCCACTTAATCGACACTTTGGGGATATGGTTATTCAACTATCTGCATTCCTGTTTAATAGTATTAATATCCAGTTCATATTCAGCCTGATAACCTTTAACAAAATAGGTATTTAATGAATGTGGTTGAACTGACTTAAAGGATCCTCTAACATAATCTTACTCTGAAATCTCATTGAGAGACCTGGGGCTATGCCAGTGGAACACTGGTTCTGACAGGTTTTCCCAAGCTGAAAAAGGCTTTGAGGAGAGATCCAGGGACAAACCATCTCTGCCATCTGAGAGCTAGCTAAATTTGGAAAAGCTCATCACCAGCAGGGTGGCCACCCATTGATCATTTTTCTTTAACTTCAGCAACTCATAAATGTGTTTGCCAAGGTATAGAGGAGTTGTACATTCATTAGTGGAAGGGATTACATCTATTAATATGATTCATCTTTTGAAATTTCCACAAACCATGAATTTCATGTACCTGTCCATGTAACAACAACCAAGTCATCCCATGGGGTGATCATATTTAAGCAATGAGAGCCTGAAACCTAAAGCACCATTTGTGTCTAATTTCAATGACAGTGTGAGATGAGATGAAAGGACCACACAGTGGAAAGGTGCTGAACCTAGAGGCAAGAGTCCTGAGTTAGAATGTTTACTTTGCTACCTACTTATCTGTGTGCCTTAAGTGATTGCCAAGTGACTTAAGCCCTCTACATTGAAGTTTTCTCATCTATAAATTGAGGAGCATAGACTAGAAGTAACTGTGGTCTCTTCCAGTTCTATGTTTATGATTCCATGACTGTTTCCCTTCTATATAACCTTCCCTTGTTACAGCCATCCTGAACCTAGAAATACTGATTTGAAAGCCCAATATACAAGTTGAAGGGCAGCAGAGACCAGTACTTCCTTATGTACATTGATTCCATACCTCCTTATCTCTATCATTGGCCTCCATACCACATTCATAGTGAATCTTTCTCTCCCCCCACAACTTCCATTAAAGCTGGAAAGATCACAGTAAGAGTCACTGAAGATCCTGAAGATCCTGAAATGGAACCTTGGAGCCAATCTAGTCCATCTCCCCATCCCTCTACTTTACAGATGAGGGGACTGAGGCCCAGAGAAGGTAAGTGACTTGCCTAAAGTCAAACAGATAAGAAGCATCAGAGGGAGGATTTGAAGCTAGGTCCACTGTATCACACAGTACTGTTAAATGTAACTTCTGCAGGTATGTAAGCTACTAGAAAACACAATGGTCAGAATTTAGTAAGAGATCAGAACCCAGGAAGATCATGGAAATAAGGGCAGCCCTTTGTTACATCATCCTACTTCCCAAATCAGTAAGAGGATTCTTATTACAGTATGCACATCCTAACACTGGTGCATATGTAATCCTATAAATTATCTCTTTTTTCTATTGTACTGTGTTATGGATATGCATTGCTTTATTTCTTAAGTTCAGAATAAAATAAGATAAATTAAAACTCATTTAATTTGAAAATATTCAATTATATTTCTCAATCTCAGCCACCAAGGACAAGCCAACGCTGCATGCATTAACATTCTTAATACTTTTCCCTGGGGATTGGGGTGGGGATGGGGGAGGAAAGGGGAGGAGGTGAGAATTCTAGTTGCCTTGTATTTAACTAACACCCTAGAACCAAGAGCCTGGGCCTAGCTGTAACTGACAAGGGATGTGTTGATAAAGAAATGGGACTATTCCAGACTTCTAATGGGTAACTAGATAATTAAAAGAAAAACCTAATTTAAGAGAATTCTGAAAAGCCTTCTGGCAGCATCCTTTTTATGGAATATTATCTGTTTACCAGAAGGCTTACATTCTGCCTCTGGATTTGTTTCCAAGGACAGAAGAATCTAAAACAATGAAGAACACCTGAACAGCTCTTAGTATTGACTCCTGGGATTTTAAAAATGGCACCAGAGATCCTGCAGGTTTTTATGAAAAATTTTCCTCTGTTTCCACTTATAGTGCTCATTGGTATCTATGTAGTGGTATCCAAGTTATCCCCAAACCTGAGTACTTGAGAATTTGGTGGCTAGAACTATACAAAAACTAGCAACCAGAGACCCATCCAAGATGGACCAATCATAGAATCTCAGAGCTCAAAGGAGGCAAGGAAATCATCTGAGCCAGAAAAGGCCTAGAATCAGAAACAATGGAATTTAATTAATAGATGTTCTATAAACCAGAAAATGTAAATTACTTAAGAAAGAATTCATTAGATTAAAAAAAAAAACCTGCTGGGCAAACCTGAAAGCAGTCTGGCAAATACAAAACTTAGATCAATACCTTAAGCCACATTCCACAAGACATTCTAAAAGTATGCAAAACTTTAAGTTTAAATATTATACTATTTAAAAAATAAAAAAGCAGATCCTATACCTCTTACACCTATGGGTAGGAGATGTATTTTTAACCAAATGAGGCTTATAGGCAATTACAAAAGACAAAATTGAAACTAATACCAAAAAAAAAAAAACCTTTTCATTACAAGAAACTAAAAATCTTTTGCACAAACAAAATTAATGCACCTAAGAAGGGAAATGGTTGAATGGGGAAAATTTTATTTGTATCGAATTGCTCTGTTAAGGGTTTGGTACCCAAGCTATATAAACAATTAACATATGCATGTACATATATAATATATACATGTGTATATATACACTTATCACAGGTGTATATGTATACATATATATCTACAAAAGCTATTCTCCAATAGATAAGTAGTCAAAAGATATAAACACAAAGTTCTTGAAAGAACTGCTATTAGCCACTGTATGAATGAGTGCTCCAAATCACTAATAATAAGATTGATGCAAATCTATCTCTACAAATTTCATCTTGGTTATGTGCAGAAAAATTTGGGTAATTGAGTACAAATATTTAAATAAGTCAATAACATCTGGAAATAGATTTAGCTTATAATATCCAGTCTTCTCTGCAGCTGTCTTTAGTTAACAAATCTATAAGTAAGTATCACAAGCTCTGAATAAAGTTGGTGCATGGACCAGAAAATTATTAAAGCAAATTAAAGAATTGCTCAGGATTTAGAATAGTTATGCAATATGAATTTGACATGAACAGTTTATGTACTAATGTAATCAAAGAAGAAACCATAAACTCAGAAACCTGCCAAGAGGTCGGCTATTGGCCAGGACAACCAGATAAAACCATCTGGCAGAGAGAGAGAGAGAGAGAGAGAGAGAGAGAGAGAGAGAGAGAGAGAGAGAGAGAGAGAGATATCTAAACATAATCTTGGAAGAAGGACAAAAATGTTATACTGACCTCAAACTGAACCAAAGCAAGCCAACTCATTCCATTCTTGGAAAGATAATGGGTTGCATAAAGGGACAGGGCTTAAGGCAAGAGACCACAGGACTTTTGGTATGTTTCAGATGGAAAGCACCAAAAACAAACAAAAAACAGACAAGAATTTGATTGATTTCCATGGAATGGGAAATTGGTAAGTGGATCAATATTCCCTCTGCCTACACCCACCCATTCACATGAAAGAAATAAGAATTAAAATAAAATTAGGGAATTTGAGATCTTGTTCTTTGGCTGATGGCTCAACATATACATTAGAGGGATACTTTCCAAAACAAAAAACAAAAACAAAAACAGAGATTTTAGCTAGATTAGAAACAGTGCAAAGTTTGTAAGTAGAGAGGTGTCTCTAATTCTCTGAACATGGAGTTGGACCTTACTAGTCAAATATTCCTCATTCTTCTTTTCTTTTCAACACTGTCAGCCATGCTCCCCAACTCCAGGGGTTCCAAAATTTCTTGACTACACTGCTGTTTCAGTATCCCTATATTCCTTACCTTCCTTCCAAGTCAAAGGAACCCTATACCTACCTCAAAAAAAGTCAGCCACATCTTCCTTTCCCCTTAGAAATCTTGGGTTTTCCAAGGCCCTGGGCCTTCCCCCAAGAGAGCACCAATAGCCCTTTTCCCTACTTGCCTTACCCCCTTGTTTCACTCAACTTCTGTGCTATGGTTAATAATTCACTATTCACAAGTCTTGGGGAAATTTCTTTTAAACTTTTAGAGTCTGAATTTTGATCATCCAAGAAAGTTGCTCATATTTGTGACATTTTTTCCCTTGGAGATTAACTCCCCCACCTCCCACCCCAATTCTGTTCTTTTTTGCCTAACATAGAATTTCCGTGGAACCAAGCTACCATAAACAAATGTATGCCAGTATATCCTACAGTGTTTGAAAAGAGGAGTTGGAATTTCTGGTTCAAAGTATCATCTTCAGTTCCTCTGAAGGAACACTCCCCCAAAAAGAGAGAGGGAGAGAAAGAGACAGAAAGACAGAGAGACAGGGAGAGAGACAGAGACACAGAGACAGAGAGAGACAGAAAGACAGAGAGTAAGATAGAGAGACAGAAAGAGTGACACAGAGACAGAGACAAAGAGAGACAGAGGCAGAGAGAGGCAGAGAAAGACAGAGAGAGAGAGACAGAGAGACAGAGAGAGACAGAGAGTGGTATCCAAAGTGTACAGACAAAAATGATGGAATATTTTATCTTGAAAGGAAATGTTAATCTGCTGATCCTACATTATATAAAAGAACTTTGCCCTAGGCCCTAAAAGGACCACAAACTTCCCTATAATGCTAAACTAGCATTAATTAGGGAAATCTCCCCAGGATGCCCTAAAAGGGCTCACAAAAGGCTAGAATTTGATAGGAAATAAATTAAAGTGGAATTAGGAATAAGTCAAATTCAAGGGCTTTGAACTACCGAAAAATTATTTAAGACAAGAACTGTAGTGATTCTTAACGAAATCTTTGAATTTCCACATGTTTAATTTCACATGTCCTTCATTTTCCAACAAGGAAGGACCCAGTTTTTGACTTGTTCTCTGGAGATAACACTTATAATAAAAGTGAAAATGTTCACATCAACTAATAAATGATTATCCTTCAGCACAGAGGAATAAAAAGAGCCCTGATTCATGGACGTGCTAATTGTTCCCTGCTGTAGATGCCAGGAACTCCTGCTGTAGAGTCCCAAAGCTGCTCCCTTAAACAGAGTCTGGTGACAGATGAAGAGCAAGTACTTGGATGCTTAAGAGGCCAAAGAAGCATCTCATCCTGTTACCGAAAGATTTCACCTTCTCTTAATTGTTGCTACACTAGAGCTATTTTGCTTAGTATATAAATGCTTCCATTGAAAGACCAATTTAATTAACACATGTAATTCTTTGTCTAGCCATTTTATGACTGCATTTACACACTGCAGGGAGTAGGTTCACCAGATAATCTAAACATGATTTGGGCATGTTCAACATCTCACTATAGGGCCTCTGGCTTCAGTCTGTGTGTGAGCAAATTGACAATTGTATGGAGAGATAATTTCTATAAAAGAATTTCGCCTCAGGCATCTCTGCAAGCCTAAAAGTTATGACTATAAGTTAAAAGTTATAAATTGATTATAATCTGCCACATTGGAAAGAATTTGACCTAATTCCCCTCCTCTACCTTTTTATGATTCTTTAAGCATGGAGAACAAATAAATATTGACCATCATGTCTCTTCCCCTCAAAAAAAAAAGAGAGATGTTAGAGCTTTTTATCTATTATTTATTACCTGCCTGCTCTTTTCAATGCATTGTAGGCAATAGGCAGCAAGATGGCAGAATGAATAAGTCAGAGTCAGAAAGACTTAAGTTCAAATCTTTTCTCATTCCCTTAGAGCTGTGTGACTCGGGGAGAATCACTTAACCTCTCCTTACCGAGGCTAACCCCATTCTATCCCATGTCCTCTAAAAGAGTGTCCCCTTTGTCATCTCCACTCTCTCACTTCTTTTCAGTCTCTCCTCTAGTGGCTCATTTCCTACTCCCTATACACTTGCCTGTGTCTCCCCTACCATGAAAAAACCTTCACTTGATTCTTCCATCCCTGTTAACTATTGCCCTATAATTTCTTCTGTCCTTTGTGCCTAAGGTCATCTATGATAGCTGCTTCCTCTTTCTCTCCACTCAATCTCTTCCTAACTTCTTACAATCTGGTTTCAGACCTTATCATTCCACAAGACCTGTTCTTTCTACAGTCACTAATGATCTCTTCGTTGCCAGATCCAATGGCCTTTTCTCAATATTCATTCTCCTTAACACCTCTCTGCAGCCGCTGACACAATTGATTGCTTTCTCCTCTGTGATAATCTCTTCTCTCTAGGTTTTTCAGGACATCCCTCTCTCCTGGTTTTCCTCCTACTTCTCCGAGCATTCCTTCTTTGTCTCCTTTGCTGGATCCTTCTTCAGATCAGGCTCTCTAACTGTAAATGTTCCTCAGGGTATTGTCCCGGGCCCTGTTTTCTTCCCCTTCTATACTGCTTTATTGGGGGAGGACCAGTATCTCTGGTATGAGGGCTTGTTTGAGCCCTTTTCAGAGCTGCTCATCCATCTTTGGTGTCCACCTATCACCCAACTTTCACCTGTGGCTCCAGCATGTGCAGTGGCCTCACTTTGGTAAAGCATTTCACCAGGCAGTTGGGGGTAACCAATAGTCCTCAAACCCATCAGTGAGTTGGGGGGTATCAACCCCAAGCATGTGAAGATTTCCCCAGTAGAACAGGTTGATGAGAAGCGCTATGGAGTACTCAGAGTTTGGCCAGACACCAAAGACACCACAATCATCTATTGCACTTTGAGCCATCACCAGTTGTCCTGACTTTTGTCTTGCCACTAGACTTCAATGACTCTGTAGAGAGAGTAAGGCTGATGACTTTGTTTGATGCTGCCTCACTTTGTGCAGTGCTGTGAATCAGACTTACAGTTCACACCCAAGTCAAGATATTACCCTGTAATGTCATTGCTCCTCTTTGAAAACGAAAGACAAACAACAACTTCACTTGGTGATCATATGAGCTCCCATGGATTTAATTACCATCGCTATTCTGGTGATTCTTAAATCTAAACCTCTGATCTCACATCTCTAATTGGCTTTCAGACATCTTGAACTAGATGTCTGGTAGGTATCTTAAACTCAGCATGTCCAAAATAGAAATTATTCTCTTTCTCCCTAGGTCCTCCCCCACTCCTATCTTCCCTATAACTGTAGAGGGCAATACCATACTACTAGTTCCTCAGGCTCACAACCTAGGAGTCATCCTGGCTTCTTCCCTGTCTCCCGTATCCACATCCCAGCTGTCGCAAAGACCTGTTGATTTCACCTTTGCAACATCTCCCTAATATGCCCCCTTTCTCTCCTTTGACACTGCCACCATTTTAGTGCAGACTCTCATCATCTCAGACCTGGATTATCGAAATAGCCTGCTGGGGAGACTGCTTGCCTCAAGTCTCTCCTCACTCCAATTCATCCTCTATTCAGCCACTAAAGCTCAGGTCCAATCTAGTCACCCCACCCTGCTCACTGAATGCCAGTGACTTCCTATTGCCCCCAGGATCAAATGTAAAAGGTTCTATTTGGTATTCAAAGCCCTTAATAATCTAGCCTTCTTTTACTGTTCTCTTCTTCTTCTTCTTCTTCTTCTTCTTCTTCTTCTTCTTCTTCTTCTTCTTCTTTTTTGGTAAGGCAATTGGGGTTAAGTGACTTGCCCAGGGTCACACAGCTAGTAAGTGTTAAGTGTCTGAGGCCAGATTTGAACTCAGGTCCTCCTGAATCCAAGGCCGGTGCTCTATCCACTGTGCCACCTAGCTGCCCCCTGTTCTATTCTTCTTAAACCTTACTCCCCAATATGAATTCTCTCAATCCAGTGACACTGTTCCATGAACAAGACACTCACATCTCTCTGCTCCATGCATTGTTTCTGGCTTTCTGCCATTCCAGGAACACTCTTCTCCTCTGGTTCAATTACTGGCCTCCTTGGCTTCCTTTAAGCACCAGCTAACATCCTATCTTCTACAGGAAGTGTTCCCCAACCTCTAAATGTCAGCACCTTCCCTCTTTTAAGTGTTCCTTATTTATCCTTTATATAGTTTGCTTTGTATATATTTGTTTGCATGTTGTCCCTCCATTAGATTGTAAGCTCTTTGAGGGCAAAGACTGTCTTTTGCCTCTTTTTGTATCCCCAGTGTTTAGCACAGTGCTTGGCACATAGTAGGTGTTTAATAAACATTTATTGATTGATTAATAATAGAACCTTTCTCACAAGGTTGTTTTGAGGATAAAATGAGATAGCATACACAAGCTCTTTGAAAACCTTAAAATGCTATATAGATTTTGTTTGGTAATTTTACATAAATATGTTTTATTATCTGCCATTGTTGTGCCAGACACTAAGGAAAGACAAAAATAAATAAATAAACAAAATAAATAAATAAATAGGCCTTCAAAGAGCTTAAAATCTAGTAGATTACAATGTGAAGCAAACCTATGTGGTTCTTTCTGTTAAATAGATGTAACCATTTGTATTTCTCTGATGAACCTAAATGGCTCTTAAAATTAATCTAAAGAAAATATAGGGGGCAACTAGGTGACATAGTAGATAAAGAACTGGCCCTGGATTCAGGAGGACCTGAGTTCAAATCCAGCCTCAGACACTTGACACTTACTGGCTGTGTGACCCTGGGCAAGTCACTTAGCCCTCCTTGCCCTGCAAATAAATAAATAAATAAATATGGTAACCATCATTTACTCAAACAGGAAAATGAAATATACCAAAGCAAAATGTTTCATTTCGCATGATGCAAAGAACTGGGAACAAATACAGAAAGAAACTTCAGATGAGCTCAGAACTCGGTTCAAATCCCTTTTTGTTTTTCTTTGGTCAGAAAGGCCAACTGCTAAGATACTGTCAACACTGGACTGGGTACATATAGTACAGTCCTTAAGATAATCAAAATAACCTGGGGCAGCTAAGTGGCACAGTGGATAGAGCACTGGCCCTGGATTCAGGAGGACCTGAGTTCAAATCCGAACTCAGACACTTAACACTTAATAGCTGTGTGACCCTGGGCAAGTCACTTAACCCCAATTGCCTCACCAAAAATAAATAAATAAAAATAACCCAAAGCAACCCAGCTGATTACATGATCATCCCAAATCAATTCAAAATTTGCCAATCCAAAGTCACACCTAAGCAAAAGATCTCTTTGAATTTCCATGACTCAAAAGATGTTCATCCTCAGCTAGACTACAATCCTTTATTCACTTAGGATGATCATCGAAGAATTGAGGAGAAACAAGCATTACTGAATGGACTGGTGGGAAAGCAATCTGCCTTTCTATTACACCCTTGCTCATCCACACAGAACCATCTGGCTCCATTGAAAGTGACCAGGAGGTGGCTGAAGTGCCAGAACTGTACCCACCTCTAACTGGAGCCAAGGGTCTCAATGTCATACAATGCTGGCAAGGAGAGTCTTCAATTTCTTGTTTCTATCCAACTTTGGCGCTCTTTATTATAACCCTCCATACTTGTGAAATCAGATATTTTGTCTTGATATTTTTCTTCAAAATGAAATTCTTCATTATCAGAGAAAATCTTCATTATAACCATCAGCTATTTATGTTCAGGACCCAGTCACTCTCTAGTACATTTAGCAGGTACAGGGTGTGGCACATCCCATCTTTCAGATGGGTATTCCAAACCTAATTACATTTGCAGGTTAGTCTTTTTTCTTCCCAGTATGCCAAGAAAATGTAGCAAAGTGATGCCCACTGGGAGACTTGGGCAGTTATTTTAATGAATGATATTTATTTTAAATTGCCTTATTCATTAAAATGCAATAATTAACACTTTTTTAAAAAGTCATACAAGATTTTAATACAAGCTATAATCAGACCTCTTGCTCCTTCAGGAGAAAACTGGCTAAAGTGTGGTATTTGTAGTTGGTGGCCCCCTTCTTTTTCCCTCCTATCTGTGAATTTGCCAAGGGTTCTTTTTTGTTACTGCTGCCACCCCTTCAGAACCTGGAGCTCTGTCTCTCAGCCCAGACATGGCAGATCTGGAAAATGAGCACATCTATCTATCCTATTTGTCAACCAGTCACCCATCCACCAATCACAGTAAATAGATTTTAGTTGATAATTTTATGTAAATGTGTTTTAGTATATACTTCTTTCTTTTTTCTTTCCAGATAGTTCATTTTTCATAATAATAGCAATATACATTTGCATAGTGTTTTATTTGCTTTACAAATATTATTTAATCCTGAAAACAACCTTGGGAGGTAGATTTTATTATTCCCATTTTATAGATGAAGAAATTGAAGCAGAGGTGAAGTGATTTACCCAGGGTCACATAGCTAATAATTGTCTGAAGAAGGATTTGAACTCAAGTCTTCTTGATTCCATTTTCAGTGCTCTATCTACAATGCTACCTAGCTGTCTATGTTATAGAATTTGGCCTATATTAGAGAATGAATGACATTAAGTCAATAAATCATTTATTTTTGAGATTTTCAAAAAATAATCATCACCCAATCAACAAGTATTTGTTGAACACCTACCATGTGTTCAATGTACCAAGTCCCAGAGCTTACATTCAACTAGAACAAATAAACATGTTCCATGGATAGACAAAAATGTACAAAATAGGCTCAAGATAATGGGGGAGGGGCAATAGTGGAGGGGGGCTGGGAATAAATAAAGACTTTATGTAGAAGGTGGTACTTGACTTAAGGCCTAGGAAAATTCAGTATTCTGAGATATAGAAGGGAGGAAGGAGTGTATTACAGGCAAGGAAAACATAGAATTTTTTTTTAACACAGCCTCCATCTCATAAAAGTACATTTTCAGTTGTACTGAGAATGTAAGGTGGGGCTGTAAGGGAAGAGAGATTTCTAAAAAATTGCAAGTTTTCTGATTTCCCAAGCATAAATTAGTGGAGATCGATAGTGTCCCAATTTGTGCTGAAATAGATTAGATTTATTTTGGTAGCTAATAAAGTGATATTATTTCCTTGTAAATACAAAGAGAATGAATTTCCCATTTACCTTTTCTTAATCAATTGAAGGAAGCCTTGAAGATCAATAAAATCATAATCAACTCTAAGCTAGACTTTAGTCACTGATCTCCCTATATTATACCTGCTCCATGTTATAGGGGTAGGGGTGGGGGGTGGGAAGGCAATGGGGTGAAAAGCTATTTTTATGAAGAATATCTGATAAAAAAGGACTCTGCATAGGATGATTATGTGAGGTGCCTAGCAAATGAGATTTTTCTCTTCTGGACAACTTGTATATAATATAATATATAATATTAATAACATATATAATATACATAATATACACACATATATGTGATACATGACTCACAAACAACATATATACAGCCCTTGATATAGGATGTAAATCCCTGAATCCTCTGTATCCTTCTTTTATGAAATCTCTCATTCTATGATTTTTCCTTTTTTTAAAAAAAAGGTAAACCAATCACTATCTTTTGCACACTCTGAAAATAATAATAACTAGCACTTATATGTTGCTTTAAAGTTTCCAAAGCACTTTCCACATTTTATCTCATTTGATACAATAACCCTGTGAAGTGAGTGTTATTTCACAAATGAGGAAATTAAATTAAATTACTTGCCCAGGGACATATAGCTAGCATCAAAGGTAGGATTTGAACTCAGGCATTCATGACTCCCAGCTCAACCCTCTATGCACCAAGCTGCCTCAAAAAATTAAAAATGTTAATACTGTACCAAAAAATGACAATATTGTTACTTAAAAGCAAGATGGCTTAGTGTAGAGATATCAAACTCATGTACTCTAAAGTCCCAACACCCTTGAGTGTTGCCTGAATAAAGATTAAAATGAAACTGGGAGGGGGCAGATAGGTGGCGCAGTGGATAGAGCACTGGCTCTGGAGTCAGGAGGACCTGAGTTCAAATCTGACCTCAGACACTTAACACTTACTAGCTGTGTGACCCTGGGCAAGTCACTTAACCCCCAATGCCTCACTAAAAAAAAAAATGAAACTGGGAAATATATATATATATATATATATATATATATATATATATATACACACATACATATACACTAGAACATAGACAATGGTAATATGTGGTTTTTTAAGTCAACATACTGGCCATCAGGGATTCTTATGCATGGTTTAGTGGTTCCTATTTCTATTTGAGTTTGATTGACTCCAGTGGCTTAGGAGATGGCTGGTCATGGAGCCAGGAATATCTGAGATAAAATCCTGTATCTCACATTAACTAGCTATATGAACTCAGACAAGTCATTCAAGTTCTCTGGATCTCAGTTTCCTCACTGTAAGGTGGGATTGTCATAGCTATTGCACATGATTATTGTTAACTCACATAAGATGATGCATGTAATGGCTTTGTAAATTTTAGAACATTGTGTAACTGTCAGTTATGCATATTCCTCTGCCCTTTTAGCTCCCTTCTCCCATTGGTGAACTCTTCCTGGAACCACCATCTTGAGGAAGGGCCCACACCAGCCATTCTTCATTTTTCTCTTAGCTCTGCTTCTGACTCTCTGGACTTTGTGCTATGCCCCAGTATGGTGGCTTTCCCTTCTCCACCCCATCCCTACTTTTCAGCTCCCTTTTTATGTGTTGACTTTTTCTTTATATATTTCCCATGTATGAGGATGTATGAGAAACTATGTGTGGCAACCTCATCTATCTAGAACAGGGGGTTCTTAACTTGTGGTCCAGTAAATTTTTCTTTTTTAATAATTGGATAACTTATTTCCATATAATTGATTTCTTTTATAATACTATGTATTTT
The DNA here is from genome assembly GCF_019393635.1 of Dromiciops gliroides. NCBI lineage: Eukaryota > Metazoa > Chordata > Mammalia > Microbiotheria > Microbiotheriidae > Dromiciops > Dromiciops gliroides. The sequence continues at coordinate 614,384,544 of NC_057862.1, forward strand.
ATTTAATGTACTTTAAAATATTATTGAAAAGAACTCCATAGACTTCACTGGCCTGGCAAAGGGGTCCATCACAAAACATTTCAGAACTACCCCTCATTTGGAACATAGCCCAAAGCTAGAAATGACAATGTTAAAACTCACTAAGTAATATATATGTGTATATATGCACATATGTATATATATGTATATGTGCATATGTGTGTGTATATATATATGTGTGTGTGTGTGTGTGTGTGTGTGTGTGTGTGTATGTGAAATCAATATAATTTACTCATAAGAGATCTCTTCTGGCCCTTGAAGTTTGTTCATTGCGACTTTAACCCATATAATTTCAACCCACAGCAGATTAAGAGATGAGTTGGGAAGGTAGACGTGGGCCAGCACAATGAACTCAGTAAGAAGTGACATCTGATCCAGCCTTATTCATAGTGAAGGGAGGGGCAGCTAGGTGGCGCAGTGGATAAAGCACCGGCCCTGGATTCAGGAGTACCTGAGTTCAAATCCGGCCTCGGACACTTGACACTTACTAGCTGTGTGACCCTGGGCAAGTCACTTAACCCCCATTGCCCCCCCCCCAAAAAAAAAAAAAAGAAAAAAAAAACCCAAAACAAAGCATAGTGAAGGGAGTTGGAAGAGAAGGGCCGAAGGGGAAAAGTATTTTTAAAATGCCAACAACACAAGAACTCAAAAGGAATAGACATCTGGATGCATTGAGTGTAGGAGTAAAAATCTATACATACATTGGTAGTTTCTGAAGGTACTATAGAAGACATAATATTCATAAGGATATAACTGTGAGTCATCAAAATTTGTTGTGCTCTGTTAAATAAGACCTGCAAGTAGATAATGCATTTCAGAAATATTTCCAAATATTATGATTAAAAATATTATTTTTAAAGTCAATATGAATTCATTAAACAATCCAGTGTACCAAACACTGTGCTAAGCACTGGGGATAAAAATATAAGCAAAAAGAAAAAGTCTCTACCCTCAAGGAGCTTACATTCTAATGGGGGAAATCAATACATACAATGGGAGCTGAAAAGTAGGGGTGGGGTGGATTAGGTAAAGGCACCATACTGGGGCATGGCACAAAGTCCAGAGAGTGAGAAGCAGAGCTGAGAGAAATGAAGGATGTCTGGTGTGGGCCCTTTCTTATGATGGTGGTTCCAGGAACTCACCAATAGGGGAAGGGAGCTAAAAGGGCCAAGGCATTTTCCAGGGTTAGAAGGAATCTGATGTATGATGGCAAAATTTGGAGAGTCAAGGGGCAGCTGGGTGGCACTCCTGGATTTAGGAGTACCTGAGTTCAAATCTGGCCTCAGACATTTGAGACTTACTAGCTTTGTGACCCTGGGCAAGTCACTTAACCCTCATTGCCCCTGGGGGTGGGGGGGAGTTTGCAGAGTCAGAAACTCCAGCACTTAAAGAGTTAAGCTGCAGTTATTTGGAAAACTCATTTATGGGTAACACCTCATCCTCTGATGATGCTAGGCAAATGAAACATTGCTATAATCATTATTCTTCTGATAAAAGTAAATCATGATCACTAGCAGTTTCAACATATTCCTCACCTGTTGTACATGCTTAGCCTATTTGTCATTTTTTTTCTCCCCCAAATTTCTCTGATCTCCCTTGGAAGACAGCTGCAATATAACGTCAAGGTGGGGTCATGAGTGGCTGCATCCCCTTGGTCTGTGCGGGAGGTTTATTTTCTCACCATATGGAATAGGAGCCCAGCCTACTATTTCTATTCCTAGTAAGGGGGAAAAATTTTCTGAGTGATTAAAATCTTTTCATTAAGAAATTCTTTTGGGGGCAGATAGGTGGTGCAGTGGATAAAGCACTGGCCCTGGATTCAGGAGGACCTGAGTTCAAATCCGGCCTCAGACACTTGACACTTACTAGCTGTGTGACCCTGGGCAAGTCACTTAACCCTCATTGACCCACCAGGAAAAAAAAAGAAGAAATAAGAAACATGTTTCCAAATCAAGTGACTTAAGTTGAGAGTTCATGAGCCTCATTATCATCTTCATTTTCTCTTTTGCCCCTTTTTGCCTAGTTCAATGAAGTAACTGAGTATTTCATAGGCGGGTTTCCTTTCCTTCTCTTAGGCTTATCCTTTGAACAAACTCTGATTTTTCAAACAAAGAGTTGGTGTCAAGGACAAAATTGAGTTGGGTTTGGGTGTGGGGAGTGGAGGGTGAAATTAACTTTAACCAAGTTATTCTGATACTTCCTCAATGTCAGAATATAAACTTCTTGGAATTTGTACCCTAGATATGGCAAAAGGAACCCAAATAACAGGAATGCTTCCAGTGTTCCTTGGTGTAATCACTGTTTGCACGAGTGGATTTGAGTAAAGGCATCTGCTTCCATCCTTCACTGAAAGCTGATCAACAGATCTACATAATCACTGGGGTATGTGACTTAAAAGGTTACCTCCTGGAGGCCCTTTCATATGCATAAAGGAGTAAATGAGGGGTCAAGAAAATTCATTTCATGTTCAGAGTCTTTGAGTAAAGCTTTCAGCAAAATAAGCTATTGTGCTGGTTACAATATGTGGCAAGCCAATGAGAAATATCATTGAACAAAAAGAAGAGGCTGAAATGAATAATCAGAATTCATCATGTGAGTTAAATGTGAATGAACAAACTGAAGTGCTAGGTATTTAACACAGTTGCTCATTAAATTCAGAAAGCACCTTTTTATTTATCTAGGACAAAAGGTTCCAGTAATGGATGTTGTGGATTTCATTGTGTGTGGGCATGGATTATGTATATTAGTGGTTCTCCTGATGCATAAGGAGAATAAATCTATCTTTTTTTTTTTTAGAGCAGTCGCCATGTAAACATAGAAGGTGCTTTTTTCTCATCAAGGTCTTTTCAAGGTAGGGGACAGAAAGTTGAAAACAAGCAAAAGAGGCAAAACTAGAAACCAGGGGAATAAACAAGGTATATTCAGAAGCACACTGGTTTTGTGGTCATAGTCAGAGGAAGACATGGATCTAAATCTTGGCTGTGCTATTGACTACCCTTGTGACCTTAGAAAAGTCAATTCTTGGTGCCTCTGGTGCCTCATCCATAAAATAAAAAGGTTGAATTAGATGACTTCTAAGACCTCTTTTAACTCTAAATCTATAATTTGGGCAAAACCTGGCCTTTAGTATATGTCATTCATAAAGAGTATTCTTTTTACTTCTCCATGTTATAGAAGGTGGTAGAGAAAACTAAACTGTTGAGCGCAAAGTCAGGATATTAACAGGCTAAAATAGAACAAGTGGAAAAGGATGAAATTTACTTCCTTTAGTAGTTTGATGGATCAATGGTGTCACTGGACCATCTTCCAGTTGTGCAAATGACAACCCATCCATACCATTGAACCCTGGGCAATCCTTGTACAGTGTGTTCTTTGTCCTTGTACAGGGTATCTCAAAAGTCTTAGTGTAGCTTTAAGCTATTAAAACTTTTGTTGTTGTTATTGTTGATCAGTCATATCCAAGTCTTTGTGACCCTATTGGGGGTTTTCTTGGCAAAGATACTGGAGTGGTTCGCCATTTCCTTCTCCAGCTTATTTTACAGATGAGAAAACTGAGGCAAACAAGATTGACTTGTCCAGGGTCACATAGCCAATAAGTGTCGGAGGCCATAATACTAATACTAATACTCCTAATAATACTAATATTACTACTACTACTAATAATAATAATCATAATCATTGAGTTAGTATTTATATACTGCTTTAAGGGTTTGCTTTACAAATATTATCTCATGTGATGCTCACAATAACCTTGGGAAGTAGGTGTCATCCCCTATTTTACAGATGAGGGAACTGAGGTAAGCAGAGGTTAAATTTTTTTGAACTTATGTAGATTTTTTTTTGCAGGACAATGAGGGTTAAGTGACTTGCCCAGAGTCACACAGCTAGTAAGTGTCAAATATCTGAGGCCAGATTTGAACTCAGGTCCTCCTGAATCCAGGGCCAGTGCTTTATCCACTGCACCACCTAGCTGCCCCCCTTTTTTTTGCAGGCAATGGGGGTTAAGTGACTTGCCCAGGGTCACACAGCTAGTAAGTGTCAAGTGTCTGAGGTTGAACTCAGGTCCTCCTGAATCCAGGGCCAGTGCTTTATCCACTGCACCACCTAGCTGCCCCCTTTTATGTTGATTTTTAAAATAGTCTCAGAGTTGGAAGGGACCTAACAGACCATCTAGTGAAACTGCACCTAAATGAGAAGCCCTTCTAAAATAATTTGTACTGACAGACGAAGTCAAGAGGCTGCAAGCTCCCTCTATAGCATAAATCACACAATATGCCACCTTCATCTACTTGAGTGTTTTGGGTTTGGGTCTGACTGAGGAAGCTTTGTAATGTTCTAGTCTTAGATGCAATCATCACAATGTCATCTACAAACAGGAGCATCTTGAAGATCTCACCATCTCTAGGGGACATATCTATTATCTGGATGGTGTCCAAGACATATCCCACAAGACTGGAGAACACTTTTGGTGTTCATGTCTATTGGTTCGGGTTCAGGTTAGGTTTAGATGTTAGGGTTAGGGTTAGGGTCACACCCTATTTTGTGCTATGCTTTATATCAACAATCAGAGGAGAGATCGACAGTTGTCTCTGTGATTGCATCTATGAAACAATATGGTGTGATTTGAACACATGCATGGAAAGTACCTGGTTGGAAGACACTCAAAGAGCCTTTGGCTCTACTGAGTCAAATATCTTTGTAACAAATAAACAACAACAACAACAACAAAGCACTAAATAGTTCAGATCTTGTATTTTTTCCACTTGTCAATTGATTATGGGATTGTGGAAAAATACTCTGTTGTAGAAAACCATTTGTAAAAAAAAAATTTACTATTCCCTTCTCAGATTTTGATCTAAGGTACCTTTACTCCATGAAGAGATCATCGTGAGAAAGATTTTGTAAAGAGAGCAAGTGTCCCTGAGTAGCAGAACACTCTCTGCCTGCTTGAGTCACAGTGGAGAATAAAGTACCTGCCTCAAAGCATGAGTGATAGATGGGACTGACAACTGACCTAGACTGAAGAAGAGGCAGGACCTGCAGGGAAGACAGGGACAACTGCATAGAAAAGAAGGATGGGAATTCTGTGACTCTAGAGGGTTTTGCCTTTATCTTGCTCAGGGAGATAGTACAGAAGGACCAAAATATGAGTTGGCAAGGCTACAGAGCAGGAAGCATCATGAGGAATGGCTATAAGTTGGAGAAAGAGAATAAACTCATCACCCTGCCACCACCACTACCATATCATCAATTCAATCACATTTATTGAATATGCCTATCATGTGCAAGGCCCTGTGCTTACAGCTGGAGAGACAAAGACAGAATTAGACAAAAATGAAATCGTCCCTGTCTTTCAACCTCCAGAGGGAAGAAAACCAAGAAAAGCATCTTGATTGAGTAGAATACATGCTGAATTGGGAATCAGAGGACTGGGATGTGAATCCTCCCTTTGCTATCTGTGTGACCTTGGGCTAAAAACCTGGGACTAGCTGAACTCTGTCACTGAATCTGGCCTCAGACACTTGACACTTACTAGATGTGTGACCTGGACAAGTCACTTAACCGGATTGCCTCAAACATCCGGGGCCATCTCCAGTCATCCTGATAGATATTTTGCCACTGGACCCAGATGGCCCTAGAGGAGAGAGTGAGGCTGGTGACTTTGTACAGCCCTCCCTCACTTTAAATCCAGTTCAGTGCCAATCATGACATCTGTCATGGTCCTCTTCAAGAACAAAGGATAAACAACAACAATGTTGGGCTATCACCTCACTTCTCTAGGCTTTCTGATTTCAAATCTTTCCTTGGACACTAATTAGCTGGGAGTATTTATTGATGAATCTTGACAGGTGAACACCAAGTAGATCATTGAACTGGGGCTGGAAGATACTTTAGATCATTTAAACTAACCCTCTCATTTTATTGATGAGGAGATTTGTTTTCGGATTAAATGTTTTTCTATAGACTTCCCCACCACCACCACCACCACCACCATCACCACTTCCCAGCTTTTACTATTTTGTTAAGTGAAACTGCTTATAATCTTGTGTCATTCTTCTCCAGAATGTTTTGCAAGTGGATGTTCAATTGCAATGCTCACTTTTTTATTATGTCTTTCTGCCTGGTGAGGACATGAAGTGTCTGCCAGCTCAGAAAGTCTTTGGACTTTTTTGTCCTCTTTGTCTTTCATATCAGTTCAACTTCTCTGAGAAATAGTGATAATAAGAGTCAATGATGGGGCAGCTAGGTGGTGCAGTGGATAGAGCACTGGCCCTGAATTCAGGAGGACCTGAGTTCAAATCCGGCCTCAGACACTTGACACTTACTAGCTGTGTGACCCTGGGCAAGTCACTTAACCCTCATTGCCCTACCAGAAAAAAAAAAAGAAAGAAAAGAAGTGTCAATGACTTTACAATTATCCACTTCTTATTTTTCAGAATCCATAACTCATTTAAGTATAATTATAAGCAACATCTTATTATGGTCCCTAGTCTTTATTCTGATTGATTTGACCTTTCTTCTAACAAGTCAATGGTCTAGCTGCAAAGGTTCCAAAAGAACTCCCTTATTGGCAACAATTCACTTACTATTCTTAATATTGTCAATTTCATTTCTTGAGATGCTGTTCCGTCCTCACCATGTACGGTGCCTTCTAACTCTCCACTTTAATAAAGATTCCATTATAGACAGACCCGAGACTTCTGGGTTAACTACAAGCCTTCCAGCCATTTTAATACCAAACAGGATTTTCCACCACCTGTGCCCACTTTCACATCAAAGTAATTGAATATATGACATTAAGGTATGTGTCAATATATATAACCTATATCAGATTGCCTAAAGTATCAGGGAAGGGGGATGGGAGAGAGGGAAGGATAGAATTTGAAATTCAAAACTTTTTTTTTAAATAACGAATGTTAAAAATTGGTTTTACATGTAATTGGGGCGGGGAATACAATACCATTTAAAAACACACGCATCAATTTGGTTTGTAGGATCTTGTCAAGTTCTTTTTAGAATTTGTCTGTTTCATCTTCTGGAATAGATCTTGGTCCTCAATCTTCATGACAATCTTTTGGCTTAGACTCATCCTGATCACTATAAGTACAGATGACCGTCTCATGATGTAGTTTTTCTGCCTTTGATACATGAGGAAACTGTATCCACCAGCTCCATTTATTTGCCTCTCTGAGAAGAACCTTTTAGGTGTCCTTCCATTTAACTCTAACTTCCTGGGCTTCTGTTTTAATCTATCATAAAAATGTTGATACAGTTGTGATTTCTCTTATTCCAGTTGTGGATGAACCTGTAGGTTGTTGGACATACAAGGAAATCACATTTGACATACTTACATTTAAAGGAGTGTTTGCAAATAGAGAAATTTTGTGGTTCTCAGTGCCATCTGGATCCTTTTCTGCCACACCTCCACTATTACTGCAGGAGGAGAGGGACTTTGCATGGCTAAGGACCATTTCATATTTTTATCCACATGAATCTTACTTCAATATCTTAATGCTGCTGCTGCTGCTGATAACTAGCATTTATATGGCACATCAAATTTTTCAGAGCGCTTCACAAATATCTCATTTGATCCTCTCAATAATCCTGATGGGTAGGTGCCATTATTATACCCATTTTACAGATGAGGAAGCTAAAGAAGACAGAGGTATGATGGCTTGCTCAGGCCCACACAGCTGGTGTCAGGCTACACCCGGCATTCTCAAAGACTTTATAGAAGAGCATAAGCTTAGGCAGGTTCTGCCACCATGGAAAAGTCTTACATTAGGATGTCAGCAACAAATTGTCTACTATATGAAGATGTATCCAGTTCAGTACAAAAAGGTTCATCACCAGCAGCTTGGCCACTAGATAATGAATCCTTTGGCTTGCACAACCTTTGAAATAGTAAATTTAACATGAATAAATTTACATGGAAAGAGATATAAAGTCCTACCCTTAGGTTTAAAATTCAACTACACAAGCACAGGATGGGAAAGCCAAGGCTAGGTGATAATTCAGTGGGAGTTTAATATATGGGACAACAGCATGACATGACAGCTAAAATGAAAATAGCTATTTTTCCTACCCTTCATTAATAGAGGCACAGTGTCAGTTGTGGGCTGCTGTTGTTGTTGGTTAGTTGTGGGCACCTTTTTTAGGAAGTATATTGAGAAATGGGATGTTTGCCCAGAGGAGTCTTGCTAGAATGTAAATGACCCTGAGATCACACCAGATGAGGATCAGTTGAAAGAAAATGACTAAATTAGCCAAGAGGAGAGGGACATGAAGCTTTCACATTTCCTGTGAACCTGTTCAGTTTGCTCTTCAAAAATCTGGGGTGCCTGTCTAACCATGCCTGCTTTTCTGTCATCTGTAACAAACCAAGATATAAGGGTCACTTCACTCCAAATTTCCCATCATTTCTATCTCTGCAGCCATTCCTTCCCTGTACCAGTAAAACACCTGGAGGGGGAGACGCAAGGCCAGGAGAATCAAACCACCATCATTACCTCAACTACAATCTCCCCAAGATCTGGATGGAGATAACTCTAGATCCTGAAGCCAAGAGCCTAGATAATGATGTCCAGAGCCCTAGTGTTGATTTGCTTTCAACCAAATTTTTAGAAATGTAATTTGGAGAAATAACTCTTACAGAAAAGGGACCAGACATCATTCTCTAGTGTCCAACTAACACAAAGGGGCAGACAAGACAATCTAGCTGAAGGGTTGAAGAAGAGATAGAAGACAACTTGTGCCAGGTGAGTCAAACCACCATCATCACCCTGATGACCACCTCCCATGAATCCCTGATGGAGACAGATCAAGACCCTGAACCCCAGGGCTCCAGGAGTACCAGTGACTTCCAAACCACCAGTTCTATTTCTAGCCCAGACCCTGTTATCATCACTAAGGGGAAAAAACCATGAAAAAGGGACCCATCTTCCTCAGCATACACACCACTAACTGCTGATCAACTGACAGCAATGGGCAGGTAAGCTGAAGAAGCTTGGGAGTGGCAACATCTCCCAGACCACTGGTCTTGCTTCCATACAAGCTCTCACAGCCATCGTCCTGGGACGTGATCCCTATGTTGATGTGGCCTAGTAACCGTATCTATGAGTCCTGCAGCCCCAGCTATTGAAAACCAGACAAGAAAGTTCTTGCTACCAAAGCACTAGCAAGGAAATGAAATGATTCACTATCAGAAACTGATGTGACTTTATCAGTGGAAATGATATTGAAGATAATGCATTTGTTGTTCAGTCATGTTCTACTCTTTGTGATTTCATGACTCCATTAGGTCTTGCCATTTCCTTCTCCAGGTCATTTGATGGATGAGGAAATTGAGGCAAACAGGGTTAAGTGACTTGCCCAGGATCGCACAACTAGTAAATCTCTATACTTGAACTTGTTTTCTTGACTCCAGGAGCGCCAGGCCTGGAGTCTCTATTCACAGCTCCATTTAGCTACCCATAAAGACAATGTATTATTACCATTGGTTTTCCCACTGCACCCTAAAGGCCATGAAACTTTTGATCTAAAAATCTCTTTGTGTTGTCTCCCCTTTTTGAATGTGAGTTCCTTTGGAGCCGGGACTAGCTTACTTTTCTATTTGTATCTCAGCTTTTATTCCAGTGCTACACATGCAGTAAGTGCTTAATAAATGCTTTTCATTAGTTAATTCATTCCCTATTAATGAGAAATAAACAAAATAGTATTCCTTTGTGCTGATTCTTACACCTTTTTTAGGATGAAATTATTGTTAAGCAAAGTCAAGAAGTGATTAGCCTTTCTTCTTTGTATAGAGAAAGCAAGCTCTAGCAGATGTCTGGATAATTGAAGTCCTCTATCACTAGCATATCACAGCTTCCTGTCAAGCTTAAGATTCTGTGACCTGTGATGTCTATTCCTATAAAGGTATGTATGATCTATACAGAAAAGATCATCAAACTGCAGAACAGCATCCATCAGACAAAATAACAAGCATTGTCCCTGCTGAACAGATTTTGTCCGACCATATGTAAAGTACTTACTTCTTCATTGATAACCCCAGAAAACTTGTGTACAAAAAAAAGAGAATAAGCAATAAGAAAACATGCTACAGTCAAAAAATCAAAGAAAAACAAGTTGATGCATTCCTTAAATATAGGAAAAAATGCCCTCAAACTACGGTTGTTATGAACTTTTACTACTCCAAGGGAAAATTGACTTTATTGCATATTTACATTTTGCTAAATTAATTAAGCTGATATTCTCTTGGCATTCTTTATGTTATCCCCAACAACGGCAAATTACTCCCTAAAATAAATGAACATTTCAGAATGTTAGAAAAGCTTTCATCAACCTAGATAGTTGACTCTGATGAGCCAGGGAAAACCAGATTTCCTCCCCAACTATCAGGTTTTTCAGTTGTAATTATAAAAATAACTGACATTTCCTTTGTATTCAAAGGTTTACAAAGTAGTTTGTAATGCATTACTTCATTGATATGACAGGGGAGGGGCAAAGCCCCTACTATGTTCCAGGCACAGTGCTAAATGCTTCAAAACATTATCTTATTTGATAATAGCCATTAGACTCCCCAAGGACAAGTCAAGAACCAAATACTTGTTCTTTATTGCCATGGAGACAATTCTTGGGTTTCTCATAATAATGAATTCTTTCTTATCTGTTCTGCTTTCCCTCTAGAAGAAAGTATGCAATTTCATTTGCTACATTTCATTAAAATATGAATATTTTGTTTCAGGGAGAAACTTGAGGTCATTAAAATAACTTTGCAATTGACTAAAAGCAATCCAGCCTTTTTATTTTAGGGAACAGAAACTGTAAAAAGGAATATATGGGTGGAATTTGGTCAACCAACAAATATGCTTTGATCACCTACTTCATGCATGGAACTATGCTTGGTTCTGAAGATACGGAGAGGGTAAGACTTAGTTCTTGCCCTCAATAATTTAATAAACTTGATGAGGAAACAAAGCATGAAAATGTGAAAAAATATATGACAAAGAATATGGGAATATGCAAATACAACCAAGTGACAGAGCAAAGGGATAGAAAAAATAAATGTCCTATATAGAGATACAGATGAGAGGCAGTGTGATATGGACCTGTAATTTTATTGTTCTAGGACTTTCCCAGATAAAGCAACTCGTCCATCAATGAAAGCTCTCTTCAACTTATATTGTGATTGCTCAGTTTTTCAGTCATGTTTGACTTTTTGTGACCTCATTTTAGGTTTTCTTGGCAAAGAGACTGGAAGGCTGGAGTATGAAGTACCAAACTCCTCCCAATGCCTTCCTTTATAGAGGGAAGAACCTGGACTCTCAAATCACTCTACTGGGCATCTGCTGCCTTGCCTAGTTTCAATTCTCTGTAGATGGATTGCAATTTTCATAAGTTATAGTGGATAATTGCCTTGATGAAAATAACCATGTGCTTCCCAGCAGATAATCTTACACTATTGCTGTTCTTTCGTATACAGTACATTTCACTCTGCTTCAGTTCATGTAGGTCTTTCCAGATTTTTTCTGATAGCATCCTGTCCATCATAACCTTTATATAGTACTTTAAATTTGACAAATAATTTTCTTCACAATAGCCCAGCAAAGTAGATACCATATGTTTTGCCATTATAAGCAATGCCTCATTTCAGTTCTACAGAACAAGATGCCACCATACCAAAAATCCCCCTGTGTCCCTTCCCACTCACTCCCCACACCAGGGTTCCTATCTCCTTTTGTGTGCTGTCTCTCCCTTTAGATTATAAGTTCATTAAGGACAGGGACTTTTGTATCCCCAGCCCTTAGCAGAATTATTGGCATTTCCCCTTGTGTGCTTAACAAATGTTTATTTGATGGATGGAACTCAGTTAAGTGTCTGAAAGGAATAGAAGAGTATAGGTAGAGGAATTAGACTTGGATAAAAGTAATTACATTTTTTTAATACTAAAGACAAGGAGAAAAGGGTGGGTCATTTAATTAATCCACACTCCTCCCAAATAGCATACAGAGAGAAAAGGCAATATATCAATAAGAAATGGAAACTAGAACCCTATATTCTATTCCTGGGGCTGTCCCACAAGCTGTGGGACTGCCACTTAGATGCTTGCTCACTCTTCTGATGAATATTTCACCACTTATCTACAGTACAGTAACTATGAATAGCTGTCAAGTGTTTTATTAATTAAATTTATGACAATTGTACCTACTGACTGAGCCCTAAAGGAACACAAACCAAATGATAAAATTACACAAAATGTACCCTTTGGAGAAATAAAGGATGCCAATGCAGCACTATATCTTGAGGATCACTGGGTCAAGATAAAAGAGGTCTTTACTTTGTATACCACTCTGACAATAAAACTTTATTTATCAATAAATTAACATTTATTAAGCACCTACTATGTACCAGGCATTATACTAGGCATACAAAGAAAGGCAAAGGACAATCCCAGCTCTCAATGAACCCCTAAGTCTAACCAGAAGAAAGGACAAGCAAACCACTATAGACAGAATAAATTAGAAATAATCAAAAGTGGGAAGGTCCTAGAATCAAGAAGAAATAAGGAGGACTTCCTGTAGAAGTTGGGTTTTTAGCTAGGACTTGAAACATATCAGCAAAACCAGAAGAGGAAGGAGTACAATCCAGGCATACAGTATAGTCAGGGAAAATGCCGAAGACTGCAAGATTGAGTGTCTTGTTTGAGGAATAACTAGGAAGCCAGTGTCACTGGTTCATATGTATATGGAGTGGTAGAGTGGGGAGAGGTATAAGAAGGTATAAGAAGATTGGAAGGGCGAGATGGAGGGTAGGACTTTGAATGCCAAAGAGAGAATTCTATGTTTGATTCTGGAGGTGATAGGGAATCACTGAAGTTTATTGAATGATATGTGTGTACATGTGTGTTTGTGTGTGTGCATGTGTGTGCCATAGTCAGGTCTGAACTTAAGGAGGATAATTTTTTTTTTCAGAGCGATGAGGGTTAAATGACTTGCCCAGGGTCACACAGCTAGTAAGTGTCAAGTGTCTGAGGCCGGATTTGAACTCAGGTCCTCCTGAATCCAGGGCCGGTGGTTTATCCACTGTTCCACCTAGCTGCCCCCAGGAGGATAAATTTTTTAAATGGACTATAATATCAAGAGACTTATATCAACAAGACCAATCATTAGGCTATTGCAATCATGGAGGTATAAGGTGATAAGGGTCTACATCAGGCTAGTGGTAGTTTTTGAAGAGAAAAGGGAGCATAGATAAGAGATTAGACATGGGGGTTAAGAGAGAGTGAGAAGTTGAGGATGACACTTAAGTTGTGATACTGGATGAGGAGGAGAATTGTGGTATTCTCAACAGTAATTGAAAAATTTTTAAATAAAAACAGAAAAAAACATTGAAAACTTAGAAAGAGGGGAGTGTTTGGGGGGAAAGACAGTTTGGTTTTGAAAATGGTGTTTAATACATCTATGGGAAATCAAGTTCAGTAAAGAGATTCTAATTGAATCCAAGGGAGTTGGTGAGATCACCAAGTGAAATATTATAGAGGGAGAAGAGAAGAGCCAGGACAAAACCTGTGGGACTTTTATAGGTAAGGGTATGATGTGGAGGAGGATCCAGTAAAGGAGACTGAGGAGTGGTCAGATAAGTAGAAGAACTAGGAGAGAACACTGTCCTGAAAGTCTAGAGAGAAGAATGTATCAAGGAGAAAAGGGTGATCAAGTGTCAAAGGCTCTGAAGAGATCAAGAAAAATGAAAGACCATTAGATTTGGTGACTAAGAGTTCATTGGTGTGGGGCAGCTAGGTGGCACAGTGGATAAAGCACCGGCCCTGGATTCAGGAGGACCTGAGTTCAAATCTGACCTCAAACACTTGACACTTACTAGCTGTGTGACCCTGGGCAAGTCACTTAACCCCAATTGCCTCACCAAAAAAAAATAATAATTAAGAGTTCATTGGTAACTTTGGAGAGAGCCATTTGGGATGAATGGTGAGGCCTTCTTAGTGAAGTTTAATCAAATTCTTAAGTAGTTTAGCCACAAAAGGGAGGAAAGATGTGGAACTATTGCTAATGGGTTTGAATGGTTAAGTGAGAGTTTTTTCTTTCTTTCTTTCTTTCTTTCTTTCTTTCTTTCTTTCTTTCTTTCTTTCTTTCTTTCTTTCTTTCTTTCTTTCTTTCTTTCTTTTTTTCTTTCTTCCTTTCTTTCTTTCTTTCTTTCTTTTTTTCTTTTTCTTTTCTTTTCTTTTCTTTTTTTTTTTGCAGGGCAATGAGGGTTAAGTGACTTGCCCAAGGTCACACAGCTAGTAAGTGTCAAGTGTCTGAGGCAAGATTTGAACTCAGGTCCTTTTGAATCCAGGGCCAGTGCTTTATCCACTGTGCCACCTTGCTGCCCCTAAGTGAAGAGTTTTTCAAGACAAGGGAAGACAGGGATGTGTTTGTAGACAGTAAACAAGTAGCCAGTAGACAGAGATTGAAGATAAGTGAGAGAGTGGGAATAATAATGCTGGAAAAGATAGGATAGGTAGGAGAAGTATTATTCGTGCATATAGAAGAAAGTAGAATAACATTGCTTCTGTATACAGAGCAGTTGCCCTTGGCAAGAAGAGCCACCTCATAATGTGAGACAGGGGTGAAGGTGGAGATAATGGCAGAAGGCATCTAGGAGAAGTGAGGTGAGGAGGCAGGGAAAAAAGGAAGCTCTTGGTGAATGGCCTCAATTTCTCTGTAAAATATAAAGAAATTTAATATAACATATCAACTTTCTCTCAGGGAGTGGGGAAAGGAGAGAGGGAGGAAGAAAATTTGAAACTGAAAATTAAAAAAACATATTTTAAGGTTATTTTACATGTAATCGGGAAAAATAAAACGTTAAAATATAAAGAAGTTTCTCAGCTACAAGGGTAGAAGAGAGGACCACAGGATGTTTGAGGAGGAATACAAAGGCTTGGAAGAGGATTTTGCAGTGAATGAGCTAGTGACTCAATTAGGGAAGTTATAAAGGATTTCTTTGCTCTTATAGTTAAATGTGTAGATGTTTTTCTCCCTCTTAGAACATAAACTCCAGGAAGGTAGAATCTATATCATTCTTCTTTGTCTCCTCAATGGTGCCTGGCACAGGGCTTTGTATATAGTAAGTTCTCAATGAACATTTACAAAATCAATAACAATTAAGTTCAAAAGAAAAGACTGCTGCTTGATTAGACTGACCGGTGACCACAGACAATAGACAGAAAGCAGGCTATATACCTCTTCTTCTGCTTCTGTTTTCTTTACCAATTTCAGAATGAGTGGGATAAAACAAAAATAGCCAACAGGGAACTGAAGCCCTATACAGGATACTAAGATGGTAAGACAGAAGGTATTAGCTTCCCTCAAAGGGTTCAAGTCACCATATTCAAGTCACCATATTCTGATGAATTACAATCTCAGGCACTGAAAAAAAAAACTCTTTATATAATTATTAAATCACTGTCAGTGGTGGTCATGTGCAGTGGAAAGAGTTCTGAGTTTGGAGTCACAGAACCTGGGTTCAAATCTGTATTCTGTCATTTATGAGTTGTGTGACCTTGGGCAAGTCACAACCTCATTGGGTGTCAGATTCCTTATCTGTACTCTAAGGTCTCTTTCAGTGCTATATCTATAATCTTATCATTTTTTTAATAATTAGGGAGACTGGAAGATGTGCAGCAAGACAGGAGACTGACAAAGATTATACCCAAAAAATTAAGAGGGAAGAGGAAGTATGTGTCAGACAGTAAGCTACTGAGCTTGACTTTGGTACCCATCAAAATTGTGGAACATATTATTAATGGGGTGATTTGTGAACATTTGGAAAGGAAAGTGGTGACTATTGAATGCCAACATGGATTCTTTAAGTCATGCCAGACTAATCTCATTTCCTTTTTTGTCAGGGTAATTAATCTGATGGATCAGGGAAATGTTGTAGATAAAGTATATCTAGGTTTCAGGGAAGCATCTGACAGTCTCTTATGAAATCCCCATAGACAATATGAAGGGAAGTAGGCTAGATTACAGCAAAGTCATGGGGATTCAGAGTTGAGGACTGACCATTTGAGTACCTCAGAAGCATGTTCCCTTGTTGTTGTTGTTCAGTCATTTTTCAGTCATTTCCAACTCTTTGTGACCCCATTTGGAGTTTTCTTGGCAAAGATACTAAAGTGGTTTCCTCATTTTCTTCTCCAACTCATTTTACAAATAAGAAAACTGAAGAAAACAGGGTTAAGTGACTTTCTCAGGGTCACACAACTAGTAAGTATCTGATAAAGATGAGTCTTCCTGATTCCAAGCCCAGTGATTTATCCACTGTGTCACCAAGTTGCCCCAGCCACCTCACTGCCCTTGGTCCTGTGTTTACCAGCCTGTTTATCATTGATTTGGATGAAGACCTACATAGGGTACTTATCAAATGGGCAGATGACAGAAAGCTGAGAGTTATTGCTAACATGTTGAGTGTCAAAATCAGAATCCAAAAGCTCTCAACAACCCAGAGCAATAGAACCAATTTAATAAGCTGAAATTAAATAAAAATAGAATAGAAATAAATATTAAGTCCTAAAAAACAACTGTAGAATTATGATATGGAGTAGGAAGGGCTAGATAAAAGTTTATGTGGGAAATAATCTGGGAGTTTAGTGGTCAAAGGATCATAGCATGACATAGTGGCCATAAAAAAACCATAAGCCATCGTACCCTACTTTTATATATGTTTTTGTTGTTTGGCCTTCATTTTCAAAGATGACCAATGACATCATGGATGACATCTTGGCTTGTGCATGAATTGGATTTCAATGAGGCAGAGTTGCTCAAAGTCATCAGCCTCATTCCCTCTTCCAGAATCATCAAAGTCCAGGGGCAAGACAAAAGTCAATGTTGTTCAGAACAACGGATAATGCAATTGCACTCTGCCTAGTCAGAGTGTTTTGTTCAGTACTGGTACTACTTTCCACATTTTAGTATGGCCATTGAAAAACCAAGAAGCATCTAAAACAGAGACATCAAGTTGAGACATTCCACCAAGCAAAGAAGAGTATTTCTCTAAAAGGCATATGATAACTGTCTTCAACTGTCCAAAATACTGCCACATTGAAGAGGGAAAAATGTGTTTTGCTTGAACCCAGAGGATAGAACTAAGAGCAATGGATTTGTCATAAAGAAACACATCCCAGAATTATGTAAGAAAAAGCTTCCTAAAAGTCCTTCAAAAAATGGAATGGGCTGCTGGATAGCTTTAAGCCAAAGCTGGATGACCACTTTTTAGTAATGTTGTCAGGGAATTTACTATTAAGGTACAGGTTCTACTCTTTGAATGACCACTGATGCTCCTTCTAGATCTCAGGTCTGATGGCAGTGGATCTTCACAAGTCCACTGGCCTGAATAGTAGCCTAATTTCTGATCTCCTGCTTTGCCTAAGCCCAGATCTAAGAATGGAGGTAGATAGGGGAGCAACCATCTATCTTGACTCTTATTCAGGTATATGCCTAGATCTAAATCTTCATCTCACTTTCCAGCCATCTTCAGACCATGCCACCTCAACCCGGACTTTAAATCCCACCTCCTCTCCACTGAAAATTTGGACTCCAACTCTAGAACCTCCCTGGCTCTAAGAAATGGGCTTTCAACTGAACTTTCCCAAATCCAGGCATTCAATTAACTTCCCTGGGCCATATCCAGAGTGTGTACCCACAGTCTTCCCCGATTTCCAGCATCTCTTTATGCATTATCTTCCCCCATTAGAATGTAAGCTCATAGAGGTCAGAGACTATCTTGCTTACTTATATTTATTTTCCCAGAACTTAGACTAGTGTATGGCACATAGTAAGCATTTATTGCATGTCCTTCCTCCATCCTTCAATCCCTCCCTTCCTTTCTCTCTCCCTACTTCCTCTCCTTCCTTCCTTCTTCCCCCTTCTTTCATTCTTTCCTTCCTTATTCCTTTACTTATTCCTTTCCCCTCTTTCTTTCCTTCTTTACTATCATCTATCTCTAAATCTAGCATCCACCCATCCATTCATCTATCTATCTATCTATCTATCTATCTATCTATCTATCTATCTATCTATCTATCTATCTATCATCTATCTATCTACCTATCTACCTATCATGGCTATTTATCTATCTGGGGTGAATTAAATGATTTCTAAGGTCCCTTCCAAATCTAAAGATGATTACAGAATCTTGACATGTCTACTATCCTGACCAATCGCCCAATCCATCGATCCCCTGTATTGTCTTGACCCAGAGCCAGCAATGAGGATAGGCAAGATTGATTCATATTATAATATATGCTTATCTCACATAATAGTGAGGACCCTCTGAGATTTCATGATACAGTGAATTAATAAAGGCATATATAGTGGGGAGGTCAGGAATATGTGTAAACTCTATTAGTGTTGCTAAGATGGTTTTATAAACATGGAAGACACTGGGGACCTATTTCCAGGAAACTTGAACACTGAAGCATGTGCGGACATTCTAAATTGACCTACCATATTGTTCATGGTAGGGGGCAGCTAGATGGTACAGTGGAGAGATCAAAAGGCCTGGAGTCAAGAAGACCTGAGTTCAAATCTACCCTCAGACACTTACTAGTTGTGTGACCCTGGGCAAATCACTTAATCCCATTTGCCTCAATTTTCTCATCTGTAAAATGAGCTGGAGAAGGAAATGGCAAATTAACATAGTATCTTTGCCAAGAAAACCCCAAATGCGATCACAAAGAGTCAGACACAACTGAAATAACACCACCATGTTTTTCGGAACAGCCTTTTTCCACTGTCTATGTAGCTGTAACTTTTGGTGTCTTTAAAACAGCTTGACTCAACACCTGCTGGGGCTTTTGCTACATTAATGTGTAAGTATGATAGGACCCCATTCACAGCTCATGAGATGTATGGTAAGGGTAAGGGCCAACTTCCTGACCAATCGCCCAATCCATCAATCCCCTGTATTGTATATATATATATATATATATATATATATATATATTTCCCAGTTTCATTTTTTTTAGTGAGGCATTGGGGGTTAAGTAGAGTAGAGCAATCACTTGCCTGGTTTTGGACACTGTACTTCTCTCTCTCTCTTTTTTTTTAGTGAGGCAATTGGGGTTAAGTGACTTGCCCAGGGTCACACAGCTAGTAAGTGTTAAGTGTCTGAGGCCGGATTTGAACTCAGGTACTCCTGACTCCAGGGCCAGTGCTCTATCCACCACGCCATCTAGCTGCCCCCGGCCCAGCTTTTTGATGTTTCATTTGTCCTTTCCATTCTAGGTGCAAGGTATAGAGTCTTCAGTCTGCCCTGGAAACACAAGCCATGGGAGACTGAGAATCTAGGAATCCAGTGTTGATCTTGCATCCAACCTCACAGCAACGCCCTGAGGAGGACAGGCTGTTGATACAAGGGGCTGATGTTGTCATCTTTGAACTTGAAATTAGTGGGACCAATATCACATAGGATCTGAGCTAAACTGTAAGGCTGATCCCTCTACCCCAAGAGGTAGGAATGATGGTCAGGTCCCCAAGGTTTAGGGATGGGAGCAAAATGTTTGTATGGTTGTCCTTGCTTCATCTCTGAGGCAAATATTCTTCTGTACAAGCTAATCCAAAGTCAAGTGATTATGTGGAACTGGGGTACTACTTACTGGCATCCTAAAATAGCAAAACATCTTGTGGGGGCTAGAGCTGACAGCATAGGAAAGAGACTTGCCCCCATGCCAACCACTGCAGGGTACCAGAGAATGAGGAAGAACAGTTAAAATGTTCAAAGGCCTGGCCTTGAGAGAGTGGGGTGAGAGCAATCATATAACACACCATTAGCATACTGGTCAGATTTTCAGAAGGCACATTGCTAAGAGTGGTAGCCAACATTTTGGATGAGAATCAAGATCCAAATATATCTTGAGAGTCTAGACCACTGGGTCAGATCTGATAAGATGAAATGCAATAGGGATAAATATAAAGTCTTATATTTGGTTTAAAAAAAAGACTTCACAAGCACAAAATGGGAGAGACAAACAGCAGTTTGTCTGAAAAAAAAAAAGATCTGAGGGGTTTTGTGTCTACAGTATTATTCAGAAGGCAAAAAATGTGAATGTTATTTTAGGCTTCCTTAAGAGAAGTACAGGGGGCGGCTAGGTGGTGCAGTGGATAGAGCACCGGCCCTGGAGTCAGGAGTACCTGAGTTCAAATCCAGCCTCAGACACTTAACACTTACTAGCTGTGTGACCCTGGGCAAGTCACTTAACCCCAATTGCCTCACTAAAAAAAAAAAAAGAGAGAGAGAGAAATACAGTGTCCAAAACCAGGCAAGTGATTGCTCTACTCTACTCTGCCCTCGTCAGCCAACAACTGGAGGATTATGCTGAGTGCTGGGCACTACATTTTAGGAATGACATTAAGAAATTGGAGAGCTCCCAGAGGAAGACCATTAGGATGGGAAGGACTTTGAAGTTATACCACATGAAAATTGTTTGGGGAAATGGCATATGTTTAGGCAGATGAGGAGATGGCTTGGTGGGGAAAAGGGGTCAGGGATAGATATGTGATAACTCTTCAACAGTTCACCATTCTTTGAATAAATAACTTGAGAACTCCTTTTTGGAAGCAGTGGATGCTCCATGAATAACACCATCTCTGAAGAATACCAAAGCCATACCACAGATCTCCCAAAACTTAACTCGGGGGACCATGAGTAGAGAACACTCAGTCTCCCCCATAACCTAGTTCAAAATTTATAGATAAATCATAGGTTTAGAGCTGGAAGACACTTGAGAAGTCTGCTGTTGTTGTTTAGTCACTTTCAGTCATGTCTGACTCTGCATAACCCTATTTGGAATTTTCCTGGCAAAAATCCTGGAGTTGTTTGCCATTTCCTTCTCCACCTCATTTTATAAATAAGAAACTGAGGCAAACAGGGTTAAGTGACTTGCCCAGGGTCCCACAGCTAATAAGTATCTGAGGTCTGATTTGAACTCAAGTCTTCCTGACTACAGGCCCAGCACTCTATTCACTGTGCCACCTAGTTGCCCTTGAGAAATTGATACCCAATTATTTTCCATATGAGGAAACCAAGATCTAGAAAATTCAAGTGACCTGTCTTTGTTGTTGGTCCTTCATTCTTAAAGAGGACCATGACATTGAGGTGATGTCATGATTTGCACTAAATTGGATTTAAGTGAGGAAGGGCTGTGCAAGGTCCACCAACCTCACTCTCTCCTCCAGAGCCATCTGGGTCTAGTGGCAAGATATCTGTAAGGCCAACTAGAGATGGCCCCAGATGTTTAAGGCAACTGGGGTCAAGTGACTTGCCCAGGATCACATAGCTGGTAATTGCCTGAGGTCAGATTTGAACTCAGGTCCTCTTGACTCCAGGGCCATCACTCTATTCACTGCACCACCTAGCTACCCGATACAGGTAGTCGTAACACATCCAAGATTTAGACCCAAGACCTTTGATTCTAACTCCTATCAAATCCTGACCACCAATCAACTAATGCCAGAGGCTTTTTTTATTATTGACCTCCATCCTAAAACCAAAAAAAAAATCCAAGATGACTTAGTTTCAATCCTTCCTCACACTTCCCTATTTTTTCTCACTGTTGAGAACACATTACATACTACTGTGGTTAATTTCCTCCAATAACTCACACTTATTCTATTAAATTCTGTTACCTTGTCCTCACTTTGGGAACTATGTATAGCCTCTAATCTCATTCCTCCTATTATTCTCTTTTCTTTGTACAATCTGTCACCACTCTTTTCCCCCCCCTTCTATTCCCATTTCCTATTTTCTTATAATTTAGAAAGTTTCCCTGGTCTCACATCATGATTCCCTACCTCGTTTTTCTAAAAACTCACTTTTTCTGAAAAAAACATTTCTTATCTTCCTTCTTACCATTGGATTTTTCTTCCAGAAGGAGAGTTAGCTCCTAAGAGGCAAGAAGAAAGAAATACACGACTTCAACCCTCCTAGAGCTGACATCTCTGCTGGAATTTTTGTATCTGTTTTTCCACAATGTCAGGAACACTATCAAAACCCACAACATCACAATAACAGATACTGATAAATAGTTAAAGGGGTTTTCTTTCTCTTGTTTGTTTGCATGATAGTCTTTTATTTATTTTTTTTTCATTTTTCCCCCAGAGGAGAGAAGCCAATGAGTTCCCAGAAGATTCTCTTTAGTCTTCACCACTTTTATCCCCTTCTCTTTGGTTCAGTTCTTCACTTTGGCTTTTCAACATATGTTAGTTTATCTGCTTTCAAATCTTCTCCCTTTGTCTGACAGTCAAGTGAAGTTTAAGCACTTGAATAGGTACCCAGTGCCAGTCAGTAGACACTGATGCCAGGAGTAAAGGAAGGCTAAACCACCCAAAATAGGTAATTCTCAAGTACCAAGGGCTCTGAGTGCACAAACCATCCTCAAATTTCACTCACATTCTATTACCACAAGACTCATAATTATGTTTTCATTCCCGTTTTGTCTTCGGCAAGATACAACATCACTGGGAAAGCTTTTTCACACTTTGAAAACTACATGACACTTGATCGATTCCCTTGTTTTAACAACGAGGAGAACATTCAGTGACTGTTCTAATGGGCATCAAAAGGCCATAGTCCTGTCACAGTTTAGAGCAAGTATTTTCTGGAATTGTAAAGTCTACAAAAATTGTACACAACCCACAAAATACAAGGTGGTATTATCCATATCCACTAATAACGGTCTCTTGTCCTTCTTGTCATACCTACAAGTTTTCTGGCCAACATATTACTAAATTAAAGTGAATTCATTCTTGGAGTATTATACCCTTGTATACCCTTGTACCTTTCAGTCAGCCAATCAGCGTTTCTTAAGTACTTACTATGTGTCGCACACTATGCTAAGCACTAGGGGTATAAAGAAAGGCCACAAAACGTAATCATCCAAAAATATTTTAGTGTTGAGTACTTACTGAGGCAAACATTCTTGTTTTTCCACAAATATAAAATCCTTAAAAATCAAGGGGAAAGGGAATAGAAAGAAGAGTAGAAGAAAATGGAACTAGGGGAGGTAGGGCTGGTTTTCCTGATACTTTTGCCCCTATATGTGCTCTTATTTTCATGACCAATTTGTAGCTACAGTGTTACCTTATAACTTAGTCACCTAAGTGGCACTGTGGATAGAGCACTAGGTTTAGAATCAGGAAGATTTCATCTCCATTAGTTCATATCCAGCCTCAGACAGTCACTAGCTGTGTGACCCTGGGTAAGTCATTTATAACTATGTTTGCCTCAGTTTCCTCATGTGAAAAATGAGCTGGAAAAGGAAATGGCAAACCGCTCTAGTATTTTTTGTCAAGAAAACCTCAAATGGAGTCACAAAGAGTCAGACATGATTGAACAATAACAACAAAAAAGTATAGTCACCTAATATTAGATGTACAAAACAATGGCATTAATTCTACATTCAAAGTTTCTCATTTTTTTATTAGAATTCCCTCCCCCCCTTCTTCCTTTAGGAGTGACACAGACCTGTAATTTTATTGATTAGAGGAACTCCCAGTATGGAAATTCCCTACAACTTGTAGTCTTAAAAAAAAAAAAAAGGTGCCTGGGAGTGACTTGTTCATGGTCACAAAGCTAGTAAGCATCAGAAACAGGACTTGAAGCAAGGTCTTCATGATTCCAAGGTTGGCCCTCTGCTGCCTCTCAAATAGGGGCATAGAAGGGAGATGGAAGAGCAAGATATATTCCTTTTGTCCTCAGAAGATATTAATAGCATCCCTTTTGGATCTCAAGGGGATAATTCGAAATGATTCATTGTTTTTATAGGCAAAATAAAAAGAGCTCTCAGTGATATTGGGAACTACTCAATACATTGCCACAGCTAAATCCAATCTTTTCTGAGAAACTCCTGATAACTGACCCTAGAATGAAGTTTGTGCTATTCTCTTTTTCATAATACTATTGTTTGGTCTGCAATCAGCTCGTCTGGCTGGCTTACAAGGAAGATGGAGCACAGTGAGTAGATTCCTGATATTTAGCAAGAAACAAAGCCTGTCAGCTTTAGACAGCCTCAGCCTCTCATGCTCCAAGAAGTCCAGTTAAATCTTGCATTCGAGCAGATTAATCACCACAATCATTTTCAAGCACGGGAATTCACAGGGTGAAAACAAAGGAGAGCTGGACTCACGAGTTGCCAGTTTGGGGGAAGAGAATCAATTTCTCTAATAATACAAATGCCTTTATTATGATAAGAATCATTACAACCAGAAGGGCAAAGCATTAGAGAGTAGAAATTGTGGGTTTCTTCAGCTACTAGGAGAGAAACAGATAAACTTGGTCTACCCAGCCACAACTGTGTTTCCGGAATTGCCAGAATAATTGAGAAGGGAAAAAAGTTTGGGTCCAAATGAGTCAAACTTGACATACACGTCACTTTCCTTGACAAGTTCACTGCCAGTCTTCTATTTCACTTTCAGTAATGGAGAAGTACCTTTTTATTTTGTCCATATGGATGACTTCATTCATTTCTCTCTGATACAGGTTAGCACCTTTTGAAACTTAACAATAGCAACAACAACAATAATGGCATTTATGGAGTGCTTGCTATGTATTACACACTGTGCTAAGTGCTTTACAATTACTAACTCATTTGATCTTCACAATCTTAGGTGGTTCTTTAGAACACTAAAGAATTAAGTGACTTGCCCATAGTCACACAGCTAGTTCATAATCATCAACACCATTAAGGGGCAGCTAGGTAGTGCAGTGGATAGAGCACTGGCCCTGGAGTCAAGAGGACCTGAGTTCAAATCTCACCGTAGACATTTACTATGTGACCCTAGGCAAGTCACTTAACCCCAGTTGCCTCAAACATCTGGGGCCAGCTCCAGTTGTCCTTATGTATATCTTGCCACTGGACCCAGATGGCTCTGGAGAGTGAGGTTGGTGGTTTTGCAAAGCCCTCACTCACTTAAATCCAATTTAGTGTAAGTCATGGCATGACACCAATGTCATGGTCCTCTTGGAGAATGAAGGACAAAAAACAACAACGATCACCATCATCAATAATAACAATACTGATAGAATTTCAAGAGCCTTAAAGTTTACAAAGTGCTTTGTTTGTTGTCTCCTCACAACCCTATGAGATAGATGCTATGCTTATCCTCATTTTATGAATTAAGAAACTGAGCCTTAGAGATATTAAATGACATAGGCAAATAGCTAGTAACTAGTTTTTTTTTTTTTTTTGGTTTTTGGTTTTGGGTTTTTTTTAGGGAGGCAATTGGGGTTAAGTGACTTGCCCAGGGTCACACAGCTAGTAAGTGTTAAGTGTCTGAGGCCGGATTTGAACTCAGGTACTCCTGACTCCAGGGCCGGTGCTCTATCCACTGCGCCAGCTAGCTGCCCCCGCTAGTAACTAGTTTTAAACTCATATTTTCCTGACTCAAGGTCCAGCACTCTATCCACCCCTTAGCTGCCTCAAGCCCAAATCTTGCTGACTCAAAAGGATGCCATGCTATCCACAACTCTATGCTGCCTATCTTTGTATTAGGTATTTTAATTAGGAGCCTAATGTAATTTGAAAAGTTTCTTCCCCTCAAAACTTTGTCTCCTACTACAACAAAGAGTACCTGAAATTATAGTCTGCCTTATGGGATTTAAGATATTTTGAGCTGTGAAATCTTATGGGATTTAAGATATTTTGAGCTGTGAAAAAGCCAAAATCAGTAGCTAAGAAAAACTATATGAATCTAATCAATCTGTGATGTAGGAAACACTTTTTCCCTCAAAGCTAAATGTTAACCACAAAGTAAAAAAGAATGAAATGTCAGTGATTCTGGTGAATATGATTACACAATCACTTAAAGCAATTTCTATTTTTTGTATTTAAAGCCTAATTTAAAATTTCAATTTCTCTGTGAAAAAAAAAAGAACTGAAAAATGTTTGAATTGTGCTTATTTTATGCATAGTGCCCATCCCTTAGGACACTGCAAGGCCCATAGTAGGCACTTAATAAATGTTTATTAATTGATGTTCAAGAAAATGTAATAAATAAAAAATCCCGTACTTTGTCAACTTCACAATTATATTGTACTGAGACATCAACTAAAAGCATCAGCTAAAAGCATTTCAGATGAAACTACATATCCAAATAAGATATATTTTGGTCAAAAGAATCTACGTCATACAAATTGTCAGATGTTTAGTGGGAAAAGCTAATTTTCAATACTTCATGTAATGTCAGAAATGGACAAATGAGTGTGCCTGAATCTCACTGAATCATAGAATCTCAAAGATCAAATGTACTATGTAAACCATCTTGTCTAAGCCATACACGAATAAGAATCCTCTCTATGAAACACCTAACAAGTAATCATCCAATCTTTGTTTGAAGACCTCCAATGAGAGAAAAATCCATCATTTGCCCCATCCCACTCTTAGATAGGTCTAATCCTTATATCCAACCTAAATATGCAGGGAGACCAAAATAGACCATTTCAAATAGCCCTTGGAAGAGGAAATGAGGACCTGAGTTGGGGTAGTAGTTGTGTGAATGGAAATAAGAGGACAGAGGTAATAGATGAAGAAGTGGAAAATTCAACTACACATAGCAGGCTTATCAATATCTTTCTTTAAATGTGGCACTCAGAACCAAACACAATAATCCTGATAGAACCTGATTAAGGTAGAAGACAGCAGTACAATTGCTACCTTCCTAGTCCTAGACCCTGTACTTTTCTTAAAGGAGCCTAAGATTACATTAGCTTTCCAGAGTGTTGTATTATTGTGCTGAATTGTATTGAGCTTGTGGGCCATAAAATTCCCAATATCTTTTTCAGATGACTTACTATACCATCATACTTCTACTGACTTGTCCTGGTGAAGATGATTTTTTGAGCCCAAGTATAAGACTTTACATTATCCCTATTATGTTTCAATTTACTGATACCTGAACCTAAAATGTATATTGCGCTATTCTATTCTTTACTTGCTAATGCAGTCTCTGTTAACTATACTCATACATTATTGCTGGTCTGCAATCAGTTCATCTGGCTGGGTTACAAGGATTAAGTCCAACTTTTTAACTAGCTGAGATATATTGGATCTGACTCTGTCATCCAATGGGATAGCACCTTGTCATCTAAAACATAAATACTGGAATACTTCAATGGATCTATGGGCTCTTTGATATGGATAGTCTCACTAAATGCACAATATGACCTATATATGCTTCAATTCTGAGCAATTCTTGTCCATGTCCACTTAGAAATTTGTCTCCATCAGATATCTATGCAGTGTGTTAGAGACCTACGTCATGTTATCTTAACATTGTCTAGATACCATAGCAGGCTATGAGTTTTCTCTATCTCTTGTTACATGCATAGCCCATTTTTTTTTCTAGCCATCCGTTCCTCTATTGACATTCTTTATCCTGATTCTCCTCTTCATTTAGAATGTGTGAAAGATGTTGAAGAGGGGAAAAGTTCAAAGAAAGAGGAAAGGGACCCATATATTTATAACAGCTTTTTTGTGTTAACAAAGTATTAAGGGGCTACCCATCAACTGGAGAATGGCTGACTGAACAAGTTATAGTAAATGATTGAGATGGAACACTATTGTGCTGTAAGGAATGATGAAGATGATTTCAGATAAACCTGGAAAGACATATATGGACTGGTGCAAAGTGAAGTGAACAGAAACAGAGAAGGATTTACATAGTAACAACAATATTGTAAAGATCAACACAATGACCAACTACAATTATAAAGGACTCATGATGAAACATGCTGCCTACCTCCAAGTAGAGGACTGATGGACTCGGTTCATATTGAAGTTTATTTTCTTCTCTTTCTTTTTTCTCCTTTGTTTTTGTAGAAGTGGCTGATCAGAAATTTGCTTTGCATGTCAGTACATATTTGTAATGGGCATTAGTTTTTCTGCCTTCTTAATGGGTGGGAAAGGGGGAGGAAGAGAGAGGGAATTCAAAACTAAAATAAAATTGAATTAAAAGAAAACATGGAATGTATGGCAACCTACTCACATCTTTCATGTGCCTCTCCAATACCCTTGAATGATCATCTTCATTTCTTTGGACATTGTCATATTTCTTGGTCCACAGCTACACAAAATCATGGAAAGAATGTTGATTTAAAAAAAATATGGGGGGGCAGCTAAGTAGCTCAGTGGATAAAGCACTGCCCTTGGCTTCAGATGCTTGACACTTACTAGCTGTGTGGCCCTGGGCAAGTCACTTAACCCTCATTGCCCCACAAAAAAATATGGGTCTTTTATGACTTTCAGTGATGCATGTTTCCCTCTCAACAGAGAGTGGTTGGCTACAGGTACAGATTGAGGTATGTATTGTGAGATTTGAAACTATGTTTAAGAGTTGGAGGGGATTGATTAATTGGGGTTTTAGGCCAGTAGACAAACATTATCCTTTTGGACTGTAGGTCCAAAGGATGAAGTTTACCTGAATCCCCCAAGTAATCTATTCCACCTTTACATTATGTATTTTTCTTCTAAAAATCAGTAAAATATTGATTAGATGATGGGCCTTTGCTTCAGGAAAGAGCTCATTAAAAGTCCTGTAGCATTTCCTGAAGGCAAATGCTCTTCTCTTCTTGTTCAATTCTGAGTCCAGTTCATTGTCCACTTACCCTGTATATCCAAGACATATATACCCCCAGACAAGCTTTCTGGTCTCTCTGTCCAATTGCATATTAGAGACAGTACAGCAAGTATTCTCATGCACTTGATTTTTCCTTTGATGTTAATCAAGCCAAATTCATTTGAGTGATTATAGATCTAATTTAGGAGGTTCTACAATGTTCCAGGGCTTGATGCCAGCAGCACAATGTCATCAGCAAACAGAACCATCTGAGTGATTTCACCATCTATAGGGAATCCCTCTTTGATTTGGGCTCCATTCTGGGCTACCATGACAGTGATGAACACCTTAGGTGAACATCTGTCTACCTATTTTATGCCTCACTTCATAGAATAATCAATGTGTCATCAACAAAGTTGCCTCTGTTGTTACATCTTTCAAGGACTCTTGTGTGATTTTTGACATTTATTTATGTGTCAAGACTAAGTCTGGTTGTCCTGCACAGACTATTAATTTCATAGAGAATAAACAGAAGAAGAAACAGATAAATCATTAGCAGAATGAAGAGAAAATATTGTGAACTCTTAGAAATCCCTCCTACTCCTTTATATAAAAACAACAGAGCTTTTAAAGCTTTATCTATGCTTCTATCTTTTATATCTTTATCTCATGATTATAAAATAATTATGAAATCACTAGTATTGTAAGTATTTGAGTAAAACATCTAAACACAGATAACTTACATGAGTTATAGATCTCCTATTCAGTATTTCAAGCTTTAATTTCTGATATTACATATACATCAGTAGGATAAAAAGCACAATATTGATTTCCTGTAACTTATCAGGTATGATAAATGATGTCAGATTTTGGTTTGTATAAATAAGTTATAATACATATATATGCCTACATATATATGGAGAGAGACATTGATAGACTATACCTTTTTTTTTAATTTTTTTTTTTTTTAGTGAGGCAGTTGGGGCCAAGTGACTTGCCCAGGGTCACACAGCCAGCAAGTGTTAAGTGTCTGAGGCCGGACCTGAACTCAGGTACCCCTGACTCCAGGTCCGGTGCTCTATCCACTGCGCCACCTAGCTGCCCCTAGACTATACCTTTTAAAATAAATGTAAAATTAAAGTTAAGAAGCAATTTTAACATTTCAGTGATTCAATTTCCTCTCCAAATTTCTCCTTTTAAAATTCTTTAACCTTTTGTTCTTAATTACATATTCAGAAATGTTATCAGTGTTCATTTGCCAAACACAATGCCTCCAGTGACTGAAAGAAGCATTATCTACATTATATTTTATTAACTGAATTTTTTTCTAGTTGTCCACCTGTCTATTGATTGAAATTAAGGGCTGATTGGGCTATGGACTGCCCACTCCCCAACAAAGACCAGTATTTTGACACTTCATAGCTCATTCTCACCATTCACCTTTATTATTAAAAGCCCCTCTCCTGAGAGAAAACATTAGTCGCGCCTCACACTTACTTTGGCCATATGACAACCTCTCTGAAAGAACTTAACCTGAATTCCCAAACTCCCTTGCTATCCCATCTTACAAATTTCAATTAAGATCCCCATTAAGGGCATTGCAATATCGACAATAGACCCAGAGCAGGGAGGTGTTTAGAAACTTTTAACTGCCAGTTTTGCTCTAAATACTAGCAATTCAGGTTCAAATCATAAATTGCCTGAAAATTCACCCCCAATCCATTCAAGGAGCCTAGGAATAGGTATTAGAGAAACAATTCCCAGCTTTGGACAATAAAAATCCAATGCCTAGGTTGGTACCTATAAAATAGGGTGGAATACTGAATAGAATGCACCAGTTATTGCTGTAAAAAAGCATTTTTTCAAGATTTTGAACTGAATTACTAGAAAAAATGGTCCAATTGCTCTCTAGGATAGCTCAGTGCTTTTTGTTCAGTTTTGGGAAGGACATTTTAAGAGAGGTATTGATGAGCTAAAGTATTTCCAGAGAATAGCCACTTGGATAGTGAGAGTTTTAGAAGTCATACATATTATTGCTTCAATGATCTCATCAGCAGATGTTGCAACTCACCCATGCTTCTTATCCTATGTGATATTTTTCCACATTCTCACTACTTGGAGGAAAAAAACAACCAACTAGAAACCCTGACATATGGAAAATGGTCAAAAGAATTGGGGTCTTCAATGGGAGTGTGATAAAATAATGAAATTTGGAAGATGCCCAGGGGTCCCACCTGATTGATCTAGTATTGCTTGAGAAACCAATTAAGTACCTACTTGAGATGCTTAGTTATAGGCCACACCTGACCTGCCCTGAGTGACATATACTATTGATGTCATTAAGGGAACCACTCTTGGCCAAATAACTTGAAGGACCTCCCTTTTGGGGGAGGGAGAGAAAAAGTAGAAAAGGAGAACACTGAAGCTGGGAGCCTTCTTTTTTCCTGTTGGTGAGCTTCCAAGAGTGGACTGGAGAAGGGCTGCTCAGCTGACTCCTATAGAAACTACAGACCCCAGGTGGTGAGTTAATAGAAACAAGGCCAGCTCTTCAAATTAGCTGAGCTGGAAGCAAGTTTTGGGGGGGGGGTGTCAGTCTTTGCTAGAACCAGGGAGCTTATCCATTTTTCTCTTCCCCTATTCCCTTGTCCTTGGCTTTATTAATTTCACCTTTGTTATATATTTTATTCCCATTAATAAAACCTGATTTGTTTGTGGAAAAGTGGCTGTTCATCTCCTTTCTTATTGGCCTGGGAGAAATAACTAAAAAAGGCAATTTAGAAGGGAGGAAACTTTGGATGTAGAGGTCCTTCATTATTTTCTGAATCCCAATATTACAGTGAGCCACCCAATTAACTTTCAAGCCACCCAATTAACTTTCAAGCCACCCAATTAACTCTCCCCATATTAAATTTGGCCCCTACAGGAGAGATATCTTCAAGTACATGATAATATGTCCCAAAAATAGACAGTTATGTTGCTCTGGATCTCACATGCATTATGTCATGAACTTCTTTGATGATAGAGTCTGGGGAAGACTCTGAAACCCTTCTGAAAATAATTCTTTAATGCACAAAATAAAATGCATATGACTACAAAGGAAATCAATTATATTGAAATAAAGATGTCATTTTGTTCCCATCCAATTTTATAGACTCCCTGAAAGCTATCCATAGACTTCCTTCCCAGCTTAAGGAGCTTTGCTTTAAAAGGCAAAATTAGAAATGACAAGGGATTGGATTCTAACTATCCCAGTCTATTGTAGATACTTTCGGAACCAGGAACTTTTCCAAAAAGCATATTTGCCTGCTGAAAGCAAGAGCCCTTTTAGTGCAGGTGCATCTGAACTGAAAGAGGCTCCCTTGAAAGGGGAGGAGTCAGGATAAACAATCAAGGATTCCCCTGGCAGCAGGGAAAGGGATGGAGAAGGCAAGCAAGGATATGACCAAGAAGGGCACTAGGTCTGAGATGTCATGATCTCTAGGCCACAACAGGAAGAGGATCAAGAATGGTACTACAGGAAGTAATTATCCAGACCTGGCACATCTACATCATGAAAACTTCTTGTGACTCTTCCTAGTTCTATTGGCCTTAATACTTTGTCCTCTATACTGGGGGACCTCAGTAATGTAGGCTGACATGATACCTTAATAATTCCTGGGACAATTTAATTTACAACAGTTGTCCATACAATGGGGCAACCCACATCCCAGAGGCAGCAATAAAATAGGTTCCCATGGCTTTTATAGGGAAGCAGAATCTCACTTAGGCATGTCTAATTTGTTTCCTATCATGGATATCACAGAGAGATGCTAAGTACTAGTTGGTGACACATGCTGGAGGACAGCACAGGTCATGGGTTTCCAAATAGAGACATTTCCATTAAAATGTACAGGGTTATTAGATAGTAAAAGGAAGCACATATAAGGCAGAAATAACCTGTGACAAATAAGCCTTATAGACCAGAGGGAGGCAAAAACAAACATGAAGGAAAACAAGTAAACAAACAAAAAACAATAACAGAGGTTTCTTTAGACTATCATATCAACTCCATATAACAAGAACATTCAGACATCAAGAGTTGTCCAAAATCAAAACAGGCTGTCTTGTGAAATAGCGATTTCCTCATTACTAGAGTTATAAGAAGAGACTATTTGTGCCAGCTGCTAGACATGTTAGAGAAGGCATTTCTTTATCACTGAGTAGCAAATTGAACTAGAAGTCCCCCATTCTTTCTAACTCTGAGATTCTGCATTTTTAGGAAGGAAGCAGGGAGGGAGGGAGGGAAGGAAGGAAGGAAGGAAGGAAGGAAGGAAGGAAGGAAGGAAGGAAGGAAGGAAGGAAGGAAGGAAGGAAGGAAGGAAGGAAGGAAGGAAGGAAGGAAGGAAGGAAGGAAAGAAGGAAGGAAGGAAGGAAGGAAGGAAGGAAGGAAGGAAGGAAGGAAGGAAGGAAAGAAAGAAAGGAAAGAAGAAGGGAAGGAAGGAAAATCAAATTGATATTGTCTGCATTTTTGTAATTTATTTTTGTTATGAATTGCATTGTATGTTGCTGTTTACATTTTTTGTAACTGTCTAAGTCATGTTTCAGTTGTCTCAGAGTTAAGGTTGGAAATTCAGCTTTCTTGTAAATCACTCATTGTCTCTGAGTTAAGTTTAGAAGTTCACTAATCATTGTTCTATTCTTGCCTCAAGGACATTTGTTATTCTTGAAGGATGCAGGTGGATGCCAGGGAGTCTGGTCTGTTATGCAAGGTAGTTTGGTCCACTCTTGCTATTCTCGTAGGTGGACTCAAACAGTAAACATTCTTAGCAACATGGTGGAAGGGGGAATTATTGCCAGCACCTCGTTCCCAATTTCCAGCTAATCATATTGCTCCTTACACCTGTGAAGCTACAAGCTTTGTAACAAATCATATTGTTTTTCACATCTATGCAGCTGATTTTTTTTTCTTTTTTGGATGCTCCTCCTTTTGTCTATAAAAATGATTTGCCTGCCCTGATTCTGGGTCTTTTAGCTTGCTGGGTGGCTGAAAGATCCATTTTATTGGTAACTGCTAGACTTACCAATAAATTTAATGTGCTTGGAACTTTGTGCCTCAGTTTACCTTAATATCAATTATGGCATTACTATGTGCCAAGCACTATGCTAAATTTTTTACAAATATTTCCTCATTTTATCTTCACAACAACCCTAGGATGTAGGTACCATTATTATCTGTATTTTACAGTACAGTGAGGCAAACAGAAGTTGTGGCTTGTCCGGGTCACACAGCTAGTATGTGTTTGAGACTAGATTTGAACTCAGGTCTTCCTGACTCCAGATCTAGTGTTCCAACATGGCACTGCCTGGCTGTTTTTTATTTCTTCTAATAAATGTTCAGGACTTTCAATAATTTACTGTTATGGGTTAAGAATATTTTTGTTTATATGTTATATAAATACATGGTATACATATATTTATTAATATACAATTATATAATATATTGAATATGTGTGTGTATATACTCACACACATGTTTAAAGAACATAGAAGACAGCATACAATGAGCATTTGGAGATAGACCCAGAAATTACTCAATTCCACTGCCTTTAAAAAATAAATTTAAATATAAACTCTATAGAATTTTGAGAAATTTGTTATGGCTTCCTTTCTGTATATTATATAGGATAGGTTTGCAAAAAAGTTCATGTTCATTGTTTTCTTCTCAAGAGCTTCCTCAGACCCACTGCCCAATGTAATGTCCCTTTGATTCATCCTTCCCAGAGAGCAATCTGCTGAATGCCTAGCTCATTTTGTGCATACCTGTTTTGGAACAGGCCCAGGAGTTCCTGCCTTGCATAGAAGCATCACTGACCCCCCCCCCATATTCTTCCTGTCATGTATTAAAGATCATCACATAAGGCTGTGGTTGTTATACTGGATTCTAATCCATTCCAAAACACAGGACATTCAGGAGGTTTGAGCTAATATGTACAATTTACTTGGAAGTACACATCTTCTCTAAGGCCAGTCTGGTATGCTCTGCTAATCCAGAAATTACCAAGACACATTTACATTGGGAATTCATCACATGAGCAGAATTTCAGCTCCTGAACAAACCTTCCCGATTATTCTGTTCCAGATTCCCCCAGGTGAGATGAGTACTTTGGGATCTTTCTGTGTTGAAATAGATGTATACCACTACCCACATTTAACATACCAAAATGGAATCAGGATCTTAAGCCATTTGTCAATTGCCAAGAACTGTTAAGAATAAGGGTAAAAGGGCGACTATGTGGCACAGTGGATAAGGCACCGACCCTGGAGTCAGGAGTACCTGAGTTCAAATCCGGCCTCCGACACTTAACACTTACTAGCTGTGTGACCCTGGGCAAGTCACTTAACCCCAATTGCCTCACTAAAAAAAAAAAAGAAAAGAATAAGGGTAAGGAAAGAGTCTAAGAGTTCAGGTAACCAAACTAGTTCTTGAGCCATTAGTCATTTTTTTTTAAAATATGACTCATTAAGGCATAGAACATGAAAAGCAATGGGGCATAGTGGAAAGAAGAATAGCAGTGGAGTTAAATAGTCTTGCTTCTGTTGCATATTATGTGTATGACCCTAGTCAAGTCTTTTAATCTCTAGTCCCAGGAAACAATATAACACTGTATTATACAAATGAGTTGTTAGCCTATATGGCTGAAAGTTACAGTTGTGAGTTCCACACACCATTGAATTGACAAGTCCATATTCTTCTTCCAGCATTAAGAAAAAAAGGAAGGAAGAAGAAAGAAAGGAAGAAAGGAAGGAAGGGAAACCACATAATATCTATTGATGTCAAACAACAAAAATTAAAAGTGGAAATCCTTACCTCATATTAGTGCAAAAGGAAGGCCTCAGCATGAACAAGATACATTGGAGCTATGATTATTATTCTCTGGATTTTAAAGCTTACAGCTAAAAGATATTTTATCCATTATCTAATCTAACCCCCTCTCCTAGGAGATATGGCTACTCAAGCCCAGAGAGTTTAGTTGACTCAACTAAGATCACCCAATTGGTTTATAACAGAACGGAGCTGGGAAGATCATACCAGCTTCTTTTCTTACCTCCAAAGTTTTGATTCCTTTTTAAATGAAGCTCAGGTCTCATAATATTGGTCTATCAATGATTTCCTGTTACCCCTAGAATAAAATACAATTTCTTGGACATATCTTTATCATGCTCCATAATCAAGTTCCAAACTGCCTTTAGAGCCTTATTCATTCCGTTCATATTATTCCCTTTTGTATGTTCTGTGTTTTAGCCACACTGTACTAATAGTGATCCTCCGCACTCAATATTTTATTTCTTATCATTGCACATTTTATATGCTGTCTCTGATCCCTTGAATACAGTCCATCCTTGTCTCTGCCTCCCAGAATTATCTTCCTCTGAGGCTCTCTCTCTCTTTTTTTTTTGAAGACTCTCCTGATCCCACCAGTTGTTAATAATCTCTTCCTCCTCGAATTGTCTTGAATTTATTTATCTGTATATATGCTGAACCCTCCCCCACCCCGTGCAGAACATAACCTCCCTGGG
This sequence comes from Dromiciops gliroides, assembly GCF_019393635.1. NCBI lineage: Eukaryota > Metazoa > Chordata > Mammalia > Microbiotheria > Microbiotheriidae > Dromiciops > Dromiciops gliroides. The sequence goes on from NC_057862.1 coordinate 614,420,747, forward strand.
GCTCAGAACTGCCTGTTTTGTCTCTGTATTCCCAGCACCCAGAACAGGTATTGTTACTTATTGGGTAACACAAATACCTTGGCTTTCTCCTCCTCTACCACAATGGCTTCCATTAAAAACTAGAGTCACAGAGACACAATTACATGATGCATCAAGTGTTAGTCCAGCAAGGGACCTTAGATCTGACATAGTACAATTCTCTCACTTCGAAGATGAAGATGCTGGGGCCCAGAGAGATTAGGTGATTTGACCAAACTCACACAGTAAGTTGGTGGCAGATACAACATGATACCTCCCATCTCTTTATTCCCCATGCAGTACAAAAAAAATAACTTGGTACCATCAATATAATAGAGCCAACATAATTTTGACTCAAAAAAATCTAAAGGTATCTAGTGATATCAAATGGATTCATAGCTGGAAAACTCTGGGTTTTTTTGCTAGTATAAATGGGCTGTTTTGTAAGACCATTGAGCTCTCCATTACTGGAAGATGGATGACCATCTGTCAAGTAATGTTAGTAAGTGGGATTCTTGCAGTAAATTGGATTAGGTGAGCTCTGACTTCCCTCCTAAAATTCTGTAATCTCAGAGTGCTAATCCAATTCAATTCTGCAAGGATTCATTCAGTACCTACTATGTGCAAGGCTGGAGACATGAAAGTGAAAACCACTCCCTCCCCCTGAAGGAGTCTGCATTCTACTGAGTGAATAAAAATAAGTCAATAGAAGATAACATAAGAGGAGAGAATGGCCAACAAGTGCCAAGTGGCTTTGTATCTGAATTAATCACAATATTTTCTAAAGTCCACTGGGGGAGGAGGGGCAGGATATAACAATCCTAGGGGTGTTCCTACTCCCTCTATTTGGATCTGAACTCTGCCCTGCTATTATTCAGATACTAGTGAGGGCACTCACGCACACACTCACACACAAACACACACACACAGAATCTGGAGCAGGGTGTGGGGGGGAGGGTGGAAAGTATAAGGAAATACAGCATTGTCATCTCTCTAGAAAGACTATACACTACTTAGCTTTTGCAACTGCTTTGTCTCAATGCTGTTCTATAGCTGAGTGGACAAATACTCCAAAATACCTTTTTTATGTGCTATGCTATGATCAGAATTAATTATGCAGCCTCTCCATGAGATGAAATCATATCGGGATGCTAGTGAGATGGGTAAAAAAGATCTACTTCCCTGATGAGGTTATTGTCTCAGACCTTCATGAAAAGAGTTGGAATCTTTCCATGCACAGGCAGATTTCGATGGCAGGATCCAGCTGAGTTCGCTTTGGGAAAGGGGAAGTTGACATGTTTGAGAAATGAGAAATGTGGCAACTCGAATCACTCTGAAGGCCAACACATTATTAACTTCTCCTTTCAATTTCATTTCAAGCAATAACTGGATATAAATCTGTTCAGTTGTTTATAAGTTAAAGAAGGGGTCTGGAACATCAAGATGAACTGATTTGTGGGTGTTTCTACTACCTTAATATTGTACCAACAAGAAACAGGCTTTTTTTTTTAATTTCCAAAATTTGCTCAGGAAAAAAATTTCAATATTAAATGCGAGATTCTAAAAATACCCGGAACATACACCTACTAAAGCAAAATGTTTACAGGAATGTGATTGCTGTGAAAACTTTTAAAGTACACCAACAGTTTCAGGCATTGAAGTAGGTGTTTCGAAGATTTTTTTAAATGAGCTTACTGACACTATTTAAGTCGATGGCCCCTATAAACACAAAAACAAAATTTAACACCTCCGTGGCATATGATCAGAAGAGAAACATGTTTTGGAGAGAGAGAATGTGTTAACATTTGAAGTGCTGAAGTTCTACCTTCAAAGGGTTATGGCTGATTCTCTATCTTTAGCTTACCCTGGTGTGCCTAGGCACTGCAGTTGGTGTGGTGATTCATCGGAAAGCCTTGGAAAGTAGGTGTTAGTATGTGCCATATGGGCTGCTATAGCTTGCCTGCAACCAATGCATTACGGGCACTTTGGGTCTAAGCTGCAAATTCCTTGCATCTTGTACATTGGCAGCTCTAACCTCTGTTTCTTTTGTATTATAGCTCTCTATTAGCTTCTGCTGGCTGCAATGAGTACATCAGTTCAGTCAGAGCCCAATACAGCAGGCTGACCAAGAGAATGCCGGCTTGTCCCTTCCGGGGTTTGGACCACTTTCCATCCAAGAGAAAAGCTATACTCTAAAAGCATTCGGAAGCAAAGCATAAGTTGTGGAAGAAGCCTAGTTGGAAGGGGCCTTTTTGACGGTCACTAATGGAGTAGAGAGGTAGACAGACACGGCGAACACATGCAGACCAAGACGACAGACATGCACACAAAGACAGATAGGGAAGAGGGGGCTGAAAAAGGAGAGGAGGCAAAGGCAGGAACGAAGAGGAGGATTTGGGAGGTAAAAGCAGAGAGAGGGATAGGAGGGAAGAAAAAAGAGGGAAAACGAAGAGAAAGAAGAGGGGAGCCGGAGAGTACAGAAGGGGAAGGAAAGAAACGAGAAGGGAAGGACAGGTGGAAAGAATTAGAAGCAGAAAAGAGTGGCAGAAAGGGCTGGTGAGAATGAGCCTTACTTAATGCCCGTGCCAAGGCGAGCCGGGGCTACGTCCCGCCTGCCCATGCTCTGCCCCTGCCCAGACCCAGAGGTCCGACGCCGCGGAGCGTGCGCGCTGTCTAGGGAGCTGTCCAAAGGGCCACCCGCGAGCCCCGGGCTTCCCTGCCGCCCCTCGGGGGGCAGCCCCCTCCCCCTTGGCTGCCCCCTCACCTTTGAGGATCAGGTTGTCAATGTCCCTGTCGATGCCCAGGAAGTAGCACTTCCTCCAGAGGCCGGAGTAGGTGGCGAAAAGCGGGCGGCCGCACTCGGACTCCAGCACGCCGAGCCCCAGCAGGGACCGCCAATGCTCCAGCAGCAGCAGCTCGTCCTCGGGCCGCCCAGAGCCACGGCCGCCGCCGCCGCTCTCAGCACCGCCGGGGCCGCCGGCGCCGCCGCCGCCTCCTCCGGCCGCCGCCGCCTCTGGGGCTGCGGGGCTGCGCCAGCCCGGCAGCAGCTTGCGGCCGTGCGGGGACGAGTCCCGCAGCGGCAGGTGGGACAGCGGCATGAGCCGGTTCTTCTGGTCCGGGGGGTCTGCGCCCGCGCGGCTCCGCTCGCAGCTCTCCTTATGCCGCCGAGGGTCCGTCTCGTACCAGTGGTCGGTGAAGATGGCCGTGACGAGCAGCCCCAGAGAGCAGAGGCTCAGGCACAAGCTGAGCGCCGTGATGAGCGCCCGCGGCTCCATCGCTCGCCTCGCCTGCCTGCCTGCCTCTCGTGCCTCTCCTCCCCTCGCGTCCGCGCCGGGGCCGGGGCCGGGGCCGGGGCTGCAGCCGCCGCCGCCGCTGCCGCGCCGACGACTGGCTGGGCTCCGGCGCCGCCGCCGCCGCCGCTGCAGTTAGACACAATGCACTTTGCTTCCCTCTCGCCTCTCGCCTCTCGCCTCTCTCTCTCCCTCCCTCTTCTTCTCTCCCTCGTTCCCCACCCGCCCCCAATCTCGCTCCCACGGTCTCCCCTCCCTTCTCTTCACTCCTCTCTCCCTCCCTCTCCCCTCTTCCTTATCTCTCTTCCCAACCTCACTCCCCACCCCTCCTCCTTTCCCCAAATCCAATCCCCCCTCCTCTTCTCTCCCACTTTCTCCCCCTTTCTCTTATCCCATTTCTCTCATTTCTTCTCCACCCCCACCCCCACCCCCACCCCCACCCCGCCTTCTCCAGCTTGCCTCCCTCTTGGTCCCTAGCTTTTAATTCCTCATTTCTTCACTTTTCCTTCTCCTTCAAATCTTTTCTTCCTCTTGCTTATCTTCCACTCTCCCTTTCTCCTCTCCTATTCTTTTTCCCTTTCCTTTTCCTTGTTACCTCTCCGTTTCCTGCCTCCTCGTCTCCTTTCTCCCCTTTCTTAGTCTGTCATTAAGTTCCCACCTCTCCCTTGTGACCTCTAGTCCTCACCTCGAAAACTACCTCAGAACAAATCCACCAACATCAGACTCGGTCTTGTCACTTGTCCAAGTCGATTTTGATCACTGCCCCCAGTGGCTTCCAGGATGCATCCAGTATTAAAGCCCCATCAAACTGGGTCTGCATAATATTGAATGCTTCAGTGCACTGTGTGCCATGTGGTGAGGTTCTTGTATCCCGGGTTTCTAGCCGTTGCCTAGTGAGCATTTTGAATGCTCATTCTGTCATGATATCTCTTTCGAGAAAGAGCACTTGTCCACCTAAACCCTCCCTCATTCTGCTTCAGCTACTCTTCTGGAAGAAAAGTCACTAAGATCATTAAGGGCGTCTCTGGAGACTCACAAAAGCTTTGGTTAGACAGATCTCTTTGTTCTTCATTCAGGACAATTTGGGGCAGGCTTCCCCACCCCCACACACACGCACACCACACTCCCAGCACTGGTCAGTCACCTCCTTCTCTTGCTTGAGTAAGCTTTCTCCTGGAATTTATAGATGACTCCATAGGCTCAGTGAACACATGTAACGGGCATCTGCTCTGCAAAGTGATTATTGCCAGTGAATGAAGGAAGACTCTACTAATAAATCAAAGTAATAATTTTCTTCAGAGTAAGTTTCCATATGTACACTTTACATGAAGCATTCAGTTCAGAGTAATACACCAAAATGCTCAAATCTTGATACTTGGATCATACAGCTTTAGGTGGGTGGTGATATGTGCTCAGGTCAGGACTTGTGACTCCATAGATTTGGAGGAACTCCCAGTGTGGGAACTCCCTCCACCAATGATCATCTACAATTGATCTATAACTTACGCTCTTACAGAGTTGACTGGGAACCTGAGAAGTTAAGTTACTTACCCAAGGTCACATAGTATGAATCAAAGGCAAATCTTGAGCCTAGGTCTTCCTGCTTCCATCCACTGTGCCAGGGTCCCTCTCTCATGGAGTTATAAATGTTAATTTTATTAGGGGGCAGCTAGGTTGGCACAGTGGATAAAACACTGTGCCTGAAATCAGGAATTGGTTGTTCGGTTGTGTCCAATTCTTTGTGACTCCATGGATCATGCTGTCCATGGGGTTTTCTTGGCAAAGATTTTGGAATGGTTTCTCTATTGGACTAAGGCAAACAGAAGTTAAGTAACTAGCCCAGGATCACACAGCTAGTAAGTGTCTGAGGCCTGATTTGAAGTCAGGTCTTCCTGACTCCAGTCCGAGTCTATACACTGAGCCACTTAGCAGCCTCCTGAAGGTGGGAATATCTGAGTTTAAATCCATCCTTCGATATGTATTAGGTGTGTAGAATCTGGTGTTACTTGGTATTCAAACTCATCTTGGTTAGTTGCTTAACCTCTGTTTGCCTCAGTTTCCTCATCTGTGAAATGGGGTAATGATAGCCTCTACCCCTCAGGGTTGTTGTGAGGATTAAATACCATAAGAATATCAGCTGTTACTATTCTTATTGTGACTGAAGCACAACTTCAGGTTTCTCAGAGTTAGGGAAAGTATCTGTGAACAGTGTTTCTAAAGGGCTAGTTGATTAAACTGGAGTAGTACTTGGAAAAGTAACTTAGTGCCCTTGGCACTGCTGACAAAGGATGAATATAATATTAGAGACACCAATATGGCATTTCTTGGGTTCTTAGTTTATGAAATATTCAATGATCCAAAGGTTATGAGGCATTCATTAAATGCTAGATGTCATTAGTGCATTGTTTAATGGCACTTATTAATTGATGTCCCACATAAAAATTAATGTGAATTAAATTTTATTCCGAAATGATATATAAAGGCAGAATCAGAACCAGACTTCAAAAGTGGTTGTATTCTGAATCTATAGGTGACATTTTTCCAATTGAAGAATATAGATCTTTCATGGGATGTTCTCTTCATCAATAGATCACTTAGGCAAATGTCAGTCTCCCAAGGCCCCATACCTATTTTTCTGGGGACCTGATAACATGAATTACCACTCATATTTTCTCACAGCTTTAGCTAGATCTACAGTTATTCAAGTCTAATTAAGGAAGATAAAGAATTGTAATTTTTACATTGTTCCTCTCACCTGTAAGCTTTATAGTAAGAAATGCTAAGCTTGTCACAGGAATCTTGTCTGTCCTTATACAAAGATTTTATAAGACTGGGAGCTTTCTTTTATTAATATGCTATAGTATAATCTTCAATTTTTACTCATGCCTACTTTCAGCTGTGAGCAAACAATTGCTATCTAAAATTCATTCAGGGTGGCATATGCTCTTTTATGTCTTTTAAGATGAAATTACTTGAAATCTTGAATATGTCCCAAGAGCCTCTAACCTCTCGACTAACCCTAACCCCTTTCCAAACACTATGCGCTACCCAGAATTAATACTCAGCCACATTACCTGACCATGTGAACAGTCTTCAGACAAAAGCCATTCCCCTCCTCACCAGAATGAAGCTGAAACATTCTATTTTTTAGACATTTCTGTTACATTTAAAAGAACATAATAGTTTCCTTCATTTCCCTAGCCAGAACACTTTGATCATGCCCTTCTTAGAAAATAGCGTTACCCTTGAATTTCATTTATGTCTATGTTTTAAACCAGCCTCAGCATATAATCTGATGGATTACCTTTGACAATACTTCACAAAAATATCACCTATTAAAAATATGAGCCAACACTATATAATTAAAAGACTGGCTCTGCCAAGGTATCATTAAAGGTATCAATGGGGCCACAACGTAAGTCATTTTTACCACAGGAAAAGCACAATGCTCTGTGTTTTTGTTAATAAATTCATTTGGATATTTCCAAATAGGAAATCACATCACCCATTAATCAAATATACCAAGCTTCCATTTGCTATTGATTGCTGCATTAAGAAAACAGAAGCTGTGGTGTTAAGCTATTGTCAGTAAGCTGTCTGTTTCATAATTTTTAGATCACAAAGACAACACAGTTCAATGTTCAACTACAAGCTAAACATTTACAAAATATAGGAGACACATGATGGAACAAATGAGGCACGTTAGAAGGCTGGGTCAGAAGACAGAAGGTTATCACAGCCCCTTGTCAGACAGAAAGCTGAGTCTATGATATATCAAATTCTAAATTGCATCACCAACCCTTGTATGTCTTGTTAGTGATGTGCCCTTACTTCTTAGACATGTTAAGTTTTTAACTTTTGCTAACCTTCCTTCCCCCTACCATTCCAGTTTTAGTAGAATATCTTTTAAAGAATATCAATGACACTCCCAACACCTATACAAGTGATAATGAGATAGGCGGGGAATTTCTTCATAATATCTCACTGTTCAGTCAAACTTGGCATGATAAAAACCAAAATCACAAACTTCTCTAATAAACCAGACCCCAATCCCAATTTCCCTGGTTCTAAGAAGGATTATTATTTTAATCACTGAGTTTTGAAATTTTGGACCATCACCTATGCAAAATAACAACAACAATGACAACAAAACACAAAAATAATAATGATTCTGAAGACTTTGAGCCTGAAATGGGAATTTACATTGAGCCAACAAATTAAGGCAACACAAACAAATAATGTATGTTCTTCCAAACAAGACACATCAAGTATAAAGATGTCAAAGAGAAGACTGTTTATGAATATGTTAAGAAACTAACTAGCAGCCTGAAATCAAAGCTTAATGGGAATTGTAAAATAAACCATAACAGATTAGGGAAGGATCATCTTAAAATTTTGTCAAATTAGTAAAAAAAAATGGGGCCAAAAAGAGAGGAAAGATTGATAGACATTCCTACAGCACATAATCAATAGGTTAAAATTATATTTAATACTTTTAGAGTAAAAACACATTGTTTCACCAAGCAATAGTAAAAACTGATTACATGTATAGGCTATCATATTTGTCAAAGGTAACTAAATAGTTTACATCCAGATGGATCCTATGAAATATCTAAGATCGAAGACCAGAATCAAAAGACCCTCTATGGACCCACATGAACTTAGTCAACAATAGATTGACAAAGAAGTATAGAACAAGTAAAAAAAAAAAGTATGGAACAAATGACAGAGTCATGTGGATTTACTTATGGAAATGGAGGGATGTATGATGGAAATTCACAATCAGGTAATTGTCATTGTCCTTTTTTCTCAAAGAGGATCATTACAGATGTCATGACTTGCAATGAATTGGATTTAAGTGAGGTAGGGCTGTGCAAGGTCACTAACCTCACTCTCTCCTCCAGAGCCTTCAGAAATTATGGATAAGTTATTCTTTCTTTTTTTTTCTTTTTTTTTTTTTTGCGGGGCAATTGGGGTTAAGTGACTTGCCCAGGGTCACACAGCTAGTAAGTGTTAAGTGTCTGAGGTCGGATTTGAACTCAGGTACTCCTGAATCCAGGGCCGGTGCTCTATCCACTGTGCCATCTAGCTGCCCCGATAAGTTATTCTTGAGGACATCAGACTCTAAACCTTTCAACCATTTTTCAAAGTCCATCACATGGCCTCATCCTACCTAACCAAACATATGTCCCGCTACTATATACATGGTCCCTTAGATCTAGGCAAGGTGGTTTCTTCATTGTGCCAAATATAATTACACTCATTTATGCCTCTGTGTGTTAATTCAAGCTGTTTCTCTTGGCTGCATATTCTGTATTTCCCTACTTTGTTGATTCAAATCCTACTCACCCTTCAAAAATCAATCCAAATGACAGTCCTTCATAAAGTTATCCTTCACTAGTTCTTCCTACATTGATCTCCATGTCCTCTCAACTTGTGAAGCTGAATAAAACTCATATTGTAACTCAGTGCTCAATTATATATTATCATATATCATTCATTGTTTTAGAATATATTTGCTTTTCCTCCTAACTAGAAAAAAATTCTTTGAAGATGAGAATAGAAATATTGCTGACATAATTTTCCATTCACCCAGATTCATGACTGCAAAAGACTTCCTTCTCCCTCAGTCCCCATACCTAATCAGTCATCTGTTTTTCTTGATACTCTCTTCATAATAGGATTCACAACCTTCTCTTCTACTCATGCAACCACCAACCTAGTTCATGTCTTTACCACTTCTTACTTGGACTATTGCAATATCCTCTTATTTGGTCTCCCTGGATCCAGTCTTTCCCCTTTCTGATGTATCTATCCTCTATATATCTGCCGAGTTGATATTCCTAAAACAGAGATGTGACCATGTCACCTCCTGACTTTAAAAATTGCTATGGCTTTTTTATTGATTCTAGAATAAAATACAAACTACTCAACCTAAAACTTTTACTCCAACCTGCCATACTGGTTTTATTTAATATTCCTTTCCTTCACATAGTCTTCATAATAATCAAACTGACCTAAAAGCTTTTCTGTTTATATGATATTCCTTCTTCCTCTAGGTGGTGCAGTACATTGTACACTAGATCTAGAGTCAGATCTAAGTTCAAATCCTGTCTTGGAAACTTATTAAATATGGACCATGGACAAGACATGAGTTCTTCCTGCCTCAGTTTTCTTATCTAAAACTTTTCCCACTTGAGACCCCTTTTTGCCCAATAAAATTGTTTGTTAGTATATAGGTTTATACCATATACACCTATATATACATACATACATACCTATATATGTATATGTGTATGTGTGTATGTATATATATATATACATATATATATGTAGGTATATAAAATAGGAATACATAACCTTTTACTGTTGCCAAATTTTGTGACCCTCACATTCAGTTACATGACCCCATGCAGGGTCACAACCCACAGTTTAAGAAGCCAGGATCTAGAAAATGAGAGTAATGGTATCACCTACCTCCAAGGATTATTGTGAGGACAAAGAAAAAAATGTTTTCAAAGTGCCTTGCAAACCTTAAAGCATTATATTCATGCTATTATATTCATTACACAGGCTGTCACTAGCATCTGGAATGCATTCCCTCTTTACCATCTAACTTCATTCAAATCACAGCTCATGAGACCTCTCCTGAAACCTTGCCCCTCCCCACTAGTACTCTCTCCCCTTTGAATTATTTGTGTTATGTTTCATAATTTGCATGTACTAACCTATTTACATGTTGAATCTCCCAGTAGAATGTAAGTTACTGAAGGTCAGTGACTGTTTCCATTTTGTCTGTGTATCCCTAGATACTAGTGTAATGTGGAGCTGGCCAGTGGTATCTCAGTCTTCTGAGTATATGCAGTGTACTCTGCCTATTGACAACCTAAATGGGAACTTGGTTATCCTACCATCTTTCATACATAGGTTGGTAGCAAACACAGTACACTTCTCATGCCTGAAGGACTGGGTCCCTATTGACCCAGTTATCCTAGAATAGTTCCTTGAATAGAAAAGATGCTTAATAAATGTTGAATTGAATTGAATCCTTGAAGTATAAATTGATTGGTGAGAAAGTATTTATTAATTGCTAAATGTATATGAATACTATTTCAATGCTTTATTAGGGCATAAAAATGACCTAAGATTCTTAAAGACAGTTCACAAACTTTGTCTGGCTTTATTAAACTAAAATTATTATAATTTGAGTCCTGGCAACAAATCATGTGTCCTGTTCAAGAACCAGCCTCAGCTACCTGTAAAGAGATTCAACACCAGCAAAATAGCTAGTAGGCCATTAATTCTTTGGTCATGAAAATCATTGATATTGGAAAAAATGCAAAATGGTCTTGTTTTATTTAGCCTCTTTCTTCTTTGGCAGCAGTTTAAAGAGGTAGAAAAAGGGAGGCAGAGGAAAAACATGATCATCTACAAACATTCATTTAAATGTTGGAACTCTAAATATGAGATCTTTGCTCAGTGACCATATTGATATACTTCTAGAAGAAATGGAAAACACTCATACTGATAGTCTTACTATAAATGGTATCATAAGACGTAAAGAAGTTGGAGTGAAATGGAAGGATTACCCAGAGGATGCTCTTGAAGAGCTAAATAAAGTTGATAGAATTGGTTTCATGATGCTCCCAAGGGCAATAAGTATCATTTCATAAGATCTTTGGTCATCTTCCTTAGCAGTGTTTGTAAGGAGGATAAATAAGGATATTACCTCATGTTGACAATGGCAATTTGTGTCAATATTTGTTGCAAAGGATGAAGACATAGAGATATTCTGTCTAGAACTGAAAAATAGCCTCAGAACCAAGTCAAGTGCAAAGATGGACACAGAGGAGGAGAATGATAAATATGCTAAAAATATAATTCAAGATTTAGAAATTAGATAAGACAAAGACTTTTAGAAAAATTATTCTGAAGTCTTGATCTTATATCATGAATACCTTCTTCAAGAAGAGATACAGAAGGACCTGAACCCAAGTAATATCATGCACTCAAAAAATGAAATTAACTACCTTAACAAGTACAGCTTAAAAAGTGAGAATAAGTGGCTACAACAAAAGTCATAATTGATATCAAATTATGAGAAAGGATAAAGAGCCCAGAGCACAGGCAATGACAATAGCTACAGCTTGACCTGTTAATTTTTTTCAGTTACCAAATTTGACCTATTTAAATGAAATGTTAACTCTGACAAGTAGAGAATTGATTTTTTCCAAAGTAATTGGGAATTCCCTCCCCCTGCAAATCCCAAATGGATTCACGGAGTACAGACATTGATTCTATCATCATTTCTTAAAGACATTTAACAGATGTAAAAAATTTCCATAATCAGGAGGCTAAAAGTGTCCTGAAACTGCCTCAGACAGCAAACACTTGACATGCTTTGCAAGCAAAGATACATAGCAGCCAAGAGCAATACTTGTTTTGCATATTTTATCATTTACAAAATCTTTTGGAGTAGTGAAGATTACAATCAGTATTATCTCTCAAAACATAAAAAAGCAAAGAAGGGGATGATGAGTATGAAGAAAACATTTTGTGAGACCCAACTAAGCTATGTAATCATAAGAGCATTTATAGATATATCTGGAACCATAAATAAATATGACAAATAAATATCAAATGGGACAGATCTTTCAGAATTGCCCTTATGATCCATTTTCCTCATTGAAAACTGCAGAACCACCACAGTTGGGCTTTTAATACCTCAGTACCTACTGTGCTATATGAGGAAGTGGGAAGGCACTCTAGAAAATGACAGAAGAAAAAGCAACTGAATTGTACCAAACAGATTTGAGAGGAAATCTGTGCTGGCAGCAGCATAATTTTAAAAGTATTGAGGGATCAATTTCCAACATACTTTAAAGGGGAAGAGTCCAAAAAATGGAAAGATGACAAAGAAGGTTAAGTCTAAAAAGAGTTGATAAAGAAGGCGTAAGTGTTTACCAACCTATATTTATACTTGCTGTTCTATTTTAAAAGCATCATAGAAGAAAATATAAGAAAGGAATAGCAAGGCTATTGGAGATCATTCTCTACCACAAACCACATCTTAAGAGTAACAAAACTCAAAGATAGTTATACAGACTATAAGACCTCATTGTTTATGGTTTATTGATTCAAATGTGTGTTTTTTATTCTATAAAGAGAAACACCACTTTAAAGACTTTTCTTTAATAAGGTATTTTGGGTGAATGTTCATCTCTAGGCTACACTCACGAACTTCCTCTACCATTCCTGGAAAGCTTCTTCATCTTGAAGCTCACTTCTTCCCTGGAATTACACACATTTGAGGGTAGAGACTATCTTTCAGCCTGCTTGTATTTGAATTTCTAGTGCTTAGCACAAGGTGCCTGGCACATAGTAGGTGCTTAATAAATGTTTGCTAACCAATGAGTATATTAAGATTGTACAAGATCCATTGATTGACACAACTTACAAGATAACTTTCTTCAATGATCATCTGACAATTGACATTGACTGAAGAATAAAACACAGGGTCCTCTACCATAGACCTTCCCTAATGTCTCATCAAAGCACTAAGACAACTCATCAGAGGCTATATCAGTTGAAAAACCAGGTTGAAAAACCTTCAAAGACGAGTCTGGTGATGGACTCTATGCTTATTTTCCAAAAAGGAATGTAGCTAAGTCTGGAGGGGCTCATCACCATGTTGACCACAAAATGATGAATTGTTTTGGTCATGTTGATATCTACTAAATCATATGGTAATGATATCTGCATTGGTGAAGGAAATATTCACAATGGCAACAGTCACAAACCTTCAAAGCATTGATGAGACTAACAAACAAGGAAACATACACACAACAAAGTTATCTGCCACTATCACGAAGAAGTCAGAAAGAAGATAAGACTTGATTCTTCTCAGCAATACGATGATCCAAGACGACTCCAAAGGATTCATGATGGAAAATGTTCTTCACATCCAGGAAAAAAGAACTGTGAATTCCAAATGTAGATTAAACCATACTGTTTCTACTTTTTGGTTGTTTCCTTTTCTTTTTTGAGGTCTTTTCCCTTTTGTTTTGATTCTTCTTTCACAACATGACTAATTCAGAAATATGTTTGATGTGATTGTACATATGTAAAATACATCAGATTGCTTTCTGTCTTGGGGAGGGGAGAGGGAAGGGAGGGAGGGAGAAAAATTTGGAACTAAAAATTTTATGAAAACAAATGTTGAAAACTATCTTTACATGTAACTGGAAAATAATAAAATACTTTTATGATAAACAGAAGAAGATAGATTGTTTATGAATGATTAGAATCTACAGGTGATTTTGGTTGAAATGACACCATGCATCAAATCATAGAACAAGACTGAGTATTTTAAATGACAACCATGACTACTTAAAAATGATTGATCAAGTAATTGATCCAGTAATCCATTCAGGGAGAAGCAAGTAAAAGAAAACTGCATATTACTCATGACACAGAGCTGAATGGGCTGTCCATTGATTAGCTGATTAATGTATATATGTGTTTGTGTGTGTGTGTGTGTATGATCAGCACTACAAGTGGATGATAAGCTGATACCAGAATTCAATAGAAAGAAAGCAGGGTAGCTCACATTTGGAAACTGTGCAATAATGTTTTTAATTATTCTAACCTACTCTATACATATCTAACCCTTAATTGTTCTAAATATATTTTTATCCCATCCCCCCTCATTGCTATTAGTGTACCAGGCAAATACCTGTTTATAACCTCTCCCCCTATCCACATACATTCCAGAATGACCTAGGTCTTTGGGAATATGTATCCATTAGTACAAGGGATGTTCTGTCATTCCCAACTCCTAATTGATTCAGAAGAATCGGTTGAGACCCCAAGTGATTCCCCCATTCCTACATTCCAAACTGCCCTACCTCCAAAATGAAACATGCCTTTGGGGAACTGCATCCTTCCCTTTAGAGGATGTCTTTCTGCCCCCTCCCTTCTCCCATTCTGATTCAGAGATTTCTTCTTTAAGGGACAGATTTCCTGCTCCCTACTGAGTAGAATTAATGCAGGCAATTAATGTTCATGCTTTTAAAGGTGTCCTCATGACATCTATGGCAACAACTTGACTGACCAAGAACCTAATTTCAGTTTTTATTTGCCCTGGCTTCCAACATTGGCTTTGGAAAACCCAGGATCAAACGTCTAACTTATCTGCTCACTATATTTCTGCTAATTCCTGTCCTGTCTCCATTCACATCCAAACTTCCCCTGTCTTATACTTACCTGTTCTACCTAAAGTTCTTGATAAAGTCCTTTGCTCCATCCTCATCCTAGCTCTTCTTTCTGTGCCACTCTGCCTTAGCTTGAACCCTTCAATACACCATCCCTGTCTCACTGCCAGACTCTTCTTGTGTTTAGCTATCTTTCACATCTCCCACACTGCCAGTCACTGCCTCACTCTCAACCACCTGGTAACTAAGAGCTAGTATAAGTTAGCCATGGATCATCACAGCCCTTAACTTTGCTTAGCTCTAATATCTCCAGGGAATTCCCCAGCATTCCCAGCCATCACTGACCAAACTGAACAATTATTTAGGTCAAGGATGATATTCTTGAATTTTGAGACATTTTGACCTTGTAAATTGTTGAAACCCACGGGGTGGGCGTATCTGTATACTTCCAAGGGGACTGCATCATTTGCCATAAAACTACCAAAGAACATACTACTTTCTACACAAACATGGTAGTTTTTAAAAATAATTCTTCCATTATATGGTATTTTTGCAAATAACTGCAGTACCTCCACTGAAGCCTTCACATTTCTGACACTTTCTTCCCCCCATTGCAAAGTTGATTTAGGACAAAACCAGAAATAGATCTCACAAACAGAATTCACCATTGTGACCTACAGTGCCCACTCCTATGTTAAGTCATCTTGGCGATACTGACTCGCAGAATGACTTAACTCAAATATCACAGGCCCAAAAAATAGCTGGTCTCTTTTTGCTTCCAATTTCATCAACATTCCACAAAATACCTTGTCTTTTTCACATGTTGGATGAAGCTACTTCCTTTGGAGAGCCTTCATGCACATATGGTGAAGAAAACCATTCAAAGTAACCCACAGTCATATTGATCCCCTTCAATGTGTGATGTTGTAACAGATGATGGCAAAATAATCTCCATACATTTCCCAGATGATCTGTATGATATAGGACTGGGATCTCATTCAGCTCTGCACTAGAACACTAGCCCAGGGACCCAGAGCAGAAAATAAATCATGATTTGGGTCCTGTCCATGTACTTTCATGCAGTCATGATCTCATCAGGATGGTACTCATTTCACTCCTGCACATCCTCAGCCCACCTCTCCACATCTTCTCATCCTGTGTTATTCTTGTCTA
Organism: Dromiciops gliroides; assembly: GCF_019393635.1. Lineage (NCBI taxonomy): Eukaryota > Metazoa > Chordata > Mammalia > Microbiotheria > Microbiotheriidae > Dromiciops > Dromiciops gliroides. Next base: position 614,436,441 of record NC_057862.1, read on the forward strand.
TGTTTTCCTGTAAACTCACCACAGAGGAGGTACTCAAAGCACTGGGGATCTTCCTCTCTTTCTTTTAATGTCTCATGGTTACCAGTGCAACACCCAGTTGTCCATAGGCTATCCTAAGCTTATGCTACATGACTGAGCCACCTCATTTACCAAACACACATGTCCCAGATCATGACATTTACACTACTTTTCACGCATGATTTCTTCACTGGCAATGCTCTGTAGCTGACACACCCATTAGGCATATTTCCATTGCCCTTTGGGTCATCTCCAGTTTTGATTCTTCTAAGAAAGTGGTAGCAGCCCATTGATCACCACCATATAGTATCACTGGCAAAATATCGATATTCAAGAGGCTTTTGCAGCAATGACCAGTTTGGGAGACTTTGAACAGTTGCACAATTTCCCAAATATGATACAAGACACATCAGAGGCTCATATATTCAGAGTTGAGAGGGATCTCTGGGGCTATACAATGCAACCCCTTATTTAATAGAGCAAGCAAATGAAGTCACACAGGTAATAAGTGGCAGAGGTAGGATTTGAATCCAGATCCCCTTGATGAAGATGTATTGTTCTTTCCAATGAACCATACTATCTCTAGACTCTTCCCATGAAGTTCTAGGATTAGCTTATTCTCTATCTGCAGCAGCTGTTCAATATGGAGGGACGGATGGACTAATTCAACGAATTCTTTGGACAACTAACTACATGTCATAATTAAAGTGATAAATGCTTTTACTCCACTTTGTTCTTCTATGGTAGATAGATGGCTATTCTAGCTAGTCTCTTTCAAATGATTATGGCTCTCAATGAAAAGGGCTTACAGTGTTTTAAGACTTGGTGCAATCAGTAAAATGTCATCCACAAGCAGGGACATATGGAGAAACTCATCGTAAATGAGGACTCCCTCTTCTATTTGGACACTGTACAGGACACCCGCTATAACACTAGAAAACAGCTTGAGTGGGCATATTGCACCCTGTTTTATGCTGTTTCATGTTGATATTCAGTGCAGAAGAGATAGTGTTGCATAATGAATAGAAGCTAGGAAGACCTGGGTTCAAGTCTGCCTCCTACATTACACCTGCTGTGTGACGCTGGGCAATTCATTAAACTTCCCAGTACCCTGGATAGAAAGTCACATAAAGAATGCCAAGTTATATTGCTAATAATATATTTTATAATATAACTTAGTTCTACCTAATCCTAGAACTGAATGGGAAGAGTCTTGAGGTAGTATGATTCATTGGCAAGAACAAAGGGTCTTCATCAAGGGGATCTAGATTCAAATCCTACCTCTGTCACTTATTACATATGTGACTTGGGGACCTCATTTGCTTGCTCTGTTAAATAAGGGGGTTGCATTGGATGGCCCCAGAGGTCCCTCTCAACCCTGAATAGAGGGGTTTTCCTCACCTCGTGTTGTTGTACAATCATGTCTGATTCTTCATTACCCCATTTCCTTGGCAAATATACTGGAATGGTTTGCCATTTCCTTTTCTATCTCATTTTACATATGAGGAAACTGTGGTAAACAGGGTAAAGTGACTTGCACAGAGTCATGCTGTTCATAAGTATCTGTGACCTATTTTGAATTCAGGTCTTCCTGACTCCAGACCAGAAACTCTGTCTACTGCATCACCTAGCGTCCTTTCCTTAGGCATTGCCTATACCAATGAAACAATAATTTAGGGTACCAGTGAATAAAACAATTCCTATGGTCACTTCAATCATATATTTTTCATTATTTTAACGTGAGGCATGGGAGCCACCTTGTTTGAGAAGAACATTTTAAGTAGAATATTATTCTACCAAGTCAAATATCTTTGTCTTAACAAACAAGATGCATGGGAACCTTTTATTCTTTGTATTTCTCAGGAAGGAGCAGTTAGGTAGCACAATGGCTAGAGTACTGGGCCTGGAGCCAGGAAGATTCATCTTCCTGAGTTCAAATCCAGCCTTACCAGCTGTGTGACCCTGGGCAAGTCACAACCCTTTTGCCTCAGTTTCCTCATTTGTAAAACAAGCTAGAGAAGGAAATGGCAAACCATTCCAGCATCTTTGTCAAGAAAGCCCCAAGTGGGGTCATAGAGAACTGAACATGACTGAAACATGTGAGCAGCAAAAATTTCTTAGTAATAGCTTGTTTTTACACAGCTGTTTGCCTGTTGTTTCTTTCATTAGACTGTGAGACCTTTGAGAGCAGGTGTTGCCTCTTACATTTTTGGTATCCCCTGTGCACAGTATAGTGTCTGGCACATAGTAGGTAATTAATAAATGTTTATTGACTGATGGTAAAGGTGTTGTCTGCTGGAGAAAATCATCTGTGAAGTAAGCCTGTTGCCCTCTCATTTTCCACAAGAACACTCTCAATTTATACAAAAAAAAATTCTCAAGAACATTTTATAGAGACAAGAAAGTAAGCATATAGGTCAGAATTTACCGATGTTCACGTGGTGTCTTTTTGGCAATTCTGTCTGTTATCTCTTCAATTCTTTTGGAATATTCCCTCTTTGAGATATTTTAAAAACCAATCCCTGAGTGCCTCTAAAATTATGTTGCTTCCAGCATGGATTTCCTCCAGATATAGTTATTTGGTCAGAGTCATATGCTATTTCCTACTTCATCTTCCATATAATTGGCACTTCCTCATATAGGACATTGGGCACTGACGTGATTGAGTACACAATATTGCAGCTCCACTCTCCCTGCTGTTGAAAATGTCCCTCTACAGAAATACAAGTCTAGCACTGTGACTAGCTAGGTACCTCTGAGGCCACAGGGGCTCATGACCTAAACCAATTCATGTTCTTTTTTTTACTCAGGATTCAACTCTAGAGGAAGCCTGACTTCCCAGTAGGGAAAGTAACCTCCTCAAGTCTTACTTTCATTAGTTCATCACCCCAGTAGAAACTTCCTGAGAAAAATCACTAATTGTAGTAATGTCAATTTGGGCTGTAGTCTAGGGTTCCCCTGGAAAAAAAATGGAGAAAGTTATTCAATCAATTAAGCACCTACTCTGTGCTAGGCACTGTTCTAAGTGCTGGGGATACAAAAGGAAAAAAATAAAACAAACAATCCTTGATATCAAAGTGTTCATAGTCTAATGGGGAGAGACAACATGCAAACAACTACATACAAACAAGATAGATACAGGATAAATTGGGTGTATTCTCAGAGGGAAGGAATGACTGTGTATAAATAAGATAAGTACAGGATAAATTGGGAGTAGTCTCAGAGGAAAAGCACTAAGATTAAAAAGGACTGGAATAACTCTTGCAAAAGGGAGGACTTTAGATGAAATTTGAAGGAGGCGGAAGAAACCAGGAGACAGAGATGAGTGAGGAGGGAGAGCATTCTAGGAAAGTAAAAGCAGTACTCAATATAAAAATATGTATTGGGTAGAGAGCAGGTTTATTCCTACAGAGAAAAGAGATTCCTAAACATAAAAGAATCCTCTTTAAAGCTTCTATCCATTACTCCTAATTTTGCCTTTCAGGATCCAGAACAAGTAAAGTCAACAAGCATTTATTGAGTGCCCATGCACATTACACACACACACACACACACACACACACACACACACACACACACACACACACACACACACATGGCAAAAGATAATCCCTGCCCTCAAGAAGCTCAGAGTCTAATGGAGGAGATGGCATACAAGCAACTATGCAGAGACAAAATATAGGCAGGATAAGTTGGGGAAAATCAATAGAGGGAAGGCACAAAGATTAAGGAGGACCAGATGGCTCCTTGCAGAAGGTGGGAAATGGAAATGAAGAGGAAACAAATCGCAGGCATCAGGGACTACTGGTGAAAATTGCTGGAATCAGGAAATAGAGGGTCAAGTATGAGGAACAGCAAGGAGACAAACATCACTGAATCACAGAGCACATTGTAAGGTGTAAGAAAACTGGAAAGGTAGGAAGGGGTCATCAGGTTATGAAAGGCTTTGATTACAAAATCAAATACAAGGTTTTATATTTGATCTTGGAGGTAATAAGGACACACTGGAGTTTATTAAATGGGTGTGTCTGTGTGTGTGTGTGTGTGTGTGTATGTGTGTGTGTGTGTGAGACATGGTCAGCCCTCCACTTTAGGAAGATCAATTTGACAGCTAAGTGGAAGATGGATTGGAGTGGGAAGAGACTAGAGACAGGGAGACCACCCAACAAGCTGGTGTAGTAACAGACTACTGAAGTAATTCAGTGGGGCTGCCCCACGGTGTTGGCAGTACTGAAGTCTGGTTCCTTTTCCATGTGACTGCCCTTCAAATACTTAAAGATAACTATCATCATCACCCCTCCCCATCTTCACCAATCTCTTCCTTTTATTTATGGAAAGGATGACAATTTTTTTTTTGGTGAGGCAGTTGGGGTTAAGTGACTTGCCCAGGGTCACACAGCTAGTAAATGTTAAGTGTCTGAGGCCAGATTTGAACTCAGGTCCTCCTGACTCCAGGGCCAGTGCTCTATCCACTGTGCCACCTAGCTGCCCCAAGGATGACAATATTGAAGTATTCAGTGCCTTGAAGTAATATAATATGCTATGTGTACATTTTAATGTGATATATTTGGTATATTCAGTCTTACCATGAACTTATAAATGTCCCTGCAATCTTGGCTAAATTGGATGTAACTGATTCAGTCAGTCCAATTTACTGTGACTTAGTAATATAGGCCAATGAATAGTAGGGGAAGTATTTCTAGGAGTTTCCTTTCCCCCATCCAGACTGTGCACCAGGCAGCAGAGAATTGGATTGACTTAATCTCTTAGTGAATTTGAATTTTCCATAGCCATATAGACCTGGATTTAAGCAAGTAATTTTTTCATTGAGAATATGACCCTCAGCCATAGTACTATTTAAATATCCTGAATAAACATGCATAACCAGACAATTTCTTAGTAATTCTGTGACTACTGGAAAATATGCCAGGAAGTATGGGAAGCACAGAGAATTCTGCAGTCACTTGCATAGAGTGTGCAATGTTAATGTTTCTGCTTTAGCCAAGGGATGGTTATCTGTTTAAAATATAAACTGGTCTCTCTCCCAGGAGAAAAAGGAAAGGGTTTGAAGACTGCCTCTCCATTCTCCAGATTCTTAGAGAGAATGAAACATTCCTTGAGGGGAAAAGAAGAAGAAGAAAGAATTTAAGAATTAAGAAGATCTGAAGAGACAGAAAGGAAAACATGTGTTGTGAGGTTTGAAGGTGGAAGAATGTCACAAAGAAGGAAAAAGGAAGAAGGAACATGGAATAATTGAAGTTAATCAATAGGCAGGAGACTTTTCCTAAAAGGGATGGATCCTTGAGGATGAAGCAGCTACTGTCCTCCAACAACAATAAGTCAATAAGGATTTATTAACCTGTTTGACAGACATTGTGCTAAACACTGGGGATACAAAGAAGACAAAAAAATCCCAGTAGACCTTACCATTCAAAGGAGGAGATAACATACAGACAACTATGTATAAATTTTATATATATATATATATGTATGTATATATATGTATATACATATACACACACACACATACATACATATACATATACAGGATAAATTGGGACATGAGAGCGGAAGGAAGGCACTAGTATTAAAGGGGACCAGGAAGGGCTTCTTGTGTCATACTTCAGTTAGGATGTGAAGGAAATAAGGGAAGCCAGATGATGAACTAACATTCTTCAGGGAACAACAATGGGGACGAAGGAGTCTTATCAGGCAAGAGATTAACTAATAAGATTCAGAAGAAGAGATAAGGAATGGTCATTGGTGATTCCCTGTTGAAGAGTCCTGCAGTCTGACAATGTTCTATGGACCTCAAACAATAGTAGAGAGGTGTACTTTCTTGCCAGGTCATGTATACAGAATAGGAAAAATAACCTGCCAATACTTGACAAACTTGATACTAAGGCACCCAGGTGGTGCTGAACTTGGGGGTCAGGCACTGCCTCAGATACTTATCGACTGTGTGACCCAGGGCAAGTCACTTGACTTTTCTCAGCCTCAGTTTCCTCATATGTAAAATGGGCAAAATTATAGCACCTACATTATAGGGTTGTGATGAGTGTGTAAATACAAAAATATGTGTAAAGTGTTTCAAAAATCTTAAAGGGCTTTATAAATGTCACCTATCATCATTATCATCATCGTCATTATTAAAGTCAGTTCTGGAGGGGGTGGAAGGCTCTCAAGAATAAAATTCTAAAGACAAAAAAAGAGAAATTATTCTGATGTAGAAGATATTATTAATTAATTGATTGATTGATTGATTGATCACCAAGAATTTTATTAAAAGTATCTACCTAGTGTCAAGCATTCTGCTAAGGAACTGATTCTATTGAAAGGGAGGCCAACGTGGAAGGACAAGAAATTCATCAATGAACAGAAAGTTTGGTACAGTGGAAAAAAGCATTATATTTAAAGTCAGAGTATCTTGGTTCAAATCTCAGTTTGGCCATTTATTCCCTAGGCATCAAGGCGATGTAGTGGCTAGAACACCAGACTGGAGTCAGGAAAACCTGAGTTTGGATCTAGTTTATGAAATTTACCAGCAGTGTGATGCCAGACATGTAACAACTCAACCTCAATTTCCTCATCTGTAAAATGAGGAAATTAATAGCACCTACTTCCCAGAATTGTTCTGAAGATAAAAATGAGATATGTGTCAAGAGCTTTGCAAACCTTAATGCACTATATAAATGCTAGTAGCTATTATTATGTGACCTTGAGAAAAGTCCGTTAATCTCCTTAAGCCTCATTTTTCTTATCTATAAAATAATGAGGTTGAACTATTTGACCTCTAGGGTTCTTTACAACTCTAAATCCTATTATCTTTTTTTTTTTAAATAAGACATACATGAAATAGAAGTAAAGCCAAATAATTGAAGATGAATGCATAAGAATACACACACAGTGAATGCTCAACTCAGGATGAGCTGAGGCTGGTTAAGAAAGTTGAAGACAATGCAAAGAACACTTTAAAAGCAAAAGAGGCCATTCACTAAAGGTAGATGATAAAGAGAGGATTGGGTTCTTTAGTTCTCATTTTGCTTCTTTTTTCTCTGCCAAGGAAGAAAAAGACCAAAAATGACTAATAGGGGAGCCCAATATCAATATCAATAGAGAGTTTGTAAGAGAGCAGCTAGCTGCTTCTGATAAGTTTGAATCACTGGGCCATGAGCAATTATACCCTAGAGAACTGAAAAAAAATGACAGATAAGATAGTTGAGCCAAAATGAATGATATTCAAGACTATGGAGAATAGGAGACATCCCAAAGGAATAGAGGTCAAATATTGCCCCAATTTTCTTCAATAATGGGAAAAGAATGAAGTCTGGAAATTATATTCCATTGAACTTGGCTGGTTCCTAGCAAAATTCTAGAACATATAAGGAAGCAGCATTTGCAAAGATAAAGTACAGCATCGTCAAGAACAAGTCATGCCAGACTAACCCAATTTCCTATCTTGACAGGGTTACTCAGCTGATAGATCAGGGGAGCACTGTAGATATAGTTTTACTCTGATTTTAGCAAAGTATTTGACAAAGTTTCTCCTGCTATTCTTGTGGAAAAGATAGAGAGGTGTGGATTGGTCAATAGTACAATGAGATAGATTCCAAAATGGTTGGATTACCATGCCTCAGAAATGATCATTAAGGGTTTAATGATATCTTGGAAGAAGTTTGGCAATGAAATGTCCCCAAGGACCTGTGCTTGGCCTGGTACCAATTAAGGGATAATGGCATACTTATTCAATTGCATATAATACACGGCTAGAAGGAATAGCTATCACAAAAGATGGAAATGGATTCCAAAAAGACCCAAACAGGTTGACACTAATAATAAAAAACCTAACAGGGATAAGTGTAAAGTTTTTCACTCGGGTACAAAAAACAACAGCCTCACAATTGTAAGACAAGGAGGAATGGCTAGGTAGCTATTCATTTGAATATGATCTAGAGATTTTCATGGGCTGTAAGGTCAATATCAGCAATCAGAGTGATATGGAAACAAAAGCAAACTCAGGTGCTCTTAGGCCTCAGTAACCCAGATCAAGGGAGATGATCATCCTGGACTCTGTCCTAGTCAGAATACATCTGGATTGTAGCATCTAGTTCCAGATTCCACGTTTTAGAAAGGCCATGAATAAGTTGAAGGGCACCCAAAGGAAAGTAACCAGGAAAGGGAAGAGTCTCAAAATTGTGACATAGGAAAATTAATGATTAGCTTCATTCTTTTTTTTTTTTTTGCAGGGCATTGGGGGTTAAGTGACTTGCCCAGGATCACACAGCTAGTAAGTGTCAAGTGTCTGAAGCCGGATTTGAACTCAGGTACTCCTGAATCCAGGGCCAGTGCTTTATCCACTGTGCCACCTAGCTGTCCCCTAGCTTAAATTTTCTTAAAGAAAATTAGCTTAAAGAATTAAGAAAAAACTTAAGGGAATCCATGACTCCATTCTTCAAGAAGTTGAAGGTTGTCATATGTAAGAGAGGTTCAATTTGTTTTCCTTTACCCCAGAAGTCAATAGTAGGAGGAAGAGGGTAGAAGATACAAAGGGGCAAAAATTTCCTAATAGAATTGTCTAAAAGCAGAATCAACTGTCTCAGAAGGTAGAAGAAGAAGACTTTACTAGATATTTCCAAACAAAGGCTGGATGACTGATTTGGGGGTATGTTTGAAATGAGTTTCTTATTTAGGCCTCAGTTGGGCTACATCATCATCATCATTATCATTGCCAGCATTTACATAGCACCTACTATGTGCTAGGCACTAGGCTAAGCACTTTACAAATATTATCTCATTTGCTCCTCATAAGAACCCTGAGAGATAGGTGCTATTATTATCCCCATTTAACATATGAGGAAAGACTGAGGCAGACTGAGGTTAAGTAACTTGCCCAGGATTATACAGCTAGCGAGTACCTCAAACCACCTGTGAACTCAGGTCTTCCCTGACTCTGGGCCTGGCTCTCTGACTGCTAAAGGCATCTAAGTTTTCTTCTACCACCAAGATCTTCTTTATGACTCTCTAATCTGCTCTTTTGTCAGAGTTTGCCACATTTCACTTATTCTCTGAAACTTGCCCTATCACTCCTCCATTTTCACAGGTTTTCCATAAGGTTCTCCAAAGTATTACTGCTATTAATTAATAAGGGCATGGTAGCTGCAGCAGCCTGTTACTGTCTGAAACCTATATAGAACAGAAAACAGAATGCTCTCCCAGGCATCATATTCTAAAGGAAAGAATGCAAAGAAAGTATTCTAGCACAAGAGATTTAAAAGCAGAAATGGTGCATAATGAATCCTGGTGCAGACGTGCCATAACTTCAAAGGCAGGAGAAACTGCAGTGCTTTTCTCAAGTTGTTTCCACTTTGTAACAACCAAAGGGTAAATGCTGACGTACAAACAGCAGAGATAAACTGCCAAAGGGCTAAAATGGATCTCCATTTCACAAAAAATCTTCAAAATACAGCAGATGTGTTTGTGCACCCAAGGCAGTTTACTTCCTGCCCAAAGACTAGATAACTTCTGAAGATTCCCTTCCAACTCTACAATTTTTTGGCATCCTTAAAGACAGAGGGATCACCTCTATATCTACTATTTGTATAGATTAAAAGCCTGTTTGTCAGAGAAATAAAGAAAATTATTAGGTTTCTGAGCAAGAAGATGGCTAAAACCAAATGTGGTTCCCTCACTGGAGTTAAGACAGAAGGGAATGAAGTGAGCTGTGACTGGTGAGGGATGAATGGCGGTGACGGTCTAGAAGAGGTGTCTTAATCTTTTTTGTTTCATGGACCTCTTTGACAATCTGACGAAATCTATGGACCTCTCTTCTCAGAATAATGTTCATTGCCAATTTCATAATTGAAGGAAATGGTCATTTTTGGTTAAAGGTCAGTGAAAATGAACGTGTACTTTTTGCCATCAAAATTTGTAAATCCGTCCATGAGCTCTGATTAAGAATCTTTGACCTAAAGGCAAGCTGTAGTTGGATTCTTTTTCCAATTAGACAGTGGGGAAAGAAGTCCCAGAGTGGAAGAGCTCAGGAAGGATTGTAGAGACCATACCCACAGCATGGTTGTTAGAGGCAGTCTGATGATAAGGAAGAGAAAACTTGTCCATCTAAGGTTTTTCTATTACTTCCTTTTTTACAACAGAGATGGATCTCTGTGAATTGTAAAATTTAATGAAAAAAAAAAATCTGTGTCTACCCCAGCAGGCAAGGTCATCATTACGTACAATGTGGCATAATGGATAGAGTGCTAGACTTGAAATTTGGTGTTCAAATCCTGCCTCGTACCTACTTCTTTCCCTCAGTAAATCACTTAAGCCTCAGTTTCCTTATCTGTAATATGGGACATTTTATGATGGAGATTGTCTATATGGAGATTATATGATGATAGCACCTAACTCATAGTGTTGTTGTGAAGATAAGCTAATACATGGAAAACATTTAGTAAGCTTTAAAGTAGCATATAAAAGTCAGCTTTAAAAAACATAATGTTTCCTTAAAACTGTGATTTGAACAATATTTTGACACTTCAAAAGATTCACGATTTCTCCAATACGGGCTCTCCTGTCACTGAATCTTTCATATACAAGCATTATGAGATTCTATGGCTGAAAATATTCATCACCTCATAGTCAATCGTTCAGTCAATAAAATTTATTAAGTGCCTACTATGTGCCAGATACTAAGCTAAGTGATGAGGATATCAAGAAAGGCAAAAGATAGTCCCTACCCTCAAGTTACTCACGATTGGATGAGGGAGACAGCAAACAAACCATTATGTACAAACAAGCTATCTACAGGATAAATGGAGAATAATTAACAGAGGGAAGGCATTAGAATTAAGAGTTCTTGAGAGAGTTTTCCTGTAGAAAATGCAATCTTAGCTGGGACTTGAAGGGAGCCAAGATGTGGATATGAGGGTGGAGAGCATTCCAGGCATGGGGAATGGGCAGGAAAAAAAATGTTGTGAGTTAGAGATGATGCTTCCTCACTTGAGACACTTCTTGTTTGCAGGACAGTGAGGAAACCAGTGTCATCAGATCGGAGTATGGGAGGAGGTGGTGTAAAGTGTAGGAAGACTGGAGATGTGGGGATCGGGTTAGGCTATGAAGGGCTTTGTTTTGTTTTAAGATAATAAACTTTTTTTTTTTTTAGTGAAGCAGTTGGGGTTAAGTGACTTGCCCAGGGTCACACAGCTAGTAAGTGTTAAGCATCTGAGGCCGGATTTGAACTCAGGTACTCCTGACTCCAGGGCTGGTGCTTTATCTACTGAGCCACCTAGCTGCCCCCATAATGAGCATTTTTATTTAAAGTTTTGAGCTCCAAATTTTATCCCTCCTTCCCTCCCTCCCTTCCCCCCTCCCTGAGGCTCTAAGCAATAAGATATAGGTTATACATGTGTGTAATTATGTAAAATATTACCATATTAGTTCTTTTGTATCAGAAAACTTGAATAAAAGAAAAAAGATGAAAGTGAAAAATATTGTGAAAGTGAAAAAAATATTGATTGAAGACTTTTAGTTAGTCTTCAATCAATATCAGTTCTTTCTTTGGAGGTGGATAGCATGCTTTATCATTAGTCTTTTGGGATTGTCTTGGATCATTGTATTGCTGAGAATAGTTGAGTCATTCACAATTCGTCAAACAATATTGCTGTCTCTGTGCACAATGTTCTCTTGGTTCTGCTCACTTCACTATACATCGGTTCATAGAAGTCTCTCCAGGCCTTTCTGAAATCATCCTGCTTGTCATTTCTTATAGCACAATAACATTCCGTCCCCATCATATACCACAGCTTGTTTAGCCATTCCCCAATTGATGGGCATAACTGATTTCCAATTCTTTTTTGGGGTTTTTTTTGTTGTTGTTGTTTTTTTGTTTTTTGTTTTTTTTAGGCAATGGGGGTTAAGTGACTTACCCACGGTCACACAGCTAGTAAGTGTCAAGTGTCTGAGGCCGGATTTTGAACTCAGGTACTCCTGAATCCAGGGCCGGTGCTTTAACCACTGCGCCATCTAGCTGCCCCTGATTTCCAATTCTTAGTCACCACAAAAAGAGCCACTATAGATATTTTTCTACAAATAGATCTTTTTCTCCTTTTTGGGATGTCTTTGGGATATAAACCTAGAAGTGGTATTGTTGAATCAAAGGGTATGCACAGTTCTATAGCCCTTTGGGCATAGTTTATGAAGGGCTTTGAATGCTAAATAGAGGATTTTGTATTTCATTCTGAAGGCAACAGGAAGCTATCAGAGTTTATTGAGTATGAGGGTGACATAATCAGATCATCACTTTAGGAAAGTCATGGCCAACCTTCTCTGTGTGAATTTAGCCAGGCTGGCCCTTGGATAATGGAAACCCGGGGCCATCACCGGGCTTATAAATCCTTTCCTTCTTACGACAATGTCTCAGAATAGCCTTCAAGTCAGTCAGTCAGCATTTATTAAGCACCTGTTGTGTGCTGGGCACTGTGTACAAGAGATACAAAGAAAGGCAAAAGATAGCCTCTGCTCTTAAGGAGCTCAGTCTGATGAGGAAGACAACATGCAAAAAAAAACCCCTCTGTACAAATAAGCTATATATAAAATAAATTGGAGATAATTAATAGAAAGAAGGGATTAAGAGGGGCAGCTAGGTGGCAGAGTGGATAAAACACCAGCCCTGGATTCAGGAAGACCTGAATTCAAATCCAGCCTCAGACACTTAGCTGTGTGATCCTGGGTAAGTTACTTAACCCTCATTGCCCCACAAGAAAGAAAGAAAGAGAGAGAGAGAGAGAGAGAAAGGAAGGAAGGATGGAAGGGAGGAAGGAAGGGAGGAAGGGAGGAAGGAAGGAAGGAAGGAAGGAAGGAAGGAAGGAAGGAAGGAAGGAAGGAAGGAAGGAAGGAAGGAAGGAAGGAAGGAAGGAAGGAAGGAAGGAAGGAAGAAGGGAAGGAAGGAAGGAAGGAAGGAAGGAAGGAAGGAAGGAAGGAAGGAAGGAAGGAAGAAAGAAAGAAAGAAAGAAAGAAAGAAAGAAAGAAAGAAAGAAAGAAAGAAAGAAAGAAAGAAGGCAATAAGGAGGACCAGGAAAGACATTTCATAGAAGATGAAATTCAATCTTGAAGGAATCCCGGGAAGCCAGGAGGTAGAAATGATGAGGGAGAGTATTCCAGGCATAGGGACTAGCCAGCCAGGATCACCTCTGTATCATAATCAGGCACTAGAATGGAACATTTAGTAGAGCAACTTGTATAAACATCACAAAAATCATATGATTCAATGTAATCATTAACCAGTGTTTCAAAGCTATTCTGAACTAGCTATCAGAAGAATGCACGAAAATGTTGTATTCTTTCATTGATCTCAGTGTGCCAGAATTCATCAGACACTGCTGAGTGCAATCATCTGATGCGCATGGTGCTTGGAAAACCATTCTGTTCTTTTTGGAAGGGATAACTAATTTGACAGGATTCACAGCACACCTCCATAGAGCTGCACCTGGGCCCCTTTGATGGATGGCTGCCACATAGCAGTGACGGGTCACTCAAGTGAGGAAGCAAATGAAAGCTAGAGAAAAAAAAATTACCATTTCACCTCTGACTATTGGTATGAAAAGGCAAGACTTTGTCAGGGTCACATTTATGGGGCTGATTAAGAAAGAAAGGAGAGGGAGAGAGAGTAAGAGAAAAACTGAAACAGAAAGAGACAGAGATAGAGAAGGACAGAGACAGGGACAGAGAGACAGTAATGGAGAGAGATACAGAAAGACGGAGACAGAATGAGCAAAAAGTCCAAATGAAAGATATAGACAGTTTTGATGTATGGTTTCCACTTGCCTACTTTATATAGTACAAAGCTTCTTAAACTGTGGATCATAACCCTATATGGGGTTGTGTAACTAAAGGTGGGGATAGAGAAAAATTTGGCAACAGTAAAATGTTATGTATACCTATTTTAGGTACTTATATATGGGGGGTTGCATAAAAGTTTCTCGGGTGAAAAGTGGTTGCGAGTGGAAAAAAATCTAAGAAACCTGATATAGTATATTATTCAATCTGGATGTGACCTCCATTATAATAGGATATAGTATATTATTCAATCTGGATGTGACCTCCATTATAATAGGATATAGTATATTATTCAATCTGGATGTGACCTCCATTATAATAGAAATGGCATTAATGTCTGAGAAGGATGGTAGGAAAGAAGATCCCCCTATCTTTGAAGGGCACAAAATATACTGGACACTATGCTGTCATATGGACTTGGTACTCCACTTATAACTCAAAATTACCAAATTAAAGTTTCTCTCTTAGGGATTCCCATCCATGGCTCTGGGAGGTCCCTGAAATTCAAGCATTCTTAGCCCTGACATTTAATCCTAACTCCAGTAGTGACTTTCTGGGCAGCCTCAGGCAAATTATTTGATTTCTCAGTTCCTTCATCTCTAAAATGTCTGGCTCTTTCAGTTCTGAATTCAGAGGGATTGTATTCCATTGCTTTTAAAAAAAAATAATTCTTATTTTCCAACTTATCTTTCTCCATATCAGCCCTTCCTGCCAAGAAGCCTGGAAGCTTTTTTTTCTACAGAAAAAGAGCACTGTTGAAATGGATCACTCCCTGTGATATTAACCAGCTTTGGAAAGGCCTATTTATTTTGTTATCTCTGGCAGAGGCTGCATACCAGATCCCTACTCCTGAAAATAGAAGGTGCTGGAATATTAACAATGAGACCCCAGAATCTAGCCAAGGTATTTCTGGGTAGGGCCTAGAGTATGTTGTAAGTAAGAGCCCTGAGATCTGGCTGGGGAGATGGAGGAAAGGGGAAGCAGGAATACCAAATCAGAGTATAAAACAAAAAGGGTAGTTACAGTTTTGAAGTACCACCACTGCTTACTCTACCCCGAGCCCAGTAATAGGCAAAAACCTTAATCAATGTATGCACAGAGAGGTTGAATTGACCTATGGGGACAGCCCATGGAGCATACTCAGACTTGCCATTGCTGGCTCCTGGATGACAGCTTCTAGGCTTACTTCCCAACATGTGTGACTCAGGGCTAAAGATGAAGGGAGAAGGAGAAGAGGAAGAGGAAAGGGGAGGAATAAGCATGTATATAGTACTTACTCTGTGCCAAGCATGGTGCTGAGTGCATTTAAAAATATTATCTCATTTGATGCTCACAAAAAACCCTGTAAAATAAGTACTGTTATTATCCCTTTTTTTTGACTTGAGGAAAGAGGCAAACAGAAGTTAAGTGACTTGCTTAGGGTCACACAGGTGGTGTGTGTTTGAGGCAAGAATTGAACTCAGGTCTTCCTGACTCCAGGTCCAGTGCTCTATGCACTGAATCTCCAGATGCCTTATTCACCTTGGAGCTAGAAGATTCAGTGGAAGTATAAAAGGAACCAACCACTCCCTCAGCCTCTCTGCTCCTTTCTGATTTTCTTTTCTTTTCTTTTTTTTTTTTGCAGGTCAATGAAGGTTAAGTGACTTGCCCAGGGTCACACAGCTAGTAAGTGTCAAGTATTTGAGTCTGGATTTGAACTCAGGTCCTCCTGAATCCAGGGCTGGTGCTTTATCCACTGTTCCATCTAGCTGCCCCCTCCTTTCTGATTTTGAATTGTATCCAGGCTGCTTCACGTTGTTCCCTGAGTGACTTTCCTTAACCCACAAACCAGTCTCCTTGCAGCCAGGAGCATGTGGCATCCACTAAGCCATCAGTTGTTTTAACTGAGAAGTCAATAGATAAATAGATTTACCATAGACTCAAATTGCAAGCCTTTCACTCCTAAGTCACACATGGCCAAAGTCAGGCCTTAACCAGGCAAGATTTGAACTCATGTCTTCCTGACTCTAGAGCTGGCACTCTATCCACTAAACCACCTAGCTGTCCCATTCCCTATTAAATATGAACTTCTCTGCTTGGCATTTACATCTCTTCACTGGATCCTTCATACATAGGACCTCCCTCCATGCCCTCTGTGGTCCCGACATATTTCCCTCCTTACTGTCTGTCACATGACTCCTGCTTTATCTCTATCTCCATAGAGTCAGGATAGCATGGTAAGAAAGAGCATGGAATTTGCAGTCAAAGCATCTGGGCTCCAGCTCTGTCTCTGTCACTTACTACCTATGCATATGACCCTAAGGAAGCCACCTATTGTATGCCTCAATTTCCTCATCTGTAATAGAAGGAGGTTGGACCCTATGGCATCAAAGATCCCATTCACCTTTACATCTCTGGTCCTCTCAAGCTTCATTTCCATGCCTTTACACTGACTATCCCTTCTCACCTCTACCTACTGGAAATCAGAGTTTCCATAAAAACTCTTTCATAACAATAATAATACCTAACATTTACATAATGCTTTTAAGTTTTCAAAGAATTTTATAAACATTTATCTCATCTCTCATTTTATTCTGACAACAACCCTGGGAGATTGATGGTGCTGATTACCATTTTACAGAAGAGAAAACAGGCAGATAGAGGTTAAATGACTTGCTTAGGGCCTCAAAACTGGTAAGTGTCTGAGGCTGGATTTGAATTGAGATCTTCTTGACTCCAGGTCCAGCAATCTATCCACTATGCCTCTCAGCTGCCTACCTATCTTTGCATCTCCCATCCCAAATTGCTGGTGTCTTCCCATTCAAAGTTACCTTGTGTCTGCTTTTTATGTCTCAATATACCTCCATATATACATGTGAGGGGGCTCAGTGGATAAAATGCTGGGCCTGGAGTCAGCGAGACCTGAGTTCAGACACTTACCAGCTGTGTGACCCCGGGCAAGTCACTTCACCCTGTTTGGTTCAGTTTCCTCATCTGTAAAATGAGCTGGAGAAGCAAATGGCAAACCACACCACTATCTTCTCTAGGAAAACCTCCAAAAGGGGTCATGAAGAGTCTGAAAAATGACTCAACATCCATAACATATATTTTGTCTTCCCTTTTAGAATGTAAGTTCCTTTAGAGCAGGGACTTCTGCTTTTTCCTTTGTATCACTGGTGTTTAGCACAGTCTGGTACATAATATAACCTGGGCCTCGACCCATTTGAATAAACTCTTCTCACTGAGGGGACTGATTACTCAGCGCTCCATGTCTGCATGGTGGAGTTGATGAGAAGGTGGGAAAGGAGGGATCTTTATCTTCTGGCTTCCACCATCTCTTTAGGGAGAAGTTCCTGGTGTGAGAGAACTCTGGGAAGAAGCCAACACGTAGAGAAGTCAGCACCTTGATTGCGTACCTGTGCCCAGCTTACCACACTAGAAATTTCAAGGAATTCCCCCTTGGGTGAGATCTGGAATTCTCTCTCTTGGTTGAGCTGAGAGGTCTTGCTTCTATCAGGAGACCTCATTCGCTCTATGTATTGTCTGGTATGTTCTCATCTGTATAACTTCTCAGATTTCTGTTCACTCTTGGCTTGGATAGATATGTTTATTTGAGATTCACCATATGTGACCTTTTCTTTGGTGGGGCAATGAGGGTTAAGTGACTTGCCCAGGGTCACACAGCTAGTAAGTGCCAGTGTCTGAGGTCTGATTTGAGCTCAGGTCCTCCTGAATCCAGGGCCAGTGCTTTATCCACTGGACCACCTAGCTGCCCCCCACTATATGTGATCTTTGTATATCTGGCATTTGGTGGAAAACAATTCAGACCTTAGCTAGCTTATGGCACTCCTTCCCAAAGAAGCAATCAGGAGTAAAGCTTTAAATTAAATATAATTAAATTTATTAATAATTAAATAATAATTTATTTAAGATATTTTATATATTAAAATTTTAAAATAACAATTAATAATTAAACATTATTTCCCCTAGACTAACAATATTAAAAGGAAGAGAGATGCCCCTTCTCAGAAAAGAGCAGAGTGACCAACTTTGTGGCATCAATTTCCTGTTCCTGCCTGGCAAGAATCTGAGTTTCCCTTGGAGAAGAGTGGGCAGAGGAGGCTAGAGTTATCTACTCATATCTCTAAATGAGCCACATCTAGAATGAACCATATGGACATACAAAATCCACATAGGCAATATACACATGCACACATACATAGACCCTACAGTACGAAGAGCTCAGTAAATGCTTGTTGATTGAATGACTTTTTAAAGCTTAGGCCCATTAATAGAATTGTGAAATTTCTCAAAAGCATTCCAACCTGCTCTCCTTCTGCATAATCCTAGGCCCAACTCATTGTTCATTTGCTGCATCTGTGGAAAATGTATAGACCGATGGACAGGTTCTACATGTTGCCCATCTACCTGCATATGACAGTCTAGACAACAGGGATCCTTCTTCATCCTTGATTTGTCCTCTCTAGTTGCTCAGGCCAAGCTCTTTTGAGCAATTATGTATCTCATCCAGTAATCTCTGCTGTTATAGGGCTTGCAACAATCAGCCCCATCTTTTGCAAGTGAGAGCATACAAAGGATGTCTACCACCTCTAGAGAAGCCCTCTTCAGCTTGGATTTGGGTCTCCTCCATGATTGAGATGAATACCTTTGACAAACATCTAACTGTTTTATACTTCACCCAGTATTAATGATCAGAGGCTGAACAAGGCAAACAAGTTTTTCTTTTATGTATATTTCAAGGAACCTTACATAATTTTGACACAGACGTAGGAAATGCTTCACTGAAGGCGAGTTTTGAAGGTGGCACTTTGCTTTATGAAATAAATAATGACAAATAAGTAATAGGCAAAGGGATAGAAAGGGGAAGGGAAGAAGCATTTATATAGCATCTATTATGTGGCAGGCACTGGGCTACAAACTTTTATAAATGTTATCTTATTGTTTGATATTATACTCTACATGTTACAGCTTATTGTTGCGTGGTGACAATGTGGTCTGCTATGGAATTTTGATTGTGAAAGCACATTTACCACAGTTCCCCACACATAGTTGTTGCTGTTTGTTTTTCATTTTGGGGGCACTCCAACTTCTTGGAGCCATGGGTGAGAGTTGAGTACCAGGTGGACACCAAAGGTTGATGAACAGCCCTGAAAAGGTCTCAGCAAGCCCTCTCACAAGAAGTGCTAGTCCTTCTAAACACCCCATACATTCTTCCACATAGGAAGTACTTAACAAATGCTTATTTCCTGCCTCCCAGTCCCCAATACCATCATCAAGGATGTCTTCCGTGTGTGTAGATTATTCTCAAAAAATTGTTCTGCATGTAGGATACTAGACAGATGGTTCAGTGGTTGTCAGTCACCTTTTCTTGGTAGTAATAAACTCCGAGATTTCTTCCACACTTTTGGTATTTTTCCTACATTTGGCTCGCTCATAAATTGACCCTTAATGCCCTTGTGACAATATGACAATTTTGTCACCTCCAGGACAAACATCTCCTGTGAGTGATGGACATTTGGTCTAATACAGTTACTTCCTCCATGTTCATCCTCTTCAGTGGTATTTCCACCTTTTCTGTAATTATAAAAGCTATCCATTATATAGCATTTTAAGATTTTCAAACATTTTACATGCTCTCTTTTGTTCTTCACAATGACCCTATGAGGTAAATGTTATTGTTATCCTCATTTTACATATGAGGAAACTGAGGCAGAGAAAGGATTTTCCCAGGGTCACATGACTAGTGCCTGAGGCAGTATTCAAACTCAGGTCTTTCTGACTCCAAACCTAGCACTCTTTTCACTCCTCCACCTACCTGCCTCATTCACATCTAGCCCTGAGATGCAAGTATGAGGGAATCAACTATCCTACCCAAGCCCATTGTGCCTAGAAGGTGCATGGGTACCTGGGTGCCTGAAGGCAATGTCAGGGGAACACAAGCTCTGTCAAGCTGGAAAGGCTTCAAGTCTGCTTCCCAGCAACAGAGGGGTGGTCTGCTTTTCCAAGGACATGCCCAACTAGGTGCAAAGAGGCTCTTCCTTGGTGATGAATCCATTGGCCATGAAAATCTGTGAAACAAACAAAAATGTGCAAAATGGCCTTGGGTCCTGTGTGGCCCCTTTTTGCTTCTTCAGTAAACAGTGGCAGGAAGATAGAAAAGGAGGAAGAGGTTTCTAGTATCATACAAGTTTTAGACTATCTGCAAAGTTCAATTAATTTTGCATTTACTTATCTGTGTGCATGCCCACTGTCCAGTAAAATGTAAATTCCTTGAGGGCAAGAGTAATTTTATTTTAAAACTGTTGAGGCAGCTAGGTGGATCAGTGCATAGAACACTGGCCTTGTAGTCAGAAAGACTCTAGTACAAACCGTGTCTGAAACATTTACTATCTATGAGACCCTGGACAAGTCACTTAACCCCTCTTGGCCTCAATTTCCTCATCTGTAAAATGGGGATGGTAATAATAGTGCCTACCTTACAAGGTTGTTGTGAGGATGAAATGAGATAACTTTTTTAAAGGTTTTCCAAATCTAAAACATGCTATAAATCTTAGCTATTATTATTATTTTTCTCATCATAGTACCCAACACATAGTAAGCACAACAAATACTTGTTTTTCTTCCTCCTTCCTTCCCTTCTTTCTTTCTTCTTTCCTCCTTTCCTCCCTTCCTTCTTCCTTCTTTCCTTCCTTCTTCTCTTTTTCCCTTCTTCTCTTCCTCCCTTTCTCCTTTCCTCCATCCTTTCCTGTCTCCCTCCCTTGCTTCCTCCCTCCCTTCTTTTCTTCCTTCCCTCCTTCTCACTGCCTTGGGATCTCACCTACCACAGTGCCTGCTACATGGTAATTGCTTAATAAATGCTTATTGAATTAAAGAGAATTACTGGAAAGGTTATTGTGATGACCCTAGTCATTCTGAACTTTGGAATTCGATTCTTCTCTCTTTCCTCCACTCAAGTCCCACTCCAAGTGCTTCATCATGGCAAAGACAGCCCTGAGTTATTGTGGGCTATGTCTGTGGAACATAAGCACTGGCAGGTCCTAGTAAACCGGGAAAGCTGCAAACACAGACCTAATGATGGACTGTTGTGTCTGTCCTCCAAGGAGCTGCCTAGGCTTATGGAGCCTCCCCACAAGAAGGCCAGGTACAGGGAGATTTCTTTTTTATCATGGAAGTGAGGCTACGAAGTCATAAAGGATATGGGAGCTGTGTCAGCAGAAGGAATACCTACTCGCACAAAATTATGGATCCTTGAAATTGAAGCATTATTTTTACCCTATTTACAGACTGATTTCTGTAAATGAATAAATGATTTTTGTTATCCAAGTTGTGTTTAAAGTCAATAGTGCGATTGCAAATCACTAATTAGTGATAGAGGAATTGCTATGTGCAAAGCTTTATGCCAGGTGTGAGGGGGAGGGGTAAATATAAAGTATAGGGTTATGTCTATATCTTCAAGGATCTTACAGCTTAGTTGTACGTATAAGACTTGTATGTATGTAAGTACATGTAGTAGGCATGTCTATGAGCTCCTCTCAGTTTGTTCACAAAAGATACTGTGGGCAGGGGCAGATAGGTGGTGCAGTGGATAAAGCACTGGCCCTGGATTCAGGAGGACCTGAGTTCAGATCCGGCCTCAGACACTTGATGCTTACTAGCTGTGTGACCCTGGGCAAATCACTTAACCCTCATTGCCTGAAAAAAAAAAAGACACTGTGGGCACATAAACAAGACTATATCATGGTCTCAGGAAAAAAAAGAAAGATAGAGGCCCACCACTTGCACTGAGTACGAGGCACCAGACAAAGGTATTGAAATGGAGAGAGAACTCCTGTGGAAAGGAGCAGATCCACAGATCTTGTTAGTACTAGAAGGATTGATACAGTAGGAAGCCGAATACACCAAGTCACCAACTGAATGTATTATTCAGTCATTTCAGTCCTGTCCAGCCCTTCATGACCTCACTTGGGATTTTCTTGGCAAAGGTACTGGAATGGTTTGCCATTTCCTTCTCCAGCTCATTTTATAGATAAGGAAAGAGAGGCAAAAAATATTAAGAGACTTGCCCAGGGTCACACAGCTAGTAAATGTCTGAACCTGGATTTGAATTCAAGTCTTCCTGACTCTAGGACCAGGGCTCTATCTATTGTGCCATCTAACTGCCCTAAAACATAATATATACACCTTCTTGGTACTGTGAATTGTATGGACTCTGTAGGTCCTAAAGGACAATAGGATTTCTCCTTTTCACCTGGTCTCTCTCTCTCTCCTTCCCTCGCTGCCTCCCCCATCTCTCTGTCTTTGTCTCCCTCCACTTTCCTCTTACTCAAATTGTTCTCTCCAAAGTAACCAAATATCTCTCTCTCTCTCTCTCTCTCTCTCCCCCCCCCTTCCCATTTGCCATGAAATCTCGCATCTAAATCCATGCCCTAGTAGTCTTCTGAGTTTCAGATTTTCCCCAGAAGGTCTGATTCCCCTTTCCTGGGGCAGGATGAGTCATCTCTCTAAGCAATTCATTTCATTACTCAATGGTTGGGACAACAATGTAATCTATAAGTTGGAAGACCCTTATATCAATGAAATTACACACACGCGCGCGTGCGCGCGCACACACACACACGGGGATGCACACACATGGGGATATACACACACATGTATATATATATATACATGGATACATATGCATATACATACACACAAATGTGTATTTATCTATATTAAATTTCTTATACTTAATTACATAGAAGTTTA
The DNA here is from genome assembly GCF_019393635.1 of Dromiciops gliroides. NCBI lineage: Eukaryota > Metazoa > Chordata > Mammalia > Microbiotheria > Microbiotheriidae > Dromiciops > Dromiciops gliroides. The sequence goes on from NC_057862.1 coordinate 614,459,040, forward strand.
TTGGATTACCCCATCATTTATATAACATATATTACAGGTGCATATATGTTATACTATGTAGTATGTATTAAAAGGTAATTACTATGAGACTTGCAGGATTTTCTCCTGGAGTATACCTCCCAGAAGGCATAGGGGTAGAGAATCCTGTAGGTTTCCCAAGAGCCAATACATGCTGTCATAATATTTTTTGATATAAGACTTTTCAAGAAGGGCCCTGAGAGTCTTAATGGCGATGGGATCATGCCAGTCCCCCTGCCACTACAAATGGTAGAGTTGTAACAATCTGTATCACGTGGGCATAGTCCCTGGTCCTCCCTTTGGGGAGTAATTTTGAGGGACATGCAAGCCCAATTGAGCTTCAAGTCCTGGGGAATAATAAAACCAAAACCACTGGAAGCAGCTGTTTGTATTTACTGTTGAAGCTGAAACCGGAAGAGGCACTCTATCCATGGTGTTCAAGCCAACCACGAATCACCTCATAGCATTTTACTGAGAGCTGGTATATTTTTTTATCAGACACTGAATTCCTATAGCCCCAAGACCTAGCCCTTGACTAGAGAGGTTGGGAGAAAGGACTTCCACCTGAATGGGGGCTTTGGAGTAGAGCTTGATTGTATGTTGTCATTTGCGATACCCAGGACTACCTTCTGACCCAGCTAAGCTTCCAAATCCCAGACTACTTTTCCACTGCTGTCTTAGCTGGTAACAGCTGGCAGCACATCTGCCACTGGAGCCTCCTTCTCAGACTGATGAGTTCCTCCTCCAGAACCTCCATTTGAAGAAGTGTCCACCCCAGTCATGTTCACTGTTAACATGATGCTCAGCTCCTGACTCTCACTTTTCCCTTTTCTACTCCTTATGTTTTTTTCCTTCCTGCATTAGAATGGAAGCTCCTTAAGAGCTAGGAATATCTTTCTTTTTGCTTGTATTTATTTCCAGGCTTTGCAATGCATGGCATATAGTAAATGTTTAATAAGGGCTTTATCTGTATCCATTATATTGATAAATCATATTTAGTTTGTGTTTAGCCAATTAATAGTGTCTGATTCTTGGGGACCCCATTTGGGGTTTTCTTGACAAAGATACCAGAGTAGTTTACCATTTCCTTCTCCAGCTCTTTTTACAGATGGGAAAACTGAGGCAAACAGGGTAAAGTGACTTGCTCAGAGTCACACAGCTAGTAAGAATCTGAGGCTGGATTTGAACTCAAGTCTTCCTGACTCTAAGGCTGGTATTCTATCCACTGTGCCATTACCATATGCTGGAAATACTTTTATAAAATGATAACATTGATATACATGGCCCAATGCAAGACATACGGAACAGAAATGAAATGGGAATAGATTGCAGATGAAACCCAGAGCCCAGTGGTTTAATTGGAGGAGAAACGAGCACTCCTCTAAACAAAAACAGAACTAGATGCTACCCAAGCAGGGGAAGAGAAAACCAGCTATCTCCAGATCCTGACAAAGAGCAATGAATGGCTTAGGTGATAGTCACACCACTCCCTCATGTTGAATGGTATTCACCACACTGATGATACAAAGCAAAATTGGGATGTGCTCTGGTAATTATCACTGTGTCATCATGGACTATGTTAGCATAACATTCAAAAGAATCAAGTCATTTCTATATATTAGAAGAGGAAACCAAAGGAAAAAAAAAAGAAGAGGAAACCAATGGGGGAATTTGAATAGATCCCATAAAAAAATCTCTCTCTCTCTCTCTCTCTCTCTCTCTCTCTCTCTCTCTCTCTCCTGTCTGTCTGTCTCTGTCACTCCATCTCTCTGTTTGTCTGTCTGTCTCTATCTCCATATATATAGTGTAACGATTGGAATGACGCCACCTGCTGGGTACTTACTGTAGAAGAGTTCTGCCCATGAAGCGAAGGTCTTTGAGGGCAAGACCAGGAGTCAGGAAGTGACACAGGCTAGTGGGAGGAGGAAGGAAGAGACTGGCGCTCAGTCTCGCGCGCTCTTTCCTGAGGACGCTGGTGGAGAGTGGAGCTAGAAATGCGTTCTCCCTTTAATAGATAGAAATCTAGGCCTTTCTCTCTCTCTTTACCAAATTCTTATTCTCCTTAATAAATGCTTAAAAGTCTAACTCTTGCTAAAGCTTATAATTTATTGGCGACCACTCATTAGATATTTTAGACAGTTTAGCTAGAATTTTAGCCCTTAACAATAGTATGTGGCTATTTTAAAGTCAAAACTCAGAAAACAGGAATATGTTGTGTTTAATAGCATAGTTGGGTTATTATCAACATAATGGAAAGAATCTTGGGAAAGCCAGGATGTGAATTCAACTTCAAAAATTGTAGGGGAATGGGGAAGATATTATAGGATGGAATTCCAGGATTTGGGAATGGCATGGAGCAAAGACTCAAAGATAGGCATATAGAAAGTATGATGGAGAGCCCAGTGGATAGTCTACCTGACCTGTTAGGTTGTTAGTTGTTGTTGTTTGTCTTTGCTTCTTGAAGAGGGCCATGACATCAGGGTGATGTCATGACTTGCACTAAATTGGATTTAAATGAAGGAGGGCTGTGGAAGGTCACCAACCTCACTCTCTTCTCCAGAGCCATCTGGGTCCAGTGGCAAGATATACATCAGGATGACTAGAGATGGCTCCAAATGTTTAAGACAATTAAGGTTAAGTGACTTGCCCAAGGTCACACAGCTAGTAAGTGTCTGAAATGAGATTTGAACTCAGGTCCTCTTGATTCCAGGGCCATTACTTTATCTACTGCTCCAGGCCTGATAGGAGTTTTATATAGGAGAATAGTAGGACAAAAGGCTGGAAAGTTATGTTAGGTCCAGATTACAAAGGGATTTGAATTCCAGGCTAAGGTGTTTTATTCTCATCTCTTACTCATTGGATGGGTTGTCAAAAGTTAATCTAGCAAAGAATATTAAGTAGAAATTTATTTTACAACAGTCTAGATATGGGCAAAGAAGGCCTGACCATGGAATTAGAAAGGAAGTGGATTCATGGAGCATGATTTATAAACAGGTAGATGGCACAGTGAATAGAGTGCTGGGCTTGGAATCAGGAAGACTTGAGTTCAAATTTGACCTCAGATACTTCCTAGCTGTGACCCTGGGCAAGGCACCTAATTTCTGTCTGAATTTCCTCAACTATGAAATGCATGTAATAACAGCATCCATCTCCCAGTTCCGGGGTTGTTGTGAGGATTAAACGACACATTTGTAAAGAACTTAGCACAGTGCCTGACACATAGTAGGAATTTTAAAATTCAAGTTTCATTCTTTTTTTGTGAAATATTACAATTGATAAGATTTACTGGCTGGATATAAGAAGCAAGAAAAAAGAAGAAAGATTTTAAGCATGAGTGAATTGGGAAGATAGAATAAATTGGGAAACTAGGAGAACAAAAGATGAAATCAACTTGAGACATGAACAATTTGACATGACAAGCATCTCATGGTTGTGGATAGGGAGCCCTTTGGCACCTGGTGGAGAAAGGGAGAAGGAGAGAGGAAGAACTGAGACTGGGAACTTAAAATAGGCTTTGAAGAATGAATAGAATTTAGAAGCTGGAGAAAAGCAAGGAAGGTAAACCCTCTGAGAGGAAGACCCAGGAAATGGTAGAGATAACTAGAACCAAGGCATTAAACACAGAGAGAACAGGGAACACAGACTACCCCATGTCCTATAGATGTTTTTTCCTCTGTTACAATATAAACCTCTTGAGGGCAAGGTGAAACAAATTTTCTTTATCTTTGTATCTCCAGCACTTAGTATAATGTCTAGCACATAGTAAAATTTTAATATAGGCAGCTAGGTGGCACTGTGGAAAGAGTATGCAGCTTAGAATAAAGAAGACTCATCTTCCTGAATTCATATCCAGCCTCAGACACTTACTAGCCGTGTGACCCTGGATAAGTCACTTAACCCTGTTTGCCTCAGTTCCTCATCTACAAAATGAGCTGGAGAAGGAAATGGCAAACCACTCCAGGATCTTTGCCAAGAAAACTCCAAATGGTGGGGGTAGCTAGGTGACGCAGTAGATAAAGCACTGGCCCTGGATTCAGGAGGACCTGAGTTCAAATCCGGCCTCAGACACTTGACACTTACTAGCTTGTGACCCTGGGAAAGTCACTTAACCTTCATTGCCCCACAAAAACAAACAAAAAAATTTCCAAATGGGATCACAAATAGTCAGACACAACTGAAATGATTCAATAACAACAAAGTGTAAGTGTTTAATACATTATTTTTCCTTCCTTCATTCAGTTATTTATTCAGTCAGAGGAGTCATCATGGCCAGCAAAATCTGTGTGCTCATCATCCTTTGGTTGAAAGGCTCTCATCCTGCCCCCTTTACTCTTCCTAACCACAGCAGAATTTCTTTCTCCGATTCATTTTACAGATAAGAAACTGAGGCAAACAGGGTTAAGTAATTTGCTCAGGGTCACACAGCTAGTGCCTGAGATCATTCTTCCTGACTCCAAGCCCAGTGATCTATCTACTGTGCCACCTAGCTGTCCTTAGAACCTCTAGAATAATATTAAATAAGAATAAATATAAAATCAAATCAAATATTAAATAATAATAGAATAGGGATAGAAACTAGACCTGTATTGGTATAGGGAGCTCCCAGAAGAAAGAATTCCTTCTACCAGTGAAGATTAGCACCTTCTCCGCAACTTGGAGTCTTGGGGAGTTACCTAGCAAAGGTCAACAAGCTACTGAAGAAGGGCCTAAACTAAGCTCATAGGCTGCACAAAAGCAGGTAATACACCAGATTTGACACTTGGGCCATTGTTTGCTAACCCATGGCTAGAACACTGAGAAGTAGAATTAGATTGTATGATCCTTTAAGGGCAAGGGCTATCTCCCCCCCCCCTTTTTTTAATCCCCAGTGCTTAGCACTGTACCTAGAACATGGTAGGTACTTAATAGCTGTTTATCGATTGATTAAATGACTTGCCCAGGGTCACACAGCTAATAAGTGTCAGAAGCCTGACTTGAACCCAGGTATTCCTGACTTTCCATCCACCACATCCCACTGCCTCTCCCGTTTGTACAAACATGGCCCCCAAATCTCATGGTATATGAAGTTACTTATGATTAATTAATTATTTATTGAATGTCTATACCCTAGAGGTTTTTGTTTTGTTTTGTTTTTTTGTTTTGCGGGGCAATGAGGGTTAAGTGACTTGCCCAGGGTCACACAGCTAGTAAGTGTCAAGTGTCTGAGGCCGGATTTGAACTCAGGTACTCCTGAATCCAGGGCCTGTGCTTAATCCACTGCGCCACCTAGCCGCCCCTACCCTAGAGGTTTTGAGAATAAACTACCCTTTGGCAACAAGGTAAAGGTTCCGAAGGCCTTTCATAGGAAGTGATTGTGGTACCTCCCCGAAGTCATAGATCTCCCTACTCCTGAAACATTTCATCTTTGCTAAGTACTCCCAGAGCTGTCATACCGGCTGCCCTGGGGAAACAGAAAGGATACTGGGAAGAAAATGAGAGATTGTGAAGAAGACCAGGCTTGAACATGACTAAAGTCTCCATTTCATCTGATCTGAATGGACCAGAAAGCAACAGAAAAGCCCACGAGCAAATGGTTTACTTCTAGTGTAGACACACCAACACAACATCCCAGATGAGCTGCTTGAAATGGTTAAGAAGGCTGTGCTGCCATTTTGTACCTTGCAAAAAGCAGATGCAAGAAATTGTTGGAGAGAGAAGGGGGTAGATTAACTTCATAGCAAAACCACCCCGATCAAGTTCAATTGACCATTTGATGGGAGATAGACACTAACACAATTACCTCACCCCAAAGTGTCGATACCGTCATGTTCTCACCTGTCTACTACAGAATTGCAAACACTTTCTTCTCCAGTAATGTCAGGGGACGGAGATAAAATGATCTCAACTTGGGGCACTCCTGCTTTGGTCTCCCCCTTTCATCCCAAGCCACTGATACTGTGTATGCAACTCTAAATACATCAAATGACAGAAACAGCCTGAACAAAGCCACATAATCCCCATCACTTACCAGTGTCATAGAAATGATCCCTAGGATGTCAGTATGTAGAATGGGCATGAATATAACTGTGTGTGCTTTTAATACTTAATGCTTAAAGCCTTTAGAAACCATTTTCCCCAGATGCCTGTTTGAAGTCTTTCAGTGTTGAAAGATGCTGGGTGACAAGTACTCCCAGGAAGAAACTTTTAAAGTGCTTGGAAAGAACTGTATCCAGAAGGATAGAGGATGAGAAGGGGGCTATGGAGGAAAATGCCAGAACAGGGGAGGGAGGGAGGAGGGAGAGAGGGAGGGAGAGAGGGGGAAGGAGGGAGGGGTGGGAGGAAGGGAAGGAGGAAGGGGAGGAGGAGGAGGAGGAGGAAGAGAGAGAGAGAGAGAGAAGAAGAAGAAGAAGAAGAGGAGGAGGAGGAGGAGGAGGAGGAGGAGGAGAAAATAGGGACTGTGTAGGTCATGGCTGTGGGAAATTTAGGTGGCATTTCCTCCTAAATTTAGGAGGCTCTCAAGGACATCTTGCTCTGGCTGAGATTCACACTCCTCACAGAATCCATGCATGCTCCTTGCATGCATGTTGTCTAGAAACTGTAACCTCCAGGCTTTAGGATACATCCAAGAGATAAATTTTTAATATGTCTATAGCCTATAGTGCATGGGAGGTGGGGAACATCATGGGAAGTAGGGATAAATGGATTCACAACCTTCAGTTCCTATGGGGTTTGGAAGCCATTTTGGACAATGGATATTGTGAGCATTTGGTTTTTTATTTAACCCTCTGTTATTCAACGTGCATTCCATTTTAAGGAGACTGTGCAATATAGTGGAACAACTGATGGATTTGGAGTCAGAGGAAGTGGGTTCAAATTTTGACTTTCCCACTTACTAGCTGTGTAGCATTTGGCAAGTTACTTAATATCTCTGTGACTCAGTTTCTTCATCCATTAAAATGAGAGGGCGATAACAGGTGATTCTAAGGTCCCTTCTAGCACTAAATCTATGATCCTATGGTGCTGTAAGTAAATGTTCTGTGCCTTACTATAATGACACATTAAATTCTGACTTGGTCAGGAGACATCCAGTAGAAATGGGGACTCATGATGTGTGGATTAAGATACTACCCCCTTAAATACTAAGAACCTGAGAATAGCTGAAAGGGAACTATGATGGGAGGAGAGGGGGCCAGAGAATGTTACATTTGTGGGGACATTTTTTAATAAGGTTACTTAATTATTGGGTCCAATGTTGGAGCCATTTGCTCTATCGTGTGATAATATTGAAGATAGTTTTCTACAAAAATTTTAAAATGTTTTATTGATGTCTTTTGACCTAACATTGAAGTTATTTCTGGATATCTGTCCCACTCCCACCCCTTGAGCCTTCCCTTGTTAGAAAGAAAAACAGGCGGGGGCAGCCCAGGTGGAGCCCTGGATAAAGTGCCAGCCCTGGATTCAGGAGGACCTGAGTTCAAATCCGGATTCAGACACTTGACACTTACTGTGCAAGTCACTTAACCCTCATTGCCCCACAAAAAAGAAAAAAGAAAAGAAAAAGAAAGAAAGAAAAACAGGTAACCATAACCAGTCAACAGCATATGCAACTTTCTGTACCCATGACCCTCCACCTCTCCTAAAAAAAAGAGGAAGGTAATGTTTGACTTCACTATGGTGATCTTTTCATTAACCTTATTATAGTCATATTGCATGTTATTACGCTTTCTTCATTTTGCATCAGTTCTTATGTCTTCTGTTTATCAGAATTCCTCATATTTGTTATTTTATGATATAATAACATTCCATAACACTCATAAGCCACAATTTGCCTAGCTATTCTCTCCCAATCAATGGGTACTGTGTTTCCAGTGTTTTTGCTGTTATCAAAGGTGCTGCTATGAACACTTGGCTATCTATGGGGCATTTCTTTCTGCCATTGACCTCCTTCAGGGTATATGCCCAGCAATGGATCTCTGAGTCAAAGAATAAGAATGGTTTTGTGGCTTTTCTCACCTAATTCCAAAGTGTTTTCCCAGAACATTGGACTAGCTCAGTTCGACCAACAGTATCTTTCTTCCCTCAGTCCCTTTTATATTGTTTCTTTCTTTTCTCATATTTAATTTGTTGGGTATAAGATGAAAACTCATTTTCATTTCATTTGCTATTACTCATCTGGAGCAATCAGTCATATGATGAGTGAGCTACTGAATACTAACAACAACAACAACAATAACAGTAGCTACCATTTACAGAATGGCTTAAAGTTTGCAAAGTACTTTACATGTTATCTGATTTGAACCTCATCGCAACCAGGTTATTATTATTATTACAGATGAGGAAACTGAAGGAGACAGCAGTTAGGTGACTTGCTCAGGTTCACACAACTAGTAACTATCTAAGGCTGGATCGAAATTCAGAATGTCCTGGCTCCAAGTCCAGCCCTCTATCGGTTGTATCACACTGGCCACTTCTCCTAGATCTGACAACTGGTTTTTCTAAGACTATCATACTGTAGCGTGTCCTGTATTCTGAAAGTTTACTGTTGAATGTCCTGCATTTTTTTAGTGACTGGGACATTCAGCCACTAGAGGATGGGTGTTCCCTGGCAGGGCTTAAATCTCATCAAAGACCATTGGCTTGAGTCATACCTATTGCTTGTGATAATGAGGTACAGACTCTAGGTCATGCAGTGAATAACTTGATTAAATGTAAAGTACAGGTTAGGAATGAAGGGGAGGCAATAACTGCATTAGGAGAACTGCCTGAGACTGATTGGGAGCTAGTGACCCCTACTTCTGACCAGGAGTTAAAGAAAAAGTTTAAAGCCTTCCCAGGGAGAAGAAGGGAAGACAGAGGAGATTGTAAGAGGCCTGCTTGGGTGGACAACATCCTCAGCAGCCTGTCCTTATCATGCAGCAACAATTTCATCCAGCTGTTTTATAATAATTATAGCATTTCTCAGCAGTGAGCGCCTAGGAATCCATAACTAACCCAATGACCAGTGGTCATGTGGTAGGGATTACTCACAGAAGGGCAGACTGTCAGCCCCAACAGCCCACAGGAGACAATAGTGTAGGGAATAGCAGATAATGTGAAAAGCTGTAGTCCTTTTCACGGGGCAATCCCTATCTTTCAAATGAAGATTCCTGCCTGGCCAATCATGTCACCTGGATGATGCAGTAGATAGCACAGGACTCAGAATCTAGAAAAACTTCAATTTAAATCCTACCTCAGACCCTTACTAATTATGTGATCCTGATCAGGTCACTTAACTTTGGTCTGCCTCAGTTTCTTCAACTGTAAAATGGAAATAATAATAGCACCCTTAACAGATGTAAGGATAGGATATTTGTAAAATGCTCAGCTCAGTGCCTGCCACATAGTAGGTGCTTAATAAATGTTTGTACTCCTCCTTTTTCCTATTTTGCATAAGTGCAACATAAATAAGCTATGCTTGGACTTGAAGTGTTCTCCATTAAAGTCTTTCCCTGATGCCTTATTATGGCATGAAAGTGACATTGGGTCCTGCCCAACTGGAAAGGCTTCCGGTTCCAGTCCAATGCCATTATAGGGGAGGCTGGAGAGTTAGCTAAATATGTCAGCCAAAAACCAAGTGTGATCTCTGGCTGAATCAAGACAGCTGTGGCATCCAGAGCGAGGGAAGTGTTGCTTTCCCTGGATTCTTCCCCTTATAAGAACTTGTCTGTAGCATCTTGATTAGTTCTGGTCACCACATTTTAGGAAGGATGGTAATAAATTGGAGAAGGCCCAGAGGAGGGGTAACAGTGTAGTGAAAGGGCCTTGAGATCATACCATATGGTGACTGGTTGAAAAAATTAGGAACGCTTATCCTGGAGAAGACAATAGCAAGTCAATCCCTTTCTTTAAGTATCCAAAGGTCTATAACATGTAAGAGGGATCAGTCTAACTCTACTTGACTGCAGAGGGCAGAACTGGGAGCAATGAGTAGAAATTACAAAGAGCCAAATTTCACCACGGTGTCAGCAAAACCTTCCTAACAATTAGAAGTCTGGGGGGGGGGGGCGGGCAGCTAGGTGGCACAGTGGATAAAGCACCGACCCTGGATTTAAGAGGACCTGAGGTCAAATCCAGCCTCAGACACTTGACACTTAACTAGCTGTGTGACCCTGGGCAAGTCACTTAACCCTCATAGCCCCACCAAAACAAAAGTCTCTTAAAGTGGAATGGACTGTCTTGCAGGAAGGGGGTAGGAGAGTAGGGAGTCTCCCTACCACAAGAGGTCTTGGAGCAAAGACTTGGCAACCACTTATGACAGAGAGGATAAATCTAGGTGGCATCTGAAGTCATTTTCATTGAGATTCTGTGATTTACTGAACTAAGAGGAAGAGACAGCACACATGTATGAAATAAAACTCACTATAGAACCTAACTGTGTACGTCACAGATAAACAACTTGGATTGCTCTAAGGGGGTGAGTCAGCTGACAAACTATTCAGCAATCACTCTGTCAAACTTTCATGTTTCTCACTAACAAGCAACATTCTGGTATACCATGGAATGTTTGACACCAGCTCAGGGTTGCTCTTAATATACCACAAAGGTCAGGTCACAGTTGACTAAACATCCATAAATAACTTTTTAATGAATAAAAAAGAGCCCAAAATGCTACTCCGAGAAAGGTCAGAATCATAACTAAACTCATTCCAGTCTCCTTTTTGGAGACAGCAAGCACTGATCCTTCACTGGCCATGGAAGGCCCTTGTGTAGCCTGAGGCATACTTCTACTGGTAGGGCCCTCAGAGCTCCAACACATTCCAGCTCCCACATTCCCACCCTATGCATCTGAACTTCAACTCTTGGGAAACCGTTGGAATGAATCCAAAGCATCTGAGTTTTCCTTCAGAATAGCTAACATATTTGCAGCTGTATTTACTGTACATTTATGAAACTATTCCTAATGCATCCAATTTTCTAACCCAACTGTAATTCAACTCCATTATGGTCAGATTTTTCCTCTGCTGTAGTTTGCCTAAATTGAAACATTTCTTAGGCTTAAAGATCTCCCCGGTGCTCAAAAGCAAAATTGGTTTCCTATAAAAACTTGGCATAGATACCATTAATTAACAAAAAACAGAATGCCTCTGTGTACTTTCCCTCACAAAGTCTACCCATGCAATACATTTCTTTCCCAGAGGCATAGTTCATTCCTATGGACCAGAAATTAAGAATGTATTTTTAAAAATAAGTGTATATCTTTCACCAGCAGGGGCATTTGGAGAGGTGGCATGCTTTATTTAACAAGAGGATATTAGGTAGAAGTAGAATTAAAATGTACATCACTAAAAAAAATAAGCTATGTTTAATGGTTCTGCTGGATTTCAGACTATTTCAATATGGCTTCTTAATAGGAAATAAAGTACAGTCAATTCACCTGATGACCAAGTAATTCATTAGATTGGTCCATGGTTGCTTTGATTTTGCTAAATGATAGCTCCCAAGAGACCCAAGTCAGCAACTTTATTAACTTGTTATTTCAGTTGTCTTCACATTTCTTTTTTATCAGGTATGTGGCCATCTGATTGATAATCAAGCTTAAAATATAAGTTGGTTTCTTAAATGAAGGAAGCCTAATAGAACGGACAAGACAAAATTCTGTTTGTATTTTTTTGGAGACAATTGGGGTTAAGCGCCTTGCCTAGGGTCACACAGCTAGTAAGTATCAAGTGTCTGAGGCAGAATTTGAACTCAGGTCTTCCTGAATCCAGGGCTGGTGCTTTATCCACTGCGCCACCTAGCTGCCCCCAAAAGACAAAATTCTAAACCAAGCCATAATTCTGAGATTCATCAGCAAATCAAAATATCCTGAATATTTCTGCTGGCCAGATTTATAAGAAGCAGCTATATTCTAAGTCTGCTTCCTCTTCCCTACCTACAAAATAAGGCTACAATTCAAGTCAACTCAGTTCAGTTCAATTTGAAAAGCATTTATTAAGTGTTCATTATATACAAAGCACTGAACTAGATGTTGGGCACTGAACGCCCACAATTTACAAATTGAGATCTGTGGAGAGCAATGGTCATGTCAGCTGGCATCATTTATTAAGTGCCCAGGTACTGCACACTGGGGAAAGGCAGAAAGCAGTCCCTGCCCTCAAGGAGCTCATAATCTAATAGGGAAGATAAACACACAACTAAGTACAAAGATCATACATACATATATCAAATACATTGGAGATAATCTCAGAAGAAAGGCGCTAACAGTAAGGAAGACTGGGAAAGATTTTTTGTAGAAAGTGAGATTCTAGATGGGATTTGAAGTATCCCAAGGATACCAGAGATGAAGAGAGAAAACATTCCACCCTAGGGGACAACTGGATAAATGCTTGGAGTTGGGAGATGGAATATCTTGGACAAAAAAAAAAAAAACATTAAAGAGGGCCAGCTTCATTGGATTCGAGATTAAGTAAGTGAAGGTAACACCGTACTTGCTTTATCCAGTCTTCTATATATTTTTTATCTTCCTTTGGTATCTAGTGCAGCTGCAGTAACATTGACATTTATGAAAGACTTTAAATGGCTTGGCAGATATGGGGGTTATGAAAGGAGAGTGTGGATGTATGGTAGAGGGAGGAAAAAGCTGCCCAAAGTGAACTCCAGTGATTATTTTTGTTGAGACAGAGGACCGAGAGGAGAGACACAGAGACAGACAGGCAGACAGACAGACAGACAGATAGGACTTTTCTTTCCCCACTAAAAGAAGTACATTCTGGAGAGCTTTTAGGGAGGAAAAAAAAGAAATTAAGGAAACAGTTTGCATTTAGCATTCCTAAACTAAACAGGAAATGCTGATGTGTTTCTTTATGAACTCTTTCAAGGACTGATAGCATTCCCCCGCTCCCCCCCTCCCCAACTCATGTGACAGGAAGTGGTGCTCATTATAGTAGGCATGAATCTTGCTTACAGAAGAAAAAAATCAAAGTTTTCATTTGGGGAACTCAAGTACAGGTTATCAGATAGACCTCTGTAGAAAGCATGAATCACAAAGAACATAGGCTAGGAAGACAGAGGAAAACCTGCTAGCTAAGGGTAATATCTGAAGCCTGCACATCACAGATCAAAAGGTGTCCACCCAAGGGTATTTGTCAGGAATTGAATTCTCCTCACTGTGTAATCTGATTTGCCACTGTAAATCTGTGCAATAATCACAGCAGTGAAGCACTTAAATATGTGCCCCCAAACTGGATAATTGCCCAGAAGTAAAATGTATCCAAATATCCAATATTCTGACATTTAATAAAAGTTTGAATTAGATTTGCAGTCTGCCATAATTTCATTTTGGGGAGATCAATGTTAAGTAAAACAATGAGAACGTATTACAGGAGTCTTGTGCTATTCAGAAGCAACTGGGGCCTGATCACTTTTTTCCCTTTTCTTTTTTTGCAAATTTTTGCAATAATATCTATAGGCTTCCCTTAGAGTTGGGGTGTATTTCAAATATTCCTCTGAATAAAATCTTTTCCGAAGAGAGAAGAGACCACAAATTGCAGGATGCTATTAAGGAACCTGACCTTATTTGAGCTGAGAATATGAAGTAGATAAAAACGATTACAGAGAAAACTGAGCTCATAATAACAATAAAGTCAACATAATCCTAGGGATCCCTCCCCTCCCCAACCTAAAGGAAATTGGGCCAAGCAAAAGAAAAGGTGCTTTGAAAAGTTGTTATTGTTGTTGTTGCTGATTCGTGTCTGACTCTTCATGACCCCATTTGGGGCTTTCTTGTCAAAGATACCAGAGTGGTTTGTCATTTCCTTCTCCAGCTCATTTTAAAGGTGAGAAAACTGAAGCAAACAGGGTTAAGTGACTTGCCCAGGATCACAGAGCTAGTAAATGTCTGCAGCCAGATTTGAACTCCAGGACTGGCATTCTATCCACTGGAGTAACAAGATGTCCATTTGAAAAGCAGGGTTAAACAAAAGAATTCCCTGATCCAACCCCTGATTATAAAGTGGTGAGACTTTGGGACTTCAACTGTATCTTCTTATAGAAGGTGTTGACCCAGCTACTGACAACTCACTGAAAGGATCTTGAGACATCTACTGGGATATGACCATTAATATTTCATTGAAATGAAGATATGTCCTTAAATTCAATGGAGAGTAGTTGATTGGACAGGACTGTTGTGAATTGAAGCTACCCAATTTGTATTGGGTCGATTAAAAAAGAGAGAGAGAGAGAGAGAGATTAATTGCACAGTCACACTTTTCAAGAAAATCTTGAGAGCTGAGCATAGACCAAAGAGCTAAGAATAAATATGGAGTCTCAGAAAAAATAAACAATAACAACAACAAAAGTGCATGTTCTGAATCAAATATGGAACTACATGAGAGAGTATATATATATCAGGACCCTCACAAATCCATTCCTGGAAAAACACTTCCTCTCTGGTTTGTCTGGGTGGTTTAGCTCAGTTGCTACTAATGAGGCAAAGGTGTCTGGCTAGGTAGCTTCCCAAGAAAGAAAAATTCTATTCCCTGGTCACATACCACTACTTAACTGGCCAGTCATCTCAGAAATAGGTGCCTTGGTTCTGAAGGCCTGCCTGCTACTAGGGAAATTATTCAAAGCATTTGTCCTACTGACAGTTTGTCAATAGTGTGATCTTTGAATAGTAAGGACAATATATTCTATTTTCCTTCCAGTAGAGACCATTTACAACTGACTCTGCATGCTAAAAAGATGTCTTCCAATAAAAATGTACCTTCAGGTGATTTGTCTTGTAATGGTACAAAATAAAATGCAGGTGTACACTTGTGCATACACACACACACACACACACACACACACACATGCCCCATTTGATAGTATTCGCAGCAATAATACCCATTTTTTTTTCAATTCAATTCGACAAACCTTTCTTAAGCACCTGATATGTGTGAAACACTGTCCTAGGTACTGGGGATAGAAAGATGAAAATAACAGAATCCCTGACTTCAAGAAACTCAAAATCTACTGGGAGGTATGCAACATACAATAAGGTAAACAAATGAAAAGCATACACAAAATAATACAAAATTATTTCAAGAGGTAGAGAATGCTAATTGGAGGGAGTGGGAGGGAACTATTAGGAGAAGTTTGGTTCTACTAGTCCAGGGGGAGGTGGGAGTGTTTTCAGTATGCTGTGAATTGCCCTTTCTCTTCCAGAGAAAGAAGGCTAATGGGGAAAAAGAGAGAGTGAGAGAAAGTAACAGATAAAAGGCCTTGTGTATATTCATAATCAGATCTACCATTCACAGGTTGATTGCCAAGCAATATATCTGAATGACAGGCAGTTGATTGGATCCAGTCATTTTAACTGCTGGGACAGCCTTGCCCATTCATCGATTCAAGATGACCAGATGAGATGGACCATTTGATGATTGATATATTGTTCAACAAACTGGCCATTATGACTGTTGGGCAAAAAATAAATTCATGACCAAAACTATATATTCTGATTGAAACAATAATACTTTCATTTACGTGCAAAGATATTGGTGTCCTCTGAGCTCTTTCTCCAACAGCAGTAATAAATATGAGCTACTCCATCTTTCTTCTCATTTGCAGTTCAGGGAGATAAGTTGTGGAGAAGCAAAGCAAAGTCTGGCGGGGGATCAAATCCATAACCTTGGCCTTGCCAGCAGAGGGTTCTGAATGACTGAGTGCCTGTCCAAAGCGTCCTTGTCCACAAGAAAGACAGGAATCCCCAGACTAAAATGTTGGGACTTGTGCCTCAGGTGCTCTGCTAGAGATAGGGATGGTAAATGAAGGAGAGAGGAAAGATTGAAGGGCAAAGGGACATGGTAAGCCAACCAACTGGAGGGTGACATCCTCCCAAATTGGGTGTCACATCCTAGACCCAGGAGACCTTGCAGGTATGTGGTTGACAGGAGGTACCATCATGCTGTTCCACACTATTTAAACTCAATTTAATCCCTGAGTGAACAGAAAGAAATGAAATGGGCATCATTTTAGTTCACATGGTTAGAAAAAAAATGTATGTTTTGCCTGTGTCTACAGGTTTCTTCCCAATACATATTAGTGGTGATTGCACAGATATTTTCTAAAATACATAGATTTTTTTTATGATGATGTGGATTAATTTGGCAGCTGGCCCAATAGTGTAAGTCCCCCAAGTATGGTAGGACAATTGACACTTCATTCACTTTGACATTCATATTTCCCTCTTTCTTTAGGTACCACTGTCTGCCATGGAAGGCACTGTGTAGGTCTGCCAGAGCAAAGGCTACAGGAAGTAAGGAATTTTGGCTCCTCTTTTTCCCACATATTATTGCTCACTTGGTTGTCTTACACAAGCCATTTAACCTCTTTTAACTTCATTGTTCACATGTATAAAATGGGAAAAAAGCAATATACAGTTGTACAAAGGACTATGTTAGCCCTTCAAAGGGTACTCTGAAAGCCCCATAGAAAAGATGCTAAAGTGAAGCTTATTATACATGCAAATCCCTCAATTGTGGGGTTATCACATTAGTAATACATCAAAAAAAAATCTTAGATTTGTTTTGGGGGGATGGGACAATGAGGGTTAAGTTACTTGCCCAAGGTTACACAGCTAGTAAGTGTCAAGTGTCTGAGGCCGAATTTGAACTCAGGTCCTCCT